>NC_069364.1:7500000-10000000 GCF_021730395.1 Mercenaria mercenaria
AAAACTAATATAACTTTAAAAGTTATCAATTATATATCAATTAACAATAAATTACATTGTTTCCCCTTCTCACTAATTGATACACTTGTAAGGTAGACTGACTCTCCAATAAACATTGACCCTTGTTTATTGGAACCATAGTGTGATGGTCATTAGCCCCCAACTGTGCTGGTGAAGACAGAAATCCCTTGGCTCACTGCCAAAATCTAGGCCTTTAATTAATTTGGTGTGTTTATCTGACTTTTTATAACTGCCAACCTGTTTATAGCAAAGAATCGCTGGTGCCGACGCAAGAAACCGCCGATAAAGCATATTTCGCAAAGAGTCCGCCGATATGGATATGCACCGTGCAATTGTGTATTAGATTTTAGTAACTATTTGAAAATCAATTCATTTTTATGCAACTTCTGTGGACAAGACATTTTGATTAACGATTTACAGCTGATTTCGAGGTCAAAATATATAATTATACATTATACAATCACGAATAAGGACGGTCCGACCAAGTACATAGATATGCCTTTAAGCTTTAAAATGTTCTTAATAGTTGGTGTAAAACAGAAGTAATCTATTCATAGTTGATTTTACGAATTCGAACAATGAGAGAAAAAATCTACTGACGATTATTAGATTAGATAATAATTACAAGAAATCAAACTGTCAAATTAATTCCCCCCTCCCCATACCCCGAACCAAATAAGTCATAAATTCAAACTGACGAATAAGTAATGAATTTTTTCTACCTATTCTATTTCAAGTAAAACACTGTTTTTTATTTTATTTTTATTACTATTATTTTTTATATAGTATTAATTTTCATAAATAACATATCTCTTGAAAATATTTTCTTAGACATGCGAAAAGTATTTCATTTCAGCACTGTATTTTCTGAAATAATATTTTAGAAATAACACCTGCACAGAAAAGATATTTTAACAGATTGCGAATCGGGATCTATAGGATGTTGCCGCATATTTATAGATTCGCCTACTGATAAACGGTACTGATTGCCGCAAACTGATAAAGTTTCTCCATAATACACATCCACAACAGTGTCGAGGCACGGCGATGAAAAAATCAATAATCTATCGGCTAAAATTATCAGTGGCGTTGCAATTCCTTAGTAGTTGCTATTTTCACGCAGAATCATGAACACATTTTTTTGAGCGTATTGAAACTAGTTATTGGATTTCAGAATAGGTCACATGATCAAAACAAGTGTCGGTTTCAGAATCGATAACATGATCAAATCAAGCGTCTTTCTTATTCTTACGCTTAAGAAGATCTATTATAATTTATATTTATAATGCAGTTTAGTTTTCTTCACATACTGTTGTTAATATAAAATGTGTAGATCTATTTAATCATATCTGGATCAAAAATATAATTGCAAAATGCAATATGAAAGTTATGTTTGGTAAATACTTTGGAACTTGTTTTCTGTGTGTTGTCAGTTTGGTCATAAGCTCGACAAGAAAATTGAAAGACGGTTTGTTAAATCTGGGGGCATTGCCCCCAAAAATAAAACAGTATTCAGTTTTCAAAGTGCGGATACCTAATGAGACAGTTTCTTTGCTTTTTACCATCAAGTTTATCAATATCTGATGGATTTGCCGCTGGTAATGCCGGACTTCTTAATTTAATCTTCAATTTACCAATATCTGGTTGAGTTAATCTTCAATATATTGCCTTTGGTCTACTATTTTTTTTAGTGTACTTTCCTCAGGTAATGCCGCTGTCTGCTGTCTGACCCTCCCTTGTCCAATTTTATTAAGATAGAGTTTCCTCTGGTATTGCCTGTCTTTATTATTAAGTCTACTAACATAATTAAGGTAGAGCTTCCTCGAGTAGTTCTTCTCTCTGCTATCAAAGGCACTGACCTACAGATTATTTTTGTTGCAAATGATCTTTCTTTGAAATTAAATTTTGTCCATTTTTTGAACACTAGAACACGAATTTTTGTTTCTGAACTATCTTAAAAATGTCAAATTTACGAAAGAAATCATGATCGAGTCGGGAATCAAACCCTGGCCGCCGCGGCAATAAAACTTTTCTGCGTTCGTGACTAATGCACCACGGAAGAACACGTACTTTAAATATAAAGCTTTATAATTAAGGCAGTTCACCTTCTGTACCTTGTTAGAAACGCTTCTTAATTTTGAAAGGAAGATATAGAATAAAGAACTAATTCTTATGTGTTTCTGTAACATACGAGGAGTGTTTGAAAACTTTTGCAAATGACATGTTTTCTCCGAGATATTAATATACTAATAATATTATTGTTGGGAGGGTTCGACTTCAGACTTCAAAAACTGTACTACGGTTGAGGATTCGTGGGCTGGAGCATTGCCGTGTAACAAATGAGCATGCTTGAGGCCGGTTTTTGGACATACTTTTCTCATATTTGTTTGCAATGTTTTCCAAACCACATTCTTATAGAAGCTACCAGACACACCCCTACCTTTTGAAAAAGCTTTTTTTT
The DNA here is from genome assembly GCF_021730395.1 of Mercenaria mercenaria. Taxonomy (NCBI): domain Eukaryota; kingdom Metazoa; phylum Mollusca; class Bivalvia; order Venerida; family Veneridae; genus Mercenaria; species Mercenaria mercenaria. The sequence continues at coordinate 7,502,483 of NC_069364.1, forward strand.
CATGATTGGCCCACAATTTCTGAAGAAAATGTCGTATAACACCTTCTTTGCTGTCAGTGTTCGTTTAGCAGTATTTGATCTTTTGGCATGTTTCAGACAGAATAGTAACAGCAGACTTTGGTCTTCCTGAATAAGGGGCATCTTTGACTGATTATTGACCGGAACTGAATTTTGTAAACCACCTATAAACAGTGGAAAATGACATTTGTTTATCCCCATAAACAACACATATCTCATCATGTATGATTTTGACACACAATCACCACTTACAGCGGGCTTTTATTTAAACCCTGATTTCAGCAACATTTTCTATTGGTTTTCTAACCATTTTCAACGCAGTGCCTAGGAATACACATGGAAGCAATCGAAATTGCAAATGAATCGGTTTGTGGATTTCAATTATATTTATACACAACGTACAGTGATGATCAGTCATCCGTTTCGTACTGGTTTTATACAGTTCAATCTCGTGATATTCAAGTACCGGATATACAGTGCGTTTGAAAAAGGTCTCGAACACTCCTCGTATAATCTGTCAGTAACTAAGTTTCAAAGCCTTCATAAGAAATACGAGTGCTGTTCAAACAATAACGCAGCCTTTGTCTGTAGCAAGAAAAATATAACTTTCTACTGAGTTTCCACAGTTGCAATTTAGCGCTTAATCTACCAAGTTCTAGGAAAGTTTTCGCAGGAAAAACCGCTTTTTTTTGCTTTTTGTCGCTCATCTATTAATATCTTTTAGAATTTCACAGTCGCTCCTTGCTATGTAGCTTTCATCCTAACAATAAATACCAGAGGTTGCGTTACTCGGATAATTCCACTTTTTGCAATATAGCCTTCTATTTAGTAATATCTAGTGGAGTTTTCTCTGGTTATACTACTGTTTGCTATTTTGCGCACGGTCTCTAAACATTTTGTGAAATTTCAAAAGAAAATGCCACCGTTTTACCGTGATAGGTATACATCTTGTAATTTGCACAAGAAACACCGCTTTTTGCTCTTGTAAATAAACATGATTTGCATAGTTATCGTGGTAATGGTATTATTATTTTCAGTAACGCTTCTCCTTCAAACGTGTGAACAGCAGGCTATTGAAAACGATGCAAGAGAATTTTTCCCCATGGGATCATTTATATTCACAAAGGTACTGCTTGTTGTATATATGCATGAATGTAAGTTTAAATGTCTCATCAGTAAGTAAGTACTTTTTTAAATTGAAGAATTCAGGCGGCACATATACGACATTTTTGTAAAATAAACATGATTTTAGTGAAGAGAACAATTGATTTGTCAACAAACATGCCCTCATTAGACCAAAATAAAACATATTATATGAATATATGAATTATTATGAAAATAACTTTGTTTGTTAATCTCCAGGTCCGTTTTCTTAAGAAAAGCAATATTCGATGAAACTTCAAAAAACTGTTCTTGAGCTATAAAACTCAGGTGAGCGATCTAATGCCATCTTGGCCCCACCGTTTCTCGCAAAAATGTTGTATCTCTGAAATAAATAATACATCTTCATTCATAAGGGCTTGTTTTAGAAATATTGAAGAAATTAATTAATTTCAAAATTGATTTCAGAATAAAGAGAATGCAACCTGTCCACATTTGCCGAACAAACACATGGAAACTGAAAGCATACAACTTCATACAGAGGTCAACGAGAGTGTTGAAATATCACAATTATTTATCATATGTTTCTATCGTCCAAATACGTTGACAAATGGTAAATTGTTTCGTGCATTACTGGTTGTTTTAGTAAACGTATCACGTCTTAACACCTTTCATGATACAAACTATACCTTACATTTCAAATCATCAAAAGTTACGAAATAAGATATATTTTAAATAAGCGGTGTGAAAATGTTCTCTCCCCTTTTCATGACACCATTCATTTCAATATAATGTGCAAACATATGTAACAAGGTTCATTCAAGGTAATCAAGTGATTTATACTTATAAAAGAAATGCCATGATAAACATGTAATAATGTCTCCAAGGCTTGAAAAAGTTAACAAGTGTCATGAGTAGTACTGTTTGTATTCCAATACCAGCACATTAAAGAGATATAAAGGCGTAATAGGGATTTAATAAAACCACTATGGGATGTATCGGTGAAATAATAAACCAGTATTACCACATTAATGGGATATACAGGTGAATGAGAAAAATACAATCCTTTAAATTATTACAGCAGCAATATTTCACTAATTTGAATGACAAACATTGTTAAATACCTATTTGTTGTGATTTCAACCGGGATAGAATAACAGCTGAAATCACAATAAGATAAGATATCCCACATTCTTTTTTCAATTATAGTTTTTTCCTATAGTAAAAGGTAAAATAACTAGAGTTTGATTTTCCGATTCTGAATTGGACGGTCATGGATCAAATATCTGTTTCTTGAAACCTGAATATCTCTTCGATAATTAACCTACTGTGTATATATAAGTGCAGCTAGAAATAATTGTTCCGCTAGGCGACATATACCAAACGAAAATATATACTATATGCTATATGTAAAATCACATATATCTCTTTCGGGGAGTATTTATGACGTATTGAATTAAGGAACTATTAAACTGTAGTTTTCAGTCAACGATTCCAAGGCAAAATTCTTATAGATTCTATTTACTATAATAACAGCGGTCTTTAAGTGTCATTTGGCGGCTGTAAAATGTCTTCCCGTACTTGGACTCAGTGTTGTTATATTTTTGGTCCATCTGGATCATGGAGCTCATTCAGTCTTATTATAAGAGTTCTGCCTAGTGGGTGCTGAGGTGTTGTACATTTCTTTATCTCATTAGACTTAATCAATAAGGGTCTACTTCTACTTTACTACCTTTATTACGTCGGCTTTGTTGCTATGCTGTTAGGAAATCTTCTTAATGATTCTATTTATTTGCAATAATTTTGTACATATTCTTTTTCCAATCATATTAAAATACAAGGTTCATCATTTCCACGTTTTGGTTTGTTTTAACTTGTAACAGCTGGTAGTATATTTTCCGTATCCCCCAATCTCAATTACAGTGAATAAAATCTGTGAACAAATCTTTAGAAGTAAATAACGCAAACAAGTAACATAATGGCAGACTCGGTTCGATTGAGTCTGTTCATGAGAGGTACCCAGTCGTAATTTCAAGCATATGGCAGCAGCCTCATAGCTACGTACACTGAGAAATAATTCAGAAAGGGGAAAAAAAAATCTCGGAACCCATGTAAAGGTTCTACCACGGTATTGTTTTCATGTCTGGATACGTACCTAGTCTATTGATAAACTATAATGTTTCAAACACTTGTACCACAAGCTTAAAATGTTTAGTTATTAAAACTCAGCCCCAGTTAAATCTTATGAGGTGCAACATAGGAGTTAGAGGCGCAGTGGTTAGCGGGTTGGACATGACTTTGTGGGTGAATTTGCTAAAAACCTTTTATTCATTGGCAGTGAAGAATGCTATCCCTAACTTTGAAGTCCTTATCTGTTTCTGAAAAATGCATTCTTCAATCGTACGGAAAAGAAATTAACATGGTGGTATGTCATTTATTATCAAGAGTTTGTTTTATTGTAGATAGGCTAATGAGGTTTGCTTTGAGTCATCTTCATTTTTCATTTTATTTTAACTTCTTTTATATTTCCTTTATAAGGGGATTCCGCTTTGTCCATTTTATTTCTGAGGTGTTGACAAATTTATAAGTGCAATTTATTTTTACTGTATTAACATTTCATTTGTATTAATTTAGATTTGTCTGCTACAAGACTTATACTATACAATATCTGCGTGCATGTGATAAAACTTACATGTGTAAGTTGAAAGGTTTTGCGCACAAAAGAAAATTAAAATCGGGTCATAATGGCGGACCAATTTTTAACGAAGTAATATTCTTACTTAGTAATGAAGCAATGTCTAAAGCAAAAGCCTTTGCGTTTCATAATGCAGGGACAACAAAATGAAGAAAGATCGGACCTGGCATTTGCTGAAACATTATCCGCTATAATTTCAGTTTTTTGGGTTTTTTTGAAATGTCACTTTAACACTGCTGCATTCATTGCGCTATTAAGAGTCTTCTACCGAGTCACATATCCTGCTCCGGTAAATATTCACCATCTGCCATACAACGAGCATTAACGAGGACTGGCTTGCTGAATAAGTTTGATAATCAGTGGATAGTTGTATGGTACTATATATATATACGCACACAGGTTTCATGGATTCTACCATGATGTTAGAAGGAACTTTTTCTGTAAGAGCCAATAAGATGTTTTCACAGAAATATTTAAACATTTAAAAATGCAATTAAAAATTGTAAGTATCACGAAGTTATAAAACATGTATTGCGCATTTGTTTTCAGTCAACTCAAAAATCTTACGGAAGTCAAAATGAACCACTGGACATACCTAAATCTGATCCAAATATGTCGAAAATACTAGTTTACGTCTTATTTGCTTCCAAGACGTACGGGTGTACATAAACATCCCTATTAAACAAATACATCTTGTAATTTTGCACCCAAATTTTTAGTCTGTATTTCGACAGTGTCTGACATAAAGGCAATAGTTTGTTATATCAATTATAATCATTTGAATAATTTTATAGAAATAAACAGCTGAACCCTTTCCTAACAAAAATACTTGTACTTCACTTAAGAAAAACTATGAATATTTTACATTATTTTAGTTTATTTTTATAACTGCAACTTTTTAAAAAGTAACTTAAAATAAGCCATTATTGTTTTCTTATTTATCAACTACATTTTATATATGTTTTAACGAAAGTTTTGTCAAACAAATCTGTACGACAAATACTCTCATCTTAAGCATATTTGTGATTATATACAGCCAATTAACTGTTATTGATTTTTTTTTAGACTTTAGTTTTAATTTCAGATTTCTCTCAAGAGTTAGGCAGATATCTTTACACGCCACCAAGCGCACTGCATTTTCCTGGAAACCCAGGTTTTATTTTGTTTTTATTTGATAGCATCTACTAACCAAAACAGCTCAACATGACTGATCTTCTTAAAACTTTTATACGCTCTAATATATTGCTTTTGTCTATTTGGATATATGCAGTTGCAAAAGTATTTAATTACAATAATCATTTGGGGTTTTAAAAGCTAGTCACCAATAACATACGATCATTTAGGCACAGACGATGTCCTGTTCTTGGAAGCTTTTCAACGTGTATTTTAACAAAAAGTAAAGCAATGACTACAATTGCGAGAGAAAAAGAAGTACTTTCTTGCAATAGAAATAATGAACTCTGGAAAATTTATTCGGCGATGGAAGATTAATTCGATATCATATCTTCTACAGATCTATGTATTTTTTGAAAATATCATTTATTTATATAACCAGTCAACTTAAAAATAATTGATTGACATCGTTATTGTTTGATTCTTTTGCAGCATTTACAATTTTTAACCCAACACTTACATATGGAGAAAAGATTTCTACCCGAATAGCTGATTTACAGCATAAAGGTAAAATATTTAGCAATGTTTAAACCTGTACGTTTATATTCAATCAGCTGTTTGTGCTAACACATGAAAAATAAGTATTTCTAGTCGGAAAAAATGATTTCATAGTACATTGAATTCATTACATTATTTCAATTAATGCAAACGAAAAATGTAAAAATTAGTAATAAAATTGGGGACGTTCCATTATTTGATAACATTTACTCAAATGAACAGATTTGAAAACCTTGTTGTTTACATTTACACCTTATAAATAAACTGTTGACCAATTGTTGCAGATATGATCACACTAAGTACGTTGCCACATGATTCCCATTATACAACGACACCATGGTTACTTGTGGATCTTGGTCGAAACATAATCGTTCTTGGATTGCAATTCACAAACTGTTAGTTTATTTCTCGTTTTCTTATTAGATTTCACTGTAAAAGTTCTCCAGCTTAGCTTGGTGGGAAACAATTATATATTTACGCTTTATTGAAATTGTATCATTCGACATGGCATACAGTAAATTTGGTGTTGGTTTGACTCTTTTGATGCATGCCCAACTAATCTTAATATGATGCCCATCGTTTGATATTTCTATATTGTTAGTGTCTTAATTTACAAACATTTTACAATCGAAATTCGTTCACTCCAACTCGGATAATTCGAATGCTCGCCGTCAGATCCCGGCAAAATTCCAGTATAATGTATTTATGTATTTATCCAACGCTTGAATAAATGATAACTCGAAATAATTTTGCCTATTCCGTCAAGTTCAAACGAACGAAGTTAGGCTGTATAGTGATTTTAGTATAACAACAAATTATGTATTTTTGATTGGTATGTAAAGTAATCCGTAATTTAAACATTCAAGTACTGTATTAATTAACTAAGCCAAAACGGCTTAGTTATAACAATGCATTTGGTATATTACAATGCAGATTCTCTGAAGGAAGTTGAAAGTGTAGGCTATTTAGGCGAATTAAATAAAACAGTCAACGGATACATATGTCAGAGATGGGATGCGCAGACTCCACACAGACATAATTATACGAGTGATTGGAAATATGAGAAAAATTTCTGCAGAGATCCAGATAGCAGTGGCAAAATTTGGTGCTTTAGTCAGTCTCTTTCCCTCCGATGGGAAATATGTGCTGAAAATGGTAATATTATTGTAACAATTTTGTATGTTTGATAGTTCCTTTTTAAAGTACAACCACGCATTGTTTTTTATTCCAAAGAAAATAACTATGTGCGACATACCATTTCATTACGGTACAACTTGTAGTAAGAATTCACCCAATGGAATGTCAAAAAGCGGTCCCTTGACATATTTGTCTCTTGATGCGGTACAGTTTGTTCTTTTACAACTCATAAAGGAACTGCAAAAATGGTCTCTTAATGCAAATTGTCTCGTAATAAACGTGGTCTCTCGTGCAAGTCTAACTAAGTCTATGGATCAGGTCTTTTTCTGCAAAAGCCGCTCAAGATTTAATAACACTTATATGTACCATTAATAAGAAAAACGAGCGTCCGAAGCATTAAACTGTTTTCCTGGTGTAAAAGGAGTAAACTTTTTTTTCATGAATCAACAGTAGTAGTATAGAACATGAGGTTTCCAGTGCAAAATTACCAATTTAAATTTTACATAAAAACAATTTCCCTGCTTAATTTTAACAATAACACAAACAATTTAAGCATATTTCATAGAGTCATTAGTGGCATAAAACTTTTAAATACCTATTTACTTGAGAACTGGTAGGAAAATTATCCGCTAACATTCTGCCACGAAAAAAAAGAAAGAAATTCATTTGGAAGCAGGGAAAGCAAACAACTAATTTGATAACGCCAGTAATAAACAGCTGAAACGTGCATGTTCATGATTGTCACCTTATCTTTCAGTCATTGCGAAGACTGTTTTAAAGGATTAAATAATGTTTAAATACATTTAAACTTTGCATATATCAACACATGAGTGAATTTATGAGTTATGCACATTCCAAATAGAATACCAGAAAATGTATAGTATCCTATTATGTTATATTGCAGTTAGTTAATAGTTTTTTTCCTGTTGTGTAGATAAAACCGTTCCATACATCACATAATTTTACCATGAAATGATCTCTGATTTTGAATTGAACTTACTCAGGTAAACTATTCCTTTATTCTATTTGACAATATCTTTAACACATTTATAACATCTGCCAGATTGGTTCTAAGCGCTCTTTTTTTTTTATATAAATGTCCTTTTGAAACCGATTTTAAATCAACAGTGAATTGTGTTAGGGTTTTTTGTTTGTCCACCATTATATACACTAGGTGCGTTGTGTACTTCATTATAGTTTCGTTACTGAAAAGTTCATTTTAAAACATGATATACAGGTCTGCAAATGTATAAAGCAGGCTATCTCATAAAAACGGACTTTCTTTGTTGATGAATTATCTAATATCATATAAAACAATTGTTGTGTTCTTTCTGTATACAGGTTGAATTTTTTAGTCTTTCGTTTCGCCTAAAGGGTTCAGACAAAAATAATACAGGGGTTAAATGAAATGTCCTAATTTCACGGTACGGCACGGCACGAGTTATATTATCGTCTTAAATAAAATTACATTTTCAAGCTTTTGAATAGCAACGTACTACACTTTAACCTCTGGATATATAACTGTATATAGACAATGCAAATATACTAAGACTGTAGACATGTATATTTTAATTATGGTCAAGTGTAAACATGCTTGGTATGGAAATGCCTGTTACTTAAAGTTTCTTCAGTTTAATCGTTTTCGAATTTTTTTTGTTCATAATTGAAGAACGTTGATTTCGGGCAGATTTTATTGTATTCCGTCTATAATTAGATATATTTGTCGTCTTAAATGTTTTTACAAGTTAATGAAAATTTTCTTCAACCGATAAGTGAGGTGCCAAGCTATTAATATTACGCAGTTGTTGTTTTTTTGTTGTTGTTTTTTTTCACAAATAACTAGGTAACTGTAAGTTCAGATACAACAAATGGAAAAGAATATGTAACTTGCTCTTAATCATTTTACTGTAGAAATAGCATTTATAGATATACGTTTAGTGCGTACAGATGAAGTCAAAATTTTAACAAAGAGTAAGAATAATTTATAATCAGATTTAAAAGGTTATCTGTTTAAACGGTAAGTTTCCTTCTATTATAGAAGAATACATTTATACAAACATTTTGTGTAAAACAGGACTGTGAACATATAAATGATCTGACTTGATATTGTTTAAACGAAATATTGACTCGACAGAATGGTTTTGATGTGATATGTATGCACATTGCTGTAATCAAAATTAATATGTTTATCGTATAATGGTCAAAGGAAAAATGGATATTAATAGAGTGTGTTTTTTTCCATACGTTATATCCAAATGCTCTTTCTTTTTCTTCATATTAATGAAAGTGACGTTTTTTTCCTGTATGTACGAATGGAGGTTTCATGATAAATGTACTTTATTTGTTTACAAACCGAATTCAGCTCTCAATACATCCCGTAATACTTTGTTGCATTGTGTCTGTTTATTGCCTGATCTTCTATATAATAAGTCATGTTAAACAAAATATGTACTTTTAATGTAAAAGGATTAGGAGATACTAAGAAACGAAAACAAATATTTAACTGGCTTAGAGAAAATAAGTATGATATCTGCTTTTTACAGGAAGTTCATTGTCAGAAAAAATATTTTTGCAACTGGGAAAATGAATGGGGCGGGAAAATATTTTTAAGCGGAAATAGCTCAAACAGTACAGGTGTAGGTATACTAGTGTCAGATAACATTGAAACAAACAGCTACATAGAAATAATAGAAGGTCGTCTTCAATGTATTAGTGTTAAAATAAAAGAGTCGGAAATTCTGTTGGTTAATGTATATGCTCCAAACAATGATGACATTATTTTTTTCAATACATTAGAACGTTTTATTGCAAACAATGACGATAAAACTTTTATTATTGCCGGAGACTTTAATATAGTTCTCAATTTTAGTGAAGATAAAAAGAATGGACGAAATGATACGAAAAACAGTCAAGAGCTAAGCTAATGAATATTATGGACAGCTATGATTTAAATGATATATGGAGAATAAAAAACGAAAATGTAAAACAATTCACTTGGCACTCTAATCACAGAATACCAATATTTTGCCGGTTAGATTTTTTTCTTATATCAGCCAATATTATTAACAAAGTTAAATCGTGTAAAATAACAACTGGAATAAGATCCGACCATTCTTTAGTGTATCCAAAAATAGATCTGTGTGAACAAGAAAGAGGACCAGGGTATTTCAAACTAAATAATTCGATTATTCTAGACGATATTTACCAACAGCAAATAAGAAATAACATCAACGAAATAAAAGAATATAACAAAAATGCAAACCCGAATGTAATATGGGAATTAATTAAAGGATCTATCAGAAACACTACGATAAAATATTGTTCACATAAAAAGAAACGAGATACTGAAAATGAAAATGAACTGATTAAAACCATTGATAGATTAGAAAAGGAACTGACAAACGATCCAACAAATAATGATTTAAAAGAGTTAATCAAAAGCAAAAAAAGCGACCTTGAAAAATTTACTTTTTTAAAAGCTCAAGGATACTATGTTAGATTAAAAGCTCAACATATTGAAGGAATGGATAAAAATAGTAAATATTTCTCTAATCTTGAAAAAAAGAAAAGCGAAAGTAAGGTCATTTCAAACCTTTTGATTAACGGTGCAGAGGTAACTGGATCAAATGAAATAATATCAGAAATTAAGGGCTATTATCAAAATCTTTACAAACAGAAACAAATTGATATTACAGACTATGACTTTTTTCCTGAGAATAATATTAAACTAAACGAAGTACAAAAATTATCATGCGAAGGTAAACTTACAGAGCAAGAATGTGCAAAGGCCCTTTTAGAAATGAAAAATGAAAAAAGCCCTGGATCTGACGGTTTGACTACAGAGTTTTATAAAATTTTCTGGCCGGACATAAAAACATCATTTATAAACTCAATCAATTATTCTTATGATGACGGAAATTTAACAGAATTACAAAAACAAAGCATTATAAACCTGATTCCAAAAAAGAATAGTGAGCTAAACCTTTTAACTAACTGGAGACCAATATCACTTTTAAATATAGATTACAAGATAGCCACCAAAGCAATAGCAAATAGGAAAAAATCAGTAATTCCATCTGTAATAAGTAACTGCCAAACAGGATTTATCCAAGGTAGGTACATTGGAGAAAATATCAGATTGATATATGATGTAATAGATCATTTAAACGACAACAACAAAGACGGGTTATTATTTTTTGCAGATTTTGAAAAAGCTTTCGATAGTCTTGACCATAGATTCCTTTTGAAAACACTAGAATACTTTAACTTTGGCGATTCAATTAAATGCTGGGTAAAGACATTTTATCACGATATAAAAGGATGTGTCTCAAATAACGGACATCTGTCAGAACTATTTAATATTGAAAGAGGTGTCCGCCAAGGCTGTCCACTTTCTCCTTACTTGTTCATAATTGCAATAGAAATTTTGTCTGTAGCCATTTTAAATGAAAAAAATATTAAAGGTATAACAATGGCAGATAAAGAAATAAAAAACTCATTATTTGCAGACGGTGCAACATTTATAACAGATGGTTCAAACCAGTCATTCTCTACACTTATCAGCGTCATCGAAAATTTTAGTCTCATATCAGGGCTAAAACTAAATTTAAAAAAATCAACAGAGTTAAGAGCAGGTTCTTTGCGTTACACTGAAAAAATATTCTGTAAAATGAAACCATTTAAATGGACATCAGACCAAGCTACCACTCTAGGAATTGTTTTTACAAATAAAAAAACTGAACGAATAAAATTAAATTATGATAAAAAATTTGAAGAATTATATGCATGTTTAAATAAATGGAAAAAACATAAACTGAGCTTGTTAGGAAAAATAACAGTAATAAAGACTTTTGCTCTCCCAAAAATTGTTTTCCCCTTAACAGTGTTAGAAAATCCACCAGATAATTATTTTTCTGAATTGACTAGACGCCTCTATTCGTTTCTTTGGGATGGAAAGCCAGACAAAATATCTCGAAAAACAATTATAAAAGATTATAAGGATGGTGGTCTAAAAATGATTGATGTGCAATCATTTGTAAATGCAATAAAAGCTAGCTGGGTGGAACGAATTTTAAACACAGACAATAAAGGTGCTTGGAAATCGTCTTATTTAATGGAAATTAATAAACTCGGTGGAAAAATGCTTTTTGAATGCAACTTCATGAACTCCGATATTACTACTAAAATTAAGAATACCTTCCTTAAAAATGTTATTTCAAGCTGGTCAAAAATTAATTTTGAAAAAAATATTAAAAACGTATCCACACAAATTATTTGGAATAATTCGTTGATCAAAATATCAGGGAAAACTATTTTCTACAAAACATGGTGGGAGAAAGGGATAAAAATGATTAAAGATTTGTATAGCTATGAAAACAAACGATTTTATAAATTTGAGGAATTTCAAACTATTTATGGAATTGGAAATAAATATTATCTTCACTACAATTCCCTTATATTAAGTATACCCTCTGTCTGGAAAGAAAAAATAAAATCAGAAAAGGTAAATGAAAACGTGGGAGAAGCACACTATCTTATTAATAAAATAATGCAGTTGAAAAAACCTAGCAAAATCTTGTACAATAAATATTTAGAAAATAATAATAACAATAAAATCGTAACAGCAGAACAAAAATGGAACGAATGTTTTGTAAATTTAATTTGGAAGAGTATCTATATGATACCCTTTAAGACTACTATTGAGGCTAAGTTGAGAGTATTTCAATATAAAAATATGTTATGCGGATTATTCCTACCAACAATTTTCTTCATAAATGTAATATTTCTCAGTCCAGTCTCTGTGACTTTTGTAACATGCATGTAGAAACAGTTCAACATTTATTTTGGGATTGTACATGTATACAAAATTTTTGGTCAAACTTGCTAAATTTTCTTTCACAACATAACTTGAAAATCGATTTAAACTTCCGTAGTATTAGTTTTGGCCTGTTTAACATCCCTCAAACTCAAACACGTTGTTTGGTAAATTATATGATAATTTTATCAAAATACTTTATTTTCAAAAATAAATTAACGTATACTGTCCCCAGATTTGAGAACTTTTTAATATTCCTTCAAGAAAGAAAAGAGCTAGAAAGACACATTGCGACATTAAAAGGAAAACTTGCTTCACATAGCATGAAATGGGATCGTATAGAGCTATGAGAGAAGATGTTGGTATTTAAGAAACATTTTTAAATATAACCTCCATTCACTTTATTCACTATGTACTTTTTTGTTTAAAATATTAAGATCTTAAAAAAATCAACCATCCATAAGCAGTACAGGCTAAGATTAAGATTGTATTTCTCTACTAATAAATTGTTAATATTTCTTTTATTTCTGCCCTTAAGTTCTTCACTACGCAGCCTTGTTTACATATTGTATTGTATAAATTGATGTACTGTTTCATATGGAATGGAAAATAAACGGGTTATCACTAGATAACTCAAAAAAAAAAAAAAAAAAAATTTTGGCAAATATGCCGAATTTCTGCTATGAAGACAAACGTTTTGCAGATTGCTGGCAGTAGCTCTAAAGCATATATAATCTATGATAAATGAATATTTTAAATACATATAATAATGAGTTCGCAGAATAAGATGTTGTGTTTAAAGAGAAATCCTATAGAATTTTTCCTTTCATAGATTTTTTTCAAATTCAAATATATGATAGAAAATCCTGTGCTGAAAACAATGAACAAATAAAAACAATGGGTCACCAGGTTTGTTTTTGTGTAAAATTGTTTTGAACACACCCACTGTTGCTGAAACTGCCAGCGATTTTCAACATTTTTATAATTTTCTGCTTTTTCATTACTATCAGCCAAAATATACATCAAGACAGCACAATAAGGTTCATTCTTTTTACAAATTTTATAATATACTTATTTGATATCATAGTCTTATTTGTAATACTATATCCTTACAATAATGGGTACAAATGAAAAAAAAATCTTGTTTCATATTCACTTTTGTGGAGTTTTTTCAATGAAAAATACCCATAGTGAAGAATTTTTTTTTTTAAATTTTGAAGAATCTGTTTCATAGAATTTTTTTTCCTGTTTTTCTTGTGTATAAATAATTGTATTGTGAGCATAAAAAAGGCTAAAATTGTATGAGTCACCAGGCTAAAATTAATGTTAAGACCGCTTGAATACAACACCTGTTCTGGCGAAAAATGGCGCGAACCAGACCAAATTGATTACATGTTAATCTGCTAGAAGTTAAAGAAAGTTTTAAAAATTCTTAATTATTTCTATAATTGAATACTAAATAATCTGAAAAGAGATATTGTCTTATCAGTACTAAGTCAATTGTCTTACATTATATGAGCAACACTGTCTTTGTACTAAAATGCGATGTGAAAACACAAACACAAAAATGGCAAGATACCTATCAGGTATGATACTTGTCAATACAAATAAACCAGAATCAACATTTGATTACTGATAAAACTTATCAAAAATGTTATTCCATTCAAGATTCCTCATATTCAAGATTGTCTGTCACATGTTTCAACAAATGTTGACTTCACTTCAATTTTCCATAGAAAGTGTCGGCTGCGCAAAAAGATGCGCATAAAAACTATAGGAATTCCCTTTAAAAGAGAGAAAATATATTGATAGTATAAATTTTCAATACGCTAACTTACAAGACAGGCTGATGTTAAAGTAACATATGCATCATGCGCTAATATGAAAACAGAGTTTGTGAAAAGTACAGGAGGGGCAATTAACATTGATAAAGCTGTGTCATCTGTTTTACCTGAGAAAGATTAAACACTTTCAAGGTACACGTATTGTGGCCCCGGTAGATTAACGGGACTCTTGTTAATAAACTAGTCTGACACTAAGTATGCTTGAGTCATAACCTTTGTGGTGTAAATAAAAGTAAATGCAACCAGAAAATATTATCTCATTTAAAGGTCACTCAATTCAAAGCAACTGGAGAAAGAATTGCAAAAGGCTCATTGTAAATCCAGCAACTGATATGAGGGTTTGACTCTCTACCATACGTGTCCAAGTTATTGCCTTAACGTCATAAATGGCCACGGCCCTCTGTGTGACATGTACTTAATATAGGTTTACATGTATATTTTAGAAAAATTGAAAATCAAATATAGCTAGAGTCTTGATATTTGGCGTGTGTTACTGGAGTTGTACAGTCTTCCGTAATTTTTCAACTTATTGACCTAGGTTCAGAAATGTATGTGACATATATATAAATAGGCTAACACAGAAGAAACTGTGTACTTATACCATTAAGTTACACAAATACACTTGAAGCCTTCTACACAGGGGAGCGCTTTAGGGTCAGCGACCCTCTTGTTTAAAGCAAGTCATTAAGTGCTTGTTCCTATTAATTTATATAAAATCTTACGAGAATATGCAACAGTGAATTATATGATTTGTATTGAATTTCATTAAGGAAAAACTGTAAGAATTTACAGTTAGAAATTACAAATTGTTTTGTATACATCGTAGGGAATGAGGTACGAGGTATGATTTCAAAAGCGAGCAAGATAAAATGTTTGCCGGATCATTCAGTGTTTAATATTTTCCAAAACACTGATAATTGACGCTTTTTTCTTTTAATGTTAATATGCATGTTTCATTGATCGCTGAGTGAGGGAAATAGCGGTGTTCATCGATTTAATTTTCCAACATTGTCAAACATGAACGTTTATGTAGATGTTGAAACATTAGTGATCGGATGCCAGGTTCATTTTCTTTCAAGTGGGACTCAAATTAAGATTATTCATGAATAGAGCAATATTAATAAAAACGTCTGTTTTTTATTTGATCATGAACATTCGAAACATGGCTCGTCCCTTACGGTGGTATATTCAGTACCGCGTGTGTCCGCCGGTAGCGTTTGCCAACAACTTCGCAAAGGCGACATCAAACTGAATTGTAGCTTATCCTAGGTATGACCCTTTCTATTAGGGTGTAGCTCACCGGAAAAGCTGCCGTTTATCAGACACTGACGTGGTGCCGATACGCGTATATAACAAGCACTTGGAATATCAAACACATACATAGCCTAATGTACTTAACTATGCAGTCATGAAATTCAATAATCATCTACAGTTGAAAATACTTGCGACCAGTATAATTTTGTCCAAGGACCGGTGAATTTTGCACTTAGGAATGTCTCATAATACAGATTTCATTAATTATATTTGCATTATGTTTTAATGTACTTAAGTGGAACAAGAAATACACGTGCTCAAGGATATGTTTTGCTGTATGTGTGTGACTCTTCACTATAATAAGTGTTTTGAGTTACTTAAACTTTAGTTCTGCACGTTTGAAATAGATATCGTTCTACAATGTAAAACGTTTGGAAATCATTCTTTTCAAAGCATGGTTGTATCGAAGGAAAGAAAGCCAGTAAAGGACGTTTTGTTAGATTTGATAATAAAGGCCCCAAGATCAATTTACTTTAAGCTTCATCTGGAGAACGCACTTTTGATGAAATGTTCGCGTATAGAAATAGTCATATGAAGATTTCAATGACACTTTTCACAGCTGTAGATTTGCATATCATTTAATATGGCCAAATAAAATGTATAACTCCTTGTGTTTAAATTTTTACAATTCGCTAAATATTAATATTATATTGTTGATTATTTTTATGACATTATTTGAATTATTTTCGTCAAAACCTATCCATTGTCATAATTAACATCAGGCAAAACGGTAGCAATGAAGTTTAACACCTAATACACGGGATGAAATAGATATCTGGCAAAATTTGTACTACTCGTATAACGGTAACCAGGCTTATCTTAGGGGTTCCTGATGAATGACATAACGCCGTCTTTTTCCAATTAATCAAACGTGCAAAATGGCAATTTGTGATTTAAGATACAAGCTGTTTCAACATTTTTTTTAAAAAAAAAAAGTAAGAATGAAAAAATAAAGTGTAAAAAAACGTTTTTAAAAGAACGTTAAGCATGTTATCCAAGCGTGTGAATTACTGTTACATTTCTTCCTCGCAATTTATTTTTGTCTTCTCTTAAACTACAGTTTTCGAGTTTAGAGAAAAGGTAGGACCTTTTTCAAAATGTTTCATCAGTGAAGACAGGTGGAGAATAGATGAGTTTGGAGGGATATCATGTCAATATACAGTATCACATAACGATGGCTCCTTGAATATCAACTTCCAAAGGTGAGTTAAACTTTCCATGTATCTTTAGTTAGGATGGTCTTCTAAGTTACTTTGCCTGACAATAATTTAACCTCTATTGGTTTTAACAGTACTTATTTGGTATGTAATCTTATTACACGCAATCTATATAAAAGACAACTGTTACAAAGGATTTGAAAACAAGCTTTGCAGAAGGCTTATATAAATTCATGTCCCTACAGTAATAATAGATATACGAGTATGATGAAAAGTGAATTAGCATAATCAATAGATAACGTTAGAACCCATTTAAATTCAGCAATTTGTATTTGTCTCCACCGACATAACCATCAATATCCTTTTGCTATGTTATAAAAATTAACACTTTCACAAATCACGGGGTGTGAAGTCAAAATCTGGTCGAGTGTCAATGTTCACATTGGGTAAGGTGTGTTCCAACGGTAACAACATGTAGAAACAACTCAATGACAACTGGTTACAGTATCGCTCAATGTGACCTTGCTGAGATTAGTTACTTGTATAGTTATAACACTGATTATATATATAATATGTAATTTATATGTAATCTTTCATTAGACTGCATTCAAATTTTGAAAGTAAAAACATAGATTAACTGAAACATTAAAAAGAAGCCACTGGCAAGAGTTACAAACTCTCATC
This sequence comes from Mercenaria mercenaria, assembly GCF_021730395.1. Taxonomy (NCBI): domain Eukaryota; kingdom Metazoa; phylum Mollusca; class Bivalvia; order Venerida; family Veneridae; genus Mercenaria; species Mercenaria mercenaria. The sequence goes on from NC_069364.1 coordinate 7,519,919, forward strand.
GAAATATCGCGGATAAATATACCAGTTTATATATGGACGTAATGAGTAATACGTCTGCACATAATAATAAAAAACATATGCATGCATTAATAAATTTCTGCAAAGTAGCTCAGAAGTATAATGTTTCACCATCCGGATTATTTATGTTGATAGTTAGCTTGTAATCACCACTAAGGTATTAGTCATTACACGTGCAAACACGTACTTACTGACATGCATATTTATTTATATATATATATATATATATATATATATATATATATATATATATATATATATATATAGTAAAGAGCTTCAGAAGTAATGTTTTACCACCCAAATTATTCGTGCTTATGATTGGCTTGCAATCGCCACGCAGGTATTAGTCATTACGTGATCACATATAAGTTATTACGTGCGCACGTATTATCATGTATACGTATTTGCTTTTATGAGCGCTTAGTAACATTTTCATTAGGTTTATTGTCAAAATGACAAAATTAGTATGATTGAAGAAGACCGCTGTAAGATTTCCGGGATAGTATGTGTCTGAGATAGTATTAGGTCTGGATAGGAAACATCACGTATATTAAAACTTATTTAGAACTTGAAATGATATTTTTCTTCCTGTAACAATTTATTTATTTATAAATTGCTACTACACACACTGCATTGTATTGTTTATTTGTTTCGTAGGCGTGAAGTAAATTTTTAAGCGGCTAATTTGAGAAAATAAAACATACTTATACATTACTATATTTCACAGGGTCAAGAATACCATTTATCCGTATGAATTTAGCATACTACTGGCTATAATGATCACATCTGAATTCACTTTTATATAAACCTTCCAGCACAAATTTACACCTATTTTGAATAAAGTAAACTTTGTTTAACTTCGAATCCTGCAAAAGTAAGTTTTCTGAGACTGATTTGCATATAGACATTTTATGTTAGGCGACATCGTCCAGTCCTTAAACAAGTATTTGTTACCTTATTGTACAACATAATAATTATAATATTTTTTCAATGACCTTTTTTATTTATGATTCCATTTGTTTTGTAGTTCATTTAAAATTTTTTTAATTTTAATTGGTATTTGAAATGATATCACAAATAGTATACGGCGTTTTAATCCATATTACATTATTGGTTTAACTAAACCGCTCGAATACGTTCTATCTGACATCTGTTCTACTATTATTAGTTATTTATTAAATTTCGTTCTGTCTTATTAGCCTCTTTTATTTTTCAGAGATTTGGAAGGTCGTTATGTTAAACTTGTGAGTCATGAAGGCATAGAAAGTTCAAAGTTTTATAGTTCTGCAAAGAACGTCCATGTTCTGACGTCGGAACAAATTGCATGTATGTTAAATATAATTTTGTATAAAGTAGGATACAATGGAAAAAATTTGAGGCTTACAAAACCATACTTAAAGTATCCTTTGGGGTATAAAATGCAGCCAAGCAAACGAAAGCAGTCTTAGTTTGATAATTCACAATGACAAAGAAATACCATGTACACTTTATGTATATATGTAACTAAAGTTCTTTTTTCCTGTGATATATATATGCGCTTAGAATACTTTGATACTTTGTTAAACACCAGTAAATATGACAAAGACAAATAAATAATCTGTGCCACTTTTACATAGGAGGACATATGTTAGTTCTAACTGGTTATGTTGGCAACTTCGTCTCTTTTAATGCTTTTATCTGATTCTTTGTTTTTCAAATTAAAACTAAAAATGTTGCTCTGAAGAGGTTAAGTTAATATAAGATAAAACTGGAAAATCACAGGTCGCCCAACACGACATAAACGAAAATGTTGCAGGCTCGGTTTGATTGGGCCTGTCCACGGACGGTAGTGGAAATGTTAGCTACCGTCCACGCCCTTTAGCCCCAGGTTGAGCAGAACTTAATATTTGCATATGTTATAGATACTAGAATATAATTTAGAGACATCCACAGATGTATTCATACAGCGGTGCATATGGAACCTTCAATGATGCACATAGTTCACTTCCATGAAAAGCGGCGTATCGTCGAAATAAACAAATTGTGATTTATACTGTGTATCTGGTTTTGGAGCCTGCATATCACAGAAACTGTAAAAGACAATATTAAATAGCAGACATCATATACTAGGGGTGATTAAACAATACTAAAAGCTTCTAAAGTGGGATTATTTAAACCACCCCAGCCGAATCCTTTCAAACACAATACAAAACAAATTCCTTTGCAAGAGCAAGATTATTTTGAAATATATCATACTTATATATAAACTTACATGTCCGACTTATGTTTATTGAAATGATTCAGATGCAGATAGCATGTGCAACATTGACCTTGGAATGGGTGATGAACGTATACACGACCACCAGATTTCTGCATCATCATGGCTTCCACAATTTTTACCCACGTCCGGTAGACCATTCTCTTCTGGATGGTGCGCGGATCCATCTGATATGCAGCCATACATCGCGGTATATGAACGCATTTATACATGTAGATGATAACACACTTGTAAGATCTATAATCATAGTCTCAAGATAATCAGTTCAATAGAAAACAGCTCAAATATTTAAGCCTTGTATTTATGTGGTTTTAATGATACGTTACATACGCAGTGTCGGTAGAAAAATGAACCGGGGTGTTTTGCTAATTGTAGGTTGATCTGGAAAAGGATACAACAATTGAAGGTATCACTTTCTTTAACTGGGGACTATTGAACGAATACATTTCTGATGGTAAATATAAAAAGACATATATGCACTTTGGAAGCAGTAAATTGTTGGTTCACTACAGGAATCGGCAGAACAATACCTATACAAATAAGGTAGGCACAATCTGTTTGATTTGTGTATTCACGAATTGTGCAATGCGAGATCAAGTTAAGTGAGTGAGTGGTACAAAGATCGCGATATGTTTCCAGTCTGATATAGAACATGTCGCTTCTTCGGATATTTTTTAAAGATATTGGCAAACTAACTGAGCAGTTCTTTGAATAGAATTACGTTGCAACATACCAGGGTTTTAAGGATATATATATATTGCAATTCGGTATGTTGCAACGTAATTCTATTCATTCCGTAATGTGCCGTTATATATTCCTGGGATCTTGGAACATTCTTTTGTTGGGATCTTGGAACGATCATAGATCATCAACAAAAGAATGTTCCAACAAACCAGGTTATTAAGGGTTTATATATATATATATATATACAGTAAAATTCCTACTTACGACCACGCCGAAATTACGACCGCACCGCTAATACGACCGATTTTGCAAAGAACGGAATATCTCCTTCTTAAAACCAGTGGTCGTTTGTCCGAAAATGCGACCAGACCGCTAATCCACTAATGCGACCACCAATTTCAGAACTGTTTGATTTTTTCACACTTAATTAATCACCGCAATTACGACCACTCAAATTTTTCTGTATGTTACCGCAAAACGCCGCGGGAATAACACGTGCGACATCGTGTTAACACGTTAAGCGAATACATTGTGTATTTATCCATTAACAAACAAGTCTTTTAAACGTTATCAAAACAACGTATCAAACTGTTTGATTGTCTGAAATTGTTATCTAAAGATGTTTGGTGTTTTACATCGCTATTTTAACGTAAGAAATTGTTGAAATAATTAATTTGTTTGTAATTAGACGAATGCCCGCTGATCGAATTGACTGGATTAAAACAGATTTAATTAGATCTAAACGGTGATTGTTTGTTATCATTAATGTAAATGCAAATGTATATATATATATATATATATATATATATATATATAGAGAGAGAGAGAGAGAGAGAGAGAGAGAGAGAGAGAGAGAGATTTATAAAAATCAATTAAATGCGGATAAGTTTAAATCATCGGTGTGAAGTGAGCAGTTAGCAGTTGCAGCAGTTACAGCAGTTAACAGCTACCTGTATTACCGGTTGTAAGTTATTGTCCATAAAAGGGAAATTAATCAGAATAGAAAGAATTCCTCGGAATTGCCTTCCCTTATAATTATCTTTCACTAAAACGAAAGTAGGAAATTCCAAATAGTAAAGTGGAAACTGACAAGATTTTGATATTAGTTTCGCATATGTCCCGGGCACTAAATTTATATATAAGGCGTATATGCATTTTACATGCATTTATATTCAAGTAGTAATTTATCATTATAATTGAACAAAGGAGAGGTAAAAATAATAAACATAATATATGACAAAAAACCAAATGAGTGGGGGTGCTTCAAAGTCTGGGCAGAACGTAAAATGGCGAGTTTCGGTGTCGGGGTCCAGTCCCGCAACAGTAGAAGAAACTGGGAGGGTGTAGAGAGGGTGGACGCCCGATACGCCCTGGTGGTGGCCATACTGGTTAAGGTCTAGTTTCCGAGCAAGGGTGGACTTTGGTGTTTGGCCGGGAACGCTCGAAAACGCCATTTCGCCCCCAGCAGTTGATTGCCTGTCCGTACCCGTAGAAAAAACTGGGGTGCCACCGGGTGGGCGTTATAGAGGGGTCCGTGCATGTGGACCAGGCATGGCGGCCACCTCGGTTAATGTCTGGTTTTTCAGTGGGCGCGCGTAAACGTCTGGGCAGAACGTAAAATGGCGAGTTTCGGTGTCGGGGTCCAGTCCCGCAACAGAAGAAGAAACTGGGGTGCCACCGGGTGGGCGTTGTACAGAGGGTGGACGCCCGACACGCCCTGGTGGTGGCCATCCTGGTTAAGGTCTGGTTTCCGAGCAAAGGTGGACTTTGGTGTTTGGCCGGGAACGCTCGGAAACGCCATTTCGCCCCCAGCAGTTGATTGCCTGGGCGTACCCGTAGAAGAAACTGTGGTGCCACCGGATGGACGTTGTAGAGGGGGTTCGTGCATGCGGATCCGGCATGGCGGCCACCTCGGTTAAGGTCTGGTTTTTCCGTGGGCGCGCGTGAAATTCTGGACAGAACGTAAAATGGCGAGTTTCGTTGTCGGGGTCCAGTCCCGCAACAGTAGAAGAAACTGGGGTGCCACCGGGTGGGCGTTGTAGAGAGGCTGGTCGCCCGACACGCCCGGGTGGTGGCCCTACTGGTTAAGGTCTGGTTTCCGAGCAAGGGTGGTGTTTGGCCGGGAACGGTCGAAAACGCCATTTCGCCCCCAGCAGTTGATTGCCTGGCCGTACCCGTAGAAGAAACTGGGGTGCCATCGGGTGGGCGGTGTAGAGGGGGTCCGTGCATGCGGACCCGGCATGGCGGCCATCTCGGTTAAGGTCTGTTTTTTCCATGGGCACGCGTGAAATTCTGAGCAGAACGTAAAATGGCGAGTTTCGGTGTCCAGTTCCTGTCCCGCAACAGTAGAAGAAACTGGGGTGCCACTGGGTGGGCGTTGTAGAGAGGGTGGACGCCCAACACGCCCGGGTGGTGGCTATACTGGTTAAGTTCTGGTTCCGAGCAAGGGTGGACTTTGTTGTTTGGCCGGGAACGCTCGAAAATGCCATTTCGCCCCGAGCAGTTGATTGCCTGGCCGTACCTGAAGAAGAAACTTGGGTGCCAACGGGTAGGCGTTGTAGAGGGGGTCCGTGCATGCGGTCCCGGCATGGCGGCCACCTCGGTTAAGGTCTTGTTTCTCCGTTGGCGCGCGTAAAAGTCTGGACAGAACGTAAAACGGCGAGTTTCGGTGTCGGGGTCCAGTCTCGCAACAGTAGAAGTAACAGGGGTGTCACCAGGTGGGCGTTGTAGAGAGGGTGGACGCCCGACACGCCCGGGTGGTGGCCATCCTGGTTAAGGTCTGGTTTCCGAGCAAGCGTGGACTTTGGTGTTTGGCCGGGAAAGCTCGAAAACGCCTTTTCGTCTCCAGATGATTGCCTGGTCGTAGAAACTGGGGTGCCACCTGGTGGGCGTTGTAGAGGGGGTCCGTGCATGCGGACCCGGCATGGCGGCCACCTCGGTTCAGGTCTGGTTTTTCCGTGGGAGCACTTGAAATTTTGGGCAGAACGTAAAATGGTGAGTTTCAGTGTCCGGGTCCAGTCCCGCAACAGTAGAAGAAACTGGGGTGCCACCGGGTGAGCGTTGTAGAGATGGTAAACACCCGACACGCCCAAATGGTGGCCATCCTGGTTAAGGTCTGGTTTCCGAGCAAGGATGGACTTTGGTGTTTGGCCGGGAACGCTCGAAAACGCAATTTCGCCCCCGTAGTTGATTGCCTGGCCGTACCCGTAGAAGAAACTGGGGTGCCACCGGGTGGGCGTTGTAGAGATTGTCTGTGCATGCGGACCCGGCACTGCGGCCACCTCTGTTAAGAACTTGTTTTTCCGTGGGCGCGCGTGAAATTCTGGGCAGAACGTAGAATGGCGAGTTTCGGTGCCGTGGTCCAGTCTCGCAACAGTAGAATAAACTGGGGTGCCACCGGATGAGCGTTGTAGAGGGGGTCCGTGCATCCGGACCCGGCATGGCGGGCATCTCGGTTAAGGTCTGGTTTCTCCGTGGGTGCGTGTCAAAGTCTGGGCAGAACGTAAAATGGCGAGTTTCGGTGTCGGGATCCAGTCTCGCAACAGTAGAAGAAACTGGGGTGCCATCGGGTGGGCGTTGTAGAGAGGGTGGACGCCCGACACGCCCGGGTGGTGGCCATCCTGGATTAGGTCTGGTTTCCGAGCAATGGTGACCTTTGGTGTTTGTCCGGCAACGCTCGAAAACGCCTTTTCGCCTCCAGGAGTTGATTGCCTGGCCGTACCAGTAGAAGAAACTGGGGTGCAACCGGGTGGGCGTTGTAGAGGGGGTCCGTGCATGCGGACCCGGCATGGCGGCCACCTCGGTTAAGGTCTGGTTTTTCCGTGGGCGCGCGTCAAACTCTGGACAGAACGTAGAATGGCGAGTTTCGTTGTCGGGGTCCAGTCCCGCAACAGTAGAAGAAACTGGGGTGCCACCGAGTGGGCGTTGTAGAGGGGGTCCGTGCATGCGGACCCGGCATGGCGGCCATCTCGGTTAAGGTCTGGTTTCTCCGTGGGTGCGCGTGAAATTCTGGACAGAACGTAAAATGGCGAGTTTCGGGGTCCAGTCCCGCAACAGTAGTAGAAACTGGGGTGCCACCGGGTGGGCGTTGCAGAGAGGGTGGTCGCCCGACACGCCCGGGTGGTGGCCCTCCTGGTTAAGGTCTGGTTTCCGAGCAAGGGTGATGTTTGGCCGGGAACGCTCGAAAACGCCATTTCGCCCCCAGCAGTTGATTGCCTGGCCGTACCCGTAGAAGAAACTGGGGTGCCACCGGGTGGGTGTTGTAGAGGGGGTCCGTGCATGCGGGCCCGGCATGGCGGCCACCTCGGTTAAGGTTTAGTTTCTCCGTGGGCGCGCGTAAAAGTCTGGGCAGAACTTAAAATGGCGAGTTTCGGTGTCGGGGTCCAATCCCGCAACAGTAGAAGAAACTGGGGTGCCACCAGGTGGGCGTTGCAGAAAGAGTGGACGCCCGACACGCCCGGGTGATGGCCATCCTGGTAAAGGTCTGATTTCCGAGCTAGGGTGGACTTTTGTGTTTGGCCAGGAACGCTTGAAAACGCCATTTCGCCCCCAGCAGTTGATTGCCTGGCCGTACCCGTAGAAGAAACTGAGGTGCCACCGGGTGGGCGTTGTAGAGGGGGTCCGTGCATGCGGACCCGGCATGGCGGCCACCTCGGTTAAGGTCTGGTTTTTCCGTGGGCGCGCTTCAAAATCTGGGCAGAACGTAAAATGGCGAGTTTCGGTGTCGGGGTCCAGTCCCGCAACAGTAGAAGAAACTGGGGTGCCACCAGGTGGGCGTTGTAGAGAGAGTGGTCGTCCGACACGCCCGGGTAGTGGCCTTTCTGGTTAAGGTCTGGTGGACTTTGGTGTTTGGCGGACGCTCTCCTGTTTTGACTTTCTTATTTCTAATATTTCAGGGATAATCGTTGTCTAGTTTTGACTGAAGACGCAATGTTTTCCCTTCCAAGGAGAAAGCTATATCGTTATCTCTTTGCGTATCTCTCACTAAATAGCATTAGCCTAGTCGATTCATATATTACCTCCTCCCCCTACCCCATACACACAAAATAATAATATATGATAAAATGATTCTAGGTAAATAGAATGGTGACAGATGCGCTTTTCATCACCAAAGTATAATTTACGTTAGATTTTGTAGAAGTAATGATTTTCTACTGCGTTTCACATGGTCTCCCGTTTTATCTATTTATTTCACCCTAACTGTGATGAAGATTCACATTTTTTCTGTCCACTTCCTGGAAAAAAGTAAGGTCTTGTCGCGACCCTAAAAGAGCTTGAACCTACAACCCCAGGATCGAAAGGCAAACACCTTGACATTAACCCCGTTTCAAGTTTTTAATCAATCACTAGCCAAAATTAACTCCATGTGATCTCCAGTCGGGACTATCTTATAATGCCGGGCAAAAGACAAAACGACATTGGAACTGCAACCACTGAAATTGGAACCTTGACACATTAGTTCCGCGCACGCGATACTAGGGTAAAAAAGACAACATTGTTCCGACAAGATATAAGTTACGTATTATAACAATGTAATATCATAACAGTTATATTACTGTAACTACAATTTAAACATATTGATGTCTAGAAGTCTTATTCTGTATAAAGGTATTAGACACAATCATTATATTACTTCAGTACCAAAGATATGATGTTGGCGTTGTATGCTGAATTGACAGAAATGGTTGATGTCGCAACAATTTGAAACTGTAACATTTTTTTTCAACATGAACCAACATGTTTCTGAAAAAAATGCTTTTTAATGCTGTATAGTAACAGAGCACTAAATATATGCACATTTTGTAATTAGGTATCTGGCATACTGATATTCGTTGGTGAAGCAATACATGATAGTTTGATTCTAATATGAAAATTACATTTAACAGGTACGAATAAAGAGTGCTGCTATATATACACTTAGTCTTCTATTTCATATATGAAAGGCTTGTTACACTTAAAAGCTAATTTGCGCACAGTGTATGGATTACTAGATACGCAAGATAGAACTCATTCTACGCACTCCTACGTTTTTTCAGCGTTTTAGCACAATTACACGTTGCACGGTGACGTGTCCACCTACAATATTTGGTGCCTTAAATGAAACGTGAACTAGTGCTTCCCCATTCTTCCATCTACGTTTTTACAGAAGAAAAAACATATTACAATCGATCGAAATAATTAACAGCAGAACCATATTTTAATTATCCAAACAATACTAGTCAGTTACACGCTGCGTGGATAATTCACTCGGACAAGACTCGTGAAATTCTTTCGCAGGTGTAGGCCCTATACTCTGCGTATTGTTTATATAATTTTTATGTTAAAATATGCTTATGCTAGATATTATTTCCAAAATAAACGTAGCTACATTTGGTTCGCCCTCAAAATTGGGAATACAGTAGTAACATGGATTCTGTTAATTTAATGTTTGTTGTTGCAACAGTAATAGAAAAAGAATGTTGTTACTGCTATTAAAATCTAAAAGCAGCAAAACTGCAAGTACTACTCCAGTGCAAACTTCCGGTGATCCGTAGGTTTATGCTACTTTAAACTGTATACATTATATGGATGTTACTTTCTTATTAAAAGCTTTGATATTTTTCAGCTTTGTAATTATTGACATTTCATACATTCGCAATGTTTAACTGCTGTAACTGCTGGCAGTTTTAGCAGTTAACTGCTGTAACTGCTGGCAGTTCTAGCAGTTAACTGCTGTACTTGCTAGCAGTTGTAGCAGTTAACTGCTGTAACTGCTGCAACTGCTAACTGCCAAAGTCCTACTGGTGTATTAAAATAAAGTGTTTATTCAGCAAATGCTTTTGATTTTTATTTCCTAACAATGCACTTTTGGTAAAAATGCAAAATTGCGCTTTGCTTAGTATTTAGAAGCCCTTCAGAGATAACCGCAAATATGATTATTATGCTTCTAAAGGAAATTTTATTACAGTTTCTGTTTCTTATGAAAAATAGCGTATACCGTGCATAGATTTTAAAGAATGAACAAAAATGAAAAAAATATTCACACAGTCCAGCATTTATATTACAAGAAATTCACTTCTGAGGAAACACTTATGAATTATAGATTAAATAGGAATGTCGTTTTATTGTCCTTTCCTTTTCAGACTTACAGCTTGGACATGTTTTTGCCAATAGATATTCCACAGACATTTCATCACAATCCAATTCGAGCACGATATATCAAAATATATATTACAGAGGCAATAGCAGAAAATTACAAATGCCTTCGATTTGAACTTCACGGATGTAAGCAACGCGGTATGGATTTATTGACATTCTTGAATAGCCAGAGATGTTTTGTTTGATTATTTCTGGAACAGAATGATGATTTAATTTTAATCGAAGTGATCTGTCTTTGTGGATATTTCCAACTTTACAGTTAAGGATAACATAACAATTTCACCAAAAGCGTACAAACAACTTGATAATGTAAGCTTTAAAATGTCAAACGATAGAAATAAGGTGCATATTGACAAGTTATATAGTGACAGAAGTTCTCGAAAATTCATTTAGATTACCTCTTCTGATAAATTTGGTTTTTCATGAGTTATCTCCCCTGAAAAATAGAAAAATAAAAGATTTTCTCCTTTCTCCGGGGAATTTTAGATTTCTTTTTGATATTTGTATCAGAATCATATAATGCAGCTTTCTACCGCAAAATTTTCTCGAAACTCAAGTTCAGATTTTCATAATCAAAGAAATTATATATTTCCCATAGGCATCAATGTTAACTTCAATACCGATTATCTCCCCAAAAAATGATAACATTTGAAAAATCTCTCGGTGAAAAGTTTTTAATTTTGAATGTCTTTAAAGTGACCAAATTTCATTTAAATATTACCATCCAGTTACAAGATATGAAATATGGCCATTACACCATGTTACCCTTAAGTTTTCAAATGTTTTATGAATAACGAAGTCTCTCAAAAAATTATTTTGATATAATGTTATGTTAAATTCAAGAAATATATGAGCATCACCTAGTTATGGATTGATCATACAAAATTCGTTTTGCGCGTGCTTACATTATTTATTCTGGTTTCATAAGGCAGAGCAAAGCATCAAATTAAAAATTTTCCAAAGAGAATCGTAGCAATCATAATATTAGGCAATGGCAGGTTGCCACAGAGGAGACCGTGTAATCTAAGGTAATATAGTTCAATTGCCAAGCATTAAACTGATCAGGGATTTTTTAATATTTATTTTAATTTCTGATTTTCTTTTTAATTGGTTACACGAATATCTGGCAACCTTATCATCGCCGTTTCATAGATATTGGATAGACCAGTGTCTACCTGAGTTTTGTACAATGTTACACAACATATATGTAACAAACATTTTGTAATGCAACAGAACTGATGGTAATCATATTAAATTACACTTGTTAAAACGTTTGCTAAATGGTAGTACAAACAGGCTATTTACGAAGGTGTTTCTTCAAGATTTCATAGTTCAAGAGTATGTTTTATTTACAATTTATAACATTATGGTCTTATCAGAAATATTCACAACTATCTTATAATAGTATTATATTCAATGAACTCATGTTTTAACGTACAACGGGCTGAACTGCACGACGAATGCCTCTTACATTTGGTTCTACTGACTTCTGGCCTTGTTAAGCATGGTCACACTATCAGTAAAGTTTCTATTTTTGTATGCTAGCGTTATGCAAGGAGTTATCGTTTTCATTGATCTAGCATATTATTTATTTTATTTCCTTTGTCAGGGTAACAAAATAGAATAAAACTTTCAGAGTATATTTCTAAAAGTTTTGGATTATAAAGTATAAAATTAAGTTATCATTGTTTAAACAAATTATTTTACAAAACACACACAAAAAAAAAATAATGTTGAAAACTAAACTCGTTTCATTTCTGCTAAAATGAAAAAGAAACATGCTTTTATTCGGATTTATGTTATACCCTGACAAAAACGATTACAATTTATTATAAAAATGTTTACAAAGTATCAGATTCCCATTGTAGTTCAATTGTTTTGTTTTGTTTAAAATCACCAAATGCTCTAAACATAAGATTGTCTTTAATTTCAATCTTAGAACATCCAAACACATTGTTGTTAAACCTGAGAGTAGATTATTGCAACAGGTCTAACAAGAAAAAATGATATATATAACACATAGCAAACACCATTGGTTTTGTGACTGCCTGCTAAAAACATTCAACTTTTGTCTATACTTCCGTAGGTAACTGTAACGCGACAAAATATATTCATTTAGCTACATGTTTGGGAAACAGAAACATATAACATGAACGTATATAAACTTTCTAAACCATCTCTTAGCCTATTAAAGAGAAATTTGAATTTTTAACAGATGAGATTGCTCTTCCTGAATTGGTATCAACTAAATGGAATTTGGAACAGTCGAAAGATGAGTCCATCATGCTTAACAATGTATTACAAATTTTGAATGAAGCTTGTGAAATTAGTAACATCGCCTACCCAGCACATTACCTAGGAGGCTTTTCTTATACATGGATCATTGATTTTCCTGAAGGCAGATATATCCAACTTGTTTTCACAGAAATGTCGTTGAGAAGATATGAAGTGAGTATCTTTACTTTTCGATTAATTAAATGCGTTTTTAATGACTCCTATAAAATAATTTCAGCGTCCGTCCATTTGTTCATTCGTTCATCCCAATTTTGTGTCCGATCTGTAACTTTGTCATACATGGATAGATTCCAATAAGGCTTGGCATAAATGATCAACATGATATAAAGATATGTTGCGTACACAAATCACAAATCTATCATTTTGTCTATTTTTTTAAAAAATTATTTCCCTTCATTGAAAGTCCATTCCTATTTCGTGTCCGACCTGTAGCTCTGTCATATATAGATGGATTTTGAAAGAAAAACCTTTTCACCAATGATCGCTATGACATGAAGATGTGTCGCGTTGAAGAGGTTTAAATCAATCTGCGTTATTGCTTTATTATCTCACTTTATTGAATGTCCATCCGGGTTTCCTTTAACTTGTGATTCATGGATGGATTTTCAAAAAATAAATTGGCGCCAATGATCAGCATGGCATGATAATGTGTCATGTGCAGGAACCATTATTCTACCACTTTTACGTTTCAGTATCTACCTTTATTGTTCATGTTCTGCGCATACTTTTAAACTATCAATGTACGCAAAGTGTACACAATAAAAGGGGGCATTTAGAAAAAGTGTAACATGCACGGACCATAATCTGCCCGTCTTACGTTTTGAATGATATTGAATTATTGAATGTATATCCCGAGTTCGTGTCCGGTCTGTAATTTTGTTGCTCATTGGCTGATTTGACCAAACATTTACCCAGATGTAATATATCAGTTACCACTTCCGTTCAAATTGCAGTATTTGGGTCATGCACACTTTTTCAAAAGTAGTTTCATGATTCTAAATGTTAAAAAAGGCCAGACGGAAGTTCATTGCAAGCTAAACTTATCGGTCGCGGTGACATTATATACGAGGAAGCGCTTCACGGAAGCACTGCTCGTAAGTTGGGCCTATATATTGTTATTGTTTTGATCGGTACAATATTTCAGCTATACATAACTGTCATTCAAGATAGCTATACATGTTTGGATCAATTCATTCTAATATACAAACGTCGGTTATGCTCTTATTTTAAAAACATCAGGATAATTATCCAAAGAAAATTCAACAAGTAAAAAATATATGGTTGTTTGCTTAATTCTTTTTGTTGGATGTCTTTCAGATAGTCAGATAGAAAAGGTAGAGATAGATGTTCATAAGAATATTAAAAGAAGTATTTGAATATGATGTACCATCCGCTTTCATGCTCATTTTATGACATTATTTTGAATTTATCACATGACATTATTTATACATCTGATTAAAAATAATATTCGCTTTAAGTCCATGTAAGAGTTTTGTTTCTGTATGATGGCTCCAGAATTTATTCTTCTTTTGCTGGATGAATGACATCACGGCCTAACTCCCGGTTTATCAAAAGTGCAGAAATTATTTAACTAGGTCAACTTAATTGAATTTCTCTAAGTATACACATGTTTGCCAGAAGCTAATAATCTCATTACATATGTGTGTCTATGCGCGTGTGCGTTCAAGTGTATGTGTATGTGCGTGTGCGCATGTGTATGTGTAAGTGGTGCGATGAGCATCTTTTTAATAATTTCTACGGGACTTTGAGTTCAAAACTTTTTATACTACACTGATACATTGATCTATGAGTCTTTTGCAGCCCATATATTTTCGTTTAGTTGTTCACAACTATAAAAGGACAAATAACTATTATAATATCAATTTCAAAATTATATTTTTAGCAGTGCTAGTTACTTGATTGGCAGCAATATGTAATACAGTTCAACTGTAATTCTAATTTTATATATATATATGCAGACACGTGTTTGGAACCAGTGCCAAGACAAGCTCGTATTTTCCAAAACAATTAAGGATGCTAGCTTGTATATAGATGAACGATTCAACGGTTTAGTATCAAGGATAGAAACCGATCTTACCTACATGATTTTAACATTTTCATTGTGCATACCTACTTCAAAAATAGAAAGGGTTGGAAATGGTTTCAAAGCAAGTGTGATGTCTAAAGGTATATCATTATGTATAATTTGTTTTGGCAATGCGTAAATATATAAATTCTGCAAACTATTTATGGCAACAAAGATCTTGTTTAAAAATTGATTTATATAGTCAAACAAATATTATCTACCACAATGAATGGTAAGTCTTTGCGACATATTAACCCCTTTTCAAGCAAAGCAGCCACATGCCAGCCATTTAATTGCTCTGTGCAATGATCACGGGCTGCAACTACTTGTAATTATTCATGTCTGAAATAAATTGTATTGGGTAAAACTGTCATGATTAGTTCGGTATATTTGTTTAGTTGTTGACTAATTTATTCAGTGTTTACAGTGTGTCTAATAATCATTAGTCATGACAAAAACAATTTGTAGAGCGCAGATTTATTTCTTAACAGTTTTATATGAAGTTTGGCGGGACGAAAACATGAAATGAGATTGTTCGATTTACAATATCTATTGGAAAGAGATATCAATGACAATGTTATTGGTTGAATCTAGGTATGGAACATGTGTACTGCAAGTATACTGATATTCAATATGGCGGTCTTTGTAATGTTACGTTATTGCCACAAGCTAGCCAGTGGTTATGACAGGTGATGCCTAGCTGACATAAATACAATTTGGTTACTGTATATAGTGTCATATTTATTAACAACATTTACATCCTTTCGTGTTCCTGGATATACTTAATATATTAGAATGGTATCTTATCAAGCACTTTTAAATGGACTCTGGAAACTTTTCTATCTCATATGGAGGTTACCTAAACTATTTGATTTTTTAGCAATACCAACATGTTTTGCTGCAAGAAGACAAACGAACAACACTGTTCACACCGACTGCTTTCAACCATCTATGTACATAACGTCTCGGTCAGTTCTTAATTTCCCCGCCGCAAATGTTCATGAAAAGTGGAGTATACATGTCAAAAGGTGTTCAATACATTTGAAGGTTATTTACTTTAATGTGGATTGCGACTCAGGTACCTTTGTATATTATTTCACTGAGAAGCATACTTAACATGTCTTTATTGTTACTGGTATTAAATTACAGACTGGTTTAAGAATAACTGTGGAAAAAGAAGCTTGCGTAAAATCAAATAGTATTTTAGACTGTGTAGTCAAAGTTCTACTAAGCAAAATATTTACATATGTACTTATCCAACCTGTGTTATTTTATTTTTACTATTTATTTGACCTGTCAAAACATGTTTCCGGCTTTCATTATATTCTGTTCACGCCTATATAAGATTAACATAAAAGCCAGAAACATGTTTTGACAGTTCAAATGAATAGTACAATACTTGTGTTCATATAAAGATGTTTTTGCAAATAATAACAATATCTAAGATGCAGAACTAATAGCAACTAGGTCTTTCTTTCTTTTCAATAAAGTTCTATACGCATAGTAAAGTGTGAAGTGATAAGGTATCTTGTCAAAGTGTTAAAAGTTTTATTCTACCTTAAATAGTATCACTGAAACAAATTATTCTGATGCTAATGGAAATCATAATCATAATAATATATCATAGAGTTAAATGAAGTGATATAACGTTATCATTTTATACCGTAAACTTTGAAAATTTGTGCATTAAACTTACAATTGAACCTGGTGTCGGTACAATATTAATACCTACCGGAGGAACGAACTGTTGTTATTTGAATTCAAGCTTAAATCAGTTACCTTACAAAAGTACTTACTAAAAATTATTTGTTAACAGTAGTTTGTGTCTTTTCGAAGACTCATGCTTTTATGATATTTCCTTGTCTATATTCAGAAATTTTCTGTAAAGTCCTTAGATAATTAATTAAATAAATAATAATGGGTCCGTGCAAAAAGGTACCTATCTCCAGACAGATTATTGTTATCTTGATTAAGAAATGTCATTACGTACTCGGGATTTAAAAAACCTGGAAAAAATCACATCCCATAGCACATTTATTCAACTGTTACTTATATCAAGATTGCTTTATTTTAACGTTCGGGATATACGTTCGATAGTAAGCCTAATACGTATTCCCGTTAATAGCTATTAGATGAAATCATATTTTTCAAAACTTTTTTTAGGTCATTTATTGACAATCATAGATCGGTTTTCTGGAAACAGCAAATATTGTCATTCCAAAAGGCCTCCAGCAGATTGGTATTCAGATTCAGACACGATTGATATCGTCTTTGAGAAAGGAAGCATATGGGGATCTAAAGAAGGGTTCAAGGCGTTGTATAGAACGCACAACAAATCGATTACTAATTTAATACTTTCAAATAAATACGCCAAAGGTAAATTTTAATATTTTACTAATTTGTTATAAGCATTATATGAGTGTTTTGTTCTGACAAAGTATATACATACAGTCGTCAAAACTATACGTAAAACGTATTGTTTTTTTTTCTTTTTCATTTTTATACGAGAAGGAGGTCCAGCCTAGCCTATTGTACTACCTTCTATAGGTTTTAAATTAGGAAACATCTATCAATAACGATCATGTAATTTTCTTTTATTTAAGTTGCTTAAAATTGTCATTATTGCCTAGATAAAGTCTTATTATAAAAATTACCACTATCTGTATAAAGAACTAATTGAAGTTCTCGCACGGCAAAGAAAATTGATTTCCAAAAAACGATTTGATTCGAAAATCTGGTTGGTATATGATAGGATGATACATATTTAGCCTTGTTTACTGGTTTTCTTAAAATTTCAACTCAACGAAAATTACTGTTTAGGCCAGTGAATGCATGTCATTCTTAAAATATATTTATAAGCACTTCTAATCATCTAGAATTAAAGCTTCCTAAACTGAAACCAAATTAATTGTTCCGTTTCATAAGATAAACATATAACGTCTTTTTTAAAAAAAGTAGTTTCTTCTTTCCACCATGGTGTCAAATTAATCTAGGATTATATTACGTCATCTTTCTTTTATATATTGAAAAATCGTCTTCTGCATTCCTCTTAATATGGCTATTTAATTTCCTACTCACAAACTATTTATAGAGTCCTTTTTGAAAATGTAAATGATGTTCCACGGATACATTACAAAGTTAGCAACATGTTGCACAAGTAGTTAGAGGTCAAAGGTCAAATTCAAGAATGACTTTGTCCGGAGCATTTCTTCTTCACGCATGGAGGGATTATGAAGTAACTTCGCATAAATTTTCCACTTTGAGACGGAGTGCCAAGCGCAAGAACAATGTCTCTAAGGTCAAGGTCACACTTAAAAGCCAAAAGTCGGATACAGGAATGATTTTGTCCGGAGCATTTCTTCTTTATGTACGGAGGGATTGTGATTTAACTTGGCACAAATGTTTACCATCATAAGACGGAGTGTCATGTGTAAGAACCAGGTCCCTAGGACTAAGGTTAAGGTCACATTTAGAGGTCAAATGTCTTTTTGCATGGAGGGATTTTGATGCAATTTGGCATAAATGTTCACCACTATAAGACGGAGTGTCATTCGCAAGATCCTCTCTCTAGGTCTAAGGTCAAGGTCACACTTAGAGACCAAAAGTCAGATACAAGAAAAACCTTGTTCGGAGCATTTCCTCTTCATGCATGGATGGATTGTGATGTAACTTTTCACAACTGTTCACCACCATGAGACGGAGTGTCGTGCGCAAGAACCAGGTCCCAAGTTTGGAATTAATTCCCTTTGTTGTTACAATAAATGGCTTATATTGTAACTTTTTATTACATGTACTTGCCATAGGGAAAAATCGAGACCATTTTTCTGTAGTACAGCATGCATGTAATATCCAATTTTAAGGTATATTTTGACCTATCACTACCCGGTAAGGGTTTTTGTGTGGACTTATAATTCTTTCTTTTTTAAGATTAACTTCCCTTTGTTGTTACTATAAATAACTTATATTGTACCTTATTCATAACTGACCGTAGGAAAAAAAAACAAGACTACTTTTCTTTGGTACAACATAAACGCTACTTTCAAATAATGTTAGGTGTATTTTAAGGTATCTCTACTGGTAAGGTTTCTTTATGGACTAAGAAAAACAAGATATAGATTTCTTGTGGACTTACTTCCCTTTGTTGCTACTATAAATAGCTTAATTTGAAACTGTTTAACCTGGTTGTTAGAGTACATAATATGTTTTACTGTAACATTTACATGACAGGCATATATTGTGACATTCTGGATATCTTGTTTTTGTAGATTCTGCATCGAAAAATGCAGAGCAGTCAACGTATCAAGGTAAGAGTATTTAGTATCGTTATAGAGACAAGTTATTTATTGAATTACAGTTAAGTGATTTTCAAATGTTAATGTGACAAAAATAAAGCTATATAATTATGTTGATAAAGTTTGTAAAATAAAAAGTATTTCATGTGTATTTACTGTCATCGATAAAGCCTAATAATGGCGTTTTCTTTTTTGATGCAAGAAGTGTGTCACTTATACATGTGGAGCTTGTGTTGTAATTCACGTCAGGCAAATTTCACGGCGTGCATTAATAATAATCAAATGTTATGAAACGTTGAAGTGAACAAAATTGTTTTGAACGCCCAACACAGATGTGTTTCTCAATCAGCCTCAACTGGTTGCCTCCTTTGTAAAGCAAAGCCATTTGGTCGTGACCATAGAGGCTTGTCCGAGGTTACAAACCATCAGTTAGGAAGCCACATCCACTGATCAACCCTATCAATTTATGAAGTCTTATCACCGTTGGCCTAAATGTTATCCAGTTATTGAGACCAGTTTTCTGTCTTAAAGTCATCTGAACCTTAGCATCTTACCTTCTGATACCAGAACAAAAATGTATCAACAACTGATCACAGACATTTATGATATGATACAAAAATAGACATTTCTAGTTACATGAAGTCTCTGATCGAAAACCATTTTTACTTCCAAGGTAATTTTTACCTTCACCCTTAACCTATTTAGCCAAAGCGTTATAGGGACATCTAGTGACCACACCCAATTATCTTAATTGGATATTTTCTTTTGGGAAATTCAGTTTCAATGTGACCGTGACCTTGACATTTGACAATTTATCCCAAGAATAACAGAAGTCATTTATTGATCACATACACTAATGATATGAAGTTTGAAGACCAAAGTATTCTCTAGATGTTAACCGGAAACCAATTTCAGCAATATGAATCATCTAATGATTGTCATCGACCATACCATAAAGTTTGGCTACTGTTGCAATCATGCAGCAAATACGCTTTCAATGTCACTGTATCCTGAGTTTTAGCTAATTATTGATCATCTACCGACAACAAGTTATCTCCACATGAAGTTTGACTACAGACCAAAGCATTCTCTAGTTACTAAACGGAGATAAATGTGTCTATCGACGGAAGAACTGATCGACTTTAATAATACAGTACATCCCATCTTTTTCAAGGGCGCGGTTATAATGATCAGTAAATAATATTTCACTTGATAGAAAGGAATACCATATCATTCATTTTTGACTGTTTAATGAAATATATTGAATGATTAATTAACGTCAGGAATTATTGATCTCAGAAATAACTTAAATATTTTTATAAAGGATGTTCCGGGATATTCGGGAAGTGTTATAATATATACTCTGGAAAAGCTAGATCATGGAATAAGGCGAGACAGGAATGCTGGAAACGACATTCAAGACTAGTTGCTATTCATTCTGATGATGAGCTTGAACTGATTAAATATATGCTACGAAACTTTAGGGATGTCAACATTGAAAATGACACGCAAGAAACGGCTTTTCCTTTCGACAATCCTGATCCTAACTACTTTACTCACATTGGTAAGGTACAAACGTAATTTCAACGTGATATCACATGCTATTTTAGGTCTGTATCAAAACATTTCTAGAAAAATATTTTTCTACAAAGAATTAGTCAACATATATATTCCTAACAACGAAAGATAATCAGTTGAACTATGGTTCAAACCTGATCCTGAGTAAAGCGCTTTAACAAATGTTAAACACAGCGGTAAAGACCTATAATTTCTACAACATCCCAACAGATTTGAAAGCTAACACTTGTTTAGAACAAAGACTTACAAGTACATGTTGACTTTAAGTCACGTGACGTAATATTAAAAACGTTTAAGAAAAACTTTATATGTAAAGTTTAATGAGAATTAAATTAACAGGTTTAGCTCGGACCTCAATTGAAGCAGGATTTAATCTGCACTTATGGGAGGACGGATCTCCAGTAACATTCTCAGCATGGTATGTTCATCCGTATTTCTCTGAATACATTTTTCTTCAAAATACTATAGAATACAAACTAAATGTAAACAGATGTTGAAACAGTGTGTCATTACGTTGATTTATAATTGAACACATGTCTGCAAAGTATTCTAATACATACATACACATGTAAAAATATAGAATTATTAAATGACTTCACACGCCTTTTCAAATTGATGTAATTGCAAAATGTACAAACTACTTTCGCATACGATTGGTTCATAAGGACTTTTGTTACTATGACAATGATGCGACGTTAATAGATAGATTTGGACGTATTAACACTCTAACATAGCATTTAGAGTTACGTTTTTCGATAAGAGATAAAGTCGAATATGATTTTAAATGAGATATGCTAAGGTTTTAAGAAGTCTAATAATTTAAACGAAATTTTGCTTCATGAGTTTGCAATAAACCGAAACATTTGCCATGAATTGATGCTGCGACTTTTACTTAATGATAAATTACAACTGAATTACTGATTTTGAAGTTAAATTTTCAGAATTGCTCATACTATATTAGGTTAGTATTTAGAAATCTCGACAGTACTAAAATGATATTAATTGAAGCAATTAATATGACAGGTTGTAATTTATTATTACGGAAGCTATTCGTTTGTGCAGTATCTGTTTTAAATTCGTACTTTTCTACATAAAATAAAATTTCAGGAAAGAAGGCGAGCCATCGGCAACTAATTCTGATTGCACTCGTATGAGCTTTCATCTTTTTCATACTAACAACACCTGGGAGGCGGAAAATTGTGAAAATGGACTGGCTAGCTATTTCATCTGCGAACATAATTTCATGGACGCCGAAATAAGTAAATAATTGTTTTTAATCTGCTTTCGGTTATTGTAAATCATGACAGTATTGCAATTTATCAAATATTTTATATTATTTCTGTTTAATATTTGGAAAGTCCATTTATATAAAAAAGACATTATGCGTTGTCTATGTATATTTGTTGCTAAAATCTTTCCTCTTTTGCATCTCAAGACAAACTTATTTTACAATAATTAAGACATGTCAGGAGATATGCAGTTGGTAAAATGTTCTTACAAGAAGGAAAGAAAGGTAACTTAGTATATATATATGCAAGGACAAAACACACTGATAAACTGCATTACAATAAGTTTTATTATTATCAAATAAAAGGTATAAATGCTTGCAGTTCCATGGAAGGTAACTTTAATGGTTGGAAGGGTAGAAATGTTTTATTCTTTAGTGCCAGAGACATATAGTACAGAGCAAAAACAATTCTCAGTGTTGTATCAATTTATATACTAACATAGCTTATATAAATATATCTCGATATAGTAACTTTAAATTTCATTTTGTCACTTTATGACAATTTATCCTTATTACCATCTAATTTCACATTTTTACAGAAGTTAAAAATCTAGAGCTGTAATAATAAATTTTAAAAAACATGACAGTTTGAATTGTTTGTTACATATCCTTTTGGGTTTGGCGTTTTTTTAAAACAAATTAAATCATTCAATATGTCAAGTTACTAGTAATACATTTTGCATCTTGTATTCATTGAAATGGACTCCATTCGTTGCTACTGCAACACTCACCTAAGCCAAAGTCACTGTAGCAATATTTATTAAGAATCATTATCAACAATATCACCCTCAGATTCATGTCTCAGAGAGAGAAAAAAACTGATGATGAGCACTAGGGATAATGTTTGCTGTACACAGTTGATCTAGAGCTCTTTCTTTAGCTAAAGTTACTTTTTACAGCTTCTTTCCCTTCTTAGCATGCATCTTTTTGGGGGCATGGGAGGTGGAATTCTTCAGAGTGTTTAGAATCTGCTCTACTGCAGACGTTCCTAAGATTTAAGTTTACATCTACTTTGTAAAAATCTTGATATGTCAAGGTGACCATCTCTGGATCTTTTTTCAATTGAAATAATTTCAATCGGCAACCAATTAAGTCTATTGCCTTCAATATCGTACTTCAGTTTTTCCATTGACTGAGAACGGGTTTTAAAGTCCAGAGAACCCACTGTGTTCATTTTCGCGGCTTGGTATGGCTTTCCTGTGTGGTGTGCAATTCTGATAATGGCTGTTTTATAGACAGGCTTATTTCTGCTAACATTTTCAATAGCTGCATGAATAGAATCATTTTACACAAATATATGCAGCAATATAGTTATTTTGATGACAGAAACCCAAATTAATTTCCGAGATATGTCTCATGAACAGTAACCAGAATTTACATTTCAATTGGTCTTATTTTAAGATTCTTCAAAGTATCGCTGTTATACCACACACTCAGCATATTTAGGCCATTGGAACAAAACATGGTCTGGAAAGGTGTGTCAGTCATGGAATTCCCAGTTTCCGCATGATCATGAAGCATTTTTAGATTCACAGTTTCCCGATGGATCAGTCGTGAACGCAGTGAATTACTGCCGTGACCCGTACAACGAAGGATATCTATGGTGTTTCACGATGGACAACGTTACTATATTGGAACATTGTATATTTGATTGTAACTTACACTTACATTCCATCTCAGTGTTGTTATACTTTCTGGTCCTTCGGGATCATTGATTTCAACTCATTTAGACTTGAAGATTGAATACTGCTAAAGCCGGTGCTAGGGGGCGCTGGCAGTGTTGCATTTTCCATTACTGCTCATGAACAGACTCAATCAAACCGAGTCTGCAATTTTCACTGTTTACGTTGTTTTCGGTACTTCCGAGGGATCTACTTTTCAGATTTTAATTACTTAAGTGACTCTAGTAAAATCAATCTCATCTATTAAGTATCTTATGTTATGACTTAGACTGCTTTTCACTATAAAATAACTGTAAAAAAACGAAACTTGTTTCAAAAGTGTCATACTTGGTACATACAACTTGTACAACAATATTCTATCCAAATATATCTTACAGCTTATAATGTTGTTTTTGCATTTTCTTTCAGACAGATATCAACTTTCGAATTTTACAAGCGACATCATTCACTCAAAGAACACGTTCCGGTGCAAAAACGGCGTAACAATTTCTCACAAGTATTTATGTAATGGTAAACCAGACTGTCTTGACCTTTCTGATGAGATTAACTGCACACGTAATGGTAGAGTTGGCATATGTTATTGAACATACTTTATTTTTTGACAGTTTATACCTTGTATATTTAAAAGTAAAACGGTATTGTTTGAATATATGAGTTCTCTATGAAACGGCGCTACGATTTCCAAAAAAAAATACACTATGGAACAATCAGTTCACATTTTTTTTATGATACAGAATCAAAATACGTTACAAATAAAGGCTTTAAAGTCCCATATGAGTTTCATATAGGCATTTGGTCTCTGTCATATGCCATTTAGTAAGAATAAAAGTAGTACATTTCAGTGAAAAAAGTTGTTATTTTTTCAGCACATAAATTAATTACGTGAAATGTGTCAATTATATTGTCAACAACTGACAGTATTAATATTGAATGTTCCCTAGTATTATAGGGTACAGGTTCTTTGTACAGCAAATGATAAACTCGTCTAGAGCTACAATGCGCTCAAAAACTATTTGAAAAAAGCCTGTTTTGTTTAATGAACGTATAAGATATCTATGAGAGGTTTAATTTTGTTTAATTATAATCATAAACATAAATCAGATCAAGGGTTGCTAAAGAACGGATTATGAAGTTTAAAGTCCAATTTTGTGTTGTTGTTATTTACACTAAGACTCGAGCATGCTTCTATTTGTGATAATTCAGAAACAGTTAATGTCATTTTACTAAAATTTTCTATCTGAAATTTTATTAGATCTAATTTTTGGTGTAAATATAATCTGGAAAGTAGATCCTTCGGAAGCACCGAGAACTATGCAATCAGTGACAATTGTAAGACTATCATTGTAATCCGAAATATCCAGTTTTTTTTTATCATTTTAAAGCTACTTAAAAATCTTCAGATTTATGCCACGTTTTTCGAAACTTGGAAAATGTTTCAATCCGTTACTAATTACAATTAAATGAAAATTGAATGTGATGTTGTTTATTGGAGTAATGATCTATCCATATAAACACTTTTTAATCAATAAAATATGAAACATAAATCTCTTAAGCGCTAATCACGCTATTGAAATTTTATGCAAAAAAAAAGAACGCATTTGCTGTTCTTTATAGGATGCAAATTACAAAATCTACTTAAACAATTTCAGTATCCAACATTATTTGCTATCTGCTTTAATTTGTTTAAAATGTTAATGTTAAACTAATACTGTTCAGTTTATGATTCTTTGAATAAACTTGTGTTTATGCACAATGTACAAATTAGTATGATGCACTTTGAGTATGTAATGACATTTGGCAATACTAATGGTTTGATTTCCGATTTTCAGAGTTTCATTCATGAAACACCCTGTAATTGCTTATTGATTTGTAGTACTGATTTTTTTCCATTTCGAAGAAATATCTAGTGTTTTAAGTAAGAAATGTGTTTCAATCTGCTCACACAAAAATGTTAATGTATTTAGGTGTAATACATGACACATATTATTCGCATAGTTTAGCTAAAAGGCTCCGACTGATTTATCTTAATATGAAAATATAATTATTTCTGTCCAATTACAATGATTCTATTTCATATAACTTTAACCCAGCCACTCTTACAGTTTTTCTTGTTCTAAACCATCATTTCCATCCTTGCTGAAAGTTACACATATTATGTAGAACATATAAACAAATGTTCATGGTAAATGATTAGCATGGGCAGATTTCGGGATGTTACATTACAAAAGCATTTCAATTCCATACATATATATCAGTTTTTAGTTGTTTAGGTCAGGACATAACTTTTTATTATCTAAAGAGTATAAACCCTAATTATACATTATGTTAAATCATATTTACAAGCGGTCCGGACAATACTATTTCCGGAGTGGGGAGGAGGCTGGTAATGCCTAGTCAACGGTCCACGAATAAATTTCATGATCTCAAAGCGTAAGGAAAAATAACAGCACATATAAACCATTACATTTGATTGCATATCCTCTATTTGTGTTTTACATTTTTAAATGGTCATCTCTTCAGAGCATCAACTTATGCTGAAAAGAGCATTTCCAGCTGACATTATGGATAGAAATAACACATATTCGCTGTTTCATTGTGAAAGTAAAGAATGGGTCTCGATGTTGGCTAGGTGTGACAGAGTGATAGACTGCAGTGACGCTTCTGATGAAATCAATTGTTCCTTAAATAAAAGTACGTTTGAATGTTTGTAATTCATATTTCTGTTGGTAACATGTTTTATGAACATGGTTAATACCTTTGTATTTAAAAAGGCATTTTGAGAATCAAAGATTCGAGTTAAATCTTGAAATAGAGAAAAGTAGAAAACTTCACAGGTCGCAACACGACAAAAACGAAAATGTTGCAGGCTCGGTTTGATTGAGCCAGTTCATGGACGGTAGTGGAAATGCATGCTACCGTCCACGCCCTCTAGCGCCGGGTTGAGTCAAAGATTATTTGTAAACACACTTAACCTTACACTATCTTGATACACAATCGCAATTTCAAATCAAAAGCAGCACATTTTGATTGGTTATCTTCAACACTAAAAGCACAAGAAGTTTATTGCCAAATGACTGTTTATAAATGTCATATATAAGTGAATGTAGCTCTATGTTAGGGTTAGGCCATATACATAGTCGAGTTGAATTCATTCTGTAGGATCTTCTACATTTAAAGTAAGATAAAAAAAATAGACTATGTAAGGGAAAAAATGCGCATTGGGTATCTTTAGTTTTCATGAATTGACAGTTACTCAACTTCTGTTTAACTTGCTTTATTGCATTCCAGGTGTATTTGAAGAAAATGAAGCAAGTAAGTGGGAAAAATACCCCAAGGCCTCATTAAGTTCCAGTCTTTTAGGTGAACTCGGCGATATATGACCATTTTGTGTCGATTCACCATAAAATCCAACTCACTCACTCACTTGTTCAAATCTAGAAATTATTATATACGTATCAAAACTGAACGTTTTTGTTTTGAAAATACGACTGAAAATATTTGCTAAACAATTAAACAATTCAACATAAAACTAAATTGAACACGTTACTACTACATACTACTATTAAGCACCTAAGGTCTTACTTCTGAGTCCATCATTCCCGAAATATTGGAACTTCATTTCTCCTTTATGTCTCTACAATTAAAAATCCGAACCTGTTAAATATATGATATTTAACCTTTAGGAAATTTAACATTTAAGATCAACCTTTGCCATATCTTTTAGAGCATGCAATGTGCACCAAAGGTGAATATTCCTGCGGGGATGGTAGCTGTATACATATCAGTCAAATGTGTGATTTTATTGTTGACTGTATAGACGCATCAGATGAAACATGCGGTAAGAAGTGTTTGTAGTGTAAAAGCTTTATATAGCGATTACATTTAATTGTCAGCTAATTCAGAATGCACAGATATGTTTCAAATAATAATGGCATACATAGTCCCGTTAATGTTATTTAAGACATAATTTATAGCAAAAGAGTGCTTTTACGCTTGTGCTATTAATTATTTCGATTCTAATATGCCCTTCATCAAAATCAGTAGATAAAATACAGAAGCGCTATTTCTTGGTCGTAACAAAAACGTTGACGTCACCGCACGTTAATGTGACGTCATTCTGGCGTAAGAGTGCTTTAACCGAGGCAAGCATATTAAAGTGTCCTATCAATAACACCATATCACTCAGTCTAACCAAACAGCGGCTACAGTGAAAGAGCTTCCGTATTTTGTTTTACAAATTGGATACTACTGTAGCTGCGAAACTTATTTCTTCTAAAGATGATGGTATATACTTATTTATATTTCATAAATGTTAAATTTACAAATTAAATGTTAGTTTTCCAATCATGCTCGACAACTGAATATCGCTGTCAGAATCAACAATGTATTCCCAATGAGAACAGATGCGATGCATATGTAAACTGTCAAGATGGTACAGATGAAGAAAATTGTGGTAAGGCATTCCTAACCTTTTTTATTTTGAAACAATTCTTAAACACCCGATGGCATGTGATCTAGATCTGGCTAATTCAAAACTCCAAAGAGGACATTAAGAAACATTTAAAGCAAACAAATAAAGAAATTGTAAACTACACTTAGTTCGACATCTTTATACACCCTTGAAAATCGGAGAAGTCATTGTGATAAAAAGTCGATTGGTCCGGTGATACTTCATTCACATAACCAATACATTACATACTTATGTATAGACTAAATAAAGGGTAGGAAAAACTAGAAAGTACCGACATGACCCTTGAATTTGAAATTCGCAGAAAAGAAGCTGTTAAAGCTCAGTCCTGTTCTATGTCAAAGGTCTTCCGTAAAATATACATGCTGAATAATTTTAAAAATATTTATATGGCTTCGAAGATATTTTCAGTGATCTTAATTTCTATGGCTTATTTGATTACAAGTCATAGTTTTCACGTTATTTTATGCCGATTTGCGTTTATGTACGCTGTCATTGCTTTATCGTATTGTTTGGGTTATTTTTGTTTTATAAAAATTCACTTAGATGAAGAGCAAACAATAAAAAAAAACTTATAAATCAAAAGTAAATTAAAGCAGACATTGTTTGATCAAGTTTGTTAATGAGAGAAATTGACGACAAGTGCAGCATTCATTCCTCGAATGCTATAGCTACGACATTGATATAGAGTTAAACCTGCACTTAATTTAAATGTGACACTTGTACGACATAGACAGGAAATAATTACTAAAAGTAATGTGAGAAACCTTCGCTGGGGAATTCCACTTATACCCAAAGCGAACCCTATCATAAACATTGTCAGAAAGAAATTCTTTTTTTCTTTAACAGCAATAAAATGTCTTTCCAGAATTAACGATATTGATATATTAAGTTAAATATCAATATCTAAGTTACTGACATGCATTGAAATACATCGGAAACGAAAGCAAAGGATTATCATAGATGAACTTCTTGCAGATGCAGATGAATGTAAAGGAAACTCATTTCACTGCGACAATGTGAGATGTATACCAAGACGACTAGTATGTGACAGATATGTTGATTGCACGGACGAAAGTGATGAAATGTTGTGTGTAAATGTAACCCATTATTCCTGTGAGGAATGGTGGAATGCAGGTTATAGAAAAAATGGAATATATACTTTAGGTATGGTATTATTTATGCTTTTAAACCTGGTGAAATAGATGAGAAAATGATTCCACACTGTTGAACTATATCTTATATATGTTGTTTTGCTACAACCCTATTGTCGATAAATCCACAACTGAGCTGAAGAAGAGACCATAGCTAGACCGGTAGGTTTTACAAAGTAATGCAACAGAACGTCGTATAATTAGATTAAATATTATTAATTAGAAACGAATCTAAGGAACTATTAGCGACCGGACGTTTATTTGGAAAATATCCGGACTTGTCAACCAAATATTACATTTTCTATGGTCCCGCTACAAAAGGAAATTAAACAAGCAAATTCGATGAATTGGTATCCCCCGCCGAAAGGGTCTGTGGTGAGGAACGGCAAAAAATATATCCAGCAAAAAGTTAAGAATGTTAGAAAGAAGCAAATAATTTCATTAGTCAAAATCAAATTAACAGAAAATGAATGTTTTTTATATATATATATTTTTTGGGGGGGGGGGGGGGGGGGGGGGGGGGGGGGGGGGGGTGTATGGGACGAGTGAGGGTACAAAACTTTACATGTTGATTATAAATATTGATGGAAAAAAAGTGGGGGGGGGGTTGTGTTGGGCACGGGGGTGTGACCAAGGCAAGGTGGCGACCCCAGGTGTGGGTACACAACTTCACATGTTTATAAGAAATGTTCATGGAAAAGAATGAGAAAGTTTAATGAAATTCTTCCAATTGGTTGGTTTGTTATGTACAAATCAGTGGATTTAAAGGGCAATAACTGTATGGAAAATTGTATAAATTCAATAAAAAAAGAAAATGACGGGCATCATCAAAGTATGTTGGTTCATATCTATTTCAAGTTTCATGAAATTCTACAAACTTGTTACTGAGAAATGACTGAAGACGTGTATTTTTCATTAAATCAAGGGCTATAACTCTCAGGGAAATTGACCAATAAAAAAAAACTTGACAGGTATCATTGCAGTATGTTGGCTCATGTTTATTTCAAGTTTGATGAAATTCTACCTGCTAGTTACTGAGAAATGGCTGCGGACAGACGTTTTTGTGCATTTTTCATTAAATCAAGGGCAATAACTCTAAGGGAAATTGACCAATCGAAAAAAAACAAAAAAACTTAAAGGGCATCATCGCAGTATCTTGGTTCATGTCTATTTCAAGTTTGATGAAATTCTACCTGCTAGATACTGAGAAATGGCTGCGGACGGACATTTTTCATTAAATCAAGGGCAATAACTCTAAGGGAAATTGACCAATCAAAAAAAAAAAAACTTAACAGGCATCATCGCAGTATGTTGGTTCATGTTTATGTCAAGTTTAATGAAATTCTACCTGCTAGTTACCGAGAAATGGCTGCGGACGGACGGACGGACGGACAACGCCATTTTAATGGCGGGGGATATAATAGGCAATTTGTTTAGGAATTTTATTGATAATGTGTAGATAAGAAGAGTGAGTGAATAAGGTTGGTTTTACGGCGAATCGACATTAATTGGATTAAAACCATTATCAGATGTACATTTCAGAATCGACTGAAGTAGAGTGCAACTTTGATGCAGTGAATAAATACGGATTAGTTCACACAGTGTTTCGTAATTTTAAAGAATATACTTACAGGTAACTATAAATAATGGTTTTTCTTGTTTCTTTTCCATGTTTGAATTTTTAGGAAATGTATTAATAGGTAGGGGGCTAATAGGGTCTACCATGCATCCCCCCTAGACTTTTATTCATAGGTACCAAATTATTCGGCAGGACCAACCCTTTCGAAATAAAAAAGGTTCCCATGAAAAAACTCTTTTGAACTATATAAGATTTCACTGTTTCCACGTTCATTTTTGGAAAATACGCCCATATAGAGGAAAATCAGTCATATCTTGGTCAGTTGTGGTGATAAAACAATAAAAATGGTGTCAAAATGGAGCTAAGACATTGGCCTTTAAAAAGCAGCATTTTTATTTTAATTAACTAATTTTTAAATTCACGAATATTAATGAGAATGTTACAAAATGACAAAATTTTATTAGAAAATAATATTTTTTAAGTTTTAAATCAATTTAAATGTACCAAACAGTTTTGATCTGTTCTGAAAGTCTCTCAGTGTTTTCTTAAATAGTATTTTGTAACACTGATGGTAACTTTTTTACTCCAAAAAAGGTATGTTTAGCTAATTTGCATAATATTAACCATAATCACAACCAACATCTCAGGAAGCAAGATATCACTTAAATTTAATAAAATGATATAATTAAATGTTATCAATGAAATAACAATTATGAGAGCTATATTGTTTGGAAATGAAGATTGAACACCCTTTCGAAGAAAGAATCAGTATGTAACATACTTTACACATGCTA
The DNA here is from genome assembly GCF_021730395.1 of Mercenaria mercenaria. Classification (NCBI taxonomy): domain Eukaryota; kingdom Metazoa; phylum Mollusca; class Bivalvia; order Venerida; family Veneridae; genus Mercenaria; species Mercenaria mercenaria. The sequence goes on from NC_069364.1 coordinate 7,551,231, forward strand.
CGTTACCATTTAAATAACCTTGTTTTGTTACATCAATTATTTAGAAAATATAGATCAGGCAGCTTTGATCTGGTCTTAATGTCTCTCAGTGTTTTGTAGAGTAGTATTTTATTACTGTGAGGGTAAAAACATTTTCTACATTAGGTATTTTAGCAAATTTGCTTAAATTAATCTATGCTGAAACAGACATCGCTGAAAACAAGATATTACTAAAACTAAACAACATGATGAACTAAACTGTGATCAACAAACTTGTGTTATTTGAGCTGAAACACATGAAAATATAATGTAAATACTTATTCGAAGGAGGAATCTCTTTGTAACATACTTAACACATGTTACGTTACCATTCCAGTAACCTTGTTTTATTGTATCGTTATTTTCTCAGAAAATGGTAGAGGAATATTTAGTTATCAAGTTGTTAAATACTTCTACAAAGTAGTACAGCTCCATACTTTCCAAGCAGTGAATTTTTTCCATAACGGCGCTTTAAAGTACGTTACCACTGTACTTTGCTGTATTTAGAAGTATCTATGAAGAAATCTGAACCATTGATTTCAATATTATGATATCATGGATTTGTTAAAACTTTAAAGTATTAATTCTAACATTCTTTCTTCACTTTTGTCAACAAAGAAATCATCTGAAACATTCATTACACATTCACTGTTCCTTTTTTTTCATTTTGAATTAATGCATCTATCAGTTTAATTATTTTAATATATGTTTCTTAAATATGTTGTTCTTTTATTTGATGGTTTCAATATTGTTGTCAATATTTACATTTTACATTGATTATATATTTCTATGTATATATTCTGTATATATTAATAATATATACATCCCTGCTACCATGCATACACTGATAACAGGGTTACAATTTGGGGCTTTCTTTCATGGATTTTTTTTCAATTGAAATCGTTCTCGTTTTGTGTTATTGTGAAACGCATCAATGCAGTTATTTACGTGAGAAATAAAGCATTTTGTTTTTTTAATTTCAGAAACACATGAATTGTATTGAGATATTCATGGGCTTATTGATGAAATAATCACTATTGAAAAGCTGCACTGAACAAAAACTAAAAAACAAAATGAAATTTCAGGTACTACAAGTAATCTTTAGATTTAAACTTATAGCCTAAAATTGGATAAAGTAGTCAAGAATGTGAATGATATTAAGTCTATGAAAACCAAACTGTTAGAAAAACAATCACATAATGCCATTTAAAACTGACAGAAAGATACTGAGTGCTGTATGAACGATTTACTGAAAACATTTTTCAACAGACTTTTAGAAGATCCTTTTGAGGCAAAGATCGCAACCAAGCAAATAAATAGCAAACTCAGTTGGATCATGGCTGTTTATGAGAGGTAATGAAGTGTGAAAAGCACCTTACGCCCCCTAGCACTGGCTTAAGAGGAATTCTATTTTAGTATGGTCCGAAATGACTATAAAATCAAACAACACTGAAAGTGAGTACGTACGAGGGGACTTTTTACATCATATGGCACTTAAAGAGTATTTAAGGGATAGCAAATTGTTTTTAAGCTCATCCTTTCGAAGCATAACAACACAATCGAGCAAAATAATAGCTGACTTGATTTGATTATGTCTGTTCGTTAGATGTAGTGAAATGTGAAATTGCCATCATACCCCTAGCACTAGCTTAAACAGTGTTCTGTTCTGTTACAGGGAATTTTTATGGATTACTTAAAATTTGAACTTAAAATCGGATGAAATGTCTGAAAAATATGAAATGCACAAATTATGAGGCAGTAGTGTTACAAGAATCAAATTCTGCACGTCTTGTTTAAGATGTTACTTACGATGTTTTCACTTTAATGTTACTTAATATAGCATATTTGATCTCGTGTTGATTATCTGTTATGAATGATATGTTGCTTTATAGCATATCATTCATAAATTAGAAAGCAAATGACAAAAGAAAATCACAGGCTCTCAAAATCACTTAATTTTTATGAATGAAATTTGATTACACTTTGATTCTGAAGCAATTTGTATCATAATCTCGAGTTTCTTGCTACAGTTTGAACTTTTGACAAATAGAGGCAATGCCTTTGTCATAACCTTTGGTATGTAACTTAATTGATAATCAAACTTTTTTGTTATGATTGATGCATAGTTACTCTTAGTAGTGTTTCTCTTTATGTTACGGTATATCAAGCAATATTCCAACACATAATGTAATTTAGACCTTTTCTGTAAAATTAAGTATACCAAAAACAAAATGTACATTCTGTCTTCTTGTAAATGTTTCAAAATGACTACAGTAGCCTTCTTTATTTTATATGTATAGTTTTATATATTTCTTATATCTTGATTTGGTATCACTAAAACAATTTTGTCCAGTTGGTTTTAGTTTTAAATCTAAAGTGTCTTTAAATACCAGCATATTTTCTTTTGTTTATTAGTTTTGGTTAAGCACCAATTTGCAAAAGGAATTCAGTCATGTAATTTTGATCAGTTAACCTAACAAGTGTCTATGAATTCTGTTCTGGAACTACTCAGTTCTCTGCAGGCAAGTGCTGTTCTCCGTATTGTACAGGTGGGTGTAAGTCTGCTTCTACTAAGCTGACTTTAGACACGATGTCTTATTTAATCGTCACGGAAAGCAAATGCCTCATCCAGATATCTGACTCAGGACCCTATGATTCATCCTATAAAGCTAGGACTGGTTTTGTATATGTTCTTTTAGTGCTACTTTTTGCTAAAATTCAAAATGTACTTTTTATAAAACTTGACTTTTACTCAGGAAGACTGAAAATATCAGCTGTAGGATCTTAATATCATGGATGCACAGATGTATATTATTGCGTGTTTTATTGAAATTTAATCTAAATTTAGAGTTACATGAAGGGTGCAATATATATTTAGGCTATTTCTGAAATAACAGAAGAAAACCTTTTTAAAACTAACAGCTAACAGTTTAAATAAATCAGTATGCGACAATTTGGGCTTCAACTTCGTTTTAAATATCTTTTTAAAAAGCAATGGTAGTGGTAGCGTATTTTAAAGTGTGTTACGGAAAAAGTATCACACTCTCTGACAAGTAAAGAATTATATTGTATTATTACAGTACAAAATATGTAATATTAATCATGTTTATGGAATATTTTCTTTAAAGCAATATAACAACGTTGTTGAAATGGTAAAGTAACATGTGTAATGTATGTTACATTTTTATTTTTCCTGTGATAAAGTGTTAATTCTATGTCTACAGACATTATAGACCACATAAAAATTGGTTTTTCATTGATAACAATTAATTACATCATTTTATTCAGTTTTAGTGGTTTCAGAATTTTATTCGTTGTTTGTGACATTGATTCAATTTATGCAAATTTGCTGAGCACATCCAGTTTTGAGTAAACAGATGTACCATAAAAGTAACAAAATAATATATTACAAAACAATGAGAGACTTTTAGACAGGAACAAAGCTAATTAGTACATTTAAATTGATTTGAAACTTAGAAAATGTTATTTTTTAACAAAATTTTGTTATTTTTTAAATTTCTCATTAATATTCATGAATATGCAAATTATTTAATTAACATAAAAATGCTACTTTTCAAAGGCCAATGTCTTAGCTCTATTTTGACATCATTTTTATTGTTTTATCACAACAATTGATCAAGATATGACTGATTTTTATCTATATGGTCGTCCGGAAACAGTGAAATCATATATAGTTAGAAAGAGTTTTTTCATGGGAACATTTGTTATTTTGAAAGAGTTGGTCCTGCCGAACAATTTGGTACCTATGAAAAAAAGTCTAGGGGGATGCATGGTAGACCTCATTGGCCCCCGTACTATAACGATTTGAGTAGACGTTTTGTATAAACTATCTGAATATTCAATACAATGGGCTGTTTAAAGAATGTGAAGGTACTTGATCAAACTTTAAAGAACCAAGTATCTTACTGATAGCTAGTACTTCACGACATCGTATTCCTTGTATTTTCAGGTTTGTTTTTCAGTCTTTCAAAGGAATATAGTTGATGTTGCCTTCATTAAAAGTAATAGATGAAGATATCTAAACTAACAAAATTGTTAACAATTGTGTCTTGATGAATGGCAAACCTTCTAATGTCGCATCACAAAACAAGATTATCAAGGACAACATAGGGAAACAGCTTTTTATACATGACATGTTAGGTGTATAAACAATCGCAGCTAATTGAGGGTTATGACCTTTGAATAATCTGTTTTTAGGTAATAAGTTTCATGGAATTTGGTATGCATCATATGTATTTAGTATTTCAAATAGCCTCCGGTTCATTTTTGACACGCCAGTATTTGTCAAATTCAGTCTATATCAATATGCGCTTCACAAAAATGAAAACTGTTTCAAATTGCTGTATTTACTACAAACCCTGCCTCAAAGTTTGTATAACTTTATTTCATATCAGTACTATTTTTGTAAACGTGTATGAAAAGATTGCATTTAGTATGACATATTTCAAATTCAGCGTTTGAAAAGTTATTGTGTCATGGTGAGCTCGTTTCATTTGTTAAAACGACTATATTCTAGGCTGATCACTACCAAATCAAATATAAGCCTTTAGTAAGAATTCTATCCAGCTGGCTTACGGAAGGTCGTTGGTTGTACCCAGGTGCCCGCAAGTGATGAAATAATGCACGGAGGGGCACCTGTGGTCTTCCTCCACCATCGAAGCTGGAAAGTCAACATTAAACCCAACAAAATAAAATAGATATATCTAGTAAGAATTGGTCCAAATATAAAAAGTGCTAATCTTGTTTTCATCTCCTAGTGCCTTTTTTCAATAGCGATGTGTTTTCTTTTACTCTAACGCGTTTCAGTATGTATGTGTAGCATAAAGGGGCATGTTCCTATCGCTTGCTAGGTAGAAATGGCGGCGTAAGAATTTTATGTCTTCAAAAGAGAAATTCAAAGAAGCGAAAAGGAGTAAATTAAGCCGGTTGTATTTAACGAACTGTACTTTTCTTAGGTTAAAGTTAACACCCCTTTTCATTTTTGTTTTTCTATGGAAACGATATAGCTATTTATGGGAATATAAGTCTCTGAAAATCTGATATGCTAGAAAATTTTGAAAAACCGTTATAAAGTAAGTATTTTATATGAGATAAAGGACAGCCGGATTTAGTAGTGTTCAGCTTATATCGAAGGCTGAAGCAGTAATTATTTTGTACCGTATAGGTTTTTCTTAGATTATGTATTTGATAAATACTGTGATTAAATATATATTGTTCCATATGCATAGTTCAGTAATTTACCTAAAAATGTTCGAAACACTTAAGCTGAGTGACTGGATCAACTTTCGGATGATGCATTTTCTGTGTGAAACTTTTGACTTTAAAAATTGTGCATTGAATTCGACGCCGATTGGAAGGATTTAAGAAATGTATGATTGAAGTAGTTTAAACAGAGTATAGTTAATGGCAGGATTGTTTCGTGCAAAGTAAGTTCTTTTTCTATTTCTAATTTTTGCATCTTTTAAACATTTTTGTAGATTCTATTAAAACCTCAATCTGTTTTTTAACGGAAGGAAAAATAGCTTAGAGTAAAAAATAAGTGTGAAACGTCTCCGCGGACTGTATGTGATTTTTCGAAACATAACACGTGTAATTTCCCGTAAATCTCCGAAACAGAGAATATTTGGCAATGGCGACCAGAAATAAACAACTGCGAATTTCCATAGAGAAAATGAAATTCAGTCGCAAGGGAAAACCAGGCAATAATTTTAAAAGTCCTTGAAATTCTCAATAGTGATTTATTTAATTCACAAAACATGTTTTATAGCATTTAATCTCGTTCCATTACTTCACATCAACCTAAAGTTGAGGTCCAAAATGAAATGAGACAGACCTTAGTGAATCTTTTACATACTATTAGCGAAATGACGTGTAAATTGAAAGTTAAAAAAGCTGTGTAATAGTAAATCTTTCAAGTGTAAAATTATTGGAACGATGAATTGCAATTAGTTTGTGATGATTTGTATTCTCTACAAAGAAGGAGGTTAAAATGTAAAAATACAGATACAAAGAAAAATAAAAGGTGTGAATATCAATCTAAAAACAGTTATTTGATAAAGTAAACCGAAAATATAAAGGAAAATTCCAGGCGATGGAACATAACGTCCAATTATCGGGGATAAGATAAAATGGCTCTGTTTCATATAATGCGGGCTCGACGAAATCCCTTCAAAGAAACTTGTGTTGATCTACTTAATAAGTTAATTAGTTATTCCCTTGATAAAAACTGTGTCCCTGGTGATTGACTCAAAAGGATAATAAATCCGATTCCAAAAGGTTATAGTGGCCCGTTAGACTCACTACAGTATACACGTATTAAACTTTTGTCTATTCCTAGTAAGACTTATACAAATATATTAAATTGGAGCCTTATGGCACGTTATGTATTTGGTAATCAACAAAATGGTTTCAGAGGTAATATAAATTGCTTAGATCATGTATGTTCTCAATATAGCTTGATAAATAACCGTAAACTTGCTAGAAAAGATACATTTACATGCTTTGTGGTGCACGTAAAGCATTTGATACCGTAAATAGAATTTTTCCATTTAGATTTTTCTTCCTATGGAAAAAATAACGCAATCTCCTACCTGGATGATATATTTCCCCGCTAGGTAGGGAATAATTAGTTCACTTTGTGGCTTGACTATCCTTTTCATTTTAATTCAGTCTGATAGTCTAACTTGTGACGTAATTATTCCTTTCCTTTCATTTTAGTCAGGCATTACGTCCAATTCGGCCACTTCTAAAAATCGGCTTCATCATTAGTGATTCTCAGCCAAACATTTAGAACAGTGCAAAGTCGTGTTCGATTTGTCCCCTGTAGGTTATCCTGGGCATTCAGAAAAAGCAAATAAAAATGATAGGTTATAGAGCTATATCTCTCCGCAAAATAGCTTCTATGTTCAAATATTGTCACTTAATAATAGTTCCATATAAATACATCTGCAATTCCGCCTATGCACTTAGAAGTTGACTGCCTAACAAGTTGTGCTTTCCAATAACTGCTAATTATCTGAAAGCGGTACGTATTCATGAATGTGCCTACAGTAACATTATAAGAATGTGGGGTCATCTATGGCGAAAAAAAAATCGACGATTTAGGCCAGTGGTGACTTTCTCCTGGTATTGCAAAATGCTCATGATGTGACAGCATGAGTTGCACAAAATTACAGTGACTGGAATCAACGACTAGGCAAAAATGTAGTTTTTTTCATAACGTTTACTGTCACGTAAATGGCATTTTGCGACTTTTCTGTAAAGGTATTGTCCTTGTTTATTTTCTCTTAAGCGTAAAATTCAAAAACTGGTTACAGTTAATAAAGCAAAAACGATATTCTTCTTCTGTACATATAGAATACTTTCCAACCTTTTCTATCAGAAACGAATAATTATGCTCTAGGAAATATTAACAATTACACATACAGAAACGTACAGCTCACTTACACCATTATGGAATACCGGTATACTTGATATTGATGTCCGTCCGCTATCGATTTAAATCAAGAATGAAAGAAAAGTTTAAAGCGCTAAACTTTTTTTTTTATTTTTTGTTCGGATTATTTTTGTTTCCATTCTTGCGCGCCTTGTGGACGTGGACGGTAGCATGCATTTTCTTTATAATTTATAATTTATAATTTTTGTGTTGAGCGACCTGTGGAGTTTCCACTTTTTCTATTTGAGTTCCAGGCCTTGCACAATCCAGTCGTTAATACATGGCATCTAGTGAATACTCGGTGAAAGATATTTTGAACTTACACCGAAGGAAACAAATATCCTCTATTCATTTACAGTTTTCTATAATAACAATATGTTTCCATTTTGGGACTTACATCTACCATGTTAAATTGTCGTGTTAGCGGGGATAAGACATGGCAAGACGACATGAAGAGAACAAGACAAATACAGAGAGTGTTCTGTCATGGTATCGTATCGACGGGGCAAACCAGTGCTGATATTAAATGAATTCGTACTAACTTTGAAACAGGTGAATAAATACATCAATTTAAAACAGTTTCATTTTTGTGAAGCGCGTGGAAATATAAGCTGAATTTGCCAAATACCGGCATGGCAAAAGGAACTGGCGACAATTATCAAGCAATCACACTCGAGGCATTTTTTATATTTTCCAAAACTTATATTCACGAAGAGTGTACAAATATTACAATATCTGAGAAGAGAGTTATTAAGAGGCTGATGCATTAGCAAAGTAGTAAAACCACTACGTCAGTGACTATGAAGTGATACCTCCATAATAAAGAAACCACTGCACGTGCTATACATTTACCCATCTGGTTTCTTAAGGTATGTCTGCACGTTTGATACACCGGAAATAATGACATAGCGGAAAACACCCGAATGACGTGAAATGAAGCCTTGAATCGGCATACGAAAGAAAAATATTTCATGAATGAATGGCAACCTGCGTGTGAGTTAAATTATTAAAATGACAATGTTACTATATTTCTAGAGGCAAGATATTAAGAAGTTTGACACTTTAGTATCTAAAATGCAATAGACAGACATGCTTTGCATCTAAATTATTATTATTATTTTTTTTTTTTTTTGCTTATTGTTTTAGATATATCACGGAAACGGAAATATAAACCGATTATTCGTTCTTTAAGGAGGCACGTTAAGATATAACAAATGCAGTTACATAGTTCCATTTCAATGTTATCCTTTTATAAAAGCTCATAAGCGGTTCGTTTTTATAATACTGTTCAACATAACAGAGACTAAACGCCTTTTGGGTGTCATCTGAATTTGGTCCGTGTCCTCATTCTTTGTAAATGGCACATATAGATAGTCGTAATGTGAACAATTTTATGTGCCAAATTCATATATGTCAGCCATCTTGGTTTAGATGCGACAAACCTCTTTCCAACAATTTCCACAGAATAATCTGATTTAGATATAAATGACTTTTAAATCGTAATCCATTTAAAACAGTTTATCAATTTTTTTTGCACAGAACAAAAGATGACCAAGCTCCAATCTTTGTCTTTGCATTCAAACAAAAAAAAATACTATCACAAAGCCGACCCGTCCGGTCGGGTCGGAATATGTTATTTTAAACGAGAAAATAACTGAATGAGCCAATCTATGCATCTTATTCCAAAATCATAAATATCGTGTCATCACGTGATGCTTTGAATGATCTAATTCTGCAGAATGCCTGACTTCGGATGGTCTATGACCATGACAACTGTATTAAACAACTTGAAAATTATTGACACACATTTTCATAATGAAAGCTACAGTTGTTTCCAGAATGTAAGTATATCAACATCTTTACTTAAGTTATAAAACGTTATTATTAAAACGAATGATATTTGTAAGCTTATATATAGTATACATGTACTGTACTGCATAAATTTACACATTCGTCAGTTTATTAACATCAATATGATATAGTTTGATATAGTTAGCACAAAGCATGTCAATCTACATGCAGTCATAATCTACTGGGCATTAGTTTCTATTAAACTTGTAACATCTGTAATAAAGTAGATATTCATGATAAATAATATAATTCGACAAAAAGTTCATTGATTGTTTGCACCTGAAAAAGATTAGTTTATGCTTGAAAGGCAGTGAAATCCAACTGAAATGTAATGACATAAATTCTGAAGTTATACAAGATGGATTATCAGTAAAAGCTACAACTTTCATTAGTTATTAGTCAGAGGTAGGCTACTGTGTTTATGAAATACTCTAACGAGGCTCTTTACCCGAGTCTTCACGCTGATAGACAGTAAGATTAGAATTAACGGATGCAGAACATAATGAGCACACTGAACCATTTACGTATTTTTCATTAAGATAACCAAATCATGTATTCCTGACTACGAAGCCATATCTGATGTTGCGAGTTGGTATCGAGAACATAACTGCACCTGTATAACTAGGACAGTGGTTCCATATAAAGACAGCCATTTCAACAGGTACCAATTATTCAAAGATGATATTTCTATATAAGGGTAAATATCCGTCAACCATCATAATTTGACCTTTGATCTTAATGTTTTTATTTCTTTAATTCCGCGTATATAATTTATGATATGTCATATGTCATCATTGATTAATAACCGTTTTCACTAACAGTGTTAATTGTTTGTATTTTCCAATATCCAAGTCTAATTTTGTGAACTTTTTCACATTGTTTGGTATGGTGTTAGATCACAGGTACTTGAAGTTCGAACAGCAAGTGCCATATCTTACCCACTTAATATAATTAAGTTGGCAAGTAAATGGCGTATTTGTCAGTCGTCATTTGATCAATACTTCAGCTATCAGTGTACATCACTTTTCATGTGAAAGTAAAAAATAAACTTCTTTTATGCTTAGAACATTTAGATAAAAATAGAATTAGTCGTTCATTTTAACAGTTTACTTACACGGTCCAAATAGTTGTTTATGTTTTCATCAGCTTCCTGTCGTAAACCAGGAAAAATACTTTTGAAACGTATATATTCACTATAAATATTTCTTATGAATTAACACAAAGTTATTAAACAATAAAAGTTAAGTTTGTCTGGAAGAATCCCGTTATCAGACAAGATTCAAAGAGACGTTTTTTTTTGTAATACCAACGGTTCCAAAGAATTGTGACGTATCATTTGTGACGCCATCACAGCTCTTTGCTTGGAATTTTCGTATACACGATGACTATGGAATCCCGGTGCGACATGCTTTTTTGCGTTTTGCTATTTGCGTTTTGCTTTTCGCACACGGATTCCATATTATGCAGTTATGTACATGTTAGAAAATACTACACCTCAAACGCAAAAAGCAACACGCAAAAAGCAAAAACTATGAAGCAAAACACAAACAGCAAAATGCAAGAATCAAGACATAAAATGCAAATTATCAAAACGCTAAAAGAATAAAACATATTGTATAGAGATTTCGTAAAATGCAGCCGATCTCACTGCTATAGAAATTCAAAATACTACCAATTATATATTTTTAAAGATGTTTACGTTGATTTCTTATGTTGTTATACTTTCTGGTCCGTTGGGATCATGGAGTCCATTCAACATATGTGTCATAGAGTTCCGCTTAAGCCAGTACTAGGGGGCGTGAGAAGTGTTGCGCATTTCATTACATCTCATGAACAGACTCAATTAAACCGAGTCTGTTATTATTATAATTCTTGGTTGCATTCATTGCTTCCAAAGGATCTTTTTTTATTTATTTATAGCTATAGGCATATATTTTTATAAAAGCAAACAAGCAAAGGACAAATAGCAAAACGCAAGAGGCAAAACATAAATGCAAAAAGCAAAACGCATAAAGCAAACAGCAAATAGCAAACAGCAAAAAGCATGTCGCACCGGGATTCCATACGATGGCATGTTCTACGTTGATCCGCAGTGCTACAATATAATATATATCTCAACACACATAATTTGAGGAGATAATACTGACACTAAAATGCAACTGTTTAATGGGTTCAAATTTTGAAAATGTATATTAGAATTTATCAAAATCTTATTGCCATGGGACAACCTTATATCAGAACTATTCTGTTTCATGGTATAATGCAAACTTACATGTAGTTTCTTTTGAAAACTGTGTGAACTGTGCTCTCATCCAACTGCATTCTCTCATTTTTTGTAAGTTCGGCCAGCCTCGGCAGGACGATATTACAATAGGAATTTTATATGAAAATCTATGATAATGTCCGAAAATCTCGGTTGTGGAGAAAAGATATTTGATTTAAAGGTTTGTCCGCCAAGGAATAAATTCTTTGCGTCGGACCAGCAGTTGTGTTTAACTGTAATATTAAAGACACTCTCTCAAGAATAAATTCTCTGCTTTGGACTAGCTGCAATGCTTTATCGTCATCTGAAGATATATCTTTCTAGAATAAAGTATCTTCGCTCTACCAGATCTGCTTCACTGTGACCTCTTTCTCTCTTTATCTATGATAAGCATTATGCGGATAGAACAACCCTGTCTCTCTCTCTCTCACTGTCCGGTGGAGCTCGAACGTCGAGGCTCTCGATCCGGAGGCGAGCGCTCTACCGCTGAGCTATCATGGCACACGATTCCACTTTCAGTGAAGTAATTTCTGAATGGTAGAGCGTACGCCTCTTATGTGGAAGGCCGCAGATTCGATCCTCGGTCGTGTACCAAGGATGTGTAAAGGTGTACCAGTTGCTCCCTAAATATGCTAAGCATTATGCGGATAGAACAACCACGTCCATCAAACTCGTAACACTGGGGAATCTCATGATCAAAATAATCTCTAAACCAAAGTTAATTTACGAATAATATGGGATAATGCTGAAGCAAGTTTTGCTGTAAATCTAAGGTATGGCCAATCTTATGGCAACATAGATGTATTCTAAAACTACACAAATTTCAATCACAATCACCTTCTGGATGTTTAGAAAACTTTAAGAAATTAAGACCTCTTATTTTCGTTAGTGTTCATAATTACCAGAAATGTATCATCATTATAATCTACATAATTATTTGACAACTTTCGTCAGTCATATGTTAGGCTATGTTTAAATTTCATATCTTATCTTATCATGGTAAGAAATTTATTCATGTTCTTCAAAATATCACTTTCGTTTAGAGATTACTTTGATCATGTGATTCTCCACACTGCGTTATATCGCATGAATGAGATGTGGAGATTGATGTCTAAATTGATAGAATGTGTTAAAGATTATTTCTTCCGTTAAAAAGTGTAAAAAATAGTAATTTTGAATCAGATATAGGATCCAACATACTATTTTCGTGCTGATTATACAGGTAAACGGGAGCGACCGTTTGACATGTTGTAATCGATGAGCGTCGATAAATGTTTCTGGTAAATTCCAGCAAATCCTCATATTATAAAATAACATTTGGACGACCTTTCATAAAGTTTGAAACATGTTTAAGTAACTATTTTCACGAAATTAAATCGACACCGGGCCGTATACTAGCTTTGTTACAAAGCTTAGCTTGTAGTGGACTTACATTGTGTATGAAGGGTAATTATAGATACACGATACTTCCATACCCATGATAAATCGTCTACAATATATTGGAATTTGTGACCCGTGTTCACCTAAACCAAAATTATGACGTGGCTACTCATATTTGATTTCAAAACAGGGTACATTATATTTTCAGCATATTTGAATGGCTCTAGTTTATTTTCGTATCTGAGCAGTTTACATTCGACTCATGATAAAGAGTCATCGTACTAAAGCGCATTTTTCTGGAAAGAAGTGCACACGTGTTTTATATCCCATATCATGCTTGCTTATGATCTCATGGATCTAGGGTAACTCTTCAAACCAGTAAATGTCCATGAAAGTAATTTGTAGCAAGGACCAATACGTACACCTCAGAGTGTTTAGATACGGAAAACAATTATATAATAATATAATGAGATTCTGAACCTTTCCCGTACGTTCACAGTACTCTCATCAGCGACTAAAGAGTGAAGCACGATGTCATTTTCAACGTCGCCCAAAATAGTTCATAAAGACGACATGTGAATTTTCAACAAGTTTAATAAAACTGCTTGTGTCCATATTGACTTAGTTAACACAAATCAGAGACATATTAAATAATGGATGCCCTTACTCTGTGAGCTTGAAGAACATTGGCTTCTAAGACAAACATGAGAAAATATGTCACCGACCTCATTTTAAGTTTTTATGTCATTTTATCCACCCACTGTTTAAACATTTCTAAAATTTTGTAAAATTGAAAAAAGAGTGGTTCTTATATATTATCCCAATTAATGTTATAGGGTCTTACACGCTACTACGAATACAAGGTGATATCAGTATGATATAAGCTTAATCTCACTTATAAATTTCTTTCATTTTTACATGTTGACATAATTACTCCACCCACTTTATTTTCAATGGCGAAAACGTATTTAACTCTACAAAAAAATCTGCCTTGAAGAATTAAAAAAGATATTTTGCAGCTTTGGTGACAAACAAAAATGTTTCAAAATTGAAAGAAAAGAAGTTGGGTCACCATGCATCTAAGAGCTTTATTTAGAAGCATATAATGCAACAAAGTAAAATAATAGCAGACTCGGTTTGATTGAGTCTGTTCATGAGAGGTACCGGAAAGTGCAACACCCCTCACACACCCTAGCACCGGCTTAAGCGGAACTCTATTACCCATGAACATTGAGTGGACTCCATGATCCCAAAGGACCAAAAATATAACAACACTTAAAATTCATATTTTCTAGATAATATAATTAAAGGGCTATGTTGACAAGTCTTTATCTCAATTGTATCCTATCATTATATGTATCAGTCAGATAAAATATCAGCACCAAACCTGACCTTCTTTAATAGATATTTGTACATCTTACATAGTAATTTAGGCAAATGCCAGTCAAAAATAAGGATGAAATTTTTCAGCAGCTAGTAGAATCAGTTCGGTTAAATTGTACATTATTTGCCATACTTTAATTTTTTAACATTAATGTTTGGTAAACATGTTGTTAGAAAGAAATATTAGAAGAAACTTTTTCAAAATTGAGGATATCCTGAAAAAAAAACGCTAATACATCCTTAAATGACTAAATTGCTTTTCTGGCTTAGAACAAAAAACATACGACTATCAGCAACGTGTAGTGATTGGCACGATAAATGACACTTCGTCAATTTTTGGACCAGTTGAACAATTACCTTGTTCTTGCAAAATATAAAATGCACAAATTCATAAATTATCACTACAATCAATGCGTATCGAGCCTGCACTCCTGATTGTCTCGAAGCTGAGTTGGATTTACTGATGTGCTCGCTTTCATTAGCATGCTTTATGAAAAAATATCTTTATCGTATCAATGACGAGTTCTGCCCACGTCACAAAATTGTTTGTTATTAAAACAATACGATGGCTTTCATGAATTACTCTGAGAGATTGTTCGTTAAAATTTCTCACCTGTTGCTTATGACTGTACTGTAAATAGGACAATAGTTATTGATATATTGTTACGTCAAATGGTGACAATTATTTGTTACCTAAAATCTTAATGGTATATGTAACAGAAAAACAAACTAGCAACTATAAACAATGACACATTTATTTATAAAAGGAACAATTCAAATACCTCAAAGTCCAATATAATATGCAATAAAAGTCCAATTACTGTCCTGGTCAACATTTAATCCTAGGAGTAATAATTCCAAACTATTCACAAATCAAAACTGTATTAAATATATCCAAAGAATATAAATCCTCTCTTCAAAGATATATTTTAAATCCACAATTTTGATTTAAATCCTTCAAATATTAAATATCCAAACCGGTAATATTTTGTAATTAAGAAATAAAGGAAAGTTTTTTTCAACAATTCCTTACTTTTATGTTTTACCCTGTCCTCAGACAGCATGCTATCTTTAGTTTCATGGAAGGTTCCAGAATTTTCAAATATCACTAAGAATAAAAAAAAATATTCTGGGAAAACCAAAAGCAATCCAGACTGAAGATATAATTGTCACACCCGGCTGATCAATATTGTGGTAGAACATTCTGGAACACCAAAGAATAAAAACAACACACATGATGTCGTTTTACTAGGTCAGTAAACAATAAGTTATCAATAAAGTATAGCCGTTGGGGAAATTACATATTCATAACAATATGAAAGAAAAAAATACCAGATATGTACTTGCAGCAAAATTCATGATAATATGCAGTCTTGTTAAAAAACAGGGACAATACTAAGACATATTTTCAAAGTATTAGTCTAAACATTACGGTAGTTCTGTTCGTTTGATGAACCGGGAGTCATGACGTAATGTCATTTATCCGAATATTGAATAAAGCCTGGATGCAGTATACGAAAATGGAAATCATCCTACTTAACCAACGACAAAACCGGAAAATATTATAACTAACAAACTGCTATTTTAGTCTCATTTATTTTAAAAGAGATTGGCATGATAGTGGCCATGGCTGAAAAAATATTGACAAAAAAATATAGAACGTACGAAATGTTTTAAAATATATATACCTAATTATTTGCCCCGGCAAGGGATGCAAAAACTAGTTTATGCTAGAAAATGCCATTACTCGCTTAAACTACAAAATCAAATTTGGTCCATTCAGACCTTGAAAATGACTTGGTATCTGTAAAACATCATATTATGTATTAAAAATATTTCGTGAAAATATATATTAAAAGTGGCCAAATATAGTTATGAAATAAATTGCGTATCAAAGTCATTAGAAATATGAATATTCAGCTCCGGCAACGGTCGCCGCTGATAATGGTTAGTGTCCAAATGTGGTTTAGCTCCGACAACGGTCGCTGAAATAGGTCTTTGTCGTGTCCATATTTATAAACAGTTTAGACGATTGTGTTGTCTGTCTAACTCAGTCATGACGGAAGGGTAAAACTGAAAACATAAAAAACAGGAAAGAAAAAGGAGTCGAGGAAGTGGTGGGTTTTTCGTTTTTATAAATTAAATAATTATTAAACGTACAATGTAAGAAATTTAAATATTTTTGATGTCTACCTTGCAATGGAGCTGTCGAGAAAAAGGAAAGTTACAGAAATTTATTTATTTAATTAATAAAATTATCTCCCTTGAAAACTTTCTTGCACAAACAAATCTATGGAGGCTCTAACAAGATATTGTGATGTGATGTAGAAATCGTTTATCCTTAAACGAATAATTAGAGTATTAATTATAAATGTCATACTGTGTGTACAGACTGTCTGTAAATGCGGGAATATCACTTTCTTCCTTATGACAAAAATGATATCTTAAAAGGAAAAAAAATAGAATACCAACATTCAAAAGAGGTAACCACCTCGACAATAGGCAGAAACAAAAAAAAATTTCCTTTACAGCATGAAAAATATAAAAATACAATAAATGTTAAAAACTAAGATACTTTTGGAAGTTTTGAGTTTAGCACAGCGAACTCATCCAGAACAACACCTAGCAGACAAATAAATAGAGAATATTAGGTTACTGTCTTATAAATTTAAATCTATTAAGTTAGTCGGAGAAAATATAAAAGTCGGGGCTCTGTCGAGACTTTTATTTTTTCGTAGACGAACTTAATAAGTTTAAATTTATTAGACAGTAACCTAATGTTCTATTTATCCTACCTTCTGATCTAAAATTGTTCTTTAATTAAAATTTAAAATTAACCACCAACTAGATCTGAGTCTGTCTTGCACAGAAATGAATACCCCGCCATTACACAAACAGGTCTTTAAAAAAAGAATATTATAAAATAAGAGCCGAAAAAAACAAAGGCTAACCTTGTTTTGCTTTGTGTCCGACTTCTCTGTTCTGCTGAACATTAAAAAATTATTTTAATTTGCTGCCAAGTGAAGTTTTGTCCGAAGTTCAATTGAATGCCGGATTACCCATCCTAACCAATCAAACGATTGACGAGACTTATATACACGCCATAACGCCGCTTGACAGAACAAATAGGCAAACCGTTTCCTCGATGATTTTATTCAATAACATATATTCCTAGATTGAGGTGTAGAAAGCTAAAATCCTGAACAAACGCTATACATGAGTTACTTTCCGTTTCTCCGAGCGTTTCCGTTATAAAAACTTTTTGTAGTAATTGCAAATACGGTATGCATACATTATACATTTGTGACATGGTCTCACGTACCTAATAAAAGCGCGTTTATGGAAAAAATTGCAAAATATGTCTTTTAGAAGTTATTCTCAAAAACAAGATGGCGCCGTTATTTTGAAAAAAAAATCCAAACAGTAGTCCGCCAAGCTTAAGAAAAAAGTATTTGACCCCTTGATTTTTGTCTTTATTTGGCATGGAGGTAGGATAAAAAGAAAGAAATATTACATCCTTTATGATTTGTTCTTTCTCTTGGTTTCACGCCTGTGATTTCTTAAACAGCTGGCTCAACGATTCAAAGCCATTGCGAGTTATTGCTAAAGTACAATAAAGCAGAGTGCAGTATGAGCTTGAAATATTGAATTTGACTTAAATGATAAATAGGCTTGAATATCAACAAAATTGGTAATCTATTTAACAACATCAAGAATAAGATCTTTTGGAAGCAAAAGAAAAGAAAAAACAGATTGGATTTTATTCTGTTCATTTGATCACATAGCACTTCTTTAAAATATATACTAAATGGATACCATGATCTCTAAACACAGACTATATATATATAGCAACAACGAATCTTTTATAGCGGCAACACATCACAAAGAAACTGAATTTTATAGTAAAAGTGAGATTACAAATCGAAAAGAAACAATCACGTTTCGAGAACTCCTAAACGAAGTCGAACAGCGGCGTATATATGAAAGTGTAAATAACATGCATGTACACAAAAATGCATGGACAAAGTAAAACACTAGTCAGCAAGAAAAAAAAAAAAAAAAACGTAAATAAATTTTCGCACCCACTTAGACGGAGGAAAGCATTACTTCTAGGGAGCCCGGTTTATGTTATGGTGCACACTAAACTTTACAGCCACTATTACCTTAAAATATTATATGAAATGGATAAAGAGTAACACCAAACCACATATATACAGCAAAAACTAGACATCCCCAGATGGATATAATTGTTTTTTATTACCATACAATTATAACTCAATTATTCGGCAAGGTCCAGTAAAAGCTTCGAATATTCATTAATTTTCAGTACACTTCAATTTTGTGATGCCCGAAGATTGTTAGACGGGAATATTGGAATCACCGTTTTCACGTCCAGTTCAAGCACTGGAAACATAATAAGAGCCTTTACTTACGATGCCGAAAATGTTACCTTTGGACCTGTCGTTTGTTCAAATGGTATGTCGTATTGAATGTTTACATCTGTTTAGTTGCAACGTGCAAAATAAGATATTAATCAAGAAATAATTGTTCTGCTTGTGTAAATGGCAGTTTTCACACAAATTAAAGAATACTTCATGCTTTAATACATATTGAAATGCAAGGTGTGTCTGCATTTTAGACGGAAATGTAAAAATAGCATAATGAGCAGTAATCAGAATATGTATTAAAATATTTTTGTCATGCTCATTGTATACGTTTCTGAGTAACTGAATTATGGTTATGTATTTAATATCAACAACTGGATGTACCTGCTTTTCTCACGGAAGTCACAACTAACTGGTAACGCTTCATGTTCTTGTCTTTGTATGCTAAAGACTTTTTGATTCTTTAAGTTGTCAAATATCATGTTAATCTGTTAAACTGTTGTTATGTTTTACTACGATCACCAATTTAGGACGGTTTAGAGTGACCCAGAATACGCACTGTGCCAAATAAAAAGAACTCATTATCTTCATGCACTAGGGCAAAGTATTTGCGTTCGAATTGCATATGATTTTAGCAAAGAATATGCACTAGAAATTATTCAAGTTTACCAGTTGGTGTATTTCAAATATATAAGAATCCTTATTACACAATCGTTTTTAGTGTGCTTACTTATTAATAAAGTATGCCAGAAATCATATCAAAAGAAATTATATTATACTAATATACAATTTCAACATAGAATTGCTGAAATTATTCAGCTTAGACTAGTAAACTAAACTGTATGAAAGTGACGATAGAGATTTAGTTTATAACTGATTTGTAACAGGTGATGCTGACATTTAAAACAAAGCCATATAATGATCTAATTTCCTAACGACAGACTGATATATGGAAACAACGATGTAACGTTTTTATATCTTAATTATGAAATTCGCTCGCTCATAAATTTTATATGTTTCTCATGTGGGTTATATCATGTGAGTTCAATCAGGGCTGTTATATTTCGATCTTCTCAGATAGTTCAGCATTGTGTTATTGGTACTGTTTAGCAGGCTTCATAACCTCAGATCCCCTTTCTAAATTCCAATTTGTTTAGTTCTGCCAATTGTTTACTCGTTTGTGGCAAATGCAATACTTTATCTGGATACCAAAAGGTCTGTTCTTACTGAGATCTTTGTTGTCTCAGTAGCAGCATATCAAAACTAAATGAAAATGCTTGTATGTCTTTCCCACTGTAATTCAATAATCATATATATTGAATGGATTTTGCTTTTATTCTGAACAAAGAATACGATGTATCTGACACACTTTGTTCTTACTGCTTTTTTTGAAGAGGAGTCTGTTCGCAACTGGGCTTAAAGTAGTAACTTGCCCACTAGGCCAAATAATACGGCCAAGGTTTCGTTATTTCATTTATTATGTCATCCCTTCCTCTACTTAGCATTTTTCGACTGCATGAAAAACAACAGAAAAATCCAACCTTAATTTTGGTAAAGATCATTTAAGTTACTATGGAATACATAATGAATTGATTCAATTAACAACTGCAAATATACATGATCAATGATTGTCATAAAACTCAATTCATGTTAATTTGAATCAATTGTGACTTAGAGAAAAGTATGTACCGCTGGTGGTATTTTTTACAAAATTTAAACTGAGGTATCCCTACAGATATGTATTATTTTTCTCATCAGACACGTGTTTAGCTCTCCGCACTTTGTTTTACTGCCGTCATAATTAATGGCACTGTTTTCGTTTTAATTTTGTTATCTTTTTATTTGTGTTTAATTCATGTGACAATTCTTTCACAACATATCTTTTATTTTATCATAAATTTTATTTGCTTTCTTATTTATCTTTCCTTCTTTTGTCTTACCATCAAGTGCAAAAATATTTCAGTGTTCACATTTATATGATGTGATGATATTTTCTTTAGTTCTTTTCAGTTGGTGAACTGAGTACATATAACATGTATTCTTTTACCACAGGATTTTTTTGTTTTTATTCATGTCTGTTACTTCACTGTCTATGTTACATACTTAGGATAGATTTTTTACATTGTTTATATTAGAGGATTTACTGTAACGTACGCTTAATCTGAGGTTTATTCTTATTTTCGTGTTTATCTAACAGTTGAGAAATTGGAAAGTACAAATGTGGGTTGCGGAGAGGAAAACAAGGTATTTCCTGAATCTGTACGATGCGTTTTTGACATTGATTCCTATGGTCTCATCATTGGTTGCAGATCTGGACAACATCTTCAAGGGTGTGGTATGACTAATTAATATCATATTCTGACTTATCGACTTTTTCTTTGTTGTCATTGCCTTTATTTGAAATATTTTCTACATAAGTATATCTCTACCAGTATGGAATAGACATGATTTCTTTTAAAACCAATACTGAAATAAACATTGTACCATAACTTAATTATGTTTTTATAATCTTTATAGTTCTAAATTGGCTTATCACTGCAAACATCTACCTCTGTTTATTTAAGTGTAATGATGCAATTTATAGATAGTATGGAAAATCTTTATAAGATTTCCTTTTTTATTATTTTTGAACAATATCGGTAGCGGACATACGTTGTGTCAAATATCTCTAGTATTGTGATTAAGATTATTTGTTACATACCTAGATGTCTTAATATTATCGTTGAAGTTTGAATTCTGTTATTCTGAGTATCACCTAGCTTAATACCGTTTGGTTTTATGTTTTGCTGTAGAACCCAGATATTTTACGTATGCCATGATTTGTTTTGTTCCTAGAAAACTTTACATGCCCAAAGAACACTGTTAAATGTCCCGGTAGCTATTGTGTGCCATTGAAGTTTATTTGTGATGGACAGATACAATGTCCTGGTGGACAGGATGAGAAGGAATGTGGTAAGTACATACCTTACCAAATGGGAATCCATACTACCTGAACGATGTTCCTGAAGGAGTGAAGTACTGAACTTTATATACATATTTCATTGCTAACTTAAATTATACAAACATTGTTTATTTTTTTACAATAACTTTCTTTTGAAACGTTTCTAAACGAGTGCATCTAACACAACTGTTACAGCAGTATTTTAAATAAGATTTTGTTAATAATGCAAAATGCCTGGCATTTACATGTTCTAAGCCTACGAAGTAATCGTACATATTTCATAACTTTGTTTTTCTCTTAATGAATGCCGATGAGATTTAATTAAAATAATTAAAACATAATTATAAAAACGTATTGAACGTGTATAA
The DNA here is from genome assembly GCF_021730395.1 of Mercenaria mercenaria. Lineage (NCBI taxonomy): Eukaryota > Metazoa > Mollusca > Bivalvia > Venerida > Veneridae > Mercenaria > Mercenaria mercenaria. The sequence goes on from NC_069364.1 coordinate 7,573,276, forward strand.
AAGACTTGTTTTGTGATGTATATGGACACAAAAGCTAAACGATAAAATTCAATCTCAGTATTAAATATTAGTTGCAAATTTAATTCACAAAATTTTCATAAAATATTGTAGGCCAGTTGTTGAAAACGTAAGATTACATCGGTGATACTAAACGTTAAAAATCAGTTATGTAATTTTGTTATATGATATCAAATGAAAATAAATAATGAATTATACTTCTTTCCTCATAATACGTATATAATTTAGTATTTGTCATTTTGTAATTGGCCTTGATTAATCGTATAGTCTCAAATATGAAGAAAAAATGATATTTTTCAAGGATGTCAGGACGATGATCGTGAAGTTTTACTTCTGTACAATGACACGATAAGCAGAGATGAAAAACAGAAGATACTGAAAATTGCGGCACAGTTTTACACAACTAACAGTATTGTTAGGGAGCTACGCTACAAGGCAAAGTTTCGACCAGACAGACCTGAATTTAACCATCTTATGCTAGATATTTCAGATACAGTCGTTAATCCATATAGCACCACCAATAGGGGGATTATTTGCAACTACTCTGTGTTAGCATCAGACTTTGTCAACAGCATCAAATTTTCCAAGACAAAGTCGAGAGGAATTTTATATTTCCAAAAATATAATGAATCGGACTCTCTTGATGGGATGATGTTTGAAAACATTAGGTCAACCCCAGAGTTTCTGATATACAGAATTATACAGCTTCCATTTGATGAAATGTTTAATTTGAAGACATATCCAGTTATTACAGATATAGTGATAAAATCTTTGGCGACATTAGTTGCAGTTGGATCAAAATATTTTCCGGCATTGTGCAAAGGTAAATTAATATCTCTATCAAATTATGTGAAACCACCTGCTTAAAAATTTTCAAACATGTTCAGTTAATAGGAACTCTTAAGTATATTCATCATTAGTTCAATATTTTTTCTTATTGAGAGACTGATGAATGCAAGTTAACTTACAACTTCAACAGGTTTCGACGAGTCACAATATAATAAAGGTTTGTCTTGGTAGAATTTAAAGAACAAATGAATGTTATTAAATTTTATACTTTTCAAATCATTGTTTTGAAATATGACCAATATATTACAAATATCATTTTAACTGAAACCAATTGTTTTCAGAAGCAGCAATGATTTATTGCCCAAATGAGTATAAATGCGCGGGAAGTAAGACGTGTATTCCTTTGGTGCAGATATGTGATGGACAAGCACAGTGTTTGCATGGTGATGACGAACGATATTGTGAATATTCATGTCCAGAAAACTGCACATGCCTAGAATACACAACAAATTGTAGTTTTGCTGACGTAGACTGTAACACTTTACCTTATGTGCACAGAAACTCCCGTTTGCTTGAATTGAGCGGGAATACTAGACTCCGGGACATACTTGTAAAGCCAATGTTAAGTTTCCCATATCTTGTATCATTGAATATTTCAATGTGTGGCATAGAGGACATTACCGCATATGCATTTAAAGCATTAGCGAATTTGAGAATAATGGACCTTAGCTTTAACAATTTGATGAGAATTCCTTCTTTCGCATTTAGTGGATTGAGAAAGCTAAAAATGTTGAACTTACTAGGAAATAGGGACATTCATATATTTGAGCCGAATTCAATGACCGGTCTGTCAAGTATAAGAAACATTGAAATTTCAGGTGCGAATATTCATAAAATTTCCTCTAATACATTCGCTGATCTAGATCTTGATGAACTAAAATTGCCTGATAACAATATACATGAAATGGAGGACAACGTATTTTCAGGTATGAATGTAAAAATCATCGACATGGAAAATACTAAAATAACAATCTTCAATAAAGGTTTATTCCATGGTGCATCAGGAATAACTTCGTTACATACACCTGCATTTAAGTACTGTTGTGTTCGTCCGAACTATTTAGCAGATGCAGACTGTTTTCCTGAAAAAGACGAATTTTCTTCGTGTGCAGATTTGTTGCGGGTTTCTGCACTCCAGACAATGCTTTGGCTTATCGGAATATTCGCACTTTTTGGAAATATTTTGTCCGTCATTTATCGTTTAGTCTATGACAGAGAAAGGCTGAAACTGGGTTTTGGAATATTTGTGACAAATCTTGCTGTAGCAGATTTCCTGATGGGAATTTATCTTATAATCATAGCAGTAGCAGACGCCGCATACCGGAAAAGGTCTGACAATTTATCTTTTAAATTTCAATACTTAAGCACGCTACGGCAGTTCTGTTTGCTTGCTTTTTAAGTTGTTTGTGCTATTCAGTATGTATTTATATTTTCCTGTGATGAAACAAGAATATTCTTAGATCAGTATCATAATAAATCCGTTTAAGGTAGTTCTGCACGTTTGAGATACCGGAAGTGATGGCGTAACGTCATTTATCCGGAAAACGTAGAATAAAGCCTGGATTCGGCGTACGGAAATGAAAGTCATTCTATGAATTAATCAATACCTGTGAGTAAATTTATTGCAGTGACACTGTTCCTATATTTTTCAAGTCAAAATATGATATAAAAACAAAGGATACGTTAAAAAAATTCAAAAAATGTCTTAAAAATAGCTTAAAATGAACGGTTCACTTTAATTATGGTCAAATATCACAAAAATAATCACACGGACCTATACATTTTATTTCACGAAATTATAGGCCATATGTTTATTTACAATTTTGAGAAGTTTCATCAAAATCTACATTGTAGAAAAATTTCTAATCGCGAAAATGTTATGAAAGTTATGATTTTCCCATAGACTCCCATTGTGAAATATTGCGTGAGGTCCAAACTTTTTAAATCAGTCTAGCAAAAAATCAAGCACACGACCCTATCTTTTTTATTTGCTGCATTTTCTATGTATATTCTGAAGTTTTGAAAAATCGGGGTTTAATCAAATTCTACATTGTAGAAAACATTTCTATTCAAACGTGCAGAACTACCTTAATGCCAAAAGATCAGCTCTTTAAAAATAAATGTGAAAATACCGCACTTTGAATACAACAATTCAGTTCATACTTGGATGGAAATCACTACATTGAAATGCATATCTCATATTTACAGATTTGGCTTAAATGTCATTTACGCCATTTTATCCCTCGTTTTTGCAATTTCCTAAGGACTAAAACTACTATTTATATATATATATATATATATCAGTTATTCAACAGCAAACGTTTTTACAGAGCGGCACATTGTATGCTTTCTATGAACAACGTCTAGAAATTCACGTTTTGCATATTCCGACAAGTACGGCTAATCATGCTGTGTGATCCATGACATAAACAGTTGTCGTAGGTAACTTGACAAGCAGCAAGTTTAAACATGAATACAATCAGGGCAACTAGGTTAATTTTAGTTTAGTGATGTTTTGTTCATAATAGTTCTAGTACGAATATGTCTTTGCAGGTATATATTTATGGATGACTACTGGAGGAATAGCATCTGGTGTACTCTAGCTGGATTTCTATCCACCGTTTCGTCAGAGGCCAGCGTTTTCTTTCTATGTCTTATTACATTAGACAGGATTTTAGTCACTAAGTATCCATTTGGTCAAATACGTTTTAACACGAAAACTGCCGGAAAATGTTCAGGTATTGTCTGGATGCTTTCAGTGTCCGTCGGTCTGATACCAATTGTATATGAAGATTACTTTCAGGATAAGTTTTACTCAAGATCAGGCATTTGCATTGCATTACCGTTAACCAGAGACCGGCCGCCAGGATGGTTATACTCTATCATCATCTTTGTCGGACTTAACTTTGTTACATTCTGTTTAATAGCCATTGGACAGGTCATTATTTATTCGGAAATTAAAAAGGCAACCTCGGGAATAAGACGGACTACAAGACAGGATAAAGATGGATCAGCACGACGGAGAGAACTTACTGTGGCAAGAAATCTTTTGCTTGTTGTAACCACTGATTTCCTCTGCTGGTTTCCTATAGGTTGTATGGGTAAGTCATGCTAATGATTCTATTAATCAAAGTGTTATATTATTTTTATTTTTAATTGTCATACATTTCAGGACTGATTTGGTGGTGAACATCAATTCCTTTAAATATCTGGCCTCTGGTGATAGATGACAATAGTGGCAGCGTTACATCTAACACAAAGGGAAGATATTCATATAAACAAAATGTTTTGAGCAAATTCTACATTTCGTGTGTAAATATATTCCATGTGTATCTTTCTTCCACCTGCAGCGGAATTGACTTTATTGTTTTAATATTTGTAGTATGTTGTCGCCCGAGAAAAGAACACCAACGCTCTGCCTATTTGTTGGGAGATATATTGATTACATCTCTTTCCCATCCGCTTCCATCCTAGCCAACTGATAGCCAGTATTTTCTAGCATGATAACACACACTAAGCGTAGGTGACGACCACAAAACGGGTTTTGTTACAATTTCTTTGTGTTTTAAAAATGAACGTTTTAACCATCAATGCTCTTAAAAAGATGTGCAACTTTAAAATTGACACTAGAAAAAAAGTCGATTTAGCTTTTAAATTAGCACCTTACTATGAATCTTTGGTATCATTCGACGATTCTTTAACCATTCTGTCCAATGACACTGGTACAGACAACTGACGTTCGGGTTCCAACAAGAAATCAATAACTATCATAAATCGATCAATCTTACACTTCCCCGCTTCGTACTGCACATATAGTAGGCGGGTACCAAAATTGGACTTTTATCATAGGAAATGATGATCAGGTATAATATAATCGTTAGCGGATTAATTTTTGTACCCGGTTTATGACATGCATGATACAAAGTGGGGGGGGGGGGGGGGGGGGGGGGGTTCAATCGCAAGCAAGTTTTCCCAGTGTCAGTTTCACAGTTGCTCATAAAATTTAATTTTTAAAAGCATTGATGGTAAAAGTGCATTTTTAAAACATGCTGAAATTATATTCTATCATGACTCGATTTGATTTCCAGTTAAACAAAGAAGGTAATCAAGTTCTGTATATTTTGCGATAAACAACGGTTGACACGCGGACCGGCAGGAGAGCATTATGACGTGACGTCAATTATGACGCCACATTCCGCATATCGTCCGGTACATTACTCCTCGGGTAAATGAAGTCCGGGATAATATTTATTAAAATATTTCAATTAGCATGTCAGAATGAAAACAGTGATTTATCGTATAATTTACCACGGTTCATCGTTCAGTTGCTTCTGTATTTAACCCAGAACCGTGGTAAATTAGACGATAAACCACTCGAAGGCCTTGATTATATGTTAAATAAAACCCGTTTTATGATCGTCACCTATGCTCAGTACGAGTTATAACGCTAGAAAATACTGTCTGTCAGTTGGTAGGGGCAGGTGAGGGTGGGGAGGGATGTTCTGACACCAAATGTCTGTGTTTTAAAGGTGTTTTTTTTTCATTTGCAAAGCCCCATTCGTTTGGCTGGATGTTACTTTTATTGCTTACGTTGATGTCACTTCTGTGACTCCATTTTTAAATGATATATTCTATAAATGTGTAAGCCAAAAGAACTTACAAAATGTGCAAAATATGTTATCAAAGTATTGTGCATGTGACTTGATTTTCGCAGTAATGTAATGAAATATGTTTTAACAACTCATTTCAATTATTAATTGTCATTTTAGATTAGGCAGTTGCTGTGCTGTATCTCTATCCCATAAACAGATCTATAGTAGATACATGTGTATCATTAAACAGAGATGATATTATCATAAAAATAGAACTAAGTCTAGATAAGTACATGTAAGTTGTGAATCAAATAGTCGGTATAAATATGAGAATATATAAGAAAATGATACATTAAATTTGTAGAAATGACCATAAAGTCAATGAAACTTATAATTTTGTATAAGTAATCTAGTATAAATCCTTTATTAATTTCTATACGCTCGTTTTGGAAAAACAGACGTATTATTTGTTGGCTCGTCCGCCTATCATATTTTGTGTCCTGAGCAAGATTGATTAACCATTCGGGGTATATAGATTAAATTACGCATGTAAGTAGATTGCAATGAGGTAATCTCCAGATTGCATGACATAGTTCGATAGGTCAAATGTTATTGTCACAATCAGAGCTCAAATGTCAAATTTCGTGTCTGGAGCATAACTCAATAACGATTTATTAAGAAATGAAATATGTTTCTTCGGTGGTCATACGATATGAACGACAGAATTGATCGGCAAAACCATTAATTTGCCGATCTATTCTTGTGTTCATTTCGCATGAACTCCGAAAAAATTAGTTCATTTGTTATATTTAAATAATATTTCCTTTCCATTTGTAAACAAGATTATTTTATAAATTGCACACATGTTGTTTTATTTAACATTAAGCTCAGCTTCCCGGCCATTCTGTTCACCAGGCGGAACAACTGTTACGTCATCTAAGGAACGTTCTTCCTATAAGCGGACGTCGTCAAAACAGCGGCCCGTTATCACTAAGCAAAATTGACCTCATGTTGGCGCATTTCTTTTTGCTGTTCATACTAAATGAACGCCATAATTTTCAATGGAAAAGAATAGGGCGAATGTAAATATAGGTTTTTACTTCACACTTGACTTGTAGATAGATAGTGATAAAACGGTATACAAAGTGTATGAAACGGGTCAGTATTTTTAAAGGTCAAGGTCACAGCAAGGTAATCTGTCAGTCATTTTTCTTGTCTGGAGCATAACTTAATAACCATTTGAGGTATTGAATTCAGACTTGGCATAAAAGTAGATGGCGATGAAAAGATGTGCAGAACGCATGAATTTGATAGGTAGGTTAAAGGTCAAGGCAAAAATCTAAGTTTCAGTGTCAAAACAGTCCTTGTATTTTGTGTCTGGAGCCAGCTGGAAAAGAAAAGACGGTGATAAGAAACTTTGCAGAGTGCAACAATTTACCATACTTCTCCCTCCACCACCAACCCCCGCCCCTTCCCACCCTCCTTCCCCATCCCCACACATAAAAAGTAAAAGTAGAAATCACTTTTAGTTCCCTCTGCCTAAGTATTTCGTCACCGTCGACGCAAAACCACCTAACAGTCATACACTGCCACATTACACTTTTACCCCCTTCAACAACACACAAACAAAAGATCTTTAAATTTCATTTCCACCTCCCCTGATTGAAAATGCCTTGCGTATATAGCGCCGCTTTGCGGTGCTCTTGTTTCAAAAAGGCAAGTCGATATTCCAACACAAAAAATGAGTTGTCATAGCGTATACTTCATACCATAATATATATGTCGCCTGTTCAGGGGTCATTATGAGGTACAAGTGTTTTTAAATACAGCTCCTTTAGATCTGAGTTGATTGAAACAGATTGCGTACAAATTCTTTTAAACAATTCCTTTATTTTTTCAAAACAAACACCTTGTATCACAAAATGTCTTGGTAATATGGATGAATATTTCATATTAATTTACCTTTCTGATTATTTGAAGCGGTATTTGGAGACATATACTTTTAAATGTATCAGATTTCAAGTAATACTTGTTTTATTAATATTAGGGACGATGGCATTGTCCGGTCACGTGATTCCTGGTGAGGTGTATGCCTGGACGGCTGTATTTATACTTCCCGTAAATTCTGCGCTAAATCCAGTTCTCTACACGTTAACAGCTATTCTTGGAAAGAAAGTAAGTAATACATAGGTACTCAAGTGATTTATTCACAGTTATAAGATGATGATGCCTTTGTAAGGACCCTGAAGAGCACGTGCTGCAAATTATAATTGTAATATTGGATCTATATTTAATGTACTGATATTGTGTTATTGGCCATATCATGTTTTTAGTTTTTCATCTTACACATGGTTTGTTTCACAACTGTTACAGTAAAAAATGTAAGGCATAAGTTAGAACGTTCATGTTTCTTGTACATATCAACAAGGTGAATGGCTAGTGTTCAATTGTTCAGGTGACCGAGAGGATAGTCGCTATAAAATTATCAAAATTCTGATCTTTAATTTAGTACCCAATGCCTTACATAAAGTAGAGATTTTTTTTTACAGTTTTCGTGACGCGTACAGAAACGTCCTTTGCAATATAAGATGGTATTATTAGAAATAAATTATTTAACAACATTTTGAAAAAAATGAAAAGTAATGAACAAAATGTCTAACAATTTATATTTTACAAAACAGAAAGAGCACGCGCGACAAGATGCGCTACAATGTATACCCATCAACTCGCCACGCAGAGGTATGTGGAACGACTGTTATTGTCCATTTTATAGCCTACAAATTGTTTTTGTTTACACATGACATTTAGCTATCTCAAATAGTCTTGAATAAATTTAAAAACGAAATGAACTTAACCCTTGGCCTGCTGGCGGCAGATGATTCTGCCTTTGCGACCAGTGCAGACCAAGATCAGCCTGCACATCCGTGCAGTCTGATCATGGTTTGCACTGTTCGCTATTCAGTCAGTAAATTTTCAGCTAAAACCCCTTTAAGTAATAAGTGGTACTGTCCAAATTGAAAGATGGACCAGTCCATTATAGAAATATAGCAGGGTAAGGGTTAAATAAACGATTTCGTAAGCGTAATATATGTGCAAACTTGAATATAAATTATTACATTGTATTGTACCTCCACTGATAGCCATATGCTTGAATTCTCCAGTTGACGTGTGAAAAAGATAAGAACATAATGTAAATCTCTGCTTATTTCTACCTTTAAACATGACATTGTTTTTAGACCGCAATCATTACCAGAATCATTCCATGGTCCTAGCCTTTTGATATAGAAACATAAAATAGCTTAGAACTAATCAGTAATTACAACCTTGTAGAAGCGAAGCCGACAGTATTAACAGACAAAAGATGTCTTTGATATTTACACAAAAATAATACCACCTGATATCAGTCATGGAAAGCAAGTGTGTAAAGAGACTATTTCATTCAAACCAGTAAATTCCTGTTTCAGTATACTTTTTGTTATACGTCCTTTGAAGCTTAATGATGGTAAATATGATATTATAGTTGTATTTATTTCGATTACAATGATTATATACATGCATACATACAGTTTGATAGCAAATTATACATAGGATTCGAAAACAAGTCTTCGAAGAAGACTTATATGAATTAGTTTCCTTGAGTGTGTAAGATTTAATGGCGTTGGTCAAAATTTTGAGTATGTGTTTGTGTGTATATTTTTGAGATAACATACTATGAGATTTTTGAAGCGGGAAGGATTAAAAAGAAGAAATAAACAAAAAAGATATAATAAAAATATCTATATTTACTTTCTATTAGTCGAAACATTTTGATTTTATCAATATTAAAACATAATGTTTGAATATTTGACACAAAACTGAACTATCTAGCAGGAGTTTGGAAACTGTATTTCTGTTACAATGTAAATACTATTGGGATCACCATACAAGTATAAAAAGTGCTTCTGCGGATATATTAGGGTTACTGAACACTGTCTGGTTGCAAAACCTGAAACGACAGAGAAATTACTCTCAAACTCTTGCTAAATGCCAATGTCATTTATTTTGGGCCTCCATATTGGGCAGATGGAAACATACAGTTACCAGTGTAATAAGTTATAAAACATTATTATATAAACGATATAAATATACGTATCATAGGTCTATGCTTTAAAACAATATAGGATTGTGTTGAACAGTTTTAGGATAGTTCACATAAGGTCAAAATATTTTGATATTGAGCAGCAGCTTTTTTATAGATCTGCAGACGATTTCAAGAAACAGTACATTGCTGTTAAAATGAAATGACGTCATGGCGTTCAGTGTTGGCTGACGTAGTGTTGACATTTTGGCGTACATTCTATTGAAATAGTCATAATTCTTTCACGGTTTATACACTGAAACGCTTTGAAACGCACATAAACATTACCCTAAAGAAATTATTTTCAGTTCCATTTTGTTTGAGTACCTAGCAATATACGTAAAATAAAAACAGGTGGAAACATAGGTCGATCAGCACAACGAAAATGAAATGTTGCAGGCTCGGTTTGATTGAGACTGGTCATGGACGGTAGGGAAAATTCACTCTTACTTGCACAAAAGTTCACAGTAAATTGACCCTGCATCATATATCGCATTGAACAGGAGAATGAAAATAATATCTGTAAAACGATCTCTTGGAAGCTTAGAAGGCAACCTAAAAGAGGTACTCGTTTGATTGAGTCTGTTCATGAGAGGTAATGAAATATGCAACACCGCTCATGCCCCCTAGCACCGGCTTAAGCGGAACTCTATTGCATATCTATTGAAAACATGGACTCCATGATCTCAAAGGACCAGAAAATATAACAACACTGAATCCAGTTACGGAGAGACCTTTTACAGCCGCCACAAGGCACTTAAAGATTGCTGATGCGGTAGTTAATAAATGTCACAAATGGCACACACTTGTTAAAATAATGACTTCATCCTAAACAGAGAAGATTTCGAGGCGTCAATAGTTAAAGAATTTTTTGTATTTGTTTATGCCTATTGATAAGTTTTAATCATTGCAAGGTATTCCGCATAAGTGCTTATCAACCTTGAATAGCAGGAGTTGCCCCCTCAATCGCTCGACTGTTCTTTTTTTAGTTTTTTTTAGGTTTTTGAGAATGAGGCTGCAAATACAGGAATGTTTAATTATTTAAAACGATAAAACATACTGGCCGGAAAAAACTTTCATATTTAGGCTTCATTATATTCTCAAAAAAATAAATGAAGCCCACACTGCACAAACTTCAGCTCCTTCTGCATCCGATGTTGTAATCAGCATCGCGTTATCACGTAAAATATGGGTTTCATGGGTTCTCAGATGGGGTCAGAGAATGAAGTTATTTTCCCGGTGAGGTAAACCAGTAGCCGGTCAAATATTTTGACGATGTTTTGCTGTTTTTTTAATATCGAAATAAGTAATTAAACTATTTTTACACTTTTCTTTATCATTAGTCTCTCTAAAAATAACATGAAAGATAACCCGACTTTCAGTAGCAGCTACGAAAGCAAAGAGAAGCTAACGGTAAAATACTCGAATTTCGTCTAACATAAATTCTTAATAATTCCAATAGATATAGAATAAAATTAGTGCTAAAACCGACAGCCCCGCATGTTATGTAACTATCACCGTGAAATTAAAAGTAGCATGATATCAGCAGACAAACAATATGTTGTTAAATTATTTATTTCCCTCTTGACACCACGACAAGTATAAATTACTGTGCATGCGCAATGTTACTTTCAGACAGAAAGTTGTTTTGTAAACACAGGTGAGATATTATAGAATTTTCAGCCGTGCAATATAATGCTGATTTGGAACAGGAAAGTTATAATTTCATATGACATAGCTAAACAGTTTATATTATCTTATTATGAAATCAAACTTGCTAGAGATCATCAAGCAGATAAATATTATAATCGTTCATATATAGTATGTATAAGCAATTTGAATATTGATGTACATTGTTTATGCATTTGAATTTTATAATAATATTTCCAGTCAAGACAACACTACCATTCATCAGACTGTTTCGATATGGTCTCACAAAGGCAGATGGTCTTAGTAAGACATTTGTAAGTTTAGACGCTCTTCGCAAACAAGACATCAATCTCACATCAAAGGATGTTCTAAAAATAGCCCAGAATTTGTCTCGTTGTCTCTACCTTTTACACACAAATTCACTGATGGTGAAGCTAGATGGAAATGTAGTCTTCGTAAGCGTGGAGGATGGCAAGGTTAGTTTAACATTTATTACAAGAATGTAGGACATTTTTAATTTTAAGGTAATATGTAAGGGTAGATCTCTCGGAAGCATAGAGCACCACAAACACAGCCTCAGATCCACGCATTTGCAAAGTGGGCCCACAACAAAAAGAAGCTGTAACGGAAACATATTATAGACGGGTTGCTTCAAGAATCCAACAAGTACATTTTAATTTTATGCAAAATATAGAAAAAGGGGGAGAAGGGGTAGGGGGTGGGAGTTGTACGGGAAAGTAGAACAAGGACGAATATTTAAAACAAAATGGACAAACACAACATATTCTTCGCTGGTTTTGGCAGTTTTACATTATATATATTTATCGAATTATCTGTGTTTTACTGACCAGCACTGGCTTTTTATTTACACTACAATTAATACTATACACACTATCAGTAAAACTTGAAATTGGGATTCTAAATATAAATGAATTGATTTCAATAAAAAAAATAAGTATTAAAAAAGAAAAGGGTAGATAACTACGCGAAGCTTTTAGAGACATAAACATGCTGGTCGTATAATTGCTGTCTTATCCCATTCTTAAATTTACTGATGCTTGTACGGTATTTTACAGGTTACTGGTGACGTACAAATCAGACAAGAGCCGACAGAGTGTTCTACTGACGAGATGAAAAGGGATAATATGTCTCAACTTGGACAAGTTGTTCGATGCCTGCTGGTAATATTACAAAAGAATAAAAGAGGAAAATGTGCATGATATAGTTTTGGTAAGCAGTGTCTTGGTAGTGTTGGCTCTTAAGAATAACTCTGATTTCCAGAGGATTTACAAATATATTTTTAATTGTCACATCAGCTTTGTTCAAAAAGTCGAATGGTACATGACGTTGTATTGAAATACCTGTTCCGTATGTTTTTTATTTGTGTCATTAATGGGGTTTATGGCGCTTGTGTTAATTATATTCAATGGTGACGGTAACATTACATTTCTTAGAATGGTATTTCATGTAAACAATTTTGCGACAGCTTGGAAATTAAGTACTGTTTTTAAATAATTACTAGTATATGATTTTGTGTATATATAAAATTAAATAAAGCCTTTTTCTCATGTCCATTACATTGCTTAGGTATCCTTGACGTGTTGTATTATGTAAAACAAAACAAAGATAGTCTCAGTATTTTTTGAGAAAATCCCTTTTTAATAATTAGTCACTTAAATGTTGTCTGTGTAAGTTTCTCAAACAAACGCGGAACTGCAATATAGTTTGTATGATACATTTGAACATATACTTATTTGTTTTTAATTCCTATAGTTGAACAATTCACTGTTATGTGATTATACCGTTAGATATTGTGATGTAATTTGTACCGTATAAATAAATATAAATTTAATTCTTGACCATTACCCTTTTTATACATAAATCATTTAACGTTGTTTTCTAATTATTTGTTTGTTTTGGGTTTAACACCATTTATCAACAGTATTTCAGTTGTTTTCTAATTAAAATGGTATTGTGATTGACATGTATTTCTATTTCAAATTTAAATATCATTACACAATTTTAGAATAATTTTGTTTTTATGTATTCATTTTTTCAATGCGAGATTGTATTGTTTCTGTAAAAAATATTTTATGCGAGGGAGAAGTATAAGCATGTTTGGTATTGACTTATCTGGTTGATGGTACCTCAAGATAATTAGAGACTGTCTCAAATATGCACGAATATTTGTTACCAAGTATCATAATAGACTCCGAAATTACAACTCAAAACAAGGTCGAATTCAATATGTTACCGTCGACCCTCTACAGAGATGTTCCGAAAAAGCAACATCATATGTGGTCTATCTTATACACATTTTATTTAAATTATTAGCTGACATCTATACTACAAAAAGGTTACCGTCGTCATATTTCAGTGTTAAGTAACCTATATATAAAACGAACCTAAGAACAGTTCTTAAGGTATGTAATGACGGTTTTGCATAAAAATGAACAATATAAAATTGTCCAAAGTCAGCTTGATTTTACAAATACAATTTCTCAGTACCAAACTAGACATAAAAACGTTTATTTTAGTTTTCAGTAAATATTACTATCAGGTTATTTGTGCAAGGAAGCCGTCGTATGCAAAGAGGTGCTAACTTGGAACACAATATACATGCTTCATACTTTTTTGAGAAAAGTATGTGCGATCAAGGGACGATTGAATTATGTACCCTTTCAAGGATTACGTCTCACAAAATGTTTGCAACTCTGCTAAGTAAAATATCATCTGTATTTCTAATTTTATTGACATCAGTACATCTAGTAATTTATCAAGTTTAGATAATGGCTAGTGTATGTTGGCCGGACCGTGAATTAGGCTCTGGTAGCCGATAAAGGATTTCTTCGACAAAAGATAGCACTATTTCTCTGAACATTATACTAAATCATAAGCATCGACTCACTAAATATAATTTCCTTGTTATTGTGCGACCTCTAAGTACAAATTACCAACAGTTTTAGCACTCTGACAATATTGCAAATGCATATAAAACTGGATGCCCACGGGCAACATGTCGAGCCCGTCAGCTGTCAAAAGGACTGGGAGTTGCACACGACACTCTGTCGCATTGAGGCAAACATTTATGCCAAATAAAAAAAAGATTGCAAAAAGTTACAATGTAAGTTATTTGTAGTAACAATAAAGGGAAGAAAACCTTTAAAAAAAATTGTAAGTCCACACAAAAACCCTTACCAGTAGAGATAGGTCAAAATACACCTCAAAATTGGATGTAACATGCATGTTGTACTACAGAAAAGTGGTCCTGATTTTTCCCTACCACCAGTAATAAAAAAAGTTAAAATACAAGCTGTTTATAGTATCAACAAAGGGAAGTAATTCTAGGTTCTTGCGCATGACACTCTGTCTCATTATGATGAACAATTGTGCCAAGTTACATCAAAATCCCTCTATGCATGAAAACGAAATGCTCCGGACAAAGTCATTCTTGTATCTGACCTTTGACCTATAAATGTGACCTTGACCTTAGATCTAAGGACCTGGTTCTTGCGCATGATACTCTGTCTCATGATGGTGAACATTTATGCCAAGTTACATCAAAATCCCTCCATGCATGAAGAAGAAATGCTCCGGACAAAGTTGTCATTCTTGTATACTTTGACCTCTAAATGTGACCTTGACCTTAGACCTAGGGACTTGGTTCTTGTGCCTGACACTCCGTCTCATGATGGTGAACAATTGTGCCAAGTTGCATCAAAACCCCTCCATGCATGAAGAAGCAATGCTCCGGACAAAGTCGTTATTGAATTTGTCCTTTGACCTCTAAGTGTGACCTTGACCTTGGAGAGAGGAACCTGGGGTTTGCGCATGCCACTTCGTCTTACTGAGGTTAACATTCATGCCAAATATAAACAAGATTGCTCTATGCATGTCAAAGTTATGGTCCGGACAAACAAATCCGGACGCACGCACGCACGCACGCACTGACGCACGCACGCACATACACCGAACAGCCATTTGGACAACTATGTCTTCGCTTCCGCAAGCGGGCTCGACAAAAAGATTCACACCAGTTTTCTAAGCACGATGGAGCATGTTAAACTGTTTAAAAGTGTAGCCCTTTTCTTGGTTCATATTCAAGAATACAAAATGTATTGCCAATAGATGACAAAATATACATGTTTATGCTGAACAACCATTTTTTATACGTTATAGTGTAATACATTCATCTAAACGTTTTCCTAAAACTTACATCCAAACGTTTTCCTAAAACTTACATCCAGAGATAAGACAAAGAGTTATTACAATGGGAAAAGAATGGGATATTGAACATATATTTTTTACTTTACTCGTACACTACATATAGTGGTAAGTTTAACAGTGTTGTTTTTTGGTGACGGGTTTACCCCGCTACCAAAGTAACAAGTCTATTTCTGACAATCATATTGAAGCTTTATTTTATTCCAATTCATGTCAAATAGGTGTTCATGCGCTACACAAAATAGTCCCATTCATGAACTTTGCGGATGAATTATCAATGAACAAGCAATTCTAATTCAACCTGTATCCATTCAAACTGACCATTTAGATTATATAAAATCTATCAATGATACGGTATTCCAATCCATGCTTACCTCACTGATTTACAGCTGGCAATTTTGATAAGTTCATGTAAGGTCAGGCAGGGTTCAGCTTAGATATCACGCATATTTGTATTTGTTTCTAACACATGTATATTTATAGTTTGGCATTTGCTTTGATACCAGTAGAGTGTAACCAATAGATAGATATATTACATTGTATCTACAACGCAATTCATAAGTGAGATATTTATAAAGGAAAGGTGATGAATGCTAATATTTCACAGTGAAGTTTTGTTTCTTGATATGAATGCAAAGTATTTGCTGTCTTTGTTATGCTCCCCGAAGGCAAAGCATATAGTCGACGCTTCGTCCGTCCGTCCGTCCGTCCCGCAATTCTTGTCTGGAGTATTTCTCAAAAACCACTGATTGAAATTTAAGGAAACTTCATAGGAAGCTCCACTATGAAGAGGAGATGCGCATATTGTCTTCGTGTTCCTGTCAAATGATTTTCCACAGATTTATTGCCCTTTAATTATTCATTAGTAGTATAATATAGTGCCATTCTTGTCCGGAGTGTTTCCCAGCAACCACTGGTTTGAGTTTAGCCACAATTCATAGGATGGCTGTTCGTCAAGTTGAGCTATGCAAATTGTCTTCATGTTGCGGCCGGATTATTTTTCACAGACTTATTGCCCTTTGATTTTTCAATAATACTGTACTATAGTACAATTCCTGTACAGAGTATTCCTCTGCAACCACTGGTTGGAATTCAGCTTAACTTCATAGGAAGCTTCGCTATTCAGAGGAAATGAGTACTGTATATTGTCTTTGTGTTCTGGTCAAATGATTTTTCACCAAGTTATTGCCTTTTGATTATTTAACATTAGTATGCTATGGAACAGCAGTTGTAGCAATAACTGGTTATAATTCTGCCAAACTTCATAGGAAGCTTCACTATCAAGAGAAGATGCGTATATTATCTTTGTGTTTCGGTCGGATGTGTTTTCGCTATTGCCCTTTGAATATCTACAGTACAATGTCTTGTGCGGAATATTCCTCAACAACCACTTTCTGAAATTCATCAAAACTTCATGGAAAGCTTAAAGCACAAAAAGAGTGCGCATATTTTCTTTATGATTTTTCACTGAGTTACTGCCTTTTTAGTATTGAACATAGTATACTCTACATTTGTAGTACAATTTCTTGTCCGGAGTGTTCTCCAGCAACCAATGGCTGCAATTCACAGAAACGTCGTAGGAAACTTCACTTTCGATAGGAGATGCGCATATGATCTGCATGTTTTGTTTAGATGAATTTCACTGAGTTATTCCCTTTTGAATATTCAACATTAGTAAACTATAGTGTCATAATCGTCATGAATTCCACTTTTGTTGTTTCGAATTTAATTTGTAATAATGCATATTTCGGGGAGCATCCATCGGTTTTATTTCATATAGTTACATTTTGTACAGTTGACATGACATTTTTAATAGTCAAAATGTAAATTAAACAGAAAGTATATTTATCAAAACCCGCCACCACCAGATATCTCAAGGCTTTGATTTACGATAGTATGCATGCAAGTATTTAATTCCTTTAAACAAGAAGCAAACCTGTATACCCTGCTGAAATACGTTTTCTTGTTTGTTTATATTACTACATACACAGCTCCGCAAAAACAGATTAAAGATGATGCGATAACATAGGATTATCTTGTGCGTACTTGTAATGAAAAATGTACTATGAGAGTTATTCATTGACTTCTTCGAATTGCTCGATAAAGTCGGGTAAATTTGCTTAAAGTGACCTGTACGTTTGAAACATGATTGTAACATATGTACTTTTACAGGTAAGGCCATATTTTGTTAAAAGCTTGTTCTGGATTTTAACACAAATGACGCTTATTGTAGGATTTAGGAGAAAAGCATCAATGAGTCTAACACTTTATTAGTTATCGCACCATCAGCGATTAATTGTAGAGGGGTCAATCATAAAACAAGGTTACATTGTACCAGTTCAGTTCCTTCTTTATTTCATATAAATCTTCATACCTCATTTTCAGCACTTTAGAGCATTTCAATGATATAAAAACGATATATAAACATTTAGTACGACATGTCTTCTTACCAAAAATAAACAATATTAAGACGTCTTTTTAGTATAAGAAAAATAATCTGTTCTGAAAAACATAACTTTCCGAAAATGCTCTTATGAAAATTGCCGTTTAGTAATAACGCGTATATAGACATATTCTTAATGAATAAAACTAAAACTTGGAAATTCACAATGAGAGTGCACTAGATTTATTTTTTTGCAAAGGCGCGGAGTATTTGTGATGGCTTTTTGTGAGATCAGTGTGCAGTGTATGTCGTAAATGACGATTTTTTCCTTTCGATTTGCGAAATTTCAAATTTTTATCTTTAATGTCTGATATGGCCATTAATAATGGCATCAGATTAAACAACACAAACGAGAAAAATAAGTTTCACTAGAAAAAAGAAGCAGGAAAGGAATCAAAGAGCAGCAAAGAAAGCATTTTGTGTCGGACATCACTTTAAAAATTCCTTTCGTTTTCAGTTTGATGGATGCGCCAGAAAAAAAGTTACCCTTTTCGTTTGTAATAATTTTATTTTTTATTTTATTTTAAATATTGATTTATTATATTATAGTCATAGTTATTTGTCACATTTATTTCATATGGTAGGGGTTATAGGCCTTTTATTCCAACCGAAATTCCGGATACTGCTTTGTACAGTTAATTTATGCTAATTTTTAAACCTTTTAATTATGTTACTTTTTTTGGTACAGTATATAAGTAAGTTTTATACAAACTACTTCTGTATTAGTATTTGTTAAGAACTGTTGTGCATTTGTAAATGATTGTTGTATGTTGTATACTGTGTTGTTACTATACATGTATTTTATCTCACTCTGCAACTGCTTAAAGGTACAAGGTTCTGTCATCTTAATGTAGGCATGACTATTTCCGTTCCTCTTTTGGTAATCAACACAAACTTATTACACAATACGTACGCCTGGAACAAACATCTATAAACAGTTTCTTATATTTTTTGTTTTATATTTTAATTATGTTCTATGTGTTTAATGTTTGATATGAATTATTATTATACAAATGTCACCTGACAATAAGGCAAATAACTGGTCTTTGAACCAAGGTGGCTTGCATTTTAAAGTATCCTTGCTCTATTATCTCAATGTATGCTTCCTTCAGGCTGACCTTTAGCAATAACTGGCTTTCTTGAGAGGTGGCTGATTGCACAAAATTGACCGTTTGTCCTTCCGAAATACCATTTGATCAGTGTATGACTGTATATAGTGGTAAAGGTGTTTATACTAATGACCTGTTTAGTTAACATTCATTTCTGCATATTCAGAAGCTGTTCTACTAAGGAAGAGGTGAAGAAAACAACAACAACAACAACAACAATACCCTCTAAGTAAATACAACAACGTAATCTTCAACATATAACAATTGGGTTATAATTTTCTTGTTTCTAGGCGGAATATAATGATGTTTCTTGTGTTCCATTCATTGTACATTATAGTGCTTCCTCCTCATTTAACTTGAAAGTATAATACAGAGCCCACATTCTTGATTAGATGTTTATCAGAATAATGGTTTTGATAACATCTGAGCTAAGTTTGAAACTCAGTTATTTCGGATGAACCACTACGTATGCCTGAATTTAGGCACAACCTTGTGTACGCAATACATTTAATCCCATATACCGAAACTTAGAGGTCAATTTCGCATATGGGTCATTATCAGTCAATAATTAGGCCACTAAGTACAACAAAAAAATCCTGCTAACACTACAAAGGCAATGTTTTTTCTCCAACATTCATGTTTGCCTAGGGTCTACAACAAAGACACCAGGATCATTATATCATCTCCTGTTCTATCAGTTCTACATACACTACTTTGTTTGGCGCGGAGTTTCCCTTTGCTGCATTTTGCAGCAACTTTCGTACTTGTATGCTTTTCAGTAAAAACATTGAACTACATTTTGGACTACCTCACATGAGAAGTCACTTCTTATTTGTTGTAACCAGTCCACAAATAAGGGACAAGGAATTAACGGACAAGTTGTCTGTATATTGGATCAAACAAATTTTAACGCTCCTTTAATATTTTTGCACTATTTGTCATAGTACTGAAATTACATTTATGTAATTCTTGCACAGTCAAACAAATATACCAAATATAATTTAAGTGTTCCGCTAAACCATAGGAGTCAGCATGATTTGTTAAACTTAACAGTATCACCAATATTTAGATCGACATCAAAACTGAAATTAGTGTAAATATTTTAATATTTTATGAACTGTCGATTAGCAGTATCTTTCTTTCATTTTTTCTTTTCCTTTTTTTCCTTTTTGGCTGAATTTTCTTAAACTGATTTTCACAAAACAAAAATAATCGTAAAACCAGTGAAATTAATGCACTGTTACTGGCTTTAGAGTTAAGTAAGTTATAACGAAAATATAATTTAACCAGTTTTGCCGCTGCTAGAAAGACATACAAAATGTAAGACTTGAAAGAAATAAGTGTAAGTGTAATTTAGTTGTTTTTTTTCCAATGTTAAATGTTTCAATCAGACAATTTTTCACTTCCTATTTCATAAAATAATAATATTTCATTGATTGGGATATGTTCTCTGAAACTATTTTGTTCCACTTCAATACTTGCAATACGTTGAATTGTTCTTGGAAATTAGGGTAGTTAGCAACTATGTTCAGCATATGTTGCAACATAGCTCATATTAACATCAACAAAATAGAATAATGCAAATATTTCATTTAATTGAATGTATGACCATTCCTCAGTTTTAAAAAGTCACAGAAATACAGATGAATGTTTCGGCCTCACAAGTTGATCAGTTACCATTTATAATGATACAGATAGGTCGAATTTGAATTTTCACTGATACATGGTCAAATATCCAATCAGAGAAACGTGTCTTTTTAACATAATGTTCCTGTCCTTAAACGACATTTGCAAGATTGTTTTTTATATGTATTTTTGTGGCTTATTATGAAGTAAGATATAATAACTGTGTTAAGAGTATTACAAAACTATGCTTTGTTAGTTATTTCACTACTTTTTATACATATGTAGCAATAAATTCATTCCTCTACTACTTATGTTTGTGTTTTCATTTATAGAACAAATTTAAAATTATCTTTACATATATCATTTGAAAGCCGAGACAAATAGAGACCTCGTTTGTTATTGATACAATAAATAGTAAACTCATATATCGATATATCCATCTATGAATAGACAAAACTAGTTATATATTCCCCCACCCTTCCTCCGGCTTCTTATAATTTTTGGTACTTTCCTATAAAGTAAGTATAGTTTATATTTTGTGTAATGCTTACATTCACACTGATTGCAATCTCCAGTTGCTACAAGGTCAACTTTGTTGAGAAAGTTCATTCTCGTGTACAAGCATGTACCAGCTACTAGTCATATGATTACTGCTTCAATTGCAACAAGCGTATAATGTACGGTATGGACGAAATATTTTTATTATATGTTCTATAAATGACCTAAATTTCATTGGCCGAAATCGCTCATCCCCTTTCAAAATATACTTCATGCTTAATGATTAGTGGGTTTTCCCCATTAAACATAACTTTCTAAACCCGACCGCTTAGCTCAGTAGGTAGAGCGTCGGTCTACGGACCGAGGGGTCGCGAGTTCGATCCTCGGGCTGGGCGTATGTTCTCCGTGACTATTTGATAAACGACATTGTGTCTGAAATCATTAGTCCTCCACCTCTGAGTCATGTGGGGAAGTTGGCCGTTACTTGCGGAGAACAGGTTTGTACTGGTACAGAATCCAGGAACACTGGTTAGGTTAACTGCCCGCCGTTACATGACTGAAATACTGTTGAAAAACGGCGTTAAACCCAAAACAAACAAACAAACATAACTTTCTAAAAATAGAATGGAAGAATGGTGTGACTCCAGCCAATGATAACTGGTCAAAATGTTCAGGTTACAATCGTCTACAATTATATTTCAGCGATAAGAAACTGTATACACAATGATTCCAGGAATTTTAAGCGTCTTCATTTAAACTTTAATAGGTTTTCAAACAATTATTATTACTTTCAAGCTTTAAATATGTTGCAACAAATATTTAGTACTTATTCATAAACCTGAATTTTATGAATATTGACTCTTGAGCCTCGGTCAATATTGCCGTCTTCCGGTGAATATCACGTCATATCCAATGGCTCAAGAGTCAATAATTTTATAGTATTGGAATATAAAGAGCAATGTCAAACAAATGAAATACTATCATTTATAACATATTCTGTTCCAAATGTTATGCTTCGAAAGAACAGCCAGCAAGACATTTTGAGAGTGTTATCAAAAACATATTGCTAGGTCTCTTTTAAGTTGCGCAAAGTATATAACCCTGCCTATCAACATATAGATGTGAACTAAATGAGCAGAACGAAATAGGCTGAACAAGTAGACTACCGGAATGAAACTACAAGACGACCTGTTATACATTCGTTCGATTGTGTCATCTTTTTATTTAATTCAAAAATCATTTATCCCTAATATATTAAATTGGAGTCCGGAACCAGTTGCCTATTAAACATTTGAGGAAACGTAACTCTGATTGTTCCTTCTCTTTTTGTATTTGATGCAGAAATAAACGCTCCCCCTCCCCCCCACACACACACCCCTTAGTGCCAAATGTAACGCCCCGGGGGCACGTAAATGGGGGTGGGGGATACGGAATGTCAATAAGGTAGAATGGTCATGTCCATGCGTTTAATCCTGGGGTTCCACACACTGATGACCAATATTTAGAACAGACATTGCAACCAAAATTTTACAAAATGATTATTATATATTTATATAGATATGCCCTAGAAGGAACTTTTGCTATGCTTTACCTTGTAGAATAATAAGCAAACATATAATTTGATAAATTATTCATCACTAAATAAGTAATGCAAAGAATGTTTTATCTACGTTCTATGTTTTAATTTGTCATTCTGCATGCCACTGGGGCCAAAGTAATACCGTTTCACAGTTGTGACCTATATCTGTACTTTTGCTTTCTCCAGAAATCTCTGGTTTTCTCGGGAGTTTCCCTGAGCCGTTGGAAATTCCAAAATGATCAAAAATTTAGGAAGGTCACGAAACCTATGGGGAAAATGATACTATTTTTTTTTAAAGATATTTTGAATAATATTAATTCGTTGTCAAACAGTTATATGTTCAAACTAATATCAAATTTTAAATGTTTTAACTATGACCATTTAAATTTTCTTTCATTTCATAAGAAGCAATGCATATGGTAACTTTGCGTCATAAGATAATCACAAAATTATACTACGGAATTACGATGAAAAAAGGTTTGTATCTGGCGATACGTTTAAGAGGCCAGGCAGAAGGAGATTTTGGCAATTTATCAGGCAACAAAAATGATTATAACGAACTCTAAAAATCATAAGAAGAAAGATTTGCCCCACCAAACCAGACAGAGCTGTACAAGGTTCCACTCCGCGAAAGACGACAAAAAGCAACTGAAACTTTGTAAGAGCTTAGTCAAGACATACGGCGTCCCAGAAACATGGCATATCCAACAGCCCTAAACGATGTGAGAGAAACTTTGGCAAAAGAACAATTCATGGATGCCCTTATAAATTCACATATGAAAATTCGTGTTAAACAGGATAGACCAATTAATTTAAATGACGCAGTGCGATACGCCGTTGAGCTTGAAGCTTATAACAAAGCCGAAAGGAAACATCTTGAAAGCCAGGGTTTAATTCGTTCAGCAGATGACCATGATAAAATGTCTGAAACTAATTTTGCTGAAAATTTGAAAACATTGCAGAAAACGGCTGAACAACTGACTAACTCAGTAAAATCTCTTAAAAATAATCAAAACAAATCCGGTCAATGGATATCAGACAAAGGTAATTTTCAACATTTTCAAAGACATAGGTTTCACCTACAATTGAAAGAAAAGCTTAAGTGTTTCAACGGTAGTTCTGAGAATCATATCCAAAGGAATTTCCTTAAATTGCGTCATAAGTCTGGAAAAGAAATAAGTCAAATAATTCCACAGGTTCGGGACTTATTGCTGATGTTAAGTTTAATGGTTTACAATCTAAATGCCTGATTGACACGGGTGCTTCTCTTTCCATCATATCATTATCTTTATGGAACAAACTTCTAAACTATTCAAAACATAACTATCTGAGACCATACAGAAGTAAAATCAATTCTGCTCAATTCATGTCATCTGTTGATGTAAAGGGAAAGACAAAAGTTTTATTGAAAAACAAGGCATAAAATGTATTTGGAATGTTGTAGTTGCTAACATTAATATAGATGCTATTCTTGGCTTAGACTTTCTTAAAACTCAACACTGTCAAGTTGATGCAGTATCTGATACATCAATAATACAAGGTAAGAGATGTAGTCTAAGACAGGTTGTTTTTCTGGCTTTACATATGTTCGGAAAGGTCGTACTCGGGTACATGAAGAAAAGTCATCAGAAGTGTAAGGTCGAAAGTAGGTAGATGAACGCAAACGGTTTGGAAATGTTTTGTCCACCGGTAAGGAGAATCTTCGAAAATCCGCAATATTTCAGGACCATGATTTGCATTGTGCTCAGAAATAATATCAGTAAAAGATTTGCGAAAGGTCGTTCAAGAAAGTAAAGTATCTATCAAGACATAATAAGTTGAAACATTCTGGCATATCTGAGAAAGATGTTTTTGATTCATCCATACAAGGTATGAAAAAGCTAGAATTTTCAACCTTAATAATAGAAAGTAAGGTAGAAATAACAAAAGCATGTTCAAGGTTGCTTAATAAAAATGTTGTGGTGAAGGTAGAAACCAGTGTTTGCGACACTGAACTATCGTTTCAAACAAGCGTATTGACAGAAACCCATAGGAGAAAAATCATCAGTCTGCTATCTAGACAGTGATTCAGAAGGATAATAATGTAGTAATTTATTAGAGTATTGCTACATGTTGAGACAGATCTTTCTGTGTTATATGCTTTGAAATTATAATAAATGAATGATTGTAAAATGAAGTCAAGCGGGACGCTTGGAAATAAGAGGCGTGGGTAATGTCGCGAAATTGATCTTTTCCGCGCTTTACGTGCCTTTTGGAAATTAAAGCAGGATTTTGATCGTCTGACTTATTCTTATAAATTTGCGAAGAATTTGTTTAGCAAATAACAGTAAAATGTATGTTGTGTATGATCTAAATATCATCAGAAATTGGTAATCTTACCTCGATGTAAATTGCAAGGTCCAGATGGAAGTATATACCGGTAAAATTGTATTTGAAATTATTCATATAAAGTGGTCTATATCAAAGTCAGAGATATGTCCGTATACAAATGAAGTCAT
Organism: Mercenaria mercenaria; assembly: GCF_021730395.1. Taxonomy (NCBI): domain Eukaryota; kingdom Metazoa; phylum Mollusca; class Bivalvia; order Venerida; family Veneridae; genus Mercenaria; species Mercenaria mercenaria. Next base: position 7,598,479 of record NC_069364.1, read on the forward strand.
ATGGCCATATAAATATACTTTGCACATCCGATTTGAGCAGATCGTCGACAGAATTTGAAGATTGAACATCGAAGATATACTGAAGAAAAATAATTAATAATAAGCCATAATTATTACTGGGAATTTGGTATAAATAGTTTAGGCGAGACTACCTCATATGTGCAGCTTCGTCTCATCTTTGCAGGGTCCTGTTGATAACTTTATTGTTATATAGGTCCGGGTCGCAGTATAAGCTGATGGTTTAAGGGTAGTGCTGAACCTTTTTAGTGTTTGAGACATTTGATTTGAAACAGAGTTAATGTTTGGACCTAGGTGGATTTCGGAACGGTCAGTCCCTCATCCTTGCAGCGTATGCTTATACTCGAAGGGGTTTCCAATCCATAAACTCATTCTAGGTCGAGTGGTTCGTGACGAGGCGTTGAAACGTTCGGTTTGAAACATAGCTGGTATAAGGTCATAGATTTACGTTGTTTGATACAAGCTATTGCACAATAAGGACCACTTATTGAATTGATTATCTACCTGATTTTTAGTCGATTTATGTTTCAAACAATCATTTACGAATCATTGGTCAAACTAATAATAAGCAAGGCAGCTTGAGAAAAATTTATTATACCAGTTTTATATAATCAGAAGCAGATAGCTTACGAAAAAAAATTATACATATATTCAGTTGACGAAGTAACGCTCGGTACACGTGACACTAATGCCAACCAAGTCATATATTAAGGAGTTTTATTGTCTCATAAGTAAATGTTTCTGGGATCAACTTTATTACTTCCTGTATATTACATGAAAAGGCACTAAATGAGGATATATTTAACTGCTTTATATTAACAATACGTAGGAACTACATATACATAGCAGGCTATATTATGTCAGTAAGCGAGTGTAAGGTCATTTGAAAGGCGAGCTGAAGCCAACCTTCACCGTCGTTTAACCTAAGAGGTATTTTATATCTGGTTGAAATCAAAACGAGGCAAAATTCGATATTAAAAAGTTCTTGTGTAGGAATTTCTAATCTATCGTGCCAATTTTGTGCAAGTTTATATTATTTGTATTTTTTGCTTAACCATGCTGATAGGTTAGTATTACCAACACTTTGTTGTAACCAGGCATAAATAAATCTAAGGAACTCAAACAAATATTTAAGCAGTGAACACCAGTTTACCATATTTGGTGCATTTTCTATGTCACCATTTAACATTTTCTACACAAGAGCTACATATCTATTTTCACTTGGAAACAAATTTTATGTCCAGTATTTAATAATGTTATAAAAATGTATACATTTAAAGTAATCTTTCCAAATTCCCTTATGACCATAAATGAAATCACTCTATGTAGTTTTCCTGACTCGTAATGTCTTGCAAAATTGAAAATGTCCTCTTTCAATAGATAAATCTTTTTAAAATCCATATACTTTTTACTGCTATAATTCAAATAGGTTCAAATAATTTGTCAAATAACTCTCTCTATATATAAACATATAAGTAAAATTGTAGAGGTTTTTGTTTATCTTAAAAACTGCTTTCTGTGCTTGCTCAGCCAAAGTGCTTTGAGGAGTGCTCAATGAACTACCACACGTAAAAACGATGTCTAGTCTGTAAATGTATTAACAATATCTGTTATCTATCAATTATAATAAAAAAGCAAAATTTCTAGTTATAACACTTCTCTTAAAAATCATTACTCTAGTGACGTATTGATTTTCATCTTCAAAGTTGTCTATACCATCAGCATATAGCAACAAAAACACCTTAATCATATGAACTTCTATACCTTGAGTACCACTATGAATAAATACACTTTCAAGATCGTTAATACACATTCATTGAGAATAACATCGGAGACAAGGACTCCGAGCATACTAGAAAACTCCTCACCAATGTTTTATTTGTTACAAATTGCAAGAATAACAAATGTAAAAAATTTAGGCTGGACATACAACTTTTTTACACCCAAAACATATTTTGACAAGCACTTTGATCTTATGCTCTGCGAAAGAAACATCGTTAAGATACACTTTGTCTGTTTTCTTTTAACTGAAAATAAACGTGTTGTTTATTGACTAATTACCAAAATAAGAACTGAAACACACTCCACAACGCTATAACATTTTAGTCTAGACTTTACTGGCTTAGACTGGATAATATTTAAACAAATTCAAACGTAGACTTGTACCTTTGATTTTTCCTACATACCTAGTCAAAAGCGCTTGAAACAATTAACAGTTGCTTCTCTTGATTTAACATATGGCTTATTAGTTCATTCAATACAAAAAAAAAAACGTTATTTGTTGTACTTATATTTGGTCTAAAAAGTGGGATATATATCCTTAGGACACCGGATACATTTTATGCAATCTCGCCAGGCACATGTATGTTTTTGACAACACAGAAAATCACGTCACGTGACCTTCGGCTATTTCCGGAAGTAAAGAAAATGAAAGTAGACATGCAAAACTTGAAAACGAAAGTCGCCTTTAAATTGGTCGATAGTCAGGGGTCACGCGCAGGGGTCACCCCGTCAAAATGTATGCGCGTGGACTGTTTTTTTGTTTTGTTTTTTTTTGCTAACGGGGAATCAATTTTCAGCATTCTCTAATGATTTGAAAATACCTGGGCTTTAGCATGACATGTCAGCTTTTCATCTACGAAAAAATATTTGAACTCGAAATAAACACAAATCCCACAGGGCTCCGTCACGGAGCAAGGGTACATAGAGATTTTTGGAACTTTGTCAAATCGCTAAAAAGGTCCTTTTTGATGTTGTCTGAAAGCGTTGAGAGCAGCAGACCTAGACATTTCAGAAATATTTTCAAAATGAATTTCGTGTAATAAATGTTGATTCTACGGAAGCGTAAAAGGGCCATCAGACGCTATACGTTTTATCACGTTACAGGTGCGGAAAGGATATGCTTTATTCTAACACGACCAGCAAATAACCTACATACATGTAGAGCAAAATATATCTCGGATTATTATGCAATAAACCACTCGCGTGCAATGACGTCATCCGATCCAGGTGCGTAGCACGGTCGTAAAAAGTAGCTACTTTTTTTTCTTACACTGCTGATACTAGTATGTCGTGTTAAAATCGAAATAATAAGTTCCCAAGTGTGATTTGTCGTAGAATAAACCGAGTTTTTCGTTCTTATGCGAAATAATATTTCACTCAGGCCTACGGCCTTCGTGATATATTCTTACGCATAAAAACGCAAAACTCGGGTTATTCTACGACAAACCACGTTTGGAAACTTATTATTAATTAAACATAAACATGATAGTTTTTGGCCCAACAATTACGTCAATTAATTATTATATGTGTAAAAAGTGTACCTATACAAAGAAAAAAAGAAGAAAAAAACACAAAGTAATTCCACTTTCCTCACAAAGCTATCATATTTTATAATGGATCGCCTCCATCGTTCTTTCATAGGCTAATACTGACATTTGTATAATATTTTTCTTAAAAAGAGGCGATATCGATATTATTTTCAAGGTTTTGTATACATACAGTTACATTGGAATAGGAAGATCACTGTTTTATCTGGGTAATCCGCTCTAAATTCATCATTTAATCTATTTTCATTTCTTGATAATTTGAAACAAAATAAGTGTTTACATCACTACATGTACTGTGCCAAACCTAAAATTACAACTATTAAGGCAAGAAGCTGATAAAATATCAGCCACATCAGCTTCAAAATTGTCTATGTTTGGTTTACATAACACATAATATATGAGATTACAATAATAATTAAGTATTTCATGTGCAGTAGCTGGCTATAGTAAGTTAAAAGGAGAGTTTAAGAAAATCGAGCGTTAGCGATATTCTTACAATATTTGTCCCGAGCTGGCTTAATTCTACATTTCAGATGTTAAACTACGTTACTGCATACATATCTCATTTAGACAGGGCGCGGGGAATTTACATCGGTACACTGTAATGACGTCATGACGCTGTTGACGCGGATAATAGTATAGTGTTACGTTTTAACGTAACGTTATGCTATTTTCTTAATGGAATTCTGTACATTCAAATCAAGTTGGGTTTTTTTGTACAAATAGAATGTGTTTATAACCTGATTTAGATTCCTGCTTTTTTTTTAGATGTGTGCCCATGATTAAATAGAACCGCACATTGCAAGCTGATTTCAAGACATTTATTTATCGCAATTATTTAACGTGTCGAACGCGAATGTTTTCATATCTTTACGTTAACGTTTTCATTAATTTACAAACAATTGGCAATAACTCATAAAACTATCTTCATTTCCGTATTTTCGTATACCGTGTCCAAGAAACGAATAAATAGAGACTATCAAGCTGCTGTCTTGTAAAGTCAGTCGAAGTTAATCAAACAGGCAAGAATACCATGAAGTGTATATTTGTATCGAGAAATATACTGTAAGCTATAAGGATATTTATTTATATACCGTTTTGACGTTAAAATGGAAAATTACTACGTAAATCTACAAGCCTTTACAACTTTGAATTTAGCAGGCTGGCAGATCGGTGCTGTATTATATTAGTAGACGTTGAATGTGCAATATGAAATACGTTTTACACAAAATACTTAAAAAAACATAACACAAAATAACTAAAGAAAATTGTGTCCCACGTATTATTCTCGCATACCATTTTCATGTACATACTACAAAATCTAAGATGTGGTTCAACAAAAACGTCTCATTCCGGTTTTGTTCAAAATTAATATGACAGGAATACGTTATAAAAATTTCCATACACGTTTTTATTGACATCTAGGCAACCTCCGGCTAGACAGTGCTATGAAACATTTTTTCTCCATCCTAAAGAAGTAGACAGACCGACACTAAGTTATTTTGTTTTCTTTCAGTTTCTTTTACTTCGTTCGCATAGTATGTAAAACATGGTTAGTAATGCACACATATCGAGGCACACTATGATAGCAAATAACTGTCATGTAGAAAGAACAATAGGTCAGCTGGTTTGCAGCTTGCCTGTGATATTGCTAAAAAGCAAGGAAATGCAAAAAAGTACTAGCGTGATACCAATACGTCGAGACGGGTCGAAATTAAAGATATGACTCAATAAAACAGATGTGATATTATACACTTAATTTGATTAAAACCAATACTAAACTACTTGTGTTACACCAATTTTCTGGTGAGCAACTAACGGTACTCTTATAAAACAGCAGTACAATTTTAAATGACACATTTACAAGGATTATGAAACCATAACATAAATAAACGGAGAAGACGTACAAGCACATTAATACAAGAAAATCATAAAAATGCGCAATGAACTCAAAATTGTGTCATTTGGAAATATTTTCATGGTTTGAGTATGCACTATCCGTTGCGTTTGTATTGAAATAAATGAGGTCTAATCAGAATGTTCAAGCTAGGCTAAAACTATTTAAAGTGTAAGTGTTCCTTATAAAAAAGGTAGTGCAAGGTAAATTTAATATAAAAGCCATCCATAACACACTGAGGGAAGTTTTAGAATCGTGCGACTATTTACAAAGATATTGCAGGTTGAAATTTAAGAAAATTGATGACCACGTGGAAAGCATACTTCTTTAACATACTGCGAACCATTACTTTAACACAAACACAATTATACCCATTTAGATAAAATTCTTTGAATGACACTTGAGTTCAATATATACAGTATCATACTTTTTTCAATTCTAGTTAGCAAAAGTAAGTAGAGATACTATCTTTTCAGTTCAAACAAATCTAAAAATAAATTTAACCAACTATTTTGTTTGTTGCTATGTAAACAAACTGGCTTCTATTCTGAAAATGTATCAAAAAATTCATACCGCTTTCATTTTAAACCGATTGTTCTATTATTGTCTCTGTAATCGATTTAGACAGAGACGTTGCCTTTCCCTTAAATAGTATGTGATCTTTGTGTTTAAACCTAAATGTGACTTTAGTGTTAGGATAAATGTGGTTTTAGTATGCAGTCCCTATTAACCAAATATACTGTTAATCTGTGGTCTCCATTATGGTGTGACAAGTTAACTGCGGTGAACCCAGCTAAAATTTGCAAATAGTTTTTTTTCTCAAGATTGTTACTGCTCGGTAAGATATCTGGATACAGGAAATTTCAGTTGACGTTATATTTTGCAAAGTAACTGTCAATTATCCGACCAGTTATAGCGCAGACCAACAGGTCTGATCCACTCAATGATTCGTGTATAAGTATTACTGAATGCTAAGTTTGATGACACGAATTTCGACAGTAGTGTTTTCAGGACAACGCTTGTAAATGTAATGTTAGTTGGAGAATGTTATTCCTTTTCGGTTTATATATTGAATGCAACCAATCGAGTTTCAAGTTCATGTGAGAACCTGTACAAAACTTCAGTTCTCTTGAATGTGATACGCACTCCAAATTCTTTACCTGCTTAAGGATGTCAGGTACATATTCAAAGCCAGAATATTTCCATCTGCTTTTGTACTCGAGAACTCTTCGTTGCACAGTGGACACTGTGCGTTCGAAATGGTTCCTCTGAATTCTGTAACCTTTGATGTCCGTGTGCACTTTGGACATGTGAAGCATGCTTCTTGGAGTCCTTTAAGTGATTTCATCAGTTTGTCAGCAACTTCAGATCCATGTTTACGGTAACGTTCCTTTTCTCTATCAGACAAATCATCCTCTCTCCAGTAAACGTCAATAAATTCTAGATTAAGAACCTCTGCATTCGCAACTCTGAAGAAGCCAATATCAGCAAAATCTTCTCCCCACGAGTTCATCAAATAAAGACATTCGCTGTTGTAACTTGTTAACACAACAGCATGTCCAATAGTAGGGTCATGTGTCCGCCTACTGATATCCAGATCACGCTTTTTCAAAATACCTGTAGGATTATCATCGTAAAACTTCCGAAACGTTTTCCACTCCTCGTTGGTTAGTCGGTACTTGGCTACAACTGGACGTTTTGCTGCAATAGCCCCCATTGCTTCGTTTATGTCAACCATCCTACAATTCAAGCGATATAGCGGACATACTTCATTAAGTACAGCAAAGGTGTTTGCACCCTCAATTCCATGCTTGTTTATCATATCCGCTCGAAGCTCTTCAAAGCATGGAACACCGTCGTCTCTACCAAAAATTCTATACATGGCCAAATGGAGAACGGTTGCAGAGGCGTTTGCATAACAGGTACCCCCTACTTGCATAGGTGCTGTGATGCTGTCATTCTTTTGGTTGATGTACACATCAAGGGAGACTGATACAAGCAAATCTGACAATGCGTCTTGGCTATTGACGACATTCCGTGCCAGACTGCACACATTCTTCAAGTTGTCTGGATGATTAACATGCATAAACAATCTGATCTCGTTGTTCGTTATATCAATCTGCCAACCTTGTTTGATGAAAATTGCCCTGGTTATCATCTCTGTGGACTGGATTGTTGAGCTTAAATCAAACAAAAACTTCGCACCATCTTCCCAGTTTTCCCGTGCAACGCTATACAATCTTTTAGGCTCAACTTCAGAACATCTGGCAATGTAGCAGCTTACAACTGTAACATTGTCTCTTTTTAACATCGACTTGATGCTATCCAAATCTCCTGTGTCTCCTGGCTCACCATCAGACATTACAAACAGCAATTTACTTGGATTTGGGTACATTCGCCGTGAAAGCAAATGAGATGCCATATTTAGCGCAGAATATAAAGGTGTGCCTCCATAAATATACGGCTCAACGATCTTCAGTAACTCCTGCGCTCTCTCAGAAGTAAGATCTCTTTCGTCGATACATCCGCGAATAACATCAGCTGCGTCGTGCACATTGTATACAGATCGATTACTGACGCCGATTGGTTCATATGTCTCCATCGACTTCGTTACCAGACTTTCGATGTCACGTACTGCCTTGTTTGCAACGATTTCGATGTCGTCAATAGTTGCCTGGCGAAACGAACTTGCAACGGAAGACCACAGGCCTTGAAATGCACCTGCTATTCCATCCCAGTCACGACACGCTTCCGGTAAGTAATCATAAACAAATCGATTCGTAAAAGCTCTGTCTGATTCAAGTTTATCGAGAATTAAACGCGCCTCATACTCAGAAACTGCCCGACTTACAACATACTTATCCGCCCATTTTCTTATCGTTCTGGCACCACTGTTTTCTAACACCAAAAAAAGACATTCAATGGTATTGAATGACGCTGGACTCCTATCAGCGGTTTGGCCAGGGCTCACTTTGTTCTGAATTTGTTGAATTGTTCCGATAACATCAAATATGTCTTCGCCTACACTAGCCCCGACACCAATTGCAAAAACTTTATTATTTCTTGAAACATCATGTTTTACCACATCATCAGTCACGGTAAATATCGACTTTGCCCATGTTCCCCCTTCCTCATTTACGCCATCACCAATACTGCATTCCATAGAACCCGATACATCAAGAAGAATTCCAGAAAAGGTAGACATTAGTAACTGAAATAAAAAAAAACATGCCTTTTACCATTTTTATTTCTAATAATAATAATAATAGTAGTAGTAGTAGTAGTAGTAGTAGCAGTAGTAGTAATGTTTTTTTCGTGTTATAACATCTGCAGAATCCCGAAGGATTGGTTGGTACCAACGATTCCCGAGGGATTCTGAAGATGTTATAACACGAAAAGAACATGCGCTAACGCCATTCCAGCATAAAACGCGTAAAAACCAGGTAAATAATTTCATTAAATTTCCATGAAATGCGCGGTAAAGTCTACGTTGTTTTTTTTTTCAAGTTGATGTCATTTCCTTTTGAATTATCCGTTTTGGGGCCGTAATACGTTTACGCTTTGCCACGGAACGCGCATATATATATAACAGCACGTAAGCGCAACACACGTTTTTTCTCCTGTTAAAACACCCCGAAAAGTGACAATAACAGCAATTTTATGCTAGAATAATAATAATAATAATAATAATGATAATAATAATAATAATGTTTAACAACTAGTTAAGTTTATGACAATAACGCTATATAACAAAAGGTGATTTTAGAATAATTTAATACAGTTTCTTGCCCTTAATCAAAGTTTGTTCAAATTATTTCGATTCTTGGAGAAAAAAAGCAAGTCAGCTAAAAATAGAAAACACTCCGAACATCCGAACAACCATTTCCTTAACATCACCCTCAGTTTTGAAATGATTTATCGAAATCGTCTTTTGGGTGACCCTCTATCAAGAATGTTTTTAATTATTCTAATTCGCCCATAAACACTAGGGTCGGAGGGCCTGATCACTATTCCATCTTGGTATGTACTTGGAACATTAAAATCTGACTGTAAGAAACTGCTCGCCAGATTTTAAAATAATTTCAAGACAGCTTTTATGACCGTTTACCAGATTGTTCAATATAATAGACAATTTAGGGGGCTTCCGTGGCCGAGTGGTTAAGGTCACTGACTTCAAATCACTTGTCCCTCACCGATGTAGTTTCGAGACTCGGGGTGTTGAATTCTTTATATGAGGAAGCTATCCAGCTGGCTTGCGGAAGGACGGTGGTTCTACCAAGGTGCCCGCTCGTGATGAAATAATGCACGGAGGACCACCTTGGGCCTTTCTCCACCATTAAAGCTGGAAAGTCGCCATATGACCTATAATTGGGTGCGACGTTAAACCCAACAAAATAAACGAATAAATGGATCATATTATAATAGCAAATATAGACAAAGTCAGCATGTTTAGACGTAGAAATTTGATTTTGGTGCTTTACGTAAGAAAGTACAATGGACATTTTCAGTCAGGTCTAGATTACCATAGCCCCATTACATGTATCTGTAAGGAAGAGTAAGTAAGATCGTGTGATCAAACCATTTTAACTAGATCGAGGCTATTTATTCTAGAAAAAGAGTGCCAGAATGTCACATTAACGCCCGTCACAGCAAATTATTTTACACTAGCACCTGTATTTGCAAACTGAATTTTAATTCTGTGGTTGTGTTGTAATTCTTGGAGAATATCATTTCGAAATGACCGATTTAGAAATAAAATACTATCATGTGATTCAAACTTCGGCAATTTTCAATAATTTAAGAGCCATAACTGTAAAGAGACTTGCCCACAGTGACTACTTATCGAACAGGAGTACATGTTACAGTAAAACATAATCTGTTTAAGTTTGTAGACCGCAAGCCCAAACAATGACATATCCAATTCTAACAGCCAGGTTAAAATGTTTCAAGAATAAGCTATTTATAGTAGCATCAAAGGGAAGTAAGTTCACAAAAAAGTCTGTTTTTTTAAGTCCACAAAAAATCCTTACCAGGCAGAGATGCGTTAAAATACACCTAAAATTGGAAGTAAACATCTATGTTGTACAACAGAAAAGTATACATTTTAAGATATTAGCAAAATAACAAATGGCGGATTAGCTGTTTTGTTGAGCACATATTCTTTGGCATTGTGAAAAAATACCTGGTGAAGAAAACACTCCGGGATATTTATATGTCTTCACGAATTCAGTTTATTGTTCGCTTAAAATAAAGTGATTATTCTGTAGTTTGTTAGTTTTGGTAAAATAATTTAGTATTTTATAACTTATATCAACATTTCAGTTTCGGCAATAGAAAGCAAAATCATTTAAGCTCTTGTTGAAATCTTTGTCGCTATCGCTAATAACAACAGTGTCATATGCGTAAAGTAAGACCAATAGAAATACGACTTATTCTGAACTTCAGCACTTATCCACGCTGTTTCTTAAAAAAATCTTACTTATTTAAATATAAAGAAAACAAACCAATAAAGTGAATTTATAACCCCCGCCGAATAAGTTGTTTTGTGAACGAGGGGACTGTATTTTGAAAAATATCTAATTTCCAGACATACGCAAGTTATGTACATAAGGACCCTGCAATTGTTTGTTGGTTCCTATCTTTTAGACAATCAAGGGGAAAAATTGTCCTTTAGTGATCTATATATGTATTAAGTTTCATGAATATCCATCAATAGGTAACTTTGTTTTTGCGGGAATTTATGAGTTCTAAAACAATTAAAAGGCAATAACTCTGCAATAACTGAAGTGACCCTAATTAAGGTAGTTCTGCACGCTTGATAAACCGGAAGTGATGGCGTAACGTCATTTATCTTGAAAACATAGAATAAAGCCTGGATTCGGCGTACGGAAATGAAAATAATTTTATGATTTAATCGAAACCTGTGAGTAAATTTATTACAATGGCCTTGTTGCTATATTTCTAAAGTCAAAATATGATATTAAAACATATGACACGTTATAAAATTCAAAAAATGCCTTAAAGTTAGCGTGAAATGTCCGGTTCACTTTAATCTTGGTCAAATATCTCAAAAATAAGCACACGGACCTATAAATTTTATTTCACCAAATTATAGGCCGTGTGTTTATTTACAACTATGAGAAGTTTCATCAATTTCTATTCGCGAAATGTTATGAAAGTTATGATTTTTCCATAGACTCCCATTATGAAATATTGTGTGAGGTCCAAATTTTTCAAATCAGTCTAGCAAAAAATCAAGCATTAACCCTTTCCTTTTTATTTCTAGGTATATTCTGAAGTTTTGAAAAATCAGAGTTTAATCAAATTCTACATTGTAGAAAATATTTCGATCCAAACGTGCAGAACTACCTTAAATATAAGCATACACCACCGCCTTATAGTTATCTATATTTCTATGAAATGCCATGAAGATCCGTCAATGGATTACTTTGTTATGTGTGAATGTATGAATAAAATAATTAAAAGACAACAACTCTAGTTAATGAAGAGATCCTTATGAAACTTTAGATGCACCACCGCCCTATAGTTATACACATTTGGATAAAGTTTCATGAAGATCCATCAATTTACTTCGATACACTCAAGAAAACCCCCAATTCTGTATCAAATTAAGGGGGAAACACTACCTTTACTGAGTCAATAAGTCAAAGGAGATAATACTATTTGTGAGCAAAAGTCATGTGCTAATCATTCATGATATGGGGTTTAGTCATTCTAATGAATAATAATTTTCATTTTTTAATATAATATGTAATAGTGAGTAAAGTCAGAGGCGTACCTGGATGTTTTTGAACTGTACGCCAGATAGACGAGCAGCATAACTATGAGCCAATAGCAATGCTGCGAGTGTGGGGTAGGTGACACAGAGAGAGAGTCTCGATTGGATTGTGTAAGGATATTCTGTTTTTGTTGTTATCGTTTTTTAAATCATCATAATGTTTGAATTTCATGCATGACTTCTACTTCCGCATTTTGACACGTTTTTGATAAATGCGTCTACCCCATACATTGCGAATGTGTCAGGTTTTATCAAATAATCATTGATATATCTTTCTCACATCAAAGTAAACATTTTCTAGAAAACGTAAACAACTTTTTTTTCTGAAGTCAATGGGAAAATAAAACTACATGAGAGCAAAGGTCATGTGCTAATCAGTAATTATTTGGGGTTTTGTGATTCTAATTAAATATGAGCAAAGGTCACTAACTGCTAATTCATTATTATTTGAGGTTTGGTGATTCTAGCTGAAATACTTTTCGAATTATAAGCAAGGTGAAAACTCTGCTTTTACATGGTCAAGGAAAATAATACCAAATGTAAGCAGAGGCCATGTGCTAATCAATAACTACGCGAGGTTTGGTATTCTAGTTTAAATACTTCTTGAATTATAAGCATTTTTCATTTTGAACGGATGGACAAAACAATATCCCTCCTGGCTCTGACGAACCCGAAATATCTTTCAAATATAATATCAAAGATCTGAGCATTTGTCAAGACACAATACTTTGTTTGTACATGTGTTATAACATTACATTTCAATGTGCATCCCCCTCTTAAAAGGTTTTACTCCATAAACCTGATTTCCAGAATTATACTGACGGACGAGAGATCTACAAGACAAAACCAACAACATTTTCTTGCCTGATCTTAACTTTTTATTAAATTATTTAGTGAAAAAATATGGACTCTCGTTGAGTAATCAGCTCCATACCACCTGATTTTAATGTATCAATGTATCATAGTGTTATCATTTTTTTTTAATTTTCTCATCTCATACTTAAGTAACTAGTATGTGTCTGTAGCACACAGCGTGTGCCCCCACTGGTACAGTTTTCACAAATAAGGGGCAGTCCTGTACGAAAAAAGAACCTGTTTTACAACTGTAAAACGTCTGTAAAAGACCTGTATTTTGAAATTACAACTGTAAAAGACATGTAAGTGGAATAATGATCAGAAATACGGTTCAAATTTTCAGGTGTAAAAATATGAAGGTCTCAATTTACAGCTGTAAAAATTTTACTGTTGAAAGTTACAGCTGTAAAATGGTCATGTCTCAAAATTACAGCTGTAACATTTTTGGAGGGAAACATGAGTATTGTCAGCCATCTTTAATGCATTTTGGCGGGATATAACTGAAATTCACACAGACATCACATCTTGTTAAATTTTGGAAATTAAAGCGGTATAGAGTAAGTAGAGCTACGGATGTTTAATTATCTATTATAGTTGTAAAAGGACATGTATAAGTACATACATTAACTATTTACTCTATACTGGAAGCTGATAAGTTTAAAAGAAATAATTACAAGATTGTCATATGTTTTCATGACTGACAAAGAAAGTTTTAAAAACAAGATCTGCACATGTAACCTACTTTGTATCCTACTCTTGAATTTTGCAGTTGCTAAACTGTAATCATACCACATATACTAGATCATATACCACATGTACTAGATCATTTATTTTGCCATTTTCATAGTAATTGCTACCTTATTAGAGAATTGCAATTCATCCTAAAACTTTTTGCACCTCTACTTTCGTCCCTTAAAATAATGCCCTCTGTTTCAACACCTATAATATTTCTACAGCTGTAACATTTGGGTATGTTACAGCTGTAACTTTTTCATTTTTACAGCTGTAACTTCTTTTTACAGGTGTAGCTCATTTGCATATTTCGAACTGCTTTACAGTCGTTTGACAGCTGTAAATTGAAATCTACAGCTGTAAAATCAATGTTGTTATATAAAATCTACAGGTGTAAATTTGGAATAAGTATGACTGTTATTTTGAACAAAAATACAGGTCTTTTACAGCTGTAAAATTTCGTACAGGGTAATTCAAATGTTTGCAGTCTTAAGCGGGTAATAGTTTCAACAAACATTTTATAAAAAGGATTCATTATTCTAGGCCATTATACTGTTTGAAGTATGAACATCACAAACAAAAATCCACTATTGTTGCTATTTCAAGGGCCATAACACTGTAATAAGCGCTAAGATTCTTAAAAGAATACCAAGTGTGCAAGGTCAAATGAGCCGCACCATGAGAAAACCTATATAGTGCATTTGCGACTAGCATGGATCCAGACCAGCCTGCACATCCACATGTCTTGTCAGGATCCATGATGTTCGCTAACGGTTTGTCTAATTGCAATAGACTTTGAAAGCGAACAGCATAGATTTTGACCAGACTGCGCGGATACGCAGGCTGCTCTCGATCCATGCTGGTCGCAAATGCACTGTTGATTTTCTCATGCTGAGGCTCAAGTTATGATAAAGACTCATGCAAAGTTTCAAGAATTCACTTCAACTTCTTCTTGAGTAAGGCACGTCATTAGGTGAGAATGTGCACATTTGACTATTTCAGGAGCCGTAATTTTAAAAATAGAGCGTGGAACCAGTCCAAAAACGAGGTTCGCAAGTTATATCATGACTAAGACGTGTACAAGTTTCCATCAAGGTGAAAATGTATATTTCAGGGTCCATAACTGTGGAAATAGGGGGCGGGGGCAGACGAAAAATAGGAAGTGCGCAAGTTTATATCATGATGAAGATTCATGCAAGGTTTAATCAATTTAGGCGCGTCACCAGGTAAAAATGTGTAATTTGACTATTTCAGGGGACATAACTCTTGAAATAGGAGGCGGATGTTGACGAAAAATAGAGGTTGCGCAAGTTCATATCACGACAAAGACTCATGCAAGGTTTCATCAATTTATATGCAACACTTTTTTAGCTATGCGCGTCACAAGGTGAAAAGGTGCATTTTTTTACTATTTCAGGAACATAACTCTATAAATAGGAGGCGGAGCCAGGTGAAAAATTTGACCCGGTCCAGGAACTGGAAATTTCTGAGATGCTCTTGAGTGTCTCCCACCTGACTAAGAGGCCTGTGCTGGTTCTTCCCAGGAAAGACGGTTTCGCGTGTATCGGTGCTAAACACCAGGCACGTTAAAGAACCAGACAATCTATTCACAAAGAGCTAGGCTAAGCTAGCCGGACAAGCCTGTATCTCAGCCCTGTGTCGCTGCGTTTGCTATATGTAAAGCGCCTTTGAACGTGTTTATCATGAAAAGGGCGCTATATAAATCTGGTATAATAATAATAACAATAAAAAAAAAGAGGTGCGCAAGTTTATATCATGATTAAGACTCATGAAAAGTTTTACCAATCTTTACCAAATACTTTTTGAGCTAGGCGCGTCACAAGGTGAATTCAGGGACCGTATCTCCATAAATAGGGGGCGGAGCCAAACGAAAAATAAGTAATGTGCAAGTTCATATTATAATAAAGACTCATGCAAGGTTTCATCAATTAATATCAAATACTTTTTAAGCTACGTGCGTACATTTGGGACGGACGTACGGACGAAATCAAATCTATATCACACCACTCAGGAAGGGCACAAAATGATTACCCAAACAGCTTTAGATTCATATTGGTGTATAGTTATTTTGTGCTACATTTGTTTCTATAGAATGTTTTAGCCATAGTTCGGTCAGAAAACGTGTCAAGAATTTTGTTGAGTGATAGCATGGGTAGCATAAATATTTCGTTCTTTTCAAATATCATTGATATTATTATCTTGGCATACTAGTATTATTCATATTCCAAGATAATATCGAATTAGACCAAGTATGGCTATATTTGTATACGTGTAAAAATATTTAACCATTGCTTCATAACTTTCTGTATACCTGATAAAAACTTTAAAACAGAGACAAATTCATATTGAATGCGACACGATTGCTATTTGCAAGTAATCCTTTTATATCTATACTTTTAGACACCTTCTTCAATTTGTCTGTCATTATGTTACTGTCATATTGTCACTGTTACCATTTAAGTCATGATCATACTATTCTTGATACTGGTTTATGTAGATATCCTTAGGACTATCGGCACATTTTTTGTACAACTCTATTCAATTCAATTTTATTCAGGCATAAGATCCAATTATAATAAAAATACAAAATCACACAGAAATTCAAAATTAGAATTAATCAATATACAGTAAACCCTTATATGTTTGCACTTAACAAGTATAATTAAGCTAATACATAAGTATCAGGGGGAAAATGATGATTTTTCTGCCCGCTCCTCCCAGAGTGCCAGTTTGGACTGTGTTATTTGAAACATTTAATATTAATAGCCGGTTAAGCTTAAGCTAACAGTTGGTTAACTTGCAAGGTTATATGTCAACATTTTAGAAGACTTTGAAAAACATATGTACGAACTGAGGACTATAAACAATAAAACGTCTTCACAGTAAAAGAAAAAGGATTATACTAATCTTTTCAATCAAGACAAATATTTTGATTCAAAATCAAACCGGCGGTTAGTTTAAAAGCTGGTTAAAGATTCAAACAACTGAACCCTGATTGTTCAGCAGTTGCTAAAGGCTACACAGTACAGCAGCTGTGTCATACAATACTTCATCAAAAGTAATAACAGTAGTCAAACAATAACGTGGAAGTCTTGAGAAAGGTGTGCTGTTACGTCCATTCTACTAGATTACAATAATCTATTTTCGTCTTCCGATTCCGAGCATTTCTGATTAATCGGACCGGAGAGAGATCGAAATCAAACCGATTTATCTTTCTGCTTCAGCTGTCCGATTATCATCACTTGTGCAATTATAAAACAAATTGATGGCATGAAACACGATATTGATATGACGTACATATTCACTCCTCCGTGTTTCAAGTTTTTTTTATGTTTTATCAATAACTTCTCAGTATGCAAATAAAATAAACTTGCGATCCCATTTCGTTATCAACAAAGACACATGATCAAAACTGAATTCTCATATTCAACTTTGTAAAAGGAGAAGGAATGGACGTTTTAAATCATCTATATCTTGCAATATATTATTACTTCAATGGCACATCACACACCATTATATTAGCATATCAAAGGGTTTGTTACGGTTTTATGTACAAATGGCCTAAAATAATGAGTTAAAAATTCTAAAACATTAAATTAAACATTTTGATAGATAAATAACGCTATTAAATCTACAGACAAGTATTTGAACGTAATGGTGAAAATAACGTTATCTAGTTGTTTCGTCACTGACGACGTCATTTATATGTAAAAATATATAACGCTCGAAAAACAGTTGCTTTTGCAATTAAATCAAGAAATAAACAATATCCTTAATAGATAAACTTTTCGTTATTTACATTTTAATGCGGAAGGAAGAGTTACCTCTAGCACTTAACACAATTTGTAAACTTTACCGTTTGCGGATGCTGAGTATTTTTCGAAAATCTGACATGTTGTCAGCCTTAGGCCTAGACTAGATATGTTTGTTTGCTTATTTTGGGTTTAACGCCGTTTTTCAACAGTATTTCAGTCATGTAACGGCGGGCAGTTACCCTAACCAGTGTTCCTGGATTCTGTACCAGTACAAACCTGTTCTCCGCAAGTAACTGCCAACTTTCCCACATGAATCAGAGGTGGAGGACTTAAGCTAAATATCTTACTATCTTACTAAAATGAAATTCAATGCATTCAGTCCATTTAACAACAGCCGTTTGAAGTATGAAGATATCAAAACTATATTGACAATTTCTTTATTGAATATTACTACGAAACAAGTGTTTAATCCGATAGGCCTAGACCCTACAGATTCGTAAATGATAATTTCTACCCGGTTCGGCGGTAAAGAGTAAAACATTAATTAACATTTTGACCGTAACTTAGTCAAAATTGAAATATGTTTTAAGTAATAATTTACTGTACTTGTCATGTGTCGCTTTCAGAACACCATAAATTAGAAAATATATGCGTGGGTTCCCCGTAGTTTGCTAGCTACAGTGATGTTAACGAAACATGTTTTTGCACACGTTTTCATGCATTTAATACCAGCTTTGATAAAAATATATACTCTAGAAGTTTTATAAACTATTTACAGATTGTTAATATTTCATCGAAGCAATCAACCATTCATTCGATTTATCATTGATTTTAATGAAACGGCTTAAATTTCAAAGTCAGTATATTCTTTCAATATAATACAGATTTACATAATTTTGATAAATACACATTTGAGTGAATTATCTGAAATGAAAATGTCGACAGTCTTAATACTTAAGTTTTACGGATGTTGATGAAATGCATAGAGGATCTTACATTGAGTGTATTTTCTTACTGAATTTATTCAACGTGTTAATTAACATAATAAAACCAGAGTTTTATCATTAATTTTAATAAATTTAAGGCAAGTGTTTCTATCTCGTTCTTATAAGTGAATCTTTGTTAAAGAATATCCAGCATGTCATTTTTTGTACTGAATAAAATTTACAAAACGACTCTTTGGAAAATCAGAACACAACCAAGGAAATAACGGCAGGCTTGTTTTGACTGAGTCTAAAGACATGTACAACACACCGAACTTCCCCTATCAACAGCTTAAACGGAGTTCTCTCATACAAATATTAGATGAACATGTACAGCTAAAGTGTGTGTTAAGATAAAAAATATGTCGGAGGTGAAAATATGTCGTAACTTCCGGTAACAAGACCAAATTCAAACTGTTATTTAGCAAAAAATGTAAATCCAGGAGACTTCTAACCAAACTACACGACTAAAGATTGGTGAATGCATTGAAATAAGACACTGAGTATATAAATGTACATTAAGGGAAGTTACGACGTCTGCAAGATCGGAAAATAACAATGATTGAAACTCCTGACATATCCGAATATTTGAAGGCGTTCGATACGAGATCTACTTGATAAAGAGCTATTAATTGACATTTGATATAGACGTTTGATACAGAAATGAATGTATGTAATGGGTCCAAAACCAAAGCGTAAAGTAAAGTGTCCTAACCAGAAGCAAATCGTCCTCTACAAAAGGGACAGGTACTTCCCATGACGAAACAGTCAGTCAGTAGAAAAAATATAAACATACAAAAAAAAAAAAAAAACAATAAACAAGTCAAAACACATAAGTGATAACAAAATCAGCAAATCTATGTTAAATTCAAACCCAGAGATAGAAAGCGTAGATAATACTGTGAATGAAACAATACATTCCGAAAGTGAAGTCTATACACAGGCTGTAAACACAGGAAGTTCTACCACACACATGGCAATGCTCTGACCAGATTTGTATAGTATGGGTCCATCAATGATACCTCACATGGTAACACCTATACCACTCTTGATGACATCTCCTCTTGCTAAAAGACATAGTAGAATATGAGAGTAGAATATGAGAGTAGTAAATGAGACTCTATATCAAATAGAAAATAGCTGTCTGATGATGATGATGATGATGATTCATCAAGAACTGCAGATACAGTAGTAAAATAGTTGAGTTGCCTGTTTTTGTAATATAACAGAACATTGTTCAATGTTTTGCTTAATAATGATGATAATGATGTTGGTATTTTTATGTATAGCTGAAGCTGAATGAATGTAAATTTTTATGCATGAATGAGAATTTATCATTAGTATTTTCATATACTTAAATTATGCGGGCGAGCTTAATATACCTTTAATGAATGAGCTCAAAATATTCAGTGCTGAATCTGCACGAAATAAATATTCTATTTCACATATTCAGAAATAATACCACACCATCAAGTTAACGAGGAAGAGAATGAAAATAATTTTGGCTGTTAAAAATAGTTCCATGATCAGCTTAATCAATATATAAATATACAAAGATGTCCTATATAGTACATTTAAATTGTTTGCTTCATTGACAATATATTCGATCACGTGCTTGCTAATACAGCCGCATGATTTAAGTATATGAAACTACGTTAATACCTATACTTAGTATATACTTTGAATAACGTTTGACGTACGTCAAAAAAGCGCATTTATAATTGAATCTTTTTGGTACAGATAGTCAGGATGATAATCGACGTATAGAAGGGACAATTTTCATTTCTGATTTTTTTTAAAGCTTTGTAATTTAAAAGGTTGAAACTATTAGTGATTAATTTTCAGCAATTTGCACGAAAGACCATTTTTCAATCTAAACCGTACCAAGTGCTTTAGTACCAATGTCCCGATTTTCACGGATGTACGAGCGTTTTTAATTTGGATATCCGCCATTTAGAAAAATATGTTTCTTTGAATATATCTTTTTAACAAAGTTATGCAAAAAAAAAGCTAGTTATTGAAATATGGCTTTTAATAAACCACTTACAAAAAATTCTTCTTTTTGAAAAAAATAAACTTTTCCCTTTTTTGCCGAATTTGCTATTATTTTGTATTAAAAGCAGCGAAATATTTTTAAAATCTTAACAGAACATTTTTATAGATTTAAATACGATTTTCCATTGAAAAAAATGGGTGGGGTAATTATATCAACATGTAAAAATGAAAGAGAAATGTAACATTAATGCTTATATAGTTCTGATATCACCATGTATTCATAGTACAAGTATTTATATTAAATTCATATATATTAAACTTACAGTCAATGTGATATATCCACGACTATGATCACTTGGTCTTCAACATCCACTGGAATTAAATTTGTGATACCGATGGACTTATATGCAGTCCTTCGAAAATCGATGTTACCTTGAGAATTATCATATGATGATTAGTAATAACCAGTATTTACTTCCTTTTTAAAGGAACATTTCATTTCAAAACGTAGGGATGTATCAAATGGCGGCATGCAAAGTTTGAAAATATAATTTTGCGTACACAGTATCTTAAAATTTACATAAGTTACATCGCAATATTTAATCTTTAATTTATGATCCTGGAATATTTGTTGTCAATGTAATAACAATATTGACGTATAAATA
Organism: Mercenaria mercenaria; assembly: GCF_021730395.1. NCBI lineage: Eukaryota > Metazoa > Mollusca > Bivalvia > Venerida > Veneridae > Mercenaria > Mercenaria mercenaria. The sequence continues at coordinate 7,619,528 of NC_069364.1, forward strand.
ATTTAATGATGTGAAATTATCAAACTATATGTTACCCTACCCACTTTATTTTAACAGATTGTTTCCTTATTGAATATATTTGTTTCGTATAAGCTATACCGTCGAAATATACGAATATCACCATATTCAAATAGTGTTGTGGCTTTATGTGTGCTTCACACTATCTCAGTGTGATGTATACATGTCAATTTCGATATTTATTTAGCCTGTAATTGAACAAAGATCATTCTCTGCTACGCATGAACATTATTCTATACCAATTTGCCCGCTTAGCTCAGTAGGTTGAGCGTTGACCTACGGATCGCGGGGTCGCGAGTTCGATCCTCGGGCAGGTCGTATGTTCTCCGTGACTATTTGATAAATGACATTGTGTCTGAATTCATTAGTCCTCCACCTCTGATTCATGTGGGGAAGTTGGCAGTTACTTGCGGAGGACAGGTTTGTACTGGTACAGAATCCAGGAACACTGGTTAGGTTAACCGTTCGCCGTTACATGACTGAAATACTGTTGAAAAACGGCGTTAAACACAAAACAAATAAACAAACTATACCAATTTACTGACCCAGCATTCGTATCGCGTTGAACTGCACAAGTATTTTAAACATCCGCACTTAATGATATGTAATGATAAGCATTCGTACAAATAAGCCCCTACCTTTCTTCTATTTTAATTTGATAGAAGCCTTTCAAAGGTTAGGATTAATAGTTTCCATAGGATCTCAAAACGTTATTAGACAATACTGGAGTCTTTAAACAATGAAGTTTACATAGTCCATTGTTTCCATTGTTACTGTCATTTTAGAATATGTCGGCCATTTTAGACCAGTCTGTAGCAAGCAATGTGCGAGATGGAAACTTTTCATGATGGATATCACGACTGTGTGAGGAAACATTTGCTGTTGTCTGGCATTCTGATTTAACTCTTGAGAGTTCTGGGATAACTCTATCCATGTTCAACGGCTGTCAACAGCATTTTATCACATTCATAACAATTCTATGACAGAACTGAATTCTTGCTATCACAAATGTCTTTTCCCTGAAACCATTTTGCCAACGGCAAAGAACGTATGTCGACCAATTACAAAATTTCTTGAAATATAGACACCCTTAATAGAGAAAGGTTACTGTATACTGATTCCGATGGGCTAAAAGTAATCTACTTAACTATATAACCCATGTAAGAAGTCTTTTAGTTCTGTAATATCACCAACATCTTCAACAGTTGGAAAATTTCGAATACTCGTTAGAACGTCAAATATTTTATTACCGTACTGGACTTCATTTCTACCAAGCTGGGCTCCATTTCTATAAATCTGGGCTTTATTTTCACCATGATGGGCTCCAAAACCAACTGCGATTACCTTATTTGATCCTGAAACATCATGTTTGATAAGGTCGTCAATCACAGTAAGGACTGAACGTGCCCATGTTCCTGCTTCCTCATTAATTCTATCACTAATACTTGCTTTCATAGAATAAGATACATCTAGTAGAATTCCAAGTAATGTTGACATTTTTTTCGTGTTTCATATTTGCATAGTGCTGACATCAGTGAAAACAAATGTTTTTTTGTTTGTTTTGTTTTTTTGTTCTATCAGCACTTTCAAGCGATCTCTAAGAAATCTAAAAAATTATATTTAATGAAAAAAATACTTCCAGATGTACGGATGCGTTTCAGTATCATTAAACACTTAAAGCCAGTTTTCTCGACACTTTATTCCATGCATTTTATTGTAATATAAACAACGGCGGTAAGCGCTTTGTTGAATTTTAACATCGTTTTCAGAGAATAGATCTCAATCGATTAGTTCTTATAATTTAAAGCCATCTACATTTGGAAATGAGATACATACACATGGTATTTAGAGCGTCAAATTTTATCATTAGAGTCCTTTGTATTGTATCACTGTCAGATAAATCATTCGTTAGCTTTATCATATATAAATATAAAGTGTGCGGTCTATATTTCGAAATAATACAGGGAAATATTATTACAGTAACGAAACAGAGCTATATAAGTAAAGGTTTATATCAACTAATCACAACTTGGTAAATGAACAACTTCTTTACCAACGTTTGCCTGTCCCGTGCGAATGGATACTTATAACATTATCAAAAGTTGTCCCCCTTTAAAATTGGATATAATTTATAAAGGAATATAAATCACTGACACTTGGGGTCAGGAACTCTATCAGCCTCTGCCCGGCCCACTATTAGCCCGTATCGTTTAGCAATCTAATACGAACTGACCATTATTACATTTTCACTATCTTTTAAAACTGTACTTTTTACTATCATTGCTCTGTGTATTAGAAGACTGAAAGTTATGAAATCAGGATGCTCTAAATGGTTAATCCTCTTAATAATATTATTCATTTTGAAGATGATAACATGTACATATTATACAGGCTTCGCGAAATTGCTGGACAGAGTCACAGACTGCCTAAATTCCAACTGATTCGGTCAGAGAAACTTGCTATTATCATTTGACAGGATTTGACTGAAGTGGTGTTACTTTAACATTTTATAATTGAATTCTAAACAGTTTTTGACCAATCGTTAAAAACGTTTGTTAAGCTTTTTGTCTTTACAAACTTCAGAATGTTTTGGCGTTTTTTTGTAGATTTATGTCTGAGTCTGTGACATTTGATCTTGGGCCTCTAAAATGTAACCAGACCGGCCTGAAATTCGTCTACCATTATATGACTGTCTGACAACTTTCACAAAGCCTGATTATATACGGTATTTGTACATATTTCTCCATACGAATTAAATTACCTGTAAATATGCTAATAAATGACACTTATGTTTCTATAAAATAAGTAACGATTTGTTCAATAAGTGCAAAAGAGAGAAGAATTGTCATTGAAGTCAATAGTTTTCATCAAGGTTTTCCTTGTATTATAGTAATAGCAGGTGGTGGCTGGAGTAAAGGTAGGTATTAATTATTATTCCTACAGTGCCCTCATGTTGAATATATTCATCCTCGCTTTTTCAACTTGTCCCAACATCTCCATCCATTTTACTACCTTATACCCGTTTTTCATTTTTAATATGATTAAAATGAGCCGCGCAATGAGAAAACCAACGTAGTGCATTTGCGACCAGCATGGATCCAGACCAGCCTGCGCATCCACGCAGTCTGGTCAGGATCCATGCTGTTCGCTTTCAAAGCCTATTGCAATGAGAGAAACTATTAGCGAAAAACATGGATCCTGACCAGTCCGCGCGGAATAAGCAATGCGAAATCAAATATCTAATATGCAAACTGCAGTAACAATTTGGCTTCTTTTTACAGATTTTATTTCTTGTCATGAGATTTTGACAATGTGAGTTATGACTAATAATTAGTAGAGGTAAAATCAAGTCTGGGCAAACCCACAAAAAAATATTAAGGTGGTACCACTTTTTGAATTTCTGAAGAATGGCAAATAACAAAAACCAGTTGTTCACAAAACAAATGAGCCGCGTCATGAGAAAACTAACATAGTGGCTTCGCGACAAGGATGGATCCAGACCAGCCTGCGCATCCGCAATATGTATAAAACTTTTATTACCAATATATGTACTCATTAGATAAATCTTTAATATATATATGTGAAAAATAAGGGATCTGTTTTGACTAATTTCAGATTAGTGTAGTAGGGATTCTTACAGGATTTAGATAGAGAAAACAACAGTAAATTGACAGTCAGTTCTTCTATCGTTTTAATTCATGAGTTGTAAACTACAGAATAGAAGAGCCTTTTAAAGATAAATCGTATGGGAAGGTAGAAGTAACAGCGAACTTTTAATAAGGTCATTAGTTAATTTCCACTCGTCAAATTTCGTCATTAGTTATCATGTTGACATATCAAAATTAGTTTCTCGTATCTCTCAATTCTTCATATGCATAGTTTTTGCAAGAATATTATCAGTACACTGAAGTGTGTAACATAATAGTTAATCTCATAACGACAATATTGTGCTAGAAATTGTTTTTTACCTCACTGAAGTCACATAAAAATTCTATTGTTTTAGTTTATTGTTACTATTAAGGATACTAAAACTCATTCTTAAGGTATAAGAATAGTTCCTTTCTGATGGGTGATGAAAATTATTAGTGTGACTCTAAACGTTATGTAAGCCGCGCCATGAGAAAACCAACATAGTGGCATTGCTACCAGCATGGACCCAGACCAGCCTGCGCACCCGCGCTGTCCGGTCAGGATCTATGCTGTTCGCTAATGGTTTCTCTAATTGCAATAGGCTTTGAAAGCGAACAACATGGATCCTTACCAGACTGCGCGGATGCGCAGGCTGGTCTGGATCCATCCTGGTCGCGAAGCTACTTTGTTAGTTTTCTAATGATGCGGCTCATTTGTTTTGTGAACAACTGGTTTTTGTTATTTGCCATTCTTCAGAAATTCAAAAAGTGGTACCACCTTAATATTTCAGTGGGTTTGCCCAGACTTGATTTTACCTCTACTATTTATTAGTCATAACTCACATTGTCAAAATCTCATGACAAGAAATAAAATCTGTAAAAAGAAGCCAAATTGTTACTGCAGTTTGCATATTAGATATTTAATTTCGCATTGCTTATTCCTGCCACTATGTAATAATACGAAATCTTGAAGTGAAGTAAGGTTAAATCGCTTTTAGAAAAACAATACTTTTACAGTTCGCAGTTAAAGATATCTTGCTTATATATGTTTACATAAACTACTACCATCATCTAAATGAAACCTACTTAACTAGTACTTTGTATCTGAATCTTTAAGAATAAAGACGCAGTTCACGAAAATACCTGATACGGATAAGGTGGATCAAATAGTAATATTCTTTGGTCCTCATACAAATCATTATTTTTGAACAAATATATCTACTAAGCATGATATAATAATGCGATATAATCATCGTGAGACAAATTTTTGATATAAAAATCAGATTATGACTGAATAAATGGTCATGCCATATGAGCCACGCCATGAGAAAATCAACATAGTGGCTTTGCGACCAGCATGGATCCAGACCAACCTGCGCATCCGCGCAGTCTGGTCAGGTTTCATGCTGTTCGCTAAAGGTTTCTCCAATTCCAATAGGCTTTAAAAGCGAATAGCATGGATCCTGCTGGTCGCAAACCCACTATGTTGGTTTTCTCATGGCACGGCTCATATGTAAAATATAAGCGGTATCGTAAAAATACATGGTTAGCTTACGTCTTTAAAGAATAATAAAATTTAGATGTTTTTAAGTAGTTACAAATATTACAAAGTTACCCTTTTATAGCTCAAAAGGATGCCATTTCTTTCATCCTGAATTGACAATTAAAATCTTAAATGTTTGCTGGATTAAATGTACCGTCCTTAGTATTAATGTGCTCATGTTGTAATGTATCGCATTCCGTCTGTCATCTTTATACTAGTTCGAAACCGCATTATTCAAAGTTCATAATCAAATGTCGATCAAAACAATGGAATATGGTGTGCTCGAATAAAGTTTTTGGCAATTTCTTGATTTAATCACGGGCTCCTTCGTTGAAATGATTTAGAATGAACGTAGGCAGCATTATCGTTAAAGACATTATCTTAATTTGCGTCTGTTATAAACTAAATTAGCACACTTCTTTCCTTTTTATCAAAATATTTTAAAGGATTGCTTTAAATATTTCGTTTAATGCCCTAAAATGTAACTTTTCATTTTAGTAGAGGTAGTAAACCAAAACTCCCGACACGTTTTACAAATCGAGAATATGTACGTGTAAAACCTATAGGTAAAATAATTCCTATTTTCTTGACCGCCTGCATTCGTTCTATTGCCCTTTATTCATTTTCACCAGATTTTCAGATTTATTCAAAACTAGCCAACGAAATAGCGTCTTCATAAATTGGATAAACAATAAAACAGGCGTGGTCTCTGGTGTGACATTTAAAACATCAAATTAGATTAACAAATTTAACAAGAAGTACTAATATATAGTTTGGTTAATATGGAATAACTTGTCCATATACATTTCAACATTGTACAAATCCTGTAATAGTGAAAGAGAATCAAATACTTTCTAAATTTAAGTGCCAGCTTATCTATAAGTGTTTATATTTTTGTTGGGTTTAACATCACACGGACACAATAATAAGTCTTATTGCAAATTTCCAGCTTTTGATGGTGGAGGAAGACCCCAGGTGCCCACTTGCATTATTGCAACACAGGCCGGGAACTGGGTAGAACCACCGACCTTTTGTAAGCCAGTAGGATGGCTTCCTCAGGTAAAAAAATTCAACGTCCAAAGTGAGGCTCAAAGCGGTACCGGCGAAGGACAAGTAATTCGAGGACAGCGACCTTAACCACTCGGCCACGGAGGTCCTCCGTTTACATTTTAAGCTGGAGTGCAAAATTCGCATATGATAATTTGTACTCATTATTTTATAAAATGAATATTATTGAACTCAGATATGAAATTCATGTAAAGATCCAAGCAGAATGTTGAATTTAAAAAGCATTTCAAAAGTGTATCAAACGGCAAATTTTTTTTCTATCACTGATTCTACACTTTACAAGAATGTTTGTCAAAATTCAAAATTCTACTGTATTTAAGTGATTTCTAAAGGCAATCTCTATAAGGGACGTTTTAATAATTTGGAGACGCTGTCATTTTTAACAAGTCAACTGTTGTAACAAAAAATACGATAATAATATCACGTCATTAAACTAAAATGCTCACAAAGTCTATCTTGAGGAATGAGTGCTGTGTTGGCAAATAAAACACGGTTTTGAGTACAGATGCGTAGTAATCTAATCACGAAGGCAGAAGGCCTGAGTGATTAATTATGACGCATCTCGTGATGATTTCTAGGCCAAGTTTGAAACTGGCATATAAACTAGGATATACGGGGTAAGAAACAAGGCCATAAGGTCAAATCAAAGAAAAAGTTTGTAAACACTCTTCAGGCCACATGTATGACCCTATCTTCGTGAAACTTTGTCAGAAGGTTTATCTTATTCATTCCTAGGCCAAGTTTGAAACTTAGTCATATGGGGTTAAAAACTAGGTCACCCAGTCAAATCAAAGGAAAAGCTTGTTAATACTTGTTCATTTAATGTGTATGAAACTTGGTCAGAATGTTTGTCTGCATGAAATATCGGATGAAATTTTATCTGGGTCAGGTGGGGTCAAAAACTACGTCACCAGGCCAAATTAAAGAATAAGTTTGTTAAAAACCTAGGTGGCACATTTTATATTCCATCTTTATAAAATTTGGTCAGATTGTTTGTAATCATAAAGTCTTGGAAGATTTAAAATCTGGGTCACATAGGGTCAAACATTAGGACACTTTAGTCAAATCACAGGAAAAGCTAGTATACACTCTAGAGGCCACTGTTTTGCTCTAATCTTCCCGACACCTTGTCAGAAGGTTTGTTTTTATGAAATTTCGGATTTTTAGGGCTAGTGAACAAATTTAAGAAGTCTGTTTTGCAATATTGGCAAATATTACATTGCGAAAACTAAACCATGTGATGATAGCTATTATATTTCCTAAAACATATATACTAATTAATTAGGTAAATATTATTGAAAAACACTATCTTTAACAACCATATTTATTTCAGCATATTTAAACAAAAGGTAAGAGTACACTAAATGTTACAGTTTAATTTGCTACATGGAATAGTACTAAATAGTTTAGATATACATTCTATCATCTCTCACAGAACATAACCAATTTAGTATGCTCCGGATATGCTTGACTGCGTTTTATACGTCAAAAACGACCTTCTTATAGAGCATTTCAAAAGCATTTTAGATGCTTTCCCGCTTTCCAATCTCTGTACTTTTCATATTTACAAGTCTATTTCCCAAAAAGGATTTTTAAAAGATTACTGCGTCGACGTCGCACTTTGTTCGGCAAATATGCATAGAGCATAGCCTGATTCTTCTTATATTATATGTACTATGCTATCTGGTTTTGTTTTTGAATTACAATGCAAATACATTTCCTGAGAAAACTAATTTAATAACGTTCATATCGAGTACAAGATAAATATTTAAAAGCAAACGCCACGATCCAGAACACAGCTCCTCAAATCATAGTTTTGTAGTCGTACATTACGGATAATAAACATTGCATTCAGTAAATATATGCAGGATTAATAGACACATAAAATACAATAACTAAATTAAACATTGATAATATAGTAATACAACTGACAAAACAAAATTAGTTCAATGTAAACAAAGTACCAACATGTGACAAATGTTGAAGTTAGTAAGGACGGTTCACTTTATGATCTCATTCATCCATTTCGTGTAGTTTTTTTACACTTAACTCCACACTTAAGTTCTGAACGATGAAAATCAGAAATACATTTACTTGACAACTTAATCTTAAATGAATGAGTCTTTAATCTAATCTCTTTAAATATAAAAAAAATACATAGCAAAGCAGATTAACAACTGGTGATAACTTATTTTGATGACGAATTGTAAATTCAATACACATTGTAGAAAAGGAAGGAGCCATTTTGCATTGTTTTTTTTCCTTTGAGCAGTTCTTCTGAATCACGCAGTATAACAATGAACAATACGAAAAGAACATAATACCTAACATAAGAACAGAATAAAGCTAATGTCAGAGGAAATCTAATAACGGAACATTCATTATGTTTCTTTGATTGATCGAAAATGATGTTTGTCTGTTATTATATTTAAACGCTATTAAAATATATATAATGATAAAATATATATAATGATAATAAAGCAATCTGACAATGGCTGATGTTATGAAAGTAAGTAATCATAACATTCATATCTTTTTCGGGCTCTATTATTATTGTCAAATTAAATATATATGATCATTTTGGATTTCTAAACGACATCGAGTTATTAATCAAAGGCTTGAGAAGACTAATGGGTGAAGACTGATAGAGTGTCGAGTTACAGACCGGACAGGAAACTAGAGGGCCATGGTGGCCCTGTATCGCTCATCTAAAGATCAAAGATCAAGATAACAATAATGGCTCAAACATGCATTCAAAACTGTATATACAAATTTTATTCCTTTTTTTCACAAGAGGGCCTTGAAGGCCCTAAATGACTTATCTGAGGATAGGAAATAGGTTTCTAAAATTGATTCAATAATGTTGATGGTACTGACCTAGTTTTTGACATAAAATTACAAATCTCCAAACTCATTATGAAGACAATCAATCAAGTCTGTTAACAAACCACTTTCAATGTACAGGTCCCTGTAACCTTGTCCTTCAACTCTGTGACCCCAAAATCATTAGAAGTCATCTACACATCTTGACCAATATATATGTGAAGCTTCAAGGTCCCAGATGAAATCCTTCTTCAGGTATTGAGTGGAAGCCATTTTCAATGTTCAGGTCCTGTGACCTTGGCCTTTGACCTAAGGACACAAGCACCAATACGGGTCATCTGTAAAGTTCCAAGGTCCTAGGTGAAACCCAGTTTTCAATGTTCAGATCACTGTAACATTGACCTTTGACCAAGTGACCCCAAAATGAATTTGGGTCATCTACACATCAAGACCAATATACCTGTGAAGTCAAGTTGATGATATACCCGGTAAATGAAATTTTGAATCATTTGTTTAAGTACGTATCAAATTCATTTAAAATTAAGAGAAAGAGAGGTAATTTGACATAAAATCAATGCAGAGTTATCTACTCTGATCATAAGAGACCACATGAAAGACATAATAAATTTAATCCCATTAATATCATAATGACTGGTAAAGAAATAAGGATGCTAGAGTGTAAACAATTCGAAATAAAAAAAGGCAGTGTTGGAAATTCAAGGGCCCATAGCACTGGTGGTACTTGTCCCGTCCAGCTCATAATCAAACTTGACCAAGCTCTTAAGAGTTACACACATTTTATATAAATATTATTATAACTGATGAAAAATTGAAGATGACAAGAGGGTAGAGAATGTGAAATAAAGCAAGTTTTGTAAATCAAGGGCACATAACTTTGGTCCTACTAGTCCGATTCATATCATAACCGAACTCATCCAAGATCTTATGATTATACACATTATTTGTAAATATGATCTGAAATGAAAGGGTTAGAGTGTTAACAAGGAACATGTATTATTTTGTGAAATCAAGGGCGCTTAACCCTGGTCCTACTATTCCAATTTCGCTTATAATCGAACTCATTTGGCATACAAAAGTCATAGACATTCTGTATAAAAGTATTTAAGATTGGTGAAACAATGAAGGTGTTAGAGTGCAAATATGTGAAATATAGCAATTTTTGTAATTCAAGAGCCCATAAATCAATACGTACTGGTTCAATCAAGCACATAATCGAATTCATCCGAGATATTGTGGCAACATACATTGTGAAAAAGCTTGATTAAGATTGCTTCAGATTTAGGGATGCTAGATTGTAAACAAACTTAATTTGGACGGACAACGGACATCCATCGATCATTATAGCTCACCATGACCACTTCGTGGTCAGGTGAGTTAAAAACCCCTATTGACCTTTGACCTACAAGTGTGACCTTGACCTTTGAGCTAGAGGTAACTATTTTGCACATGACACGTCATTTTATCATGGAAAATAGTTGTGCCAACTTATATGAAAATCCCTTATTAAACGACAGAGTTATGTACCAGACACGAAACAGACACCCCTCATGCCATATTAACAATTGACCGCCAGGTGTGACATTGACCTTTAAGCTAGGAGAAAGTTATGCATTACACATTATCATATTATGTAGAGATAGACCCCTAAATTTTCAATGATAGTAATATATTAAATAAAGTCTAGAAATTGATTTCCAAGTCCTTGAAATAACCAAAATTGATTTCACAAATGTGAAGTTTATGATAGTTTTGTTAATATCAATAACAAAAGTTTTAATTTTTAATTTAAAGTTGTGATCCACAAAGAATGACGAATGTTGCCTTGGGCTAGTACTTATAAGCAGAGATATCTATTAGTTTACTTCCCTTGCAACTACACAATTCAGTGGAAAATGAAAACTGTTTTAGACACAATATCATACTTTTTTGCACAACAAAAACATTTAGGATTTATTCATTTGTGTTTGATTTACCCCTCAAAACATGGTTCCTATGATTCTGTCAACTTATATATGGTAAAAAATTAACTCGTAACAAGCCAATAATAAAATGTACCAGTAAGTAAATAATAGTGCAGATAATACAGTTTTGCTTGTATCAAAATGTCACAACAGAAGCACTTTTGTAATACAGAACACCTGGTAGGATTAGTAAAAGTGCAATTATATTGATCTCTATTTCCTATGCCTATATTATGTGGCTCAAATGTGCCAAGTAATATTCAAATCTCTGTACAACAATGCATTGTTGATTTACAGACCGATCAGGAAAAAAGCCCGGTTGACATTTCAGCTTCAAGTGTGACATTGACCTTTGAGCTAGGGATGCGTGTCTTGCGCATTACATGTCGTCTTGTCATGGGGAACATTTGAAGAAAGTAATATTAAAATCCCTTGATGAATGACAGAGCTAGGTGTCCGGGTATTGCGCATGACACGTCGTCTTGTCATGGGGAACATTTGAGCCAAGTAATATTAAATGATGAATTATTGATTAATGACATTAATGAGTTATGGACAGGACATGAAATTGCGGACGGACGAATGGACGGATGGAATGACAGAATGACGAAATGACGGCCAAAAAAAACCCCACAATCCTATTGTCTCCACAACTGGTTTTCAACCAGTAGGGGAGGACTAATAGTTGTAATATTTGATTACTAGCAACTGTTGTTTAACGAAAACTTGATATTCTGATTTTGTTGTCAAACCAGTGAAATAAGTTATCTTAATATTTATATAAAATGCTTACAAAAATGGTAAAATGATTTTATCATTAATGCGCACTCACGGGAAAACAACATGACAGGATAATATCAAATTATAGTGTTTTGTCTATACTGCAATAGTCCTTTTAATAGTATGTGTGTTTACATCGTGCTTCTCAAAATCTTAAGTATAATGTAAACAGAATTCGAAAATTATCGGTGTTGAAGTTGATTTAGGCTAGCCTTTGTTCTGCTAAAACATGGTTTTTGACCAAACAAAGTCCGTGACGAGATCCAGAAAAGTGTTTACATTATCAGTGCAATGCTTTTGATAAACAACATGTTCATGATGACCCTGAATCGCTCATCTGAGTAATATGAGCCACGTTTAAAATGGCAAACTCCTTAAATATCAGAAAGTAGGTGAGTAGGTTACATTCATGGTCACTGAAAGTCAGCCTTAAATCGGTGTGCGAAACTGTACATGTCTTCCAAATTTCAAGACTGTATCTTAAAAACACAAGAAAGTAGGTCAGTAGGTCAAGTTCACAGTAAAGTGACCCCTAATCACTTTGGGTCATCAGGTAATTATAATTAAACAGTCTAGGAAATATGATTTTATAATTTTTGAAATATTTATTCCTATATAACAAAGAAAACAAGTGACCCCTAGGGAAGGGCCTTTGTTACCCCAGGGACATAATTTCAACAATTTTGGTAGAAGACCACTAGGCAATGCAATATACAAAATATCAAAAGCCTAGGTTTTGCGGTTTCAGACAAGATTTTTAATATTTTTTTCCTATATAAGTCTATGTAAAATTTGTGACCCCCGGGCTGACACCCTCTTTTAACAGGGACATAATTTGATCAATCTTCATAGAGGACCATAAGATGATGCCACATGATAAATTTTGAGGCTCTATGCCTTGCAGTTTTGAACAAGAATATTTTTAAAGTTTTTTTTTCCTATATAATCTATCTTGTTAAACTTGTTAGCCCCCGTCCCCGGGGGGTGAGGCCTCTTTTCTCACCAGGGACAAAGTTTGAACAATCTTCATAGAAGACCATTAGATAATATCAAATGCCAAATATCAAGGCCTAACGCCTCGCGGTTTTGACAAGAAGATTTTAGAAGTTTTTCTTTTCAGTTGCCAAAGTTCTGCATGGACTTCAATTCGTTGAACAAGTTTGAAAGGGGGCTATCAAAAAATCATTACTTTGAAGTATTGTGTAATTCTACCTAATAGTTTTCAAGCAGATTTTTTTAGAAAATATTGACGGACACATGACACACGATGGACGACTGACGAAGGACGACGGACATTGAGCGGTCACAAAAGCTCACCATGAGCCAGGTGAGCTAATAAAGGCTTAATTGCAAAATAAATAGAAGTAAAATGCATTTTGCGAAAAAAATATGCATCTTAATCCATAATCAATTCATGTCAAATGCTAAAAAACGACTTTCGGATAGACACTTTATGTTAAGAAGCAGACGATAATGAAGTGTCTACAGTTTATTGTGGATCTGTTCAAAGCGGTGGGAGTAATACAAGTAAGTATGTCATGGCCGTCATACGTAAACATTACAATACAATACGCGTTAATGTGCGCGCAAAACAACGTTACATCTTTTATCTGACACTACGGGGCTGGATAGTAAGCATTACTGGTAAAAAGTATGACTAAATTTCTAAATGTACTTAACAGTTCAAGTAAACTGAAAACAATGTTAGAAATATTACTTTTCAAGATATCATTAAATCGTAATTAAACCGTATGTATCTGAAACACGTCAGTAACTGTAGAACATTGCTAGATGTCTTTGATTTCTGTCTCTTCTATTATCACTTGTTAATGTCTTAGTCATTTGAAACTTGTTACTTAAGAGTCTCTATAAGTGTACTTAGTATTCTATTAAAATCCAGCACAGTCTATTATTAAGCACACAGTTTTACTTCTCAGTTCCAGAGGATAAAGTTTCGTTATTTGTCGCGTGGTAATGCCTCTTCTGCACTTGACTCGTGCTGCAAGGGAAAGTCCGTCTCTACCAACAATGACGTCATCGATGACGCCAAGGTACCAACTACTTCTGGGTAAGGTAACACCTTGGATCTGGACAACGTTTCCAACTCGAACCTGGTCGCCCTCGCTGTATGATCGTTTGTGGAATTCTCTGAGTGATGTGGCATACTCATGCTTCCACCTGGACCAAAACTACTCTATTATAGCGCAATTGAAACGGTCAGTTTGTTTGTCGTGTTGTGTGAAATATAGTCTGCTTGCGTGCTTGATTCATCTCTGTCGTCGGGTTATATATAGGGGAGTTGATTCTACGCCCATAATATAGGTGTGATGACGTAACGGGTTCTTCGTCATGGGATACATCTGTTTACGGCCGGTCGTTTATCACTCTGCTGTGGTGATAATGGTCTGTAGCATTTCTAAGCTGACTAAGGCTTCTCCTTATCATTAATTTCAAAAGTGATATTAGGCAATTAAACCATACGAAAATAAATTGGAGTATATATAAATACATATAAAAGGACAATATATAGACACCATGAGCACAGAAAGGGATAATTTGTTCCAAAATGTAAGTGACAGTGAAGTGTTGAATAAACAACATGGCGTCCCATTAGTATTTTTCCAAGAGAAAAGTCTGTATGGGAACAAGAAACCGGATTTTGAACATTGGTTGAAGCATGAAGAAATATTCATGAGTATATCTGAAGTGATTGATGAAACACATATCACAGGCCTTCAGCGGGTTCGGGGCATGTGGAGAATTTACCTGGATAACCTGGAGGACAAAGCTACATTGATATCTGAAGGGGTAACCATCAGGGGAAAAACATTACCAATCTTAATGACAAACCCATTAAGACCTGATTATGAGGACACTACAATGGTAAGAATACAAAATATCCCTTTATCTGCTGATGACGGAGTTATTTCTAGAACTCTAATTTTGAAAGGACTTGAAGTCATTTCTATTGCTAGAGAAAAACTTCGCATAAAAGGTAAATTGACTAACTGTGAAACTGGAGACCGTCTCGTGATAATTAAAACATCATCACTGAAAGCTCCGCTGAACAAGTTTATGAACTTTGGACAATTTAATGCACGCGTAATACATAGGGGCCAGGCTAAAAAAGTATTGAAATGCACAAAATGTCTCCAAGAAGGACATCTAATCAATGAATGTAAAAACGAATGGAAATGTCTTTCTTGTCAAAAATCAGGACATAAACAAGGTCAATGTCCTGTCGATAAAGTGTCGTCAGATACCCCGTCGAGCTCCTCAGATACTTCAGACGACGATGACGATATACAGTCGGTCGAGATGAAGGGCGCCGATGGGGACCAAAATCAAACAGTAAAAGGGTCAAACAAGGCTACAGACAGTGGTAAACCCGAAATAATCCTAACGGAGCCTCATGATCATAGACAACAAAAGAAACCTAGACGTAAACATAAAAATAAATCACAACATGCCCAAATTAGCGGACAAACACAAATGGACAAATACGTGATGCACGGAGAAAGCACACCAAACAAGTTCAAATCTGGGTCAATAGCTAGGTCGCCTCCAACGCCTGCCGAAGAAATGAATGACGCCATGAAGAAATCGAGAAATCGTGATAAAGACTGACCTTTTAGTGTCATACTTTGTTAAAATGGCCATTCACTCGAAACGAACAATGGACTGCGATTTAGGACTGCGAGTTTTCTCATTAGGTAAAATGTACCTAATGTAGAATATAATATACGGAAAAGTTTAAAAAAAATATAACATATAAATGATAAAACTATACATATATTATACAAGCAAAATATATAGAGTGTATGTATTATATATGCAAAATATATAGTGAAGTGTAAAGACAAAAAAAAATATATAGACAACATATGAACTGTTTCATCTTTTATCAAGAATATGTGCAGATTTATTTCAAAGATGACTGATATTTTCTTATCCTCGTCTTAACAAAATATTTAAGCAATTTGTAAAGAGAATTAACATTGCGATTATATGGAAAATACCTGTTAGTGTGAATTGAACACTGATTACTGTTTATGTATATGTACATTCAGATAACGGTTATTTTTTCTACTGTTTATTACTTAGTAACCTGTTTTGTAAATGGTTGATTACTTTCATGTATTGTCGTTGAATGCACAAGGTTTGAGAGATCGTGAAAAACGTGAACGTTTAAAGCAATATGTTATAAATTAAAAGGTCGATATCTTGCTTTTGCAGGAAACCCACTTCACGCCTGATATTATAAATCAAGTACAAATTGAATTTAATGATTGGGAGGTATTTAATTCATATGGGACAAGTCACAGCAGTGGGTGTTCAGTGTTTTTTAATAATAGGCATGTGTATGACATAACTGATTTTGAACTAGATGTAAATGGTAGATTTGTTTTCATTAACGTGATGATAGAAGGTAATACTTATACTTTGATAAATATTTACGCAAATAATGACAAAAATAGTAGGAATATTTTCTTTAAAACTATAGATAAACTTATAAATGAAAAATCTCAGGGTATGAAAATTATTGGAGGAGACATGAACGATACTCTTCAGCTAATCGATAGGGTAAATCGAAATAGTAATATAAATAAAACACCGGTAAAAGGTCTTTCATCACTTATAAAAGCACACAAATTAAGTGACATATGGCGCGAATTAAATATAGACAAACGACAATATACATGGCGGAGGAAAAATGGTACTGAGAAAAGCAGAATAGACTTTTGGTTAATTGAAAAACAATTTAATTCCATTAGTACATAACACAGATATAAGGCCAGCTAGTATTAAGTTTACGGACCACCTAGCAATATCGATAAAGATAATGAAACCTGAAAGAAGAGGTAACGGATATTGGAAATTAAATAACATGTACATAAATGATGAAGAGTATGTTAACATTATTTCTAATGTGATAGAAAAATATGATGTCAGTAATATACCTCGACAACTATCATGGGAACTTTGTAAATTAGAAATTAAAGATAAATCCATAATGTTCGCAAAAAAGAAATGTAAACAAAGAAAAGAGAAAATAGATACACTGGAGAATAAACTACAAAGTTTTTATGAAAATTCAATGCCAGATTGTGAAATCGAAAGTCTAGAACAGGAGATCCAAAAGTTATATGAAATTAAAGCAAAGGGAGCGCAAATAAGGTCAAGAGTAGAATACATAGAAGAAGGCGAACAAAATACAAAATATTTTTTGAATCTTGAAAAATCAAGACAAACACGAAAACTTTTAAACAGGATTAAAGTAGATGATAAAAATATTACAGGTATCTCAAACATACTGAAAGAGGAAGTAAAATTTTATAAAACACTATATAAATCTGAAGTAACAAATATAGCAAGTATTTCGAAATATATTGAAGAAACATCTTTAGAAAATAAATTGACAGAGTCTGATGCTAACCTGTGCGAAGGTTTGATTACATGCAAAGAATGTGAGCAAGCAGTAAAAGATATGAAAGTAAACTAAAGCCCTGGTTTAGATGGCCTTACTTGTGAATTTTATAAAAAATTCTGGACTAAGATATGCTCCTTAGTTACTGACTCCCTAAATGAAGGATTTGCAAAAACAGAACTTTCAAATACACAAAGACTAGGAATTTTATCATTAATATATAAGAAAGGTGACCCAAGAAACCTAGAGAACTGGCGACCGATAACATTATTGAATAACGATTACAAAATTGCAGCAAGGGTATTAGCAAATAGGCTTCAAAAAATTATTTATAAAATAATAAACACTGACCAACAAGGATATATAAAAAATAGATTTATCGGCTATAATCTGAGACAAATACAAGACATAATAGACTATGCGGAACAACTTCAAATAGAAGGAGCAATACTATTCTTAGACTTTAGAAAGGCTTTTGATACGGTTGAGTGGGACTTCCTTTTTATCGTACTTAAACATTTAGGCTTCAAACCAACTTTTATTCAGTGGATTAAAACACTTTATTCTAATAGCAAATCTTGTATCTTAAATAATGGCTGGAAATCTGAAAGCTTTAGCTTACATCGCGGTATAAGACAAGGCTGTCCGATTTCAGCTCTGCTCTTTATATTGGTAGCAGAAATAATGGCTTTGAATATTAGAAACTCGGATGATATAACAGGCATAACAGTAAATTCAGAAATAGGAAAGAAGTCAATAAAAGTTTCGCAGCTAGCAGATGATACAACTTTATTTTTGGGTAAAGAAACGGAAATTGAGAAAGCTTTGGAAATAATTTTAAAGTTTGGCAAATTGTCAGGATTAAAATTAAATAAAAACAAAACTGAAGGAATGTGGGTCGGTAAATTAAAATTCAGCAAAAAACAAATTGGCGGGATAAATTGGCCTGAAAAACCAGTCAAAGTTTTAGGCATTTATTTTGGTCATAATGCATCTAAATGTTCTGAATTAAATTGGGAAGAAAAAATTGTCAAATGCAAAACCATAATTGATAAGTGGAAAAAAAGAAAAATTTCTATTTTTGGTCCAAATAATCAAAACACTAATCATACCAAAGTTCACATACGCTTTTCATGAGATTAACAAGTTGATATTTGATTTTCTCTGGAATGGTAAACGAGAAAAAATAAAAAGAACTACACTGATTGGAAAGAAACTTAACGGGGGAATTGAAATGATTGATATTGAGTCTTACATTAGCGCAATTAAAATTAAATGGATAAACTCCCTTCTAGATGAAAAACAAGCTAATTGGAAAATATTACCAAACTATTTCTTATCAAAGTTCGGATATAACTTTCTCGTATTCTTTATGAATATTGATAGTCCAAAAAGTATTAATACAACAACTCTACCAAAGTTCTATCAAAATCTTCTAGACATCTGGATTAATTTGAAAAACAAAGAACGGTATCATTGTAATACCTTTTACGATATTAGAAAGAAAATACTGTGGGGTAATAGATTTATTAAACATAATAAAAAATGCTTAATATTTCCTACATGGATTAGATCAAAATTAATTTTTGTTAATGATATTATCAATGATAATGGCAAAATAGAGGCTAATTTTATAAGACAGAAATTATCAAATAAACATAATTGGATAGCAGAATTTAACACATTGGTAAACGCTATTCCAAAAAAGTGGAAAAGAAGTTTACGGTCTGAAGTTTCGTGTTCAACATACGTAAAAACTGAGCTGAAAATTAAAATTGGAAATGACGATCTTAAGAGTAGTGACAACAAAACAATATATAACCATCTAGTTTTCAACCGATGTACAAAACCATATATACATGATTATTGGAAACAACATCTTGAATACGATATCCAATGGAACACCTTCTATGAATTCATACACTATTTACAAGATAATAGAATAAAAGAATTCAAGTATAAATTAATAAATAGAATATTTCCATGCAATGAAATACGATACAGGTGGAAAATGTTAAACTCACCAAACTGTTTAGTTTGTAACCAAGTGGAAACTTATGAACATGTTTTTGTAGAATGTCCGAGAACAGATAACATATGGGCGGATGTCCATAATGTACTTAAATCTTGCAGCATATGCAATAATATACGACATTTAAAAACTACTGTTATAGGATATAAGATTTCAGATCCGACCTATTATTATATTAATACTATACTGTCTCTTGTCGGATTCTGCATTTATAAAGCTTATTTCCTTAGCAACTGTCGAGAACGTAACTATGATATTGTTAATCTGTTTAAATCTGAATACAGAATTATGTTTAAACATCTTACCAACAGGAAAGTAAACAATCTTTTCACACTTAAATTCCATGAATATGCAGAATCATGATATAATAACAGAGAATGAACTACATATTTGTTTATTTGTGCCATTTTACTTGTTTGTATACACTTGTTTTTGTACAATGATTGATTAATAAAAAAAGGAAGGCTTCTCAAGAATTTTCTTTAAACATGTTTTAATTGATTCCAATGAGTCTCTCCCACCAACCTCAATGTCACGGAGCATGTTGGGGAAGAATTTTCAGGTAGTACCGTCGTTATTCGGAACTTCCTTTTTCAAAATATTCGCTGAAGCAAGATTAGGAAGTGCCTTTTCGGACATGATAACTCTAGGATTAGATTGTCTGCTCATGAATTTGCGTTGTGCCAAATTGAATTAATTTCTCGTGATGTTGGAAACTCTTCCCAGGTGTATCGCTCTTGTGCTGCAACAGGTAAATTTTCTGTAAATCTCCTCGCGCTGACTTTACAGTAAGTTCACCAGTGAATTCGATACCAGTCACGGTAAAGGGTGCAGCATATTTCAGTTTATCAATAGGTAAGGGTGGCGGGTCTGGTACTCGGTATGCAGGCCCAGTCACTTTACCGCATGTAGTGCACGTGCGGACAATGGTTCTAACACGTTGACGAATAGATGGGATCCAAAATCGTTGTCATAGGTAGGTCACTGTACTTTCTATGCTTGAGTGTAGTCGAGTCGAGTTTGGTGAGCATCAATGATGATCAATTCAGTACGTTTCCCGCTTGGTAGCAGAGATATGGAAATTTCATTCGTTCTAGTAGTGTGGTGCGTTTGAAATTCTACCACCACAATGTATAACCAAGTTTAGGTCTAAATGTGGAACTAATGCCGGCTTGATGGCTCTGCATTTGGTTTCCTGCGATACTCTAATATTTCGGGATACTTGATGCACATGTTGGATCAAGATCTTTGCGGCTGTGTCTAGTTCTTGGGATTCAAGATGGTCTCCTTTGATGTCGTTCTTTTCTACTTGCACTGGTCATCAAATCACGGGGTGTTTACTTATATACTCGTAGAACTTAACGGTAGGAGCTAGATCGCTGTAAATCTATCACGTGTAGGGCCCAGTTGAAGCATAGTATGTTGCCCTCAAATTTGTCGTAAGAGAGGCCCCTTGCTGGGTTGGAGTCTGTAGGATAGAATCTCCACTGGTAGTTTTTCGTCAGTTCTTGAACATTTCTCGCTCTGTTTGAAACAAATAAAATCTGCTTCTTAGATGAAGAAATACACTGCAGAATAATCTGGCTATTGCTCCACAGTAAATCTGTTTGATACTTTATGCTGGTGGTAGTGTGGTTACATAGTCTGACTCCTAGAACTGCTGCACAAAGTTTAAGTTTTTGGATTGTTAGTTGTTTCTGCTGCACATTTCTGTTATTGGCCATAACAAGGGTACTTTTGTCTCCGAAAACGATGTATTGGATCAACATCTTTGCAGCTGTGATTACTTCTTGGGATTCAAGATGGCCTCCTTTGATGTCGTTCTTTTCTACTTGCACTGGACAACAAATCACAGGATGTTTGCATATAGTCGTAGAACTTAACGGTAGGAGCTAAATCGATGTAAATCTATCAAGTGTAGGGCCCAGTTGAAGCATAGTATGGTGCCCTCAAATTTGTCGTAAGAGAGGCCCCTTGACAGAAGGTCTGCTGGGTTGGAGTCTGTAGGACAGAATCTCCACTGGTAGTTTTTCGTTAGTTCTTGAACATCTCTCGCTCTGTTTGAAACAAATAAAATCTGTTTCTTAGATGAAGAAATACACTGGAGAGTAATCTGGCTATTACTCCACAGGAAATCTGATTGGCACTTTATGCTGGTGGTAGTGTGGTTACCTAGAACTGCTACCTAAAGGATTTTGGATCGTAAGTTGTTTCAGCGGCAAAATTCTGTTATTTGCCATAACAAAGGTACTTTGTTCTCCGAAAAAGAGGTATGCACATGCTCCGTATGCCATCATACATGAGTCGGCGAAGATGTGTAGAAATTTGTTAGCGGACGCAGTCTCCGTGAAATGGTATCTAGGGAACTTTTGTGCCAAGGCTTTGGTAACTTCTTCTTTGATGTTGTACAATTCTTTGATAATGTCGTCTGGTAGGGACTCATCCCATTCTAACTTCTTAGAATTCACGGTAGCACGACTAAGGAATCCTAGTTGGTCGATTATGGCCGATGACACTTTTCCTTGTCTTTAGTATGTGGTCAATATGAGTAAAAGTGGGCGTTGTGGTATATAAATTGGTTTCAGATCCATTAGTTTTGAATCTGGCTTGCAACGTTTCGTTGTTAGAACTCCACGATCTAAAATTTTGAATGAAGCTTGCTTGAACAGGTGTCTACTCGTTTTAGAAAGTCAAATAACTGTTGTTCCTCGGGTACACTCGTAAGTATATTAATAACATATAAACCTTTCTTAATAAGCTCGTTAATTTCAGTTAGATGTGCTTCAAAATGTTTCTGGATTGTCGCATTGAGTATAAAAGGTAAGAAAGCAGCTCCAAATAGTACTGACTTGAATATGTATGTCTTCAATGGGCTTGCTGGGTCACTGGGATCGGATAAACAGTAGAATCTAGTGATATCATGACCGTCGTCATGTAAGTCAACTTACATGATGTCCGTGCAAATGGCGTACTTGTGTATCTGAATCGGAGCCGTATCGTTGTAAGGTCAATCAGGCGGGGAAGGGAGTTAATCAAGCAATCATTAAGGCTTGGGAGTAACGTGACTAGTTGCAGCTACAATCGTAGACAATGCGTATTGGAGTGGACAATGAGTCCTTCTTCACAGGATGGTGGGGAACATGCTATACTACTGATGAGCTATTGTGGTCAAAAATTGTTTTCTGTGACATTTCATCAGTGGTTATCTCTGCTACGAAACCTCGGTTCTGTTGATTTCTTATAATTCGTCACATATGTTAAGCAAGACTGGGTCTTTCTTTAATCTGTTGATTACTTGCTCTATTCTACGCCGACTTTTCACTTCATAGAAGGTGATATTTCCTGCTCTTATCTCCATGGTAGTTTGTCAAAGTATTTACCATTGTTGTATGTGATACACGTATCTTGGGAACGTGTTAGGGATGTTTCATATTCTTGTTTCTTAGTAACAGGCTCGACTCACACAGATTCTACTCTCCAAACTTTTTAGAGGTCGACTTCATCTTTGGCATGCGTCGTGATAACACTAATCATGGAAATGAATATAGGTATGGGACACCTCGTTGTCTGTGTACTAGCAGGTCCCGACAGAAGGTATTCGAGTTTTGACTTTATTGTTGTTGGTCCGTTGCCACGAATAACTTTATCTTGCACTATCATCCAATAATAATCAGCTCCAATTAACACTTCTATTTTTGAATTCATTACTCTTAGTAATTTGGCGGGCGACCTTCATTTGATAGAGGTAGGATAGTTCTCTAACTTTGATTATGTATGATATAAGCGGCACGAAAAGCTCTGGGACTAGCAGTACTTTGATTGAAATTTCTTCGGTGGCCGACTCAAGGTAGATAAATGTCGTAGTCGTCGCTCCTTGTCGCCGAATCCTTTCAAAGATAACATGTCTTTCCCGTTAGGTTTCAGTTGAAGTTTATGAGCCATGTCTTTGCTTATAAACGAGCTCTTGAAACTTTCAACGAAGAGTATATTACATATAAATGACGTACTGGTCATTTTTTGTCGATATAGCAGTTTTTTAGAACTGGACCGGTAAAGATCGAATGGGCGGAATGCAAAACTGCAGTGTCTGGGTACCTCGCGTTGTATTGTTAATTATTAGGATTCTCAGTCGTTGTGAGTGTATTTCCCGGTGGTCTGGCTTTATTTCCGGTCGGTGCTTGGGTCTGCAGCTGAAACTTGTCTTGCAACTGGATACTTTGTGGTCAGCGAGATTTTAGTAGTAAAACAAAACTGTTTTTCTTTACAGTGTCTAGTTTCTGCACGAAATCACTTACTTTTCTGCATTCAATACTTGGCTGCTGTCTGCTGTCTGCACTCACATTTTATTTGATATACCGAACGTTTTCTGATGCACATTTGAATAACGTTTCTCGGTTCTATGGAGGAAAGAGTATGTCGTGGCTGCGATGTATTGCGGTTTATCAAACGAGGATCTAGCATCACTTTTGGACAACAAACAGCTCATTAGTTTAGGTAAGCGCCATGTTTGTGACCTGTGCGCACATGCCATATTCTGTTTGATATCGGAACATCACTGGGGTAAGCAGGGAACCATATGTTGATTCTGACGGTCAATATATTTGAGTGCCCTGATGTATGTTCCTGTAGTATCCTACAATCTTCGTAGACTTACCGCGTAGTATATTGGAGTGGGGACCTCTAACAAGGCTGTCATGTATGACTGAATAATCTTGTCTCTCTTTCCATAATGTTCTTGAAGTAGGGAAATAGCTCTCTCATAATAAGCAATGGTTAATGAAAAACCATTACATGACTGAAATGCCTAATTGTTTGGCAACACCCTCAAGTAAAGTACACTTCTGAATATAAATCACTTAAAATCAGGTAAGCGTTGTTGTAAATTGTAAATTCTTAAGGGTGCCAAAAGTATTGTCATTCTAAAATGTCATCACCAAACTTTGGAAGATCAAGTCGAGCAATGGTGTACATGGCGGTCGCCATCTTTAGATCTTCTAAAACTAGAGTCAGGAAAACTCGCGAATCAGCGTTCAAATTCGATAATGTCACTTCACAAAATTTACTGACTTTTTATATCTTGATTTTTAGCTAAATCACATAATCTTCTTGCTCCAAAATCTCGTTTTCAATTTCTTCGGCATTATCTTGCGGCAAACTGTCAATGATTTTCTCATAAATGCCAGTTATTGTCACTAGTTTGGCATTCAGCTTTTCTTCGCACTAGAGGGCTGCGAATTTCGCTAGAACGCGCGTAAATGCTCCTTTCTGTCCTTTCAATACGGTATGAACATGTCGAACAGACACTAAATGTAAAGAAACAGATGATAGCGAACGTTTATATAGTTTATTGATGATCCGTTCAAAGCGGCGGAATTAATACAGGTAGGTGATGTCAATGCCGTCCTTTTGGCCTTTACGCAGTTCTTTCATCCTTTATACAGTTATTTTGTCTTTTACACATTGTTTAGTCCTTTACGCAATGTGTGCCATAATTAATTTTAGAAATCCCGGTTAATGATTCAATTAAATATGTATCTAGCTAAGAAAACGTTAATATGTAGCAATGCGTAGCAAGCAGCTAGTTTGCATGTCATAGCGGAATATAATGACAGAAAAAAACTCTGTTATAGATCTGCAACACTGGCTATTTACAGAATATATCTGCTGTTTTTACTGAGGTAGATAAAAGTTTCAGATTGAGATTGATCATTAATCAATTTTATCAATATAATTACAGTTTTATCATTTGGCGCAATATTTTCTCTTGTCATGCACTTGTATTTGGAAACTTATCGGACCAAGTCAAGAGACATGCACAATTTTGAAACTTAATTTGTAATTCTTAAATGTGCTATCCATTTTAGTGTTTACATATAACAAATATCAAAGTTCGGTACCTGTAATTGTGATTTAAAGGAAATAATAAAACATTAATTTTGTACACATTCAACTCATCCGTCAGTAACAGAAGTATTTTTTCACTGCAACCCATTTATCTGCTCAGTGAAGTAAGATACATGTTGAGGGCCAAAATGTTGCCTTCTCCTTCAGTACAATTGAATGTTCTGTTGCAACATGGACAACGCGCATGTGACAAAGTTCCGCTGAATTCTGTAACTTTAAGAGTGTACCTGCACAGGGGGCAGGTGAACTCCGCAACTTGTAGGCTTTTAAGTGACCTCACTAATTCATCTGCGATTTCTGAACCATGTATGCGGTAGTAGTCTTTTTCTCCTTGGGACAGATCATTCAATGTCCAGAAAACGTCAATAAATTCTAGACCAAGAACATCCGCATTCTCAACTCTAAAGAAGCCCATATCAGCCCAATTTTCTCCCCATGAATTCATCAGACGAAGGCATTCACTGTTGTAACTTGTCAACACAACTGCATGCCCATCAGTTCTTGCATCTCTATTCCGCATACTGATGTCGAGATCTTCCTTCTTCAAAATTCCAGTAGGGTTATCTCTATAAAATCTTCCAAAAATGTTCCACTCCTCGTCGGTGAGTCGGAACTTTGCTACGACTGGACGCTTAGCAGCAATAGCTTTCATAGCTCCTGTAACATCTACTTCTTGACAATGCAAGCGATACACTGGGCAAACTCTTCGCAGAACAAGAAAGGTATTTGCTCCTTCCGATCCGTAGTTGTTGATCAAATCGTCACGGATCTCTTCAAAATCTGGGTAACCATTTTCCCGACCAAGGATTCTGTGCATTGCTAAGTGAAGAACAGCTGCTGAGGCGTTTGCATAACAGGTCCCCCCTATTTGTTCATGTGCTTTAACTTTCGTGTTCTTTTGACTGATGTAAACATCGAGAGATACAGACGAAAGCAAATCTGTAAGGGCATCTTGGGAACAAACAACATTTCGTGCCAAGGCGCAAGCATCTTTTAAGTGATCAGGATGATTAACATGCATAAACATTTTGGTCTCGTTGTTTGTGATGTCAATACGCAATCTATGCTTGATAAATATTGCTCTGGTCACCATATTTGTTGGAATCTTTGAACTTAAATTGAACAAAAACTTGGCACCAGTTTCCCAATTTGATCCTTTAACGTTATGCAATGTTCTTGGTTCCACATCTGATGATCTTGAGATATAACAACCAACTACTGTAGCATTAGCATTTTTAAGCTGTGACTGAATGGCTTTCAGATTTCCTTTATCCGTTGCCATTCCATCCGACAAGACAAATAATAATTGATTATGGTTTGGGTATAGATACTTCGACTTTAATAACGAATTTGATGCTTTCTTTAATGCAGAATATAAAGGTGTTCCCCCATATATATAAGGCTCGACAGCCGCAAGTAGTTCACGAGCTCTATCAGTTTTAAGGTCTCTTTCGTCAGAACATCCATGAATTACTTTTGCTGCATATTGGACACTGTACATTGATTGATCAGTGAAAGGTTTGACCTTGAAACGCCGTTTTATCAAAGTCATGGACTTTCTTGCAACATCTGTGATTTCCTCGGCAGAGGCTTTTCGGAATGTGCTTACAACCGATGAATACATGCTTTGAAAAAGAACACCAGTCGGGGCGACTTCATCGTTCCAATCACGACATGATGCAGGTAAGAATTCAACGACTTGTTTTGTAAAGTTTTGGTCTGACCTCATCTCTTTCAGTATAAACTGTGCTTTGTGTTCAGACACAGTCGAACTAACGATTTGTTTTCGCGCCCATTTTCGAATGGTTCGTGCACCATTTCTTTCGAGTTGGCAGAATATGTCTTCAATAGCCTGATTTGAAGCAGGGTTTCGGTCAGTGTTTGTTTCATTTAACTTTTCAATCGTTTTAATTGTCCCGATAGTGTCGAAAACATGTACACCTCTACTCGACCCTACAGCAGCTGCAAATACATGATTATCATTTGAGACGTCATGTTTAACAAGATCGTTAATGACAGTGAAGATTGATCGTGCCCATGTTCCGCCTTCTTCATTCACACCGTCACCAATACTTTTTTTATTGAGCCGGAGACATCCAACAGAATTCCGGTATTTGTTGACATTTCTTACAATCTGAAATACGTAAATAACATATAATATTATCAGTGCAACCTCTGTAGAGCAACAACCCTTGGGAGATACCAATATTGACTGTTACTTAGGAGTTGTTGTTCTGGAGAGGTAAATTTGATATTATATTTCAGCTTGGGGAAATTTTGTTTATGTGGTTAAGCGAGGTTTTTACTTAAGAGGGTCGCTTTGGTTTGTTTGTTTGTTTGTTTGATTTGGGTTTAACGCCGTTTTTCAACAGTATTTCAGTCATATAACGGCGGGCAGTTAACCTAACCAGTGTTCCTGGATTCTGTACCAGTACAAACCTGTTCTCCACAAGTAACTGCCAACTTCTCCATATGTATCAGAGGTGGAGGGCTAATGATTTCAGACACAATGTCGTTTATCAAATAGTCACGGAGAACATATGCCCCCCCCCCCTCTCTCCCCCCGCTCTACCTACTGAGCTATGGAGAGGTCATATCATATCATATCATATCATATATTATATTATATTATTATATTATATTAGCTCTTTTCATGGTAAACATCATAATATATAGCGCTCTTTTCATGGTAAACACATCATGTAGAAAACCCCTCTACGGTGTTAAATACGCAGAAAAAGCTTAATGCAATATATCATTAATCTTAATGTGTTTTACAGCTTACTGTAATCGACAAGGTCACGATAGGCTAGATTGCTCACATGACTTTCAAAAGACAAAGGTATAATACACAAAACAAATTAACTATAATGCAAGCACTTTCCATAAATTGACCTGGAATCGGCCAGGAAACATGTTGTTTTTTTTTTTCATCTCATGCAATTTTCGAAATTGACATAGACGTCATCGAATATATTGTCTCACCAGATTTCCTGCAAAATGGGTGGAAAATAATACAGCCTGTAGAATGTTTATAGTTTTTTATGACCTGATCCCGTCAGACATTTTTTTTAACAAATATGAACAATTTTCAATTTTACCTTAATTTAATTAAGACGAAATATAGAAATGTGACTCCTTGAGTGTAAGCAAGTTTTCCTGTGATCTGACCTGGTTACAAGGTTTTTTTTGACTCCCAGTTGACCACAAAATGAAATCATTGTTTTAGTTCACTAGAAATAAAATATGGAATTAATTTCGAAGTCTCGTGTAAGATACACAATATTTATATCAACATTATGGTTAATTTATTAAAGATATTAAATCTGTCTATTAATTATGAATTGTTTTAGCTTACTGATGGTACACATACAACCCTTTAAGCCCCGTCTACATACTGCAAGGAACTCTTTTAGGGCCCATTAATCACTAGATAATTTATCTCTTGTACAAGCAATTAGTGGTTTGCAATATTTCTGAACTTGGAAGACACATTAATTTCAAACAGAGGTAAATGATGACAGGTAAATAAAAAAGATAGCCGAACTGATAGAAAGTGTTTAGAATTATAAGATATAGACATCTTAAATATGAACCATTAGTGAAAACATTGACTGAGAAAAACTCTGGTAATAGTGATACATATTCAGTTGACGAACATAGCAAAGATATTATTTCAGAAATATTATAAATCAGTCCTATTTTGCAAAATTTTTGAATAGAGTTATAGTACAATCGTGTTATGAAAAAGATTTATTAATATTTGACCTTGCGAGAAACATCATAGGTAATGTGAAAACTTGCTTATGTTACTATTCCACTGGTATACAATATATCATTTATCATTGAATTATATAAACTTGGCTTTGGGCATATCATTCAATTAAAACATTTTTTCTGTTGTCCACACTGCCATGTTTATTTATTAAATAAGCCCAGGATACAATGGTGGCTGTATTAGATCTCAATACACATTTAATGAGAAAATATAAACAAAATACCATACTGGGCAGGTGCTCCTCATCAAAAACCCTATCAGAGCATTTGACAGCACAACCACGCAAGAAAAAAATAGGAAGAGTTCTAAATACTACAAGATATTGTAGCAGAAAATTATCTGGAAGCAGCCACTCAAAAAGACACTAATGGGGGACACAATGTAATGTCCACACTATACAAGTTGCCAAGATTTATGTCTTATGCAAGTTTTATTGAACATATGTAGACGAGGCATTACAAAATTGGCACCAAATCGTAGTATGAGTTAGCACGTAGGTAGATACTTTACGTAAGTACCGGAATTGCACGGGTGCAACATTTCGTCATGTTTACAAAAGTCAAGTATGAAATACATATGTAGAGATATTGTATATGTGCAGGTATGCGAACGTGTTGACATTCACTCATAAATCAATTTTGACCAAGTAAATTATGTTTACCACATTTCAATACATATTATGTTTTCTTAAAGTAAAGGACCAATATATATATTTAGCGACAGTTGTCAAAACAGCTAAATTTAACATTGAATAGAAAAGATAGCTTGTCGATATTATCATAATTATTTATTATTCAAAGAGAAAAATAGCTTTATTAGGCCATGACCCAGGGCCCGTAATGTCGGCAACCGATACTATTCAAGGATCAATGGAGTGTAGGTCATACCTATTTTGCAGGGAATACACCTATGCACCTAAACTATGTGATAGTACTGCACTGGTGGTAGCCGTTTTTGACCGAATCCCGAAATAAACCCTTCTCCATCAGCCATAAACTAATAGTTCAAGGCTTTATCTTCTTGAAAATTGTTAGACCTGTAATTCGGTTGTATTGTTGTTCAAGCTACAGTTAAAGTAGCATTTAGTTTTTGCGATAACATGAACTGACAGAGTATAGAACACATTACTGACGGCTGCTGAATCAGACGACTTGATTTGTACTAGTGTTCCGTGGATATCTGAATAACGGAATGTCATCTTAAAAGTATAATCCTGTTCAAAATCGGCGTTACAAGAAAGCAAATAACTTGTATAACTCTGTAATTTGTAGAAAACAGTCTAATGAACACATTCGCCCGTTAGTCTCACTTGGATGGCCAAATAGTGTTGAGATACGAATGGGTATAAAATAATAAAATATCTAATGACCCGCGGGTCCCAAATCAACCAGTAATGCTTTGCCAATTTTCGCAGATTAACGTAGACAGGGTCACGTGACGAAAATTTTAATAGGTCGAAAACAACAATGGCTGATTAGCCGTGATATGATTTTGAGTAAAGACGGCTATAAATGTAGAAATTTACAACTATTTTGCTTCTCACTGCCATTTCTACAAAAAATAAAAGCATTTATTTCTACAATATTTATATATATATAAGTCTGTGGTTCAATAACAGTAAAGACAGTTTGCCAGAAAATGCGATACGAATGTGCTAGACATGTTGTTGTGTTTCTTAAAACAGATTTAGGGTGGCTCTTTGTACGGTCCCGTATGAACAATCAATTCATCTACCTCTGCATGATAGTCCCCGCAGTCAATAACTGACTATAACTGGGAGGCGACTGTATTGTTGACACTTTGATGATTTAGCCACTATTGAAAACACAAATTGGTTTGCAATATTAAAGTCAGTACTACTATATTACAGGTTAAAGGTTAAAAAATGATACAAACATATATTTCAGGCTGGAACATCAGTTATCTAGACCAAATCTGAACTCGTTAACAGTCGCACTGGATTTTACATGATGTGCTAGTTGTTCAAGAGTCTAATGGTTCTAGGAAAAAATGAATTCACATGATAATGTGTGAGAGGGGAGGGAATATGAAAGTTAAAAACCCGTATGGTCTAACAGGGTTTTAAGTTCACACTACTAAACTGCAGCAACAATAACAACAGTTCTCTTTTATAACTACTATTTAATTTTGTTCTAAGTTCTGAGATAATATATACATCAATGTCTTTCTTCGTAAATCTCTAACATAGTTCTCTTACATATTCTTATATCAACAGAACCTCTGTCCTTCGAAAAAATACTTCAACGTTAATTGCCTCGTTCCTAACCTAACTTATTCATTTTTAAATGTATCGTACATACGTGTCTAACCTAACCGAGTACCAGAATGATACTAAAGATCTGTCTCAAAATATGCGAAAAACAAGAGCTGTCTCCATAGGATGACACATGCCCCCGATGGCACTTTGAATGAATAGTTTTGGCCGATGTTAGAGTTTAGGACCTTTGACCTACGGACCTGGGTCTTGCGCGCGACACGTCGTCTTACTGTGGTACACATTCATGCCCAATAATTTTAAAATCCATGCATGAATGACAAAGATATGGACCGGACACGCCCATCAATGCACTATCATGAAATATGACCTTTAACGTCTAAGTGTGACCTTGACCTTTGAGCTACGGACCTGGGTCTTGCGCATGACACGTCGTCTTACTGTGGTACACATTCATGCCAAGTTATTTGAAAATCCATCCATCGATGACAAAGATATGGACCGGACACGAAAATTGCGGACAGACTGAAAGACCGACAGACGGACAGACGGTTCAAAAACTATATGCCTCCCTTCGGGGGCATAATAAGCAAAATAAGGAAAACTGTCCATCGGATGACTAAAATGTTTTTCTCGGAGCACACACGCAAAATGACCATTAGAAAATAAACAGGTCATAATTCCTATTTAGTCAGCTTGTCAAAACAATTAGTAACTGGGCAAAACAACAGTCATGACGTGGACATAGGGGAGTTAACCTGGGCGAGATATCATGACCAGTCATTTTCTCGCATGACCAAGCGCTGAAATTATTTTAAGTAGTATTCCGAAATTCTTTTGTGTGTGAAGTCCTCACTGTTGGTTTGCCTAAATATTTTTCACTTTTTTATAGTTTTAAATTCATTGATATGTAGCTTATAGAGAAAAGCAATACTTTTTCCTTTTTTCGTTATTTCTTTTTATGCCCTCATCACTTCGCATTATCGGAATTAAACTCCATGGACCAGGTCTTTCCCCAAAGTTCTAATTTGGGGATGTCCTGCTAGAACATTTGACAACCTTGCATGATATTTATAGTGAGATAAAATACTGTATCGTCAGCAAAGAGTCTTACGCTGCTTTAAAGTAATTCTGGCAGGTCACTGATATGTTACGAAAAGGCAAGGCCTAAGTACATACCCTTGGATTACCCCTGACACTACAAATAGCACACCTGATTGGTGGCTATTACTGTTAGGTCTGTCTATTTACCAGCTTCAAGGTTATCGAAAATTTCTTGACTAAAATCAATTAACTGAGATTCACAACTGTGCTTTGAGCGGAAGCTATGTTGATAGGAATTATGCAAGTTTTATTATGTAGATAATTAATAATATTTGATACTAAAATATGCTCTTTCAGCTGGAAGCACTGCAAGTAAGAGAATAGGTCTGTAATTGCTGGCTTTGCTTCGGTTTTGTTTTCAGGGCCAACAAAAGCCGTCCTCCAGTCTTGTGGAACACTGCCAGTACCAAGTGAAGACATGTAAATTTTAGTGCCATTTAATAAAAGAGCAGTATATAAGCTGCGGGCGGACATATGTGTTGTAAGCTGTTTCTTTACATTCCTATTGTTTGTTTTGACAGTCCTTCTAACACTCTAAGTGAAGTATTTGCTTTTGATGAGATGTTACCAATATGTTTTAACCAACTGAAATCTTTACTTAGTATGACGCCAAAGTATTAAGCAGCGTGTTTAGATTTTAGTGTTATGTTTTGGAGTGTATAATTATTTTCTTCAGAATAATCCTCAATACCCCACTATTAGAGATTTTCAACTTACTTCGACGCGGACTGCGAACAGCGGACTGCGTACTTACAGTAGGGGTTTTCTCAAAATATCTAAAGGTTCGCAAAAAAAGAAAACATACTTAGGGTATATATATTTCTTTTACCTATATGTATAGTAACTTTTGCCTTCATTGTACAAATTAGTGTATTGTGATATAATTATTTGCTATTACACAATACATACGTTTGAAAATATATGGATAGTGAACAGGCTAAATTTAAATCACGTAATCGCAATTTTCAGATGTCATCTAAATACTCTGTCCCATTTTACTTGCGCTAAGCAGGTTCTTCAATTATACGTATGCTTTAACATTTTGTTTTTATATTTTGAGACATTTCTGGCGTTACTTAACCTCCGCGCGAATCGAACGACATGACATGTGAAGTTTTGAACCCACTGTACTACGATAATACTTTACCTTAATGTGTTCATACATTAAAAATACAACTTGAAACATGGATTTGAAGATAACGGCGATTCCTGGTTTTAATATGTGTCCGTCCATACAATTCCGAGACTAGTTTTTCCTAGCAACAAAATAAGAAAAAAACGCAGTACAGAATATTATTGTGAAAAAAATAATAAAACATTCTGAATGAAATGAAAGTCCGTTTAATTTTTGTTGCATAGTATAAATACCGTGTTCTCATAGACTTCTGTACGAAAAAGGTCATTGTTTTTCATTAATTTTGATAATTGTATCTAATGTTCGATAAAATAGAAGTTTTACTGAAATATCTTGAATGATTTAGTTCAACACTTTGTATAAACATACAGGAAGTTCTCATACATGTATCTTTCAACCGACGAAATGAGATCCGATACATTACCACATTTTAACTAAATCATCCTGAATTAGTTATGTATCAGCATGTTTGGAAATAAAAAAAGGAAATAGCCACTTCGTAATTTCATAATGATTAAATCTGATATAAGAATTGCATTTTAAAAGTTAAATTTACTATCTTAAAGTGACTACTCAGTATGGATTATCAGTCTCAACTGGAATTTAATCTTTAAGTACCATTAAAACTGGCTGTCAAAATGTCAATCTAAAACCCAGCGGAGACCGAAAATTGTTTTGTGAACACTAGGCATGGGAAGGTCCAAGGTCAAATTCAGATCATCATGCATACATATGGTATGTGTAGATACTCGGCTTTGGGGAACTTGGGCAAATATTTAAACTCATGAAAACTCACGGTATATATTGGTTTAAAAGTTTATAATGTAGCCATCTTTTATATCCTGATAACGTGACCGAGAAAACTGAATGAATTCAGTACCGTATAAAAATGAATTTGTAGGGTTTGAAATAGTTCAGAATATACATGTATAATACCAAGTAAGACATTTTTACCGCGGTGCATTAAACTGTCACGCATCGTATCGTGCATATTCAAAATTGTGCGTCGTACAATAGCATTTCAGCGACCCGAGTGCAATAGTACGAAACTATGTTTCTAAAATCACTATATACATTCTTTGATACCAGATATTTAACTAACTTGTAACATATGTTGTTTTGATTACCTAATTAAAAATAGGTTCTCTTGCGGCACAGGGGAAGAGTGTCTGTCTCCTTACCAGGTGGTCATTGGTTCAAATCCTTGATTAAAAGGTATGTTGATCATTGAATTAACAGCCGTTTTCACTGCTAGCGAATACTGGCTAGAACCTCGCGAAATTGACTACAAGCGTATAAATAAGTTAGTACACTTCAGATAAAAAAGAATAAGTTCGCGATGTCTTGTTTATAAATACGGTAGTCGAAAGATTTGTATAGATACATTAATAAAAAAAGGGTATAAAAGGTAAAAGGATATGTTTTAAAAAATGCGCCCACGCTGTTAAGAACGCTTGTAAGACAAAATATATGTATATCGATAATTCATATATACAATACAACAGATATTAATAGATCTTATAACTGTCTTTTCTCGGATATTTTAAATGGAAACAGTATTAAGGCATTAGAACCGGATGCTAAATATGCCACTGTTCAGTTATGCATAAAAAACTTATATACAGTTTGAGAAAACCCCAATAGTAAGTTCGCAGTCCGTGGTCCGCAGTACGCGTCGAAGTAAGCTGAAAATCTCTATTACCCGGATTGAACACCGATATACTGTACAAGCTCGGTTCGATTGGGCATGTTCATGGGCGGTAGTGGAAATACACGCTACCACCCACCCCCTCTAGCCCCGGGTTGAGCAGAACTCAACATTTTCACATACTACAAGTACAAAAAACAATTTAGAGACATCCGCAGATGTGTTCATACGGCGGTGCACATGGAACCTTCAATGATACACTAGCGTGTAATTCCATGAAAAGCGGCGTATCGTCCCCAGTTGAAATTACGGGTTTGTCCTAAACGAGAAAACAATGGGCATAAATAAACAAACTGAAATTTAAAAACGGGATCTGAGGTTATAGAGCCTGCATATCACAGGAACTGCCAAAAGACGAAAATAAAAAGCAGGCACAGTATCCAGGGGGTAATTATAGAATACATAAAGCTATGACAGCGAGAGTACTGGAACCACCCAGGCCGAACTGTTCAAGCTGAGAAACTATTAAAGTACCAATAACAAGTCATAAAAGTCGTGCTGTTCGGTGTGTGAAGATCGATCATAACAGCACCGGAGACAATTTACGGCCGCAACACGATACAAACAACGCTGCTGTGATAATAAAATAAAAAAGGGGAAACTCGGTTTGATTGAGTTGATTGAGCCTGTTCATGGACGGTAGTCGAAATACATGCTACAAGTCCACGCCCTCTAGCCCCGGGTTGAGCAGAACCTAATATTTACACATGCTACAAGTACAAAAATAAACAATTTAGAGACATCTGCAGATGTGTTCATAGGGTGGTGCACATGGAACCTTCAATGATATACTAGCGTGTAATTCCATGAAAAGCGGCATATGGTCCCCAGTTAAAATTATGGGTTTGCTCTAAACGAGGAAATAATGGGCAGAAATAAACAAAGTAGAATTCAGAGAAGGGATCTGAGGTTATGGAGCATGCACAAAGCTAAGTTTTTAAAATCAGGTAACCAAGATGCCGAGGTCAGTGAAGTCAGATCTTGTTATGGTGTTGGTAAAGGTTTATGTCATTGGTTCTCCATTTCACAGAATCTTTAGTACCTGTGAACCTATTACACTTACTCCCTCAAATTGGAAAAAGGTTCTGGTGAGCGGGAGAAGGTTTTTAGTCCTTGCAAATATATGTTTAAAGTAACTTGGGCTAACTTCCAGAGTATCCCCCAAAGGCATATTTGCATTCTTTTACTGCTTTTATATATCTCCACATTGCATTTTAGCATTTTATCAGACACCCGCCCCCCACACATCCCCCAACCACACGCGGCTTGTGGTTACGGTCGCTAACAAATAGGTTCGAATTTCGCTTCTTTTGTTAAACACTTTCATTTGAGAAAGCAAGCTAGGTAGCTCATGAAAATGCCTTGTTCTACAACGGACCAAAGGGGCCACAAAAGCTGGAAAGTAATAACATGGTCTAAATTTGTGTAGGTGTGAACTAAAACACAGCAGAACGAGACATCCATAGACACCCATCTCGTCTCTACCTACACAAACTTGTTTATTCACACCTAACTTACCCACAATCAATTCAAATTAAAAAACGTCAATTTTTATACCGAATTTCTTACAATATCCATGTGTATCTTGTTGTTCGGATCCCTGTGCCTACCTAGCTCCTCTACGTCTGCCCCAGTTATAAATGGTAAACATATTTGTTTTCATACTTCTTTCTCTTTCACCTTTAATAATCTCCAAATGACTTTTTATTCTATCTCTCTCGTACTCTTCCGACGTTATGCTCTCAAAATTTGTATGTTATATAATTTCCTATTTTCATTTCTGATTCCTTTTTAACTCGTCTTTCTTTTTCTATACTGTTTCTAAACTGTCTGCACTTGTTCTATTGGATCGGCTGAAAACCATTTTGAATAATTGGATACACAGACTTCACAATAACTCTTTATATATTTGTTATTTTATTTTTTCCCTTTCACCGGAAACATGAATTCTGTAAGTGAAGGATATGTGACTTTTGTATTTTCGCGCATGCAGGGTACACAGGACTTAAATGATTACAAGGCTTAGATTGTATGTGTAATGAATTTACATTTCTGATAAGCCTGAAACCATGAGCTATCAAATATTCATACGTAAAAACCAATTTCTGCAGTGCATTTTTATGAGAGTAATTTTTGTTGAATGACACCGCCACTAGTAAATTAGACGAACCATGTTGAATCCGGAAATTATTGTAATTACGGGTGGGCCTTATGGTAGAACCATCGACCTGGATGGCTTCCTTAGATGACAACACGGACCAAAGATCAGACGCGAGCGGCAGTAATTCGAAGTCAGCTACCGTAACCACGTTGGTTCCAATTGGACGGTTAAGAAATGTGGTGCATGATTACAAAATGTGTACATGGCTACAATAAATAATTGTAGGCATTATTTGCCGTCGTTTTTAACCCATTTACGCAGAACCAATACCTCACGACCATTTCTTGTAATTGAAGGCAACAAACCAGACATAAAAGCGCATGAGACTGGTCATCAAACATATGCAATCTCGATGGAAATATTATAGATACACATCAAATCACAAGTAAACTGACAAGCAGATAACATACGCAAGTGCGTCGATAACATATATAAAAAGAAAAAGGTGAAATCGAAATGCAGAGTAACGATCTTGAAAATAAAATGAGCAGTGTTTTGTCACATCATAGTGATGGCGAATTGGCCCTTTCTCAAGTTGAACGATATCCGCTCATTTCTTCAACAGTTATGTCCTGGTCCTTGTCTATCCTAGACATTTTGCTGTGACGAACAAATCTACTTCAGTAAATATCTACAGAAAATGTCATAATTGCAGAGCAGCTTCCCTGTAACTTCTGTTTCATTTGCCTTTGAAATGAACAAATGGTGCACACAATAAATAATCAAAAATATATATCCATTTGATACTTTAGGACCTTATAATGAGAGGTGATAAAATATGCAGTTATTATGTAAACATATATGCTCTATGGAGCAACGGCTTTACCTGTACTCTATCATGCAGATAATGTAATGAACTCCATTATCCCAAATGCACCACTGGGTATGA
The DNA here is from genome assembly GCF_021730395.1 of Mercenaria mercenaria. Taxonomy (NCBI): domain Eukaryota; kingdom Metazoa; phylum Mollusca; class Bivalvia; order Venerida; family Veneridae; genus Mercenaria; species Mercenaria mercenaria. The sequence continues at coordinate 7,657,746 of NC_069364.1, forward strand.
GAAGACACTAATGGGGCTCTATTCTTCACTCAAATACCGCTGTTGTGATGGTTAATTAAAGATTTGTGTACGGCATAGAAGGAAGGAGCTGTTAGCATGTTTTTTCCGAACAAAACGAAAATTTATTTAATCAATAAAAATGAGAGATAAACTACGTGTTGAAGAGATGCAAGGCATAGGAAGCACACAGATTGTTATGTAGCGTAGATTGTTGTATCAAATTATGAATACTAGTCGTATTACATCTGTAATATAGTAAAAACATAGTAACTGGGGAAGATTATATATTCCGACCGTGACAACCACATGATACTTGATCACATATCCTGACTGTGAGGGGGTGTCAACGGGAAGAAGCAGATGGGCGCCTATAGACAGTGCTATCAGGCTGTAATAGCACACATGTCCTAACACGGTTCATAGAATTATGTTACAAGATTAGAGCCGGCAAACTGTAATCTGTTTTAGATTTTACAAAACAATTACAAGCTTAATGTCTGCTGTAAAAGTAGCATAGTAAAAACTAACAAGAGCTTTTCAATAACAGCGTGCTCGACTATTTGAGAACTTTCTATATAATACTAGCTTACATACAGAAGCTTTACATAAAATGTGCGTAATTCTTAAAATATAAAATAAAAAACAGGTGATTCTTCAACTGTAAAATAGAAAACAGGGTCGTCCAACGCGACAAAAATGAAAACGTTGCAGACTTGGTTTCATTGACGGTACTGGAAATGCTAGCTTCAGGCCATGCCCATTAGCCCCTGGTTGAGCAGAACTCAACAATTACACATTTTATAATCTCCAAAATATACTTAAGAGTTGTATTCATACGTTGGTGTACACGGACCTTCAATTGTACGCAGAATGTAAGTTAAAGAGATTGGACCTAGTTCAGAAAGGTCATTTCATGATGCCAAAGAAATGTTCGAAAGTGTTTGGTACAATAGTTCCTGAAAAACCTGCTTACGTGCAAAACTTTCAAAATATTTCTAAGTTAAAAATGGCATTAATTTGACAAAATGTTAGCCTGCTTATGAAACCGCTCTCTTGGATCATCCTGTGTTGCCGAAACGTAAGACGATATTAAAAACATTCATTTAAGAAGTTTCTGGGAAAGTTGCTTTCATGCAATAGTTTCAAAAAATTTCTATGCTGAAAAGCGGTAAAATTTTATTAAGATAACAGCTGGAGTTATGTAACTTGTCGTATGAGGTCACCTTATTATGCCAAAGATAGCTATGAAGTTTCAAAGCATTAGGTGTAGATGTTTCTGAGTACCCTGCGTACATGAAAAACTTAATAAACATTTGTGAGTTTAAAACTTTCAAAAACATAATAGCTAGACTTTTATCACTTGTTTTATCTGACATTATGTGAAGATTGAAAGCATTTGGCTTAGTAGTTTTTGAGCAACCTGATAACATGCAAAATTTCTGTGAAGCGGACGCAGATGCCGACGATAGGTTGACAACAAAAGCTTTATGCTAATTCCCAATGATAACGTGATTCACGAGCAAACCCGAGTCATGATAATAGGTAAAATAACAATTCATAATGCGTGTGCAATACTTGACGAATACATATCAGTATATGGTTCATTTGAAATATCCACTAAATGTTTGGCAAAATAGCTCTGTCTGACAAGGTACAAATACCAATAGCAAATCAACAAATAGTCTGTAAAGTTCGAATCCTAATGACATCCTTTTTTCAGATATTTTTTACCAATCCGTTTTCAGTTTTGTCGCTGTATTCTTCATTTATTTCTTTGATGGTTTGCATTTGTGCATATATTCTTACATGACATATGTTCATTATTCACTTTCTATTTATATACTGAACAGCAAAAGAAACTATCCAGATGTGTAACTGGTATATTTTGAAATATTTTTTTTTTTTCAAATTTGAATTGTTTCTTCATACCAACATTACACTTGAAGATTTTCACTTGATAAATTTTCAAAAATGAATCAACCGTGAAGTCGGTAGTCCCACAATAGCCATGTGAAAGGCTATATCTTTCGAGTGTCAGTTGCATTGTAACACCTAATTGGGCGCTCGCGCTAAATTTGATTCAGTCGTGCGGTGCAACCAACAACAATTTTTAAACTATATGCTGTTTTTCGAGTTAGCCAATTATCAATATTTCCAATGACAATAAAATTTCACAAAAAATGTAAATTACAGGCGCGCGAGAATTTCGTGCAAAACGGCTATTGGGGGACTACTGACTTCACGGTTAATCGAATTCTTAAAATTTTACACGTGAAGTTCTACAAATGTAATGTGATATGAAAAACACAAGTGATTTATAAATTGAAGTTTTTAAATAAAAATACCCCAGTTATAAAACTGGATAGTTTCTTTTGCTGTTCAGTATATGTTTAATATATGCATTTAACTAATACCATCTTGATATGATACTAAACTTTCCTCAACTCCCAGAGAAAAAATGAAGGAGTGTCTGTCTTTTATGCAAAAATAAAATTATCTGCAGTCACTGAGTTTCGAACTCACAAGGCAAAAGATCTATGAACATTATTAGTATACTTTAGCTAATTTGTAATTGATATGAAAAGTTTAGATTTTGACAAGTTACAAAAATGTCGAGTTCCCTGTGCTACATTTAATTCCATTAATAGTTATTTTTGTAAACATCACGATATCGTTTAGGCATAGTATTTTCAAATTTTCAAATAGTCGTGCAAAACCTGAAAACATCATGTTTACAAAAACTCTAAAACGATACATTAGCAATGTTATTCGGTACAATACAGGTGAAAAACAGATGCTTACTGGGTACTAAAACTATTACATTTACAAGTTAAAGGCGGGATTCAAAACGTAGGTGTTTACTGTAAACTAAAACTATTACATTTACAAGTTTAATACTTTACAGCAAAATCCTTCTTAAGTCCTTTCTTTCAAAGGCATTACTCTAGCATTGATTTACAGATTACAGTTTATCCATGAGATTAGACAGCATTGTTTAATCCACATTTTACATGCGTTGTAATTTTTAACAAGTCGGAAGGTTGTCGAGACCTGGGGCTTTCCCTATTTTTTTTTTTTTGATTATCGTTGCACCGACACATGAAAGGTCATATGGCGACTTTCCAACTTTAGTGGTGGAGGAAGATACCAGGTGCCCCTCAGTGCATTATTTCATCACACGCGGGCACCTGGGTAGAACCACCGACCTTCCGTGAGCCAGCTGGATGGCTTCCTCACATGAAGAATTCATCGCCCCGAGTGAGGCTCGGACCCACATCGATGAGGGGCAAGTGATTTGAAGTCAGCGACCTTAACCACTCGGCCACGGAGGCCCCTTTCCCTAATTTAGTCTGCTATTTGGTCTAGAGTACTCAATTGACATACTAAAAGTATGTGGAAAGCTATCACCGACCTTTTTCAACGATGAAGCGGTGTTTAATACTATAAAATAGTCCATCATTTTGTATAATTTCCAAAGGACAGTTTTTAACCCTTTATTCACAACTAATATTTTTAAAATGTATTTCCAGAACGGCTATGTATTATTAGATACCAGCAACTACAGTACTGCCTAAGAACTATGAATTGCCTTTTTGTCGTCCGAACTGATCGGTCAAGTTCTGAGTGCATAAACGTGCATATCATAGTTTGTTTGACAATCAATGGTATTTTCTTGATATGTTTAAATAAAAAAACTCTAGAATATAATTCATTGTGTATATCTTTATAAAGAAAGCCTTCGAAATCCTGAACATATTTTTTTATAATCACTATCTCCTTCAAATAATAATTCAGATGATAATTTCCTGATCACTAGGTAAGCAGTTTTAATGAAAATTTACAAATGTATCCAATAATTCAAATGGTACATAGTAATGATTAACAATAGATGAAACTTCAGGTCAATAAATGTATAGTTAGTTTACCATATTTCTTCCATTCATAACAATTTACAGGTAAAGCTTTCTTCATCCTGATTAAAGACAAATTCACAACAATATTTTCTGGACTCAATAGCGGTCAACCTGGTTTTGAAGTACTTCCGGGTCGTTGTATCCTGGAAAATAGTTCTTTGAAAATGTGAAGTCTCCATGTCAAAGCCATCCCTATTTTGCCTAGTTACATTTGAAATGTATCTATTGACACTGTGTAAATTTTGTGTCATTTCTGATGTCTTTAACGGTTGTTTAGTCTGTTTTGTGCAGGACCACATTTATATGCGGAAAGATTAAAAAGTTACACTGGACCAGACGAACATGAAGATTGTAAACATTGAAACGTAGCAAAAAAGTTCATTGTTTATGCCAGTTGTTTTAATTCATTAATGACTGAAACAGTGTTAAACTTTAGAAATACAGAGCTGCCAATTGCTGTAATTCTGTTGTGAAATTCACAGTTCGTGTCCAAACATTCTTGTTTAACTATACAGCAAAGAGGAAGAAATGATACCGGGCCGACACCCTAAATTATCTGAATAACGGCATTTGAAATATCCACAAACACAGATAATATAATTCAATTACTGATAGTTATAAATCTGAAAAAAATACATGGCCTTCGATGTGCTGGTAGGTGATGAAGTAGGCACGTTCTACGATTGTTCAAAGTATACAGTGAAAAGAACAAAGCCCGACTTGTAAGACGTGCACGGCCACGGGGATTCAAATTGAAGATATTTGGATTAAACATAGAAATATTGTTCAGATAAAGTTTTCAAACCATTTGTTATCAGTGTGTTTAGTTAAATATTTTAGATCTAGAGCCAAAGCCAGTGCTTTCTGGGAAAAAAAGTTTGTTCACAGATCCTAACTGAGCCATCACATTAATTGTCTCGGGCCCAAATCGTTTTAAACTTAACTTCTTTAGTACGGCACTCACATATTCTATCAAAATGCATATATTCATTTTTAAAAAATGTTTAGCTTTTCAAATAAGTTGTGTAGATATAAAAAATAATTTCTGTCGTATTGTAACCCCAATTTTCCCTGTTTGTATATTAATTGGCTGTGAATTGATTGAAAGAAAGAATCTGAAAAACAGACCTTCCCAATTCAAAATTTCTTGGTCAATCAAAGCACAACAAATAACACTTTTAAAGAGTGGCCATATTGGGATCATTTTTTGTCCGTCTGTTATCATTTTTGACTGAAATGAACCTCTACCACAAAAACTTAAGCTAAGCTTAACTGTTAAGAAATTATTCCAATGGATTCGAGCAATGTCGAAGCATTTGTGTGTCCAACTCCGTTTGGTCTCATTGGTCAAGTGATTTATTACTTTCCCCTCACCTCTACCGTTTGGAGTTTCACTAGGGGCACAAAGTTGCTCATGTGTCGGAGCCATCTAACTGGGTTTCAGCAGATATGTTATTCCACTTGGGTGCCTGTTTTGTCTTAAATATTCCTCATCCTCTGCCGTTAAATGGGCACACCTTCAGATTAATGTAGAACAATCAAAATTAAAAATAAGACACTCATCCCTCAGTAATTATAAATACAAAATAAAAACAAAGTGATTCAGTGAGTTTTAACAAGAATTTAATTGCAAAACCATTCATGTAGTCTTTAAAACATACAGAAAAGCTATCTACTGTCTTAGTCACACTGTAAATGTTTAAAGTTCTGTATTACTCTTAAAGAAATGTTAACTTCATGTATAATCATAACTGCAAAAAAAAAAAAAAAAAAAAATACCCGCTCGCTCCATGTAAAAGCTACCCGCCTCTGAAAAAATCAAAATTGAGAAAAAAAAAATTTCGCTCGCTCGCTCCCATTTTTTTGAAAATTTTCCGAAGAACTATTAATCAATTTGGTATGGCCTTATTACATTTTTTTTCTCAATATATCTCTTAGATATTCGGCGACCCACACTTTTTTCTTTCTATTTTGAAGCATATCTGTGCGTAACTAAAGCAGCAAAATATTTTTAAAATCTTAACAAAACTTTTTTGTCGATTTAAATACATTTTACCATTGAAAAAAGTAAGTGTGGTAATTATGTCAACTTGTAAAAGTGAAAGAAAACTATTAGTGACATTAATGCTTATATATTACTGCTATCACCATGTAAACATAGTACAAGAATTTATAATAAATTCATATATATATTTAACTTACATTCAATTTACATCCAATGCTATGATCACTCGGTCTTCCTAAAACAATACCTGTAACTAGATTTGTGATACCTATCAACCTATATATGCAGTCCTTTGAAAATCGATGTTACCTTGACAATTATCATATGATGAGTAGTAATACCCAGTATTTATTTCCTTCTTAAAGGAACATCTCATTTCAAAACGTAGGGATGTATTAAACACATACTGCACACTTCATATTCAATCAATACAACGATTAATGTCACATCTTTTTGCTGTAAAATTCTCGCCTCATTTCGTTCTTGCTGGGGCTAAACTATTTATGATTTGGAGTCTGGCATCAACTCAAAGAAAATACCACTTATGTACGACAGAGTGTACCCTTATGACTAAAATACAGGTCCATCTCAAAATTTAACTACATAGCAATTTGTTTAATATCTTTTGCATACAATTATTTCGGCTAAATCAGGATTACGTTGCAAAAGAGCCATGATTTTGTTTAAGCGATTAAGTTTAAATGGTAGATCATATTAAAATAGTGAAAATGTCTCAAAATTTATCGGTTTATTCGATAAATATTTGCACCCAGCCAACATCTTCTTCAGCCTTGGAAAGAGGAAAAAGCCACAAGGTAGAGATGGTACCTACCCAAATAAATCAAAGAGGGACAACTCTGAATTGACCAATAAACTGAAGCCAACATTAAACATTGGTCAAAAGTGAAAGAAAAATCAGATAGGTCCTTTTTCAAACAATTTATCAGGCAGACAAAACATGACCTACATTTGTTTAAATCCCTTTGTATTCAATATACAATATGCACGCTTTTCTCATGACTTACACTGACAGTTATTTTGTAAGTTGTAGTAAGGCCCTGATAGAAAGTTTAGTAATGCATGAAGATGATATTGAATAAGCCATAAATTCCTTTGAAGAAAATTAACGACATTAAGAAACGTTATTAAGTTTTGATCTTTTAGCCAAAGTTATTTTTTTATTGTTCTCAGTAGTGATACATTGGTTTATTTCGATGAAAATGCTGGCATATTACGTAAGGTTGAGTTGATGTCTTGTGATAATAAACTAAGACAACAACCAACTAAATGTGCTGTCGCCAGTAAAATCTACCATACGATAGTGAGGAACCGATGAAAAGTGGAGGAAAGACGTATCTATATAGCTACATAACGGCAAGGCCAGGCCAAGCAACCAACATTGAAGGTAACATTTCTAGAGCATTATTATTATTTTGCAAATTTTATTATAGCTAGCTTGTATGTTAGGATTATAACAGGATACCAGCAATTATAAAGGCAATAAGGGGAGTTAATTAATGAACATATTTCAAGGGAGATAATTTTATCAGAAAAAAAGAAGTTCGGCACTGTGAGTGATATAGAGAAATATCTCACTGATATTTTTCAGTATTTCACCAGTAAGCATAACATAAATTGGTTTACACAACATTTATATATCAAAATGTAAAAATGTATATATATCCAACAATGAGAAATAACAAACAAAGTTAAATTGGTAACACAAAAATTCATTGTCATCAAATATTATTACAATGTTTTAAGGTACTGGTTGTAATTACTATATTTTAAGGTAGTTGATAGGTAATGACTCTATGTAATGTATTTTAAGCAATTCGCAATTTAAACATTCTCTGGAGGGAACTAGCACGATCATTTGCTTTCCTTGAAAAACGAATAAATGCTGAAAAAGCATATGGAGATTACTCTATTTGATGATTTTCGTTGCAGGTCAACTACCCTAAACAAACTATAAGGTGTTTTATTTATTGTTGAAAACAAAGTAATCGGATAACTTCAAATATCAACATTAATTTACAACTTACTGTTTACACAACTTGAAAAAAAGGTTTTTGTTGGGGCCTCTCATTTACAAATATATCAACAATTATCACCTGAATTGAGTGCATTCATGAGTGGAAAATATTGATGTTAAAATGGTGTAGGGGTTTGTTTACAATATAAAATCTTTAATAACTTCTTTAAGGTACATTTTTGGTATGGTTTTGGTAAGCTTATAATAAAGAGCATGTCATTCTCTTTCACTCAGATTTTTTTCAAGCGTTTTAGACTCTTGGCTAGTCTTGGAATTTGACTTTATTAAAAGACAAAAGGAAGTTCAGTATAGGCTCTTTCAAAATGTTGGAAGTAGAGTAAACTTACATTATACTCTATTGAATTTATTTAGCTGTGAGAGCTTTTGATATAGACTATAATTGGGGAAGTCCTAAAATCTTTGAAAAACGGTCAATACAAGAGTTGTCCATTTTGCTTCAGATATTTTGAGAAAATCATATTTTAGATATCAAATATTTTTATTTTTGACATGGAGAAGACGAAAACCATAAATATATTTAGAAAACTGGTGCACTTAGCTATCATTTCACTCTGAAAAAACCCTGTAAAGATGAATTTGAATTTTTTAGGTACCATCTCTACACAATGACTTAGATCTGGTGAATAAGCAGCGGAATAATTGATTTTTACCACTTTTACATCTCTTTTTAGAACGATGGTTTATTTGTGAGCCATTTCGTTGTCATTGATAAAATGTAGACCGCGAAGACTAGTCCTTGGACGCATTTTTTTTTGTATTTTCGTTTTACAGATGTCGGTTATTTGTACCTATAAAACTTTCCAGTGATTGACTTACCTGACGGTTCAGGAATTGGTACATCAGTACCTTTTGAGTAAAAGAAGATAGATTACAAAACCTTTTCGATACTAGGTGGTTCACTTGCAATTCCTGGTCTATGGTCGGTGTTTTTATTTTGTTTTGTTCTTTTGGGATCATGGAGTGCATTCATTGTATCTTTTATAGAATTCCGCTTAATCAAGTGTAAGCGGGGCATGAGGGGTGTTACACATTTCATTGCCATTCATGGACAGACTCAGTCAAAACGAGTCTGTTATAATGTTGTTTGGTTGCGTTCTATGCTTCCAAAATATATTTTCATAGATTTATAAACTAAACTATTACAATAGCAGTCTTTAAACGTTGTGTTGTGGCTGCAAAATGTCTTCCTGTATTTAGATTCATTCTAATATCTTATATATTGGTCCTTTAGGATCATCGAGGGCATTCTTTGTTACCATATCAGAGTTCCGCTTAAGCCGGTGCTAGGGAACATGAGCGGTGTTTTATAACCATCATAAACAGACAATTAAACCGAGTCTGTTATTTTGTTTCTCGGTTGCGTTCTATGATTCCAAAGGATTTCTTCAAATATTTTATTGATTGCTTCTATTCATGAGATATCATGAAAGTGCTACACACCTCACGGCCCCTGTCAATGGGTTAAGTGGAAGTCTATTATAGTAAAGATGAATTTTCTCCATGATCTCACACGACCAGATAATGTAACAACACTGAGTCCCAGTATGAGGAGACTAGTCTCTTAATACGTTATTATTTTTGGGTTATTTCAAATATGTAGTTAGAAACAGCCAATAAAATGCTGGACGTGTGCGACTGGACCTTTCATTCTATATGTCATATTTTGTTTCTTGTATAATGTGTTCGTAAGATGGAACTAGCGATATAATTTAACTCATTCTATATTATTGCATCGTAAGATGGAACCAGCGCTACCATTTAACTCATTTCTTTATTATTGCACTAACTTGAAACTTTATAATTTATCTACATAAACGTTTCCAGCTGTATTTGAGCAATGTAAGATCCTCTATGGTACAGATAAATTAATCAAATGATTTTAATAACAAAAGCAATGAAACAAAAGTCCTGTTAGAACATTAAAATACTGTGATGAAGCCTGCCTGACAAAACACGTGGAGGAAAACTGTTTTGCTAAACGAAAAGCCATAGAACTGATACATATTTTATATTATGCATATATGACCAAGATAGACAAAGGGAGGGAACACTTATTTTACCATTGATCACCTCTTTAATTGCTGTTAAACACGCATTTGTCAGTACAAATATTTTACAAATGTAAAGAAAAACCATGCTAAGTACGTTTAACAAATTTATACTTATGCTGAAACTAAATCTTGCTTCATTAGAAAAATATAATATTATTAATATCCCAAGTTAAATGGTGCATAGTGAGTTCAACAATGCTAAAAAGACCACTCAACGTCAACCACATAACAAAAATCAAATTGACCACCTTTAAGATGAGGAATATTTAATGGTAGATGTATCGCCATATATAATTCCATTAAACGTATCTTAAAAGATTTTTTTCATATCCTTAATTCCAATTTCTAAAAATAAATTCTATTTCAGAAAAGAACTATGCTTCTCTGATCAAAAGGAAATAATACTTTATTTTCATTTTCATAAGCTAAGCAATTGAATATATTTTGTATGTTAAAAACACTTTTCAGATTTCAAATCGAAAGGACAGTGTCACCTGTCTTAGAACGAATATCGTTGGGAAGACTGCAGTGTATTTTTATTAACAAGTTGTTTTTCTTGAGATCTATTATCTAATGGGAAGTAATATATTTATCTTTGAGAGAGTAATATCTTCATTGAAAAAGATATTATATTGTAACATAGCTCAGCTGTTCATATTTTCAAATTCAAATTATGAAAATATCAGTTACTTGCAATTAAATTTTCATTAAAAAGAGCCTAAAGAGTTCATCTTGTTTGACAGAAATGCAACATACTTTGTTCTAGTAACATATGGAGTCAGAGACATTAATACATTAAAACATATTTCCTTGTATTTATTTATATTTCAAGAATGTGTCAGATAACCATAATGTATATTGCCTATAAAAGTTTTAAACTAATAAGTGACATATAAAGTATTTATATCTGGTCACTATAGTATTAGAATTGAGTGTATGAAAAGTCCCAATATATATCTCAATGTAAACTTGAAATGAACCAGTCACAATAACAAAACAAAACAATATAAAATATCAACACCTCTGTTCATACCGAAGCACTCATAGTATTATCAAAAGTCCTGTTCCACTTATCAAACAGTGCTTTTCATTCTTGTCATGCCTTTAATATCATGTTAACTTGTTGGTTGTTATATATTATGTACTTTTGGGATTAAATATGTTTAAACTTAGTATGGAAAATCCCGCCAAAATCTGATATACAAAATGTAAAAAAGATATGGCACAGTGTGTTCTATTTTAAACATACACTATCAAAGCTGTTATAATCTGACTCACCGGAAACTAAACTTCGCAATTATTTATGTAATTTAATATATGATAATACATGTATATGGTTTGTCGGAATTGCTCTCTCATAGATTAAATGCGATACTCGTGAAAATATTGTATATGGTGTTCAGTCGGCGAAATAGATTTCGAATTAACACAATTCGAACAAACAAATATCCACCAGTTCGTATGTAAAAAGTACATTGGTTTATTTACACTGTCTTGTGCCTTTGGAACATGGTGCGGGTAAGAGTGAGGTTAGGTGCACCATAAACAGGTTTAAGCTCCCCAGTGGTGGTTTTGCCACTGACCGTTCCAAGGCGGTGCCCCACTGTGTTCCTGTATTTGTTTGTTTTGTCTTTTTGTGTTCATGTTTGTGTATGGTGTGCAAGAGTTGTTCGTGTGTGTCTTTGGGGAGGCTGCGTTTTTTGAACGTGGCTTTCCCTGTTGGATATTCTTCCTTGTTTGTTTTACTGGTATACCTGCAACCATATTCATTTTGTGAGCGGCTATTTTGTTTGATTTGTTTTATTATGCAGATCACACTTTGTGAAGTCTGTAATGCAAATAAATTACAAATGAAAGAAAAAAAGAAAGAAACACTTTTTGTTACAGACACAATGTTAATAATGAACACTGTGTATAGTCCTTGTAACACTAGCATTGTAATTGTTTGGGATAGTTTGTCCCTTATTCAATCTGGAATACCGATATTTACTAGAAATTATTTGAAGTTGTAAAAATGTTTTGGGGTTTCTTCTTATTTCTATTGTTTAAAATATGAAAAACGTTATTTATTATACCTAATGGAGTAGACGATAATGGTAAACTGTTATGCTGAATTAAAAAATTAAGTATTCAAGGTTCATGATGAGACTTTAATAACATTTTGAGTAGCTGTTTCAAATGAAATACATTGCTTGCATCTGTGGCGACATCTGCTAATAGATATCTCAGCAACATAACAAAGACCTTTGTGTACAGGGGAAGGTTGCAAATATACGTGTACATTTCACTTCGTTACAAATAGTATGGAACTTCAACTAGAATCCCGTAGTAGGTGAGATGTTTATTCATTATTTTATATGTCCGAGCTTTAGCTTCAGTTGAACGTGATGCAAGAAAATTCCCCACTGCTCTGACGATAAAAATCTTGATATTTGAATATTTTGATTTCAACTTTCATATGAAACGTCGATATACTTCTAGGTTTAGTTGAAAATAAGCATGTCTTTCTTATTACTGTGTATAATTCATTTTAGTTATTGAATATGAAGTTCTTTTATCAGAGGTGAAAGTAACTGTGAGATGGACAAGTTTAAATGATGTTTATTATTCGGTGTTGTAGCATTTTGGCAAGAACAGCCAGAAATAGATTACTCAGCTTGTTTACCTGCTTAGGGACATAAGGTACATGTTTAAAGCAAGAATATTCCCTTCCCCATCATTGATTAAGAACATTTGGTTACATTTAGGACACAAGGCATGAGAAACTGTCCCGTTAAAATCAGTTACATTTGAAACGAGTTTACACAAAGGACAAGTAAAAGTTGCAACTTACAATCCTTTCAGGGACTTCATTAGCTTTTCAGCAACCACTGATCCATGAATACGATAGTAGTCTTTTTCTCTCTGTGAAAGATCATTCAACGTCCAAAAGACATCTATAAACTCCAGACCCAGAACATCTGCATTCTCAACTCTAAAGAAACCCATATCACCCCAGTTTTCTCCCCACGAATTCATCAAACGAAGACATTTGCTGTTGTAACTTGTCAAAACAACTGCATGTCCGCTTGGTCTGGCATTCTGACTCCTTGCACTTATGTCTAAGTCTTCCTTTTTCAAAATTCCGCTTGGTTTGTTGCGAAAGAAACTTCCGAACGTGTCCCACTCATCGTCGGTGAGTCGAAATTTTGAAACAACCGGACGCTTTGCGGAAATTGCTTTCAGTGCTCCGTTAACATCTACCTCTTTACAATGCAACCGATAAATTGGGCAAACTTCTTCAAGTACTCGAAAAGTACTTGCTCCATCAGATCCGTGACGGTCGATCATGTCGTCACGGAGCTTTTCAAAATCTGGATAATCACCGTCTCGACCGAGAATCCTATGCATAGCTAAATGAAGAACTGTTGCTGATGCGTTTGCATAGCAAGTCCCACCTAACTGTTCACGTGCTTTGATGCTGGTGTTCTTTTGGTTAATGTAAACATCAAGCGAAACAGACGCCAGTAATTCTGTTAGAGCATCTTGACAGCAAACAGCGTTACGTGCGAGATCGCAGACATCTTGCAAATTGTCTGGATGATTTATTTGAAGAAACAACTTGGTCTCATTGTTTGCTATATCCATCCGCCACCCATGTTTGATGAATACTGTCCTTGTTATCAAGTTTGTCGGGATGCATGAACTCAAACTGAAAAGAAACTTTGCACCATCCTCCCAGTCTAACTCACTAGTGCTGTACAATCTTCGAGGTTCGAATTTTAATGATTTTGAAATGTAACAGCCAACTATCTGAACGTCTAACGTTGCTAATTGCCGCTTAATTTCGTGAATATCACCTTTGTCTGTTGGACGGCCGTCTGACAAGATAAATAATAACTTCTGATGATTTGGATATATAGACATCGACCTCAAGAACAAGTCTGATGCCTGTCTTAATGCGGAGTATAAAGGTGTTGTACCATAAATGAATGGCTCAACATCTTTAAGCAATTCTTTAGCCCTCTTGGGAGTAAGATTCTCCTCTCTTATGTACTCGCGAATAAAGTGTGCAAGATACAATACGTTAAATATAGACTCGTCACTGACACTTTTAAGTACAGGATTATATTCAGGCACGATCGACTTCTGTAGAATTCTTTGTATTTCTTCAACTGTAGCTTGCCGAACTATACTCATTTTTGTTTAAAAGCCTTGGAATTTATGACTGTTATTCCAATCACGGCATGCTTTTGGTAAGCAGTCATCAACAAAATAACTTACAAATCTATTGTCTGTTCTAAGCTGACAGAGAAATGACATCGCTATGTTTTCAGACACTGCCTTTTTAATGGTTTTTTTCTTTGCCCACTTTCTGATTGTGCATGCGCCATTCTTTTCAAGAATTTGAAATATTCTTTCGATAGTTTCATCGGTCGCAGAGCCCAAAGGGGCTAACAACCTTGCCTTTTCAAATCTGTTATATTGAATTGTCGAAACAATATCAAATACTTCTTGACGATTTGGTGCCCCAACTCCAACAATAAATGCATAGTTACTTCTAGATACATCGTATTTAACTAGGTTATCAATCACTGTAAAAATTGAACATATCCAAGTTTCTCCTTGCTGGCCGATGTTATTCATATCTGCTACGGCACTCTACATAGAGGCAGATACATCGAGAAGCATTCCAATAAGAGTAGACATGTCAATTATGAAAGTTGAATTCCCAGTTTCTATAAATTATATATATAACTATAATACGGATATGCTGAAGAAAAAAATACTGCCACAATCCACGCAAAGAGTCTTCTATACCTTGAACTTTTTCCAATTGTTACGAAATGTTAAGTAGTGTCTTTACTCCAAAATTTAGATTGTACTTGCCAATATTATATTATTTCAATCCATAACAATATTGCACCGGAAATGTCACATGTAAAACATTTCAAGTGTGTGTTTTTTTCCCAGAAAGTGCTAGTCGCGTTTGAACACATATCTAGGACCTAAAATGAATATCGCATTTTACAAACCTTTCGCATTTCAGGAAGTAAATATGAATTATACATTTGTACATGATTATGATAATGACTGACTAGATAAAAGATACAAACTTTGATTGTTGTTATCTTGATAAGATAAATGTAAAATATGAGATGTGATCCCCGGTCTCTCATTCCATTTTATGTGATGTTCATTGACACAATATATTTTCCACGAATCTTATCGATGACAGTGTGTTGACATTATAAATCATGTAATAACTGTCATGTAAAAATGTATTTGTATTTATATGTCACTAACATTTATCTGAAGCAAATTAAAAGAAACTCTTATATGTCTTCTTTTGTTAAAACTAATCACCTATTATATTTTGATCTAAAGTTTATTGTGTTTTTCATATTTGTCATTTAGAATTTGATGACAAGTTTTAATCAAACTTTATGTCTTGTTATAATTGTGTTATTTTGACAGACCATAAATCGAGATGACCAACATTTTTTTTATTTTTAGGGATACTTACTGAGACTCAAACAATCATAGCACAGACCCCTTTGACTGCAGATGGCAGTTTTCTTATTTATTCATACCTCATATTGGTTCATATATTGGCAAAAATACTGCTTTTACAGGATAAATCAACGTCTGAATCATTTGCTTGTCCATGTGTTGAATACTGCAATAGGGGTGACTAGTGGCCAGTGCAAACACACTGAGCATTAAAAAAACAACAAAAGTTTATTCAAAATGAAACACCTGCATTAGCGGATGTCCTTGTATATTATATTTATAAACCCCCACTACGAGCTTCACCTGTAACAAAAATATATTTTTAGATTTCTTGGTTTTCCGAAAATATCACAAACTGAAATACCGCCTCGGTAGCCTAGTGGTAGAGCGTCCACTTCGAGTGCGGGAGGTCGTGGGTTCGATCCCCGGCCGTGTCATACCAAAGACGTAAAAATGGCACTAGCAGCTTCCTCGCTTGGCGCTCAGCATTAAGGGGATAGTGCTAGGCTAGGACTGTTGAAAAGAAGTTAAACCCGAACACACACACACACGCACGCACGCACACACACACAAACTGAAATGGATTAAGCTGCACGCGTAAAACGCTGTTGTTACGTAGTTTGCCCTGAGTACAGTTTAACCATTTGAATATGCATGAAGACATGCTTTCAGAAGGTGCAGAAGACAGATGGACATAATCAGGATTTTTTTCGGTGCAATTGTCTTCGTCTAATAGTTATAATCAGTAGTGCGTTTCATTATCCCTTTTGAGCCTCAAAATATCCGATTGTTTTAGTTCTTTTCATTTTCAGATGACAATTGAGCTGAAGTTTCATCAGGGCAGATTTCATGTTTCTGTGTTCATTTTTCATAAAACGGCAAAGGATAAACCCCGATTTCTGTCCGGTGACTGGTCGGCTCCCAGAAGTTTTGAAACGTTTAATTTTCGTTTGTCTCAGCTATTTCAATTTCCTTCAAGAGATCGACTTGAGTCCGTTTCATATTTTAGAAACTATAATATTTCATAACCATGCCGTAAAAAGGTTTCGCAACAAGAAAAAGCAAATTAAATTTGATTGCAATATAAAATAATCACAGGCTGCAGCTTTCCCTTTTGTAATGGTTTGGTTAAGGAGGTGGGTAACCTTAATATTTGTAAGTGCGCATGCCCAGCCGGAAGCTAACGATTTACGACGATATTTACGACAAACTGAATGTGTTTGTATATCCAGTCTTCTGAAAAAAATCATGAACCTGTCTCCGATATGATGCTTCATAGTTTAATAATACAGATATATTGTATAGATTGCCGGTCAGGGAGAAACGCTTAAAAACATTGTTGCCCTAAAATGACGTCATTGTCGCCATAACGTTACGTATCAGTTACGCGCAAAATTAACAGTTTTTATTTTGAAAGTACTAAATTCTATGCATTTTCTTCACTTGAACTATTTTCAAACAGCCATTTTTTTGCTGAAATATTTTTTTATAAGTCTTTCGCTCTGAATAATGATCAGTTTTTTGTTCTTTTATTAGTTAAAATGAAATGTTATGCAGAATGTCAGAAAATGGATGATGATAACTGATGTTATTAGGAATACACTTACTTATTATGGCCATTTTCAAAAGAAATATGGCAGTTTGATTTGTAATACATATTTTTCAGTTTCCGTTGAGAATTTGAAATAAGGCAAAGCCTCAAAGCGAGCTCAAAGAAATCGGATTTAGCTAAAAAATATTATGCATAATTAATTTGTCACAAAGAAACTATTCACTACTCGAAAGAATTCGCGAGAACCTATTCACTTGAAAAAAGTCTACATTTAGTGTCACCATACCTGTAACAGTGAATATCATACGTTGCAAAATTTATGGGAAGCCGGTGTCACGGTGACGTCAGTACCGCGTTCCCGTGGCTTTCTGCTTATTAATGACATTTTTTTCCCATTATCTGGCTGTTGCTTGATCTTTTAAATGAAAATAATATTTTTTCAAGCAGCTGGAAATCTTTCTTGCATTATTGTTGAGTGATGAATATTTTTTAGCAATTGAATGAAGTTCTGTAGTCACTGCGGAAAGAAGTATTTCCTGTGAGCACCTGTCCGCTAGGGTGCGCTTTTTAAGAACTTCCGACGAAACTTCTCAAATCCATCAACAAGTGTGAAAGTATACTTGCGTTACTGTAAAGCTCGATTCTCGAGCAGCTCTTCGAGCTCGCTATTTCAAAACTAAGCTAAAATTGTTCAAATTTCAGTAGAAAATTGTGGTTTCTTGAATTTAATTGATGTTACCATGGAAACGAAGCCCGTGACCTATATATCTAAATGTAATATTCAAAAGCGTTGACACTGGTCTATTTAAGGAACTCAGCCACGGCCTTTTATTTGCATTTCAACAATATCTATGGAAATAATAGTAGCATGCAGAACGATTTTTCAATAAAAATGTCAGACGAAGGGTAAATAAATGCAAATAAGACGAAATATTACTTACGTTAGAAAGAAGATGTTTTAAAGCTACACTAACAAGAAAGATTATTTTATTTAATGTTTTTACGAGAAATTACGATAAAAAAGCAAGATATAAACTATTTTTAACATCTCTGTTGCCATGGTTACTTTAAACTTTAAGAAAAACAGATTACCATGTAATGTGCTTGGTATTTTGCAAATAATATTACCCAGATATTCCATGTTGGTCATTAACAACAGAATGGCACTGAAGCCGTGAAGAACCTGTTTTCAAACATAGTTGTTTAAAAATGAAAATGCGTTACCATGGAAACACGAGCCCTGTGGCATATACATTTCTAGCTTATATTAGAAAGCTATCGCGCATACTCATAAAATTATCAATTATGCAGACTTCTACGGATTACAATGAAGCCGAAGTTCACTGAAAAGTGTTAAATATCTATATCCTTTTTGCAGGGCCATGTACTTCAAACCTGGATAAAAACTGTACTTGAAGGGACAGAGGTAAACGAAATGGAGTTTGTAGCCATTAAAACATTAAATAACCTAAAATACAAAAAAGAATGCTGCGGTTATATTAATTTTAATTTACTCTGGTAACAAAGTAACATACCTCCTTAAGAATCAGTATGAGGCAACTTTATGAAGATTTTCCAAAGGTTATATCTTTGCATTTGTGTCTCACATTGCATGTTGAACGGAGGAATTATAGATATTGATTCATCAAAATTGATATATCGTTTCTGTTATGACACTATTTAAGTCTTACACGTGTGTTTCTTTTGAATCAGTTTGTTTTTCCTGTATCTTGTTTTAGTATGTTTTACAATTACCAAACAGTTTTGAGTATAGACTTTACTAGATCATTTAGTTCTTATTGTTAGTATCAGATGGAAATGTTTTCCGAACAAAGGCTACATTACAAACTATTATTATAAAGTGTGGAGGTAAGTTATTTATGCATTTGAAATATATGCTTTTGTGTACCTGTAATCTGTGTAGCATATTAAAAGATTTACTTTGTGCATTGTATATATACAATTCCTTAAGTGAACATTTTGTCAAATATCTTTAAAAGATAATAGATATTGTTTCATCAGAATTGATATATCATACAATAAAACATAAATCATCAAAAACCATTTCTGAAATATTACAATGTAAATAACGTAAATATCATCGTACAATGTTATAATTATAAAACATATTCAATTCAGGAACATACCTCACTTTTGAAAATTCAAAAAAATGCACATAAATAAGGTGTTAGAATTTTAAAAGAGAAAATTCTAATTAATGATTCATGATCAATGACCTCTCAATGATAGAGGGTGTTGATTTCAGCCCTGCCACAATACAGCTAGCGCATACTCACAGCATTGCAACTAATAACTTCAAAACTCTGATTATGGCTGCAGTTTTGAACTGAAATTAAATTGTGTTATACCCGTTAATGCAGAAATCATTCTTAAAAAAATAATTATGTAAAAAAGTAGAAAAAAACTAAACTGTGTTTGTTTATTGGAGTGGATTATAGTAGCACCCACCAGCCAAGTTGGCTTATTAGACGCCTACATACATAGAACAGCGTTTCTTCCCGTCTTCCCGATTCCTTTCTAATGTCAGGCACTAGGCAGGTAGGTAATCGGTAACCGTCATTTAACTAGTTGGAGGCTCACCAACCGGTCTCTCTTCAGTAACAGGTCCCGCCTCTGACACGGCTCAAACCTTTGACTTCCTGATTGCGGTGCAGGTGCCTTATCCGTTAGGCCACCGCAGCTTATGTATCATATTGGTATATATGTCTAAAACTAAGACCGCCGCGTAATTATCACACTCGTAGTAGTATTACCTCGCGTGTGATAATCACGTGACACCGAGACTAAATATAAGTTTGCACATTTTTGTACTTTGGGACATGAATCACATTGATGGTAACTTGAGCCAATAAGGTGTAGTATGCATTCATTGGAATTACATTTTTTTTAAATTCCATTTCGTTAAAATTTACAATAAACATTTTTTACAATATACTGTAAATTTGTACTGTATATATATCTAATATTTGTATGTCCGGTTTCTTTATTGTGATTCAGAGGCTAAGGTGACCGATTCATAATCACTGACCTCTCACTAATTGATGGTGTGGATTTGAGCCCTGCCACAATACAGCCAGCGGATACTTACAGTACTGCAACTTATAACTTCAAAACATTGACTGTACTGATAATGACTGCAGTTTTGAACTGAAATTAAATAGGTTTAAAGAAATTACACCTTGAAATATTCCATTAATTTTGCTTTTGAAGTTATTTCATTTGACATGAATTTCCTAGAGTTATCTTTTAATTCCATTAAGTTTGCTTCTAAAGTTATCTTCCTGTGTTTAATAAATGATTTGCATTTTATTTATCAGATAAAAGAAATCACTTTTATCAACTTAAACATAACCCTTTTTATAATGTTAAAAGAACTGTTGACATAATCTTCAAAACAAAAATCTTGCTAATACTGCTTTGTAAGAATTATGCAACTGTCAGTATCTTATCAACAGTTCTAGCTAGCTGTATGTCTTGTTACTTTGCAATTAAAAAAACTGTTTCTGTATCAAAACTGTCAAAAATACTGTAAGTCACAGTTTTTTTTTTGGTTGTTTTTAAATAAGGCTTTTCACTGCATCAAAACTCGCACGCTGATTTGCCAATATTAGCAGTTACTTTTCCTAAGAGTAAATAAACGTCTAAGATTAAGGTTAACGTAACCAAGTACATTTAGTCACAAAAGAAAGCTATTTAAATAGTTACATTACAAATCATGATTTCATTTGCAGGTTTGTGAATATATCCATAATGTATATACATATATCCATACATGCCATATATTGCTGCTTTACAAGGGTCTGTTTTAACATGACTATGCCTACTGGATCTTTGTCTTTGTATACCATAATGTTTGTCTCCCTTACTGCAGTAGTCGCTGATTAGTGTTTTTACGTATTCGACTATATGATGTGAGACAACACGAGTTGTTTGGTTTGTATAATTGGTGCGGCTTTTTTTAACTAAAATTCTTCACTTTTGCTTTTCTATATTTTATTTGTTTATCAACGGTCAGAATCTAGCAATATAGACTTTACTGTGTTTATCCCACTAATTCATTTTCTCTCAAAGAATATATCACACTCACCAGCCATGTAATGATATCCATACTAAATCTGTTTTAGAACCACAACATGTCTAATAGAGGAACAGGTCAGTAGCAGAATTACATATAATGCAAATATGCTACACGGCTACACAATTTCTTGGCTTTATAATCTAATTACCCTCAGGGTACATACTAAGAGATTGCTGCGGACATAAACAACTATGGTCTTGGTACTGTTTAGACTGTATATCAATAAATATCATAAAATTCTGTACGTAAAATTAAAATGTTTTATTGTATAATAAATTCCAGAAGCGAATTACGCGTTACACCAAACAATATAGTGAAAAACGTTCCATATAAGTGAACAGATGTAAAATAAAAAAGACTCATATCTAAATTTCCAAATCAATCGTCATAAAATCAAGGTATCATTGCACTTATTAAAGGCAGCTTTTCAAACATTTTTCATAACATAATATTAAGCAACCGTTTAGAAAACAATAGAGCTAAACAAACATACATTTATAAGATCTGAATTGTCGTTGATAATTTGTTCAAATGAAACTCGATTTCATATGTATTTAAATTCACACAGACCATAATGTCTTTGAGTTTCGCACTGGTGGTCGTTCCATTGGTAGTTATACTCTGAATCCAATTTAATGCATACAGTTCCCTCCTCCGCACGCTGATTTGGTTGGCCACTTCTCCAGTTTGTGTATCCGGCTGACACGTTTGTTCCATCCAACCATTTAAACGTGTTTGCTCTTCCACCACCAAGTCCTGTACCGCTAGTCCACACATCATCATCACCTGAATATAAATATAAAGGATTAATAGCATCGTCAGACAATCAAGGAAAGTTTAAAATTCTAGGTTTACAATTACCAACCAGGTCTTGAAGAATTAAATGCTTGTGTATTTAGTAGTGCTTTACTCACAAGACTGGAAATACTCTACCTGATTTATTTTGAATCGTCACATTTACAGTACAGGTATCCTGAATTTTCATGTTCAAGCGTGTACACAGAAAGTACACGATACTGTCCAGTGCCCACGAAGCAAAAGCTTGAATAAGAATGAATTCAGATTTTGTGTTTTTGTCGCTGTTTAAAAATAATAGAATGACACTAATTATGAGAAAGGGATGTGTCCAATATATGCGTTTCCGCTCCACCATACAAACTGACAATGCAGTAGTGAGTTAACAATATTTGTCCAGTATAATAAAGTGAACCTAAAATTGCATGCTCGTGGTTATCAAAGATGAAATAACTAAGAATCTTACACAAAAAATATTCATTTAAGGCTCCGACATAGACTGAAATATACACAACAAAGGCCTATTAAATGAGTCAACCATACATGTGCTGATATAGCATAAAGGTCGTAATGGATATTAGAATAATCCAATAGCAACATCTTTTCCAGTGCATAGTAGTACTTACACCCAGCAAGAGCAATATAGATAAAAATAAACGACCGCATACCGAAACAAACTGACAGCAAGGAAGGTGAGAATTCTTCTCACCGGCCATTCACCTCAAACATTGCTTTCCCTAGATTTCTGCTAATTCAGTCTGCTGACAAAACATTTTAAATGACGAGCATCTCTCTTTTTGTGATTGCGAAAATACTTGAGAGTGTAGCTTGTGCTCAAAAACCAGTCAAGATATTGCGTACAGGGGACCTGCTCGTGGAATTCGTAAGACAAGCTCAAGGACAAAATTTATTCAGCATGGCATCATTTTCCAATCAGAGCAAGGAAATCCCTGTCATTAACCACTAATCTAATTGTTATTACAATATACTGATTTTAAACCAAATATAAATAAATACATTTTATCAAAATGGCAGTCGTCATGGAACTATGCTTAGTTCAATAAAACTTGATGTGATAAAACCTATTCTAAGTGAATGACACCAGGGGAATAGATTTGTTCGCAGGGAGGAAGTTATTCTTTCTCGCTGTCGAATAAGTCATGCCGTTTGACTCATTCTTATCTTCTGAACAACGAAGATCAACCTGAATGTGTATCATGTCAAGCACCGCTAACTTAATTGACTGTGTGGACTTTGCTCTGCAGCGCAGTACATACTATAACGTTAAATCTTTGAAAGAGTTGTTCAAAAAAGTTTCAGTCGTCAATGTTTTATACTATTTAAAGCAAACAAGCATTTATCCCAAAATCTAGACTCCATACACCCAGCCATTATTCTATATCGGCCCGATATCAAACCGACGTCGTTGTCTATAACGGCCTGATATCGGCTTTAATTTCGGCTGCAAATAGGAATGATGTCGGCCCGACGTCGACAGACGGTATCGGGCCAACATCATAATGACATTGGTCCGATATTGGCAAACGATATTTGGCCAACATCAAAATGATATCGGCAGAACATATCGTGGTCGCGAAATAGTGTGACACGCAGTGCTTTATCAAAGTTTTCTTAAAATATACACTTTATAAATTCTCAGAGTAATTTTCTTGATTACTGATGTGTCTCGCATCAGGGGTATGATGCTTATTTAATTTTATTGATATAATATTTTTCACAACTATATACTGCATGTTTTATACAGTTACGTAAGCTTTCTGTATATTCTTAACACTATTAAAATTGTTCAATTAGAATTGTAAACATATTTATATTTTCATATTTTTGTAAATATAATTATTTCTATGGCGGCATTTTACATAAAAATAAAAATGCATCTTAATTATTACCTCCCTTTATTGCATATAAAAGTTTGATAAATACCGTCTACGAATTTTGTTTGGAACCTAGTTTGATTAATTCTGGCATACATCATAGTTGCTTAATAAATTCGCACGTATAAACAATTAGATTACTTTTTCACGTTTATCAATAATATTTTGAAAAATATAGTTATATTAGAGAATCCAATATCGGCCCGATGCCAATCCGACGTAAGAAATAGTTACACTGATTGATGTCGATCTACCGATTTCAAAATTTTGCGGCATTACAACGGCCCGACGTCGGCCCTACATCGGCACATTTTGCCGACATTCCGACATTATACCTATATCGGGCCGATATAGTCATCCTGGCTGGGACATTTTGATCACACGTTTCGCGATTTTATTATGTTCACAACTGTGCTATTTTTATGTTTATATATATGTGTTTACAGAAATATTTTAGAGAATTTTTTTCTAATTTCGTTTTCAGTACAACCTCTTCTCGACGATATATGGCCTTTTTTGTGTCAATTCACCGAAAAATAACCCGCTCACTCATCTTTTCCAGTGTATAATACTTACACCCAGCAAGAGCATTTTAATTTATGTTTTCTCATCATATAAGCTTTTAAGGGACATAAATCTTTTTCAGTGTATAATATTTACACCAAGCAAGAACCTTTTGCTCTATGTACTTTCACCGTATCAGCTTTTAGGGATATACAACCTTTTCCGATAAATAGTGCTCACACCAACCAAGAATATTTTATATCAATTTCTTTTATCGTATATTAACCTACATCATTCCCGATGAATTATACTTACACCGAGCTATAGCATTTTGCACCATGTTCCTTCGTCGTATTAGCTTTTTAGGGACATACATCTGTTCCGATGGATATTACTTACATGCAGCAAGAACATCTTGCACTATGTAATCGTTCTCTTCTTTTGACTTCACTGTTGCCAACTGCCCGCCTAGCACCTCGCATGTCTTCTGATAAAAAAGTAAATAACAAATAAGTGATAAAATAATTCTTTGAAAAAATCTGAATTATTACACTCGTCGTCCTGTCAAAGATAAGCGAGTCCAAATCGATTCCATTGCAACAGGAGTTAGCTTTCTACAATACCGCCATAAAATTGCTAAAGCATGTTTTCTGAAATGATTTTTCAGACGCATACGCAGGTATTGAAAGGAATGCTTCATTACAATTGCATCAATTGTTAAAAGATTGATTTAAGACAACCTTATTCATTAGACAGTTGCAGAGAAGACGAAACAACTGGATGAGCGTTATGGATATCTGTTGGAATTAACATTATCAACACTAATTATGTACTTAATACCAGCATTTTAACAATGATCCTGCAGGTGCAGAATAGTTATACAAGTTATACATTCCGTCACAAACAAAAGCTTAAAACATTGTAAAAGGGAGCAT
This sequence comes from Mercenaria mercenaria, assembly GCF_021730395.1. Classification (NCBI taxonomy): domain Eukaryota; kingdom Metazoa; phylum Mollusca; class Bivalvia; order Venerida; family Veneridae; genus Mercenaria; species Mercenaria mercenaria. The sequence continues at coordinate 7,683,045 of NC_069364.1, forward strand.
GTAAAACAATTTCTATCCGTGTTACCTTTGCCTCCTTCCAAATCATGCGCTGTTTTATTAGCCAAAACACTGATACCTGCGCAGTGTCTCCGGTGCCAGTTGATTTTTCTGTCAGAAATAATAACAGAATGACAATAAGCTATGAATTATGTTAGCTGTACAATTATATCCGAAGCTATTGATTGCATACTTAATAACCGTGCCTTTTTTGAGAACGTGTAAGTGCTCATTAAAACCTTAAACCCTCTATTCTAATATTGTAGCATAGAACTGACTCAACAATACCTGTCAAATACTCAAAACGAAAATACAAGAGAAATTATTGGTACGTCTTGATATTTCAATTTTCATTTCCTGTTATCAAAAATTGTATAAGGTAATACACTCAGTGTCACAGACAATATCGGATAAATATCCAACAGGAAAATCTAAGTTCCAACAAGGCAGTCCCTTCAACCATTGACTTTACTATTACATATTATCAAATATAGAGAAATGTAAATCCGAAACCGATGCAGCGATACCCAAAATGTTAGTTTCCCGGGATAGATAATACTGAAGAAAAGCAGACAGAGTGATGTATTTCAAATGCAAATACAAATATAAGGTCTAACAACATACAAAGGCATAAAGGGGAAATGCTCAGTCCTATTAATATAAAACTGTTTATAATAAGTTTCCAGAGGAATACCAAAACTGCATTTCCACACCGGACAAATCTGTTCAGTATCAAGAGAGAAACGTCCACATGGTATACTTTTAACCAAAGCTACAGGTATTGAAATCACATACAAGAAATGTAGCTTTCTATAGCATGTCAAATGTTGCTAAATTATATATGTCTGTTATTATTATTGTATGTTTGTTTTTCAATGTCGTGTCATTCATATTCTAAAATTTGCTATTGTTATTGTATATGTCGTTATTCTTGCGGTATGTTCAATATTCTTATATCCGTCATTCCGTCCGCAATTTCGTGTCCGGTCCATAACTCTGTCATTCATCACCGGATTTTGATATTACTTGGCACAAATGTTCCCCATAATCAGACGACGTGTCATGCGCAAACCCGGACCCCAATCTCATAGGTCAAGGTCACACTATTAAAAGGTAAACTGGGCTTTTTCGCAATTTCGTGTCCGGTTCATAACTCTGTCATTCATCAAGGTATTTTAATATTACCTGGCACGGATGGTTCCCATAATCAGATGACGTGTCATGCGCAACACCCGGACCCCTAGTTCAAAGGTTAAGGTCACACTTGGAGGTCAAATGAAAACAGGGCTTTTTATGCAATTTCATGTCCAGTCCATAACTCTTGTCATTCATCAAGGGATTTTATATATTACTTTACACAGATGTTCCCTATAATCAGATGACGTGTCATGCGCAAAACCCTGACCCCTATCTCAAAGGTCAAGGTCACACTTGGAGGTCATATGTAAAATGGGCCTTTTTAATGCAATTTTGTGTCCGGTCCATAACTCTGTCATTCATCAAGGGATTTTGATATTACTTGGCACAGATGTACCCCATAATCAGACGCCATGTCATGCGCAAAACCCTGACCCCTACGTCAAAGGTCAAGGTCAATATTTCTTAAAATAGAAGTAATCTACAATTCTTATCTTTTTAATTAACTTTTGAATCGTAAGGGTTATTGGGTTCATACTTTGGGTTTTTTACCAAACCCCTAGGGGGAATTCTTTTGGCTGGGGTCAGGTCAAGGTCACCTAGGTCAATGTTTCTAAAAATAGAATTAATAGAAAATTTGGCTTCTCTTAGGAACCGACATGCATCAAACCAGCAAGAAAACAAAATCAGCAATGATAAACATTCTTAACAATCTGATACTGACCAAACCGTAAAAGTAAGAGAAAATGTTCTCTCCATTTCTCGACGGAAACGTGGTCTACTTTCGTTTATGACGAGCCGATGAAAAACCTTGTTTAAAAATATGGGAAATAATTATATCATTCGGAGGGAAATAAATAACACAGCGACGATATACAAATACAATCACATAACATAGAATATGAATGACACGTCAGATATTGAACAACAATAATGACTTTTATCATAAGAATGTCGAACATACAATAAGAATAACGACATAAACAATAAAAATGGTAAGACTTAGAATATGAATGACACGACAGTAAATAACAATATCAGAGATACAATAACAATAACGAAATATAGAATAACAATAATGACTTTTACCATAAGAATATTGAACATACAATACGAATAACGACATATACAATAACAATGGTAAGACTTAGAATATGAATGACAATATCAAAGATACAATAACAATAACGAAATATAGACTAACAATAATGACTTTTACTATAAGAATATCGAACAAACAATAAGAATAATGACATATACAATAACAAAGGTAAGACTTAGAATAAAAATGACACGACATTGAATAACAATATCAGAGATACAATAACGAAATATAAAATAACAATAATGACTTTTACCATAAGAATTTCGAACATACAATAAGAATAACGACATTGACAATAATAATTGTAAGACTTAGAATATGAATGACACGACATTGAATAATAATATCAAAGATACAATAACAATAACGAAATATAGAATAACAATAATGACTTTTACCATAAGAATGTCGAACATACAATAAGAATAACAACATATAGGATAACAATGGTAAGACTTAGATTATGAATGACACGACACTGAATAGCAATATCAAAGATACAATAACAATAACGAAATATGACTTTTACCATAAGAATATCGAACATACAATACGAATAACGACATATACAATAACAATAGCAAAATTTAGAATATGAATGACACGACATTGAATAACAATAGCAGACATATAATAATAATAAAATAGATTATATAATTTAGAAACGTTTGACATGTCATAGCTTTCTCCCCGCACAAAGGTTTTTAGATAAAACGGTAAGCTTGCCATTTATTAAGTTATATAGTAATGTGGTAGAGAAAATGTCCGAAGAAACCATGTAATTTTTATTTTCATATGGTTGACATTAGGCAAATTGACAACAGTTTGTGAGAAATTTCATTTAAAATCTAGGCCTTACACGAAAATGTTATCAAAATTACTTTTGTATGACACTCATTTTGTAAAACGGTTTCGAGGGTCTTCTTTTTTTTCAAATCAGTCTAAACAATCAAGTGCCTGACACTATCTTTTATATGGGCTGGACATGATAGCATGTTACTTTCAGAAAATAGGATGGTCGTTTAACAAAATAGTACACCACTATGATAAGATAGCATTATACTTTGAGAAAATAGGATGGTCGTTTAACAAATTAGTACGTCACTTTGACAAGATAGCATATATACTGGACATAATAGCATGTTACTTTCTGAAAATAGGATGGTAGTTTGACATAGAAGTATGTCACTCTGACAAGATATTACGCTACATTGAGAAAATAGGATGGTTGTTTAACATTTAGTACGTCACTCTGACAAGATATTTTATACACTGGACATGAAAGCATGTTAATTTGAGAAAATAGGATGGTCGTTTTACAAAAGAGAACGTCACACTGACAAGATAGTATCTTACTTTGAGAAATAGAACGGTCGATTAACAAAAAAAGTTCGCCACTCTGACAAGATAGTGTATACACTGGACATGAAAGCACGTTACTTTGAGAAAATAGGATGGTCGTTTTACAAAATAATTCGTCACTCTGACAAGATAGTATATACACTGGCCATGATAGCATAGGATGGTCGTTTAACAAAATAGTACGTCACTCTGACAAGATAATATTTACACCTGGCATGATAGCATATTCCTTTGAGAAAATAGGATGGTCTTCTAACAAAATAATACGTCACTTTTAGAAGACTGTATGTTCACTGGACATGACAGGATGTTGCTTAAAGAAAATATGACGGTCGTTAAACAAAATGATACGTCACTGAAAATAGTAGGCTACATACAATAGAAAGGAAAGCTTGCAAGTCAACTTGATAACACAGTAAATAACAAGACATAGCAGGATCTTGAGAAAATACTACTCTAGATAAAAAGATACATCGTACGGCTGCGGTGTGCCTTTGTCCATATTGACACCCCTTTTGCAAAAATTGCCTGAAGGTTCCATGCGTGACAGTGACAAAAACTTAACTCGGGTGACAGTGACATATATTTGATATGTGTGACAGTGGAATAGACATAGTATATGTTACATATACATAGACTTCATACGTGTGACAGTGGCATAGACATAGTATATGTGACATATACATAGACTTCAAATGTGTGACAGTGGCATAGACGTTGTATGTGTGACTTGAAAAATAATTCATATGTGTGACAGTGACATAGACGAAGTATGTATGACATAGACATAGACTTCATATGGGTGACAGTGACATAGACTTAAAATGGGTGACAATGACAAATACTTATTATGTGTGACTTCATATACATAGATTTAATATGTGTGTCAGTGACATAGACTTATTATGTGTGACAATGACACAGACTTATTATGTGTGACATAGACATAGATTTAATATATGTTACAGTGACATAGAATTAATGTGTGTGACAGTAAAACAGACTTAATATTTATGTCAGTCACATAGACATAATATCTGTGACAGTGACATTAGCCATATATGTCTTGCCTCTTCATTCTCATGGCATGCGCTCAGTAAAATGGACCCTGAACGATGTTCTCTATGAAAGTAAGATAGCCTCTATTATACAACAATATTAATTCGTTGATAAGTATTTTCAGAACGTTAAAAATTAAATTGTAGAAATGTACGTTTTTCTAACACTATTTTCTAAACCAAATGAAAACTGTTAACTTTTTGCACGTCTTTTCTTCTTTAAAACAGAAAGAAATTCAAAAAAGGTAAAATACGACTTACCACCTCTTTTGTAGTACATAGATCCAATGGTCGAGCTGTGTGTGTCCTTTTTACCGAAATACTTTGCAGAACATGCCACACATTTTGTCTCATTGAGATGAAGAAAAACACCATTACATGAGGATTGTTCCGAACAAAGAAACAAACATTGCATATTATACGCGAACTTCATTTCCTTGATCACATAGCCGTCAGGGCAATAGTTTCCATCAAGAATATGAACGCGACTATACCTGATAAAGATTAGTCCTTGAAGAAAGTTTACAAATGTTAGTGACAAGTAAATGAGAAACAATCGCGTAGTTTTCATGTTGATCCTGTGAGTCTGGTTACTAGAACTGGAATGGAAAGAGATGGATGAGAGCGCGCTTCATAGCAACGCATGATCGTACAGTTTTCAAATTGATGTATTGGCATTGAACAGAGTTAAACAGAGATGTCAAGTCGACTTCACATGGTTAGAAAAGCACTAATATCCATTCTGCACATAAATTATATAAAAAGAACCATACAGATAACCATTACTCATGGATTCAACAATACTTGCAACTATATTAATCAATATTCTAACTTTTGACAAATAATGGAAAGATGAATCATTTGAAATAGGAACGAACAAGAAATTGATATATGTTATGTTTATAACAAAAAGTGGCAGCTAGATGGCATTAGATAAAAGCAGAATCTAAATAAATTTGTACATATTAAAAGTTTTAATGAAATCATATGATGGCAAACATACACTTAATAAACATAGTAGTACATTGTATGGTTAACACTTTCATGAATTATATTATTTTTTACAGCGGGTAATGTTTTAGACAATAAATTACGGGGCGGGATTATCAGGCTATCAGAAGATAGTAGCTGGTCTTGGGATGTGCTATCTCTTTCTACTCCCCTCACACAACGGAGTAGGGTTGAGTAGCTGACTTGTAACACACTGACCGGGAAAGTATGTTCATAAATGTATGTTTTCCCGAAAAAAATTAAATAGTTGATTATTTATATGGCTGAAGTTGAGCTAAACGTGTTCAAATTATAAAGATGGTTTTGCAGTTTCGCTTTTCAGTATAAATACGTGCAGTTTCGTTCAGTTTGACAAATAGATAGTATTGTGTACATGCACATGCACATTTGTGTTGGTGTTAAAGCAAAAAAGTGTGTTATCAATGTAGCCATATGGAATGCAGATAAGAATAATGCATTTGTTCTCTTTTCTTCCCTTGATTTAATTTGATTATGTGACAAATAATTTATCTACATTTGACAAACCTGATATATTACAAGATATGATAATTTGTCTGCAAGTAAAATTTATACATATTTTGTGAACATGGTCAAGGTGTTAAAAGGTTCCTGGTGCTGCCGTTAATTTAAGTTATTTTAGTCACAGTTTTTAAAAGTTCGGTATATCGCACTAGTCGTATCTAATCATGCTGTGGTCTGAAATGTGGAAGCTTCTACCACATAGCTGTAATCTGTCGTGCTGAAGCTACTACCACATAGCTGTAATCTGTCGTGTGGAAGCTACTACCACATAGCTGTAATCCGTAGTGTGGAAGCTACTACCACATAGCTGTAATCCGTAGTGTGGAAGCTACTACTACATAGCTGTAATCCGTAGTGTGGAAGCTACTACCACATAGCTGTAATCTGTAGTGTGGAAGCTACTACCACATAGCTGTAATCCGTAGTGTGGAAGCTACTACCACATAGCTGTAAGCCGTAGTGTGGAAGCTACTACTACACAGCTGTAACCTGTAGTGTGGAAGCTACTACCACATAGCTGCAATCTGTAGTGTGGAAGCTATTACCACATAGCTGTAATCTGTAGTGTGGAAGCTACTACCACAGAGCTACAATCTGTAGTGTGGAAGCTACTACTACATAGCTGTGTTCTGTAGTGTGAAACCTCTTACCACATAAGTGTATCTGTAGTGTAAAACTTTCTACCACATAGCTGTGACTTGTATGCTCTGACCTGTAGTGTTGGAAGTTTTATCATATAGCTGTGACCTGTAGTATGGAACCGTCTACAACATAAATCCGACCTGTAGTGTGGAGCCTTCTACCTCATAGCTGTGATCTGCAGTACGGACACTTATATCACAGAGCTGTGACATGTAGTGCGGAAGCTTCTACCACACAGCTGTGACCTATACGCCTTAACCTGTAGTGTCGAAACTTCTACCACATAGCTGTGACATGTAGGCTCTACCCGGTAGTTTGGAACCTTTTATCACTTAGCGGTGACCTGTAGTCGCTGTGTAACTTTCTATCGCATAGCTGTGATCTGCAATGTGGAACCTTCTACCACATAGCTGTGACCTATAGAATGGAAGCTTCTACCAAATAGCTGTGACCTATAGAATGGAAACTTCTACCACATTGTTGTGATCTGTAGGCTCCTACCTGTAGTGTGGAACATTCTGTCACATAGATGTGATCTGTAGTTTCGAAGAGTCTACCACTTAGCTGTGACCTGTAGAACTAGAGTGTGGAAGCTTCTAGCACCTAGCTCTGACCAGAAGTGCAGAACCCTTCATTACAAAGCTGTGACTTGTATTGTGGAACCTTTTACCAGAGCTGTGTACAGTAGTGCTGGACGCAGAACCTTCTAAATTGTATAACAAAGTTCCGACCTGTAGTGTGAAACCGTCTACCACGGGGCTATGACCAGTAGTGCGGAACCCTCCATCACAAAGCTGTGGCTTGTAGTGTGTTAGCTTCTACCACAGAGCTGTGACCTGTAGGCTCTGACAAGTAGTGCGTAACCTTCTATCACAAAGCTATGTGGAACTGTATATCACAGAGCTGTGACCAGTAGTGCGGAACCCTCTATCACATATCTCGGACCTGTAATGTGAAGTTTCTATCATGTAATTGTTACCTATAGTGTGTTAGCTTCTACCGCAGAGCTGTGACCAGTAGTGCGGAACCCGCTATCACATAGCTGTATGAAACCGTCTTCTACAGAGCTGTGACCAGTACTGCGGAACCCTCTATCCCATAGCTCGGACCTGTAGTGTGGAAGCTTCTATCATAAAGCTGTCACCTGTATTAAAGGTTCAGGCGATGTAAAAATGATTTAAAAATGAAATACCCTGATCAAATATAAAAAAGCAAATTATTATAGCTACTAAATTGTGTCTGAAACTTAAATACTTTATTAAAATTAAACATTTCTTTGAAATGCTCTGTCATTTGCATTGTTATATAACACGATTTACTTTGATCAACTAAAGGCCGAGCCGAACCACAATTTTTTATTTTATTTTATTTTTATTTAAGTAAAATACGCTAGCACTGTCAGTCAATGAATCCTAAATTTGGGGATTCACTAGGGAACCCATGGGTTGTAATGGAAGAAGCCGCCCGTATCCCAGTTACAATGAAATCTCACTGATCGTGACAGAATATGGCTGTCTGCACCCTCTAGAAAGGGTATGCATGTAATAACGAGGATCCACTTGGAAAACTCCCCTAGCTTTATGACAGAAAATGGCTGTCGGAAACCCGACTTGTGACTAATAATCGTACTACACGTAGGGCCAGAAGAGCTGACCCCGACAAAATAAATTCTCAAGTATCTATTTAAAGTTTCTATAACAAACAGTTTAATATATAAAATGTAACATATTTAACATATAACAGTTTAAAAGACAAGTATAGCAAACAAAATTCTCCCAAATACAAAAACAAAATCTTGATAACAGGAATTTACTGAAAGGGTATCTGAATGTTAACGTTTTAACAAAATGGGAACAAACCTCCTAGGACTAAATGCCTAAAAATCAGGAGATAATTACCCTTCAATCAAGTTTCAACTTTCAAGTTTTTATTTCAAGTCATGGCCCTTTAGGGGCATAAGATATTTACAATTACAAATAATACATTTTAAAACAACAAAGTACAATATGGCGTTGCAAGTATACTGCAGTTAAAACACTGAGCATCCACAATATAAAAATGTAAAAATGTAAAATATAAAAAATGTAGAATATAAAATATGGCAAATCAAACAACATAAAAAAAATGAGCTATATTCGCATACTGAGAAGTAAAAACGATTTTCTTTTTAAGTACAAAGTGTCATGATTTTCTTACAAAATATTGTTAGCTTTAACAAAGAGTTACATAAATGACAATGTCTAGAGTTTCTTTCAATATTCATAAATCTGCCTTTCTCAATTGGTAACTTATGATTAATACATCTAAATTTACAAAGTATATTCGACATATCAAATGACAAAATGTTCAGATATTTTTCAAACGTTAAGATCATACTTAAACATTCTGTAATTTAAATTTAAAAAAAAAAAAACAAGAAATAGTTATCTTACATTTTAATCATGAAAAAAAGGAACGATAAGCAAAAACTTAATGTTGGGTAATTAAAGCGGACGATGGAAAAATGTCATCAAGAATAAGTACTATTTTATATGTACAATCGGAATTCTATAAAACTTATTCAGATCGGAACCAAAAGATTTAGTCTCAGCTTATGAGCTTCTTTTACAATTATACGCCAGAGAAAAAGGACGCCGATAGAATTTCACTAAAAAAGCATGATTTCTTTGACGGAACTACATTATAATCTGTCACTGGTTTTAGATCCAGATGGGAATACGCCAAAACAGTTACCCGAGAGCCGGATATTTCCATTTGCATCTATAACCAATGAAAGATTATTTTCTTGCATACTATATTTTACAAATGATAAAATAAATAAAGCATAAAGAAATTCTTTGTAGCACTCATTCTTTAAGTAGAGTATATACACAAAGCTTGTGAAATTAACGTCCGTAAGCAGAAGTGTTGTCATGTCGTTTCAGTGACGCACAATAACAAAGTTCCACTTTAGTTGTATCGTTTGTAGCGTAACGTTATGTTTTTATCGTAAAATAACGTATTATAAATCGAGAAATATACTATAAGGGGACGGAGAAAAACTATCGAGGTATCTCATTTTTATTTGTATTTTACATAAACAATATATAATCAATGCATGAACTGTTAGTTGTCATTAACAGCACGAGAGTCATCTTGCATGGGGGTGCCAGATGGCTTTTGTCGCCATGGGTATAATCACAGGAAACGCCAGTCAGTATGCAAGAAAATACTTAGTCTGGCTATCGACCAGATAATCTTTTTTTAGAAAAAATAATTCTTTTATATATTCTGACTTCATCAGTCTTAGCTCTGATTATCGTATGTTTTGGGAATAAAGGGACACAATGATACAAAATTTGTATAACCTCAGGCGTTATCTCCTGTGAACAAATCATAGGGTCTGAACACAGACTAATGATATCAGTCATGTCTTTACGAATCGGATAGAAATATCTGTCCCGAGGGCACCTGCGCATTGGCGATAATGAGGCTTGCAAGCATTTTATTCTGGCATATCATTTTTCTTGCATACCGTATTTAACAAATAACAGGTAGAAATACTTACGTAGCACTCTTTCTTATAGTAGAGAATGAACACAAAGCGCGGGAAATAAATTTTATACCTGCGGGTATAAAAGCGTACCCGCGGGTACAAAATTATACCCGCAGGTATAATTTTTATACCCGCGGGTACAATTTTATACCTGCGGGTATAAAATTGTATTCGCGGGTATAAAAGTATAGCTGCGGGTATAAAATTATACCTACGGGTATAAAACGGGTATATTTTTGTACCTGTGGGTATAATTTTATACCTGCGGGTGTATAATTATACCCGCAGGTATAAAAGTATAGCTGCGGGTATAAAATTATACCTACGGGTATAAAAGTATACCCGCAGGTACAATTTTTATACCCGTAGGTATAATTTTTATACCCGCGGGTATAATTTTGTTACTGCGGGTATAATTTTATACCTGCGAGTGTAAAATTATACCCGCGGGTATAAAATTATACCCGCAGGTACAATTTTTATACCTGCGGGTATAAAATTATACCTGCAAGTATAAAATTGTACCCGCGGGTACAATTTTTATTACCGCGGGTACATTTCCAATTTATACCCGCAGTTATAAATTTATACCTGCAGGTATAATTTTATTACTGCCTGTGGTACCTGGAAACTTTCGACCCAAATGGTACGCCATAGTTTTGAGACATACCGCATGTTTAGTGTTCAACCCGTTTACAGTTGGACACTACGCTTCCCTCTTCGATTGTGTCTGACGGAGGAGGGGGAGGACTCTATGATAAGCAGTTTTTAAATCCTACCAGGACTGAACTGTTTTGATATCTGTCTTCTGGCCTGTTTCGTCGGGCCCTTAAGGGCGTTTCTCTTCTTGCTCTGTCTTCTGAAAAGGCATTGAGTACATACGTTTTTGGTTCTAAAGGTTTGCTATGTATATATTTATACACGAGCATTTTTGTGTTTTACATGCCATGCCTTTTTGTTTCCATTACGTGTGTTAGAGATTCACCTGGAGGGGATTACTTTTATTTACACTGTCCCGTGTCTTTGGAACATGGTGGGGGTAAGAGTGAGGTTGGGTGCGCACCATAAACCGGTTTAAGCTCCCCAGTGGTGTTTTTGCCACTGACCGTTCGTGTCGTTTTGTCCTAATGTGTTGGCTTTGTGTGTGTGTGCGTGTATGTGTATGTGTGTGTGTGTGTGTGTTTGTGGTGTACGCGTCTGCGTGCTGTGTGTTTCGTTTTGGGGAGGCTGCGTTTTAGGTACGTGTCATTCCCTGTTTGATATTTGTCTTTGTTTTTTTTGAAAGGTTTACAATACACTTGACAATGTACTGGATACTTTTTGATTTTTAGAAACTCTAAACTCTAAAGCGTGCAAATTTTATTAAGTATTGGCAAAAGTATTTGTGTTAATTATTATTCTTGCATCACTTACTTATAATTCTTGGATCAGTGTAAGTTTATTGATTAAACTTTAAAGAATCTCTGACCTGAGTCAGGAACTTGAACTGGATGTGAAATTTTTAGCGCTTTGGTTATTTGAGTCTAATAATGTGGAAATAAAGCATGTTTTGGTTTATTCCAGAGGATGATTTTTGATAACTTCAACAGGTAAGAGTTTATTTCATTGTTATTGTTTACAAGAACATCAGAAAGTCATAAATTATTGTCGAAGTTGAATTCAATATGGCTGCCGTATTGTTCCGTTCAGATGTTTCAGGGGCGGCTGAATTTTCAAATGTGTAAAATAGATCTATAAATTTATTAATTTTTTGCTTCAGAAGTCATTTTTACGAAATAATTGATGAGGACATATGTTGTATTAGGCAGTTTGTATGAGTTTCATGATAAATAGAATAACAGGCTACTGTCTTTTGATATCAATGTTATCAGGTCTCGGCTTGTCCACGGGCGGAAGGGGTTCGGTTCCCTCACCCATTCCAGCCCATATCAGCCTCGACCTGATAACATTGATATCAAAAGACAGTAGCCTGTTATTCCCTATTAAACAGAAATAAAGAAGATGGTGGTTTTAATTTACCTTATATAAAAGACTTATCCTTGCCTTATGTATTAAAATGATATATAAAATTTTGAAGCCGGATGCACAAAACTGAAACATTATCGGCACACATATTTTTTCAGAGAAGGACATATTTCATATTCTAATATGACTAGCAATGCTAAATCATCACAACGATATTATGTTTACGTCACGTCGACGTGATATTTAGCGCCATGTATGTATCAAGAAATAGCGCTTTCAACTTTGATAAAATATTTTACTTAAAAACATGTTTAAAACGAAATTACACATGGAACAACTGTCTTGATTTATTCACACACACATACACACACACACACTCACAGTGGGTTGGCTATTCGCTGTGCAGAATAATTCGCCATCATTTGCGCCCTAATGGAACTATTCTGCAAGACGTATTACCATTTCCAGTCCTGGCGTGTATAAACAAATGAGCGTGACGACCTACCATTTGGAGCCATAAATGAAGAAATAGTTCTGTCATATTTGGTCTAAATTCTACAATGAAATACGTATTGGAATCGAAATAATTTATAGCAAAACCGTGTTTTAACACTATTTATACACTCAGGCGATTATACGTCGTACGAAATCATTATTACGCCCGAAGTATAACCGCCCATCATATAAATATTAATAATATATATTCCTTAAATCAATTCTTTATCTGTTCTTGTTGATATTATGAACAAAATATGTCTGAATACCCCAATTACCCGTATTATGTTCAAGCACTGGGACACTTATGCGAGTTTCTGCAGTGCGTCGAACCAAACGCTGTCGAAGACGTGCTTGAAATAAATATGTTTGGCAATCATAAGAAGTTTTTTTCGTGCCAAGCCTCTATACTAACTATATGTCGTTTATAAGAAGTAATATTACTTCACTTGACGATATACGGTATCATTGTTTTGTGTTGAAGTTGTTAATATGCGACTTTGCTTTATGGAATTATTATTTACTGAAACCTTTATATACGAGTTTCTTTAACGATAAGATGTTTAGATGTGATTCTATTTATATGGTTCACACATACACTGAATATTGTTACATGCTGTCTATGTAGTTTTACGTTAGATCTATATGTGTAGTTTTACATTGTCTGTCTTCTTTACCTTGTCTATGTAGTTTTAGCGTGTCTATGAAGGTTTACCTTGTCTCTGTAGTTTTACATTGTCTGTGTTCTTTAACCTTGTCTACGTAGTTTTAGCGTGTCTATGAAGGTTTAGCTTGTCTCTGTAGTTTTACATTGTCTGTGTTCTTTACCTTGTCTATGTAGTTTTAGCGTGTCTATGAAGGTTTACCTTGTCTCTGTAGTTTTACATTGTCTGTGTTCTTTAACCTTGTCTATGTAGTTTTAGCGTGACTATGAAGGTTTACCTTGTCTCTGTAGTTTTACATAGTCTGTGTTCTTTACCTTGTCTCTATAGTTTTACATTGTCTGTGTTCTTTACCTTGTCTCTGTAGTTTTACATTGTCTGTGATCTTTACCTTGTCTATGTAGTTTTAGCGTGTCTATGAAGGTTTACCTTGTCTTTGTAGTTTTACATTGTCTGTGTTCTTTAACCCTGTCTATGTAGTTTTAGCGTGTCTATGAAGGTGTACCTTGTCTCTGTAGCTTTTTTTTTCATTTGTATTCCAATTCACAAAGACCATAATATTGTTGAGCTTCGCAATGGCGGTCGTTCCATTGGTAGTTATACTCTGAGTCCATTTTAACACATACAGTTCCCTGTTCCGCAGGTTGATTTGGTTGGTCACTTTTCCAGTTTGTGTATCCGGCTGACACGTTTGTTCCATCTAACCACTTAAACGTGTTTGCTCTTCCACCACCAAGTCCTGTACCGCTTATCCACACATCAACATCACCTGAATATAAATATTAAGGATTAATAGCATCGTCAGACAAAGACAATCAAGAAAAGTTTAAAATTCTAGGTTTACAATTACCAATCAGGCGTGGAAGAATTAAATGCTTGTGTACTTAGTAGTGCTTTACTCACCTGACTGGATATACCCTGCCTGATTTATTTCGAACCGTCAATTTACAGTAAAGGTATCTTGAATTTTCATGTTTAAGCGTGTACACAGAAAGTACACGATAATGTCCATTGCCCACGAGGCAGAATTTTGAATAAGATCGAATTCAGATTTTGTGTTTTTTGTCGCTGTTTAAAAATAATAGAATGCCACTAATTAAAAGAAAGGGATCAGGTGTCCAATATATGTGTATAGGATATACACAAATCCTATAATCGCGCTAGTCATTTGTCAGGGTTTGGTGGTCGCTGGAGGTAGTTTGCACCATGGCAATGGCTAATCTTTACTTTGGAAACTAGCAATTAAATGTTTTCTTATTTATGTTTTTCTTTTTTTTTTGTATATTTTTTTTGTAGTTTTTTTGTATACTTTTCACTGTATATACAATTTATACTTATACTTGCCGATCCTATTCTGGCGTTCATTTCGCATGAACTCGGAAAACTAATTCATTTCTTATATTTACAATATATTTCCCTTCCATTTGTAAAGAAGATTATATTATAAATTGCAGACATTTTGTTTTATTTAACATTAAAATCATCTTTCCGGGCATTCTGTTCGCCAGATGGAACAACTGTTACGTCATCTAAGGAACGTTCCCCGTGACTATACGTGGGCGTCGTCAAAACAGCGGCCCGTTATCACTAAGCAGCACTGACGTCACGTTTGCGCTTTTCCTTTTGCTGTTCTTACAAAATGAATGTCATAATTTTCAATGGAAAAGAAAGGGGCGAATGTTAATATTGGGGCATACAATTGTTCCAGTGTAAAAATAATAAAATAAAAAATAAATAACCTGGCAAGAACATTTTACACTTTGTTCTTTCACCGTATCAGCTTTTAGGGATATAGATCTACATCTTTTCCGGTGAATAGTGCTCAAACCCACCAAGAACATTTTGTATTCCGATTGATATTACTTACATGCAGCAAGAACATTTTGCACTATGTAATCGTTCTCTTCTTTTGACTTCACTGTTGCCAACTGCCCGCCAAGCACCTTGCATGTCTTCTGATGAAAAGTAAATAACAAATAAGTGAAAAAAAAATTCTTTGAAAAAATAATAACTCATCGTCCTGTCAAAGATAAGCGAGTCACACGTTTGTCCCAGTCAATTTCACTCAAACAGGAGTTTTTTTGTACAACTGCTAAAGCATTTATTCTTGAACAATTTTCCAGACGCATGAGCAGTTATTGAAAGGAATGTTTCATTACAAATGCATCAATTATTAACAGTTTGATTTAAGACAATATCCATCTGACAGTTGCAAGTAAATAATTCATAACTGGGGTAAAATAGAAGACGAAACTATGGGATGAGCGTTATGAATGTCTGTTGAAAGTAACATTATCAAAACCAATTATGCACACTTAATGCTACCATTTTAAAATTGACACTGTATGCGCAGAATAATTATACAATTACATCCAGTTATACACGAAAGCTTAAAACTTTCCATCCGTGTTACCTTTGCTTCGTCCCAGATCATGCGCTGCTTTATTAACCAAAACACTGATACCCGCCCAGTGTCTCCGATGCCAATCGACTTTTCTGTCAGAAATAACAAAAGAAAGACAATAAAATATTAATTATATAAGCTATACAATTATTTCTGAAGCAACTGATTGCATACTTAACAAGAGCAAAGCCTGCGGGTGCCATCACTCGTCTGCAAGTGCTTGACAATATGGAAGAAAAGAGTTATAGTTAATTTTTTCTATGTACAACAATGGCCACTTTTATGACAAAATGCAGGTAAAAGTTATGGTTCTTGGCTTACATAGTAACCTAATTATGATAAACATGTGTGAAAAGTTTCAAAGCTGTAGCTCTTACAGTTGTTGAGAAAAAGCGGATTTAAACAAACAATTTAACCAAGAAACTCAAATTTTCTTAGTACAGAAAGGGCCATAATTCTGACATAATGCATACCAGAGTTATGGTTCTTGGCCTTCATAGTCACCTAATGACGATAAACAAGTATGTACAGTTTCAAAGCTGTAGCTCTTCTAGGGTTTGAGAAAAGGTGGACCTAAACAAAAATTTAAAGAAACTCAACTCACGACAATACCTCGTAGATTTTTTTTTCATAAAGTCAGACAAGCTAATAACCGTACCTTATATATGATGAATGTTTAGAACGTGCATGTGTTCATTAAAACAGATAACCCTCCATTCTAATATTTTACCATAGGACTAAATTAACAGTACGTGTCAAATACTCTAAAAGAAAATACAAGAGAGACGTATAATTAGCGAATTTATTAGTACATCTCAATATTTCAATTTTTATTCCCTGTTACGAAAAATTGTATAAGGTAATACGCTCAGTGTCACAGACAAATACCGGATAAATATCCAACAATCCACGTTCCAGAAAGGCAGTCCCTTCAAACAATTGACCCTACTATTACATATCAAATATAGAGAAATGTAAATCCCCAAACGATGCAGCGATACCTGAACTGTTAGTTTAGACTTTAAATACAGATATAAGGTCAAACAACATACAAAGGCATAAAGGGGGAAATGCTTAGTCCTAATAATACAAAACTACAATTTGTATATAACTAGTTCCAATAGGAATACCAAACTGCATTCCAACACCGAAACAAACTGTTCAATATCAAGAGAGAAATGTCCATATGGTACAATATTTACCAACGCTACAAGTAAAACAGCTTTATTGGAATTACATGAAAGAAATTTAGTTTTTTCCCCGCCCGAAGGTTTTTATATGGTGGCTGATTTCTGCCATTTCGTGTTGTCGTGTTTCCGCCCCGCCGACACGAACACCTTTTTTGTCGTATTTTCGTGTCGGCGGGGCGAAAACACGAAAACACGACAAATTTTACGCGAAAATTCTACGTTTAAAGGGCGCCGACACGAACACCTTTTTTGTCGTATTTTCGTGTTGTCGTGTCGGCGGGGCGAAAACACGACAAATTTTACGCGAAAATTCTACGTTTAAAGGGCGCCGACACGACAGATTTATCTGTCGAGTTTTCGTGTTGGCGCGTATAAATTTGTCGTGTCTGCGCCCTTTATTTGTCGAGTTTTCGTGTTTTCGTGTCGGCGGGGCGAAAACACGACAACACGAAAACTAGAAAAATTAGGTATTTGTCGTGTTTTCGTGTTGTCGTGTTTTCGCCCCGCCGACAAAACACGACAAATACATTATTTGTCGAGTTTTCGTTTTGTAGTGTTTTCGCCCCGCCGACACGAAAACACGACAGCACGAAAACACGACAAATTCTTTTCAGAAATCTCTTATAAAATGTAGAGTAATATGAAGTGTATGTATAATTGACCTGGTTCAAGAAATGTTTCACTGGTTGCGGGGAGCGGCAACAGTTAAAGAATGAAGGCGGCTTCGGCGAGCCGAGTGGGGCTAGGTACAGAAAGGGTTAAACCCTCATGTTAGGTGGGTCAGGGCGTATCTGCCATTAAATGTTTGAAATAAATGTATAAAATGGTGGCCTCTGCTGCATTTTTGAGCCCAAATTCTGAGGTACGGGGGTTGGGTATTTCGTGTGAATAAGTTAATCTTCATTGAGGCGCACGCATATACGTACTTATTTTTCTATTTGTACAGGCTCGGGTCCTGGGCAGGGTCCGATGGCCGTGCCATCCCCCAACCCAAACCTGAACCTCAACCCCCAAAGTGACCTGTACTCGTCATAGTTGCACCCAACCCAACTTGACCCCCTAACGTATCTGAAATTTTAGAAAATAGACCACCATTTTATACCTATATTTCAACAATGACAAGGGAAAGACCCTGTGACTCCATTGTCAGGAGGGGGTTAATCGTACCTCAAAATTTGCAGCAGAAGCCAACATTTTATATATGTATTTCAAACATTTAAAGGTAGACACGCCCTGACCCACCTACACAACTCGGCTCGCCGATGCCGCCTTCATTCTTTGGTTGTTGCCGCTCCCCGCACCCCAATGAAATATTTCTGGAACCTGGTCAGTAATACATACACTTCGTATGCTTAAAACGATAATTGACATCTGACATATTACTGTACTGTTTTATAATGTCAAATCTCCTAATGCAGCTTTAAGGAATATAAATAAATTTTGCGGTTCGTTCGAATAGAAAGGAACATGCTTCTAAAACCCTTTGCTACTGGCTTCAGAATAACTCTACATTTTATAAGAGATGTCTAAAAAAATTGTCGTGTTTTCATGTTGTCGTGTCGGCGGGGCGAAAACACGACAACACGAAAACTCGACAAATAACTATTCGTCGAGTTTTCGTGTTTTCGTGTCGGCGGGGCGAAAACACGAAAACACGATAAATACCTAATTTGTCGAGTTTTCGTGTCGGCGGGGCGAAAACACGACAAATAAAGGGCGCCGACACGATAAATTTATACCCGCCAACATGAAAACTCAACAGATAAATCTGTCGTGTTGGCGCACTTTAAACGTCGAGTTTTCGCGTAAAATTTGTCGTGTTTTCGCCCCGCCGACACAAAAACACGACAAATTAAGTATTTGTCGTGTTTTCATGTTGTCGTGTTTTCGCCCCGCCGACACGACAACACGAAATGGCAGAAATCAGCGACCATATTTTTAGTTAGAACGGTAAGTTTGCTTTTTATTAAGTTATATGGTAATGTGGTTTATAATGTAGAGAAAATGCACAAGAAACCATGTAATTTTTATTTTCGTATAATTGAAATTAGGCAAGTTGACAAGTTTGTTAGAAATTTCATTTAAAATCTAGGCCTTACACGAAAATGTTATCAAAATTACATATTTTTTTCTATGACACTCATTATGAGAAACGGCTTTAAGGGTCTTCTTTTTTCAGATCAGCTTGAACAATTAAGTGCCTGGCACTATCTCTTTTATATGAGCTGGATTTTCTTAGTATAGCACGATGTGTTTAATAATAAGAATAAAAGAAAATTGTACATTGTACAAAAATATTTAATCCAACCTTACTGATACACGTTATACATAAGCACATAAAGGTAATGCAGCTCATACTTGGAATGTAAGATATGACATCCCTTTGATACATATTTTCATTTTAATGTTGCATTTCTTAATCACGCTCACATGAATGTTAGAGGTTGAAAAGCTATGGAACGTCGGAGCTGTCTTATGTTAGATGAATACGAGGTATCGTAGTAGTTCTCAACATAAGACATCTCTAGCGTTCTATAATACACGGTTGCGGTGTGTCTTCTGACCATAGTGACACACCTATTGCAATAAAGGTCTGAGGGCTTTATGCGTGAAAGTGACGAATATTTAACGTGAGTGACAGTGACTTATATTTGGTCAGTGGCGTAGACGTAGTATGTGTGACTGGACATAGACTACATACGTGTGACAGTGACATAGACGAAGTATGTGTGATATAGACATAAACTTCATGTGTGTCACTTTAGCCATATATGTCTTGCCTCTTCATTCTCATGGCATGCGTTCAGTAGAATGGACGCTGAACGATTTTCTCCATGAAAGTAAGATAACGTCTATTATACAGTATTAATTCGTTGGTAAGTATTTAAAAAACTTTAAAATAAAATTGAAAAATATACATGTTTCTAACAAATATTTCATTTAACCAATGAAAACTGTTAACATTGTGCACGTCTTTTCTTCTGCTCTTTAAAACAGATAGAAAATTTCAAAAAAGGTAAAACATGACTTACCATCTCTCTTGTAGAATTTAGAACTACTGGTCGAATTGTGTGTGTCGTTTTTACCGAAGTACTTTGCTGAACATGCCACACATTTTGTCTTATCGAGATGAAGAAAAACACCATTACATGAGGATTGTTCCGAACAAAGAACCAAACATTGAATATTATACGCGAACTGGATTTCCTTGATCACATTACCGTCAGGGCAATAGTTTCCATCAAGAATATGAACGCGACTGTACCTGATAAAAGGCAAAATCACTCCTTGAAGAAAGTGCACAAATGTTAGTGACAAGTAAGTGAGATATAATCGCGTAGTTTGCATGTTGACCCTGTTAGTCTGGTTCCTTGAACTAGAATGGAAAGAGACTGTTGAGAGCGCGTTTGTCAGCCGTAAATGATAAACATAAGGCTTCATAGCAACGAATAACTATGCAGTTTTCAAATAGATTCATTGGCATATGTTCATTTGTATCCTAGCAAAGTTAAACAGCGACGGTTATTTAACTTCACATGGTTAGAAATGGCGTGAATGTCAATTCTGTACATACATTATGCAATTAGAACCATAATAGGAGATAACCATAATTCATGGACTCAACAATACTTTCAACTATATTTGCATATTGGGAAAATTAATAATTAAAGATAACCAACGACAATTGATATGCTTTAAGTTCATATCGAAACAAAATGTGGTAGTTACATTATAAACAAATGCAATATGAGCTTTTAGTGTTATTGCGACTAGGGCATGACATGGGAACTTCTCCCTTATATTCATTTGTTTACATATACACTATAACTTGATGTCAATCCAACCAGCTGGTAATACGAGTATCACAACTCTATAAACAAGGACATCTGTAACATCGAATATGAAGATGACGGAATAAATACACTCGGTTGTGATGTAGACTATTTAAATGTTATTAAATGACAGAGTCATGAGTACACTCTAATCATTTCTATCAATATTATATTGTCTAACAAAAGAGGATAATATCAAATTATAGAAGAAAATAACTGTTTGCTTCACTTGCTTAATCTGATTATTTTTGAAAGTTGGTTTAAATATAATCAGGTTTCCCTTGTTGGCAGTTTTCAAGATGGTGTTTATAATAATTCAATTAACTATATAATTACAGATCACTTTCAGAATAAGAGGGTTCTTACAGACACTTCTATATACTTATATACTTGATTATACAGACATTTCTCTTTAAATCATTAGCAGTAATTTCCATTAGTAAATAATGACAAATATCAACTTATGACAACATGCTTTGCGAACAAAACAATGCATTTAAAATAAAAATTTAAAATATGCTAGATAACAGACAATGCGATTATTTCAGTATTCTAAGTGTATACAATGCATTAAGCAATGGAACTGACAAGATTATAGTGGTGAAGTTCAATTCTATTCTTGTCCATAATATTTTTAACTTTTCAACACTTATTTCAATACTCGGAAAAGCAAGGTTTCGCAGTAAAAAATTAAAAATTAAAACATTTCAAATAATATCAATGGCGGTATATATATCGGGAAACGGTAGCCTAATTATTATTATTATACCAGATTTATATAGCGCCCTTTTCATGATAAACACGTTCAAAGGCGCTTTACAGCAACTGCAGCCACACAGGGCGCGAAATCATCCTCTACTAGTACAGACACAGAGCGATCTGACCAGAGGGACAGAGTGAGACAAAGCCCCCACAGAGAGATCAGAAATCAGATACAGGCTTGTCCGGCTAACTTAGCCTAGCTCGTTGCGAATAGACAGCCTGGTTCTTTAACGTGCCCAGTGTATAGCACTGATACACGCAAGGATTGCCTGGGTTCCTGACCAGTACACCTCTAGCTGGGTGGGAAACACTGAAAAGCGTTTCTGAAAATTCCCGAGTAGCTGCCGGGGATCGAACCCCGACCTCAGGATTGGAAGGCCAGTGTGCAAACCACTGAGCTATCCGTCCACCTAATTCATAAATCAAATCCTTCAAAGTAACCTCGGCAGCAGTAAATTATAGAAAAGATTGCATTAATGAGTTGCAATGCAAAATTAGTCAAAGTGAATGGTTTAAGAAATACGAAAGAACGCAGCTGTATGTTCGACTAAAGCTAATAGATTGTTCAGAGGAGTAAACAACTGGCAGTAAATAATATAGAGTGTTCATCGAACAATAATTGTCACTAAATTTGAAGCTGAATATCATTATGACAAAATATATACATTGTAGATTCACAAATATCTTTGCGCCAAATGAGAAAACAAGCGAATAAAATTCTTTCAAATATGCATTAACAATCTTGTAGGAATAGATATGCCACATATAATATCAGGGGATTTTAACAACGCACTAAAATCACATCAATATTTTTTTTCTGTCGCGCGCTCGTGTGATATTGCATCATGTGATTGGCGGATTTGATGACATCTCTTGACATTGCAGAAATCTTGTGCAGACGACATTCAGATGCCCAGGTTATATTAAGAAATGATGTTTTCTGTCATCAAAAGCAGTCAATAACAAGACTGAAAATACTTTCTATATCGTATATATGGAAGGGGATATCCGCCACTTCACACATTATAGTAGTTGATATTTCAATATGCCAATTCGTTTCCCATGTTGCTGTTTAGAAGTGCATTATCCCTATTTATATGTAAATTGTAATATTTGAATTATAACACTACTTTTAATGTTGTAACCAATGAAAATTAAAATGACTCTTATAATTCAATCATAAAAATTAATATACAGATATTTTAATGATAATTAAGTATTCCATTTGCTAACAATGCCATCAATATTTAAACAGTTGAGCAAAAATTTATTTAAAGGACTTTATATGCCATTATGTTTATTATTATTAAGATTTTAATTTATTTTGTTAACTTTGTCATTTTAAGTATGCTTTAAATGGCATAGATAAACGTTTTATTCTTATTTTCATTTTTATTTTGATTTGGTCATATGAACGGCATTTGAGTCTTTTCAGTTGTATGTTTTCAAGCAATATTCGTTTCTTTGCGCTAAACAAACGCTCCCCGTACCGGTGTCGATAATATTTCATTCTAAGAGAATAAGTCCGCCTGCAACTGTTCCATTAAAGAATAAAGCTTAGATAATTCTGAACATTTAATGATGATCCCGGTATCAAAATACATAGTAGTAACCAAAGAAACAGTCAAACGCTCAAACGGGTCAAAATTGATGTCTTTTTTATCGACTTTGAATGTGAACCCGGTCGAGATTGTCCGACGAACTTTGGTTGGTAGATCTACCAAACGGTTGAACTTGACCCGACCCCTAACCCTGACCTTAAAAATATCAACCGCAAAAAAGAGGAAGTCGAAAATTCCAAGTTCCCAGAATAATGCACTTTTTAGAATTTCACTTTTCATCATCTCATTTTTTAGCTCTTAGTCTACCAAATAAAATCATTTTTTTCTAAAGGGCTTAATATCATGGACACATCCAGGCAAAATCTCACAGGGGTTACGCAGTCGATATGTAAAAGATTAGGGTCAGATTCGAACATTTTTCCTCTCACCACTAGGTCCGGGTGTCGGATATTTCCCTGATATTGAATTTTTGAAATCGAAATAAAATTTCAAAACCAGTATTTTCCTCGTAGGGTTTGATATTTTTAGCTAGATATTGTTAAATACTGTAGGGATAACGCATGTCGTTTCGTGTTATAACGCCTGCAAAATTCCGAGGGATTGGTTGGTGCCCGAGCCCGCAGGGCGAGGGTACCAACGTATCCCGAGGGATTCTGAAGATTTTATAACACGAAATGAACAGGCGGTAACGCTATTCTAGCATAAAAGGCGAAACATCTAATAAATGAATACATTATCCCTCAACGTCATCAGATTTACATGAAATGTGTGATAATATCTGATTTGTTTTTCACGTTGACGTCATTTCCATTTGAATTATACCTTTTGGGCCGTAATACGTTTTGCCACGGAACGTGCATATATAAAAAGGAGTTATAACAGCACGTGAGCGCGAGAATCTCTCTGTTAACACACGTTTTCTGTCTTGTTAAAACACCCCCAAAAAGTGACAAGGACAGCAGTTTTATGCTAGGTTACACAATAAAAGACTTTCAAAAACCCATGGTTGGGTCATACCGGTCCCTAGAGAGGTTCGGGCCCCGGGCCTGAAATCAATTTCAAAAAAGGTCCTTTTCAATCAAATATTAAGACGAAAGTCATAAAGATATCTTAATAAAAGTTAAGTTGGCTAAACAAACGACATTCAAAATTTTTTGAATGTCGTTCAGTACGCGACATACGACATACGACATTCGAAAAAAGTTGAATGTCGTGCAAAAAACGACATTGGACATACGACATTCGAACTTTGACATGCAAAATTTGAATGTCGTTCAGTGCGCGACATACGACATTCGAAAAAAGTTGAATGTCGTGCAAAAAACGTCACTGGACATACGACATTCGAACTTTGACAAAAAAATTTAAATGTCGTTCAGCGCGCGACATACGACATTCGAAAAAAGTTGAATGTCCTTTATTGCACGGCATTGGACCCACGACATTCGAACTTTGACATGCAAATTTTGAATGTCGTTCAGTGCGCGACATACGACATTCGAAAAAAGTTGAAAGTCGTGCAATAAACGACATTGGACATACGACATTCGAACTTTGACATGCAAAATTTGAATGTCGTTCAGTGCACGACATACGACATACGGCATTCGAAAAAAGTTGAATGTCGTTTATTGCACGACATTGGACATACGATATTCAAACTTTGACATGCAAAATTTCAATTTCGTTCAGTACGCGACATACGACATACGACATTCGAAAAAAAGTTGAATGTCGTGCAAAAAACGACATTGGACATACGACATTCGAACTTTGCCATGCAAAATTTGAATGTCGTTCAGTGCGCGACATACGACATTCGAAAAAAGTTGAATGTCGTGCAAAAAACGTCATTGGACGTACGAAAAGGTCAAATAAAATGCACTATACTTTGTTGCAGAGGGCAAGCCAGTAGCTTTACAGGAAGCAGGCCATATCGGGTTCGAACCTGGTCGACTAGGAGTCAAGGTCATAGGTCAAAGTCCGGTAATATTCTCAAAATATGAGCATTTCAAAGCAGTTAAGGCAGTCCAGTGACAACATTTAAGCAATTCTCACGGCTCTCCTGTTTGGGCCAGCTTTGTCTTGGCCAGCATCCTACCGCAGAAAACAAGTTTGGTCGCATTCTGAGACCTGTCCTGAGCCCTGATGGCATCAAATGGACTTGTTAGTAGTTTGAATGTAAAGTATAGACATCTACCAACATGTCCATATACCCGGTGTGGTATAGGCTGATACCCGGGATTTAGAAACTCGAACAAAAGTCAAAATCAAACATAGTGTCAATATCAACTGAAATTCCGTACTTCCATGTAATACCTCTCCTGACACCCAGGTAACTCAGGTACTCGAACATCATGTTACTTTGTAGTCAGGACCCATATCTAGTCGATGATGCATAAAACTGGTACAACTTTTGACGGGATTCAGCTGGGTCCGAAGCCTTCCAGACACGGTAAAAAGCCGTATTTTCTATGTTGGAGGCATATCTTGTAACCATATATGACATGCCCTGACCTCTGTGGCTATCCTAGGTACTAAACACGGTTTAAATCGATAGCCAGGACTTACACCTATACAACCATGTAGGATATATGTATATTTCTTTGGCATAAAGGCTCGCATCCCGTCGAAAATCTCATAGTCATTGTCAAAATACGAAGTTAGAGCCTAGAAGACAAAACGGTGTCCTTATTCGATCTACATTCCTACACGACCATGTATGATACATGTTTATATCATAACATAGGGGTTCGTACCAGGTTTAAAGCCTTTCAAATATGATCAAAATTGACATATGTCTCAAATTTGAACACTTCTCGGTGACCTTAAATGTCCTGCCTTGACCCTTATGGGTACGTCAGGTACACAAACTTGGTCTTATTCATTAGTCAAGACTTATACCGATAAGACCAAGATACATAACTACACATTAATGTATGATATGGGTATAAGTTTTGGTGATACAGGGTCAAACTTAATTGAAATTCTTTCCGACGTGGTCAAAATACGCAGAATTTCTAAGTTCGAACACTATCTTTTGCCCTTGTACGAACTGCCCTGACCCCTCGGGCTATCCTAGGTATCTGAACAGAGTCTTAGAGTTTAGAGCCTTTGCCTACAAGACCATGTATGATACTTGTATATATCAT
This sequence comes from Mercenaria mercenaria, assembly GCF_021730395.1. Lineage (NCBI taxonomy): Eukaryota > Metazoa > Mollusca > Bivalvia > Venerida > Veneridae > Mercenaria > Mercenaria mercenaria. The sequence goes on from NC_069364.1 coordinate 7,709,439, forward strand.
GGTCATAGGGGTTCGAACCGGGTCTAAACCTTTTCAGACATGGTCAAAATTGTCATATTTCGCAAGTTTGAACACTTCATCGCTGTGTTGTTCACGGGGTGAAAATGGACGTTGCACCGGAGAGAGAGCAGTTCATTATTATACGGCGATCTCTGTCGTAAAAAAAGGACTGGTCCTCGGCTTCGTTTTATAACGTCAAAAGTATTATGTGAACAATCTTATTTTATTGCAGTCATTATTATGAGGACGATTATATGTTTGATAATCAGCATTTGGTATAGTACATAACATTCTTACAAAATGAAATGTGTCATGCGCAAATATCATACATGTATGTGTGCAGTCTGATCAAGATCCTTACTGTTCGCTATATAATCCGTTAAAACAGTTTTGCATTATGCAGTTGTACATTATACTACAATGGTGTCTGAAATTAAGATTTACAATAATAAATGCTATAGTACACAACAATTTTTACAAAATGAACTGCGTCATGAGCAAATATCATACATGTATGTGTGCAGTCTGATCAAGATCATTACTGTTTGCTATATAATCATTTTAAACTGTTTTCCTTATGCAGTTGTACATTATACTACAATGAAGGCAATCCTGTCATGACCTCACTGATATATATGCATTTTGACATCACTAATTTTGAACACAACAAACCAGAAAGTTTACTTATATATTGGCCCTTTTGTATTGCTTATTCCAGCACAGGCTTTGATAATGTCATCTACATGGGATATAAGTGTTATAGGAAGCTCACTTTGAATGATTCTAAAAGTCTTCAAGGTATGAAGGTATTAAATGCCTCCGCTACTATTTATCATATAAAATTAACAGCTTATAACATATTTTTATCAAGATTTCTAGCCTTTCACTTCCGGCGAGACTACCCTTGTCTTGAAGGTCTGTCTTTAGGCAATCAAAATATACACAAAAAATATGGGGTTGACCATAATGCAGTGAAACCATGGTCACGTGACTGAGACACGTGATGAAAACGCTAATATTGCATAGGTAGACATCAGGAAATACCTACTTTCACTTTCATTTTACAAGGCAGCTTCAAATCAACTTTTGAAGCATATAACGTAGCTTAAAATCATCTGCGGACATTCCTTTTTACAATCAAGCATCAATAAAGCTTATATCTGGCATGAAAATGGCCTTTACTAGGCGGGAAAATTGCACTATATATTGATATGGACTACATTCGAGTGGACCACGGAGGCATATCCGGCTAATTGCCCCCTTCATGCCTATAAGAAATACCAAAGTTTTCAAAATCGTTCTGTTGCAGTCAATTATTGTACGTAAGTCAGTTGTCAACAATTTTGCCAACTTTCAGTTTGAAAGAACGGCTACTGTCGGAATTATGCCCCATTCAGACAGACAGTCCACATCTGCAAAAAACGTGTCAGGGGCATAGATAATGCCAATTTTTCCATTAAATGTAGTATCATACGGCCTTACTTTTCTTATTTCTATAATTCGTTTGCAAGAAACAGCTAGAAGTACACGAAAAATAATCGATTTCTGTCATTCTTACCTAAACTGGTGTCGCTGATGCAAAACTGAGATGTGGGGAATCACCTTAAAAATCAGAATTTTGCCTACTTTCCGAAAAAAATCTCAAATTTGCCCAAAATATGCAAATGATGTGCCATGTTTGTCTTAAAATGGTGCTTATTGCTCAATTCTGATCAGAAAGTACCAGTTTTACATCGGTTGAAGCAATTTTCACGAAGTGCGAATTTTTCATTTTAGGTATGAAGGTATTAAATGCCTCCGCTACTATTTATCATATAAAATTAACAGCTTATAACATATTTTTATCAAGATTTCTAGCCTTTCACTTCCGGCGAGACTACCCTTGTCTTGAAGGTCTGTCTTAGGGCAATCAAAATATACACAAAAAATATGGGGTTGACCATAATGCAGTGAAACCATGGTCACGTGACTGAGACACGTGATGAAAACGCTAATATTGCGTAGGTAGACATCAGGAAATACCTACTTTCACTTTCATTTTACAAGGCAGCTTCAAATCAACTTTTGAAGCATATAACGTAGCTTAAAATCATCTGCGGACATTCCTTTTTACAATCAAGCATCAATAAAGCTTATATCTGGCATGAAAATGGCCTTTACTAGGCGGGAAAATTGCACTATATATTGATATGGACTACATTCGAGTGGACCACGGAGGCATATCCGGCTAATTGCCCCCTTCATGCCTCAAGCGGCGAATAACTTGTTCTATAAGAATCCTAGTGTTTGCAATTTTTTTTTTTCTCACTGCAGCTTCATGCATTTGGGACTGTCCTCTCCTACCTGGTGGAACATACAGAGAGATATTTCGCATGGCACATTCATGATTGATGTTAAAGCCTTTATCTGTCATTATAACAGAATATTGTGGAATAAGGTCCAGAAACCCACTATCTAAAATCACTTGTTTGTCTGACATTCGTCCAGTGTAAGCGGCTGATATGAAACCAATAGCACTAATTGGTGCACAAGCCACAAGAACTTTTAATGTGTTATGCGATTTATAGTTACTCCAGCTTGAGCTCTGCATATCCAAATCTTTCGGAGTTTCAATGAATATCTCTGTACAGCCAATAATGGAATGCAGATCAGAAATGTGTTTAAGTTCCAATTAAAGTCTCCTCATCTGGACTGTACACCATTGAACCAAAAACCTTAGAACATGCTCGCAGCCAAGCAAGGAATATCCTTCCACAAAGTGATTCAGAAATGTCAAATCGCACAGATAAATCTTTTCCCAAAAGACAAAGACGAAGGCGCATTAAAGTCAATAAAAACTCGGCCCTGGATGACAGTTTTCTTTCTGGACCAAACCGGCTTGGTTCATTTGCAAACTTCCTTACACTCCAAGCCAACGCCTATTTACCAATGGGGCTATAACCTTATGGAATTTCTCAAAGACTGATTTTGATGGCAATCCAGTAAAATAATTCACATCCTCATCGCTCTTCAAAATACTGTCAACATAACGTCTTCTTTTCAAGAGTGAAATTTCTTGTTTCAGACGCGTATTTTAATTTTTAACAGATTTAAGTTGTTTATTAACAATTGCAAGTGTCTGTAACAGCATATTTATCACAACTAAAAGAGTGAGCTGCCACGGAAACTGAACTTTTAATGATAGTATTTCAACTGGTGGATCAGGGTGATAGGGATTTGCTGTGTATTGTGGATCATCCACAGCCGTGTAAGTGACCTTGCATGATGAATCACTTTCATCTATAAAGAACATTATCCTTTTAACCTTGGACTCAAATCCATCGTACCCCAAATGTAGAGTTGGAAAAGGATTCTGTAGCGTTGGTTCCCCTTCAAGAAAATGTTTACTGCAGACCCTTGACTCCATCGACGGTGACCACATTTTGTTGCCATTGGTTCGATTTACAAGTTGTTTCCATCTCAGGCGTCCCTCTGGGTTTCTCTTTTGAGTCAGAAAACTGAAAAGCCTGAAAAATAAATAAAAAGAAATATACACTTTGTCCTTACACAAATAAAATATGAAAACTAAAGTAAAAAAAAAATCTGCATCTTCACAGTTCATGACTTAATTTTGAAAAAGGAAGAAAATGCATCAGCAACCGGGTAGCTGAGTCAATAAGAGCATTTGCTTTCAGCCTGTAAGCAAAAGACCCTGGGTTTGAGTCCCTATTAGGTAGCACATCCATTTTTTTCACCCTTTTGCATATTTTGCCCAACTTAGGTCATGACCATAAATGTTCCGCATACATGGGAAGTCATGGTATATTACTAAATTATGAAATGAAATGTGTAGCCGTCCATTAACCGTAACCTAGTCAGCCTTCTAGCAGTCTGGTAAAAAAAATTATTTAGAGATTGAAGTGTAATAAATTAATTTATCAAATTCTGTTTGCAAACCATAGCAATATATACACTCATCCATATACTACGCTTAGTTCAATATATGTTTTAAATTCTGTTTCTCAACAAATAAACGCTCTGGTGTAAAAAAAAAATAATTATTTAATATATAATGACATTTCATAAAAAAACAATTCCAACAGAAAAATTCATAATTCACAGATACATTGATTACTGGACAGATGGGAAAACCAAAGCGGATGGGCTAGGTGATGGTTACCGGACGGTTACAACGCAGACTAAGCCTTTGGTTACCAGTGGCTAGATACTTCTATTATAAAATTGGGAGATGATGTAGCTGTAAGAGACCGGCTCGGTAAAGCATTTGCCTGGTCCTGTTTTCGAGTTTTTGGCCAGTCTGGGCACCAGTCTTTGTCAGGCTACACATGTTTTTTCACCCTGAGATATCATCATATTAAAAATAAAAACATACATCATGCAGGTCAAATTGTTCACATTATGTGTTGACATGTAAAATTTCATCTTGAACATGGTTCCGATTTATAACTTTTGTCACATTTCCAAGATAAAATATTGATACTGCACGATGTCATACAAGACAGTCTTTAACAAGAAATATTTTTAAAAATGATGGTCGGCGAATTGTAATAAGGTAAGAAGTTTATGAATTTTTCATCTAACATTCATCTTTCATCTAACTTTTCTTTTAAATTACTTTAACAATTTAAATGGTTCTCTTTTAATTTTTCGCAAAGGTTTCGTAGGGTTGCAATTTTGTTTCGTTTATCCTTAGACGAATAATTACAGCAGTAGTTTGATGAAGATTCATGAAGCGGTTCATGAGAAGAGGTCATTAAACGTGACTGTTTATATTTTTAGCTAAATTGGTCCCTATCACCATTTGTAACATAATAGCAGGAGACCTTACGATATTGTTACACATCGAGTTTGATAAAAATCCATTACATTTTAGTGGTTAATGCGAAGAAAGGCATATCTACTTTTAGCTATAGTGGTCCCTAATAGGGCCCAAGTTCCTATATAAATAAATTTGGAAGAGGACCTTATAATGATGCTCCAGACCAAGTATGACAAAGATCCACCAAGCTGTTCATGAGACGCTGTATAGCAGCCCCTAAAATGGGGTTTAATGTCCCAGCTGAACAAAGTTGGCTGCGGGCCTAATAAAGATGCTACAAATCAAGTTTGATTAGAATACATGAGAAAAATCAATTAAAGGATTTTTTTATTTATTATTTTTATTTATTTCTAAAATAGGCCAACTGATCCCGCTTTAATAAATGCATATTCGCTATTCATGAATCTTTGGACAATGACGTCACACCTATAAAAAAGTGAAGGTCAAGCAAAACATACAATTGTAATTATTTCAATATTTCTGTTTCATAAGCAAAGTTTGACCGTAGTCAAATCACATAGATAAACTGTATGCAGCGTACCTTCATTTCAGTGTAATGAGATTCAGTCATTATATAGCATACATATATAATAAAACAGCTTTCAACTGAGTTCAATATTTGCATACCATACTAAAGAAAAATATTCATATATAATAAATCAGTTAAATAATTTATAACAAATATATCAAAGCAAACAAGTACTCATTTTAATATGCAATCTGAATAAGTCACAAAAGCAAGAAACCTTTTCATATACAGACGACAATTGTAACAAGGAACATCTTTTAAAAAGCACTTCTCTACACGAAAGACTCTTATCACACCCTTATTCATGTTATACTCAGACCGTATTCAGCTCTTTCTTTAATTTGATATATGTTGGTATTTGAACAGGTTTTTATCATATTTATTAAACTTACTTATCATTTTGAGATATATCAGTATTCTTGCTAAATATACTGAGCCAAAGTTAGCTTTAAAACTGTGAACAGCGTCGTTTAGGATAAACGCTTTGTCTACATTTCACTCAGCGTAGCACAATCAACAGAGTGAAAGAAATTGACACTCTCGTCCAATCAGGCAGAGTGGTGCATAAACCTTCCATTTTGATAAATTATCTATAATGCGTTATCAAGTAGTTTGATTTGCAAATTGAAGTCACGTGGCATATGTAACGAAAACGAATTTAGACGGCGTCGCCGAAAAAAAGTGAACATATAATAATTGTACCGGATAATTATGCATTCTAACAAAGAAAGTAGACGAAAGAATTTCATTTCCGCATTACCCCACCCACCACGTGTTTCGTGTTATACAACCAGTTTTTCGAAAATAGGTACGATATTTACCTAAAAGGAGGATTGCATTTGCAATATTTCTCACTATGAAGACAGCCACAAACAGTACAAAGCTGCTTCTTCTACTTGTTTAGCCAATATCCGCCGTTAGAACAATTTTTAACAGCGCAGGTGAAAGCCATTGTTGTATTGTTTTACTCGATGATAAAGAAGGATAACTCTAGCTGAACAAAGAGTATCCGCATGCGCACTTCGGAACTATCTAGAGGTGTATTGTGCGAATGACGCTCGATTTTATCAGACACATAGATAAGATCTTATCTATGCCTCAGTTTTTATAGCACTGTTGATGTATCTAATATATCAATTATATCTTATGTCTTATATCAATTATTCCTTTGAATATTTGTCCACATTTCTCTCGCCCCTAGGCCAACTTCAAAAAAACATGATTATCTATAGAAACATCTTGTTTAACAAGGTCGTCAATCACGGTAAAGATGGGGCGTGTCCATGTGTCCCCTTCTTCGTCCACGCCATTACTAATACTGCTTTTCATTATGCCAGAAACATTCGCCACAATCTCGGTAAAGGTTGACATAATGCTAATTTGGAATATGAATCGAAGCCGATGCTAGGCGGCGTTAGTGGCCTTGCACATGTTCATTACCTGTTATCAACAGACTTAGTCAAACCGAGTTTGCTATTATGTTGCTTTGCTTTGTTGTGCTCTATTCTTCCAAAGGATTTCGTAACTATCACATCAGCAGTCTTTAAAGTGTTGGGTAGCATCTATAAAACCTATCCTCGTACTTAGACTCAGTGTTTTTTTTTTTTGTTGTTTGTTTGTTTTTTGTTTTGTTTTTCTTTTCCTTTTTGTTCTTCTGGGATCATTGGGTGCATTGTTTCTATACTAGAATTCCGCTTAAGTCAGTGTTGTCGGGGCATGAGGGGTGTTGCAGATTTCATTGCCTCTCATGAACAGACTCAGTCAATGGCAGTCTTTAATTAAACGTTGTGTTGCGGCTGTAAAATACCTTCCCCGTATTTATTTAGACTCATTCTTATATTTTATATATTGGTCCTTTAGGATCGTTGAGTGCATTCTTTGTTACCATATCAGAGTTCCGCTTAAGCCGGTGCTAGGGAACATGAGCGGTTCTTTATAACAATCATGAACAGGCAATCAAACAGAGTCTGCTATTTTGTTTCTCGGTTGCGTTCTATGATTCAAAAGGATCTCTTCACATATTTCATTGGTTGCTTCTAACAAAATTCCTTTTATAACATTAAAATATTGTGATGAAACCTGGCTGACAAAACACGTGGAGGAAAACTGTTTTGAAAAAACGAAAAGCCATAGAACTGATACATATTTTCGATGACCAAGATAGACAAAGGGAGGGAATAATTATTTTACAATTGCTTATCCAAGTTAGAAAAATATATTTTCATTTCATTTTCATTAGAGTTAAGCAACTGAATATATTTTGTATACTAGAAACAGTTTTCATATTTCAAATCGAAAGTACAGTGCCACCTATCTTAGAACGAACATCGTTGGGAAGCCTACAATGCATTTTTATACAACAAATTGTTGTTGTCGAGAGGTTAACTTACTAAGAACTATTATCTAATTGTAAGGAATATATCTATCTTAGGTATATGTTCCTTAAAAGTTTCGTTAAAAGATCTTATGCTTTAACATATTTCAGCTGTTTGTATTTTTAAATTCAACGTTCGACAATTTCAGTTGCTTGCTACTAAAATGACATTAAAAAGAGCCTAATGACACGGAACGATGACATGCTTTATTCTAGCAACATATAGAGCAAATAAATATACCAATAACGTGCCCGGGTCTCTCAAAGACATTGATACATTAAAAACATGTTTCTCTGTATTTCTTTAAATTTCAAGAATGTGTCAGATATCCATAATGTGTACAGCCTATAAATGTTTAAAACCAATCAGTTGCTGATAAAGTCTTTGTATCTACTCACTATGGTATTGCAATTGCATGTATGATAAGACACAACATATATCTCAATGTGAACTTGAAATGAACCAGTCACAACAGCAAAACATCACAACATTGAACATAAGATATTTATACTTCAATTCATATAGAAACACTTACAATATAAACTTGAAGTAGTCCTTATCAAACGTCCTGCTCCACTTATTACACTTATAATTATGAACAATCCCGGCAAAATCCGATATTCTAAGATGTGACACAGTGTATTCTATTTTAAACATACACTTTCACAGCTGTTATATTCTGACTCACTGGAAACTAAACTTTGCAATTATTTGACCTTTACCCTGCTAAATTTCTATAATGAACTTGTCCATCTTTCAACCTGGACAGTGTCATTAACTGTTAAAAGAGGTGCTTACCTAAAAGATACTGACTGAATAGCGAACAGCTCAGATTATGATCAGACCGCACGGATGTGAAAGCTAATCATGATCTACACGAGTCGCAAAGGCAGAATCAAAAGTGTCCAGCACCATAAGGGTAACTAGCAAGTAATTTAATATACGACAATACATATATAATGCGCTACTCGTGAAAATATTGTATGATATTATGGTGTTCACTCGGTGAAATATATTTCGATCTTACACTGAAGCAAACAGATATCCGCTATTTCGTTTGTTAGAAGTACATTGATATACCAATGTACTTCCAACCATATTTCGGAAACGGCTATTTTATTTGAAATATTCTATAATGTAGATCACACTTTACTGCAAGGACCCGATGTAAATCGATTACAAATAAAAGAACAAGACTTATTGTTACAGATACAGTGTTCATAAACATCACATTAACAGCTGCCATTGTGTATAGTCATTGCAATACAATAGCATTGTCATTTATTTGGATATTTTGAATTCAGTGTAGAATACAGGTATTTACTAGAATTAAATCAAAACTGTTCAAATGTTTTTCTTCTCATTTTCATTGTTCAAAATATGAAAAAAATACACCCGTAATTATACATGATGGAGTAGACAGTTATGGTAAGTTTTTATTATGAATTAAACAATTTAAATTAGGGTCCAATCCATAAGAAGAAATTTTAATGACCATTTCTCTTCAGAAGTTGTATAACAAGTAGGTCAGACATTCTTGGAAGTTATTTTCAATAATGTCAATAATGATAGGTGAATTTAGAAATATAAGTTAATATTTCGAGCATAGACTGGTTGTTAACTGATTGAATACGACTTTATTGTGAATAACAGGTTATTAATATAGGTATGCCATATAAGTATGCCAGACGTTAGAGTTTTCGTATGGTACTTAACAACAACAACAACAAATAACGTATTGATGGTAAATTAAACAATATAATGACATGACTCAGTTTATAATAATCAGTATAAATGAATATTGATCTCAGCTTAAATAGCGTATGTACGAGGAAACAGCTTAAAGTAACTTGACATTACAAGGAAATAGAACCTACAGAATTACTTATAATTATGATATTTTGAGTAGCTGTTTTAAATGCATCATTTATTGCTCACATCTGTGGAAATATCTACTAATAGGTATTTCTAGGTATTTCACTTCGTTACAAATATTATAGGACTTCAACAAGAATCCTGCAGTAGGTAAGATGTTTATTCCTTATTTTTATATGTCCAAGATTCAACTGGAAGTGATTCAAGAAATTTCCACTCTGCTCTAACGATAAAAAGCTTGATATTTGAAAATTTTGATTTCAACTTTTATGTGTAGTGTCTATATGCTTCTAGCTTTAATCTTAAAATAGTCATGTCGTTCTAAATACTGTATATAATTCATTTTAGATATTGAATACAATATTCTTTTATCAGAGGTGAAAGTAACTGTGAGACGGACAAGAGCAGTCAGTAATAACGTTCTGAGCTTGTTTACCTGCTTAGGGACATAAGGTACATGTTTAATACAAGAATGCTCCCTTCCCCATCATTGATCAAGAACGTTCGGTTACATTTTGGACACAATGCATGAGAAACTGTCCCGCTAAAATCAGTTACATTTGAAACGAATTTGCACAAAGGACAAGTAAACGTTGCAACTTGAAATCCTTTCAGGGACTTCATTAGCTTTTCAGCAACCTCCGATCCATGAATACGATAATAGTCCTTTTCTCTCTGTGACAGATCATTCAACGTCCAAAAGACATCTATAAACTCCAGACCAAGAACATCTGCATTTTCAACTCTAAAGAAACCCATATCACCCCAGTTTTCTCCCCACGAATTCATCAAACATAGGGATTTGCTGTTGTAACTTGTCAACACAACTGCATGTCCACTTGTTCTGGCATACTGACTCCGTGCACTAATGTCTAAGTCTTCCTTTTTCAAAATTCCGCTTGAATTATTTCGAAAGAAACTTCCGAACGTGTTCCACTCATCGTCGGTGAGTCGAAATTTTGCTACAACCGGACGCTTTGCGGAAATGGCTTTCAGAGCTCCGTTAACATCTACCTCTCGACAATGCAGTCGATAAATAGGACAAACTTCTTCAAGTACTCGAAAAGTATTTGCCCCAAAAGATCCATGACGGCCGATCATGTCGTCACGAAGTTTTTCAAAATCTGGATAACCGCCGTCTCGACCGAGAATCCTATGCATAGCTAAATGAAGAACTATTGCTGATGCGTTTGCATAGCAAGTCTCACCTATTTGTTCATGTGCTTTGATGCTGGTGTTTCTTTGGTTGATGTAAACATCAAGCGAAACAGACGCCAGTAATTCTGTCAGAGCATCTTGACAGCAAACAGCGTTACGTGCGAGATCGCAGACATCTTGCAAATTGTCTGGATGATTTATTTGAAGAAACAACTTGGTCTCATTGTTCGCTATATCCATCTGCCACCCATGTTTGATGAATACTGCCCTTGTTATTAAGTTTGTCGGGATGCATGTACTCAAGTTGAAAAGAAACTTGGCACCATCCTCCCAGTCCAACTTACTACTGCTGTACAGTCTTCGAGGTTCGATGTTTAATGACTTTGAAATGTAACAGCCAACTATCTGAACGTCTAACATTGCTAATTGTCGCTTAATTTCATGAATATCGCCCTTGTCTGTTGGCCGCCCGTCTGACAAGATAAATAATAACTTCTGGTGATTAGGATATGAAGACATCGACCTCAAGAACAACTCCGATGCCTGTCTTAATGCGGAGTATAGAGGTGTTGTACCATAAATGAAGGGCTCGACATCCTTAAGCAGTTCCTTAGCTCTCTGTGGAGTAAGATTCTCCTCCTTGATGTTTCCGTGAATATAGTAGGCCAGATAACTCACGTTAAAAATAGACTCGTCACTGACACTTTTAAGTACTGGTTCGTATTCAGGCACGAACGCTTTGTCTACAACTGCTTGTATTTCTTCAACTGTAGCTTGCCGAACTTTATTCATTTTTGTCAACCAGCCTTGGAATGTATGACTGTTATTCCCATCACGACATGCTTTTGGTAAGCAGTCATAAACAAAGTAACTTAAAAAGTTACCATCTGTTCTAAGCTTTCTGAGAAACGAAATCGCTATGTTTTCAGACACTGCCTCTTTTATGGTTCCCTTTTTTGCCCACTGTCTGATTGTACATGCGCCATTTTTTTGCAAAATTTGTAGTATCCGTTCGATAGTTTCATCAGTCGCAGAGCCCAAACTGGCTGACAATCTTTTCTGTTCAAATTTATTATATAGGACTGTCGAAATAATGTCAAATACGTCTTGAAGGTGTGGCGCCCCTACTCCAACTATGAATGCATAATTACTTCTAGATATGTCGTATTTAACAAGATTATCAATCACTGTAAATATTGAACGTATCCAAGTTCCTCCCACCTGACCGATGTCATTTAAGTCGTCTACTGCACTCTGCATAGAGGCAGATACATCTAGAAGCACTCCGATAAGTGTAGACATAATAAATTATAAAAGTTTTTAACTTCCTGATTTATTAAAAACCGTTTTTTATATAGTATATTTGCGACTATATTGCGGTCATGCACAAAGAATGTTGCCACAGTGGAAGCAAAGAATGTTCACTGAGAACTTTTTTTCCAAATGTTATTAAAATCAAGAAATGTTATCATTCCAATGCTTAGCTTGTACTAATTATTATTGTTTCTATTCACCGGATATGTCGTTTGTTAACTTCCGCAAGCACTAAGCGCGTTTGAACGCATATCCTGGACTTAAAATGAAAATCGCATTTTACAAACCTTTCACTTGATATGAGGAAGTAATCGTACATTTATACATGATTATGATAACAAGTGACTAGTCAAAAATTACAAAGATCAATGATTATAGTGTAAAATGTGTTATTGTATTTATTGACGCAATACGCTTCAACAAAAATATGTCGATTGTATTGGACTCAATGTTGATATTATTTTCTGGTTTAATGAAATAATGGAAAATATCCATTGTTACTATGATAGAAAAGCCGGTACTAGGGGACGTGCGGAGTGTTTTACATTTTATATCCTCACAGGAGTGAGACTGATTATGCTGCTCGTTTTTGCTTCATGCTTTCAAAGGACCTTTTCACAGATTATATTGACTTTGTTACTGGCCGCATTTGAAACAAAAATGAAAAAGGACCTAACAATGATTCTACAGACTAAATCGATTAATCAAACGGCTCATGAGGAGAAGTCTTTTAAAGGTTTTTCAATTTTTACCTCATTTGAAAAAAATGGAGAGAAGATTTTATCATAACACGACAGACCAAGTTTGATGACGATGCATTAGGCGGTTCATGAGAAAAGAACTTTAAAAGGTTTCTCTACTTTTAACTGCTAAATGTTATTTTTTCTACTTTTAACTCCAGCGGTCCCCTAAATGTGACCATTTGATAGAAAACTGAGAGAAAGCAGTAGAAATGATTCTACAGAACAAGTTTGATGAAGATCTATCCAGCGGTTCATGAGGGGAAGTTGTTAAAATGTGTTATTTTCTGTTTTAGCTCTAGCGGCCCTAAGAGGCCAAGTATTCTTATTTGAATTCAACAGGGACAGGACCTTATAATGATGTTTTAAAAGTGTAATGAAGATCCAACCAGGGATGCATGAAATGAAGTTGTTAAACGTTTTATGCTTACCACTAGCGGCCTCTGAAAGGGAACAAGTGTCTTAGACCAAAAGAAAGAAAAACCTTTTATTTTCCTATACAAAATGGTATACATTTGTATCTGGTTATATTGAAATAAAATAAGTTTTCAAAAAAGTATTTTCCGCTAAAATTATATTTCTCAGTTTTGAGTAGTAGAAGTATAAAAGAGTAAATAATGTATCGATGGGCTCAAAAATAAAACATGTATTTTTGTTATTATAAATTGTATTTTTTTGATAAGTGCGTGTGAACATAAAGGCAAATACCTCTTAGATAGCACTGAACATTTGCGTTGATAGGCTTATCCTGCCTATCTTCGAGCCTCAGTTCCAAGGTAAGGTTGCTTGCTATTAAAGAGTTTTGATATGTCCTAAAATTACCATTCTAGTTTACTTTCGCTACAAGGGTATGTCAGTAAAATGTTACTAAATTTTTACCCCTTTAAACCCCCCCACCCCCACCCCCTTCGAAGAAGGAGGGGTATATTGTTTTGCAGATGTCAGTCAGTCGGTCGGTCGGTCGGTATGTACACCAATCTGTTTCCGGATGATAACACAAGAACGCTCGGGCCTAGGATCATGAAAGTTGATAGGGAGGTTGATCACCGGCAGATGATCCCTCTGTATGTATAAGGCCAAGGTCACAGAGACCCTGAACAGTTAAACGGTTTCCGGATGATAACTCAAGAACGCTTGGGCCTAGGATCATGAAAGTTTGTAGAGGGCTTGGTCATGACTAGCAGATGATCTTTATTAATTTTGAGATCAGTATGTTGACCAAGAACAGTAAAACGGTTTTCGGACGATAACTCAAGATTGCTTGGGCCAAGGATCGTGAAAATGATAGGGAGGATGGCCATCACCAGCAGATGACTCATATTGATTTCGAGATCAATAGGTCAAAGGTCAATGTCACAGTGACCAGGAACAGCAAAACGGTAGGGCGATAATTCAAGAACGCTTCAGCCTAGGATCAGGAAAATTTATAGAGAGACTGGGCATGCCCAGCAGATTACCCTTATTAATTTTTGTGGTCATCAGGTCAAAATTCAAGTTCACACTAGCCAGGAACAGTTAAACGGTTTCTGGATGATAACTTGAGAACGCTTGGGCCAAGGGTCATGAAAGATGCTAGAGAGGTTCATAATGACCGGCATAAGACACCTATTGATCTAAGGTCTATGATTACATTGACCAAGAGCATTTGAACCGTTTCCAGACAATTACTTGAGAACTCTTGGGCCTAGTATCATGAAACTTGATATGGAGGTTGGTCATGACTGGTAGATAACCCCTATAGATTTTGAAGTCAGTAGGCTAAAGGTCAAGATCACATTGACCCGGAACAGCTAAACCCTTTCCGAACGATACCTTGAGAACGCTTTAGCCTAGGATTACGAAACATAATTGGGAGGTCGATCAAGACCAGCGGATGATTTTGAGGTCAATAGCCTAAAGGTCAAGGTCACATTGAACCAGAACAGTAAAACTTTTGTTTTGTTTACAATGGGCATTATAATTTCTGTTCCTTGTGCTTACTGAATGCATCAAGGGAGGCATTTCTTGCTTGACGAGCTCTTGTTTGTGTTGCAGTTGTTAACATACAAATTTGCTCTTGGAATAATTATTTACTGAAACCATTTTATACGAGATGTTTGACGATAAGATGCCTAAATGTGATTCTAAGTCTTCAAATGGTTCACACATACAGTTAATATTGATGCATGTTCTTTCCTTTAACTGTTGTATTATTTCAATATCTACACAATAAAAACACTGCATAGTTTTTTCTAAAGATGAATTATGAAAATAATTCATTATTTCTAAAGACAGTTGAGGTAATTTACCTTTCAGATATAATATTGTTTATTTGATTGTCAGCTTTCCAATAACCTTACCTACAATTTTTGTTTTCCTTGAAATAGACAATTATTGATTATTTTAACTTTTTTGAAAATTAACAAGTAAGTTAATAGATTAAAATAATAGATAAATCTCTGAGATTGAGATTCATGTAACCAGTGCTTTCAGTCACAAAACAAACCTATATAAATATTTACATTACAAAGTCGTAGTTGCATTTGTACATGCAATATACATTACAAACAATGAAATAGTAATAATAATAATATTTTAACATTAAACGTATTGATCTATAAGATATTATTTTGACATAAATATCAAAATATAAATTACGGCTTCAGCATTATTTACTATATTTAGAATTTTACCTTAGTACCTTATAGTTTTCATTATCTAAATGAAACTGTTTAAGACAATTTAACTTATCATAATGTAGTGTGCTCCAAATTTAATTTGGCCTTTTGTAATACTTTGAAGGTAAATATTTTTTCTTATATCTTCATTTAAAGGTGTTCCTCTCCAATCTACCTTTACTTAGTAGTTTTTTACGTTATTTTTCTTATCTGTTTTTTGTATTTCATTTGTACTTGTTCACATTTTTATTTGTTACTTACTCAAGTTTATTCGTCTGTACTATTTCTAGTCTATTTGCTTCCATTTTATAGATTTACCTATTATTTGTTTACATTTCTATGTAGCTTACATAATCTTGTAGTTTACCTTTTTAGTAGTTTTTATTAGTTTTATCTAGTTAACCTGTCTAGTTTGTTTACAATGTCTTACCTTTTCTATGTTTGTTCCCTTATATATAACAAGTTTTTCATCAATATATTAGTTTCACTTGTTTATTTGTTTGTACCTATCATGAAGTTTTAGCTTTGTGTTAAAGTATGAATTTTTCGGTTTTTTGTTAAAACAAGAACACCACGTTTTCAAACAATTAAAGGTATGGCATCCTTCGTACTAAGTATAAATGCAAGTCATATGTAAGGCATTTAACTCTAGAGACTAGTACAGCTATACAGAAACATTATTGTAAAAATCGTTACAGTCTAGGAGGGCTTGATTCCATTTTTTTTTTTTTTTTGTATTTGTCAATGAGTAGTTCCATAGTAGTTTTTGATCACTTTTTTCTTTGGAACTGAAAACCCAAATTGCCTAAAATGTCTAACGGTACGGCTAATGATTTGTAAAATCTAAGAATCACTCGGGTTATTTCCTAAAGAAGTGAATCTCACGGTTTCATATGTACCTCTCAGATATCAGGACAAACTTGTTGAGACATCAGCTAGGATTGGTTTTACTTACTACTTAAGAAGTTCTTCTCTGTTTGTCTTAAGAAATCTCTAGATGAAGCATAAATGCTTTGTTCTGTGATTGGAATTGAGAAACGTTATGTCATGATAGTCCATGCAGTAACTGATCAGCTGTTCCTCTGTACACTCCATATGCAATAATACATTTATGTGAGACAATCTTTTGTAAATGCATGACAAGCCGGAGTACTCTCGTCATTAGCATTGGTCTTGGTAGATACTGTTTCCTTTCTCCGTCAATGGCATCACATTTAGTATTTAGTTTCAAATTTATCAGATAAACGTGCTTTGTCTTCCATTTTCTCTTCTTCTAGTGATGCTGTATTTGCCAGGTTGTCTGCTGTTTTATTTCACCGTATATAGGCATTTTCTGGTGTTCGCACAATTTCAATGTGGTAAACTGTCTTGGAGTTCTTGAGTGCACATTTTGATATCTTGCATTTTTGTACAGTAGCTGTGTGTCGCCCGACTAAGCTGAAGTATACCATTAGCTGACTAGCTCACAGAAACTTTATCCAAGCTGGGTCCATATATACCACTCGTCTTTTCAAAACAACGCAGGAGTGTGAATAACTTATAGTTCTCCGAAAAGGTGGTAAATAATAGTACCCATTATTGACAGCGTTTCCGCACTGAGTAAATCGTCGCGTAAGTGGCAAAGGCTTGCGATGAGCCAGCAACTACTATTTTTTTCAATATCGCGGATGTCCACCATCACTAAATTATGATTTTGCAAAAAACTACTAGAAAAAAAGATATTTCAAGGGAATTCTTAAAATCCTTAATTTTTCCAGCTAAATTCCCTGCTTTTTGATATAACAGTTGGAGTTTGGAAGTATAATATGTAAATATAGTTTAAATTAATACTTACATAACTGTCAAATGCAAATTCCCCTTATTAACGTGAATAAACATATCAATATTCACGCAGTGATTTTTATATCACATGCGCAAAATCGTTATTTTCAATTTCTGCGCAGGTGTTATGAAATTCAAATTCATAAAACAATGCGCAACAGCGTTATTGTGTTTTCTGCGCATGTGATATTTATTTTTTCATATCAACCAGTGAGAGATTGATACTTTCGCATTGATTAAAGATTGAGTCGATAAAATTTTCAGACGAGGCGCTTTATATTATAGTTAGATTAACATACTTTTCTGTGCAACTTGCATGTGCGAACACGCGAATTTTTCTTTTAATGCTAGTGCAAAATATTCCGAATAATTTATCATCAATATTGAATCGAAACTACCACAATAACTTTGAAATGATCTACTAAGAAATGAGTGCTCACACTTAATGTTTTCATTTAGACAAAGAAATATCACCCATTGTTTTCAATGTTACATTTGACGCAATGTTTGAAAAATTAGATAAATAGGTCACGATTGTCAAGTCTAAACAAAATCTATCAAAACTCATTACACAGCATGGACGCCACAAATTATGATGTGTAAATGTAAGACCTTAATTCTGTTTTCATATTTGGTTAGTATACTTTTTAATGTTATACATAATATGTATAGACTGAGTCCCAGATAGCATTGTCCCTTAAACGTTTTCGGTATATAAAATTTTAATATTGCATTCCTGAGAGGGTGATATGACAAATGTTCACCGAGATTATTTGAATATAGACCTCGGCTGGGCCTCGGTCATTTCATATATTGCTGTGAACATTTTTCTATCACCCTCTCAGGAATGCATATTTATATAATGTCTAATTAGTTTTGTAGTATTCTTATTTAGTTGCAACAGTTTTATCCAATTTAAAACAACTGGCCAGTAGTTTCCAGGGTCTAGTCATTTGATTGTCTTAATTATATGATAGAAACGTGATTCTGAAATTAAGGTTTATATTATTAGTAAAAGTTTCTATTTCTTTAGCCAGAAAATATCCAAAAATTACATTTAAAGCCTAATTTTAGCCCTAATTTTGGTTTAAAATTGCCTTTATACCCTAATGTTATGTCAGAATGTGCCAGAATACTGAGATATCCATCGATAAGGCTGCATTTTTCTATGATAGTCAGTTTGGAGAAAGATTCTTCATGTACAATTTCTTATTGGTTACCATTGCTTCATTCTTGTCATTTACATATGTAAGAACACTCCTTATGCCTCCATCTTAACCGGAAAATAATATAACTGTTTGTACTAATATTTTTTTGGAGGGGGGGGGGGCGGGGGCGGAGTGGAGATATTGACTTTTTGTTTTGAACATGAATAGTTTTTAGGAGTAGAGTCACACCGACACAAAGCAGATAATTGGTGACTTTCCCATTTTGTATGGCGGGGAAAGGCGCTATGTACCCCTTTGTGCAGTATTTCATGCATTATCAGGCACTTGAGTAGAATCACCGACTTTCCGTAAGGTTGCAGGATGCTTCCTTAGATGAAGAATTCTACATGCCAAGCGAGGGTCCGAACATATAGTACTATGCCCCAACGATAACTTGATATTTACAAACATGACTATAAATAGATTAAAATGGAACATAGGGAATTCAACATTTTTCTAACATGTTACAATCTAATTATGTCTAGAATTTGTACCAGTTGCAAATTAGCTCAGTGGTAAAGCATACAGTCCGTGTTAAATAGATCTTTTGCCGTGTGGGTTCGAAACTCAGCATCGACATTAATCTTTTTTCTCTTAAAGATTTAGATTCCGTCATGAACTTTGTGACAACACAGCTGAGAAGTATCTTAAGCCGATATGGCAGATCAGAAAAGTTTACCATTATATCAAAGATGATATTGAATAAATGCATGCATTTAAGCCATGCAAATAATAATAATACTATTGTTTTATATTAGGGCATACATACAAATACAAACTATCAAAGAAAGAAACAAAAATACGGGAATAAAAATGAAAACGAAAAGAAAAAAAAAACAGAAAAAGACAAAAAAAGAAAAAAAACCCTCACGAAGGTTCGAACCCACAAAATGATTTACTTATAATATTTAATTGTTATCTGCAGTTTACCCGACTGAGCTATGTTTCCATATAATAATAGTATATTTAAGATGAAAGAAATACTAATATTTACTAAGAAGGTAATGTGTAAGCATTATGATTATGGATTGGTATTTCATCGGTTAGCATGAAATAGAATCGTCCTCGCGTTTCGGCGGGAATCTTGTTATCATTGGGGATTAGTATTGGTGATTGTTTGTGGTGGTTGGATTGGGATGGGGGTGTGGGAGGGAAGGGGAGATAAGTGATTTGAAGTTAACAACATAAACCAATGAAGTTCTTATTCCAAATAAAATTGTCTTTTTGCTGAAAGATCTTAATTTGTTTTGACAAGCTGAATTCCTTCTGCAGTTGTTTAAAAATCATATCAGGCCAGGCCACAGCAGTTTATATGTTTTTACGTTCAACAGAGTAAGTTTCAAGACAGAAATTAAAAATAACTTCTACATATTCTTGGTTGTTTCTTGGTGATATTTATATCTACAATGTCCAATCATGTAACCTTGAAGTATAAAATATACTTGACCAAACCAAGTATGCAACGAAGAGAATATTTTCTAAGGTGCTTAGTGACAGCTGTAAAAAGTCTCTCCATACTGTTATATTTTCTGTTGTGTTTTAATCAAAAAGTCCATTCAAAGATTATGTGTGATAGAGATCCGCTTTAGTTGGATGTGTCAGGCGTATGGCATATTTCATTTTCTCATTATAAAAACTCAGTCAGTCACATTTTGTTTTATTATTTTGCTATGTTCTATGCTTTCATAAAATCTTCTTATCGAGTTTATTATTGAAGCAAAAGTAACAAATTAAGTATAGATACCAACTTCAATTGTGTGTCATGTAAATGTTTTTACATATACATTAATGTCAGTTATAAACATATATTCATAATGGGTAGAAACAAACGAATGAGTAAAGATAGAACCAAACTATAAACTGTTGAATGTAAAAGTCGAGTCTATCCTCTTTAACAGGTTATCTCCCAAGTTGCTTCATCTGTTATAAAATACACCCCATTTGTGTTGACAAAGAGTGCAATGTGTAAATGCATTTCCATATGACAATACTGCTTGCTTATTTGCTAAAGGAATTATAACAGTGACAGTTTGTCTACGTAGTCTTGAAACAAAAATCTTACTCAATTAGACAGCCATCTTGAACGCCATTTTGGATGGTATTTAATGGTTCATTAAAAAAACTGTTTTATCATCCTCTTGACAACGTAACATACATTTTAGTGTATTACAATAAGATATATACAACTGAGCTCCCCTGCATATGCGCAGGTCTCCATATACAGAAATGTAACAATTTTCGGCGGTCATTTTGAACGCCATCTTACATCATGCAATTCTCTAATCTATAGATCCTAACAAACATTTTGAAATATAGAAACATTTGTTTACTGAGATAGACCGGTACCTTGTCAGATATGCTTAGGTATTTGCAGCATTTTTCTATGAAGTTAAACTTTTAGGCTTACCTTGTCTATGTAGTTTCACGTTGTCTATGTAGTTTCAAGTTGTCAAGTTGTCTAAATTGTCTGTGTAGTTTTACGTTGTCAATGTAGGCTTACCTTGTCTATGTAGTTTCACGTTGTCTATGTACTTTTACATTGTACTCTTTAACCTTGTCTAAGTAGTTTTACGTTGTCTATGAAGGTTTTCCTTGTCGATGTAGTTTCACGTTGTCTATGTTCTTTAGCCTTCTGAATGTATCCATAATGTACATTTCTATAACACATATTTCTAAAGCACTGTTCTGTTATAAATTATTTCGTCTCTAATATGTTCTTTACTGTAAAATTTATGTCAAATATGATGGATCTGTTTCTTCACGCAAGCATGCTGCCAATAGTAGGTCTTTGTCTATACAAGCCACGGCCGGAAATGGTAACATTACATCAAGACATATAAAAATACTACAGTACAAATTACAATACATTCGGTAACTTTGCAATGGCGTGTTAATACAAGAATGTTGGATTGCAAGTAAATGTCAATCGCCCACTAAGCAAAATTTTGAATAAGCACGAATTCAGACTTTGTGATTTTTGTCACTGTTTAAAAATGATAGAATGACACTAATCAAAAAGGGAGGAGATGTCCAATATATGTTTATAGGATAAACAAAAGTCCTTGAATCCCGCTAGTTATTTGTCAGTGTTTGGTGGTCGCTGCCAGCGTTACCAACGGTTAGGGAGGTAGTTTGCACTGCCTAGCTATGTCTAATGTTTACCTTGGAAACTAGTAATTTATTGTTTTCTTTTTTCACATTTGTGTACTTGCTTAGTTATTTTTGTATAGTTTTCAATTTACATGTACAATGCACATGTATATACAATTCATATTTATACTTACAGATCCTATTTTAGCATCCGTTCCGCATGAGCTTAAACAAAGACAATCCATTTCTATATTTAGATTATATTTCCCTTCCGTTTGTAAACTAGAATAAATCATAAATTGCGCACATTTTGATTTCCCGGGCGTTCAGTTCGCCAGACGGAAAGAAATGTTGCGTCATCTAAGGAACGTTCCCCCTGACTATACGTTGATGTCGCCAAAACAGCAGACTTCTTAATCTTTAATGGAGAAGAAGTGCGAATGTAAATAATAAACCGATACCTATCGACTTTTCTGTCAGAAAAAGTAAAAGAATAGCAATAAAATATTAGTTATGTTAATTGTACAATTTTTTCTGAAGAAATTGATTGCATATTTAAAAAGAGCAAAGCCTGCGAGTGCCATCACTCCTCTACAAAGGGGGAGTCCCAGTTAGGTGTCTGCGCAAAATGTTTTTTGATTTTATTTATACTTTGTGGTAATATACCTACATGTATTAAGTTTCATTAACAAGTGTTACTGTTACCAGTTTTGACCTACTTTTATAGATATTCACATTTAAAGTGGGTGGGGTAATCTGACATGTGACCAGCAAGGAACACAATTTCTGTTATTTTTTTTAAAATGTCAAACCTTTTTACCTGAAACTTCATGATAAATACTATGCAATGCCATATACGACAATATGCTTCGCATTTTAAATGAATTAAATGACTTTTTTCATACGAGTCCGACAAAAGTCTAATCAATTGTACACCTTTGAATCCATTTGGACGAACTATTTCCATAAAATAAAACATTTTTCATTCTTGACAAGTAAGTTATTTTAGCTGTATTATAAGACTAAATAAACTTATATGCAGTTATATACCAAAGTAACTTTTCGATCAATTTGAACGAGTGTACACAGCTCTCAACTAAGATTAACAAACTTTGGAATATAGATAAATTTCGAAGCAGACCGTACTGTAGATATGTTAGTGTTGCAGCATTGTCCTATAATTGACTTTTACTTACCTTAATTTTATTATACACATTGATCATATATTTTACAAGATATTTCCATTATTATCAAGTTGTCATGAAAATTGCATGGACGTTTGACGTGTACATGTAGACATACCATTCCTGAAAGTTTCACGTTTTATTACTTAAAGTTTTCCTCTAACTTGAGAAGTATTGTTCGTTACATGAAGTTTTCTGCATGTAGTTTCCTTGCCCTGGCTGCCTCATGTACATAAGTACTTATTAAACACAAAAAGATTTTGTTAAAATATTTCTACCAATCTGTATTTTAATAAAATTAGCAATTGTGTCTGTTCAGAAAACATGTGAATTGTTTTTCTATATCAAGGCCAACGGCGGAAATAGGTGACATACTCCGATAAAAAATAGTACGTAGCAAGTTCAATACTTCGGTAAACTTTGCAATGCATGTTAATCAAAATTTTGATGCTAAGTCGATGTCACAGTAAAAAGTTTATCAACCGATTCAGGTGTTTTCACTGTTCTAGAAATGAGTGACCAGTTAAAAAAAGAGATGGCAAATTCCATATATGTGAAAGGGACTAAACAAGTTTCAGAATCACCAATATTTTCGTTGGTAGTCGCTGTCCAGGTTAAAAGTTAGGATTTTTTAGCTAGATTTCAGGAGCCGAATAATTTCTAGAAATTGGAGGTAGTATTTATATTTCATTTACATGACTCATGAAATATATCAATCATATTTATACTACAGATCTTTTTAGCATGCGTTCCCAAGCTTAAACAAGTCATTTTTATATTTCAGAGTATAAATTTCCCTTGGGCGTGTAACGAATAAATATAATTGCGCACATTTGATTTGTTCAGTTCGCAGTCGAAAGAAATGTTTCGTCAATTATAATCAACTACGTTGATAGCGCCAAAACATCAGACGCCGAATCTTAATGGAGACGAAGTCGAATGTAAATAGGAAAATCTTCAGTCCCACAACTCAATCGGGCCACAACTTAAGATAGTAATAGATCAATATGAGGCTACATTTTCCGGTGAAAGCACACCACAGACATTTTGATTATGTTATTACTGCTGTCGAACTATTTATATGTAATCGTCCCTCTTTTATCTTCAGTTGCAAGCGGCACCAGCTGTGTTTCCAAAAAAAATAATAAAAGTGAAAAAAACTTGAATAATAACTCGTCATTAATAGTAATTTTCCCAGATTTTACCAAGGATTGTATAATAACTCTAAATTCATCTATTAAAATGTTTGCATTGAGCTTTTTGAAAGATTTCTACAATTGCAAATTCATTAAATTTGATTTAGACCACTTATCTGACATTAAGAAATAAATCATAACGAAGTAAATAATGCAACTATTATGGTGTGTGTTGAGGAAATTATCCATTGCAGTTAATGTTATTTTATATGACAATTTAAGGTAAAATTAGAACCATAATTAAAAAAATAGCAAAACAAATTTGGTGTTCCTCCGCGCTGCCACCATAAACCAGATACCCCCCATGCCACAACGATACATATCGATTAAGTGTCAAAAAGTAAAAGTAATGCAATAAATATTAATAATGTTAATGTACAATTTTTTCTGAAGATTGAATGATATTTAAAAAGGCAAACCTGAACGGGCCACACCCTCACAGTTTTTGACAATATAAAAGAAAAAGAGTTATTAAATTTTAGGTACAAAAATGCCATTATTCTTACAAAATAAAGGTGAAAATTATGGTTCTTAGCGTACTTAGTTACCTAATGATGATAAACGAGTGCGCAAAGTTTCAAAGCTGTAGCTCTTACAGTTGTTGGGGAAAGGCGGACCTAAACCACCAGTTTAATCGAGAAAGTCAAATATCCTTAGTACAAGAAGGGCCATAATTCTGATATAATGCATATCAGAGTTATAGTTCTTATCTTACCTAGTCAACTTATGACGATAAATAAGTGTACACAGTTTCAAATCTGTAGCTTTTCTATGTGTTGAAAAAGGTGGACCTTAACAGAAATTTAAAGCGACTCATCTCGTAGATTGTTTTCAAATGTAAGACGAGCTATTAACCAAACCATTTATATGATGCATTTTTAAAACGTGTATGTGCTCAATAAAACAGATCTCAGTAAAAACAGATCATAAGATCATACTATTATACTCCATTCTAATATTTTACCATAAGACTAAATTAACAGTACCAGTAAATAATCAAAATGAAAATACAAGAGAGATGTATAATTAGCGAATTTATTAGTACATCTCCATTCCGTATTACGGAAAATTGTATAAGGTATTATCTTGCCTCCTACAAGTTTCTTGCATTTCTATTGTCAATAGACGTCACGTGGAGACAGGATATATTCCATATCCTGCTTGTACATTTCAGATATGAATTTTGATTAAAACAAAATAATAAAATACTAGTAGTAAGTATAAGTAATCGTTGTAGTACAAAACGGGTATCGGCATCCATCGCTCGGCTTCGCTCCCCTGATATGGATTTCCTCGACAGCGTATATCCCGTATCCTGTCACCAGCAAGCAGTGTAACTAATAATACGCACAGTGTCAGATAAATACCGGATAAATATCCAGCAGGAAAATCCACTTTCCATCAAGGTAGTCCCTTCAAACATTAGCCATACTATTACATATTAAATATAAAGAAACGTAAATCATAAAACGATGCAGCAATACGTGAACTGTTAGATAAGACAGTGACATGTATCTTTAAATACAGATATAATGTCTAACAACATACAAAGGCATAAAGAGGGAAAGGCTCAGTCCTAAAAATATATAACTATAATTTGTTTATAATTACTTCCCATAGGAATACAAAACTGCATTCCATCAACGAACAAAACTGTTCAGTGTCAAGAGAGAAATTCTCGTATGGTATAAATTTTACAAACTCTACAGGCAAAACGGTTTTATTGGAATTACATGAAAGAAACTTAGGTTACACCCCGCAAAAAGTTTTTTTAGTTAGAACGTTTATTAAGGTACATGGTAATGTGGTTTATAATGTAGCGAAAATGCACAAGACACAATTTTTTTTCGTATAATTGAAATTAGGCAAGATGACAAGTCTGTTAGAAATTTCATTAAAAATCTAGGCCTTACACAAGAATGTTATCAAAATTACATTTTTTCAATGACACTTATGTGAAACGTACGGTAGCACAGAGGTGACATGCACTACTCTTTTTTTCAATTGCACTTTTCTGTTTTTATGTCGTTCCCACGAGATACTAACTCGAGGGAACGACTTAGTATGTCGTGGTAACGAGTTATTTAGTCGTGGGAACGACATAAAAAAAGAGAAGTGCATTAAAAAAAAGTATTGCATTGAAAAAAAAGGAGTAGCGCAATAAAAAAGTATTGTAATAAAAAAGGAAAAGTGCAATAAAAAAGAGTAGTGCATGCTAGCTATGTCTACTTACTAACTCATGGAAACGAGTTAACTTTGTCGTGGGAACGACTTAGTATCTCGTTCCCACGACAAGTAAGTCGATCCCACGACAAAGCTATCTCGTTCCCACGAGTTAGTCAGCCAGTCAAATTGCTTGTTATATTTATAATACCTGTAATCATCATGGACGACCGAGGAACAAACTTAGACACTGTCTGTGGTCCCCGATAAGGCTGCTAAGTTTCGCTTTTTGAGTTAATCCGCATTAACTCTACTGGGCTGGACTCCCTATTGAGTGGTAGAAGCCCTTTTGGTATGCCAGTGACGCTGTATGTCGACCAATATCAAGCTGGTTTTTGTCGGCTTCAGATTCAATTTGCCCGAACTTGACATGATTGGGCTGGACCCAAAGTCGGTTGGTATGAGCAGTTCCGTAAGGGCTTGCTTTGGTGTGCCGACGGTAGAGGCCCCATATACCCTCTGACACTGCATGTAGGCCAATCTCCGACTGGTTGGTATCGCCTTTGGTGTTAATCCACCCGTACTAGACCTAATGTGAGTTGGAGTGGGTTGGGCCCCCAGTCAGTTGGTATGAGTCGTTCCGTCGGGAATACTCTGGTATGGCGACGGAAGAGGCCTGAAATGTCACATATACGTACGCCCATCTCCGGCTGATTGTTGTCACCTTATATTATATTGTCCAGGTCCATTTACGGACATTCGCCGTCGCTATACTGGAGTATCCCCGAGGGAACGACTCCATTCGACG
This sequence comes from Mercenaria mercenaria, assembly GCF_021730395.1. NCBI lineage: Eukaryota > Metazoa > Mollusca > Bivalvia > Venerida > Veneridae > Mercenaria > Mercenaria mercenaria. The sequence continues at coordinate 7,736,376 of NC_069364.1, forward strand.
AGGGATCCGACATTCTCCAACGCTCACCAGGTCGAGTCCGGAGGGATTTGACTCGGCAAAACGCAGCCAGTAATTGACCCACAGACAGTGTATGGGTCACGTTCTGTCCTCCGCCGTTGGCAATCACGAATATTTCCGATGGAATGACTAACACCAGCCGACGAGTGGTCAGACTCTCTCCAACCGCAGACTGACTGAAGGTGACAAAAACAGCCGGACACGAGTCCTTTCGGACCTCTGCTGTCGGTATGCATGAGCATTCCCGACGGAACAGTTCATACCACCCGACTGGGATTTGACCCACTCCAACCCCTACTAGGTCGAGTTCAAGTTGACTGACTCTAAAGGTGACATATCTGGACCACAGACAGTGTCCAAGTTTGTTCCTCGGTCGTCCATGATGATCACAGGTATAATAAATATAACAAACAATTTGATTGGCTGACTAACTTGTGGGAACGAGATAGCTATGTCGTGGGAACGACTAACTATGTCGTGGGAACGAGATAGTAAATCGTTCCCACGACATAGCTAACTTGTTCCCACGAGTTAGTAAGTCGTTCCCTCGACATAGCTAGCATGCACTACTCTTTTTTATTTCACTATTCTTTTTTCTTATTACACTACTTTTTTATTGCGCTACTCCTTTTTTTTTTCAATGCAATACTTTTTTTTAAAATTGCACTTCTCTTTTTTATTCGTTCCCACGACTTAGTAACTCGTTACCACGACATACTAAGTCGTTCCCTCGAGTTAGTATCTCGTGGGAACAACATAAAAAAGAGAAGTGCAATTGAAAAAAAAAGAGTAGTGCATGTCACCTCTGTGCCACCGTAGAAACGGCTTTAAGGGTCTTCATTATTTTCAAATCAGCTTGAACAATTAACAATTAAGTGCCTGGCACTATCTCTTTTATATGAGCTGGATTTTCTTAGTATAGAGCGATATGTTGAATAATATGAATAAAATCAAATTTTACTTTGAACAAATATATTTAATACATCCTTACTGATACACGTTATATATTAGCACATAAAGGTAATGCAGCTTATACTTGGAATGTAAGATATGACAGCCCTTTGATGCTCTTAAGCATGCTAACATTAATGTTAGAGGTTAAAAGACTATGAAATGCCGGGGCTGTCTTATGTTAAATGAATACGAGATATCGTAGTATTCTTTCAACATAAGACATCTCCAGCTTTCTATAATACACGGCTGCGGTGTGTCTTCTGACGATAGTGACACATTTATTGCAATCAAGGTCTGGTGGCTTTATACGTGGCAATGACAAATACTTAACGTGAGTGACAGTGACTTATATTTGGTATGTGTGTCAGTGGCGTAGACGTAGTGCGTGTGACTTGACTAAGACTTCATATGTGTGACAGTGACATAGACGAAGTATATGTGATAATGACAAATACTTAATATGAGCGGCAGTGACGTGAGTGACATAGACATAGATTAAATATATGTGACAGTGACATAGAAATATAATGTGTGACAGTGATTGATACTTGGTATGTAGGTCAGTAGCGTAGACGTTGTATGTGTGACTTGAAAAATACTTCATATGTGTGACAGTGACATAGAATTCATATGTGTGGCAGTGACATAGACTTAAAATTTGTGACAATGACAAATACGTATTATTTTGACTGCAGAGACGTAGATTTAATATATGTGTCAGTGAAAAAAACTATTATGTTTTCTAATCACACAGACATATTATGTGTGACATAAACATAGCTTTAATATATGTTACTGTGACATAGAAGTAATGTGTGTGATAATAATAGAGTGTGACAGTAAAACAGACTTAATATTTATAAATTATAATATGTATGACAGCCACATTAGCCATATATGTATTGCCTTTTCATTCTCATGGCGCTCAGCAGAAGGGACGCTGAACGATTTTCCCCATGAAAGTTAGACAACAATATTTATTTGTTGGTAAGTATTTTAAGAAGGTTAGATAAAATTGCGAAATATACGGTTTTCTAACAAATATTTTATTAACCAAATGAAAACTGTTAACATTGTGCACGTCTTTTCTTCTGCTCTTTAAAACAACAAGAAAATTTCAAAAAAGGTAAAACACGACTTACCATCTCTCTTGCGAATATGGAATCAATGGTCGAGTTGTGCGTGTCGTTTTTTGCGAAATATTTGGCTGAACATGCCACACATTTTGTCTCATCGAGATGAACAAACACATCATTACATGAGGATAGTTTCGAACAGAGAAGCAAACACTGTATATTATACTCTAACCTGATTTCCTTGATCAAATTACCGGCAGGGCAATAGTTTCCATCAAGAATATGAACGCGACTGTACCTGATAACATTTAGTCCTTCAAGAAAGTTCACAAATATAGTAGGTCTTACCATAGTAAAAGAACCAGTTTTGGATCGCGTAATGGCGGATAGGTTTTTGAACACTAATTTTTCACTTGGCATGGCAACAGAGGTCTAAATTAAAGCTAGTTTATGTTTAAATTTCATTGTGGAGGTATTTTTGAAATTTTGCCAGGAATAAATGGGAGAACAGGTTGTATTTGGTAAAGTGAAGCTCAGTTTTAGTATGAGTAGTGCTTCCAGGTCACAGCAGTGTAATTTTGATGTGATTTTACAGTAAGCAAATGTGACAAGAGAAATCTCTCTTAGAAGATACATGACACCTACTTTTCTCTTGATTTTATATCATTTTTTTTCAAAACTCTTTAAAATGGGGTAAGGATTTGTTCTCTGAAATGGGTCTAGATATGTTTGGTAGCTCTTTAAAAACATGTCAGTTTTATATAGAATATATATAGGGAAAACTATTAACTTGTATGTGACCTAGTAAGTAGCTTTGTTTATTTACAAAATGTGTCGGTTATAGCATGGAATTAAATGGTATAGTCTGCAAGATAAAATCGTTACAACTGCTTGTTGGTGTTAGGATACGGGATTCATGCTGTCTCGAAAATTCATATCAAGTTCTAGCGACATGGATTTCCTCGACAGCGTTTATCCCGTATCCTGTCATCAATGAACAGTGTAACTAAAAGTACTCGTATGGTCCTTTGGGATCATGGAGTCCATTCAACGTATGTGTAATAGAGTTCCGCTTAAGCCGGTGCTAGGGGGCGTGAGAGGTGTTGCACATTTCATTACCTCTCATGAACAGACTCAATCAAACTGAGTCTGCTATTATTCTTATTGGTTGCATTCTTTGCTTCCAAAGGATCTTTTTACAGGTTTTATTAATGTGTAGAGTATTTGTTTTCTTCAGGTTTTTTTTTACGTCTATATTGTATCATAATGTTGACTGCAACTCTAGATCTTTTGTCTTCCATTATGAATTTGGTCATGGTTTTCTGATTATTCTGTTCACATGATCTACCATTATTTTTATATTCGTATGTCAAATCTTTTTCTACTTTTTCTGCGGAATTCTAATGTATTCTTTAGGACATGATCGTACGAAAATGAGAGTTGGACAATTAACTTTAGTTCCTAATCTCGAGTTTAAATAAGGTGTTACATTTTAAATTCCCGTGTATTGTTTTTATTGTTTGATTCGTGCCATTAGTGTGTAGCTGGATATTTAATACTTCAATTTTTATTTGAAGAAATGTCCGACTTTTGCAAAAGTAAAAGCAAAAATAAACAGATCTTTTAATTGTATAATGTATAATTTTATGCAGTCCTGATGTCATCTATCTCAAAGAAACTGTCACTAAATCAGTACTTCGGCGAAACTGCTCAAAACTGGTTAAAATGTAGACATAGGTGAAAACATCCTAGTCACGGCACCAAAACGAACTATGATTGTCTTCACAACATAAAACACAATATATATATCAGTTCTTCACTGTCGTTGATAAGTTGTTGAAATACAAATAGCTTTCATTTGTATTCCAGTTCACACAGGCTATAATATTCATGTTCGCAATTGCCATCGCCCCATTTGTAGTTCGAAAATGGTTTCATAATCATACATATGAGTACTTGTCCCGCACCACTATTCTAGTTTGTGTATCCCGCTGAAACAGATGATCCATCCAACCACTTAATCGTGCTTGCCTTTCCACCAAGTCCAGATCCGCTAATCCAAACTCTGACATCATCTGAATATATATAACATCGTCAGAATAAGACTTATTATAATTATCAATCAGTCTAAGAAGAATTAAATGTTTGTATATAAGCGTGTTTCATTTGTCTGAATACAGAGATCCTGAATTTCATGTTCAAGAGTGAAAACACTTGAAGTACTGGACAATGTCCACCCACGAGCCAATAGATACGATTCCCCTCTATCGCAGAAGTAATCAAAATAGTAATCAATGTAAGACATGTAAAAAGAGCGCATCTGGAAGAATTGAATGCAACAAAGCAAAATAGCAGATATGGTTTGATTATGTCCATGAGAGGTAACTGAAAATACACCACTCCTCGCGTCTGCAGCACAGGCTTAAGCGGAATTCTATTGAACGGATATTGAATGGACCCCGTGATCTAATCAGAAAATAAAAAAACAGAAAAGAAGCAAAGTACAGTGAGATTCACCACAAACTGAAATATACACAGCATGATACTAATGTACCAAAATACATTGTACATTTCGTGCAAGACGTAAGCACAGTTATAGAAATTTCAAAAATTAATTTTGAACAAATAAACTTGAATATGGAATAAAGAATACATTTCGTTTGAAGTTTGTACCGAATGAATAATTTTTACAGTATGTACTAGCTTTTTAGGGACATATTTTTCTCTAGTGAATAGTGCTTACATCTAGCAAAGAACATTTGGCAATATTTTTCAGTGTATTTATTTCACAGGGACATAAATCATTCCCGTTAACAGTGCTTCATCCAGCATGTATAATTGTCTCGAAGTTCTTTCATCATTCAGCTTTTCAGGAGCCAATTTTTTTTTCCTCGGAAAAGTACTTACTTTCAGCAAGAACGTTTTGCACTATGTAATTGTTCTGTTCTTCTGACTTCACTGTGGCCAGATGCCCGCCAAGCTCCTCGCATTTCACCTGACAAAAAGTAAATAACGAAAAAGTAATAATTCTTTGAAAATGATTATAAGTTTCGATTTAGCAATGATGTAAATACACAGTCAACCAGCATTCTCGTTTAAACAAAACATGTAAGAAGTAAAATAAATTGTTGGCTAGTTGGTGTTGAAATTTCGAATTTTCGATCCTTTCCTTTGCTTTTGTGTCTTTCTTATTTCTCCGGTTTCTTTCTCATTCATTATTTCTTGGTTTTATATATAATCGGAAGTATCCTTAAATTAAAAAAATATCTATACTGAAATCATGACCGGGCAGTGCTATTTAAAAGTGAAGTATAAGATTGACATTAAATATACAAAACTAAATATCACAGGAGAGCTTCAAAAACATTACACAATTTTTAGGTGAAATGCATTTGTTAATAATTACATATTTCACTTGGTGAAAAAAGTTAGAACTAAATTAACTTATCTGAGTTGTTTTCGTTTCGACGTTATTGAAAAATAAGAAATTAGATAGTTTTTGGAAATAAAAGAATGATCGGCATTATTACACTGCATTGAAAACGTTGTATATGGAATCCTGTTGTTCTTTTGTTTTATTTTAATTTCTTAACGCCATAATACTGTATGATACTTATAAATTGTCATGATAATCTTCCTATCCTAAACAAAGTATACTTCGAGGACTTTATATACAGTTACAATACTTTCGCGTTCTGCCAACGACTGTCGCAAATCGGTATTTCCAGTAGAAATTAACTTTTAAAACACCATCATTACATCACCAAGCATTTTAATTAAATATTTATTTGACTTGTGAAAAAAATGACAATGTGAATCATCAGAAAGTTGCAAGTAAATTATTCATAACAGAATTGAAAAGTATAATTAAGTTATATTTGAGATCTGTTATCTAAACCAATATTGACAATTTTACACACCGTTAACAAAAAAAAAAAAAACAACAACAAAAAACAACAACAAAAAAAACATATACTTGATACCTTTGCGTCATTCCAGATCATAAGCTGTTTTAGTAACAAAAACACAGATACCCGTGCAGTGTCTTCATTGCAACTTGTGATTTCTGTCAAAAATCATAATAGAATGTACAATTTGAAACATGTAACCATTCGTTCTTAAATTTGTATCATTTTCAGCTTTCCCAATGCCAGTTGGGCGTAAAACGACTTAAAAAGACACAATATAACTTTTACATTAAATAGCTATGATGATAATGAGTAAGATCATACAAAATTGAATTTTATCAAATCAACAGTAAGTTTGTCGGCGATGTGTATGAGGGGGTAGCTATTGATACTTTAGTGCTATAAAATTGTAAAATGCTTGCTGTAGGTTTGCAAAATGACCGGGAGTCTCGTCATAGATATTTCAAAACTGAACTATGTAGGCCAGAGCTCCGTTTGCTGTTTTACCCTTTGATTTAATCTAAAGTGACATTTTACGCATCGATCTTTTCGGAATTAACGACATAAAGTAAGGAGGACAGCGATGGTTTTAGTCATATGTGAAAGGTAATATTACTTTTATTAAATATGTCTGGAATATTTAGAAAAGAAAGATGTTTTGGTGAAAGAGAAGAAAAATATGCGATGTATATAGAATCAAACCGATGAGATTAAATGAAATCGGGAACGTTATGTCAGCATCTTTTTATACATGGGCGTTACATAGCAAAGCGTAAACGTATAGCGGCAGCGCATTTCAAAGAAATCTAATGATGTGGAAGGACAATATCTTCGTTAAAGAATAGTCCAAATAATGGGACTTTATTGGTAATATATTGATTAGGCCTAAACAGATTCTATGTTTTCGGTAACATGCTCAAAAGAATTAGGGAAGGTAGGTCGGTTTTTTTCTTTTTTTTTGAATTTTTTTTTTATTAATGGATACTTTTCGGAAATTATTTTTGTGTCAAAAAATGAATACAAATAAGAGAGTTATGCCTTTAGAGCATCAGTAAGTTGATTTCTAACATCACCGGCTACGTTTAAAGTATAAAATGTGTAGTTTGGCAAATTTTTGTTAAAAAGTTGAAAAAAATATTCTCCAAGGCCATAAAAAATATTTAGGGTTGGGCCAAAAAATTAGGGTTGGTCGGGATACCGGAAGCAAACACTTTATTACGCCTTATACCGATGCAAAGGACAGTTACTTGTTAATTGGCCGGAATAAAGGAGACACAGCCGTTGAAATATCATTTTAAGTTAAATCCTCGTAAAACAAAGGCATTTAAATATTTGTTACACCACAGGATGTTGTTCTACATGAAAGATAAAGATTTAAACAGTAAACAGGATGAAAGCCAAAGTTTACAGACATTTTTGACATGGTGACATCTGACGATTTTCGAAAAGAAGGAACGGAAAGCTCTTTTGAGTTTCTGATCTAAATCAATTCATAATATGCATAAATGAGCTTTTGTATTCTGTGATTCAGTCGAAAATAATACATTTTGAAATGACACGCTCTCGCCTGATCTCGCCGACAGCGTATTCATAGAGGCGTGTAGCAATAACCTTTCCCAGAGCTTTCTTAGAACATAAGATATAAGTTGATTTCCTTGATCACATTACCGGCGTAACATTAAATTTTGACCCCGTTGAAAATTGACCCCATGGGTCATTTTTCAACGTTGAGAATTGACCCTGCCAACATTTTAACATTAAATTTTGATCAAAAAATCGTTGAGACCTGATCAGTCGTTAAATTTTTATCAGTAATGGGGTCGTTTTTAACGGTTTGCTAAATTTAAGTAAACCGTCGGAGATCATCTGTTTGTAGTAGAGGAACACACTAGAAAGTACCAGAAATTATCGCAGGTCTGCTAGATAGCTTCTTTTAAAATAATTTCACAAGGCCGAGCCCGGGCTCAAACTGACAATTTTGCCGAGGTAGGCGAGATCATCTATATGTTGGACAAGGAACTGTTAACGAAAGTTTAACACAATGATTTTCGACAGGTGGGTGGGTGTAGGCACATCGAGACTTCCACACAGGCAGCACCTTTTCCTATCATTACAAGATATTTATAAGTGATATTTCTGTAACACATAGAGATTTATTCTTTCACGCTGAAATTTTTTGTCTTTATGCGTCCTAATGCCAGGTTCGAAATATTTTATCTCATGATTAGGATGTTTAACTTTACAAATATGTATAATCTACGGTTTTAATTCATTTATAGAATGTACAGATATGGCTTTTAGATATAGTCTCTTATAATTCTGTTCAGAATGACCACATAAATCTATAGTTATCTATTTCACATTTTATTTGTCACGAAAAAAAAAGTTTTATCAGACGAATTTCTCCCGCCTTGCAAACGATCCAAACAGAGGGTCATCTCATTCACACGAAAATTACTTAAATAAAGTATTCACAGTCCTCATAAAACCCCTACGTATGTGACACTAAGTTGCAAGAATCAGTCACTGATGCGTAGCCACTGTCTTAACAAATAACATAAAACCGAAAACAAATACAAATGTATATGTGTAATAAGAGAATTATAGTTTTTTCGTTTATGGTAGAATGCGCCACCCCATATTTTTAACGGACTGTTGTAAAATTTTAACAGATATTTCCAAGGGTGTTTTTATTCTCAATATCTCTGCTGTATATCTTCAGGAAAAGTGTATCTATGTATGTCCCTGATATTTTCGAACAAGACCACCAATGTCATCTTTTCAAGACTGTGCAAAATGACATGCCTGACTTCGAATCACTTGCCATACACCGATGTAGGTTCGAGCCTCACTCAGAGCGTTGAATTATTTTTGTTAGCAAGCTTTTACATCTTTATCCTAGATCTAGACTGGATGCGGGGCCTTAATTCAAAGCCCGGTGTTAGCTTTAGAACAAGTTTGCGTATTGGTGGTGGTATAATTGATTTGGTTTTGTAATGTTATAAGTGTGACTTTCCGATCAAACTTGTCTAAAGCTCCAAATTTTGAACACATTATTAAAATGTTAGATACTAGTAGATGTTACAAAAATGTTTTATATAACGTTTCGTCCGATTAATGCAATGTAGCTATATGTAATTTAACAGAAGTTAATTTTGTTTGACAACAGTGTTTACTCTATGTTTTTAAAATGCTGCCGTTTTTTTACTTTTTAAAGATTTTTTCTGTTCTGTGTTTGGTTTCTTCTGAAAGTCTTAATTTTATGCCCGTAGTATTTCACATTTATTACGATGAAAACGAGATAGCTATTTACGATCGCGCTGTATGAAATATTACAGGTAATTTTATAACAAAAATCGGTTGTTTCTATATATTTTTGCTTAACATTCTGCTATTATCATATCGAAATTGCTATAGAATTCGAGCTATGTTTATTTTCTAGCGGTGTTCAAGTTTGTTATATCAAATTATGAATGCACTACGTGCGTCTTCTTTTTTTTGTGTGTGTGTGTATGTGTGTGTGTGTGTGCGCGCGCACGCGCGCGTAACGGCTAAATTTCGCGGTGTTTTGATTACCTATTTCGTTGTACGTTATTTACCTTCTTCCTGACGTCGTCTGGTTTTGTACTGTACATTGTGGATTTTCTTATGGTGGCCAGTTTCATATACCTGTTGTTCTGGACAGTGTGCTGTATGCCACCATAGGTCACTAACACATATATAAAAGAATGCTGGCCTAACTTTAAATGTTCATTTTGTAATATTCTTGATTGGGTCCTTTATAAGGTTTTTTTTGAGGCCACTTCTATTAGTTTTATCTACATTAAAGTTTTAACTGTTCAAATTTGTTAAAATTGAATAAAGTTTGGTTAAATTTGTAACATTTGATAAAATCAAATCAGAGCGGCCTTTGCCGAAAAACGAAAACACAAAGACTCAGATTTCTGACTTATTTATGTAAAATATTTTTAAAGTTCTATGCTAAAATTATAGTTAAAATGATTTCGTAAAAACCAGTGACTATCTTTGCCGAAATTTAACATGGGTGTAAGGATTTGTCTACAAATTTTTAAAATCATGGTCTAAAATTGGCCTGGATAATTATATGGCTTTAAATTTGTATATGTTTATAAGGTTTCTTCAATCATCCCGAAAAATTAGTAAAAACAACGTATTCTTATGTGTTTCCATAACTTATAATCATTCACTTAGGAAAAAAATTAGTAAATTTCTGATATCTAAAAAGTTTCTCTTTTTTTTTTGTTGTATGAACTGGAGGTCAGTACCTATTTTAATTATCTCATAATTATAACGTCGCTTTTTATGTTATAGAAATAAAGATGGAAGGAAAGAAAAAATCTATTGGCATATAGATATTTCTTTTCATAGTGTTTAATAAGTGAGGACACTTTAATTAAACATGAAAAAGAAAGCGTGTTTTAAACCAACAGTTTTAACAATAAATAAAGAAACATATTTTATTGTATGCAATAAATCGCAGACAGTTTTTGTGCCTTTATCAATTAATACAGAAAACGAAGAATTATTCGAGTTCAGTTTTGATGGAAGAGAATGTGTGTTTTACAAATATGAAAAAAGGAGGCAGGTAGATAACGTGTTTTGAATATCATTGTGAAGAAGAAATGTTAATATCTAGTTACTTTAGTTACAGCAAAAAAGATAATGTAGCTTCAGTTAGCTGATACAATATTTTTATTTATTATTTTTTTTTTTGCTAAACATATAAAAATATGAAAACAATTAAATTACATTTTTTTGTAATATGCGTTGGCATTGAAATAATTAAGCCACAAATTAATATTGAACAAATGTTACTTAATTATAGATCTCGGTTTGCCTAGATATTTACTGACGTTTTCCTACCATTAGCATTTAACTGTAAAAACAAGATTGTCCATTCAGCCATTTATTAGATTAAGGCAATTTAAATATCGATTTTATTGAAAACATGGTTTATGGGCCCCCGCTAAATTTCGGAGATGGACGTAAATTTACGCAAGATAACGATTAAAGCTACAAGAGTATCGATTATTCAAATAAGGCTAACCAGCAGTCGCGGTTAGTACAGAAAGTTCGTTGAAATATGACCTGACTAAAGTTGATCACGTTTCAACGAGGGTCAAATTTTTACGCGTAGGTGGGTCATCAAATAACGGGAAGGGTCAATTTTCAACGATAAAAATTGATCAGTAATCCGTTGAAAAATGACCCATGTGGTCAATTTTCAACGGGGTCAAAATTTAATGTTACACCGGCAGGGCAATAGTTTCCGTCAAGAATATGAACGCGACTGTACCTGATAAAAGGCAAAATCACTCCTAATCCTTGGAGAAAGTTAAAAAATGTAAGTAACAAGTAAGTGAGAAATAATTGTGTAGTTTTCATGTTGATCCTATGAGTCTGGTTCTTAGAACTGGAATGGAAAGAGGTGAATGAGGGGGCGTTGATAAACATAAGGCATCATAGATCAGTGTTATTACCCTTTAGAGAGACCATCGTAATTCAACCCTAAACTAGGTTATCATAGATAAACTACCAATGCTAAGGTTCGGCGGGTCTACAAACTAACACATACATGTACCGTATTTATACACTAAGGCAAACGCATATTCACTCATACTTTAAAAATCACTACACTAAAACAATAAAAACATGATAGTGTTGAGGTCAGTTGTTATGGCGGCCAATCTGTCTTCCATTCGATATGTCTTCCAATCACCTGTCATCATCCGTTTGGGCGTCATTCGCTTCCTGGCTTGCTGGATGGTTTCGAGAGTTGTATGTCTTCTGGATTACGTCTTATAGGGGTGACATATGGACGCGTGGAACTTCTTAGATCGTGCGCCTTCCCGTTTGACTTCATAGAAGGTATGTCTTCGATAGGCTGATGAAGAACAATGTAGGGAGTATGTTCCCATTTATCGGCAAGTTTCTGTTTACCGCGGATAAAGATGTTTCAGACAAGCACACGATCTCCTGAGTATAGGGCAGAACTGCATGCCTTTTTGTCGTAATGGGCTTTGTTTGTTGATGACATTTTTGAGGCGATTTGACGAGCCTTGACGTAGGCGGAGCGGAGACGATAGCGAAACTTAACCACATACTCCGAATTTATGCCTGAAGACAAAGCGTCTGTAGGAAGCCCTAGAAAAGCATCTATGGCGAGTCTAGGATGCCGGCAAAACATGAGGAAGTAAGAGGAAAATCCGATACTTTCATGCCGGGTTGCGTTGTAGGTAGACTCGGAATATGAGCCTTCCAGTCCGACCTTTAATGCTCCTCTAGGGTACCAAGCATTTTGAGCAATGACTGGTTAAACCTCTCGACCATTCCGTTGCCCATAGCATGATAAGGCGTGGTCCTGGTCTTTTCTACGCCAGCCTGATTGCAAAGTTCCTTGATTAGGGCCGACCTGGTCGTTGTGTATTCTGCCCGGAAATCCATAATGACCAACAAAATTGTCAAACAGAATCCGAGCAGTTGTCTTTGCTCTCTGATTGCGGGTAGGATATGCTTGCGCATATCTACTGAAATGCTCAGTCAAAACCAGGATGTTTTCAAATCCTCCCTTGGACCGTTCTAAGGATAAATAGTCTATGCTGACTATGTCCATATGCGCCATTGACTGAATAGGTGTCAGCTCAGCTGTGGGAGCGAGAGACTTCCGTCGAATGCACAGGTCACATTTTTAGACACTGTCTGCAATAAACGTGTCCATTCCTGGCCAGTAACCCGTTCTTTAAATAGCGGTTGTCCGATCGCGACCCTGATGAACAAGATCGTCGTGTAAATCTCTGAAGGTTTCTGATCGAAGTGATTCAGGAAGGACTAGTTGTAGACGATCTTCACTTGACACGGATTATTTTCTTTACAGGACATCTTGGAAAAGAACCAGTTGAGGCCATTCACGCCGATAAGAAGAAAGTCTACGGTCAATCGGCTGAGCTTAAGTATGACAGGATCCTGAGCCTGAGCTTTTCTCCAGTCTTCTGAAGACAAGCTTTGTGATCTCAAGATGTCATCTGAAATAATGGTATCATCCTTTTTACCTGGTTTGTCAGGGTCCTTAACAGTGTCTACCAGAGATGTAGTGTCAACTGTTGCTGCAATTGTGACTGCTTCTATGACCTCACGAGGGATAAGCCGACTTAGTCCATCAGCGTTAGAATGGTTTATTCCTTTTCGGTCTCTGGCGGTGTAATAATAGTTGGCCAGTGCAGCGAGCCATATGTGGCCCATAACATCAAGCTTTGCTGTAGCTATAGTGTTCACATAAGTGAGGGGGTTATTATCAGTCACAACCTCAAATTTCGCGCCATACAAGTAGTCGTTACACTTTTCAGTAACCGCCTACTTGAGGGCGAGAAATTCGAGTTTATGAGCTGGATAATTTCTCTCACTTTGCTTCAGGCTCCGGCTTGCATTCGCAATGACTCGATTCTTGTCTCCCTGCTGTTGGTACAGTACACCTCAAAGTCCTAACAAGGAAGCATCAACATGGCATTAAACGGCATATCCGAGAACAGGTGGATTTGTAAGCTGAAATACAGAGCGTTTAACCTTCTTTAGGGGATCTTTCTTTTGTTTCTTGGTTGGATGACCTATTAGCAGATCAGTCAGAGTTCTGGCCAAGGCAGCACATCCTATGATAAACCGCCTATAATATCCGGCGAAACCAAGAAACTGACGAACCTGTTTGATAGACTCGGGAGTAGGTCAATACTCTACGGCTTCTGTTTTCGTTGGCTCTGCCTTTATCCCTTCTTCGGAGACTACATGCCCTTGGCATGCCAACCTGGAAATCTCCCTCTTCGAGCTCCACCTGCCAATAATCAGATCTAAATTGTAAATGTTGTTTCACTTCATTAAACATTGCAGGCGGGACTCTTCGAGTCAAATATTGGAGCAGGGCCCAAGACTTCTACTTGTTGTAGCTGGTATATGGTTGATTTGACCGGGACTTTAATTGTTTTGGCCGAAAGGTTATACACTCGTACGGGAACTATAGCAATGTTACCTGAATTGTCGGGTTTTACCACACGACTGCAGACTGTGGGCGTATCTGGGCCAGCATCTTCAAGGTCTTCGGTTACGGCCGAGTTCGTGTAATAAATCTTACGTAGAAGTCCGGTTACAGTTTTGACTTCCATTGGTTGCAGTATAAAGGTCTTGGTTGACTTAACTCTGCCCACACAAGACTGGCTCATTGCTCCAGTTGTGGTTTTCCATTCTAATGAAACATCTGTATCTGCATTATACCATCTTGCACTTTCACGTATGATATGATATTTGTACCAACAATTACTGGAATTTCTGTGTTGTATTCTTTAGCTTTAACTACAAGAAGAGATACAGTCGGTCATTTCATTTCACTGTTGGGTACTCTTACTTCAACTTCTATATAACCTAGGTATGGTATCTCTTTCCCATTTGCTCCTGTGATATTTAATTAAAAGTCCTACATTTCATGTAATTCTGGCCTGTCATCCATTTGATTGAAATAAGTTTAAGATATTGTGCTGGCCATTGATCCCGTGTCGATAAGAGCATTTAGTTCAACATTGTCAATGAAAACTGTGTTTTCATTTGACTTTCCTATTAGTCTTCCTGTCTGCATATTTCTGTCTTTGACCGGGCCTTTTACTTCTTTGCTTCCATCGAGCCCTCCGATGAAAACTCCTTCCCGTTAAAACGACTTTGTTCTCTGAAGGTCTCTGTTCATATCCTGTAGGATCTCTGTTTCCTCTATTTCGTCTTCCATCTCTATATGGTCTCCGTTGATTGTATCCTCCTCTGTTATTTGAGTTCTGACTGTGGTCTTTTAATTTTCCCATCATCACTTTCAATTGTTTTAAGTCTATCAAGTAACTCTTGCAGAAGTGTAAGTTTCTCATCTGTCTCTTTTTGTTGACTTATTTTGACATTTAAAGACTTCATCCTCTCTTCATCAGCGCTCTTTCTGTCTTCTTCTTCTTCTAATCGAGCTTTCCTGCGTAATTTTTCAGAAGTATCTGTCGATTCGTATGACACTCTTGTTGCCATTTTTACCTTTTCTGATCTAAGCCCTCTCCAGAATCTTTCCTTTAGTTTGCTATCCCTCTTACTTTCATCTATCTCTCCTTTTTTCAACAGCTCGTTGGAACAATGTTTCAACTCTTAATCCCCATATTGATCGTGATTTTTTTGCACTAGAACTACTTTATATCCTGTTTTAATATCTCCATATATGTCAGTTAGTTTGTCTATAATCTCTTCGCTTGTTTTTGTTGGCTTTAAGGTCAGCAGCACTTGTCGTGTTTCACCCTGTAATGAGTTTCTGACTGCTTGAACAACTGCGTAATCTGGATACATCTTAGTCCGAAGTAAGCAAGTAACTTCTATCTTCCACTGTTCGAAGTATTTTCCACTAAATGGTGGTATTTTAGGTTGTCCTAATTTGAACAATGGGTATTCCTCTCCTTTAGGTCCATCCTCTCTGTATATCATTTGCTTTACAGGTTCAGCTTCATTCAGGCATGTTAATACTTTATTAAAATTAGGCTTCTTGATAATTTCTTTCTAATTCCTGGGTTTTCTATAGTCTCGGTATACTCCTTCTGTTTTGTCTTCTTGTCTAATTATTTCATTTTCTCTTGTTTCTACTCTTTGTTTCAGCAGTTTCTCTTTCTCCTTTAGAAGTTGAATTTGTATATTCAATGTTTCGTCCTCCTTTCTTCTGACAGACATTTCTCTTTCCGGTCTTTCATTTGCATGTCTCCTCTGATTCAGTTCTTGTTCTTGACATTCTAATAACTTTATCCTTTCTATCAATTCTTGTTCTACACTTCTCTTGCTTTCTATTTCCTCTTGTAGCCTTCTATCATTTTGCTCCTCCTCAAGTAAAAGTTTAACTTTATCAACTTCCAAATTTATATCTCTAACACTTTGTTCACCTTTATACACTTTTATTTCAGTATTACTTCTAAGTGAATACTTTCCTTCCTTCCCATATTTTCTGTAGTAAGTATATTCCTGATTTCTATCAGGTTTCACTTATGACTGATACCTATCTCTAGTACCTTTCCTATCCTTGCTATCCTCTTGTTTCGGTGTTACTATTTTATGTGTATAATCACTCTTTCCTTCTCTGATACTATTTTGCCTATTAATGTAACCACCATTTTGACTTATTTCTCCTGATGTATTGTGAAGTCTTTCAATGTATTCATCTAAGAATGTAACTTTTCTCTCAATATAATTACCTTCATTTCTTTGTGAATGAAGACATGGTGCTTTATTGCACTGCATTTCTTGTATATCTCTAGCTGTTGAATCTTGCAGAAATTCATCTATTATGTTTTAAAGCTCAGATATATCACTTTCTCTGTCACTTTCATTTCCATTTGTTCGGTTAATTTACCTTTCAGGATCATTTCCGTATTTATTTTCTGGAAATTGATATTGCATCTCTTCATATTCTGTCCTTTCTATTTCAGTCAATCGCCGCCTCTCCCGTTCTTCCTCTTTCCTTTCTCTTCCTTGTTGCAAGATCCTTTCTCTTGCCTTATCTCTTAATATCCTTCTCAATTCACGTTCACTAAGAGCTTCTGCCATATTTATGTTTCAGTTTCAGTTCAAGTTCCAAGAATCACAGCGATATAAATCACTTCACAATTATTGTCACTTATTTCCAAAATCTATAGTGTCCAATATACTACACCATACTTTAAAACACACTTATCTTATACAGTACACTTCACACAAATATGTAGAACACAGATTTACTTTATTTCACAATATTTTGCACTATTTTTCAAATTCTTAAGTGTCCCATATATCACACCATACTTTTCTAACAATGCCTTATCAAACACTTCTAATAAAACAACGCGTTCACTGAAATATTCTCTAGATCAGACTGTGAATACTACTGATAATAAAAAAACCTTAACAACAATGCATATTCCGATATCTATTCATCTGTAGGCAACACTACCAAAAATTGAGAGAAAAAATTCGTCTGAGACTCGATCCTAAAACCTCTGGGTCTTGAAGCGCCTATCACTACCGCACCTATAAATTTCGTTGTACGTTAACAGCTACTGAACAAAAGACTCGCGCTTGTGCACATGATTTTAACTATATCACAAAAATAATTTCGTATAGTATTTGTCTAGTTTTACAGAAATTCTAATCTGATACAGTCGACATTGTATTAAGAGACCGCCCGAGGGACTGCTAAAAAGTGGTCTCTTAATGGAGTGGTCTCTTTATGAATTTCAGTCAGGTGAAGAGAAAAGATATTTTTAACTGTTACTATAACTGTATATATCATGGGCATACATATATCTATATAAAGTTCACAAACTGAAAATTGTAACTTGATTGTTCGTCAGTTCGACTGTTACAAAGGTTAATTGCATCCAGGCAGGTGCAAAATGTACTCGCAAATTACACAGGTAAAGAAATACCCGGCAGGAATTTGGTACCAGGTTGCTTAATAGATACTTTTGTTAAATATTTTTTCTGTCGGGACTCCATTAAAGTGGTCGCTGGTCGTTTAATAAAAAAGTCGTTTAATGGAATAAATTTATGTACTGAAAACGGTCGGGAGGGATTTTGACCGGTCGTGTAATACAAAAATCGCTTAATAGAGGTGGTCGCAAGTACGATGTCGATTGTACTATAAGACAATGCCGAAAAAATGTAAATCTAATCTTTCGCAAGTAGAATATTGCATCAATCGCTTCTTCTTAATAGCAGAAGCTTAACAGTTACGGAAACGTTGGGTAACTGAGTCAGTTGAGCACTCAGACGCTTGCGTTTTTGAAACGAATGCCATTAGGATATTTTTACACTAGTAATATTTTGGGGACCGGATACATGTTTATATTCATTTTTAGGTAGAATGATTCTGATTGCTTCTTTGGTGGTAATAATGAGTGATGACAAAATTTCTCTAATATTGAGGTAGTACTATAAACGTTCATAGACCCTTTTTCAATAGCATATCATTTAGGGCTCCATCCCTGTCCTCTCATAACAAGAGCTAAGCGAGCCACTTTCTAGTTTTTTTTAAACTTATACTTGCCCTGTATATTTTAAGTTTATGAATGAGATTATTGTATACCCAGACAAATGAGTGACGCTGAAAACAGCAATCAAAAGATGCAGGTCTTAGTCTCAAGAGGTCAGTCGATTTCTGTGCAAGACCTCAGTGACAGCCTTCAAACAAGAACAAATGAAAAAGAGTCAAGAATTATTGAAATTGTTTGGGAAAGCAATTCGGCAAATCAGGACTGGATTTGCATAACTTGTAATGACCATTTTAAACGTCAGAAAATGCCGCCACATGCAGAAGACAACAACTTAGAAGTTTATATTCCACCTTCTGAATTACAAGGACTTGCAACTTACATGTAAAATTATACCTTTCAGGAAGATAGTAGCCCTACCAAAAGGCTCCCAACATGGCCTTAAAGGTCAGGTTGTTCTAGTTATGTTAGATACAGAGCAGATTACAGCTTCATTACTTAGACAAACATCAGTCAAACTTGATTTGTAGAATTATGAAGAGATCTTTTCCCACATTTGTTCAAATAGGGGGAGCTTAGTCCCTTTTAGGCGCCACCAGAGCTAAAAATAGGAATGCTTTCAAATCACTTCATTTCATGAACTGCTTGATGAATCTTCATCAATTTTCGTCTACGGCATCACTATAAGTTCCGCTCTCAAACTGGTGCATTGAAAGCTATAGAAATACATTTAAACAACTTCTCCTCATAAACCGCTGCATGCATCTTCATCAAACTTAGTCTATAGCATCATTATAAGGTCCTCTCCTAATGTTATGCAAATGGGGCACTTGCTAGAAGTAAAAATAGTAACACTTTAAAGAGACCTTCAAAAGTACGCTGTACTCCAATTGTCTGTGTTTTTCACCCAATTTTGAAGACCGAAGAACCATGTAGTGTTTGAAATGTCTCATCTGTCAATTAACTTCTACTGCCTCTGAAACTTTTGACACCTGGAGCATATTATGGTCCTCTTCCAAAATTCATGATCTCTAAACTGTTTAAGTTCTGAAATTGAGGTGTGTGATTTAGGGCCATTACGGCCCTCTTGTTTCTTTTGTAATTCATCCTTAAGATATATTTACTTACTCTAAATATCTTTCTGCAGTCCCTTGTTTGCTAAAATCTAGCTGGCCATCTTCACTTTCGGCAGCAGATTTAGCTCCCTCTTTCAATAACAAAGTATAGCGGTATCAAGGCTGATTTTACCATCGTTATTTTTGCATTTTTGACGAGATTGCAGGTTTAAAACAATTTGAATTTAAGTAACATTATACAAAAATATTCTTTTCAGAGAACGTTTTTTTTTTATTTCCCTAAAAATACTGTCTCATGCCAGGATCCAGGGCCAGACACAGGCGGCCCGATCACTTCCGCCCCCTCCCCAGTTGGCTGAGAAGTGACATATACTCATGAAAGTTGCACCCAACTATTTTTGGTAAAGGAGTAATATTTTCTCATAATTTAGTCCCAAACAAATGCAATAGAGGCCACCATTTCATACCTATATTTCAAAAATGTCCAGGGGGAGATCCCCTGACCCCAAAAACAGGACGGGATTACCCCCTCCCATACCTTAAAATTTAACTCAAAAATGCACCAAAGGCCGCCATTTCATACCTATATTTCATAAATTTCCAGGGAGTGTCCCCCTGACACCACTAACACGAGGGTATGTCCCCTTCCGTACTTTTCCCCACTCGGCGCTATGTACCTCGCCGATGAAACGTTCGTTCTAAACTGGTGCCCCGCCCCCCAAATCAAATTATTCTCGATCAGGGCCTGAACTGTTTCGCATACTATAAGCGTCCAAACACCATAAATACTGGCATTTGATTAAGCACATATGTTGATATTCCTTACAATATAAATATTAGTATTCATTTTAACATAAATATAAATATCCCAGGTTATAAACTATCAAGAAGTTCATACCACATCCATGCTCTATTGTTATGACGCTATAACTAAGTTGATATTGATCCTGTGACTTACACATGGACAATACTTAACGCCAAGTTTTGAGTCGAGATCGTCCTCTTGAGAGAAACACATTTCGAAAATTCATAAACTAGATCTATGCACGTTGTATTGATCAACTAGAAAATGTATTATACGTATAGTTCTAAGTATCTAATCTAATTCAGTGCCCACAAAACAGAACACAACATTAATAACCATTGGAAACTGATTTACAGGCTTCTTATATGTTACGTTTCATGGGATCTCTTCAAGAGAGCAGAGTACTGGTAAATTTGCTTTTCCTCTAATGTATTGCATAGGAACTAGTAGCCACAAAATATTATAGTATAATTTTATTTTAATTTACTTCGACATATCATACTGAACGCTTAATATTCAAAAAATCCATAATCATACATTATGTAAGTGTAAGAGAGAGAGACATAACATTCTACATTTGGAGCGAATTTCAACAAACTTTCGTCAATATGTCTTACATCAATTATCATACAAAGAAGTATAAAATTAAAGCTAAGTATATGCCAGCATACAAAATAAACTGTGCTTTTTAACAATTAACTAGATAGTTTTGTAAGTGTTGTTATTGTGATGCATGTGTCTTTTCAATGTTAATGATTCATTTGTTGAAACAATCGCTTTAAGAAAATTCTATCTGCTAAGTGATGTCAGGTACATACTCAGTGCCAGAATGTTGCCTTCTCTATCATTGCATGAGAATTCTTGATCGCAGTTTGGACACAAGGCATGCGATAAAGTTCCATTAAACTCTGTGACGCTGGAAGCCACAGAGCACAAAGGACATGTGAATGTCGCAACTTGCAATGCTTTCAGAGACTTCATCAGCTTATCAGCAACTTCAGATCCATGGATGCGGTAGTAGTCTTTTTCTCTCTGGGTTAGATCATTCAGTGTCCAAAACACGTCAATGAATTCTAAGCCAAGAACGTCTACACTCTCGATTCGAAAGAATCCCATATCCGCCCACCTGTCTCCCCAGGAGTTCATGAACCGTAAACATTTGCTGTTAAAACTCGTCAAAACAACTGCATGCCCACCTGTCCTCGATGCCGAGCTTCGCTTGCTAATGTCTAGATCCCGTTTCGTCAAAATGCCGGTTGGATTATTCCGAAAAAAGCTTCCGAATACATCCCATTCATCGTCGGTAAGCCGAAATTTCGCTACAACTGGGCGCTTTGCTGCTACGGCTTTCATTGCCCCATTGATGTCGACCTGTCTAAAATGCAAACGGTAAAGTGGACATACTTCTTTCAGGACTCGGAATGTATTGGCGCCCTCGCTTCCGTGGCGAGTTATCATATCATCTCGTAAGTTTTCGAAAACTGGATACCCGCCATCTCGTCCGAGAATTCTGTGCATGGCTAAATGAAGAACTGCAGCCGATGCGTTTGCGTAGCAGGTGCCGCCAACTTGTTCATGTGCTTTAATGCTAGTGTTCTTTTGACTAATGTAAACGTCAAGCGAAACAGACGCTAGTAAATCTGTCAGGGTATCTTGGCAACATACCGCATTCCTTGCTAGGTCACAAGCATCTTTGAGGTTATCTGGATGATTTACTTGTAGAAACAACTTGGTCTCGTTATTAGCAATATCGATTTGCCATCCATGTTTGATGAAAATTGCCCTTGTTATCAATTCTGTCGAAATATGTGAGCTTAAGGTAAAGAGGAACTTGGCGCCATCCTCCCAGTCCCGACCAGCGATACTGTACAGTCTTCGTGGTTCGACGCTTGATGATCTTGAAATGTAGCACCCAACCACTGTAACTTTTGCATCTTTTAACTCGGCTTGAACTCTGCCCATATCTCCTTCGTCAGTTGGTTCACCATCTGACAAAACAAACAATAATTTATGGTGGTCTGGATATGTTCGTACCGACCTTAAAAACAACCCTGATGCCTCTCGAAGAGCGGAATACAATGGAGTTCTCCCGAAAACGAAAGGTTCCACGACTTTAAGTAGCTGGTGAATTCTATCGGTTGAAAGGTCTCGATTGTCAACATGTTCATGAATGGTGTTGGCGACATTAACAACATTGAATATAGAATGGTCCCCCATTCCTATTAACAACGATTCATTCAAAGATGTCATCGTCATGGCAATGAAGACTTGAATGTCATCAGGAGTCGGTCTTAACCAGCCTGATCTTGTATTCATTACAGAAGGAATAACCTCATCAACAATCTTCCTAGTGAATGTTTGGTTTGTCCGTAATTGTCTCAGTAATATGTTTGCTTCGAATTCTGATAACGCACGACGGATGTCATCTCTCATTGCCCTTCTCATACTGTTTCCTGCACCATTTTCTTCAAGTGTTCTAAAAATATCTTCAATTGTTTGATCTGAAGCAGGGCCCTTGTCAGCGCTACCTTCATTCTGGAAATGTTGAATTGTGCTTATAATGTCAAATATACCTTCACCTTGGCTCGCCCAAACTCCCATTGCAAAAATATGGTTATGGTGTGAAACATCATGTTTAACCAGATCATCAATAACTCTAAAGATCGAATGAATCCAGCTTCCACGTTTTTTTCATTTATGCCAGCTCCAATATTACTTCTCATAGAAGCAGAAACGTCTAGAAGCGTCCCAATAAATGTTGCCATTTTGCCACTCCCCTCTGAAATTGAAAGTAATAATCAGTCAAAATTTCCTGGCCGGCTGCTAAATAACAACAGCATAATTGTTAATTAATCATGATTAAAATGGAAAACAAAACTTACAAAACTAAGAGCAAATTTTTAATTAAACAAGCAGCTGCATTTTCAAACAGAAAATCATGCTTCCTGATGTACGTATGACCAAAGATGTTGGTTTTTTAAGGTTTTAAGTTTAAAGGTGAAGATCATATAAAGGTCAGAGTCATCTATATATAGGTCAGTTTGTATGTCTTGCCACAAGGTTTGTTGAGTATTTATGTGGGCTGTAGGACCAAAGATGTTGTTTAATAAAATTTTAAGTTTGAAGGTTAAGGTCATATGAGATTCAATGTCATCTATATATAGGTCAGATTGTAGGCTTTGTCACAAGGATTGTTGAGTGTGAGTATGAACTAAATTGGGTCATTCATGACTGCGTGCTGAACTAAGGCACAACATTGTTAAAAACAAGCAGCTGCGTTTTTAAAACGCAAAATCATGCCTCCTGATGTATGACCAAAGATGTTGGTTTTTTAAGGTTTTTAGTTTAAAGGAGAAGGTCAAATGAGGGTCAAAGTCATTTATATGTAGGTCAATTTGCCGGTCTGGCCACAAGTATTGTCGAGTTTGAGTATGAAATAAATCGGGTCATTAATGTGGGCTGTAGGCGAAATGGTAAAAGCTCGTGCGGACGGACAGACAAACGGACGAACAGTCCAATCACTATATGCCCGGGGGCATAGAAAATATCGGAACATGCGAATGATAGGTATAAACAGTCATTTAACATAATCATGACAGCAATTGTTTTGTGTAAGCTAACCTCACATTGTGCACCTCTAGATAATGTAATTTTATTCGTTTTAGTTTATCGCCATATATTCATCCAATAAAATACATAACTACTATAGTAGTTAATTAAAAAAACAAAGTACCTTTGGCTTTGAATAGGTATGAAATTAAAACGTACCACACTGTTAAATCCACAAGAAAACTACTACTACTTAAATATTATAACAGGACTGAAACCGATGGATAATGTATTGAAAATCGTTAAGATATGTATCCTGGAAACCCAACGGGATTTCTACTTTCGTTTCGCATCACCTCGGAGTTCTATTTCCAGGTTTAAAATGTGTTACAAGATCGATGTGCATGCTATTTATTCATTGACATATGATCAGTATATTTAGTAACACACGGTGCCCATAAATGGTAATTATTAAGGAAATATATAACTGCATTATCTTTCATGATGCCAAAACACAGATTTCATTGTTTCTTTTAAGAATTTATTTTAAACTGAACTGACGCTATTTTTCTTTAACATCTCTGAAGATGACATGATTATGTTAATGAAAATAACATCAACATATTTGACAGTAACTGTTGTCGTATACATGTATATTCATTATTCAACACGTTTGATATCTTATCACTTCTATAACACATATCAGTGATTGTGTATATTTTCATTTATTCCTTTACGTATCGTTTAAATACATCGTTTAATTAAATACAAAATCAGATTAAACGCTTACCGATGTTGAAATAACCTTTTTCGATTCTTTTAAACAGGTCATAGAATTGGTCGTAATAAGATTAAATATTTCTATACTAGTACCCAAATTGACACACACCATTATACAGGTACATTCTATACATAGAGGGTGACGTCACTACTTTCCGTCAGTGTACACAATGGATACAGGTATTAATAAACTTTGATAATGTGGCAGTTGACCTCAATACAACTGACATTGTTTATTTTCCTATACAGGTAACTAATAATTACTTTGCAATACAGCCCCAATATGATTTTATGACAGATTATCTTTGAACACCCCTGGACTTATTGGACTCAACTGCCACATTATCAAAGTTTATTAGTAAGCCTGCTCGATCATCCATGAGAGTTTGTGCAAGTTTAGCAGTACAGTTCGCTTTCGTAAACATCATGTTTGTAAACATTAAAGTCTGCGTTTTGTAACCTTAACTCAGGGTTCCATATCTTAGTGTGTCTTGTATAAGAAAAACGTGAGCTCAAGCTAAAACAAACCATAATCAAAAAGTAGAAAGGTCATTTCGCAAGTAAATTTTGGGTTGAAAAGGTGTAAACACGTATGACCTAGTAATCGAACTGTACATGCGCGGATCCAGAGGTAGGGGACCGGGGGTCCGGACCCCCTCTGGAAAATCCTTAAAAAACGAAAATCCTAAAAAAAGGAAAGAATTTTCGAAAAGGCAACACTAGGACCGCATTCAAAATGTATGAGGCTGCTGCTACATACGACTCTGACGTAATTCACATTTATGTTAATTATCTAAAAAAACAACAAAGAATTCTACCTTTAAGAAAACTTAATTTTATTGTTTTCCCCAAATTTAACAGGTGAGCTCAAGAAAATGTGAAAATAAGTGATATATTGTATATAAAATTGCAGTGGAAAAGGTGTTCTTAATGCTCCTAAAATGCCCCGGAATGCAGGAAATGAAGCGCTGATTTTCAAAAATTTCAAGGGGGGAGGGGGTAGGGGCTGCTACCTTTCCTTCACAGCCTGCTCAACAAACAAATACTAACAACCCTGTTCTTTTAAACGGCTATCATCCGCGCAAAAATACACATCTATTTTTTAGTGCATAAAGACATGTTTTGTCATAGTAAGAGGGGAAGGGGACCCCCTCTGATAAAATTTGCTTGATCCGCGCATGCTGTATATCACAAAACCACAGAAAGTTTTAGTAAACAAACAACATCTTTATAAACAACCCAACTGTCCAATACATCTTTACCGTTCTGTCCCGTAGAATTGGATACTTAAAATATTCTAAAAGAATTGTCCCCCTTTAAAAAAGAATGTCATTTGTAAAGAAATAAAAGTAAACAATTGTCAAAAACGATGTTTAACCTAGTTATGTAAAGTTTAAGCACTCGTACATTGTTGCAAATGCATCAAAACGAAGACATGTAACAGCTTTTTAAAAATAGTGTTTTTAAAGGCGTTGAACTGTCCAGAAGTGTGGTCCCTTTCCAAAATTCAATACATACATGAGTAATTGACAATGGTTTTGTAGAATAATATAAATGTTTTATATGCTGTTTAATTTTCATGTAAAACAATTCTTTCTATCTATGATTTGGTGATGTTCGAACTTTCTTCTCTGAAACATGGACCTAACTCTTCAATAAGATTGAAATTAATCAGAAAGGAATATGTGGCCGGCCCTGATAAAATATATATGTTTTCCTCCAAAGTTTTGACCTGTTATTTGCGCATTTAGGACGTTCTTCGGCGAAAGTAATCATTTTGGTGCTGAAAATGATTTCATGTTAGATCTTGATTACTTTCTCAATAAACATTATGATGAGCTGGGTATAGTTTTATCTTTGCAAATACAGTTGTTACAGGCTGACTGAAGCCTTTAACTAGAAACCAAGTAGAAAAAAAACTCGAAAATAAACTGATACGTAAAAACATAGAACGCAACCGACCAAATTAATAGCATACTGTCTAAGAGTCAATTCATGAGAGGTACCCTCACTACCCTAGTACCGGCTTAAGTGGTGAAATTCTATTAAAGTAAAACTGAATGAACTTCATCATCCCAAAGAACAAGGAAATAAAACACTGAATCCAAGTACGGCACTTAAAAGACTGTTGTTGTGATATAATTAATAAAATCTATAAGAAGATCCTTCGGAAGCATAGAACACTACCAAACAATTTAATAGCTAGGTTGGATACTGTTCACGCGATGTAATGCAAAAAATACGCTCACACCCTCGTGCATCGGCTCAAGCGGAATTCTATTACAATAAAATTGAATGAACTTCATGATCCAAAAGAACTAGAAAATATAACAACTCTCAATACAAGCCAAACTATAACTCAAGCTTATTCCTTTAATAATTAGAGGATAAAATGATTGTCAATGCGATTTACTTACGGATTCTCTATGTCTTGTACCTATTAGGACTAATTTATGTAGTAATAGAAAACTAGTTCATACGTGATGTATTTATAACTCAAACTAGTCCATATCACTTACGACAGTAGACCGCTGTTACTGTCAGAAGCCACAGCGAAAGTAGCGGTATTACTGATGTTAGTTCAAATATTAGTAAGTTGCAGTAATACGACTGTCAACTTTACACCAAATGAATTGCAGCTTACCTCCCAAAACAGTCTGCACATCGTCTCATCACCTTCAATACTTTTTAAGTTATGATCTGGGCAGAATTTACCTTGACCTTTGACCTACCACCCCTGGTTCATGCACTCTGCACATCGCCTCATCACCCAAGTTTGAAATCAATACCTTTAATGGTTAACAAGTAACTGTTATGCTCCAGACACGAAATATGATGGACAGATTGGACGTTTAAGCTCAATTTGTGATCTTGACCTTTGACCTACAGACCAGGTTCAAGTGCTCTGCACATCGTCTTATCGCCATCTACCTACATGCCAAGTTTGAATTCAATACCTTGCATGGTTATATGGTTATGCTCCCCGACACAAAATATGATGGATGGTTTTGACATTTTAGTTTTATTTGTGACTTTGAACTTTGACCAACAGAGCCGGTTCAAGTGTTTTGCACATCGTCTTATCACAATATACCTATATGCCAAGTTTAAAGTCAAACTTTTAATGGTCATAAAAGTTATTCAACATCAAAAGGTGAGGCTAGAATCAACAGCGGTGAGGGGCAAAAAATTTGCAGTCAGTGACCCTAACCACACTGCCACGGAGGCCCCTGAAATCAGTACAAGTGTAATATAAGGTGTATTCATTCGATCCCACGACCCTATGGTTGAACAAACACCTTAACCACCAGACCACCACATTGGACCTAGTGCTTGACCCAGATTTTACAAAGACAAAAATAGTTTTTTAACAAACAATTTCTATGACCTTACCAAATGACCAAATTTTTGACACTTAATGAACAGGTTTCAAACTCCTCCTAAAGTTTATCAGACAAGCATCCAGACAGGCTTTATGACCTACACAGTATGAATAAAGTTTGTGTGCTAATTTACTTCTCTGTCCATTTTGTGTCCCCCAGATTACTTAGTTGTGAACTTAGACCTAAAGTTTATAAAGACAAAACTTCTGGCCCAGAAAATCATGCAGATCAGGTGAAAATGTGGTTGCTTGAGTAACAACAACACTTTTCAAGACCTAGTTCTTGGCTACAATTGACACAGAATCAAACTCCAAGCAAAGTTTTACTGCAGTTAACACACTGACCAGGCTTCATTAAAATTGGGCCAAATTTGTAACCAGTATTTCAACAACATTTGTGTGTGTGTGTGTCAACTATAAGATGCACAGTGGACAAAATGCGATCAGAATAGCTCACCTTTGAACAATCTGTGCTCATATAAGCTACAAACAGTTCATCATTAGGTCGGGTTAATTACGCTGACCCTGTCAACAAATAGTGACAAAACAACATAACATTTTCATGTATCAATAATAGAATTTTATTCTCCGATTTTTTGTGTTTTTCAAAGATATAACAGCAGACTGTACAATTATTCTGGAAAAACAAAAAGTTTATATACATAACTATGGCAATTGCATACATCAGAAACATTCTACAGTTTGATTCACTCATTCCAGGACTGGATTTATCAAAAATTTCTTCCGAATGTTTAGAAGTACCAAACATGAACTATACACCATTCTACAGATTTAAGGTATTAGCAGCAGGGTGTTTACTCAGTACCTCATTTTCTTCTTCTTTATCATGTTTCTTTCCTGTTCAAGTTCCAGAAGTCTTAATTTTATGATGAAAACAGAAGCAGCTGTCCAAACAGTATAATAATTCGTGGGCTGAGCGCGAAACTATTGTAACTGTATATAAATAAAGAACAAGATACAACAGTTTCGCGCTCAGCCCTCAATATATGCCTAACTGCATGGTAAGAGTAACAGTACTTTCAATATTGCACATGAAGTTGTACGGTCAAGTCATAAAGGGAGATAATAAAAAAAATTTTGATTTAGACATTCTTCTTACTATGTTAACCAATATTCAAACCTATGACAAATACGTGGGAAAACTATTACCGAAAATAGGATTTCAAAAGAAATTAACCTTTTTTATGTTCAAAACATAATATGTGGATGTCACATTATAAACAAATCCATTATGTGCCTTCCCTTGTCATCCTAAACATTTTGTAGCCAAAAATACCTGACAGTTACAAAGGTACTTCAATTATTCAAAAAGTTCTTATCACTAACCTTATAGTTCTGTAGCTGTTTAAAATGGTGTGCAATTTATATGGTATTATCACAAATTTCAAGTAGAAACCAATAAAACACTTGTCAAGGAATAAATGTATCAAACATTTACTTAAAATAATCCTTAATAGCCCTAGTCAACAAAACAAACACATTCTCCATTTACAAAATGGAACACAAAATTTGAACAATAGTTGGACAAGGCAAAGACAAAAATCAAATACTTTAAAACATCATTCCTTGCATACTATTAATATTTTTTTCCTTTGGAAAATACAACTTTACATGTAACTATCAACCAGAAATTCTGCAGTTTGGGAAGATCCAATTTTATGAAATAACTCCTACCTGTATCTATTGGCAAATATACTAATTACAGGAGTGACAATGGTTTACTCTTTAGATCATGATAACAAAGCTATAGCATGTTTTTCTTTTTAAAACTGGTATTTTATAAAGGCAAGTTTTAACAAATATCTAAAATACACAAAAAGAGAATACAACAAATCCACTTCAGACAGTATTATGTAATTTAACATCAACCTATAAAAACTGACAGAAAAGTGGATTGCAAACTGACTCTAGGTTCATGTTATATCATCAAAAATGCCATTTACAATTTTTCACCCTACCATCATTAACAAAATACACAGACTATATGTCAAAATGACCAATATTGTAAATGGATGCTTCTTTGTACATATGGAACTTGAGTTTAAGAATTTTGTTTAAGATATTTAATATTTCTCTCTGACTTGTTCAATGTTTCAGATACTTTCACACATAATTGTCCTGGTTCAAAGGTTATAAAACAGTGTTTGTAAACCAGTCAAAGACAGCAGACTTATCATTGGACAATTCCAAGACTGTGCTCAGAATTAGCCAATCAGATTGTCTGAATTCCAGACTGGTCCCCAAACTCTGGTTTTATAACCCAGAGCTCTGTATGATATTATTTGGTTTTGGCAACAGCAATTCCCTTAAATAATTTGTGTGCATTAACCAGACTGTAATGAAACTTTGCAGAAATGTTAACACAAACACTAGACACTTCTGTAAAGCTATGTCACAATCTGATTAAAAAAGAACACGTAAATACACAAAAAATATTTTATAAGTAAAAATTGTGTAATAAATCATTTCAGCAACATCTGGTGTATATATATATGAGAGAGAAGTGGAGATTTCATTTTTGTGTTTAGTATTTGATTTTTCACATTATAGACACTTATATAATCCAACCCAAAACAGTTTACAAATAAACATCAAAATTTAATTCCCTATCTTCCAGGTGGATATTCTAAACTCGGGTGTGTGCAGTGTTTTGAACTGCACCACAAAATGAAATTAATACAGGCATTTATTAGTTATCATTACATGAAATATCCAGCCACATGACTTTACTTTGACTATGACGATACTTATAAAGTAAATACAAGTTTACTTTTCAGAGGCAATGTAATCTCGTTACCCATGTAAAGTCTGAATAATGCTCACTGTCCAGCAGGGTTTGAAATCAAAGGCAGTCTATAAGTGCAAGACCAAAAGTACTGACAAAGGCAGGATGTACAAAATTTATTTCTGAAGTTCAAAACAATTAAAAACAAGAGCTTCAGTAATTGCACAAGGAACAGAAATTATTTGGTCACTGTACACGAAAGCTGTACTGTTCCGGGTCAATGTGACCTGGACCTATTACCTCAAAATCAATAGGGTTCATCTGCTGGTCATGACAAACCTCCCTTTCAAGTTCCGTGATCCTAGACCAAAGGGTTCTCAAGTTATTGTCCATACACCGTTTAACTGTTCCGAGTCGCTTTGACCTTGACCTTTAACCTACTGACCTCAAAATCAATAGGGGTCATCTGCTGGTCATGACCAATCTCCCTATCAACTTTCATGATCCTAGGCCAAAGCATTCTTGAGTTACCATCCAGAAACCGTTCACCTGTTCCAGGTCACTCTGACCTTGACCTTTGACCTACTAACCTCAAAATCAATAGGAGTCATCTGCTGGTCATGACCAACCTCTCTATCAACTTTCATGATTCTAGGCCCAAGCGTTCTTGAGTTATCATCTGGAAACCGTTTAACTATTCCTGGTCACTGTAACCTTGACCTTTGACCTACTGACCTCAAAATCGATAGGGGTCATCTGCTGGTCATGGCCAACCTCCCTATCAACTTTCGTGATCCTAGGCCCAAGCGTTCTTGAGTTATCATCCGAAACAGATTGGTCTGCAGACCAACCGACCGACATCTGCAAAACAATATACCCCACTCCTTCTTTGAAGGGGGGCATAATAAAAATGTGTTAAAAGTTTGATTAATTTATAACTAAATTACGTACACTACTGTTCACTGCCAATAAAATATATCTACACAATACTCTCACTGGAATACCAAACTCTCTCATATATATATATATATATATATATATATATATATATATATATATATATATATATATATATATATATATTTATATATATATATATATATATATATATATTACATTGCTTTAAATAAATATTTGGTAAAAGGAATATTCTCGTAAAGTAATTTATATCTCAAGCAAATATATCTAGGTAAAAAATAACAAGACATACTTGTTTCTATCTTGTGATACAGTAAGTATATTGCTTTAAAAAAGGATGCTTTACACATGCTTGACACCATTAGTGGTGTCAGACTGGCACAGCGGCCTGTCATAAATGAAGCAAGATTTTAATCCAATGTAATGTGTCCTCTCAAAACAAAAATTAGGCAACCATGCTGTTCATAATTCCAAAGTCATCACTTGTATTGAACAGTGGTTGTTGATAATTTCTGAAGTCACATAAATATTTGTAATGTTTCTGCCAGTGCTTGGATATTAATGTTTAGACAAATCAATGTACATCATTTATACTCTCATGTACGTTTCAGCAATCATAATGAACTTGCACGCTAATATGAGAATGGTGCAACAACAATTCAACATGATATTCATATAGTCTAGCTACAACAACAACACGTAGAAGCATGTTTAATACTGAAGCAAGCTTACATCAATAACTGCCTTCAGAGTCTAACACACGAGGATATCTTTGAACTCAAAGCTTGTCTTTCCCGAAATTCTGTTGCGTCAATTATGAGCCGCGCCATGAGAAAACCAACAGTGCGTTTGCAACCAGCATGGATCCAGACCAGCCTGCGCATCCGCGCAGTCTGGTCAGGATCCGTGCTGTTCGCTAACGGTTTCTCCAATTGCAATAGGCTTTGAAAACGAACAGCATGGTTCCTGACCAGACTGCGCGGATGCGCAGGCTGGTCTGGATTCATGCTGGTCGCAAAGCCACTATGTTGGTTTTCTCATGGCGCGGCTCATTAGTAATAATCTGAAAAGTCTTACTTAACTTCTTTCAAGCAAACAACGATCATTAGAATTATTGCACGTGAGCTCTTCCTGCCGATCCACTGAAATTTCTTCTTTCTTTACCTATTACAAAGTCAATTTGACAAACATCTCCTATACTAACGACGTAAAAGTCAAAATGATATTACTCTTGTGTAATACCAAACCAAAATTATTTAATGGTTTTATTTCACTCGTATCAAAGATGTTAAAAAACAGTTTGCAAATTCAAACTGTTTGACTAGAAACAGCCTCAGACTGCCAGATCAGCAGACTGGTTTAATGATTGTGAACAGACTAAAAGCACACAGACTGGTTTTATAGACTAGTTGATTTACGATAATCTGACTTCAAAGATATCCTACTGCAGTTAGCACTTTTTTGTAGAAAACAGAAAGTAAACGTCTTAATGTTTAAATTTTCTAATGTACAAAATTTCATTTTACATAGAATATTTATTACATATGCCAATTTATTTTATTCTATTTTATTTACAAGTTAGATAAATAAATACTATATATCAACTGTTATCACATAGTTAAGGCTAAGATTTATTTTTGCATATACATGTATCAACATTTAAAAATCACTGCAAAATGTTAGCAAAATTTTCAAAAATCCAGAATAACTGCTTGGATGTGTCTGCCTTCGGTGTGAAAGTATTATATGACTGTATACTGGTAGCTTCAAAAATTGTAACGAGATGCATACATAATCATTACTGGTTTAAAGATTTTTTACAAGTTTATGTCAACACAGATGATGAAAGTGCTTTTGCATTACTAAAGCAAGAGAATCATCTGTGTGTGCCAAACTTTGTCTGAGATAGAACAGACATTAGGCAATATGAAAGACAAGAGTTATGGTTTTAGTCAACATCACAACGTAAGAGGGCTACTCTCAATATGAAATTGATGCTTTTTAGACAATTTTTTTCACAGATTTTTTTCTTTCTGTGCCAAATGTGTATGATAAAACAATACAACAACAGAAAAAGCTAGCTCTTTCAGCCCATCACCTTTGCACTTTTTCTCTTTGAAGTAAAATGTTAATCCTTCTTTTCTATTTATTAAGAAAACAAATTTCTCTCCGCACCAATATCTATCCGAAGCCTACTTATTCTACTATCAAGGCAATTTCTTTATACATAATCCTGAAATTTTGAGGGTAGGTCTGTTGTATCAATAGTCTTCACATATGTAAGACTTTTAACAACATATTAAATATAACTAAAATCTCACTGTTACAGAATCTCATCCAAAAATGCCCATATATACTGATGCATTGCGCCTGAAATATTTAGCTTTATTGCCTTTTAACCTTTACACTACTAAATTTCTAAAATCGACTGGTCTCTTATTCAATTTGAACAGTACCATTTATCATTCGAAGGGGTGTTCAATGTATTCATCTTTCCTGGTTTTGCCTTTCACCCAAAATTATACAAACAGAATACTGCATGACCATGATAACAGACAATAGTAACTAAATTTTGAAAACTTTATACTCTAAAAGATAACGAGCCTTTTCAATTTCTCGTTTACACTTAATTATAAATCTGATTTTTTTCTAAGTCATGAAAGGGCTTTCTGCCACCCTGGTATGTTTTTGTTTTTGATAGATCCAAGTACAGATGAACATTTTTTTTTTTTTTTGTAATTCCTATAAGGAACTTCAGAACAACATAGATAAAAGAGCAGACATTCCTGAATCTGAAAATCAAGGACTGGTGTTTATATCTATTAAAACAGACATTATACAAATTAGTCAATACTTTGCTTCCTATTAATATTTATGGAAAAAATCTGGTTATTTTTTATACCAAAGCATTATTGTAAAAGCAGTGATAAATGCATAAGGCAAGTTTAAATAAATACAACAATTGGTGTAACAATTCATAAACTGCATGTCCTTAACAAAATGAAAATTAAAAATGACTTAAAAATCTGTAAAATTTAATATAATGCAAAACAGATTCTGGTAAAAAAATCTGAAGCACTCAAATCAAATGGTGAAATATGACTTATGCTATTAACTAAATATGACTGGTTGGGTTTTGACCAATAAAATTCAACAAAAGCAACCATGGTTAATCAAACCAATCGAAAATGGCACAAATTGTGTTCTTTCATTTGCTGTGATTGGCTGAATCTTGACCAATGAAAAGCTTTGATTCTGATCATGGGCTTGGTGTATTTTGAACTGTGGTAGGATAGGAATCAGGCACATCTAAAATGATAAAATGAAAACAGCATGCATACCAATTAAAATACAAGAAATAAATAAAATCTCAAATACAGTTATACATAAACTATAATAATAATAGTAACTGCTAAAAAGATGGGCTTGCCTGCAAGCCATAAGCATGATAAAAGCATAATTGTGCCGCACCATGAGAAAACCAACATAGTGCATTTGCGACCAGCATGGATCCAGACCAGACAGTCTGGTCAGGATCCATGCTGTTTACTAACGGTTTCTCTAATTGCAATAGGCTTTGAAAGCGAACAGCGTGGATCCTGACCAGACTGCGCGGATGTGCAGGCTAGTCTGGATCCATGTTGGTCGCAAATGCACTATGTTGGTTTTCTCATGGCGTGACTCAATTTTCTTTTCTTTGATCTATCATACAGACTGTGCTACATAAATGGTACAAAACAACAAAGACTGGCAGTCCAAATATTGTGACATGTACACTCCTTATATCATATCACCTCCCATGGGGTAATTTATTTTAACTTTGAAGTATCGCTTTAATAAGAATTTTCAATTATTTATTATGCATAGTGCAGTTTATTTTGACTATCTCACTTACTGAAACAGAGAAAATTTCAAATATAATCTACCTTGATATTTCAATAAACGACTGAAAAACATGAAATAAACAACACCTTGACAATATCACACAGTGGTGACAATTTCATTTTTAATCTATTACCAAGACATTAAACTTGCCCTATGCCAAAAAGAATGATAACCGTTACTCATTTTTTTTTTTTGTCAGACATAAATCTTCTGAAACAAACCCTACATGGTGCCGCATGTTAGATATAAACTAACTTGTACGCTGGGTTACGAACTGCAGACAATAATAACATGAAGAATAGACTTAAGGTAAATTGCATGTAAACTGGCAAAAATATATTTTAACCCAAAGCATTGCGAGTTGAAATCAACCATACCAAAAGCTCTGACACTTCTGTCTTCGCAATATGCAAGTTACCTACATTAAATAAAGTAAAATGCTTCCTCATAAGCTGTTTTATTTCAAGAAGATAGAAAATAGAAAAAAGAGAAGCACACTCGCAAATTCTATAAGACCTAATGAGATCTAATGTGAAAAAATATATTTATGTTCCAAAAAATTTGTTTAAAATTTTAAGCTACTAGTAGCAATACCAGTTTATTTCAAAAATTAGTTTATATTAATCTATTGTAGCTCCATTGTGATGAAAGCTTAAAGCTTATTTGAACCACTCTCAATTCCAAAAACCAGTACTGGTGTCATATGAGAAGTCATGGTCATGACCCTGATGGTTTTCAAACTCATTAGAGTCTTCTTCCTGGAAATACCAGTACCGGTTCTTGTGTCATATGAGAAGATGTGGTTGAGACCAAAGTTGCGCTCGATCTATGACCTTCAAAATTTCATCGTAAATTCCATGTAACTAGTTGCAGTGTGCAGACTTTTTTCACATTTTCACTTCTTGCAAGTAAATGAAAAGGTACATGTAGTGTGAAGTTGCTACAACAAAAAGCATAGGGACAACATTGGGGATACAAAAACGCAAAGCTCACAACACAAAGAAGAAAATAACTTTCTGCAGAAAAATAAAAAATATCTGCTAAAATAGAGGGCAATTATTACAGCAGTGTAATTTCATGTAGCTATATCTTGTATGCAATATAAAAATGAAAGTAAAAATATACAGCGTCAAGATTCCTACAGATTACATATTTCGATTTCACATAAAAAGATAATACATTAAATATGAAACTGAAATTTTGCAGATCTACGAGTATTGTTAAACACTGGTAATGTTTACAAATATAAAATAGCAATTCTCTGACAAATTTTAAAAATACCACTTTTTCACTGCAGACACCTGATCAATATTTTGGCAAAAAACACTATAGATAATGCATCAGATAAACTAGATGTTCAATTATCAAATACGAGGTGCTTTTCATTGAATGACTGAGTTCTGTACTGCCATTTAAGTAGTCATAAACAGTTTGTTTTAACAATCAGTATAACTAGAAATGTGTCCATGGGACACAGATGCCCCCACTACATGACATTAGTCAGGGGCCAGAACTCCTACAATACTGAATGAATCCGGATGCGAAACCCCAGGTGCACAACTACACATGCTGACCAACATTCCTGTAAACTTTGATGATTCTAGGTCAAATACTTTTGGGGCTATGCGCGACACAACATTAAAATGACCAATTTTTACAAAGTCAGGGGCCATAACTCCTACATGACTGGATGAATCCGGACGCGAAACCCCAGGTGCACAACTACACATGCTGACCAACATGCCTGTAAAGTTTTGTGACTCTAGGTCATATACTTTTGGAGCTAGGCACGACACAACATTAAAATGACCAATTTTTACAAAGTCAGGGGCCATAACTTCTACATGACTGAATGAATACGGACGCGAAACCCCAGGTGCACAACTACACATGCTGACCAACATTCCTGTAAACTTTGGTGATTCTAGGTCAAATACTTTTGGAGCTATGCGCGACACAACATTAAAATGACCAATTTTTTACTAAGTCAGGGGCCATAACTCCTACATGTCTGGATGAATCCGGACGCGAAACCCCAGGTGCACAACTACACATGCTGACCAACATGCCTGTAAAGTTTTGTGACTCTAGGTCATATACTTTTGGAGCTAGGCACGACACAACATTAAAATGACCAATTTTTACAAAGTCAGGGGCCATAACTTCTACATGACTGAATGAATCCGGACGCGAAACCCCAGGTGCACAACTACACATGCTGACCAACATTCCTGTAAAGTTTTGTGACTCTACGTCAAATACTTTCAGAGCTATGCATGACAACATTTTCGGAAGGACGGACGGACGGACGGACAAGAGCAAATCTATATGCCCTCCCCCCCAAAGTGGGGGCATAAAAATGGAAATAACTAGCTGATGTTTCCAAAAATAATAAAAATAATTTATTTGATGTGTCTATAATATTTTACTACCTTAATTTTCTTGTTTGACAAATTACGACAACTAGAAAACTGCTGCCTTTGAAAAACTACCTCTGCACAACAACAGTAAAACTGCATTGTTTTAATGTTTACGATTTGTTTGCAGATTTCAATGAGCTCAAACAAACAACTACAACAATAACTATAGACTGGTGTACCATGTACTGAACCAATGGTGTACCATGTACTGACTAATGTACCATGTACTGAATCAATTGTGTACCATGTACAGACTGATGTATCATGTACGAATGGTGTACCATGAACAGACTGGTGTACCATGTACTGAAAGGTGTACCATGTACTGAAAGGTGTACCATGTACTGACTGATGTAACATGTACTGAATGGTGTACCATGTACAGACTGATGTCCATGTAATGAATGGTGTACCATGTACTAAATGGTGTACCATATACTGAATGGTGTACCATGTTATGACTGGTGTACCATGTACAGACTGATGTACCATGTACTGAATGGTGTACCATGCACAGACAGGTGTACCATGTACTGAATGGTGTACCATGTACAGACTGATGTCCATGTCCTGAATGGTGTATCATGTATTGACTGGTGTACCAACAAGTATACCATGTACTGACTGGTGTACCATGTACAGACTGATGCAACATGTACTGAAAGGTGTACCATGTACAGACTGATGTACCATATACTGAATGGTGTACCATGTTCAGACTGGTGTACTATGTACTGAAAGGTGTACCATGTACAGACTGATGTACCATGTACTGAATGGTGTACCATGTACAGACTGGTGTACTATGTACTGAAAGGTGTACCATGTACAGACTGATGTACCATGTACTGAATGGTGTACCATGTTCAGACTGGTGTACTATGTACTGAATGGTGTACCATGTACAGACTGATGTACCATGTACTGAATGGTGTACCATGTTCAGACTGCTCATTCCATAAAAATGAAACAGAAAATTGTTAACAATGGATGAAATGCATGTTATCACATTAATGGTCATGGCAGTAGCAGAGATCAGAATGTACATGAGCGTGGGGAACACTACCTCGAGGACTGAGCGGTGAGGACGTCGACATACTCATTCTTGGCATCTCACAACACTCGCACTTGTTCAAGGCCGGATGATTGAGAAATGTACATGCAGAACAACTCCACTGTTCACCATCGGCGTCAGAATCACCAGAGTTTACCGGCTGCTGGTGAGGTGGGGGTGGCGGAACTTGCGTGGCTGATATGCGTGGAGGCAAAGGAGGAGGCACTGTAAATATAAATAAAATTGATAATTTGTTCTAACCTACAATAACATACACTCAATAAAGTAGTTATTAACACGGTTAAACCAACATATACTTGCAAGTTAATAAAACCATGTAAGTTATGTCACTGCTATTTAAGTTGTTTATAATATATTCATATCATTTCAAAAGTTAAGACAAGAAAACTATTTAAATGGCAAATTCCAAGAAATGGACCAGATTAAAATTCTACCTACACTTCGGCAACACGAAATTTAATGAAAAGATCTCGAGTTTACTGGTGAAATTATGTAGATAAAATTAACATTTATAAGGCAAGTAAGCTTGAAATGAAACAATTTTAGTTACATGTATTTTTAGGGAAACAAACATTTGGAAATTCCTTACAAATTCAGAATAATTTCCAATTACAGACTCAATCATTAATCATATGGGAAAAATACTGCAATTTAAGGTAGCATTGTACATTTTTTACATAAACAGACAGTAATGGCGTAAGTTCCAGGCCTGGGATTCAGTCAAAATCCAAAAACCTGAAAATCTACCTTCTAAAGCCTGAAATCATTAGAGTTATATTTATAAGGAAATACTTGCAGTCAAAAGCCTGAAATCAGGACCAGTCCTGAAAAATCACAGGCCTGCGTAACATCATTTATATCGATAATGTAGAACAAAGCCTGGTCACTAGATGTGGAAATAAAAATTGCTTCATATAATCAAAGGCAACCCGTGAGTAAATTTATCAAAATGGTAACGCTACTTTCTTTTCAAAGATAAAATATGATATTGAACAATTCTGATGCCAAGAAAGCAGTCAATTTGATCACCGAACTGACTCTGGAACTACAACAGGCATTTAAGTCCCTCTTAAAGCGACATGCCTCCAGGTGGCAACTGATATTACTGTAGATATCACAAAGAATACATCAGTCTTGGTTCAGAAGATACATGTATGTATTTTAATGTGTATTATAATAAAGTACAGTTGAATTCCTTCTGTTATCGAGCTGACATATTTTTCTACATTTCTACATATTTTCTTGACTAATCAAGTGTTTATATAGATAAAAACTTCAAACAACGTACAGATTCACTAGAAAATTTCTTTCAATTAGAATTATTAATAAAAGCATTTTCTAAATTTCCAAAAATTAGACTTAAATCTGGAGGCATGCAGCTTTTAAATAGTGGGGTTATATAAGACTTAATCTTATATATCTATAGATCAACATGTGTTTTGCCGAAGTCCCCATTCATTCTATCTTGATACTCAGAAATTAACAATTCCATAACCCAGCATAATAACCTTACTGAAACCACAAAATTTTATGCAAATGGATTTTTTAGTTTAAAAAAAAGATAGGAATATATATTGTACTGATTAAAATATAGGAGGTCCTAAAAACTATAGGAATCAGCAACAAGTCAACTGCTTGCAAATACAAGTTTTGTTAAGAAACGGTTCTCTCAGTATGAATCTATAGCAGGTGCAGTAGTATAGAGGCAATGAAATGTTGAAGAAAGTTGTGTCAAAAGCAGTTGAATACAATTGCAGAGAAAAACTTTCATATGGGAAAAATGGGAAGGGATAAAGTAAGATTTTTTAATTTTGAAGTTGAAAAAGATGAAAAAAAAAGCCAAATAACATAATATTTTTCTCAATGGGTAATAATTAATATCTGTTACCATAGTGATGTCCTGATAAGTAAAACAGAACAATTATGATAATTTTTTATCAAACAGTTAAACAAATTTCAGATCTGGATTTTTAAATGTAAATGTACATTTTAAACATAGCAAAAGTAATAGAACAGAAATGAACTACAATGAAACCATCACATTTATTATATACCTATATAAATTCTGTAAAAAAAGATTTGTTTTGTATTTCACAATTAAATATGAACAGACAGACAAAAATTCCTTATTGTACCTTTTAAATTCCGTATTGTACCTTCCGTATTGTATGCTGCCGGACTATTTTCATAAATATGCATGACCCGACACATTTCTATAAATAGCGCACATAACAACTTCACCAAGTTCCATTT
Source organism: Mercenaria mercenaria (assembly GCF_021730395.1). Taxonomy (NCBI): domain Eukaryota; kingdom Metazoa; phylum Mollusca; class Bivalvia; order Venerida; family Veneridae; genus Mercenaria; species Mercenaria mercenaria. The sequence goes on from NC_069364.1 coordinate 7,777,256, forward strand.
AATATCGATAAACATTGAAGATTTCGTTCAAGAACAAAACAAGAATCAAAATGGTAAAGGTATATAATAAAAGGGTCATTATAACAGTAGACTGATCTGGGACTTAGTATTCGGCTCTCGTAGATTTTGCAAGGTCAGATCACACTCGGCACTTGCGCACCTCGTGAGATCCGATCTGGCAAAATCCACTCGAGCCGAATACTTCATCCCAGATCAATCTACTATTATAATAACCCTATTTTATCATACAAGAGCTGTCTGTAAGACAGCAAGCTTGACTTTTCTCAGTGCTTGACTCTGAATTAGAGCTTTGCCAGTAAAAACTTTATAAAACTTTAACCAAAAAATTCTAAGTTAAAAAGGGGCATAACTCTTTCAAAATTCAAACAGAGTTCTGGGGATTGTTTCTCCTGGTGTAGACTTTGATAGTTAATAGTTATTTTAAGTTTCAAGTCAATAGCTTTGATAGTAACAGAGATATTTGACTTTATCAGAAACTTATACCAACAGCGACGCCAGGACGAGTGCAATAGCTCTACTTTTTCATCGAAAAGTCGAGCTAAAAATATGACTTGAACACTGTAGTATGTCATTTTTCTAAATGACGGACTCGCTATAACCATTCAAGCAATCATTGGTAATCAGAGGTACATTGATGGCACCATTCCAAAAACCACCAACTGCACTTTAGCCAATTAACATTTTTTTAAAGTTTAGGAACATACGCTTTTCCACTAATCTTAAGCCAAAATATCCAACTTCATAGCCAAAGTAAATGTTGCAAAACTGTCATGATATGAAATACATTTATAATTTTAATTTCAGACGTTTTCATACTGAAAAGCCTATGTTGCAGGAAGTTAAAAGACACCAGTTTGCCAAATAATTCTAGGCCCCATTTCAACCAATGCTTAGCACTTATCCTAGTTTCGATATTCTTTCGCGAAAAATTTGAGACAATATAATAATTAATATGAATATTATGTCCACTTAATGATAAATATTTAAAGGTTATTAGCTTAGTATCAGGAAAATTGCACAAGTTCTTCAGCGGAAATATTGTGCAACTTTAAAAGAGCTAAATATCCTTCCGCTAAAGAACAAATGTATATTTCCCCCGATACAAAGATAACATTTTTATTACATACGTATCTACACTTATAAATGGTATGTAAAATATTATGAAATTGTTCAATAGCCTGAATAAGACTGACAATACTGAACTAAATAAAAGAATTAATGCAACAACACATTAAATTACGTCATGCACCCGATATGAAATTCAGGCGTTAGGACATGGAAAAATATTGACGTTTCCGGTACCATTGTAATTTAACGGGGAAAAGAAACGAGTATGTAATAATGACAGATACCCGTCTGATTGTAAATAAATGGTTCATATTCTTACCATCTCTTGGTTGTGGATCTCGGGGAGGGAGCTCTGGAGGGATTTCTGGTGGGGGTCGTGTTGGCGTAGTCACAGTAGTTGTAACAGAAGTTGTAACTGTTGACGTGAATGTTTTGGGAGGTGTCTGTGACGCACTTGCATATATCGAACCACGCTGTCCCGTGTTCATGTTCTTGTAAAAATTTTGTTGTTCTAAAGGATCTAGTACTCCTAACGGAGCTGAACAAAAAATAATAACATAAATACCTATCAAATACATATGACTATACAACATTTAGAAAAAGGCCCTGTATCGCTCACCTGACCTATTTACCTAAAGATCATCAAGATCAACATTCTGATCAAGTTGCATTAATAGCTTTTCCTTTGATTTGGCCCGGTGACCTAGTTTTTAACCCCACATGACCCAGATTCAAACTTGACCTAAAGATCATCAAGATTAACATTCTGAGTAACTTTCATGAAGATACAGTCATAAATGTGGCCTCTAGACTAGTAACAAGCTTTTCCTTTGATTTGACCCAGTGACCTAGATTCTGACCCCGCATGACCCAGATTCGAACCTGACCTAAAGATCATCAAGATTAACATTCTGACCTGACCAAGTTTCATGAAGATACAGTCATAAATGTGGCCTCTAGAGTGTTAACAAGCTTTTCCTTTGATTTGACCTAGTGACCTAGTTTTTTACCCCACCTGACCCATATATGAACATGAACCATAGATCATCAAGATTAACATTCTGACTTAGTTTCATTAAGATATGGTCATACATGTGGCCTCTACAGTGTTAACAAGCTTTTCCTTTGATTTGACCTGGTGACCTAGTTTTTGACCCTAGATGACCCAATATCAAATTCGTCCCAGATTTTATTGAGGGTAACATTCTGATCAAGTTTCATGAAGATTGGGCCAAAATTGTGACCTCTAGAGTGTTAACAAGCTTTTCCTTTGATTTGACCTGGTGACCTAGTTTCTGACCCCAGATGACCCAATATCAAATTCATGCAAGATTTTATTGAGGGTAACATTCTGACCAAGTTTCATTAAGATTGGGCCAAAATTGTGACCTCTAGAGTGTTAACAAGCTTTTCTTTTGATTTGACCTGGTGACCTAGTTGTTGACCCCAGATGACCCAATATCGAACTCATCCAAGATTTAATTGAGTTTAACATTCTGACCAAGTTTCATTAAGATTGGGCCTAAATTGTGACCTCTAGAGTGTTAACAGTCAAATTGTTGACGACGATGACAGACGACGGACACAGGGCGATCACTAAAGCTCACCTTTGAGCACTTCGTGCTCAGGTGAGTTAAAAAAACTCATGACTATGAATAGGGATGTTGATATTCCATTAGTTTAATAACTGATTAACCATTAAACCTTCCAAACACTTAACTGGTTAACAGAAATTCTGTAACAGAATAAACTGTGCTGCATCAATTTCTCTGTTTGCAGTCACCTGCACTTGTCTGTAAATTATCAAATGTGTTGACAACAAGATATAAGTTAACTCTTTCAAATATTACAAACATTTAATATACAGAGAGATAATATAAACTCACAAAACTATTGTTTTTGTTATGAATAATGCTATAGTTTTCACAGGCTGACCATATTTAGATTCTACATTGCAGACTAATTCATAAAAATTTTAACAAGAGCTGTCGGAGGACAGCAACGCTCGACTATTCAACAGCCTTGTCGACTGAATGAATAAGGAAGTCGAAAAAGGGACATAATTTAGTAAAAAAGCAAAATAGGGTTATGGAACCTACATAGTGCTTATCAGCTCATGACAGTGGACAAGTGTGTGAAGTTTCAATCCATTCCCATTAGTGGGTACTGAGATACCAGCTTACATATAGGAATTTAACCAAAAACTCCTAAGTTGAAAAAGGGGCATAATTTTGTAAAATGCAAAGTTGAGTTATTGACCCTTTGCATTGCATGTCATATCATGACAGTGAACAAGCGTGTGAAATTTCAATCCTTTCCCATTAGTGGTTACTGAGATACCAGCTAACATACAAAAACTTAATCAAAAATTTCTATGTTGAAAAAGGGGCATAATTTTGTAAAAAAGCAAAATAAAGTTATGGGACCTGCTTTGTGCATGTCAGATCATGACAGTAAATAAGTGTGTGAAGTTTCAATCCATTCCAATTAGAGAGTACTGAGATACCAGCTTACATACAAAACCTTAACCAAAAAATTCTAAGTCGAAAAAGGGGCATAATTTTGTAAAAAAGCAAAATAGAGTTATGGAACCTGTGCAATGTAAGTCAGTTTATCACAGTAAATAAGTGTGTGAAGTTTCAATCCATTCCCACAAGTGGTTACTGAGATACCAGCTTACATACAAAACCTTAACCAAAAGTTTCTAAGTCGAAAAAGGGGCATAATTTTGAAAAAAAGCAAAATAAAGTTATGGGACCTGCTTTGTGCATGTCAGATCATGATAGTGAATAAGTGTGTGAAGTTTCAATCCATTCCAATTAGAGAGTACTGAGATACCAGCTTACATACAAAACCTTAACCAAAAAGTTCTAAGTCGAAAAAGGGGCATAATTTTGTAAAAAAGCAAAATAGAGTTATGGAACCTGTGCAATGTAAGTCAGTTTATCACAGTAAATAAGTCTGTGAAGTTTCAATCCATTCCCACAAGTGGTTACTGAGATACCAGCTTACATACAAAACCTTAACCAAAAATTTCTAAGTCGAAAAAGGGGCATAATTTTGTAAAAAAGCAAAATAGAGTTATGGAACCTGTGCAATGTAGGTCAGTTTATCACAGTGAATAAGTGTGTGAAGTTTCAATCCATTCCAACAAGTGGTTGCTGAGATACCAGCTTACATACAAAAACTTAACCAAATCGGGACGCGGACGCGGACACCGACGCATGGGCGAGTCCAATAGCTCTACTATTCTATGAATAGTCGAGCTAAAAACAGCTTATTACAGCCTCACAAAAATATCTGGTTTTACAGTACATATACCAATTAGGTGATTATTACACTTACTTTGACCGTTATTGAAGAGATCAATCTCCCGTGTCATTAACTGGATATCTGCCTGAAGTTGGAGATTGTCTCCCCTTAGTTTGGCTAAATCTACAGACTGAAAATGAAGAATGAAATGATTTACTTTGCATAAAAACAGTAATTTTTTAAACAACTTTATACAACGTGACCTGTATATGTATGTCAGATTGTCATAGGAAAAACAGGAATTTATATCGTGACTCCTCCCACACTGCCCTTTGTAATATGTATTATTCTCACAATCACTGTGCATTAATTAACAAATGCATCATTTTAAAAGTATGCAACACTGGATAAATTACAGCAAAAAAAAAAATACATGAATTGTGGATAATTTTCAAAAAAATGTAATCTTTACAATTAAGACAAAACATCACAACAATTTCACATCAAATTCGTAATATATGCAACAACATGCATCTGAAATTTGCATTCATATCTTAATTCTGCTCTCCTCAGAATGTGTAAAATAGAACTTACAGATGGAAAGACAGATGATTTAGAACTTACAGGTGGAAAGACAGATGATTTAGAACTTACAGGTGGAAAGACCGATGATTTAAAATTTACAGGTGGAACGACAGATGATTTAGAACTTACAGGTGGAAAGACAGATGATTTAGAACTTACAGGTGGAACGACAGATGATTTAGAACTTACAGATGGAAAGACAGATGATTTCTGTCGTTTTCGTTCTATCACATGACTTTCTAATGATGTCACCTCCCCTTTTAATTGAGCCAATCTTTCTTCAGCCAATCTTAAATCCTCCACAAGTTTATCCATCCGGGACTTTTGATGAGACAATAATGCTAAAACAACATTGAAATTATTTATCATTTGCTTCATAAATATATTTAAGAGTTGGATTCCAACAGGTTAAATATTATAAAACATCTATAAAAAGAGCCAATTCTTAAAGAAAAAGAAATTTATGGTCATTTACAGTTGTTTTCTCCTTTTGTAAGGTCTACAGGTCAGATACAATAACATCAGAGTAGTTTTTCTTCTCAACACATGCCAAAAAGTTACTACATGTAACTTAAGAGTGAAAATTCTCTAAAAACACAAAAAGATGTTCCAGTTCAAACCATATCCTTGAAATAAGTAATTTTGTTCCCAAAAAATACTTAGTTAGTCATAGAAGCTAAATTAAATTTAGATTTCATACTGAAAAAAAAAATTGAAACAATTCTGAAAGATTCATACCTTGAAGATAAGCAGGATCATCCTGCAGACTGCCTGATCGTGGTCTCTCTCGTGCCGCCGAGGATTCTGAACTAAGGCTACTTGGACTAGATGCTGGCGACATGAATGGCTGTGTGGGTATGTTACGATATTCCATATCAGAAACAAAAACAGAATTACTATCTACACTAGCACTCTTTTGTATTGGGCCATGCGGATGGCCAGGTACCCGGCACTCGGGTGGCATAGGCGGAAATTGAAGAAAACCACCATCGTCTCGACTAGTGCCAGACCCTTGAAAGTTTATCACAGTTGGACGCTCTGGTGTGTAGTGTCTGTTCACATAATGTTGCTGTGATTCCGGCAAGGGATTTTCATTTGACTGGGAATACTGACCCAGCATCACATTCTTTTGAACAGTCTGTGGGCTTACACCACCCGGATTGGAATTTGAAGTTCCAGCAATTTTGTTAAAGAATTGAACACGGGATTGCACACCTAAGCCCCTTTGAGGAGTTTTTATTTCAACTAAAACAGGTCCACTCATATTTTGAGGGCTTGGTTGGCAATCGTTCATGGAAGGGTTACGTACAATATTTGGGGACGAACAAGGATCATTATACGAACCATGAACATTTACATTATTTTGACCACCAGGTGATAGTATTGGGCGTTCAACAAGCGGCACTGTGTTCATCTGTGTATTTGGACTAGCCGTCGGATTTTGAAGATAGATCATCGCCTGAGAAGAATGTTGTGATTCGTACTGCTGTTGTCCATATCCTCCGAAAGTACGCTGTTCCTCAACTGGAGACCTGTATGGTGAGGTCACAGCCGAGTTGTGATTTACATTATACTGTGAAATTGGCGAGGAACGATGATCAGATGAAAATGCTGTGTTCTGATTAGCTGTATAAGCTACTTTATGATAGGGGTTATTATAATGCACAGGATGTTGAACCCAGCCTCGATTTGGAGTCATTGGCTGTGACGGGTTATTTTGAGTCACATGACCGCCCAAACCACTGTGATTAGAAGCTATCCGAATTTGAAAATAATTTGGCTGCTGATTTACAACACTAGGTTCTCTGCTAGTCTGTATATGCTGAACCTCAATTTGACGTAAATTTTGTTGTGACGAACTAAGACTAACAGGGTTCCCTGAGGGGTTTTGTCCATAACCTCCGCCATACTGAAATGTTCTATTTCCATATGGTTGAACACTTTGTACATTGTTACAACTAATATTTGGAATTTCAGCAGTGTTCTGATCACCCCTATACATATCCATGAATTGATTAATTTCATTCGGTAAAATCGGAGCAGTAGGCGGGTGGTTATCGTCAGTGCCTATAATTGGTCCGCGATATCCAGGTACATTCATTAAACTGTGACTTGAATTGAACGGAGGCCTCGATGACGCACTGCTGGAACTAGCATTACTCATGTTGCTGCTGGAGGAGTCGCTTCGAGGTCTCGGTTCACCAAGGTTTAATTCACTTAATCGATCATTCACCTGGCAGTTTTGATTGCCAAATAAATATTTCGGACTTTCATTGGTTAACATTTCGATACATCTCTCCCTATCATTACCAAACTGAAAAACAAAAAATATCTTGCAATATTATAACAATCACATAATAATTTCATTTTCTACCTTTTTGTCTATGCTAAAGTACATACATGTACATAATGTATTTTATTCAAATAGTCTGCTCAAGATCCATCGAGAAGCTGGTAAGAATTTGTTCTATGTACATACATGTACATATGTATTTCATTCAAATAGCCCGCTAAAGATCCATCGAGAAGCTGGTAAGAATTTGTTCTTCTATTCTGAATCCTGGCAGCCCTTCAGTCTAGTCAGGTGGAACATCTTAACAAACTGCAGAGAAGTCCATATTAAAGGAATGTGTCAAATGAAGTTTAGTGAAGACCCATCAAACAGTTCATGGGAAGTTGTATGAATAAAAAAAGATCTTTCTTTTTAAGCTCAGGCAGCTCCTAAATGCGATTAAAAAGAACCATTTCAAATTTTGAACAAACTTGAGAAAAGAGATCCATGCCAGGCTGCAATAGACTAAGCATGGTGCAATTCTGACCAGTAGTTTCAGACCGAGACTGGCTGAAGTTTTAGTAAAAATGTAGACATATACAGGGCTCCAGATAATTTGTTTGGCCTATGAGTATTTACTCATCATAACTTTTGTGAATGAGTAAAATGGTAAAATCTGAAAATGACTAGGAGTAATTTTACTCCTGAAAATTTGTAAATGTGAAAAAAACAGAAATCAGTTTTATAACATTTATTGGGTGTAGGTAACAACCATGAATTTGTTTGCAGTTCAGTTTCAATTCAGCATTCAAGTTTTTGCTTCTTTTTTCTTCCTTGGCTTGCTTTGGCTTCACACTCGCTACTGAACAGAATATTCAATATACCTTTAACTACGTTTTAGGGATCATTTTTGTTGGATTAATGAATACTTAAGAGTGTTTGTTCACTTTTTACATAATCTTAGAAAGAGACATTATTGTTGTTTACTCCACACCGGAAGTTGATATTTTAAATAGAGTAAAATACACTACCATATCATCAATATTTATTCCCAACAATTTGATTTACGCACACATTGAGTGTAAGATATAGTTTACCTAGGTTAATAGAGTACCATTCAATGTGAGTCACTGTGTACATTCTTTGTGGGAGAATTAATGCCAAAAGTGCTCTGTTATGTGATTCAGATTTTGTTTAGGCTAGTAAAATGTCATTGCATGCATTTCTGTAATTTCCTGTACGTTTTTATACGCTTAAAAAATATCAGACATGCGTATATATGCATTATTTCAAAGCGTAATTTATGCTAAAACGCATCTTATCTGGAGCCCTGCATATGAAGATTGACCTAGGCAATCACAATAACTCACTTTGAGCACTGTGTGCTCAGTTCAGCTAGAAAATGCTTTATGTTTTATGCATGCATGTATAACAGTGTGAATATTTTTAAAACAGCAGGAAATTATTGCTAGGTCATCATCAGGTGATTAAAATTAATCATAAATGTGATTATATACATGTACTTTTAAATTATTTTCAATGATATATCAAACCTGCAGCCACCAGATTAGCAGAATCAGACAGTAACAGTAATAGCATCATAGTATTAAAATACTATTTATAGGGATTTCTTACGCTGATGTCAATCTCTCTATAACAAATATTTACCTGTGTCATGTATTGTTTTACTACAAAATCAGGAACTTCAGGGTAACGTTTCCTTAACTCCCAAAATAGGTTTGCATCGGCCATGTCTTTTCATCTTTTCTTTAACTGAAAACGTAAATATAATCTTTCAGGTAATTTATTCAAGCATGAAACACAATACGTATGACCTATATGCATCAAGAAAAATATACGTCCTACATTTGACCTATATGCACTGGTTACATTTATCAGTAATAGTTTCATCATTTATTTAAACATATTATTTTTCATATAAAGAAGGTAGTTGTTCTGTTTGGGGAAACTGTAACTTCCCTAGCTTCTTCTTCTTGGCATTCACCTAGCTAAAGTGTACCTGGCCAAAGCCACCTTAACTTCCCTGGCTAAAGTGAACCTGACCAAAGCCACCTTAACTTCCCTGGCTAAAGTGTACCTGGCCAAAGCAACCTTAACTTCCCTGGCTAAAGTGTACCTGGCCAAAGCAACCTTAACTTCCCTGGCTAAAGTGTACCTGGCCAAAGCCACCTTAACTTCCCTGGCTAAAGTGTACCTGGCCAAAGCAACCTTAACTTCCCTGGCTTAAAAGTGTACCTGGCCAAAGCAACTTTAACTACCCTGGCCATAGAAAATTGTAACCCCTACCCCTACCCCGCAAACTGTAAATTCCTTTAGCAAACTGTAACTTCTCTTAGCAAACTGTAAATTCCCTGAACAGAGCACTGATAAGCATTTTTGTCTTTCAAAGAATATGGTAGAAGATCAGAGTGCTGAAAAGATAACAGAATGGTGAATAACCCTTTTACACTTAAAATATAAATTGTATAAATACAGTATCAACATCACGTCAATGCACTACACAGTAACTCTAATTTCAAATTCTCACCCAATGTAAACAGTAAACACATATAAAATTTCACTTAATTCCTGGGGTAATGTACATGTCACTTGTGGTTTAAGCAAAACTGTTTTCTACAAATTTATAGACAGCAACTGTATTAACAAAAACTTCCTTATCCTACCAAGGAAGTTTATCTTATAAAATAATAACTTTAATATATTATATTCAAAAACACAACCATTGTACATAGAACAATATAAATACTCTAATTCAATATTTATAGAAAAAACGTGTTGAAAGGCTGGAATAGGAAATGATTCATTCAAGATAATCAAGGTCAAACATGTATAAGATAACCACATGATCTGTAACAAAATTTCAACACTACACCTACTAAATGTCAAAATAAATAAACATTTCAAGTTTGGGGAAATTCCCAGCTTCTATAAATAGAACAGCACAAAAATATGTCCATTTCCCCATTATGAACTCTCAAAAAAATCATTCCAATTATGATACATATATTAGTTATACTGCAACCTAATTCTATTCAACAAACCTTTTTTTTCTCAGTACAGTCATACAGAAGTATAGAAACATTGCTGAATAATTTTTGTTACATTGTAGAAACAAAATTTGGTTCAAACGTAAGTGTAATTTGGCTGGGTGTGAGCCATGGAGGACGCTAGACATCTTCCCTGACCGGTTTCATTCAGCAGTTGTGAACTTCTTCAGAGGATCTGACCATAATAAATTAATAACCAGGCAAGGTTAGTTTGCATTATGTGCAGTGTGATGCTGTATATTGCATATATATCCTCTGTTTGACTTTTACATGGCTAACTGGGATACTCTTGGTGCCAGTATGGTGCTGTTTTTAATCTATTTTTAGGTTGGTGCAAGAGTTGGCAGTGATGATCTATTTTAGTCGTGCCAGAATGGTGCAGTTCTGTTAGATCTTGTGTGACATCTAAATCAATGAGATCATACACTGTGATCTAGAGACAGAAAATAACACAAATACAAGATGCAACAGGAAATACTTTTGGCCCCACCAGCTTCACACTCTCCACCCAGTAGGGATCAATATTTCCAGACAGAATGGGAATACTCAGCCACTTCATTTCTCAGGGTTTTTTCTAGCTAATTTGGGAACATAGCCTATACCCCCAAAATTGGGAATTTTGACATGTAAAATTTTAATGTTCCAAATTGGGAAATAGTTAGTGCCATAGGATATAGTAAGGATGTGTTGAAGCACTTTCTCACACTTGTTTCACATTGTACTTCCATCACAAAATTGTCCATAATTTGGTCAATCTTTGTGCAATTTCGATGAAATTTTTTTCAGAATGTAGACTGGGAATTTTTGCACTCATTTTAGGAAAAATACATACTTTTTGGCATTGGGAATATAGCCGAATAACGGCTATAAAAACGGCCGAAAAAAAACCTGTTTCACTTATATGTTTTTCTTTCATTCCCATGCTACCCATAGTAAGCAAAGTATAAATAAAGTATTGGCAACAACCCATTTATCTTTCAGGTGCAAATGCACTAGTTTGCTTACTTATATGAATATATATAACTAACCAAAAACCTACAGCACATAAATAACACTATACATGCATAAATCCAAGTTTTTTCTGTAATGTTGATGAAAGTATAAAGTATGCGAAGTGTCTCTGCAATATGAAATATTGAGACAATGTGACTGGTGCATGATGAAAGATTTACCACTTCTTCAATATGCATAGTACCCATTCACCAAACTGTGTGTTTTAGGTGAGAAATGCGCTTTTACTGAAATGGGTTAGTCAGAGCTCCAGATAAGCTGCGTATTTGCGTATTTACGCAATTAAAATTGCAGAAAACCCAATTGAATTCATACAGTGTGCGTACTGAAACGCAATTAAAATTCCTAATACCCAATTCGTAAAAAATAGCTTGCGTATCGCATTTTCCTTATAACTAGAACGGGTACGAGACTTTAACGCTAGATTTGACTGACTGGTTATACGTTACTGCAGAACAGGTTGCAATTTATCGGAAAAATAACAGGACCATTCAGTCGGCTGATCGGTGTTATTTGGACGCTTTGTAAACAATTTTACGCCGATAAAATGTAAAGAGGTTGCAGGAAAAAACATTGTTGCAGCACAAACAAACAAATTAGTGGGATATTTTGCTGTTCAACAATGACAGTTATCTGTTTGTGACGATGTAGTGTCACCAATACTGGATGACATCTTTTGGGAGAATGCATATTGCGGTGACCACATCGTTCGGGATATTGTGGATGAACTGATCTCAGACTGCATTAAAAGTGAAAAAGAAAACAACAGTATGAAACATTCATTACAATTTTAAATACATTTTTGTATTAAACATTGAAGGGCGCCATTAAAATACTTAGTCAGTCCTGTTTAATGATATACTGTAAGCAAAAAAATACTTAATTGTTAGTGCGAGATTGGTAAAATACCCAATTGGTTTTAGCAAATACCCAATTACTTCTGAAAAGGCTGGGTAATGATATTATTTTTACCCAATTCAAATTTCCAATACCCAATTCAGACAAAAAGTGATGGGTAAATACCCAATTGCACCAAAAGCTTATCTGGAGCTCTGGGTTAGTACATCTTCTTGTTCATGACCATGGTTCTTAAAGTATACTTAGGGGTAGGGTATAACACGTACAGTGATTTTTTTCTTTCTGGTCCGGTACCAATGTCACAGGGGTGTAAAATTCAACTCGCTGGCTTGCATTTACACTGGAAGTCAGGCCAGGACAAGTGAAACTTCCTGTATACTCAATTGACTTTGCAAGTAATTTTTATAGCATGTCCAAAATTCATCTTAATATGTTCTGAATTACCTTGCAAAAATATGACAGTAATATTAAAGTCAATACACGCTTCAAAATTCGATCGAACAATTATCACGATTAACAGGTCACTGGTGCCAGTGCCTTATGACAAGATTGTGATTCACTTGTCCAGGCTTTCAAGTGACCTTTGATGAAAAACTAGGAGAAAAGTAGGAGCCTCTGCTATAAAAAGTAGAATAGTAGGAATCTGATGATAGATAGTAGGAATTTAAATGAGAACAAACTCGGGCCCAGATCCAGAAATATTTGATGGGGAGGGGGGCGGAGGCATCAGTTTTAGAACAAAAGTGTCAATGGTGAGGTGCTAAACAAAAGCGTCAACAGTGAGGTTTATAGCGCCAAGCAGGGGTAAGTACAGGGAAGGGGGCTTTTGTCCGTGTTTGAGGGGGGGGGGGGGGTTGAGTGGGGTCTGCCCCCTAAAGTTTTTGATACACATTTGTACAGGTATGAAATGGTGGCCACATGCACTTTTTTGTCTAAATTTTGAGGTACTGGAGGTGTACTCCCCTCACTTTAGTGGTGGTGGGGAGGGGGAGGTCAGGGGGCTGTCCCCCTGGAAACTTTTGAAATACAGGTATGAAATGTTGGGCTCTGGTGCATTTTTTTGGTCTTAATTTTGAGGTACTAGGAGGGGTACTTTCCTCATTTTAGAGGGGTCAGGGTGTTCTCCCCCTGGAAAATATTGAAATATAGGTATGAAATGGAGGCATCTGGTGCGTTTTTGGTTCTAAATTTTGAGAAAATATTAATCCTTTACCAAAATAGTTTGGTGCAATTTTGATGAGTGTAGGTCTCAGCAAACTGGGGTGCATGGGCACCCTCTACCCAGCCCTGGATCTGGGCCTGAATCTTTTACATTTACTCACAATTACACAGCAGGACAAAATGAAATAAACTTCAATACAATATATAAGGTTTGTCTATTTTCATGATGCTTTGAGGTCCCCATTGTACATAGCTATCTGCAATCTCTTATGCTTCAATATTAAGGTCACTGACCTTAGGTCAGTTTCAACTCACATTACGAACTGTCAGCAGGTTTCTGCATGCATAAGAGGTCACCAGCAGCATGTCAAATTCAAAGGTTTCTAAAGCCTCACCAGTACACCATCAGTCCTTGATATTATGTACAAAATTCATTATACAAATAGGCTAACATTATTTGTTAACAAATCCTCTTCTTTCGATAAAAAAGTAGGAACAGTAGGAGTTTAACAAGAGCTGTCACTATTGGTTTTCAAGATGATTTTTTAAAAAATGTTGACGGACACACGACCGACGACACACGACGGACATTGAGCGGTCACAAAAGCTCGCCATGAGCCTTTGGCTCAGGTGAGCTAACAAGTAGCAACACTTTTGAACAACTGCAAAAAAAAAGTATATTAGCAACCTGCCGTATCATTATGATCCGTATCTGTATGTACATTAATACAAATATATTCTATATTTGCGTTTTTTTGTCACACTGACGTTCTGATGAAGACATAAAGGTTGAAACTAGTAAAGAATGTGTTGTCTTGGTAATTTTAAATCCCTTTTTTTTTAAGTTCTGTAGACACTTGCCAAGCAGAGAGCTAAGAAAGTCACTTCACTGGAAAATGGGATCTCATTTGGTTGATATAATATTTCTCTCATTATTCATTTTGTGAAGGTATGTTTTATTTCCAAAGTTTTTTTTCTGTCTAAAGTGAATATATCAGAGCTCCAGATAAGCTGCATATTTACGCAATTAAAGTTGCAGAAAACCCAATTGAATTCATACAGTGTGCGTACAGAAACGCAATTAAAATTTCTAATACCCAATTCATAAAAAAATCACTTGCGTATCACATTTTCCTTATTATAGAACATGTACGAGACTTAACGCTACTAGACAACTGACTGGTTATACGTTACCAAAGAACAGGTTGCTATTTATCTTAAAAATTACAGGACCATTCTGTCGGCTGATCGGTGTTATTTGGGTGCTTTGTAAATAATTTTTACCCCGATAAAATGTAAGAGGTTGCAAAAAACATTGTTGCAGCACAAACAAACAAATTAGTGGGATATTTTGCTGTTATCTGTTAGTGACGATGTAGTGTCACCGATACTGGACAACATCTTATGGGAGAACGTATATTGAGGTGAACAGGTGAACACATCGTTCGAGATATTGATCTCCGGCTGCATTAAGAATGTAACAAAAATGTCTTTGGTACTACGAATTAAAATACACATGTTTACATTGCTTATAGGCATGTAAAAACAATTTTAAAAAGAGAGTACTGTTTTACATATAATTAATCACATTTCATAACAATTTTAAATACATTTTTTATTAAACATTGAAGGGTGCCATTAAACGACTAATGTCGTTAGTCAAACCTCAGGTTAGTGATATATACCATGTATACTTTAAGCGTACACAATTTAATTTAAGCCACAAGAAAAAATACTCAATTGTTCATGTGAGATTGGTGAAATACCCAATTGGTTTTACCAAATACCCAATTACTTCTTAAAAGGCTGGGTAATGATATTATTTTTACCCAATTCAGACTAAAAGTGATGGGTAAATACCCAATTGCACCAAAAGCTTATCTGGAGCTCTGATATATGCTTGTATATGTCCAAGAAAACCGTGTATCATTTGACTGTAAACTGTCATGTCACAACTGGTACTGTCACTGCATCACTATGAAAAACAGACATACACTGGGACCCCATTATAACGCTGTCGTCGGGGACCAAGGTTCGAGACCCGCGGATTTAGCGGGGTTAAATCTATAATGCGGGTTGATCGTATCAGCGGTATATGCATACCCCACCCACCGGTAATGTAATTAGACGTATTTTGGACCTGTTTTATGTTAATAAGAAAAAGAATCGTATAAACGCGACATTTATTAACCTTAAATGTTACTGAAAAATTTAAAAAGAATTATAACGCTGTGTTCATCTTCTCATTTTGTCCGTGATTCTAAAAGAAATTGGAATTGTAGATCCCGGAAGGAAACATATATAACACTGTGTGAGGGAGTGCGCGGTCGTGAGAATTACTATGCAATTCAACTGCACTGGGGTTTATGTCAACTAAAAGAGAAAAAAAGCGACAGTCTATTACAAAATTAATTTTGAATACATGAAGAAATCGATAAATAAGATAGAAAATTGTTAAAATCACCGTCGTTAATATACGATATTAAAAAGGGAGAACAATCTCATTATGCGTTTCAGGCATCGAATCTTCGATGAAACTGAGTATGATGATTACGAAAAACGGCTGCAATTTATTACAAAAACTGGGCCTGTTGTGTCGATTTTTTATTCACATCAAGTGTTCATGTCATCCGCATAATTGGTGCAAACTTAAAAAGTTTGATAGTTGACTGACCAATGTTACACACTTGTTATGCAAACAATCTAATTTTGACACGTACTGATTGCCTAATTGTCACATGTCACATGTATTCAAACTTTAACAACGGCGATACGCAAACAAGTAAGCTAGCAGACAATTATTGATTTTTGTCACAGTTGTCATGGCAAAGGTGTTAAAGTACAAAGTATACAGTTTTAATGCTGGTTATGATCAAATTAAATAACATCCGCAGACTCGTTCTTTTTTTTTTTGAAGTTTTTTTTTACCCCCGAAAATTCCGGAGCCAAGCGGCTACCGCGTTACATTATAACGAATACCGCGGTACATCTAGTAGCGTTATAACGGGTTTCGAGTGTAATTCCAGTAATCACTTATAATCACTAAGATTTATCATATTTATCAAGTAAAAATCCTTAGCAATTTCTTAATACTTAAATTATCAAAAAAAATTGTTTTGATCAGGGTATATTACCAGATCAAGGTAATTTGCCCCCACTGAGAGTTGTTTCCAGCCTGCTCTTCAATTATTTTGAAAGAAATACTGGATAGGATTCCTTTTATGCAATAAATGTCACACATAATCTGGTTTTCCAATCAGGTGCAATGTGCCTAATCATATAATACATTTTTGTACTGCAATAAACAGAGCAGACCAATTCTAAATCTAAATTCCAGGTTACAGGCAACTTTGCATAGATCCAACAACACAGACCTGCACAACACATTCGTTAACCTTCTGAAAATGAAAGGCGCCAAATGAAACACTGACTTCAGTTTATCACTAGATATAAACATCAAAATTAAACAAAACAGCAATTCGAATAAACAGGTTACTGTCATAAAATATGTAACAAATTATTATACTGAAATGTGGCCTTGTTTTTTGACTTTGTTTTTCCAACATAACAAAACAAAGGCTGTTGATATTACATGACCTGGTGATCGCGTGGAATATGGTGTCATGTGTTATAAAAAGGAGCTCATTTTTGTCCTGCGACATACCAGATATTCAATCGCTTTGCCAGTAGCTGGGAAAAGTTGCAAAAATTTTGACGTTTTCTGTCTATTTTGCTGGGATATGGCGGACGTGATTGCGCATGCGTGCTTTAGCCTTCCGGGAAGGGGACTTCCGGCTATTTTATTTTAATTATTTTTTATCTTTTTAAAAAATTCAAAAATTCTAATCACTAGAATTGAATTCCCGTGGTTTTGGCATAAAAATAAAACAATTATCTTACAGAAATTAAAGAAAACCATACCGTTACTTAACTGTTTGTTTGAAATTTACGAGCCAGGAAAGTGAATAATATTCTTCAAATTTGACCAGCTAATTTGTGTTAGATTTGTAGTTACAAGAAATGTATTTTAAAGTTTTACACAATCTAACAATGGCATTATGCAACATGTATTTAGCTCATAAGCTATTTTCCGACAAATAGATACGAGTGTTAATCCAGAAGTAGAGTCACTTCGCCCATTCTGCATTATTCACGTTAGGTATATTAAGAAATATAGATCACTGCCACCCATCAATAAAGTGACCAGTGAACCACACAGTCGTTTTCGGGATACCACAAAAGTCTATGCATGATCACCATCGCCAACACATCTGATTTATGGTACTGCACAGGTTGTGGAAATCCCAACTATTCAACAATACTCTATGATATCCCGACCTCTATGGCTGATAGTTTTGGTAGTATATACTCATCAGACAGCGACAAGACAGGTTCTACTCCTAGCCATACCTCTGCAGCCAGACTAATCGATCCACACTTTGACTCATCTATTGTCATCCATCGGCAGTCCGACGAGCATCTCACTCCAAGCCTACATCGCTATATCAACAAGAAACACTTTCGTATCGTTACAATCAGTTTCCAGAGCATACTAAGAAGGACAAGAACATTGATATCCTTGTGGAGACCGTTTCTCCCGACGTAATCATAGGCACGGAAACCTGGTTGAGTAGCGACATCAGCTCATCAGAATTTTTCAATCCCTCTTTGGGATACAAAACAAAGAAAAATATCAAACAGGGAATGCCACGCACCAAAAACGTAGCCTCCTCAAAACGAAACCCCCAGCACGCAGACGCGTGTACCACACACACACACACACACACACACACACACATACACACCCAAAGCCAACACATAAGGACAAAACGAACAAACAAAGGAACACAGTGGGGCACCGCCTTGGAACGGTCAGTGGCAAAAACACCACTGGGGGACTTAAACCGGTTTATGGTGCACCTAACCTCACTCTTACCCCCACCATGTTCCAAAGACATGGGACAGTGTAAATAAAAGTAATCCCATCCAGGTGAATCTCTTACACACGTAATGGAAACAAAAAGGCATGGCATGTAAAACACAAAAATGCTCGTGTATAAATATATAAAAAACAAACCTTAAGAACCAAAAACGTATGTACTCAATGCCTTTTCAGAAGACAGAGCAACAAGAGAAACACCCTTAAGGGCCCGACGAAACAGCGTGTACAGGAACGACCGGAAATCAGATGCACACCGTGGCGTACCGATAGCTGTGAAGAACAACTTAGTGTTTATGAACGTTACCTCGAGTAGTAACATCGAATTTATCTCTGGGTCCCTTCAGCTACCTAAGAAGAAGCAGATGGTCATCGGAGCTTATTACAGGCCTCCAGATAGGGTTGACGACCAGTATCTTCTCAACACCTATGAGGAGATTTCTGCACTGAGGTCTACTCACAAGAAAGCTGTGTTCATTTTGTCTGGTGATTTCAACGTCCCTGACATCCAGTGGGCAGACAACATCATCACTGGCAGCAATTACCCACACAGAGTCAGTCAGCGCTTCCTGGTTCTGTCACATGACCTTTCCCTTGAACAGATGGTAGACTTCCTCACGCGGAATTAGAATACCCTTGATCTGGTCTTAACTTCCCATCCAGCCTTCATGACACGCTGTTACCCCCTACCACCAATTGGCGTTAAAGTGATCACGATATAAGTCTTTTCGATACAACGCATGAAGTTACCCGTTCAAGACCTCCTAGACGAAAGATACTCCTCTGAAAAAAGATAAACCAAGACAACATCAAGCGAGCCTGTTTTTACCTATGTACATCATTCTTGGACCGCCATTTTACAACTTTGGATGACATGTGGTCCACCTTCAAGACTGGACTGCTCGGCATCATTGAGACGCATGTCCCAACAAAGACCAGTTCTTCACGATTTACGCATCCTTGGGTGTCTACAAGGACTCGACGCCTAAGTCGACGCAAGGCAAGAGCCTACAAGAAGGCCAATTCAACCAGTAGCAAGAAGGATTGGGATAAATACAAGTCCTTGAAAGCTGAGACCCAGAGGGAGATGCGCAGAGCCCACAGTAACTACATCAAAACCACAGTCGATCAGGATTTGACCAATAACTCTAAGCGGTTTTATTCATATATAAAGAGTAAAAAGCAAGAAGCAACTGGCATCTCACCTCTTCTTAACCAAGACGGCTTCCTTCATAGTCGTAGTAACAGCAAAGCCGAGATCCTCAATCATCAATTTCATTCTGTTTACACCAGAGAGGACCTCTCCAGTATTCCTGATCTTGGCCCAAGTAACATATAAACCATGAAACTTATTAAGATAACAACTCCTGGCGTCAAGAAACTATTGAAAAACCTTAAACCTAACAAAGCCTCTGGACCTGATGGCATCCAAAACAGGCTACTCACTCTTGCAGCTGACGAATTGGCATCAATACTGACATGCATATTCCAAACATCTTTAGACACTGGATCGGTACTTGCTGATTGGAAAGAAGCCCTGATTACTCCCATCTACAAGAAAGGCCCCCGGAACATCGCCTCTAACTATAGACCAGTTTCCCTCACTTCTGTTGTCAGCAAACTTTTAGGACACATCATCTTCAGCTCCACCATTAAACATCTAACCTCAAACAACATACTTACTCCAAGCCAGCACGGATTCCGCTCAAAACGATCTTGCGAGACTCAGCTCATCTCTACCATCCAGGGTATAGCCAAGAACCTCAAATCCGGAAAAGATCAGGTGGACGTCATACTTTTGGAGTTCGCAAAAGCTTTTGACAAGGTCCCATTTCAACGTCTCTTACTTAAGCTTAATTTCTACGGCATCCGTAATAACACGCTTCAGTGGATATCGTCTTTCCTAAACAACAGAACACAGCAAGTCCTTGTAGAGGGGAGTTCTTCAGAGAGACTTGAAGTTCTTTCAGGAGTACCTCAGGGAACAGTGTTGAGACCCCTCTTATTCCTGGTATACATCAACGATCTTCCCTCTGTTTGTCAGTCGTCTCAAGCCAACCTGTTTGCTGATGATACGCTTCTATATAAACACATCCTCAACGATGAAGATGCCACCAAGCTCCAAAAAGACCCCACAGCTCTGGAGGCCTGGGAATCCAAGTGGCAGATGAGCTTTCACCCAGATAAATGTACCGTGCTGAGGATTACAACAAACAAACGTCACTGTCGGGAGACCAGCTGCTATCTCCATGGTCAGCGTCTTTAAGTTAACGACAGGGCCAAGTACCTTAGCGTTACCCTCAGCGACGACATTCAATGGGAGAAGCACACTCAAGCAACAGCAGCCAAGGAATCATGTACACTTGGATTTCTCCGGCGCAACCTGAGAGATTGCAGCAAAGCGGTCCGCGACACCACCTACAAATCAATGGTGCGACCTACAATGGAATATGCTGCAGCTTCCTGGGACCCTTATAAAGCTGAAGATGTCTTGACAAAATCCAGCCTCGTGCCACCAGATATGCGTGTAACAACTACACTGACAGGACTCTGGGATGCGTCACAGCAATGGTTAATGGACTCGGCTGGGAACCTCTTCAAGAGCGCAGAATAATCGTACGATTGACCATGCTATTTAAGATCTCCCACAACTTAGTGGACATTCCAGAGGCAGCACAGATTGTCAGAGGCAGCGACAGCAGAACCAGGGGTTCCAGGAGGCTATTTCTCATTCAAGGCTGCTATCCATGCCTTGGTAGCAGCCCCGCCTCTGTACTCGGTGTAGACAGCTCATGTGTGTACCATAGTTTTAATTGTATATAGTCAACATTTAACTGTACAGCCTTTAGAGATGTGACTGTCTTGCCCCAACCCAACCGTGGACAAAGTACATTCCAGTTATTGGAATCCTGTCTTGTACACAGAAGAAGAAGATCAATATACAATAATACATGTATAGAGCGTGACGTCACTACTTTCCGTCAGTGCGTTAGTGTGATAGCGCTACCGTAGTTTACACAGTGGCATGTAAGTTAATTCAACTATAATTACATGGAATAATATCATTTTCTAGGGTTGTTTCGTTATAAATATATATACTCAAACGCAAAAGAAAGTGTACACTTTTTAAATTTGAATATTCTCAGTTTTAAAAGAGGTATCCGTCTACAATTTGCAACATACTTTGCTCGAAGCATGTACTATTGATCTTCCTTCAATTTTACGATAAAAACTGGGTGGAGTCAAGATAACTAGTGATAGTGGACTTTTGCACGATTTGCATGTGCTGCCTATAGGAAATGTACATGTCTACAAAATCGTGTTTGTCAGTTTTCTTATACCTTTGGTGAAAGGAAAAAAACATTAGATTTCAAATCTGTGCTGTAATAAAATGCCACGACTTAGTGAAACTCAGCGAATTGAAGCATTAACAATGCTTCAACGGGGTGACAACGTTATCTACGTCAGCAGAACGTTTGGGTGCCAAAGTAATGTCATAATTCTTTTGCACCAGCAATTTAAGCAGACTGGTCGAGTTGCTGTACGCCATAGACCCAGCAGACCTCGGGTAAACACCGCTATTCAAGAATGGAATAAAAATCCTCGTGACGTCATGCTACTTTTACGTTAGGCCTAAGCGTTACCATATCAATGCTTGAATAAATAGTAGAGGTGGTCACAAACGATATTTAAACAAAAAGAAATGTTTGAGGAACAGGGGGCTTTTTTATCATCTGACAAGAAAAAGATTTACAACTTCCGTTTTTGACCCCTGTTGGCTTTGAATAGCCAAGAATCCCCATAAATGTCAAAATTTGGAAAATAATCGAAACACATCAAATTGGCCATAAACTGCACTAAATTTTGGTACCAAACATGGCATACTTTTAGACAAAATAATCTACTTCGGACAACATAATCTACTTCAGCTGACGAAAAGCTGAGTGCACACTTTCTTTTGCGTTTGAGTATAGAACTTCAAAGTTCACCAGTGATGACATTTCGTCGCAAACAAAATAGCGTTTATTTGTTTAAAAAACAACAACAACCAAACAAAGACAATCACAAATGGATGGCTATGTTTAGTTACGTCTTTTATCAGTCAGCCATGAAGACTTTAGTGGCATCCTCGCGGATTAAAGGTCGTTATGTAAGTGCTAAGATTTGTCATTGCTTATCGACAAACATCAGTTTCAAACGTCAACAAGTCAAATGGTTTATTGCGGCCAGAAATTTGTACAAAACGGACAGAAGTTGCGAAATTGTCATATGTGCAGGAAAGAAGCTCAGAGGGGTCCGGTCCCTGCCCCCCCCCCCCCCCCCCCCCCTTGAAATTTGATTTACACTTCATTTTTTTGCATTCTGGGACAGTTTTATGGACTAACCTGTTAAATTTGGGAAAATGATAAAATCAAGCTTTCTTGAAGGTAAAATTCTTAGTTTCTTTTAGATAAATAATATGAATTATGTCGGGGTCGTATGTAGCAGCAGCCGCATATACTTTTACATGCAGTCCTAATGTTGCCTTTTTCGAAAAACATTTTCTTTCCTTCTTGTCTTCTTTCCTTTTTAAAGATTTTCCACGGAGGGGTCCGGACCCCCGCGTCCCGCCCCCCCCCCCCCCCACCTCTGGATCCGCGCATGGTGACATATCATGCTTTCTGTTTATGCAGGTAAACTTGTGTTTGGTTAAATTTCAACAGAGCACAATTGTCTGAACAGTGTACAAACTCATTACTGTTTTTTCAGGCAAGGGTGGAAAAAAAAGTGGTAGACAATAAAAGCAGTAACATTTTTATTAAAAAATAATAAACAATGCGACAAACATTTCCAACATCTTTGGACGGTTCGAAAATCCCATGTTAAACATACGATAAAGCCCGAAACGCGTGAAAATGTTCCGAATGTAAATCTGGCGAAGTAAGCGCTCTATGTATAGAGTTAGATTATGCGTCTAGATTGATTAAACTAGGCGAGTCTACTTACTTATTACTTGAGGATGAAAAAAAAACGTGTTTTTTAAATGTTGCTCTTAAACAAGGGTGGCGGTTGAACTACTAAAAGTACAACAATAGTTAATTCACAACAAATCGTACGGTATGTTTTATAATCAGGAGAAACTAGTCGTATTTACGCTTATGAGACCTGTTTCACCCACAAGTAAACAATTCACAGGTCCATCATGAAATATTTTCTCCAGCGCGCATATCGGCCGCGATCAACAACGTCAGTGATTCAGTGATCTTCATTACCATGTTTTGTGTGCATGTTGATATTTCCATAAGTAAGAAACATTCTTTTATGAGATTTTCAAAAAATATTGAAAATAGTTCAAGGTACTCTGTTAGGAATTTTTGTTGTTTTCTTTTCATTATACACACCTTTATGGCTTCAGTGATACTTTATTACTTTTGGATAAACCCTCGTATCTAATAGAAAACAGCTGAAGAAAAGACATAAGCGTGGTTAAATTTATAACGTTAAAAAAATTAGACTAATTAAGAAACATAGTTTTAATTATATAAGCAAACACGTATATTTACGTCCTTGGGATATGAAATGGATAAATTAACACATTGTTAAGAGCAGCAATTACAAATTATTGAAATGCAATACATATCAATTTTATAAGGGCTTAAGGCTAGCATAAAAAGTTTGCAAAAATGAAAGGTTAAGCAAATTATAGGACAACATAAGAACTGCAGAGGAGGTGCTATCTTGGCAAATAATTGTTTTATATAAAAGAAAAGAATCAATAAAAAATGTGAAGAGAATCAACGTTGTGCAAATTTTAATAATACAAACAATCCAGGTCAGGAATTACTAGCCTAATTTGCACATTCCCTTTTATGGAAAATGAAAGGAAAGCAAACAAAAGTTAAAAAGCACATGCAAATCAACAAAGTAAAATCTACAAAAGCCCGCCACGGCCGTTATCATCACGGAAATGTATATATACTGTCACGGGTTTTGGTGTTTGTAATGTTTTACCTCTTTCACGGGTTATTGTATATATCGTTGACACAGGACACAACGGCAGTGTATGTACGGATTTATGCAGGATAATCATATGCAAAAATACGTAGAGAGAGTAAAATACATAGACAACGAGAATGAAACGACTCATTGAATGAACACATTGGGGCACCGCCTTCGAACAGTCAATCATTGAATCATATTTTACTTGTTATCCCCACCAGATTCCAAAGTCACGAGACAGTTGAAATAAAAGTTATCCCCATCGAGTGAATCCCTAACATACGCAACGGCAATAGAAGACAAGTTATGTAAAATGCTCCTGTAAATTAATATAAAAAGCAAGCATTCAAAACCAAAACGCATATACTCAGTGCCTTTGCAGAAAAAAGATCATCAAGGGGAATACGATAAAGAGCTCGATGAAATAGGTCGTGCATGGACGGATCTGCGTTGAACTACGTTGAATTACGCTACGGATCAATACGCATGACTACGTTTGCATTATGGTTTAGTAACGGGTCGGTAAGTTTCATATAAATAGGCCACGTGTAGCCAGCGTTTTCATTATGATTATCTTTGACATCATGTCAAACTACGTAAAGGTACGTTTCAGTACGGATAACTACGTTTAGAACGTTTAACTACGGATGAATAAGTTTCAACAAAGTTGGACTAAAAACGGTAGCGCTCTGAAGAAGCTTAATAGTGATATATTGATTACGTTCATCTTTTCCTCAACAAGACTACAAGCTCTGGAAAACCGAATTAACTGTGAAAAATGATCCAATAAGATGTTGCCTGGGGCACATCCCCATCTGAATGGGGGGAACTTTAAAGTACTAAAATTATCATCCCTATTGTCATTTTGGTATGTGTCGTAAATAGAGAGTTGTAAATTTAAATATGAAGCAGTACCGAATTATTAGTTTTACCAAACTGGAGCTCCCGGGGATTAATAGTATCCGCCAGTTGAGCAAATAACGGATTATCTATATTAAGAAATCGTCCACATAGAGTGAGGTATTATTAAATGCAGGAATAATGTCTGCCTGAGTAAATGTTGTTCAATAAAAAAGTTAGAGCTTTAAAAACTTCATCACAGGTTCACATAGTACATTTTTAGCTATTGTGATCGCTCACCGTCCGGCGTCCGTCCACACTTTTGTTTAAACAACATCTCCTCCTTAACCATCAGACCAATTTTGATGAAACTTCACAGGGATGTTCCTTGGATGGTCTTCTTTAAAAATTGTTCAAAGAATTGAATTCCATGCAGAACTCTGGTTACCATGGCAACCGAAATGAAAAACCTTAAAAATCTTCTTGTCCAAAATCACAGGGCCTAGGGCTTTGATATTTTGTATGTAGCATCATAGAGCATCATCTACCAAGATTGTTTAAATTTTCCCCCTAGGACCAAATATGGCCCCGCCTCGGTGGTCACATTGTTTATATAGACTTGTATAGGAAAAACTTTGAAAATCTTCTTGTCCAAAACCACAGGGCCTAGGGCTTTGATATTTTGTATTTAGCATCATCTAGTGGTCCTCTACCAAGATTTTTCAAATTATCCCCCTGGGATCAAATATGGCCCCGCCCTGGGGGCACATGTTTTAAATAGATTTGTACAGGGAAAAACCTTTAAAACATAGAGCTTAGATATTTAGTATGTGTTATGCTCTAGTGGTTCTCTACCAAGATTGTTCAAATCATGACCCTGGGGCCAGTATAGGCCATGCCGGGGAATTCCCTTGTTTTACATAGACTTATTTGTTTTTGAAACAGTGGCAAAGAAATTTAGACCACAAGCATAATGTTTGATACAGATTTTAATATTCATCTTGAATAGTCTTAGTCATGACCTACTGACCTACTTTCTTGTTTTTGAAGATACAGCATAGAAATTTGAACCATGATTATATCTTTTGATACTGATTTCAATACTCATCTTTAATATTTTTAACCCTGAACTACTGACCTACTTTTTTGTTATGAAGCTACAGCAAAGAAATTTAGACCACCAGTTTAATTTTTACACGGATTTCAGTAGTTATCGTGAATAATCTTTACCATGACCTACTCACCTAGTTTTTTTGTTGGGAAAGCTTAAGCAAAGAAATTTGTTTAAGCAAGCAACTAAACTCAGGTGAGCGATATAGGGCCATCATGGCCCTCTTGTTGAACAATCCACCTGGTAAATTGTATGGGAGAAATGTAGCATTTTCCCTGGAAAAATGTCAGTTAGTTTGTCTTTTATTAAATTGTGGTAAAGTACAAAGTAGACTAATCATATGACCTAACTGAAGACAGCTTGTAATTATCAACTTTAAAATTATCTAGGATTTCGCCAGAATTACGTCAGGCTACGTAAAACACAAAATGCTCTAATGAATTGATATAAAAGCAAGCCTGAAGAACCATAAACACATTTTCTGTAGAAAGAAAAACAATAGAGAGACCGATGAAACAAACCAGAGTGAGACATCATATTAGCTCAGTCTCGATAGACTTTAAGAACTATCATGGATCCTACACCTGTTTCGTCAGACACGATCAGAGAGGAAATCATTTTGTCCAACATTTATAAAAGGTATGAAAACCAAACATGATGTGTAACTCAAAATAGTCGGGTCTCTTTTAATGAAACGTTGAATGACTTCATCAAAACTAATGAAAAATTGCCAAGTCCAAAACACTTTCGAAGTTTCTGAACAACATCTTCATAAAAATCAGGTTTTGATATACCTTGTCGAAGAAGTGTCTTTATGAGGCGTTTCCACTGCCATCCATGAACAGGTTCCATCAAACAGAGCCTTCAACATTTTCATTTTTGTGATGTTGGGCTACCATTTTAAATTACTATGTGAAATGAAAATGATTCGACTCCAACATGGTGGAGTTTTGTTATCAATTCTATTAACATTCCAGCCGTAGCTTTCTTCAGTTAATTATTTTAAATGAAATGACGCAACGTCCAGAAACATACATTTATGGTGTTATCGCCAAGAAAAGTAGTTCAGATATTTCTGAAAGGAATCCACTTGGCAATGCGATTGTTTGAAATCTTATAGTAAAATTTTGCTCGAGAGCCAAACATCGAAATCATCATGACTTCTGCATTTCAAGATGGACGCTTATTTTACTCTACCTTATAAACACGATAAGCATTTTATGTTGAAAGTACAGCAAAATGAATTTTTATAATAACTTGATTATTCTATATATTTGCAAAACAAATTTTGAAAGTCTATACATTTATATTTAAAATGGCCGCCATAACTTAAAATGGCCTACAAAATTTTGCTAAACTTTACATTTATTAAAAATCTGGTGTTTTTCTCATATCACATCTTTTTTAATCATTAAATTGATTTAATCTTATAAATGTGAAATAGAGTGCAAATGCATCAGTTTAACAATCTAAATATGGTTTAACAGATCTTCTTCCAAATTAAAAATGGTAGCAAGATTCCCTGTAATGAAAATTCGTTGATATTTTGCTCTTAATACGACGTGGTATGAATTCATACATAACGAAATGTGTATCACAGAGCTAATTTAAATTTTCCTATCAACAACACTATTACCTTATGGTATTGACAATAACACAGAAATGGGCCTCCATGGCCGAGCGGTTAAGGTCGCTGACTTCAAATCACTTGCCCCTCACCGATGTGGGTTCGAGCCTCACTCGGGGCGTTGAATTCTGTGAGGAAGCCATCCAGCTGGCTTACGGAAGGTCGTTGCTTCTACCCAGGTGCCCGCTCGTGACAAAATAATGCACGGAGGGGCACCTGGGGTGTTCCTCCACCATCAAAGCTGGAAAGTCGCCATATGACCTATAATTGTGTCGGTGCGACGTTAAACCCAACAAAATAAATAAAAATATAAAAATAACACATAAATCAAAAGTCAAAGTGGCCACCAATATATCCTTGTAGATTTATTTAGCAAAAATCCGTCAACACATTATAGTACAGATAAAGTACAGATACAAAGCACATACATAAAATATCACAGAACCCTTTATCCCATTTTAGATAAATAAATATCACCCAAATAGATAAGACTATAAAAAGTACTTCATAAGTTCATACCATACCAGTCTAATTTCAAGTTATGTTCTTTATTGTTGTATTGAAACTTACTCTGTAGACTGTAAGTAATGACTAGACCTTTTGCTTGGAAAGACCATGAAAGTCACAAAGACTTATTTCCAATGGGGTCCATGACTGGGTCTAATTAACATTTACATTTACACATAAAAACAGACAACAGGGAACAAATAATTGAAGGGCAAGGTTAAGACGGCAGCATATTGAAATTCAAGGCTAATAAACTAAACAGGAAACTGTACAATACCTTCAATAGAAAATCCTGTTAATAACATAGACTGAAATGGACTGAGGCTGCGTTTTTAGAACTTGGATTTCTCTGTTGGATATTCTTTGTTGTTTTTGTTCAACTGTACATATTATTTATGACGACTGAGTTCAAGGCTAATTAACAAAATAAAAAACCTATTGGTATAGGTTATTGATCATTCATTGACTTTCTAATGCAATTAAGTTTGCCGAAACGGAGTGCAGCGTAGTGAATGCAAAACTTAAAGCATTAGAATGTCAATAAGTGCATATATAACCGACTTATAGTTAAAACGCCCTTTTTTGTCAATCAGCAACATCTCCGTCTCAAGTAAACTAAACCACGTGTATAGGGAACACCTTAAATCAGTAGAAAGACATTTTTTTAAATTTGCACCTTTGTACTGTACATAGTGACGTTTTGCAATATCTTATTACAGAATCTGTTCCTGTTTTATTTTGCTAGGTGACTCTTGCAAACCGAAATAACTGAGAAATATATATCCCATAAGATGTTGCCTGGGGTACATCCCCATCCAAATGGGGGAAATTTACAATACTAAAATTAAAATCATCCCTCTTGTCATAAATGTTGGTATGTATAAAATTGTCGTAAATAGAGAGATGTAAATCTAGAAATGAAGCAGTATTATCCGAGTTGTTATATAGTTTTATTTAACTGCAGCGCCTGGGGATAAAATATTATCCCCCAACTGAGCAAAAAACGGATTATCCATATTAAGTATATCATTTAGATAGCGTGATGTACTATCAAATGCAGTAATTCTAAATTTATCCAGGATTTGTTCGGTTATTTCAAATTTAGAGTTTTAAAAATAATAAAATCAAGTGTATCTCAAGTGGGCGGTCAGTTTAAAAACATTATTTTGTTTTTGTTTTCAAAATTAAACTGAAGTGTATTTCACACTAGAAAACCTGATAGACAGTCCTAAGAATTATAATGTCCATGTTTTCTTCTAATTGGAGAAACACACTTTATATTTTTTAAATGATATTTGCAACGGCAATTGCATGTCGAATAACTTGGCAATGTTATTCGTACTGAAAATATTTCGTACCAGTATAAATATAACGAAAACTCAACTCAGCCTGTTTTGACTAATTCTAGGTAAAGCCTTTCCTATGCAAGGTAGACAAGTTATGTATAAAATCTCCTTAGAATATCAATTTATTGATTCAAGAAACATGAAGCAACTTATTTATTTATTTATTTTTTTTTTTTTTGAGCTACAAAGAATATAGCCCGTTTATTCAAAACTTTACACATACATAACATATATACATATATAGATACATACTTCTGAACAGAAAAAAATCATTCAAATATACATCAGTACGTAATTCAATATAATATGTATAATATGATTATTAACAAAAAACTATAAGAACATTCAAATATACATCAGTATGTAGTTCAATATATTATGATTGTATGATGATTCGAATGTGGGCGTGTAAAGTATGATGTTTTGTTAGAGATAAGAGTCTAAAGGCATCAGAGAGTTAGAGTATGATTTGGGAAAAAGGATAATTCAAGGAGAAAAGGTAACTAAAATGGTCCGAAGAAAGTAACAGTATCCTTCACTTAACCTCCTAAATGTTGGGAATGTCGCAATTTATAGCGGCAGCCGATCCCATTTTTTGTTATAGCTGGTTATTTTATTCTTTTTTAATGCTATGTGCTTTTCAATTTCTTTCTTTGTTTTGAGATAGTTAATAAACGATTCAATCCTTGGATTATGATTTCCTAATTTGCATTTATATATAAAGTATTTTGCTAAGATTATGATGTAATTTATTATCTGTTGAGTTGGAGAAATGAAACATTTTGGAAGTTTAATGTATATTCTATACCTTTGTTATTTAAGAATTGTTTGATACATGACCAAAAGTCTTGTACGATTTGGCATTCCCAAAAGAGATGGTTCAAAGATTCTATCTCCATGTTACAAAAATCGCATAAGCTAGATTCGATTATTTTGCACTTATGCAGAAACTGATTAGTTGCTATAATCCTTTTAAGATATTTATATTGGAAAACCCTTAATTTTGAGTCTATACAACTAGAAAAAGTCGCACTATATATCATTTTCCAATTTAAATTTTCATAAACACTATTCCATTTAATTTCAGATTGTTTATTGTCATTGTGTTTTGTTTTCTCTGATATTGTTTATATAGTAATTTTATTTGGTTTTTTAACTTTCTGAATAGTTCAAATAATGTCTCTGCCTCATCATATTGATTATCATTTTTTAGCTTTTCCTTCCATTCACTTGGAATATTAGAGACGATTGTATGATAATTAAGGAATTCTGAATTGTTTAGATTAAACCTATTTTGAACTGTTACAAATGGCAAAAACTGATTTTTTCTAAAGTCGTATATATTTCTAATGTATTTAACTCCAGCTGTAAACCATTCATTATAGTACATGGTTTTATTTTCATTTTTATAAAAGAGTTGTTCCATATGATTTCATTTTACACACTTCATACATCTGAGTTGAAGTTTATACGTGCCCAACTTATAAGTACGTCTTTTAGGAATGTGTTTTTTATTTTCCTTTTATATCGTTTTCAAAGATGTTTGCTTCAAATAACAGGTTACCGCCAAATTTTTGTATTTCTTTTTTGTATATATCTTTCCAGAAGCCTGTATTTCAATATTTGTTATGCGCTTTACCCAACTTGCTTTTATTGAGCTTATATATGCTTTTATATCTATCATCTTAAGTCCGCCTTCTGCATATTCTTTTTTTATTACATTTCGTGCGATTTTTTCTGGGTTTATTATCCCACAGAAAAGAATATATACGTTTTGTTATATTTGTCAGTATATGTTCTGGAGGATTTTCAAGACCGTTAAAGGGTATATTATTTTAGGTAGAGCGAAGGTCTTTATAACAGTAATTTTTCCAAGTAAAGTTAGTTTGTGTTTTTGCCATCTATTTAAGCAGAGATATAACTGTTCTAATTTATTATTTAAATTCAACTCCACTCTATTCTTTTGATTTGTAAATACAATTCCTAGCGTTGTGGCTTTGTCAGATGTCCAATTAAATGATTTCATCTTGCAAAATATTTTGTCTGTGTGTTTTAGGGACCCGATTCGTAAAATAGTTGACTTTTTTGTGTTTAGTTTTAATCCGGAAAATTGACTAAATTCTTCGATTTTGCTTAGCAAACAGTTAAAAGATTTTTCTGACCCATCTAAGATGAACGTTGCATCGTCAGCAAAAAGTGATTCTTTAATCTCATGGTTTGTTAGGGTTACACCTTTTATATGGGGCTCACAATCTGACTAAAGTACTTGATCTTCTAAACGAAGATCTGAAAAAGACCCATTCATATTCGTCTTCTGTATATTTTGGATTTCCAATATTGCTATTTTTTATTTTCGCAAATCTATTTTTATTTGAACCAATCAGACGACTTGTTCGAAAGTGAAAGAGTAAGAAAAATTTGCATATAGTCCAGGGTTCGAACTCGGGACCTCTCGCATACAGGGCAAGTGTCCTACCGACTGAGCTAACCGGCTATCTGACATCCTACGACATAAGAATTGTAGATATCAAAAACCAAGTTTTTTTTAAGCTTGCAGAATGTTGTAAGTTAGCTTTTGATTGGCTAGCGGAAGGGTCGTCAGAACGAGGCTATCAATAGCTCGTGTTCAGATCCTAAGCGTAGCGTTGTAGGAGATGTACTTTAGTCAGATTGATGGGGCTCATGTTTTACTTTTAGAGAGAGAATTTCTATCACTATGATAAAGAGATAGGGAGAGAGAGGGCAGCCTTGTCTTACGCCACGACTTATACGGAAATATTCAGACAGATGTCCATTATTTGAAACACAGCCTTGCATATGGTTATAAAAAGTAGTCACCCACTGTCTTAAAGAAGTTCCGAAATTAAAGTATTGAAGAGTTTTCATAAGAAAATCGTGATCTAGACTGTCAAATGCTTTTTCAAAATCGGCGAAGAAAAGTAGGCCAGGCTTATTATTTCCATTTAAGAAATCAATTATATCATAAATTAATCTTATATTTTCTCCAATATATCTCCCTTTATTGAAACCAGTTTGCGACTCATCTGTTATATCAGACAGTACATTTTTTATTCTATTTGCTATTGCTTTAGTTGCAATTTTATAGTCAATGTTTAAAAGAGATATAGGTCTCCAGTTGTTAAGAGATGACAGATCTTTATCTTTCTTTGGTATCAGATTTATAATTCCTTGTTTTTGTAGTTGAGTTAAGTGACCTAAGTTATAAGAATAATTGATGGAAAACATGAAGCAACTTGTCAATAGACAGATGGAAGTGTCTAGGGGTATTGATCCACACCTCTAGAATCTGATTCTAAAGGTACGAATCCATACCAGTAGACAAGCCTATTTTGGGTTTTCTAGGGGTACGAACCTCCTTTTTCTAGAGATTAAGGGTTATAACCCTTAAATTTTGTTGAAAATGAAATAAAATATGACTTAACCAGTCAGTGTGAGTGTTCACTTAAAACTTGGATCTAAATGGTTTACAGATACCAGCATTCCCCGATTGTTTACATTCTCTTTCAAAACCTAAATAACCGAGGAACTCCTAATGAATACACTGTTCTGTGCTGATTAGTTTGTTGTAAAATAAACTTTTGATAACCGATAAATGAGTGCATGTATAACCCTTAAATGAATTCTATTTGAAATTCAGCAGAAAAAAAATAAATTGAGCATAATAATATGCACCTATTTATTTTGTTATTTAACAAGATATAATGATAATCGGCACAGAACTGATTGTTTAATAATCAATTAACCAACATTAAGTAAAAGAAACTGTTTGTGAAAACGTCCCTTGTATCTCATAACGGCTACCAAATGTGTGGAAAACATAAATACCCTAAGGGTTAATTATCATTAAAAATAGTTTTTTACCCAACATATTAAACATTATTTTGTTTAATCTTTACATCTTTTCTTCTGCCAGTTCGAACACTCATGATTTATTTGGTGTTCCTCGGTTATTTACGTTTCGAAAGAAAATGTAACAAATCGGGTGAACGTTGTTATCTGTAAACCATTTAGATCCAAGTTTAAGGTGAATTCTGATGAAGTCTTATTTGTTATTTCATTTTCAACAAAATTTGAAATGTGAATGACCCTTAATCTCTAGAAAATCGGAGGTCCATACCCCTAGAAAACCCCTTACAGGCTTTTCTAGAGGTACGGATCCGTATCCCTAGACACTTCCAAAACTTCTCTGCAAAGTGAATGTTTTAACATTTATAAGTGTAAATGACACTACCTTTATACAACTTTAATAAACATTCTTTTGACACAATACATAATTTTTAGCTTGACTATTCAAAGAATAGTAATGCTATTGGACTCACCCATGCGTCCGCGTCCCGATTTGGTTAAGTTTTTTATGTAAGCTGGTATCTCAGTAACCACTAATGGGAATGGATTGAAACTTCACACACTTGTTCACTGTGATAAACTGACTTACACTGCACATGTTCCATAACTCTATTTTGCTTTTTTACAAAATTATGCCTCTTTTTCGACTTAGAAATTTTTGGTTAAGGTTTTGTATGTAAGCTGGTATCTCAGTACCCACTAATGGGAATGGATTGAAACTTCACACACTTGTTCACTGTCATGATCTGACATGCACTGTGCAGGTCCCATAACTCTACTTTGCATTTTTACAAAATTAAGCCCCTTTTTCTACTTAGCAGTTTTTGGTTAAGTTTTTATTTGTAAGCTGGTATCTCAGTATCCACTATTTGGAATGGATTGAAACTTCACACACTTGTTCACTGTCATGATCTAACATGCACTATTCAGGTCCCATAACTCTGCTTTGCATTTTTTCAAAATTATTCCCCTTTTTCGACTTAGCAGTTTTTGGTTAAGTTTTTGTATGTAAGCTGGTATCTCAGTACCCACTAATGGGAAAGAACTGAAACTTCACACGCTTGTTCACTGTCATGATATGACATACAGTGCAAAGGTTCAGTAACTCTACTTTGCATTGTTTCAAAATTATGCCCCTTTTACAACTTAGCAGTTTTTGGTTAAATTCTTATATGTAAGCTGGTATCTCAGTACCCACTAATTGGCATGGATTGAAACTTCACACACTTGTCCACTGTCATGAGCTGATAAGCACTGTGCAGGTTTCTATAAGCCTATTTCCCATTTTTACAAAATTATGCCCCTTTTTTGACTTTTGTTTTCATTCAGTTGACAAGGCTGTTGAAGAGTCGGGCATTGCTGTCCTATGACAGCTCTTGTTGAATGATACAATGCTTTAGGGTATAGAGGCTAGGTTGATAAATTTTGTATTTAGACTTTAATTAGTGTTTTAATTTTCATATCATTCTTTTATTGGCATGCAGACAGACATTCTGACATACATTTTAAATGCTTGCTTGTTGTGTTATTTCTCATATGTCATCAAATGAAAATGGAGGCTATCCTTTGATAGAAATTTAAAAAGCTGAATGCATTTGAAAAGAGAATACATTATTATTCTGATTTATAGTAAAAAAGTCTTGGGAAGTTTGTTCAGATGTGGATTTTAAACTAATAATGGAAAAAATGACTAAAGCTATCCTGTACACCCTTAATCAGCATGTATGTAAACAATGGCATGGAGAGAAAAACACATGAATGTTTTGAAAAAAATTAGCTGTTTTCTGTCTGATGTACCAAAAAAAAAACTACTAAATTTCATGTCTTTGAATTGGAATGCTAGAAAAAATTAGTTAGCTATCCGCTATACCCTAAAGCACTGTATATTATTTTTAGATGGTAAAAGAAATTTTGGAAAAAAAAAATAAAAAACTAAGCCTGTTAAATAAGAGAAATTTCCAACATTTCTTATTACTTCCTGTGCAACATATCTTGTAATGTAACTTCATCTTTACCACCTTGTTTGAAACTTCAGGTTGTCTATGTTTGTCTTGGCACAACTACCACAAAAAAAAAAAACATTTTTAAATAGAGACAGAAGCAAACTGATCACTGGACAGCTAGAAAACCTGTAGAGGACAGGCTAGGCGTCCAGTTACCGGACAGTTAGAATGCAGGCTAGCCGTCCAGTAACTTCCAAATCTGAATTATATCAGTTTTAGTAGTTCTGTTTTATAGCATGCAAAAAAACTTCAAACCTCCATAAAAATCACTTGAAGGCAGCAACTTGCTAAAAAAAAAGAATGAAGATAATTAGGACGAAAATATGTTATTTGATCACTTACCATCCTTGTAAGAACAAGTAGTGGTCATAAGTAGTAGTCTTTAAAGATGCATTTATTACAGTTAAGTCAATTACAGAAAGTGCAGTTCCTACTATATCATCATTTTTGGAAATTTATATTTTATCAAAGTTGCTTGGACAAAAAAGATTTCATGACCTGGTTTTGAGAAAAATAGTACTTGAAAAGTACTCGCATTTTGTCGCAAATTTTCTGTATGAACCATGTATAGGATATGCAGATTATGCTGGTGTTCCAGTTACTGGTCCTCCAAACCGAGTTTCTAGAGGTCCAGTTGTCAGGTTTCTAGTCACCACTTGGATTTATCTCTGAAACTGTTTGGACTATTTCAGACTGTACAAGTTGCTATGAAGCGTGCTTCCTCATCAGATAGGTCCTCACTGGGCCCTTTAAGGATTCGGAATGAAGACAGTTCTCGCAACAGTCGGAACTCCATATCAAATTCAGGTTAGTAAGGCCTTGCTTGGCTCAGTGTTGCAAACCAGATTTGGAGAACAGTCTTGAATCTCAAGCAACTAGTTAGCTGTTTTTGAGCATAGTTGTGAAATTTACCAAGTCAAGGCTGTATTTGTACCCCCCCGACAACAAAGTTGTAAGGTGGGGTATACTGGTTTCAGGTTGTCTGTCTGTCTGTCCGTCTGGCCGTCTGTCCGTAGACGCAATCTTGTGCGCACTATCTCTCCTTACCCCCTTGACAGAATTTAATGAAACTTCACACAAGTGATCAGTACCAACAGTAGTTGTGCATGGGGCATGTTACGTTCTTTTAGAACAAAAATTTGAAAAGTTATGGGACTTTGTTTTTTTTGTTACTATACTATATACATAGACACAATCTTGTGCGCACCATCTCTCCTCATCCCCTTGACACAATTTAATGAAACTTCACACAAGTGATCAGTACCAACAGTAGTTGTGCATGGGGCATGTTAGGTTCTTTTAGAAAAAAATTTTGCAGAGTTATGGGACTTTGTTTTTTTTTACTATACTATATACATAGACACAATCTTGTGCGCACCATCTCTCCTCATCCCCTTGACACAATTTAATGAAACTTCACAAAAGTGATCAGTAACAACAGTAGTTGTGCATGGGGCATGTTAGGTTCTTTCAGCGACAAAAATTGCAGAGTTATGGGACTTTGTTTCTTGTTAACATACTATGTACATACAGTCTGCATATGCAGTCTTGTGCGTGCCTAATCTACCAAACCCTTGCACACAATTTAATGAAACTTCACACAAGTGATCAGTACCAACCCCAGTTGTGCATGGTGCATGTTACATTCTTTTAGATAAATATTCTGCATAGTTATGGGACTTTGTTTTTTGTTACTATACTGTATACATACAGTCTATATACATCAGGGTTGCCAGCAGTCTTGAAAAGTCAGGGAAATTGGTTTCTTTTTCAAGGTCAGGGAATTGTCAGGGAATTTTAAAATTTGGTTAGTGAAAAATGAAAATCCTGGAAAGTCAGGGAAAAGTCAGGGAAAATAATTTCAAAGCTCGAAGAAGTTAATCATTTTAAACTTTTGTGGCTATGGCAGTCTTCAAGCATTAAATTTAAGTAATTAAAAACTAAAGTTTAATGATGTAATACTGTAACATGCATTTAATTTGTTTAAATCCCCCCATTTTTCTTTAAACGCTGATTTTGCTTGAAAACTGAAAGGCTTTGCAACCCTTGCCTCCAGAGCTAATAAACTAACATTTTTTTTAGCTCACCTGTCACAAAGTGACAAGGTGAGCTTTTGTGATCGCGCGGTGTCCGTCGTCCGTCAGTCCGTGCGTGCGTGCGTGCGTCCGTAAACTTTTGCTTGTGACCACTCTAGAGGTCACATTTTTCATGGGATCTTTATGAAAGTTGGTCAGACTGTTTATCTTGATGATATCTAGGTCAAGTTCGAAACTGGGTCACGTGCCATCAAAAACTAGGTCAGTAGGTCTAAAAATAGAAAAACCTTGTGACCTCTCTAGAGGCCATATATTTCAAAAGATCTTCATGAAAATTGGTCAGAACGTTCACCTTGATGATATCTAGGTCAAGTTCGAAACTGGGTCACATGCCTTCAAAAACTAGGTCAGTAGGTCAAATAATAGAAAAACCTTGTGACCTCTCTAGAGGCCATATTTTTCATGGGATCTGTATGAAAGTTGGTCTGAATGTTCATCTTGATGATATCTAGGTCAAGTTCGAAACTGGGTCATGTGCGGTCAAAAACTAGGTCAGTAGGTCTAAAAATAGAAAAACCTTGTGACCTCTCTAGAGGCCATATATTTCATGAGATCTTCATGAAAATTGGTCAGAATGTTCACCTTGATGATATCTAGGTCAAGTTCGAAAGTGGGTCATGTGCCTTCAGAAACTAGGTCAGTAGGTCAAATAATAGAAAAACCTTGTGACCTCTCTAGAGGCCATATTTTTCATGGGATCTGTATGAAAGTTGGTCTGAATGTTCATCTTGATGATATCTAGGTCAAGTTCGAAAGTGGGTCACATGCCATCAAAAACTAGGTCAGTAGGTCAAATAATAGAAAAATCTTGTGACCTCTCTAAAGGCCATATTTTTCATGGGATCTGTATGAAAATTGGTCTGAATGTTCATCTTGATGATATCTAGGTCAGATTCGAAACAGGGTCATGTGCGGTCAAAAACTAGGTCAGTAGGTCTAAAAATAGAAAAACCTTGTGACCTCTCTAGAGGCCATACTTGTGAATGGATCTCCATAAAAATTGGTCAGAATGTTCACCTTGATGACAGCTAGGTCAAGTTTGAAACTGGGTCACGTGCCTTAAAAAACTAGGTCAGTAGGTCAAATAATAAAAAAACCTTGTGACCTCTCTAGAGGCCATACTTTTCATGGGATCTGTATGAAAGTTGGTCTGAGTGTTCGGCTTGATGATATCTAGGTCAAGTTTGAAACTGGGTCAACTGCGATCAAAAACTAGGTCAGTAGGTCTAAAATTATTAAAATCTTTTGACCTCTCTAGAGGCCATATTTTTCAATGGATCTTCATGAAAATTGGTCAGAATGTTCACCTTGATGATATCTAGGTCAGTTTCAAAACTGGGTCACGTGCGATCAAAAACTAGGCCAGTAGGTATAAAAATAGAAAAACCTTGTGACCTCTCTAGAGGCCATATTTTTCATGTGATCTTCATGAAAATTAGTGAGAATGTTCACCTTGATAATATCTAGGTAAAGTTCAAAACAGGGTCACGTACCTTCGAAAACTAGGTCAATAGGTCAAATAATAGAAAAACCTTGTGACCTCTCTAGAGACCATATTTTTTAATGGATCTTCATGAAAATTGGTCAGAATTTTTATCTTGATAATATCTAGGTCAAGTTTAAAACTGGGTCACATGAGCTCAAAAACTAGGTCACTATGTCAAATAATAGAAAAAACGACGTCATACTCAAAACTGGGTCATGTGGGAAGAGGTGAGCGATTCAGGACCATCATGGTCCTCTTGTTTGTTATTTTGTAGGAAAGTGACACATGAAGAGAGCCTACAACTAACATTATTCTAATACACATTTTTTGTTGTAGGTACTCCAGGTGTTTTCTGTTTGTTAAATAATATCATAACATACACATCTAAGTACATTGTTGATGGCATGTATTATAAACAAGTTACTATTTCAGGCACTTCCCTACTAGCATGACAAACTAACCAGCTAACCTTGTTATTATCAATGCTTTATTGTTATACCACTAGGAAACTATTGAGAGATCTTGGGTTTTGAGAGAGATGTTTTGCCAATAGGATTCCAATAGTCTTGCTACTACAGTATTAGTCATGATGCTTTATTGTTTTTGCCACAGTAACTAGGACACTGTATATTAAGAGATCTTGGAATTTGAGAGTGATGCTTTGTCAGTATGATTCCAATGTTCTTCCTATTAGTCATGGTGTTTTATTGTTTTTGTCTCTAGGAAACTGTATAATAACAGATCTTGGATTTTTGAGAATGATATTTTGCTAATACTAGCAGGGTTCCAATGGTCTTGTTATTAACCATACTTTATTGTTTTTACCATGAGGAAAGTGTACCTTAAAAGATGTTAGATTTTTGATAGTTACATGTCTTGCAAAGATGCTTTTGATATGTACCTCTTAATAATTAGGTTTCACTGACCAATAGTCACAATTATGTTTCATTGACTTGACCACCAAACAATCATACAAGAAAGAAAACCATGCTTATTAACATTGTGTTTGATGTTTATGTTTAATATATTGGAAAATAAATACAAAACATTTGGGAAAAAATAATGGGAGGATTGGACGGCTATAGGGGAGGTCAAGAGACCGTTTAAATGTTTGGCGGTTTTGGTCAGTGAAAAACATGAATTGGTCAGGGAAAAGTCAGGGAATTTTATTCACCCAGAGTGCTGGCAACCCTGTAACATACAGTCCACATAATTATGCAGTCTTGTGTGCGTCAAATTGCAATGTACTGTGTCAGTGCATGCGGGGGGTACATTCATCACCTTTAGTGATAGCTCTAGTCTAAGACTGGTTGCCACTGTGTAATTGTTACAATATTTATAAGAATATGCTTAACAGTCAGGGGTATAACTGTTTCAAGTTATCGCAGTTTATAACCCATTTCAGTTATTTCTTATACTTTCATAACTTGTTTCAGTTATCATAAAATATTACAAAGCCCTCCTGTGCCAATTCCTCATTTTGAATGAGACTAATGCAATTATTTCCTGAATCCTTGAACTTTTATCTTTCCAGCTATGAAGTAAAAAAAATTTACGCGAGACTGATAAAGTTTTACACAAAAGTTTTAAAGCTATAAAACTCGTAACATCCCATTATGCTTACCAGGTCATGAGCAGACTAAAAGAGAATTGGATTAACCACAGTTTGCTACTAATTTCACTTTAAAGGTCACTTTGTGAGAACAGCAAAAAGACGTTTTTTGAATAACTTACCTGAGTTAACTATATTTTATAACTAATACAGGTTATAAAATGCTTGAATTATGTTGAAAAAGTAACTGAAATAGGTTACATCACTTAAAACAGTTATACCCCTGACTGCTTAAGGGTCTTGAAAACTTCAAAAAAAATTCAAAAGTTCATGGATTGAATAG
The DNA here is from genome assembly GCF_021730395.1 of Mercenaria mercenaria. Classification (NCBI taxonomy): domain Eukaryota; kingdom Metazoa; phylum Mollusca; class Bivalvia; order Venerida; family Veneridae; genus Mercenaria; species Mercenaria mercenaria. The sequence goes on from NC_069364.1 coordinate 7,818,248, forward strand.
AAGTTTTTAAAGGTATATATTTGTTAATAGTATAAACTGTATATAGAAAGTAAAAGTAAAAGCAAGCTGTCAGTTTCAGCAAGAGCAATCATAGTTTATTATTTACATATAGTTTATTTATTACAGTCTGTGACAGAGGTATCCAAGATCACTTGGACAGCTACAAGTTAGCTCAGCTTATCACAAGTACTTGTTATCCCACATAGTAAAACCCTTTGTAACCAACTTCCAAGTAGCATTGCAACACTACCTGACTTTGACCAGTTCAAGCAGGCTGTTAAGATGATATTTTACCTCGAGTCATGAAACCATGTACAGTGGTAGGAAGGGGGTGGGGAGGGTAACAGCAGTGTCCTATGGACACGCATCTAGTTTTATTAGCTCACCTGTCACAAAGTGACAAGGTGAGCTTTTGTGGTCGCGCAGTGTCCGTCATCTGTCCGTGCGTGCATCCGTCTGTAAACTTTTGCTTGTGACCACTCTAGAGGTCACATTTTTCATGGGATCTTTATGAAAGTTGGTCAGAATGTTCATCTTGATGATATCTAGGTCAAGTTCGAAACTGGGTCATGTGCCATCAAAAACTAGGTCAGTAGGTCTAAAAATAGAAAAACCTTGTGACCTCTCTAGAGGCCATATATTTCACAAGATCTTCATGAAACTTGGTCAGAATGTTCACCTTGATGATATCTAGGTCAAGTTCGAAACTGGGTCACGTGCCGTCAAAAACTAGGTCAGTAAGTCTAAAAATAGAAAAACCTTGTGACCTCTCTAGAGGCCATATATTTCACAAGATCTTCATGCAAATTGGTCAGAACGTTCACCTTGATAATATCTAGGTCAAGTTCGAAACTGGGTCACGTGCCATCAAAAACTAGGTCAGTAGGTCAAATAATAGAAAAACCTTGTGACCTCTCTAGAGGCCATATTTTTCATGGGATCTGTATGAAAGTTGGTCTGAATGTTTATCTTGATGATATCTAGGTCAAGTTCGAAACTGGGTCATGTGCGGTCAAAAACTAGGTCAGTAGGTCTAAAAATAGAAAAACCTTGTGACCTCTCTAGAGGCCATATATTTCATGAGATCTTCATGAAAATTGGTCAGAATGTTCACCTTGATGATATCTAGGTCAAGTTCGAAAGTGGGTCATGTGCGGTCAAAAACTAGGTCAGTAGGTCAAATAATAGAAAAACATTGTGACCCCTCTAGAGGCCATATTTTTCATGGGATCTGTATGAAAATTGGTCTGAAAGTTCATCTTGATGATATCTAGGTCAAGTTTGAAAGTGGGTCATGTGCCGTCAAAAACTAGGTCAGTAGGTCAAATAATAGAAAAACCTTGTGACCTCTCTAAAGGCCATATTTTTCATGGGATCTGTATGAAAATTGGTCTGAATGTTCATCTTGATGATATCTAGGTCAAGTTCGAAACAGGGTCATGTGCGGTCAAAAACTAGGTCATTAGGTCTAAAAATAGAAAAACCTTGTGACCTCTCTAGAGACCATACTTGTGAATGGATCTCCATAAAAATTGGTCAGAATGTTCACCTTGATGATATCTAGGTCAAGTTTGAAACTGGGTCACGTGCCATAAAAAACTAGGTCAGTAGGTCAAATAATAAAAAAACCTTGTGGCCTCTCTAGAGGCCATACTTTTCATGGGATCTGTATGAAAGTTGGTCTGAATGTTCATCTTGATGATATCTAGGTCAAATTTGAATTTGGGTCAACTGCGGTCAAAAACTAGGTCAGTAGGTCTAAAATTATTAAAATCTTTTGACCTCTCTAGAGACCATATTTTTCAACGGATCTTCATGAAAATTGGTCAGAATTTTTATCTTGATGATATCTAGGTCAAGTTCAAAACTGGGTCACATGAGCTCAGAAACTAGGTCACTATGTCAAATAATAGAAAAAACGACGTCATACTCAAAACTGGGTCATGTGGGAAGAGGTGAGCGATTCAGGACCATCATGGTCCTCTTGTTTATTTATTTCTTTTTGTTTCTCAAATTTTTCTCAAAAGCTTCTCCACAAGAGGAGGGGGGAAATATTTTAAAAATCTTTTCATGAAAATTTGACAGGAAGAGTCTGAGAAACGAAATGTCAAGGAATACTGGCCTAACATGTAATTTCATGATTACTTGCAGCTCGTACATCAAAGAGTGGCAGATCTTTATCTGGTAACCGAATGTCGACTGGAGGTCGCCCTTCAATTTCAAACAGTAGGCCGTCAATCTCAGGCAACAGGAAGTCTATGTCACAAGTTCCTAGGTTTGGTCAGGCACAAAAAAGCAGGTAAGAAAATTTGCAAAGCAAGATATTAAGTTGTGTATGTTTAAAATGAGGTATGCTAAAATTTGGGGTGAAATTTTTCCCAATTAATAGAATTATTTCTTTAAACTTTGGATATTAAGGACAATCATCTAAGAAAAAAAAACTCTGCAATATAAATAATAGGTCATCGGTATTGAAAAAAGAGTTATCTGCCCTTGAAACGTCATTTTCCCTTAAAATGTTGTTTTCACGGGCAGATTACTCATTTTCAGTACTGGTGATCTATGATTTTCATTGCATATTTTTGTGCCCCCCCCTGAGTGGTGGGGGCATATAGATTTGGTCTTGTCCGTCCGAAGTTCGTGACACGCCTAGCTCAAAAAGTTTTTCATATAAATTCATGAAACCTTGCATGAGTCTTTATCATGATATGAACTTGCGCACCTCCTATTTTTCGTCTGGCTCCGCCCGCTATTTTTAGAGTTATGGCCCCTGAAATAGTCAAAAATGCACATTATCACTTTGTGACACGCCTAGCTCAAAAACTATTTGATATAGATCCATGAAACCTTGCATGTATATTAATCATGATATGAACTTGCGCACCTCCTAATTTTTATTTGGGTCCGCCCCCTATTTTCAGTGTTATGGCCCCTGAAATAGTCAAAAATGCACATTTTCACCTTGTGACACGCCTAGCTCAAAAAGTATTTCATACAAATTAATGAAACCTTGCATGAGTCTTTATCATGATATGAACTTGCGCACCTCCTATTTTTCATCAGGCTCCGCCCACTATTTTTAGAGTTATGGCCCCTGAAATAGTCAAAAATGCATATTTTCACCTTGTGACACGCCTAGCTCAAAAAGTATTTGATATAGATTCATGAAACCTTGCATGTGTATTAATCATGATATGAACTTGCGCACCTCCTATTTTTCATTTGGGTCCGCCCCCTATTTTCAGAGTTATGGCCCCTGAAATAGTCAAAAATGCACATTTTCACCTTGTGACACGCCTAGCTCAAAAAGTATTTCATATAAATTGATGAAACCTTGCATGATTCTTTATCATGATATGAACTTGTGCACCTTCTATTTTTTATTTGGCTCTGCCCCCTATTTTTTGAGTTATGGCCCCTGAAATAGTCAAAAATGCACATTTTCACCTTGTGACGCGCCTAGCTCAAAAGTATTTGATATAGATTCATGAAACCTTGCATGTGTATTAATCATGATAAGAACTTGCGCACCTCCTATTTTTCTTTTGGTCTGCCCCCTATTTTTTGAGTTATGGCCCCTGAAATAGTCAAAAATGCATATTTTCACCTTGTGACACGCCTAGCTAAAAAAGTATTTCATATAAATAGACCTTGCATGAGTCTATATCAAGATATGAACTTGCGTACCTCTTATTTTTCGTCTGGCTATGCCCCCTATTATTAGAGTTATGGCCCCTGAAATAGTCAAAAATGCACATTTTCACCTTGTGACGCGCCTAGCTCAAAAGTATTTGATATAGATTCATGAAACCTTGCATGTGTATTAATCATGATAAGAACTTGCGCACCTCCTATTTTTCTTTGGGTCTGCCCCCTATTTTTTGAGTTATGGCCCCTGAAATAGTCAAAAATGCACATTTTCACCTTGTGACACCCCTAGCTAAAAAGTATTTCATATAAATTGATGAAACCTTGCATGAGTCTATATCAAGATATGAACTTGCGTACCTCCTATTTTTCGTCTGGCTATGCCCCCTATTTTTAGAGTTATGGCCCCTTAAATAGTCAAAAATGCACATTTTCACCTTGTGACGCGCCTAGCTCAAAAAGTATTTAATATAAATGGTTGAAAACTTGCATAAGTCTTTATCGTGATATAAACTTGCACACCTCTAATGTTTTGGCAGGTTCCACCCCTATTTTTAAAGTTATGGCCCCTGAAATAGTAAAAAAATGCGCTTTTTCACCTAATTATGTGCCTAGCTCAAAAAGTATTAGATGTAAATTCAGGAAACCTTGCAGGAGTCTTTATCATGATGTGGCCTTGCACTCTTGGCATTCTTCTTGAGAATCTTACTCTTATTACAGAGTTATGGCCCTTGAAATAGCCAGTATAGTGGATTTTTTGTTTGTGATGCTCATAGCTCAAAAAGTATAGGGCCTAGAATAATGAACCCTTTTCATAAAATGTTTGTTGAGGCTATACCCCATTAAGACTGCAAACATTTGAATTATTGCCCTTATTTGTGACTAATGTACCAGTGGGGGGCACACCCTGTGTCCTAAGACACATTCTAGTTGTTTTTTAGACGATTGTTCTTTAATATCCAAAGTTTGAAGAAATTCTATTACTGGGAAAATTTTTGCCCATCTCATATACAAGGAATTCTAGCGTACACCTTTAACATTTCTGGCAATGCCTTTTCTTAGGAAGTTTATGCTTGCTAGCCAGATTGGTAAATGCAACATTCTGCATTAACAATGATAAACAAGAAAGAAACTCGGGGTCAGATATAATTTTTATGTATATTTTATCATATCAGTACTAAATGGGCTTTCCTTCAGGTGAATAACATTAAGAATAAAGTGTATATCAGTTTTAGATAAATTCAATATTTGGGTTAGTGTGTTGAAACAGTTTAGGTACTGATTTGTGCTTTTGTTGACCATTTCAGTTTAATACAGATAAATTTCTCAAATTTAATGCCAAGAAGATTTTTCCATGTTATTTTCTATTTTTTTGAAAGACTGAAGAGTTTGAATTTACCTTGGTTTCCATTGTCCATTAAAGAATTTGGATTTTTCAGAACTGCCAGAATTCCCCTACATAACTGTTGTGAAAAAAAAGACATTTTAGACTTTAGAAAGTAATATCTCAGGCTTGTCTTTTTAGTTAAAATCCCATGTTTGCACTATTATCATTTGACCTAACATTATTTCACTAGTTAAACTGGTTAAATTACAAGGTTCAGCCCCAAAGGACAAGGAAAGAACGTTTGCTGAGATTATTATATGGATATTTTGTATGGAGGGAAGTGCCTTGAATATATTTTGTCATATAGAGATCTTGCATTTTGAAGCATTGCAAGAAATAATATCAGTTAACCTTCAGCCTGCTGGCGGCAAGTGCTTAGCGGACAGTGCAGACCAAGATGAGCCTGCACTGTTCGCTAACACCCCGTCGAATAATAAATAGTACTGCCCAAATTGAATGGTAGACCAGTTCATTCTAGAAATTTAGCAGGGTAAAGGTTAATTTCCTCATGCTTCAGGTTTTTGACCGGACTTTTTATATCTGTGGAAACAAGTTTTGATTATATATCTAAGATTTACTGAATAGATGTACATGTACCGGTATTAAAATATGATATCTTAGTGCTATTCTGTGAAAGCACTGTTAAGCTATATATATGTGTGTTGTTACAGGTTGTCTCGAGGAAGTGGTGTAGGTATGAGGAGCAATGGTGTACCAAAAGATCCACGACCTGTATCGGACAAGTCATACCAACTGAAATCTATCAAGACAGTTCTAGAGGTATGGTGTTTTCACTACATGTTTTGATACCTGTGATACCAGTACATGTATGAACTGGTATGAGTGATGGTACGACTGTGCACTTTGAATGAGTGGAAAATGACTTTACTATTCATTTTATACTTGTAATTTCTTCAGGTGGACCTGTTTCATTTCATGAAAATTTTAAATTCATTTCAGCATTATAGAATATTATTCTAATATTTCATATACTGTAAACCTAGAAATGTTCGCGGATACTATATTTCGCGATTTTCAAAACATCAACATTTTCGCGGATACAAATCTTCGCGGAATCATATCCATCGCGAATCCCGCGAATATGAAGTCACAAGTGAACATATTTAGTATAATAAGGTAAGTATCACTGCATAGTTGCATTTATAGTATTCTCGAAAACATTCAGTTTTATTGTACCCTTCAGTTATAAATGCACCCTAATCCTTTTCATCCATATCAACGGTTATTCACATTTTCAATTATTGACAGTCAGTAAATTGCTGTTATTACACTGTCACTTGTTTGCCATTTAAATAGGCGATTAATCCACACTTGGCAGAAATAGACACAATATTTTACTTACAAATAATATATCGTATTGGCTGCCGACTGCAAATTGCATGTTTATGTCGTTCGATAGATGCATATTGTTTTTGTTTTTATCCCCTGTTTGTCTTACGGATCGATATTGAAAATGCTGTTGCTTCATAAATAAGTAAATTGTAAATCAATTGAACTAATGTGGATTTGTGCACTCATGTTATACAGTTACGGTACTAGAATATGAATTATTAATATCCAGGTGTGTGTGTCCACAGAACCATTTTATAGCGATCTATATAAGCTGAAGCTAGAATCTTTCGCGTTTTTGTTAGAACAGAGTTTTTCGCGGCTATTTAATTTCACTGAAATATACTACCCGCGAAAGGCGCTAATTTAAAAAGCGCAAAAACAATTCTAGGTTTACAGTATACAGTTATATTGAATTAACAACAGTTAAACTGCTGTTAATATTAATATTACTGTATGTATAAAATATTGCTACATGAATTATTTAAAATTAAATTATGCTTGAAGGACTAATTCCCTATCGTTGCTGATTGTGCAGTATATCTTATCCTGACAACATCTTATCCTGACAATATCTTATCTACCAAAGCATAAGTATCTTTACAATGATGCAAATTTTAATTTACTGCATAAATCAACTGTACACTTACCTTGTATCATTAAGTTATATGCAGTTACAAACATATGAATGTGCACTATAACTATGCATGACATATTATTTAATTAAGATGCTTAAAAGCAAAAGCATGAAAATTATTCATACAATAAGATATTGGAGCGAATGAATTGGACTGAATCCATTACATTTTTAAAACTCTAGAGAATAATTATATTTCATCTAGAATGAATACAATGTATTTTAATTTCTGATTTTAGTTTTTAACAGAGCGAGGATACCCACATAACATTACCCCAAAAATATTGCAATCACCAACATCAAAAGATTTCTTCAAAATATATGAGGTAAGTCAAAAGCTTGTTTTTCTTTCTCAGGCTCCGCCTTCATTAAAATATTCAATTGTCTCTCTTATCAGTGAATATATATTTTGATATCACACTGCAAACAAACAAATATCCTCTATTTAATTTTTTTTTTAAAAACATAGCCACTAGTGTTATAAGTATAAAAATATTCAAATACAGGCAGTATTTCAAAGTTATTTTTGCTATACCTGTTTGAGCTTGAAACTTTGGTCATTGAAATAGTCATCATAGCCATCTTGTTTAATATTAAAAAAAATATACTCTATGCATTATGAGTGTGTTTCAAATCTGTATTGACCTTCACTGAAGTATTGGACGCAGTAATCAGGAATTGAACTAAATGCATGCAGTTCATGATGTCCGGAATATCTAAAAGATGTGTTTTCTTTTCCTGTTACAGTTCATATATGGATTCATATCTCCGAAGTACAAGATATCACCGAAACCAGAGGAAGAGATTCCACGTATCTTGAAGTTGATTGGCTATCCATTTCTGATATCTCGAACGTCTATGTTTGCTATTGGCAGTCCACACACATGGCCGCACATCCTTGTGGCTTTGACATTTCTCATTGAGCTTATCAATGTGAGTATCTAGTGCTAAAGTGTTTTTAATGGCAGGTAATGGTATGTATGGCAACTTTATATCTTTAGTGGTAGAGAAAGACCACAGATTCCTTATGTGAGTTATTTCTGGCTTTCGGACTGATAAGTTTGTGGAATTTCACCATTGACTTGACCTTTAGCCTGCTAAATTTCTAAAATAGACTGGTCTGTCATTCAATTTAGGCAGTACTGTTTATTATTCCAAGGGGTGTTCAATGAAAATTTCCTGACTGGATAGCAAACAGTGCAGACCATGATCAGCCTGTACGTATCTGCAGGGTGATCTTGATCTGTGCTGGTCGCAAAGGCAGAACAGAATCACTTGCTGCCAGCAAGCTAAATGTTAAATTTAAAGTATTTACAGTCATCATTGGAGCATCTGATTGATATGAAATAAAATGCTGGAACACATGCAGGAAATCTTGTAGAAAGAATACAGTCTGCAGTTCTACTGAAATACAAAAATAGGAAGGTTGATTGATTCAGCTATATTATAACATTCACTGTACTGTTTCTGCTATATATCATTTTTACTGAAAAATTTAGTTTGATGTGAAAACATGTTAAAATTCTTCAGTATGGGATGGCAATTGGTGAGCATGTGGAAAATTTGATGTTTCCTCCAGATGACGATGTCTTTGACAGTGAAAGTATGTCAGAAACACAGGTATGATTTATACACTGTTTCATATGTCAGAAACGCAGGTATGATTTAAAGATTGTTTCATGTCAGAAACGGTGGTATGATTTAAAGACTGTTTCATATGTCAGAAACACAGATATGATTTAAAGACTGTTTCATATGTAAGAAACACAGGTATGATTTAAAGACTGTTTCATATGTCAGAAACACAGATATGATTTATACGCTGTGTCACATATCAGAAACACAGGTATGATTTATACACTGTATCATATATCAGAAACGCAGGTCAATATATATACTGTTTCATATGTCAGAAACACAGGTATGATTTATTCACTGTTTCATATGTCAGAAACACGGGTATGATTTAAAGACTGTTTCATGTCAGAAACGGTGGTATGATTTAAAGACTGTTTCATATGTCAGAAACACAGATATGATTTAAAGACTGTTTCATATGTCAGAAACACAGGTATGATTTAAAGACTGTTTCATATGTAAGAAACACAGGTATGATTTAAAGACTGTTTCATATGTCAGAAACACAGATATGATTTATACGCTGTGTCACATATCAGAAACACAGGTATGATTTATACACTGTCATATGTCAGAAACACAGGTATGATTTATAGACTGTTTCATATGTCAGAAACACAGGTATGATTTATATACTGTTTCATATGACAGAAACACAGGTATGATTTATACACTGTTTCATATGTCAGAAACACAGGTATGATTTATACACTGTTTCATATGTCAGAAACACGGGTATGATTTATACACTGTTTCATATGTCAGAAACACGGGTATGATTTATACACTGTTTCATATGTCAGAAGACCGCCTCGGTAGCCTAGTGGTAGAGCGTCCGCTTCGAGTCCGGGAGGTCGTGGGTTCGATCCCGGCCGCGTCATACCAAAGACGTAAATAATGGTACTAGCAGCTTCCTCGCTTGACGCTCAGCATTAAGGGGATAGTGCTAGGACTGGTCAGCCCGGTGTCAGTATAATGTGACTGGGTGGGGTATCATGCCACGTGTCTACGGCGTGATATTCCAGTGAGGCAGCACTATAAAGTTGGGCATTGTGCTCACTGCTACAAGTAGACACCGTCGTTTATATGACTGAAAAATTGTTGAAAAAGACGTTAAACCCGATCACACACACACACTCATATGTCAGAAACACGGGTATGATTTATACACTGTTTCATATATCAGAAACACAGGTCAGTGTAATATTGAACATACAAATTGTTTTAACAATTTACAATTACTTGTGTTTTTTTGCATTATTTCCAGTAGTAAAAAGGTCAGAGGACAGAATTTTTCTCATAGTTATTTCTGACCTTCTCTGGAACAGAACTTTAAATTCCAATTTAAAAATTTCGCATAGTGTGTTGTTCACTACTGTTTTACTATATCTTGTATTATGTCAATTGTATGTCATCATGGGTTTTGTAGCCTATAGTATATGAAAGTAATAAAGTTATCTGTTCTATATACTGTTTCATATGTCAGAAACACAGGTCAGTATATAAACTGTTTCCTGTCAGTAACACAAATATATACACATATGGTGTGTTTAATGTCACTTAGAAAACTGGTATTTCTTACTTATATTTTTTATCTTAAATTCTACTAGAGCTATAGCTTTGAAATTTTATACATTCGTCTATTATAACTAGCTGAGCAAGAAGGCTAAGAATCACAGCTTGATTCTTCATATTGCCTAATGTCTGGCACTAACAGACAGGTGTTGTTACCCTCAGGTGGTGCTTTTGTTTGGTTGACAGATTCATTCTCTTGAACATTATGTCAGAAACAGGTACTACTGTAAAAGCAGAAACTTATGCGAGGGTTTAATTTTTGCTATATTCATGAGGCCCTATATCTCTCGAAAATTAATCCTTGTGTAAATATTTACCATTGGTATAATTAAAATTAAAGTAGGATACCATTTTAATAATTTTGCGCATATTAAACCTCGCGAACATACTCAAAATTTCAAATTTGCAAAATTTTGACCCAACGAAAATATGCGTTTTTACAGTAAATGTTAATATTTCAGATATTTCATCAGTATATATGTGGTACATACCATTCATTCATGGATGGTAATGACGAGTATTTGGAAGAAGACAGTAACCTCAGAACAACATTAAGTAAGTAACTGTTACATTTATAGCACCTATACATTAATGTATTTGTTTTGGGAAACTGAAACAAGTCCTACTACACATAAGAAATAAGAATAACTGATTTTGTTTTGATTTAAAAGAAAACAAAATGATTGGTCTGTTAGCATGAGGCTAATTGGGAGCCCACTTTAGGTTGTCAGAGTAGGTGTTTTCCATTGAAAAGCCATTTTCCATTTATACCCAGCTTTAATTTAGAACTAATATATCCCAAACAATGATTTTGTTACTGAATAAATCGTCTGGAATGCTGATGACAAGGATTATGATCTGAAGATGGAGCCCAACTGATATACACATGTATCTGAATAACAATGATTTTATCTAGGAGAAAATCCCTGTTTCAAATGAATTATTTTACTTCTAACACAATATATCAAGGATTGCTATGTACACCTTGGATGACATTCACCAAATATCTGCCTGTTTTGTATGGTTTTCTTATCCAGCGTGCCTTTGATGTCAAGACTATGATGTAATATTTGTGACATACAGTGATTTTGTTTCCTTATAATGCCACACATTCTAGACAATGAAGAATCAAAAAATCATTTCTTACAGTGTCGGGTTCCAGACAATCAGTGTTCAAGTGCTTAACTCCATCTCCCTACTTTGTTTACTGATATGTTTGGTGTGTGTGTCTTGCATCTATTATCCATACTGTCACCAATATTTGTTTTACAACTGGTTTTCAGTCTTGTTTTATTCCAAAACTAATTCAGGTTGTGCTAGAGTATTTGATAAATGTACCAGTAAGTATATTCCTATAAATCTATGGACAGACTTTTTAGCATAAGTCTGATTTGCAAAGTGATTTTTAAACAAAGCATTGTACTTTTGTTAATTTCTGCTTTTTTGCCAGGACACAAGTTGCTAGGGGCCGGTGGTATTGATGGTTTGATAGATGAGAACAATGCTCTGGAACAACAGTTAGAACTTCTGGAGAAAGATACAGTAAGTGTTTATATAATGCTATATTGAACATTTGATCATATGTTACATTCTAGTTCAGAATTGTTGAATATAAGGAATTCTGTTTTTTGCTAGAAAGGTCTGAAGTTGATTGCTGCTTATATGTAACATGTGGGTGAAAATCGTACCTGTAGACACAGACTGTCTGAAATCATGTGGTGGAGTGAGAAAGTTGATTCAGATCTTGTGCATCATCTTGCCATTCAGTGTAAAGTATGAGAAACGGGTAGAATGAAAGATTACAGGTATATTGAACAAAATTGCTCAGTGGATTCATATCTTAGTACTTAGGTATTTTGAGGTAGCAGTAAATTAAATAACTTTGTGCTTATATATGTTGACACATCCAGGCTTTGATATATTATTTATTTAGTCAGTGTTCAAATTTCATAACGATCCATGCACCCTTTCAGGCACTGTTTAGGCAAACCTTAGTAGATACAGACTGATTATTATTAATATATTTTATTTCCCTTTATTATAAAGGACCGTTTGAAAGCAGCCAATCAGAGGTTAGAATTGTTACAGCACGATGATGAAAGACTGGTTAGTTATTTGAATGAGTTGGAGACACACAAACGACAACAGGAACAACAGTTGTCCGAGGTGGAGGAACGCTGTGCTAATATTGGTAAGGCTATTTTGATGGAGTAAGTTAAAATAGAATTCCCTGGTTCTTGACTTTGATTGAAAAGCAGAGCAATTTACTATCATGAGTTGAATTCTTTTCATATCTTTAAGGCTCACAGCTGTATGAAATCTAATAGGCTGTTCTGTTTGCACTACTGCCTAGAACCAGGAACAGTTGCTGGAATGGATTCGGACAAATAAATATCTCTAGCAAAGAAACTAAAGCAATATTCAGTCACAAGTCTTTTATTCTGACATAACATTTAAGAAATTCTCTGGCTAATGCATGAAGCAGAACATAAAATTCCATACCTCTCCAGAAATTAACAGTTCTATGATTCATATATAGTCTGCTTATGTCATAACCAGGGAAAAACATTTGCCCAATGAGGAGCCAAACAACGGGCCTTTTTATAGTTTTAGCATCCACTCAACATAAGTCAACTGTGTGTGACCTACAGGGAGAAAGTAGCTCATCGTAAGCGATAATACATAAAACCTAGAAAAAACCCCAGAGCAAATGGAAGTAAACAAATGTCATGGAGTTAAAGAACAATATCATTGACATTTTTCACACATTTCTTTCTGGGTAACAATATTACAAACAAATCACTAAGAAAAAATAGTGCTATTGATCAATACTGGGGTTAAGGTCTGACATAAATGTGCACTTCAGAATCAATGATTTAACTTCTGGTTCAGTGTGATAAAAAATATACACTTTTAAATTTACAGTTAGAGTCATGTTAAGATCAGTTGGACGGCCTAATACTAGCACATTACTTTCAAGATTTAATTTAATAGGTTATTTCAGTGCAGACTTCGAAATGAGCCACAGCATGAGAAAACCAACATAGTGCATTTGCGACCAGCATGGATTCAGACCAGCCTGTTCGCTAACGGTTTCTCTAATTACAGTAGGGTTTGAATGAGAACAGTATGGGTCCTGACCAGACAGCACGGATGCGCAGGCTGGTCGCAAATGCACTATGTTGGTTTTCTCAGGATGCGGATCAAATGATTTAATTTCATTTGCAATTTTATTTTATCAGCATAAATTTGTGCTGTTGAAGACAGAACATTTAGAACTTGATGAAAATTAGATCCTTGTAGATTATAAATGATTAGAGAGGATCAAAAGTTTAGAAAATCTAGGTTCATAAGAAATGTTTTATTCAGCTTCAAGGGCGTTAATGCTGAATTGTTTTTCTAAAATTTACCAAAAATTACAACCTCGGAGTCAAAATTTTTTTCTAAAACTTATCAAAAATTATAACAAAGCCATGAGAGTTAATTCAGAATTTGTTTCTAAAAATCATCAAAATTTAGAACCTCAAAGCAGTGAGAGTTAATTCAATAATTGTTTCGAAAAAATTATCAAAAGTTAGAACCTGAAAGCTTCTATTATACAGTCTGGCATGAATATTGTACTTGCAGCAATTGAGCTGGAATCTGAGAATGCAAAGATACTAAAGATGCAGTTGATCTATGAGAACCAGGAGTTCACACAAGAAGACGTGGAGAGAATAAACATGAGACGTAGAGAACTGCAACGTCAGAAAGCAGATGTCGAGAAAAATTGCCAAGGGGTTGATGAGGATATTTGGAAGGAGGAGATAGCTTTGTCAAAAGAAGTAGAACAGGTAATTACCTCAGAAATATTTTACCTTCTTTTTACTTAAAAAAAAGGCAATAGTATTACACAATTCCAGTTCAAATGTTTCAGTACGTTTTTGAAAATAATAGTGTATTGCTTTCTATTGTTTGAGATTACTGTAATTCTGTTGGATTCCATCAGTTTTACTTAAAATGCATTAGAGTACAGATTTTTCAGAGTCCTAAACTTTTGGAAATATAACTCATTGGTAATCTGTAACAATCAGTTTACAATTGAGATTGTTTATGTAAAGTAATATGGCACCTGTGTCTAGTGAATGCAAACTAAAAATACAATATTGATTTAAAAATCTGCAATTTACAGATTCAGACCAAGTGTCAGGCATATAATAAACTGGCTCACAGTTTAAAACTGATCCCTATATCAGCGGAGAACTCATCTGGCATTGACTATGAACTGAAGAAAACAGCCTACAATGACGGCTCTGTGTCCAACTTTCAGGATATCATAAAGGTAAAAACTTTGATAAGTAAGCAGGACATCAAAGAATTTTTTGAGCTATTGTAAAAACTAAAACACAGGACAGCTTAAGCAACCATGCTGTATTGATTAGTATGCTTAAGCTGGTCATTATTTGCCTTTTCTTGAGGCACCCAGACTACATGACTTACTGCTGGGGCAAGAAGTTAAAATTCCATGTCATTGATCAGTATCTTCATTAGTTACGGAGATATACCCATTTTAATTTGAAATAAAGGGAGGTAATTTGACATAAAATCAGTCCATAGTTATCTACCCTGATTGGCTCAGTCCAACTAATGACAATAATGAAATTTCAAAAAAGTCCTATAAGTACTTACTGATATAAATCCATTTTGATTACAATCAGGGGAGGTAATCAGATATAAAATAACTCTGAACCTACGCTTGGATCTGATTTGTCATGGAATCCAAGAATTATTGTTGTTGAAGTTATTTTGGAAGTTTGTATCAAATAAAACCATAAATGAAGTCTCTATATGGCTGCAAAAGCCAAAATAGCCAATTTTGGACCTTTAAGGGGCCATAACTCTGGAACCAATGAAGAAATCTGGCCAGTTGAAGAAAGGAACCAAGATCTTGTGGTGATACAAGTTGTGTGCAAGTTTGGTTAAAATCGAATCATAAATGAAGCTGCTATTGTGCAGACAAGGTCAAAATAGCTAATTTTGGCCCTTTCAGGGGCCATAACTTTGGAACCCATTAAGGGATCTGGCCGGTTCAACTAAGGAATCAAGATCTTATGGTGACACAAGTTTTGTGCAAGTTTGATTAAATTCAAATCATAAATGAAGCTGCTATTGTGCAGACAAGGTCAAAATAGCTCATTCTGGCCCTTTCAGGGGCCATAACTCTGGAACCCATAATGTAATCTCGTCAGTTCAAGAAAGGAACCAAAATCTTATGGTGATACAAGTTGTGTGCAAGTTTGGTTAAAATCAAATCATAAATGAAGCTGCTATTGTGCAGACAAGGTCAAAATAGCTCATTCTGGCCCTTTCAGGGGCCATAACTCTGGAACCCATAACGGAATCTGGCCAGTTCAAAAAAGGAACCAAGATCTTATGGTGATACAAGTTGTGTGCCAGTTTGGTAAAAATCAAATCATAAATAAAGCTGCTATTGTGCAGACAAGGTCAAAATAGCTAATTTTGGCCCTTTCAGGGGCCATAACTCTGGAATCCATAATGGGATCTGGCCAGTTCAAGAAAGGAACTGAGATCTTATGGTGATACAAGTTGTGTGCAAGTTTGGTTAAAATAAAATCATAAATGAAACCACTATCGTGCAGACAAGAAATTGTTGACGGACGGACGCACGCACGCACTGACGGACTGACGACGGACGAAGGGTGATCACAAAAGCTCACCTTGTCACTATGTGACAGGTGAGCTAATAAAACAGGTCATAATGAAGCATGAAAGTCTTACTTACAGTTATATCAATAATTTCTAAATTACCGCAGGTTTAGACATTTTTGCCCTTTTATGTACAAAACCACCAAAACCCTCACTCTCATCAAAATCTTTAATAGGAGCCCTATGTCAAAAATTTTTTTTTGCTTTAAAAGAATTATAAGTTCTCAATGTATTACTGATGGAACACTGTTTTCCTGCTAATACTACATACCCATTTGGTTTCTATCAATGTCTTATATAAGCTCCAGTATCTTGGTGGCAGAACACCTGTTTAAAGTGAGGGAGAACATGATTATGTTTCCCGGCCACGTCATACCAAAGACATGAAAAATGGTACCAGTTGTTCCCTTGCTTGGTGTTAAAGGGAAACTGGTTTCTCTCACACCCTCTAGGAATGGTATTCATCAAGAATAGGGTGATAAGAATGATAAATATATGCTGAAGAACTAGTTTTTCTATCAACCTAGAACAAATTAACCTTTAGCCTGCTGGCGGCAAGTGATTCTGCCTTTGCGACCAGTGCAGACCAAGATCACCCTGCACATCCGTGCAGTCTGATCATGGTCTGCACTGTTTGCTATTCAGTCAGTAAATTTTCAGTGAGCACCCCTTTGAATATTAAGTGGTACTGTCCAAACTGAATGACGGACCAGTCCATTTTAGAAATTTAGCAGGGTAAAGGTTAATAACCTAAGATAAGTGAATAATCAAATGCAAGTATATTCACTACCCATCCTGAACTAAATATAACTAAATTACCTGTATTTAACTTAGATAAAATAGGTTGTTGTGTTTCTGTCTTCCCTGATGACAAATATTCCTCCCTTGTAAGTATTCTAGCAACTTCTACCTTATATTCTACATGGACCGCATATCCTCCCTAAAATAGAACTGTTAGTATTTGTTTTTTGTTGGGTTTTAAGTCACACTTGCACAATATTATTTCATATGACAACTTTCCAGGTTTTGACGGTGGAGGAAGACCCCAAGAAACCACAAACTTTAGTGTTTTGAGTCCAGCAACTTTAAGCACTCAGGTCACAGAGATCATGACAACAATAAAGGTCTATATTGTTACTTAGCATAGTGTACAATTATTTTTTACTGATTTTTAAACTACAAAATCTACAAAAAACATAACAAAATTTAAAATAAAACAATAGATTTGTATAATAATCCATGTACACTGAGAAATGACAATATCTGAATCACTAAACACAAAATATTCATTTCTATTCTGTCTTATAATGCTTGTTTGATTTAAAACTACAGAAGAAATGCATAATTTATTATCTTTTCCTTAATCTAGACAATTCTGTAATAACTTATATCAATTCTCAGACTATGGTTAACTTGTCTATTGCATAATGATTAGTAAGTAAGTAAGTAAGTAAGTAAGTAAGTAAGTAACGTCTTTATTTAATGAGGCTAACGCATTCGGTTTCCCGATCTTCCATGCGGGCCTCAACATATACACAACATATATACAGTCAACATAATACACAATATATATACAGTACAGTACGAAACATAATAACAAGAGGACCATGATGGTCCTGAATCGCTCACCTGCCACCACATGAACTGAGTATGACGTCTTTTTTCTATAATTTGACATAGTGACCTAGTTTTTGAGCTCATGTGACCTACTTCTGAACTTGACCTAGATATCATTAAGATAAAAATTCTGACCAATTTTCATGAAGATCCATTGAAAAATATGGCCTCTAGAGAGGTCACAAGGTTTTTCTATTTTTAGACGTACTGACCTAGTATTGACCGCATGTGTCCCAGTTTCGAACTTGATCAGATATCATAAAGGTGAACATTCTCACCAATTTTCATGAAGATCCATTGAAAATATGGCCTCTAGAGCGGTCAAAATGTCTTTCTATGTTGAGACCTAGTGACCTAGTTTTTGACCGCAGTTGACCCGGTTTCAAACTTGACCTAGATATCATCAAGATGAACATTCAGACCAACTTTCATACAGATCCCATGAAAACTATGGCCTCTAAGAGTGGTCACAAGGTTTTTCTGTTATTTGACTTACTGACCTAGTTTTTGACCGCACGTGACCCAGTTTCGATCTTGACCTACATATCATCAAGATGAACATTCTGACCAATTTTCATACAGATCCCATGAAAAATATGACCTCCAGAGAGGTCACAAGGTTTTTCTATTATTTGACCTAATGACCTAGTTATGGACCGCACGTAACCCAGTTTCAAACTTGACTTAGATATCATCAAGATGAACATTCTGACCACTTTTCATGAAGATCCCATGAAAAATATGGCCTCTAGGGAGGTCAAAAGAATTTTCTATTTTTAGACCTACTGACCTAGTTTTGGACCGCAGTTGACTGAATTTCGAATCTGACCTAGATATCATCAAGATGAACATTCTGACCAATTTTCATGCAGATCATATGAAAAATATGGCCTCTACAGCGGTCACAAGGTTTTTCTATTATTTGACCTACTGACCTAGTTTCGGATCGGACGTGACCCAGTTTCGAACTTGACCTAGATATCATCAAGATGAACATTCTGACCAATTTTCATGCAGATCCCATGAAAAATATGACCTCTAGAGAGGTCACAAGGATTTTCTATTATTTGACCTACTGACCTAGTTTTTGACCGCAGTTGACCCGGTTTCAAACCTGACCTAGATATCATCAAGATGAACATTCTGATCAATTTTCATGCAGATCCAATGAAAAATATGGCCTCTAGAGAGGTCACAAGGTTTTTCTATTATTTGACCTACTGACCTAGTTTCGGATCGGACGTGACCCAGTTTCGAACTTGACCTAGATATCATCAAGATGAACATTCTGACCAATTTTCATGCAGATCCCATGAAAAATATGACCTCTAGAGAGGTCACAAGGATTTTCTATTATTTGACCTACTGACCTAGTTTTTGACCGCAGTTGACCCGGTTTCAAACCTGACCTAGATATCATCAAGATGAACATTCTGATCAATTTTCATGCAGATCCAATGAAAAATATGGCCTCTAGAGAGGTCACAAGGTTTTTCTATTATTTGACCTACTGACCTAGTTTTGGACCGGACGTGACCCAGTTTTGAACCTGACCTAGATATCATCAAGATGAACATTCTGACCAAATTTCATGCAGATCCCATGAAAAATATGACCTCCAGAGAGGTCACAAGGATTTTCTATTATTTGACTTACTGACCTAGTTTTTGATGGTACGTGACCCAGTTTCGAAATTGACCTAGATATCATCAAGATGAACATTCAGACCAACTTTCATGAAGATCTTGTGAAAAATATGGCCTCTAGAGAGGTCACAAGGTTTTTCTATTTTTAGACCTACTGACCTAGTTTTTGACCGCACGTGACCCAGTTTCGAACTTGACCTAGATATCATCATGGTGAACATTCTGACCAATTTTCATAAAGACCCCATGAAAAATGTGACCTCTAGAGTGGTCACAAGCAAAAGTTTATGCACGGACGGACGGACGCTGCGCGATCACAAAAGCTCACCTTGTCACTTTGTGACAGGTGAGCTAAAAATGAAATATTTGAAGTAATGATTTTTATCAATTCATCACTAACAGTTTAGATATTAAGATGATTATATAATGCAAAAATTTAGTTAGAGAATTTCCACTGGACATAAGATGTTTGAAATTTCCTAAGAGTGTCAGAATTTCGAATTTGTGTTGGAATGTCATTCCATATTTTTGGACCGGAGTAACTAAATGACTTTCTAAACAATTCTATTTTTGGTTTTGGTATAATTAAGTTTGAACTTAGTACAGATCTTAGGTTTAAGTTGTGCCTGTGATTAAGGTATTAGGCCCCTAATAGTAATGTTTAAAAAATGGCATTTGCTGGCTATTTTCTCACAGTTGACCGTGCTTCGCACTTAATTGCAATTTTTTAAAAACTTTTACCGTGCCGTTTTTTATAAATTTTGTGTAATTTATGGTATTTCCTCAGGCTCAAGTAGAGACAAATTTCAAAGTGGTGGCCTTTATCTAAAACGTCTGCAGAGAATTCATTATACCATTATTTTTTATGAAAGAAACATCAAACTATTGGTAAACAATTATAAAACTTAAAATAAAAACTGTCAGTATCATTTTTTCTAGGGTGCCTTGAGTAAACGGATTTAATGAGACAGAATTCTAACTCCAACTTTGAAAAACTAAGGCCGAATCCTGCGGGTCTGTTTTGAATTTTGCTCACTTCATTCAAAAATAACCTTGGGGCAAAAGTAAAACCTACCTACATTTCTTCCACAATATGTAATCTAAAGAATGAAGGCAAAATAGAGAACTTTTACCGCATGTAACTAGGTATTTTTTAAAATGTCTAACTCTACCCCTTCTGTTTCAGAGGTAAATTCACTTTAAACAGCAAGAAATCACTTGATCAAATGATTTTTTTCCACTTTTGTACAATAAATCAATAAGAAGTCTTGAAAAAAGTAAAAACTTACTAGAAAAGAAGGAAAATAAAGAAAAAAAATTCGGTCCCAGTGGGGCTTGAACCTACGCCCCCCTGAAAATTGCAGTCAAAGTAGGTTTATGGTAGGAATTAAATACTCTTCAAGAAAGAGGTACACTATTATGGGCCTAATACCTTAACTGTTTGGAATTTATTTTTCATGTAAAGTGGAAATGATGGTTCGTTTATAGATTTATACATGGATTGGTGAATGATTTATTAATACTCGCTGAATGCAAGGTCAATTCTACAAAGTTGTGTATCCTAAATCTGGTTCATACCTTTTCAGCACCTTTCATTTCAAGATCGTTAACCCAGTCTGGTCCGAGAGCACTGCCACTTGGTATGGGATTTCCAGAACTGTCTTTTACGTCTGTATCTAGTAAAATATGATTAACTATATATACAGTGAAACACCGCTCGCTCGAGCATCGATGACTCGAGCACCCGGGCTCGCTCGAGCAATTCATGTGGTCCCGGCCGATTTCCTTCTATTTTCTATCTGAAATTACCATGGCTGGGTCGAGCATCGATAACTCGATCGCTCGAGCATGACACCTGGTCCCTGTGTATTAATTTACTCTTTGTTGCTTCTGGCTAACTCGAGCAGAGGAGTCAAAATTTTTTGCAGCTTCGGCGATCAGAATGTATCGGTTAATTAAAAATTTTCACACGTCGTGAAAATTGCGTTGTCTATTCCCCGACTATCTTAAATGTTTGTTTGTCGGTATATTTGATTTGATAATGAGATTAATTATTAATGAAAGGTTAAAGAAAAGTTTTATTGATCAAATATTGATCAATTACTGTTTGCTTTAGATTAAAGCAAGCATGTAGTTACTTATTACATCATAGATAACGTTTGTGATACGTTTTTTTTAAATGTCACGGGTTTGTTATTATCATGTATCACCGTTTCCTCTGCAAATGGTACCGATGACCATTGATACAATAAAACTTCAATTTTCCTTCGTATGTTGGTCAATGTTTGGGTCGCTCGAAACCATGGATAACTCGAGCATTTTGCTCATCCCATTGCGACCTCGAGCGAGCGGTGTTTCACTGTACTTAAAATAAGTACAGAAAATTTATGCAAGCAACTGATGTGCTGAAACTGGTCATATTTATTTCAAACCATCAGCATTCCACTTACACTACTTGCCCAGAACTGTGTTTAAGAAACTATGGTCAGATACATAATACAATACACGGTTATCTTTACTATATCGTTCTCATCACTGACCTCTGCTAGTAGTACATATACAGTTAAAAGCAGAATAAATGCAAGTACAGCATCCATTCCGAGAAGTACACTGTACAGATACTGACATAAAACCAGCAGACATCTGAAGCGCAGGTAATCGAGGAAATACAGGTCTAACAATGATTGTCCATGTTCTTCAAAATCATTTGAAGTCGCAACATGACAGGAAGGAACTGGGAAGATGTCATGTCTTGCAGTTAATGTGTTTTGCAGAAACTTCCTTATGTCTGCTATTCATTCAAAATTGTTTATATTAGATCTACATTTCTGAGAAAATTTTGGTTATTTTGCATTGAATAATGACAATTACACTTGCTGTTCCACATATATTTCAATTTCTGACAATTTCACAAATAGTCTGACCTTGTTCTGTATATTTCCGTCTTTTCATTGGTTCATCTGTTTTAGGCTTCTCCTCATTTAGTTGTGGTAAACAGAAAGTTGCCGCCCCCGGGTCAATAAATGTACTCGTGACAGATGTATGTTTGATGGCCCAGATTACTTCACAGCCTTCAACCTCACATCTGTAAAAATGCTAATATCTGATTTTAACAACTCAGTAACAGATTACTGTAAAACCATTTAATTTTGTGGTCATGAAATTTCATGGTTTTCGCACTGAGGACATGAATTCATGGATGCAAACTTGATTAAATAAATGGGAATTTTATTTGTTCATTTACTCAACCACAAAAGCCGAGAAAATTAGTCCCCCCCCCCCCCCCCCCCCCAAACACACACAAAAATATTGATTTCTTCATGATAATACCTTGCAGTATGAATACAACATTTGTCAGGGAGCATTTTGAACAAATATGGAATTATAGGACTTGCAAAATATTAAACTAAAGCAATACAAGAATTTCTTATATTTCTATACTATCGGAATATCAATATGACTGCTGTCTGTACTTACACCAGTTCTGTAGCAATTCCTCCATTGCCTACAACAATTATACGTCTTGCTTTTCTCAAATGTTTCTGAAAATCCTGAAATTATTACAAATTCATACTTGTTGTTAAAAGTCTTGAGAATATTAAAACAGAAATGTTTGGTTAATTGTCTCCATTATGTGTTAGTTTTACACTGATGAACATTTTAAAATGAAACCAAATATGTTTGTAAATCTGCTTGATCGTTATGCAGGTCTGTCAGAGGTAACAGAGTAAACAGTTTACAGTCTTTTAATGCTTCATGTAAATATACTACCTCTATGCCTTGCACTTTTTGGAAAAATATCTTTCTTAAATATTCCTTATGCATGTCTATGTTAAACCATGACACTGACGGCAGCTGCAAAACTAGCACCAATTGTGACTATCTGAACCAATATCAGCGAGGTCCATAAAAGGATGCTTCCAACTAACTTTGGTGAAATTCCATCCACAGGGTTCATGAGAAGTAGTTTAAAGAACAGCACAGTACCTACCATAAAGTTATTCCCAATTTTGAAAAGAAACTTCCACAAAAGTTGGTGTTTTACAGATACAACACAACCTCTATGGAGAATATAGCTCGGAAAACTGAATTTTATGCCAATAAGAGTTACTGTAACTGAGAGTTTAATTTACTGAGAAGCAGAAAAATTTCTGGCTCAAAGGAAAATATCTGCCTGTGCCTGTCAGAACTGCCATAGAAAGAGATCAGACACTACATGCAGAACACACTGCTAGCATACCTGAACACTCTCTGTATCTCTGATACCCAAAACATAGGGGTTGCCTTCAGCTATCACCTGAAACAGAGTATATCATCTAGAGACCATCACAAAAGATTTATCTTACTATTTTTCCTTATCAAGGTTTTTCCTTGATTACTCTGTCAACAAAACACAATACCAACCATATTATACATCCAAGGGTTGTAATAAGAAATTTGTAAATTTTCCAAATATCTTGATTCGTTCTGCATTTATCATCATTGGTTGGTCATGGCTATATTTCCATAGTAATTCTCAGCCATTAGGAAACTAAAACAAACTTTCAATTCTGACTTTACTTGTTCATGGATTGTTCTAAAACTGTCAGGATATTTTAGTTAGTACGAAAGCAACATTTTCCATTTAAAAGTTTTAAAAATTTTCTATTCAAAAATTCAAAATCTTCCACTGACAAGAATTATACACAAGAGAAAAATGTACTTATGACTATAAAAGTGACATAATTAAACATAGCCAAAACATTCTAAAAGTTGCTACACCACCCGTACAGACTTTTTAAATGATGATCTTGCAAAATAAAGCTGCCATATAGGAAAACCCTGTCCTGGATTTGGCTCATCACTGTATGAACTTTGTAGCCTTACAATAAAAAGTCAAAAGACTAAAACAAGAAAACCATTGAAATCCCTTTATTTTCTGTTTTACCATAAAAAAAATAGCTTTGTTAGTTTCTATTGACCAACTGTTAAAACAGTTACTTTTCAGCCATCAACAGTATTATTGAAAACAGCTGGAAATTGGTTATCAAATCTGGGGGAAAAAAATCTGATATAGATATAGAAATAATATAAAGACAGTACTCTTAATGTCACACTAGATTATCCAGTTATTTTAATATTTCTATGTTGCAGACAAAAAACTATTTTGCATCATAAAATGCAGGTAACAGTTCTGTAGTATTTAAAATTCTATATACAACAACAATAATGCTTGTATATGTTTTACTCACCTTCGGTTTACCACCTGTACAAATACATAATAAGCCATACTGTATCACTGTTCCATCAGTCATAGTCAGGGTCTGTAACAAACATAAACACTATATACACCTTGTGTAACAGACAACAGAGGCAGATCAGGATTTTGATGGATGGGGGCCCCCGAGTTTCTACGGGTATGAGGGCATTGCAATCTGACCTATATTTGGCATAGTCTGGGCATTTTAAATGATATGTCATCTTGTCAAATTTGTAACAAGAGCACCACAATGCGGAGCAATATATGCTCAAAGATATGACCTTTGATCCCGAAGTGTGACCTTGACCTTGAAGCAAGCCATCCGAAACATGGGCTCTGCTTATTTGAACCACTCTGGAATCTGCTTCCTGGAAATCAAGTACTTGTGTCATATAAGAGGGTGTGGTCATGACCTCTGAGGGGCTACTAGCATTTACCCACAGATTGAGCAGTTGACATTTCATCCACCATTTCCCTGAAATCTACCTCTACTCCTTAGTCATTGGTACAAAACAAACTACAATAGAATTCTTAGCAAAACTTATCTCAAAATTCTGCTTTCCTGGTGTAAATTATACATCCACTAATGGAAAAATGAACTGTCAAAGTGTTAGATCTAGAACCCTTGAAATGAACAAAACTAACAGTATTTATTCTGATAAGTACTTAAATATACTTTACATTATTTACAGTATTATGACATATTATGAATGCCTTTAGAGTAGAAAAAGTCTGTTGTTTGTACCAACAACAAACTGCATTAGCACACAAAAACTAATATTTAAAGCATGATTTCAAACACACAAGTTAAAAATAATGTAAATTTGGAGTTTTAACTGTAAAAAACAACTGGTTTTCCTCTGCATATACATGTAAAGGAACTGTTCTTACATGTTTATCTGTGTCCAGCGCTTTCATCATTTTATGAACGACCTTGACATTGGGACAACCTGTCTCCATTGTAGACATGGGCCTTTCCTCCACATCAAACTGTTCCAATGTCCTTGACACCTGAAAATACATATATTTTTCAAACACATCTGTTGAATTGATTGAAAATAGGAAATTGTCAGATCAACTGCCTTTACATTTTGATAAATTTACTGCAAAAACAGTTTCACAGTTTCGTTTACAAAACACGACATCAGGTGAACAAGGGAGAGGACCCCCTTGCTGCTTCATTATTCATAATTTTACATTGAACATATCTTTACAAACTGTGTGTAAACTATTTAGTTAAAACTTTCTGGAAATATTGGATTAGATCTACCACACACAAATGGCACTCTGTTAGCCAGTTTCTTATCCCCCCCCCTCCCCCTGCAAAAAAATAAATACAGAAACATATACTGAACAGCAAAGGAAACTATCCAGTTTTATAACTCGGATATTTGTTATTAAAAAACTTAAATTTATAAATCACTTGTGTTTTCATATCACGTTACACTTGAAGAACTTCACGTGTAAAATTTTAAGAAATTAATCAACCGTGAAGTCAGTAGTCCAACAAGAGCCTATTTGCACGAAATTCACTTGCACCTGTAAGTAACACTGTTTTTTGTGAAATTTTATTGTTATTAGAAATATTGATAATTGACTAACCGGAAAAAACAGCAGAAAGTTTAAAAAATATTGTTGGTTGCACCACACGACTGAATCAAGTCTAGCGCGAGCGCCCAATTGGGATGTTACAATGCAACTGACGCGCAGAAGATATAGCCTTTCAAACGGCTATTGTGGGCCTACTGACTTCATGGTTGATTGATTTTTAAAACTTTATCATGTGAAGATCTTCAAGTGTAATTTTGATACGAAGAAACAATTCAAAATTGAAAAATCATTTTTTTTTTATTTCCAAATATGCCAGTTATACGTCTGGATAGTTTCTTTTGCTGTTCAGTATTATAAACCACTGACCTGTTGATAATTTGTGACAGCTTTGATAAGCTTGGATGCAGTAATAAGAACAATATCTTCATCTGGACACAATGATGACAGCTGAAATTAAAAGAAATCTACTAAAAGGTTACAAACAACAAGAAGTATCTACATGACTGAACATCATACAACAGACAACTTTTACCTCCTCACAGTATCAGCATCATTTAAGTTAATGTTAAAACAAGACAGTGCACTTGACTATTTAACTGCTTCTAGGCCAAACAAGGGCCATAACTTGGCAAGATATAATTTATGTAACTGAGTTACAATTTATAACAAATTAAAATTTTATTATGGCAATGATAACAACATGCATGCAAAACTTTACCAAATTTTCTAAGTCAAAAAAGGTCATTATTTGAATTCAGTTCAACAGTTATCACACTTGGTTATTTCAGTAGGTCTGGTTACTTGGAAGAACTGTGTGAAGTTTCAATCCAAAACATACTGAGAGACAGTTTGATAGTTAGTTGCATGCAAAACTTTAGTAAAACAAGAGGGCCAAGATGGCCCTAGGTCGCTCACCTGAGAAACATACCATAACAGTGTAAACATGTTTGACCTAGTGATTTCATGGAAACAAATATTCTGGTCAATTTTCATTAAGATTGGACCAAAAGTGTGGTCTCTTGAGTTTAAACAAGTATTTTCTTAGATATGACCTAGTGACCTAGTTTTTCTCCCAGATGACTCATATTCGAACTATGATCTAGATTTTATCAAGGCAATCATTATGACCAATTTCACGAAGATCAATTGAAAAATACAGTCTCTCTCGCATACACAAGGTTTTTCTTTGATTTGACCTAGTAACCTAGTTTTTGAACGCAGATGACCCATATTCAAAATCTTCCTAGATTTCATCAAGGCAATCATTCTGACCAAATTTCATGAAGACCAATTGAACAAGAGCTGTCCATAAGACAGCCAAGCTCGACTATTCGAAATATTGTCCCAGAAGCAGGAAAATATTACCTAAAAAGGTTAAATATCAAAAGATTTTTAAGTTCAAATGGGGGAATAATTTGACCAAAATGCATATCAGTTATGGGACTTGCTGCTATCAACTAGTTTTATAACCCCGAAGGCACATGTGAAGTTTCAATTCAATATCTGCATTAGTTTTGGAGATAGAAACTTGCATGTAAAACTTTAACCAGAATTTTCAAAGTCCAAAAGGGGGCATAATTTGCCCAAAATACATGCCAGAGTTAAGGGACTTGATCCAGTGAGGTTATTAATTGATATAGAAAAAGAAAAAATAAGTTTCAAATCTATATGCCTTTTAGTAATAGCTGTATGTACTTGCACGCAAAACTTTAACCAGAATTTGCTAAGTCCAAAAGGGGAAATAACCTGGCCAAAATGAAGGTCAGAGTTATGGGACTTGCTGCTATCAACTAGTTTTATAACCCCGAAGACACATGTGAAGTTTCAAATCAATATCTGCATTAGTTTTGGAGATAATAACTTGCATGTAAAACTTTAACCAAAATTTTCTAAGTCTAAAATAGGGCATAATTTGCTCAAAAAACATGTCAGAGTTATGGGACTTGACCCAGTGAGGTTGGTAATTGATCTAGAAAAAGAAAAAATAAGTTTCAAATCTATATGCCTTTTAGAAATAGCTGTATGTACTTGCACGCAAAACTTTAACCAGAATTTTCTAAGTCCAAAAGGGGGCATAATTTGGCCAAAATGAAGGTCAGAGTTATGGGACTTGCTGCTATCAACTAGATTTATAACCCCGAAGACACATGTGAAGTTTCAAATCAATATCTGCATTAGTTTTGGAGATAATAACTTGCATGTAAAACTTTAACCAAAATTTTCTAAGTCTAAAAGGGGGCATAATTTGCTCAAAAAACATGTCAGAGTTATGGGACTTGACCAAGTGAGGTTGGTAATTGATCTAGAAAAAGAAAAAATAAGTTTCAAATCTATATGCCTTTTAGAAATAGCTGTATGTACTTGCACGCAAAACTTTAACCAGAATTTTCTAAGTCCAAAAGGGGGCACAATTTGGCCAAAATGAAGGTCAGAGTTATGGGACTTGCTGCTATCAACTAGATTTATAACCCCGAAGACACATGTGAAGTTTCAAATCAATATCTGCATTAGTTTTGGAGATAGTAACTTGCATGTAAAACTTTAACCAAAATTTTCTAAGTCTAAAAGGGGCCATAATTTGCTCAAAATACATGTCAGAGTTATGGGTCTTGACCCAGTGAGGTTGGTAATTGATCTAGAAAAAGAAAAAATAAGTTTCAAATCTATATGCCTTTTAGAAATAGCTGTATGTACTTGCACGCAAAACTTTAACCAGAATTTTCTAAGTCCAAAAGAGGGCATAATTTGGCCAAAATGAAAGTCAGAGTTATGGGACTTGCTGCTATCAACTACTTTTATAACCCCGAAGACACATGTGAAGTTTCAAAACAATATCTGCATTAGTTTTGGAGATAGTAACTTGCATGTAAAACTTTAACCAAAATTTTCTAAGTCCAAAAGGGGGCATAATTTGCTCAAAATACATGTCAGAGTTATGGGACTTGACCCAGAGAGGTTGGTAATTGACCTAGAAAAAGAAAAAATAAGTTTCAAAGCTATATGCCTTTAATTGATGGCTGAATGTACTTGCATGCAAAAACTTAACCAAGGTGTGACGCCGACGCCGACGCCGACGCCAACGCCAACGCCAGGGTGAGTAGAATAGCTAGACTATTCTTCGAATAGTCGAGCTAAAAATACAGTCTCTATTGCATACGCAAGGTTTTTATTTGATTTGACCTAGTGGCTTAGTTTTTGACCGCAGTTGACCCATATTCAAACTTGACCTAGATTTCATCAAGGCAATCATTCTGACATAACTTTATGAAGATCAATTGAAAAATACAGCCTCTATCGCAAACACAAGGTTTTTTCGTTGATTTGACTTAGTAACCTAGTTTTTGACCGCAGATGACCCACATTTGATTGTGACCTAGAATTCATCAAGGCAATTATTATGACCAAATTTCATGAAGATCAATTGAAAAATACAGCCTCTATCGCATACACAAGGTTTTTCTTTGATTTGACCTAGTGACCTACTTTTTGACCCCAGATGACCCACATTCAATCTCGAACTAGATTTCATCAAGGCAATCATTCTGATGAAATTTCATGAAGATCAATAGAAAAATACAGCCTCTATCACATACACAAGGTTTTTCTTTGATTTGACCTAGTGACCTACTTTTTGACCCCAGATGACTCATATCCAAATTTGGTCTAGATTTCATTAAGGCAATCATTCTGATGAAATTTCATGAAAATCAATTGAAAAATACTGCCTCTATCGCATACACAAGGTTTTTCTTTGATTTGATCTAGTGACCTAGTTTTTGATCCTAGATGACCAATTTTCAAATTTGGCCTAGATTTCATCAAGGTAATAGTTCTGACCAAAATTTATGAAGATCAGTTGAAAAATACAGCCTCTATCGCATACACAAGGTTTTTCTTTGATTTGACCTAGTGACCAAGTTTTTTACCCCAGATGACCCATTTTCAAATTTGGCCTAGATTTCATCAAGGTAATCATTCTGACAAAATTTAATGAAGATCAGTTGAAAAATATAGCCTCTATCACATACACAAGCTAAATGTTGACAGAAAGACGACAGACATCGAGCGATCACAAAAACTCACCTGAGCAGCTAAAAAGAGCCATAATTTGAATTAAATTCAAACAAAAGTTATCTAACTTGATTAATTCAGTAGGTTTGTTGGCTAGGACGCCTTGTGTAAATTTTCAGTCCAATACATGTCATTCTGAGATGTTGAATGTAATTGCCAAAAAATATTTAAATTAAAAATAGAAACAACAAAAATAATGATATTTTATTGGATTTTATTTTCAGCACAACAAAAATCGAAAGAACAGCAAGAATGACTCCACTCTCCACTGCATAGGTAGAATTTATTCCCGTTGTCAATGTAAACTCTACTTTCTTTTTCAATCTGACTAAAAATTAAACAAGTGTTTCTTCCCAGGATTTTGGGCTTAAATTCAGGGTACATACTACATGGGTATCTATGGTACCATTAACTTATGAACACTAGATTTCACATTATGCAACATTAATCTGTAGTCCACAATGCTAAAAAGAAAAGCATTTCTTCTATTATTTGAAGGATATGGATTCAAGAAAAAGGATATTTCACTGCTTGTGAGGTGTGTATGGAAAAATCCAGCTCTCCAGTAACTGTTCATGTTGTAGCTTGGCAGAGCCTTGTTACCGCCTACACAGTTAATTACCCTCAAGCTGGTTATTCAAAACAAAGAAGTATAAAATACACAGAATGGCAATTGGCTGTAATATCGCGTGATTTCGTCAATCCGCGTTATCTTAGTAAAAACAAACATCGGCGAGCATGGAGTTACAATTTGTACCTTTAAAACTACATTTAAAATACATGTTAGCTTCTAAAACAACATTAGTTTAATGTGAAATAAGTCTTAAGACACAAAGTACACTTTTCTTACCATCAAAAGAAATTTGGTCATACGGTGATAATTAATTTACCGATGAATAATTGCTTTCGCATACAAAATGGCGCGTGGAGAACGCGTCACTTCCGGTAAACGAGATCTCATTCAGTAGTCACGGGCTGTTGGCGAGATTTGCTCTATATGCCTTTCAAGTTGCCGATCTATTTATTTTTATAGCTCTTTCATACATGTGATAAGTTCAGAATCCCAAAACTGGAGGTTTGCCATTTTTCAGCTGGAGTTGGGGTCTCAAAACTGGAGGTTTTTCATGGACATAAATTAAGCGCGCCGACACATAACTTAGAGGCAAAATCCAACATTTTTGGCCACAAAATAATGTATATAAGTCTACACTAGAAGAAACAATCCTCATAACTCCTGATTTGAATTTTGACAGAGCTATGCCACTTTTTAACTTCATTTTTTTGTTTGTTGAAGTTTTATATAATGTCTAATATCTCTGTTACATTCAAGGCTATTGACTATTATGCCCCTTTTACTGGCAAAGCTTTAATTCAGAGTCAATCACTGAGAAAAGTCGAGCATGCTATCTTACAGAAGCTCCCTCTTGTTCTAACTTTAAACTTTCTTAACAGATTAAATTTGTAGAAACAAAGTCTCAATTTAGGTCTGACATGAAGGTGAACATGCATTAACATCATTCTACCCGAGGACTTAAAAAAAAACGAAGCTCTAAATTGGTCTGAACACAACTCATAAATATTGTAAATTCCTTACCCCACCCACTTTTGTATAAAAATACTGATGATTTTGACATGAAAAATAGAAAACAGAAATGCATCAACGTGTATTTACCCTTACCATAATAATGTAGATTGATGTTATCAAATAAATGAGTGTGTGTTTTCATCCAGTTTTCAATGAAATATGTCCGATTTAGTAGCAAATTAATTTGGTAAACATTGGAAGAAAATGGCGTGACTCCATAAGGGGAAATAACACTCCTGTTCTAAAAATAGTAATGGGTTGGTTTTTCCAACAATTATTTTAGATGTGATTTTATCACCGAGCAAAATTTTTCTTTGAATAATCAAATTCATTTCAGTTGGGAATTATTTCTTATGACTGGGAGTTTTTTGCTTCAAACTGGTAAAAAATGGAGCTTTAATTGGCATTGAGAATGGGCAGATATTCGGCCACGCGTGAGACAGGTGGAAAATGCCCTGCTTGTCTAATCCCTTATCAAAACAAACAATTAAAAATTCACCTGTGAAAAACAACTCTTTCCTCCAGCTACATGTGTGTCAAACATGTATAATACACAACAGTCGGTGACACTGATTTACTATGCAAACATGTTTGGCACTCCTCGGTAATTATCAACACAGTCATAATACTGATTTTTTTTTTATTTTTTTTGAAAAGCGGGAGAAATATGGTTTTGGTCGGGAGACGGGAGGCAAGGTGAAAAAATCGGGATTTTGACCCTCCCGCGCGGGAGATCACATGTATGGCTCTTTGTTCCGAAACATTACATCCTACACGGATACGATTGAAAAACTGATAATAAACATTCAGTTAAGAGTATATTTTGCTTTGATTCCTAATTTCATTAAATTAATACGATACCGGCTGAGGGCAAATGAGGTCATGCTTTTCAACAATACTGGAAAAACCTCTGTTGGATTTTTTCTTTGAATAAGCCGTGCCTAATTAAATAACATTTTCTTGGAAAAATTGAATTCATCTTACGTGGAATTTATTAAATTACTGATTGACTGCCTGCATGATTAATGTAACAGGCAGAGCAAACAAGACTGGTTATCTGCGCTGAACATTTGGTAAAACATACAGATTGGTTATTTTCGCTTAATAACATCCACTACAACTTTCTCTGAGGCTGATACTTGTCTGGTTATATGTAACAAGATCTTTTGTCACTTTCCATGAAGTGTTAGCCAAATTTTTCATTTCAAAATGTTGTCAGTGTCTTAATTTGCATTCTTACAGTTTCTGCACATGTGACACCTGCGATTCCACCTCCAATAACTGCATATTTGTAGGACATTCTGAAAACACAAAATTGCACTATTTAACTGAGGAAATATCTACCTCCACACCGTATAAAATCTTGATCAGATAGGCGCTTCCGTATTTTACACTTCACTTCCCTGAATATGCGCTACCACATTTTGTTTTCGTATGTTTGTAGCAAATGTGTCATGCATTATATAAAACTTTTAAATCTACAGGGTACAAGTAATGCATTTTCGTACCGAATGAGAAGCAGTAAACATAACCGGCTACAATGAGTTTCCCCGATTTTGATTGCAAAATTGCATAAACAAGATTAATGGCGTGAACATACTGTAGTAATTTGCACGACGTACCGATAAAATGTGACCGGCTTAAATCAAAACAAAAACAACAAGGAGCAAAAGAAAGCGAAACAATATATCGGCCAAATGATGGATTCACCACTCAATTTGGTATGTCATGTTGATAAAAACAAAAACATAGACATACAGAATGTGTTGCCATATGCGTGATTCGCAAAACTAACGCAGAAAACGACAGAATCTGTAATCTTCCACAGACCACCTCACCACTAACGGAATTTGTAATCTTCCATAGACCACCTCACCACTAACGTCTAGACTCCCCCTTCAGTCTAATTAGTCCAAATAATAGGACGTTTCCTAACAGGGCTAGAATGCACTTTACTGATACGCTTCCTGCTAGGATTTTAAAATGCAGGGTGTGCTTGTTACAGTCATTTAAAAAAAAATGTAACAATAATCTGATCATTAAAGAAAAAAGGGGGTGTGGGGGCAGTAGCCCCCATTAGAATAATTCAATAAATGGGGAGTATTTATTGAATGTGCGTACCGGTAAAGTGCAGGTGTCCCCCTAACAGAAATATGCAGACCCAATAATCTCCATTACAATAGGGTATATCCACTAACGTATGCCTACATACCTCCACGTGTATTCATAATTTTAACATGTCCAAAACATTGTGGAATGATACTTATTTCACTTGGGCATTGATTACTTTTTACTCGGACTTTATCATAGACTCCCTGTGTAAAATCTCAAACTTTTAAGTAAAATAACTAGGTATTAAATCGATACAATATTTCAGTAATTTGACTTCTAAAATATTGTGATATTTATTTCTAAAGTCACTATATGTTCATTGTCAATATACTTAGTTATACCATGTGGAAACTGGCAGGTACTCGAAAATGCAGCTCTCTGATTGGTCAATTATAACCCCTAATGTGCTGTGATGTCATGATAAAGTTATGAATGATCACGCTTTTGGAGTCTTAAACAATTCTGGATGCGGAACTGCAAAGTTCATTTCATTTCATGTATATTCAGTGGTTTTAACAATGATAAATACATCTAACCTGCTTAACGTCACACTTAAGTGACTTTAAACCCCATGATATCAGCGTATTTTGATGATGTCGTCGCAAGATCAAGACTTGACAGTTTTCATGCATTATAGCAAAAGTTTGAATTTTTCTTTCAAAACTTATCTTTTTATTGAGGTAGTTCTGCACATTCAGATCAAAATTTTTTCCTACAATTTTGAATTTGAGTAAACCCTGATTTTTCAAAACTTCAGAACATACTTAGAAAATTCAGCAAATAAAAAGATAGGGTTATGTGTTTTGCTAGACTGATTTGAAAAATTTTGACCTCACTCAATTTTTCACAACAGGAGTCTAATGGAAAATCATAACTTTCATAGCATTTTCATTAACAGAAATTTTTCTACAATGATGTAAAATTATAATTTTAATAACACTTCTCACAGTCGTAAATAAACATATGGTCTATAATGTGATGAAATAAAATGTATATGTCCGTGTTCTTGTTTTTGAAATATTTGACAATGATCAAAGTGAACGGCTCATTTAAAGCTAATTTTAAGACATTATTTCGAATTATTTAACATGTCAGATGTTTTGTTTTAATATCATGCTTTAACTTTAGAAAGATGGTAACATTGCCATTGTAATAAATTTACGCACAGGTTACCATTAATTCATAAAATGATTTTCATTTCCATACGCTGAAACCAGCACTTCCAGTTTATCATACGTGCAGAAATACCTTAAAGAGAATATCAGCATTGCCATAAATAGGAAACCTGTCTTGTACATAATTTTGAAAAGTAGGCCTAAGCAATTTTATTTTGTCTATTATCGTCCTGAAATGTTTTACTGCAAAGTAGCTGTTCAGTTAGAAAGCAACAACAACAAAACGGTGCTAAAGTAGAAAATATTCTTGACGCTTGAGTCGAATGATATATATGTTTCCTTTGACATATGCACTTATACATTACTTATAGATGGAAAAACATTCAGTTTTCCCATATAAGTTAACCATTTTGAAAACTGAAGGGACCTCTGATTGGATGTTTTCAGCCATATGGAATTTAATGGTTTTAAATAAAAGTTGTGATAGAAACAGAAAATAAAATACTTTCTTAAGTGATACATTTTACAATTCCGAGCTGACAGAGGCATCATTTTTTACAAAGAGAAATAGCCCTTTGTTCAATCAATGAAAAAGAAACAATAAAACAACACAGAATCTTTGCATCACCTATGATCAAATGCTCCTCTTTTCAGGATAAAAGAAATATACTCTGAGAGAAAATACTTATACAATGTCAATGTCATAGATCTACATCTAATGCAACCAAATAGCCTCAGATCTCTCCAAAGAAAATGAAATTTTATCACACCTGATGACTGGATAATAAAAAGATTGTAAGGATCACTAGGGAAGCCAGTATTATTTATAGGAAGTTTACAGGTATATGCAGAGTTGTGCACATTGGTTGGGAACTCTTGAGTTCCCGGAGATATTGATCATGTGCGACTGTCACCGTTTGAAAAGTGGGCATGTGCAGTTAATAGTCTACCAAATGCCGTGCTTTGTTCTTTGTAGTATATTGTTCAGTTCTGATTATTTTACTTGTCAAGAACTTTATAATGTTATGCTGGAAATAAAATGATGAAAATGATTAAGAAAATATTTACATTTACTATATTATTGCCCTGTAGGATGATCCCTGATTACATATATTTAATAGAAATCACATAACATTAATTTTCAAAGTTATAAACAATACCAGTGCAATAATATCAAAAGATTGAACGTGCGATCTGACGTATTTCACAAAAAAAGGCATGAATAAAATAGCGCCATTAAAGTAATCTTAAGAATTAGCAATCAAAATTTCAAAATGATAGTTGGTACTATAGTACTTGTTTTCCGTTGGATTTAAGGATAATTTTATTTTAAATTAAAATCAAGAACTGTACTTTCATTGGAAGGAAAATTAAAATTTATCATAGCAGGTCTTTTTGGCTGTTCTGTCTATTAAATTTACATTTGTATTGTAAATCTTGATAGAAATTTTAGTATAATTATAATTTTCTTATATTTATGGAAAAAAACCTCATGTTTTTGTAGAAAGCTTCAATCTGTATAAATGTACAAGAAATTAGGAACTTTAGATTATCTCTTACACAATTTTGTAACCTCACAAGATGTCTGATGTCATTCTTGTATGCATACATGTGTCTTTCACATGCTGAGATAAATTTGTTGCAAAATGCATACAGGTATTTCAATGTACAATATAAATAGGGATAAAATACAAAGAAAACTTGTTTGTTTTTTTGTGAATATATGGAAATAGGTCAATTTTTGCATTTTCAAAATACAAAGACAAATACCCTATATAATATTGTGCTTGGTTTTTAAGAAGTGTGTATTGCTTTTCAGGCTCACCAGCAAGGAAGGAAAGCCGACATGTTGTTAAAGTCAGGAAAGTATGAAGAAGCTATCACTTGCCATAACAGAGCTGCAGGTTTGTGTGCTTTTGTTTACCGTGCTTAATGTTCAAAATTTGTAGGATCTTGCAAAGTTTGTAAACTGCCATGTTGTAGCAGCAATATAAAATTTTCTTCTAAGGGAAGAGTTTCTAGCTTGTAGCTCCAGAGCCAAATGCTTAGGATGAGTTGTTAGTGGGTACTAGCATTTTTTTTTCCTGATCACCCATAAATGAATAAGCAGTCATGTATCCCCAAAATGGAAAAACAAAAGAAAAAATATATAAAAAATTCCTCAGTACAGGCACAAACAAATTATAAGTGATAACTCATTTCATATATATATATAGTTTTAAACTTGGTTAATTATAGGGTCTGATTTAAAAAGGAAAGTCAACAGTTGGGTCCAAAGTCAATTGTCAGGCCGCGAAGTGGAGAAATGGGTCTTTTGGCAGTCCCAACTGTTTTTTTATCACTTCACCTATAGTTTAGGGGGCGGGGGCTACGGTTACCCCTATGCAACTAGCCTAATGTGTTAGGAACCGGTAAGTGGGTCTCTGATTGATAGGTCAAAATTTTAAAATTTATATAGGGACCCTTTATTTAACCATATGGAAATATATATATAAACAAAATGAATTTATTGGTCTTCTTTGAATAATTGTTTTCAGATCATATATGTAAATATAGAGGATATAAAATTTTGTTTGTTTCAGGGTAATATCAAAATTTATTTCACCAAGCGAAAATCAGGTGCAATGTTTTCACGAGTGGTGCAGCCACTAGTGAAAATTTAAAATCTGGTTCTCACTAATGAAAGATATTTCAGCCTTAAATGTTAAACAAAAAACTTTCTTTCTATTTAATGTCTTTTAAATAGCTTTTACTAAATTATACCAGCTTTACCTGCAAAACATCACACATTAAGCAACATCACAAACAAAATGAGGACATCACAATATTAACCCTTACCCAGCTAAATTTCTATAATGAACATGTCCATCTTCCAGTGTGGACAGTACGATTAACTTTTAAAAGGGGTGCTTACCAAAAAGATTCTGGCTGAATAATGAACAGTGCAGATCATGATCAGACTGGACAGATGTGCAGGCTGATCGTGATCTATACTGACCGCAAAGGCAAAACAGAACATTTCAATATAGTTTTAGTTCTACCTATATGCAGTGATGTTCTGAGGGTAGCTTATTAATAAAAGTATCAAAAAGAAAATTTATGTTAACTCAATTTCATCGTAGAGAACCATTGCACATTAAATTGCACTGAGCTATGGTTCCTCTACACTAGTACTGTTACTAGTTACATGTAAGAAAACTTATAGGTGCTGTTGTAACTACAGGTAATGCTTATCTAAAATTGTGTTTTGTAAAATCAGTTTTATACAAATTAGTATTGACAGAATATATTCCATTAAGCTACAGTATCTCTTAGCATCATCCAGGGTAAAATCTTAACATATAATGTGCTAACCTTTTTCCTGATCTTTTCAGAATATTTACTAGAAGCGATGCAGCAAACAAAGTATTCTACAGCTCTTGATTCTCTCCAGTTACAACATGCACATCACCTAAAACAGACGGACAAACTGTATGACAGGCAGAGACGAGCTCTTATGTTACAGATTAAACAGAACAAATTACAGCTTTGTCACCAGTCTACACAAACTTACATTCAGGTATAGAACCTCATGACTGCAAATAAGGTATTGAAGAATTAAGGACCCTTGGATTCTGGCGAAATGTTGTACCACATTATTGATGCATGAAAGTGTTTTGCCCTATCTACTGTGACAGTTTTAAAGTGATTCCAATGATCTGTATGTAGGGTAGATGTGCATGACATTATCTTTTATGGGGTCAGTTGAGGCAATTTAGAGTTACACACTCATAGACTTAGATCTTATTTCCTCTGACTGGTGTGTAAATCACTTTTAGTGATAACTTTATTTTGCTGCATACAAATATACATCATGCAGATTTGTCACATTACCTAGAGGGTTAAATTCCTTTTCATCTATGTTTCATCTATGTTTCACTGTTTCAGCATTTTTACAAGGTTATATATGAAATGGCCTTTTAATAATATTATGTAAACTGTTTAAAATAAGTTATAACAGAAGGATACATTTTACATAAAATTAAAAAATACTGAAATTTTTTGGAAATAAACCTTTTGACAATTTATTTTATGTTCTTTGTCTTTACAGGGACCAGTGGTACCAGCAAGTACGGAATCATCTAGTACATTCCAAAACTCTCCGCCAGGAACCAGTCCACAGCATTTAGTTGAAATGCATTCTGGGATGGAAAATCCATCTCCACTCGACGAGGATTCCATTTATAGAACTTTGACTGAACAGGATTCTCTGATTGGTCTATTGCTGAGGCGGAAACAAAACCTCAGTGGTAATACATCATTCCATTCTGGTGTTCCGGTGGAGAGGGTTTTCTACTCTAAATCAGGGGAGGCAAATCAGGGGAACAAGGTTGAAAAAGAGACAGAAGACTTGAGATTTCATAATGAAGATTTGAGAAAACATGTGCAACAGTTACTCAAGGAGGTTGAAGATGTCAAGAAAGAAAATAAACTGTTGAAAGAGAAACTAGAAGGGACACAGCCAATATTTAGTGATGTAGGGGATTGCGATATACATCTCATTCCTGATTTACCTCCCCTGGAAATGCCTCAGTTTGATCTTGACCTTCTTGAACAGGAAAATAAGAAAAAGGCTGATGACTCTGAAACAGATGTATTTGGGATGTCTCCTTTATAGCCAATACCTCTCTGATATAATTGTTAAAAACCCAGATTTTATTCTGGTCATCAGTGTCAATGAAAAACATCTCGTAGCCATGGCAAGAAAAAATTTAAAACTGCTCTGTCTGTATTTAGAGCGAATCGAATATCTATATTAACATGGCTCCATGGACAAATATGTATGACACATGAGGTTACAATTTCTAATGGACTAGCATAGCAATGACATGGCATAAAGGTGAGACATTCCAGAGGTACCAACGTCTGTTGGTTGTAGTTGTTTACACATGCATCACATTAACATCATCATATGAAATACATGTAATTTACAAGTTGTTACCATGGCAAGCATGCATTGTGAGGCAACATTAAAATGTTTGCTATTTAAGCAGACATCTTCGGGTGACTGTTTTGTTGATTTTTACTTCAAAACATTACACCATTGGATCAATTAAAACAAAACTGTAAATGTAAGATATAAATTTTGGTTTTGTAATTTTCTTTTGGGGGTGAAGGACAAGGCTGCATATAATGAATGAACTTCAAACTTACCCAAATATTTTATACTTAAATTTTTGTGTAAGCCACTTAACATGATTTACTGCAAGCTCATTTAATTTTGTAGGCACAAAATTTCGTGGTTTTTGGTCAAATCTGCAATTTTGTTTTGGTATAATTTATGGATTTCAACTTTTGAATTTGTTAGACTAAAAGTAGTGGATTAGCTCAACCACAAAATTCATGAAAATTAGTCTGTCATGAATATCAATTACCCTGCTTAATTTCTATAATGAACTTGTCCATCTTTCAATATGACCAGTACCATAACTGTTAAAAGGGGTGCATACCAAAAAGATACTGACTGAATGGCGAACAGTGCAGGTCATGATCAGACTTCATGGATGTGCAGGCTGATCATGATCTACACTGGTCGCAAAGGCAGAATCAGTCGTGTCCAGCATGATAAGGGTTAATGATTTCACTATATTTATTAATCATACTAATTCACATACAAGACTTTTACCTCCAAAGGAAGTTATGAGGTGCTTTTCTGTGTACACTTCCAGTTCTGATTATACAGCAGTGATATGTCTTGTAACATCTCAGTAGCCTATTGAAAATCGTAAAACTTGTGCATTTGTTAACTGCCATGCATTTAGTAACCAAATTTATTAAAGTTAAAAGATGTGCATTCCCTTTGTTGATGTTAGACTTGGCAACATCTTTAGTGAAATATGCTTATTTAAGATATGTTTGTTGTTCAGTGATGAGTAAATGCGTATACATTCATCTCAATAATTGGAAATGAAAGTGAATTTTTTTATATTTATTATGTTATAGGTTATTAGATTTGTATTGAGAAATACGTACGCGTTCTTTTATGGAGGTATTGCACGACTTTATAAGCACAATATTATTCTGTAAAAGATCAAGTCAATATTTCTCAATACAGATCCAACAATGTCTTTATTGCATACGCATATATATAGATACAGTAATTGTTATATACATATAAATTTATTCTTTAGCCTGGGTGAAATTAAAAATATTGTTAAAGTGATGCGACTCACCTGGTTTGAAATTTGCTAGCCATTATTGAAAGATATTGACATCTGTAATATTGTAAGTACACGGAGCCTGAAAATGTGTTGTTGATAGATTTGCTGATAGCATTCAATGTTATGTAAAACTCTTGTAAGTGGACCACCTGCCCCTGAAAGTCAAAGTTAGTCGAGTGCAGCAAATCTAACTACCGGTAACATCAAATTTCAGTTATTAAAGAAATTCTTTATTTAAGCATTTACATTGATACTGAATATTCTACAGTGTAACAATGTATGTGAAATATTTAAAATGAAAAAAAAACTTAAAATGAATCTGTAAGTTTGTATAATAAAACTTACCCAGGTTATCAGTGTGCACAAGCTAACACTTGAACATTTGTAACTTGATTTGATTATTTCTTTGAACAATTTCAAGGCTATGTAGAATCTGTAAGCTGATAACACTCCATTTAAACTTCATTTTGTTGGATTAGTTCTGTTGCTATTTTTGTTATCCCCCGACGAAAGTCGGAGGGATATAGTTTTGGCGTTGTCCGTCCGTCCGTCCGTCCTTCCGTCCGTCTTTCCGTCCGTCCGTCCTTCCGTCTTTCCGTCCGTCCGTCCGTCCGGAGCCATATCTAGGAAATGGTTGGGAATATTTATTTAAAACTTCATATACATGTTCACCACAATGAGTTCTTGCGGCCCGTCAAGTTTCAGTCAGATTGCCCAAGTAACACCAGAGTTATGGCCCTTAGAAGTTTCTAGTGTTAACTATATAGGGTACTATAAATATGGCAATTTCTGCATCATAACTTTTGATATATTTGACCTAGAACTATGAAACTTAAACAGAATTTAGATCACCATAATGTGGTTGTGTACACACAATTTCATTTGGATTTATTTGTAAATTAAGAGTTATTGCCCTTTAATTGTATAAAAATCCACATATTTGTACATAACAAACTTACCATTTGGTAGAATTTCATTAAATTTCTTTCATTCTTTTCCATGAACATTTATTGTAAACATGTGAAGTTGTGTACCCACACCTGGTCACCCCCTTAGCTTGATCACCCCATCCCCCGACCCCCCCCCCCCCCCCCCCCCAAAAAAAAAAAAAAAATTCATTCCTTATTTTAGATTTTTTCCAAACAAACTTCATATACATGTTCACCACTATGAGGTATGGGGCCCATCAAGTTTCAGACAGATTGCCCAAGTAACACCAGAGTTATGGCCCTTAGAAGTTTCTAGTGTTAACTATATAGGGTACTATAGATCTATAGATATGCCAATTTCTGCATCATAACTTTTGATATATTTGACCTAGAACTATGAAACTTTAACAGAATTTAGAGCACTATAATGTGGTTGTGCACAGACAATTTTGTACGGATTTCTTTTTGTAACTTCAGAGTTATTGCCCTTTAATTGTCTAAAAATCCACATATTTGTACATAACAAACTTACCATTTGGCAGAATTTCATTAAATTTCTTTCATTCTTTTCTTACATTTATTATAAACATGTGAAGTTGCGCACCCACACCTGGTCACCCACTTGCCTTGGTCACACCCCCTCCCCCTCCCAACCCTCCTCCCCACCCCCCTCCCCAAAAAAAATTTTTTTTTTCATTTGTTATTTTAGATTTTTTTCAAACCTTCCAAGTTGTACCATTCCCCCACCTCACTTCTCCACCCAGTCATGCCCACCACTGATCATGCATCCTCTGCCTCTGCCCCCCCCCCCCCCCCCCCCCCCCTCCCCCCTCCCACTTCATCACCTTTTACCTTTTTTTTTTTTTTTTATTTTAATTTTCAATCAATATTTATAATCAACATGTGAAATTTTGTTTCCTCTCCCGTTCCCTGCACCCCCACCCCTAAAAAAATAAATATAGTCATATATCTATATATAGATATATATATTTCCATTCCTTTTTTTTTTTTTTTTAAATGTTCAAACCTTCAACATGTTAAGTTGTGACTGCACAAACCTTGCCCTCAGTGGTGTTCAAGATATCTTACTTGTGTTCTCTTAAGGACATCTGATCTTTTAAGTTCAAATGTACATGT
Source organism: Mercenaria mercenaria (assembly GCF_021730395.1). Lineage (NCBI taxonomy): Eukaryota > Metazoa > Mollusca > Bivalvia > Venerida > Veneridae > Mercenaria > Mercenaria mercenaria. The sequence continues at coordinate 7,861,391 of NC_069364.1, forward strand.
AAAACAGCAACACCTGGTGCCAAACCACTCAAAGACAATATTTCATTCCAGTTAAACTTCAAGCTCATATTTCAATTAACTGCATTTAATTTTAAAAGCTAAGCTTATTACAGTAAGCATATCCCAATCAAAATAAATTCTTTTGTCAGGATCAAAGTATAATACATTTATTATGTACTCTTTAATTAAACGTTTGTTTTCTGTTAAATTGATTTTGACTAATGAAATTATTTGCTTCTTATTAACATCCTTAACTTTTTGCCGGATATATCTTTTTGCCATTCCTCACCACAAACCCTTTCGGCGGGGGATACCAATTCATCGAATTTGCTTGTTAATAATGCTTTTTGCTATAAAGTCAGCTGTGGTTTATCATTATTCAATATTTATGATTGTACATTGTGATAATTGAAGGGACCATTTGTTTATAAGTTTTGTTACCCGAGACGGGCTGTAGAGAAGATGCATACAAACAGACAGACATGTATTTTGTTTTGTCAGTCGGATTACATACATTTTTTTTCAAAACATTTATAAAAGAAATTAATGAGTATATGAATTTGAGGTTTCCAGAACTTCTGCTTTAGAGAAATGTATAGATGTTTTCAGTAAGGGGATATACCGTCAACTCAGTCAGGGTCAATAGTGTTTACTTCTGTATTTATATTCAGTTACAACACTTTCACACTGAGGGAACAGTTTTTTGTTTCTGTATAGTAAGTAAAACTGAAATATCTTTCAATGAGTAAACAGAAGATTCAAGTTTAAATGTAAGATATGGTGTTCCTTTTAAGTGCCACGTGGCGGCTGTAAAAAGTGTCCTTGTACATGAGCTCATTGTTGTTGATTTTCTGGTCCTCTTGGATCACTTGGTCTATTCAGTGTGATGGTATGATAAAATCCCACTTAGGCTGATGCAGGTGAGTGTGAGAGTTGTTGTAGGTGCATTATATGCTTCCAGAGCATCTTCTTAGATGTCATTTCCTCACATGAAAGCGTTGACAAGGAGAGCAAGTCTTTTATTATGAGTATTACAAAACAAGTGTTTTGAAGTCAACCATCTTTAACTATTCGCTACTAGCAACCTCAGCAAGTTCTGGTCATATATTTAGACATGGGTGGTTTAAAGTCCTTGTAGCTTATATTGGTATGTTAATAGACATTATTACTAGATCTAAAGCATGGGAAGTTTTCATTTGTTGTGGAGGTCTGCTTCAGTACTGTATACATCTTCTGTATGTCCCCAAGTACTAATTGTGAAACTTGTACATGTATACTTAATTACATATTTATTAATATTTGACAATACAGTTTTATGAATGTAGGACTTGTTGTTGTTTATAGCTCACCTGAGCCGAAGGCTTCAAAAGACATTAGTCTTAAAACAGATGGATCAATTTTATTCAGACTTCCCAGAAATAAAACTTACGTTATGCCTTTTGGTTGAAATGTTTTCTTCTACTTTGCCATTATTTTATTATTATTATCCCCCGACGAAAGTCGGAGGGATATAGTTTTGGCGTTGTCCGTCCGTCTTTCTGTCCGTCCGTCTTTCCGTCCGTCCGGAGCCATATCTAGGAAATGGTTGGGGATATTTATATAAAACTTCATATACATGTTCACCACTATGAGTTCTTGTGGCCCGTCAAGTTTCAGTCAGATCACCATAGTAACACTAGAGTTATGGCCCTTAGAAGTTTCTAGTGTTAACTATATAAGGTACTATAAATATGGCAATTTCTGCATCATAACTTTTGATATATTTGACCTAGAACTATGAAACTTAAACAGAATTTAGATCACCATAATGTGGTTGTGTACACACAATTTCGTTCGGATTTATTTGTAAATTAAGAGTTATTGCCCTTTAATTGTATAAAAATCCACGTATTTGTACATAACAAACTTACCATTTGGTACAATTTCATTAAATTTCTTTCATTCTTTTCCATTAATATTTTTTGTTAACATGTGAAGTTGTGTACCCACACCTGGTCACCCCCTTACCTTGATCACACCCCTTCCCCCCCCCCCCCTACCCCCTTCCCTACCCCCCCCCCCCCCCCTCCCCCACTCCAAAAAAAAAATTATTTTAACTTATTTTAGATTTTTTTTCAAACAAACTTCATATACATGTTCACCACTATGAGGTTATTGGGCCCATCAAGTTTCAGTCAGATTGCCCAAGTAACACCAGAGTTATGGCCCTTAGAAGTTTCTAGTGTTAACTATGTAGGGTACTATAGATCTATAGATATGGTAATTTCTGCATCATAACTTTTGATATATTTGACCTTGAACTATGAAACTTAAACAGAATTTAGATCACCATAATGTGGTTGTGCACACACAATTTCTTTTGGATTTCTTTTGTAACTTCAGAGTTATTGCCCTTTAATTGTCTAAAAATCCACATATTTGTACATAACAAACTTACCATTTGGCAGAATTTCATTAAATTTCTTTCATTCTTTTCTATGAACATTTACTATAAACATGTGAAGTTGCGCACCCACACCAGGTCACCCACTTGCTGGTCACACCCCCTCCCCCTCCCCTCCCCCCCCCAAAAAATATATATATATTTTTTATCATTCCTTATTTTAGATTTTTTTCAAACCTTCCATGAATATTTATCAACATGCAAGTTGCACCATTCTCCCGCCTTGCTCCTCTACCCAGTCATGCCCACCACTGATCATGCATCCTCTGCCCCCCGCCCCTTCACCCATTTTTTTTTTTTTTTTCATTTTTAATTTTCCATCAATATTTATAATCAACATGTGAAATTTTGTTTCCTCTCCCGTTCCCCTGCACGATAAAGCCCGAAACGCGTGAAAATGTTCCGAATGTAAATCGGATGAAGTAGGCGCTCCATGTACAGAGTTTGATTATGCGTCTTGAAATCTGGATTTAATTTGAGTTTTTTGTTTACAACAAACAAAAACGATTCAAGTGATTACAATGCTATCTGATTTAGATATTAAAAGGTTCGTTAATAATCAAAAACTCAAAAATACAGTAAAAAAAGATCATCAGATGTTGGAATATTTAAAAAGTCGCTAAAAGAAGCCGTCCCGGACAAAACCTAGAAATTGGAAGATATCAGTCCTGACTGTCTGAATAGCTACCTCAGCAGTTTTTATTTAACGGTTAAGAAACAAAATAGAGAAGATTATGAATGGCAGCGGACGGGCGGTCAGCATCCAAAACATGTCTGCTCTCTAATTCAGTTTTCATCGGATCTTCACCAAACTTGCTGACAATGTTTGTGGGCATAACATCTCGGCCAATTTCAATAACCAGCCAAATTGTACCAGGCACACTTTGATTATAGTCCTTGAATTACTCGAAAAATTGGGAATTTACCCTTGTCCGCTCTCCTGACAGGTGAGCTAAAAACTGGTGGAGGCCAGTTTTCTGCAGTTATTTTGAAGTTTTTTTAAAATGTTTTCATAAAAAGCAGTTTTACGGGGAAGTTTAATGAAGTTATTTTCTAACAGCAGTATTTTCATCATCTTTATGAACAGCAGTATTTAAAAAAACTGCTAAATACTGCTTCCTGAGCGCAAAAGATGGCCGCTCACAGTGAAAACTAAAGCATGTGAAAATGTAAAAATGGATTATAACTGCTCAAATACAATGTTTAATTAACACAAAATGATGCACAAATAGGTAAATAATTGATAACAACTTGAGTTTACTAATAAGGCAGGATTAAAGTGTAAAAATCATGCACAGACTGAATGGATTTATAGGCATTTCCTGGAAACTGGTGAAAATGTGCAAATTCAAAGGATTTACAAGATAAAGGACAAAACCTAGTTCATAACCTGTATAAATGAATCTGAGGTTTTGTATTTAAATAGAAATTCAGCTCATTGTACATTTTATGGATAGTTAAATCATCACAGACAGTTTAATATTCAAAAGAAAGTAAAGAATGAATTACCCCCCTTGGACAAGTTGATGCAAGTTCAAAATTTCAAATATTTAAAATGTTTAAAAGTTCTTCTGCAGTTTTTTGTGATGTCATTTAAATGGTTGAAACAAGAAGTGTAATTTTTTTTTGCAATATTTTGTGATGTCATTTAACTGCATAAAACTGATCCTGCAGTTCTTTTGCAGTTTTTTTGTGACATCATTATACTTCTTAGCTCATTTACACATTTCGGCCAATTTAACTGCATTCTCACTGCATTTACACTGCTTTTCTATTAAATATGTAAATACAGGCATTTGAAGACAATAACTGCTAAAAACTGCCTTTTGAATGCCCTGAAAAGTAATGCTGAAAAACTGCAGTTTTAATGCAAGTTCCTTTTTCCTTTATCTATCAGCTCCTCTATATACATTCTCTTATCCTTGTGCACCATCTTAGAATTGTCAAGTCTGGCAGTATGATGTACTAATGTAGATGTAGATAGTACCACAGTGGTGATATTCCTATGAAATCAAAAGTATGAAACATACTCTTTTTGCTCCAGTCACAGAACATTACCAAATTAGGTAATATTCCAAGGCTACAAACAAAAACTTTTAACCATCATTCAGAGGTTAATGTTCACATGCATGAAATTTTCAATTGACTTATTTAGTATTAACTGGGGTAGACATAGAGAATCAGTCACATTTTTAAAAAAAACATCTCTGTATAGATCACATATAAATAAACTTCCAAAGTACCAATTATATATATATTTATTTATTTATTGACCTTTAAGGTCTGTAGCATAAACACAAGACAAAGCAATATAATATCACAGCGATACCAATGTATCAGAAGTGCCACCCGGGCCCCAACAACTCAAAATCCTGCATCCGCCCGTGGTTACCTCTTTATGTTATTTCACGAAGTGCAGTACCACTACAGTGAAATGATACGCTTTACTGATTACACAAGTCCCAGGACTGTCATTCTTCATACCGTCGGTGGTTGTCGCTGAAAATGGATGTGGCAATTCTTGCATCGTGTGTTGTGGCATTCTTATTATATCTGAACACGTTGGATGCAGATTTTGCATACGATGATAGGTAAGATCATTTGTTTTGTAGCATTATTCAAAACTCACTTTCAAACAAGTGGTCGAGCAAGTTTTAGAGTTACTGGACCATGACGCGATATAAATTAGTATTTTATGCTAATTTAGTTAATTTTTCTGACTTTCTTGACAGATTTTGATGAAATGTGCAAATTTAGTTGTCGTTTTATACTGAATAAAAAAACAAAGACTTGTTATAAACCTTTAATTTTGAAAATACACATGTGTTAGCTATGTAAACAAACCTGCATACATGTTTAAGTAGACAAATTTCGGATTGGTATAATTTTCGGATAATTTAATGTCATCAGCAGTTTTCGTTTTCATTTAAAAACTTTGTTCCATTGTACTCTGTCCCAGATATGTAATAACATATAGGGCACTGTAGGGGATAAGTGGAGATGTCTGTCATTGATGCTGTACTAAGCTAGCACATGTTTTAATTGTTAATTGATTTTCAGGCTTACTGTCACTGAGTGGCTGCTTTTTAATTTCTGACATTTGCAGCCACAGCTACAGTTTGACCTGTCACAATATAAAAACAAACTGTATGCGTCTGATTAGTTCTACTACAGGTTGAGTGAATTTCATAATTTTGTCTTTGCTGGTGTTCTTTTTATATATTTTATTACAAGTTTAATAACTTTATATCGGACCCGGATATAGGTTTCAAATTTTGAAAATCCCCTTTTTGGCATTTACCGCGCTATATTTTCCCCCCTACAGAAAACCGCAGGCTGTTTTGAAAACTTACTGAGTATGCTAGACTAATCGACACTTCCAAGCAAACATGGGCCATAACTTTGCAAGACTTACGCAAATGAGTTATTTTATTACAATTTAATACAAATAAAAATTTTTATTCTGGCAATGTAGAAACTTCAACAAAGTTTTCTAAGTCAAATAAGGGCTATAATTTGAATTTATTTCAACCAAAAGTTCTCTGACTTGGTCATGAATGGACATTAGGTATGTTAGAGGGATGTTGTGTGAAATTTCAAGTAAATATATGTATAGTTTTTACTGAGCTACATCTTGACAGTTGCATATGAAACTCTAATATACAATGTACTTTCTAAATCAACAATGGGCCACAAGTTGTATGAAACTAAACCAAGAGTTATTCAACTTGGTTATTCAGTAGGTCAGATGATTGAGAAGCAGAATGTTTCCATCCATTACGAAGAGTTGTTAACGAGTTTAAATTGAAAAGGGCAATAATCTGGAATAAATTCATGTATAGTCATTAGAATTTCTTGATAAAAGGGACATTACCAATTTGCAAGAAATGATGCAGATGTACTTATGAAATTGGCACCTGATGAGAAGTAAACATAGTTAGCATGATGTAATTATCAGTAGAGAGCAACATGGGTGTAACTTAGGTTGAAAAATATATAATGCGGACTTCGGTAAAATTATTCACTATGTATATTATGGAACATTTTCTTTAAATTTTTTATTTCAAGGGGAAAATATGATCTTCTTGAAGGGAAATTCAAAACTCCATAATGTCTTTGGCATCACAGGCAAGTTACATAACTCTAGCTTACATTATGTCAAAATTATACATCTTATTTGCATAAGAGTTAATATGAAAGTTTGAGAAATCTCTTGACTGAATGCTTTCAAACTTATCACAAGTCTTCAGTGTCAAAATGATCTCACAGAGCAGGTTTCATAACTCTGTCTCATATTTTTATGCCCTGGTGTTGAAATCCCTAGTGGCGTATATAATGTTTGAACTATTCATCAGTCCATGACACTTCCTTGTGTGTTCATTTCCTTATACAGTTCCCAGCTGATTCAGTGGATCTTTGTAAACATCATCAACATGAAGCAGATATATGCATATTGTTGCAACTTTTATGTCCAGTTTATTATACTTGAGTTATGACTCTCTTCAGACTCCGAAATATACATGGTGTACCCAACTGCCCCTACAAGTTTAAGTCCAGTTCAAATGATACTTGGTGCATGATATTCTCATCCCAAAGTACTAAAACTCCGTGTTTGACTTTTTTCTTGAGTTAATGGCTCTTTTGAGATGGAAATAACTGAATGTTGCCAGGTTTTTAGGGAGATTTGATATAGACAGGTCCAGAGGGGTGTGGGTATAGCAAGAATTAAAAATACCGTATTCAGCTTATTTCCCTTTCATATTTCATTAAGTTATACAGTTGTTGGAGTGGAGGTTATGGATATAGAAACGATCCACACATTTTATGTAAGAATGTTAATAGTTAAAACTAGCAGTTGTTCAGCAGTGTCACAGTACACAATTTGCCTGTTATCTGCTTAATTTTCCAGATAAGCATACTCCCAGACTGCTGTAGAAAAATCCCCACCCCCCACAATGGCCACCACCCATCTTTACTCCAGAGTCCTTCATCTACCCTGGCATTTGTACATTTGGTATCCTGGATGCTACACTTTTATCTCTCTTAATTACTGTTTGTTTTTAGACAAATTTTGAAGGGCCAGAAAGTTTATCTTGAAATTGTTCACTTTTTATCTTGACTCTCACTAATGGTCTTGTATTAGATTGTTTTGTTTGCAGAGGATTTCAGCACAGTAACAGTTTGTTGATTGAAGATTACGTGCACTCTTCAGTTAAGTTTAGTTAAGCCTTGTTTCATGCAATTCTCATAATGTCCGCATAATGTTTATGATTTATTTAATCCTTGAGATAGTGTTTTCCTCTTCAAACTATCATGTTGTTTACCCTTGTATGTTTTATTATGCTTGTAAATAAAAAAAAAATCTCTCTGAAAACTACAAAGGGACTTTATTTGTTGGAGATGTTTTTTAGCTCACCTGTCACAAAGTGACAAGGTGAGCTTTTGTGATCGCGTGGCGTCCATCGTCCGTCGTCCGTCCGTGCGTGCGTTCGTGCGTGCGTAAACTTTTGCTTGTGACCACTCTAGAGGTCACATTTTTCATGGGATCTTTATGAAAGTTGGTCAGAATGTTCATCTTGGTGATATCTAGGTCAAGTTCGAAACTGGGTCACGTGCGGTCAAAAACTAGGTCAGTAGGTCTAAAAATAGAAAAACCTTGTGACCTCTCTAGAGGCCATATTTTTCATGAGATCTTCATGAAAATTGGTCAGAATGTTCACCTTGATGATGTCTAGGTCAAGTTCGAAACTGGGTCACGTGCAGTCAAAAACTAGGTCAGTAGGTCTAAAAATAGAAAAACCTTGTGACCTCTCTAGAGGCCATATTTCTCAATGGATCTTCATGAAAATTAGTCAGAATGTTCACCTTGATTATATTAAGGTCAAGTTCGAAACTGGGTCACGTGGGGTCAAAAACTAGGTCAGTAGGTCTAAAAATAGAAAAACCTTGTGACCTTTCTAGAGGCCATATTTCTCAATGGATCTTCATGAAAATTGGTCAGAATGTTCACCTTGATGATATCTAGGTCAATTTCGAAACTGGGTCACGTGGGGTCAAAAACTAGGTCAGTAGGTCTAAAAATAGAAAAACCTTGTGATCTCTTTAGAGGCCATATTTCTCAATGGATCTTATGAAAATTGGTCAGAATGTTCACCTTGATGATATCTAGGTCAGGTTCGAAACTGGGTCACGTGCGGTCAAAAACTAGGTCAGTAGGTCTAAAAATAGAAAAACCTTGTGACCTCTCTAGAGGCCATATTTCTCAATGGATCTTCATGAAAATTGGTGAGAATGTTCACCTTGATGATATCTAGGTCATTTTTGAAACTGGGTTACGTGCGGTCAAAAACTAGGTCAGTAGGTCTTAAAATAGAAAAACCTTGTGACGTCTCTAGAGGCCATGTTTCTCAGTGGATCTTCATGAAAATTGATCAGAATGTTCCTCTTGATGATATCTAGGTCAAGTTCGAAACTGGGTCACGTGCGGTCAAAAACTAGGTCAGTAGGTCTAAAAATAGAAAAACCTTGTGACGTCTCTAGAGGCCATGTTTCTCAATGGATCTTCATGAAAATTGGTGAGAGTGTTCAGCTTGATGATATATAGGTCAAGTTCGTAACTGGGTCATGTGCGGTGAAAAACTAGGTCAGTAGGTCGAAAAATAGAAAAACCTTGTGACCTCTCTAGAGGCCATATTTTTCATGAGATCTTCATGAAAATTGGTGAGAATGTTCACCTTGATGATATCTAGGTCAGATTCAGAAGTGGGTCACGTGCCTTCAAAAACTAGGTCATTAGGTCAAATAATAGAAAAACCTTGTGACCTCTCTAGAGGTCATATTTTTCAATGGATCTTCATGAAAATTGGTCAGAATTTTTTATCTTGATGATATCTAGATCACATGTGCTCAAAAACTAGGTCACTGTGTCAAATAATAGAAATAATGACGTCGTACTCAGTTCAACACTGGGTCATGTGGGGATAGGTGAGCGATTCAGGACCATCATGGTCCTCTTGTTGTAAAATTGGTGACAAAAGAGTCCCTTTTCCTGTCATCAACATTAAAGTTTTGCACGAACTAAGTTTTTGTATCATAAATTGTTCACCTGGTTTGAGTACAGGCAGTGCCCATCTGTAGCTGAAATTTACAGGTCATATAAAAGTGTGTATAGAAGTTTGACATTCTGAAAGGTGGTCCATTCTTGGTTTCTATACCCTCGGCCTGTGCCAGTCTTGATTTCTATACCATCATTGCCTGTGCCAGTCTGGTTTTCTAAACCCTCACGGCCTGTGCCAGTCTGGTTTTCTAAACCCTCGTGGGCCTGTGCCAGTCTGCATGTTTCTATACCATTTGGGTCTGTGTGAGTCTGGGTTTCTATACCCACTGGACCTGTGCCAGTCTGAATTTCTATACCCTCTGGACCTGTGCCAGTCTGGGTTTCTAATTTTCTATACCCTCTGGACCTGTGCCGGTTTTTTTTTTTAGCTCGACTATTTAAAGAATAGGTAGAGCTATTGGACTTGCCCGTGCGTCGGCGTCCGCGTCCCAATTTGGTTAAGTTTTTGTATGTAAGCTGGTATCTCAGTAACCACTTGTGGGAATGGATTGAAACTTCACACACTTATTATGCCCCTCTTTGAAGAAGGAGGGGTATATTGTTTTGCAGATGTCGGTCGGGCAGTCTGTATGTCAGTCGATCCCTAGACCAATCCATTTCTGGATGATAACTCAAGAACTCTTGGGCCTAGGATCATGAAAGTTGACAGGCAGGTTGGTCATGACCAGCAGATGACCCCTATAAATTTTGAGGTCAGTACGTCAGTGGTCAAGGTCACCGTGACTTGGAACAATTAAACAGTTTCTGGATGATAACTCAAGAACGCTTGGGCCCAGGATCGTGAGAGTTGATAGGGTGGTTGGTCATGACCAGCAGGTGACCTCTATTGATTTTGGGGTCATTAGGTCAAAGGTCAAGGTTACAGTGACCCGGAACAGTTCAACTGTTTCCAGATGATAACTCGAGAATGCTTGGGCCTAGGATCATGAAAGTTGATCATGACCAGCAGATGACCCTATTGGTTTGGAGGTCAGTTGGTCAGAGGTCAAGGTCACAGTGACCCGTAACAGTTAAACCTATTGGTTTGGAGGTCAGTTGGTCAGAGGTCAAGGTCACAGTGACCAGTTCAAGTTAAAATGTTTCTGGACGATAACTTGAAAACGCTTGGACCTAGGATCACGAAACTTAAGAGTGGGTTGGTCATGACCAGCAGATGACTGCTATTGATATTGAGGTCAGTAGGTCAAAGGTCAAGGTCACAGTGACCCGGAACAGTTAAACTGTTTCCAGATGATAACTCGAGAATGCTTGGGCCTAGGATCATGAAAGTTGATAGGGAGGTTGATCATGACCAGCAGATGACCCCTATTGATTTTGAAGTCAGTAGGTTCAAGGTCAAGGTCACAGTGGCCTGGAACAGTTAAACCATTTCCGGACAATAACTTGAGAACGCTTGGGCCTAGGATCATGAAAGTTGATAGGGAGGATGATAATGACCAGCAGATGACCCTATTGGTTTGGAGGTCAGTTGGTCAAAGGTCAAGGTCACAGTGATCCGTAACAGTTAAACCTTTTCCAGATGATAACTTGAGTATGCTTGGGCTTAGGATAACGAAACTTGATAGGGAGGTTGATCATGACCAGCAGATGACCCCTATTGATTTTGAGGTCAATAGGTCAAAGGTCAAGGACACATTTTCCCAGAACAGTAGAATTTTTTTGCCAAATAATTAGAGAATGCTTTGGTCTAAGCTCACATTTGATACGAAGGTCACTTATGACCCATAATTATTGATTTGAGGTCAGTACGTCAAACATCCAGTGCACAGTGACCAAATAATTTTTGTTCCTTGTGCTGTTACTTGAGAACACTTGGGCTTAGGATAATGAAACTTGATAGGGAGGTTATCATGACCAGCAGATGACCCCTATTGATTTTGAGGTCAGTAGGTCAAAGGTCAAGGTCACATTAACCCAGAACAGTAGAATTTTTTTTGCCAAATAACTAGAGAATGCTTTGGTTTAAGATCACATTTGATACGAAGGTCACTTATGACCCATAATTATTAATTTGAGGTCAGTACGTCAAACATCCAGTGCACAGTGACCAAATAATTTCTGTTCCTTGTGCTGTTACTGAGTGCTTCAAGCGCGGAGGGGGGCATTTCTTGGTCTACGAGCTCTTGTTCACTGTGATAAACTGACTTACATTGCACAGGTTCCATAACTCTATTTTGCGTTTTTACAAAATTATGCCCCTTTTTCGACTTAGAAATTTTTGGTTAAGGTTTTGTATGTAAGCTGGTATCTCAGTACCCACTAATGGAAATGGATTAAAACTTCACACATTTCTTCACTGTCATGATCTGACATGCACTGTGCAGGTCCCATAACTCCACTTTGCATTTTCTTCAAAATTATGCCCCTTTTTCGACTTAGCAGTTTTTGGTTGAGTTTTTGTATGTAAGCTGGTATCTCAGTCATAATCCACTAATGGGAATGGATTAAAACTTCATGCACTTGTCCATTGTCATGAGCTGATAAGCACCTTGCAGGTTCCATAACCCTGTTTTGCATTTTTACAAAATTATGCCCCTTTTTAGCTCACCTGAGCACAAAGTGCTCAGGGTGAGGTATTGTGATCGCTCACCGTCCGGCGTCCGGCCGTCCGTCCGTTGAACGTCCGTCCACACTTTCCTTTAAACAACATATCCTCCTAAACCAACAGGCCAATTTTGATGAAACTTCACAGGGATGTTCCTTGGATGGCCCCCTTTCAAAATTGTTCAAAGAATTGAATTCCATGTAGAACACTGGTTGCCATGGTAACCGAAAGGAAAAACTTTAAAAATCTTCTTCTCAAAAACCAGAAGCCCTAGAGCTTAGATATTTGGTGTGAAGCATTGCCTAGTGGACCTCTACCAAATTTGTTCAAATCATGACCCCGGGGTCAAAATTGACCCCGCTCCAGGGGTCACTTGATTTTACATAAGAAAATCTTAAAAAATCTTCTTCTGAAAAACCAGAAGCCTTAGAGCTTAGATATTTGACATGTAGCATTGCCTAGTGGACCTCTACTAAAATTGTTCAAATCATGACCCCAGGGTCAAAATTGACCCCGCCCCAGGGGTCACTTGATTTTACATATGAAAATCTTCAAAAAATTTCTAAAAATAAACCAGAAGGCCTAGAGCTTAGATATTTCACATGTAGCATTGCCTAATGGACCTCTACAAAATTTATTCAAATCGTGGCCCCCGGGGTCAAAATTGACCCCGCCCCAGGGGTCACTTGATTTTACATAGGAAAATCTTCAAAAATTTTCTAAAAATAAACTAGAAGGCCTAGAGACTAGATATTTGACATGTGGCATTGCCTAGTGGACCTCTACAAAATTTGTTCAAACCTTGTCCCCTGGGGTCAAAATTGACTCCGCCCTAGGGGTCACTTGATTTTACATAGGAAAATCTTAGAAAAAAATTCTAAAAATAAACCAGAAGGCCTAGATCTTAGATATTTGACATGTAGCATTGCCTATTAGACTTTTACAAAATTTATTCAAATCATGACCCCTGGGGTCAAATTGACCCTGCCCCATGGGGTTACTTGATTGTACATAGAAAAATCTTCAAAATTTTCTAAAAATAAACCAGAAGAGCTTAGATATTTGACATGTAGCATTGCCTAGTGGACCTCTACAAAAAGTTTTCAAATCTTGTTTTTAAAGTTACTTAAAGAAAGTTTCAACTATATTTTCTCATAATTCTTTTGATTGATTTCTATTATGATCTTTTGACCTTGAAGACTTGTCCTTAAGTGCAATGATAACAGGTGAGCGATATAGGGCCATCATGGCCCTCTTGTTCAACTTTTGTATTCATTCATTTGTTCAATGTCATGATATGACATGCAGTGCAAAGGTTCAATAACTCTACTTTGCATTTTTACAAAATTATGCCCCTTTTTCGACTTTTGTATTCATTCATTTGTTCACTGTCATGATATGACATGCAGTGCACAGGTTCAATAACTCTACTTTGCATTTTTACAAAATTATGCCCCTTTTTCGACTTTTGTATTCATTCATTTGTTCACTGTCATGATATGACATGCAGTGCACAGGTTCAATAACTCTACTTTGCATTTTTACAAAATTATGCCCCTTCTTCGACTTTTGTATTCATTCATTTGTTCACTGTCATGATATGACATGCAGTGCACAGGTTCAATAACTCTACTTTGCATTTTTACAAAATTATGCCCCTTTTTTGACTTTTGTATTCATTCATTTGTTCACTGTCATGATATGACATGCAGTGCACAGGTTCAGTAACTCTACTTTGCATTTTTACAAAATTATGCCCCTTTTTCGACTTTTGTATTCATTCATTTGTTCACTGTCATGATATGACATGCAGTGCAAAGGTTCAATAACTCTACTTTGCATTTTTACAAAATTATGCCCCTTTTTCGACTTTTTTATTCATTCATTTGTTCACTGTCATAATATGACATGCAGTGCAAAGGTTCAGTAACTCTACTTTGCACTTTTACAAAATTATGCCCCTTTTTCGACTTTTGTATTCATTCATTTGTTCACTGTCATGATATGACATGCAGTGCAAAGGTTCAGTAACTGTACTTTGCACTTTTACAAAATTATGCCCCTTTTTCGACTTTTGTATTCATTCATTTGTTCACTGTCATGATATGACATGCAGTGCACAGGTTCAGTAACTCTACTTTGCATTTTTACAAAATTATGCCCCTTTTTCGACTTTTGTATTCATTCATTTGTTCACTGTCATGATATGACATGCAGTGCACAGGTTCAGTAACTCTACTTTGCATTTTTACAAAATTATGCCCCTTTTTCGACTTTTGTATTCATTCATTTGTTCACTGTCATGATATGACATGCAGTGCAAAGGTTCAGTAACTCTACTTTGCATTTTACAAAATTATGCCCCTTTTTCGACTTTTGTATTCATTCATTTTTCACTGTCATGATATGACATGCAGTGCACACGGTTCAGTAACTCTACTTGCATTTTTACAAAATTATGCCCCTTTTTCGACTTTGTATTCATTCATTTGTTCACTGTCATGATATGACATGCAGTGCAAAGGTTCAGTAACTCTACTTTGCATTTTACAAAATTATGCCCCTTTTTCGACTTTTGTATTCATTCTATTTGTTCACTGTCATGATATGACATGCATTGCAAAGGTTCAGTAACTCTACTTGCATTTTTACAAAATTATGCCCCTTTGTCGACTTTGTTTTCATTCATTTGTTCACTGTCATGATATGACATGCAGTGCAAAGGTTCAGTAACTCTACTTTGCATTTTTACAAAATTATGCCCCTTTTTCGACTTTTGTATTCATTCATTCGTTCACTGTCATGATATGACATGCAGTGCACAGGTTCAGTAACTCTACTTTGCATTTTTACAAAATTATGCCCCTTTTTCGACTTTTGTATTCATTCATTTGTTCACTGTCATGATATGACATGCAGTGCAAAGGTTCAATAACTCTACTTTGCATTTTTACAAAATTATGCCCCTTTTTCGACTTTTGTATTCATTCATTTGTTCACTGTCATGATATGACATGCAGTGCAAAGGTTCAATAACTCTACAAAATTATGCTTCTATTTCAACTTAGCAGTTTTTTTTGACTTTGTAGTGTTTGATTAAGGTTTTGTATGTTACAGCTGGTATCTCAGTACCCACTAATGGGAATGGATTGAAACTTCACGCACTTGTCCATTGTCGTGAGCAGATAAGCACCTTGCAGGTTCCATAACCCTGTTTTGCATTTTTACAAAATTATGCCCCTTTTTCGACTTGTATTCATTCAATTGACAAGGCTGTTGAATAGTAGAGTGTTGCTGTCGTCCGACACCTCTTGTTTTATACCCTCTGGACCTGTACCAGTCTAGATTTCTGTACTGTATGTGCCTATGCCATTCTAGATTTCTTTACCCTCTGGGCCTTTGCCAGTCTAGGTTTCTGTACCCGCTACTAGTTTCTGTAGCCACTTGGCCTGTGCCAGTCTGGGTGTCTTTACCCTCTGGGCCTCTGTCACTCTAGGTTTCTGTACCCTCTAGGCCTTTGCCAGTCTGGGTTTCTTTACCCTCTGGGCCTGTGCCAGTCTAGGTTTCTTTACCCTCTGGGCCTGTGCCAGTCTAGGTTTCTTTACCCTCTGGGCCTGTGCCAGTCTAGTGGGACTGTGCCAGCCTAGGTTTCTTTACCCCATGGGCCAGTCAGGGTTTCTGGAAGTATTTAACATCACATTTTATGGTTCATGTTAGACTTCTCTATTATGTTTTACTTTCTTATCTGCTTTAACTATGTTTTAAAGATATTGTAATGGGTTATGATTCATGAGAAAAGTAACAAGAACTTCAAAGGAAAGTTAATCAAAAATGTACAGGTGTATTCTATAATGCAAGCAGCTAAATCCTCCCAGTTAATACAATTTTCCAAAACCAGTTGTGTTTCGGGCGTGCATGTTTTATAAATTTACATAAATTAGTTAGAAGTTTTTATTTCATGTTTTAAGAAGGGTTTATGGTATGATGCGGCAATTTAAATGCCTTCATTTACATGTTAACCAGCTTCAGAGACCTGTCAAAATTGTCATAACATGAAAAGGAAGATGGACAATGCAGACATTTTAAAGGTTGTTTGTTATTAAGGAGGTAAAAATTTGCTGACAACTTGTAAGGAATTGTGACATATTTAAAAGAAAAGATGCCTTTTTGGCACAGTAAAAAGAAATAAAAATGAAGGAAATATTTTACAGAGAAAAACAAGGGAAATTAAGTGGCCCTTATTATGAATTACAGATATATATACTAAAACTATAGTCTTATTTCATTAGATTAAATGTCATGTATTATGTTTCCTTCTGTCTTTCTTCTCTCAGCAAAAAATAACAGATTTATAAAAAAAAAGGGGAAATAACTGTACTTGTTTTTTCCCTTCCTATATTATAAAGTTGTTGTAGAATGAAATTTGAAAAAAAATAAAGAGTTAAAAATTGATGTTAATATGTAAAGACGTCATGATCACAGAAATGTTTTCTGGTTCTGAAAGCTGTATATTATCACGACATGTCGTGATTTCTGTATTTGCTGTTTCTTTCTTCCTTGAAGTGACATGCTTACATACATACAAACATACATTGTACTTACAGTCTAGTTAAAGTTGTTCAGTTGAAAGCAAGGTGCTTGCTGTATTTGATCATTGCAAACATTACAGACACTTTATGATGTGTAAAATTAAGCATTCAAATTTGCAGCTAGGATGTTAAAGTTTTTAATTGTAAATGAAATGCCCTTCGGTTTAGTTTCTAGACAGAATTTAAGGAAAATGTATTCATTCAAAAACAGTTAAAGTAAATACATGCATACCAGTCTTCTTATTGTACAAAGTATTACTTGTACTTTGATTAGGAACTCATCTTGCAAGACATTTCCATGGCCAGTTTGATAGGGTGACTTTTTCTATCTTCTGTATGTTCAAAAAGGCTTTTGATATAGAATTCTTTTCTGTAAGGAAGCTGTCAGATTGGCTTGCAGACCTGGTCAGAGCTGATCTACTGGAGAGCAGTAACTGCACATGACTGAAATGTTTTTAGGGACACCTGGGGTCTTCATACACTTTTATGTACATGCGCATGTTCTTTTGTGGGGTTGGTGGTTATGAAAATTGTTTGTTTTTTAGTGTCTGTCTTAACTCTCACCATGCTGGACACAATTGATTCTGCCTTTGCATTCAGTGTAGATCATGATCAGCCTGCACATCTGTGCAGTCTGATTAAGATCTGCATGCACGTCTGTGCAGTCTGATCAAGATCTGCATGCACATCTGTGCAGTCTGATCAAGATCTGCACTGTTTGCCCTTCAGTCAGTATCTTTTTGGTAAGCACCCTTTTTAACAGTTAATGGTACTGTCTAAATTGAAAGATGGACAAGTTCATTATAGAAATTTAGCAGGGTAATGGTTAATTAACATCCACTTTGTATTTTTCTTATCATTTCAGCCGAGCTGTTCAGAAAAACCAGGACCTTGAACCAAAAACACCACTGATAAACATTTTCTACGATGACTTTTGGGGAACACCTCTCACACATTCTGGCTCTCATAAATCATATAGACCTCTCTGTGTGCTCTCATTTCGTCTCAACTATTATTTTGGAGAACTCAACCCTTGGGGCTATCATCTTGGAAATGTCATCTTACATACTATAGTGACAGCCATATTTACAAAATTGTCGAGACTGTTTTTAAAGCAAACATTTCCAACTTTAGTGTCAGGGTTGATTTTTGCGTCACATCCTGTCCATACGGAAGCTGTAGCGGGTGTTGTTGGGCGAGCCGATGTTGGGGCCTGTCTCTTTTTCATCCTAGCGCTGATCTGCTATATGGAATATGTCAAATTACGAGAAAGGATACACGATCCTGGTGGTAAAAGTTCACTGAGATTTGCGTACTTCTTGGGAACATCTGCGTTAACTACGGCAAGCATGTTGACCAAGGAGCAAGGTGTGACGGTACTTGGTGTTTGTGCAGCGTATGACTTGTTTGTACACAACAAGATGAAACTCTCAGAAATCATACAGTTTTATAAAAAGGTAGGTAAAAAGTATTTGTCTACTTTTTTACAAGTCTTCGACTCAACTCGTAGTGTTCCTGAAAATTAATGCATTGTATGTTTAAAAGTGCTCCACTCATTGGGTTTTCTGTAGAAAGTGTAACAACAATCTAGGATGTAATTTATATTCTGACTCAAGTGTTAGAATGGCTTAAATCTTTTATGACTGTAAACAGGGTAGGATTATACTGAAGTGCAAATGTTATTTGTGATTTTATGAATTTATGATAGCTTTTGACTAATGTTAAATGTGTGTGTTCTGTTTATTTGATATTCAATAAAGCCATGCAAATTAATTTACAACCTTCAGCTGAGCAAATTTAATGAGAACTTTACATCGAAATCAATATTGTAAGCAGTTGAGAATTTTTGCAGGACAGACGTATTATCCATTTTCCCTACTCGTAACTAAACAAACACTGGAAGACTTCTTCCGTGTATTCTCACAAGTCAGTCTGTTTGTTCTTTAAGAATGTAAACATTCAACTTGTTCACATTTTTCACCAAGAAGTCCTTGTCCGTCTAGACGTAGGAATTGAAAAATTCTAAATTAGTAGCCAAAGTCGACATCGTTCTGTTGTTTTGTGTTATACAGGTTCAAGGCGGTTTTTGTTGAAATGAACACGCAATTACTGACATAACAATTAAATTACCTGGTTGCAACATTTACATTTTTTGGGGGCTGAAAATGACAGAAAGAAAGTAAATAAATGCAGAAGTTTTTAGACGTTAACATTTTTGAAGGGACACTTAAGTGCAGTTCATGTTAATTTGATAACTTTGTTTACAAATCCAGTTGTTGTTAGATGTAGCAAATTTTCTCATAGGCAGATTTCATTTTGCATCACTAAAGTTTATCATAATGCAAGATTTCTTACCCTTGGCTATTTAGATCTATGTGAGAATACATTATTATTATATTATACCACATATAGCACCCTTTTCATGATAAACAGGTTCAGCTGTGCTTTACAGTTTACATTACAACGGGTGCCAAATTATCCTCTGCCATTACAGACACAGTGCCACCTGACCAACTGGTAGAATGGTACCCGCCGCCCCCCCCCCCCCCCCCCCCCCCCCCCCCCCCCCCCCCAAAAAAAGAGAGAAAGATGACAACAATTAAAAAATAAAATATTTTGATTAGATAGCTTTAAATGCAAACCAAGATACAATAAATCACATGTATTGAAAACACAAACTTACATATATGTAGCTGTATTAAAAAAAAGAAAAAATAGTGAATTCAGAGTACAGAATAATATAATAATGCAGAACAGTGTTTTTGTTGCTCTTTAACCCTTAGCCTGCTGGCGGCAAGTGGTTCTGCCTTTGCGACCAGTGCAGACCAAGATCAGCCTGCACATCCGTGCAGTCTGATCATGATCTGCACTGTTCGCTATTCAGTCAGTAAACTTTTAGTAAACATCCCTTCAAATGATAAATGGTACTGCCCAAATTGGAAGATGGACCAGTCCATTATAGAAATTTAGCATGGTAAGGGTTAAGGTACATGATTATGGTAAGAATCGGAGATACATTGTAGCTGTGCGAGGAATGTCAAGGCAGCTGACACTGTGATTTTTTTTGAGAAATAGTAATTAAGGCAAAGCAACATATTTTTGAGGATTATACCTCTAGACTTCACTTATAAATGTTATTGCTTGTTTTGACTGTGTCTTTAGAATGCAGAGATCTGTAAACTTCTATAAATTTATATAAATATGACTTCTTTACAACGATCATAACTTGCAAGCAAGATCTCCAATGAATATCATAAACCATCTTCAAAATAAAAAAAAAATGAATGATCCAAATTTGAATTTTGTCGTGTGAAAATGATTTATTGTAAAGGGCAAAAGGTGGTTAACGATATTTAACGACCATATTTCCCTGTAATCCTCATACGGATGACTTCATGATGCATGATGAATCTGCCCAGCTTGAACAACACTTTTAAAATTTCATTTACGTTTTATAGATACTAATCGGGGACTCTTAAAGCAACCTTTAAATATGATAAAACCAGTTTCTCAAAACCATGACTGAAGTAAATGAAAGGGTCTTTGTCTAGGATATGTCCTTGCAATGAAAGATACTTTTTATAAAATTAAAGTCTGTGAAGCTCAGAAACTTTATATTTTAAGCATGATGTTACATTAAATAAAGGGTGAAGAAAATGACTTAATTAATTGCAGCTTGTCGGTACAACGTGAGAATTTTAATTTTCAAGATGAAATGATGAATTTATTTATTTTGAATTTACTAACTATTGGTCTATTTTTAGGTCATCTGAGCATGAAGTGCTCAAGATGAACTACTGTGATTAGCCTTTGTCCGTAATCTTTTGTAGTGCATTGTTAACATTTTTAATATTAACATTATAGATGTCACAGTTTTGAACCAATCTTAATGAAACCCGATCAGAAGGACTGATTTGTCTCAATAAAATCTCTGATGTTTGTAAAACTGGGTCATCTGGAGTCAAAAACTAGGTCACTAGGTCAAATCATAGAAAAAACCTTGTTAACACCATAGAGGACACATGTTTTACTTGATCGTCATATATATATTTTCTTCAGAATGTATGTCTATGAGATCTTGGTCAAGTTCAAAAACTGGGTTACCCGATTTCAAAAAGTAGGTCACAAGATTAATTCATAGAAATACATTGTTAACACTCTAGAGGCCACATTTTCAACTTGATCATCATGAATCTTTGTCAGAATATTTGTTTGTATAAAATCTAGGTCAAGTTTAAAACTGGGTTTCCTGAGGTCTTTAACTACAGTAGGTAACTAATTTAAGTATAGAAAAAGAAAAACATTCTTAACTTTAGAGCCCATAATTTCTACTTGATCTTTATAAAACTTTGTCAGAAAGATCAATGTTGGAAGTTTGGAAGTGGGTTTATATATGGTTCAGATATAGGTGACTGTGGCAGATGAAAGAAAATCATTGTTAACTTTCTAGAGCCCACATCTTGTTCTCGCTCTTCATAAAACTTTGTCGTTTAAGATCTGGGTCAAGTTTGAAATTGGATAATCTGTGGTCAGAAACTAGGTCACTAGGTCAACTCATTTAAAAAACAATTGAGGCCACATTTTCTACATGATCTTTTTGAGACTTGGTCAGAATGTTTGTATGTTTAAAATATAGGATAAATTTGAAACTGGGTCACTTGGGTAAAAAACCAGGTCACCGGTCAAATAATTGAAAATTTTTGTTCATGATCTACTTAATGTATGTAAAACATGGTCAGAATATTTGTTTTAATGAAATCTAGGTCAAATTTAATTAGATGCTAAGATATCTGGGGTAAGAATTATATCATGGGAGCCATACAGGACTTTCAAGGCCCTCGTTTTCATTCAGGCTGTCAAAATTATGTTGCTCGAGATACATGTATATGTCAGTTTTTAGCTGTCACCAGAGCACAAAGTGTTCAAGGTGAGCTATTGTGACCGGTCATTGTCCGGCGTCCGGCGGCGTCTGTCATCCGTCAACATTTGCCTTGTGAACACTCTAGAGGCCACAGTTGTGATCCTTGGTCATAATGTCTGTCTTGATGATCTCTAGGCTAAGTTTGGAACTGGGTCATTTGTGGTCAAAAACTAGGTCAGTAGGCCAGATCAAAGGAAAAGCTTGTGAACACTCTAGAGGCCACAGTTGTGACTCAATCTTTATGAAACTTGGTCAGAATGTTTGTATTGATGATCTCTAAGTCAGGTTATGTACGGTCAAAAACTAGGTCACCAGGTCAAATCAAAGGAAAAGCTTGTGAACACTCTAGATGCAACAGTTGTGACTTTATCTTTATGAAAGTTGGTCAGAATGTTTATCTTAATGATTTCTAGGTCAAGTTAGAAACTGAGTCATGTTGGGTCAAAAACTAGGTCACTAGGCCAGATCAAAGGAAAATCTTGTTAACACTCTAGAGACCACAATTTAAACTCCTGAGAATTAGTCAGAACGTTTGTCTTGGTGATCTTTAGGTCAGGTTTGAAACTGGGTCATGTGGGGTCAAAAACTAGGTCAGTAGACCAGATCATCTCTGGTGAGCAATATAGGGGCATCATGGCCCTCTTGTTTAATTTGACTATTCTAAGAGTAAGTACAGCTGTTGGACTCGCCAAATTGTCAGGGTCGGCATCCCAGTTTGGTAAAGTTTATATAAGCTGGTATTTAAGTAACTGCTAGTGGGAATGAAGTGAAACTTCACACGCTTATTCACTTTGATAAACCAACTTCCATTGTACAGGTACCATAACTCTATTTGCTTTTTTTTACAAAATTATGTTCTGTTTCAGCTTAGCAATTTTTTGTGTTTAAGCTGGTATCTCAGTACCCAGTAATGGGAATGGATTGAAACTTCACACACTTTTCCACCGTGATGAGCTGACATGCACTGTACAGATTCCATAACCTTGTTTTTTTGTTGTTTTTTTTTTACAAAATTATGCCCCTTTTTCAACTTAGTGACAAGGCAGTCGAAATAATAGTCCAGCATTGGTGTCCTCCGACAGCTCATGTTTCAATATTTGTTTTACATACTGACCCGGCTGTACATATTCCAGAGTAATTGTGGAAAATTGCGGACAAATGCAAAACTTCACCTGTTATATAACATGTCCAGAGTGATTGCAAGTGTTTTCCACGGACATCTCTGGAAATTACTCCGGACATCTGTCAAAATGTTCATGGAATATTCACCGACACTGCGGAAATGTAGCACTTTGAAAAAATTCTGGTCATTTAACTCTGGAAAATAACTCTGTCATTTTCTAAGGGATTTTAAACACATCAGAAAACAATTAACATCAGACTGGGAATACCATGTGATCAAGCTCAGCCAATTAGATGAACTGATCTTACAAAATTTTCAAAATGTGTAACTGGAAGTCTGATGTTAACAAGTTGTGTAAAAATTAGTGAAACTTTATTATGTGAGGTAATTCAGTTCAAAGTTAATATTGAGGAAATCTGGAAATTGCTCAAGTAAGTTTGTTTACATAATTGACCAATGAAACAATACATACATTTGTAATTATGCTAATTAACACATGCATGTATATTTGTACATCAGTCATTATATAGCATAACACGATGAATGCTAAAGTATAACCAAAGGCTTTTTTATAAATAATATGCATATATGAAAACAGATATCTTTAGGTACTTTCTTTGAATGATTTCATCATGTTCAAAACTATGTATATGCTTAAAAATATTCTTATCAGTCACTTTTAACTGGTAAAGATTCATTTTCCTTGTTCATATGTATCATATAGTGTTTGAAACTGCAAAAGTGATCACATGCAATAAAATTATGTTGCTTGTACTGAAGTGTTATTGTTCACTATACATGTACTGCAAAAAAGTCTATAAATCACATTTATTGCTATTGAATAATACTGTCAGCAGAACTTCCTGGACGACTGGGGAATAACTCCGGAAAATTGTTCACGGACGTCCATGGAATCACTCCGGAAAATTGTCCATAGAAAGTTCTCCGGAAATCCCTGGACATTTTTCCGCAGTATTCCATATCAAGCTCCGGAAAGTTTGTCCGATTACTCCGGAGTCTGGACTTCCATGGAAATTCAAAGACATTCCATGGAAACTTCTGGAATTTTGACAGCCGGGGAAGACATTGTATATGTATTAAAACAGCAGATGAACATCAAAATAGACAACAAAAGGTTCAAACAGAATATGAATATTTAACATAAAATCTAAAATGTTTTGGTGTTATTTGTTAGGTACACCAAAATGCTATTATAGGACCTTTTCTATGCATGAATGTTCTGTTAAGTTTTTTGGGTTTTTTAAATGTCTAGCAGTTACTAAAGCTGTTGTGAAAATGCTTCCTCATTTTAAAAGTACAAAGAAAAAAATTGGAATAAGTAGAGGTAAATTTTATTTACTGTCAATTTATGGATTAATTTACTTAAAGAGAGATATTGTGTAAGCTGAAGGCTAGCTGCTTTACTTCAATCTAGTCAAAAGATATATCTTTAAGTCCTTCCTGCCCTCGTTGAACTTGCAAAGAGCTTTTTGTCATAAGAAGACACCCTGCAGGGGACTTGAACAGGAAAAAATCCCAGTAAATCTGAAGGCCAACAGTTGATATTTACACGCTTAATATTTTATTGGATGAAAAGCTATTCAAGTCTCGTGTTTAGAATGATTTTGAACGTATTTGCAGCTTGGACACGTCTGTTTGTTTGTTAATATTTGTTTTGTTTCTCAAATATCGTAGAAAGTCAAATAAAGAAAACTGACTTTCTCTTGCAATAACTATTACGCTTGACTGTAATGACTGTAAATGAGTTTGCTCAATATACATGCCAAGATGCTGCACTTTTGTTACGGCCATAGTATTTTATAAACTTACAAACATTTTAAGGTTAAGATTTCTATAATAATGATTATTTGTTAACAATCAGACTAAGTTTTACTTTTATTATGGAGTTCTCTTACCTCTCTCTAGGTTCATCATAACAGACAGAGTTTTAGAAATGTTTAAGGCTTAGTCCAGCAAAAAAATTGAAGAAAATGATACGTGTCTATATATAGAAAAGCTGTACAAAGCACCCAAAATATGAAACTAGATTTCTGAAAAACTTTTCATATTTTACTACAGATTATGTTTTCATTTCAATCTCCAGGTAAAAAAGTATTAAAGATACAAACTTTGATTAAAGTTGAGCACAATGACTGAGTTTTGAATTAAGAAACAACTTTTGATCCTCTGCATTTGTATAGATTTTTTTCTTTTCATGGCTTTTTATAGTGAAATATAATATTAAAATAGTTTCGATATTATTTTGATATCATTTCATTTTTACCAAAAATACATTAAAACCGCAGCTTGTGATAATGCATTTTCTAATGAACAAACTTAGACATGGAAATTTGATTTTGGGAAGACATCAAAGTTATCTCAATCATTACGCAAAACTCAGAAATTTAAGATAAGTACCTGTCAGACGGTTAATATTTAACCTTTGTGCACAATTACTGATTATTACAGGGTGCTAAAATCTTTGTACGCAATTACCGTCTATATGTTTCTGTGTGATATATTGCAAAATGTCGACAAACCATGGGCGCAGCCTTCACTTGATCAGATTGTAGAAAAAATGCTTTTAAAGCTTCTAGACTTAATTGCACGTAAAGAATAAAGGCATGATGGCTTGATTTATTAAACGGGGATTTGCTTTAGCGATAATATTTAACCTGTAAGAGCAGCTTGAAAAGAGTGACTTAGGTATCATTTCAAAATCTTATTGACTAAAAAGTGACATCATTTATTTTGTTCAATAATTATAGAATATCTTCCTTGATGAGATATCATATTACGTGCCGCATGAAAATGTCATTTAATCTTACACCAAATGGCCTCACTTGTACTCTTCATAAATATGATTGCATGAATATGCAAAAGGTTAGAAAACATAAACATTTGCAAAAATAGCTTTGCAAAAATAGCTAAGATAAATATTGAAATTAGCAGGGTAGAAAAACTTCCATTGTTATTGTCTCTGTATATATATAAAGGGGGATGAAGTGAAGAGGACTTTACGGACTGTAACATGATTCATGGCTTTCAAAAATTTTGAATTAATAGATAATTATTCAGCTTAAAATCTTAAAATAAATAATATTTTGTCACTGCACTGTGGGACACAAGCAAATTTTCTGTATTTATTTATATATGACATTGTAAGGCTGATGGTTTATTGGTTGAAATTCAATCCTTTCTGTATTTCGGACTTTTTAAGTTCTTATTTTGAAATAAAACTTTGAAAAACCTGTGACACTAAACAAAAATACTAAGACATGCTATTGTAAATTTACTTCGTAATTTAATAGTAATATAATGGAATTACATTATGTTTTGTATCCTTAATAACAACAAATAAGAAAATCTTTCTTGCCCTTCTTATGTTAAAATCTATTATTATGATACGCACAGGAAGGAAAATTATATCCTTAAAATCTGGCTATCCTCTGCGCTTTGTAGATAGAGCTTGATCCACTAGCAAATTCCTATGTTTTCCATTATGATTTCACAGAGAACGAGACTTCTAAAGCCATTTGTTCCCCACCACTAAATTATGTTGGGAAGTTATCTTGCAGGAAATCAGTCGGCACTTGTAAAAGATCCAGGTTCCAGGTTGTCTGACAGTCATATTCTAACTGCAGTACTGTTAAGAAAAACATCATTAACTATTAGTAAGTACCAAACTCACAAATCAGACTAAGCAATACGTCTTGAGCTGTTGAAATAGTAGTACAAACTGCAAAATTTCCTAATCAATAAACACTAGGTGAGCTATCAAGCCCACTTGGTCTTTTATAAAGTTTTTCAATAATTATAACTTACCCTCATCTATTTTGTTTCAGCCATCAAGCAAAAGAGCAATGGAAGGTGTATTTCTGCTGGGTTTGCTGGGAGTAGGGCTTGTCGCATTTAGAGTTTACTTCATGGGAAACAAGCCACCGGAGTTTGCACCGTCGGACAACCCGGCATCAGATTCGGACAGCTTTCTGACAAGGACTTTAACTTACCTTCTACTTCCTGTGTTGAATATTTGGCTGTTCCTTTGTCCGAGAGTACTCAGTTTTGATTGGTCGATGTCGGCCATTCCTCTTGTAGAAAGCTTGTCAGATTATAGAAATGTATTTACCATAGTGTTCTATTCTGTCATAGTTTATTTAGCATATTTTACTTTAAATTTTATCAGTAATCATTCCAAAGATTCAAAAGTGCAAATGAATGGCAACGGCCATTCGTACCATGTGATACAAACTTCGAAACATTCTACGGGTAAACATAAAACATTACAGACTCAAAGACAGACATCTATTACAAGTGAAAGTGCTTTTAACTCGACATACAGTCATTCAGACGGTCTCAGTATTTCTTCACATTCCATGGATGTTTTAATATTTTCTATTGCCTTAATTGTGCTGCCATTTATTCCAGCGTCTAATTTATTTTTTTATGTGGGTTTCGTAATTGCCGAGCGAGTTTTATACATTCCAAGTATGGGCTTTTGCCTGTTAGTGGGACATGGATGTAATATTTTATACAAGAAATACAAGAATGAGAAAAACAGCAAACAGAAACTTGTGGTTTTAGCGACTGTTTTCCTGATTGTGCTCAACAGTGGAAAGACTATCATTCGAAATAAGGATTGGGTCTCGGAGGAAAGATTGTACGCATCTGGCATTGCTGTAAATCCACCTAAAGGTAATTCACCTCATTGGTTTGTGACACCTAAAGGTTGTAGGTTCTACACAGGTGCTTGCCTGTGCCGGAAGTACCGTACAACCCAGAGGGGCATCTGAGGTCTTCCTTTACAGCTGAAAAATCATGTTGTGACTCTTGCGTAAAGTTCATAACTGCTGGCATCACACTTTATGATGAGGTTATAATACTTATTTTGAGGTCAGTGAGGAAACTAGGCTTATCTAATGGGCTGTTTCTTAGTAAAATCTTGAAATTTGCATGTGCAGGACTAACCGGTCACCAAATTGAGATTCATAATCTTGAAACCTGCTTTTTTCCCCAGACCTCGCTGATACGGGTACCAGACCTTGCAAAAGATGTAAAATTACTTCATATGAGGGAACCATCTGTCTGTCAGGTTTACAGAAGGTTGGTGGTTCTATCAAGGTACCTGCTCATGCCTGAAGTAAAGTCTGGAGATGCACCAGTGGTCTTCTACTGTTAAAGCTGAAGAGTGGCTATACATGACCAAAATTGTCCTAGTGTGCCTTGAACATTGGACAAAACAGACAATGAAAGTCTACCCTAGGGTTTTGTTTGTTGTCTAACAGTGTTTCTGTATTCATATAAATTTCTTTTGCACACAGAATGTTGCATGTCTATGTGTAATTAATGAAGAAAATGCTTTTATAGACTGTAGTAACAATGTGACTTTATGTAAATTTAACAGACATTGCATGAATAAGTAACTTCATTTAAAGTGATGTGGAGCGCAAGAGAATTTCAGATGTTTATCAGAGATTAAAAAAAAAAGAAAAAGAAACGGCAACATATGAAATACATTCATTTTCTCAGTTGAATCTTGACATAATTTATGCAGGGCATTTACTAGCTACTGTTTGGAAATTAAATTTGTGCATTTTCAAGATTTTTTGAAAGGCCTGAATTAGAAACAAGCCTCTGCTTTCCATTAACAGAAATTCGTGTTTTTCTGTTTTAGAAAAATTGAGACTTCCTTGCCATTTATTCCTGTAGTCAATTTATTTCAGAACATTTATCTTATTTTGGTTTACATATCTGACATATGCAAATTTTAAACTTGTAATATTATAGCAACCATTGCACTTTCTTTATACTATTAAAAAGGCCATGTTACAGCTGATTTATTTGTAGAGTAACATTTAACAGAGCCCGCCCGCTTAGCTCAGTAGGTAAGAGCGTTGGTCTACGGACCGCGGGGTCGCGAGTTCGATCCTCGGGCGGGGCGTATGTTCTCCGTGACTATTTGATAAACGACATTGTGTCTGAAATCATTAGTCTTCCACCCCTGATAATTCATGTGGGGAAGTTGGCAGTTACTTGCGGAGAACAGGTTTGTACTGGTACAGAATCCAGGAACACTGGTTAGGTTAACTGCCCGCCGTTACATGACTGAAATACTGTTGAAAAACGGCGTTAAACCCAAAACAAACAAACAAACATTTAACAGAATAACATGTGATAATTGTCATCGGATCATTTAACTAAATCAGTGATGCTGGAACATGGAGGCCATATTTTTGTTCCGGTAAAGTATGTAACAATATGTTTTATGTTGTATTAGACCTTTGCCTTAACATACTTTCATTTTTAAATTAACCAGATTCAAGCTTGACTGTTAACAGCATGTTGTACGTTCCTTTTCAGCGTGGGGAAATTTGGCAAATATTTTCAACGGTCAGGGAAGATTTACCGATGCCGAGACGGCATACAGAAATGCCTTGAAGTATCGGCCAAACATGTCTGACACACACTATAACTTGTAAGGAATGCTGGCTTCATATTATTAGAGGACAAGATCTGCTGTGTTACATTGTTCTGTTCCTATAACTAGCTAACAAGCATATTTCTGTCACTAATACCATTGCAGTGTTGTAATAATGTGTTTTATACATGTGTTGAGATGAGTAGAAATCATCTTTTCTTAGTAACACAAGTTATAGAATATAATTCAATTAATATGATGCCTACAACTTTCTAATTTTACCTTATCATAGTGTATTTAGTAATGGTTTTAAGTCATATTTGTATCATTTATGGTGACAAAAATGTGCAGCGAGACCTGGGCTCAAACATTGGACCTTGGAATACCATTTTGATGGTCTGCTGTCTAAGCTACCAGGCTGCATACACATTTCCTCCCCAAATTATGAATTCTATCTGAAATTATGACACTTCCATTGATAAAGTATATATAAAGAAATCTTACACACATGCACATCCTGATACTCGGT
Organism: Mercenaria mercenaria; assembly: GCF_021730395.1. NCBI lineage: Eukaryota > Metazoa > Mollusca > Bivalvia > Venerida > Veneridae > Mercenaria > Mercenaria mercenaria. Next base: position 7,891,076 of record NC_069364.1, read on the forward strand.
TTGCCCTGAGATTGATGCAGATCTACTCTGGTAGATGATTTCTTTCTTTCACCCATCTGCTTTGCTCAGTAGGGAGAGTACAGATCTACGGATCGCGGGGTTGGAGTTTTATCTCCATTTGGGACATACATGTATGTTCTCCATGTCAATTTGATGAAAGACATTGTGTCTGTAATTGTCCTCCACCTCTGATTCATGTTGGAAATTTTGTAGTTACTTGCGGAGAACAGGTCTGTACTAGTACAGAATCCAGGAACGCAGATTAGGTTAACTGCCCGCCGTTACATAAATGAAATACTGTCGAAAAATAGTGTTAAACCCAAAACTAACAAAACAAATTTCATTCTTTTTATTTGCATAACATATGCCTCTTTCCTTAATTATGTATTATATGTTAATTTAAGGGATCAGTGAAATCCTTTTACAACATTTTGACAATGTTGCTTTATATAGATAGTGTTATACACATATTGATTGTTCAAAAGATACTGGACACTAATACACAATCACAGCTTCTTCCCCATTCCAGTTGGAAACAAAATTCTGTGGGTGTAGGCATTTTTGCGTTACTTCATCTGACAGAACTATTTCCTTTCTTTATAATATTCTTTAATTGCAGATTTATACTGAGTACGTAATATGATTTATCAATTCTTATTAACTGGGAAAAAGATGGACTTTTCCCAAAATGCACAGCAAGTGTTACTTAAATATTGAAAACAGTTGTTGCAATGAATGAACTATTATTTTTTTTTACAAATATATTAAACACTGCTAGATAGAAATTCATTATGAATAAGGCTGTCAAATATCAATAAACCATTGTAACAGAAAGCAAAGTAAAATCCAGTCTGCTGTATTTTAAATGAATGAATACAAGTATTGGTATCCGTAATGAATAATTCACACATGAATGGATTTCAGCACTTCCACTTTATGATTGTGTAGTTTATGACCAGTCTTGTTTGCATTGTTAATAATTCACATTTTTCAGCTTTGGTTTTTGTCATTTACTTTATGTCCTATATGTCATATTCTTGTTTGATATATTATTAGCTCACCTGTCACGTAGTGACAAGGTGAGCTTTTGTGATCACCCTTCGTCCGTCGTCAGTCCGTGCGTCCGTCCGTGCGTCAACAATTTCTTGTCTGCACGATAGTGGTTTCATTTATGAGTTTATTTTAACCAAACTTGCACACAACTTGTATCACCATAAGATCTTGGTTCCTTTCTTGAACTGGCCAGATCCCATTATGGGTTCCAGAGTTATGGCCCCTGAAAGGGTCAAAATTAGCTATTTTAACCTTGTCTGCACAATAGCAGCTTCATTTATAATTCAATTTTAACCAAACTTGCACACAACTTGTATTACCACGAGATCTTGGTTCCTTTCTTGAACTGGCCAGATTCCATCATGGGTTCCAGAGTTATGGCCCCTTAAAGGTCCAAAATTGGCTATTTTGGCTTTTGCAGCCATATAGATACTTCATTTATGGTTTTTTTTTAGCTCGACTATTCGAAGAATAGTCTAGCTATTCTACTCACCCGGGCGTCGGCGTCGGCGTCACAACTTGGTTAAGTTTTTGCATGCAAGTACATACAGCTATCATTTAAAGGCATATAGCTTTGAAACTTATTTATTCTTTTTCTAGGTCAATTACCAACTCACTGGGTCAAGTTCCATAACTCTAAATGTATTTTGAGTAAATTATGCCCCTTTTGGACTTAGAAAATTTTGGTTAAAGTTTTACATGCAAGTTACTATCTCCAAAACTAATGCAGATATTGAATTGAAACTTCACATGTGTCTTCGGGTTATAAAAACTAGTTGATAGCACCAAGTCCCATAACTCTGACCTTCATTTTGGCCAAATAATGCCCCTTTTGGACTAGAAAATTTTGGTTAAAGTTTTGCGTGCAAGTACATACAGTTATTACTAAAAGGCATATAGATTTTAAACTTATTTTTTCTTTTTCTAGATCAATTACCTACCTCACTGGGTCAGGTCCCATAACTCTGACATGTATTTTGGCCAAATTATCCCCCCTTTTGGACTTAGAAAATTTTGGTTAAAGTTTTGCGTGCAAGTACATACAGTTATTACTAAAAAGCATATAGATTTGAAACTTATTTTTTCTTTTTCTAGATCAATTACCTACCTCACTGGGTCAAGTCCCATAACTCTGACATGTATTTTGGCCAAATTATGCCCCCTTTTGGACTTAGAAAATTCTGGTTAAAGTTTTACATGCAAGTTACTATCTCCAAAACTAATGCAGATATTAAATTGAAACTTCACATGTGTCTTCGGGGTTATAAAACTAGTTGATAGAATCAAGTCCCATAACTGACATGTATTTTGGGCAAATTATGCCCTCTTTTGGACTTAGAAAATCCTGGTTAAAGTTTTGCGTGCAAGTACATACAGCTATTACCAAAAGGCATATAGCTTTGAAACTTCTTTGTTCTTTTTCTAGGTCAGTTACCAGCCTCACTGGGTCAAGTTCCATAACTCTTAACATGTATTTTTAGCAAATTATGCCCCCTTTTGGACTTAGAAAATTCTGGTTAAAGTTTTACGTGCAAGTTACTGTCTCCAAAACTAATGCAGATATGGAATTGAAACTTAACATGTTTCTTCGGGGTTATAAAACTAGTTGATAGCATCAAGTCCCATAACTCTGATATGCATTTGGTCAAATTATGTCCCCTTTCGAACTTAAAACTCTTTTGATATTTAACATTTTGGGTAATAATTTCCTGCTTCTGTGACAATATTTCTTTTTGTCGAGCTTGGCTGTCTTACAGACAGCTCTTGTTTTGATACAAACTTCCAAAATGTCTTCAACAACAATATATCTTGGATTCCATGACAAATCAGATCCAATCGTAGGTTCCAGAGTTATTTTATATTTGATTACCTCCCCTGATTGTAATCAAAATGGATTTATATCAGTAAGTACTTATAGGACTTATTTGAAATTTCATTATTGACATTAGTTGGACTGAGCCAATCAGGGTAGATAACTTTGGACTGATTTTATGTCAAATTACCTGCCTTTATTTCAAATTAAAATGGGTATATCTCCGTAACTAATGAAGATACTGATCTGAAATTTCATTTATGTCAACAGATTTATTTGGCAGATCCTTCTTTTGTTCACTTACAATAATTTCTTTTTAATTACTTCCCTTTTACATTACTATAAATAGCTTATTTTTAGTAACTTTTTTATTATTGGCCATAGGGAAAAACTGAGACCACTTTTCTGTGGTACAACATGGATGGTACCTCCAATTTTTAGGTGTATTTTGACATATCTGTACCTTGTAAGAATTTTTTTTCTTTTTGGTTAAATTTCTTCCCTTTGTTGTTCCTGTCCTTTGGATTTAGATATTTTTTCTGAGGACCTTCTTGTCCTCAAGTGCAGTGATAACAGGTGAGCGATATAGGGCCATCATGGCCCTCTTGTTTTGATATTTTTGAGTTCCATTGGCTATAAAGGTACCCTACTGAAACTGGTCATGGTCATTGACTTACAGTAACTGGGCTCTCACCACTACAGGTTTGAAACCTCACTTGTGGTATAGAAATTCATGTGAGGAAGCCATCCAGCAGGCTTAGGGAAGGTTGATGGTTCTACCCAGGTGCCGGCCTACTCATGCCCAAAATAATACCTGGAAAAGTACCTGGGGTCTGTGTCCACCATCAAACCATATGGCCTATAACTGTTCATATGATGCTAAATCTAACAAACCACCTCGGTAGCCTAGTGGTAGAGCGTCCGCTTCGAGAGCGGGATGTCATGGGTTTGACCCCTGGCCGCGTCATACCAGAGACGTAAAAAATGGTACTAGTAGCTTCCTCGCTTGGCGCTCCGCATTAGGAGGATAGTGCTACAAATGTAGGACTGGTCAGCCCGGTGTTAGTATAATGTGACTGAGTGGGGTATCGTGCCACGTGTCAATGGCATGATATTCCAGTAAGGTATCACTATAAAGTTGGGCATTGTGGTCACTGCTGCAAGTAGACACGGTCGTTTATATGACTGAAAAATTGTTGAAAAAGACATTAAACCTGAACACACACACACTAAATCCAACAAAAATAAAATTATTGGCTTTGAATATTTTGATACCAAATAATAAGCAGTTGGAGTAATGTCCAGTTTATGGTACAATATTTTATATATTACACATGTATATGATTTCAGGGGAATTTTGCTGCAGAATCAGAAGAGGTACAAGGAGGCCCTGGAGAGCTATTACAAGGCCATTGGTTTCAGACCAAATTTATCATGTATGTTATTTTCATTCAGTCATTTTCTAAGCAGTTTTGAATATAAAAATTTAAAATATAAATTTTATGATTTTTTAGCTCACCTGAGCAATACTCAGGTGAGTTTTTCTGATCACTCGATGTCTGGCGTCTGTCTGTCGTCTGTCCGTCAACATTTAGCTTGTGTATGCGATAGAGGCTGTATTTTTCAACTGATCTTCATGAATATTGGTCAGAATGATAACCTTGATGAAATCTAGGCCGAGCTCGAAAATGGGTCATCTCGGGTCAAAAACTAGGTCACTAGGTCAAATCAAAGAAAAACCTTGTGTATGCAATAGAGGCTGTATTTTTCAATTGATCTTCATGAATATTGGTCAGAATGATTGCCTTGATGAAATCTATGTCGAGTTCGAAAATGGGTTATCTCGGGTCAAAAACTAGGTCACTAGGTCAAATCAAAGAAAAACCTTGTGTATGCGATAGAGGCTGTATTTTTCAATTGATCTTCATGAATTTTAGTCAGAATGATTACCTTGATGAAATCTAGGCCGAGTTCGAAAATGGGTCATCTTGGGTCAAAAACTAGGTCACTAGGTGAAATCAAGGAAAAACCTTGTGTATGCGATAGAGGCTGTATTTTTCAATTGATCTTCATGAATTGTGGTCAGAATGATTACCTTGATGAAATTTAGACCAAGTTCGAAAATGGGTCATCTGGGGTCAAAAACTAGGTCACTAGGTCAAATCAAAGAAAAACCTTGTGTATGCAATAGAGGCTGTATTTTTCAACTGATCTTCATGAAATTTAGCGAGAATGATTACCTTGATAAAATCTAGGCCGAGTTCGAAAATGGGTCATCTGGGGTCAAAAACTAGGTCACTAGGTCAAATCGAAGAAAAACATTGTGTATGCAATAGAGGATGTATTTTTCAATTGATTTTTATGAAATTTGGTCAGGATGATTGCCTCAATGAAATCTAGGTCGAATTTGAATATGGGTCATCTGAGGTCAAAAACTAGGTCACTTGGTCAAATCAAAGAAAAAACTTGTGTATGTGATAGAGGCTGTATTTTTCAATTGATCTTCATGAATTTTGGTCAGAATGATTGCCTTGATAAAATCTAGGTCGAGTTTGAACATGGGTCATCTAGGGTCAAAAACTAGGTCATATCTAAGAAAATGCTTGTTTTATCGCAAGAGACCAATTTTTTGGTCCAATCTTAATGAAAATTGGTCAGATTATTTGTTTCCATGAAATCACTCGGTCAAACACTGTTATGGTGTGTTTCTTAGGTGAGCGACCTAGGGCCATCTTGGCCCTCTTGTTTGTTGATGTGGGTACCTAACAGCCGTGCTACTGATCTGTGCTGTCAGTGGATTTGCCTACAAAAGCAGTCTTGCATCTTCCTTCTACTAAAGTTCAAAAATTGTACATTGTACTTTACCTTTAATTATTGGCTGACTGCAAACTTAACACGGTAGGTTTTTTTGTGAAGAAATTTTGTGTTTTTAGCTCACATGTCACAAAGTGACAGTGTGAGCTTTTGTGATCGCGCAGCGTCCGTCGTCCGTCGTCAGTGCGTGCGTCTGTGCGTCCGTGCGTAAACTTTTGCTTGTGACCACTCTAGAGGTCACATTTTTCATGGGATCTTTATGAAAATTGGTCAGAATGTTCATCTTGATGATATCTAGGTCAAGTTCGAAACTGGGTCAACTGCGGTCAAAAACTAGGTCAGTAGGTCTAAAAATAGAAAAACCTTGTGACCTCTCTAGAGGCCATATTTTTCACAAGATCTTCATGAAAATTGGTCTGAATGTTCACCTTGATGATATCTAGGTCAGGTTCGAAACTGGGTCACGTGCCATCAAAAACTAGGTCAGTAGGTCAAATAATAGAAAAACCTTGTGACCTCTCTAGAGGCCATATTTTTCATTGGATCTGTATGAAAGTTGGTCTGAATGTTCATCTTGATGATATCTAGGTCAAGTTCAAAACTGGGTCAACTGCAGTTAAAAACTAGGTCATTAGGTCTAAAAATAGAAAAACCTTGTGACCTCTCTAGAGGCCATACTTTTGAATGGATCTTCATGAAAATTGGTCTGAATGTTCACCTTGATGATATCTAGGTCAAGTTTGAAACTGGGTCACGTGCCATCAGAAACTAGGTCAGTAGGTCAAATAATAAAAAAACCTTGTGACCTCTCTAGAGGCCACATTTTTCATGGGATCTGTATGAAGGTTAGTCTGAATGTTCATCTTGATGATATCTAGGTCAAGTTCGAAACTGGGTCAACTGTGGTTAAAAACTAGGTCAGTAGGTCTAAAAATAGAAAAACCTTGTGACCTCTCTAGATGCCATATTTTTCACAAGATCTTCATGAAAATTGGTCTGAATGTTCACCTTGATAATATCTAGGTCAAGTTCAAAACTGGGTCACGTGCCGCCGGAAACTAGGTCAGTAGGTCAAATAATAGAAAAACCTTGTGACCTCTCTAGAGGCCATATTTTTCATGGGATCTGTATGAAAGTTGGTCTGAATGTTCATCTTGATGATATCTAGGTCAAGTTTGAAACTTGGTTAGCTGCGGTCAAATACTAGGTCAGTAGGTCTAAAAATAGAAAAACCTTGTGACCTCTCTGGAAGCTATACTTTTGAATGGATCTTCATGAAAATTGGTCAGAATGTTCATCTTGATGATATCTAGGTCAGGTTTGAAACTGGGTCACGTGCCATCAATAACTAGGTCAGTAGGTCAAATAATGAAAAAAAACCTTGTGACCTCTCTAGAGGCCATATTTTTCATGGGATCTGTATGGAAGTTGGTCAGAATGTTCACTTGATGATATCTAGGTCAGGTTCAAAACTGGGTCACATGAGGTAAAAAAATGGTCACTATGTCAAATAAAAAAAAAAAATGACGTCATACCATTTCAAAACGGGGCATGTTGGGACAGGTGAGCGTTTCAGGCCCATCATGGCCCTCTTTGTTCTTGGTTCTGATAAATTCGTAGGAATCAGGATAAAAAAACTTAACAAAAATCTAGCAAACAAGAGATGTGTAATTGGATTTAAAATGGCTTAAGCTTAAAATTATAATGTTCCCAAATGCAAACACGCCTCCCCTTTGGGGACCACCAAAACGCTCCCCTTTCCCTATAAAGAAAGGGTTTCTTTTTAAATTTGAAAGTTTGCAATAACAAGATTCTGTACTTTGCACATTGAGACAAATACGGGGTTTTTGGTTATGGGTTTCAGTTTACTTTGTTCCCAAGTTTCGTATGTTGAATATTAAAAATTTTTAAATTTATTTTAAAAATGTTTTTTTGATGGAATTTAAAAAAATTCTTCAAGACTTGCTTTTTCAGTGGCTTTTAAACTTGGGTATCCCCGGGTCAACTTGGAAAAAAAACTGAAGCGAAAAGGAATTTTGCTTGTTTTATTTTAAAATTTTCAACCACACATCCCAGACATTTTCAAAATTTTCCCCAATATTTGTACTTGTTAAGTGTAAAACGCGTAAATATCAGCCTTTTCACCGTGAAGAGTGTTGATAAGAGGCTGACTAAAGAAGAGCTGTGCATAGAAAAAGATCCATTTTGGGTTTTTTGGGTTCTGAAAATTTCATTTTAAAATTTATGCCTCTACCCAAACTTAATGTTTGTTTTAAGTTTGGATAATATTTTAGTGCAGTTTACCTCGTTTTCAGTTTTGGAAATTTTGAACAAAAAGGAAAATTTTAGTTTTAAAAGTTGATTTCTCAAAATTAAAAATATTTTGAATTAAAGACAAAGCTATGCTTTGAAAACGAATTAACAATGAAACATCTTTTTTTATTAAAAATTTTTTAATTTAAACTTTTTTTAAAAGAGAGAATGTATTTGTAGGGTCAGACATTGTGCTGATCGGACAATAAAAATTTGAAGGATCCTGGGTGCATGCATCGAAAAAAATTGTGTCTGTAAAACCGGGTCGTTCTACAGTGATTTACATAGATAGAGGTAGGAATATAGGTAAGAGGTAGAAAAATATGTTTCATGAGGTAGAATATTGCCCCAAATGGCCAAAGGTGTAACTCTTGTTCATATGGGCCCCAGGGAAGGGATGTTTTTCATTGGGAAAAAGGGAAAGGGGAAGGGTTAGTTTTTATAAAACCAAAAGGACGGGAAAAGTGTGCTTAATTTTTTGTCAGTTTGTTATTTACAAGGGTTTGAATTCTTTTAAATTTTGTTTTAAAATTTTTGATCTTAAATGCTCCCTAGTCCCCAAAAAAATTTTAGGGAAATTTTTTTGCAGTTGTACAGTAACGTACTTGTAAGTTTGACAAGATTACATCGTCCCAAAAAAAAGAATAAAGACCTGGAATTTTTAGTGTGCCTCTCCCACAACCCCCCAAAAAAATTGTAGCCATAAATTTTTAACTTTTAAATTGTTAGTCAATGAAAAATAAATTTTTTTTTTGTCTAAAAGGGGTTAGTTTGATAACGGGCCTTGGCGTGTTTGGGGAAGCCTTGAGAAGACGACCAGACCACTCAGCCCACAGTTATATATAACCCTTTAGTAAGTACGTGACTGTCTTATATAACTTATGGTGAGTCGGGCCACAGCGAAATAATATTGTGGGGTGATGCGTTTGCTGAAAAAACTTTTGGGTATTAAAAAGTCAGCCCACATCTAAAAATTTTCTAGTCTACGTTGAGACGTCCACAGTCAAACACGTCTGTGGATGAAAAAGCCCCTGTTATATAAAATATTTATGGGAGATAAATTTTCACAGAGTATATACATGCTGTATTGAGTACGTCTACAGTCTATACACAATCTTGCAGTGATTACAGCCCATTTTTTTGTTCACTCCATAAGGTTCTAGCATTTTCAGGATAAAAAAATGGTCAAGGGGCGACCCCCTTTATCTCTAGGGAGGGTCGTAAATTTTATTTCTAGCTAAAAATTGGGTTTTTTAAAAACTCCCAAAATATGGTTTTGTAAGTGACTCCAACAGAAATTTTGGGGGTCAGTATGAAAATGGGGGAACGGAACATCGCCCTCCATTAACACTGACCCCGCATATTTCCTAAAAAGTTGAAACAAACCCCCAATACTTGAAAATAATTATACGATTCATAATGAGTACAATCCACATGTATATAAAAAACTGAAGGTACAGTACAATCTACATTTTGTATTAAATCTTAGTAAACACCCGCTCTTGATGCAAAAGTTACTCACGTTTTATGTTTAAATCAGGAAAAAAAAATTATTGCCATTTTTGGAATAGACTGCAATTGTCATCCGTGGGATTGTACCGCAATAAATATTGAAAATTAAATGTGGCTAAAATTATTGGAATGGGGGGCCCCCCCGAATAGAAATAATTAATTACTTTTAATCTCAAAACTTTGGGCTACTGTCTTAAAACTTCCAGAGTACAATTTGTTGTGTAAAGAATTCCCTAAAGATTACAAGGGGTTCCCCAGCCCTTAAGCTTGAAAATTGCCATTTGACTTTTTTCGTTAATAGATCTTTCAATGCAGTAAGACAAAGTAAAGAAATATTGTTTTTACAGGGGAAGTGTATGCTAATATGGGACGTAATGATAAAGCTATCCCGGGTTTCGGGGGGGGAAAGGCGAAAGTAAAACCCCGATCATATACCGGACATTTTACTATGGCCAAAGGGTAAACCATAAATGGTATACTTTTATAAAGATTATAAGTTCAGAAGAAAGCATTGATAAAACAAGTAAAATTTTTGTTTTGTTCTGTTAAAGTGCACTGGGGAAATGAAATTTAAAATTTTTGGAAATCTGAAAATTTATGCAAAGCAAAGCAACACTATTTTATTTTGTTGGGTTTTTTTGGTGAAAAATGCGCAGTGGTACATCATTGGTTCATATTATACTCTTACAGAATGAGTTTATTGTCAGTAGTTCAAACTATTTGCCTTGAAAAGAAGATAGTTTTGACTGTTGACCAGCAAGTCATTCAGTAAACATTTTATTACTTGATTTGAGAAATAAATTTAAAAAAAATTTTTGTCAAGTTTTGACAATACCGGCCCCCTGCGATTAGGCGTCTTTTAGCACAATCTATTTATATAAAGGTCGAATAACGTAACTTAAAAAAATCATAAACAAATTTAATGTGGTTTAGGGGAAACTCAAAAAAGTGAGAACAGTTTATTACATATTTTTGAAATTATTCAAAAAAGCCCATTGTTTATCTATTGATTGAACATTTTGTAAACAGTCAAATAAAGAAAACGTGGGTTTTAGTGTAATAAAGGGAAATTTGGGTTGTCAGAAAGAAAACTACAAAGATGAATGGGGGGTTTATCTAAAAATAAGGGAAAAGATTTGTTACTCGGGATTTTGTAAAAAAATGGTACATGTATGAAAAAAAAGGGAATTTTTTATTTCGGGGAAATCACAAAGAAAAGAGGCATGTTTTCAAGGCCAAACAGATAAAATCCGAGGATATTCTGTTACAACACTATGGGGAAACTTTTTTTTGCATCTTTTTTTTTCATGGGTTTTCAGCAATTATTCAAAATGATTGAAACCTGACTAGGGAATAGTTGTAAAAAATTTAACCAGAATAAATGCAAACCCAAGAAAGGGGGCGTAAAAAACATTTAATTTCGTGGGATTAAATTTCACAGTTTTGGACAAAACTACAAAGTGGGGATATAATTCGGGATTTTAACTTTCAAACAAAAATGAAGGGGAATTTCTTGTTCGTTGGATTAAATTTTGTGGATTTGGGGCTCAACCATGAAATCATAAAGAAATGTCCCCCATGTTAAAAAAAGACTTTATTTAACGAGGAAAACTTGCCCAAAAGGAAACTTCCCTAGGTCTCAAAAATTTTAATTTTAAGTTTACTATGCAGAAGCAAGTGAAACTGTTCAGCACCCAAATCAAAAACGAAAATGTGTAAGTTTTTAGTTTAACATGATATAATCTATTTTGCCTTTTTTTACTTGGGTTTTTAAAAAGTTTTTCGGGGGATAAGAACCTATCTAAGTAGAATTTTTTAGGTTTTAATTGTGGTTATACTTTCCTGAATTTCTTTTTGGTCTAAAAAATAACCAGAAATTTCCCAATAAAATGTAGAAGAGAACCATGGTCATTTGTTTTGAAATTCTGTTGTTTTGTTTATTCGCAGAAAATGCTGATAAGGGGGTTGAAATTTGAATTTTAATACTTAATACAACAACAATTTTTAAAAAATGGCGGAAATTTATTGCTTCTGCAAAGAATGGTTTTTTATAAATTTGAAGAAATGAAAAGTCTTTTAAAAATGCAGAACCTTTTTATAATAATTCCCTGGAGAAGGTTTCACTCAACAAAATTTCTAGCATGGTTAAACTTATTTGACAGGACAAAACAAGTTTTGTGTATTTCGCCCCCTTTTTTTAAGAGGGGTGGACAGGATTGGTGAATGTATGAAAGATCCAGAGAAGGATGCAGAGAACTTTTAGATATCTTTAAGCACAAACAATTTTGACGTTACAGGGCAAAAACGTCAAAAAAGTTTGAGAAAACTTCACTGTTTCGGCAACGTAAGAAAATTATATTAATTTTTGTTTTAAAGTGCGCTTTTTTTTTGATAAACAAAGGGAATAAAATATACACTCAGTTTATGTGAAGTTAAAGTTTGTGAAATTTGTGAAGTTTTGCCATTGAATACCAAAATAGGCAGGTTCAAAGAAAAAAAAAAACTACCACAGATCATTTTTACTGTACGTTTTTTCCCATTCTTTGGGTTTTTTATGAGGGTTTAGTTATAAAGCCTACAGTGGCAATGGTTAAAACTGCGACTATTTTAAACCCCCTTTCAAACCTCGCTGTGGTTTGGGTCTCCCCGCGTACCTGAGCAATGACTGGGGGGGCATCTAAAGTCTTGTTCATTCTTGTAGCGGGGAAAAACCCCTATGACAAATTGTTGATGGCATTAACCTTACCGTTATTTTTTGTAATGAAAATTTCCATCTATCAAATTTTGGCAAGACCCTTAACTGTTAAAAAGGGGTTTTTACCTAAAAGACACTGACTGAATAGCGAACAATGCAGATCATGACGACTGCAGGCATATCATGAACACTGGGCAAAGGGAACAATAGTGTCCAGCGGTAAGCTTAAAACCCCCCAAAAAACAGAAAAAACTGGCATGTAAAAATTTTTATGCGGGGCAAAAATTTTAGATATGAATGAGGTTTAAAAAACCAATGTTTTGTTGTAGAAACACGCTTTTATATTAACATAGAAAATTGATATATAACAAACCCACCCCCCCCCCCCCATATGACCGGTGCATGTATCATTTTAATGGGAAATGAAGGAAGCAGAGAGAAGTTACCTTAAGCACTACAGATCAAAAACCCGATGTCAAATACGAAGATAACTTGGGAAAACGTAGTTATGCAGGCAGGGGGGCTAAAACGGAGGAGAAAAACGTGAACAAAGAATGGAACTTTGTAAGGGGGTATTATGCAAATCGTTGGAAAGAATTTTAAAGAGATAGCAAAAATAAGTAACAAAGAAAATTTAAAATTTTTTAAGTTTCTTTGAAGTTGGTCAGAAAACGAAGAATTTGTATAAAGGGTTGAGGGAAAATTGAAGGGGGGAAAACAGCTTGAAAACTGACGTGAGATATAGCTTTTAAACTGATGGTGAAAAATAGCTTGAAAGTGTGGTTGATATAGCTTTAAACAAGTTTTGGCAAACAAATGTCCTGTTGATATTTTTATCCCGAAAAAAATTTACGTTCCCCCGGGGTACCTTATAAAAATTTTTAAATTAACTACATAAAAAATTTTAAAGCATCAAAAAGTAATGAAAAGTACCACAAGGGGGCAGCACAAGTTTTAAAGTTTTTTGCTCACGCCATAGTGACAAGGTGAGTTTTGTGATCACCCTTGGGCCCTGTGGTTGTGCGTGCGTGCGTCAAAATTTCTTTTCTGCACGTAGTGGGGTTTATTTATGATTTTATTTTTAACCCAAAATTTACACAACTTTTTTCCCTAAGATCACGGGTTTCCCTTTTTTAATGCCCGATCCCCTTTTGGTTTCCGAGTTACGGCCCCCGAAAGAGCCAAAATTTGCTATTTTGACCCTTTCTGCACAATGGGGAGCTTTAATTTTTGATTTTTTTTAAACCAAAACTTCACACAAAATTGGATCACCATAAGATTGGAAACCTTTCTTTAACTGGCCAGATTCCTTATGGTTTGGAGGTGGCCCCTGAAAAAGGCCGAATTAAACTATTTTGCCTTGTCTGCACAATAGCAGCTTCATTTATATTTGAATTTAAAAAACTTGCAAAAAAACTTTTGTCACCATAAGATTCGGTTCCTTTTTTGAAACCGGCAGATCCCTTTAAAGGGTTCCAGAGTTATGGCCCTGAAAGGGCCAGAATTAGCTATTTTTACCTAGTCTGACAATACAGCTTATTTATATTTGATTTTAACCAAACTTGCACACAAATTTTATCACCACAAGATCTTGTTCTATTTTTTAAGGCCCGTTCTCAGTTTCCGATTAGGCCCCTTAAAGTCCCAAAATTGGCTATTTTTGGGTTTTGCAGCCAATGAACTTCATTTATGGTTTTTTTTTGATACAAACTTCCCAAAACATCTTTAACAACAATAAATCTTGGATTCCAAAAAAATCAAATCCAATCATAGGTTCCCCGAGTTTTTTAATCTGATTACCCCCCTGTTGTAATCAAAATGGGGTTTATATCAGAAGTCTTTAAAGGGCTTATTGAAATTTCATTATAGTTATTTTGTTGGACTGCACAAAGGGGAGATAAATATTGACGATTTTTTGCAAATTACTCCCTTTATTTTTAAATTAAAATTTTTTATCTCCATAACTAAATGAAGATCGTCTGAAATTTTTTTTATGTTTAACAGATTTATTTGGTAGTCCCCTTTTGTCCACTTACACTATTTATTTTTTTTAAAAACTTCCCTTTTTACGTTATATAAAATTTGCTTTTTTTTAGTAACTTTTTTTTTTATTTGGGCCAGGGAAAACACGAGACCAGTTTTTTGTGGTTAAAATGGGTGGTACCTCCCTTTTTTTGGTGTATTTAACAATCTATACCTTGTAGTTTTTTTTTTTTTTGGTTAAAAATTTCTTCCTTTGTTGTTCCTGTCCTTTGGACTTGAATTTTTTCTGGGGACTTCTTGTCCCAAGTGCAATGATAAAGGTGAGCGATATAGGGCCTCTGGCCCCCTTGTTTTTGAATTCATGCAGTGTTTTATAAAAACTTGGTCACTTTCTTTAAGTTACGCCTTTTTTCGCTTTGTTTTTCTCGTTATGAAAAAGTTTACTTTTAAGATAAAGTATGAACAAGTAAAATTTTCAGGATATGTACTGTTTTCAGAATTTATTGTCTGTGATTATTTGGCCTAGAATATTATTTTTGTGGAAATTATATAAAGCAGTGCCATGGAAACAGAGAAAAACTACTGGATGACAAATTCTGTTCAATGCTCAAATTTTGTTGTTTATTTCTTTGTTGATAATTATGTTACAGATTATTTAACATATTGTATAATAATTATAATTTGCAAATCTGCATGTTTGTGCAAAGTCGTTGTATCTGCCTGTTTATTTAAATACAGTTAAACTACTTTTGCACTGAAGTGATGAAATCTTATGAAACGGAAATTATATATATTCGGAGCTAGGTGGCTGAGTTTCATTGTATTACCATTTTACGTGCATTTATTATGTTGCTACTGATATTTTCTACAAATTTTACAATTGTTGTTGAATTTGCAATTTTTTTATACATTGGTGTTGTTACATTATTTTTGCACATTATATTTTCGTTAGCAATATTGAAAACATTCCATTTTACAAACTTGTTGTACCCCCCCGACAACAAAGTTGTAAGGGGGGGTATACTGGTTTCAGGTTGTCCGTCTGTCTGTCCGTCTGGCCGTCTGTCTGTAGACGCAATCTTGTGTGCACCATCTCTCCTTATCCCCATGACAGAATTTAATGAAACTTCACACAAGTGATCAGTACCAACAGTAGTTGTGCATGGGGCATGTTAGGTTCTTTTAGAAAAAAAAATTACAGAGTTATGGGACTTTGTTTTTTTGTTACTATACTATATACATAGACACAATCTTGTGCGCACCATCTCTCCTCATCCCCTTGACACAATTTTATGAAACTTCACACAAGTGATCAGTACCAACAGCAGTTGCGCATGGGGCATGTTAGGTTCTTTTAGAAAAAAAATTTGCAGAGTTATGGGACTTTGTTTTTTTGTTACTATACTATATACATAGACACAATCTTGTGCGCACCATCTGTCCTCATCCCCTTGACACAATTTAATGAAACTTCACTCAAGTGATCAGTACCAACAGTAGTTGTGCATGGGGCATGTTAGGTTCTTTTAGAAAAAAAAATTGCAGAGTTATGGGACTTTGTTTTTTTGTTACTATACTATATACATAGACACAATCTTGTGCGCACCATCTCTCCTCATCCCCTTGACACAATTTAATGAAACTTCACACAAGTGATCAGTAGTTGTGCATGGGGCATGTTAGGTTCTTTCAGAACAAAAATTTGCAGAGTTATGGGACTTTGTTTTTTTGTTACTATACTATATACATAGACACAATCTTGTGCGCACCATCTCTCCTCATCCCCTTGACACAGTTTAATGAAACTTCACACAAGTGATCAGTAACAACAGTAGTTGTGCATGGGGCATGTTAGGTTCTTTCAGCGACAAAAATTGCAGAGTTATAGGACTTTGTTTCTTGTTAACATACTATGTACATACAGTCTGCATATGCAATCTTGTGCGTGCCTAATCTACCAAACCCTTACACACAATTTAATGAAACTTCACTCAAGTGATCAGTACCAACCCTAGTTGTGCATGGTGCATGTTACATTCTTTTAGATAAATATTCTGCATAGTTATGGGACTTTGTTTTTTGTTACTATACTGTAAACATACAGTCTATATACATACAGTCCACATAATTATGCAATCTTGTGTGCGTCAAATTGCAATGTAATGTGTCAGTGCATGCGGGGGGTACATTCATCACCTTTAGTGATAGCTCTAGTTTATCTTTATTTAATGACACTGATTTATTTATGATATCTTTTTGTACTTTAGTACAGAAGGGTCATATATTGGTACTAAGAAGTAGACAAAGTCTACCTTCGCAGTTGAAGAGCAGTGAAGTCACATGATCAAACAGTGATTTTTTTTTACTATTGGAAGAGTATTCAGAGTTTTGTCTTACATGCAAAATATTATTAAAAGAAAATATACACAGGAAAGTACATTTAACTGAATTTAGAGCTTCATTATCACTTAAGAAAATCTTTTACTTTAATACAAAGTTCTGGAACTTAACACTTGCATTAGAACTCAAAAAATGCCATTGAAAAATGAAAAATATGAATTGTCTTTCGATGTGCTTGCAAATTTTTATGATGCGAAAAATGACGGTATTTCTTCAAATTTCAGTATCCATCTACTTTAAATGTACTTCCATTGATGATGTTTTTACACAGTACACATTGATTGATGATATTTTAACACAGTAGACTCGCTTTCCAGTTTTAATTACATGGCAGTATTTTATCTATATTTTATGATAAACAGCCTCTTTTACTGTGACTCAGCAAAATGTTGGTATTTTTTTCAGCTGGCAAAATTCAAGAATTACGCTCACTGATTTGCACAAATTTATACTTTTAAACCAATGTACATAAAAACAGGTATTCATGTGTATTAACTTTCCTTTTCAAGGAAAAACAGAGAGTGCAAAAAAAGTTTAATTCTAGCCCTGATATAGTATATGACTGATGGTGTATTTTTTTTAATCTAAATAAGAACACATGTGCTTTACTTAAAATGAAGAAAAGTTGTCTTTTTACGCATGTCTGTTCATGTTTATCAATTAGTCTGAACCCTGTTGTATATACATCGTATTCACTTCAGCAATACAACCTATTTTCCTTTCAGTATATCCGTATTACACTTGCATTATATCACTATGTAATTATACTTTTTTATGTCTGCATAATATGTGTAATTAATTGTACCATGAGACTTGTTGTAGTACTTTAGATTATCATATTATCATAGATTTAGTTTCTACCAATTTTAGTAAAAATACCTGAAGCTGACAGGAAGTATTTTACTTTCTGGAAAAAACAGGTGTGGCTGTGACCTCAAAACCTTATTTCTATAGACAAGCATTTATTTATACCAAGAGTCACTTTAACAATAGCTTTCTTCTTTAATTTTTTAATAGATTCATTTTGACCAGAAAACAGTGAAAGAATTGCTTCACACAGTAGAGACTGATCACATATTTTTTAGCTCACCGGCTTTTGTGATCGCGCGGTGTCCGTCGTCCGTCCGTGCGTGCGTGCGTCCGTAAACTTTTGCTTGTGACCACTCTAGAGGTCACATTTTTCATGGGATCTTTATGAAAGTTGGTCAGAATGTTCATCTTGATGATATCTAGGTCAAGTTCGAAACTGGGTCACGTGCCATCAAAAACTAGGTCAGTAGGTCTAAAAATAGAAAAACCTTGTGACCTCTCTAGAGGCCATATATTACACAAGATCTTCATGAAAATTGGTCAGAATGTTCACCTTGATGATATCTAGGTCAAATTCGAAACTGGGTCACGTGCGGTCAAAAACTAGGTCAGTAGGTCTAAAAATAGAAAAACCTTGTGACCTCTCTAGAGGCCATATATTACATAAGATCTTCATGAAAATTGGTCAGAACGTTCACCTTGATGATATCTAGGTCAAGTTCGAAACTGGGTCACGTGCCTTCAAAAACTAGGTCAGTAGGTCAAATAATAGAAAAACCTTGTGACCTCACTAAAGGCCATATTTTTCATGGGATCTGTATGAAAGTTGGTCTGAATGTTCATCTTGACGATATCTAGGTCAGTTTCGAAACTGGGTCACGTGCGGTCAAAAACTAGGTCAGTAGGTCTAAAAATAGAAAAACCTTGTGACCTCTCTAGGGGCCATATGTTTTATGAGATCTTCATGAAAATTGGTCAGAATGTTCACCTTGATGATATCTAGGTCAAGTTCAAAAATGGGTCACGTGCCTTCAAAAACTAGGTCAGTATGTCAAATAATAGAAAAACCTTGTGACCTCTCTAGAGGCCATATTTTTCATGGGATCTATATGAAAGTTGGTCTGAATGTTCATCTTGATGATATCTAGGTCAGGTTTGAAAGTGGGTCACGTGCCTTCAAAAACTAGGTCAGTAGGTCAAATAATAGAAAAACCTTGTGACCTCTCTAAAGGCCATATTTTTCATGGGATCTGTATGAAAATTGGTCTGAATGTTCATCTTGATGATATCTAGGTCAAGTTCGAGACTACGTCACATGCGGTCAAAAACTAGGTCAGTAGGTCTAAAAATAGAAAAACCTTGTGACCTCTCTAGAGGCCATATGTTTCATGAGATCTTCATGAAAATTGGTCAGAGTGTTCACCTTGATGATATCTAGGTCAAGTTCAAAAATGGGTCACGTGCCTTCAAAAACTAGGTCAGTAGGTCAAATAATAGAAAAACCTTGTGACCTCTCTAGAGGCCATATTTTTCATGATATCTATATGAAAGTTGGTCTGAATGTTCATCTTGGTGATATCTAGGTCAAGTTTGAAAGTGGGTCACGTGCCTTCAAAAACTAGGTCAGTAGGTCAAATAATAGAAAAACCTTGTGACCTCTCTAAAGGCCATATTTTTCATGGGATCTGTATGAAAATTGGTCTGAATGTTCATCTTGATGATATCTAGGTCAGTTTCGAAACAGGGTCATGTGCGGACAAAAACTAGGTCAATAGATCTAAAAATAGAAAAACCTTTTGACCTCTCTGGAGGCCATACTTATGAATGGATCTCCATAAAAATTGGTCAGAATGTTCACCTTGAAGATATCTAGGTCAAATTTGAAACTGGGTCACGTGCCGTAAAAAACTAGGTCAGTAGGTCAAATAATAAAAAAAACCTTGTGACCTCTCTAGAGGCCATATTTTTCAATGGATCTTCATGAAAATTGATCTGAATGTTCACCTTGATAAAATCTAGGTCAGTTTCGAAACTGGGTCACGTGCGGTCAAAACTAGGCCAGTTTGTTATAAAAATAGAAAAACCTTGTGACCTCTCTATGGCCATATTTTTCATGAGATCTTCAGGAAAATTAATGAGAATGTTCACCTTGATGATATCTAGATAAAGTTCAAAACAGGGCCACGTACCTTCGAAAACTAGGTCAATAGGTCAAATAATAGAAAAACCTTGTGACCTCTATAGAGACCATATTTTTCAATGGATCTTCATGAAAATTGGTCAGAATTTTTATCTTGATAATATCTAGGTCAAGTTCGAAACTGGGTCACATGAGCTCAAAAACTAGGTCACTATGTCAAAGAATAGAAAAAACGACGTCATACTCAAAACTGGGTCATGTGAGAAGAGGTGAGCGATTCAGGACCATCATGGTCCTCTTGTTTAAACTTTTTGTTTGTTCTGTTGTTCAGATTATCATTTAATATTTATTGATCTCATTTTAGCTTGTTATTTTGACTTATATTTTTATGCAAGTATTCAAGGATAAACCAAATTACTAATGAATACATAGAAATGACCCTTAAACATAACATAGTGCAAAGCCTCATTTAGCCTTGTGACAGTGGGTGAGAGGTTATCAAGATGGCCCCAATGACCTTCAATTTTAAATTATAGTACTTTGAGCTGATAAAACTGGATATTATCAGATATTAGTTATTGCTATCATGTCATTGTGTAATGAAGTAATATGAATTTGAATTGGCCATCCAAAATAAGACTAACTGACTTTAGCTACTTTGTGTTTAAAAGAAAACAACTTAAATTAAATTTAATAAGCACCTAAGTTTTCCTGATCATGAGTAGTCTGTGTCAGTTGTCACTTGCTAAGTCACGAGATTGTCTAATTCTAATTCTCCATATTTATATAGACACTTAAGAATCTCTGTTGCATAGATAATGTTGATATTACATAATAGACCTTAGTTGATATTTACCTTGTAAAAATATAAAGTTTGAACACCCCTCACACGAGGGCTGACTAACAATTTATGTGGTTCCCAGCCTTTTTTCCGTATATTTTCTATGTTGTTATTGCTCGAAACTAGAGGGTAACTTGAGCATTTTGTTCCTATGATTTTGAGTGATCAGTGTTTTACTATTATTCATGTAACTGTACAGCTTACATTTGTTAGAGTGATATTGATGACAATTTGTTATAGGCTAATTATTTTACACTAATGATGATGTAAGTAAAACTGGATTACAAATGTCTGTTGTCAAAATACACTTTGTTTGAAAATAAGCTTTGTACAATGTACTTTGTTTCTCACTTCAGAAACTTTGACCTTGTTGGCAGAGCTTTTACCTGGCAATCTTTTGCAATTGTTTACTTGCATCATATAGCAGTGTTGTATATTATGTTTATTATTTCACTTTGAAAAGTATGTCGGAATTAAATTGTATAAAAGACATTTTCTGTATTTACTTTTTGAGAAATCCTAAAATACATTAGTATTGTAGCAAAAAACTCTCCACGAAGTATTGGTTCTTGTTCATTTCTCTTTTGGTATAGTCTTAATTTGTGTATTACAATTTCTCTATTGTTGCTTTGAATGCATTTACTTGTCTAATTGTTTTTCAAGTTCTGTTATTGAAGAAGTACTTTTGTAGCATAAATATCTGCATAAAAGGGTGATAAACAAGTTTCCATTTTTGGTCATTTCTGTATTTCTTATCGGCCATTGACGTAACTTGTTTTCTGAAGTGCTGGCTCAAAATTATCAGTTTTCCATCATTATTTGCTTTTTGTTGAAATATTATGTAACTAGTTTGTCTGTGGTATACATGTGCTGCATAAGTAAATAACCAGAAATCATCAGATTTAGAATTGTCTAAGCATAATTATATACATGTGCTTTTTTACACACCATGTAGCAATACATTATAATTGTTATTATGATGATAGTGAAGAAGAATCAGTTCATTCTAAAATACTGTGAAATCATTTAATTTCGTGGACACAAAATTTTGTGGTTTTGAAAAAATGGCTATTTCTTGGGAATATGAATTTGTGGGTTTCAAAGTTTGAAAATAAAATGAATTTGAATTTTACTTGTTCATTGCCATGTAATTTTGTGGATTGTCTCATCCACCAAAGTCATTATAATTAGACCACCCACGAAAATTAACCTTTAGCCTGCTGGCGACGTGATTTTGCCTTTGCGACCAGTGCAGACCAAGATAAGCCTGGACGTCCGTGCAGGTTGATCATGGTCTTCACTGATCGCTGTTAAGTCAGTAAATTTTCAGTGAACACCCCTTCAAACAATAAATGGTACTGGCCAAATTGAATGATAGACTAATCCGTTTTAGGAAGCAGAATAAAGATTAATGAATTTACAGTACATT
This sequence comes from Mercenaria mercenaria, assembly GCF_021730395.1. NCBI lineage: Eukaryota > Metazoa > Mollusca > Bivalvia > Venerida > Veneridae > Mercenaria > Mercenaria mercenaria. The sequence goes on from NC_069364.1 coordinate 7,912,879, forward strand.
ATGCAGTTGTGACTATTTATGTAGCAATATCTTTTCATTTACATTCCTACTCTTTAAAATTGTGCTCATAATTTCAAATATTGTGTTTGACATTAAAATATAAATACATATTACTGAACAAACTTTCAGTGTTTTTGTTATTTTTATCGTCATGGTGTATTATGGTGTTTGTAAACTAAATGGGTTTACTAGAGCAGGAACTTACAAACCTTAAAACAGCTCTGATGTTCTGGCGAACAGGGCAGTCCTACAGCTATCTTGGCATTGAGGTGAACCGAGGAACCTTATAGCAACCCTGATATTTTGAACAGGGCTGTTCTGTAGCAGTTTTTGGCATTATTATAGTGAACAGAGGTACCGTATAAGTTAGAGCAAAAGAGCAGTATTATAGTAGTCTTTTGCATTGTAGTGAACAGAGGAACCTAGCAACCCTTATGTTTTGGTCAACGGGGCAGTCCTGTAGCAGTTTTTGGCATTGTAGTGAATAGAAGTACCTCATAGCAATCTTGATGTTTTGTTGAACAGGGCGGTCCTGTAGCTGTCCTTGGCATTATAGTGAACAGAGATACATCAAAGCAACCTTGGTGTTTTGGTGAACAGGGCGGTCCAGTAGCAGTCTTTGGCATTGTAGTGAACAGAGATATCTCATAGCAATCTTGATGTTTTGGTGAACAGGGCGGTCCTGTAGCAGTCTTTGGCATTGTAGTGAACAGAGAAACCTCAGCAACCCTGATATTTTGGTGAACAGGATTGTCCTGTAGCAGTCTTTGGCATTGTAGTGAACAGAGATACCCCAAAGCAACCTTGATGTTTTGGTGAACAGGGTTGTCTCGTAGCAGTCTTTGGCATTGTAGTGAACAGAGATACCTCATAGCAACCCTGATGTTTTGGTGAACAGGATTATCTTGTAGCAGTCGTTGGCATTGTAGAAAACAGAGATACCTCATAGCAACCCTGGTGTTTTGGTGAACCGGGCGGTCCTGTAGCAGACTTTGGCATTGTAGTGCATAGAGATACCTTAAAGCATCCCAGATGTTTTGGTGAACAGGATTGTCCTGTAGCAGTCTTTGGCATTGTAGAGAACAAAGATACCTCATAGCACCCCTGATGTTTTGGTGAACAGGATTGTCCTGTAGCAGTCTTTGGCATTGTAGAGAACAAAGATACCTCATAGCACCCCTGATGTTTTGTTGAACAGGGCAGTCCTGTAGCAGTATTTGACATCGTAGTGAAACGAGCATTCTTGTTGCAGCCCTGATGTTTTGATGAACAAGGCAAACGCGCATTTCGACGCGGAGTTGAGGTATGATTTTATAAGCTTGTACCCTTTAACGTATCACGGCGTGAAAAAAAATCGATTTTTCCATTGACAAAAATAATATCGACCCTCAAAAAGTGTCTCTAATTCTACCCCGATTTAAATCATCGTCTTATGGTGAACAGAGCACTCTTGCTGTATCCCCGATAGTAAATAACAGAGTAGTCTTACTGCGACCTTATTTTGGTGAACATAGTCAGTCAGTATTATTTCGAACAGAGCAGGTTGAATAACCAGAAGCCGTCGTTAATTTTATACGAAAATCTAACGACTTTGCTAATTCGTAAATGCTTAGGTAACAACATCGCCAAGGAATGCGTTGTGTAGTCGTTTCGCTTGTGTATAACTGTCTAAACAGAAAGTATCAGTACAGTTCTGAAATATATTCTCAAAGTGCCTGTCGCCACTATGTATATATATAATGATTATGCACTACTTGTTATCAGTGTTATGAACGATAGGCAAACTGAAATACGTTTTCCGCTCTTTTTATTGAATACAATAAATTACAAGGCAACCGAACGTACATATACAACACCGTTGTAAACTTGAGAATTGTTTATCAGTTATTATATAAGTTCATTTGCAGTACGTTACATGTTATATGTTTTGCATGTGTTCAGAAAGCACATGCATTCACGCACCACAAATTTAGTTTTTACTTGCATTTAAGGTATTTCCGCAAATTGAAATTAGAAATCCATGTGAAAAATCAGAACTATCGAAACAGCTTTCGAAATGCAAGGACACAAAAAATATATGATAAAAATTGAAATGATATATCTGTATGTAAACTTGCGAGCATGAAAGCTACGCTGAACCCTATCTCCACAGTGCTTTGGAAGAAAATGAGTGAACATTTTTGGTGCAAAATTTCGGTATCGTATGCAACCTAAATTGCTATAAAACATTTATTTTCAAATCAAAGAAATGCCAAAATAGTGCACACGAGCGTTACTTTTTCAAGAAAATGTCGTTAAACATTCTAATGCGCAAAACACGTGCACAGTTTTTCTAAAATATTTCGCCGCCATGTTTATTTCAAGGAATAAAATATATGATTGTTCTTTTACCTGAGATTTCCTACCTAAAATATGTATGTCTCCTTGTTCATGGTTAGAGATATCCATTTAGTATAGTTTTTCACTGTCCGATCCCCTTAATCTGTTACCGATCCTTCACATTTAAAGAATAAACACAATGTGTAATGATAGTTTTTCGCTTTACACACCTCCCTTGGACAAGAAAGCCGTTTCACTTAAAATTTGTAAGCATCCGCTGACAAAATATTACTAAAAGATCGAAACTTTTTCTAAAATAAAGTTGAATTTCAATCATTTTCAAAAACTGGAAATATTACACATTGTGTTGAATTTATAAATAAAACAAAAATCCCCCAAATAAACAATTTTAGATCTTTTCCGGGAACTATACGTTTCAGCCGAACAACGCATTTCAAGATGACACAAAACTGATTTCTCTTCGTAAACAGTGTCAAAGTTCACCTGAGGAACATTGCTGAAAAAGTAAAAGTGCTTACTTGTTTCAGTTTTACGTCCTGTAGAAACAATCAACTTTCAACTTTAAATGCATAGATGTTCTATAAGTATTCCAATATAAAAAAACGTCCGGTCTTTTCCGTGAGAAATAAAACGAAGCAAATTTAACTATTTGTCTACACTTCAACCATGTGAAATTAAAGGCATGTATTATCACGAGACTCCCGTGCATTTTGAACCTCGTGGTGAATAAACTGAATTTACTTTAAAGTATGGTGTATCAGTTGAGTCAGTTATTTGTTCATTTCAGAGAACATACATTAAAGAAGTGTTTATGAGATTATGCATGTGTACGAATATTTACTAGTCTACTTTATATTAACGACGATAGAAAAGTGTGCACTCGGCAAATAGCAAGTCTATCATTTTCAGGTGTATACTGAACACTGATCCCAATGTTCGTAATTTTCAGATAAAGAACTCGTTATCCTTGGTTTCGTAGACAGTCTTAGTACTGGACCGCTGTTTCTGCTGTCAACACCGCAGTAATGTAAAGTCAATGTCCATTTCTATGCCGGAATTTCAATGCACATTTATTATCAGTTTAAATCTATGAAAATGTGAAAAAATATCATTGTTTAACGAAGAACCAAGATGCAGAAAAGTTACTTTTGAGATATTGCTGATTTTAATCATCAGGTTTTCGCGTGAGAAGTTCAACTGATTGCATTTGGTAAAATGTTTCGTAGTTATCTACAACTGTATACAAATTGTATTACCTCCTAACATATTTGGCTGTACATTTTTTTCTGCGATTTATTCTCACTGTTTTCAAAAACATGCTGCATTATTCTCATATTGTTTAAAAAGTCGATAGATCAAAATTGGTTAGTACATAAATTCCACTATAATAAATTAAACCTTTCTTATACTTGCACAATCCTTGAAAAGAATTTTGGATCGTTGCCAAATCTTGTTCACATTAAGTCTGAGGCTTGTCTTATAATTTTAGGCAGTTTGGTACACCATACGTACAAAAATCATTGTCCGCACATTGCACTAGTTTTATGTATGCTGAAAATAGCAATATGTACAGATTTATTTTCGTTTTAATACATGAGGTGGTCAAGTTTGAAAACAGATTTTGTAATAAGTTTAGTTCTATTCAGTAAGACAATTCTCCTATGCACTAACTGAAACTTTGAACTAACTTTTGCCATTCATGAATTTTTAATAAAGTATTTTGAAAGGATTTATAAATCTAACCAAAAATTTGGAAAAATACAGGTAAAATATCTTCTTTGTTTATTTCCAAATTTTAGTTTTACTTTTTATACAGCTACTTTAAGTTCAGGTCTTGCAAACTGAGCTGTTTTTGTATTCTGGAACAGCTGCATTTGAAAGATTTTGTTCACTATATTTTCACACTTCAAATGAAGGTCACTCTAAATTCAAGATGGCGGAAGTACCTTAAGCATGAAAATATATTGTTCTGGTCTTGCAGTTGTTCCAAGACTTTGCTTCAATTAAGAAAAGGCAAATTAGATATTTTTCTAGCCAAAGTATCTGACAAAATTAGGACAGTATTTCTTGTATTGCATCTCTTTAAGGATGAAACTTGTAAACAATCTTTGAGAATAAAAATATATTTGCATTGGTCATTTTTGTAACATTCAGCTGACATAAACCTGCTGTTAATACAAGGAATACCGCGAATTATCATCAAATTGAACAAATGATTCCTATATCATTTACGAGAGCTAGCCATTATTTTCAGTCACATCTGGAAGATCCTTATGAAGCATAAAACGCAACCAAGTTAAATGATACAGCAGGATCGCTTTGATTGAATCTGTTTATCAGAGGTGATGCAATGTGAAACTCCTCTCAAACCCATACCCTCATAGCACAGACTGATATTAAAATTCCATGATCCCCCACATCAACCCCAACAAAAAGCAGAAATAACATATATTCCAAAAGAGTGATTGCACGTTTATGATAAAAAAAAAATTCACCAATTTATAAGTAATGCATATAAATATTAAGGTTAGATCACTTCCACTGGTATGATCTTGTTCATTATTATGATATTGGCAGATATTGTTTGTCAATAAAACCAAATTATCGAGTTTTCAACATAGCAATCTCGCTGCGAACATGATAAAATATTGTGACCTGAAAAGTCATGATACAACGCTGATATTAAAATGAACGAAACTGTCGCGCTGCAGCTTGGTATCACTGCGAACAGAGCAGGCTGCAGCAACTTGATATCACTTCGAATAGAGCAGGCTGCAGCAACTTGATATCACTTCGAACAGAGCAGGCTGCAGCAACTTGATATCACTTCGAACAGAGCAGGCTGCAGCAACTTGATATCACTTCGAATAGAGCAGTCTGCTGCAACGTGATATCACTTCGAATAGAGCAGTCTGCTGCAAACCTCATATTTTTGTGACCAGAGCAAACTGCTGCAATTTAGACATTTCTGTGAGCAGAACAGACTGCTGCAAACCTGATATCATTGTGATCAGAGCAGACTGCTGCAACCATGATATTTTTGTGAACCGACTAAGACTGCTTTAAACCTGATATTACTGCAAACAGAGCAGTCCGCTGCTACACTGATAATGTGAAAAGAGCCGATTGCTGCAACCCTGATATCATTGCAAATAGAGCAGACTGCTGAAAACCTGTTTTTTTGTTATCAGAGCAGACGGCTACGATTCTGATATTTTTGCGATCAGACCTGCTATTATTGTGACCAAAGAGTATTGTCTCAACCCTTATACTACGCTTTGCAATTGAGTTTGCCCTTTCCGAATAATTCAAATCGATATTATACTGGGACTTGACAGGTGTATGTTGACAAAAATAGCCGAGGCCATCTTCCACAATGAATTCGATTGGTCCATTGAACGATCATGTTAATCTTGGCGCTAGTCAAAAAAAATCGATGTTCAGCTTGTTTTATATTTGTGACGGGCAATCTAAACGTCAAAACTTTGAAGTACCAAAATAATGCAAGATAAATCACAGTACACAGTCATGTAAAGTTATTGGTTTTATCGCTTGCGCATATTGGCGAGTACACCGCGCATGTTCAGTACATACATAGGTTTAAATCCCCAGAAAAAAATCGTAATTAGAGATATTATTTGATAATTTTTACATAAATCAATGAGGAATTGAATGCCCTTTCGATACAAGTTTTATTTGTGGGCAATTCTTGAATATATTTATACCTATAGCATGTAAGCGTCGGCAGCGATGAAAATTTCATGGGAAATTGCTTCAACTATTTTGGTCTTTCGAGTTTTTGAAGTGAGTGGGGATATTGCCCATATGAAAATATTATCTCAACTAGGATCGCGTCAAAATTACTTTGACTAAAACGTATCCATTATCTTTAATCTTATTCACAATTATTTGACTAACATCATTGCTGTAATTTTTACCTCGCGGCATGATTACATAAATGGCTCTATAACGTATTTCGTTGCGTTTCGTCACTAAATCTTGGCTGTTTAACTGAAGGGCGGAGTCAGAATTTCAATCGAGATAAATATAAATGTGACAGGCGAGTACAGTAACTGACTATAATCGTCGCGTGAGTGGAACGATGCTCTATCTACCATTTTTTAAACGTGCCGAAAATCGCTTCCGAAGTTTAACTCTCGTCTAGTTTCTTTATTTCTGGGCGAAAATGACGATAAATATATCTACTTGTTCCTTGCGCTTAGTTCTTTTAGACTGTAAATGCTTTTAAAAACATTTCGTTTTTACTTTTCTGCAATTATACATTTTTCACTTTGGAGATAGAGCAAATTTGACGAAAATAGAAAAAAATGTTAAAGGTGTATTGCTCTATCGGGAGATAGAGCACTGTGAATTTACAAAATTGGACATAGAGCAAGATAATATTTATTTAAATTGTATATTGAAAATAGTGCGAGAGCTCTTAAACAGTAAAGACAGTCACAGTTCTCATTTTGAAATTAAAGGAGGAATGGATTTGGTTTTAGTATCATCAAACTGACACACTATCATAGGCCATATTGCAACTTTCAAGATTTTCTTTGAGGAGGAAGACTCTAGTTGCATTATTTTTGGCATGCGCAGATACCTAGGTATTGACTTTCTTCGTGTCGACTGGATGGCTTCCTCACATGAAAAAATTGCGGTTTCAAACAGTGGTGAGGGGCAGGTGTTCAAAGTCAGAAGATTTGGACCGATTTGCCAATGGTTTTACCATGCTGTCCGTATTGTTCAGGGTTAACTGAACTGCTACGCACGCTATAGACATACAGTAAAGTTCCGCTAATACGACCACTTCTAATACTTCAAAATCATGCAAAAATTTGAAATTTTAAAGAATCAAATTGTAAAATATAGAGCAAAAACGGTCCGCTAATAAGACCGATTCACTATGGAGACCACCATTTTGCCTGGTCTTATTAGCGGAACTTTACTGTAATTGGCTATTAAACTAGGCACATTGGTCCTACTTATTTGCAGATGAGTATTCGTAAACCATATCATAGTATTGTGTTAAACAGCAACAAAATGATTTTGAAGTTTAATTACTCAGTAACCGCAATAATTATTGTCAGCAATGAACAAAGATCTAAAATCTTTTTAGTGGTAACTATTCTATTTGCCAAATACAACTAGCTTTTCATTACGCTGAGTAAGATTTCCCGTGTTTAGTTATTAGTTGGCATTAAGTTATACATAATATATAATACCAAGCATTATAACAATACCTAATGACATTGTCTTTGCAACTAAATATTCTCATTAATAACTGTATTCTTTCACAAAACGACAGTTTTTATATTATGTTCAACTTTTGCATTTAACTGTACTTGTCAGTCATACCAGTTCTCTTTTACACAACACAGTCAATGTTATATTCATGTCTCCTTTTAGGTGGATTGTACGGCGTCCATCGTCCGTCTTCCTGCGTCAACATTGTACTTAATTTTTTTCTCTTCTGAAACCTCTGGTTACATTTATACCAAAACTTGGTCAGTAGAATTTTGGGATAGATCTCTATAAAGTTTGATCAAATGGTTAATCTTGGCCCCTTTGAGGGCAGCTACTGCCAGCTAGAGCAAAAAAATAGGAAAAACATTTAAGGAACTTCTCATGAATCGCTTGAATGATCTTTATCATTATAACATCCTCTCCCAAACTGGTTCAGATCGGGACGATTGGCCCCTTTGAGGGATTACCAGAGCTAAAATTAGAAATTCCCTTAAATGATTTTATCTCATGAACCACTACATGGATCTTCTTCAAACTTGATTTATAGCATCATTATAAGAATCGTCACCAAAATTGTTCTGTTAGGGGCGCTTGGTCCCTTTCAGGGACTGTTAGAGTTCAAAATAGAAATACCTTTAAACGACTACTCATGAACCATTTGATGGATATTCACCAAACTTGGTCTAGAGACCAGTATAAGGTATAAGGTATAAGGATTTTAAAACTCTGGTCTGGGTCATAGTTCACCTTTTGCAGTTCAGATTCATAAAATGTCCCTTTGATTTCCTCGTCCTGTAAGTCAACTAGTCTATAGATCGGAATTGTTCCTCTATGATAACGTTTTTGTACTTTAAACACTTCACCAGAATACGTTTCATCGTACGCTCGAGTAAACACGTTCCTAAGATGACTGATACGTACAAACGCACCAATTTTAAACTTGAACTGCCTGAGTTTTGAATTTATTTGTCTGCGTTTTGGGTTTCGCGCAAAATATGTGGCTAGTCGCACTTCCTCCTGGTTAGTGTCCTTCACATCAGCAGGTGTCATACCAATTGTTCTGTGATAGGTTTTGTTGTAGTTCTCTGCAATGTCTTGTAGCACTGGTAGGAATGAACTCGTCTCCTTGTACGAAAAATAACGCATGATTCTGGTCTTGATTGTCAAAATAGCCCTCTCTGACGTGGAAGCTTTGGTTTCGTTTTGGGTAGGAAAGTAACGAATGTCTTCTTTCTTCATCAGCTCTTGCACTTTTTTGGCTCTAAATTCTTGGCCTGAAAGTATACAATCAGTGTATGTAGTATTTGACAAAGTATACTAGTATTATTATCACGATTTCGACAACTTTCTTAATTATTGTGAAATTAAAATAAACTTGAAATCAACTATACCTTTATCAGTGATCAGCTTGGCTGGAGATCGTCTTGATGTTGTAAATATTGTTCTGAATGCGTTAGCCACCTCTTCACCAGTTTTGTACTTGAGTGGCTGTAACCACACGTACTTGGAGAATGTATCAATCACCAGCAGAATATACTTGAAACCCTCGTTCCAGTCAGCGAATTTTGTCATATCGATCAAGTCCGCCATCCATAAGTCATCTTTCCCAGCGCTAACTACATGATTTCTCTGAAATCTTCTTCTGACTGGTTTATGTAGACTGTACGATTCTTGATCATGCAAGAATTTACGTATTCTATGCATACCGATATGGAATTTGCCTTCATTTTTCACCACTTTATATAGTTTCTGTGGTCCGGCAAATCCACCGGGGTGTTTTGGATTATAGTATATTGTTTTTAAATAATCCTCCACCGGAGCCATGTTTACTGTTCGATGTCCACAACACAAATAATCAGTCATATTCGAGCTACGACAATTTATGCATTTTCTGAGTCACTCTCTTCCTCGTTATCATTATCGGAATCCGTCTCTTCGCCTTCTTCGTCACTCATTCCCACATCAAATAAATCTTGGAATGAGTTTTTATGCATGCGTAATACCCTCTTTACTGCCGATGTGCTATTCATACCCTTCGATATTAATGTGTCTATACGAGCCATGATTTTCTTGTGCAGTCTATTGTTTCTGAGAGGCAGCATGTAAGTGTCTATCAATGTAGTGTACTTGTTGAAAAATGCCTGCTCGTTGTGGGGCTGCATACGCTCTTCAGTCATTTCATGGGCATCATCACTCTGATCCCCATCATCTATAAATCTGTTATATATCTTCTCGTATTTGTCTTCATTGGCCTCTTTCGCTCTTTTCCACAATTGTATAAAAGACTCATTGTCTTCCACTGAATCATCTTCACCATCACTGTCACTGATTTCATCATGATTTCGTTTCCTGTGTTCCCTACGTTCGGGGCACCAGCCACACTTAACGTGTCTCTGCACGTCATGGCCAGACTCGAATAACTGTCCACAATCGTCACAAGCCTGTCCTTTATCCATATTTTCTGTTTCTTCTGCGATGTGCACTGTTTGAATTCCAACTGAAGAATGATGATTTGTTGGGACTTGTTCCTTATTTATAGTTTCTGGAGGAGTCACGTGATGTATCGGATGCCAATTGTCAACATATTGTTCAGGCGTATAACATGTTAGCCTCTGATTATCCGGTGTAAATGGCTTCAAATCCACCATTAGATATCCGTAGGGACGTTTTGTCGCTTTTGCAAACATGTTCAAAAGTGTATCACTTTGTCCCGGGTACATCTGTCTTGCCAGGGTCATGATGGATTGTTTGTCGACTGGGTTGTTGTATAAAATCAGATAGTGGCAGTTTCTTCTTTGTGTGGGATCCTTGTTTCCGAATAAATTCTGATTAACAGAAATCACGGATAGAGATCTATGGTGCGATCCCTCAGTAAAAAGGTCTGTGATACGTTTGTCCTTGCCGGATTCAGAGAACAGGTCATCCAATATCAGTAAATTGTTTATCTCGGGATCAAAGAACTCGTCGTCTTCCAAGTCGTTGGGAATACCCTTGATAAATTCCACTCGAGGTTGTACTGATGTATAAATTTCGGTGTATAATGGTTGCCACCGTTTGTATAACCACACAATCCTGTGAATATCGGGCTGAATTTTCGAGGTGTGATTTTGCAACATGTCCTTAACCATCGTTGTCTTCCCACAAGCTGAAAGAGATAATTATTTCAGTGTTTTTGATTTAGTATCAAACAACTAGCATAATGTTATGTATATAAAGAAACCTTATTACATAAAAAGAAATAAAAACTACAAGAAAAAGGTTAAAAATAAAAAATACCTGTAGGACCCGAAATCATCATAGTGAATGGATGTTGGAACACAACATTCTTGTTTTGTTCTGGTGATGATGGCGACATTCCCCGCGGCGGTGGAGGAGGAGGTGGAGGAGTAGGAGGAGGAGGAGGATACGCTCCAGTGATTTTCTCATGCATTTGCCTCCAATGCCTTGACATATTATCCCTCCTTGTAAACTCACTACGACAATCTGGGCATTTGAACATGTTGAGTCTCTGGTAGCGAACTAACAAATGACACTTACACGTTTGATTCCTGTATTTATAGTCATATCCAAATAGTGTTAACCAATCAAATCCACTGATTTTCGACCAATCATACTGTGTTTTTAACTTCGAATTCACCAATCACATTACAACTCGTTCGACCAATCAAAATGCATTTTAATGAACCAATCAGATGTATTTAATGTATTGAAAACCAAAGGTAGTGTCATTCAAATAAAAAACAATGACGAACTGTGTTGTGCACGTGCAATTGTAACAGCTATTGCTCGTCATGAAAAACATCCTCAGTGGGATAACATTCGGCGAGGATATGGGCTTCAAAAAGTATTGGCTGAACAATTGCATGCCAAAGCTTGTGTTCCTTTGGGCAAATGTGGTATTGAAGAAGTGAAGAAGTTCCAAGCTGCATTGCCTCAGTACCAGATACACGTATTGTCAAAAGAACACTTTAACGGCATCATCTATGACGGTTTAGAAGGTGGAGTGCCCATTTTCCTGTACTATCATGATGAGCATTTTGATGTGATCACTAAAATGACAGGGTTTCTCAATCGTATAGGCCGAATCATTGCGGCCTATACTACTGCTCAAGCCCGCCTTAAGCTCTACAGTTACCTGCAGCCATTAGGTAGAAGGGTTCTATATTGTGATACAGATTCCGTGGTGTTTACAACAGATGTGGGTCAGTGGGAACCGCCATTGGGTGATTACTTAGGAGATCTTACAGACGAAGTGCCGAATAACAGCATCACATCATTTGTCACAGGGGGTCCTAAAAATTATGCTTACGGACTTGCTATTCCAAATAAAATGGGTCAAATGTCAATTTGTAAAGTGCGTGGTATTACACTGAATTTCAAAAACTCACTTGACATTAATTTTCAGACTGTCAAGGATATGGTTACCGGAAAGGTTGACGAGTGTGTTACTGTTGTAGACGAAAATAAAATTGTCAGGAATCCCTCAACTGGACATGTAATTACCAAACGCGAAACGAAGGACTACAAAATCGTCTTCGATAAACGAGTTATCAGTAAAGAATATACTACATATCCGTATGGATATTAATAGTATAAACGTTGTAAATATTGTTGCCATGACAAGAAGACAAAGTTTGATTATTAAAGGTTTTCACATGTTTTTAGATAGTGATTGTCTATAAAAACATGATGTAACGTTTTTTATTACACTAGCTATTATTATTATGTTCAATAAATTGTATTATAGTACAAACTATCAATAAATTTGTATAAAAAATCTTGATTGTCTTACTTATTTTTCTTAGTTAGAAACAAAGTATTTCGTCATCTCAAACAGATACAAGACCTGGAGGTAAAGTTTCTTACCAACACACAGTAAAATTGGTAATAAAACATATAGTAACTATTAAAAATAGTTCGTCTCACGCAAAGATGGCCGCACTCATCAAATGGCATGCTACCGGAAATTGTCGTCTGCTACAGAGAATATGATCCGCTAATATGGAGGGCCCATTGTTCTTAGGTATAAAATGGTGCAGTATCAGAAAAAACGTCGTCTGTTACGGGATAAGCATAAAATCGTCTGCTACAGAAGTTCCGATAATTTCACGCCCGAGTGGGTTCAAAAAACGACTCATTTTCTAATCGATCCAAGATGGCGGTTTTATATAGAATAAAGAAGGGGTCACCGAGTGCATATCGACTGGATGAGCCCCCCTGACTACTGGCAGTATTGCTGTAATCCTGATATTATGATAAACAGAGCAGTATTGCTGTAATCCTGATATTATGATTACCATGGCAGCATTGCTGTAATCCTGAAGTTATGATAAACAAGGCAGTATTGCTGTAATCCTGATACTATTATTAACAGGGCAGCATTGCTGTAATCCTGATATTATGATAAACAGGGCAGTATTCCTCTAATTCTGATAGTAAGGTAAACAGTGCAGTATTGTTGTAAGGGCAGTATTTCTCTAATTCTGATATTATAGTAAACAGAGCAGTACTGCTGTAATTTTGATATTATGGTAAACAGAGCAGTACTGCTGTAATCCATAGGTTACAGTGAACAGAGCAGTCCTGCCACACTCTGGTATTTTGATAAATGTCCTGCTGCGGTCCTGGTGATATAATAAATAGAAGTCTTGCTGCGGTCCTTGTATTACGATAAAATTATGATAAACATCCTTTGGTATTATAATGAACAGAAAGCTTTTCCTGAAAACATGCCATTCTGATAAAATTGCTGCGATCTTGCATGATATTATGGTGAACCGAAAAATCTTACTGCGACCTTGTCATTATTATGAACAGAACAATCTTGCAGCGACCTTGATATTATAATGAACAGATCATTCTTAAACCGACCTTGATAAGATGATGAACAGAACAGTCTTACTGCAACCTTGCTATTATGCAGAATAATCTTGAGCGACAGGTCACCTTGATATTATGATGAACAGAATAATTTTGCAGTGACCTTGATTTTATGGTGAACAAAACATATTTTTAAACCGACATTTATATTATGATGAACAGGACATTCTTACTGCGACCTTGATATTGTATTGAACAGAACAATCTTGCAGCGACCTTGATATTGTGGTAAACAAAACATATTTTACACCAACATTGATATTATGATGAACAGAACATTCTTACTGCGACCATGATATAATGGTGAACACAACAGTCTTACTGCGACCTTGATATAATGGTGAACAGAACCATTTGCCATCGACCTTGATATTATTATGAACAGACCAATCTTGCAGTGAATATGCTATACGAAGAAAAGAGGAGTCTTGCTGTGACTAACAGATTATTCATGCTGCGACTTTGGCAAGCTGTTATATTCCAATAAGATATTTTTTCTTGAGTGGCGGAACCAATACAACTGGAAGGCCAGATATTCGTGCATCCGCAGACAATTAGAAAATCCGCCCTTTTAACTCTAAATCCTGGATCCGCTCCTGAATAATCCGATAGCATGTCAATACATGCGATCACAAGTAGCGGCTATGTCTACCCGATAGTAGGTTGTCTGTAGATCCGTGGAAAATGGTCTTTGGAATTTACGTCAAACATTTAACTACGTTTCAGCTTTTTAGGACTTAATAAAATATCGCATTGTACAAATTATACAGGATAATATAAATTGCTTTAAGGATCTTCTTCAATTTTTACTAAAATTGAAAACGAAAGTTGAATTGAATTTCTTTTTTTAATCAAAAAATGGCGTCTGGAGGTATAAACACAGACATATTATCGGATGAAACTTTCGATTTACTTTGTACAGTGTGCAAACGTAAGGGAAGAAACAGAGAAGCTGAACATTTCTGTATCGATTGTCAGGACTATTACTGTTCCGCCTGTGTCAAAGTGCACGACGACATTCCTTTACTAATTGGACACAAGATTCTGGACAAAGGACAGTTTCCATTGAGATCGAGCCAGAGACGACCAGCACAACCTGGTGGTCAGGGATCGAGTCCAGCAATCCATTTGACAGAGAGATGTGACAGACACAGTCATTACTTTATAGACACGTACTGCCAAAACCACGACACGGTTGGCTGCGCTACGTGCATGACAGTAGATCATAGGTAGCTCTTTTTTTTTACATTTTAAAGGCCATTTCACATGTACACCAAATCGGACCCGGAACCGAATCGATGCTGTGTTTTTTGTTTTTTTTTTGTATGGCTTTAACAAGCTAGATAAAAAGAAACTCACGTGGAATTACCTTAATTAATACGGGTAATAATTATGTTACTGTTGGATATTTATAATACAAGGCGCTGATGTAGACAGCGGAGAATGAAATTTAGGTACATATGTGATAACAACATTTGGAGAATACTGCATTCTTGTTTAGGAATTGCACGTAGACTCAGACGATGTTTTGACGATTATTTTATGGCAGTGGCTAGGGGTCCGGTAACCGGACCTCTAAACAACGCGTACAGGGCTGTCTAGAGGTCTGATAATCAATATGAATACTGCACGGTATTTACAAAGAGGAGACTATATACTTTATCTTTAAAAACGGGATATGATTTCAAAAGTTTGCTCTCGATTTCTTCTTGTAGTTTTAAATACATTGTAAGTGACCGGAAACAGAAGTATTTACAATGTATAATGGAAAAAATGGATAAATAAGAAATAGCAATTTGTACGCCGTACAAGTTTTTATCAAATTCTTGTTTTCTTTTCTCGGGACTGATGAATTAAAATAATAAACTAAATGTTTTCTTTAGTATTTAAGACATAGATTATACTCATGAATTCTTGAATTTGTTTTACTGCTTGAGTAAATAAATAAGGGTAACTGCCGGAAATCGCTGTTAAAATTTCCAAATCAATATGCATCGAACCCGAGTGAGAGATGATTATAAATCAAACATTTACAAAAAACGTAATATCGGCAATTTTATGACAACTGATCAATTTTTTTTACCGATTATAATACCTTATACACTGGTAAAACAGAACATAATACTACATGTATTTTGACTACCGGACCTCTAGACTCCGGGTCTAGAGGTCCGGTTACCGGACCCCTAGCCACTTCCTTTTTTTTTTTTGCATCAACAAAGAAAAAATGACTAACTTGTGGAAAGAACATGACCTTTCTCTCCTTTTCTTCCCTAAATCGGCAACCCAACCTGGATTTCAATGTCTTTTCGGTATCTGTTTATTCTTCGGTTCCGCTTTCGGCTTGTATGCGAGATGACCTAAATATTGGTATAACAACTTTTATGGAAGTGGCTATTCTTACGGTCCCCGTAAGAATAGTGAAAAGCCCGCAGATGTCTATTCCTACGGCGGTTTTATATTACAATACATTGTACTGAAGTCATTCAACTGTTATATATTTTCAAACGATTTCAGAAATGACATATGTAATCACATTTGGTCGTGTTACAAATAAAATGTCAGGTCTGATTGTCATATTACAATGTTATATTCCATGTTAGGCAATGAATACAGTGTATGTTTTTGCCTAAATAAATTATCTTGAATCTTGTTATGTCAAGCTGATGTGTGACAAACATGTTAAGAGTGGTAAGAGATTTGTACTGTTGTGAAAATTTTGCATGTATATACATGAAACATAGATCAATTATAATTCTCCAAAGAACAATAAAATATTTTTTATAGCTCTTTGAATTCTCCAACTGGTTTACTTGAAAACACTTGGTCAATATTTTAAGTGTTTCAGTATTAATAACGTATGTATTTACATCTACATCTGTACAACCAACAATCGTTTTCCGATTTATTTAGAAGACAAATTTCAGTTAAATAAATATTTTACACTTACGAAAAATTCGTTGTTTTAAAATTGTTTGTTTATGTAACAAATGGAAGCAATAAAATGTAACAAAAATGTGTTATACTAGTGGAAATCAATAACCACATATGGACTTTCCATAATTCGTACGGTAGAGCCGTAGGAATAGACACCTGCAGGCTTTTCACTATTCTTACGGGAGAGCCGTAAGAATAGCCTGCGAGGCTATTCCTACGGGACCGTAAGAATAGCCACTTCCAACTTTTAAAGGTCTGGTCGGTGTTTATGTGAAATGGCCTTGAATTCCATGTTTGTTTTCTTGCTCTTTTAGCGCCTTGTACATTTTGCGAGATTAGCTTTTGCCATTTAAAAAAGCACTTCATTACGATTGCCTCAGTCAAAGAAGCTCTTTGCCTCCGTCGACCCAGCTGTAAATTGGTACCTACTAATTGCTGGGGGACCCAGCTGTAAATGGGTACCAGCAAACTACTGGGTGTAAGGTATATCTGGTTTTAACTGTTCTTAAAATAGGGTCGCTTAAAAGCTTTACAGAGCTCATGTTCAATTTCAATGTTTCACATATCTATGGCAATCAAAAATACCTTTCTGTAAGAATTTAATTTCATATTCCTTTCGAGCTAATACTAATACTATGTAACGGCTGTCGTTCCTGTATAATCTCTGAAAGTAAGTGACAGTTTTCCGTTGTGAATCAGAAGTGGGGGTGGTTTCATCTTACGGAGGACGAATTATGCCTATCTTTTTTATACTGCATCACTCCTCTTTACGATGCCTGAGGACATTGCTTCGACCAGGAAGTAATTATTTTTCATAATTTTTGCAGATTATGCCAGGACGTTTTCTACGTACCAGAATTTGTCAAAAGCAATGCAAGCGTATCACCAAACGAAATTCAAAAGAAGCTACAGTCGACTGATAAGGCCCTGACAGAACTCATTGAAAACTTTCAACGTCAAAAACAAGAGCTCTTGAAAGGGAAAGCTGACTCACTGCAGAATATTAGAAAATTTAGAAAAGAAATCAATGAAAGATTAGATGCTCTGGAGAAGAAGTCTATAGATGAAATCGAAAGTAAACTCAAAACCCTGACAAATGAAATAGAGAAGGCAATGTCCAAGTTACAAAAGATTGGAACCAACGTTTCATCTGCTCGTGACAAATTAGCATCTGCAGGCAAAAATCTATCACAGACCTTCGTTTATGCAAAAAGAGGAAGACAAATCGCTGATGATGCTGATAAAAGTGTAGATGAGGAAAAAGCACAAAGGCGTGAACAGACTGTAGAATTTACTGGGGATCAGAAGCTGATTTCATTATTAGAACAAATGACTGCTTTAGGAGGCATTACATGTACATCTGCCGGGAATACACAACAGAAAGTTGTTGGCAAAATCAAAAATATTCATCAACAGGATCCTATTCGACCCGTTACGAAGAAGGAAAACAACGCTTCTGGCAAACTAAATCAAAAGGATACTTTACTTCAGACCAGAGGAAAAAATGTGTACTCAGTCAAAATACAGTCAGATACGTCTGACTGTTCCATAAAAAGTGCCTGCACACTGGAGGACGGGACAATAATACTGTCAGATGGTGACAACAAGAAACTGAAACGTTTAGATAGTACCACATATACCGTCACAGACTATTGTGATCTACCCGGTACTCCTTGGCAAGTGTGCATCATTGATAAACAAGAAGTTGCTGTCTGTCTATATGACAAAAAGGACATTCACATCATTTCACTCTTAGGCAGAATGAGAACCACAAGGAAGATAAACACAGACTTTGAGTGTTATGGTTTAGCGTATGCTAAAGGCAACTTGTATATTTCAGACCCTGGTAACTCTGTATACATATACAGTATATCAGGACAGAAGCTGAAGCAGTTCAGTAAGGACCAATCAGGACAGTCATTGTTCTCTAACATCAGACACCTTGCCGTCAGTGAGGATGGTTCAATGATATATGTTGTTGACTGGGATAAAGGACTGATTGTGCTGGACAGCAATGGAGATGTGGTTTCAACATTCAATGGTCCACAGTTAGACGGCGGGTCTGCTTGTTATTTAACAAGAACTGGCAGTTTGCTTGTAAGTGGATTCGGCTCCCACAATGTGCTGCAGTTTGGACATAATGGAGAGCTGATAGGGGAGGTACACAAATCTGATCAATCTGTATATTATGAAGCAGTCTATTGTGATCAGCAAATGTCCAAATTGATTTTAGGCAGCGAGAGTAACAATTTAGAAATTTATGACTTAAAGTAATACAATGTTTGTACCGACATTGCTGAGGAATTCACAAGTGAAGAATATAAACTATTAACAAGAGGACCATGATGGTCCTGAATCGCTCACCTCTTCCCACATGACCCAGTTTTGAGTATGACGTCGTTTTTTCTATTATTTGACATAGTGACCTAATTTTTGAGCTCATGTGACCCAGTTTTGAACTTGACCTAGATATTATCAAGATAAAAATTCTGACCAATTTTCATGAAGATCCATTGAAAAATATGGTCTCTAGAGAGGTCACAAGGTTTTTCTATTACTTGACCTATTGATCTAGTTTTCGAAGGTACGTGACCCTGTTTTGATCTTTACCTAGAAACCATCAAGGTGAACATTCTCACTAATTTTCATGAAGATCTCATGAAAAATATGGCCTCTAGAGAGGTCACAAGGTTTTTCTATTTTTATACCTACTGGCCTAGTTTTTGACCGCACGTGACCCAGTATCGAAACTGACCTAGATATCATCAAGGTGAATATTCAGATCAATTTTCATGAAGATCCATTGAAAAATATGGCCTCTAGAGAGGTCAAAAGATTTTAATAATTTTAGACCTACTGACCTAGTTTTTGACCGCAGTTGACCCAGTTTCAAAACTGACCTAGATATCATCAAGATGAACATTCAGACCAACTTTCATACAGATCCCATGAAAAGTATGGCCTCTAGAGAGGTCACAAGGTTTTTTTATTATTTGACCTACTGACCTAGTTTTTTATGGCACGTGACCCAGTTTCAAACTTGACCTAGATATCATCAAGGTGAACATTCTGACCAATTTTTATGGAGATCCATTCACAAGTATGGCCTCTAGAGAGGTCACAAGGTTTTTCTATTTTTAGACCTACTGACCTAGTTTTTGACCGCACATGACCCTGTTTCGAACTTGACCTAGATATCATCAAGATGAACATTCAGACCAATTTTCATATAGATCCCATGAAAAATATGGCCTCTAGAGAGGTCACAAGGTTTTTCTATTATTTGACCTACTGACCTAGTTTTGACGGCACATGACCCACTTTTGAACTTGACCTAGATATCATCAAGATGAACAATCAAACCAACTTTCATACAGATCCCATGAAAAATATGGCCTCTAGAGAGGTCACAAGGTTTTTCTATAATTTGACCTACTGACCTAGTTTTTGACCACACGTGACCCACTTTCGAACTTGACCTAGATATCATCAAGATGAACATTCTGACCAATTTTCATGAAGATCTCATGAAATATATGGCCTCTAGAGAGGTCACAAGGTTTTTCTATTTTTCGACCTACTGACCAAGTTTTTGACCGCACGTGACCCAGTTTCGAACTTGATCTAGATATTATCAAGATGAACATTCAGACATACAGATCCAATGAAAAATATGGCCTTTAGAGAGGTCACAAGGTTTTTCTATTATTTGACCTACTGACCTAGTTTTTGATGGCACGTGACCCAGTTTCGAACTTGACCTAGATATCATCAAGGTGATTGTTCTGACCAATTTTCATGAAGATCTTGTGAAAAGTATGGCCTCTAGAGAGGTCACAAGGTTTTTCTATTTTTAGACCTACTGACCTAGTTCTTGATGGCACGTGACCCAGTTTCGAACTTGACCTAGATATCATCAAGGTGAACATTCTGACCAATTTTCATGAAGATCTTGTGAAATATATGGCCTCTAGAGAGGTCACAAGGTTTTTCTATTTTTAGACCTACTGACCTAGTTTTTGATGGCACATGACCCAGTTTCGAACTTGACCTAGATATCATCAAGATGAACATTCTGACCAACTTTCATGAAGATCCCATGAAAAATGTGACCTCTAGAGTGGTCACAAGCAAAAGTTTACGGACGCACGCACGCACGGACGGACGGACGGACGACGGACACCGCACGATCACAAAAGCTCACCTTGTCACTTTGTGACAGGTGAGCTAAAAAAAACAAAGACAAGAATCAAACAGGGAATGCCACGCACCAAAAACGCAGCCTCCCCAAAACGAAACCCACAGCAAGCAAACGTGCACACCACAAACACACACGCACGCACACACACACGCGCGCGCGCACACACACACAAAGCCAACACATGAGGACAAAACGAACAAACAAAGGAACACAGTGGGGCACCGCCTTGGAACGGTGAAAACACCACTGGGGAGCTTAAACCGGTTTATGGTGCGCACCCAACCTCACTCTTACCCCCATCATGTTCCAAAGACACGGGACAGTGTAAATAAAAGTAATCCCCTCCAGGTGAATCTCTAACACACGTAATGGAAACAAAAAGGCATGGCATGTAAAACACAAAAATGCTCGTGTATAAATATATAAAAAGCAAACCTTAAGAACCAAAAACGTATGTACTCAATGCCTTTTCAGAAGACAGGGCAACAAGAGAAACACCCTTAAGGGCCCGACGAAACAGGCCAGAAGACAGATATCAAAACAGTTCAGTCCTGCTAGGATTTAGAAACTGCTTATCATAGAGTCCTCCCCCTCTTCCGTCAGACACAATCAAAGAGGGAAACGTAGTGTCCAACTGTAAACGGGTTGAACACTAAACATGCGGTATGTCTCAAAACAGTTGGGTCGTAACCTCTTTTAATAAAACGTTTTATAATTTTACCAAATTCATTTGGAAAATTACCATGACCCAAGATCTTACGAAGTTTGTAAACCACATCCCCATAAAAAACGGGTTTAGAAATACCTTCTCCCAGAAGTGTCTTTAAATTACTATTGAATTTTAAAACTAAATCAGAATTGCGATAGTAAAATTTAGCAAAATATTTACGCAATTTGTAATAACGGTAGCCTTGCTGAAGAAGTTTACTTGTAATATATTGATTACGTTCATTGAAATGCTTGACATGACTACACGCTCTGGCAAACCAGAGTCACTGTCAAGTCACTGTCTTATAATACCAAGTGCCAGTTGTTGTGTTTTTATACCTCTCGCTTATTCTAATGTGACCACAGAATTCTGCAAACTATTCAAGTCACTGTCTTATAATACTAAGTGCCAGTTCTTTTTATACCTCTCGCTTATTCTAATGTGACCACAGAATTTTGCAAACTATTCAAGTCACTGTCTTGTAATACCAAGTGCAAGGTTTTTAGTTATTTTTTTATACCTCTCATTTATTCTAACGTGACCACAGAATTCTGCAAGATACGAAATCATCTTTAAAACGAGATATCAACATCGCATTCCTACGATGTATGCCCCTGAAAATGCTTGCAATAATTATAATGAAAAAGGGCCTTTAAGATAAACATATCGACAATTTTTTTTTCAAATTATGAATCAGAGACATGTTAAATAGAAAACTGTATATAGCAGCACTTTCCATGTTTTCATATAATACTACTGCATGTTATTATAAAAATGTACAGGAATATTCGTAAATAAAACATTTTTGTAACATGCCTTTCATCCTCAATTCCAAGTAAAATGTATGAAACAAAGAGGACCATGATGGTCCTGAATCGCTCACCTCTTCCCACATGACCCAGTTTTGAGTATGACGTCGTTTTTTCTATTATTTGACATAGTAACCTAGTTTTTGAGCTCATGTGACCCAGTTTTGAACTTGACCTAGATATTATCAAGATAAAAATTCTGACCAATTTTCATGAAGATCCATTGAAAAATATGGTCTCTAGAGAGGTCACAAGGTTTTTCTATTATTTGACCTATTGACCTAGTTTTCGAAGGTATGTGACCCTGTTTTGAACTTTACCTAGATATCATCAAGGTGAACATTCTGACCAATTTTCATGAAGATCCATTCAAGGGTATGGCCTCTAGAGAGGTCACGTTTTTTCATTATTTGACCTACTGACCTAGTTTTTGAAGGCACGTGGCCCACTTTCAAACTTGACCTAGATATCATCAAGATGAATATTCTGACCAATTTTTATGGAGATCCATTCACAAGTATGGCCTCTAGAGAGGTCACAAGGTTTTTCTATTTTTAGACCTACTGACCTAGTTTTTGATTGCACATGACCCTGTTTCGAACTTGGCCTAGATATCATCAAGATGAATATTCAGACCAACTTTCATACAGATCCCATGAAAAATATGGCCTTTAGAGAGGTCACAAGGTTTTTCTATTATTTGACCTACTGACCTAGTTTTTGATGGCACGTGACCCATTTTCGAAGTTGACCTAGATATCATCAAGATGAACATTCAGACCAACTTTCATACAGATCCCATCAAAAATATGGCCTCTAGAGAGGTCACAAGGTTTTTCTATTATTTGACCTACTGACCTAGTTTTTGATGGCACGTGACCCATTTTCGAACTTGACCTAAATATCATCAAGGTGAACATTCAGACCAACTTTCATACAGATCCCATCAAAAATATGGCCTCTAGAGAGGTCACAAGGTTTTTCTATTATTTGACCTACTGACCTAGTTTTTGATGGCACGTGACCCATTTTCGAACTTGACCTAAATATCATCAAGGTGAACATTCTGACCAATTTTCATGAAGATCTCATGAAATATATGGCCTCTAGAGAGGTCACAAGGTTTTTCTATTTTTAGACCTACTGACCTAGTTTTTGATTGCACATGACCCTGTTTCGAACTTGGCCTAGATATCATCAAGATGAATATTCAGACCAACTTTCATACAGATCCCATGAAAAATATGGCCTTTAGAGAGGTCACAAGGTTTTTCTATTATTTGACCTACTGACCTAGTTTTTGATGGCACGTGACCCATTTTCGAACTTGACCTAGATATCATCAAGATGAACATTCAGACCAACTTTCATACAGATCCCATGAAAAATATGGCCTCTAGAGAGGTCACAAGGTTTTTCTATTATTTGACCTACTGACCTAGTTTTTGATGGCACGTGACCCATTTTCGAACTTGACCTAAATATCATCAAGGTGAACATTCTGACCAATTTTCATGAAGATCTCATGAAATATATGGCCTCTAGAGAGGTCACAAGGTTTTTCTATTTTTAGACCTACTGACCTAGTTTTTGACCGCACGTGACCCAGTTTCGAACTTGACCTAGATATCATCAAGATGAACATTCAGACCAACTTTCATATAGATCCCATGAAAAATATGGCCTTTAGAGAGGTCACAAGGTTTTTCTATTATTTGACCTACTGACCTAGTTTTTAATGGCACGTAACCCAGTTTCGAACTTGAACTAGATATCATCAAGGTGAACGTTCTGACCAATTTTCATGAAGATCTTATGATATATATGGCCTCTAGAGAGGTCACAAGGTTTTTCTATTTTTAGACCTACTGACCTAGTTTTTGACAGCACGTGACCCAGTTTCGAACTTGACCTAGATATCATCAAGGTGAACATTCTGACCAATTTTCATGAAGATCTTGTGAAATATATGGCCTCTAGAGAGGTCACAAGGTTTTTCTATTTTTAGACCTACTGACCTAGTTTTTGAAGGCACGTGACCCAGTTTCGAACTTGACCTAGATATCATCAAGATGAACATTCTGACCAACTTTCATAAAGATCCCACAAAAAATGTGACCTCTAGAGTGGTCACAAGCGAAAGTTTACGGACGGACGGACGCACGGACTGACGCACGGACGGACGACGGACGCTGCATGATCACAAAAGCTCACCTTGTCACTATGTGACAGGTGAGCTAAAAATGTGTCCTCTAGAGTGGTCACAAGCAAAAAGTTTACGCACGGACGACGGACGCTGCGCGATCACAAAAGCTCACCTTGTCACTTTGTGACAGGTGAGCTAAAAAGTAGACCTAAAATTTAGCCAGTTCAAGTATCTCAAAAGCTTACAACTTTAAACCCAAATGTAGCTGTTGATATCCTTATGCAGGCGAGTTTGGAGACAAATCAAAATGCCATAACCAGACGGTTGATTCTGTGTCTTGAAATTGACCATTGGAAATATTACATTCATGCTCACTTTTTTAGCTCACCTGTGACCGGGTGAGCTTTTGTGATCTCCCTTCGTCCGTCAACAATGTCTTGTGAACTCGTTAGAGACCACATTTTGCAACCGATTTTAATCAAAATTGCACAGAACTTGTATTAGCGTATTATCTCGGTTACTTGCGAAAATTGGCTAGATCCCATCATGGGTTCCATAGTTATAGCCCCTTAAAGGGACAACATTTGCTATTTTGGCTTGTGAACACGGTAGAGACCACATTTTGCAATAGATTTTAATCAAACTTACAAACAACTTTTATTGGCATAATATCTCAGTTTCTTTCGAACACTGGCCAGATCCAATCATGGGTTCTAGCGTAATGGCACCTTAAAGGGTAAAATCTGCTATTTTGGCTTTGCAGCCATGTAGAGACTTCATTTATGGTTTAATTTGACACAAACTTGCAAAATATCTTTAACAGCAATAGATCTTGGATTACATGATGAATCCGTCAGATCAAATGATAGGTTCCGGAGTTACGGCCCCTAAGTGACCCCTGAAAGAGCCAAAATTTGTTAATTTTAACCTTGTAGAAGTGACTTTTTACATTGGATTTTAACCACACTTAAATTCAATTGAACTCACAATAAGATCTCGGTTCCTTTCGAAAACCGGCTTTATTCCATCACGGATTCTAGAGTTACTGCCCCCGAAAGGGGCAGTTTTTTCTTTTTTTCTATTCTGGCCATTTCAGCCATACAGATGTTTCATTTATGCTATGATCTGAAACACACTTGCACAAAATGTTTATCTTGATGATCTCTAGGCCAAGTTTGAAACTGGGTCATGTGAGTTTAAAAACTAGGTCACCAGATCAAATCAAAGGAAAAGCTTGTTAACATCAGAGGCCATACTTTAGACCCTATCATCATGAAATTTGGTCAGAATGTTTATCTTGATGATTCCTATGCCAAGTATCAAACTATGTCATACGGGGTCAAAAACTAGGTCACCCAGTCAAATCAAAGGAAAACGTTTTAAACACACTTGCGGTCGTATTTACGCTCCTATCTTCATGAAACTTTGCAAGAATGTTTATCTTGATGATTCCTAGTATAAGATCGAAACTGGGTGATGTGGAGTCAAAACCTACATCACCACTTAAATCAAAGTCAAAGCTTTTTAACAGGCCAAGTTTAACAGGTGTGCGATATAGGGTCATCATGACCCTCTTGTTTAACGTTTGGATCATAAATAAAATTTGCTAAATAATTATCAATGATGATGAAGCTATTTTCCTTTAACTGATTCCATATTTACCTGTAAATTCAGCCAAAATTGACAGAAGAAATCTTCAGTCTTTACAGGTAAAGTGAGGAGTGTGAGATACATAGAGGCTTACTGGACTATGTGCCTTTAAATCACAATCAGTATTATTTTAGCACACTTAAACAGTATTATCATCCCTATTATCCAATAATTATGGAATGTAATGTTGGTCCTTGAGAAGCAATGTACTCTTTCACGTAATTTTATTACACATATACTGGAATGAACTTTTCATAACAGGTAATAAAATAATCACAAAGGGCACATATTTATATTTCATTTTATTGCCTCAGTTTTGTTCAGACACATTTAGAGAGATTGTCACAATATAAAATATCACATCTGTTGTCAATCAAGAGTATTTTCTCTCTCCATCAGCGAGTATATCCCGAGACACCAGCATACGCATCACTTCATTTGTTCCTGAAAGAAATACAAACAAGAGGACCATGATGGTCCTGAATCGCTCACCTATCCCCACATGACCCAGTGTTGAACTGAGTATGAAGTCGTTATTTCTATTATTTGTCATAGTGACCTAGGTTTTGAGCATATGTGACCTAGATATCATCAAGATAAAAAATTCTGACCAATTTTCATGAACTCCATTGAAAAATATGACCTCTAGAGAGGTCACAAGGTTTTTCTATTATTTGACCTAATGACCTAGTTTTTGAAGGTACGTGACCCACTTTTAAACTTGACCTAGATATCATCAAGGTGAACAATCTCACCGATTTTCATGAAGATCTCATGAAAAATATGGCCTTTAGAGAGGTCACAAGGTTTTTCTATTTTTCAACCTACTGACCTAGTTTTTGACCGCACATGACCCAGTTACGAACTTGACCTAGATATCATCAAGCTGAACATTCTCATTAATTTTCATGAAGATCCATTGAGAAATATGGCCTCTAGAAAGGTCACAAGGTTTTTCTATTTTTAGACCTACTGACCTAGTTTTTGACCGCACGTGACCCAGTTTCGAATTTGATCTAGATATCATCAAGGTGAACATTCTGACCTATTTCCATGAAGATCTCTTGAAAAATATGGCCTCTAAAGAGGTCACAAGGTTTTTCTATTTTTAGATCTACTGACCTAGTTATTGACCGCACGTGACCCAGTTTCAAACTTGAGCTAGAGATCATCAAGGTGAACATTCTGACCAATTTCTATGAAGATCCATTGAGAAATATGGCCTCTAGAGAGGTCACAAGGTTTTTCTATTTTTAGACCTACTGACCTAGTTTTTGACCCCACGTGACCCAGTTTCGAACTTGACCTAGATATCATCTAGGTTAACATTCTGACCAATATTCATGAAGATCTCTTGAAAAATATGGCCTCTAGAGAGGTCACAATGTTTTTCTATTTTTAGATCTACTGACCTAGTTTTTGACCCCACGTGACCCAGTTTCGAACTTGATCTAGATATCATCAAGATGAACAATCTGACTAATTTTCATGAAGATCCATTGAGAAATATGGCCTCTAGAGAGGTCACAAGGTTTTTCTATTTTTAGACCTACTGACCTAGTTTTTGACCCTACGTGACCCAGTTTCGAACTTGACCTAGATATCATCAAGGTGAACATTCTGACCAATATTCATGAAGATCTCTTGAAAAAAATAGCCTCTAGAGAGGTCACAAGGTTTTTCTATTTTTAGATCTACTGACCTAGTTTTTGACCCCACGTGACCCAGTTTCGAACTTGACCTAGATATCATCAAGATGAACATTCTGACCAATTTTCATGAAGATCCATTGAGAAATATGGCCTCTAGAGAGGTCACAAGGTTTTTCTATTTTTAGACCTACTGACCTAGTTTTTGACCCCACGTGACCCAGTTTCGAACTTGACCTAGATATCATCAAGGTGAACATTCTGACCAATTTTCATGAAGATCTCATGAAAAATATGGCCTCTAGAGAGGTCACAAGTTTTTCTATTTTAGATCTACTGACCTAGTTTTTGACCGCACGTGACCCAGTTTCGAACTTGACCTAGATATCATCAAGATGAACATTCTGACCAACTTTCATAAAGATCCCATGAAAAATGTGACCTCTAGAGTGGTCACAAGCAAAAGTTTACGGACTGACAGACGGACGCACGGACGCACGGACGACGGACGACGGACGCCACGCGATCACAAAAGCTCACCTTGTCACTTTGTGACAGGTGAGCTAAAAAAACACACAATTTGTTGGCAATATTTGGTCTCATCATTTTGGTAAGTTTATTGGAAAGAAAGAGGTTTCATTTCAAGGTGTCTTTTTTTCAAACATCAGGGCCATGATGACCCTAGATCGCTCACCTGCCGTATTTTGCTTGCTTGGAAAATGGTCATGCAAAAAATATCTGTAAAATTATTTTGAAATATGGACAGCGTTTTCTGAAACAAGAGCTGTCCGTAAGACAGCGCGCTCGACTTTTCTCAGTGCTTGACTATGAATTAGAGCTTTGCCAGTAAAAAAAATCCAAGTTAAAAAGGGACATAACTCTGTCAAAATTCAAATCAGAGTTATAGGAATTGTGTGTCCTGGTGTAGACTTAAATAGTAAATAACTGTTTTGAGTTTCAAGTAAAAAGCTTTATTAGTAACAGTGATATTTGACTTTATCAAAAATTTTAACAAAAAAAATCTAAGTTAAAAAGGGGCATAATTCTGTCAAAATTCAATCAGAGTTATGGGGATTGTTTCTCCTGGTGTAGACTTTGATGGTAAATAAGTATTTTAAGTTTCAAGTCAATAGCTTTGATAGTAACAGAGATATTTGACTTTATCAAAAACTTTAACCAAACATTCTAAGTTAAAAAGGGGCACAATTCTGTCAAAATTCAAACCAGAGTTATGGGGATTGTTTCTTCTGGTGTAGACTTTGATGGTAAATAAGTACTTTAAGTTTCAAGTCAATAGCTTTGAAAGTAACAGAGATATTTGACTTTATCAAAAACTTTAACCAAAAATTCTAAGTTAACAAGAGCTGTCACTAATGGTGACAAATGCCCCCAGCAGCACCTTGACCTTTGACCTGGTGACCTTGACCTTTGACGTGGAGACCCCAAAGTCAATAGGGGTCGTGTACTCAGTGAGTACTATTAGCATTTGAAGTTTGAAGGTCCTGGGTGCAGTGGTTCGCGAGTTAAGTGCCTTCATGCAAAAAGTTAACGTTGGCCCCTGTGACCTTGACCTTTGACCTGGTGACCCCAAAGTCAATAGGTGTCGTGTACTCAGTGAGTACTATCAGCATGTGAAGTTTGAAGGTCCTGGGTGCAGTGGTTCGCGTGTAAAGTGCCTTCATGCAAAAAGTTAACGTTGCCCCCTGTGACCTTGACCTTTGACCTGGTGACCCCAAAGTCAGTAGGGGTCGTGTACTCAATGAGTACTATCAGCATGTGAAGTTTGAAGGTCCTGGGTGCAGTGCTTTGCGAGTAAAGTGCCTTCAAGCAAAAAGTTAACGTTGTGACTAACGAACGAACTAACGGACAGTTGAAAACTAATATGCCTCCCTTCGGGGGGCATAAAAAGGGGCATAATTCTGTCATACAACAAACACACACTGTGGTGTCCTCCATACCAGACACACACCATGTTGTCCTCAATACAACACTCACACACACATTGTGGTGTCCTCCAGCCAACATGCTAACTGTTCTGGTGAGCAAAGGCTGGTCCACTATCACTACTAACTTCCGACAGAAAATCTGACTGCCAGCTAACATGTAAGTTCGAATACTAAATGTTTCTTGATTAGGGTGAGTGAGCGATAAGGAGACAAATTTCGATGATCATTATGTAGAAATGAATGCTTTAAAAGTCAAGTAATAAGCAACGACAATTACTGGTGTAAATACTAACCGATTTGAAAACAAGAACAAATTTCAGTCACATAATGGTTACAAGTGACTTGCATGTGCCTGATAAGTTGTTTATTGCTCAGTAATTAATAAGAAACCATTTTCAATCTAAAGGTTACGATGACCTTAACCCTTGAGGTACTGACCCAAAAACAATAGTAGTCATCTCCTGATCAAAGGCTATCATTCTATGTAACCTTAAAATAAAAAAGCTTCAAATACTGCAGTATATCGTTATCAGTTTTGAGGTCACTATGACCTTGACCTTTGACTGTTTAACCCCCCAAGACATAAGCAGTCATTTGTTGACCACAGGCAATAATTCTGTGAAGCTAAAAAGCATTAGGGACAAGTGTTCTTTAGTTGTTAAGCGATATTGTTTTCGTTATTTTCAAGGTAAATGCCACCTTGACCTTTGGCCTACTAATCAAACAATGAGGGTCATCTACTGATTAGAGGCAATCATCCTATAAAGTCTGATGACTGTAGGTCAATGTGTTCTTTAATTATTAAGCAGAAACAAACTGTGACTAAGACCTGTGACCTAATGATCTCTAAAACAAGGACCATCTACTGACCTCAGGCAATCATCCTATGAAGTTTGACCATTCTGAGACCAAGCATCCTCTCATTATTGTTGAACAAGAGGGCCATGAAGGCCCTGTATCGCTCACCTGACCTATTGACCTCAAGATCATCAAGATAGTTTCATTAAGATATGGTCATAAATGTGACCTCTAAAGTGTTAACTAACTTTTCCTTTGATTTGACCTGGTGACCTAGTTTTTGAGCCTATATGACCCAGATTCGAACTTGACCTAAAGATCATCAAGACTAACATTCTGACTAAGTTTCATGAAGATAAAGTCATAAATGTGGCCTCTAGAGTGTTAACAAGCTTTTCCTTTGATTTGACCCGGTGACCTAGTTTTTGATCCCACATGACCCAGATTCGAATTTGACCTAAAGATCATCAAGATTAACATTCTGACTAAGTTTCATAAAGATACAGTCATAAATGTGGCCTCTAGAGTGTTAACAAGCTTTTCCTTTGATTTGACCCGGTGACCTAGTTTTTGACCCCACCTGACCCAGATCTGAACATGACCTATAGATCATCAAGATTAACATTCTGACCAAGTTTCATTTAGATATGGTCATAAATGTGGCCTCTACTGTGTTAACTAGCTTTTCCTTTGATTTGACCTGGTGACCTAGTTTTTGACCCTACATGACCCAGATTCAAACGGGACTTTGAGATCATCATGAGTAACATTCTGACCAAGTTTCATGAAGATACATCATAAATGTGGCCTCTACAGTGTTAACAAGCTTTTCGGTGACCTAGTTTTTGACCCCACATGACCCTGATTCGAACTTGACCTAAAGATCATCAAGATTAACATTCTAAGTTTCATAAAGATACAGTCATAAATGTGGCCTCTAGAGTGTTAACAAGCTTTTCCTTTGATTTGACCCGGTGACCTAGGTTTTGAACCCACATGACCCTGATTCGAACTTGACCTAAAGATCATCAAGATTAACATTCTGACTAAGTTTCATAAAGATACAATCATAAATGTGGCCTCTAGAGTGTTAACAAGCTTTTCCTTTGATTTGACTCGGTGACCTAGTTTTTGACCCCACCTGACCCAGATTTGAACACGACCTATAGATCATCAAGATTAACATTCTGATCAAGTTTCATTAAGATATGGTCACAAATGTGGCCTCTAGAGTGTTAACAAGCTTTTCCTTTGATTTGACCTGGTGACCTAGTTTTTGACCCAAGATGACCCAATATCGAACTCATCCAAGATTTTATTAAGGGTAACACTCTGACCAAGTTTCATTAAGATTGGGCCAAAATTGTTACCTCTAGAGTGTTAACAAGTGTTTCCTTTGATTTGACCTGGTGACCTAGTTTTTAACCCCAGATGACCCAATATCGAACTTGTCCAAGATTTTTATGAGGGTAACATTCTGACCAAGTTTCATTAAGATTGGGCCAAAATTGTGACCTCTAGAGTGTTAACAAGCTTTTCCTTTGATTTGACCTGGTGACCTAGTTTTTGACCACAGATGACCCAATATCGAACTCATCCAAGATTTTATTGAGGGTAACATTCTGACCAAGTTTCATTAAGATTGGGCTAAAATTGTGACCTCTAGAGTGTTAACAAGCTTTTCCTTTGATTTGACCTGGTATCCTAGTTTTTGACCCCAGATGACCCAATATCAAACTTGTCCAAGATTTTTATGAGGGTAACATTCTGACCAAGTTTCATTAAGATTAGGCCAAATTTGTGACCTCTAGAGTGTTAACAGTCAAATTGTTGACGACGGACGGACGGACGATGGACACAGGGTGATCACAAAAGCTCACCTTGAGCACTTTGTGCTCAGGTGAGCTAAAAATCAAATGGTCTGAATGACCTACAGACAATGGGCAAAACAAAGTGGAACATAAATATGGCTTATCTATGGACAAAGGTAATCACCCCATGACATCTGACAGCTACAAATCCGAAAGGTTTTGACAAACTGACTGAAAAACTTTTTTAAGTCTTAATGTCACATTTCCCTTGACTCAAGGAGAATACCACTCATCTATTGGCCACAGGCAAATCTCCTTTCGCCATCTTTCCTCACACACTCACCACATCCCAAAACTAATCAATGTACTCTAATCTAGTTGGTAATCCAGACTCAAAATCAATTTGCTTCACCTTCCCTTATGGATTTCCCAAAATTTAAGCCATAATTTTTCATCTTTTAACTTAAATGACACTGGGTGGTGAAGGAACTAACGAATTCATTTTTAAACATAATTACCTTCAAGAATCTGGTGAACCCGGCAGTCTCTCATATACTGTTGTACTGCATAATCTTTCAAATACCCATACCCTCCATGTATTTGTATCGCTTGATTACATATCTGAAACAGATCAACTAATAACTATTTAAAGAAATATGCAAAGATGGTAAATCATATATTAGTGAATAAAACACATTATTAATTTATACCTCATTTTATTCTCAATGCAAAACTTCCATACGACAAATTTTTGATATCTATACTTTTTCTATAGGAATATTGTGACAGTCGTTATTTCTGTTGGTCAATTTAAGCCAAAAAACAAGAAGCTGCGTTCAATAAACACTTGATGCCCCCGGTGGCATGGGCATCCTTGTCGATACAAAGCAACCTAAGTCCAAAACGAGGTCAAGTTCAGGGTCAAACTGAGGCATGTCTGAAGATGAGGAATGGTCACAGGTTACATCTGCATTAGTATCAAGTCATTCTAGTAAGGGGTATTGATGCTAGACAAAACGGTCCCATTTGGTTAACCAAGAGATGGCCCATATAAAGCAACCTAAGTCCAAAATGAGGTCAAGGTCAAGGTCAAACTGAGGTCAGGTGATGTCTGAAGATGAGGAATGTCACAGGTTACATCTGCATTAGTATCAAGTCATTCTAGTAAGGGGTATTGATGCTAGACGAAACGGTCCCATTTGGTTAACCAAGAGATGGCCCATATAAAGCAACCTAAGTCCAAAATGAGGTCAAGGTCATGGTCAAACTGAGGTCAGGTGATGTCTGAAGATGAGGAATGGTCACAGGTTACATCTGCATTCGTATCAAGCCATTCTAGTAAGGGGTATTGATGCTAGACGAAACGGTCCCATTTGGTTAACCTCGTACGGACGGACGGACAGGACAATCACTATATGCCTCCCGCATCAGTAGATGCCTGGGGCGTAAAAACAAAAACAATGTCAATGACAATATACAAGCCTTCCACAGATTAAAACTTTGTGATTTTTTCAATGAAAGTTTCTAAATGCGTTTGTTATACATGTGCATTAAAAAGTCTTTCTATTCTCCCAACTTTATTAAACATATACCACATCGCGTTACATGGGACAGCTATATATTGCCAACATTTATAGAAATACTGTCAGCCTCCACATTGCCTTTGCTGACAACTTACTCTCCTTATACTGACAATGTTTTCTGTCCAAGGGACCCGCTCAGTGCAATATAATATCTATATGTTTTATGTCGCATCTGATCCTGCATTTGATACAAAATGTTGAAAAAATGATACTATCGATACTGTAAAGTCAAAATTTAATGCAAATCTGAATAGCTTCTCTGGCAGTAGGGAGTTGATAAAAAAATTCAATCCAAAGATTGCCTTTTCTATCTTCAGGTTACTCTCAATGTAATTAAATATTTCAGGAGGAAAATCTTAAGTATTTGTCATAACTTGGCTAATTGCATAGAAATCATCTGTAATTTAGTCTTCTTAAAGAAATTTAAACAAGAAAAATAAATAATTCAGTGCTTCTAGCTTACATTAAAACATTCATCAGTAGCAAAATATTTTGCCATAGAGCACAAGGCGACTTTCTCTGGCCAGTCCTCCTCTAG
Organism: Mercenaria mercenaria; assembly: GCF_021730395.1. Taxonomy (NCBI): domain Eukaryota; kingdom Metazoa; phylum Mollusca; class Bivalvia; order Venerida; family Veneridae; genus Mercenaria; species Mercenaria mercenaria. The sequence goes on from NC_069364.1 coordinate 7,947,126, forward strand.
CGCTCTGGCGGCTTGCCTCACCATGTTCCGTGACACTACAAGCTTTGTTGCCATTTCTGCCAGCAGAAATTGTAAATACTGAAAATAATTAGATAATTTTGCAAAATATCCAATAAAGTAAACAAGAATGATGTCAACAGTGTATATGTATTATATTACATTGCCAACTGAAAATACTTTACAGAATACATGTAAAATTATAAAGTCCCCAAAAAGGGAGTAAAACTAAAAAATAATTGGACATTAAACTCCTGAAAATATGTGCATGTTCACTTCATCTTGATGATGTACACAAAGTTTTATTTGAATTGGGAGGAATGTGTAGTACACAATGTACAGATGTTTATTTCAAAATCCAAAACAGGGCCATAATTCAAGAAAAAAAATCTTACCTACTTTATAAATATTTCATTTGAATTGGATGAAAACTTGTAGGAGTCGAGTACACAAGAAAATGTAACAGATAGACAGACAGTTAAAACACTGTATGCCTCCCTAGTCTTAAATACAAGGGACACAAAGATGTATTCTGTTTCTGCTTATCAGTACATGCATGTAACTTTACTGGTATATATCTGAGTTGTGTATTTATTTTAAAAATAAATTGTTTATTTTTCAGTTAAGACTTCAGTAACAAAACATTTAAAGACACATCTGACAGTTTTCTATATGTATATAGGCAAAAAATTTCCTACAGACAGAATTTCTTTAAACTTTGTGTACTGACTGAGAATCAAGTTTAAAACGGAAATATGTATTATAAATCATAGGTAGCAGTGCTTTGTCTTGAATTATCTGCCCTTGAAAATCAGAAAATACTAAAAAATCCAATTTTCAAGGGAAGATAATTCAAGATTAAGGCAAGGGAACTGTGCATTTTAATTCATATTTCTTTTTTAGTCATCATTTGCATTCGGTCCATGGGAAAGACCAGGACTTTGAGGTATCATTTTGTCATGTTCATAGTCAAGGACATTTGCCACGGTGTCTATATTGACATGGGGCAACATTTTCTTATGGACAGAATTTCTTCTTTAAACTGTGTTTACTGACAGAGCATAAATATAAAATAAAGCAAATCATAGGTACCCAGCCTTGGTCATGAATTGTCTGCCCTTGTAAGTCGGAAAATACTGAAAAAATCTATTTTCAAGGGCAGATAATTCAAGATCAAGCACCGGTACCTATGATTTTTAATAAATATTTCCGTTTTATACTTGATTCTCAGTCAGTTAAAGAAATTCTGTCTGTAGGAAACATTTTGCCTATATACATATAGACTAGATGCCCACGGGCAACATGTCGAGCCCGTCAGCTGTCAAAAGGACTGGGAGTTGCACACGACACTCTGTCGCATTGAGGCAAACATTTATGCCAAATAAAAAAAAGATTGCAAAAAGTTACAATGTAAGTTATTTGTAGTAACAACAAAGGGAAGTAAATCTTTAAAAGAAAAAAAATAAAAAAAATTTGTAAGTCCACACAAAAACCCTTACCAGTAGAGATAGGTCAAAATACACCTCAAAATTGGATGTAACATGCAAGTTGTACTACAGAAAAGTTGTCCTGATTTTTCCCTACCACCAGTAATAAAAAAGTTACAGGGCCCACACTGGGCTGAAAAAAGTTGGAACCACCTTTTTTCTCGGGAACGGTAGGGAGGGTGCTGGAGAGGTTTCCCTTCCCGCGGTGCGTTGAAAATTTTTGTTACTTCCCATAAGCAAATGGTGATATTCTAGCTATATAGGGGGACTTTTGAATGAAAGTGGGTATACCTCTAAAGCAAGTTTTGTATTTTAAAATGTTGTTGGATGTTTGAAGCAACCTGTCTGAAATATTTTTCCATTACATCTTCTTTTTGTTGTGGGCCTACTATGTAAATGCATGGCCCGGGGGCTGTGTTTTTGGTGCTCTGTGCTTTCGAGAAATCTACCCTGATACAGGATTACATTTCAAATCCATTCCTAACTTTTAAAGACATTCAAAAAACTTGGCAAACACCTTTACTAATTACTTACTAAGATCACAGACACGGATCCAGTGTATTTTTTTTTTTTTTGATTAATATAAAAAAACAACCTTTTTTCACAGACATATGCTTTCTATATGTTAGAGAAATGAAAAAAAAAATGATGACAAAAATCCGGTCACAGTGTCGTGTATGATACTGTGACCGGATTTTTTGTCATCATTTTTTTTTTTCATTTGACTAACATATAAAAAGTATATTTGTGTGAAAAAAAGGATTTTTATATTAAACAAAAAATACACTGGACCTGTGCCTGTGACTAAGATACTGTCTGACGGTGCCAACAACGTTAAAAAATTCATCAAACCATTCATTATTTTGCCGATTTATTATTAATTATTTGATCCATGGAAATTAAAGGCATCAATCATTTAATCCGGCGTAATGACAACGAAACAAAAAGATTATTTTAACCCGATAATCGGTTGCTAATTGATTGCAAATTGCATCTTCTCGCGTGTCAAGATGTTTATTACACATTGTTATATGTAAAGCAAGCGCAGACTGGGTAGTACTATCCCGAAATAAGTTAATTTTATAAGGTAAAATTATCGGAACCAGTCAACTGTTTTTTTTAACATAATTTCTCGGAGGTTACGATTTAGAACGTCTGAAACAAAATGGCGGTCCAAATTACGAACATTTTTTCATTTTCGCCACTCGCGATTTTTCTTCGCCACTTTCCTCGCAGATTCGCCAAATGGCTCGAGTGGCGAACGACAGCGTGGGCCCTGAGTTACAATACAAGCTATTTATAGTAACAACAAAGGGAAGTAATTCTAGGTTCTTGCGCATGACACTCCGTCTCATGATGGTGAACAATTGTGCCAAGTTACATCAAAATCCCTCTATGCGTGAAAAAGAAATGCTCCGGACAGTCATTCTTGTATCTGACCTTTGACCTCTAAATGTGTCCTTGACCTTAGACCTAAGGACCTGGCCCCAATTTCACGAAAAAACTTAAGTAATTGCTTAGCTAAGTCTGTTATTTCAAATGCTTGTATTCGCCCTTTATGCGTCTTCAATGTTGACTTTTTCATCCATAACAGAACCGTATATGTCAGTTTCATAGATCAAAACACAATAATTTTGAATTTTACGGAAAATGCAGTATAGAAATAAGAAAAATACTTAAGCAAATACTTAAGTTCGTTATATCGTGCTTAAAGAGAAATGTCATATTTGCGTGACAGAAATAAATACTGCAGAGAAATGCTAGTAACCATAGTGTATTTTAGCTATAAATACATTGTTATAGAAAAAAATCAACTTTAAATAACAATTACTTAAGTAATAACACTATTTTAAAATAACAGACTTAACTAAGTAATTACTTAAGTTTTTTTGTGAAATTGGGGCCTGGTTCTTGCGCATGACACTCTGTCTCATGATGGTGAACATTTATGCCAAGTTACATCAAAATCCCTCCATGCATGAAGAAGAAATGCTCCGGACAAAGTTGTCATTCTTGTATACTTTGACCTCTAAGTGTGACCTTGACCTTAGACCTAGGGACCTGATTCTTGTGCCTGACACTCCGTCTCATGATGGTGAACAATTGTGCCAAGTTACATCAAAACCCCTCCATGCATGAAGAAGCAATGCTCCAGACAGTCGTTATTGAATTTGACCTTTGACCTCTGTGACCTTGACCTTTGAGATAGGAACCTGGCGTTTGCGCATGACACTCCGTCTCACTGAGGTTAACATTCATGCCAAATATAAACAAGATTGCTCCATACATGTCAAAGTTATGGTCCGGACAAACAAATCCGGACGGACGCACGCACATACACCGAACAGCCATTTGGACATCTATGTCTTCGCTTCCGCAAGCGGGCTCAACAAAAACTGTCAGATGTGTCTTTAAGAGCTGATCATGGGCTTCTTTTTTATATTTTCAACATGTATGAACTTGAATATCCATTTATTTGTTTACACCGTACATAGGGAAATATCTAATGAGGAAGAATTAAAATTAGAAATCAAAATTTTAAATTCTTATTCATACTTTTAACTATCATTTAAAACTTATTATTAATGTATATAACAATCATTTACTATACATATGTCAAAGCCTCCATTGCTGATTGCTACTGTTGCATTATGTGAATGATTTGAGAAATTTTGCATCAAAAAGGGTTTATATTTACTGGAAATTAACATGTTTGTCCAAAGGAGATGTCCCCTGCCTACCTGAATGTCTTCCAAAGAACATACTGTTTTCTCCAACTTTGAGATGATCCCTGCTTACCTGAAAGTTTTCCAGGGTTTGTCCAAACTGTTTTCTAACTTTGAGATGATCCCTGCTTAACTCTACACTTGCCTGGGCTGCTCCTAACGAACATGATGCTGCAAATACATTTAAATTAAACAAACTATCAAATGGTCACCAATGCATAATTCCTGCTCTTCACATCATAAACATCCTCTCATATTTACAGACAAACCATGAAGATAGAAGCAGTGATGGTTACTTAATGCCTAATGAAGTGCCTATAACATTTATGTTACAAAGTGTTTGTAAGCTTACAAGGCTTGTTTGGTAACTCTTGTGTTACTTGTGTCACTACTTCATCTGAGATGTACAATTTTCTGGATAATGCCCATGGAAAGCCTGCATTAAGGTCCTCATTTCCATTCTGGAAAATTTAGACCTTTTATTCAAAATAGTAACAAATTAAACCATTATTACAAGTTACAACATATATTAACTGCACCATAAGGAATTTTATTCCAGTTTGAATATTTTTTCATCTGCTTGTATTTCAAAAAGGCATGCATGATGGCCTCCATATTCTTTAAACAAGCCTTTTCAATAAATAAAAATTTACAACTGATTTCTTAACTGAAATTTAATGGCAGTAAACATAGATAAAAGTGAAATAGAAACCATCTAACTAACAGTGTATGGAATCAACATATTTGGTTGTTAAGTAATTCCATTTAGAGACCAGTCTTACATAATTTTAAAGTCTCAAAATCAACTTCTCAGACCCAACTTTAGAGTAACAAGAGCTATCCAAAGACTATTTGACAACTTCTAAGTCAAACAAGAGCTCATCGAACACTAAATGCCCCCCCTTGATGCATTCAGTAATTGCACAGGGAACAGAAATTATATGCTCACTGTTAACAAAAGTTTTTATGTTCTGGTTCAATGTGACATTGACCTTTGACCTATTGACCTCAAAATCAACAGGGGTCATCTGGTGGTCATGATCAACCTCCCTATTAAGTTTAGTGATCCTAGGCCCAAGCGTTTTCGAGGTATCGTCCGGAAAGAGTTTAACTGTTCTGGGTCAGTGTGACTTTGACCTTTAGCCTACAGACCTCAAAATCTATAGGGGTCATCTACAGGTCATGACCAACCTCCCTATCAAATTTCATGATCCTAGGCCCAAGCGTTCTCAAGTTATTGTCTGGAAATGGTTTAAATGTTCTGGGTCACTGTAACCTTGACCTTTGACCTACTGACCTTAAAATCAATAGGGGTCATCGGCTGGTCATGATGAACCTCTCTATCATCTTTTATGACCCACGGCCCAAGCATTCTCAAGTTATCATCCAGAAACCGTTTAACTGTTCCTGGCAAATCTGACCTTGAACTTTGACCAAATGACCTCAAAATCAATAGGGATCATCTGCTGGTCATGATCAATCTCCCTATCAATTTTCCTGATCCTAGGCCCAAGCGTTCTTGAGTTATCGCCCAGAAACCGTTTTACTGTTCCTGGTCACTGTGACCTTGACCTTTGACCAACTGACCTTAAAATCTAAATGCATCATCTGCTGGTCATGACCAACCTTCCTATCAAATTTCACGATCCTAGGCCTAAGTAATCTCGAGTAATCATTCAGAAACCGCTTAACTGTTCAGAGTCACTGTGACCTTGAACTTTGATATACTGACCTCAAAATCAATAGGGGTCATCTGCTAGTCATGATCAACCTCCCTATCAACTTTCATGATCCTAGGCCTAAGCGTTCTTGAGTTATCATTCGGAAACCGTTTAACTGTTCAGGGTCACTGTGACCTTGACCTTTGACATACAGATCTCAAAATCAATAGGGGTCATCTGCAGGTCATGACCAACCTCCCTATCAACTTTCACAATCCTAGGCACAAGCAATCTTGAGTTAACATCCGGAAACCGTTTAACTGTTCCGGGTCACTGTGACCTTGAACTTCGACATACTGACCTCAAAATCAATAGGGGTCATCTGCTGGTCATTACCAACCTTCCTATCAACTTTCATGATCCTAGGCCCAAGCGTTCTTGAGTTATCATACGGAAACGGATTGGTCTACATACAGACTGACCGACCGACCGACATCTGCAAAACAATATACTCCTCCTTCTTCGAAGGGGGGCATAACAAGGGCCATATCTTGGAAAGAATTATATTCTTGAGTTATTTCATTACAATTTTAGTGAATTTATTACAAACTAAAATTTTATTAGGGCAATAATAACCACTTGCATGCAAAACTTCAACCGAATTTTCTAGGTCAAATAGGGGTCATAACTTATTTCAACCAAGAGTCTGAATGGAAGTTGGATGAGAAGGATGTCTTGTGTGAAGTTTCAATCCGATATAGATAGTTATTAGATAGTTAGTTGCATGAAAAACTTTAAGTGACTTAACAAAGTTGAGAAAAGACCATAATTTACATTAAATCTAACTAAAATTTATTTAACTTAGTTATTTTAATAGGTCTGATGACAGGAAAGCCATCTGGCTGTTATTGTCAGACAGGTACACTTAACTACCACTATACTTGATCTCTAGAAATCTTTTAGAGCAATTGTTTGTCAATATTTTCTAAAAGACTAAAAATACATCATTGCTTCATAATCAAAATAGCAACATAACTTTCAAATGAAAATGGTGTAAAAGATATTTTGCACACCCAGTGTTGGTTTTTAGCTTCACTATTCAAAGAATAGTGAGAACTGATCCACTCTATCAGGCATGCAAGATTATATCTTCGTCACTGTTGCATGTATTAGATTGTAACTTTACACAATGTTTCCTTGTCATCAAATATATTGACATAACCAAGTCAGATAACTCTTGTTTGAATTTTATACATGTCATGGCGCTTTTTCCACTTAGAATGTTTTATTAAAGTTTTGCATGCAACTATTAAGCTGTGTCCCAGTAACAGTTACATGTACCGGATTGAAACTTCACACAGTTCAGTTCATTTGCTAAAGCATTTAGCCCGATACTTCAGCAGCCATCAAACAACATGGGCTGGAAGGATAGGAAACTTTTAGTCAACTGAAATAATTTACAGCAAAGAGGGAGGAGAGAGAAGACTTAGAAGGAAGAAGGAAGTGGAAACCATTCAAAAGTTGTATCAACCTCTGATATATATTAAGATAGCTGTGTTTTACTTGCAGAGTCTAATAACAAAAGGCTTTAGTTTGTATTTATTGTGTTTAACAGCACACCATCACAATGTAGGTCATATGGCGACTTTTCCAGCTTCTGATGGTGCATGACGACCCCAGGTGCCCCTCCAGGCATTTTTTCAGACATTGAACCTTTGACCTTCCTTAAGCCAGCTGGATGGCTTCCTCACATAAAGAATGCTACACCCCATGAAAGGTTTCGAATCCACATCAGTGTGAGACAAGAGATTCACAGTCAGATAATTTAAACACTCGACCATGGAGGCACCTAAATGACTTCAGACATCTTGTCTCCAGCAAATCATCAAAGAGACTATATGCCTCCTAAGATTTGGGTCTATGACTACATCTGATTATACATCTTGTGAAATACAATTGAGTTAACAAGACAATGAAGGCATCGGGGCTTGGAAAGAGACTAGAAACATTTAAGCTAACTAGAAAATACGCAAATACTAAATCTTACCAACATTAATTCTTCCTCCATTTAACCCTCTCATTGCAATCTTGAAACCATCCCCAGGTTGTCCTATAACATTTGTAGCAGGTACCTTACAATCTTCAAATATCACAGCTCTTGTTGGTTGTGAATTCCAGCCTACCTAGGAATATTTCGAATTCAACAAGCAATATGATTGGGCTATTATTATTATAGTAGCTTGATCTGGGATGCTGTATTCGGCTCGAGCAAATTTTGATATGATGTCTGATAACACAAGGCGTGCAAGCGCCGAGTGATCCAACCTGGCAAAATCCACGAAAGTAGAATACAAAATCCCAGATCTAGCTACTGTTATAATGACCCTTTTATCACATACATGTACTATTTTGTTATCGAACGAAATCTTCTATGTTTTAACAGTTTATTGATGTTTAAATAGAACTGAGTGTAGTTTTTGTGTACGCTGTCTATAGAACTGTGTCAGGTCATGCATATTAAATGAAAGTAGTCTGGCAACCTACAATACAAAAGGTACAATACAGATTTTTTTCTGCCTGTTCCTATTTACTTGTAAAATACAAGCCGTATTTTAGACAGAACTTATATAGGTATATAATAAATTATATTCATGTAAAATAATAAATTATATTCATGTAAAGATGTCTTTCACGAGACTGAAACCTGTATTTTTCAACTTTATCTTCTCTACTGACCCAAAAAAGCTATTGACATCCTGCTGTACAAAATAAAACACACTAGAAACCTCATATTCTTGCAAAGTGAACTTAATTGTATGTGTGTTTCATCTGAGGATCAGTTTCTCATACCAAGAGGTGGAGGACAAATGATTTCAGACACAATGTCTTTATCAAATCGTCACAAAGAACACCCACCTGGCCCGGGGATCGAACTCACAACTTCAAAAGAAGACCACCCAAGGAACATAATTATGGGCCAGCTAATGATTTCAAAGGACAGATGGTAACTGATCATTATAGCTCACCTTGAGCAGAAAGTGCTTTGATGAGCTAAAAGTGCAAGTTTTTAATATATTTTTTTTAAAAAAGCTTTGTCTTTAACAAAAATCAGTGATTAAGCTGCTTTAAACAAGATCTATATCATATAAACCTTTTTCTCCTTCTTGCCAAAGTCAAGACCAGGAGTCCCTTTCTCTACGAGAAGACAGGAAATCCCTTTTGGACCTTTGTCCCCTGTTCTACTCATGACTAGATACACATCTGTTTCTCCACCTCCACTGATAAACATCTGAAAATAATTATTCAAAATTTACTGGAAAAATATTTTACATTATCAAAGGCAATCTTATGGCTTAACAAGAGCTGTCCGTAAGACAGCCAAGCTCGACTATTCGAAATATTGTCCCAGAAGCAGGAAAATATTACCCAAAAAGGTTAAATATCAAAAGAGTTTTAAGTTCAAAAGGGGGCATAATTTCACCAAAATGCATATCAGTTATGGGACTTGCTGCTATCAACTAGTTTTATAACCCCAAAGGCACATGTGAAGTTTCAATTCAATATCTGCATTAGTTTTGGAGATAGAAACTCGCATGTAAAACTTTAACCAGAATTTTCAAAGTCCAAAAGGGGGCATAATTTGCCCAAAATACATGCCAGAGTTATGGGACTTGACCCAGTGAGGTTGGTAATTGATCTAGAAAAAGAAAAAATAAGTTTCAAATCTATATGCCTTTTAGTAATTGCTGTATGTACTTGCACGCAAAACTTTAACCAGGATTTTCTAAGTCCAAAAAGGGGAATAATTTGCTCAAAATACATGTAAGAGTTATGGGACTTGATCCAGTGAGGTTAGTAAATGATCTAGAAAAAGAAAAAATAAGTTTCAAATCTATATGCCTTTTAGTAATAGCTGTATGTACTTGCACGCAAAACTTTAACCAGAATTTGCTAAGTCCAAAAGGGGGCATAATTTGGCCAAAATGAAGGTCAGAGTTATGGGACTTGCTGCTATCAACTAGTTTTATAACCCTGAAGACACATGTGAAGTTTCAAATCAATATCTGCATTAGTTTTGGAGATAGTAACTTGCATGTAAAACTTTAACCAAAATTTTCTAAGTCTAAAAGGGGGCATAATTTGCTCAAAATACATGTCAGAGTTATGAGACTTGACCCAGTGAGGTTGGTAATTGATCTAGAAAAAGAAAAAGTAAGTTTCAAATCTATATGCCTTTTAGAAATAGTTGTATGTACTTGCACGCAATACTTTAACCAAAATTTTGTAAGTCCAAAAGGGGGCATAATTTGCTCAAAATACATGTCAGAGTTATGGGACTTGACCCAGAGAGGTTGGTAATTGACCTAGAAAAAGAAAAAATAAGTTTCAAAGCTATATGCCTTTAATTGATGGCTGTATGTACTTGCATGCAAAAACTTAACCAAGGTGTGACGCCGACACCGACGCCGACGCCAGGGTGAGTAGAATAGCTAGACTATTCTTTGAATAGTCGAGCTAATAAATATATTGTGAGCAAAATATCCAACAAACAATAGGTCGATATTAGTCATAGTACTTACTGACAGTGAATACTAATGAGTATGTGTGACACAGGAATATGTTAGTCTGTACCTGTTTACACCCCCACCCTTTTATCTACCCTTTACCCATTTTTGTATTTTGCATATAATTAAAATGTGCTATTGTTTGATTTTAAAGTAACCCATCTTCTATATTTTTCGATTACAGTTCCTTTTTGTTGCGGGCCTACTTTACGATGCACGGCCCCGGCTGTGTTTAGGGTGCTCTGTGCATTCGGAAAATCTACCCTTACCTTTTATTTTTCCTAAAAATTGAAATCCTATTGAAAGTAAATTCACTGCTAAAACTTGGACAAAGCTTGCTGTCCTTGCCATTCACTTGCTGGTAAAAGGGCAAATATAAAAGATTTGGTGTAAAAGATATTTCACTGGTACTGCCAGTTAGTAAGTACATACTATACAAAACAAGAAAGAGAAATTTTAGCAGGTTTTACAGAATAAAAATGTCAGGAAAAAAGGGGTATAACTTTTTTTACCTAAATTTCTATTAATATAAATATGTAAATACATGGATCATACAGAATACTCTGAACATATCACTTTCTGAGAATGGATCCAGTTCACATAATGTAGTCAGGTTTGAGAATAAGGGTGCCTTTACACTGCCTTGCAACAGAATGCTATTACAACTATGTTATGAAGTCTTGTGTTTATGTGTGTGAGGTTTTTGGTTCCATTCTTGACCATTGCTTAAATGTTTGCAGTATATTTTCAGGGTATCAGACTGCTCCATATCTCTATATTTAAGCCACGCCATGAGAAAACCAACACAGTGGGTTTGCGACCAGCATGGATCCAGACCAGCCTGCGCATCTGCGCAGTCTGGTCAGGATCCATGCTGTTCGCTAACAGTTTCTCCAATTCCAACAGGCTTTAAAAGCGAACAGCATGGATCCTGACCAGACTGCGCGGATGCGCAGGCTGGTCTGGATCCATGCTGGTCGCAAAGCCACTATGTTGGTTTTCTCATGGTTAGGCTCATTTAAGTGAACGGTATAAAAACACTGGGTCATTGTTAAACAATCCAGATTACTGTTAAATGAAGTCTTGCCCCAGATATTTGTTAGGTCAGTTAAATACCTGTTACCAGTATACAAATGTCTACAACACAGGGATAGGGGCTTAGTAAAGGATTAGGCCTATACAGGACCTCCATAGTTCAAATCACATTGTCGAACATAGTGATAGGCCTATACAGGAATAGGCCTATACAGGACCCTTATTAAAAAGTTGTTCAAGTCAAAAAGTCAAACACAGGGATAAGGCCTATACAGGAATTTTTTTGTCTCTGTATAATAGAAATATTATCATACCCATGATTTTCAAAGTCCAAAAGGGGCCATAATTCTGGCAAAAAAGCAATGTAGAGTTAGGGTACTTACTGTCCAGAGTCAGCTTTTAATAGCAAATTACTGCTCCGAGTTTTAAAGCAAAAGCTTTGAGTCCTTGACCATTAAAGAGAAAAGTTAACCTAAATGCAAAACTTGCTGTACAGAGTCAGCTTTTGATGGTGAACAAGTGTTGCAAGTTTTAAAGAAATGGCTTTGATAGTTTAGGAGAAAAGTTGATCTAAACACAAAACTTAACCAAGAAATCTGATATTTTCTAAGTTCAAAAGGGGCCATAATTCTTGCAAAAAGCAGGATGGAGTTACGTTTCTTGCTGTAAAGAGTCAGCTTTTGATGGTGAACAAGTGTTGCACGTTTTAAAGCAATAGCTTTGATATTTTTGAAGAAAAGTTGACCGAAACATAAAACTTAACAAGGCAATGCCGACGCAGACGCCGACACCGACGACAATCAAGCGATGACAATAACTCATCTTTTTTTTCCAAAAAATCAGATGAGCTAAAAAGACAATTTGTTTTAAATCGAGAAATATGAACTAATCTTAAAAAATATTACACTCCTGATGAAGTTAAACAATATCACCTCTGCAGCACTCATGCATATTTCTTGATACAAGCTAATAACCTATACACACGGATGTCAATGTACATATATACAGTTTTAGCGGAATCCATGCAAAATGGTATGATCAGTCAATAGAGAAATAGATGCAGCCAATTTTACTGTTAACCAGTTAACTGTTTGGAAGATTTAATGGTTAACCACTTATTAAAACAATCGTATATTGACACTCCAACCTATGAATATTGCTACCCAACTATTTTGCTATAAAATGTTTGTATATAAAGAGATAAAAACTTTTTATCCTTTATCTTCCTGGACATGAAGAAAGTACCATACATTTATTCTTGACAAGTTACAGACAAATTTCTGGGACCCAAGCTGCCTCTGATAATTCCTGTAAAAAGCACTTGGAGTTTTACCCTTTACAAAATATGTATTCCAATGCATAATCTGGCAGACATATTAAACTGTACCTACCTACCTTAGAACCATTGAGTATATAATAATCTCCCTCTTTTCTAGCTGACAATGACAAATTGGCAGCATCACTTCCATGATCTGCAGAAAAAATCAGTACGCTGTAAGTCTAATCAAAGATAAGCTTAAAGTGGAATTATGTGCATTTTTCAAGTAAAAATCCAGCTGAAATAGATGTGTGTAAAAAGGGTGGAGGAAATTATAGCTTTTAACCCATTATACCAAACTCTTCCAGTTACCAATACAAAATATTAACAAGAAGACTGAAGAAAAGAACTATTATTTTATTAGTCGGATTTCTTTATTTCTAAAGCATCAACTTCAAATACTTATGCAACATTATCATTATTTTAACACATTTCAATTGCTTTTATAAAGCATTCACCAAAAGCACGCTATGTGCAGTAAGATGCACAAAATTTTTACTTTTTTTTTTCAGCTAGCATAAGCTGTATTTGCTTAATTCCTAAACCAGTAGGAGTGGATCTGTACACAATTAGGACACCTGACTATAAAACCTGGGTTTGTGCCCCCCACCACTCTTCTCACTCAAATTCCTAACAGTCTCTTGTATGAGCATAGAAGTCTTAAATCTAGCACATTAACTACATGTAATCAGGAATTAAAGCATCTGTATCTTATCTGCACTACTGTCTTAAGATATTTTTTGGAGGTGAAACCTATATCATCAGCTCCCTTTATGCCTCAGACAGTAAAATTTCCTGTGCAGCACTGAAAGTAATGCTATTCTAACCACTTAATTATGCATAATCTCTATTTGGACAGCTGCTTTATCCTGTTTTTAACATAAAACTGAAATCACTATGGAACTATAAATATCTTACTTGCTTCAGTGAGACAATATGAAGCTAACGCTTCCATAGTTGCTAGTTTAGGTATCCATTCACTTTTCTGATCTTCATTTCCAAACTCGTCCACCATCCATGCACACATACTGAAGATTGTATTCAGAATTTTTACTTCAATTTCTATTGAACTGTTTGCTAGCATATCCCATTTTATCAAGGTAACTAGAAAATGCTTTTGTAAAAAAGCGCATGTCTCCCCAAATGCAAAGTCCTATAGGCAAGAAGTCAATAGGGGTCAGGAGCAAAAGTCAAAGAGACACTGATGGTTGACTGCAATAGGGATCGTCTACTTGGCATGTCCAGTCATCCCGCTAAATTTCAACACTCTTGGCCTAGTGGTTCTCAAGTCACTGTTCAGGCTCCTAAGACCTTGACCTTTGATCAAGTGACCTCAAAATAAATAGGGGTCATCTACTCTGCATGTCCAATCATCCTGTTAAGTTTCAACGTTGTAGGTCAAGTGGTTCTCAAGTTATTTCCAAAAAATGATTTTACATGAACAGGCCACTGTGACCTTGACCTTTAATTGACTGACTCCAAAATCAATAGGGGTCACATACTCTGCATGTTCAATCATCCTATGAAGTTTCAACAATCTGGGTCAAGTGGTTCTCAAGTTATTGATCGGAACTGGTTATCAATGTTCAGGCCCCTGTGACCTTGACCTTTAACGGAGTGACCCCAAAAACAATAGGGGTCATTTACTCTGTATGAACAATCATCCTATGAAGTTTAAACATTCTGGGTCGAGAGGTTCTCAAGTTATTGATTGGAAATGGTTTTCCATGTACAGGCCCCTGTGGCCTCGACCTTTAACAGAGTGACCCCAAAATCATTAGGGGTCATCTACTCTGCATGACCAATCATCCTATGAAGTTTCATCATTCTGGGTCAAGTGGTTCTCAAGTTACTGACCGGAAATGGTTATCAATGTTCAGGCCCCTGTGGCCTTGACCTTTCACAGAGTGACCCAAAAATCGTTAGGGGTCATCTACTCTGCATGACCAATCATCCTATTAAGTTTCAACATTCTGGGTCAAGTGGTTCTCAAGTTACTGACCGGAAATGGTTTTCAATGTTCAGGCCCGGGACCTTGACCTTTAATGGAGTGACCCCAAAATCGATAGGGGTCATCTACTTTGCATGTAGAATCATCCTATGAAGTTTCAACATTCTGGGTGAAGTGGTTCTCCAGTTATTGATCGGAAATGGTTTTCCATGTTCAGGCCCCTGTGACCTTGACCTTTGATGGAGTGACCCCGAAAGTGACCCCAAAATCAATAGGGGTCATCTTCTCTTCATGACCAATCATCCTATGAAGTTTCAACATTCTGGGTCAAGTGGTTCTCTAGTTATTGATTGGAAATGGTTTTCAATGTTCAGGCCCCTGTGACCTTGACCTTTGACGGAGTGTCCCCAAAATCAATAGGGGTCATCTACTCTTCATGACCAATCATCCTATGAAGTTTCAACATTCTGGGTCAAGTGGTTCTCTAGTTATTGATCGGAAATGGTTTTCAATGTTCAGGCCCCTGTGACCTTAACCTTTGACGGAGTGACCCCAAAATCAATAGGGGTCATCTACTCTTCATGACCAATCATCCTATTAAGTTTCAACATTCTGGGTCATGTGGTTCTCTAGTTATTGATCGGAAATGGTTTTCAATGTTCAGGCCCCTGTGACCTTGACCTTTGACAGAGTGACCCCAAAAACAATAGGGGTCGTCTACTCCAGCAGCCCTACAACCCTATAAAGTTTGAAGGTTCTAGGTCAAATGGTTCTCAAGTTATTGCATGGAAATGAAGTGTGACGTACGGACGGACGGACAGGGCAAAAACAATATGTCTCCTGGGGGAGACATAATTACTTTCAGCTACACTTTAAAAACAAATAAAGAACTGTTAAACTTGAACTGTCTTATTCCATTTTGTACAACTTTTAAAATGAATTCACTTTTTTTCTGCATGTTGATCCTTTGATCATTCTTCTATCTAAATAATTTTTTTTTTTTTAGAATTATGTAAAACTTAAGACCAAAAATGGCTTGTACATACATGTATGTATAATACTTTTTAAATGAGATCAAATCTCATATTATTTACAGAGTGCATTAGGTGGTATATCTTTTCTCTTCTGTAACTGATTCCTGAGATTTTATCACTGACTGTAAATACTGCAGAACCATTTAATTTTGCGAGCAAATAATTTTGTGGTTTTGGCCTGAATAAAGTCGAACTTCGTTCCCTCAAATTCAGATAATTTGAACACCATTTCCGCACGCTCATCGTCAGGTCACAGCCAAATTCCTATATGATATTTATTGTTCAATAACTCGAAATACCTATAACTCGAACACATTTTGACTGTTCTGTCGAGTTTGAGACAACGAAGTTTCACTGTAGCTATTTCACGGAGATATGATTTCATGGACATCAACTTTTGAACATAAATTGAGTGGCAGTTTTACTTTTCTTGTGGTTTAATTTCATCTGTGAAAGTAAGTCCCCCACAAATATTCATGCTTTCATAGTATACTGGTATGACCATTAAGTCCATAAGAACTGATACTTCTGATACAAGTCTTTACCAATCTATATTTGTGAACTTATGAATAAATCCCCAACAGAAATACTTTAAATATTTTATAATTATGACTGTGAACAAATTTTTCTTTCTAAAAAAATAAAATCATTTATGCTACTAAAGTCACCATAAAGTTCTGAAATAAAGAGTTATATTCCTATCAAAAAATATAACTTTCATTACAGTTAACTAAAAATTAACATTTTATTTTAAACAGTCAGGGGTGTAACTGTTTATAACCCATTTGAGTTATTGCTTTAACTTTCATAACTGGTTTCAGTTATCATAAAATATTACAAAGCTCTCCTGTGCCAATTCCTCATTTTGAATGAGACTAATGCAATTATTTCCTGAATCCTTGACCTTTTATCTTTCCAGCTATGCAGTAAAATTTTCTAAGCAAGGCTGATAAAGTTTAACGCAAAAGTTTTAAAGCTATAAAACTCTTAATATCCAATTATGCTTATCAGGTCATGCTCAGGCTAAAAGAGAATTGGATTAACCACAGTTTGCTACTAATTTCACTTTAAAGGTGACTTTGTGAGAACAGCAAAAAGGCTTTTTTTGAATAACTTACCTGAGTTAACTATATTTTATAATTAATACAGGTTATAAAATGCTTGAAAAAGTAACTGAAATAGGTTACATAACTTAAAACAGTTACACCCCTGACTGTTAAATGGAAACAAAATTTTAAAATCCAAAAAGGACCATAATTTGAAGAACAATGAATTAATTTCCACCAAGAGTTCTCTGACCTGGTTATGTAAGTACATTTTATGTTAGGTGAAAAGGATGTCTTGTGTGAAGTTTCAATTCTCTATAAATAAGTAGATGTTACTGAGATAAAGCTTGTAGGTAAGTTGACTATGCAAAACTTTAACTGAATTTTCCGAGACAAGAATGGGTAATAATTTACACCAAATCCAACCAAAAGTTATCTAACTTATTTATTTCAGTAGGCCTGAAGACTGAGAAGCATTGTGTGAAGTTTCAATGCAATAATTGTTACTGATATACTGCTTAGTAGCATGCAAAACTTTATCTTAATTTTTCAAGTGAAAAAATGCCATAATTTATATTAAATTCTAATATGCTTGTAGCTGTTAAAACACGCTTAGGCTAGAATGACGTCAAATTAATGTACGGTGACGTCGAAGTTTTTGTTGCGACCAAGAAAGAGCGCTACTATATTTTATCTACTGTTTTAGATTAAGGGCATATTAGAATCAAAATAATTTATAGCAAAACTGTGTTTTAAAACTATTTATACACTCGGGCAGTAATACGCCGTACAAATAATTTCACTCGGACTGCGTCCTCGTGAAATTATTACACCCAACGTATAACAACCCATCATGCATAAATAGTGTTAATTAAAAGCACTCTTTTTCTATAAATTATTTCTTAATTCAACCAAGAGTCATCATCTGCCATAGCTTGGTTCTTTCAGAAGGTGATGACTGGGATGCAATGTGTGAAGTTTCAATCCAGTACATACAAAATGGTTACTGGGATATGACCTTGCACACAAATGACAATCACCAAGATGAGTAGAGCAGCTCTCACTATTTTCTGAAGTCGCGCTAAAAATTATTATTGGGCAAACATTGAGACTAAAACACTATTTGTTGTCCTACTGGTATAAGAACAAATCTCACTTGTGAATACTGATGTAAGCAGTTGTACTGACACAACCCTGAGATAAAGCTTCAAAAATCAGTGAAGCATCTGTCCTTCCGAGACCTATACCTCCAGACTCTTCCTTACAGTATATAGCACCAAAACCTAGACTGCCTGCCTTCCTCAGTACTTCCACAGGGAATGTCTCCTGGAAAATATAGACATAAAATGTACATGTCTCCTGTTGCAAGTAATAAACTGTATGTACAAATATCCTGAATAAAACCTTAATAAAGAGCTGTCTATACATAGGTTATCTGTCAGAAACAATTAATATTTCAAGCTATATTTAATTAAGGCAACTGTCTCAAAAACTAGATTACAGTATTTCTCTGAAATATCAACATGCAATGTATATTGTACAATAAACAGTAAAATAAATAGCAAACTGTCTGAGGTTCTGAAACAGATAAAACTTACGTCTGCTGTTGAGGACAACATTGTAATTATATTCATTTTAGGAGTTTGACTTTAACTGGTTATACAATGAGACACAAAAAAATGTTCAAAATATTCACATCTCATGAATCGATCTGTTTCCAAACTTTTGCTCAAAATTAAGGAAACAAGAGCTGTCACAGGAGACAGTGTCCTAGACTATTTCGATGCTGGATAGTGAAGCTGGGCACATCTGAGGAAGCTGCAGCTGTCACTGGAGTGTTTAATGACTCCAATGTGGATGAAGATATTGGACAATAGCTTGAGTCTGTGTCAAAAGTAATAACAACAGCTCATAGAACACGAAATGCCCCCCTTGATGCATTCAGTAATTGCACAAGAAAATTATTTGGTCACTTTGCACTGGATCAATAATTATGGGTAATTTACCAATCAAAAGTAAACTCTATATCAAATGTGATCTTAGACCAAAGCGTTCTCTAGTTGTCTGGCAAATAAGGTTCTACTGTTCTGGGTCAGTGTGATCTTGACCTTTGACCTACTGACCTCAAAATGGATAGGGGTCACCTGCTGGTCATGATCAACATCCCTATTAAGTTTCGTGATCCTAGGCCCAAACATTCTCAAGTTATAGTCCGGAAACTGTGTACTTGTTCCAGGTCACTGTGTCCTTGACCTTTGGCTGACTGGCCTCAAAATCAATAGGGGTCATCTACTGGTCATGACCAACCTCCCTATCAACTTTCATGATCCTAGGCCCAAGCGTTCTTGAGTTATCATCTGGAAACTGTTTAACTGTTCCGGGTCACTGTGACCTTGACCTTTGAGCAACTGACCTCAAAATTAATAGGGGTCATCAAAATCAACTGTGACCTTGACCTTTGACCTACTGACCTCAACATCAATAGGGGTCATCTACTGGTCATGACCAACCTCCTTATCAATTTTCATGATCCTAGGCCCAAGCGTTCTTGAGTTATCATCCGGAAACTGTTTAACTGTTCCGGGTCACTGTGACCATGACCTTTGAGCAACTGACCTCAAAATCAATTGGGGTCATCTGTTAGTCATGACCAACCTCCTCTATCAACTTTCATGATCCTAGGCCCAAGCGTTCTTGGGTTTATCATCCGGAAACCGTTTAACTATTCAAGGTCACTGTGAGCTGGACTTTTGAGCAACTGACCTCAAAAGCAGAAGGTGTCATCTATTGGTCATGACCAACCTTTTAATCAACTTTCATGATCCTAGGCCATAGTGTTCTTGAGTTATCATCCGGAAACCAATTGGTCTACAGACCGACCGACCAACATCTGCAAAACAATATACCCCACCTTCTTCGAAGGGGGGCATAATTAATAAGAGAGATAAAGATAAAGTGTATCAAAACATTAAATTAGTATAATTCTAAGCAAAAAGGGGGCATAATTCATAAAATATTGGTGCAAGAGTGATGCACCTTGTGTCATATGATGTGGGTGATGATGTTGAACAACTACTTAAAGTTTGAATCAAATCTATTTAGTAATAACTGAGATAGAGTGAAAGTCTACCAACATTTAACCTGAAATTCTAAGTAAAAAGGGGAGATAATTCATGATATACTGTGCTAAAGTTATGGTCCTTTTGTCATATGATGTGAGTGATGATGTTGAACAACTACTTTAAGTTTTATTCAAATCCACTCTGTAATAACATCTACATATAGTAAAAATGCATCAAAATTAACCTTAAATTCTAAGTAAAAGAGAGGCATAACTCATGAAAAATTGCTGCTACAGTTATGGACCTTGTGTCATATGATGTGGGTGATGATGTGGAACAACTGTTTTAAGTTTAAATCAAATCCATATAGTAATAACTGAGACAGAGTGAAAGTGCACCAAAACTTTAACCACGGTGTTGACGCGGAAAGACACCAACGCCGGGTCAAGTAGGACAGCTGTCCATACTTTGTATAGTCGAGCTAAAAAACTACCTCACTTAATATGGATGTTTAATGATTAACATGTTTTTTTAATGATTAACATGTATTTAATATTTTATTTTGGCATGGCAGTTTCAGAGTATTACACAGATACAGATATGCACCCATGTCTCTACCTTACCTCTAGATCCCATTTTGCCATATGTGGTTGAAGTTCATTTCTGGCAAAGTCTGTAGCTACACGTTGAATCTGTTTTTGTTCCTCATTCAGTCCAATGGAAGCTAAAATAAGTAACAGAGCAATCATTTTTACATTCCTTTCTAACCTTTTCTTAAACTTTTAAGCTACAGTGAGCATTCAATCCCTTCTCTCCAATGCAGCATTCATACTCTCAGACTTCATGATTTTAATTTTTTTACTCACAACAGTTTCTCTTTGTTGGATCCTTTCTTAAGTACAGTCAACATCATACATGCCACCATTTGTATTAAGGAGGTAGGTTACCTTGTTACAAGGGTAAATTCAAATTAGTTGAACCGCAGCATCTTTTTGTATTTCGTGTAATATGAAGCTCTAACTGCTAAAATCTCAGTTTCGTTTGTCTCTGTCCCTTCAAGTTCAATTTTTATCCAGGTTGGAAGAACATGACCCTCCAAAGGTATTTCATATTGAAAGAAGAAGGAAAATACAGATATTTAACACTTTTCAGTGTATTTCAGTTTCACTGATATTCGTAGAAGTCCGCACAATCTATAATTTTACTAGTATGCGCGTTAGCTTTCTAATATAAGCTTAAAATGTATATGTCGCGGGGCTCGTGTTTCCATGGTAACGCATTTTCTCTCATTTTTAAACAACTATGTATAAAAATAGGGGTTTTCGACGGCTTCAGTGCTATTCTGTTAATGACCAACATGGAATATTTGGGTAATATTATTAGCAACATACCAAGCACTATACATGGTACCCTATTTTTCTTAATGTTTAAAGTAACCATGGCAACAGAGATGTTTAAAATGGCTTATATCTTGCTTTTTGTCGTAATTTCTTATATAATAATATTGAATAAGATTATCTTTCTCGTTGATGTAGCTTTAAAACATATTATTTCTAACGTAAGTTATATTTTCGTGTTATCTGCATTTATTCAAACAAATTTCTAAGCTTAGAATACTTACAGCAGTACCCCTCGTCTGGCATTTTTCATGGAAAAATCGTTCAGCATGCTACTATTATTCTCATGGATATTGTTGAAATGAAAATAAAAAGCCGAAACTGTGTTTCTTAAATAGACTAGTGTCAACGCTTTTGAATTTTACATTTAGATACATAGGTCACGGGCTTCGTTTCCATGGTAACATCAATTCAATTCAAGAAACCACAATTTTCTACTGAAATTTGAACAATTTTAGATCTTAGTTTTAGTATATAAATAAAAAATTATCAACGGAACCTGAAAAATAGGTATTACAAATCAAACTGCTAGATTTTTTATTTGAAAATGGCCGTAACAAGTAACCTCTCATCCAACTATATTCCAAATAACATTGGTTACCATCATCCATTTTCTTACATTCTGCATAACATCTCAATATAACTACATAAAAGAAGCAAAATATTGATTATTATTCAGAGGAAAAGACTCATAAAGAATATTTCAGCAAATAATATTTATTTGAAAATAGTTTGAATAAAGAAAATGCACAGAATTACGCTCTTTCAAGATAAAAGCTTTTTATTTTGCGCGGTAACTGACACGTAACGTCATGACGTCAATGACGTCATCTTAAGGCAACATTGTTTTGAAGCGTTTCTGCGGCAATTTATTCATTATTTCTGCATTATTAAACCATAAAGCGTCAGATCGAAGATAGGTCTATGATTTGTTTTCAGAAGAATGAATATACAAACACATTTAGTTTGTCGTAAACGTCGTCGTAAATCGTCACGTTAGCTTCCGGTTGGACATGCGCACATACAAATATAAAGGTAACCTACCTCCTTAAACAACTTTTCTGTTAAACAACCGCTTCAAATCTTGCCAGAACATTATACATCCCACTATAAACAACTTTTGCTTTACCTGACCATCGACCACATGAAACCAACTTGAGAAGGTAAAATTATCCGTAGAAGTATCTATTAAACAGCAGCTGCGTACAAAACTTATGCACATGTTATATACGGTAAATATATAATTAGAGAATAGGTTTGCACAATAATTATGTATAATTCACCTTTCTCATAGTCAGCAAATAAACAGTTTCAAAGGTCAGTGGACTGGGAGAAGTATTCACCACATTTCAGCATCTTTTGAACAATACTGAATTTCACAGTTTTGTGCGCATGGTGTATCAACAGTTAAGCATGATACTTGTCATCCTGGATTTAGCAAAATCTTGTTAAGAGACCATTCTATTAAAAGACCACTTTTTTGACAATCCCTTGTGCAATCCCTTAATACAATGTCTACTGTATATGGACTTCATGTAAAACATAACTGTTAGAACATACATACATACTGACAAACATTTATTACACTAAACAAGTTGTTTTCTTCTTCTTTTTTTTTGTCATGCAGGTGGTATTTTTGGTTCGCTGTTACGTATGTACTGACCAAGTCGGTACCTGTTGGTCATTTGATTATACAAAAAAAAGAAAGAAAAAAAGAACAACAATGTAATAGCAATGTTTGTCTATCATGTGCTTGTTAATCATTTTTACAAGGAAATAATATGTTAACTCACCAATTACTGATAAGATATTAATTAATTTCATTGTAAACTAATGAAGAACATCTCTGAAATTTTGATTTAAAACTCACATACGGGTAAACATTAAATAACTAACAAAAGCTGTTTCTCAAACACCTATGACCCCAACTTCCCAATGATGGCCTGTTGGGGGCAAGTCCAAAACATAAAAGAGTCACAGTCTTCAATTTATCATGGTTTTCATATATACATGATATAAGCATGTCAATGTTTTCTCTTAGAAAGTGCCAGGGGTACAGATCCATACCTTTAGAATCGCATTCTAGGGGTACGTATCTGTACCCCTAGACAATCCTGTAAGGGGTTGTATCGGGGTATAGGGTGTAGTGTGTTATTTACATCTTTAATTTTTGGCAAATGAACAATCAAATAAGATTTCAAGAATATTAAACTAAAGCTTGAATCTAACTTGTTCACAGATACCAGCATTCTAATCACGAGATTGTTAACATTTAATTACTTTCGAAATGTAAATAACTGAGGAACATCAAATAAATGATCAGGAACCAAACTGGAACTAAATAGGTTAGACAAAATGATCTTGAATTATGTTGCAATAAACCATTTATAATGATAATTAGAGTATTTATGTTTTCCTCACATTTGGTGACCATTACCAGATACAGGGGAATATTTCACATGTTTACAGTTCCTTCTACTCATGTCAGATAATTGATAATAAAACAAACTGTTCCTTGCCGATTATTATTGTTATAATAAGTAACAACATAAATGGACACATTGTAAAGATTGTTTTAATCAATTTATTCTTTTCTGCTGAATTTAAAATATCATTCAGTCAAGAATTAGAAACTCTCGTTAATCTTTTATCTACAGTTTACTTTACAATAAATTAATCGATACAGAACTGTATTTTCATTTGGAGTTCCTCAGTTTTTAATGAGATATCTAAGAAAATGTAAATATTAAATCGGGCAAACACTGGTATCTGTTGATTTAAGTTTATAATCAAGTTGAATATCGATTAAATCTTATTTAATATATCATTTTCTACCAAATTCGGATGAAAACAACCCACAATATCTGGGAAAAAAATGTATTTGTATTGGTCTTGCTGCTCTTGCAGAACCTTCATGAGTTCTGATACTTGTCTTCAACATCCATTTAATGTTATCTACCTTTTTAAGTTACACTTCTGGTATTTAATGAAGTTTTACAGTAGAGTCAATAATGACGGCTGACTGAAAAAATTTGGTGGTACTAAATCTAGTATCACCATGGTAACTACAGTATGCAACCAAGTTTTGAATTGTAATACATCTGTGGCATTTAAATGAAATTGCCTGGCAAATTATTCAAATTATCAATTGTACGAACACAGACATTTTCAACACAGGTGCTGGAAACTTAATCCTTTTAAATGTTCTATAGTCCTATATACGTATACAAATATACAGGACTATAGAACATTAAAAAGGATTTAGTATCTAGCACCTGTGGTTTTCAACCACATGGGTTATGGATCTGTAACTCTAGAATCAGATTCTAGAGGTACGGATCCATACCACTAGAGACTTCCATTCTCTTAATATGTATCTAAACTGATTTAAGGAGGTAGGTTACCTTCATATTAGTATGTGCGCATGCCCAACCGGAAGCTAACGTGACGATTTACGGCGACGTTTACGACAAACTAAATGTGTTTGTATATCCATTCTTGAGAAATAAAATCATGAACTTGTCTTCGATCTGATGCTTTATGGTTTAATAATGCAGAAATAATGAATAAATTGCCACAGAAACGCTTCAAAACAATGTTGCCTTAAAATGACGTCATTGACGTCATGACGTTACGTGTCAGTTACCGCGCAAAAGTAATAGCTTTTATCTTGAAAGTACGTAATTCTGTACATTTTCGTTATTTTAACTATTTTCAAATAACCATTATTTGCTGAAATATTTTTTTATGAGTCCTTTGCTCTGAATAATAATGAATATTTTGCTTCTTTTATGTAGTTATATTGAAATGTTATGCGGAATGTAAGAAAATGGATGATGGCAACCAATGTTATTTGGAATATAGTTGGGTGAAAGGTTACTTGTTATGGCCATTTTCAAATAAAAAGTCTATCAGTTTGATTTGTAATGCCTATTTTTCAGGTTCCATTGATAATTTGTTACTTATATACTAAAACTAAGATCTAAAATTTAAATTTCAGTAGAAAATTGTGGTTTCTTGAATTGAATTGACGTTACCATGGAAACGAAGCCCGTGACCTATGTATCTAAATGTAAAATTCAAAAGCATTGACACTGGTCTATTTAAGAAACACAGTTTCGGCTTTTTATTTTCATTTCAACAATATCCATGAGAATAATAGCAGCACGCTGAACGATTTTTCCATGAAAAATGGAAGACGAGGGGTACTGCTGTAAGTATTCTAAGCTGTGAAATTTGTTTAAATAAATGCAAATAACACGAAAATGTAACCTACGTTAGAAATAATATGTTTTAAAGCTACATCAACTAGAAAGATAATCTTATTCAATATTTTTTTAAAAGAAATTACGACAAACAGCAAGATATAAGCTATTTTAAACATCTCTGTTGCCATGATTACTTTAAGATATAAGAAAAATAGGGTACCGATGTAAAGTGCTTGGTATTTTGCTAATAATATTACCCAAATATTTCATGTTGGTCATTAACAGAATGGCACTGAAGCCATCGAAAACCCCTATTTTTATACATAGTTGTTTAAAAATGAGAGAAAATGCGTTACCATGGAAACACGAGCCCCGTGACATATACATTTTAAGCTTATATTATAAAGATAACGTGCATACCAGTAAAATTATCAATTATGCAGACTTCTACGGATATCAATGAAACTAAAATACACTGAAAAGTGTTAAATATCCATATTTTCCTTCTTCTTTCAATATGAAATACCTTTGGAGGGTCATGTTCTTCAAACCTGGATAAAAATTGAACTTGAAGGGACAGAGACAAACGAAATTGAGATTGTAGCAATTATCGATAAAACTTCATATTACACGAAATACAAAAACATGCTGTGGTTCAACTAATTTGAATTTACCCTTGTAACAAGGTAACCTACCTCCTTAAGCCTTAAGTCATTCAATACAAGTAGACACAAGAATGAAATGTCTACAAAAAAACTATCCGAATTTCTATCATATCCGATAAATGACACACTTTGGAGGTCAATACTTATGTAATATTTACAATATTAATACTCACGATCAATGCAACTGCCGGCTACCCAACTGTCTCCGATATAACGCCTGCTTGTTTTGAGAACTGCGTTACTTTTCTTCAGAAATTTTCCGAATTTTGCAAAATTTTGACAAGCCATTCCAAAATTGATTCTACATTGAAGAGTTATAATGGCGGGACTTTTAATTATTTACCCAAGTGCACGTAGATGACTTCAAACGTGAATGAATAATAAGACCTCATCAAGTACTTTTAAATTGAGAACTTTGAGAATTTAGTTATCATCTTAACTCCGTTTGACTGGTAAAAAAAACTGAAGTAGTACCATATTTGACACTTTGGAAGCTGGATAAAGGTAATTAATTAATCCTCTTATCTTAAAATCTGATGATAGTAAATCTGCTTAAACCTTACCTCCCGACACAAACCAAAACTATATATACCACAGAATGAAAAAATACATCTATCAAAGCAATGGCGTATAGAAATCACTGATTCTAGAACTTATCTTCATGAACCCATTGATGTGGGATCTTCGCCTCAATGGTAAAATGCAAATTTAGCTCCAGTCAACAAGAGGGACGACAGGTAAAACCCAGCAACTACAGGCCCGTACACTTTACAAAACCACGGATCATCAATTATCAAACTCTCTACAATCCTCGTCTTTCTGTACCATTGCGAGTATGCTCTTTTAGAAAGAGGCTATTATTTAAGATGATGATGATGATGATGATGATCTCCAACATGGTTTCAAGAGAAAAAAAAAGGATCTTGGGTGACCCAACTGAATTATATTTATAAATGACCTTGTCAAATCAGTGTACAACAAACATCAAATTTTCCTTTTAGATTTTAGTAAAGCTCTTGAGACAGTAAGTAACAAGAAAGCCAAAATGAGAAACTACGATATAGTGGTCAAGCCCCTGAATGGATTGAGGGTTTCCTTCACAACCGGGATGCATGCTTGGGCCCAATATACTCTTCCAAGCATATAAAAAAAATGACGACCCATAAAGTATTTAGTCTAAAGTTCGTCTATGTGCGGAAGACACTGCAATATACACGCCAGTAACTTGCGTCAATTAATTAAAAAAAACGACCTTAAAACATTAGAAAAGTGAGAGTTTGAATAATATATAGAATCCAATCCTCTGCCGATGTTAAGGCATTTATGTCACAAGAAGATAACATCCTATTCCCTAATTCTACCTGCATATGATGAGGAATATAAGGGTCAACTCAACACCCATAATAGATCTTAGACAGACCACAGTTGAAATTAACCTCCTAAGCCTAGTTCCAGAACATACAAACCTAAT
Organism: Mercenaria mercenaria; assembly: GCF_021730395.1. Lineage (NCBI taxonomy): Eukaryota > Metazoa > Mollusca > Bivalvia > Venerida > Veneridae > Mercenaria > Mercenaria mercenaria. The sequence continues at coordinate 7,974,749 of NC_069364.1, forward strand.
ACACCAAATAGGCGGACAGTGCATTGGACTATGTCCGACTTTGACCGCACTAAAATGCTATGTACACAGTTTTAAACGGCCCTAATAAGAAAATCACGTCATTTTCATCCTCTGACCTACTGGTTAATCTCTGCAAGCAAAGAATATTATGTATACTCTTTCTTTCCTTGAACTATAGTCCTATGGAGTAGTCTTCCACCTGTTATTCTCTCGGGTAGTGCAATCATTGAACTTTGGTCTGTCACATCTCTTATATCTTTTAATCAGTAACACATTTTTCTTTCCCTTTTATTTCCCTTTCTATATGTGTACAATCTATGTGGATCTGCGTGCAAGAACATGTTTAGAGTATGTTAAGATTCCGACAGATAGAATAATGTATATATATATAAATAGTCGAAATCTTTTTTCATATCAGACAAACCATAACTTCGTGTTTCTAGTTTTTTTCTTCGTTTTTTTCTCTTCTTCTTCTTCTTCTTCTTCTTCATTTTCTTCTTCTTGGAACCTCCCTCGTGGAAAATTTATTAATATTTTGGGGTAACCTATAATTTTCTAGAATATTGAATACTTCTGTGCAATCCAAAGTCAACGGTCTCACACAGCAAATATTTATTCACCAACAACCAAATATATTTCTCATCCAGGGATTGAGAAGAAATCAATCCTAACCTTTGAACAGTCAAGGTTTTGGCGAAACACGCTTCCAACAGAAGTGTGCATTCCTTTAAGTTTCGTCTAAGAATCCTTGCCAAAGACGATTTGTATACGCTGGTCCATTAGAGGCTCTTAATGTAATGGTACCCTTGTACTTGCTGACTTGGAGAATATAGCTCCTGTGAATGGTCCTCTTGTAAAGTGGTGCGATTCTGACAACTGTGTACTAGTATCTGGTGGAGTTAAAACTCATTTGCCAAGTTCTTTCTTACCACAAGTAGTCTGCAGTTTTATATGAAAAGGAGACTGTCGTCTGCAAATAGCTTAGATTGGGATGACTTGATATACTAGTAATTAAGAAGGTAATTGATAAAAGCAAGGAGAGACCGAGGACAGTGCCACTGGGAAACACCGAACATAAGGTCTGTTGGTTCTGAATTTATTCCGTCAATTGGTTTGGATCGTTGACTGAGGAATGGTCGAATTCATCTCCTGGTGTTATCTCTCAGTCCATATCTATAGTGATCTAGTTTTAGAAGGAGTCTTGTAGCAAGAGCTCTTAGCTCGTGAATCCGTGCTTGTTGTCATATAAAACGACGTGTCTATCAATTTTTCCTCAAACTGCTATATGGACATTTGTGTTTAAGTAGATGCAAACATGTGATTGATGTCAAGGACACATGTCTATAGTTCGCAAGCAAATGTCTATCATCTTGCTTAAAGATGGGCACCACTAGTGCATCTCGCTATTTCTATTCGGTAATTCCTAAGACTGGAGCAATTTCCGAGTCTGCTGCTTTTTGTATGACGGTAGAGAAAGAGTCTTGGCCGGCTGCTTTATTGGGTCTAAAAATGACTAGAAGTTCATGTACTCCCAAACGACGGTTATATCGTGCAAAGATGGGATGTAGCTAAGGCTAGAGTTCTAAATGGATGATGTGTTTTCAGTCGTGAAGGCAGACTTGAAATGATAATTGAAAGTGGTTTCTCTAGAACAAGTGCTGCACTGTGGAAGTCCATCTCTGTTTTTCAGTGGCGGTACTCCTGTCCCTTTGATTTGACAGTTGGTGTTATCATTGTTGTTCCAACTTACAGTGTTGTTTTTTCCTTGTTGGCTTTTGTTATATCATGAGCTGGATTTTTTTCTAAAGCTGCTTATACCGGTCGTGATCTTTTTCATCTGTGTAGCTTTTTCTTCTTTTCTTCTTAAATACCCCCTGTTTTTATCTAAGTTTCTTCACCCGTGGACTTGCATGGCAGGACGTGATCAACTTTGGCTGTATTCTCTTCTCCAAAAATCCCGGATGGGTCTTTTCAGGGTCGTCCATGAATCGTATGTAGAGCCATTGTCTTGGATTTCATCTGCTACGTCTCTAAGATCTTCTTTGATCTTGCATAGGAAAAGCTTTTGTTGTCGTCTATATAACAGAGTAGTACCTAGAAGTCACTGGTTCCAACGTACGGCATGGATTTGCATCTCTGTCTGAAGCTTGGGAGACGTAATACTTATGTCTGGTGTAAAAGGGTTTCGTGTTTCGTAGTTATCACTCCATAAAGGATTTAGAAATGCATTTGAATTTTTTGTCCAAGCCTGAAAAGACCCCAAAAACAAAATAATCCAAGAAAACTGCATTTGATATTGTGCGTTTCTGACCGATTCGTTTGATTTTCAAATGCATGGCTGTATTTCGGGATAACAATATAGCAATGTTGTACCAAATGAAGTTTTTACTTTTATAGCAGATTGAACGAATAAATAACTGAATGTTTGATATGTTTTAAACCACATTTAGACATGCATGAACTTGAGCCCTTTCTTCCGTTCACAGTCCACATCTGGAATACCCTCTTCAGCCATAAACTATCAAGTTGCAGTCTTAGTCTATTAGGTGAGCGACTGGTTATTGTACCTGTAAACATGTGTCAGGATTCCGAGAAATCAAATGAAGATTTCTTCAAGTTTTGTGTACTTTTACTGTAGGTTTAGGTAGCATGTACACATTAAAACAGTGTTCTAACATAGTACTTACAAGCACTAAATGACTGAATTTATCAAAGTGTAATTGAAACTTAGCGGTTGTTGGACACTTCTATGACGCAGTGGTAGGTCTAGACAGAAGTGCTACTTGCTTTGACAAACTTAGTGGTCTGAAATCCGCCAATCAAATTAGAACATTCCGGTAATCCAGGAAGATCCACCAGTCAAAGGAGTGTCGGAATTCGGGGACCGAAATGCAAAATTCTAGTAGCCACTATGTTGAAATCTAGCACGCAAAAGAAATAAGAAAATAAATAATAAGTAACATATAATAATAGTAGTTGATATATTTCTGTTGTTTAACAATTATAGATACAATTAAATACAGATCACGAATTTTCCTTTGTTTAGAAACAGCGATTATTAAATATAAATGGAAACGTTATAAGCTAATTAAGAAATAGGTGGATTTCAAATATTCCCGCCAATGAAACTTTTGGTAATAATCAAATGTGAAAAGTTCAAAAAGGTAATTATTCCACACAGCTACTGTGGCTTCCGTGTATAAAATGTTCAACTCTAATCAGTTCACTCCAGTTTGACAAGTTCATAAGGTAAGTGAATCTATAATTTGTAAAGTTAAGTTCATGGCACAGGATTTCACATTGTCACCAAAATGACCCTGTATTCAATAAACGGTTATATTATAGGTCAGTCATGCCTAAAACATTCATCAAAATATCATATATACATGGTGTGATATCAACTTTGAAAATATGTCAAAAACATCACCATTGCTGTCATTTTCATCATCAGTTTTTATAATGATGTTAATGATGATGATATTGACCGTGATGATGATGATGGTGATGGCGCTATGTTTTCTATCGTAGCTTTTAAAAGCCGACAAAGCGCGTGAGGACAAATATTGTTCGTGGTTTCGTGTAGGCTCAAGAGCCACGTCTGTCAGTACTGCTGTATGTATAGTGGTTCGTAAAGTTTTATAATTTCCTCGTATGGTTGCTTCTAAGTGGTTTGTAAAGTAGTGATAAAGGTGTATAAATGTTCTCATTGGTATGTATACAATATAACGGTAGTCTCGACCTATAAAATTGATCAAGCTTTGATATTATGCTGTATATCATAACTCTGTAATAAAGTTGAAACAGTTTTGAAAGACGGGTCAGCATTGCTAATGTTTTGTTTGATATTACACCAAGTTTTAGCAAGTTGTTATTGTATAAACTCCTGGTGCTAATCATAAAATCGTTCTGACATGTTTGCATATCAATATCACGCTTGTTTACCTGTGTAATACAGTGAAATTCTCATTTCCGTAATTAAAATATCAATTATTTGGTAGACGAATACAAAATAAAACCCGCTTTGACATTTTCAACCTTTCCGTTGTAAAATGAATTAAAAGCGACATACGAAAGTGGTTTGACAGTTTACGATTCCAAACTCAGATTATTTATTGAAATATTGGAAGAATAAATTGTGCATTATTATACTTTTCACGTATTAAAATACTATTTAATAGCTGTAATTAAATATCGCTTATTTTAAAGGGGCTTGTTTCAAGATATGTAGCACAACATGAAAATTATAAAAAAAAACGATAATAAAAAATATATACACATACAAAAAAGTCTTCTTAATATAAACTGTCAACAGTCATACTTGGAGTTAAATATATAAAATACAGTTTGACATATTCTACTTTTCGCATCTACATTGGGACCACTACTCTGAGCCTACTATTATACCTTACAGTTAGAAACAAATGAGAACATTTAGTTAATTGAAAAAGTGTCATAATTTGGAGAAGTGCCCTTTAAAAATGAAATAAAATACAATGGCAATGGAAAATACGCACACGAGTAGCTTTTTTCACATAAGAACATTTTGGGATATTTTGTGTACAAAAATGAAATATTGAAAAATCGAACGTACATCGAATGCAATCTGACTAAAGTACTTGATCTTCTAAACGAAGATCTGAGAACGGCCTATTCACATTCGTCTTCTGTATATTTTGGATTTCCATTATTGCTATTTTTATGTTATCCAATCAGACGACTTGTTCGATTGTCAAAGGATAAGAAAAATATGCGGTTATTCCAGGACTCGAACCCGGGACCCCTCGCTTACATAGCAAGTGGCCTACCGACTGAGCTAACCGGCTATCTGAAACATTACGACATAAGAATTGTAAATATCAAAAGTCAATGCTACATGTAGATTTGCAAGATGTTGTAAGCTAGGCTCTGATTGGCTAGAGAAAGAGCCGTCAGAACGAGGCAATGAATAGGTCGTTTTCAGATCCTATGCGTAGCGTAATAGGATATGTACTTTAGTCAGATTGCATCGAATGTTGGATGCGAGTCTCCGCGCAAAGTAGTGCTATCTCGCCAAGCGACGTAAGTGTTAAATGATACAATCAATGCCGTAACAAGTACGAGTTCATTGAATGAAATGACTGTGCGTCTATTGAAACTAATCAACACACACTCAACGTGATTCTAAAGATTTTCCTTTTTTCGTCGTCCAAAATCTGGCTTTATTAATGTCCACATATAGATTACAAAAAAAAAAAAAAACAAAAAAAAAAAAAAAAAAAAAAAAACACACACACACATACACACACACAAAAGGACACCATTAGTATTCCGGAACGTAATGAAGTAAAATAATTCTTTGAACGTAAGTTCAAGTGGCGTTTTCCGTTGTATAAAAAACGTGTTTTGGTTAATAAAACAAAGCTACTTTATGTTAGCGTCTACATAAACATGTTAATTAGCACCTGCCAACGTAATATCCTTTAATGATAAAACATTGAATGGAAGAGGAAGCTTAATAACGTCTTTAATGCACGTGCGCCGTTACGTTAAATGATTATTGCGGAATAAAGCTGTATGTTTTGGATTCATTTTGTAGTAAAACTGTTGTATAAAGAAACATTTTGTAAATCACCGTATGACAATGCACTCTAAATGCTTTTAATACAACTTCATGTTTTAATTTTCGAAGATATATACTTGCCTTCCTTTCTGTTTTGTTGCGCTTACGGGTGCTCCATTTTTGGAATATTTAGCTACGTGCTCTATTAAGTAACATTGTATTTTCAGGAAAGCCACTTTGAAAAGTCTAATGAATTTCACAGACAATAAAAGATTGACACACTATATGAAAAAAATATGAAAACATATGTTATTTAAAATATATTATGGTAAATAATTTAAACCAACTTCTGATGCTGGGCAAATATACGAAATGATGAGAGTCTAGCAAATAACGAAAAGATATTTCTTGTCATAGAATAACGGAAAGACGAGTTAAGGGAATACGAGGGTGATAAGCACAAGTTGAAGGGATGAGGCTGTTTAAAGGACAAGTTGAAGGGATGGGAGGGTTTACAAGACAAGAGGACTAGTTGACTGTCTAAATTAAAGTGAAAGTCACTGAAGCTGGATGTAGCTAGTGAAAGTATCATAGAAAACGGAAACGAGAGATTTCTACATTTGACATAATAGTTAATGGATTAAACTAAATTAAGCATAATCCTAAAAAAAATCAGTAATTTAAGCTATTTATTGACACGTCCCTGATTTTGCTCTCATATTGTCGTGTTTGAGACGAAAATTAATATTTTCGTGCGTATTTTTCCTTAGTAGTTACTGGAACAACTGATACGGGGACTGGAAACTGGCATTTATCTTATCTGATGCTGTCGTCCAATCGAAGCGTATGCCGTAGGTTATTCTGCTATTACTAGACCTTCCTGGTAGTTACTAGCAGGGCGTTCGTTATCTCGTTTTGGCAAAACTACGCAGCGAAGTAACAAGCACACAAAGATGGCCCTTATTCGCCACCGTACTGCAGCCTATAATAAACCTACCACAAAGCGCTACAACATTTTCAACACGAGCTTACACGATATTTGACAGATAACAAAACGGAAGAAAGGACGGATACAGACAATACAATAGATCATAATGTGACAGTAGGATCGGAAATTGATACAATTATTCTAGTTAGATACTTGTAACATCAAATATTTGGAAGTATGATTATTTAACGTTTAGTTTGTTAACACTTTGTGCTCTGAAGCAAGATAAAATAACATGCTATAATTTCGTGGAAAGGATATATTTAAGAGTGATTTTCTATGTTTAAAGGATTTAAAATAGATATTTTTGAAAGAAAAAAAGGAATCACTTATACCCAAAACCGCTTGCCTATTTATAAATGTGTTGAAATATGCTAATGTGTTGTTGTTGTTTTATTTACTTTGACAGTGCACGTATTTTGGTTAATACCGCTGATATAAATATATATTTTAAGTTGGAGAAAAGCTACATGCGAGGACATAAGCAGGAACTGTTAAATTTCTATCCATAAATCTTATTTATAATGATACCTTGTAGCCATGAGCAAGATTTATGCATTATGAATGCATTAGATGAAAAGAAGGGTATAAAATAACGTATATAAAACGCATATGGTATGTCAGAATGGAAAACGACTCTTTCTTACATTTTTATCCACTAGACTTAGGAAAACTCGTTCATTTTCCAAACTGAATTTCGAACTTATCTTTGGAATCAAAGGATTACATAACGCGAGTGTTGCACGTGCATTCCTTATCAAAGATAGTTTTAAATTCTAAATATTTCGATCGTGTTTAACCACAAAGCTTACAAGTACATGGGTAACTTTTGTTTTGTTTTTGGCTTTTTATGCATTATGTAAGGCACAAGTACTTTATTGAATAATAATTATGTGAACAAATATATTATGGGAACAAAGTGCATTATGACAGCTTAAGGTTATTTGGGGTAAAAAAAATATCCATTTATCTGTAAAAACATTCTTACTTTAAGTGAAGTGGATGTATATATTGTTGTCACCTGTTGGATAATTAAATAATCAGACCAATGTAATTGAATTATGGATCTCAAGGATTTTCATTTAGTGTCCACTTGAAATGGTTCAAAATATACATACACGGGCACTGAAAGGAATGTTGAAATAGTGTGTTAAATTTTGCAAAAAGCACCTGTTTACAAACTAGTACATCGTGTTTTCTGATCTATCGTATTTTCACAGAAGCTTTGTCTTGTCACGCGGCACGTGCGGAGCTGATATTACCGACAAGATCTGATAACTACTGGCAAGGACCACAACGGAAAATTCGACTAATTATGGGGGATAGTGATAGATGCGTCTTTACTTCTTTGTGAAAAGTAAATCTGACTGAAATATTGCCTCTGTGATAAAGATATACAAGGCATGCCAAACATCTACCAAAGTGTTAATAAATTATCAGCAGAACAACAGAAACATTTTTTTGCAAGAATTCTGGCAGTGTGCATTAATGAATAATGTCTTCTCCGATATTTAGACGACTATCAATGCACAATAAAAACCGTCCATTCCGAGTAGTAATTCTTGGCCAGAATGGAGTAGGAAAGTCAGGTATGTAGTTTTTTGCAGTAATTTTTCATGCTTTCATCAGTGCGTTAATTGGGTTATCGTTTTTCCCGGTATTGCAAATAGAAAAAAAATATTAATTGGACACCATTACACAGGTTCAATGAAAGTTATCTCTTTTCTGTTTAAGACACTGTTTTTTTTTCATAAATTATATGTATTTAAAAAGACTCTCCCTTAATTAGCAATTTGACGTTTACAAAACCTAGAATTTCGTAACTCACAAAAACATTATCCTATAACGATGATGACCCTTTTTAATGTGACGGTGCACAAATAGCAAAAATAAAAGTTTAATATAAGTGAAAGACATAAAAAAACAAGAAGAAGAAAAGTCTTAACTAAGATGCAAATAATGTGCCGAAAGAAATTTGTAAACAGATAAGTGCACGGATAACGCGTGCTCAGAAAATAAATTGCTGGCATTAAATTATTCTAGGCCAAAATTATTGCATTCTGTCTGTTTCATGCCGTGCACTCGTCCCACTTACAATAACATAATGTTTTCTTTGCACACTACATTTATTTAACGGCAGGAACTATCTGATATGTTTGGAACATTCCGCGTTTTTTACGAAATATTAAACACGATTTTATCATACTGTGCAACATAATCGTAAATATAATTGTATGTGAGACATCATGCCAAAAAGGACCCAATCTCAGAATGACGTTTTTTGAAAAGCGGAGGTTGAATGAACGAATGTTAAAATTTTTCTTTACACTTTCTTCATCCTGCCACAAAATGTCCAAAGTCATATGAACTATTAAACCTATTTTCTATAGGAAATGGCTCCCCCAGAAACTATACCTGTCCAATGATTAACTGCATATTGTTAAGGATAAACATGCATCTTGAAGCAATGAACAGTTGAAATGTGTTTTAGCTTACCCGAAATAAGTGGCTCAATTATGGGTTTAAGAATATTATGCACACATTGTACTAGATTTGTTAGCTGATATTCACATATATCCAGCTATTCTAAAACACAGAATGTTTGAGTGTCGTCACGTAAAAACAGGCCTGATTTGGGTAAGAACTTTGTCCTCATGATATTGGGATCCTTACATTACATCGTGCATTTTAGAATAGATTCAAGATATTTACATTTTAAACAGTTTTGAAGCTGATATATAGACCAATCTTAAATATCAGCATCTGTACACGATCCGGAAATGGACCAATGAAAATATTGCATTTTGAGAATGATCTATTAACTCAGTTTTATCGTCATGCGCGTATCTGTTTATCAACAGAATGTAAATTACAAAGTGGCAGCGTACGAACATATTTTACGCACGGAAATAATGTTTATTAAATGGCTGTTTCAAATATGGTATGATTCTCGTATACTACGAGTATAGACGTTTTTCGTAACATAGTTAACTATAGCTTATAGCTTCTTTTTTATTAAAAAATAAACATGTTTTAAGAAGAAAATGAAAGTTATTTCAGGTTTTCAGATAACAAGTGTGTGTAAGCTAAAATGACACGGAGCACTGATTAGAAGAAATACGACACCCAGTTCACCTGACCCACAATGACATTATATACAACATTAAAATTTTAAGCAAATAAAATAATTGCAGTAAGTTATGTGCTGTTTAAAGGTAATCTAAACAGTCATTTTTCTTTTATGTATTTACACTGGTCTTTCAATTACAACCATTATAGGACCATTTCAGCACTCAAGTGATCTTGAAAATAATAAAACCTGTACATAGGCGACACAATATGAGCATAAACCCACGAGGTCACAATAATGTGATTCCTGTGCGACTTTATTCTAATAAAAAAAATGCTTTTCTAGTAAGCAAAGTAGCCCCTTACCGCTGTGGGTTCGAAACCTCGTCTGTGGTGAAGAATTCTTTCATGTGAGGAAGTTGTCTGGCTGGATTACGGAAGGTTGGCGGATCTATACCAAAGTGTCCGCGCTCGTCCCAGAAGTAATGCATGGAGGGGCACCAGGGGTCCTCCTCCATAATCAAAAGCTGGGAAGTCACCACACCGCCGATAATTGTGTAGTTGTGACGTTAAACCCAACAGAAACAAGACATATAAATAAAGTTGAATAATTTAACTATACATGCGCTCTTGAAGTAGAAACTGAATATTAAAGATTCATCGTTATATAATGAAGCAAGTTATCTTTATGTCGATTACTCCAAATCTGCATACTTCAGCAAGTGGCGAACTCACCCTTGAATCCAGTAATAAAACATAAGAAATGAAACTTTTGATTGTTGGAGCCAGGCGGCCTCTGTTCACAGGTATATAATCTTTAGCAGATGATTGTCTTAAAGACTAATCGCATGTGATGTACGAAAACCTAAACCGTACAATCAACCCGACCAAAGGAGGAGGGGAAAATGTGTACAACCATAGATGACTGCTTAAAGATATACTATGCTTAACTTTTCGCTAAAATAATTGATCATTAAAATTCCAGCTACGCTAGGGTCTCTAATCATTCAGATTTATATAAAACACATCGCTTGTTTCTCCGCAAACAGAATAAAAAATATGGACAGACTAGACTAGATTTCGTTGGTAGGCAGACTAACAAAAAGACTGACAAATTCGTGAAGGATAATAAATATTCCAAACACATTTTACGCTAGCTTTCTGCACCACAATACATGTTATGAAAAAATGAAAAACTTCTCTGCAACCGCCTAAATAACATATTTTCTGATATTTTTCAATCTTTTTGTCATTTCGTTCTGTCTAGATGCGTTCAGATATGCTAATAGACATCTGAATAAAGCTGGAACAGGAATTAACCCTTATCAGTTTTGCAAGTAAACTACACTAAAATAAATGGGTTTTTTTTAGAGATAGAGTGCAAAAGTCAGCAACCTATGGGCAATATTAATCATAAATTACACAAACAATAATCAGTCAACTTAAAAATATGCAAGATGAAAGACATGATATGTTTTATGATCCAGACACATGTATTCGTTGACCGGGCATTACCTGTCTGTGTTTTTGACATAGTCATAGTCTAATGCTGCACAGACGAACCTAACTTTCGTACCAAATAGGCCTCGCTTAGTCAAAAGTTAAGGTCAAAGTGACATTTTGAATGGAAAAGAATGTCTCCTCGATGTAGAAAGAATGTGAGCACTTTCGATCCACAAACTTTCTTTAGAATTGGGCAAGAGACGAGTACTATTCAGTTCAGAGGTCACTTTTTGCGATGTCGTCAGCTTTGTCGTCATCCAAAAGCTTACCTGCTCAAGAGAACGCATGCATTTTTATTCTCACACTGATTCACTTAGACATAAGTCAAGGTCAAAGTGACCTTTGAATAGAATCTTCACTTATCATGATGCATTAGTACCAGACAGAAGATCAACCTTATTTAATTTTTGGGGCCAGTGAGACGAAGAGTCCGTGAAAAATGGTACTGTTTATTAGTGACCTGTACAAATGTACTGCTTCTGCAATGCCTGAAGAATATGTGTTCATTTTTGTTTGTTGGGTTTAACGTCGCACCGACACATTGATAGGTCATATGGCGACTTTCCAGCTTTGATGGTGGAGGAAGACCCCAGGTGCCCCTCCGTGCATTATTTCATCACGAGCGGGCATTTGGGTAGAACCACCGAACTTCAGTATGCCTCACATGAAGAATTCGAACCCACATCGATGAGGGGCAAGTGATTTGAAGTCAGCGACCTTAACCACTCGGCCACGGAGGCCCCTTATTTGTTCATTGAAGAATTAATATATATACACATGGCACATTTCAAATTATACATACTACAAGCATCATTATCTTAAGCAAATTCTTTCTTTCCATTTTTCGTTCTATTTAATGTTTTCATTTTCTGCATACATCACCAGTATGATCCTTTGTAAAAAAAAAAAATAAGTACGTCCTACAACATAGAAATTAACCGGAGAGTCCTTCTTCCGCTTCTCTCCCAAACGGTTCCTGGAACAACCGTCACTAAATTGCCCAAAGGAATATCTCTTGGTTCGACATCCATGCGATGTAGCTTACACACAGGCGGATACAGCAACGGTGCTAAAAGGACATGTGCGGATCTGGAGGACGATATGGGGTTCACTGACTGAAGGATGTTAAGGGTGGTCTTGCTCGAGAATTATATTTTGATTACTGGACGATTAAATTGCCCAAGTATGTTCTTTAGTATTTTACAAAATATACATCCGAAAAAAAAGGACAACTGATATGACTGGAGGGGGACCTATCCTCGGACAGCTTTAGAATACCCTTCCAATCAAAAATCCAAAGGTCCTGGTACTGATGACATTTGTTTGAGAAATAAACTGATCCTTTTTTCATGATATGTTGCTGCCGTAAGCATTAGTTATATTTACTTTGTAGTACATTTTGTACTTTAAAAACAGGTTTCATGTTTGGCATACTTCTATACTCTTATGACTATTGACTACAGATGTTCACATATCAAGTTTTCTTTCTAGATTTCATATTGCATGCTGCATTTCTTGAATTTGTTTCAGATTAGCCAATAACACCTGCATCGACTTTAGTGGCATAGATATATAATTAAATTTATATACCATTAGCATACTGGCAGTGAAACAACCTGATGTTTGACGAATTTTAAATATATATCTGTAACAATCAATTATAGAAAATGAAAAGAAAGAATTTAATACGTCATTCTTAATCAGCAAGTACCCTGGTGTTTCTGGAGAAAAATCGTTTCTCTTTTCTTACTTTAAAGCTGTCCCTCTGTAAAGCATACTCTTAAAGCTGTCCCTAGGTCATATAAGCCACCTAAGATAAGTTTGAAGTGATTATTTTTTTATTAATTTCAGTTGCTCCAAAGCATTGTCCACTTTGTACATAATTTACAAACAGTTATGAATAATTCTGAGTGAAATGTTAAAAACTGTTCATTTTGTTGAAAGAATAACGTAATTTCCTAAATCCACAATCAGTGGATATAAGGCTGGATGAATGGATGGATGGATGGATGGATAGAAGGATTGGTGAATATAAATAATGAATAACTGAATTTATGAGTGAATGATTTTATCAATCAATCAATCAATCAATCAATCAATCAATCAATCAATCAATTTCCCATAACTACATATTTTTTTATCAGACCACCACCTATGCATCGGCCGAGTACTAGTATTTCACATTTCGTTAAATAGAAACTTACCTTTAAGGACAACAAAAGATGTTTTATCCTTCATTTTATATATTGCTAGACACTTCTGTTGACTGCTATTGATTTGTTTATTTCTCTGTTTCAGCTTTGACAGTTCGATTCTTGACACAGAGGTTCATAGGAGATTACGCTCCGGACTTAGGTATATAATTATAATTTATGTTTACACACGGGAAACACGACCGTGTTCAATCCTTGGCTGGGCACATAATGCATTTAATGCCTTTTTTATGAAATACCACATTCGTCTTTTGTATCTGTTAAAATTTATTGTACAAAGGAGTGCGACATTTAGTTGTGATAAAAATCTGAGCAGTATCTATTATTTCAGAACATAGAATGCGGAAAATAATTAGAATTTGAAAGGATTTTGTAGCAAAACCGCAATGAAACGAAAACCAGTGTTTTGTATACTTATTATTTTATGACCGAAATGAAAGCATGAAATCACCAAACTAAAGAATGTCCTGATAGAAAGAGCAGTAAATGGTATAAATATGAACACGGCATTTTTAAACCTGTTTGGTAAAAAGTCACTTAAACCATTTTCATACATTAGTAGGTTGGTTTGACTGATATTTTCCCAATATTTCAGAGAATACTTACACCTACAATAAATGTATTGACGGTGAAACAGTTACTATGGAGATCAGAGATACAGCGGCACAGGCAAGTTATTGTTTTTGGATGAAAGAACGCGGACAAAATCGAAACTCGGCAAAATCTTTAATTAAACAAAATTTAAAGATAAAGATATCCCGAAACAATATAAAAACGTTTCTTATCTATTTCTGCAGAATTTTCGACATGCTAATACGTCTGCTGCAGGTAGAAATAGTTATATATAGTGTCGGGTTTTGGTATTTATCAATGTATATACATTTGAGATGATAAATTTTTGCACAAGTGTGTAAAATAGTTGTTTAACTGCAAATACTAAATAATTACGTATAGAGAATTTTTCATGCAAAATATATTCCGAACTTTCCAAACTTACAGTTGTTTTTCTTATATATATACAGGTAGAAAATAACAGACTAGAAGTTAATATCAAATGGGCAGACGCTTTTGTTTTAGTGTATTCAATAACGGACAGATGTAGTTTCAATGAATGCAGCAGACTCAAGGTGTTGATAAATTCATACGCAAGAAGCAAAAAGGCAGGTGGACAAAGTGCGTCTTCATCTGTACCCATAGTGTTAGTTGGAAACAAAAGTGATCGGACACGAGACCGAATGATCTCCACAGCAGAAGGTAGGGAGAAAGCGTATGAAATGAAATGTGTTGCTTTTAATGAAATATCTGTCCGCGAAGACCGTGATAGCGCTGGGGGTATTTTCTTAAATCTGTACAAACATTGTAAGCGACCCGGCAGACGATCGGCGCTTCAACAAAGACTGAGTTGTCCCCCTTCTTTGCAATTTACTCCGGCCCTCACGGAGGCAGAAAGTGCTAACGTGTCGTCTCGGCGCAGACGTAGAGCGTTGTATACAATCAGCTGAGAAAAGTATTACGTTTTAGTCAGTCATTCCATTTTCATTATTAGTCAGGTAGTGTTATTGTTAAAGGAAACAGTGTATCATACATTTATCCGAAGCTACAAAGCGTTCTGTTTCTGAGTGCTAGAATTCAACAGAAGCTGACTAACACGGCTTTGTTAAATTTGAACGTATGAAGACATGGCAGACGGTCACAATACCTCCGAAAAATAACGAATCTTGAATATTTCAGCCATTGTGTATTACAGCTCTGTTTTGTTGTAGAATATTGATATTGATTTTCTTTGTGATAATATTTGATTTGTATCTCAGCATTCAAAACTCTAACTTACTTATTTTACTGTTGATATTATGTGTATCAGATGCTGTCTGTATGAAATAAAAACATTCCATTTAGTGCAGCACTAAACATATCTTATGCTAGTAATAAGTTCAGTGTCGGCCAACATACAAATGTTTTGTGTACATTTCGAAATAAAAATGACTACCTAGTAAGAAATATACAAAAGTCCCAATTGTATGAGAGTGTAAAAGTCAGGTGTCTTGTTAGCAACCGTACTTGTATATTTTTATTTGTACATTTTGTATTTTGAAATAAAGATTATATGGATATTATTTCATCTGAGCCTTTGTTTGCCAATACGATTTAATGGAACAAGTCCAAAATATCTGGGAGAAAGGACGACATTGTATTTTTTTTTAATTCAGATTATCAAAAAACCGGAGGATGTTCATCAATTTAGGTGTGCATTACAAAATCACGATAAGGGATGCCGGTAACACGAAGAAATGGTTTAGGACGATCCTTGGTAAAGGATTCCTGAGCAAAGTGTCAAGGATTTCAGGACGATTTCCGTATTATCTAGGTTCAATAGTACCAAATAGGTAATCAAGCAGCACTTCCGGGCTAGTCGGATAGTGGCGGAGAGAGAAAATCCCCATTTTTCCCTGTTAATGTGGCATTTTCATGTTTTATGTAAGCCAGTTCCTGTTTTCATTTCATTATGAACCTATACATTTTGGTAGCATTTTCAAGGAGATTTTTTTGCATTTGTAGAAATGTAAACAAACCTTATTACTCGTGTGTTCATACCCACATTTTAGCTGTCAGTTTGGAAGCTATTCCATATATAGTGTTAACCTGTCAGACAAAAAATCTCTCATAGAAGATACATGACCCCTACTTTTCTTGGTGTTTTTGGTAGTTTATAGGTCATTTGAGAACATAAGGCTAGTAATTATTTTTTAAGATGGACCTGACTATGTGTTACAGCTCTCAGAAAATTGTTAATTTTATGTAGAACATATAGCAAATTTATTTACTACTGTATAGTACGTGGGCATTTCATGGAAATGATACGTATGTTTAATATTTACCTTATTTTTGATTAGATAGTGTTATTTTGCCTACATTTTTACAATCATTTTGCCTCTTTGATGTCACGGATTTCCTGACGACTCATTTTTCCATGTAACGGACATCTGTTTACAGTACAACAGATATATATCTTAGAAATATGGGTTTAATATTTGGACATTTTTTTATTTTAAAATTCGTCTGTGATACATGAGACAAACATTTCATGTATTAGTAAGTTACTTAGAGGTAGTTCACGTGTTTCAGTTGACGTTGGTTACAGGCATACCCACTGACATTTTACCATATCGTGTTGAAATATTTTACTGGCATCTATACACAACTTTCACAATTGTCTGTGGTATATTTTTCATCGCTTGGTAGCGTATCTGTTTCATGTATCAGAGACGAATTTTCAGTAAAGGAAATGTCCAAAATTAAAATAAATCTGTCATACTGCAGACAGAAATCTATGACGTAAAGAAATTTGTTCGTCATGAAATCCGTGACATCTAAGAGACAACGTGACATTAGGTTTATTTTTATTATTTACAAAATCCATTTCACTGGCAGTCACTATATTATCAAAAATAAGTTGAATATTGAACAGACAAATCAATGCTTTTCGGTCGTTTTCAGTAACGGCAAATAACGCAGAAACCATCCGGAAATTACTGGCACTTTGATTCAGAAATCCTTTACAAAGGGTTGGAAACCTTTTCTTCGATAGGGCTAATCGATATCTACCTTCAAATCATGTCATTGACGTTGAAAGAACATGTCTTCTAGTGGACGGACACGAAATGAGATACCTTGTGACAGGTGGACAGACAACTGTACATCCATACAGACATACAGACGAACAGTCAGTGAAGAGTATTCCTGTTGAATAGCAAACAATGTTAACACTGGGACTGCTTTAAGGACGGATTACACCAAACCGGAAGTGACTACTCAGTGTTACCTGTGAAGTAGTCCAAAATGTAGTTCCATGCTATGGATGAAATCTGGTATAATGAGTGACATGAGGAGGTGACAGTTAAATTTTTGGCTTATGTTTATTGCTTATAGTATTGAGAATAGATCTAGACCATTTTCATTGTAAATTTCTTGGAATAAGTTTTATTCTTTGCGAAAAATGTCTACCTACTCGTAACTGCTAAACGGCTGTTTTCATGGGGGCATTTTTAGAGGGTGATATTTCTCAGAACAGATTATTTTTCTTATATTCAACATAACATGTCAATATTTTTCTATTTTTGATAAGAAGACATGTTATACTAAATGACCATATATGGTTTTCATATCATTGAAATGCTCTAAAGTGCTGAAAATGAGGTCTAAATGTTTTGTTATTAATATGAAATAAATAAGGAATTGAATTGGTAGAATGTAACCATGTAACACTGAGTAGTCACTTCCGGTTTGGTATAATCCGTCCTTAAAGAAACATTTTTCATACTCAAAATGTGTTATTTTCACTTAAATTGTTAAATTGTACCAGTAACCTAAATGCATGAAAAAAATACCAGTTTCAGTTTGATACAATCAATTTTCAAGGTTTTATGGCTTTTTCAGTAACGTATGCTAGCGCGCCAAATTTCCTGGAAAAAAGCTGTGGCGACACCATTTTTGACCACTTTTCCTTGCTTGAGCTTATTTTTGCCATATTTTATCAAGTTTTACCATAAAGTGCACTCAAATCACACACTGTTACTGTAAAATATACCCAAACTCACCCCTGACACCTAAAACATACCAATATTTAGTCAATAAATATGCATTTTTTGAAAAAAATACACCCAAAACAGTGATTTTGAAATATTTTTAGTTTTTCTTCTTTTTCTCTGCTAAATTGCACTGAAATTGTCATCTTCTATCATAATCTGGCCAAACTAGCCTGTTTACATCCACATCTAAACAAGTTTAATTTTATACCCTTCACAACTTATAAGTATCGAGTTCTTTGTAAAGAGACTGCTTGCATAGAGAGAAGCCTCGAAGACACTTTCTTATGTATGAAATACAAGTCATATAAATCTGTTTGATTAAATGTTTTGACTTGTTGCGGTTACTTCCCTTGCATCACTTATTACAAGTCGCGTTTTAAATAAACAACATTATTTTACAGGACTGGAACTATAACTGAAGTAACAATGAATAGATCATACATTTACTTCTTTTACGAAAGAGTGCTTTAGCAGGAAGAATTTCGGTTCTCATGACAGCAATCTGTGAGGCGCTCGTCAAGCGTGGAATATCTTCTGGGATCACAGAACACCATTGAATATGCCATGCACTATTTTAGCTTTTATGAAAGCAGATACATGTGGTAAGATTTGAATTAGTGACCATTGATTTACAATGTAAAGTGCTTAACCATGCCGTTGTTTTCCGCGTACATATAGATTATGTTCCTTGAAAACTGGCCTGCGACAAAACAAAGCTATTTCAGGTTATAATTCTGCAAACGCTATACCTTTTCTATAAACTGCATATTGAACATGACTGCTACATAACATGGAAATCCATATACAGGAAGCTAACTTACCATACAAACGTCAAGTTTCTCATTGATCTAAAAATGGAACTATTAAAAGAGAGTGCACTTCAAATATCATTATTTTTCTATAATTAAATCTCAAGCTTCCAATTCTTACAACTGATGTATCAGAATCTGATTTGATCGCTACATGTTTTTCATCGTTTGCCTTACCAATTTTCCGAGAACAGCGAATCGCACCTCCTCTCTGAAGTTGCCATTTCTATGCCAATAAATAAAAAATATAATAAGTAAGTATTTATTCTTATTTCCAATACAATAATGACATAATCTCTACTGTAAGGATTTATAAAATTCGGAAAATGCAAATTTATCATGTTGACGTGTGTATCACCTTTCTGTCACTTTACATTTGAATACTGGAAGGTCCATGCATAAAACAATGTTATGTCGGTAATTTGTCGACATTTTACTCTTTTCTACGCCATATCTTTTTTTTTTTTTTAATTCATGCAGAAATAATGAAATTAACATTAAAATACCTGCCTAACAGATGTGGACCTGTCCCAGAAAAAGTAACGTTGGATAGCCACCTTGTTTAAGAATAATTCAGAAATATTTACATTTCGCATTGCTCTCTGATATTTGAACCCCGTACTTTTTAAGACCTCAACCCGCCATAAATTGATATTGTATAATTCGCTTCGATAGCCTGACTCCTATTTTTTGCTGCCAGAAATTTCACTACCAGTTGCCTTGACCTCTCTCGTCCTCCGTTTTTATCAATCCTGGACTTTCATCCTCCGATATTGAAACGATGTATATATTCCTCCCACCAACTGATGTGCTTCTTTTGTATCCACTCATTATTATAAAGTAAATATGGAAACTGAATAATGCTCATGGATTTTAAGCTTAACTCTTACCCTGCTAAATTTCTATAATGAACGTGTCCATCTTTCAATTTGGACAATACCATTAACTGCTTAAAAGGGGTGCATATCAAAACGATATTGACTGAATGGCGAACAGTGCAGATCATGATCAGACTGCACGGATGTGCAGGCTGATCATGATCTACACTGGTCGTAAAGGCAGAATCAATCGTGTCCAGCATGATAAGGGTTAAAACCTCTTTACCTGATGTCTATGTAAAATATGTAACATTTAACAGGGTTTTTTTTTTACCATTCAATACTAGTTTTCACTTTTTATGTAATATCCCAGGATCAGGTATGCATTTTATATCAACTTTCGGGGATTGAAGATATTCATTTGTGAAGAAGTAGCTGGTCCTGCATTTCTGCTGGTTCCATACCTTGAAGGAACTCACCGATCGGCCGCCGGCTTTTCCTAAAGTTCACGATAAGGCACCTGATCCGTGTATGGTCGCCGTTTGATCTCACTTGCAACAGAATACGTTACGGTAATGGTCCTCTTCTGCTGTAAGTAATTACGATTCTAATAAAACAGTCCTCATTACCAAGTATTCAAGATATGTGAGGACAATTTAACGTAGTAAGGTGCAGGGATTTCCTGGAAAATAAAAGTAGATTGTATAAACAAGTATTTTACTCAGTTAGTTAAATAGATGTATTAAATTATCAAAAGCTAGGAAAGGTAACTCCGTATCAACTTAATGTGATTATTGTCTTTCTTCTCTCCCTTGAATCATTGTTTCTCGTGAAATGTCTTCAAGATATTTTAAACTCAGTGCCATATTTCATATGGCCGACAGCTATACACACAGAGATTGTAGTTTCGGAAAGTCTTGTACATCTGCTTACTGAATGCTGTAATTTGTCTTGTCATTATTCCAGGCCATATGTTTGCAAATGCCAACTTCCTTGGTATAACTATCGTTCATGACGATGACGATTATGATGTTATTGTTCATGATGACGATGCTGATGATGATGATGATGATGATGATGCTGCTGATGACTGATGTTGAAAAAGAAGAAAAAGAAGAAGAAGAAACAGTCGTGGTGATAATGGTGGTGGGGTTTTGGTGGTGTTGGTGATAATGATGTTGATGATGATGATGAAAAAGAAAGAAAAAGGAGATGACGGTGATGATGATGATGATCAGCATCATAATGATCAGCATCATCATCATGATGAAGAAGGAAGAATGATAAAAAGAAGAAGAAGAGGAAGGTAATGATGACGACGGCGACGGCGACGACGACGACGACGACGATGATGATGATAATAATTATGATGAAAATGATGATGATGTTGAGGAGGAGGAGGTGAAGGAGGTTAAAGATGATGATGATGTGATGATGGTGGAGACGATGGCGACTACAATAACGACGACGGTGACGATGATTATGATGATAATGTTGGTGATGAAAGTGTTATGGTTTGGTTATGATGATTAAGATATGATGATAGTGATGACGATGATGATTACAACGACGACAACAGTGATGGCGATGATAAAGAAGAATAAGATAGCAATGGTGATGTTGGTGTTGTGCTTTTGTGGGGGTGATGTTGATGATGATAATGACATTACAACGATGATAATGATAATCATTATAAAATGATGATCGGTGATGCAGAAAGTATGGTTGTTTAGTAATCTAGATGAAGATGACTATGATTATGATGATGATGATGATGGTGGTGATGATGGTGGTGATGGTTCCGCTCCTGGTGATAATAATGATGCTGAGGTGGAACAATAACAATATAATAATCACTGTTTCTTGATAAAAGCAGTCGTAAATGTGCCTTTCTTTCAAACAAACCACAATGCGTAGTGAAACGCAAGAAAAACTATAATGCATCCGACCCGCTCTATCATATCTCAATATTTGGAAACATTTTTTTCCAATATTGTTCAAACGAAATATGACGGTAGCTATTGTTTAAAATCTATTTGTTCTGTTTTCTGTAATAAAAATCTACCATTCTCATATCTGGACCAATAAAAAAGGGTACCAAAACAAGTTTTGTGGCATTTAATTGATCGAATCTTTCCGGTTTATAGAGAAAACATCCAATTTTGTGATCATATTATGCGCAATTAGCGGTTTTAAGTTTTCACGAATAAGACAAAAGGCGTCCGAAAAGCAATCACGGTGATCATAAGTCAATCACGATCATGAGAAACACACGTTGAAAGTGAAACCTCTGACCCTTGCGTTTCCAGTTGAATGCCGCAGTCTTCTGGCATGTCAAACTTATATCCCAGGGTTCCAGATTAATTGTTTGCATTGTGGCGTTATTGTCAGAAAATTTGAATATTTCTATAACAAATGGGCCGCGTGCAGTGAAGAGAAACTCACTCTGATTTATGACTGTTCATAACGTTAGATATATGCTCGTGTTTTTCTTCAAGCATTTCCGCTAAAGAACCCTTAATGTCTCAGAAATCACAGTTCGTTTTAGATTCTTCTCGTACAGTTTTTTTTGCATTTCGCATTTTTCTTCTGCTTTCGAATTTACTAAGTGGTAAATTTTATTCTATTTAAATTTCAGTCTCAGAAACATCACCAAGCCCAAAGAAAAATAAAAATCGCAAAACTGATTCCGTGTCATTTTGTCTGTTAAGGAAGGAGTATATGGTGGTGTTAGATTCTACAAAATAGAAGGCCTAAAAGTAATCTAAAACAGTTTAGTACTACTGCAAATAATATTTAATGCCATCGAGTTTAAAATGACTTTTTTTATTGACTTTTTTTTGTCTAAACTTCCAAATTTGTTTTAAATGTTTTCATATTGTTACGAGTTTTTAAGAGTCAAAATGTTGTAGTAGATGCTAATACGTAATACAAAACTTCGTCATACTCGTTTTTAGCTGTGTCAAATTTAAAATCATGGTAAAAAAAGTCCATCTGACTAAAAGACGAAAGGTTTTTGTATATACAAACAAACAGTATATAAACTCTTTATTTTATTTCTGCTTTGGTTTCTTATTCGTGTACTTTCAGTCTTTGCTGTAGCTGTATTTTCTACTTCAGACACAGACTATTTTGTATGAGAATTCTCCTTTATATCAAGAAGAAAGATAACCTTGGTATCTACATTTTCACATCATCGTGATTGGCATCTTCACATTCTAACGTTATGTAATCTTTTGCAGCATCATGCAAAAAAAGGTCAAACGTTATTTTTAGCTGGGTATAAATTATAATTACACCGTTTAGGCGTCTGTAAACTTTTGTAAATCTTCTACTAGACTTTGAATTAATGGCCGAATTTTATATGCGGTATACAATCTATACCTTATCATAAAATGTATTATTTATTTATCTTACTATCAAAATGTGTTTAAGATTTTTATCGTCAAGTGAATTAAGGGAGAAAATCAGATTTTATCGCAATTTGAATTATAAACACCTTTTTGTATAACTAACAACGTTTTATTCCATCCAGGTGCGAAAAAAGGGGAAAATGACTTTCTATTAATTTTTTAATACTATCTTTTCATCGTCGTCTTAACTACCCCGTCTTTTACTATCATAAATCATTTGTTTTCTATAATATTGCGCTCCCCAGCTATAATACGATAAAAATACGATGTCATTACACAGCCATATCTCCAACAATCAAAATATTAATAGCGACCACAAAAAATAAAAATCTGAATATAACTTCGGTCATAAAAGGGGGACATGCTAACAAATCTTGACTAATCTTTTAAGAAATCTGATACACTTGTATCCATCATGTTCAGGCTACGCTCTTCAGTCCACATCCCCTTGTGAGTTATAACCCTGTGATATGTGATAGCCTTTTGTCATTCCAGAATTTCCATAATCAGCTACGGACCTTTCATGTAATGTAGACCCAATGATGGGCCCTAGCGACACATGCGCTGTCAAACATTGCACTATTTGTTTCCAGTGTGGTCGGGACGTTCGACATGCGCGTAAAGTAGTAAATATATTTTTTTAAGCGTTTTTATTGCCGTACACCTGGTAGTGTGTGCAAATCTCACAACAAAAACATTCCTTGCTCAAATCGTAAGCAAATAAGTATCTAACAAAATGCTTTCATGCTTTATTTTTCTTTGAGGGAGGGAATATCTGAACTGGATGAATAAAAAATTAAATATAAATATTTGAGTACCTGCATTTTACAATTCAGGGTTCGCACTGATTCAAAGAAGGATAATTAAAACATGACTAAACAAAAACACACTCACGGCCAATATTTGGTAACTGTTTGATACAACTGACTGGGTGTCAGTTTGGTACATTATGTAGACATTATATATAACTTTGGTTCTTCTGTATTAAATGTTTTCTATTGATCCATCTTTCGGTTTATTGAATGTTGTATATACACACGAAATAAAATCACTTCGTATGTGTTCACTGTTCAAACCTTTCAAATTGAATCAAAATGCAGTAGATTGGTGTATTTTTTTTTCTTTTTCTAACAATCCTCTGGTGTATCGAATATAGTACACCAAAGTCAAAATTGCATTTCCAGTTTCCACCATATCAGCACGGTATTTGCACGTGAAACATAAACTCGACTATACTCCTCAAGCAGCATGTCGAAATAAGGAAGTTAGATACGAAATATTTCAATTACACAATTGGCGACATAATTACTTAAAGCTCTAATTAAAATTGCCACAGAAATTTATATTTTTTAACTATATATAACATATTTTCTTCCTGCAAAACAGTGATATAAATATTAGTTAAAACATCTTGCGTTGGACACAGCGCAATTTAGATCTGCGGTAGATACTGCGCCGTTCAAAGGTGTAGAACCAAATTACGTTAGACACATGCAATTCAGAAAGCGGTAGGCACAGCACCGACTATGATGTTGCATATAAAAAAGATTTTTTTTTTGGTGTCTTTTCGACCCATTTTAGTCATAAAAAAAAATATTAGGATGGCCGTAAGTCGCAACTGACCTTTTGGTCTTGAATACTTTCCGACCCTGAAATGTAGTACAACGGGAACATCTGAACAAAATGGAGAAGGGTCAATGTAGTCATGTTTCGTCAAAATTTGGTGAAGATCCTACAAGCGGTTAATGAGAAGACATTTTTGAATTAAAATATTGACAACAAAGGAATCCAGTATATATCCACTAATACAAATAGCTCACGATGGACAAGCTTGTAAAGAGTTATATGTATGGTCACTTGTAAATTGAGAAAATTATCATCATAATAATTTATCAAGATGATTATTTTGATTCTGATGACTCTGAAGACGACTCCGATGATGATTACGCCAATGATGATGATGCCTCTTATGATGATGGTGATTCTTTATGATGATCCTGACGATAATGAAAAGGGAAACTGATGATGAAGCTGATAATGATGAAAAATGATGATGGTAGTGGTCGTGATGGTAGTGATAAGGAGGATAATAATAACGATAACTTTGGTAAAGGTACAAATGATGATGAAAGTGATGGTAATGATGATGAAACTTTTGGCGATGATGAAATGGCGATGATGATGATGATTATGAATGGCCATAGATACGATTTTGTTGATGATAATATGCTATCTGATGCTGGCGGTGGTGGTAGTGTTGTTATTGGTGGTGGTGGAGGTGCTGCTTCCCCTGCCTCTGCTGCTGCTACCTCTGCTGCTGCTAATGATGATGACGACGACGAAACATTCCAGTCTACAAATTTATTTTATTCCATGATCCTGAACAAGCCATATGCTACCTTGTAACGATTTTGCAACCAAAATAAGGTCGAATTTTGATCAAAACTAAAGAAATAATAACATTTTATGGCGAAATACAGCTGCTAAAAGAGAAATTATTTCCAAAAGTCGTTGACAAATTATATGGATCTTTGATCATAAATGACAAAATACGTTGCTCTGAGCGGCAATCATGGGTATTGGCTGTTTAACATTATGTGGTAGGTACATGCCTTTGAAAGTCACTTAGCAAAACCAAAACAGAACTTAAATTTAAATATCCACTGAATTGTGGCTTTACATGTTCTGTGTAATTAAAGAATGGCAGCCCTGCTTTTATTTCGTAAAGCTTTCCTGAATACTAAGTAACTTATCATGCAAGTTTGTTAGCATGTTACAAAACCTGAAATACACACAAAAACGTCGCGAGTGTTTTAAAGTAACCGACAGTAGGCATCCGGCTGCTCTTAGAGTTTGAAAAGAATTCATGTTTAAAACATATCTTTAATGGAACTGTTTGTTGAGGATTTATAGCCATTCACCATGTTTGTTTGTCATGTAAGGCTCTTCCATTAACGAACCTTTTATACTTACACGGAGCAGAACAGATAAAAAATGAAAATCCGGCCACGAAAATTTAAATATGGCCGTTGTCCGCTCATCGTAAACGGCTTTTTAATTGTTACATAATTGCTTTATAATTATTTTCATAATCTTTAAATGGGATAAACACCATCACAGAAGCAGAAAATTAACTAAAAGCATGCAAAACATCAATATCGGCAGCGATATGCTGATTTATCATAAACCGGAAGTGCAACTTGTGAGGCCCGTGGAATAATACAAAATGGCTGACGTAAAGCATTGAAAAGCAGATTAACCGATTTTCTGCTGTCTGATTTGCCCTCAGGTGATTTCATATGCTGCTGCTTAACTGCAAAATGTTTTGTTTTTTTTTATTATTAAAATATGGTTGAATTTTAAGCAAAACGTAAACATTCTGTCTTTTTCTTCCTTTTCGAACCTTAAGTTGTTTTTGTTTTCAGCAAAGGTGTTACCATATTTTAGTTTCAAATTTGTTTTGTTTATAGGTCTTTGCTTTGAACAACTTTGTGGAGAGGGTGGGTTCGGAAGGGTATTTGGGGATGTGTAGCTTTTTACTCGCAGCAAAGTGCAGTTTTCACTCGAACTCTATATCTGTAGACGTAAATATAATGACAAAATTCGGTAAGTAAAGAACTAAATGAAAAATTGATTTAAGTAATTTGACTTGAAATAAATGCGATTAAACAAAACTATATTACATTTCATAGGTTGAAAATTTAAATTTGATTTCCTGTATAAAGTATCTTGTCTCTTGTTATGGTGCAACTTTCTAGAAGAAAGAGAATGCTAGTTAGTAAAGGTTTTGACTTAAGATGTAGTGTTTGACCAGCCATTACCTTTATTTATCAAAACATCTAGATATATTGAAAGTGATTTTATATCTAGACCATATCAGCATGCACTGGCAGAAAATGTCTTTGAAACAAAAAAATTATTTGTCATTTTATCGAAGACCTGCAATTTGATTTGTTCTGAACTGTCCACGACAAAAGCGACTTGCTATCTAAAATCTACGCTGTATTAGACACGACTATCTTGGCCATCAAATAAATTATGTCTTGGCGACAGTTGGCGCTTCTTGGAAATTACGAACGCCATCAAGGACGAATTCTTAAGACAATCGGAATGATTTTGTGATTACCGATAACACGCAAATATTCCCGCATCACTGGACAATGTCCAAACATTCTACCGTCAAACACGGATCTTGGACGGGCATAGTTCCAAAATAGAGGACAGAAAATGTGAATTGTGGCATGCTTTCACAGATTTTATTATGTTGTTACTCCAACTCATTAAGGTTCGAGAAGTACAAAGAGGTTGTTGTACATGACAGCCGGTGCATTTACTTGTTTCACGAGGCTAAAAAAAAGGTAACACACCCCAAACTAAACTCATCATATACAAAAGTTAAATAATTTGTTTGATGTGAACACTGCTTAAATAGAAGTTCGCACCTTTGTGTGTGAAACTGACTTATTTGAACAATCATTACAGCGTAAGATGTCGGCAAGTTCAACCATCGTAGAAATGTTCAGTCGCCGTAAGAACCTTCTGCGCGATTTTCACAATTCATCAATTTTTCCGGCACCGTGCTTCCTTTAGCAACGTTGAGGTATAGTTGGTGATTACAAATATTAAAATCAACATTGATTAGGCGTGAGAGACCGTTGGTAAGAAATGATTAAAAGCTTTAATGTTGATGTACATACAGGATCAAACGAAATTAGAAATAAATAAAGTGGGTTTATAGAATATTCATTATCCTACAACGGGAGGCATCTTCTCGCCCCAGGATTTCATCTTTTCTGATTACACCGATTGTTTTCTAATTTCTGAATGTCTTTTTCTCTGACAGGAGATTTCCTACTGACGACAACGACGACGCTATCACAGTAGTCGTCTGTGACAAAATCTATCTCCGCAACAGACAATATTAAATAGGATACTCGTAGAGACAGCAAAGTTTGTTTATAATAAGTCTAAAACATGATAAATATTTCTTATTTTAAGGTCTGGCCCATCAAGTACTTATGCGTTCTTTGTGGTAATGCTTCGGTCGGGTATCATGCACAATCAATCAGTTAAAAAAAGTAAATTTGGTGCCGTTAATATATCTTTTATACTGTTTTTTTCAAATGTCCGTCTGATTTTTATATTTATGTAAATGGTTGAAGACAGTTTCATTTACAATAATTTGATATGCTGCAGCTGAAGTTTATTTCCACAACAGTTAAGCCAAGAAAAACTACTATCGTATAATGTATTAATGTCACAACTTGTTGCATAGTATCACAATGCCTGCATGGGAAGAGAAGTCGGATGAAAGTAAACTATGGGCATTTTAATTCTACGAAATAATAGAAATTTAAATATTTTCAGTCATTCTATAGAAACTGTGTGGTAATTATCCTTGGTCAAAGACTTCATTACCAGATACCCACGTGTCTTGACACGGCAAGGCTGTTTAGACATAATGCATAATCAAGACCTGTTCGGATTTAGTATTCATGTAATTCATGTTATTTCGCGACAAGATTTGTAATTACTTCCCGCGAAAAATTGTATGCAGATGAAGGAATATAGTCAGAATAATTCCTAGCTGTATTTAAATCTGCACATATCATCTGAGAATTTCAGATTTATTATTCGCTGGCATAGTCAAATTTCTATAATAACCGTGATCAGATGTATAATGTCCTGGTGTTTATACATAAAAGAAATGACAAAATTCGTCAGATGAAAATTCCGACTTGTAGAAGGTATATGTGTGTGGCTACAGCCCTGGTAAGAGGGCAAAGTCCCACTTAGGGTACCACTTAAATTCGAAATACGCTAATTTTTCATTGGATGCATATAGTGTTACAATATATATTAATATAGCAGAAACTATTACGTTTTGACGTAAATCAATTAGTTTCAAACGCAGTTATTTCAGAAAAATCACGTGGAATAACGTCGTCGATGGTTACGTCTTCGTGTTGCGCGTGCAAAAGTGCACGAGGAGTTAACGAAAGTATGAAAAGTTATCCGCATGAAAGAATTCAAAACAGATGAAGAAGATAAGTTGCATTCCTGGGTTTGAACGCCAAACTTCTGCTTCAGGTAATCCTACAAATTTTTATTAAGCACATATTTGACATGGAGGGAGTGAAATAAAGCCATTACATAAATTTGATAAGACACTATAGTGTAATAAAGCTTTGACGTCGACGTTGTTTATTTATAGGAGACGTTGTTCAAATTTACCTGGTCTATGAGAGGCAAGGAAAGAAGAAATTTTGATTTCGCTTACATGTGATGAAAAGAATATTACATTTGTGTCTTTCCACATTGAATTTATTAAACTCGCTGAATAAAATTGATAAAAATTCTCGGCATAGTCCTCGCATTTTATAATTTTATTCAACTAAACGTGCTACGCCCCATAAAGACAAAATCAAAGCATATTATTTCATTTTACAGTATTCTATATATGTATAGCTATTTTTCTGTCATTATTTTGATAAAATGAAAGTGTTTGTATGATTGTTTGCTAAGTTTCCATTAGTTCTGTTTTGAGTTCATTTTGCAAAATACAAGACTAGACCCCGCGCTTGTTCATTCATTTACAATATATAGAACAATGTTGCACATGTGAATTTATTGTTTTAAGAAATATTGTGTTTACTGTGGTGAGCACAAATCGGAACTGGCAAAGTTGTCTACATTAAAGACAACAAAAAAAACGCTCTAAAGGGATCTAGGAGTATCAAATTAAAACGACTGCTCAAATCAATTCAAACCAGGTGTAACTCGTGCGTAGTTTGCGGCAAGACTTAAAATGTACCTAGATCTATATTTGCGACACTCTGGTCATTGACATCTAAAACTCCTTTAGCAACTACATTGTTTTTACACAAAATTAATTGTTATGAATTTATTAATGATTGCTAGGTCACAGAAGCGCTAGAGCGTTTTCCACATTAGAGCGTGTGTTCGGCCGTGCATGCTGTTGCGGTTTTTAAACATTCTGGACAAACTAAAACATTAAAGTCAAAGTTTTGCTTTGTTGTGGAGCAAAAGTGACACTTTGTTTAGTCTCTTAACATAATTTTTTAATTTGTCTTCCAGTAAAGTGTGTCAATTTCACTAAGACAGACACAGGTGTAATTTAAACACATAGGGTGCGTACAACGAAAAAGAAAAAATGACATGTATCTTTTGAAGTTTACAAGTGTATACAAGTGTCTTTTAGCTATGTTGTGAACCAGGCATTAGGCTTGAGTCCCGTTCATTGGACGCCTAAGTAATGGTTTCCTTTAGGAGGAGAGGAGGGTTGGGGAGGAACCTCGGTTGTTATATTAGGCGTAGCCTTCTTATCATCAGCTCCAATAGACGCATGCCAAGACTTTTGTTCGGGCCGTAAAATCTTACATCATGAGTTATTGATCTTTACCAAGATAGCAGAGAAAACTGCTGCTTGTTTGTTGTATAAATGTTGGGTTTTTTTTTTCTCTGAAGAGGACAATTTTCTAAGAAACGGGGGTTTGGTAGAGAGGTAAGTCTCCGCCCGATTATAGGGAGCTGCTTGCACCTCACGGGTCTCTCGCTGGAGATTTTATAAATGTATTTTGTTAGACCTTTTGGTGGATCATTGACATTTCCACTATGTAATATTCAAAATTTGAATGTGTTTTATTTCGTTATAATTTGACGAAAAGTCAGAACAAAAATTCCCAATTAAAGGATTTTAGATATTCAGAGAGCATAAGAAAGATGCTACAGGAGTTTGATAATAAATGTGACCTACCTATTAAAAAATCAGTATTAACAGTAATAAACTTGAAATGTTTCAAGTACTTTTTGAAACTTTTGTTAATGTTTGATTTTCATCTGGATATTATAGAATATGTCAGCATAAGTGTCACCAAAATGTTATCAGTTCTCTCCTTTTTGTTGTTGAATATAAAGGCTGAAACATCACACGGTTTCGGAAAATACCTAACCTGTAAAACCCGAATTTCTGGATTTTTGAATCATTAAACAGCCTTAACTGTTATATATATATATGTATTACTATATTCAAAAAACTAAATTTTGGAATATGAATAAACCCAAATGCGTGATTTCTACTTTTACATCTCTGCCAGCAAGTTAGCAATATTTTATATTTCCCGAGTTTTATTTAGAGCAAAATAGATATAATATGCATGATACAGGACTATCAAGGGGTTACTTTATCGAGTAGTGTAGAGACCTCGGTCATGTACTGGATCGAAATAGTTCCTTTTACATAAATTACCACGATCATTCTTCTTTCATAACACTATAATTTTATTGTCCTAACTGTTTTCATATTTCCACCAGTCTCTTTGTTTCATATAGTTTAAAATTTCACGTGTGCCATCGATAAATAATGTTATATCGCCGGACGTAATACCTTTATCGTGTTTTGTGATCTGGACTTGCCGCTAACTTAGGAGACTGACAATTTAATGCTCGAACATTTTCCACGCCATTAGTCTTAACAAATATTACTGGCGATAGAAACGAGCGATAAGATGTGTTTGCCCTCTTCTTTCCCAATACCAACTCATCTGTAACAGATGGTCTCCAATTTAGCCCCGTCATGAAGAGTAACTTCCCCTCCATTGCACGCGCCCTCCAGCAATGCGCGTTTTTGAACAAGAATTTAATGAATTTGGTAAAGATAAAATAAAATTAAATAGCGTGAAAATGATATAATGTTAGGAAGCATAAATTAGCATTAAATACATTTTCAAACTAGGAAAAATGTAGCCACGAAAAAGAAATTTTAGATCTCTTTTTAGGCAAATGCTCATTGCGTGCGTAATATCTCAATTTTGCAAGAAAAAAACAACAACAAACAATCACAAGAAAAAAAAACACAGAAAGTAAGCATTGTGAGAATAATCATAAAAGCATGGATTTACATAATCAGTGTCTATGTTTTCTAATTCTCGGGCCTATACTATTTAATGAGATGTGAATTCGTTCTGTCATTAGTTTTGCAAAAAATGTCAGTTTACATTTCTTCTTTCGTCTCTTCACAGAGTTCGTGCAGACTTATTTTTGGGTAGAGTATAAGTAAATTACGAACTTTATGATCGTCCACTTACCAGAATTTCCTGTGTCTAATTTCTTTCCCTCACAGCAGCTATTGCCAATGTAATTAGAAGCGACAAATAAACAGATAATGGATTCGAAATGACGTGCGACACGCGACGGTTTCACGAATTATAAACAAATTAACATGGTTTGTCTCCCTTGGGTGACGTTCTTCAAGACGCAAGGACCGTACGACGATTCGCGATCACGGGCGGATATAGTTAGCCAAATATCATTCCACTAGACAACTTAATAGTGGGTATTAAATAGTGCTAGTTTTACAAATCGCCATTTTAGTACTTGCGCCTGTTATTGGCTGTTGTTAACTTTCTGGTAGCATTTCAAAACTGCGAAAAATACACACAAAAAATACTAGGTTTTGTTAAATACATAAATAATGGTTATATTTGAAGAGGTGATTAAGAGAAATATAAATGTAACTTTCTTCTGGATGAATTTGCAGTTACGTTCAGCTAGATATATTTCAACATTTTAAGCAAGGATTTACTCCAACTGAAAATGAAAAAGAAATTATCGGATAAGGAAGGAGTGCAGTTTTACATATAAAAAATACCTTGTGCAATTTTTACCCTCGTTTACGTGAAATCAGCGTAAAATGAAACTGATAGAGAATAAATACAATTGCATAAAAACAGTTCTTTGGCTCTAAGTCACAAATATATAGATACCTAAATAAATTATGTTAATAATATCTTTTTATTTCTTTTGTTTAACTGAAAAGCTGTCGCTGTTTAGCGATAGATGTTTTAAAACTTGCTCCTTGCTTTGCAATAACGAACATTTAGCATGTTAAATTTGTTATCTGTTGGTTTTTATTACGTACATGTTTAGCACTGTTGACAATGTTTATTCAGTATGAATATCTGCAATTGTACTGTTTTCTTACTAGTTTTTAATGCATTTCGACTGTACGCAACAGGAGCAACCAAAGGGAAATGATGGAAAATTCTTCCCCTGCCTCTCTCAGATTTTATCTCAAGAGCCGCCCCAGCCCTGTCACGGAAAGACAGCTACACGAAGCGACCCGCCATAATTGTTTTATGAGGTTCTAATGGTAGATAATTATGGCGAATTAGTCGTGTTACAGTTTGAAGAGAGCGACTCTCTTGGGATTTGAACATTTAGATAATACCATTAAATGTGATACTAAGACGTTTAAAGGCTTATGGGACATTTACAGGTTCTGAGAGTCATAGATTATCGTTACTGATAATGTATGCGTTTTGATAAGGAATCTTTGTTGCTGCAACCCTTAGTTTTCTGTTATTAACTATGCAGAAACATTTTTGAATTTGAAAATCCCGACTTAATGCGGAAATACTTTATGTTTCCATCTAATCGTCAAAAATTATAAAAAAAATATATTTGGTAATTTCTGCTATTAGGAAATACAGTCAAACCCGTGACAATCTGTGAACAGAGACCATCTGTGTCCACAGACTACTTCTTTCGCCGACAATTTATTTGATCACAGGAAACGTTTAGTCTATAGCGATTTGTCTTTAGCCTTAAGCCTGCTGTCGGCAAGTGATTCTGCCTTTGCGACCAGTGCAGACTGATCATAGTCTGCACTGTTCGCTATTCAGTCAGTAAATTTTCAATGAACACCCCTTCGAATAATAAATGGTACTGCCAAATTGAATGATGAACAAGTTCATTATAGAAATTTAGCAGGGTAAAGGTTAGTTAGAGAGATAACTGTATCCCGAAGCAGATAATATATGTCTGCACTGTGACTAATAGTTCTTCTTCTAGAGAGATATCTTTCTTTGTAATAGAGATGTAATGGCAGTATTTGATGGTGAGATAGCAGTCATGTTTTAACTGATAGCTCAATTTATTACACAGATATCTCTTTAATTCCATAGATATCTCTTGAATTAAGATATATTTCTTAGTGCTCGCTCTCTCTCTCTCTAAGTTCAAAAGGCACATATTGAAATTTTGCAGAAAGTGTACACCAAAAAAGGTGTCTGCTTACCAGTGTTATAAAACTATCATTTTAATGGAATGAGAATTCACTTTGTTTTAAACTGCTATCTTTTTACGCTTAAGAAATAAATCTTTCTAATTCAATAGGCGGAAAAATGATAACGGTTCCATATGTTCTGACACGTGTTGAAGCAAACTACTTTGGGCGTATCTCATCAAAATTTGCATTTTATGGGGACCAGCTATATTGTTTTTCTTTTTGTAACGTTACTTTCTCTCTACCTCTTTCAAATAAAATGCTAGCACTTTTGCATATAGAGCTAACTTTAAAATAATGTTAGCACGTTTAAGCCAACAACAAAAGAGAGGTGTCGCTAGCTCTATAGTATAAAGAGATATCACGTTAACGCAAAGAGATATCTTCCATCCAAACAACCATACTAGTATATAATGAGGTATATTTGCATTGAAAATGTATCCCTGTATCTTTATGTGGTTTCAACATCAGAACAAATGTTGAATGTATAGTATTCAAATAAGGGCTTTTGTCAACGATAGCAGAAAGTTCACTGCATTTGTAGCTGTTGTTTCACTTACAAAAATTCCTAATCCAGCTAACATTTCGGCCACTAAAATTGGATGTAAATAACAGGACGCATTCAGATGGGAGAGTGAAGACAGTTGAAAACACTGTCACTTGTATGCATAAGAACAAACCTGATTACATCAGGGAATAGAAGGGTATTATTCTGCACACTGGTACTAACAATGAATTACATGCAGATATAACTGTAGATATAAATGCTGAATTCAAGGACACCATAAACACTATACAGGCAATACATAATGAAGCCAAAATAATTATATCCTAAGACATTTGTAGGATAAATATCAGACCCGTGAATAATATCACAGAGAAAAGAAACAAATCACTACAGGATCTAAGACTTAACCGCAACCTGTGAGTAAAGTTATTAC
The DNA here is from genome assembly GCF_021730395.1 of Mercenaria mercenaria. NCBI lineage: Eukaryota > Metazoa > Mollusca > Bivalvia > Venerida > Veneridae > Mercenaria > Mercenaria mercenaria. The sequence continues at coordinate 8,009,714 of NC_069364.1, forward strand.
AATGACACTGTTGCTATATTTCTAAAGTCAAAATATGATATTAAAACATATCACACGTTAAATAATTCAAAATAATGTCTTAAAATTAGCATGAAATGTCTGGTTTACTTAAATCATGGTCAAATGTCTCAAAAATAAGCACACGGACCTATACATTTTATTTCATTACATTATAGGCCATGTCTTTATTTACAACTGTGAGAAGTTACATCAAAATCTACATTGTAGAAAAAAATCTATTCGCAAAAATGTTATGAAAGTTATGATTTTCCCATAGACTCCCATTGTGAAATATTGCGTGAGATCCCTATTTTTCAAATCAGTCTAGCAAAAAATCAAGCACACGACCCTATCGTTTTTATTTGTTGAATTTTCTAGGTATATTCTAAAGTTTTGAAAAATCAGAATTAATCAAATTCTACATTGTAGAAATAATTTCGATCCAAACGTGCAGAACTACCTTAATTTATGACAGGGAATTCTTTAAATAATGGTAAATCTGACCAATCATTATCTGTTGACAAGATACATGTAAATAAAAAAGAAGAAACACATAAATAATATGAGAAAAGTACTAGATGATATCCTCGGTACTGCACCAGTTTCAGAGCGTGAGCAATGTCACCAAATGTCCTTGGTACTATTATGATTATTTATTATACCAGATTTATATAGCGCCCTTTTCATGATAAACACGTTCAAAGGCACTTTACATATAGCAAACGCAGCCACACAGGGCGAGAAATTCATCCTCTTCCAGTACAGACACAGAGCGATCTGACCAGAGGGACAGAGTGAGATAAAGCCCCCATAACAGATAGAGAGAAATCATTTTAGATACAGGCCTGTCCGGCTAACTTAGCCTAGCTCTTTGCGAATAGACAGTCTGTTTCTTTAACGTGCCCGGTGTATAGCACCTATACACGCGAAGCCGTCTTTCCTGGGAAGAACCAGTACAGGCCTCTAGTTAGGAGGGAGACACTCAAGAGCATCTCAGAAATTTCGAGTGCCTGGACCGGGATTCGAACCCCGGACCTCTGGATTGACAGTCAAACGTATCACCACTAGACCACCGGCCCACCCTGCATCTGCATACTTCATCTGTGTAAGAGCGTGAACACGGTCACCAAATGTCCTTGGTACTGCATCAGTTTTAGAGCGTGAGGACTGTCACCAAATGTCCTTGGTACTGCATCAGTTTCAGAGCGTGAGCACTGTCACCAAATGTCCTTGGTACTGCATCAGTTTCAGAGCGTGATCAAGGTCACCAAATGTCCTTGGTACTGCATCAGATTCAGAGCGTGAACACGGTCACTAGATGTCCTTGGTACTGAATCAGTTTCAGAGCGTGAACACTGTCACAAATTGTCCTTGGTACTCCATCAGTTTAAGAGCGTGAGCAAGGTCACAAAATGTCCTTGGTACTGCATCAGTTTCAGAGCGTGAACAAGGTCACCAAATGTCTTTGGTACTGCATCAGTTTCAGAGCGCGGGCAATGTCACCAAATGTCCTTGGTACTGCATCAGTTTTAGAGCGTGAACAATGTCACCAAATGTCCTTGGTACTGCATCAGTTTCAGAGCGTGAGCACTGTCATCAAATGTCCTTGGTACTGCATCAGTTTTAGAGCATGAACAAGGTCACCAAATGTCCTTGGTACTGCATCAGTTTTAGAGCGTGAACAATATCACCAAATGTCCTTGGTACTACATCAGTTTCAGAGCGTGAGCACTGTCACCAAATGTCCTTGGTACTGCATCAGTTTTAGAGCATGAACAAGGTCACCAAATGTCCTTGGTACTGCATCAGTTTTAGAGCGTGAACAATGTCACCAAATGTCTTTGGTACTGCATCTGTTTCAGAGCGTGAACAATGTCACCAATCTTCCTTGGTACTGCGTCAGTTTCAGAGCGTGAGCACTGTCACCAAATGTCCTTGGTACTGCATCAGTTTCAGAGCGTGAACAAGGTCACCAAATGTCCTTGGTACTGCATCAGTTTAGAGCGTGAACAATGTCACCAAATGTCTTTGGTACTGCATCAGTTTTAGAGCGTGAGCAAGGTAACCAAATGTCCTTGGTACTGCATCAGTTTCAGAGCGTGAACAAGGTCAACAAATGTCTTTGGTACTGCATCAGTTTCAGAGCGTATACATGGTGACCAAATGTCCTTGGTACTACATCAGTTTCAGAGCGTGAGCAAGGTAACCAAATGTCTTTTCACGATGAGAGGAAGAAATCACAGGGACAGAGGCAATATACTGTTTATGCACAAAATGTCCTTGTTATTGAAATAGTTTCAGAGCGTGAGCAATGTCACCAACTGTCCTGGGTATTGATTCGGTTTTAGAGCGTGTGCAGCGTCACCAAATATCTTTTCGCGATGTGAGGAAGAAATCTCAGGAACCGGGACAACATAATGTTTATGCACAAAATGGCCTTTGTACTGAATCAGTTTCAAAGCGTGAGCCTTGGCACTGAATTAGTTTTAAAGCGTGAGCAATGCCACCAAATGGTTTTGGCACTAAATCAGTCCAGAGCGCTAGTACGGTCAGCAAATTAATTTGGTACTGAATCAGTTTCAAAGCGTAAGCAAGGTAACCAAATGTTCTTTGTTCTGAATCAATTTCAGAGCGTGAGCAAGGTCACTAAATGGCCTTGGTACTGAATCAGTTTTAGAGCGTGAGCAAGGTCACCAAATTAACTTGGAACTGAATGAATTTCAAAGCGTGAACAAGATCACTAAATGTCCTTTTACTGAATCAGTTTCAGAGCGTGAGCAAGGTCACCAAATGACCTTGGTACTGAATCAGTTCCAGAGCGTGAGCAATGTCACCAAATGTCCTTTTTATTGAATCAATTTCTGAACGTGAGCTATGTCAGCAAACAGCCTTTGTACTGCAAAATTTTCAGAGCTTGAGCAAGGTCACCAAATGGCCTTGGTATGGTATCAGTTTTAGAGCGTGAGCAAGGTCACCAAATTGACTTGGAACTGAATGAATTTCAAAGCCTGAGCAAGGTCATTAAATGTCCTTTTACTGAATTAGGTTTAGAACGTGAGCAATGTCACCAAATGCCTTGGTACTGAATCAGTTTCAGAACGTGAGCAATGTCACCAAATGTCCTTTTACTGAATCAATTTCTGAACATGAGCAATGTCACCAAATAACCTTTGTACTGCATCAGTTTCAGAGCGTGAGCAAGGTCACGAAATGGCCTTGGTACGGTATCAGTTTCAGAGCGCAAGCAAGGTCACCAAATTGCCTTGGTGCGGTATCAGTTTCAAATAGTGAGCAGGTCACCGAATGTCTTTTCGCGTGTGAGGAAGACATCTCGGGGACAAAGTCAATATTGCGTTTTTTTCTGCCCAGGGGAAACATTATAACGAAATTTAATTTATCGGTGATGTATCTGATCTCTTGACCAGATGACTCTGTTGATCTGTACATTGATATATTCCAGACTGGTATAAACAAACATGCGCCGTATAAGAAAAAATCTGACTGAGTGACCAAACCAGTCTAACTGGACAAAAAACAAGAGAATATTTCCGTAAAACAAGATGTGGATAAGTTATGCAGACAAAATGTTAAATCCCTGATATATAATGCTTAACCTCAATACCATAATGAAACAATAAATTATAATAGGCACAGTCGCCCTAAAGAGCTATAGAACAGTCTCCATGAACTATCAGGTACAAACTTCAAAACCAACCAACTACAACTTTGTATACAGATGAAGACGATAACCTTGCAACAAACATTTTTATGACTGCTAACACTTTCATTTCACAACAACCTAAAACCGTTTACATATGAAAATTAAAACAAAACAGACATAAATTCAGAAAATCTGTATTCAAAATTCATCCAAAAAATCATTTATTGAAAGTCAGATCAAATTTCTTGGTCTTTAAAAAAGTCGACATGTTGTGTGCTGCTTCGGTAGTTGCTTCTGATATCACTAAAATATGCTACATGTATTCAATGGCTGGTGGTCAATAGTCAAAACTGACTTATTAACTTATTGTTCTGCAATTCTTATTTCTCATCACACTTTCACTACTGTTGTGTTATACTGGGTGCTGGTTCTTTTTCAATTAGGAGTCAAAAATGAATCCTTTAGCTGAATTATTCCTTGTAATATACTGGATGACATTTTCTGAAAGTTTTCTTTTCTTCTTCAGAAAGCTGTTTTGTGTACAAATGACTTGATGGCTTAATCACAATTTACCTAAGAATAACATTTACGTTCTGTCCAGACATTCAGATGAAACGGAAATCTTAATTGTTTAGAAAGTCTTTTGTCTTTTGACTCCAATTTCGTAATGCTCTACCAAATCATTTGATGAGTCAATTCAAACTGGAGCAAGTCATAAGTACATAATTTGTTGTAGGATTGTAATCGTGTTTACTAGAACTCCTAATTTTAAACTATTGTGGCTACATGTTTGTTTGACATTTTTTCGTTCAGTAGACATGGATGTATGTAAAAAATGAATGTACATGTATATATTATCAATGTGAGTTATACGTGGACCATGTGGAACACTGATTGTGTCAAAAGACTTTTTCCCCTTTAAGAAAAGACTTAAGATTTAATTAGAAGCGTGTCCGTATAGAACAAGGATGCCCTAACTTTCTGTCATTGTACATATGTACCTGGACAGTGCAAGATTAGTAAACTTTTTATTACCTTACTTTGGGTTCGACTCATCTGGGAAGGGAGTGTGAAGTGGGGGTAGAGGCGGGGGTATGGATACTACAAAACATCATAAAAAATCACAGCATGAAAGAAACTGAAAAGAGTATTTTTCTGGTGGAGTTGGATGTGGGTAGAAGGGGTTTCAGCACCATGTGCACAACTTCATACGCTAAATAACATTCCTGTAAAGTTCCATGTCTCCATGTCAAATACTTTTTGAGATACTTGCGACACAAACATGTTTGCCTTAATTCGTATTTGTGACTAAGATAAAGGCCATAACTCTGATCCCCAAACAAAACCCCACTTCACATTCATGCTGAACAACAAACCATTGAGGTATGATGACTCTATGACAAATACTTTTCGATGTTGCTCATTGCAGAGCTGGAGTGGTCTTCTGCGCATGTCCGGAAGGAATTATCAGTTGGAAAGCACGGCAAAAATACGAAAATTATTGCATGTCCGCGCGCATTTAGTGTATAATATGTATATTATACTGACTAAAGGTTAGGGTTATTATTACCATTGTTACAAAATATATACATAAAGATACTTTTCGTTCAAATTGCTTTAATCCGGTATATACCGGAGTATGTAATTTATACAGGCGCTCCAGGTCTACATTGAGTCACAGTCAATACTTTTGAGACGTGCACGACATAAATTAAGTCGTGCGGTTGGACATCCGGACGAATTAACGTGCGGCGCGGGCAAATCTAAATGCTCCTCCTCCACACATGCCAATCCCAAAAAAAATATTGGGGGGTTGGGGCGCGCAAACTTGTCTCATCTAAGCTACCGTAGGAATCAAATTTTGAAGAACTTTAAGGCCATAATTTGTGAACAGGATTACAGAGGCCATGGTAACAGCCCGAAATCCCACTTGTTGCTAATCATAAATCAAGGGCTTTCCGTTCTTTTTGGCAAGTCAATAGAAAACCTTTAAAACACTCGGATCTTTTGTTTCGTTGATACTTTTTATTTCATTCTGACTAAATTCCATAAAACACCATATACTCATGGACGTTATACCTACATTCATGTTGTTATAAATAATTGGCGATAGTGTTGTATCGTCTAGTGGATATACAATTATGAGATTTTCTTTATTTTAGTTTTGGACACGGTAGTGTTTGTATCTAATGAAAATCTTTCTCTGAGATACATTTTTTTCTTCTGAAAACATATTTAAAGGCGTGTGTTTATCCATCACAAACTGTTACGAGATTTTTACAGGTGAAAAAAATCACCTCATCAATGCAGGTTATATCTAACATACTTATGACTTTTAAATTCCATTGACTGTTACATCACGCATTCTCGCAAACTTCCACCCATGAATGTCTCCTTATATAAATGAAAGAAATACTGTGATTAACCTAAATAAGTACGGACAATCTAAATAAAATAAAATCATTTGACCAAAGAAATATTTAAGTATATAGATCTTTATTTTGAACAGCTCCTTGTATGAAAGCCACAGATTTCCATGCAAAAGCAGATACTACAACGGCAGTTTTCATCTGTTAAGGTGACCGCTTAAGCCGGTGCTAGGGGGCATGAGAGGTGTTGCACATTTCATTAACTCTCATGAATAGACTCAATCAAACCGAGACTGTTATTATTCTTCTTGGCGGCATTCTTTGCTTCCAAAGGATCTTTTTACAGATTTTATTAACTATCACAACAGCAATCTTTAAGTGCCGTGTGTCGGCTGTAAAAAGTCTCCCCGTACTTGGATTCAGTGTTGTTATATTTTCTGGTCCTTTGGGATCATGGAGTCCACTCAACATATGTGTAATAGAGTTCCGCTTAAGCCGGTGCTAGGGGGCGTGAGAGGTGTTGCACATTTCATTACCTCTCATGAACAGACTCAGTCAAACCGAGTCTGTTATTATTCTTCTTGGTTGCATTCTTTGCTTCCTAAGGATCTTTTTTACACATTTTATTATTTAAAGTACAAAATGTGTTTTACTTCCCTTTTTTCATACAAGGAAAATTTTAAAAGCAGTTAGTACCAGTATGATTTTAAGTGCAGTATGTTTGACTTCCCTTCTGGGTTGTTAATTGAGTTTCCGATTCGGGAAATTTTGAAATATCGTAATTTCAATGCTAATTAATATTTCATTTGGACGTTAAAAAATCGAACGATAGAAATTTAGATAAATCTTTCAGAATTACAATGATGTATCTTATTTAATGATACCATGCAAATCCTTATGTACTAAGCTTTTTGAATGAAACAAGTACAAAATGGGTTTTTTTTCGCAAGCAATATTTTGTAGCCTAATATTTTGTAACAAATTTTCCGTTCGGGAAATAGGGGAAAACCTACAGATTGTTTCCCAAAGGGAAAGTTCCTCAAACTGAGTACTGGACCTTTAATTGTAAAAGTGTCAAGTGTATACATGAACAAATAATGTTATATAATAAAATGTACAGTGCATGTAAAACAGTATATAAGATTTAGATTAAAATTTGCCGTATTTAACCACCTTAAAGAGTTCTTTTTGCAGCTGAGGGTTCGACAGATACAGTGAGCTGAAAGTAAAATCGCTATTGAATGAGATGTTTCTTTTTTGTTTCTGTTCTCCTACTTTCACCGATTTTAGTGTCTCTAAATTATTTACTTTACAAAATGCCAAAATAATTTGAATACAGTACTTGTATTATAATTTTATCATGATCAAAGCTTAAAACGCAACTCTTTTAGCGAAATCACGTAGGTTGACCTGTCGAAGGCCCTAACGGGACACCGTACACTTTGCTAGGCGTTGCACAAACGGAAAAGAAAATATACTGAGCACATGCATGTACCTATAGCATATTTAATACCTTTCAGCACTGTCAAAATGGAATACGATAGTTTCATTGTTTAGATGAATAATACAGAGCTATATGTTACCTGCTGATTGTCAACACGTGTTAATCATGACATGATTCTAAAAGGTCATTAACAAAATATCTTATCAAAATTCATATGTTGCAACGATGCGTCTAATAAACAACAGAACAAAACACTTAATCAAAATTCTAAAAGCATGTACAAGTAAGCAAGTTATTCGAGGGGGTGGAGTGGGGGAGTGGGGACTGTCAGCAGCCATCACTGAGCTCAAGGTTAGGAGTGTAACTAAAAAATCAACAATCCCTGAAGATCGAAAAAAATCTTAAAGGATAGCTAGTTATATTGTCTATGCAGTACTGTAACTTAATTTTAAGGATTTTTATTTAAGTTTTCCTGTTCTTCAGTTAAAATATAATAATTATTACATTTTCTTATTTCAATAAATAATATTCTCTTATTGTAATGTCTGATTTTATATTTACTTTATGTACTTCTTCATATAACGCCAACACAAATTTGAATAAAATTACCGGAGTAAAATATATTTGGGAACAATAATGTAGGTTATAAGCAGTTCCAATATATTTTCTTTATAATACATAATTCTGTGAGAGTTGCATGTAGAAGTCTTTGTTAGTGCGTTCGTCTGTTAACGGAAAGGTTGAATATTAAAGTATAACTAGTTCTTTTTTTTTACTCTTTTAAGTGAATTATTTAGAGTGAATTGTACTCATCATTGGTTCGACTGTGTTTTTCTCTTTTTAATTCCAAAATGCACATGGTAGTCAGTAGGCTAAATACATTGTTTCCCTTTAAAATATCTAAAAAATAGTTTCGGACGAAATTTGAAATGGATGTGTATATTAAGAAACGAACGAAACAATGAATAAGTGAACAAACATAATCAGAATATATACGTGTGAAATAAATAGATGGAAGACTAAACAGAATTATGTAAACTTGTATATAGCAACTTGGAAGACGGCCGGGGGAAAGACGGGAAAATGGTGGCTCTTTTCAAAGAAAAAGAGTTTACAGGATAGAGAAAATATTTTTTAAAAAATGCAATTGAATAAATGAAAAATAATTGTAATGACTGGTATTTTAAATCGGTAGACTGCAAATGTATATGATTGACACAACAATAATCCAGTTTGAAACACATATTTATCCGAATAACTAAATGAAAATTTTACAGAAAGTACGTCACTAGATTGAAACAATATGAGCTAAACATGAATATCAAATTAAATAATACAGCATAATTATGTTTATCAGCGGAAAAGTATAATATTTGATAAAGATATTTGTTATATTGTAATTTAATACGTTAAATATAACAACTCGTCGTCTAAGAGGACTCATTACATTCATTTATTTTGGTTAAAACATAAGCACACCACCTCAACAGCGATTTTCTTCTATTGTGCATATCAACGTCTCGGTAGGCGGAGTCAATTTACCGCAGGCGGAGTAACAAGCAATAGGCGGTACACTACACCTAATATGGAAATAAGTCACGTTTCAGCAGATTGTTGGATGGCCGCGGGTTACAATTTAGATCCAAATAGAGCATTGAGAGCAATTCTGTAAATGTGAAAAGTGTTTGCCCTAACATTTATAAAATAAATTAACACTCGACATTCGAATGCCAGTAATAATAATAATAATAATAAGAAGAAGAAGAAGAAGAAGAAGAAGAAAAAAAAAAAAGAAACTATAACAGAGCAAGTTCCTTAGAGGAAACGTATCACCATGCTCTTGAGCATTGATAAAATGCTTGCCCTGAAAAGGCAGGTATGATCTTGGTGGATGCAATGCTCTTCCCGAGTTGTTTCATGCTCATTATCGAAAACTTTTTTTTCTTCTGAATATTGATACAACGTAAATAAGGGGACAGACTTAGAAAATGTTTTGAAAAAAGCTGTATGTAATATTGGTTCCTGGTGTTAGAACTGCTAAAGTTTTTAAAGTCAGACCAATATTTTCAATAATCTAGATCTTGTTATCTACAGTGTTCGCCTGTTTATATATTCATTTGAAATACATGCAATAGATACTGACCTGATGGTCATTCTCTTTTTCACTGATCTCATATTCTAAAGTTTTAGATAATAATAATCCATATAATTGGTATTTTATGCTATAAAATGTTTTGTATCATTCATTTCATGTATTTTCATGCTAGATTTTGCTGAAGTAGCACTTTCTTGTGTGAAAAGTTAAGTTTTCATTTTTGTAGCATTTATTAAGATTTGACCTGCAACAGTTTCAAATATAGAAATGCAAAGTATGGTGTTATTTAATGTTTTGAAAGCTTTATTGTTCAAACTGAGCATTAACTTATGTCCTGCCATGATAAATTTGGCATGCGTTAAGATATCCACCATAAAAGATTCCATGCCCTGGAAATGAATTTGGTACTCTTAAAATGTGTATATGCATTAAAATTCATGTTCTGAAAGTGAAGTGTAGATTTGACTTATTTTAAATTCATGAACTGAAAATGAATTGTTGATTTGACTTGCTTGAAAATTTATGAAAAGTTATTGCATATTTGACTTGCTTTAAAATTCATGGTCTAAAATGTATTGCAGATTTGATTTGCTTGAAATTCATGGTCTGAAAAAAGTATTGCAGATTTGACTTGCTTGAAAGTTTATGTTCTAAAAATGTATTGCAAATTTGACTTGCTTGAAATTCTATTCTAAAAAAAAGTAGTGCAGATTTGACTTGTTTGAAAATTCATGTTCTAAAAATGTATTGCAGATTTGACTTGCTTGAAAGTTTATGTTCAAAAAATGTATTGCAAATTTGACTTGCTTGAAATTCTATTCTAAAAAAAGTAGTGCAGATTTGACTTGCTTGAAAATTCATGTTCTAAAAATGTATTGCAGATTTGACTTGCTTGAAAATCATGTTCTAAAAATGTATTGTGTATTTGACTTGCTTTAAATTCATGTTCTAAAAATGTATTGCAGATTTGACTTGCTTGAAATTCACGATTTTAAAAAAAATATTGTTTATTGACTTGCTTTAAAATTCATGTTCTGAAACTATACAGTAGATCTAGCCTATTCATTAATATGCATGTTCTGAAAATGTATTGTAGATATGGCCTACAATATAATTCATGGTCTGAAAATGTACTGTAGATTTGGTTTGAATTTAAATGCATTGTTCTAAAATATACCATAGATTTATCATGCACATGACTAGTTTAAGAAACTGTAATAACTTACATGTTTTGTTTGTTTTATAGCAAAATATGTTACAAACACGTCATACACTAAAATTACTTTTCTGAAAATGTATAACTATTCCTGACTTGGCATTGAGTAAGATTATTTTTCTGAAAATGTATAATAAATGTACTATTCCTAAAGGTTCTGTTGCTTTTTTCTGGACTATATATATAATTCAAATAGTGCGCCAAACGTAACGTCATACTTTGACGTTATGATGTCTTGTTAACTGACATCATGACGTCATACATATCGTCCGTTAAAAACCAGAGGGTGGTATCTAGCAAATTTTCTGAAATTTGGGTTTTCGTATTTTCTGTTTTTTACATCGAAAATACGTATTGTGTGAAAATTTGAGCTCTAGATCTTTATTCGTTTTCGAGTTATTGATCAGAGATCAAATGTCGTATCTCAAAATATCGATCTTTTCTTCAGCCAGAACCAAGCATACATAGATACTATGATTTTTTTCAACTTATGTGGCAAACTATCATGCCAGATTGTATCATCCACCCATACAAGGGTTTGGTTTTCATTAACATCTGAGTATATGAAACATACATTTAAACCAGAACATATCATTTGGTAGTAGTATCCTATGGCATTCATCAGAATGAATTATAATTATTTTCTCAATATGCCAGAACCTAGCATCTGGAAATGTGAAATGTTTACTAGTCAAATATTGCCATATTTTATCTGCCAGACTGTGATACATACGGCTAATTGTTTTTGGTTTTGGGAGATTAAGGACAGTATCAGCAATTTTCAAATGCCAGATTGTCTCAGTTATCAATGATACATTTTAACAGCTCTCTTTTGAACTCTAAAAGGGCTAATTGGTGTTGATAACATGGTATATCAGATTTCAGGATTGTATGTTTTGTTTTCAAGAATGACATTTTTTAGTCATTTTGTGATTAATAAGGGAACACAATGTTGTAAAATAAACCAGGGAAAAGAAAAGGTATGTTTTATATTTCTTATATTTATATTACAAAATACAAGTAATTACATTGTATATAAATACCGCAGTACATGAAATGCATTTAAATAAGTAGCAAATTAGTAGATAAAGAGTTGGTTAATCTTATCTATAAAAATGTGCTATACAATTATATTTTAAAAGATATTCACCATTAAATGCATTGTCAGCTCTGAAAATAAGTTGCTTTTTATTATGTAATACTTTGACGGTTACAAATTAACCTTAAATAGCATTTAAAATAGAAAGAAATAAAGTGTGTTATGCTTTATATTATCAGATGTGGACAGACGATAATGACAATGAAATCCGCAGCTATGCAACACAACTTGAATTATTAATACCAGAAAATGTCTATAACAGTGAAACGCCAGATATTTCGAGCAGTGTGGCTACTGTAGAAAATAAGAAAGAGAACAGCATTTTCAATGTTGACGAAAAAAAAAAGCGCCAGTGAAACGCAAGATATTTCAAGCAATGTCGCGACTGAGGAAAATGTGACAGGGATCGATGAAAATAAATACGACAGTGAAGCGCAAAAATGTTTCGAGCAGTGTAACGTATGTAGAAGAAGTGTCAGAGAAAGACATTTTAAATACTGAAGAAAATAATTGCGACAATGAAACGTCAAACATTTCGAGCAGTGTTGCGAATGAAGAAAATGTTACAGGGATTGGAGTTTTGAATGTCGAAGAAAATGAACGCAGCAATGAAGCGTCAAACATTTCGAGCAGTGTTGCGAATGATGTAAATGTTACAGGGATCGGAGTTTTGAAAGTTGAAGAAAATAAATGCGATAATGAAGCGTCAAATACTCCGTGCAGTAAGGCAAATGATGAAAATGTTACAGGGATCGGACTTTTGAATGTTGAAGAAACTGAATGCGACAGTGAAACGTCAAACATTTTGAGCAGTGTTGTGAATGAAGTAAATGTTGCAGGTATCGGAGTTTTGAATGTTGAAGAAAATCAATGCGATAATGAAGCAACAAATACTCCGTGCAGTAAGGCGAATGATGAAAATGTTACAGGGATCGGAGTTTTGATTGTTAAAGAAAATGAATGCGACAGTGAAAGGCTAAATAATTCGAGCAGTGTGGCAAACGAAGAAAATATTACAGAGATTGGAGTTTTGAGTATTGAAGAAAAAAAATGTGACAATGAAATGCCACATAGTTCGAGCAGTGTTGTGAATGAAGAAAATGTTAAAGGGATCGGTGTTTTAAATGTTGAAGAAAATAAATGCAACAATGAAACGTCAAATAGTTCGAGCAGTGTTGCATATGAAGAAAATGTTATAAGGATTGGAGTTTTGAATGTTGAAGAAAATAAATGCGAAAATGAAATGCCAAAAAGTTCGAGTAGTGTGGCAAATGAAGAAAATATTACAGGGATTGGAGTTTTGAATGTTGAAGAAAATAAATGCGACAATGAAATACCACAAGGTTCGAGCAGTGTGGTGAATGAAGAAAATGTTAAAGGGATCGGAGTTTTAAATGTTGAAGAAAATAAATGCAACAATGAAAGGTCAAATATTTCTAGCAGTGTGGATATTGAAGAAAATGTGACAGAAAATGGAGTTTTGGATGTTCAAGAAAATAAATTCGATGATGAAACGCCAAGTATTTCAAGGAATGGGGTAACTGAAGACAGTGTGACAGAGAATGGCATCATGAATGTTGGAGAAAATAAATGCGATGATGTAACACCAAATATTTCAAGTAAAGGTACAATTAAAGATCTTTACATGTGCAATACTGAAGAGAAACCTAAACATACAGGCAATAGTGTTTCAGGTGTAAAGACAACAAATCAAACAGAAATTGAAATTATTAGGGAAATGGTCAGTAGGAAAAGAACTAACCGGAAGCGTAAGCCAACAAGAAAGAAGTTGAGGTACATAACCAGTTCAGACGAAGACATTCCACTTAGTGTGTATGCTTGCAGACACTTTCAAAACGATGACAGCGACAAAGACGAAACCTTTATGCCGAAATCCAAAGATTTAAATTCCACTGACACAGAATATTATTCCGAGTTGTCAGATTCAAGCAAAAAACGTTATAAAAAGGAAAAACTGGTGAAGAAATCATGGAATGAAACTGTTCAGAAATTAACTTCAAAGAAAATGCCACACACAACCAGAAAACAGCGCAAGGCAGTATCAAGCATTCATGCTCATTCTGATAGCGAGGCAGATGTAGAGCGCTTGAAGACATTGAGCTATAATGAAGAAATAATGAGACAAACGTTAATAGCAGCAAACGAAGGGCGTTTAGACCGATTCTTAAATGATGAAGGACTTAAACGGGATAAGGTTCCTGCCGATGGGAACTGTTTTTTCCAAGCAGCATGCTATTCAGACCTTATATCAGAATCACATTCTCAACTAAGAAACTCAATGTGTACCCACTTAGAAGAAAATGCAGTGGAATATATGGGGTTCTTAATAGACAAGTATGGTCCCGAAAAAGAGGAGGAATTTGTTGCTGAATATCTCTCTGAAATAGAAAATATTAAGAATGATGGATATTGGTCAAGCAAAGTAGCAGATCTCTTACCATTGGTACTGGCAAACTATGCTAACTGTTCAGTTACGATATACACTAGCAAACCAGATCAACAAAAGATTATTGTTGAACCAACTTTAAAAGCATATGACGATCATAATGAAATAAAATTAGCATATATTTCAATCCCAGACATTCTAGAACATTATGATGCCTGCATGAGTCTTGCTCATGGTGACTCTGAATAGTTTGTAGCCACACCATTACCAAGTGCAAGTACTGACATACCTGATTCTAGCGTTAGCAGTGTGTCTGTGCATCAAACCCCGAAAAAGGCTGCAAAATTTGTATCCCTAATGAAAAAGAAACTGTTCAGAAAGAGAAAATCGACACCGGAGAACTGGAAGAAAAATGTTAGGAAAAGACTTAGACTCAGTGGTGAAGAATATATATCCAGTTCTGGTAAGAAAATATCAAGAAAGTTAGTTCAAGAATGTGACTGCACAAAATGCAAATACAAATGTAATGACAAAGTTTCATTTGAGAAAAGGTGTGCCATCAGGGACTTCTATTATGGGCTTGATTCTTATGAAAGGCAAAAGGATTTTATCTGTTCAAATGTACATGAGAAAAACACAAAAACATATTTAGACGATGATGGGAACAAAGTTGAGAAGAAAAAGCAAGTAATGAGGATATATTCTATGGAAGTAAATAATCACAGAGTTCGTGTGTGCAAAAAGTTCTTTTTGAAAACATTAAGCATAAGTGAAGCAACTGTAGCACATGCTCTTACAAAAAAGATGTCTGGACATTTTCAAGGAAGGGACGAACGTGGAAGACATAGAGCTCCGAATAAAACTTGTGAATCAAAACTGCAAGAGATCAGAAATCACATAGAATCATTTCCAACCGTGGAAAGTCATTATGTTAGAAAGTCTACCAACAGGCAGTTTCTTGCACCAAACTTAAATATCAAGAAAATGTATGAAGAATATGTTTCAAAATGTAAAGAAAATCAGTCAGAAGCCGCGAATGAGCCAATATATAGAAAAGTTTTTAATAACGAATACAACCTGTCATTTCATGTTCCAAAAAAAGACCAGTGTACTTTGTGTAACAAGCATGAAAATGCAAAAACAGATGGAACATTGGATGAAAAACTAGAAGAAGAGTACAAACTGCATCAAGAAAGAAAGAAAGTGGCTAGAGAACAAAAACAGAAAGATAACCATATTGCAAGACAGGACAGCAAAGTTAAAACCTGCACATTTGATTTACAGTCAGTCTTGTATACGCCATGTTCCCTTGTCAGCTTGATGTACTATATGAGAAAACTTTGTTGTTATAATCTCTCCATCTATAGTGCAGGTGACAAAAAAGCAACATGTTACCTATGGTCAGAAACAGATGGAAAACGAGGATCAAATGAGATATCAACATGTTTGAATCTGTACCTTTCGATTTTGGAGTCACCAGTAGAGCATGTAATACTATACTCAGATGCATGTGCTGGGCAAAATAAAAATCAGATAGTTGCAACCTGCCTCCTTAATTCTGTCACAACAATACCAGGATTGAAAATTATTGACCACAAGTTTTTGGAGAGTGGACATACGCATATGGAATGTGACTCCATGCACTCGGCAATTGAATTTGCTAAGTCCAAGACAAAAATCTTTGTTCCAAGTCAATGGGAAACAGTTATATCAATGGCCAGGAGGAAAAGCCCTTACAATGTTGTAAGTTTAAAATTCTATGACTTCAAAGATTTCAAATCAGCAAGAACAAAAGCAAATTCTAAGACTGAAAGTGGCAAAAAGCCAAGATGGAAACAAATGAAATGGATGCGTTTTATAAAGTCTGAGACAGAGATGTGCTATTTCAAGTACAATTTTGATGAAGCTGAAGAATTCGAGAAAGTAAAGCTTCTTGGAAGGAAGCGTCCAAATGAGACCATTGAACCGTTATATAAAGGGAAGCTCCCAATATCAAGTGCAAAGAAAAAGGACTTAATGTCTTTGTGCAAGCAAAGTGTAATTCCTATGGAATTCCATGATTACTACAAAGGATTATCTGCTAGCCAGGGTGTTAAGGAACGTCTACCTGAACCAGATAGACAGGAAACGGATGATGATACTGACATGGATTAAGAACAGTATATGCTTATACTATGACTGGAACCAAGTATAATATACTTTCACAAGTACCTTTATACACTAAGGTACTTCACAGTACTTCATGTCAGTGCAGTTTTAAAATATTTATAAAACAGCAATAGCTCTTGTGTTGTAGATAATTACCGTGTTCTATTTACGGCTACAATCTCTTTTTATAACAGAAATATTTTATAGCAGAAGTATTTTTGTGGGTGCAGAGCTATCCGTGTTTTAACAAACTATGAAAAGGAAGCATGTATTACTTTTGAGGAGATGTATATGTTACAGTTTTTCTACATGGTTACATTTTTAATAACTGGCGATAGCAACAAGTATGATAAAAGATATTTTTGTGTAATGACTACGATTTGCAAGAAGTATGATATAATATAAATTTATAATGACTACTGACTGCATAATGTACGAATGCAATAGTGTCTTTTAAATGACTACTTACTGGGTGAATAATAAGGTATTCAATAGATGCCATTTATTATGTAAATCATATTACTTACCATTTATTATGTAACTCATATTACTTTTTGACGAGACCTACATGTTTATTATTACTAGTAAAGGCACCAAGTATGATAAAAGATATTTCTGTGTAATGACTACAGAGTGCAAGAAGTATGATATAAATTAAATTTATAATGACTACTGACTGCATCATGTACTAATGCGATAATATCTTTTAAATTACTACTTACTGGGTGAATACCATAAGATTTTCAATAGATATCATAGGCGGAAACTACTCGTGTATGTTACTTTATGTTAGATTTAAGTTCTGTGACACGTAATAAAATGTAAAAATGCATATTTATCTAATATGATGATTTCAAGTATAATGGTCTGAAATCAATCGTGAAATATTTACAGATTTGTTTGAAGGATCAAAATAAAGTATCATCAAAGTCTTTTTTTCTTCAAGTTACTATGTTTTAGATCAAACTTTTTTGAATCAAAATAAATATGTATTACAACCAAAACACCGCACGCCAAGTTACTCTGTTCTGTCCGATAATCTGTGATTTTTTGAAAACAAAATGCATTGCCATATCAGTGTATACATAAATACTATTATATAGCACAATGGAAATGCGTGTTATGTCATCTTTTTATTAAAACCAAACTATGGCATTGGTATATGCAATAGACTGGCCCGCAGTTTGCAAACAATATTCGCAAAAAGTGTAAAGCTATAGTATGTTATGACCATATACTAGGTTCTGGCATATTATTCTTTATCAGATTTTCAGAAATCATGAATGCCAAAAACACGCATCTTTAGCTGAATTGTTTTGGCTGGAGAGGCGCAGAAAGAAAGTTATATCTGCTTAAAGCAAAAACATATTATCTGAAAATGAAGTGTTTTGCCTGTAAGAAAATGCTGATAAAACTCCAAAGTTATAATGCCAAAACAAAATAGTCCAAAATTGTCCTAAGTTTAAGAGCAAATGGGTAGAAACATTTCCTAATATCTAAAGAATGTGATTTGTCACCAAAGTACTAGAAATGGTACAAAAATAAACATTTTTATACGTTTGAGGAAGTTTTTTCAAGTTCCTGAAAAATTTCAAAAAAGTCAGATACCAGGGTCTGGTTTTCAACAGACGATATGTTTGTATACATCGTATGTTTGCCTGAAGAAGTATTTTAAATTAATCCGAAACGCGTTGCAAACTTGAGTTGTCTTTTTTTCTTTAACTATTATGACTTGGCCTTGAGTAAGATTACCGTTCTGAAAATGTATAACCATTCTTGACTTGGCCTTGAGTTAGATTACTGTTCTGAAAATGTATTCTTGATTTGGCCTTTATTAAGACTACTGTTCTGAAAATGTTTTCTTCACTTGGGCTTGAGTAAAATTACTGTTCTGAAAATGTATTCTTGATCTGGCCTTGAGTAAGATTGCTATTCTGAAAATGTAACCTTTACTTGGCATTGAGTACAATAACTGTTCTGAAAATGTATTCAAGCCGTGGTCTTGTGTAAGATAATTGCCGTGGCCGTGGCGATGATTAAAATAACTGTTCTGAAAATGTATCTTAGGCATGGCCTTGAGTACGATAACTGTTCTGAAAATGTATTCTTGATTTAGCCTCGAGTAAGGCTACTGCTCTGAACATGTATTTTAGACTTGGCCTTGAGTAAGATAACTGTTCTGAAAATGTATTCTAGCATAACACTGCTGTTATTGTCACTTTTCGGGGGTGTTTTAACAGAAGAGAAAACGTGTGTTAACAGGGAGATTCTCGCGCTCGCGTGCTGTTATAACACCTTTTTATATATGCACGTTCCGTGGTAGAGCGTAAACGCATTACGGCCCCAAAACGTATAATTCAAAATGAAATGACGTCAACGTGACAAAACAACGTAGACTTTACCGCGCATTTCATGGAAATTTAACGACGTTGAAAAGTATATATTTATTTACCTGATTTTTACGCGTTTATGCTAGAATAGCGTTAGCGCATGTTCTTTTCGTGTTGTAACATCTTCAGAATCCCTCGGGAAATGTTGGTACCCTCGCCCTAACGGGCTCGGGTACCAACCATTCCCTCCGGATTCTGCGGATGTTATAACATGAAAAAACATGCGTTATCGCTACATTTTAGCCTTGGTATTAAGTAAGACTACTGTTCTGAACATGTATTTTAGGCTTGGCCTTGAGTGAGATAACTGTTCTGAAAATGTATTTTAGCCTTGGTCTTGAGTATGACTACTGTTCTGAACATATAGTTTAGGCTTGGCCTTGAGTATATTTACTGTTCTGAAAAAAATATTTTAGCCTTCGCCTTGAGTTAGATAATTGCTCTGAAAATGTATTTTCGCCTTGGTCTTGAGTAAGATAACTGTTCTGAACAAGTATTTTAGGCTTGGCCTTGGGTAAGATAACTGTTCTGAAAATATATTCTTGATTAAGCCTTGAGAAAGGCTACTGCTCTGAACATGTATTTTAGTCTTGGCCTTGAGTATATTTACTGTTCTGAAAAAAATATTTTAGCCTTCGCCTTGAGTTAGATAATTGCTCTGAAAATGTATTTTAGCCTTGGTCTTGAGTAAGATAACTGTTCTGAAAATATATTCTTGATTAAGCCGTGAGTAAGGCTACTGCTCTGAACATGTATTTTAGTCTTGGCCTTGAGTAAGACTACTGTTCTGAGCATGTATTTTAGGCTTGGCCTTGGGTAAGATAACTGTTCTGAAAATGTATTCTTTATTTAGCCTTGAGTAAGGTTACTGCTCTGAACATGTATTTTATGCTTGACCTTGAGTAAGACTACCGTTCTGAACATATATTTAGGCTTGACCTTGAGTAAGACTACCGTTCTGAACATATATTTAGGCTTGGCCTTGGGTAAGATAACTGTTCTGAAAATGCATTCTTGGCCTGGCCTTGAATATTCCGATAACTGCTCTGAAAATGTATTAAAGCCGTTGCCTTGAGTAAGAAAACTGTTCTGAAAATGTATTTTGGCCTTGGTCTTGAGTAAGATTACTGCTCTGAAAATGTATTCAAGCCGTGGCATTGAGTAAGATTACAGTTCTGAAAATGTATTCTTGACTTGGCCTTGAATACGGTAACTGCTATGAAAATGTAATCTTGACTAAGTCTTGTCCTTGAGTAAGATTACTGTTCTGAAAATGTATATTAGCATTACCATTGATTAAAGTCAGTGTCAAGAAAATTAATTCTAGAATTAACCTGCATTAAGGTTTCTGCTCTGAAAATGTATTCCTGCATTAAAATTACATAGTCCGTAAATGTACTGTGGATTTTGTCTGCATTTATATGTCATAGATATGAGCTGCAATAAGATTCTCTGGACAAGCTACATATGGTCTGAACATGTATTGTAGATTTGGTCTGTTTCATGTTTTCTGAAATAAACTGATCTACAGTAAGACCTGTGAAGGTATATCATAGACTTTGCCTGCTTTAAAATATCAACTGCATGTAGTTATCAACACATTCGACGTTCGACAAACAGCATTACCAAAACCGAATGTCAAGCAGAATTCAGCGTTCGAAATTTTTGTTCCTGCAAAAACAAAATTGAGTGCCGTGCTACACGATATCGGACATTCGACATTTTACGTTTCATCAAAGTTCGAATGTCAAATGATGTGCAGCACGACATTCGTTTTATTTGCAAGAAGGGTACTTTCGAATGTCAAATGATGTGCAGTATGACATTCATTTTCTTTGGCAAACAGTCAATTCTCAAATGTTAAATAATGTGCAGTTCGACATTCATTTCTCTTTGGTAAAATGACAATGTTCGAATGTCAAATGTCACCCGGCATCGGCGTCCCGATTTGGTTAAGTTTTTCTATGTAATCTGGTATCTCAGTAACCGTTAGTGGGAATGGATTGAAACTTCACACACTTATTCACTTTGATAAACTAACTTATACTGCACAAGTTCCATAACTTTATAACTAAAATTATGCCCCTGTTTCGACTAAGAAATTTTGTGGTTAAATTTGTATGTAAGCTGGTATCTCAGTACCCACTGATGGGAATGGATTGAAACTTCATACACTTATTTACTGTCATGATCTGACACACATTGCACAGGTTCCATAACACTACTTTGCATTTTTACAAATTATGCCTATTTTTCAACTCAGCAATTTTTTGGTTAAGTTTTTGTATTTAAGCTGGTAATCTCGGTAACCACTTGTGGGAAAGGATTGAAACTTCACACACTTGTCCACTGACAGGGACTGATATGCATTATACAGGTTACTTAACTGGACAAGGTTAGCTAGAAAGCGGCTCGGTTCGTTCTTTTTATCAGGTTAAATGTGAACATGTACACAGCATGTGCACAAAACCGTTATGCAGAAATGTGTGGGGCCTAATTTTTCCCGGGAAACTTCAGCGTTGAGATTTAGTCCAAAACACCGAAAGACGCGAAACGAAAAGAGCTGAGTTAACTCAGTTCTGCACTGCATATTTGCCCATGATCACACATTAGTAATGTTACTTATGTCATGTTTATCTAGCAAAGTAAATCACTTGTGTCTTAAATTAGAAAGTTTTCTGTTGCATATGCGACACAAACAATATGCACTAACCGTGGCTCCCGATCAGTACATTCAGTGCTTTGATTTTATGACGTCTCTTCATATTTTGGTTCGACAAACATGCTTTGTAAACCCGATTTCTATTGGTTACTTTGCAAAACGTAATATCTGGTCTCCGGTTTTTTTTGTTTTATTGATACGATGAAGCTGGAATCCAGGTTGGTCCTAATTTTCGGGACGATCGGAGTTCTAGGTGTGTTCATGTTGTTTTCACACTAAATTCCTAATGTAATGCCTTTATAGGACGTGCGTATGTGTATAAATGAAATGTCAGCTTTTACTTTTGTACATGCTCGGTGTGTACACGTTACAGTTCTACACTGCATACGCAATATGCGTATACATTGGAAAATTATATAACATACGTATAAAATATAACATGCAATGTACATACGCGTTTGTACACACAGAGAAAGTATACCGTGTTACTTGATATGCTGGGAAACGTTCGGGGCGATCTTGGAACCACTTCCGGCACGCCATTGCCAATTAATAATGGGGTTTACACTCGATGATATGTATACATTGGTAAACGTAAAGTACGTGTACTGTTGTTTGCACGAGATATGTTGCATTGATTAACGCATGATGCATATACTGTGGTGCATGCTTTGGATATATGTGTATGGGCAGTAAGTATACTTCATACGGGTGCGTAGTGTTCACCGTGGTACGTGTGTGGCGCGAAACTTTGATGCACAATATTGCGTTTAAAAAATGTGAAACTTCATCAAAAGTTACATTTTATGGTCACAATTTTAATTTTTGCTGAAGCATCAGTTTCAAATTACACCTATTAACATAAAATGATGCTCGTATTATCTCACTAACTTTTGAACATAGTAAAAAACATTGCTCTTATGATGTTCGATATGTGTTCATTCACATGACGGTAGCAAACTTTGCCTCCGGTTTAAAATATCGTTTTACTTTCATTTTTTGACATTATTTCTCAAAACCTACAGTTCATAAATGGGTTAGAGAAATGCGAGTTACATCTTAAAAGTACGTCGTAAGCGATACCTTGATCTGAAAGGAGGTTTTAATAACAAACCAGATACCGGATTTGACCCAGACATTTGAGGATGTACGCATCCTTTACTATATCATATCACAATATCTCTAGCAATAAATAAAAAAAATATCCTTAAAATTGGACAAATCATACACATGTGATAGTAAAAACTGTTGAAACATTTTCAGACACACGATACTGTAAAACTAAGGCAAAATGACGTACCCCTTAAAACCAAACATTTTTTTTCATTGAGTGGCATGGTATGTAAACTCTCCATAGACCGACCATCCCTTTATAACGAACATCTCTGCCGTCCTTCTTTTTCCCCTCTTTAGATAACCCCTGTGTAGAGTATACCCCTAATGCAGCATTTATTATCTATACTTTACGTGAGATCGACAAGTTAATATTTCAGTGAAATGCCCCCAAATTACGGTTTGTGGCACATGAACCTTAGCGGCAACGTCAACGTAAGCGGAAATATTGTTCAGAGGTAAGGCATGTCTTATGACGTTTAACCGTCATGGTGTTTACTGGAGTTTTGTGACGTCATAACCATTTAGTTTAAAAGTGTTTATGACGTTTAACGAGGCCATAACGGATAAACTTTGAGCATTATCACTATATCAAATTAAGTTTGACCGCCTCGGTAGCTTTGCAGCAGAGTATCATATTCGAGTTTAGAAGTTCGTCGGTTCGATCTCTGGCCGGCTCATTACAAAGACGAGAAAATGGTACCAGTTACTTCCTTGCTTGGCGCTCAGTTGTAGAACTTGTTTTAAATCGACCTTAAATAAACTTTCATGGAATTCATTCGCAGTTTTTAAAGAGTAAATATGGAACACAGAGAAAGTGATTAAAGATATTAGAAAGAATTTGAGTTCCGCCGATTTTTGATAAATATGTTAAAATGTTATTGTCGAAATGCAACATTAATGCTGTGACAAAGGTGTGTCACAAACATTGTTCCAGCCTGAAAAAAATACACGGATGCTTAGATTTCATTTCAACCAGTATAAAGGTAGTACCATTGAGTTCAGTATTTCCGTAATTTAAAGCCATTCTCCGACTCGTCGAAATTTGGATTGCAATACGGGTACGGTATATGTACATCAATTAGGAGCAGCATATCCGGCAATCTACTAAGCCTCCATTACAGTTGTGCATATATTTTCCCGGTCAGTGTTGTTTGAAACGACTACTCAGCCCTACTCCGTCGTACGGAGGTACATGTCCCAAGAGTTACCAACTTTAGGTGGCCTGACATTCCCCACCCTAGTTTATTGCATACCAATTTCTTCAACGAAAATAATCTATGAAGCAAAAATAAGTTCATTCATAAAGTGTATGACTTCCGTCATACTATTTCATTATAACTCTTTTAACAGATATAAATTAATTTGACTTCAACTTATATTGTATTTTAATGCGTCTGATAATATGAACCAATTTTGCACTTTAGGTAATATTTGGCTTTTGTATTTATTCAAGACGATGTATAATAACGCAAAAATGTAACTATCTGCCGTCAACACTTTTTTCTCCATCCCCATACCATAATTGAACAGTTCTTTATAGGCACCAACAAAATTTTTTTTAACGTTTATCATGAAAAAATATATAGGGGCGGGAATTCTTATGTCCTTCTCTAGTGTCAGACCACCATTTATTGTTCATAATTGAAATAATCATAATAATTTAATGAAATTAAAAATTGTTGCAATTTTGAGACTGTAAAAGGGTGGGCCTGATGGTGTCTAGTTTGTACACGTGTGTGTTGTGTTAAACAATGCAGACAATCTGAATATTCAACTCAATTTTACAGTATTTGAAATACAATATCAACTTTTGGTAAAAATATCCATGTAATGATATTAGCTAAATGTTGTAAAAAATATGTAATTGTAAACCCGACATTAGAGATATACATTTCATAGTTATTTGATTCCAAAATGTCCAAATTCAAGAGCATGAATGGAGTAAAAACTATCATATAAACAGGAAATGGAATGAGGACAATAACCGAACAGTGGGTCAGTAGTGCACAGCAACGTTTGCAGTGCAACTTCCGTGAATTCACGGGACAGTAGAATGTTCGCTGGTCCGACAGTCATCGTGAAATTTAAGGAATTGCAACTTCAAAAGTAGACTGCCGGGTTTTTTTAGGTGCACGTGTACTGATTAAGGAGTTTATTATAATTTTTAGTGAATTACTGAATTTCTAGAGTGAAATGTATCTGGTATTTACACAACGACAAAATGTCAAATATATTTTTCACTTGGAAGAAACTATTATATTGGTAAAAAATGTTAAAAACATGAAAAAAGTGTTGTTGTTTTTTTATAAGATTAAAATAGCTTTCACTACGTACATTGTTGAAGTATGGAGGACATGTTTCACGTCATGTCACTCTAAAGAATGTCGCCCAAGGTCGTTAACATTAAGAAAATTGAAAAAAAAAAACATGTAGTACCCGAGTCTGAACGCTGATGAGATATTTAATTATATTAGTCAATCAATCTGCAGAGTCTAAATGTATATAAAGGAGCTACAATTCTGGAGATATAGACTTGGCTGCCCGGCAGTTGTCATTCTCGCATACCAGAGGTTTACAATAGTTCCCGAGTTGATTTTGACAAACCTTTGATGGATGAGAATGTGCAGTTGTTTACCAAAGAACGTATGAACCATATTTGAGCCGTGCCATGAGAAAACCAACATAGTGGGTTTGCGACCAGCATGGATCCAGACCAGCCTGCGCATCCGCGCAGTCTGGTCAGGCTCCATGCTGTTCGCTTTTAAAGCCTATTGGAATTGGAGAAACTGTTAGCGAACAGCATGGATTCTGGCCAGACTGCGCGGATGCGCAGGCTGGTCTGGATCCATGCTGGTCGCATACCCACTATGTTGGTTTTCCCATGGCACGGCTCATTTCAATGCGATCTTTATTTCATGTATTTGTCATCCGGTTCGCAAAGGTACACATACCTTAAGACCATTCTAGACAATGTTTTCAATATACAGAAACGCAGTGAAGATCAAACTTGAGCTCTTCAACATTTACTTGAACTATCTTTATTTATATTTACAACAAAGAACATGTATGTTACGGACAGAATACCCTAGGCAACCTGTACAGTATGATAAACCAGGTCCCTACATCATAATGTGTTGTTGCTATTGATCAATTTCAGACTCGAGCTCAGAAAAGAGTAAGATCCTTGAATATATTTGAGATATTCAGTTTGATAACTTTAGATTCTGTGTTATTGAAAGTAGTCCAGTCTTTGTGGACATGGCATCTGGTTCTAACTTTGAAGTGTCCCCATGGAAAGGTTTTGCGTGGCTATTTAAACGTCTTTTTGTGTGTTTTTTCTCAATAAATCGTCCTACATTCAGTTAAGTCGCTTATATCATTGTAAAAGATGATTATACTAACGTCTAACATCTCTACGGTGACAAAATAGATTTGCCTTTTGACACATTCGGTGTTTCAAGTTGCAAGTCATGTTTCAAACAGGAAAACGTTATCTCTTTTATCTTTTACCATTTTTATATCCCTGTAAGAGTATATTTACGATATATATCTGATATCATGGCTGAAGCAAAAAAATAGCTAACGCCGTAATAGAAGAATTACGAAACGGTAAACTTACACCCTGTTTCAATATCAATTCATATATGATGTATTTAATAGTATAAAAAGCACAATATGTCTTAACATTCTGTGGTTTAATTGATCTATTTCGTCTTCTAACCAATTATCCAACTAACCCTTTTGCAATATTTCAGCCATTATCAGAATATCTTCAACTCCATTACGTTATCATAAGTGATTAATATATTCTGTTTGTTTTTTCTATATACCATCGTCGTCATCATCACCGCCACCATCACCACTATCATCCTCATCTTCACCACAGTAATCATCACCGTCACCATCACCACCAACATCAGTAACAACACCATCATGACCACTTTACCATTATGATCAATACCACCATCACCATCAACACAATCACCACCATCGTCAACATCATTACCACCACCATCAAAACCACCGCCATCATCATCACAATCATTATTACTACCACAACCACCACACCAACATCATCATTATCAACACCATCATCATCGACATCATAATAATAACCATCATCTGTCAAAATATCTTCAGCTTCATCACGTTATCATATTTAATGAATATCTTCTGCCAATAGACATATTCGATTATGTCGTCATCATCGTCATCATCATCACCACCATTATCATCACCATTACCATCATCATCACCGTCATCATCATCACCACTACCACTACCACAACCATCATCATGATCATTTTCATCATAATCACCATCATAATGATAACCATCATCATTATCGTCATCATCAATAACATCATCACCGTCATTATCAACAAGAACAACGGCAGTATCGGCGGCAGCAAAAACAACAACAACATCATGATGATGATGATCATCATCAGAACAACAACAGTAAAGATACAATCACAAAAGCAACAACATTGTCACCTTGAGCGGTAGCACTTCATATATTTGACAACATTTTCGTTTTTTTTCAATATTTTTTTTTATTTTTTAGATCATGCTGGTTCTTTATCATCCCAACCGTCTTTATCCATCTATATTTGAAATTTTGGCCATATAACTGTCTGTTTAAGTAAAGACAGTCACACTGTTAGCAGCAGCAACCACAACACATACAGCAGGACTTCCGGTCGAGATACACGCAGCATAACTGCTTACATCATTTCCTTTTCATACCGCTGGCATACAATCCATAATAACCGTGTTTCTTGACCGAAGAAAGAGATGTAATACCAGTTGTCAACAACAAATTAAATGGTAAAGTTTTGTAGCCGGTCTCCAAACGTACATCTAATAACCCAGCACTAGCCCATAAAGAACAGCGGATGCAGTTATACAGTGGTTAATCTATTAGGCTACGAAACCAACTGAAAATACCTGCATTGGGATAAGTCTCGTGCTTTACCCCTAGCACATGAAAAGAACCAGGAATGCTTCATGAACTGGGACGTCTTGCACATTGCGCTATACTCCCACTGAAGCTACTAACAGCCGCCCATATAGGTTACCAGTGGCGGCTATAAATAAGCTTACAAACAAATAAGTTACTATATAGAGCGGATACAGTGGTCCATTGGTAACACTGTCTGACTACGAAATTAGGGGTCGTGAGTTCGAGCCCCCGCTCCTCCAACTAAAATTACTAACATTGGGATAAGAGTCCCGTGTGTGGGTGCTTTACATCTGACACGCTAAAGAACCAGGGAAGCTTCTGGAATTGGAGCGTCTTCTGTATCTTGCACTATCCTCCTACTATCATTACTAACAGTCTTCTGGAGGAGTCGCCCATATGGGTTACCAGTGGCGGCTATATAAATAAGCTTATATACAAACAAACAATAAGTTACTATAAAGAAACAGACTGTTGATGCCGCGAAGGAAGTTATAGATCGACAACATATAGAAAAGGTAGATCAAATGACCTTCTCATTTGGTTAACAGTAACATCACTTCTACTGCACTATGTTTACACCCATCATACCTTACTGTAGGTAATATAATATGAGAGGATTTGAAGTGCGAGTCGTCGCCGTGTGAAAGATGCTGGGATATTGATACAATATCTTTTCAACACATCATCACGAGAAATTGACAAGATATCGAGCTGTGTAGGGCTCCTTCATTGTCCGTCCGTACGCTTCGCTGAACATTTTGAAAAGCGGCGGAAGGGGTAAAATTTAATTAAAATTTTAAAGTTAACAAAAATAGCAACATCTCAGTCGCAGTCATCAGGATCTGACATGTGTATTAACACACTTTAGAAAACTTTGAACAGGTTAAGTCTTGTTAATACAAACTTCAGTGAGCTAGATTAAAACTGTTGATACTAAAGTTTTCGCTTTATTTGATACGATACAGCCGTTACTGATGCATTCGTGATTCCCTTCAAGATATTTTTTTCGAGTGAAGTTTTCCACGACCTATTTCAGAAACAGTTACTGTTGCTTACAATGTGGTTTTTCATCAAGTGTTGTTTACTTTTAACTATAGTGTTGCTGAGTTTTATACCTTTTTGATGAATTGTTGTTTACTTTTTTCAAAATGTGTTATTTACTTTTCTATTTGTTTTCTTTGACAAATGTTTTTCCGAAAAAGAGTTCGGTTTAGTGTGTTCTCCGCAGTTAGGACGTCGCCTTGGTAAATGTTTGCTGTTTGCTGTTTGCTGTTTGCTTTTATCTACCGTGTGATTTTTCTTAAAATTTTACTTACCGTGTCGTTTTCTTTTCTTTTTAATGTTGTTTATATTCCTTCTGGCTTTAATCCTGTCTGTATATGTTGTTTCCCGTGCTGTTGCTTTTTTTCTCCCTTATGGAACGTTTTCTGTTACTTTTACAGCTTCTGTCCATTGAAAAATATTGTTTTTCTTGAAAAATGGCTAAAATGAATATGAGCCGTGCCATGAGAAAACCAACATAGTGGGTTTGCGACCAGCATGGATCCAGACCAGCCTGCGCATCCGCGCAGTCTGGTCAGGATCCATGCTGTTCGCTAACAGTTTCTTCAATTCCAATAGGCTTTAAAAGCGAACAGCATGGATCCTGACCAGACTGCGCGGATGCGCAGGCAGGTCTAGATCCATGCTGGTCGCAAATCCACTATGTTGGTTTTCTCATGGCACGGCTCATATAGATAATTCAACTATTCAAACATTTTCTTGCCAGTATCGGAATTTAACTGACCAAATTCCAGAGAACGGCATTAACGCTGGACCTGTGTGGCGGTATAGCGCTCGGGAGTCGGATTGACTCCGTGTTTACCCGTGTTCAATTCCTGAGTATGGCTAAAATCTTCATCTTGGGGACGTTTAGTTCGTTATTGTTCTAAATCAAATGACTGTTGCAATTTTCAAAACTTTGAAGTAGGTTTGATGTCAAGAATATGTTAACAGCTGTGTCATCAATCGCCATTCGGTGCTTTTAAATTTGTTTTTTAATGGTAACGAAGGTCTGTGAAGTTTATATTTGGTTCCGTCATTTTACCAAAACCGTCAACCGAATAGATCCTTATTGTTCGTTACATAGACATAATGGCTGTGACTGTTTACATCCTAGCCCACGAAAGGAATGATAAAGCCTTGACCTTTAATAAGAGTTGATCTTTGCACCAAAACTTATGTCAAACTTGCTTTGATGATCCAAAAGGTACCAAATATATCTTATACATTTATAGTTTGAAACAATGATATATGACTTATTTAAAGGTGTCATTGGGTTCGTAGTAGAAGAGCGCCGTTTAAATGTTGCACTTGTCTTAAAGGAGGTCGAACGCCGAATAATAATTTTACATTTTTAAATACCATTTGCAAATTAAATTTATTTTCAGAGCGTTATAGCTTTCTGTCGTAGGGAAGAAAACAATGAACATAAATGGAATTATTATCAGCCCACATTAAAGGAGACTAGAATAGGTGATAAAATTAGTACCATTTCGTAAACAGGTACTTATAACATAATATAAATGTCAAGTTAAAACACCAGAGTGTATTTTTGTATCTGTATTTATTTATCACTGTACAAGTTCCTCATAGGGGCATTTCCTTCAGAACAGAGCATTTTATGTTTCTTTTGTTGTTGTTGTTGTTGTTGTTGTTGTTGGCAGTGCCTGATTAATAACAGGAAGTTTTGGGGTTCTTTGGCATACACACACTAAATAACTTGCCTTCATTGTTCTGTATAAAATTAACAGGTTACAACGCTGGAGTAGGCACTTTGGGCCTTTTGAAAAACCGTTTCATTGAAATACATTCTCGCTGCTAAAAGAAAACAGTAAAAAGGTGGGATCCATCTCTGGTATGCGAGAACGAACGAGACGCCAAATTTTAGTGGTAGTGTTGCATGTTGAATTCTTGTGTGCAGTTATTACATACTACCAATAGCATGGACATGTCGTCTGATTTCAACAAGATAACAGCAATAAAATCTATGAAAATAAAAGCTCTACGGAGCACAGTACTGAGAACTGTTTTGGTGCAATTAGGCTATTTAGTATATGTATACAATTAATTGTGCTGCTTGAAAGCGCTAGAGTATGAATATTGGTTCACTATCGCCCAAAATACTTTTGGTCAATTTGGTTACAGCAATGAGCAGTCAAACTCACGTTTTCTGGCAGTGTCTTAATCATTGGACCACAAATTCGTCTGCTGCTTATTTTCTCTAAATGCCAGATAATATCTACTCCTGCATGTGTTGAACATGAAACGACAGTCACGAATATACCGGTTTCGTTGAAAAGGCGTGTATTACATTTATACAAGAAAGTGACAAAAGAGCAAAAAATAGTTTGTAAGAAAAATATATTGTTTGTTCATGCATTTCATGGTTATGACACCTATAGGTGCTACGTTCTGAAGATGAAAAAAGGTGTATGAATCGATAATGTTTGACTTATTATTCAGCCCGTCCCCCGTACACAACCTACACAGCACATGCGTCTCACCAAAATATTATTTTACCTGACATCCATAACTGGTCGTCACGTTAAAATTGTTAATGCCACGACTTTGTCCTTGCAAATATTTATTCTTCACGGTAAAAAGGTAAGTTTGTACCTTTTTATGAAGTCCAAAGACAATAATCAAATCTCCATAAATCAAACCCATTAAATGGGTCAAGCGGGGTCATCTTGAACCCTTCCATCATTGCGAAAGATTGTTTATGCCTTTGATACACAAAGCATATAAAACGTATAAACAAACATCAAAACAAATCAGACTTCAATGTAAAAGAAGATCTGAAATAATTACTTTAAAAATTAATAAACGAGTTGATAGATGTATCGATTTATATAAGATTTAAATTACTTCCTTTTATGAGCGTTTTGCAGCCTGGTGTAGTATAGAATTTCTCCAAAGGCAGCTAAAGTGTAGGCATTTAAATTTTGACAACAACAAAAACCATGATCGATATGATCCTGGTGTAATTTAAGAAGTCGAAAAATCCGGAGGTGTTCTCCCGCTGAGGCCATCTTTGTGTTTACTTTTTTTATCTTATTTTGGTTGATTCGGATGATGCATTTAAAATCCTATCAATCAATGATTTTTTTTCTTGCATTATTTCCATACAACTGTTTTTTTTTATTTTCTGTAATCTATACTCTATGATTAAATATAGTCAAATCTGATCAAAATGGAGATTTGCAATAATTGTGTTTTATGTGTCAAATATAGGTAATACAAAGCGGTCCAGTTTTTTAAAATTTCATGAGGTAATATAAAGAATTTAATGTGTTCAAATGCCAAACAAAAAAGAAAAAACAGTGCAAAACTTAAAATAGAATGCAAAGTTAATGTAACTTCACTGCACTTTCCGCGGTATGGGTTTTATTTTTGCTGTGATAATATGTTGTGCTATATTAAAGAACCCCGCATCGAATATTTGTATATTATTTCAATTACTATATTACCCTATAACGGAGACATTGCATTAATTATTCAATGCCAAATTTTCATTCATATAAAATATGGCTAATTATTCATTTTTGAAACCATGCGAGCTATACACGCATAAGAGCCTGTACTCCCTAGTTTGTTCATTTTATTCTATCCGACTATAGGTTTACATAATTTGAATATCTTGAAAGGAATAGTTTCCCTTTTTTGTAGATTGGTATTGTGAAATACATGTTTTAAGTTCTAAGTTACAAACTCGCTGACAGAGACTTTAGAATTCTTAACTAAGTTGGAAAACGTCTTAATCTTGGGGGTTAATGGATGCATATTTTATTCTAACTCTGCTCACGACACAGCATAGCATGAATTAATCCACTACAAATTATACAATTATGATTAATTTAAGATGGTATAACATGGAATAATAATAGAAAATGATTTATAGTTTTACACTTGCAAAATTTGTCCTTTACTCATATGAACTTATAAAACTTCCGAAAAAGTTTCAAATAAAATAAACAGTTTTGATTTAAATATAAGGGTTGTTTAATTAAGGTGTTAACATAAGTTCATTAAGAACATGTACCTAATTAAGAAAATCTTATTGTTTAATAAAATAGTTGAGCATTATTTGATTCTTCAAATTTCTTAATTTATAAAGCAGGAATACAATTTCTGCTATCTTAATTACACAGAAATAAAACAATAAAGGTGTATTTTATAATATTATAAAAGGACAATGCATTTCTCACCAACAGAGGATTGTGCTTATTTCAAACAGAAAATGAGATTATATCTCTCTTCCAGTCAGTTTAAATGCTAGTGTGCCTTTAACTGAAGATGCTTCTACAGAAACGTCCGATAATCCGACTGTTGAAAATTGTCAAGTAATCTAATAGTAAACATCAACAATATATAGACGATTTTATAGGCCTTTATTGAATAAACAAGATATAGATATCCAGCTATTTGTCCGGACTGTTTGAATAGCAGTGATATTAGGGTAAATAGTTCGATGTTTACAATAGAATAAAATGCGTAAGTGAGATTTGGAGTAACTGCAAAATTACAGACCTTTACCCCTTTTTTCGTTAAAGCCTTTACGAGCGTCTGGCTTTTGTCGTCTAACCAATAGGCGTGCTTGCGATAAGTGTCACCGCCTCCGATACACTACTGCGCATGTCAATCATAATCAGATTGGCCAATCATATTAGGGCTAATGGTGACATCTATCATAATGACGTTAGTTGTCTCGCAGTTAAAGTCGGAAAATTCTCTCAGTGTACATGAATTAGTCTATGGATCGTGATGTGAAAATTTTGCAAGTGAAGTCTATATTGACTGTATACATAAGTGAGTGAATCTTGTTTGTGTTGGTAATGAAGTAGTTACACATCAGGATAAAAAAACTTCTCAATAATAGTGATCGGTGATATTAGACTGAGTAAATGATTCTCCAAGGTACGGATGTAAGCAGAGACAACCCGGATCACAACATGGCGATGACTGCGGCATCTAGTTCCGGATTGTACCTAGGTTCGAGCTCCCCGACTGGACATAGTGGCTCCCCTGTGGATTTTAATTACCCGGCATCTCAGTCCATGCCTTATATACACAGAGACTTTGGTGAAATGAAATACATGCCGCCACAGCATCATCAAAATGGACATGGACATTTAAATCATTATGCTCACAACCCATGGAGTTCGATACCTACAGATATGGGTCCGTGGTCCAACAGCGGAATGGGCTCACACTTGCACAACCCACACCCCGATATGAGGGATATTAAACCTGGTCTACAAAATCAAGATTTGAGCAGTGCAGGGAGTACGTTACATCATCGACCCCCTCAGCACATGCATTCCCCGCAGGGATGGCACTCCCCTGTTACACCGACACACCTAAACCTGAACGGTAATGGGCATCAGCTCCAGCACCCGGGGTACGGTCTTCCTGGCATGAATGGCATGCTCTCACCCGCTCACCAGATACACCCGTCACTCAGGGATCATGACCCCTCAGATCTTGACGGCGGTCCCCACACCCCATCGGACGAGGACGCACCATCATCTGATGATTTAGAAGTGTTTGCTAAACAATTTAAACAGAGAAGAATAAAGTTGGGATTTACCCAGGCGGATGTAGGATTAGCACTTGGAACTCTATACGGTAATGTTTTTAGTCAAACAACCATTTGTAGATTTGAGGCATTGCAGCTTAGTTTT
Organism: Mercenaria mercenaria; assembly: GCF_021730395.1. NCBI lineage: Eukaryota > Metazoa > Mollusca > Bivalvia > Venerida > Veneridae > Mercenaria > Mercenaria mercenaria. Next base: position 8,044,012 of record NC_069364.1, read on the forward strand.
AAGAACATGTGTAAATTGAAACCCCTCCTTCAAAAGTGGCTTGAAGAAGCGGACAATTCGACAGGGTCAACTACTAGTATAGACAAAATAGCCGCGCAGGGCCGAAAACGTAAAAAGCGGACAAGTATTGAAGTGACTGTTAAGGGAGCCCTTGAGAGCCACTTTCTCAAACAGCCCAAGCCTCAGGCACAGGAAATATCGCAGTTAGCGGACTCTCTACAACTAGAGAAAGAAGTGGTTCGGGTTTGGTTTTGTAATAGGCGCCAAAAAGAAAAACGTATGACCCCAGCTGCTCAGTTGGGTCCAAATGGAGAGCTTTTAGGAATGTCAGATAGTGAACAAAACGATAATTCGCCACCTCAGAGACATGATATGAAAATGGGCAATATAAACTCGGACTCATGTAGCCCCATACAACAGGGCGGGGGCTCCGGTGACTCTGGGGTTTTGAACCTCGGTGGTATGGGTATGCCCTCTCTCGCGTCCTTAACCTCTCACAACTCAATGCCCACTAGTAGTGGGGGACACATTGTATCTATGTCAATGTCACACCTCCAGTCGCCGGTCTCACACCACCACTATCAGCAACCCCCGGGACATTGACATCGCGGCGTCACAAAAATTAAAGAAACAAACTTACCAGGTGACGTCCGAGTTCTAAGCAATGGATACCCTCATAACAGTGAGCCTGTGATTCTCGGAAAGGGGAAGGACGCGGCGGATTGGATCAGATACTGAAGTGACGTCATTGACGTAAACGCAGACGGCCAGTTTTGGTGGCTTATGTTTTGTAATTTATTATCATACTGTGAAAAAACTGAATGTCGTTGAACGGGAAAATGTATCTCAGACAGAAGTTCGTAAGTTTTATGTATGTTACAACAAAATCGTCAAAAGTGCTTCATTCTTTTGCCTTACTCGCGGTTTTCACACTCCTATGACCATATTTCAAAGTTGATGGCCCACATTATGGAATGTTTTACTTTCTTTTTCCTACTTTGTTTAAAAGTTAGAGAAATGAGTTGCCTTTTTTCACGAAATATAAAAAAAATATTTTGGAACAGCGAGTTATTTTTGTCGTCTGCTTTGAAATCAAAATTTCTGCTTGCAGGAATAACAGATATAATTAGCAAAGGGCAATTTTTCCCTATCAAGATGTTTTGATTTCTTGATCATTTAATAATACACGATGAGGCCAAGCATCTGTCGGGGTGTTTCGCTTCTCAGTTTTTCTAGTGTAACAGCGATACGCCATGATTTAATTTATATCAATTTTACAGTGTTATAGTGTCACATATGCGCCTAATGGACACAGAAATATTACTGCCCCGTTAAATTTTATTTAAGCATCGGTCATGCGTTACAGACTTTGGAAGGTTATAAATGATGCTGGTAATTTATATTAAAGAATGCTTTTGAGAAAGTAGAAATTGCTACACGCGTTATACCTACCTTTAATATACGCATCACCAGGGCAAATGACGGTGTTTTAAAGAAAACGGTCTCATATCCAAAGTTTCAAGTTTAAATTAATTTTACAGATAACAAAAGGGTTATTTTGAAACCCTAGAATGTGCAGTCAGGCTTACATTTTTTTCACCAGCTAAGATAGATTATGTGAAATATAGTTTGTTCAACCCGTGACAATCTTGTTTTGCTTTCTACGTCTGAAATTAAATTTACACTCGAGTTTATGTGGTCTAGTTTCTTCTTAATTTGATATATACCAAAACGTTGTTATTATATGGAAGTAATGTAATAATAATTACACAAAAAATGATTTTTTTTTTGGCGAAGGAATTATGGCCAGCTTGCGGGAACCACCAGATCAGAATTAAGTAATATTATATGTAGAAAATTTATATTTATGAGTCATTGTTGTATGTATGTGCTACGAGATTTTTTTATGAATGATAATATTTTTTCCAGATTTTTTTCTCTTCATTTAATAATGCATATTGTTATTTATTTGATTTGTTAGATCGATATATTGACGCAGTATTCAGTGCAACGTATGTTCCTTACTATTCTAAAGGATTAAAGCAAAAGTAGTGTATGTGAATAAAACTTTAGATACAGATGAAACAATTTATTTTCAACCAGTAAAGTACAGTTCAGATTTTTTTTACCTTCGTACAAGATTGATTTAAACCGCCGTTTTGTGATGTCAACTTTAATATGTCATCTTATTTTTGCAATTTATTTTCTCAGTTCATTCCTTTTTTCCTTATTTGATAGAAAACAGCCGTTTCAGCGAGTTATTTTTTTTTTCAAATGCAAGTCATGACAAAAACTGTCTAATCAACAAATACACTAAACACATCTTTATATTAGGAAAACCTGGCTGTGAAACGAACTTAAAAATATACTGAAAAATGTTGTTATCCTGCTGTATCGCTGTATGATTAATTGCTTATAAAGGTTTCCTGCCACTTACATACTTATTGCAGAAAAATGAAGGTCGCGCTATAATGATGAGAAATTAGGACAGAATTGTTTAATTACTTTTTCGTTGTACAGTGACTTTGAGATAGATTTTTTGTAAGGTTTTATCCCTACATCGAGGCAAAGATTTATGGGAAGTAGCACCACAAAACTGGTTTATAGTAAAACTTCAATTTATTTCCGCGTCCAGGTTGATTTTATGATGTAAAACTCTTTGTTTTCCCACAACTTCATTTCAGAAAGAAAAAAAATCGGGCAAAAGGTACAATATAATGATTCAGAAAATTTATTTCAAAAGCTTACATCTTTTTTCTACTGACAAATGTTAAATATCATAATGTGTATTTCAAGATTTTTCAACATGTCCCATGCACGAGTGATACACTTTGTTCAAACAAGACAAAATTTCTTTATTTATATATGAAGTAATAAACGCCTCTCTCTTATCTTTATGATCTTTATACTTAATAACGCTATGGAGTAGTTTTTTTTATTCAGTCAATATTTGAATGCGTAAAAAAATTGTAAACTGTTGTGCCATGATTGTTTTTATTTCTGTTAAGAAGGAATGTAACTTACAATTAAAAGAGTATACTTTTTATGCGGAGAAAGTGAAAATAGACCTTGAAAACAATGAAGAATACCTGTTATTTCTTTATTATTATTTATTTACAAATTTTGTAAATGTAGATGTATATTATTCTTTTATTATTTATCATTGAGAAAATTAAGTGCCATGTTTTTTTCATTCGTCCGTTACACATGTATTAAATTAATCTTATAATTTTATTTAATAGTTACGTCTTCGAGAAATGATTTATTTCTTCTTCTTTTTTTTGATTGATTTGCAATATTTAGATATGAACTCTTTTCTATTTACTTCAGTTTTTTAACTTTAGAATTATTGTGAAATACTACAGTTTAGGATCTCCAAAAAATCGGCATGCGAGTTCTCTCATTTTCCTTTGTACCGGTCATTCATCTTTAAGTATTTTTATCCCTCTTCCCCTTGAAATTCTCACCAAAAATAATAAGATAAGATAAGATAATAAGCAGCACAGTATTTCTGTTCGCTTATACAATTTTTTTTCTACCCGTCATATGAATTTTTTTTAAAATTAAATTTTCTGTACGAATGACCAGAAATGTTACATGTTCGTTCAGGTCGTTGAAAGGGAAATCGCCGACAACATTTTCATTGTAAATCATAATTGTACTTATAAGCATTGTATGGAGAGATGATTTTCGTAATTGCTCAGTTTTTTCTCCTTCATTTATGTGCATATTTCAATGTGTCTGTGTTTTTAAAAAAAATCACTGATTACGAGCCTGGTTGATTTTATATTGTTTTAACATAGTTGCCATTCGATATATGTGGAAAATTAATAAACAAATGATCTGCAGAACTCTCATTTCTTCTCTATGTTGTTTTATTACATGTTTTTCAATGAATGGTTGAAATATTATCTAATGAAAAATATATTCTGTTTCTTTTTTTCTGTAAACATACCAGAGATATTTGAATGTAGAACAAAATGCTCAGCCCCTCACCCCCGGGCTCCCCCCTCCCATCCCCTGCTCGATATCGCAGCTAATTTTACAGTGAAAATACAGAATATATTTTTCACTGCTACAAAAACTACATTAATGGGTAAAATTAGTTAAAAATATAGAAAAGACAGGAAATAGAAATAATATTTGACACTGTGTGCTACAAAGGATACCCATTTTTTGCTACTTAAGAACAAAGTATTCTTCATTCATGTACATCAGATCCGACATTTTCACACTATGCCACTCCTGAAAATAGTGCGTCTGGTGTTTACGTCGTGAAGATATTTTAATCTTATTTAAGAAAAAACAAACAAATATCCTATACATCAGCAGTATTCCTTCAGCTATCATTAATACGAATAAAAATGATTGAATAGACTACCTACAAAATGTTGAAAAAAAATATTTTCAGACATCTTTCATAGTTCTGTGTTTTCAATTTAAAAATGTTACACATCACTTCATTTTGTTGAGAATTAATTAAATATTTGGACCCTGCTTAATTCTGTTATAGAAATGCCTCTTACACAAGTGCGAAGTCTCTTAATTAGTAAATATTACATTTCATTTATGCAACAAAATGAGTAACTATGGATGTACTTCTAATTTGCATAGTTTTTGGAAGCGTTACCTTACATTTCAAAACATGTTTCGTGCATTGGTTTTATTACAGATCATTCTAGATAGATAAAATGCCCTGCATTTATGTAGGTTTTCATTTAAGGACATTTAATGATTGAAAAGACCCGAATGGTTTGATTGGGATGGCATTTAAGACTCTTTTAGATTATTTAAGAGCCGAGAAATTGGTTCCTTTATTGGCTAATTGAAAGTCTAACAGAGTTTTTGAACGTTTGAAAAAAAAAAAAGACGAGCGGGAAGATATCGCAATTATGAAAGTTCTATTATTGACCACGTTCTTGAAATCTGTTGCCTGATAAGAAGTCCATTGGTGATTAGATTCAATCGTTAACCCTTAGCCTGCTGGCGGCATATGGTTCTGCCTTTTCGACCAGTGCAGACCAAGATCAGCCTGCACATCCGTGCAGTCTGATCATGGTCTGCACTGTTCGCTATTCAGTCAGTAAATTTTAAGTAAACACCCCTTCAAATGATAAATATTACTGCCCATATTGGAAGATGGACCAGTCCATTATAGAAATTTAGCATGGTAAGGGTTAAATGTCGTATTAGTTTATATTGATGATATTGAGTTGTACACTGGTTTAATTTCATTATTCCTACACTATATTCAACCGCTGGATTATTCAGCTATTCTCTTTGAATCTGCAGATACTATCTATCAACTGTTGGTTTAGTGTTTAGCAAAAGGTAGCTGAAATGTCACGATTAAAACGGCCATCTGTTTTAGAGTGCAGTTTTACTGTAAAGAAAAAAAAAACAACTTCTTGTCTGTATTAGAAGAAAATGCATCTTGATTCTGAGTAAGCTTAAAAAGCTGACTGAAACTGAAAAAAAAAATGGAAGTTATGGACCTTTTTAACCTGACTATTCACACTTTCTGATAAACTTTGTTACTGAAGGGGCAGCCAGTGTCGCTACTACAGTCAAATTTTAAACGGAATTAAATTCTCCAAGACAGATATCGTTGAACTATCACCGGCAGACGAAGTTATAGATCTGTTACCCAATACACAAAGAGTTTGACAGTTAATTGTCACGATGGGTCCAGATAAGATAACGGATTAGGGACCCCGTCTGCTGTCTTGACACCTAGAGTCCCCGCGGCGTTAACATACAACGCAGCTCTACATGTTCACAATACACAACCCTGTTTTACTGTGTCAGATACATGTCAATGTAATATCTATACTAGCTGTTTTCGCGTGAGAAATCTGGTTGTTATTTGAAACAAATGGCCAATATATGTCGAATGCAGTATCGCTCGAGACATATCGATAATCGTTTAAATTGTACGATAAATCATTTAAAATAATGATCAAGATCCAGTACCGTGAAAACTACTTAGTTTTTGTCATGTAATTTATACAATTCAAATATGAATTGAAATTAATATTTATTCATTGATCATTAACTGAACTAAATGATTTTTATTTGATAAAATATTTGTGTTGCATTTTAAGTTAGAAATATGCGTGTATTCTCTAATGTGTAATCAGAATCAGAAGAAAACATTTATTTCTAATTAAGCCGGCATCATTTGCATTACAAAATAAGGAAACTATTTTAAATAAATAAAGTACGTGCGTATTTAGCGATCAAAATACCCCCGAATAGTGTAGTCTTACTCTACCACATTTTCCACTCCCTCGCATATTCTGTTATTGATTTTCAGTAACTTAATTTTACTTTTTGCAATATTAAAATGTCACATATTTTCAAGAAAAAAAAATCTTATTTTAAAGACGAAAATCTTACTTTTAAAACGAAATTCAAAAGCAATTATATTTTCATAAAGTCTTGAATTTAATATGGCCATGTTTTGTGGCTTTAAACATAGTTATTTTATTTAATAATAAACCACGGAAATTCCAAGTTTTTTTCTGATATTATATGTGCTATGTATCACTGTCTAATATAGTTTCCCTTCTCACTGTATTTAGCCATAATCTGTTTAAAAGAAAAATAATTTTCCACTTTGATAAAACATTAAGGATTACTTGAAAATAAGGGTGGCATATATCTGATATAGTCACAGAGAAAAATATCAAATATATTTTTCAGTTAATTTGTAAATTTTCATTAAAACATGAAATCAAAAGAAAACTCAAAGTCGCTTTCGTCTAATTATTTGGCCGTCTCACGGTGAATTACACTGAAGCAAACGGAATACGGACAAACTTATCCCCGGACAAAGTACCCACCTACCCTCCCCCCCCCCTCCCCTCAATGTAATCTAGTTGTACAGAATCCCTCATTGGTATTTTTTTCAAGTAAATAAAAAATGACTTCATTCCTTTTAAAAATGCATGATTACCATCTCAAAAATTGCAAGCTTTATCTTCTATATATATTTTTTTTTTAATTTGATAATTTCTACTGAACAAAACCAAGGACAGGTAAATTGGTATTTTTGTCCGTTTTGATCAAATTTAGAAGGGGCGAGGGTTGTTCAGGGTGGGAGGGATTTTGTCTTACATTCGAAACAAACAAATATCCTTGAAATTTGAAACACTTCTTTATTATTATATATTTTCTAAATAAGTGAATTGAATGATTCGTCCATGCAACGGTAATGAAGTTATGTGGGTGATATTTTGTCCTGCTATACAAATGAGCAAAAGGGTAAAGATAACTTCCGGTTGTAGACCAGAAATAGTGCTCGTGCACGTGCACGTATCTACACTCCTTCTGTAACATTCAAACGATCAAAATCACACAAAAGAGTTACAGTAGCTTTTATCCCTTCATTATATACCAAATGAGTATGCTGTATGCAAATGTGAGTGTAACGTAACTGTTGATAATGTAAATGTAACACAGGGTTAGAAAAGAATCAACAAAAAAAAAAACAAAACGTTATACAATAAAACATATTCTTGTATACACGCATATTAAATACATCCCACTCTTGATTCGGTCTCTTTTGAAATAGGTATGAAATGTGGTTTGATAATGGATTTAGAGCGTATCTGAATCTTTCAAAATTATTTTCTTGTTTCTTTTTTTTTGTTGTTGTTGTATAAAAAACATTTTAAATAGGAAGCGCGATCATGTTTCTGTTCCTTGTCTACGTAATAATATCTTAAAGTTATGTAGTTTTTGTTTTTAACCGGTGATACTTTCGTTTGTCCTCAGTTTAAAACATTAAATAAGATCTAAGTACATGTAAAACATAGTTTAATTGATGAAATCCTACACATGTAAGAAGTAACATGTCATTTAATTATAATTTGTTATTAAAGACTTATGGAAAAACTAAATTAATTACATTTCCCACTAACAAAAACAGATCTGATCCTACATAAACTGGTCTGCTGTTGACTGATGGTTGTGTTGGTGGTGATGGTGGTAGTGCTGCTGAAGATGATGACTTATAATAATAACAATGATGATGATGATGATTATGATGATGATATCACTATTAACGATGATGATATAATTCTGATGATGCAATAGCTGCTGATGAAGATTAATAATAATGATAATGATAATGACAATGATGATGATGATGATTTTACAAGTAATGATGATATGATTCTGATGATGCTATAGTTGCTGGTGATGCTGCTGATGATTAATGTTGGTGTTATCATAATAACGCTGATGTTTACAAAAACGATAACATTGTTAGTGATAATTATAATAACAGTGTATGTAATGATAATTTGAGGTAATAATAACAATAATAATGACAGATGATGAAATCATGATAATTGTTTTATGATAAAGAAGACTAAAGCCATAATTGAACGATACAGTCAAGAAGTTGTAGTTGAATAAATTTTACGGTTATTAAACGTCAAAAGTTTTGTTTCAAAAGATCTATTTCATTCCTAAAATCTTTTTTTTTCCGAACATAGTTATCATGTCTGTAAATTTCTGAAGACAATTTAACTTTACTTCATCTGACATTTATTTCAAAATCGAAAATAGCAAACAATGCGTATTGCACATAGGCTGCCTAGCAATGGTTAAACACACATTAACTTTAATTCATTTTGATGAAAAATGCTTCTGTGAAATAAAAAGTGCACGCTGATTAATCAACAGGATAATTAATGACAAAAACTTCACGAATCAAAATGGTAAAAAAACGAGAAATAGCCGTGCAGTGTTTGTGTGAAGTACTGCGCTTTCAAATTAAACGAGTTGCAATTGTTTTCATTTTGATCGTCTTTGCGATTTGATGTGATTTCAGTTATATGTAGAGAAGACAACTAAAAGAAATATTAGAAAATATATACACACTAGTATGTTTATTTATCAGTTCACGATAAAAGGTCGCCTTGCGCAACAATGTAGAGTTATAATGCAGCTGTGAAGATTCTATTTTTTTTTTAGTTCAGGTGCAAGATACCTTTACAAGTATATATTCTCTTGCACTGGGAAAACCACTTTAAGTAAAATCTTTAAAATTCTGATTTTTTTTTTTTACCGGATGGCACATATTCGCAATGAGATACAGAGTGGCGCCTGTTTTATAATTGTAAAGACATTCGCAGCGGCTTTAACAACCCATCTGTCTGAAATGAGCGTTAGAATTTTGGCCTGTGGGTTGAGGGAGTGAGTGTGTTTGTCTGGATCACCAAGACGGTTCACGTTCGATTCTAGATTTATTGCAATCGTACGTAGACTACGCTGAATACAGTATAACAATATGTGTTACTGTTGTATTTTTCATACGGTATAATTGTTTGACAAGAACTGAGACAAGATGCAAATTTTAATGATTTTCACAAGTTACTTGACATTTCTTATAATGCAAAAAGCAAATATGTATCATAACTATAGCTATATCGAACTTATCTAATGTTTTATAATACAAAGAGGAAACTACGAGTGTATAATTTGTTGCGGACAGACCAAACGTGTGAAACGTGTGCATCTAAATAAGACGTCCCGTCGTAATCACGTCCATGAAATCGGAATTTATTTTTAACATATATTCTCAGAAAATTGGCAACGGAACATGAATTTGTATTGAACACTTTCGTATCTTAATAGCCGCCTGGTCGATAATCACTCTAACTGCGAAGTCTCCCTTTCATTTGCATGATAATCAGCCTAGATTGATACTTGATAGCTCTATGTAGAAATCCGAGCGTTTTCATGCTTTATTGAAACTAATTTACGGGAAAAATCCGCATCCTTTACACAAAAACAACAAGTGCCCCTGTAATTAAGTTAATTACAACCATAATCCGGCCAATGATAGCGCTTTTGAAACGGCTGGAAATGGTCTGAAGCTATCGCCCTTTGAATTTCCGTACTCTGCAGCGCTTTATGATACAAAATAATAGTAATTTAGTAGTTGAATGATTGTTATTGAAGAGAAAAAATGGAAAACCACCACAACAACAACGAATATTACGTCTTAACTTAGATTTATCAAAAGTTATTTTAAAAGACTTCTTGCCTGGACATATATACACACGAAACAGTACATGTAAATGAATGCACCTGCCTTATTATCTCGTTCTTTAGAATAAAATTTAAGCAACAGTAGCAACAGCAACAGTATCATTATATTTTCATAAGCATCATCATCATTGTCGTCATCATCAGCAGCAGCGGCGACAACAACAGCAGTAGCAGCAGCAGCAAGAACAACAACAACAATATCAACAACAACAACAATTACAATAACAAAAGGTTGACATTTCAACAGCTACTGATTTAAAAAAACAGCTAACCATAAAATTGTGATGTTGTAAATGAGAGTATTTTATCAAATAGTTCAATAAGATATTTCCACCCTAGACTACACAAGTGCGTGGGAGAACAGAAAATAAAATACAAGCTGTAAATTAATCCTTGCACAATCGTTCTAAACACAGACACAAAAATAATATTATACACCCAGTTTCTTCAAACCAATTATATTTTCATGAGAAGAAGAGAACCAGTTTTTAAACCTACTGATTTTTCTTCGTTTGAATTTGTCACTTAAAATCAAATACTTTATGTAATGTTCAGACTTGTTTATTTGATTTTATGGAAATCTTGCAACATAAAACGTCTACATGAACACTATATGGGTGGTGCAGAAAAAGGGATCAACACACTTCGTTACCGTCATTACTGTGTACGTCTGCTGTCTGCAACACGTCGTGACGTCATTTGGCACTGCATTTTTCGTTGATCTGTTTATATTTCTTAACAAATGGAATACTGATTCTTACTTTTCAACACCCAGAAGCCATTAAAAAGTTCTATATAAAATGTTAGATTTTATCTTTAAAACCTACAAGTTTATACAGGCTGTAGCTAGATGCACACATTCCCGACAAATTATCGAGTTATCATGTTTCAAATTTGAAGATATTTGATATGAGTAGAACGTTAGATCACCCTAACATCTGCAAATAGGTATAGTAATTAGATCAACCCGAAATTGACGATGTCTGCCCACCCGGGGTAAAAATGTATCTTCTATGTAAGGAGTATCAGCAGGGACAAAAGTATAGTTAAAATACAGGTTTTTAATTTACTGTCTATTTATAGGGAGTTATGGAATCTGGAACTGCTTCTATAAAAACAATGCAAGATATATGAATTAAAAAAGTACATGGAAACTCACTGCAGGTCAAGTACAAATGTTTAATTTTTGTTTAACAAAAACGCTGAATAACTGGAATCGTAAGTAACATGTAAATTCAGCACTACTGGTCCCAGTGAACTAGAGTACGAGTTCCGGCATTGTTTTTTTAGATATGTGACCCGAGAAGCGGCTTACCTGATGTTATGACCCAGTGCAGTCTACAGTACAGTGCTGTCGATGACGAAGTGCGTCCATGACCCAGTAGTCTTTATTAGCCAGTGCAGTTTATGCCCCAGTGCAGTCTCAGTGCAGTATATGACCCAGTAGAGTCTATGACCCAGCGCAGTCTATGACCCAGTGTATTTTATGAACATGCAAATCTAAGACCAGTGTAATTTATGACCCATGTCAGTCTATGACCAGCGCAGTTTTTGACCCAGTATTAATGACACAGTCCAGTTATGACCCGTCAGTGTAAATTTGTATGACCGAAGCGCGTCCTATGACCCAGTGTTTTATGACCCAGTGCAGTCTATGACCCAGCGCAGTTTATGACCCAGTGTATTTAATGACACAGTCCAATCTATGACCCAGTGCAGTCTATGATCCATTGCAGTTTATGTCCCTGTGCAGTCTATGGCCCAGTCCAGTCTATGACCCAGTACAGACTATGACTCGTGCAGCCTATGACCCTGTGCAGTTTATGAGCCAGTGCAGTCTATCACCCAGTCTAGTTTATGACCCAGTGCAGTCTATGACCCTGTGCAGTCTATGACTCTGATCAGTCTATAACCCGGTGCAGTCTAAAACCCTGTGCAGTCTATGACCCAGTGCAGTCCAAGACTCAGTGCAGTCTATGACCCAGTGCAGTCTAAAACCCAGTGCAGTCTATGACTCGTGCAACCTATGACCCTGAGAAGTTTATGACCCAGTGCAGTCTATGACCCAGTGCAGTCTATGATCCAGTGCAGTTTATGACCCAGTGCAGTCTATGACCCCGTGCAGTCTATGACCCTGAGCAGTCTATGACCCAGTGCAGTCTAAGACCTAGAGCAGTCCATGACCCGGTGCAGCATATGACCATGTGCAGTCAATGACCCAGTGCAGTTCATGACCCAATGCAGTCTAAGACCCTGTGCAGCCAATGACCCAGTGCAGTTCATGACCAAATGCAGTCTAAGACCCTGTGCAGTCTTTGACCCAGTGCAGTCTAAGACCCATTGAGCTCTGTCCAAGACAGTACACCATAGCTTCATAACATAAAAGTTTGACAGGTATATAGAATGCAATATTGTCAGTCTGCCCATATGCCATTTAACTTGGCAGATATATCAGGTGTTTTAGAAACATACGAAACTGAGCTGTAAAAGTTAAGAGGTGTTTTGTCTTGTCATTTAGACGATTTCGTCTGAATATGATTACATCTTGTCCATTTCCTGTCCATTCTTAGATAGTGTGCTTCCACAATCCGTCTGTGGTTAAGTTCAGAGCTCTGGTTTCTGTTTATGTCCTCTTAATATTGTTCTTCTCAAACTCTTCTCCGCTATGGTGTCGCCTAAACGCACAAAAAATACTACCCGTCAGCCGAGCTGCAGCCAAACTCTGTTCGCGTTTTTGATTTTAACCCTAAAATGAGCAGGAGCTCCCTAAAGAAACACATTCTATGGAACTAAATATCATGTAATTCCTGGACAATAGCTACGGTTTTTTTTTTCTATGAATGCTGCAATATTTTTATGCAATAATTCAGCTTCGCTAAAATGTTTTGAATTCTTTCAGTCTCATGCATTCCTAGCGCATCGAAATTATTATCAAGGATCGTATCTTCACATTAAGATTATATGTGACAGATGAAAACGTTTATTTTTTTGTTACATACATTAGGAAGAAGTAATGCATCTGAATACATGCGTAACGGTTACTGCAACCTGTTACACTGTCTACAACAAAACGTTCAATTAAGTTTTGCTACAATATTTACTCTCAATCTGGTACTTTCAACCTCACTAGATATGTATATACTAGTCTAGATTTAACGTCGTTTTGCACACATATACCTATTAGTATAACTTAATATTGTGCAAAAAATAATTTTTATCCAAAGACGAATTTACCGCTTCACCACACGTATATGCAGGGGGACTGACGATATTACTTAATTGCATGGATTGGGGATGTAACTCGTGGCCTCTGTATCCGTAGCAAGAAGCTAGTGGAAAAGAACACGCTGGAGGAAGACTGGAAGAAACCAGAGAGATTGGACTTGTGAAATTGAACCAGTCGGGGAGGGGGTGTAGAGTTGTGAAATGGAACCAGTCGAAGGGGTTAGACTTGTAGAATGGGCTCGACCGGAGGGGATGAGGGTACAATTGCGGTAGGAAAACAAAGACAAAAGTGTAATATAGGTGAAAAGACCCGCCGTCGAGACAGAGATGTTCTATTTAATTAGACAGATATGGGGAGGCATTCGATTAATCCTTCAATGGAATAACTCCAAATGGACACTATTTCACACGTAAAGACCCAAGGGAGCCGTACATTTTTGGAGATTATTGAGCGCCTATGCGTTCTCTTGTGGCAGAAATAATCGCTTCAATTAGATTCCATTATAAGGCTTGATGATCTGTACTGATATCGACTTGGAAACTTTGGAATTCTCTCTGCAGAATGCTACAGGTTTTCTAGGAGGTGCAATTTAGTGGTCGCTGATCGTAGAAATTCCACATCGCTTTCCCGATAAAAGGGAGAGGGGGAGTCTTAATTTACAATAATTGACATAAATGGTGATGAAAATTGCGAAATGGGGTTGATATAATTTGCTGGGAAATTTATTGTGATATTTTATGTGATAGCGAATTCGCTTGACGCATTTGAATGCCACGATAGTGCACAAAATACATAGTATAGTACATGTGTAACATTTCATAGTGCTGTAAGTAAAGGTTTAGTGGATACATCTTTAAGAATGGATACAGAAAGAAGCAGACATGCTCAACCCTGTTCAATCTCATTAAGCAGACGATTTTGCAATGCTCTGATTTCTTAGTACTAGTACTTTTCCGGGTGAGGTAGCTATTATGCTATCTGAGAAAATTGATACTTTTAGAGACAGTGTTATGAATAAGAAATCATAAACGAGTGTTTAGAAAACCAAAATGGAAGCATAAAATCACTGGCTCATGTCTAAATGGCCATATATTTTAAACATTATTGTGCAGATGTAATGATAAGTGGTGAAAGAAATCGTTTAGTCACGGTAAAGTTAAATTTAGTGCTCCGTAGATCTTCTCTAGGGATAAAATTTCTCCTGCAGTAACTTTCTACATACTTTATGTTGTTATAAATAAATAAATGTTAGCTATTAGTGCTGAAACTTGGTATATAATAGTAGACAAAAAAGAACGGACACCCAGAAACTACTCACGGCAATGCACATGCGTTTGAACGCCTACGTAGTTTTAAATAAAATACATCGATACACTAGTACATAAAAGATTGATAGTATTGCCTGTTTCAACTTGTAGAAAACTCACTTAGAGATAAAAATACATTCGTTCATTGTACGTTGTGAATTTTATTTTGCCCAGTAATGCGTCAAATGTGATTTGTGTTGTTTTTTTTCAGGAAGAAATAAAGTTTTATAGGTTATGGAAAAAACAACAACAACAACAGCATTGGTTTCAAAATAAAGAGATTGTTGTTGTATGTATTCATGTTATTAAAGTATTGTGAAACACTATATTTCGTGTTAAACTTTGTAAAAAAGCTTAGATGTCATACCAAAAAAAGTGTCAGGTCATATTGTAAGGAATCATATAGATATTAAGTTTGTATTTAAGTGATGTATACATCATCTAAACCAACAACTTGCGTGTTCCGTTCTCATTGCACATACACGAGTAATACTGTTACTGTAAATGAGATGTAAGATGTTATCAATGATAAACAAAACTGACACCATGTAAGGTTATATGAGCCGTGCCATGAGAAAACCAACATAGTGGCTTTGCGACCAGCATGGATCCAGACCAGCCTGCGCATCCGCGCAGTCTGGTCAGGATCCATGCTGTTCGCTTTCAAAGTCAATTACAATTAGAGAAACCGTTAGCGAACAGCATGGATCCTGACCAGACTGCGCGGATGCGCAGGCTGGTCTGGATCCATGCTGGTCGCAAAGCCACTATATTGGTTTTCTCATGGCACGGCTCAATTATAGTGAAAGTCATAACGCTTATTCAAAAACAATTCCAAGACGGAACAATCATATTCCAAAAACTCAGCCACCTTGAAGCAATAAATAAATAAATAAATAAATAAAACAAACAAAAAACAAACAAACAAAAACAAACTACACTATGTATGTATGGATATGTGAACACACAACACATGGGCAAAGCAGAGCGCTATAGAAGAACTAGACGAGACGGACAAATAAACACACGAAGGAACACAGCTGGGAACCGCACTGGAACAGTCCGTAGCAAAAGTAAGAATAAAAAGGAAAGATAACCATTCGTTTGTTGTTCGAAGAAAGTTACAGTATGGAAAAATCAATACAAAAAAATCCATGTCTAAACACAAAAAGTGTAAAATAGAATGCAGAATAAAACACCTAAACAACTTCATGCAGGAAAACAGATATGAATTCTTAAATCAAATTCTTCTTAATCCAAACACTACTTGTGAATTTTATCTTAAAACTAGTCAAAAATGCAATACTTGTATGTATCAGGGTTATATGGAGAAATGTGCACTTATCGAATATTTTGTATATTCGAAAGAATAAAGTTCAAAGTTCAGACTTCAACTCAGAAAGGTAAATGCAAATAATATGTCCATTTTGGTATGGTCTAAAAGAAGGAACACTCGAGTGTCGTTTTCTCTGTGACTCCAAAAATAAATACCATGTAGGCTCGTCTCTCCAAGTCTTTGCAAGGCATGTTTTTCTACGTCGCACAAATCTTCAATATTTTGTACTTTGTCTAAATCTTTTTTCAAATTTTAGCATATAAAATCTGTCAAAATTGTCTCTCAACATAACATAAACATACTACAGGTAATATGATCGTGACAAAATTGAAATTTCATTTCGTATTGATGGTACGTTTAGTTCAGCTTGTGTATTTTCGACATTAAAGACTGCTCTATCTCAATTTCACACTCGCTCAATGTATCCTATCCTCCCATCATTACACTGATTGTATCTATTGATTATTTAGATGAATTTTCTGCGCCGTATATTTAACCACTCAGCCGCGGAATAGACAACTTAGAGTGATGATTTTTTTTCTGCCACTTTAATACTGTTTTCACAACATCATTTTTTTGTGATGGGAAATTAAAAGAGAACGCTTTATCATTTGCTGTGTGAAAGTTTATAGAAAAGTCTGTTTTCGATTTTAGTGTTAGATAGGAGAGTTAAATTGGTACATTTACAATTATTAGGGGTTAGCTGGGTAAGGCGAGTGTAAGGAGGCTTTAAACAGATCCGAGTGACGCGGTGATTGTCCGTGGACTCTTGACAAGGTATATTATTTCTCAAAGAACTCGTCGTGCACACTCCAGATGTTTTAGGCTAAGCTGCCAATAACTTGCTCAAAAAGAATTATTCCTAGTGAGAAAAAGTGTGCAAAAGTTGCCGCGCTTACTGTTACGTTGATACCAATTAAAACAACCAAACAGATAAGAATTTAGTGGCGCGCATAATTTTCGCAGTCAAAAGTTCCGCACGTACGATCAAAAAAGAATATGTGCACGGACTTCAGAAGGAAGAGGAAAGTTCTCGTTTCAGTTTCAAGATACTGTTTCACTTTTCCCCAATTTTACCTAATTTTGGATTTTTCTGAAACATCGTTGACAAAACTATAAAAGTAAAAATAAAAAACTATGAAAGAAATAGTTTTATACTATCTTACAAAGAACAGGTAGGTCATTCGTAACTAAAAGTATCTTCATTTGATTGTGTGTGTGTGTGTTTTTTTGTAACATATACACAAAAAACTATTTGCAATCCGAGCAACAGGATGCGCGTTGATACTGCTGTGTTGTATAAAGATTTATTGTACAGATGCTCCTCAATATTAGAATACCCTCACCCATTAAGCAAGAGAAATAATATAACTTTCTCCTATTTAACTTATTATTAAGTATACAACATATAATCTTATATCATATAACATATCATTAGTCCCG
This sequence comes from Mercenaria mercenaria, assembly GCF_021730395.1. NCBI lineage: Eukaryota > Metazoa > Mollusca > Bivalvia > Venerida > Veneridae > Mercenaria > Mercenaria mercenaria. The sequence continues at coordinate 8,061,389 of NC_069364.1, forward strand.
GCGAAATTGTCTGAATTGTTCGCAGTAACTATTGTCCCCAGTCTCACTATGTAATAAGATTCACTGGTGTTCGAAAGTAAATGATGTGTTTTAGCACAAAGAAAACTAGACTAGATTTATAAAAAAAGAAATTCGGCAGATATAAATAAAAGCTATGGTCCATTACAGACAAAGAAACACTCAATACGGTGGAGGGGCTTGTAATCATTGCCAGAAAACAGTACAATTTATTATCAAGCTTTATGACATATGCAAAAGAATGCAAAATAAACAAGAGCTTTTACTGTGCATATGGGTGTAAGATGCACGAATTGTCAAATTGAGACGGACCATCTGACTATTTTTATTTTCCGCATCTTACAAAACTCATAATTATTTTGTGTATTAAAATAGTTATGCACCTTATAAAGTGTTCATTACATTTTCATGTGTACGTCATACATCCTTTTGTCTATGTAAGACACTTTACCAATTGACCTTTTATTTTTTAATAACTAAAGTTTAAATATATACATTGAATAGGAACATGCAATATTCATATTGAGAACGCATCTATTTGTCTTCTAGTCTTTTTTATATAACATTACATTATTTTTGCAACAAGCCCGAACGATTAGTTGCATTAAGGCATTAAGAATAAGACCTTTTAAAAATTAGTATCTTAGTTGTCATTCTCCGATTCACCATATAGTGTAGTGCCCGTAAAAGGAAAGATGATAAAGTCACCGTGCCCAAAAATGGCTGTCATTGCTCCGGAATAGTACAAAACAAGTGCATCATCGCAAAAACCATTATTATTAACGTGACGGCCTTATATATTTACTAATTTACAAATGCTTAAACCTATATAAGCAGCCAGTTAAGGGCGAGATTCAGCCTGTCCGCTTGTTACAGGTGACTGCTTAAGATAAGTTGAATTTAAAAAAAAAATTAATTCGTGAAGTTAGTTTACTGACTGATTAATGCAAGAGGTTGTTTAATACAGGTGGTTGATAAGGCAGCTTCGAGTGTACCTTAAAAATACTACTAAATCAGGTATATTATAGATATAGATGTTTATTAAAATGTAGCTTTATCTAATAATTTTGCTTTAACGTCGAGTATGCAAAAATACGATTAAGTCAAGAAATAAAACAGCCGGTGAAAAATAACATTCATTAGAGGCTTTAATGTCCCTAAAATAGAAACAGTCCAAATTTTACTTCCTTCTATAAAACTTGCACAAGGCTTGACAAGGTCTATTTAGCTCGACGAAGTAAAAAATTAAGCTCGCTACAGTGTACAGGTGTCTATATACCTACATCAGCACTAATAAACGTCATCCTAGCTCGCCCAACCGAGGAGAACGGCTGATTCGACTTGACATGAGGTAAAGTCATACGTAACGTTACTTTTTTCCTATTGTGTAACGTTGAAAAGTTTTTACAAAACGGGAAAGTTATGTTTGTATACAAGTAACACGAGCATTAATGTCATTACTGTTGCTCGATTGATAAGATATTAACCCTTACCCTGCTAAATTTCTATAATGGACTGGTCTATCATTCAATTTGGGCAATACCATTTATTATTCGAAGGGGAGTTTACTGAAAATTTACTGACTGAATAGCGAACAGTGCAGACCATGATCAGACTGCACGGATGTGCAGGCTGATCTTGGTATGCACTGGTCGCAAATGCAGAATCACTTGCCGCCAGCAGGCTAAGATATTAACATAACTGTTCACAGAATATATTTATAAATAGCAGAGTTAATTGCCCATTTCAAATTTAAATGTGGAATTGACAGATAATATTCTACTTAATGGAAGTGAACTCGGTGTGCAATAGCTTACTTTAGACTATTTCATGTTCAAACTGGTTACTACATTATCACATGCATCGCTATCGCAAGTCATAAATTTAGGCATACACGTGAGACGAATGTTACCCTGAAAAGACGCTAATTCTTGAAGAAAGTGCACAGAATGATTGCAAATGCCAGTCTATAAATTGTCAGAGCAGATGAAGACACGTGTTGGTGCAAGTTAAACTATGCTTAAATTTCATATCTGATAAAAGAGCAATTACCAAAGGAACACACACACATATACACACGTCCGCGTACACAACCATAGTGGATATATATAGTCCGGTTTAAAATAGTTTCCGTGTAATAATGTTATAGGCAAACACAGCATAAATTTAGAATATCACTAAAACTGTGTGCAGGAGCTTTCGTTGCCGCTGGCTCCGAATACCTAGCCGCTCACCGCTGTGCATCCAAAACTTCATTTGGTTCATGTGAGGCAGTCATCCAGCTGGCTAACTGAAGGTCGGTGGTTACACCCATCTGTAATAATGTTGGGTATTGCTCAACTATTTAAAGATGGAAAGTCGCATTATGACCTATAACTGTGTGCGATGTTAAACCGAAAAAAAAAATGCCGAGCGCTACAAAATGTTATCTAATTGTGAATGTTGTTCCGCATATACAGTTACTTTATTAGATAGATTTGTATGAGACTTTCCTATATTTAAAGAAAAATATTTTAGTGAAAGAAGACCACAGTATATCTTTAAGATTGTATAGGGTATATATTATACCATTCTGTTTTCCTTATATAAATTTACATGATACAAATTAGCTTCCTTTTCATTTATGTTGAAAATGTTATCTGATTTCAACAGAATGTATGAAATATGTAATTAAATTTTGCAATGGGGAGAAATATCAACTTGCAATTTCAATATAGAAATTTATTTTACAATGGAAAATACTGACTTTCTTTATCACTTTTATAGTCTCATCACGTACTAACTAAATGACGCACATAAACCAACATAGTGCATTGCGACCAGCAGATCCAACCACCTGCGCCCCGCAGTTGTACACTGCTGTTCGCAATAAGCTTTAACGAACAGCATGGATCGACCAGACTCGCAATGAGAAAACCAAAATAGTGGTTTGCGACAGCATGGATCCAGACCAGCCTGCGCATCCGCGCAGTCAGGTCAGGATCCATGCTGTTCGCTAAGAGTTTCTCCAATTCCAATAGGCTTTGAAAGCGAACAGCATGGATGTGGCCAACGCGCGATGGCAGGTGTCTGATCCATGCTGGTCGCAAATGCTCTATGTTGGTTTTCTCATGGCGCGGCTCATAATGATCAAGTAAAACACAAACAATTATCCAAATTTTCATTGCACTTTTTTTTTCAAAACAGTATCCATGGCATAACTTAATCAGTATAAGTACATAGAAGTGTTTGGAATGGTATCGGGTGTAAGGATAGGATCCCACTGTCTAATTTGCTTTATAAGTATCCAATAATACAAAGCTGGTGATCTACCGGGACCCGGGGAAGGTACACCAATTTCGGATATCCCAATTTTGGCCTTTCACTGATATGAATGATGGTTCGACATGAATACTCTTCACACCATTTTCGTCCAATACTGGCCAAAACTGAAACGCTATGATAGAACAATGTAAAAATCAAAATATTTCAATATAATATAATATACATAATATTTTTTTAAACATCCGTTAATTGTTAGGTTATACCATCTTACTCAAAAGAGACTGATATAAGAAATAGATACGTCAGTATAATGATATGCACGTTTAACAAGTTTGTTAATGATATTGTTAATAAACATATCGGGGTCATGTATAGAATTCAGGTTCAGCATATAATGATTCTAAAGTTTCAAAAACACTTGTCGGATACTCGTTTCACCTAGAACAAGTCAACATCTGAAGACCAATGATACAACTTAAAGGTCAAGTAAATGACAAATATGGATTTCAGCGGGTCATGATATCGGCATTCAGTATTCGTATGATAAGCAAATGATAAGTGTAAAGACATGGTATGAATATCTTTTCCATGGATACCTTAAAAAGTGACATACATTCTGTTTTCCTTTGGTGTGGATCAATTTACAAAAAAAACCACTTAATGTGTCAAGCGTGCACATTATTTTACGAAATTAGACACAGTTTGCTTACTCTGCAAATTTGTATCCAAAATGTAGCCCACCTGTATATTAAAACTTTCATTCACAAGGAGGAGGCCTTGTTTAAGATTGTAGTTACATACACCTTGAAAATAACTTGCGTGTTAGGGTAACGTAAGCCAAATAAATGTAATTTAAGAGAAAAATCGTAAATGCAGGGAGTTGAAATACTTACCAGCATAAGCATTACCACCTATGCACATATGGACGCTGAGCTACAAATCACTTTACCTAGTTCTTTTTCTTAAATGCTGATACAACTGAAGTTTCAATATATATATGAACCCCACAAGTAGACAGAAAAGAAGTAATTTTCTGACATGACAAGAACATATATTATTCAACAATTCACGAGACCTCAGCCCAATTTTATAGGCATTTTTGCTCATAACATTGACGACAAACATTATGTGATTTAGGCCCCGTCATTTCAAAACTGAAAATTATATTTACGTGACCTGGTGTTTACAAATGATTTACACGACTCTTACACTTTATTACACAGCACAAGAAGAGGGAATAGATGGTAGTGATGTGTCGATTTGAACACATTGAAACTAGATATTAAGGAAAGCATCTTTTGAATAGAAGAAGTAAGAGGACAATATTTTGTTTTTACAAAAAGTAAAGAAGCATATAATAAAAACAAACATGTGAAAGAGAATAGTAACAAGTTAACGCATAGCAAAAGTTCCTTCTAGGGCATATCTATATAAATATAAAATGATCATCTTGTAAAATTTTGGTTGCAATGTCTGTTTTATACTGCAAAAAAATTCAAGTAAGTATCTACGCTAGTTATTTAACATAAATTGTTAAATCCAACAACAAATTAAATCTGTTACCACTTTCAGTAGAGTAAATACGGCAATAAGACATTGACCCAGTCTAACGTCAGAGGTTATTTCTAAGGTCGCGGAGTTTTATTGGCCAGCTTTTTCGGTATCAGTAGCTCAGTCAAGTGTGACTTATTGAACTATAATATTCCTTCTCAAGAAAAGGAATAATAACACGAGATATTTCATATGCGTAGTAGCAAATAAGGTTATAAATGAAAATGAGAAATAAATAAATAAAAAGAAAAACAGCGTAATCTCAAAATGATTATATTATGTCATCAAAACTTGATCATAAAGAACTGCAAAGTATGAATCTGACTTCAATGATTACATATTGAGCAGGACAGTAACAACAAAACACTTCCTGCGGTCTGTCTTCAGTTATTTCAAAGTAAATATGACAGGTTAAATAAAACATTTTCCGAGGATTGTTAATGAAATAGTTCGAACATAGATATACAAATACGTTTATAACTGTGTTTTCCCCCTCAATATTGGGACACATGTTACTATTTTTAAAGCGTTTTCTTATGGAACAGAGACAGACGATATGCTTCGTCCACTTTATTGCTGTGTTCAAATACAATGTATAATGAGCTTTACAAAGGTTTAGACATACCCAGACAGAAAATCTCTCAATAACATTTATAACTGTTACATTAATCACTATCTCAATATGAATTCTGATATGGTTTTCTCCTTGATGCTTAGCTTTCTCCAAGAGGGTGCTTTGAAGACAACGACAGGAGGAATCCGTCATGACAAGTATTATTTGATGCACCAACAAAGTACAGGCTATGTAGCGCCAAACAAGACTAAACATTTTGGTTTCACATCGCATTTATATTTAAATAAAATATGAAGTATGAAATCAAAAGTTTTGTACGTATCGGAATCACAGGGATACAGCAAAACCAAGTGTTTACACCACATAACTCGCCTCTTATGGTCATGCAAGGGTAAAGAGTGGCTCCAGTTCTTTACATAGACAAGTTATCATCTCTGTACCACATGGGACGACAAGCTATTAACAACAGATATTTTCTGTTCTATTAATAAACTAGAGATTGATAAGAAATTAATTGAAAGTCGAACTTAACAGATGTGTTTAATAAATCAATATTATGCATTAAAACGGAAAAAGTCACATCAAATGAAATTAAAAATGCAATATTATTTTATCGAACAATAATTGAAAACATTTCGAGCAACACTTCTATAATCATGCATTTTTAAAACATTGGCACCAAAATCAATTTTCAGACAAGCTTTGATTGATGAATGCAATAAATAAGTCAAAATAAAAATCATAACAAATTCAGTTCCCAAAAATCTTTCGTGGAGTATTATGTTATCCCTTTTATGTAAAGAGTGGTTAATTTAACATACAGCAGTTATATCTGTGCTTCCATCAGGAAATACAAACTCGTATCAATAATTCTGAATTAATATAATAATAAATGAATTATAAATTAATAAATAAAAATTATACATTTAATTATTGTATCAAACTCTTAATATGAATCTGTACACAATGACTGTCTTTGATGTTTTATTTTTATTTTTGTAATTCATTGATTCAACCTTCTTTAATCAATTCTTTTAATAACTATATGTCTTATACATCAACAGATACTTTAAATAACCTTGATTCTCAGTGATATCTTGCTCGCAAGTTGAAGCACCTGTCTTTGAAAGAAATTACACTGATTTCAGCATTGTCTAAAATAAATAGTCATTACATTTGTGTAAAATTTACTGCGCAAAACACTCTATTCCCAGTATAATGGAAGTACTTAATTGGTCCATTGACTGGTTTATCAATGACATCCTTTTCTTCTCACTCTCATGGTGGTATCGCACAATGCTCAACTAAACTGTCAACATTGAAAACCTGTGAAAGAATAAAAAAAATATTAAATTCAATAAATGGAGCAAATGAAATAAATCATGTTTCAAGTGGTGTAATGGTGCGTACTCTTCCGTAGAATTGCCAAGAAAAAACGGGTAATTTATATGAGAAGCATGCTACGGTAGTAAAATCAATGACTGTGGGAGATGGGGCAATTGCAGACATTGTTGTGCAGATTGCAAATGATAAGGAATTTGAAAGCGATGAAAGAGATTTTATAGTATTTGAAAACCTTATTAGAACATGTACATCACTGATCAGGAATGGATCATTACTTGTAGAACAGGTAAGAATAGTTATAATATGCCGACTGCTGAGAAATTGCAAGCAGTGTTTGTACAGTTTACGGAGTATTACGTTACATTATTTAAATCACATTTTAGAAATAAAAACTGAAATTTGCAATCGCCCAGATTTCCAGAGACATTGATTGTATAAACTTAGCATTTCTCTTCTAAATCAACCTAGATACGTAAATTACATACTCATTGCCGCTTTGGTACCATTGTTGTGACATGTGTTTCCTACCGGAGGTCTGTCAGCAAGCAAGCGAAAAATCATTTGGCGTGTAAGATGGGGCACTTGCAGTAATTGTTGTTATATACGTATTTGCAGCCGATGTACGGTTAAACCAAAGGGTTGTTAATAATGTGTATTATTTCTTGAGCTATTAAAATAGAAGCACTACGATCGCTTTTAAAATGATTATGTTAAAATCAAGAGTGACAGTACTTTTCATTGCGCATGCCCGTGATGAAATAATGCACGACGGGGCACCTGGGGTCTTCTTCACCGGCAAAGCTGGAAAGTCGCCTTATACTTTTGTAGAACAAAACTTTTCAATGCGTACGCAAAAATATACATGCGTATTGTAAATGTGGTTCCTGCTCTAGAAAGGTTTTATAGGGAAGAATGCAACTGTGTTATATTTCAAATGGTGCAAACTATGAACATTATTTAAAAAACAATAATACATTACTTCTAATATTTACGTTGTTCTGACTACTCTTCATGTGTATATAATAATTTTAACATAGTTTATAATGTTACAGCCTTGAAGAAGGCAATGGTAATATCCAGGTGTGCGCCCGAAACTAAAATAATAACTAGAGGGGCATCATATACAATCGATCTTAAATTTGTCGACTTAAATTTAACAGTTTAATCAACAGCGTAACCTAATAAAGTTTGACCGTTTTTTTTTCATTATGAATCTTAATTGGTGACGTCATCAGACATTCGTTTGAAGCAGCGTTGTATATATCTAAATATACTGAAAAGACTGTCGAACATGATGATATAGAATAGAAAATTTCAAAGGTCAAAACTGTATTGTAAACCCGACAAGCTACATACAAGACACAAAACTAATTGCAATAAAGAGCTGATTGTGGGCTAATTGTGCTGACAAATTGACCTTTAACACTTTTCTTTACATAATGTGAATGAAGAAAAGTTAAGGATACACCATTCAACAAAGTGACATTAGAAATAATGTTCAGATAGGTAAATATGTACAATTTGACACATTTATGATTGACAGGTCATATATCACCTTGACAACCGGATCAATCTGTCTATCATGATGAACCGATGAAAAACACAAACTAAATCATTTGACATTTTCTGGTGCGACAAAAAAGGACTATCGGTTCGTAGTTTGTAACCACATCACACGTTTGAATTGCATACCGTACAGATCCGTTTCTGCCCTTGACAAAACATGTGCTTAGCTTTTCCAAGAAGAAGAAAATAAATTTGCAAATTTTAAGGCCATGCCTATTTATCGTATTAGTTATTATAAACATTTCCGTCATTGAAGTTCATATCTATAATTAGGTTTCAGGCGGATTAAAAACTGAAAAACAACAACAACAACAACAAATACTTTTATTTCCAGTCAGGTTACAACATAGTAACAACATGGCAATAAAGCAAAATGTTTTAACAATATGTGGGTTTACAAGCATAGAAACATAATTTTCATATAAAATGACAGTCAGTCTCTTAAATTCATAAGTAATTCGTAACATAAGGCAATTCACAAAATAATAATATTATTATGCCCTGTTACAAATATAAGCTGGTCATTTAACTTTTGGGGTTGAACTAATTCCAACATAAACTTTTTGGTGTGGAATAAGTAGTATGTAAAGTAATGAAACATAGAAAAAAGTCCTCAAAAAGATAACTTGTCATCGGGTACAACATTGGCAGAGTTTTGATTTAAATTAAGATTTGTTGCATATTTTAGAGAAAAATAACGAAGTATGAATGTTTCAGGTTCAAGAAAAAAAAAGAAGAATATAACCACCCTCTGCTGGCATTATGTACTTAATGCAGCACTAGTGGACATGCTATAGTCGGCGATCTTAGCATGAGACATATAGGGAGATTGAGGGGCAACCAATTTTCACACTTTCCAGTAACACATTTGAAAAAGTGTCTCATTACTTTAATTTACAGTCTCGAAGATTTCCGCTTGAGCCCGTAATAGGTGGCTAGATCATTGTTGCATATACATTACTTTTTATGAAAAGACTGGATTAAACTCAGCATATTTTGCTTGTAGCGTCTGATGGTTCCAAAGTTATATTACTTGCACTTCATAACCTTTGAATACAATATATACACTTTCCAGAGCTTAATACCTTTTGTCGTAGGAGGTCACCATAGCTGCTCAGCACACTAATTATGACACAAAACTGCGTACATCGTTCCATTAAACTCATGCGGCAATATGACAGGTTTAAATAAATCAAGAAAAGAATTGTATGCCGAAAAAGACTCACAGAGACTCTAAAATGTCACCCGGTGTAAAAGGAATTAAAGTAGTATAAATATATCAGACTAGATTGAACTTAACAGCTTTAAGATTAATTGGGCGGGGTGCGAAGTTTCAAAACTGACTGGGTCATCATGACGTTTAACCTTTTTCTTGTGTCAAGGTTTTAAATTTTATTTTTTCGTACTTGACAGAGCTGTGACACAGTGTGATAAATGCAAGTTATAGAAAATATAAATATATCAAAGTAATCGTTTGATCATTCGTCATGTTACTAAACTAGCGAGCTATATTAAGAAGAGATGAAAACAAAATAGTTCACAAGGTCCAGGGCATCAAGTAAATAACGTCCACAGAAGTGAGCATCGACAGTTTTCACTGAGATTGGTATTCGATGTAAATAGTTCGAAAAATGAATGCAGGTATAGTTCACCTTGATAAAGATATGAAATATGTTGGGACCAAAGAAGTCCAGGCAGAAAAGTTAATAAATGCAAATATCTGATAAGAATAGGCATATGACGCAAGTACAGACGTCATTCACTCTTACCTCTCTTACCTCCATCGGATATAAGCTACCTTCAAAATTTAACTTCATTTAGGATTTTTACTACTGTTAAATTATCAGAAAAAGTATACGTAAAGACGTTAGCAAGGCCCTGTGCATCAAGTAAATGGTAATCAATATATAACTTGGTTTCACGTGTACGTAAACTAATTTAAAAAGTGATGAAATGTTTCACTGTACCCTTGTGTTGTAGGCGTCCGGTTCGGGAACAGGCGGTCGAACATCCGAGCCCCACTGGGATCAATTTTGTTGGCGGATTGATTTGTCGCTAACTAGTCAAAAATGGTTACCGAATATCTGACATTCAAGGAAATGATTTGGGAGGTAGATGCGTGTCATTTAAGTTAAACTGGAGGTGAGACATTAGACGATATGTATAAAGCAAAGGAGTATATGCAGACGCGGCTTACCTTTGCTCTTGGTATACAGTAGACAAAGAGATATATTTATGGTTTCAAAAACCATTTGACAACAGGGAGGCAAAACTTGCTGAAATGCTTTATGAAGTCCACGTTCAGCGACGAGCTGAACGAATAAAAGTAACTTAGCATTTAACACCTCGAGGTAACAACAAGCTCATATGCAGAGGACATTAATTAATAGCACAAGCCCATATTGCAGCAAGGAATTTAATATATACAAAGCCCATATTGCCACGCAGTCATTTATTATATACAAAACCATATGCCACGCAAGAACATTATAATAGCAAACAAGCCCATCTGCCACGCAAGAACATTAATGAATATAGCAAGAAAACCCTTATGCACGCAACGAACATTATAAATAAATATAGCAGACAGAGCTCCATTTTTGCTACGCAACCAACATTATAAATAAATATAGTAGGCAGAGCTCCATTATTGCCACGCAACGAACATTATGAATAAACATAACAAGCAAAGCTCTGTTATTGCCGCGCAACGACGAACAATGTAAATAAATATAGCAGGCAGAGCTCCCTTATTGACATGCATGGTATATATAAATGTATAATAAATGTGTACAGCACCAGCCTAAGTGGATTTTATACAGTCTATTGACTGGGCTGCATAATACCTAAACTGCGCCGTTACAAAATGATATATTCAGTATAAGGTAACATTAAAAGTAGTTCATGCATTAACATTATGATGTATAAGTGACACAGATATCAATGGTTTAAATAAAAACACTCAAAAGCAATAAACGTAATGATCACTTCAAAACCTTTAAAATACTTTAGAACAAATACTTTAGTACCAGTAAAGTGTCTCCAGTCCCGATAGCCAGAAAGATCAGTAAAGACACTCCTATAAGGCTTGTGATATATTCGTTTGAAATGAAATAAAAATGTTGCGTTGTAGCATAAATGCTATACTACTGTTACATTCTATTTCAGTCATATAACGTTATTAACAGTCGAATAGTAGCTGATACTTATTATACATCTAAAACTGCGTGTTTGTATATGTGCAGAGTATTGCAATGGTCAATTTAGTGTGTTAGTAAGAACATTTACCGTTTCTGTCAGGCTTGCACCGGATAAAGCAGTATAATACCATATCACATAGGTATATGACCTTGAGGAGACCCTCTAGGCGTTATTTCAGGCACGAATTGGCATCTAGGTAGAACCACGAACCTTTCACAAACCAGCTGGATAGCTGCTTCGCATGACAACCCAAGAAGAAGTCCAACCCCCAAAGCAGAAAACGGGACAAGTGACCGTAACCATCCAGATATACAATATTGTATTCCATTCATGCCGATAACATAAACTCTCATTTATGAATATTCATAATTATACTTAAATTATTATGTATTTATCAATGTTATATAAAAGTTTGCACTTTGTCTCTGTGCTATAATTAAGTAAATAGATAGCTACAACTATTTATCAATGTAGCACAGCCTTGCTTCATGTGAGGAAAATTAAATGCATTACACGGCAATCTTGCCATAAAAACAGGCTCAACCTCGCTGCTAGTGTTTAGTTTCACCTTATTGATGCGGTGAGGCGGGGAAATTGTCATTCTACATACATCATCACATAACTGGTGATTATGTCTCTGTTAAAACATTTGTCGTTTACATGAGAGATAAGATGCATATGGCAATGCAGAGAAACATAAAATGTTTCGTCTTTTGTGTCTACCGCTTTGTCCTGTGTACTTAAGCTGCACAACCTCATCTAGATGTAGTGAGTTCCTGAGGCTTGCTGTGCTAGCAGTTCAGTAAGGTAAGAATTTCTTCGAATGCATGTATCATTGGTCGCATAAAAAACCCTGACCTCCTGACCCTTTGACCAATAGCGCTATTCCATTTTCATTTAGGTATTGAAACTAAAAATGATATAATAGAACAGAACATATTTTATTACACATAAACTATACAGTTTTTAGTGTTTTCCAATATAAAGTTTAAACACAATATAAACAAGACATATATGGGAACAAAACGTGTATACATAGAAAACAATATTTTCCTTAACAAAGTTAAGTGGATGAACAACGATTGTTCTTGGATTTGTCATAATGCAGTTGACTTGCCAAGTTCCAGTCAATGCATGATCAGAGCTAAGAGTAGCATGTTTTGTCGTTGATATTTTGTGCAGTTATTAACAATCATGCGTATTTCACAGACTGTTTTATATTCTGTTTGATCGTATTGTTCAAAGTGTGATATCAAATTACTAATGTTTACTTTGCTATTACATAATGATTAATCATCTTAACATTAGCTGACTGTTAAATAAACAATTTTCTGTCGCTTTATTTTTGCATAAATAAGCTATATTGTAAAGCATATCTGTCTGATATGCTACAAATGGATTCAAGCATGTCCTAACAGACCATGCTTCTTATAGCTGTCATTTACAATATCAAATGGTTTATTTATCGTAACTTTACATATCATACTTGGTATATGGGAGGTATTACACGAATCTCTTGATATCTATATTGTTTACTTTTTATTTTTGTAACCGTATCTTAAAGCTGTTCTATTGCTGGTTTGACATAATTTATTGAATTTTCATTGGAAAACCACGGCCAACGGTAACCTCAACCTCAAATGATGCAACAGACAAGTGTAAGAGATGCAAGAGAAACTAATTTGTACATGCAAGATGGATGACATACATAACAATTGATTTTAAAAATGTTGATATACGTTGACATAACACCGATCAATACTTAAATGAAGCTATTTGTTTTAGCTTAATTTGTAACTATAGACGTCAATCGAATCAAAGGCTTGCCATAAATCAATGAAAGCAATGTAGAACGTCACCTGGTCATCGGTTGTCAATGAGGTGTCGACTTGTTACCTTCAGGTGAGAACAAACGGACCGCATGTCCTCAGGCCACAAGGAGAAATGATGACTTCATTATTGGACATTGTTACTAATGACAAAATACCGGACAAGAAAAAAAGATTCAATCGGGACTACCGCTCTATCAAAAGCACTTAAGTTTAACGATGATAAAATAAATTACCCTCATAAACATTAACAAATAAATTAACCGTACTTATAGTTTTTTGGCTAATTGTTGTTCGCCTAAAAAAATTACTTAAGAATTTAGTGAAAGGTACAAAACGCACTGCGTTTTAAAGTTTTCGAGGGTATTTCAATGTCGATACTTACAGAATGGTATGTTCATAGGGCAACAGATGAATGGTTGTTTAACCCTTACCCTGCTAAATTTCTATATTGAACTTGTCCATCTTTCAATTTGGACAGTACCATTAACTGTTAAAAGGGGTGCATACCAAAAAGATACTGACTGAACGGCGGAGATCTGCACTGGTCACAAAGGCAGAATCGATCGTGTCCATCATGATAAGGGTTAAAATTCAATTTTGTGTTTATTTTATTTCATTATGCATGAAAAGTTTATATTCATGAATTACTAAATTTATTACGAAATTTATTTTTCTTCTTTTTCAAATGAAGTTTAAGTACAGAATAAAACAATTGTCTACCAGTAAGCAATTAGGACTCTTTAATTTCTGAATAGAAAAGATTACTTTTTACTCATTTGCACGAAATCTAAGGCAGCGATTCACAAATGACAAGATTTTAACATCGTAGACAGTTTTAGATTATAAAGCCGTATCAAACTTCTACGCACTCAAATTTAGCTGTTTATAGGGATTATAGGACTGCTCGAAATCGTAAAAGATCGCAAAAAGCATATTTGTATATCAAATGATATGTTTATTTAGGGTGGCCTTCCATAAAACCAGTATATAAACTGTTCATTGTTGTACAAGTGGGAAGCAAACTGTTTTCTTTGCTTTGAAGGTGTAATCAAGGGTTTCATCAAGGACCTTGCTATATTGTTTTAAGTCGCTGTTGTCCTGGGCACGATAGCGGTTTATAGCTGCTTAAAATCAAATATAATAATAAATGGTCTGATACAGAATGACGCCGTGTAATACAGTGCTTGTGTTAACATTTTTTAAAGATGTAATAAATATTGTAAGTTTTTCTGAATCGATTTTACAATCCATGACTGAATGGTCAAGGTCGCTGATTTTAAAACACTTTCCACCCACTGAGTTCGACGAGAAGTCAGCTGACGTGTGAAGGTTTGTAGATCTAGGCGCCTGTTTATGTGGAAATAATACCCTGGGATGCACCTGGGGTCTTCCTCCACCACTAAAATCTGAAAAGTCGCCGAAAGACCTAAAATTGTGTCAGTGTTATGGTAAACACTACAAAAACAGCACAAACGTTTTGACAATGATTTTTCATTTATAAGAATGGTAAATGATTATGTAATGATAGAAGGAGCACAGCTATTGGGCAGTAGTTAGTCTGCAAAATACAGCAAGAAACCGGTGAACCGCTCTGCTAATTTAAAGTATTAACAAGTTTTAGAACAATAGTCTAGATTCCAGTATGTTTATTCTACATATTTCACGTAATAAAGCTGCTGATATCCAATGTAGGCTATGACTAAACTTAGAATTCTTTACAGGTACTAAAAACAAAGTCCAACGGAAAACCCTAATTCAAAGAACGCAGAAACCCCGGCAACAGTCCATATAGAAATAGAAGTACACGTTAATGTAAACACGTGCATACTGATTGAGCACGTACATACATAAATAAAAATAAATGCGATAAAAGTGTAAAAACAACAGAAATAATAAGAGAAAAAAAACAAGTATACATGCTGCAGGAACATAGCAGGACACCGCCTTGGAAGGGTTAGTGGCAAGCCTCCAGTCAAAAGGTTAAACCAGTACTAGTTCAATATATCACTATTTAAGCTTCATCTTGGGCATTGCAAATAAAAAAAATGAGTAACCGTAAGAACATATTGTAAAACACAAATATGCACAAGTAAAATTTCTCGTTCAACAGCTCCGACCACATATATTCAACAGCTCCGTCCACACATATAACAGTGATGAACGCAAAATGAAATCTACATAGAATATTGTTTTGCTTGGCCTGTAGACTATTTCTAAGGTTATCCAAACAGGCATCAGAGTTGTGTGACTTCGTAAAGAAATTTTCTGAGATTTACCAGCTATCTGCCAATAAAACTACTGACACATTGGTAATTTAAAACACTTTTATGTGTATAATGTGTCCAACTTAACTAAACCACATCTAGAATCTTCAAGCATGCATACTTTATCGTGTCAAGTTCTTCAGTTGAGGAAAAATTATGCTTTAGGCGTACATTTAGTATTAGTAAAAAGTTGCATTATAATTTCAATGTTTGTTTTGGTCTTGTCTGGTTTTCAGTCACACAAACACAATATCAGTGTCATATTCCATATGGCGAGTTTACAGCTATTGATGGCAGGAGACTATTTCAGGCAAAGGACAAGGCCAGGTTCTGGTAACATTTGCATTTAATAAGGAACGATGCTTCCTGATTTGTGGTTTATCAACACATCAATAAAGTTGTCTTGCAAAACATTAATATTTATACATACCTCTTTAAATTTTAAATGATAATTTGTCATTACCGTTGTCAGAATTATTAATTATTTGCCTTTCATATTTTTATTGTTTGATTCAATGCACCTAGACCATATTCATTATCTTCCACTCAGATATTACCTTTAGAAATACCAGATTTAGCTTAGAACATGTGAAACAAACTTTAACAGAAAAAAAAAACTTTTCTGCATGTTTTTGACCTTGTGACTTACTTAAAAATATAAAATAAAAGAGTCCATGCAATATAAATCTTACATAGCTTACTAGTGGTATATTGTCCCATGATACAGGACACACACTAGTTGAAATGTGTGTCTATAGTATTCCCCCACCCAGCCCCTACTTCAGGTTATCTTATGGCTAATTCCTCGTACTTTAGACCTACCTTCTAAATTATAAAAAGAAAATCAAATGAAACAAAGAACAAGACAACATATTAAAAAGTCTGTCTGTAAGATTGACAGTAAGTCAGAAGTCAAACACGAGTTGTATGTACTGTAAACAGAAGTTTATTTATAAAGACACAGCGGTACCAATGTGAGAGACATTCCACAGAGCAGTATACGGTTATATTTACTGTCAATGAAATCTGGTGATCTTTACAAATATAGGGATTGATCAGTGTGTTTGTTAGGCATAACAAGTATATATCCAAACAGCTGACAGTAATTTAAGATTTATTGCAGTCCTGCTTATGATGAAGAACGAGCGTAAGTTGTTGACCTAACAATTTACCTTTGTCAAAGAATACTAGTACACCAATCATAGCCCGCACAGTTTGCTCATTATTAGCCCGCACAGTTAGCTCATTGTTAGCTCATTACAGCCCGCACAGTTAGCTCATTATTAGCCCGCACAGATAGCTCATTATTAGCCCGCACAGTTAGCTCAGTCGTAGCCCGAACAGTTAATTCAGTGACAGTCCGCACAGCTCAATCAAAACAGTTAGCTCATTCGACCAGGCATATGTCGCGAGTTTATTCTTCCACGTTAGCTCATTCATTTGGTCAAGCATGTGTCGCAAGTTTATTCCCGCACGGTAAGCTCATTTGGTCACGAGTTTATTTTCATGTGAGGTAAATGTTCTCAGTGACCATTTGACTGAAGGTGACATATCTACGGTCATTAGTTTACGACAAGTCAGTACTGGCACAAGATTGAGGCATTGGTTCAGAGACCGTCATTTTTGCAGCAGTTGATAAACGAAATAAAACGAACAAACAGAGTGGAGTTCCGACACCCACAAGGCATTACAAACCTGTCTCCAAGTTCTAGAGGTTTCAATATCTGTAATGTATTTTAACCCTTTTTTAAGTATTTATTTTTAATCATCTTTGTTTCAAGCATGTAACTAGTTCTATTGTTCACCGCCGTATGAATACACATGCGAGCGTCTCTAAATCTGTCTTATTTCGATACTTGTTAACCTTTGTAAATGTTGAGTTCTGCTCAACCCGGAGCTAGAGGGCGTAGACGGTAGCTTGCATTTCCACTACAGGCCATAAACAGGCTCAATCAAACCGAGCCTGCAACATTTTCATTGATGTCGTGTTGGGCGCGACCTGTGGTTTTCCAAGTTTTCTGTTATATACACTGGTTAAGATTACTGAAAACAACTTTTTTGAATATAAGTAAATGTACAACAAGACCACATGTATAACTACAATTAACTCTGTTCTCCCACATGCCACAGGTGCTTATATTGTTATAGAGCTGTCGTAGAAAATTGACAATTACAACATTTTCACGTTTATTTTAATGAATTATAGTGAAATTAAGCAACAAATTTATCATCATTCACCCAAAATACAAGCATTTTCTTGACATGAATTGTAAACCGCAAACTCATTCGCAAAAATGAACGAAATTTACAGAGAAAACCATTAAACCGCATTATTGTAGAGTTTATATACAATGCAGGTGGTTGTTTTGTATATTCTTTCCAAATCATGTATCTCCGCTTGCACAATACAGTATTCTTTAAAGGATTGTAAAACACAAATGTCGATATAATCACTGATATAAAACACACTAGCAGACAAAATCAAACACTGTGACCATTGCTGATATAAATCAGTCATTTTGTATAGTGAAATTTTCCATTAAATGTCTATTATATCTATGAAAGGCAAATATTAATAATTTTATCGCTACCATACCATACTCCCTTCTAAATCACGGTTATATATGTATTTTGCGCGATCGTATCCCACGGTATGACAGTCATTCATTTAGGTTTAAATGACTTGAACACATTAACATTCAAGATAATCGACTTTTATATCCAAATTGATATCATATATCTTTACTATTTGACGGTTAATATTATTTTGCCCCACGGAAACTAAGAAACTATATTTTTGTACCTTTAATAATACATCTTTAAGTCTTTAAGTCTAGTTAGAAATACACCTTTGATTTGTAAGCATAAAGCTGCAAGGACAAAGAAATTAATACGCGCACAGAAGGGAACAATATGCAGTAAAAACGATATCGAAACAATCTCATCTTTAACACTTGAAACTAATGTTAAACATTTATACATACATATGAAATGTAAATGCTTTTAAAATATATACATTTTTGGTTAAAAAAAAAACGATATAAAAACAATATTTTCTGAATTAAAAGTATACATATAACTAATACATTCGTTACTGCTATCATGGAACCAATAACCTAACGCTATATTGAGCCAAGAACAGATACTATACGGACATGCCATTAAGGCAAGACAACATATACAAAACCAATTTACACATCAAAAGCTGAGAAATATAACAAAAAAGATACTCCAATTCCGATAATTTACAGATGGAAAAAAGCCCATGCATGGCATTGGACAAATAATGGTGATAGGAGCATTGTTAGACAATAGATCTGTTTATTTATGTTTGACCGACATCTTTTATTTTCACTTTGTTTCAATTCTGTCATAGCTGATGTTTCTTTACAATTTTCCAGAATATCAGTCTCTGTTTTCAACCAGAATGTTTGAAAGCATTCTCTGTGACCATTGCGTATGTTAGGAACACACCCGACGGACATTATTTTTATTAACACTGGTTTGTAATCTGGTGCATTATGGGGACAAAGAATGATATTTGATGCACACTTAACTGGTTTAAATTCACTAGTGAGGTTTTTGCCACCGATCGTTACAAGACGGTGCCCAACTGGGTTCCTATATTTGAGCCGTGCCATGGGAAAACCAACATAGTGGGTTTGCGACCAGCATGGATCCAGACCAGCCTGCGCATCCGCGCAGTCTGGTCAGGCTCCATGCTGTTCGCTTTTAAAGCCTATTGGAATTGGAGAAACTGTTAGCGAACAGCCTGGATCCTGACCAGACTGCGCGGATGCGCAGGCTGGTCTGGATCCATGCTGGTCGCAAAGCCACTATGTTGGTTTTCCCATGGCACGGCTCATTTGTTTGTGTTTTCCCTCGTAAAATGAGCGTTTAATTTGGCTATGTGTATTTAAATTATATTATGTCCATTCAAATGTAAACATACATTGCTGTAGGGTTTTGTATATTGCGGTCTTAAGACAGGGACTTTTCCTGCTAATAAAGTTTGTCGTTTTTCTTTGTAAGGAGGTACTTGTAGAAGTTGTTCAGTAAACAAAATCAATGATAATGTTCTCTGTTTTTCAGTCTTCTTGTTCATGCTTAGTATGTCAGTGAGATAACTGTGGTCATGTAGGAAGATGATGACTGTAAGTTTACGAGCTGGTTCGTTCCATTTATAGATACTTATATTGAGTAAGATCGCCGAGCACCGGGTAGCAAAGGTTGTTGTCTATCGGATGTTTCAAAACACTTATCCCTCATATCTGTTGTCATCCTATTGAAATAATCTCAGGAAGGACGATTAAAGTCATCCTACTGAAATAATGGCACCTGATGTAATGTCCTGCTTAATTCCACCTGAAGTCATCCTACTGAAATAATATCTGGAAGGACACCTGAAGCCATTTTGCTGAAATAATGGCACCTGATGTAACGTCCAACTGAAATAATGGCACGGGTTGTAACGTCCTGCTGAAATAATATCTGGAAGGACACCTGAAGCCATTTTGCTGAAATAATGGCACCTGATGTAACGTCCAACTGAAATAATGGCACGGGTTGTAACGTCCTGCTGAAATAATATCTGGAAGGAAACCTGAAGCCATTCACCAACAGTTAATATGGAAAGGTTTCATATTTCCTAAACTATGTTAGTGTGACTTAAAACCAAACAAGATAAGTTCAGTAACGTGGCCATTCCATTTCTCTCAAGAATGAAAACGTTACAAAACTGACAATATCCAACAAGATTACGATCGTGCAAGATGCAAGTTCACATGCAAATGCAATTTGAACGCTGCTGATTTCTACTCAGAATGAAAGTTTAATTACAACGACCTTAAATTTCCGACTGGGGAGGACAATAGTTGATTTTGTTATGGCCATCCGATCTTAAGTTATATAAGAACAGAAACACACGAACTTGACTTTTACCATGTCCTTTATTATGACATGGAGCACCATTTTATTGATGTTAGCCTTTATTTCTAGTCTTATCCAATAAATGTTAATCGGAGTTTTATTTCACAGCAGCATATAAATATATGTTGATTAAGCACATTGTTGGCTGTAAAATGTCTGTACCGCCTTACACTTTCACACTGCCTCGCCTGTTCATTTTTGATATTTTTAACCACAAAAATATTTGCTTATGTAACATTTTTTGATGGGATTAAAATGTCACGGAACAAACGCAGACGCACGTTTTGGAAATTCTGCGTAGAAATAAGTATAATTTTATTATAATATCAAATACATCCGGTGATTTGGAAAAAAAGATCAAACAGGTAGTCAGCATTGATGTACATGTCGTAATTCTTCGACAGAAAGTCAAAAATGATGCAAGGCTAGGCTTGTATATGTCGTATCCTTTCATGTACTTTATGCTGAATATAAATTTTTCAAAAATCTGTTGTAAAGGTAAAAACAGATACCATAACATTAACAATTTATGGCTCAATGCCAGTCAAACTTTTTTGGATATTATATGTACCTGTTCTGTGAAGTTGATATTTAATACGATATTTTGTATTGGAATTATTTCAAAGTAAATCGGCCACCAAAATGCGTAATTTTGTAGTACTGAAAACAATTAGCGGTAAGTAAACGTTCAAAAAAGCAAGAAAGAAACTACTACAATTAAGAAAAAAGAATATTTATATTTTGAAGTACATGTATTCCTTGCCATTTCGGCAAAAGAAATAAAAAAGAAAGTCTCGTAATTGAAATATTGTGCGAATTTATCATAACAATTTCTTGGTAGATTTCCAGACAAAGAGCACATATGGAATATATTTTCGTATATATCGCACCTCACCTTTTTGACAAGAGTGATTTCCCTTGTGGCCTCTGGTAGATCAGACTTACTGCTTTAATTTATATCATAACCTTAACGGATGGCTTCTGATACGTTCTTTTTCTCGTTTTCATTTTTCTCGGGAAACTATTCGCTTTTATCCCTGCCAGAACACGGTACCGGAATCATCCGTTAGACGCGCTGGAATAATGTAATGTGTCGAGCTTTTATACTTTTGGAAACGAATAATCCAATTGGTACAACTATCTTGGGATTTGACAAATTTCACAAGACCTTAGGGAAATTGGTAGCGGTTGTGTAGTAGGATTATGAACTATAGCGACACATCTTTGGCGGCCAGCAGTCATTGCCTGCAAGCGTTCTTAAGCTTAACGATCGGCGGTAATTGAGTGAAGCAGCATTCGACTACAACATTGATTTGATTTACTTGTTTCGGAGTTTTTTTCTCAAGTTTCTTTCCGGTTACAACTTGTTCCTACATTTTTACAAATCTGTAACAGACAGATAAGAATTATGACAAATTGCAAACTTGATTTCCCGTTATTAGTCAAAAATACTTTAGAGAAGCATAATGCATTTACTATATCATGACCATTTGCGAACATGACGTCATGACAGTATCTTTTTCTGAAGCAAAGAAGTTTAAATAAAAATTTCAGTGTTCTTTAATTATCTTCCTCTGTTGTAGCATTATCATGAAATATTGCAAATACTAGAACGAAGTTACATTATATCAGTTCCAAAACAAAACGTTATAGTTTAAAGTTAATAAAAAATAATCAATATGAGTTCAGTGGAATACAGAATATATTAAACCGAACCTATTTCAAAATATAGAAATGTAAAAACGTTCGTTGTAAGTGATTTTTCGTTGCAAAGAGATATATAAGCGGTATCCAAAATCATCAGAAGGGATATTAATGGATGAAAATATACGAGGACGAGTCCAATTAAACCAGTATGTATGACAATAAATGAGACTTATCAACATGCGTGTCATAAAAAATATTGTAATTACTCACTTCGGTCTATTTACCTTATTACACGATTTGATGAAGCCGAGACGTTCCGAATGGTTAGCCATTTAAATATCATTTATCATTCTTACGAGAAAAAACGTTGCGTCTTCGTTATCAAAAATTAGCATTTTTATTTACAATGGGGAAAATATGGTTACCAATATTTTCTCACGGGATGTGCTAGTATATTGTACGATATAAAAGTATGTTGTTTTGTTTTATAATAGGCTGAAGACAATGTTTCGATTGCTTGCCTATTTTTACTAGCCCCAATTTCCCTTAAATTAACACTGTCACCAGGTCAGCAACTAAGAGTCGAACAGACTCCAAAAGTCACAAGGTTTAATGGTAGTAAAGGTTCTCAGGTGCTCTTGTTGACTTTATTTCAAGCGTGAGTGCATGACTGGGAAAACCATTAGCCTTCCACACGTCCCCTGGATAGGTCTTCTTTACATCCTACCACGATAGGAGAACTGATAAGACATTGGTGTCTGTCTGAAAATAATACATATGTTTGTCAGGTTGTATAGCATTGTCACGTCCGTCACAGTCTTAGTCTAATAATATTTTTTTACTTACAATGACTTTATTGTAAAGACATTGTTTACGGCGAGGAGGGCCACTTAGAATAGTACTTATAATGTTCTTATCCACTGTGTTAGTAAATGTCAGTACATATTACAACACCGTTAATGTGTAATATAAATATTCGTAATAATATAAGTTGGTCATGTTACCAAATTATTTCTTCCTGTCAGGGGTCGTCTCAAAATAATGTAGTAATAATATTTAAATTACATTAGGACAATCTCAACATAAAGTTTGTCTGGTAGAAAAAAGGATGGAAGTAGATTTTGACTTTAATGGATGTCCGAGTAGATCTAGTTATTAGACTGAGGGTCGTTTTACGAAAAAAAGATGTAATATCTTTAAATGGTGGGTGGAATGTGTTTTCCGCACCTATGAGGCAAAATATTCAGAATAAAACGCCAATATGAGATAATCTTTTTTAACATGCTAAAGCTTACCAGATCTGCAAAAAAACAGTACCATGTACTCGTGTTTTAAAATATCAACTTACATTAAAACAATACCTACAATTTTTATGACGTCATTTGTGATATGACGTCACTGTTACGGTGCGTCTTATTTTTGTTTATAATTAAGCAGTAAGGCCATTTGAGTAAGTTAAAGCCGCAGTAATTCGTTACCCAGTTCTGCGGAGTCAATCGTTCATTGGTGTTGCAATAACTCGTGACCCAGTCATTCACTGGTGTTGCAATAACTCATGACCCAGATCTGCGGAGCCAGTCGTTCACTGGTGTTGCATTAACTCGTTGCCCAGTCCTGCGGAGCCAGTCGTTCACTTGTGTTGCATTAACTCGTGGCCCAGTCCTGCGCAGCCAGTCGTTCACTGGTGTTGCATTAACTCGTGGCCCAGTCCTGCGCAGCCAGTCGTTCACTGGTGTTGCATTAACTCGTGGCCCCGTGGCCCCGTCCTGCGCAGCCAGTCGTTCACTGGTGTTGCAATAACTCGTGACCCAGTCCTGCGGAGGCAGTCGTTCACTGGTGTTGCAGTAACTCGTGACCCAGTCCTGTGGAGCCAGTCGTTCACTGGTGTTGCATTAACTCGTGGCCCAGTCCTGTGGAGCCAGTCATTCTCCGGTGTTGCAATATTTCGTGACCCAGGCCTGTGGAGCCAGTCGTTCACTGGTGTTGCAATAACTCGTAACCCAATCCAGTGGAATGGACCGTTCACTGGTATGGAATTGTGGAATTATTCGTAACCCAATTATGTGGAAGGAGTCTGTCACTGATGTTGCAATAACTCCTGATCAAATGCAGTGGAATGGGCCGTTTATTGGTGTGGAATTAAATAATTAATTGTGGAATAATTCGTGACCCAATTATGTGGAAGGAGTCGGTCACTAATGTTGCAATAACTCGTGATCAAATGCAGTGGAGTGGGCCGTTTATTGGTGTGGCATTGTGGAATAATTCATGACCAAGTCATGTTGAGTGTGTCGGTCAATAATGCTGCAATCACTCGTGATCAAATGCAGTGGAGTGGGCCGTTCACAGATGTGGATTTGTGGAATAGTTCGTGTCCCAGTCCATTGGAAAGAGTCGTTCATCGACGTTGCAATAACTATGATGACTGGCCATTCATTGAAGTTGGAATGATTTGAGACCCATCCAGGCTGTTTAGTGATATTTGAAGAATTCATTACCTCATCCAGGCTGTTCTCTTAGTTATAATCGTTAATGTTATTGTTTTTTTCTTCATGTAACCGTACAATATAACAATTACAATGAAATTCTATTCAAGTAAGAGTGAAAAAAAAAAGGAATGATTTCTTTTTGTTACATAAGAAGGCATTGACATTTTCAGTATAAATCCACATATTATTCTTTGTGATACCTGCAAACATTTCATTTGGCGCAATTTGTGCAAACATTTCATTTGGCGCAATTTGTGCTTATATTTCATTTGGCGCAATTTGTGCAAACATTTCATTTGGCGTAATTTGTATTATCTGAAGCTTCAGTGTACTTTGGTGCAAAGTAATTGTTGAAAGACAAAAGATATAGCTGGTGCAAAGCAGACTCATATATCTTTCTTACTGTTAGGAAACATTCAACTTTCTCAAGAAAAAGCACAGTTGGTCTCCTAATTCCCGCCTTCAAGAGGGCAAATCGAATTTCATTAAGCGAAATTGACAGCGCACTAGATATGCAAATTTGGATTTCCCGATATAATAACGTTTATTCCCAAATTAAGGCTGATGAGTGTCTGCTACGGAGGTTCTATGCCACTAAATTCTCACAGGAAAGAAGCAAAGATAGGAAAAATCAATAAAACTGGCTCGTTGTACTGCTTAAATGATGTTGAAAATTGAACATGTTCATTTATAAAATAGCTAAAATTGTCGTTACAATATGTAAGAAATAACATTGTTCTTATGTGTTTCGTTACAGTCATGTATCGGACAAAATAAAGAAATTTAGTGGTGGCGTACCTTTGGGAACCAGTCTACCGTTACAAACGAAATAGACGCTAGCTGGATCCGCCGCCGAACGTTTATTCAAATTCCCAGCACATTTTGGGAGAGGAGATAGAAATGTAATGGAATAAATGAATATATTGACAGCGTTTATGCATATATTCATGGCTTAGTGTCTAAAGTATACCCAAGTCACGAATACGACACAATTTTATTTGTCCTTTCCTAAGAATAAGAACCATTGATCGCAAAATCTCTGAATAAAATATTAATACAATCGCATGCCATGGAAAAGACTGCTACCTAATTTCCATTGCTAATGTTTAATCTGAATTATATTCGGAAAGTTTGCATAATACGAATAACGCTGTTTCATATACGGTGTTTTCAGTATAATGTAAGTCAGAGTAAGAGAAACATGTTTGTTTATAATACAGTGTATATCTTTTCATTTCTTTTCTTCATGGATTTATTCTGGATTTACTTCTCTATTTAATCATTACACAAAGTTTTCTTCTACGAACGAGTGTCTTGGTTGTTTTGTTTTTTTTTGTTTCATAGAAAAACAGGCGACATGTTCGTTCTATTTATGTGATGTTTGAAAACCTGGTAAGTACGAATTGTTGCTTTCTGCAAAAACTGACAATATTTGATATATCTGTAGGGCTTTTAATGATCGGATATCTTACCGACAGCTGAGCACACTATTTTACTTGACACTGCTCATGCGGCAAAGTGTTTTCAAAAATCATATCTTGTGATTTTTCTCTCTCATCCGCTCTAAATAAATGAATCGAGTAATAGATGTGGGAGATATGGATGTTACTTTAATGTGCAATTCATTTTGGCAAGATAGCAACTTATAGCCATAAAATTTCTCTCCATTTTCCGTTGACATTATGCAAAGTCACGCATGCGTGAAATACATCGTATCACCCTACCATCGAAGTTTATTTTACGTCCCTGAGAAATGGATTACGGGGCAATACTCCAAGTAGCAGCTTTTGTGTTGTTATTTATTTGAGTTGAATGTTTTAATACCTGGCGTCCAGTTTTAAAGGCCAATAAAATTATCCATTAAATTAACATCAGATACATCCACACACAATAGCTAAAACAGGAGTTAAGTTAACATTACCATATCAATGCTTTTTGTTGTCTTTTCCACACCAGATAGGCTGATCAGATAAAAATCATGTTTGTACAAGATCTTAATTATATTTAGCACCGAAATCTTTTACAAAATAAAAGAGACGCGCACATATATTTTGTTTTAATTTGCATTTCTAACTGAAATATTGTGGCACACAAATGTCAGTGAAACATATCTTGATGTCTGTTGATACATATCCTATAAATGATACCATTACAGATGTTACTCTGAAAAGTTAATTAACCGATAATAATCTTGATTCATGTGGACGATTGACAGACAAAAAATTAGTTTTCGCAACTATACAGCCAACTTTAAACTATCACAAAAAGCCTTGTAAATGGCATGCAAGGAAATTATCTCTACTTTTATCCAAATTATCTTCCCAACATATCAGACACGGAAGTACCCGCCGGCGGTTTTTGGATCGTTCTTGCCGTTCATCCAATTTCCAAAAACTGTGACGCTTTATTACTTGTGTCAATTCCATTGGCTACCCTCTGTGCATTTAAGTCTTCAAACAATGGGAAAGATACTTAGGGACACATTCATGTGAAAAATGAAATTGCTCCTGCAGAACTTTCTAAATTGGAAGGTCAGACCTAGTAGCTTTCTACAACTTAATCCGTTCAACATTTTGACCCTGAGCTAAATTTGTAAAGCAGATCCAGAGCATTAAAATACATCTTGTGACGTTGGTTATTTCAAATAGAAGCAGCGCATTTAGTATTTTTCTTTCATCTTTTCAGTACACAGTCATACGTAATGGTAAGATCCAGTAGTAACTGCAAAAAAGTTTCTTTCCCTCTTAAATTTAATGTAAAATGGTAGCCCGCATTAGATGAGACGACAGTTAAACACTGTGTCCATACATGTACTAGCTGTTTTATGTTTACAACATATATAACCGAGTTTCAATGGATACAATGTTATTGTTTTTTTGGAGTGTTTTTTTTTTCGTATTTGCATTGAGTTTAAGTATTAAAATTGTCGACGGGGAGATATTGATTATCAAAATGCAATTACATTTGTAACTTGGATATTTTTTTCTGTCTCATGTTCATGATATTCAATTCCATGCATTTCATAATAAATTGATATAAGATAGGAGGGTAATTAATGTATATTCAGTTCCAGTATATATAAATTGGAATTTCGATTTAGTTTGAAGTTCACCCCAGCTAGAAATTCGACATCTTTATAAGTTCAAATTTCGATCTTCTAGCTTGCACGAAAATTCGACTTTTTATAAATGTGAATTTCAATCTTAGAGATGGCTCGAAGTTGAAAAACTAGCTGGAAATTGAATTGCGATCTTCGATCTTTGATATCAGTGCCAAATCATCAATGCTATGCAAGTATATACTATAACCTCAGTGCATAAACATTAACAGCCAGAACAACAGACAGAAACAACAATAACACCAACGTGCAGAGGAAATTTACTGTTTGCCTACTGTACATTATAATAGTAATCTTTGAGTCTTGATTATTTTACATTCACTCCGTACATGATTAATAATATGTCCAACCAGACACTACATCTGTGATAAATAAGAACGTATTAAGCAAAAACCTTTAGTAATAATCGACTGCAATAAAATACATGGCAATATGTTGCATCCTATTAATAACGACTGTTTTTACTTTCATATAATAATTGATATATCGACAACTTTATCAAACACGTGGTTTCTGTGTATGGTAAGTTATCAGCAATTTGTTGTGTGTAACTTGAATCAGTATCAATATCAGGTTTAAACAACTTTTATGTTCAAATGTGCATTTACTTTATATAAAATATATGACTTAACGTTTGCTATAATTTTTCGTAACAGTGTCTTTTTTGTTGCGGGCCTACTTTGCGATGCATGGCTCTATGGCTGTGCTTGGGGTGCTCTGTGCTACCGAGAAATCTACCCTTGCCTTTTATTTTCTAAAATCTCAGGACTGAAAGTTTATCTACAAGCATTTACATATTATATAACTCAATTGCAAAATTCAGTTTTCAAAAGTATGAAGTGAAAAATTGTAAGCAGGTTTTAAAGAAGCAAAAACGAATAATATTTGATTTTTGATTTAAATCGGTCCCTATCATAGGTTTCCTCATGCAGTTCTGACAAAAATAACAAGGAGTTTAGCCCTGTCTTTAGTGTGCGCATGAATAAAATTGTAAGACATAAAATAGTTTTGCCATATAACTGGCTTTGTGCTGTTTTTTCCATCCAGTTTAAGGTTACGTAATATCTAAAATGCATACGGTCAAAGGGGAAAAAAGAGACTTTATCTCCTTTTGTAGCCAGGTGGTAGATGCAGATATGTAATTTTATGTCTTAAATATCGTCTGCAGTTGCATATTATTTTAAACAAACTGTATTTAGTTCAGAAAAATAATAGCCCGAAATGTCTAATTTCCTGTGTAAAACATCCTGTCATAAAATAAATTTGCTGAAACAAATTTTTTAATTATATGTATATGTTTTTATAAACTGTCTGTTCCCGTTTTATTTATAATTTTGACGGTAATTAGAAGATGTTTCACAATTTAGATATATCATGTAACCACTACTTTTATAAAGACGGTGTCATAGTAAAACTGCAAGTATTGCCTAATTTAACTGTACGAATAGAAGGATCACATTTTGTGAGAATGACGATCAGGTGTCATTGTAAAGATTTCATATTACACCGTTTCCCCAGCCTCTATTGTTCAAAGCGCGTCTCTATCCGGACTTTCTTTTCTTGCGCGCGATTGTTGTTGCCATGGTTCACATCCCCCATTCTCATCTTGACAACCTTAAAGCAATAAAGCACGCTGAACTACCAGCGATCAGCCCAGATAAACACTTAACACCATTACAAGTCGCAAGTACTCATTATTAAAATTGGAAAAGAATAGCGACAACTGAAGACTTACGCAATCGCCGTTTGTTGCTATTTTCTGGCAGTCGTTTTGGACAGCTGCGCGGCTTAAGATAAGATCATGTAGCATGCCGTGGGGTATATGGGAAGACAGCAACAAAAAGAAGTAAAGGACGTGAAGCAGCTTTAAATCACTAAAACTAATCAGATACCTGATATTCCCAAAGTGTGAAATGCTGTTGCGGACAGGGAAATTGAGTTAATAAAGATACGCTGCTAGATTTTTGTCTTCGATTGTATTGTGTAGGTTGAGAAATGTGAAATTCATTAGAAACAAGTCATAAAGTGTGTTGCTTGTACCATATAGTCTCATTAAAGAAGCATAACATGTACGACAGTAGAGCAGGTTAGTGTAAACATTATAAGATAGAACGATTTAGAAATACAAAGGTATAAGGGTAAATTTCCCGAAAGCACAGATCACTCATAGAGCCAGGCATAGCAAAGTAGGCCCCCAACAAAAAGAAACTAACGGAAAAACAAGCAGACGGTTTGCTTCAAAATTCAAAATTCTCTGGGTAAAAGCTCATTGTATATAATGGGGTTATAAATTCATGATAAGAGAAATGATTTTAACTACTTCGTTTAGATAGAAATGTACCACGCGTATAACATCTTCTAAGGTATATGATTTCAATCGATAGGATTTGCTAGAACTTGTAGTCATCTTGAAGACTTCTATGAGTGGAATCGATATGTTACCAATAAACCCCTACAGCAGGGCTACCGGTATCAGAAACTGCAAAAACATTTTAGGAAATTTTACCATCGTAATTCAATTCTTATTTTGAAATTAAACACTTCTGCGACAGGATGAATTAAAACCTGACTTTTACAAACTTCGTAAAATTCTGCAGCACTGTAACTTTCCAAGTGGTTTAAAAGTTTCTTGAAAGATGTTTAGGACTCTATTCTGAGAAACACAGTGTCTTTGGTGTTCAGTCCTTTTACGACTGGACGCTGCGCTTTCCTCTACGATTATGTCTAACGAAACAGGCTGGGTAGTTCTTTATGTTCACTGTCACTGATCTGTTTATGCAAAAAGTTGTGAATATTGTTATTTTTTTTCTTCAGAAACTAATAAATATTGAGTGTCAGTACTTACTAGTAAATTATGTCAATAATTTGTTAATTTTTAGATGCATATACCGATTAAAGGATCTTATATTCCTTTTCACCCGGGAGTTGTATAGGCTAAACTGAAATTTATTCATTGTACAAGCTTATGAATTTTTCATGTACTAATTGTCCTTTACTTAGTCGAACAGAAGGGATTACAAAAACCTAGATAGTTGTCATAACACATTCATGATCTCCCTCTTGGCTAAATATTAACATTTCATACAAACTTTATGGCAATTAGATATTAAATACTTAAAGCTGAGTAAAATACTAAACATTGCCTAATCTTTGCACGCTTTCTGACATTCATCTTTCCCTAAGGCAAACGTAGCTAAATATCTTCCGAATGTGCGGTCCATTAGACGATGATAATTGTGATAACAGGTAAAGTTATCTCTCATTTCCGGATGATTAACCGTAGTGTCGTATTTTCGAGATTTTCGCCTCTAGTATTTCGTTTTAGATGAACTGATTTTAAGTCGTTTCCCTTTCCGATGTAAAAATAATTCTCTCTTTAAATATTTGATACATTGCATAAAAGATAAATTACAGCTATAATATATTTATTCAATACGAATTAAAAAAAAATACTGTCATTTGTTGATAAAAAATAAAAAGAAAAGATCAAATTGTTTTAAGTGACTACCAATAGACTAAAAGATAGTATTATTTTTATTGTGAGTATGTGGCTCTCTCCAGGTTATACAAAATTACACCAGCTGCTCGAGTTATAGTCACATCAATGGAAGTCTCGAAACAAATAATTTTAATGATATCACTTAAAATACACAGTGTGAAGTCATTTTAATCCTGAAAAAAGTATTTCAATACAAGTAATTTGTTTAAAATTAATTTGATATTACGAGAACTTGCAACATGTATAGGAGTAATGTACAAGTTTTCTGTATTCTTATTTATTTAGGGTCCTTATGCTCATTCCTGAAGCCGTTTTATATCAGATGAATACCAAGTGAGTAACCTTTGGAACAAATACTTTCAAAAGAATGTGTAACTTAACATTACAAATTTTAACATTTAAACCATTTAAGTAAAAAAAAAAACGGTCATTGAAAATGTGTATCAAAAATAAAGTACATACAATCATATAAAATAAGTGGGTATTTTTAGGCTGGAGACATGAGGTGATGGTCTGTACTAGGAACGCGGAGTGTTTTTATCTATACTTAATTTCGTTATCTTTCACCTGAATTAAACTTTTCCCCCTGATTCTTATCTTTTTACAATCCGTCACACGCACACGTGACTTCAACTAAGATCAACCCTATTATACCTGTTTCAGATACACCAAAAGCAGAAATACGCTTTAAACATTAAAACTGTTCATAGATCAGTATTGAGCTTATCTCATTTTAAATTAA
The DNA here is from genome assembly GCF_021730395.1 of Mercenaria mercenaria. Lineage (NCBI taxonomy): Eukaryota > Metazoa > Mollusca > Bivalvia > Venerida > Veneridae > Mercenaria > Mercenaria mercenaria. The sequence continues at coordinate 8,093,427 of NC_069364.1, forward strand.
TTTAATCCCATTTTTGGCAGGTTTTCAAGATAAGTTCATGCTGTTTTAGCGATTTGTGGTAAAATCATTACTCAAAACTTTATTGATCCTCAGGTTTAAATCGGATGATTTCAACGAAACTCATTAAATATTTCCCAAAGTTACACCTCTGAAATGAAATAAAAAACTCATTTGAAATAACATCACTGCACATATAAAAGTTAACTTTACGTGAACTAGTTTTACCTGCACATGTATATTGTTAGCTTAAACTGTATTGCAACGTAAATTTTAAGGTTATATAAACACATTCCTGTCCAGTTTTTTTTTTTTTTGGAAATAACCAGTTACTAGTATACTACGAGGTGAAACAATCCGTTGACTGACCTCCCAATTTCATCCTCATATAAAATGGTTATGATAAGATTTTATTCTAACTATAATTTCTGGCACATATATAACAACTAGTCACATCCAAATGAGGTACACAGAGAAACAGAAAGACATAATACTTTGTTTAGGAAACAACAAGTGAGTACTGGCAGACTGATTACTAAATTCACAAGATCAATAATTATAATATCATAATTATGCTTATAAGATCACAGATATTTGGATTAACGACATATATCAGCACAGGATATCTCGGTGAAATCCATTATTTCCACGGGGGTCCTTGGTCTTTCATCGATAAAAAAATGCAAACCAGTAAGCAATGAAGATGTTACATGCTCTTTGGGAATATGGTATATCACGTGATGCGGCAGTTTTGGAGTTACTGGAGAACCGACCAAAATTGTAGTGTCGGCAGTAGATAATTAAGGCGGGAAGTTGACCATTAAATTAACTTTTTTTCTTATCGAAAACATCCGATGTATCAAAGCATCAGAATAGTTTGTCCAAAAGTGCAAAAATACCTTTTATCTGCAAAAGATATCAGATATCAAAACCACAAAGTACAAGAGGGTTTGACCCTGCGTTTAAGGTGACCATCGGTCAGTCAAATGTTCAGTTAATGTCCGATATTTAGCTCGAGGGATAATCACAAGTTGTGTGTTGATTTTGATAAGAAATGTACCAAACTGGACATAAAGTCATCAACAACGTGACAATAAAATCACTCTTAAAGTGACCAAGGTGATTGGTCAAACAAGCGATTGTGTCCAGTTTATTGGCATATCTCGGTGTAAGTGACAATATATGTATTTTATGATCTTTTTAGTTGAGAGGGCACGATAATAAAAAGGCCAAATTGACCCAAAATATATATAGAAAATTATTAAGTATCTAGTTCACTAAGTTGATATATTGCTTGTAAAATGTACAGATATAAATTACCTATATCCGTAACATATCAATTATATGTATATAGCTTTCAATGATTGCACTGATGTTTTAACCTTAAACCTGCTAAATTTCTATAATGGACTGGTCCATCATTCATTTTGGGCAGTACCATTTATCATTTGAAGGGGTGTTTACTAAATATTTACTGACTGAATAGCGAACAGTGCAGACCATGATCAGATGCACGAATGTGCCGGCTGATCTTGGTCTGCACTGGTCGCGAAGGCAGAATCAACTGCTGCCAGCAGGCTAAAGGTTAATTATATACATACTTGGGAAAAATGAAATCAAAATTTCAAACTTCAGTTGGAAACATCAGTTTAAAAAAGGATGCGGTAACATGAGTATTAGCAATACTGGTTAATCTTTAAGGTCCTTAATCACATTATGGTTAAGTAATGGATTGTTTGAATATTTCAACAACTGATCATTTAGACATATTAATTTTATGTTTACTGAGTGCTTAATACATGTTAGATTTTCACTGTTTTTTAAAATTCGATTTCCCTATCATGCCTGTCCAACCGAGATAGATTTACTTTAGCACCAGAATATTTAATAAACTGTCACTGCCTAGAAATAATATGAATATAAGAACTTTTGTATCATATTTGTCAAAGATTTGCATTAACAATATTATAACTGCCGAAGGTCGTTTGAAATGCAAATTTGTAAAATTATTATAACCCCTATTTGCCCTTCTTGGTTGCAAAGATTGGAAGATACACACTGTTTTAAAACTTGCCTTTTTACAGAAATTTAGAACTAAACATTATATTGAAATAATAATTTAAAAAAAACAGTTGGCTTTTAATACACTTTCATATTACAAATACCTTTCCCCAGAATTAAAAGTACAGGAATCTAACTCTGTGTAATGGGTCTTTTTTCCTTAAAAATATGCGTAACTGAAAAATATAATAAAGTGTTGCTTAAACGTGATTGACCACCTATATTAATGATCTTCAAACAATTCATTAATTCAATATAGAAAATAAACTTATGAATTGTATTCAGTTCTTTAGTCCGCTGACAATTTTGTCTAACTATATACACACACACACAGTTATTTGTTTGTTTTTTTTATCGAAACTGACTTGGCTGAAAAAAAATGTATCTTATTGTTTCAAATAACAAAAAAAATGGTAACTTCGTTAGTACAGTTCACGCCCTTATGAGCGTTACCAACTAATAGATTGTATTTTTACCGTGTTTTTGTAAATTTCCAACGGTTCATCTCCCTCCCATCGCTTATTACTTGAGACGTTCATTGTTTGAAATTAACAACATAATGTGCGTAATTAATTATCCAATTTTCATTAATATCATGACGTTATATGTTAAGTGATCTGATGCCAGTATAAGATATACTAAACATGTGTTAATATATTTTAAGTAAAATATGTGGACTTGCTAGTGGAAGCGGCTCATCTTTCCAGATTGCATGATTAGTTTGGAGAACTGAATGGCATATTGACATTTGTCGATTGCAAGACAGATATATAGATACTGTAGCTAAAGGGCCGGGCTGGGCACAAACCTATATATAACCTGGTATATATGTTATTTTAAATATAATTTACATTATACAGTATATATAATGTATCCACATAACCGGGTGTATAGCCTGATATTTCAACTTCCACACATTCCGAGGCGTTGACCAATGATCAGGCGATTAGACACCAGACTACGAAACCAGAGTTCGTGAATTCGAACCTCTGCTCCTATAACTAAAATGACTAACATTATTTGTAGGAGAGCCTATACGGGTAACTGGTGGAGTCAACAAGTAAACTCAGATAGGTAAACAATTCCACATACGCACGTTTTCAGAGCACATCCCAACGGAGAGTACTTTTTTCATCATGTTATTATTTTCGGTTTTTCTCATGTCAAAGTCATATCAACGAAACACAATTAGGGTTCACCTCAGCCGTACTTGTTCGATTCAAGCCTAAATGGTCGCATTTCAGCCAGGTAATCAAAATTACAATCGAAATGAAAACATTTCTCTCGTCTGACACTGTGGTGACCTGGTCACCTTAAATGACCTTGATTTGACTTTTAAAAATGTATTACTACGACTTCATACTTTCGGGATGTTTTGTGGCCATAAATGGTAATGTCTAAGTGAATAGACATATGCGATAACGTTTTAGCGTTGATGTATTCATGTGCTAGTTTAAATATTCCACTTTGTTCGACGTGTATATATCTTATATCAAAACAAAAGAAGATGAAATGCATATACTTTTTATAGGTAGTGTACTAGATACATCTTTTTTCTCTTTTCAATAAACTGTCAAAGTCATGTGTTCAAAAGTTATTATGATTGTCTGGTCTGTCGAATTAAATTCTACCAAGTTTTTCAAGCGCGAAGGGGAATGCCAGAATACAAGCGAACTGTAATATTTTTATCAAGCATTTTATACGTCTTTTTATGTATAACAAAGAAACAGAAATACAAGACGTTTGAGTGCATGTACACACAAAAGGTGTTTCCCGCCTTGAAATGTACAGCGTTTTGTTAGTATTATTGACACAAATACTGATGTTTTATTGATCCCATCACTGTCTCTACATGACTACACGATGCCATTGTTATTTTCCAAGTTTCACTCGAAGATAATGAAACAAGGACACTGCGAGACCTATCATTTTCCTCGATGTTTTTCCGCCCCCCATAAAAGCGTCCCGTCACTCCAAATACCTTTGGAAACATCTCATATTGCACTCTGAAGCCATTTGGTCGTCATGTAATGGATGTTGTGGCGACACGAGCTGTAGTTCTCTATCCCAACAGCCTTCAATCATCCCTGCAAGGCAAAAAACAAGCCATTTGCGAAAGGAAACACCCAGTGTGTGTGCCTTCTGTAATCATAGTTTCATGGCCTTTTATCTAAAATCAATCTTTCACGTCTTCAAGACATTGCTTGTATTAAGAAAGATTTTTCATTTTGGCAGAGAAACAAATAAATGGGATAACGCAAAAGAAATTCGCTTAAATATCAATAACATTTCAAAAGGAAGCCTCGTGTTATTATGTCAATTAAACGTGACTTCAACCATCCATTCAGACCCTAACAGGAAATGTAAGGAGTCTTTCCATGCGTCGTTTGTGTGGAAATATTGCTCAGAAGTATCCCATTTCACGTAAAGACAACGTCTTAATGCGCTTAATGGGCTGTCCCATTTGATATGGCTTATTTTACGACGCTGCAAACATTTCTACGGCGCTGATTGTTTTTGGAGGTTTTATTTCTTCCCTTTCCAGAAGACAATTTCCAATGGTAAATGTAATCAGCAATGACAAGCCCAATAGATTATAAACAGAACCCATCAAATGGGATGCAAATTTGTTTTAGATGATCTTCTAGTATAGTGAGAAAACAAATATTGACAATGCTGCTTGATGTTATCATAGAAATTTGACGGCCCTCTTCAACAGGACATCGGTTCATCAAAGCATTTGCAGATATAAAGCTATATATAGTGATATTATACTTTGTCGCATATGTAATTCTATGTATATTTTGGAAACATGAAATCATTGTGGGTTAATGCCTCTCATACTCAATAAAACCTTCATTCTCCGCCTAAATGCCTTTATTATTGCCTCGGTCACGAGTCATGCTTGCTGAATTGTGTCCAAGTACTCACTCGTGGCGTTTGCTTTGTTTTTGCTTAGCCGAGTTGATGTTTTTGAAATACAAATCGCAAAGGTGTTTTGCTATTTTGTGTTAAAGCAGTTCAAGTTAAGTGAGTGACAGCTCTAGAAATCAGCCACTGATATTAAAATGTCTGCTGACGTCACAGGAACAGCAATTGAGTTTTGATAAACAAGATTCTGACGTTAAAGTAAACGTATGAGGCTTTTGTACTATAGTTCATGATTTATATATAGCTATACGGCAGTATAAAAGTTTGGTCTCATTCTATCTTCTTATTTTTTAATTTCTTTTTCATTAAGATTACTAATACATGCAAATATCGAAATCACGGGATTAGAGGTCGCACCAGGAGCGTCCTCAATGCTTGTTTTCACATGAAGAACATTGTAAATCAAGTACTAATTATGAATACTGGTAAGAGTAAAAAACTGCCAAAAAATGTGAAATAGGATATCGTCATTATAGCCTTATAACTTTTTATTGGATCTGACCGGGACAAACACATTTCCATCCAGCACGTAACAACAACAACAACAACAAAAATGCTGTTTTGTAAGAGCAAAGCTTGTATGTGACACTAACGGTGTCACCGACAGTACGTTCCGCTTAAATACGAAGTAGATGCTGACTAAAATTTTCCTCTCACAAGTTGACAGTACGCAATAGAAACAGGTGTTCAACTATAAAACTGGAGGTGTCTTCACTTTTTTTTAAATATTGTTTTTACAAGTATAAAAATGTCAGTAGGTGATCTAAAACAAGACTCCAATTTCATAATATATACCATGCTATCCAGATTTTCCGGTGTTTAAATAAAAACTGACACGCAATTTTTGTAATATTCTATAAACCGCTACTAATAAAAGAAAATACAAACGAGTAAACAACCGAAAAAATGCTGATATTATACATTTTTTACATATTTTTATCTGTTTATTTTGTTCGTCAACTTCTATTCTTAGGTTATTGTCAATAATAAAGTCTCTCATCCCTTATAAAATGTCTTACAATTCCACATAATCGTGTTTTTGCCCCGGTAAATCATCTTCTGGTAAGATATATATATTCATTTAAGACACAAAAAAGTGCTACATTAATGCAATAACAATATTAATACTGTTTAATACTTTTTTTCTGAAATGATCCCGATTGAGACGCTGCACGCAATATCTTGTTTTGAAAAGACTTTGTTTAAACAAAACGTAATTGCTGTTATGTTTGCTAGAAGTTAATATCTGTACTAATATTTACCTTTTGTAGACACTGTCCTTGTTTGTCCAGATTCCAAAATTACTGCATGTGTACACGGCAAACAAACATGTTTGTTTTACCGTATTATACCTACCTGACACTCTAGTAAAGTCGGTTTGTACATACCTATACAAAGAGGCAGTGTCATCCGTCTTCTAACAAAATGCAATGCTATTAAAGCAATGTATTTTCTTGTAATCAATAGAACGGTAGAATTTTCATCGTACGTGTGCTATGATGCTTCTTTGCCTCATCCTAGCTCTACAAGACAATATGACACGGGCTTGTTCGTTATCAAAGCTGCATATTGTAATGGCGGGTATACTTCAGTGTAAATAATAAATGTATTACTTAAGAAACCATTTGAACAAGTTTTGCATGATCAAGAATGCAATAAGTTAATATGTGAATTTTGCGTTTTATAATGATATTTAATGTAATGTATAAATAATTGCTTAAAGCATATAGTACACCAATTCAGATATTTGGTGAAAGCATAGCATAGAAATCACCCACGACTGCAACTATATACTGTAATGAAGAAGAAATATGGTCAATAAAGACATATATTCTAAAAGAACAGTTTAAAATAAACGTTATACATGATAAATTATATCAAATATTGAAAAGGAATTCTAAAAGTTTTAAGAATAATTCGTGTATATTGAAAATCTAGAAGAAATAAGACTGCTATCAAATGGCCACCACCATATAGCGATTATGAGTCCAATCAACATTTTACTATCTTCTACGACCTCCAGTTCTAACCCGTTTCATTTATATTTATATCTCCTTATTTCAATTGCTATTAACTTTGGTATAATATTTGCACATATTCATCTCCCGTTTGCTCACTTGTAAACTGTAAACAAACTGACGTCAGGTTTTTACAACACCTTAATTGAAATGTAAATATATTCATTTCACTTTCATTACACACGACCATCACCGGAATCTTATTACGATCACTGTAGTGGAATCTCGCTATTCAGAAGTTCAACATACACTGCTCTTCAACTCGGATCACATTGAACTTTTGCTGAAAAAGATGTATACTGCCTTTTCAGCCTTTTGCTGCAAACAATCTTATTCTCTGCATATTTTATTTGCTCATCTTTCAAAATTATTTGTACTTTTTTGTAAAAATATTTATTCAGTTTTATTCGTTTAATGCTTGCCTCATTTACATTTATGCAAATATGTCAATTTACGAATGCGCATAAAATATTTTAGTAATAAATGCACAAATTATTCAGTGTGCTAGTTTCATTGGATTCAGACTGGTTTTCTCGCCTATTCTAGCTCTGTTTTGTCTGGTATTTAGGAATGTTTTATACGGACAGCATATGTTTTATTTCATTTTTCTAGGATTTGTACAAAAAACCTTCTCAAATAAGGTGAGTGTGTTCTAGTTGCTTTATCTAATTGTCGGGACCACACAGTGTCACTAACACTAAATGTTATTGTCTCTTTTGATGTTACAAGTAAAACTGTCATTTTTCACTTTTCTTACAAAAACACGATTTTGAGGTTTAAGTGTTTTTTTACGTAAAACAATAGTGTCGTGTAATTATGAAAATGATAATAGATGTGAGAGTGCATACAGTACAAGTTAGCCGAAAAATTAATTAATCATATTGTTTATCATCTTGGAAACCTGAATCACACAAATTTTAATGCTATACGCTTTCGTTTTGAACTTCTGACATTGATATCGATTTTTATAGTTCTGTTTCAAGTGTATCAGAAGCGATGCTCAATTCCATGTTTTGTTCTCTGGCCTATTCCATCCCGTTTCCTGTCATGCTCATTTGTGTTGTATACGACAACTTTGTCCTGTCCTGTATTTTATGATGTGCCTTTTCTGATCATATTATTCTTAGTGTTGTGTTCCAGTGCGTTCTGATTGAATTCCAACGTGTTCTGTCTGTATTCAGTTTTAGTGTTTTGTGTTCTTCTTGATCTATTTATGTATTCTGTTTTAGTGTGTTGTGTTCTTCTTGATCTCTTTCTGTATTCTGTTTTAGTGTGTTGTGTTCTTGTTGATCTCTTTCTGTATTCTGTTTTAGTGTGTTGTGTTCTTCTTGATCTATTTCTGTATTCTGTTTAGTGTGTTGTGTTCTTGTTGTTTTGTTTCTGTATTCTGTTTTAGTGTGTTATGTTCTTGTTGTTTTGTTTCTGTATTCTGTTTTAGTGTGTTTTGTTCTTCTTGATCTATTTCTGTATTCTGTTTTGGTTTAAACAGTATTTTATTGGCATAATTACATCTGTTACACTAAATTGTTAAATGTACAAACATATAGGATTGAGTAGGAAGCTATAAGCTTTTTTAAAACTCTCTCCCTATAACTAATACAATTTCAATGGTAACAATATAAACAATCCATCATAATTGTTCTGCTTGCAGATTCTTCGTTTATGTATGGTATCTGACAAAATATGTCAACTGTATTTTTAAAACAGATTGACCAAAAGGATTTTTGGATAAGAAAATTAAAATGTTTATATGAAATTAACTCTAAATTATAAATGCTTTATCTTACAATAATATCTAAGAAGATAGGGATAGGAAGGAAGGAAGAAAAATAGAGGAAATGGGGTCAATAGGTCAGAAATGTCACTTAAGACACATGGAGTTTTAGGACTTTCGTCAAGGCTATAAAGAAGGGCTAAACTGACAAAAAACCTGGAATACAAAGCTATTATTACAGCTATTAGTGTTCAAGAAAAAAGATAATAAAGGAATTACATATCGAATCTCTTTGTCTTCTGTATAAATTTATGTACATGGAGAAATATGGAGTTGTTAAGTCTGCTTGTAATTGAGGAATCGCCATGTAACAGTGTTTTTAGTGTAACAGTGGTAATTGGCCTAATACAGTTCAGTAGTTCTGTGCGCTCTCTCTGATAATTAGGACAGCTGAAAAAGAAATGGTGTGTACTTTCCACCTCGCCACATACACACAGTGGACTGTCTACGATATTTTTAGAGAATAAATGTTCATTAAGAGAACTACAATGTGTCTTAAGTCTGCCATGAAGAATTTGGAATTTACGTTCACCTACATAATAATGAGTTGGAACTTTCGTTACATCAGAATAAAGTCGTCTTGTGATGATGCCCAATGTTGGAGAATCTCTGTGGTCTAGCGGAAGTTGGTTCCAGTCACTAACAGTTGATGGAAGAAAGGAGTTTGCAAAGAGCTGTGTGTGACAAAGCAGATTTCTGGAATCACCGGCATTTCTAAGATTGTATACGGATGTATTCTGTTTTAATGTGTTGTGTTCTTGTTGTTCTATTTCTGTATTCTGTTTTAATGTGTTGTGTTCTTGTTGTTCTATTTCTGTATTCTGTTTTAATGCGTTGTGTTCTTGTTGTTCTATTTCTGTATTCTGTTTTAATGCGTTGTGTTCTTGTTGTTCTATTTCTGTATTCTGTTTTTATCCCCCGCCGATGAAATCGGGAGGGGGGGGGGGGGTATTGAAATGGCGTTGTCCGTCCGTCCCGTCATTTAGTCCGTCCGTCCGTCCGTCCGTCCGTCCGCAGCCATTTCTCTGTAACTACTTGGTAGAATTTCATGAAACTTGAAATAAACATGAACCAACATACTGCGATGATGCCCGTCAAGTTTTTTTTTTTTTGATTGGTCAATTTCCCTCAGAGTTATTGCCCTTGATTTAATAAAAAATGTCCGTCTGCAGCCATTTCTCAGTAACTAACAGGTTGAATTTCATAAAATTTGAAATAGACATGAACCAAGATACTGTGCTGATGCCCGTCAAGTTTTTTTTTTTGATAGGTCAATTTCCGTCAGAGTTATTGCCCTTGATGTAATGAAAAATGTCCGTCTGCAGCCATTTCTCAGTAACTAGCAGGTAGAATTTCATCAAACTTGAAACAGACATGAACCAAGATACTGCGACGATGCCCTTCAAGTTTTTTATCGATTGGTCAATTTTCCATATAGTTATTGCCCTTTAATTGTTTAAAAATCCACAGATCTGTACATAACAAACCAACCAATTGGAAGAATTTCATTAAACTTCTTTCATTCTTTTCCATGAACATTTATTATAAACATGTGATGTTGTGTACCTTACCTTGGTCCCTCCCCACCATTTTTATTTTTTTTTTTTCATTTTTCATTTTCTATCAATATTTATAATCAACATGTAAACTGTTGTATCCTCACCCCCCCCCCCCCCCCCCCACCAGCCCCACCCAAACAAACCATTCATTTTCTTTTAATTTGATTTTGACTAATGAAATTATTTGCTTCTTGGTAACATTCTTCACTTTTTGCTTGATATATTTTTTTGCCGTTCCTCAACTCTGACCCTTTCGGCGGGGGATTCCAATTCATCGAATTTGCTTGTTGTATTCTGTTTTAGTGTTCTGTTTTAGTGTGTTGTATTCCGATGTGTTCTGGTTGTTGTTCTTACATTTAACAAAGAGTACATATTATATATTAAGATATAAAACGGGATGAAAATGTAAATTTCAGCTGATAAAAAAATAATGTAAAAAGTTATTTCTAATTGAATAATATGTATGAAATGTGTATAAAATGAACTGTGACATTAAAACTGCATGTGAGTAAAGTAAGCAGGTTAAAGCATGTGCTGTTATAGTAATTAGAAAATATATTTCCCTTAATTACAGCTAGTCTGATGATGATAATAATAATAATAATAATAATAATAATAATTTGGAAAATAATGATATTATCATCATCATCATTATTATAATTATCATTGAGCCAGACGTCTTTACAAATTTATCATGTGAAACCTAATTACTCTTCATACTGATTACAAGATTCATTTCATTTTATTTTCATTATGTTTGTTTATGTTTTTGCAAACTTTTCTTGAACAACTATTTCTGTCTTGAAACCCATTGACTGTTCTAAATACCAATCAGATATGATACAGTTTTGTGTAGTAAACCTAACGTGAAAATGATGATGATGATGATGATGATGATGATGAGGTAAAGGCCTAATATATCCCAGAAAACTAATTGTAATTGTATTCAAATTTCCCAATAATATTATGATACAATTGCGTTTACACATAAGGTAACACCGAATAAAATCACGATATTAAAAACTTCAACTAAAGAACGGAGTTAGGCATACATAAGTAATGGTGGTATGATAGGTTTTAACTTCTTTAGAAAGAAACGTCTTCAGCTTTGTCGTGGCCTTTAAATTAAAGTATAATATTTCTTAAATACATTGTGAATTTGTAAAGTTTTCAAATTTGTAGTCATAGATAGGTCGAAAAAGTGTCTTGCTTTTTTATGGAGCTTTTTTCTATACAAAATTGCCACTAAAACTTTCATCGTGTTCAACAAATAATTACATATGTTATAATAATGACGGATAATGGGTCGTTTTCCACGAATGTGTATAATTGCTGATGCTGGAGATAGTGTCGACCATAATAGTCACCGATCGTACATTCAGTGTAACAGTGATGTGACGATTCTATTGTTGTACTTGGTGACACAATACAAAACAAAGACGGAATTGCTGTAAATTTTAAGGTTATTCACAGAAAAATAGGAAACAATATTTGTTACCCTAGTCAGATAACAGAACTTGAGGAAGAATAAGAGTAAGTCATGTAATATATATCATAAAAGATGCAATCATTGTTTTGACAAAATATTTTATGGAATTGTTACCCAGTTAAATATCAAGCTTTGTGTTTCAATGCTAGACAAATACCGCCATTGATCTAATTAGTTGTATTTGTTCCAAAAATAAAGTTTTTATGCTTACACATTCTTTTTATCAAAATTGACACATTCTTTTCATCAAAATTGACCTTTTTCTTGAATAAACTGTCTGCAGTTACAGAGTCAGACCTAGGGGTTATCAAGTATACTGATGATAATATACTGTAATCGGCGGGCAATACGTTCATATTCGAAATTATCATGTAAGCCTTTAACATTTTTAACATCAGTATCCAAAAACACTAGTCATATTCTACAGTAAATTTGGGGACGTTTTCATTCCCGGAAATGACGAGCGCGTAAATCACTTAACTTTAAGTTTCAAGTAGTAATTGACGTAGCTGGTTACGTTGATGAGCATCACATATATTTACCAATCAAATTTATTAAGTATTTATAAATAAAAACAATGTCTATGACACGTGTTTGACAGGTTTGTAGACCGGATTTAAATTTGATATTTATAAGTTTTGTACAATTATGTAACAGGAATACATAACAAATACATTTACCTGGATCTAACTTAAATATGTACTTTGTATACATTCGAAACGTCTGCGTTTTATATTGACTACGAACGTACCTAATATGTTTGGAATCTCTGCAAGCTTTCAGCTATTTGTATCTATGAATTTAATCTAACAACAAGCACACACATGTATACCACAAGTTACATTAATTTCTCTATTTTTTCAGACTTTTCATTCGTGTTCAGACAGTGCAAAATTAATGTTTTAATGTGAAACAGGGAGGAGCCGCTTGTGTCATTTGAAAAAAGACCCGTCCGATATGGGTCATTTCCCCTTTTCAGTCTTTTGACTTGAGGTGTGAAATTTGCAAACGCAAATCATCTTAACGTTTGTAGTCGTGGTCGCAAGGCCACATGTTTTGATAGTTCGGTTTTAATATACCATTTCCTTCTACTTCTAATATAGCACACTAGTTGTTTAGTAAGATACAGGATAGTTAATCAGCTGAACGATTTCTAGATTTGTTTCTTCCACTATCTTAGGCAGGTCTTTTTGTAGAGTCCTATTGATTCTTTACTAGCAGAAACTTTATAGTATCCTTATTTACGACACGACTTCCAAACGGATTCTCTGTTACAAGATCATTTGATACGGGCGCACAGAAGCTCTTGACTCCATTTTGAAACATTTATTTACCACACCGAGTTTACTACATCTCATAATGGACACTGTTCCCTTCCTGACCCCTAATTTCTTTTCAGCTGGAACCGCTAGCTTACCTGCAGACTAAATATAACTGCAAAACTCGCTAAAATATGTAAAGTAATTACCGGTAACTAGTGATTTCATATTCCATCGTTTTCTTGTCGACCTGTAAATGTATGTTGACATTGTTTGTTTCCTTTATACCCACACATGAGAGAAATATGGACGGGAAGCTGGTCCAGAAATCTCAAGTTTTTGGGAAAGCAGTGTCATTCAATTTAATATGGTGTGCCTAATTTGACATTAGTCTTTTCAAGCTATTATTGCCGCTCTAACGCATTAATCATATATTCCCAGCATAAATCATTCACGGGAGTATGACTTTATTGTCTTCGTGCGCCGCTGCGGGATTACGGTGTGAACGTTATGGGGGTTTGCTAGGCTGTGATGTGTTTGGACATAAACTCCTCAAATGAATGTCATACCAATCTAACGGAGATTTTCGTAATGGTTTAGGTAGCACAGTATTCCAATAACGGTGAGCAGAAATCTAGATTTCAAGGACTATGTCCTCAGCTGCCTTTGATACGTACTTGAGCATGGCGGCCATTGTCGCTGTCAAAGTGTCCGAAAGAAAAATGTGTTCCTGGGATTTCAAGTTTAGTTTTCGCAAAATTTCTTTGATGTTTTTTTATTAATACTTTAACGTATTAGAGCTATTGTCTTCTTTCATTGTCAGATAAACACATGCCGACCGTCGTCAAAAAATATTTGCTATATCTTAGGAATTATCCTTCAATGTCATCCAATGTAACAGGTTTCATCTGATCGATGAATCAATTGATTTTGTAATATATAATATACCATATCGTTTGATGTAAACAGATTTTATGAAGGTATATTTCATTCGGTCCAAGCGAGACAACTTTAAGTATAATAAAACTATAAATACATTGTATTATATACACACAAATGCATTTGCTATCTATATAAAAACGAGCCGCGTCAAGCATAAACAGCCGTTATCGTTAAATTAATTGTTCCGAGTAATATGACGTCAAATGTTAGAAATGACGTAACAAAATGGCGGCGCCCGTATTTTCACATGACAGTTTGTAAACAGAAGAAAATTTCAAGAAATGGATACGTTCGAGGTAATATTTTATAGAATTATTTGTAATGATGACAGAGAAAGTATTTTCAAATTGATTTACCCACATAACTTTTTAAAATATCAAGAGATCTACGTCTATAATCACACAATATTCAAGCAAAGTCGAAGGTCAGGACCGGTCAAAATGCTTAGATTGTATAAATAATGTTGTTAGATTGCTTATTAACTTATGTCATTCTGGAATATAAGATAAGTGTTTAACACATCTCTACAAGGCAGATATGAATACTGATTTTTGTTTGCAAATGCTCATGCATAGATCTGCTGTATTACGAAGGTTCTATGCATAGGAACATATTTAGATTGAAAGCAATGCGGAAGCAAACATGAATATGTTGCCAATTAGATGCTTTAGCAAATATTCAATAAAAATAAAAATCATCCCGTTTATTTATGTTGCAATGACCTTGGATGGTACGGATTTCGAAAAATTAAATCAACCTAATTTTTCATCGCATAATTAATTATCGTCGCAGTAGGCGAGTGGTTAGCGTGTTTGACTACAAGGACGAAATTTTCGAGTTCGAAACCTCATCTAGTCAACTTTTTTTTTCAACTTATTTTTTTCTTTCCTGTTTAGTATTTTTTCATTAAATATATTTCAATGGCATGCCTCAATTACGAAATGTTTTATTTTTCATTTGCACAGGAGCTAAATGATCTTCTGTCATGCTTTGGATTGACAGACCAAACTAACATTGGCCGTTCTGCAGCAACTTATGATACTGATACTGATATTGATGAGGTGCAAGATGTTAGCATTGAATCCCGTCTTCAAAGATATTACACAGCTACCCCCCTTGCAGAGGAATACAGTAATGAATCAGAAACTCAAGTTAATGAAGACACTAATGTAAATAGTGAAGATCCACAGTGTGATATTAACAATGTGAAAACCATTTATGACAGTGGATGCAAATGTACAAAAAACTGCTTCAGTAATTTTACTTTTTCCCAGATTGAATCAAACATTCTTAATGTAAGGGAAATGACAAAAAGTGAAAAGGAAATGCTAATTATGGGCACTCTCAAGAGGATAATCTCTGATGCTAGATGTAAGGGAAATCGTAAACGTTCACGATATGAATATGTGTTTGAGGGTGTAACAGTGTGCCATGAAACATTTCTAGTAGTGTTTGATATTAAAGACAGACAACTGAGAAACATTAAACATCACATGGAAGAACATGGTGCTCAGCCACGTGTTCACGGCCACAGCGGTAGACGTGCCCCCAACGCATTTCCTCCTGAAGTAATTAAGGACGCAGTGCAATATATACTGAGCTACGCAAACGAAGAGGGACTCCCTCAGCCTGCGGCACCAAGAGGGCGAGAGGACGAGGCCCCAATTTACTTACCATCCTCGGACACAAAACAGTCCGTACACAGTGAGTATGTAAAACGTTGTATGGAAGCTGAAAAGAGGTATGTTGGTTTAACAACATTTAAAGACGTATGGAAAAATTGTTTGCCACATATAAAAATAGCCTCTCCAAAGGAAGATGTGTGCAAAGTATGCGAGGACTGTAAGCAGGATATCAAGCTTGCCATGAGCGAAAATGACAAAATATTTGCAACACAGAAGTACCACAATCATGTACTCCAAGCCAGGAAAGAAAGGGAACTATACGTAGAATGCGTGGAAAGGTCAACAGCAATGTTTGTTAACCGGGCACAACAAGACCAGGCTGCGGGAGATGGATTTTCGACAGACGACGTACATTACACGTTCGACTTCAGTCAGTATGTCAAGTTGCCTCACCATGCGCAAGAAAAGGGACCCACATTCTTCATTCAACCAAGAAGAGTGCAGGTATTACAAATAAATAAATTAATTATACTTCTGCTTTGTTTCTGTAATGGAAATAATGGTAGTATATTCACACAAAAAAAAATCATAATATTTTTTCACAATCAACATTATCAAGATAGTAACATTATATCCTTTCAAATTCGTTCTTAAATTTCATATTTTTATGCCATATTTCGAAGAAGAGCGGCTATTTTTTGTTACTCATTGTAAGTCGATCTGTCTGCCGGTATGTCGTTAGGTGAAAAAAAAATTGTTTTCCGTCCAATTTCGAGTGAATGCTTGGTCTCACTATGATCATACTTCATAGGATAAGTTTTTTTCTAGGGTCATTAGGTCAGTCACCGTGACCTTGAGAATGAAAACGGTTTCTGTTAAATAACTTAAGACATTTTTCAGGTTACAACATATAAAATAACGAAATGCTATTATATGCGTGTATGTGAGGTGTGTGTGTTTGGGGTTGGGGTCGGGGACGGGGAGGGGTGTATAGAAACAGCGCTTGTTTCTTTTAGTCATGTGACCATATAATATCCAGCACTTTATCTGTCTTCAGATATTTGGTTTCCGGGCCGATGGCTATAAGCAGTACAACTATCTCATCGACGAGGACCAAACCATTGGTAAATCAGTTCATTATCTTTTTATCATTTTGGCACGGCATTTTGTTAAATTTAGGAAAAATTACCCATTAAAATGCAAACGTTCACGTTGATCGAATTATACTGCATGTCTGTAATTATAGTTAATTGTGTTAAGATTCTTGATGATTGTGTTAAAAACATAACGGATATTACATAATTTTGAAAATCGTGCAGCAAAATATTTCTCATATTAATAACAGTTTTTCTTAACTTTTCTCAGGAAAAGATGGCCAGAATGTACACGGACCGGATTCTGTTATATCAATGATTGATCACGCCTTCCACACGTTCGGTAGTGGAGAGACGGAATGTGGTATTCATGCTGATAATTGTTTCGGTAAGTATTTTCGTTGACTAGCGTAACGTTTCGTGTAGTTAATATCCTGTTTTTATAATTTCATTCTGTATGAAAGCTACTGTTGACGGTCACAAAAGCCCCTTGACATATCGTAGCTTAAGTAAAGATTTATTCTTGTGTTACATTGTTACAGTTCTATGCCTGTCCAGTTTCAAGAATATATGAGCCGCGCCATGAGAAAACCAACATAGTTGATTTTCTCATGGCGCGGCTCATATATATATGATGCACCATACTAACGGATGTGATGTTATTATTAGTTTGTTTGTGTGTTCATAAAAGAAAAAAATATCTATGTCGAAACATATGAACGATGTGTGATATTTACGACATAAAAAATGTACATGTATACCGTATTAAATTTGAAAGTAAACGGCGATTACATCTTGAAGTTTGTGTTTTATTTGAGCTAGTTTATTTCTGACTATGATATTTATTATAAATAACGTTTATGTACAACTGTTTACCAGGTCAGAACAAGAACAGATACGTGCTGGCGTACTTATCATGGCGCACGATGACTGGGCGGCACAGAACAATCAGATATATGATGCAGTTACCAGGACACACAAGGTTGTCATAATTAATTATTCAGTGCAACAGTTCCAAATCGTTAAACACTTCTATTTGTATTTGGGAATCATTTGAACTAAATCCAGTTTTCAGTTAAAAAACTAAAAGATTAAAGATTTCGATCCATACTAGCAAATGCACGTTGTGAAATGTTAAAAAAAACGACAATGCGTAGTTGAGTATAGTAAAAACTAGAATCTATATTGCTTTAAATTTTGACACACATTTTCAATGTGATTTTAGACCTATGAAGATTGCAAGTGATAATGTTACTGGTATTTAACTTTATACATTAACATCAAAACACTAATTAGTTATCTACATGATCAATCATAACCATACAGCGTGATACGTCTTCATATTCTTACTGTGCAGGTGCCTGATCGACGCCGGGTTTGGTACTATAAAGAAGTTGTATCGGCGTTCGAACTGTGACACACTCCAGCACGTGGTAGATGTTGTACACAAGTCGGCACACAGTAATGTACCGGTTACATACGACGAGAATGGGTGGGAGTGGAGAGACTGGAAGATGTTCCTCGGTGATAGGTTCAAAAAAGTGCCAAACATTTCCAAATATTATCACTTCCGCTTCACATCAAGCGAACCCGGGGTAGTGTACATGAAGGTAGCCGCAGACGACACCGAGGAAATCCGATTTGTCATTTGCAAGACGAACTATTTACGAATGGACACCTATGATCTTCCGTCAGTTATTAGGCCAGCAGGACTCAGCAAGGAACGTCAGACGTATCTATACCGCCACGTCAGGCCGCTGGTGAGACGTCCGTTTCAGGACGTTCTTTGTCCGCCCCCTGCGTCGGACGATTGACAATCACATGTGTAGTGTAACATGTAGGTATTACAAATTTATCCTGAAATGCCACTTGAAGATCAATGACATTAGAAAACAGGAAATATGTTATTACTTATTTATTAACATCAATTGAAGTGACTAATCAATGAAATAATTTCGTTACAAAATGTGTAGTTTACTTTCGCTCAAGCCCCACATAGAATTTACTGGTAGTGTATACTCCATATCAGCGCACTGCAGTATGTGTAACTAATATTATTATATGTGTACATCGATGCTGCTAAGATAAATAAATTGAAGGATTGCTTTATTTTCTGTCATCATGTTTTTTGTACGTTGACGTTACTAACGTCGACGTTTTTGACGTTACTTGACGTTCGTCTGGTAGAGTGGGTTACGATTTTGTATTTTTACGCAGGTATAGTCCATTTCAACCTATAGAAATATATACATTGCAAAAAAGTTTAAAAGACGTACTATTATATGATGAAATAAACTGAAAAAGTGAAAAAAATACGATAACGGCTGTTTATGCTTGACGCGGCTCAAACGATTAAGGTATGTTTTGAAACTGCTAAAGAAAACGGTAAACTTACACGTCTTTAGAAGACCAGTCACACAGGTATAAGTCACATGCCAAATGCACACTATGTCAAACTGGATTGGGACTACGGTATTTAGTAAATTTCATACTACATGTCTTTGTTTATATTGACATTATTGTGCTTTTTTTGCTTACGTTTAAAATCACTAAAAGACAATAAAAACGGCATTGTTTCCATACTTTATAACCAGAACGTGCGAATGCATGACACAGGAATAGATTAATGACACTAACCTTTCTCCCAATCCGCTGACCTTTATGTACGGGTATAGCGTGCTGCCACAGTGAAATTGTGAATAGGATACGGGTATGTGTCTAGTGACGATAAGTTCTCAAAACAACTGTCAGTTTCTTTCTCTATTATAACACTTTCTTGGGGACACCAGCTTTGTTTATTGGCGATTCTTTCTCACAATTGTGTGAAATCAACTGTTCATTGCTTTTTAAATGCGATTCTTCCGTGATGAAAGTAGCTTCAAATGATGGTGGTTGTTCTCATATGTTTAATTTGTAAACACAAATGATTCTCCTAATCTTTTTCATTCACAGATAGTTTTTATTGATACATCTTCTGAATGGTCCCGGAATGTTTACAGGATTGTTAGACATTGATAGAAACACATCGAGGCATTTACCATGTACATTTATATATGAGGTACTTACAGTGTAATTTTATGTAATTTGCTTTAAATACAGAATCGTACTTTGATCTGAAAATAAATCTGTTTGCATCAATTATGAATACACAAAGGATAGAAAAGAAAACAACTTCATTTGGCTGATGCTAATGAAACTTTATCCTTAGTTAAAACATTAACATAACTCAGTGAAGTAGCAGTGGGCAGCTGACTATATATGTATACAAGTATCTTCTTTCTGTTAAATACCATTGGTCACGAAATCAACTTGGAAAATACTCAGAATGTTAATTTTACGAATGTGTACAAATAAGCATGGAATTATTACACAATAGATTTAATTATTTTGCTTCTTTGGAAAAAATCATTTTGTCCTGTGTAACATTATATCCTTTGCGAAGATTTTAAAGTTATAGAAAATGTTAATTAATCTTTACGTAAACGCCCTTTGAATCATATAAAACATGCCATTTAGAAGTGCTGTCAATTCAGTTTGTAAATGTAAAAGGAAGTATCGAAGCCGATATATCACACGAAAAGAAAGACACCGGGCCAATTCGGAGTTTGATATAATAAAAGTAATTTCAAATCAGGGTGTCAATTTGATCAAAACTTTCAACCTTTGACCATAACGAAAGCGATCTCATTACCTGCACATAAACTATTTAGAAAGTTTTAAGAAAGTTAATAAACACGTATGAAAAATATAAATTACTTTGCGGGTAGCCGGAACGGTCTCAATAGAGTCTAACCACGGTATGAATGACAGGCTAAAAATTGTGAAGAGTGAAAGACGAGTTTTTAATTAAATTAAAACTTGTGGAAACAACCCGCCATTTTGATGCGTGAGGAGCACATAAAGAGCCGATGATGCGTAGATAACTGGGTTTTCAATAACTGAAGTCGAGCGATGTATGCACTGAACGTGACAATTTGCCTTGTTTTATGCTTAAGTTGAACGAAACATTCCTTCATTGAAACGTTTCTTCATTACCCTCCACATTGCATGAACACTATGGACGATTTGATGACTATATTTTGTCTGGTATAGCCTGCCAAACAAAATGATATATTTTAGATCATCACTGAGACATGCTGAACTTTTTGTGTCTTCAACGTAACCTGTTTATTACCGATAATCACTTTCAGCTGGCTCCTGTGTAGTATTTTGCGACAAGGCATATCATTGAATGTTTCTGGGTTGTATATTTTTTTCTGTATTTGTTAGTTCCGTGTATGATTTGTTGATGTTTTACTCTGTATAGATGTTTTTGTACTGGAATCTTTCATGCATGCATTAATACAGACACTGTCTGAGACGCTGCGATCTTGGAGCATGATTTTCTTACTGGATCTGTCTCGAACTTCTGTTGCGACCGCCTACTCGACCTGTGCAGGTATAGCAATTTTACGGCTTTCCCTGGCCACGACGTAACAATACCATGTCTATTTTTCACAGCCTTTTACCTTAAAGCAGTGATTTGGTTTCCAGTGGTGATCTTGCATTAACTACCGTTATTTACACAAGTTTTCATGTACCAAAAACTACGTTGCAGTCCTCCTTCAAACGAAAGCAACATTACTCTTACAGTATATCTTAAAATATTGAAAACATGCATTTACTGGCTTTATACTTGTGATGTTGTTGTAGAAAAGACAATTTAGTACATCATTGTCGGCTTCTTTGTCTTTAAGAACAACACTATAGAAAATGACAGTAAAGAAAAGCTAATATATCTTCTGAATATTCTGCTGCAGAATAATGTGACAGCTAATTATTTGCCAAAAGTTTTCTTGAATTAAAATTTTCAAGTAACTTGTTTTTGAAAGTGTTAGAAGTGTTTGCCTTTATATTACTATAAATTATTGTATTCACTAGGCAGTCATTTAATACAGATGCCATTTCTAGTTAAGGTCATGAATTAAGTGATCAAATTCTTATTTCTTTTTTAGACATATAATTTAAATATTATCTAGTGCAAATATGATTAAATGCTGTATTTATTGAAACACGCACATTGAAAAATGCTATATGACCATATTTGCAGATGAAATGGTAAACTGTCATGGCATTTAAAGTCAGTTCGCTAATAAATCATACTAACTTTAAACACAACCTGTGAACATTAAAAATTATCTCGCATTTGAAAGAAAGCACTATATAATACTATAATGGTTTTGTTCTTGTAAGCCTGAACACACTATTTAAATAATTACATGTACTTACCAAAATATAAAAGTGCAATATAAAGAAAGCCGATGCACTCTACAGCATATTCTCTACAACTTCCCATTCCGAAAAACTTTACCCCCAAAACTGGTTGAAAGTCAAATTCCAACATGCTCAAAGTTAGAATTCAAAAGAGGTAACCTAAATGTAAAGTGCAAATATCATCAAGAAATAAATAATTCTGAAACCAAAGGTAATTCGTTGTACATCAAAACGGATGTGAGGACAATATAAACCATAAGGAAAGTGATTATTCCTTTATCCATTGGATGCTGTGCTCTCCTCTTTGACTTTGTCTTCGTGGACATGTGAGAGATTTCATAATATACAGTTCTTAAAGCCTACTGGGTTTGATCTTCTTCTTTCCTGTTTCGTCGGGCCTTAAATGGTCTTTCTCTTGTCTGTCAAATTTATTGTGTACATGCGTTTTATGATTCTTCATGTTTGCTTTTTTACATATTTTACAAGAGCATTTCTATGTTTTACGCTTTGTTGTTTTACCATAATGTGAGTAAGGGAATGGCCTGGTTGGATAACTTTTGTTTACACTGTCTCTTATAAGGTATAAATGTGACGTACCGGTTTAAAATTCTCACTGGTGTTATGCAATTGACCGTTCAAGGCGGTGCCGAGCTGTGTTTCTTTATATGTTTGTTTTTGGTTCAGCTACGTTGTCTATATGTTTTGCTTCGTCCATTTATTTTGTGTACATATCTATAATGCACACGTCTGTACATTCTGATTTGAGAAGGGATGTGACTTTTCTTATTGACAAAATGAAATAAAGATTGCATATCCATAATTTCATTACGATAAATAGTTAAGAACACCTGAAAAAAGTCCTTAAATATCATTTCATTTTGACTGAAAAAGTCAGTGTAATTTGAACATCACTTGTAATGTACTCAAAATACTTTTGTCTATTTTGTAACGATATTTAGCAAATATCATATAAATGACCAAGTCTAATACATCTCTGAACAAAAACGTGCGGCGTTCTCGCTTCAAAAATAAGAATAATACTATTTTCGGGAGACGGTGTAAATTTCAAAAATTGTGGATTTTTTTAAATGTCATCTTTACTGACGAGGTAATCTGTCAAAATTGAACAACGTGTAGCATTTATTACGTTCTCCGGTGAAACTCATTAAAAACGTCTTTGTTTTAAATAAAAGATAAATCACTTTTACCCACACGTGTAACAATATCTAAGTTATCATCAGCATTTAGACCGAATCTGAAACTCTCATTTGTATCTGGTCCGTGAAGTTTAAAACTCAGCCTATCAATAACCTCTGTCAGACTTTACTTTAGATACATCACCATGGTTGCCATTAAGTAAGGAGAAGATTTTTGTGTCTATTTCCAGTATTTTTGTACATGCAAACTTTTGATATAGAACATATCAAGTTTGAATTTGGAATACACCATTAGACGCAAAGAGATTTAGGGGATAGGCGATGTCAATTTTCTATTCAACTTGTCTGTATGATGATTTGGCAGAAGGCGCTTAGAGAAAACCTCAGTAATGTAAGAGATTTAGGAACACGCCTTGCTTAACTGACCATCGTTATACATGAGACAAATATTGCTTAAAATGGCAAACTAAAGAAAAAGAATTTCGGAGAAACCTTTGGAATCAGTATAAAGGAATAAATAGTATTGATATATTTCTGGATTCCAACAGTCTTTGTACGTCTAATGCGTGGGCTGAGATACGGTATACTCACCGTATGTAATAAATAAGTTGATTAATTTATCAGTTTAGTTATTATGGTAGTCATTCACGAAGGTCATGTTGGAAACTGCTATCAGACATCCGATTACTTAAAAATTGAGAGCAAAGAAATTATCAACACACGAGAAAATCGTGAATGCTAACAAAAGCACCAGAAGTGGTGCAGACTGATACTATATATAGATTGAACAGCCACTTTCCGTTTTCTTTCATCTTAACTTGGGAAGTCTGAAAACCTCACAAAATTATATCTGTAAGTGAAGCTTGGTGTGTAAATACCACGTTTGTTATTCAAATCACGAATTCGTAGATTGAGAAAATGTCTGAATCAATATCAGACAGGAAGAAGGCCAAATCTTTTTCTTTTTCTCCTGTATTATAAAGCTGTTCACAGTTCTGTTGATTGGTATCTCACTATTGTTGCTAAATTATATTCCGTTTTTACTTTTGCTGTTTCTTCTTTTTTTATTCAATATTTTGTTGCATATTGTTTTGTTGTTGTTGTTTTGTTTTTTTTGGCGTTGAATTTTCAAAACTGATTACTACTAGAAAATAAAGCAGTCTTTATATGTCTTCTGTCGGAATATTTCAATTACTTCCCTCCTTTTTCTCAAAATATGTGAAAATCAAACGATGATATATTTTTAGAGTTTTCTGCTATGCAAAACGCTATAATAAAACAATACTTTCTTCTTTTCAAGTTCGTGAATAATACTTCTTAACACGTCCACAGTTGTTGAAATAGATCTTATACCAAAGTGCCACAAATTTTATGAACATATATTACAGACATGTGATTGAAATGCCTCTGAAAATGTTGATACTGTGATATGATTTTAAGTGTTATATACTAAGAGGTTCCATTCATTATTTGATTCAGGAGATAAAGTTAATCTAACAGATATCCATATATTAAATTGAATTTACAGTATAACCGTAAAATTACCCTCACACTGTGATAAATGCATCAAAGCATATGGAACGTCAAACTTAGTGCGCTTATCAGCTCATTTTTATTAAGAACCTCTTTATGGAAACGACGTGATTCTAAGCAATTAATGATTGTTTGCAGAGTATTACCATTAACAATTTAACTAATTACGAAATTTAGACTCTTCACAAGCCACTAGATAATAAACATATGGAAAGAGATGAAAACAAAAAAACAAAACGATTTTTAAAAGAATTGTTCACAGATAATACCCGTAAGCCCACAGATCTCCGGCCATACAGGTGGGATTTATGCCATCTATAAATTAAACTTTTTCCCAATTTTGTTAATATCATATTAAGCACATAGAGATAGAATTATATGGGATATTTTATGGAAAAATAAACAAAAACTGAGAGTTCATAAACGTTTTGTTTGTACTTGTATCATTATCTTAAGCTACATCTTTGTAACAATCCACTTTGAAAAATTAAACGACGTGATGGAAACTGTATACGAGAACCTCTGATCGGATCTGGGTGGGTATATAAATCATATTTTATCACATTAAAGCTTTTACAAAAGGTGATAAGATCGTAGAGGTTCAAATATCGCTTGTTTAGTGACGCCGACCGTGACACGAAGATCACCAAGATTAGAGGCATCATCAGTAGCAGACACACCGGATGTAGTAGACAAACCAGACGTTTAAAATGACAGATTTAAAAAAAAAATACACACACATATGTCAATTAAATCTAAAAAGAGTAAAAAAAGACATTTTGTTAATTTAAGGAAACAAAACATAATGCATCACTTGCGTACAGACAGTAAAACGTGTGTTAAATTTGGTACTGCGTGGAGCAAAACGAAGATTTGTTCTCATGAAGCATTGATATTATTTTTTTTCAGACAAAGGCATTTCATGATTGATGTTTATAAAAACCAAATTACTAAAGATGCAAATAGCTGTGTACCAAGGATTTTGACCCAAGCTCTACGTTGTAATGTAACATGCATGTAATATAAACATTGCATTTGGTTTTATTTACTTTTTGTTTTCTTGAATTAAGAGAGGGAGGTTTCGTACCCACATCGACGGGCAAGTGATTCGAAGTCAGCGACCTTAACCACTCGGCCACATGTCCCCTTGAGCGCGGCACACTTATACTGCAACTCGTACATGCGAGATATTATTATATCTTTTACCTCATATATGACTGATGTTACACTTTATTTTACCCCCACATACATTTCCCAATATAAAATTCCTTTACTACACTGGTTACAAAAGTTTTAAAGTTAACCATATAACATGATTGATGGTGCACAACTAAAACCATAGATATTAGGTTTTCCAAATAGAACATGTTAACTTTTACCCTTCTTAATTTCTAAAATTTACTGTCTATCATTCAGTTTGGGCAGTATCATTTTTATTCGAAGAGGTGCTCTTTGGTACTGACCGAATAGCGAACAGTGCAGGCTGATCTTGGTTTGCAGTGGTCGCATAGACAGAATCACTTGCTACAAGCAGACTAAAGGCTAATTTACTAACTTACTATTCATGATATTATTTGTTTTGTTTTGAATGCAGTTGAAATATATGACAAATAGAAATGCAGTTCTTGCTTATGGCTAAATTGAATGAAATTACTTCAATGTACGCTCTAAATTATACACATCTGTCTATTCATTCGGAAACAAGTGCACATTCCATTTGTTAAATTCCTCGTTGAATCACTTTTTTTTCTGAGAATATCTTAGAAACTAGGTTAAGATGCGCTGAAAAATGTACTCGTATGACAAACTCATTTGTATATGTAGAGGGACCTTTAGAATAGAATGCCCTGATGTTATTCAATAATTTTTTCATGGCTCTGACGAGTTTTATGCTTAAACTAATATTGGATGTGAACAATAGCCAAAATCCATGCCTTTCAAAATGTTCTATTGTGTACAAATTTCATTTTCTTTCTTTTCCACACTTTTCGTCCTTATTCATTGATTTCTTTCAAATTAATAAACCATTGACAGTCATTCCGCCGTCCAAATAAGATCTGATTGAATTTTGCCATCCTTACAGTCTCCTTACAGTCCCAGCGAAAATGAGTTAAAGCGACTTTGGACTCTCTAGTATTAAAATAACACTCTACCTTCTATTCAGTTCGAATACTTTGAAAACCATCGTTACAT
This sequence comes from Mercenaria mercenaria, assembly GCF_021730395.1. NCBI lineage: Eukaryota > Metazoa > Mollusca > Bivalvia > Venerida > Veneridae > Mercenaria > Mercenaria mercenaria. Next base: position 8,120,312 of record NC_069364.1, read on the forward strand.
TTCGAAAACAAATAAAGAACACAAAGTATATGTCGGCGATTAATAGAATTTGAGGAGGGGCGAAACCAAAATAACATGTGCACTAAATCCTGTAGCAAACGGTTTCTAAATCTCGGTATCACTGCAGGACTAATTGCCATCACCTCGTTAAGATTTATAATAAATGACGCTTGCTATCGCCTAAAAAGTAATTTAAATGATAGATTAGTTAATTTTGAATGATATTGCGTAACATAAAAATTTAATCAACAATCCTGGCGAATATTTGTGGATTGCCGTTCATGATTCAGAAGGAAAAAAATCCAAAACGTAAAACAATGTGCTCGTGCACGTCACTGCGTTTAATTTATGGCCATTTCTTTAAAAAACATTTTGAAAATATCAAAGTGTATTGTTTACTGTAATGAGGACTGTTTTTTTTCTTTGGGAATGAACTTTAAAACTTTTATGAATTAATTGACCAACAACGTTATTTTAATTATAAGATATTGATCCCTAAATAATTAAATTGGATTGGGTCTATTTGCAGAAATCAAGACACGGTATTTTACCGGTTTAAGTCTTTAACAAAAGGCTGTTTACCAAAAAAATGATAATAAATAAATAAAAAAAATAAATAAAAAATACGGTGAAAAATCGTGAAATTTTGTGAAACTGTTATTTCCCCGATATATTTTGCCTTGAACATTATTTAGCAATGTCACCGTCAAAGTCAAAAGAGTCAAGCACCATGATTGATCATACAGAATGATTGAATAGCATATCATGAATGATCTTTACACGTGAACTTCACGTGATCAATTAAAATTCTAATAATTTAATTCTCATATGACAGTATCTAATTGATGAAAGAAACGAGTTATTTTTGGAAAGATTCAAATTAAATTAAAGACGCTAATGAGATGTAATGGCTGAATTTGTACCTAAACATGTCATTGTAAAGAAAATATATTCTCTTTACAGAGAATACTTTCTTAGATTACAACCTAAGTTAATAGCTATTTCTTTGTTGTTTTGAATATTTCAGCATAAGGTATATCAAATTACAAGAAGTCTTTGCGTTGGAACATGTTAATTTTTTATTATACTTTCGACAACATTTTAACAAAGGTTGGTTCGTTGTTCAGAATGACATTACATTTGCGTGCGACAAGATTTTAAGGTATATATCATAACCATGACACCATTTTCATGCGCCATATACATGTTGTAATATATCAGGGCATTTAATATAGGAGTATACGATGAAACAAGTGAAATTCACGCTGTAAAATTCTTAAATCGGCCTGTTTAAATAGAAGGAAATAAAATGTTATAAATAAATGCCTTCCTTATGTGTGTACAAAGAAAATAAACAAACAAAATATTTTGCGTATTTTTTTCATCTCTAAATGAAAACTGTTTATGCACTTTGATCGATTGTATTTTAAGGAAGAAATTGAAAATAAGTTCCTTTAGATTTGATAAATGAATTATTTAAATATGCGGAGAATATCCAAAACTAAGATATTGTATTTTTCACTTTGAATATATTATAAAATACAGCAGGTACATATTGCGCAAATATAGAGTATTTTACAAAATAAAAGTAAACGTCTGAATTCTGGTAATATTGATGACCAGTCATTTGAGTTCCGTAAAACAATTAAAGCTTTATCACGATCTTCTTTAAAAGAAACATTTCAAAAAGTATTTATGGTTGTGGGAACTTTGCACGCCTTGTTATTGATGTGCCGTCGGCGTTTTGACCTTCTAGTACATTTGATTTTTTTTTCTGCGAATCGAGTCTGCCTTGGAAGCTTCGTGTTTGAATTCGCATCGATCTGGATTGCAATATATTTATATAACCGACCCCATTTGTCAGTTAAAGTCTAGTCCAAATTTTCATTTTAATCCCCGTTCTAGAATAAATCAAAGAATATCGGAAACTCTCAGACAGTTTATGGCATAACTATGCTTTGATTTTTAAAGAACCGAATTACGCCAATACAGGAACTACTTCTGAACGTCAGAATGATTTATCTTTTAGAAATTTGCTTTGTTGAAATTTTTTGATGACTGGCAAACTACCAAATCAAAAATGACAAAATAGGGGAAAGATGCAAACGTGAAAAGGACAGAAGAAATTGATTTGTTCAGTAAAGCTCTGGAGAGAAGAACCAAACTGCTGCAGAGCACGCGAGTCAGTGTAAAGAAAATTATCTCAAATTTCCTTGAAGAAAATTTTTAGAGATTAAACAGTTTTGCAAACACCGGAAATGAACCGGAAGTAGTCTCCAGAGAATAGAGACGTGTTTAGTAAGGGTACTGGCAATTATCAGAGCTTACGCAGAGGGACTACTTTTTTATTAGTGCAGACGTGCTGAGGTCGCGCCTAACCAATCAAAAAAGAGAAACGATAATGCCAAAACAATATCTCGGAAATTAGATTTAATTGTCTTCCTTTAGAAGGAATCACACGTCGATTTGTCTTCGTGACTTGCTTACTAATTATTTTCTTTGAACTGATTTAGAACTCTTATATGGATATCACTTGCTTCGTTTTACTTTGAGGTAGATATGCATAGAGCAAATAGAAAACATAGTTCAAAATGATATTACATAAATTTAAATAAATAAATATCTGAAGTGTATAAACCGAATATTTAATGAACTGTATGTTGCCATGTAGGTGGAAAAAACAGCATGCATTAAAATGAACATTTAAATGATTAAATATATTTCAAAGATTGACAAAGGAAAATTAATAAAGAAGGTGCACTATTTTCAGCCTTTCAATCCGTTATAAATCTATTGTTATTTTTTTGCATTTAAAACAATTACACAAAAATATAACTGAATAAACTGATGAAACCAAATGGTGTTAGCCCTAAATTAGCAATTGAAACAGGTCGTTACTCTAGAAATAGAACAGCTAGAAATCTGCGTTACTGCATATTTTGTCAGAACAGGAATACAGAAGATGAATATCATTTTATCATAGTGTGTCCATTGTACGAGAATATAAGAAAAACATAATTAAAATCATATTATTACAGAAGGCCAAATGTAATGAAATTTATTGAAATTCTCAATAGTGATAAACAAGTTATTATTAGAAATTTGTCTAAATTCATTTATCATGCATTTATACTGAGAACATCTTTATTGTAAATATTGGTATACTTTTAGCTCTACGTATCCAAATGATACTTCCGTGTATAATTGTTAAATGTGTAAGACTCATCCTCCATGACAATCTATGTTACATGTAAAAACAATTGTTTCGTTCAAACATGCTTACGTTATTTGTTATTTGTAAAAAAAATCACATGACAGTATTTAAATGTGTATGTGTATATTGTATCCATGACAAAAAACTGTACAGTTTACGTCAATAAAATATTGTCTGTCTGTGCTAAAAAATGTTTGCAAGCAATAACAATAACTTGATAAAAGACGTTTGACAAGCTATCTTGATATCTAAATACTCAAGAGGGTTTTCATTTGAATTTGTGAAGAAACCATTTGCAAAAAGGAACAACTAAATATTCTACCGATAAAGGTTACGTAATTCTTTATAAATGTTTTTGGTATGTTTCAGGGAAATTGTCAAAAATTAAAATGTGCCAAACCCATCAAATTATTCTTTGAAAATATGAATATGCAGCAATATCGAAAATATAGTTTCATAGCAGGTTTGAATGGGCGTACAAATATAACGTCCCACAATTTAATAACGAAAGGCGTTTACTTGCGTACTGTACCAAATAAAAAAAATCTTCCGGCATTTTTAAGAATTATATCTAATAAGATGGTGCTGATAACAATAAAAATGCCTGTAAAGGAAGTTATAAACCGGAAATTAACAGAAGGGAATAAAAAATAAAATAATTTTATGATGTGAACTAAATCTTGATACCATTTTTTTTATGTCAGAAGTAAACCAAAGTACAAGTCCAAATTAAAGTTCACTGAACCTGCTTTGCCAGTAAAATACTCTTGTACAATTTAGACAGCTTGCCGGCCAATATTCAAAATTGTTGCCCGAACTCTGCGGGGCCGAGGGTAATAATTTTGACTATTGAACGGTAAGCTATTTGTACCTTGGACAATAGTTTTCACTCTTGAATGGTTTGAAAGTATATATCAAATGACATCAGAAATAAACTTTCAAATTGGTTCTTTAAGTTTTGACTTAATCTCAGTAAATTGAACTATAAACGGGTCAATAGGTGAAACAATGAACCGGCGATTTATATGATTCTCGTAATAAGAACATAATTATACTATCTATTCTGGGTTACATAACCTACAGTAAATAGTGTTGATACTGGTGTTGATCTGACCGACGTTGGAAACGGCGTCAAACAAATATTCGTACGAAAATACCAAAACTTTTCATTTTCCAATTAATGCTTACCTCCTCAGCACCCTGTGTATGCCGATACTGCTGGAAACAGTACCACTAGTCGGGATATCAGCCGCGGCCTGTAGCGCAGTAGAGCTAGTCCAACATGCATCATATAAAGATTACCAAATATAATTTCATGGTACTGAACTATATTTGATTGCGAGAGAAAACAAATGATAAAATTCGGATATTCTAATAAGTAATTACAACTGCAATGAACACTATGGTCATATACTCATTTATCGTGGAACAACCTATATATTATGTTCAGCTGTGACGTTTAGATTTGCGTGGCGTCACGTCGGACATTTAGATTTCCCTATGAGGCTCAGTCATTTTCAACTGTTAGGATACATGATATAATAAAAAGAAAATTGTTATCTTTTTATCAAAACTTGTTTTTTTCCCGTCAACTCCATACAGTATTTTTTCACACGTTCAAGGTATTTTATGTAGTCGGTGAAATGACTTTTGATCTTATTAATACATTTCAAAGTTTAGAAAACTTGCAAAAGGGTGCTATGGAATGTGCATATCATTATTTAATTATATGCATTCAGAGATGACATCAGATATTATTGAAATATTCATTCCTCACATGAATCAATTCCTTCCACATTTAATTGTACGTGATCTTGCATTCCGAGATTTATTTAACAAGTGTAATGTTCTAGATAGTAAAATTCACGGCAAGTGTGACATAGCCTAGCCGAAACTTATATTTTGAATTTGATACCAACTTGATTTGCAATTTTTTTGCAACCAGCTAAAAGTGGGCAGGAAACAAAGGGCTATATAAGTGTGTTGTACTTTTTTTTTATCTTTTCTGATAAGTGCATTACAATAATGGGTATGTTGTGTTTAGACGTAGTTCCCGTATTCCCGTAAAAAAAAACAAGTATATTTTACAAAATCGTGTCGTGTTCAAATCAGTGGTATTACATTAGAATATTGATCTGAATCTCTTGGTTAGATTAAAGATAAAACCGTCGTTTATATCAATTACAGTCTGAGCATTTAGAAGGAGAGCAATGACACGAACCTTCTCTGCCACGGGACCTGTGTTATGGTACCACCTCGAACTTCACCGACAGTTATATCTATATAAATTTCACATACAGTATTCAGACGTTCTATTTTGACTTTTTTTTAAAATGCATCACTTATGTCGTTTTAACTGTGTTATGAACATTTATGTGCACATTACCTGTTCAGGTACTTTGATATTGCACCAACTTGGCCTCTTGACCACACTATCCTGATATAGAATGAGGGGCCCTTTTGAAAATTACATGTGTCTGTTTCATATGCCAAAACACGTTTAACATATGGATTTATGTTACGAAATACTAGTAAATCATACTTTGATCCAATACAAAGGCCGAGGTTGCCTTTTCCAGATATATAGTCATAGAGTCTACAATGTAGTGAATTCTTTAACGTCTATACCAACATGAGAATAAGGTCGTTCACTGTTCTGCCATTAACTGCCAGCAAACTAACTAGCACCGAAAACAGCTCCTAATTACCACAGACATTCCATAACAATGGTGTTAGAGACATTTAACTCATTTCTATAGTTACGGTGACGGTAATTGTTATATTGGCCGGCATAATAACATGGATACACTTCTAGCCATTATTCATTTAAGTTTATTACTCTAGTTGTTGCTAAACGCGTTCGTTTTTATGACTTTTATCACTCTAGTCACGTGAAACCGCTTGGTTCAAACGGTATTACAATTGAATTTAATGTCTTCTAGTTCAGTATTAATGAAAACTGTTTACGTTAACAAAACGGGCTTTTATGTATATTTGTAAAGTGGAACAATTGGCAGAAATACATATACTTTAACAACGGCTGACATAAGCCTATTAATCCATCAAGCAAGTTAGAACAGTCAACCAAGTTAAGAAGCGTCAACATTCTGACGTCAGCAACCTGAGGGGTTTCACGTCAAGTTGAACTGACATTTCAGGATATTGATGTACTGATACATTACCCAAATGCACCCGTTACAAAATGTTTCGTACATTTGAAGCATTTAGTATTGAATATATTGTTGTTGTGCTCCTACTTCCTGGAAGAATGCAACATGATTTATAGATATTAGATGGAAATTGAAATAACCTAAGTTTGAATTATCATAAAAATATCTATGCATCAATCACTTTCGAAATGTTGTTCAAATGTTGCTTTTGTTTATGCATTTTTGCATTGTTAGACCTTCATTATGCACAGTTAGGCAACGCAAAAAAAGGAAAACATGTAAAGTGGTTTTATAACATTTTTCTTTCAGTGACTTGCATAAATACAACTGGAAAAAATGATGTTCTATCTTTGCATACTATTCTCAACAATCTCTTCGAAATGCGCGAACACTGGTCAAACATTGTTCAACTTGGGTCCTAAACCAAAGTTAATAGAACTACATGTATATATTGAAACAGCAGGAAAGGTTCGATATCGGGTTATAATTAGACTTGCTATACTATTTTCTACATAATTGTTTTCTGTGGTATTTAATTATAAGAAATATTTTAGAATAAATATCAGTTCTCCAAAAGTACCCAACATTGCATGTGATATATAATATTAAAAGTATATACATCAAATCATTTTTGGTAATAGGGCCGACTCTTAAACCTGGCGATTAGAGTAAATAGATTTTGTCTTGACGTGTCTTTAATCCCCAGTTGCATTTATTTCCCGCTAAGTTGAGAAACGGACCGGTGGAAGTTGTTGTTCTGTGTCCAGTGTTGTGGCATGCTGTTGTGCCCACTTTCTGACTGTCGTTAGATATGTTTTAAATGAACTTTTTTGATGGATTTATACTCTATGTTTGACACCTTTCTGGAAAAAAAAAACAATATTATACTGATTCGGTCTGGGCGCATCAAGTTTTCCATGGCTTTTTTTCTCAGTGTTATTTGTCATTCCCTATGTTGTCCTTTCAAAATATGTGCTCTTCCTTTGCCAGAAAATTACAGTAGGTAATTAGAGGGTATAATGATGTACTGATACCTCAACATATATTCTTTTTTATTAATTAATTTCTTAGCAATACTGGTAAGTTTAACAATGTGATATTGAGGAATTTGGGAAACATAGTGGGTTTTTTTTCTGGAACTGGTATCAGAGAGGACTAAGAAGATTTGATACAGGTCTATGCCTTTAGCTTCTATGTTTAAAAAAAACATTTGGTGGCCGAACATCATAAATAGTGTGACTACAGCCTGTCAAGTCTTCTCTCTTCAGTTTATGTTATGATAACTGGAATGTTCAGAGCGCTGTCTTCCTATCTTTTATGCTTATAAGGATTGTCGGTATATTTAACACTTGCAACGACTAGTGATATCAGAATGTTTAGAGCGTTAACCTCCTTTCATTTCATAATAACGTTGTTTTTTTTTCACGTCATTTGCACTGCAAAGAACCCCACTTTTTAATGTGTCTTATTTCATAAGATGCTTCAAACCTCAAGGATCGTTCCGTGTGACAGCCATGTTTGCATGCGTAATTCTGAACAAAACTAATGCTTTTGCCTTTTTATTTCATATGTGCTAAAATCACAATTTAGCATTGTCTTCATGGGCGTTACACTTAACAACTGTTAAAATACACTTTTAGCCAGGTAACTGTTGCATTCGTATGACACAAAGAGATACGGCCTTTAATGCGGATTTAATTGAAGATAAAGAGTTATAAAATAATATGCATTTAATTTCGATCAGTAACTCTATGGCATTATTAAAGTGAGCGTGTGCCATACTGAATGAAAAGATAAAAACGAATTTCAGTTTTTTTCAGTAAAATTGTAAAATTATTAATTTGGTAGTGTGTGCATAATGAAAATTAACACATTTCATTCTTCAAATTTGCGGTTGTATTAATTAGGGGATGATGATAATGGTGAAAGGGGACACATCATAACAGACTTTAAATTGCTATTTCTCATCGACATCAAAAGCTTAATGATCCTTGAAGCCACAGTAATTTACAGAAAAAAATGCAATTTTCAACAACGGTGCACATACCTAAATTATTTATATTTGCGCGAAAGAGATATGATCCGTTGTCCCCATGGTGTTGAAATGACATTTTCAAACCTGTCCATCAACGTGCTTTGCCTGCGAGCTGTTGCGCAACCGTGCATCGCCGCCTCTTAAACATATGCTGTTTGTGGAGCATGCTTTAGCAACCAATCGCTAAAATGATTTCACAGTTAATGTGCCTCTGGTATAATGATGTTAATGGACCATTACATATGACAATTCTCTAAATGCAATGGCTGTTTTCCAACATAAAAATGCAATGTATAAACCAGCAAAGATACGCGGCTTTGCGCTGGATAAACTATAGTTAGAAATAGTCTAACAAAGCATTCAGTTTTACTGTTTTTATTTTATACAGTTTGTCTTAATTGTTACATTCATTATCATCTTTGTAGTTGCTCCTTTTCGCTAAAAATATTTAGCAATGTATCTCTAGCAAAGCCATGTTTCAATTTGTAAGAAAAAAGAAATTCAACCTACACATACGCGCATGCACGCACGCACGCACGCACAACAACAACAACGACAACAACAAAAAGATATTTTCTTAGTCCTACGAAAAACGTGTTTTCCTTGTTTATACATTCATGTATCTGTTTGTTCGTAAAGAACAAAATATATATCGCTGTTTCATAAATGCATTCGGTGTCATAATTTCAGAGCTAAAGCCATAAATGGAACCCACTGGGTAAAATGTTTGCAACCTTGCTTTTAGAACTAGAGCCCTTCATTGTGACTTTGCCTCACAATTTTTCCTTGCACCCATCATGTTGCCTAGCTTGCCTTTAGAGCTAAAGCACTACATTTTGCCCATCATGCTCCATGTTTTCTACCTTGCCTTTAGAGCTAGAACAGTCAGCTTTGCCTATGATATAAGCTCTAGGTCCATGATAAAACAGTATGCTGTGAATGTTCACTATTATTAAGATGAAACAACTGTAGTTTCATGTTATAATTTGGCACACATTTCATGCAACAAACTACCCTGACATTGTTACAATACTTGCTGGTGCGGCAGTGTCAAAATTAGCTATATTAACAATATCGGGCCGTTTGAAGAAAACAATTTAGCGCTCTACGGCCACCGAGGACTAATAAGTGTCTTAATTTTTATGATCATCCCGTCTCGATCTATAAAGATGAAAGCCGTAAGTATCGACAAATGGGTCCCAATGCTCGGCTTTCTTGATTACAATTCAAATAACTTTCTCAAATGCGTAAAACTGGTCTCATCAAGTTGCTTCTTTTTGTTGCATATGCACAAATACAATAGGTTTCTTATGCACTGTTCTTTTGTAAAAATTCTTTTGCTTGTATTAATATTTCCCAGTCCAAAGGTTCATTTTTCTTCCTTTTCATTTGGAATGATTATATAAAAGCATTTCTGTATTCTTTCTGCAATCATGCGTGCAACACAGGTATATGTTAGTACCTATTGTGAGTGGTCAGTTATACATAGCCCTAATTTCTCACCTTGAAATCTTTGTTTATGTTATGATTCATCTTCTAAATGTTGCCTGCGTTTAAGTTCTCACCAATGGTGTGTTTAGCCAGTAACCGTTCTAAGACAGTATTCCACTGTGCGCTTTTATTTGTTCGTTTCGTTCTCATTGTCTCATTTGTTTTACTTCGCCTGTGCATTTTCTTTTTGTGAAAATGTAAACGAAGTATGTACACATCAGTACTTATATTGTTATGGGGTAGCAGTTTGGAGAGGCTGAGTTCTTGACGCGTGGCTTTTCCTGTAGGATATCTATCGCTGCTATTTTAAATACAACACGATTACCAAAACATATTGCTTCTACCATTTTGTCCAGTTCATGATGTCTTTAATAATTTCTTATGTAGGAAAAAGTCAGTAGTTGAAATAGATTTTCAAGTATGAAAAGTAATTTACATTTCTTTACGTTTTTTTACAAACGTTAGTTAGACGTGTCAGGTATCAAAATGTACCTATTTAAGATAGCCAAAGCATTCTTGGTTTGTAAAAAAATCTGTTCCATATATTTGTCCACACTGGCCGTGCCCAGAATCCATAATAAAACCTCTTAATGTCGTTTTCTCGGCCAATTTCCATATTCATGCATAGTAGACCTTAATCATATATTTATATTATTCATGAGATTTGTAATTCGTATTGTCCAAATAGAAATTAGCATTAGTTAGGAGCGATGAAAAGTTGCTAATCCGCAGCCTGCTGAATTTTAACACTAAATTAGTAATCGGAGATCGTAATGTTCAGGAGAAATAAATTCATGCTTTTCCACACAGTTTCACCATTTATGTGCTAGTTTAGGTACCGTGCACACGTTCATTTTGTGTATAAAATATATATATAGGAATGTGTTTGTGCTATTTTCAGGTGTGCGGAATATATACAGAAATGTTCGAATGGTCTTGGATATAATATAGACGACCCGACGCCATATTGAGTGGGAGTTTTGTGAACCGTGAATTGTGGCAATGGATATAACGTATACAGTAGATGGTTTTGTCTGAATTTACCTACTTTCTAATACAGGTAAGTAATATTTAGATGAATACGACATCTTATACAAATTAAAGTGGTATAGTGTCCAAATTTAATGCGTTTTATAATGATCGAATACGTAAAATAGCAAACAACGATAAAATACACAAGTTTATGTTGCAAATTTTATATTTATATATTTCACTGTGAAATGTTTATTCTGATCTCGTAAAATTAGATCAAGTGAGGAAAACAGATATCTGGATTTTATAACAAGATGACCATTTTGTCTATTTTTGCAAATATCTATTTCCACAAAGTCTTGTATTTAACCGTTTTTGTACTAGACAGGTTTATCTGGACAATTAAGGATGAAATTCAGATCGCCATAACAGTTTCTTTCCAAAATCTCTAATTTATCGCATTATCTGACAAATTTGGGAGAAAACTAGAATTTATAGATTTATCTATCACATCAATCGACTATCTAACGGACCTTTACGTATCACTTCTATTACCCTATATTAGCCTTATCTCTGGAGCATGCCAGATCGTTGGGCTGAACCATTATACGCTCTTTACGCGAAATGAGGCATGAAGATTGCCATTTTAAGCCTCTGCTTTAAGCCTCGCTTGGCAAAATTACGCTGAAAGCCCTTAAATGATACTGAAACGAGATAATGGTGATTGGGTGCTCGCGTTCAAACAAAACCGCTATGTAATTACTTGATAAATTACATTCTTAGACATCCGAATCCTAGCGGCGCTTCCTATGTAATATTTTCAAGCGTTTGAGATGTCTTGATTTATGATGTTAGCAACTGTCATATATAGAGGGATTTCCCAGGAATAAAAAGCCATGATTGCCACTTTAGACTTATGATTAAATGACTAATAGGATAATTTCCACTGATTATGTCTGCAGAAATAAATGGTGTCGGCGATAATGGTTTCTTTTTGATGTAGTGGTTTTCTACAATTGCAACTCGTTCTAAGCTTCCGTGAATAGAGCTTTTGTGTGTGTTCAGAAATGCAATATCTCCAAGTAAAAATCTAGTTAGTCTTCGTTTGCAAAGAATTATTGAAGGAATTGTGTCTTTGATTGCGTCTTGAAGTCTTTCTTTATGTAGCATGGACGAAACTAAACATTCCATTTATATCTTCAATGTGTATCATCTAAAAAGGAGAATCACATTGAATGCTGTCCGGTCTAAAATATACATTATATATGATGTATACTATTATATTCACTGAAACGAAAATATTTCCAATTGACTAGCATTAGATAATACCTAGGTCGTGATGTAATCATAAAATCTAATTGAGTAAACAACAATATAATAACTGCTGAATATTTAACAAAACACTTTCAAACGAATATTGCAATCTATTTCACCACATATTTACCAAGAATTTGTTTAAACCTCGAATTTATCGACTGTGCGAACTGTTGACAACGCAATGTTCTTACGCAACAGTTCCAGAAACATTTTGGTAACTAGAGCAACACAGTTAAAAATGCAAAAAGAATAATTATATTTCTTTCACCTACCGCTAAGAAATTATGTGCAATTTGAGTTTATTATTGAAATAGTGCAACGTATTCTGCAACATAGCTTTTCTTTGGCTTAAGTAGGTCAAATGACGTCAGTTTTCAAGGAAATATAAGCAGTCCTGTTACTTTTAAATGCATGGTCAAACAGCATAACTTTTGTGAAATATAATATAATAAGGCTGCAAAGTGAGTGTTAGCAGAGGCATTTGCTTGACAATCTGTCAAAGTCAAGGCATGAAATTATGAAAAACACCACCTTCTACATAGAATATTTCAATTGTTCAGGACGATAGGAATTTAGCGTCAGTGCTGCTAGAATTAGTTCAATATATCCAAATAATGGCTTCGGCAATAGAAACGTGCCAAAATGTTTGAACCCTGAGATGAAACACACGTTGGAAATGTAGAGCAAAACAAAATGGTCTGTGACATGTAGCCGTTTACAGTCCGTAACATTCCATTGCAAGGTTCGGTTAAAATTGAAATACTTGATTTCATACAAATAAAGTGCAATAACGTGTGTCCTCCACTGCTATTCCTTTACATATAATTTTATAAAGTTTTTTTTAGTACTTACTGAACTTTGTTCTTAACGAATCTTGGGTATAACGTAACGTCACCTGTTTAGGCCGAGGAAGAGCAATGCCACAGTCTGAATTGGTATTGGTATTATAAGCTCATAGTATACATTAAAGAAAACATTGAAAAATATCATTACATGAACTTTAACTATTTTCTGTGAGTACCACACAAACTATCTTAAGGTGATTAATACCCATCAATATTGCTTTGTCAGCTCATCATTTCCTGCATAGTTGTCAGTTAATATTACATGTAACACAAATAAGTTCCATTCAGAGGGCTTGGTTTTACTTGCTTTTTTTGCAATTTATCGTTGTATTAAGTTTCTGTCGATTAGTTTTACACAATGTCAAAGTTACAACCCAACATGTCCAAAAAGGAGTAAACTTAGGGAAAAGGGAGATAACTAATTTAATACAAACTAAGAGTTACGCTTCTTGTGCTTTTCACTACCTCTAATCTCTTTGAAGTCTAACAATGTAATAAGTTACTGTGAAATACTTAAAAAGATTAAAACTGCGAAGAAATAAAATCAAAAGTTAGACAGTTCTAAAAAAAACATTCAAGACAGAATTATGGCTCTAGTACTCTTTAATATCCCTCGTTTGTGATCTATCATTGTTTCGGGTTGCACTAAATTTCCTTGTCGGCTCAAAGATACCCAACTAAATGTTCAAAAATGTGAAGAAAAAAAGTACATAGAGGGAGATTTTTTTTTGATTTAACGTCGCACCGATACATGATAGGTCATATGGCGACTTTCCAGCTTTAATGGTGGAGGAAGACCCCAGGTGCCCCTCCGTGCATTATTTCATCACGAGCGGGCACCTGGGTAGAACCACCGACCTTCCGTAAGCCAGCTGGATGGCTTCCTCACATGAAGAATTCAACGCCCCGAGTGAGGCTCGAACCCACATCGATGAGGGGCAAGTGATTTGAAGTCAACGACCTTAACCACTCGGCCACGGAGGCTCTTACATAGAGGGAGATAAATTTGAATTCATTTAAAGTAGAAATATGATTCTTCTGCTCCAAACTTTCTTGTATTCTATCATAGTTTCAAATTACAATAAAGTCCCTTCAGTGGAAAAATCTGAAGAAGAAAATGTAAGTGAATTGGAGTCAGAGATTTTGGAACTTGTTATGTTAACTTTCTGTATGAGCCTAGAATTGAGGTTTAAATGCAACATCTTCAATGTTTTCAAATATATTCAAGGAAAACAATAATTTTGCCACATTTTCTTATTTCAAAGTAAAAAGTAATTTTGTTAAAATAGGACAAGACTTGCATTATAAACCAAAAAAAGTTTATGTGAAATTACAATCCAAGGCATGCGTTAGTCTCAGAAGGAAATGTAAATTTTGGGACTTCTCAAAGTGCAAAAAATGGAAATTAAAACAAATTTCTTTCAGAGATTACGGATCTGGTGTGAGAAACTTGTCTTACGGCCTTTGGTATCTATTTTATGTTTCAAATGATATCTTAATAAGTTTCAAAGAAAGACCTTATCAGAAGCACGGACAAAGGTATTCCTAAAACTTGAAACTTGCACACGTTTGTGCGGTCTTTAAAAAATGATCCGCAATTAGTATCAAATTATAGACCAATATCTCTACTTAGCAACATCTGTAGAGTATTAGAAAAAATCATCCATAAACATTTTTCAATTTCTTCTAGAAAAATAACTTTACTTCTTCTCTTCAATCTGGATTTGTCCCTAACGACTCAACAACAAACCAACTTGTCTTGATATACAATACTTTCTGTCAAGCACTAGATGAAGGAAAAGAAGTCCGTGCTGTCTTATGTGACATCTCTGAAGCCTTTGATCGCGTCTGGCACAAAGGTGTTCTTTTCAAACTTGAATCCACAGGTATATCTCTGGACGTCTTTTAGATTGGTTTCGTGACTACTTATCACAAAGAAAACAAAAAGTAGTTCTTCCTAGTGGCTCTTCAGAAACAGTTGTAATCTATGCTGGTGTACCACAGGGCTCTATTCTGGGACCTCTTCTCTTCATTGTTTCCATCAATGATATTGTTCATGGCATACACTATACCATCAAAGTCATTGCTGACGATACAAGTCTATATATCATTGTAGATAATCCAATATCTGCTGCTGAATCTTTGAATTCTGATCTTTTAAAAATAACTAAAGGTGGAATAACTGGCTAGCAGACTTTAATCCAAGAAAAACAGAGTCTCTTCTTATCTCTCGTAAAGTAATAAACCCTTACACCCTCCTTTAACCATGCATGATGTCCACGTCAATGAGGTTGAATCCCACAAACATCTTGGAGTGGTCCTCTCTTACGACGGAACATGGCACGAACACATAGATAGTATCAAGGAAAAGGCAGGAAACATATCGGTATCATGAGAACCTTAAAGTTTATTCTAGACCGCAAATCCCTCGAAACTTTCTATCTGTCTTTTATACGACCCTCTTCTTGAGTATTCTGATGTGGTATGGAGTAGTATTACCCACCAGGAAGAATTTGAACTTGAGAATATTCAACTGGAAGCCAGCAGAATCATCATTAGGACAACCAAATTAGTTTCTTTTGAGAACCTGTACAATAATACTTGATTTGAGCCCCTTAAAATCAGGAGAAACAAACATAAACTAATCCTGTTCTATAAAATGTCTTATCTTCTGACTCCCCATTATCTTTCCTCCTTGGTTCCAGATGGCGATGGCCAAACATCTGTATACAATCTAAGAAATGCAAACAATATTAGAAACTTCCAGTGTCATACACAATTATATGCTAACTCTTTACTACCATCAACCATAACTGAATGAAATCAATTACCACTAGTCTGCAAAACTCTCTCACACTAGCCATCTTTAAAAGGAGACTCTTTTCTGGAGGACATAAAGCCCCCGACCACTACTTTGTTGGAGACCGCAAATACCAAGTTCTCCATAGCAGGCTCAGGACACATTGTAGTTCTCTAAATGAACCCCTCTTTTCCAAGAACATCGTGAATAGCCCATTATATACATGTGGCGAGGTTGAAAATATATACCACTATTTCTTCAACTGTCCTGTATACACAAGACAGCGCACGGAATTATTCAACAGCGTTAGACTAATTTCCAACATAACACTACATACATTGCTATATGGTAATTCACACAAAATAATTTTATCTTTCTACACGTACAAAAATACATACAGCAAACAAACAGATTTGAAACATAACATGACTCCAAATGATCTAATTTCTTAATTCAGACCCTTTAAGAGTATGATATAACACATGTCCGTCAAACATAACCAAGTGCGCTACAGTGACCACTACAACCTGTCTTTTCTTGCTTCCTGCTTTTCTGTCCTTCCTTTCATGTACGATCTCATAGATATGTTTTGTTTTTAATTTTGCTTTAAACACAAAAAATGAATACACGTATATTCAGCAAACATACGATACTGTTTATTGTGAAGTTAATCTGTTACCGAAACAAAATATCAAAATAAGCAAGGAGAGAGTTTTAAATAAGCTTGGTTTTCTTCCCAATCCTTCATGCTTTAATTATATAGCGTGTCATGTTTTAAATGTATATATATGAATAGAATATTGTTTAAACCAAAGGTATTCCTACGTAGCCCCTTAAAAGTGATGATATATATGTTGGGGATATGTGTTACAAAGTAACCATTAACTATCTTGTCATAGACATTTTAGTATATACAAGTTCAAATTAGAAACATTTCCACATGCGATATGGCACAACCAATATGGTTAATGGAAGCAGAATAGTATCGGAGACTACGTTAAACCATTTATTTGACTGGTTAATTGAAATTATTCAAATTAATTCGAGAACGTGACATAGTATAAATTGATAACTTTAGTACAGACGTATAGACAGAATAATATTAACCTAATCTTAAAATCTAGAACTAGATTGTGTGATCTAACTAAACTCTTTATTCTTATACTTTAACAATTCTGTTATGAACACTCGCAAATTCATACCGTGAGATCTTAGCAGTATCTTCTTATAAATTATCTCTCAAATTAACCTCGCGTATTTTTGTGTATGTTTTAGTCCAAATCGTACTTTACGAGAGTACCTCATTCAGACTTAAAACGAACCTCGCAAGAATATCACATTCAGACTTCGGACATACCTCGCGAAAACATCACATTCAGACTTAAAACGAACCTCGCAACGCGAGAGCATCGCATTATAACATAACCACAATGAAACTTAAAGGCACCACATTTAGTCTTAAAACATACCTCGCTTGACTTTAAACGTGTTTCGCGAGAGCACAACATTCACAAACTTAAAACATATCTCAAAAGAATAGGCATTCAAACCTAAAACATACCTAGCGAGAGAACAATACTCATACTTTAAATGTACCTCGCAAAGATTCTAGGAGGGATTGCTTTCCACATTTTCTTGCGATATGATGAATGTTAAGTGTAAATATATATTTTGATACGGCTGTTTACCTTGTAATGCCGCTATAATCGTCATTGATTGGCAACATTTTGCCAAATAATCAAAGAATTGTGGGGCACAACCTGAAAGGGACGACATATGGCAACATTAATAACTCACTGCGGCAATGATAATCATTTAATCATTTATACAAACTGGACTGTATAACGATCCCCTACTTTACGAAACATTTTACACGTATTTCGTGCGACAAGTCAAACTTCCTTCCTTCACAAATGCTCTCTTGCGATTTAAATTCATTAAATACCACAATCAATCTAACTAAAATCTAGTTATAGGAATACTCTCTAAATGTTGTCTCATTTGAAATTCAACATCTTGCATCTTGCCTTCAAAATATGTCAAAATATTTTCCGAAACATTCTAAAATAAATACATGTATTCTGCTCACAGGCAGGACAATTAAAATACGAACACAAATACGATGCTACTGTTTAGCAAGACTTTTGAATAATTCTTTCATAGTCATAGCTATAGAAACTTGTGTTTCAAATTCTAAAACTTATCCTATACATTTTGCGTTCAAAAATGCAGACCTTTTGACCTAACATCTTGCATTATCATTGCTCGGTGTTTTCTGATTCCGTATTAGACTGCCTATTGCTGTGGATAGTATACAGGGAATCAGACTGTGAAAATCCAAGAAAAACGAAAGTAAGACAAAACGTAGACCGTAAAACGGTAATACTCCCAAATCGATATATTGTAGGTATGTGCAAGGACAATTACACTAGAATGTTGATCTACGTTTCGTTTGTTCGGGCTCTGGTGATACGAATAGTTACACAACCAACTCGATATGGTGCAAACGCCCACACCGACACACTAGTACAGTAATCCCTATATATCAAATATAAAATTCTTCTTCTTTTTGTATTAAAACGTTTCATTGCATTCACAAATAAAATAGCAGGAATTTTTGACCTTACAATAGCAAACATATGTAAGTTCCATGATTTAGCTAACGACAACCCCAAGACAAACATAGTCAGATAATAAAAATAAATATTCAGGCTTTCTGCTTGTCGTTTTCACGACTTACTATAATGTTATAGAGCAGCTATTATAGAAAAAAAACTCCTTTAGGATGTTCACATTAGTAACGCATATATTTCATGAAAAATCCATGAATATCGCTTGAAAAATGTCCGTGTCGTTTTATTTTAAAGCAGAAAGCAAGGTCAGTGCTAAGTATTCAAGACAATCAAAGACTGAAATTAATAAACATATTTGTAAGATATAAGATATTTATTTATCTTTTATTTGTGTAAGTATCGTAGAGAGCATCCCTATGTGTAACCAGTATCAAACTTGTTGCGTGAACTGGTAAAATTAGAGAACATATTCCGTTTAACAGAGAATATCCGTCATAAAATTTAATAACCTGTGATATCACGCAATTGGAAGTTGAAAAAAGGCATAAAATCTATGCAAGATTTCTAGGAAATCGCACTGAAATCTGACATATCTAAATCGATCCTAGCAAAAAAAAAAAATCATTTTGGCAAAATGCAGTAAATGTCAAAACAAAAGTTGTTTTGATTTCAATTAAAATTTATTTGAAAATTACCTAAAATTATATTGACGTAATAATTATTTACACTGTCTAGTACCTCCTTTTTTACAATATTGCAGAGCTAATACAACCATTGTTACATTTAGATACATATGGGAGATGTGCGACTTCCGAATTCGTTACTTATTGTTAAAGACATTTAGTTAGTGAGTGAAAAAAAATGTTAAAATGTACACCAAATTACTTTCTATTCTTAGCATTACATTCGTAAACTGCGTTTATGATATGGTCATGCCTAAATGTTCTTGCAATAAATTAGGGCCTATGTAAATATTTTTGTTGTTCATTGCAAGTGAAATTATAATTTATAATTACTATAACACTTTTACAGTATATAATTTCATAACATGTAATAATATTGACTGTAACACTTATACTCAATACTGCTACAGTAACTTCTGTTTTCTATATAGAACAAATTTAAGAGTAATAAGTCGATTAAGGTGAGGTACAATATTTACTGAAATTTTATCCTCGAAAATCTTCAAATTTTAATGGTATCTTTTTATTATATTTCACTAAGTTTTATACAGTATTGTTTTTTGTTATAGGGAACTGTAAAACATAATGTGTTTCAATTTTATGATCTTCTTGTATTGTTAAAATGGTATAACGCTGTCACTGCATATATACAGGTATAGGTATATATGCAGTTTGTAGATATATGCAACAAAATGTTGTGACGCTGTTCCCGCAAGCAAGGAAACTACAAAAATACATCAAAGCTGTACAATATTGCAGTAGGTGTTATCTCGCACAATCATATGGGTAAAACATTTTATTCCGATTAGTGGCCAATATCTTTTTGTAATGATCTGTGTAAAGAAACACCCTTTCCAACATATTATATAGATTCACATACTATCCAAAGTCAGTCTAAAAGACGCAAACCTTTGAAGATTTTAGCGAATAAAATTGCATTAAGCGGTATATGCGACCTTAATTGACTTATTACCCTAACATTATAAAAGTTTCTTCCGTTCCTGGCACTATACTAGGAGTTAGGTTGTTCAAAAGTGCGTGTCGGAGTATATTTTCATAGCAACATTCATTCCATTATCGATAATGTCTGATTAGAGCCTTAATTTGAACAATTTCCCCAATTTCAAACATTAATTATAGGATAAATTGAATTAGAACGGAACTGCGGAGAGAGACAGGCTTGAAAATAACGCTTTATGTTGCAAAATCCAATAAATTGAGGGCTTCAATGCCTTGGAAGGAAAAGGGTTGCCTTGGCGATCAATCATGCTGTTTAAGTGGTTAGAGCAATGAAAAGAAAGTTGAAAAGACAATGAATTGGGGTTCTGTCCAAGGATAAGTAGCTTCCACGGAAATGATGACAAATGTGTACGTGGTGATAAATCAGCTATTGCTACGTGCTCTGTAACCGATTACACTAATTTCATATTTCAGGAAATTCCAGGCGGCCTCTTTTATTCGTTTACAAAAAGTAGCTGAAATATACAAGACAGTTAAGGAATATATAAATTGTGTTCACCTTTCAAAACTGACATATTTCCTATAAAATGTGTCTGTCTGTTGTCTGAATTACATGGGGAAACCTTGTCAAGAATTCTGTAAATAAAACATCTGCTGCGGTCTTAAAATATGCCAAGACAACATCGATTTTGAGCAAGATATTCAACTACAAGTTACAAATGCGAAACAGACTTTATAACTATCATAGAATCAGGGTTTTTGCTATGTAGACATACTTCTATACCAACAGAATTTGAGCAATTAAATAAAAATTTGCAAAGCGGCTGTTGTATAACCTATCCATATAAAACAACTATAAAAATAACAACTAGTAATTAGGGGAGACTGGATAAAATCTAGATTCCGTAACTTCTATAATCACGTGACTTCTCTCACTTGTAAAAATAGCGGATAAATCTAACTATGTTATATTATTACCAAGCAATTCCTTAATGAGGTATCGAGGCTTTGTAGAATTACGCCATATTGTGTCAAAATTACTGACTTCAATACAGCTTTATCTAATTGTGTTTGGAAATTGGATTACGGTCCACTGTTTGTGCCATTTAATGGCTGTCTGGTATGCGTTCCGGGACATGAGAGAGAATAAAACCTGACAATTTCAATTTGAGCGTTATTATTTAGGAGGAATAACAAGACCAGAGGAAAATGCTTTTGTCCAAAATAAACACATGAGTAAAGTACAAATTCGTCATTCATTGTTGTTGTTTTAACCTCAAACAATTCACGTACTTACTTGCATATACATATATAGATTAGTACTGAATTTGTAGTCTATAATGACTGCGTTTTGCTCCATTGATGCAATAAAGGTGATTTTAAATTTGATTTTTAAATCTTCTTTTTATTGTGCGTTTCATATATATTTACACAGAAATATCAGACTTGGGACCAGCGATATTTTGTATTCACTAAAGCCATTTTTCAATAGAACTACTTGTTTCATTTGCATATTCAAGATATTATAAAATTAACGTTTATGTCGCATTAAAAAATATATGGTTTTACTCTGTAAAATAGAAGAAAGCAACAAGAAATAATTACATTTATTGAGCATTCAAAAAGTCTGCAAGTTAATGTGCTTTCGTTAAAATACGTCCATCTGCTGACAACAGAAACATACTATTTAATACAAACATTCACATATCATAATTTTCATATTTATATTTAAGAAAACCATAATAATCAAACCGAAACAATTGTTTACAGGTGACGGCTGCTGTTTTCTATAGGTACTGATAAAAGAAGATACGTTTAAACAGAAAATAAAGTAACTGATACTTCAAAGAGCAGAAAGTGTAAATATTACATTAGTGCTATAATGATATAACAAACAAATGTATTTTACCCTATTAATTATGTATCTTCAAAGACACCAGCTGCAAAATATCAATTAGAAATAGATTTCGGTAGGAAAATTGACAGTCTTTGTGATCCTCTTTGTTTCCCTTCATGATACCAGCAAACAATATTAACTGTTAAAGCATACGCACATGTATTGGTCTAATTTTGTCATTGGTACAATAACTTTTCGTACCAATACAGTGAATTTATTTGGACAAACAGTGCCCATAAATTAAATACTTTTGTAAGGTTAAATGTCCGAAAATGCCTATGAAACAAATTTAAATTATTTCGTAAAATATGTGCAGTCTGAAAGTTTTAAAGGTGCAAATATATTCCAATGCACTTTCATCTAATTTGGCGTCATGTACATCACTGAGCATTTTCATGCCATCTTTTATTAATGCAAAGTGTAAATGTACAGGTCATGTACTGTTTTGTTAAGAATAGGAAACTACTACATGCAAAACAAAAGAAATAAAATGGTTGTTTATTTTTACATTAAGGAGAACTCAAATTAAAGTCTCCGTTAGAGTAAATATTGTTTTTCTTTTTAACGCATTGTCATGGATGCACATTCTTATAATAACTGCACCCAATTTATACTATATCGCTAAGATGCAGTTGTAATAATGAGATTAGTAAAATCGATTTGAAGTGCTTGGATTTATTCTATATTTTCTGGTTGTTTGGGATCATGCAATATGCATTATAGAGATACGCTTATGCCGTTGCATGGGGGCTCCCTCTCACGGACAGACTTTGTCAAACCGAGTCTGTAGTTGAATAACTTCAATTGTTTTTGTTTTTTTTATATATTATCATAAATTGTGTAAAGCAAATTTCAGTAGACAGGCACACAGAAGTCAGCATATTGCTTGGACAACCAGTAGTTATGCCAGCTGTACATTGTAACACATTAACAATGAGCCGTAAAAATGAAGTAAACAAGCAAATGCTTTAAACACAGTCATAAATGTACCGTATGAAAACTGACAAACTAAGCTTAATACAGGCAGATGTTTTTATTTCAGAAACACTAAACGTATCAAAATTAATCTTTTCAATATTCACAAGTTTTATTCGAAACCTTGTAAAGTATAAAACAATGCTGACAAAAATGTCATAGCAAAGCGTGAAAAAATGTTACAGAAAGCCACACGGTTAATTGTTTAATGGTATCTTAGACTGTATCTTGCGACCTTTGTAAGAATGAATTTTATTATATATTTATTTTTATGCCCCCGAAGGGAGGCATATAGTTTTTGAACCGTCTGTCTGTCTGTCGGTCTCTCGGTCTGTCCGCAATTTACGTGTCCAGTCCATATCTTTGTCATCGATGGATGGATTTTCAAATTACTTGGCATGAATGTGTACCACAGTAAGACGACGTGCAGTGCGCAAGACCCAGGTCCGTAGCTCAAAGGTCAAGGTCACATTTAGACGTAAAAGGATAGTGCATTGATGGGCGTGTCCGGTCCATATCTTTGTCATCGATGGATGGATTTTCAAATAACTTGGCATGAATGTGTACCACAGTAAGACGACGTGCAGTGCGCAAGATCCAGGTCCGTAGCTCAAAGGTCAAGGTCACATTTAGACGTTAAAGGATAGTGCATTGATGGGCGTGTCCGGTCCATATCTTTGTCATCGATGGATGGATTTTCAAATAACTTGGCATGAATGTGTACCACAGTAAGACGACGTGTCACACGGAAGACCCAGGTCCGTAGCTCAAAGGTCAAGGTCACACTTAGACGTTAAAGATCATTTTTCATGATAGTGCATTGATGGGCATGTCCGGTCCATATCTTTGTCATTCATGCATGGATTTTAAAATAACTATGCATGAATGTGTGACACAGTAAGACGATGTGTCGCTCGCAAGACCCAGCTCCGTAGGTCAAAGGTCCTAAACTCTAACATCGGCCATAACTGTTCATTCAAAGTGCCATCGGGGGCATGTGTCATCCTACGGAGACAGCTCTTGTTATATATAATTAACTCTACATATAAAATATAATTGTATCGGTGTGACGTTAAACCCAACAAACGTGTTCCATGTTTGTAGGCGGATCAGTTGTTTTAATAACACATTACCATTACCATTACCATTATCAATACTCCAGGGCGGACTCCATGATCATATATGATGATCAAGGAGCAGCAGCATACACTATACACTTATCAAGCGTACTAGTACATAAAAAACATATTCTTATAGTATACATTAAACACAGTGAGCTAAAGATCATGCCGAAATAAAAGTATACGTTTAGCAGGGCAATATATATACTTTCAAACATAATAGCACGTGTAAGAAGTCTTTTCTAACTTAGTATACATCTGTGTTCTGTTGTAAATGGCTTCAATGCAGTTTTGTAAATGTTTTGGACTCATCAGGAAGAAATATTTGTATGTACCAATAAACAGCAATCCCAATATTTCAAAAGTTAGATATTACATAATATGGAAAGTCACTTTATGGAATACATTATCAACCTGAATTGGTATAACAAGGGCGTAAACCTGAATATTCGTTTTAAAGAGTTTGTCAAAAATAAACATATCCATATGGCATTGATCATTCATCACATAAAGATACAATATTGTAGAAAAAATCACGTTTTTGAAATTTACTATTTCTAGTTGTAAAGCTAGCAGTCTTAGAATATGACCTTGCTATGCATTATTTCAACGTATTATAGAGGTATAATGAAGACACAAATGTACACATAATGTTTTGCACTAGCCCTTATAGCACAAAAATCAGCTGAGAGAAAGCACCTGAATAATTAGATATGGAGACATTAACGCAAAATTAACATCAACCATAAATCCTAGAGAAGGTGCCGCTAAAATAGTTTTTTAAGGGCGAAACACTTATTTGGCACTTCCTATATATCTGTTTCTATGAAATCTTTCTGCTGCAGGATACAGACCATTATATCAATGACAAAATGAAAAATGGAGTATCAATGGTAGGGGGTCACCAGACCGTATTCGTTTTATTGATATGTACCCATTTGGGCGCTAATTCAATCTTAATGGAACGAAATTAATTTCCCTCCCTCTTGATTGATCGCTTTCACTTAGAAGGTCAACTGCAATGATTACCGCCCTTGACTCGCCAGGTGTCGCATGAAAGGTCACGTGTACAAAATGCAGTCAGGCGGAAGGACTTACGCTCGTGATCGGCAGAAACTGTTTTCATTTGATTGTATTTTTCTTATTATAAAAATGCTTCATCTATATTTCAAAATACAATACAGCATGATAAAAGAAAAAAAAGCAAATAAATGTAACATTACAATTAACTGTTTAATAAACAAATGTGTCGGCACATATAAAGGAAACACCTTGCGATGTTACGTACGTTGAGCCGAAGAACTACTTGATGTTTTAAGTAAGCTTAATGCGTATGAACATCAGCAACACTTTTCGTTGAACTTAATGACCTTCAGTAAAGTTTTATATGTGATTAAATTTGTTTTTTTGTTTTTTTAGCTACCCAATAATAGCGTGATCAGTATACAAACATGAAAATTTACAGGATGACAAAATAATACTTCTTTTCAAAGATCGAAACATTAATGCATATTTGAGGAAACAAATATGTACAGGTTATCGTTTTAGCATTTGCATAAAATCGAACCACAAGAGGGCGTATGGTGCATAATTATAGTATTAAATGGGCAGTATGCCATACGTTTTGATGCCTATGTTATACTGCTCTTGCCTGGAAAATTCAACACAAGGTCAACACATGGCTCTCAAATACAAAAATTGTGAACATAATTAATATTTTTACAAAATTTAATATATTTTGTACTTTGGAGAATATTGTATCTGCAAGACAAACCAAAAACATGTACACACATTAACATTTTGTTTCCGTATCAGATAAACAAAATCTGTAAATTGCTAAATACAATGTATATCACTTCCCTGGCCAACCATTGTGTTGTCATGACATTGAGGATGTAAGTGGGGAAACGTTCCATTTGCACCATTTTAGTGACAAAAAAAACTATGCCCTTTGGTAATTTTTATTTGCAAAAGCCAGTGGGCACAGCTTTTCCATGAGGCAACAAATTGATAATACAGTCAAATAATTGGCCAGTATATATATATACTACCACAACTGCCGTATACAGTATATAATAAAGCAGCGGTGTAAAACTCATACAAATGAAATAAACATGCAATGTTCTGCAATGCCTCAGATCATATGTACTTTTCTGTTAGCACTGAGCGAGTACTTACAGAAGAGATGTGTTTGTTTCAGTATAAGTTTGTTTATAGAATTTTTTATCTCATAATGAATCTACATGTATTTAACCTTTAGCCTGCTAATTTTTTATAATGGACTGGTCCATCCTTCAATTTGGGCATTTGAAGGGGTACGGATTTGCAGGCTGAATTTGGTCTGCACTAATCGCAAAGGCAGAATCACTTGCCCCCAGCAGGCTAAGTTTAATTTTCAACGTCGCATTTATTTCATTTGATGTGTTCACTCAATACTAACAGATAAGTACATATTACCAAACATTATATAAAATTTTATCTGAAACATCAGAAACCTGATAGAACCTGATTCTATAAAAGAAGACAACTACGTACAAACATTTGGAGGCCTGTATTTTTATAGCGTTACCTTACTATTTGTTCAAGTTTAAGACTATGATAAGAAAGTAACAATCCGCTGCTGAAATATGTCTCCAAGTTCAGGTTCATCACATGACATCTAGATCGTTCTTTGAACAAACGATTCACAATTCAGTCTTACAATTACGCCAGTCTGTCTACCGTCTTCCTCTGCATTACTGTAATCTTTTCTGGAATATCAAACGAAGCACTGACTGTCCGTAATCGCTCTGCAAACTGTCTCAGTACTTATTCTGCAATTATTTGTCAATAATATAAAACGTGCCCAGGCTACTGGTCAGTCAATCAATTTGCCTTCGTTGGTATTTTAGCCGATGGACCCGTTCGTCAATTTCGTCCGAAAATATGATTACTCTGGAAACGTGTCTCCGATAGTGTTCGTTTTATATGTGTTTATTGCAGCCCATGTCAGTAAAATACACACAGACAAGGAAGATTTCTTGTAGAGGAACATGAAATATATGAGCCGCACCATGGGAAAACCAACATATTACATTTGCGATCAGCATGGATCCAGACCAGCCTGCGCATCTGCACAGTCTGGTCAGGATCCATGCTGTTCGCTAATGGTTTCTCTATTTGCAAAAGGCTTTGAAAGCGAACTGCATGGATCCTGACTAGACTGCGCGGATGCGCAGGCTGGTCTGGGTCCATGCTGGTAGCAAATGCACTATGATGGTTTTCTCATGTTGTGGCTTAATAATGGAAAATATAAACATATTACAGTTATATTGCTTGCCGATGTGTGATTGCAATATCCAGACATGGTATTGTACGCAAATCTATTAGATACAAATTTGTAATCAAGTTAAAATCTGGACATAACGTGATGTCTTGTTCCAGTACAACCAACAGCATTTCAGTCTCTTCCTGTTAATATTGTAGGAAATTGGTTGACCTGCGTAGGAGACATTAGACTTACAATATTAACGTGAGCGGAAATATTTCCATTTATTTCTCTTTTGTTTTGGCTGTAGTAAGTTTGTTTGTCTTTTATAAAAATGCCACATATGACGTCTCTTTCCAGTATGTAACTAACAGCTTGTGTTAGTTAGGGACAAACAGCCGAATTATTTAAACGGCTTTAAAGTTCTTAACTTAAGTTGGGAGACTCTCGTTAGAAAAGCAGACTTTTTAATCAACCCAGATACGGTTCAATTAAACTCAATTTACATATAAGAATTTACAGTGTAAGGCATTAACTCTCTTTAAGCTATATTCGCAAGAACAAATCACCCAGCTTTGATACATATCTCAATATCGCTTCGCTAAGATGGATGTTTTGGGCAGAGCATCGACCCTGTTTTAACCCCTGTAGACAATTCAGGCGCATTTTGTTACTTTTGTGAACTCGTTTCTGAAGAATCAGCTACCCATTTTGATATATATCTAATTTTTGAGAACACAAGATGGATGTCTACGGCCCGATCGTGTCAGAGCTCGTATGCGTTTCAAGAAGCTGTCAAAATAAGATAAATGGGAATTTCCTCGCCTTACAAGTAAAATCGATTACGTTTTATGCAAATATAATTGAAAACTTAGTTCCAATTTTCCCTCGTTGGGTTGCTTAATCCCTCCTTGGCTTAAAAGTGATATGAGAAATCGGCGTTATCTAACTCTGAGAAATGTCTTGTTTGGTTCTTTCTATGAAAGAAACAGGGGAAGAAATGTCTAAATACGAGCACAATAATGGCTGTACAAAGCGTTTCAGATACAAAAAAAAAGAGAATTGTGTTGGAATGAAGAGGGTTTATCCACATTAATACAGAAATTGGAGAAAGTCAAAGTTATAATAAGTTTTTCAAATTTACGATATGTCATTATAATATGTTGCATTCGATGAGTTCCTTGTATACACATATTTGACTCGTGTGTGCATATTTTTGGTACATTGCAGTGCTGCATAATAGAAAGTTTTTATATTAAACTTGGGCTTTAGGTTATTCTTGTGGAAACGATTTTATCTTAGAAAAGTTAACTGCTTAATTAATTAATATATTTGGTAGTTATTATTCCTGCTTTCAACACCGAGTAACAGGAGAGCTTTTGTGTCGCATGCAAGTAAATCACTTATTTGATAAGCAACACAAAATGAAATTTGAACCCTAGCAAGCCATTAGGCCATTTAAATCATTTTGCATTTCGCATGTTCCAGTCGATATTCTTTCACATATACCATTTTTACATTTGGCATTTCCCAACCATTATTCTTTAACATATACCATTTCAACATTTGAAATAATTTCCCGGCCATTATTCTTACACATATACTATTTTTACATTTGGATTTCTCAGCCATTTTCCTACCAAATATACCATTAATACATTTGGCATTTCCACGTTTTCTGTTAGTTTGTTTGTTACTTATTATTATATAGCATTTATTATCACCCTGGAGATTATTATAATCAGTAATAACTGTCAACAAGACCTGCAAACGTGTCTTAAAACAAAAGTAGCAACAGTTATAATCACAACAAACGCAATAATGATGATGAAAATAACAACAAATTTAATCTAAACCAATTTACTATTTCAACAGCTGTTTCATAATATTAAGGGGCGTTGCAGGGATATGTCCTTCATGCGTTGACAATATATATATATATGTTTAAAGTATTATTTCGTGTATTTGTTATGACTTCTGTCGCGTACTTTCCTAATTCCATGACAAATTCAATGGACATCAGAGTACAGGAATCTGCGTGCAACAGAACTATTTATTTGCATTTTGAATCCAATTTGCATGTTATTATTGGGAAATCAATGACCGAAATCGTGGTAAAGACACGAAAAGCATTAGCGATTTTCTGTTTGCGATATCAAATTCTCAAAGTAATGTATTGATATCTGCGTATAATACACGGGACTTAATGGAATAATGGGGACTTTGTTGTGCCGATGAAACAAATATTTATATTTTTACAAGCGGTGATACCAAAAGCGAATAAAAAGACAACTTAATGGCTTCTATCTTTATTTTTGTCAGAATTTGCTTTGAAACATCACAAAATACTAAGAATTGCACTAACAAATCAATATGAAATCAAATGAATAAATCTACAATGAGACTGAAAGTCGCCATTTACCTATCCCCTAAAATAAAAGAAGAAATGTGAGTTCTTTAGTTTTTTAAGAAAGAAGCAGGGGTTAATAAAAATGCAGCGTGTTTTGCACAAAACAGTATATAGGGATACAAAACAACTTAGCCTAACTGGCCTAATCATTGACGACAATATGGATTTTCACTGTATTTAGGGTGAGGAAAATGCTTAAAGATTTTGACTCCTCGGTAACATTTATTAACCAAAGATTTAGGAAACTTAATACAGGAATATAGAAAGATAGTTGACTGTTTGCTACTTTGCTCAGTTTGAGCAGCTTTTCCTCGGCACGTGAGATGATCCGTTTTAGACAACGGCGTAAACGTTATTTTTCCAACTTATCGTTTGAATTCAAGCAAAACTGTCATCTTGTGTCACGAACATGCATCATGCACGGCAGTGAATCTGTTCTTAAGTACAATTTTAATATATAAAGACGTTCTGTAATTAAAAGTCTATACGCACTGAGGTTTATATATATCCTCCATCTAAGCCTTGACGCCCTCTGCCTAATTAATTTGGACCAACTTATCAAGTTTTATTTATTTGCTCCAGAAGAGTACTTTTTATTAAACAGGCTGTGTTATAAATATGCCATATTCTTGGCGAAATTGTCATATCAAAAGTGGCTTAAGTCATTCGTTATTCACAGTAGAAACACGGAGCAAAACGACTGTTGTATGTCTTGTAGGCCGTAACAAACGCAGCCAATCAGCTCCTTCTGTTTAAATCGCAGTTGTGATGAATTATATTACCTGAAAGAATCGAAATAAATATAACAATTCCCACAAGTTTTCATATTAAGTTTCGCCGGGGTATCCATGTTGCTGTTCACAGCATCCGTTCCCTTCATTTGGTAAAAAAGTCCTCTTGATACAGAGCAGAAAGAAACAAATATATCAGTATACATGAAGGATTGTAATTACTATTGGCGTTTTCAGAATAATAATTTTCACAATATATTTTCATTCTAAAAGTTGCCAATTAAACAATATATTCTTCCTTATAGAATATTATCATTGTTCGGTGTTGTGAAAAGTATTAGAAAAAAAAAAACAGCAACTCATGTTCACGGACAGAATAATTTATTTTATGCATCTCCTATTTGTAGCATCTGAAAAAAACGCTAAATTGACGAAAAGATCAAAGTATATTTATACTTGATGTATATGCATGATTATTTACAAACGAACACCGACTCTTCATGTAGAATTTGATCTAACTATATCAAGCCGACGTCAACTTCACCCTGGTTAACTCAAAACCCTTTGTGTATCTGACACGTTTGAAACACCGCAACAAAACACAGAGAAACTTCAACAATGCATCCTTTTTTGCCACCGTTCAAACCCGATTACAATCAAAACCGTATCGCTTTTCTGATACAGAACTAACGATGTCATTTTACGCTGAAATGCGAGATGTGTTTTCATACATTTATTTCTCTGTGTACCATTTACTGCTAATAAACAACATAACTATTACCTTTTATCGCCCTCTTGAGTGTAAAACATGGCAGTCATGTTATTGTTTCGCTCACCTACGGAGCACAATAAACGGGTGGCCGCCACCATTAATCACGTGACGAATATAGACTGGGTTACAGTAGGGGTGTTTTGGAACAACGGCTGTAATGTCAAAGAAACAATACCAGTCAGGATGCATGCAGGTGTTAGAATTTTAATTCTTTCAACACCATTTATCAAATCTCGGTACACAGTTATTATTTTGTAGTTAGATTTTGAGATATTTTCCTATTCAATAAAAACTTGGCAACGTTATAGGGTTGTTTTTTCCTCTAGTTAACATTTACACAGAGGTAAAAGTATCATTTAATTCAAGTGGTTAAATTTCAAAGTCATAAATCTTCTGCAGGAGCTATTGCAGTTAGAAAAAATGGAAATCAAAACCAGTCTGTACAAAACAAGTTGAAAAGTCCATAAAATACACGACATAAAAGTTTTTTTTTTCACCTAATATTTATAGACAGGGCGTTTGCAGTTAGTACATGGATTAGTACTGTATACAGCACATTGCTTTTACTGGTAGTTATGTGGTGATAGTTCCACACCTTTGGTTTACACGACCGTGCCTTATTGAATCATCAGGCGGGGATAACACTTTTCAGTAACTTTCAAACTCGATGGGTGATCATCAGTGAGGTTTTGTGCAGTAACCTGTTAAAACTTCCCGGCAATATCTTTCATTTGACATGACCCTATATGTTCCTTTACTTGGATGTTGCGTCCGCGTTGTCATATTTTATCTATTTTTCATGTATATTTTAATCATGTACATACCCGTGCATATACCGCGTTATTCCTTCCTTGTATTTTGGATTGACTGGGACTTTTGACATTATGTAGATTGATATCCAAATATCCAATTAAGTTCCCACTTTCGTTGTCAAATTTATTTATATATTCGAGACGTATTTGCCAATTATATTCATCAAGTTATGTCATTTATTAAATTTATCAAACATTTTGATTACAGAGAATCTGTTAAATTCATGCTAATCATAAAATTGTTTTTACAGAAAAATATTGTTATTGTAGTCCCTGTTGTCATCAGGCACCGGGCACATTTTAGTTCCAGACAAGTTTACAAATTTATTTACAAATAAGCATGAGTCCCACTTTATGTGGGCAGCATCAACATATATATTTCTACAATACATACATTCAGTAATATATCACATGACAAAAAGGAAAACGGCTACAAATTGTTCATATATAGGGCTATATACAATGATTGATTTCTTATATATAAACACAGTAATACACTTTACAGTAAAATATCTTCTTTGCTCTATGAAAAATAATAGTTTCTCTAAGAATGAATCCGTATTTGTTTCCTCTTATTACTATTGTTGTTGTGCGTATTATTATTATTTAAATGTTTACAGTATTATTGATATGTTTTATTATAAATATGTATTGAACTCCTAGCTGCCTAAAAATGAAGAGACGAAAGCTTTAGACGAGCAAGAAAGTTAAATACAAGAGAATAATCTGAAATAACTTGACCACCTGTGCCAGCAGTCTAACTGTACAATCGAAAGTCAGGTTAGACTGCTGATGTGGTCAAACAGTTAAAAATTGCCTTCACATGTATCAAGACACATTTTTATATTCATGAATTACGACTTATTTTACACCAATTTTTTGCCGCCGTTTGATCAAACAATAAAAAACAACAACAACAACAACAACAACAAATTAATTTAAAGAAAAAATATATAGAACTTTTTCTTTGATACTCATAAAAGAAATAAATATAAAACAATCTAAAAGAAAAACAGATCAAACCATCAAATGGAATTTGATTATATGCCTTTCGGTTTCAAACGTATGCAAATTGGTGGAGTATTGCATATCGGGCTGACCGCAGAGAAACCCAATATGTTTGAAACACCACGATTTGTCAAAGACAATCAAAATGGCAATAACATTTGCATAATTGGCTGAATCTAGAATACGTTTCTTTTCAACTCAATTGGTTGAAACATGATATTGAAAACAAATGAATTGATTAACGCTGATTATAAAGAGAAGGCCCGTGTATTCTACAGGGGACGTTGGTGGCATCACAATTCACATCCGGGCTTTTATCGCTTTGCCCCGCCCCTGGACCCTAAATTTGACACACTCTAGTCTTGATCAAATTTAGTGTTCGAATTATGATGGAATTGGTCGCTGTCGATTTTTAACCGTACCATTTGTAATTGTTTTAATACAATTTCTGTAAAAAAAAGGGAAAATTATAACAAGCAACTTATTGCTTGAAGGCTTAAGTTAGAGAAAATATATAAACAAACTGATAATTTTATATCACTCATAATGAGTATGATATACAGTAGATCACGAATCTGCGTTTAATACAAAAAGAAAATAAAACAACAACAAAGAACAAAAAAAAAAAACTCCTTGAAAAAAAAAGCATCATTATGTAACACCTGTTACTTATTATAACAGAGTCGGTGATACCAATTTTATTTCTTTATGATGTTAAAATATCTGAATGTTATTAGATGTTTCATAGATATCAACAAATGTTTCCCTAATAATTAACTTTTTTGTATCTTAAATATCTATAAATTTTGTCAACAGAAACATATAATTTCAAAAAACACACGGGTGTTGAAATTCAATCCTTATCTAAAATAATTTGAACATTTTGATGAAAATAAACGCTATTGCAAAACACGTGTTACATGAATTTTATGTAAATGAAACAAAATAATTTTTCTCTTTACATATGTCGATTTTAACAAGCGATAAAATTTCTAGAGCCTTTAGTTAAAAGGGTAAAACAAAAAAAAATATGAATAAAAAACTCATTAATTATTCAAAATATTTAATTACCTTTCTTGAAGTACCATTATTTCAGTATGAATCTGATCAGAGAGTTTTCCGCTTTACTGAGAACTAAATACATGAAATGTAGAATTCATTCAGTTTTTGCTACAAGAACATTATTTGTAGAAATGTTCGTGTGGTTTTTTTTGCTACAATTTTAAAATGTTCCATTTCTTTTCCTGACAGTAAATTTATTCATTTTTAAATACATAAATGTTGTCAATACATAAAAGTGAATAGTAAATGCGATAAAACTAAACTGATATCTATCTCTAAGTCGGAAAAAATATTTTTGTGTAATGATTTCATAAAATGCATTTTCAGATGAGAGGCTTCACTTTGAATGAATGATTTCTAAAGACCTGAACTGTTGATCACGATAACATCGGAATTCATCTGAAAACGATGTCTACAAACATCTGCAACATGCGGTAAGCGTTTAAATAATTTTCCTAAATATTTCAACACATGTAGGTGATGCAATGAGATAGCCCCCCCCCCCCCCCCCCCCCCCCCCACACACACACCTACATATATACATGCCTTATTGGTCATATTGCAAGATTTAAGCAACGTCCAGTATTATCAAAATTTTTTAGACCTCAATGTCTAGCGCGTCAGAATAAGAGCAGAAGTGGCAGAGGCAAGTCGTAACATTTTAGCAGAAGTCGCTATATTTCCACTTAAAATGTGATGTTCTGTACTTACTAATATCTTCCTTATGTTGACCATAAATAGACTTACTGTAATAACTTCTATCTTGGAATAAAATAACCGAGATTATCTCAATACAATAAATTCTTGTTAAGCCGACAAAATTGGTCTGATTTCCCAAAGCTTTAAAATAAATTTCGAAGGTGCTATAAAGCAATTAGAGAATTTGCATATAGATTAAGCAGGCATTCGTTGGCCTGCAAGTAGTCTCTTGTATACTTGCTATTGTTTTATTGATTCGCACACACACCAGCGTATCAGGCATCAGATGGTATAAGCCAATAAGGGAAACAACATCGTCCCATCATCTACATGCAAATCAGTCGCTGTCTTTGTACACAAACATTGTATCATATATATATATATAATACAACAGTAACTGTCCGTGTTGAAATATGTGTTTTTTCCACTAAGAAATTTATTCATGATACATTTTTCCCCCAAAATTTTTCTTCAAAATACTTGTCTCTACTCCCAAAATAAAACACCGAAAGAAAAGCAATAATAAATAAATGAAAAAAATCTCACTACATGCTGAATGACAAAAATGTTCAAAATTTGTACAGACATAATATTCCCGTCTTAACTGATTATATAACATTTTTTCACTTGTTGAAAAACAAAGCAACAACATGAAGACTGTCTTGTTTCCTTACAAATATAAAAGTGTTATTTTGGATGAGGGGGAGGCATCTGTCCTAGTGTTCAAGTGAGTCACACACATTCAGATAGTCAGAAAAAATGTTTCCTCTGCAATTATCGAAAATAAATTTGTGCGGAAAACGAAGCATCCAAATTTAACTGAACCCCCCTATAATTTCATCTAATCGTATATGAATAGGGATCCGTCAAATCAATGTTGGAGAAAATTAATTTAACGCCGTATGTGACAGCTGTGTAGTTTGTCCCAGTCAGTCCGGCCGTACTGCTCACTTTATATATTAAGTCTTAATACTAGAGCCTCTGGGCTCCTGTACGCAGACAGGAAATTCCCATTTTATTACATTTTATTTGATACCCATTTTACATTTTTGGTAAATTTGTTTAGAAATTAATGAAAATTGTGAAGCTACAGATCTTAACTTTCAATGATTACTTTTGTGTTTTGAAAAAACAACATGAACTTGTGTTTATTGAGCAAACAACGCCCAAAACAATATTTTTTTATAATGTTATATCTTCAACATAAATATTTCTGTCTTTGCCATGAACATAGGAACCGTTCTAAAAATAAATTCTTACTAAAAATACATACAACAACCACAGTGTTCTTGTTATAGAATTAACTAACATTTAAATCAATACTTTCAAAAACAACAATAAAAAATAAACAAAAACATAAGTATTGCCTCTAATATTCTAAATATTCTATATTCTGTAAATATTCTAAAAGCTTGTATGTATGTTTATCTTTCCAGCCTGTTCTCTCATTCTCTTTTTCTAAATGCATAACGAGTAAACTGCCTGATTTATGCATAATACAAGTTCAAACAAACAGACATTAATTTATATGCTAGGTGGTCTGAAACTAATATTTTGTTGGATTTTTTAAATTTATTCTTTGGAAAGAAAATGCTACAAAAATTGTAATCTGAAAATTATCATGATGTGAGGATTAATAGTTTTAATTGTACATTATTAAAATTGAAACTGTGACGAAAAAGCATATTTCAATATATTTTTTTATAATTCATACCTAATTCTATTCATATAAAAGTTACTTAACACCACTACAATTACCTATAATAAAATAATTACAACTTTCTCAACTGAAAAAATGATGGAATAAATTAACACGAATACTATAATATTTATTTTAATTAAAAAGACAACATTTACAATATCTTATTTAAATATATTCATTTAGTTTGTGTCTTTAGTTATTTCGGTCTGGAAAAATGATTTCTTTATCTATGTTGCTATGATATGATAAGTCTAATGCAGTTCTGGGAAAACTTACGTTTGAAATAAATTGCTGTGTCTGTGTGATTCCAGCAGGTATAAAAATGTTACTCCGTACCTCATACTTTTAGTTCGATGTAAAAGAGAGGTGAAACCAAAAATTTAGTCCTGTTTTGTGCCATATAACCTGTTCTGTATTGGAGTGCCGAAAAATCCACATCAAGAATTCAACACGGAATAGTAAGCTTAACAAGAAAACCCTGATGAAATAGAAAAAACATCACCCTGAAATTTACGAAGTTGAAAAATACATACGTTGTTAAACTCCAATATTTAAATCCGGTGAAAGGATCAACAAATTTTCTCCGTTATAATCAAAGGGAGGTAAATCAGAAACAGGTTGTAGGAATCCGGTTATGGTAAATAACAAAGTCAAGTTAAAGTATTTATTGGCATAAACAAATATACATGTTTTTCTCAAAAAACACATCATTTGGTGGGTTGCTTAATAAAGGAGACTTGAAAAGTATGACAAATTATAATGAACGTGACAATGTTATTGATAGCAGAAAAATAAGGAAGATATATAAAATATATGCACCGTATTCAGACATATTAACTTAAAGTTATATTTACACAATACATCATATATCATTATTTTAACATATAATATAAAAACATTACTTTAACATATTGAGCTTCGCGAAAAATGCAATTCCTCACATAAATACTATCACTAAATACATTATAAAATATCAAGTAAACTCACCAGATATATTTCCGGAACAAATATTTTTTTGTGAAATCTACAAACGAAAATAACATGTAAAGCATTACATGCATTTTATCAGACACATGTGAATTAAGTCTATACTTAAATCCAAAATATGTTCTGCTCTGTTCTGTTCTAACCAAATAAAGTGCAAGAGCTCTTTATGAGCAGGATCTTCTTCATTATCTTAATTGATGGTTTCGTACAGATATATGTACTGGATAAAACATGTTTTGCATATATATATAACAATTAATATGTCGTGTATAGTGTATCAAAGTTTTGCATTTGTAATGAATACTAACTAACATCTTATTGGATATGGTTAAAGTGCAAGTATTTGTACTTAAACAGAGCCGACAAGATCTTAGCAATACCTAAGCATGTCTTTTACTGAAATATCCAAAATTCTCCTGAAAACCTGATAAAGGTTAATGTGTCTTTTTACATTTTCGATAAAAGCCATTAAGAACCAACTGAATAGCTAAAGTGCGTAACATTTCCTGTAAAATGGTAAACCAGTAGATACTTTATAACAATTGATTGACATTTTTCGTTTCAAACCAAATAAACAGCAAAAACTCGTCAGACATGACACAAGGCAATTGTTCTTTGATAACCCAGGGCATGGAAATGAATGGATACCGTGATATAAAAAGAATAGTGAATCGTAGACAATAATCTTCTGAAATTTGCATAAAATTGCTGAGCTTTTTCTAAGGTCAATGGTATAAAAATCAATATAAGACAAGACAATACGATCAGGGATGTGAAAGAACTCCCGAAAATTACAGTTCTCATAACACTCGGAATCCGTCAACTGACAAAATAGCGAAATAAAACGTTCCATTTCAAGTTTTAGATTGTTTCGCGTAAAGCGAAATTCCTCCGCATAATTAAATAATCCTTGCGCGTAATACGGTTTGTGTGACCGTAAAATAATACTTAAATCGCTTTCTGACACTATTAGTGTTTTAAACCATCGAAAAGGCGTAATAAATCGCAACCATCCGTCAACCTGATAGAAAGCATGAACCCCAATTGTGATTGGTTAATTTAAAATAATTTCGGATAAAGACAATTTCGGAAACTCAAAGCCAGACATTCTGCCTCGTAAACAATTTCTACTTTATACTTAGTTCACACAAATCGTGTGATATGACAGAGCTGGATGCTTGGCTGGTCGTTAAGTCTAAGAAAAAAGCAGAAAAATGTCAGAAAAAAGACCACTGCACGAGCCAGATAAATCATTTGAGGGGATCTTAATGTACTTTCATATTCAGAAACAGTGCTCAAGCGGGGTAACCGAACGATTGGGCTGACATATTGTCCAAAACTCACATAAAATTTTGATTTATTCCTGTTTTAATTGTTATGTTTTATTACACGGCATCCCTTTTATACCTAGTATTTAATGTTTATTACATATTTAAATATGTTCCCATAAAGATTCACTCGGTGTTATTACTGCTTAAAGGATGGATTTCAAAAGATATAAAATGACAATTAAGTGACATTGAAAATACATTTCTCCTTGTTTTAGTACAAAAACGAAATGAAAAGTTTGGGATGGCGTATATTTCTAATTTTCCAACTTTTTTTACAATTTTATCTTAGTAATTTTGTTACCTCAAAAATAGATCTGTCACGTTATATCTTAGAAAGAAAAATACAATCATTATCATAAGCATTCTACTTTTACTGTTTTTGTTTTATTTAATTGGATATTTTACGTAACTATACATTTTGTTTTTTTTCCCTATCGCGGATGGCGTCAACATTTTAAATGCTTTTCACAACCAACATACGTCAGTAAAACAAGCAGTTTGTTTTGGCTTATTGTTGGAAGCACAAATCAACCTATCCCTGAAGACAAAAAAAATGGCCATTACAGCTAGTTTAAAAGAGACATTAAATATATACTTGTGCATGTTCAACAAACGTATTGACAGAAAAATGGAGGAAATAATGACAATGAATGTCAAATTTTCGGACCTTAAATAGTGTTGTCTTTCGTAACGTTTGTAGCATAAACGCATTTCATGGCCTGTTGTTTCTAAAACAACCACGGGAACATAATATTATAGTGATGTTAAAAATTCAAAGTTCAGTCAAAACAAAACTTTTATTCAGCTTTTACCAGCAAAAATATAGTTTTCTTAACAAATACACAATTTATGTTTCTTCACAGCTCATCCACATTGAACAAGAACGTTTTATGCCATTTCCACCGACTGGTACAAATCAGTTTAGAAGGCACGCACTGGGCAGATAAAAATCAATGACTCCCGTGGGGATCCTAGCTGTCTCAAATTGATTCCGTGACTGGAAGACTAATCTGTAACGTTACTGCCTGTTTAAGACAGACTTCTCGATTTATTTTCACGCTTACAGTCGCCATGTGGTGGGCTCTAGATTTTTTATACTTTTAAACGGCACATCGCCATGTATTACTTCGAATTGTCCTTTTAACATTTGACATTTAAAAAGCATTTGCCCTTTCCCCCAACACGCTTATACTTGTAGTCAATGTAATTCATGATTGGTACAAACAGATGCTGCCTGGCGGTTGTAGGTATCACTTTTTGATACTACAACCAGAGTTTACGATGGATTTACATGTTTCGCCATCGAACAGACTTGATGAAAAGAGTCAGCAATAAAATCAAGAAACAAACGTGTAACTTATACAAGTGAAACAGGTCTATGCTAAATATATACAAAACGAACTTGCAGTTGGTAAATAAGAATAAGCTTTCCTTCAATACATCGAACCTAGTTTTATCCTTTTCATGACGACTTTTAAAGTTTCGACGTTTTGCAGGTGCTGTAACTCTATTTTGTATTACTACTCGCTAAGGAACCAAACACTTCTCTTTTCTTACAATAACTTCTGAAGAAACTAAGGCTGACGTACAACTAATACGGTTTGTTGTGGTTTTATAGAAGTAACTATTTTTGTCACAGAAATAGACATATTTGGAACTGAGGCTTTGTAGCTTGCCTCATTTACGTGGATACAACTCCAATCTAAGCATAAATAATGTTCAGGAGATATAATATCTGTTGATGATGCCTTAGATTCCCTAATACATCGCTTCATCTCTAATTTTATTCTGAAATTTGATATACCTTATCGTGGGTAATCATATTTTGGGTACATTAAAGCGCCTTCGGTCACCCGATCTCTGTCGTTTAAACTCATGATTCAGACGTTTACGTGATACTGAATAGATTCTCGCGATTTCACACTCTCCCCAGGGAAGGCAAGGAAATATGGAAATTTTCAGAAAATCAACAATGTCATCCCTGTTTACATTGTTTTGGCTGGAGTAATAGACATCTGCATATTTTGTTGATTACAATTCGTATATACCCGAGACCCTCTGATTATAGGTTTCCATATTTTCTGTTTTAATATCTATTTTTAGCTTAAATATAATATAACTATACTCGCCGTTTGTCTTACTTTGAGAAGTAACAAATGAATGCAAGCATGCGATTGCTTCTTTTTCATACGCATGAAGAAAATTTAACATATGGGCAGTTTAGAAGAGTTTCGTTCTTTTACCTTTAAAATATAGTATTTTAAGGGCTAGATAAAATCAATGAAATTTATTTTTTTCCATTTAGCCCCCCAAAAAGCTGTGAAATTCTCTAGTGTGTAAAATTTAAAGAAACAACCGTTATGATACCACAAAACGCATATTTTTTTTCTATTGAATAATATATTTTCCAAAATGTGTAAAATTTCTTCATTCATTCAAAAGTAATTGAAATTAAATATTATGCGTAAATATTGTTGAATATATTTAATACCATCGAGCTAGTATTTTCATTGACTGTTATGCAAATTTGACCACTAATCTACATAATTCCCACATTTAGATAAATTGTCATAAACGATACAATAATTTATTTCAATTTGTCGATTTGTGTGGAATGTTGATTCAGAAAGACGAGTAATTTCAGTTGTAGAAGTATCAGATGGTAAATAATTGGTGAATTTCCTATATTACTCGTATATTACTCGAAGATCAAAACCCAGAAGTATGCCGATAGTTGTTTACTATTGCCAGTAACAGCTTATTCATTACATGCGTCATACTGTTAATGCATATTTTCTATGTATGTGTACGAGACGGGGAAACCGTGTAAAATCAACACAACTTGTCATTTCACTTGATACATATACAATGTATATTGTATACCTTAATAAGAAATTTTATTAAAGTGCATACATGTAGTAAAAATTCTACACAGATATGGTAACGACTGCTATTTTAGGATTTGTTGCATAAATATACAATAATATTCAAATGTGTGGTTGGTGAACAATATTTTACATGTATGTCAGATATTATCATTTCAGCTTCCGTTACTATATTTAGAGTAGAATATTACGTGTTGTAAAATATTTTGTTTTGTTGAGCAATACAAAATTTCATCAAGTCTGCATATTTTTGCTGAAAACCTACACATGTAAGAAAGGTTAACTTACGATATCTATTTGTTCATTGTGTGGGTACAACTGGATACAGAACAGTACAATTTCGAATTCACCGCCATTTTCAATAATTTTCTAGTTCATGTGAAGCATTTTCGGGCAATATATAATTAAATTCTCATGATGAAACATGTTTTTGTTTTTAATTTACACAGAAATAATTTAAAAAGGAAGATTAAGTTGCGATTTTTTTTTTTCGATTTTTTTCAGCTAAGGCAGGTTTTTCTGTATCTTCACTTTTGAGCTCAAATATATTAGTATGAATAAATTAGAACACGCAAACAGTAAAAACAATTGTAATTCAATGTATAATTTTTTTTTTCTCACACGAAAACTGACATATTCGTAAAAAAGCATAAAGTGTTTCTATATAAAAACAATCTTTGCAATCTGTACTGTAATGTCTCGGTGTTTATGGCCGATAAACTGTTCGATTTTGCCATTTATACAAAACACCGAGGAGAAGAAATGATCATAAACCACTACAGTTCTAACTGCTCAGCCTATCTAATCGCCCTTTAATGGCCTTACTGCGACCTTAAATCGAAAACGGTTGTGCTTTATTGTTTAATTTCAAAAGTTTTGATCATAACAGCCGGAGTGATGGCCCTTTGTATCGCTCTCGGATAATAACGCTCAATATCCGGGGACGTTTTAAAGCTATAAATCAAACAAATTGGTCCTCAAACTGTGCAGAAATCTGCCAGAGAAATAAAATGTCACAATCGCATTTGATGCAGATTATTTGTATTGTTGTTTATATGTGATACATTTTTCTTCTTCTGAAGACTTAAACAAAGTGAAATGGCATTGCCTAAACAAAGCCGTCTGATTGATGCCGTATTAAGCAGTTTCAAATAGATGACTGATATCTTTTCTATTTTTTATCTGTTACAAAAAACCGCAGCAGAGTGCGTAATAATTGCAACTTTTTTGTGTTTCAGCTGAGATTTCTAAATTACAAAAAGATAAATCTTAAAACGTTTTAATAGCAGGCGCTAATCATCTCATCATTTAAGAAACAAGGTTTAATATTTAATTCGCAAAAAAAGTAGATTGTAAGTTGCTTTTATGGCTTGTTGTTGCATAATTCCGTGAGTTTGCATTTTAATAACTGAAACTCTATGTCTTTATATATATGATTTTTTTTTCAAAGGTGTGTACAGTGATTTTATACAGCAATAGTACTTTGTTTGTTTATTGTACTGATGCTGTTGCTCTGGACAGGTGAATACGCATAATACTTGGCTTGTTGAACATTACACAGATGTCATCATTAAGTAAAAAATCTGGCGTTTGCATTGATTTTGTTGTGAAATAAACAAGTTTTCTGTTAAATGACACATATTTTCTTAAGAAAAAAATGTTTGTTACCTAATATGTAAATTCTAGGTAGGGGTCTACTTATTTGCAACAGACCTTTTGGCCATCAAGACTGCTTCAGCCAAATAAAACGTCATCAATGACGTAATATTCATGTACTATTGCAATGTCAATTTTGATGGCGTTCTTGTTATTTTGTAATTAAAGGCGTTTGCTACAGTTTCTGTATATGAGAACCAATAACAGAACTCCTTAAAAATTTGGATATTGAATGACAATCATCTAAGAAACAACGACATGCAATCAAAGTCATAAGTCACCCCAAATATACCGTTTTAAAGGGCAGCTAACTCTTTTTTCAACACTGGTGAGCTGTGACTTTGATTGCATATCTTTGTTCTTAGATGATTGTCCTTCATGAAGAAATTTTGTTATTGGTATATATTTCGCTCATCTCATATACAGAAACAGTAGCGAACGCCTTTAAATTCTTTATTGGTTGGCAAATATTTTGAAAGTGTGAAGTATCCTTAAGAGGAGATGCAGAAGAATCTTGATCCGTGTAAGTCTAAACATCGCACAACTTAAATAAAGAGATGCGATTTATTTCTTCAAGGTACGCCAGATGTTTACAATTTTCTTTAAACGTCGCGAATGCTTGTCA
The DNA here is from genome assembly GCF_021730395.1 of Mercenaria mercenaria. Classification (NCBI taxonomy): domain Eukaryota; kingdom Metazoa; phylum Mollusca; class Bivalvia; order Venerida; family Veneridae; genus Mercenaria; species Mercenaria mercenaria. The sequence continues at coordinate 8,164,292 of NC_069364.1, forward strand.
TATAATACCACCTAAGTTAGTTTAGGACCGCCTCAAAACCTTTTGATGTGAGCCGCATATTCAACAATTCATTTGCGTTGTCTTGACATTAAATACTCTCCCCACATGTTAAAAATGTTTAAAGTTATATTTAAGGATTTGAAGATCTTGATACAAGACAGATTATGACAAATTTCGACATAATTTTGACACAAAAGACCTTTCCGTTACATGAATGAGTATAAACTACCAGACAAAGAAGTTCCGCTTCAGTTTTAACGTATTTCACTCGTTTTTGTTTTGAATCTGCGTGCTCCGAAGCGCAAAGTGTAGAAAGAATATGAAACACTTTGCTGTAATAAGTGAATTTAACATAAATGAGAAATTGCAATATCCTAACAATGAAACATAAACAAAGTGTAAAAAATACATACGTTGGCACTAGGCATGTTTAAAACGTTTACAGCTACAAACAAACGGCCTTTAGAATGGCCTTATCAAAACTAGCATTGTTTTGATTGTTGTTAGTGATGATGTAGTCAAAGTTTCGGCTGAAATGGATGACGTACGGAATTCGCTGGTATGCTAAATCCAGTGTACGGCATTTATTCCCGAGGTTGTAATCTTGAGCTAGGACAGAACCACCAGTTCAATCCTATTGTACCAATGGCTAGGTTACTAGTAGGTGCTAAGTTCAGTTACCAAAATGTTGGAAGGAACTATGGACAGCAAAATACTGAGACGGATTGTCCTGTGGAAAAAAGGACAAAACTTTTAACAAGCTACTTATTTCTCGGTATATTAATTATAGAGATAAATCGTATAAAAGAGAACAAGAACTTTCAGAGTAGACAGCGCTCGCCTGTTACCATGCTGGATAGTAAACAGGGCATATGTGGAAATTAGAGCTATCACTGTAGTGATTAATACCTCTCCCTCTGCAATGCTTTGTCATAGAAAACAAAACATTTCATGTATGACGTTTCTGAATTGTCAAGACCTTTTCAAGTAAGTGAAGAATTTAGGGTGTGTTAGTGCCCCGCACCCATCTTTGTGCAACGTAGAAAACAAATTCAGACGCATTCAACGATCTTGTCATACAGGATGTCAATGATGATTTTGAAAATCTTTTATACGTTTAAATCAAATCAATACCCTTTACACAGCCATAGCGTATGTATGTGTAATTTCGAATTTGGTACTTTTCCGTAGAAAAAATACATATTGGCTACTCATCATTTTTTTGCAATCGTGTGAAGAGATCTCGACCAAGTCTTCATGCTCACACGACATCATTAGCATAAATTATGGACCTTGTGTCACATGATCAAGGTGGTGGATTCTAAGTTTGAATCAAATCCATTTACTTATTACACAGACTTAGTGAAAGTGCAACATAACTTTCTAAGTAAAAAGGGGACATAATTCAGATGTAATTAATGATAATGAGAAAATATTGTATGTTTGAGGCAAAATTCATTTAGTAATTAACAAAAATAAAGTGAAAATGCATCAGGACTCTAACAAAGCTCTGGGCGCGGACGCAGGCGTTGATGCGAATAGGATAAAGCTCTGTATGTGCTTCGTGGCTAAAAATGGCAAAAACGAGAGTACAAGGTTTTACTCGCCAGCCGTGTAAGATGTTGATCATATCTTATGCAAAGTCCTTTGAGAGATAAAATACAATATAAAAATTACAATAAAAAAAAACAAAAACAATTTGCATGAACCGTGTTTCACTTCTGGTATGCGAAAATGGAAACAAATATGACAAAATCAAATTATCCAGGTTGACATTAACCTGATTGACTGTCTGTACTGTTATTATAGTTGAATGCAAGTTTTAGAGAGAAAAAAAAGCACTGTTCGCATGATAACTGTCCAACTGAAGTTTTGACTATAAGTGAGTTCATAGCTTTATTGGAGTGATATTTTGTTATGCATTGATTCTAAGATTTTTGATAGTACATGTAATAAATGATGTTCGTTCATTTTTTTTTCGACATTTTATTGTCAAAATTGTAATATTGAATACAGTACTCAAGACTGACGAGCCTAAAATGTCACGATGTTATCGGGCAAACACCTGAAATGCGTTTTCAGACAATTCAGTGTATAGACATTTCAATAAGTGTAATTTTCAGACAAGAATATTGTTTTTCTAACAAATTTAAGCTACATTATACCTTCTCCGAACACTGTCCTTTATCGCCACGTGCATGTAATAAGAATTTCGTCTGAAAAAATCTGAAAAAAGTATGCAATTCGGAAATATGTATTTGAGACAATTAATTATCATATGAGCCGTGCCATGAGAAAACCAACATAGTGGGTTTGCGACCAGCAAGGATCCATGCTGTTCGCTTTCAAAGCCTATTGCAGTTAGAGAAACTGTTAGCGAACAGCATGGATCCTGACCAGACTGCGCGGATGTGCAGGCTGGTCTGGCTCCTTGCTGGTCGCAAACCCATAATGCTGGTTTTCTCATGGTGCGGCTCAATTATATTCTACAATTACTTCGTCTCTTTTAGGCTAATCACAGATTCTTAATTAATGTACACATGTGTATTATTTTTATCACTAATTCTCAGACTGCGACTGGTTGAATTTAGAAGTGATTAATACTCTTTTACCAAATTCAAGTTTATTGAATTCAACAGAAATAATGTTGTTACACAAAACTTAAATGACAGCTTCAACCTTTTCATCTGACAGTAAAATGGTTTAATATGTATCTAGAACTCGGGGAACTCAAGACCTCTGCCTTTCATATTCCCGTTTTGTCAAGATATCATATAAAGATGTCGACAACGATATATATGCACTTTGTAGTAGTCGTGATTTTTAAAGTCATTCATTAATCAAACGCTTTGCAAACGTATGAAAGAAACAGTTTTACACCATTTCAAAACAGTTTAAAAGATCAGCAACGCTGACGTACACAGGATGTTGATAAAATCGTTATTATTTTGTTAATGACATATTGTTGTGTCATGAAATAAATATGTCTGGCCCTGCACACACACACTGCATGATTAGCATTAAAATTGGGGACAAGTGAGATAGAATCATGTATTTAACTACACATGCGTGTTAGTGAGTACATAAACTAATTTAGTTGAGATAAATGGCCACAAGGAAAATGTTAAAAATACAGATGATAACAGGATACTAGGGGGTATGCACTGACGGTTTCATATTTTTATCACCTTCCGCTCATCATGTGAGCCTCCATATACATTGGTATTGTAATTTGTTTAATGATTGCTTTGAAAGCAAGTACGTTCATCATTATGGATTAAATTCAAAACCGGTAGTCCGCCCGCTTAACTCATTTACTCGGATAGTGGGGTCATGAGTTCGATCCCCAGGCAAACCATATGTTCCACATAACGATTTGATAACATACATTGTATCTGAAATCATTCGTCCTCTACCTAGAAAAGGAAGCAACTTGCGGAGAAAAGGTTAATACTGGTACTATTTGTGTTAATTGCCCGCCTATAAATAACTGAAATACTGTTGAAAACGGCGTTAAACTCAATATAAGGAGTTAATTATGCATACATTTGGTTCCAGCTTGTATATTTGTTGGTAAATAGTTCCACTACTGACCAAAACGTAAATATTGGAGTATTAAGATAGACCAGCAGACAGAGACAGACACATACAATCAACTGTGTCTATCTTTCAGGCATGTTCCCAACAGATTGACAAGAGGCCATGCATATCCAGTTCCTATCATTTGAACGTGGCCTATACAAGTGAACAGTATACTGGACAAAACAGGAGGTTAGTATTGACCGTTACTGTTTACGTATATATTATAACGGACTTTGAGTCATTTGTTAGTGTTACTGTCCCCCAATTGGCCTCAAAAGCTCTGTATATAATACATGCAATATTAGTAAACTTCTCATACGAACGCTGAATTATTCCAAGGTTAATATATTTTTATTATATTTACAAAGTATGTAAACCTATACCCCGTTGGAAATGTATTTTGATTTTTAAACATGTGACAAAACAATCATAGAATTTATGACAGGTTTTTAACCTTTAGCCTGCTGGCGGCAAGTGATTCTGCCTTTGCGACAGTGCAGACCAAGATCAGCCTGCACATTCGTGCAGTCTGATCATGGTCTGCACTGTTCGCTATTCAGTCAGTAAGTTTTCAGTGAACACCCCTTCGAATATTAAATGGTATTGCCCAAATTGAATGATGGACCAGTCCATTATAGAAATTTAGCAGGGTAAAGGTTAAACGGAATAAAACGTCTTACCTATGATTAATGTTTGAGCAAGGCTTTTACCTGATGGTACCCAAATATATCAAACTGTGTTTATCTTACTAGTATCTTATACAACAATTCCAGATCGAGAGAACTCCATCACAGAATGATATCTGTTTTCGAATTAATTGTATGATCTTATATGTGCAGTGACAGAAGGTTATATGTTTTACCATTCAAAAAGTCATACAAGTGAAACAAATTTAGAAGAAAAGAGTCTGAGACTGTTCTCAAAAGCATTGGGAATACTCTATATAAAATGCAGTAAAATGCATATATATGGGTATATGGAGGTCGGGGTTCGCGGTTTAGATCTTATGTAGTAGGGAATGAAAGTGTATAAACGTTATGTGCAAACTTAAGACAATGTTGTAACATTGGTTCACACATTACTTTAAATTTAAGAAGTTGGTAAAATAGAAATATGCCTTGTTGTATGGAACGTTTTTATCTTGAATGCTATGTTTAGAAAATATCACACCAAAACATGGGCAAAGATCCTAGAGGAAAAGCAACTTTCCAAGAATGCAGCCTTGACAAAATTTAACCCTACAGCAGAGCATATATAGATGTATAAATGATTGACATGTACACTAAATACGTAAAGATTTGAAGCCAATAATGAAAGAAGAACAAAACAGGAAAATAAATGAACACTGTGTGGCACCGCCTTGGAACGTCAAGTGGCGAAAATACGATTTGGGAGTTTAATCCAGGGAATAGAACGCACCAACCAAACCTCACTCACTTTTCAAAGTTATGGGACAGTGAAAATACATGTAATCTCCCGTGAATCTCTAACATTTGTAATGGCAATCTCTGATATAGGTAATGGTATCAAAAAGGCTCGAAATGTAAACCACAAACCTGATCTCGTGTTAATATATATATAAAAAAGCAAACCTACAGAATCATATACGCATATATTCACTGCCTTTGCAGAAGACAGAGCAACAAGTAAAACACAATTAAAGACAGCTTTTCCGAGATTCGCCCTTGTTTACACAGTGTGGTATTTGCTAGTTTCTGTTTTCATTACTCCTGTCTCATTGTTTGGAATTCCTATATTCTGTCGACTGGTCAGTCACATCCTATTGTCCACCATGTCCAGTAACGATGCTAATTGACAGATGTTGACTGCTACCGCCAATTTGCTGTCATGCATACAAATTAGAGTTCTGAGAATATTTGCACGGATATTTCGAGCCTGATTTCTCGGGCCATTGATTGACAAATATTTGAATAGACATCCATGATATAAGGGATTAACATTATATTGACGCAGAGATTCTGAAACAGATCAACAATCATGGCATAGGCTCATACTGACAACGCTGACCAAATAGTGGCTTACTTCATGAAAGAAAAAATCGCCAGCAAAATTTCTATAGTACCTTTTTTTAATAAAAACAATAGAGTAGAGGTTAGATACTGATTATGTAGTCTATCCTATTTGCTCTGTTTATGTAAGGTTGAAAAGCTAGAAGGACAAGTTATGAAAAATTAACATATTTGTTGGCAGGTTCAGTTCAGTAACTACAAAGTTTAAAATTGTACCTACTGTATACATGTAGACCTAAGCACGTTGTAAATGTGTACTTGGTTGAAAAACTGGAAGTTTTGTTAACAATAGACTGCTGCTGCATGACATTTAGTCATGAATGTATAACTCTACATACACAGTTAATCTATATATTTAGTTGTGTTAATGAGGATTTTCCAAATTAAAAGTAAATATCTGAAAATTAAATATTTTAGTGAAAGATGGCCACCACATGTATCTCTTTAAGAGAGTGCTAGGAACGTTAAGAGATTGGGCCTGTATTGAGTGAGTGAGTGAGTGAGTGAGTGAGTTGGGTTTTACGGCGAATCCAACTCACTCACTCACTCACTCACTCACTCAATACAGGGCCTGTATTGAAGGGCATTGGTTTACACTGATTGTACCTATAATATCTCCAAGTTAAGCGGGTACTAAGAACATGAAGGTTGTTGTTTACCAAGGTTGTTACTCTAATACCTTCAAATTAAACCAGTGCTACGGACGTTAAGGGTGTTGGTGTTAACAAAGTTTATACTTTTTATACCTCAGAATTAAACCGTTTCTAAGGGCGTGAATGATGTTGTTTACCAAGTTTGTGCATCTAATAACACATTAGATTATTCTGTTTCATATTTTCCGTATATTAGGTTGTTGCTGTGGATATACAACTGCCGCATTGCAAACGAAACCAAGTTATCAAACTGGTATGACTTTTTAATTATATTTTTATATTCTCGTCTAGGCTAATTTTATAACCGGAACATCTTCCTTCTGTGTTATTTCGAAATGACTTTTAAATGAGGTCCTTTAGCATTTTAATTACTGAAGTAATATCATAATGGGAATAACAGATATATTTTGCATTAATGAACGTGGGGAACAAGAAGCAGCTGTGATGTTTTACAGTGATAACAAATTAAAAATTTTGGTATAAAAAGGATGAATATACATGCATCTGTATAGTATCTATACCTATGCCAAATTGTCATTAAGATTCAGTGGTTATCGCACAGATAGAATCTAATAAGGACTAAGTCATCGTGTTTTGCTTTAAAGTGTTCTCATATTATATTTGCATTTAATATTTCTTTCATATATTTTTTTTCACAGGGAGACCAAGGCTGTTGAAGTTTTCTGCTTGGTTGAGGGGAAAATCAGCGAAACATTTGTTCCAAATTTCGTACAAAAGATCAAATACACGCGGGGTAATGAGCGGTAAAAAGTCACACGTTCTTAACAACAAATGTTACCAAGTTTGACAACAGAAAGGAAGGGTCAAACGTATGCCAAAACAGTAATTTTGACAATTCTAACAATGGCATTAGAGGCTTGATTTATATCAGCAAAGGGCAAGCAGTCTAACAAAGAAGAGATACGAGAATGTCGACAATATATGTGTTTCTTTGTGTGTTAGACTATATGTACTGATAAATTGCTTATACAAAGGAATAAATTGAATATTATATTTAGCATAAACAATACTCTAAAAGTCTTCAGATGTTTGGAAAAGACACTTGCTAGTATACCAGAACATTTTGAACGCAATAACCAAATTTTCATATACTACATTTAAACGCGGTCAAAGGGAGGCAACTATTACAAACAAACTATAGCTTCATCGTCCTCTTTCTTCCAAATGTTTATTACGCAGCTAAATTTGAATATTTGTAACAAAAACTTTTACGCAAGTTGAAAAATAAACTGTTCAATAAAACACATTATCTAATGCCTCAATTATTGGTCGATTTACAAGATTATTTATTCATTTGGAGAGAGGAATATATTCTAATACATTTAAAGGTTTTGGACTGCAGAAAAATGAAACAAGGGTTTGTATAAAAAAGACATTCCCCCATACTGTCTCCCTCAAAATCCATACAGCAAATATCACAGAGAATATCTTGATGACTTAAACCTCTAAACCTTCTTACAGATGAATTGATCAAATTTGGGATATAAACTGAATCAACTAGAATCCCTCTGGGAACTAATTTGCATATCTTCAACAAGCGGTATAAAGCCTTGACATTTCTGTAAACATGAAAAGAAATGACAAAAGCAGCACAGATATCGAAGACTGTACATAACGTATAAGATACATTGGTTCACTAAATAAAATATGTGGAATTGTACTGACATATTGGTATAAAAAAGATATATAGAAAGATATAGAAATTTGAGATGTTTTATAAGAGTTATTAAATTCAAAATACAATGAAAACAGTTCAATATTTTTTTTATCATGAACTGACATCAGAATGATCTTAATACCATTTTAATTTCATGGCATTACAAATGCCTTCGACCACAGGAGTCTGAAATTCTATCAATAGGATTTTAAAAAAATAATCGCTATATATAAAGTAAAGACTAGGCGGTATTTTTTTCGAAGATAGAATTCTGGAGTCTTATTGATAAAATATCAGACTTCTGTGTTTTGACCATTTACGTGTGTCAATACCACATTCACGTTTATTTAGACAAGCATAAATACATTTTTTCCCACCAGATGATGCAGTGGCTGTTATTGTTCCACATTTCACACTTTTAAATGTATTTGTTTTTCAACGTACAGTCAAACCTGTGTTAAAGACCACCACTGAACAGAAACCACCTGGCTCTAAAGACCACATGTTTTGTTTCCCATTTTAACATTTACAGTTTAAACCGGTGAATTTTAACCGGTGAATAAAGACCCCCTCCCAATAAAGACAACATTTTGGCTCTCCCAAGGGTGGTCTTTATAGACAGGTTTGACTGTATTTTGTTTTGCTATTCTCTATAACATTATATGTATTTTTTTTGTCATTCATAGCCTTTACTGTGATATCTTCTTTGAAATCAACGTATTGAAGAGATAAATGGGAGAACCGTGTGTGCTTATAATTTAAGGATATTTGTAGTCCAAAAATATTTTATTCAGGATATTTTTTGTCAAAAAGGAAATTTTATAGCGAACTACAGCCTGAGTTGTAGCCAAACTTGTTTTAGCATATTTGGCATATTAAGTTCGAGTCGTGAAGGGTGTTGCAAATTTCATTGTCTCTCATGAACAGACAATCGAACCAAATCTTTTATTATTTTGCTTGGTTGCGTTCTAAGCTTCCAAAGGATTTTCTTATAGATTTTATCATGTACATGGTATCAGGGACACGTTTACTTGGCCAAACTAAAGCTGTCATGTATGTGTGCTAAGCATGGGTTTAGGTCCATTTTGTCATCGTGAACAACACACTAGGTAGAAAAGAAAATAACGTAATTTGACAAATATGCAATCGGTGGGACAGTTAACACATCTTTTTGCATTATGAACTTAATAACAAATGATTATTTAAACAACCCTTTAAGTGGATGAAAAAATAATTTTGAGGTCCAAACTACAACTCACAAAAGTTATGGACCAATTTGCGTGGCAGTGTAAAAAATGTCCCTTTACCTGTATCTGACAAAATATACACGAACATGCTTAAGAATATCGCCAAGGTGTCATCCTTGGCCAAACCATGCTATTTAAGGGGATTACATAGTCCACAGCGTTTTATGGGTCGTAGGTTTAGTAGACTGACATAAGAAGATTGACAATACAGTCTGTAGACTATAAACAGTCTATGGGTCGCCACTGCTGTTTTCTTAAGTAGATATCTGTATCGGTATATGAAGTACGTTTACCTGTACCCACAGTGATTTTACATTTATATATAAAAAATGCTTAACAACGTTCGTAGGGTCTTTTATCTGTATCTGCAGTGACTTTAACTGCTGATAAGGTCATATAAGCTGTATATGTGATGCTAACAACGGTATAGCGGCGTTTCTATCTGCGTTTGTGATAATTGTATATGTAGTGCATTTAATTGTCTGTGTGGTGATAGGAATATTAGTACATGCGATATTTTCAGCTGTATACACTGTAGTTTTAAACTGATATGTAGTGTTTAAAATCAACTTTAATACGGTTCTTAAGGTACCTGTAATTACAGATGTATTCATTTTGGAATTTCAGCTGCATATGTGGTGTATTTAACCACAATATTATGTGAAGCTAATAAACTTAATGCCATTATTTTATAAATCATAATGAAGTTTGTACCACATTTATACTTGACATACAGTTAGAAACATCGAATATGAAAATCAAACCACTACATGTAATGAAAAGTGGCCCAGTGAAAGTTGAAATAACCGCATATGGGGTTAAGCGCAGCATACACAATAGAAAACACTACATATAAAGTTGAAACAACCGCATGAAAATGTAAAATCAATCACTATACAGTGGCAAATACCTACAGTAGAAAGTGTATCATATAAATTCAAAAACAAAGCATATGTAGTTTAAAACATAACAATTCAAGTTATTATCACCATATATACATATAAAAGCATCATGTACACAGTTAAAAGTTTAGAGCACAGTATACGAAGTATCAAAAGCACAGAATTTACAGGCAAGGCGACGCATATTTAGTTGAAAAAAACACGTACACAATCGAAACGACCTTAAAACAGTCTGCTAGAAAAGTATGCTATAAGTATCTAATAAAAGGATAAAACAGGAAAATAAATGAAAACTGTGAGGCCTTGGAACGTCAAGTAGCGAAAACACGATTAATTAACAGAGCGCAGCAAACCTCATTCACTTTCAAAGTTATAGGACAGTGAAAATAAATGTAACCTCCCGTGTATCTTTAACATATGTAATTGAATAAAAAAGAATCGAAATGTAAACCTATGCAATCAAATAAAAATATCGCATTTACAGTGTACATATATAAGCACTGAGCACATGTGATATATCAACATCTACTACGGCGTTCCATACTATAAGGCTTCATGTTGAACATCAAATGAGAGGATTTACTGATGTTTATTGACCAAAACGAGGAAAACACTATACTAAGTATGTACAACATTTTACTGATTCTGCGACGAACGTAAACTGCATCCTGCGGTAACCTAGTAAGAGTATTCACGGTCTAAGGGAGAAAACTTATTTTACATTAGACTAATTGACTGTTCATTCGCACAAAATAGTTATTAACAATCTGAATATTTTTAAACGTTTCAACATTTACTGAGATAAATGTATGAGTTGATACCGTAAATGGTACCATAATTTTTGATAGAAAATAAAGTGTCTTTAGGAACTCTTTGGTGGTTCTCCTAAACAGGAACACTCAAAACGTCTCCAATATCACGATACCATTGTAAAACTTGATCTGCAAGATACAAAGCAACCTAAATCTTACATGATAATAACAGACAAATGTTATACCTATATGATATATACTAAAAAAGGTGTCATAAACCTACAGGCGAAACATATGGAACGACAAAACATGACAAGCTCGATTAAAAGCAAACCCCGAACGATAACGAAAAGTTGGATTTCAAGAACGACAAAGAAGAGGATATTAGTACTTCTTTAACTTAACTGAAACAAAACAAACAAGCATGAACCATATCAGTTGATTTCCTTAAATTGAGCTATACAGAAGCAAAATTAAAAGTCATTGTCATACACATCCATCAAAGTGACTGTTTTTTGTTTTGAAAGTGTGCAACGATGTTTATTTACTCCAAACGTTGCAGCATACCAGCAGATATGAAGTTATAACACTAATCAACCCGTTCTACAGTTACGAAGTTGAGGTAAGACGAAACATGAGTTACATGCAACTTAATCGATACTAAGCAGGGCATAAAAATTGAAACTACTGATTTGTATTCAAATATATTTGGTAAAATATAACAGCGAGTCTGCTTGACTTCATGCCAAACTTGAGCTCGGCGTACAAGAAAAGCTAAACCTAGCCTATTTTCTAAAGATCAGTCGGCTTATGGATAGTTGTTAATTGTATACTGGAGGGTTGGACAGTTTTCTTTTCGGTCCTGGAATATAAGAATATTTCCCTGGTTGCGGCTGCGAAAGGGGATATCTGGGTCCGGGGTAACTGGGAAGACAATAACGAGGTTTTGCCGAGTAACCGCCAAAACAGTTACCCTACAGCCAGATACTTCCGTCAACAGCAACTTCCAATGGTAGAATCTTTTCCTTGCATACTGTATTTAACAATAAAAAAAGAAAAACAAGAGACATGGAACTTCCCCGAGAACTAGGTTTTTCAAACATTTTAGTAACATTGACTTTGACCTAACAGTGACCTTAATCGTAATGGCCAAAAAAAACAAACAAAACAAAACAAAACAATCCTCTAACCTTTCTTTCCTATTAAGCTACTTACAAACAAAGTTCCATTGCAATATCTCATTCCTTACTAGAGCTATTGAGCAGAAAGTATTTTTTTTTCTAATTTTAGTAACAGTGACCCGAAATACAATCCAAAGCTAGTTTTTCATAATAAGCTTGCTGCACATTAAGTTTGGTGACAGTATGACAATCATAGCTAAAATTATAAAGCGGAAACCACATTTTTTTATGATTCCAGCAAAAAATAATTTAAATGAATTTTTTAGCAACAGTTACCTTGACCTTGACTCCATTGACCTAAAATTCAATCTCAACCTTGATCTTACAATAATTATGCTGCCTGCAGGCCAAGTTGGAGTTTTTAATATCTCAACCCAACTAAAGGTATTGAACGGTGCCGCCCATCCATCCATCCGTCCACCAAACGACATCGCCAATCTAATGACCAGGTTTTCAAATTGGTTAAAAATAGCACTATTTTCTTATAATTTATAAGTGTTTATAAACGAAGAGCGGGAAAATAAGATTATTCTTAAGGGTTGTAGGTGTAGATGGGTATATCTGGCTCGATGGTAACTCCTCCAGCGTAAACTAGTTTTTTTTGCCATTTTCATGTGCATTCCATTGTAATATACCTTTATGTTTGCACGATAAGCTGTATATGCTCAAGTCAAAATAAATATTCTGTTCTGTTCTGCTCACCTAAGTTTTACAGCTCAAACATGATGCACTTTGATTATGCTTTTAACGAATCAACATGATTTAACTATTTTGGTAGAGGGTCGCCGAAGGAATAATTGTGTGCAATTATTCAGAAATCAAACTGAGTTTGAGAAGAGACGATTCCTCTATATAAGGGTAAGCCGCTCACATGACGGCCATGGCTTTTAGTTATCGGGATAGCCAAAAGTTCGCCAAAGGAACATTTCTGCAAACTAAGTAATATACTAATATCTTGACAGCAATTTCCGAACATCTGGAGAAGTTCCTAAGTACAGTCAAGTGGAAGCGTTTGAAAAAAAGTGCATCATGGGATGCCTTCTGGTGGCCATGTCGTTTGCTGATCAAATCAATTTGAACACTTTTAGTAGAGGGTCACCGAATAGTTTCCGAGGTGATGTCTTTTGAAGAAAAGTGTGGACGCATGGACAGCTGACGAAAGGTCGACGTACGACGGACGGTATGTGATACAATAGCTCACCTTGAGAACTGGTGTCCAGGTGAGCTAAAACGTTGACGTAAACAAATTTTAACAAAGATTTTCCATTTTTCTAAGAACATAAAGGATCATAATTCTGACAGAATACATATGCAGGGTTGTGGTTCTTAGCCTAAATACTCATTTAATAATGTTTAACAAGTGTGCAAAGTTTCAAAGCTATTGCTCGTATAGTATTTAAGAAAGAAACTCAAAATTCCAAAGTATAAAAAGGGCCATAATTCTGACAAAATGCGAGTGATATTTATGTGAACTAGTGTTTTCTAACAAAAATTGTTTTTAAAAGTATACACTATATGCATGTAGAAAAGAACTGTATACATATATGAAAAAGTGACTAACGTCTCTGGCGGTCATGTTTTCGACAAACTAGAATAATTGAATAATATAAACAAACTTGGAATAGGGTCACCAAAGAAACAAAATCTTACGAAGATCAAGTAGAAAATGTGATCTCTAGAGTGTAAACAAGTTTTTTTCTATGATTTGACGTACTGTTCTAACTTAGCATCTCAGATAACTCATTTTAAATTGTCCTAAATTTCATAGAGATAAACATTCCTGCAAAGTTTCAAGTTGAAAATGTTGCCTCTAGAGTGTTATCAAGGATTTTCTATAATTTGACATAGTGATCTTGTTTCAGACCGCAGGTACTTGATATACACGTGTCATAGAGACAAACATTCTGACACGGTTTATGATGATCAACTAGAAAATGTGTCATCGAGAGTGCTGATATTTATCTATTATTTAACCTAGTTTAAGACATCAAGTAACCTAGTATAAAATTTGACCTAGATTTCACAGCGGAACCCATTCTAACAAAGATTTCTGATGAGATAGAAAATGTTGCCTCTACAGTGTAAAAATGGTTTTCCTATGAACTGGCCAAATGACCTAGTTTTTGAGCCAAGATAACCAAGTAACTAATTCGTCCGGGATTTTTAGAGGGTAACATTCTGACCGAGTTTCGTTAAGAGTTAAAAGTCAAACTGTTGCATAACGTTAACAATTGGCGATGTCCTTTATGTAAAGCAGGGACAATATTCGCATGTACTGAAGATTCAAGTTACTATTGAATTATTTCCCTTGAACTAGACAGTACTATCAACACCGTCAATTGTGTAATGCTACTTGTTGAAGACTATCTGGCGTAGGGATATAATTTTGGCTTCTCCGTCTGGTTGTTTGTTCGTCCCTCTGTCCGTGCGTGCGTCCGTCCATCATGCCGTCAAAAATAGAAAAAAAAATGTAATAAAAAAAGTGTTTTAACTAGAATCACATAACGACACATATTATTATTGTACTGCTTTGTTCAATGTAGTATCACTTCCTTACCAGTAAAAGCAGAGTGTCCTGTTGTTAAAAACATGAAAAGCTGTAATCAACTAAAATCCAACCTAATTTAATTATAAATTATCACATGACTTGCTCTCCTTGACCTATCAAAAGCAGTGTACTCACCCTTTGTAATATATCTAGGTAAACATATTGATGAATTCTGAATGGTACTATAGGGGGTGGTGCACCCGCAATTTAAGTCTAGATCACTTCAGTAACCAGAATTATTGCCTTAACTGTCTTAACCAAAAATTCAAAACAGTATAGTCAATCCATTTGATGATCTTATGAAATTAAGAAACTTGAATCATTAAGGGCGGGGGAGTGTATGTGATGTGTGAGGGGGGGGGGGGCACGGGTGTGGGGTGAGATGGTGGGGGTAATCCTCAGTAACAGATTATTGCCTTTTGGAAAACGGTTCGTAAACAAAATACAAAAGGTGGGGAAGCATTGTGATTTGGAGGGGGGGGGAGGGGGAATTAAGGGAATAGGGAAATTTAAGGGGGGGGAGGGGTGGTGGTTGGAGGGGGGAAAAGGGGGGAGGGGGGGGGAAAGAGAGATAGTGGGGCCGTCTCTTTCTCAATTAGTTTGCAGATTTGTCCTTTTTGGGAAATTAGAATTCTTCAGAAACAAAGTAATATTAAGATCTTCGGAAACTAATACAAATATAGGCACTAAAGGAAGACATTTTCCTGATTTGGTAAATAGGAACCAACAAACCATGGCATAGTCCTATTACACAAAACTTGTCTATGACTTGAAATGAAATATCTTGCAAATACAGTCCCCTCATACACAAAAACAGCCTATTCGGCGGGGGATAAAAACTCACTGAATTTGCTTGTTCAATATTCTTCTGTATGGCAATACATTTCAATATTCCTATTAGAACTTCCGATATTTTATTTTGATGAGGAACGGAGTCGGACTTTATTTCTGCTTTTGATACTTTATACACTGTCTAGATTATAATCTTATTTATTTTTTGAAACACGTTTTTTAATGACTGATGCTGGTAACTATAGCAATTGTTTATGTCCAAAGGTCCATCACGAAATGTCAGCCGTTACTCGTTCAACACTCTCTGTAATATATTACCTACAGCGTTTAATCTGTTTGTTTGTTTTTGTTTTTGTTGGGTATAACGTCACACAGACACAATTATAGGTCATATGGCGACTTTCCAGCTTTGATGGTGGAGGAAGACCCCAGGTGCCCCTTCGAGCATTATTTCATCACGAGCGAGCACCTGGGTAGAGCCATCGACCTTCCTAAGCCAGCTGGATGGCTTCCTCACATGAAGAATGCAACGCCCCGAGTGAGGCTCGAGCCCACATCGATGAAGGGCAAGTGATTTGAAGTCAGCGACCTTAACCACTCGGCCACGGAAGCCCCCGTTTAATATGTACTCAATATGTAACCAATACACAACTTCAGCAGAACTACCATAATCTCGCTGTATATGATGCGGATGAAATTGTAGAACAATTTTCGTTAAAATCAAATCCATTTATTAATAACAGAGATAAAACAGAGTGAAATGCGTCTAAACTTTAACCTAAAATTGAAAGTAAAATTGGCATAATTCATGATATATTTGTGCCAGAGTAATGGACCTCGTCAAACATCATTTGAATGAAGATGTGAGACAGACTGAAACTGTATCAAGACTTTACCCTGAAATTCTATTTGGCTTCAAAGGATTTGAGAGATGATGAGGGAAAATGAGGGAAAATTAAGTTTGAAGCTAGTCCATTCAATAACTACATATTAAAAGTGCATTTCAATCATAACCGAGACTCTGGTCTTGGATTTGGACGCCGATTTCGATGTTAGTGTGATTGGGAAGGCTCTATTTAGTGAAGTGGACCTAAATGTGACGTTTATGGGATGTTCGTGAGATTCCGGATCGTGACAATATTCACATTGTATTAAGTAAATGTGTAAAAGGTTTTAATTAATAAAAGAGGCTATGACCCAGTTTTGTTATTGCTTTTGGCGACCAGCTCTATATTAGCTGGATGTTTGTTCTTTGTTTTCTTTTGTGTCTTACGGAACATGTAGAAAGCTAAAATAGTTCTAAAAGCCTTTCTGCTTCAATTTCTGTATCAATGCCTATTTCGCATAACCCTTAATCGTGTTTCTCTTTTGCAAAGACAGTGAATACGTGTGTTTATAACCTTTAAGTTGTTTTAATATATGTTTACGCTTACTTTATTTATGGTTTAAATATCGTGTCTTCTGTAACCATTAAGAATGTTAGTGGTCACCAGGTCCTGGCAGGAATAACTTTTACAAACATTGTCCTGAATTTTTCAACATTTTGGGAATTAAGAATGAAGGGCTGTGTATACTCAAGCGTTTCATTTGACACCGAACTCTCGAAGATTGTACCGCATTGTGTCCCACTAATATTCGGTCCTCAGTTTGTTTTTCATATTGTATATTTGTTTACTATTACAATGTTTTGCTATAAGTTGTCTGCGTTTCTGGACCGTTGCTTTTCCTGTTGGCTCTTTGTCCCTGTTTTTGTATGTTGCTTTATTTACTTGAAAATATTAGCATATATATTTCCTGTATGTGAAATGAACTGTTCTACATTAATGTTATTACACTTCTTCAATTGCAAACTTCTTGCATCTGTATTAGTCGGAATATTCAAACATATTGTAGATTTATACTACAGCAGTTTTCTATCGTGTGTATTCAATTCGGGGAGAGTAATCTTAACATGTCGGACACAACATACGTTTAACTTATTTCCCTTATCCATACTATCCAAATAGTTTTTACTAATTTTACTTGTTGATTTATTAAAATGAGCATTCGAATTATAAATTAAATCTCTGTCTTTTTCTCTAACTAAATCCCGCTTCTCTTGATGTGGTATTTGTTTATGCGCTTGCGTGAACTAGATATAATGCAGTAAACACTCGTACATTGAGTAATCATAGTTTCTACACGTCTTCTTGGTTTTCTCATTTATTTAGATGTTTTGTCACGCACTGTACTGAAACAAGATACATGATAATACTGCTACCGTTAACATGTTTGCGTCGTATTCTTTATAAGTTAAATGTTTAAAATTCTTGGAAGGGGTATCCGTTTAAATTCTTGTTTATAACCGTTGTCATTTATCTTTAAAGGTGGTCAGTCACATTTAGGCAACATTTTGACATTTTAAGTTTATTCTGTTTATAAACAAAAAGACATAGCGTTAGTTCCCTATTATCTATTTTTATTCATTTTTGTAGTTACCCCCCTTTAATGTTAAAATCTTCAAAAAGTGGAAAAATGTACTATTTCGTTTGATTCAGTATAATTTCTATTCTTTTAATTGGAATTGATAGACACTTGGATATTTCAACAATTTTAGCTTTAAACTAAGTTAAAAATTGTATGTAGATTCCGATTTCATGTACTTTAAATCAAACATTTAAATAAAGGGAGGTAATAACGATTTTACAAATTTGTATTTCTAATTCATTTCGGCTAAATATATATTTTTTCTATGCAAATCTTTGACAAATATAATACAATAGTTTTTATATTCATATCATTCATTTTGCAATTCTTCTTAATTAAATTTATACATATGCTAAAATAATTCTGCCTTGGTTGGGCAACCAGGATAAGAAAATCAAATTTAAAAAAAATACTCCAGTGAAAATCTAACTTGCATTAAGCACTCATTGAATACAGCTAAGTGTAAAATTCATTCTTAAACTTTCGAAAAAATCCATTACTTGATCAAATCTGTTAGTCCCATATTAAAACCAAACGGTACCTGTAAATTTTTAGTATTTGTTCATCAACTATTATGATTTGTTTCCTGATCAATAACGTCAGTCAGCGTATCTTTGTGCTAATATGAGGCGCAGCTCTGTTTTATTTTCCATTAATAGCAGTAACACTCTATTTCAACTATTTCAAAGTGACTTTTATTTTGATAAAACTTGTATTTTCAAAACGAAAGTTGGTCATAAACCATATGCAAAGTATTCCGGTAAAACAATGTCTTGAATTATATTGAAATCGAAATACACAGCTTCTTAAATACTCGAATAACAAAGGGGACGTAGGTTAATTGCATAATTTTTTGGCCTAATGGATAAGGCACCAGCCTCGCTATCGGGAGGTCGAAGTTTCGAGCCCTGGCAGAGGCGGGTCTTGTTACTGAAGAGAGACCGGTTGGTGAGCCGCCAGCTAGTTAAATAGTGGTTACCGATTGCCTACCTGCCTGGTGCCTGGCATCAAAAAATAGGAATCGGGAAGTATATGTTCAATATATGTAGGTGTCTCATAAGCCAACTTGGCTGGCCCTTCCTGTAGGGGTAACACTATAAAAAAATCACTTTACTATACCTATTGCAGCGGTTTCACATTATGCATCATTTGTTAGTAACGTTTCATATTTTCTTCATTACGCTGCTTATGAAGTAATTGTGTTGTATATAAAAACAGCAGTATATATAATGCAAATAATGTATATTACTGTCATATTTTTGTCTTAGGCATACTTTTATGACATACTGAATAATAGCTTACATAAATCACAGGTAAGTAAGCTATACTGCAAAAAAATATTTAAATTTCAGAAAAATAAAATTTGGAAAAAAAAGAACGCCTCAATAACGGTTCGAACCTAAAACTTTGTAGTCTCTAGCATGAGATAGCTCTAACAGGAGATATCGTCCCTATATAGTGATTACGCCAATCAGCCTGATCACGACACTTTTCGTTTATTATCACACTAAAAATACATAAATGGTTTAAGTCGGAGCAACCACTCGTAACTTCGGATTTGAGAAAGACCATGCACCCAACCCTTCGGGTTTGATGCATTATTTTTCCCGAATCCAAAGCTGCTCGTGGTTTATCCTATACTACAACCTTCACTAAGATCATTTAAAGTATAAGAGTAGACTGGAAGGTTTATATCCAACAAAAAAGTAACTTTTCGTCTTCGCTTCTGTTGAAATTAAACCTAAAATCCTGACATTTTTTGAATGATTTCATTCACAAGTATAAAAAGAGAGGTACAGTCCGTGTCTGATAACTTCGGAGTGACGTATTTGGACGAGTCCAAGTCAGAAGGGTAATCGATAATCATCATTTGTCTAAGTAAACACTTTTATATTATACTACTACTGAAACGCTTACATTGAAGTAGAAGATTAGTATCGGTCGTAGAGCGTTAGACTTACATGTGTGATTCTTTTATATTTCCATTGTCGCGTTGGTTCGAATCCCACGTGATTTATACTTTTTTAAATCCTGCTTTTACTGTGCTTTAATTACATCTTTTAAAAGACAATGAAATTTTCAAATGCAGTAATACAGCACTACGGTATACAATAACGAACTAAAATATGAAAAAATGATGATGCTTGAAATAACCTTCAGAATATTTTGTAGTATGCATTAAGTATCATTCTTATACTGAACAATGTTTCTCTTTGCAAAAAATACGTGGACGTCTCTGACATGTTGACTACACTAATACTGGCAATATACCAGAGAGGAATTTAACCTGCACGAAATTTCCGAGTGTTTTCTTGACTATGCATTCATAACACGGTGTGTTTACTCAGAGCTGATGCTTGGTCCCCTTTAAACAGAAATTAATTTAATAATATTTCTATCTAAATAAATAAAAGTATATTCAAGGAGAAATGAATGATTATGGTGGTTACCCTGAAAGAGTAACAAAAAAAAAAAAAAACAAAAAAAAAAAAAAAAAACAGCAACATTCTCCTCCACTCGAGCCTACGGCCCGCAATATTCAATATTTCAAAGACTAATGCTTAACCACTGAGCTACCGGGACTGACTGACGTATTGCAAACAAATATACCTAATATTATGTTTATGTAAGCTGCTTTACCTATTTTCTTCGGTCTATAAGTCCAGAAAACATAAACAAACGTGACGTCACTCCGAAGTTATCATACACGGACTGTAGTACATGAATATATACGTGTTACACGTGAAATCATCCGTGGCGGGTTCGTCACGATAATATATTTGTACTTTTACGCAGATATAATTGTATAATGTTTAAACTTCCCACAGTCATTTACTATGCTTATGATTTAAACTGTTTTTAAAAGAAATAAAGTGGACATAATGGTTTCTATTTGTGAAATGTCTTTCAAGGTCATGATGTTGCTAACAGGTACGTTGTCATTTACTAGTATATGGATAAACATCTATAACATAAAGAAATTATACAATGTTTACTACTTTATTTGTAATTCAATTTGTGCATTAAGTATTTAGGCAGAACACCACTTTATTTTATTAGGTGTTCTTATGTTCCCTACTATAAACATAGTGATAGCGTATACCATACAAAATAGTAAGAAGCTAGGGGTGCTACTTGACCGGCACTTTGACCACAATATGCCGCGGCACGTACTAACGATTTATTGTATTTAGTCGTGGTTTCAAAAAGTAAGGAGTGTTCCGTTTTTGCAGGTATTTTGAAAAGCGATTATCTTTATACAGGCGTGTCTTAATTGACACAACAACCCTTTATATACCTCTCATGAATAACATACCTATCCAATAATAAATATAGACGGTACAAAAAATAAAATAAACAAACGTGTTTGTAAACATGGACGGATCCAAACGGAAGGGGAAGAAACATTTATAGAAATATTTCGATGGCAAAATACAATACATATCCGTAGCCCTGTCCAACCTATAAACCGGGCCAGTTAATTTTATAAGCGCAACAACACGGTTGACCCATTTAAACGAGCTGTACTAATAAACTTTGATAATGTGGCAGTTGAGTCCAATATGTCCAGGGATGTTCAAAGATAATCCGCCATAGATCTATAACAAAGCAATTATTGGATTTACCTGTATTGGACAATAAACAGTGTCGATTGTATTCAGGTCAATTGCCACATTATCAAAGTTTATTAGTAGTATCACGGGGAAGTGTATAAACAAAAACAACCTCACTATCGTAAACAGAAACAGCAAAAACATTGCATCCCCGCAGGTGGGCCCTGACACGGATAGCTTTCATTGCTAACTGGAGGATTTTTTCCCTCGAACCAGGAACTGTACTGGCACGGGACTGATAGTTCTAGCTATGCTGACCTTGTATTATATATATGGAGGTATGTGTATAATACACTATATAATGAAAAAAAAAGTAAATTACAAGTGAAACTAAAGTCTCATATGTGATGCATATTATGATATCTCTACATAGATAAACTCGAAGGAAACAGACAACTACGGGGATTGTGACTATGAGGATTACTTCAAGACTGCTACCGGGATTAAGTACACATGCACCAAAAGTTAGTCCTATATCATATTTGATATAAATTATTATAGTTTCATCAATATACAGTTCAAAGCTATGTAGTACTTGAAAATAATTTTATATACAAATTAAGTACAGTTTCATTAATAAATGAATGAAAAGGTATAAACATCTCAACTACTTTACGAGCAAAAGTCGTATTTTATACCAACCATACACAATGGACATAAATAATATCCTTAAACTAATTATTACATGTGATCAAGAGATTGGCGTACGGTAAGCTATGGTTATATCATCTAAAAATTGCTTTATTATTATGTTTAGCATCTAGTTTAGTAGGATAGAAAATTGTCTTTTATGTCATTCTGTCAACAAGCCGACTTCTAAAGTATGATTGAATGTCTTTCTCAGTATGATTGAATGAACTCTTAGTATGAATGAATGACCTCCTAGTATGATTGGATGACCTCTTTTGTATGATTGAATGACTTGTTAGTATGATTGAATGACCTCTTAGTATGATTGAATAACCTCTTAGTATGTTTGAATAACCTCTTAGTATGATTGAATGAACTCTTAGTATGATCGAATGAACTCTTAGTATGATTGAATGACCTCTTAGTGTGATTGAATATGAACTCTAAGTATGATTGAATGACCTCTTAGTATGATTGAATATGAACTATAAGTATGTTTGAATAACCTGTTAGTATGATTGAATGAATTCTTAGTATGATTGAATGACCTCTTAGTATGATTGAATGACCTCTTAGTATGATTGAATGACCTCTAAGTATGATTGCCTGACCTCTTAGTATGAATGAATGACCTCTTAGTATGATTAAATGACCTTTATAGTATGAATGAATGACCTCTTAGTATGATTGAATGACCTTCTTAGTATGATTGAATGACCTTGTTTTATGGCTGAATAAGACCAATCATAATTATATCTACTGGAATTTGAAAGTTGTTGCAATTAAAGCACAATAATGATTATATAGACGATGATGCCATATTCTTACAGACGGGAAGGTTTTACCTCCTGAAGGCAGTTCTGGCAGTACCGAAGACGGAGGAGAAACATCCATGGTAACTGTACCAATTATAGCTGTTCTGGCTGTTCTGGCTGCACTTATCATAGCTGCTGTCATACTTGCAGTTGTACTTTATCGAAGGTCAGTAATGAGTATAGAATAAACAGCTAAACATTTTTTTCTATTTTAAATAATGTTTTAGTGCGTGAATAACGCATTAGATATATTTTTCCATATATTTTTGCAGGTTAAACTAGTGCCCTGAATCATTTTGTTTTATAGATTTATCGAACTGATCAGGAGATGTTCCAATAAGGGAACGATAAAAATTGAACCAACTGGTGAAAACGACTGCAAAGGCAAGAAACTGTTAAACGCTATTTTCGTAAAATTGACTTATCAGGTGGAATCAAATACAAAATGTACTCTCTGTTGTTTTCTCACTTATTTTGTCTAAAAGCGAAGTGAGGAAAACAGAAATAGGGATAGAAAATAGATGAACTGGCTTGTTATACATGTGGATTATTGTAAGCAAATAAGAATGATAAGTTCTGTCAGCTGCACAAAAGTATAACTATGTACATGCTTCTCTCATTCTGTTTATAAACATTAAAATATACAAACCTGTGTGTGCGTAACGTTTAGCGTGGGCTGATCTCTATTAGTATCAAATTAACTGTAAACCTACGCGCGACTATTGCAACATATAAAGTCCTAATTTTCTTTACTTCCGCGTGCCTTTTCTTAACTGCATCGTGTTTTCTTTTACTCTACTGCGTTATGATATGAATGTGTAGCATTCTGTTGAATTCTTCATACTCCTGCCGCACGCTGGATAGAAATGGCAGCGTAAGAATTCTAGATCCCGAAAAGGGACTCCGAAAGAAGCGACAAGAAGTTAATGAGTTAAATTAGGTAGTAGCGGTTAATGAAGTATAACTTACATAAAAGCTCACATCCATTTTTCTTTTACTATTTCTGTAGTTGAGCTATAATTTTTATGGAAATATAAGTCTCTGCAAATTCGATATTCTAATACTGGCACCATTTCCTTTATTTAACCTTTAGCCTGCTGGCGGCAAGTAATTCTGCCTTTGCGACCAGTGCAGACCAAGATTAGCCTGCACATCCGTGCAGTCTGATCATGGTCTGCACTGTTCGCTATTCAGTCAGTAAATTTTCAGTGAACACCCCTTCAAATAATAAATGGTACTGCCCAAATTGAATGATGGACCATTCCATTTTAGAAATTCAGCAGGGTAAATGTTAGAAACAATCTTTATCGTCAGTGCCAGTAACTTTAAATGGTATTTCTAAAAACAACTGATTCCTTATAATCCTGTTTTCTTTCTTCAGACATTACCGAAAGAAATGGAATGTTAACAAAGCCCCTAAAGTGCTGGAAAGCAGCAAAGGTGAAGACAATGCTGGTATAGAGGACGAATATAACACTATACCAGCAGATTATGAAGAGATACCACAAAATTCCTACCACGCCCTAGAAAGCAAGAAAACGGACACAAAACACGCTTATTCTAACAAAAGTCGTGACGATAGCGTGAG
Organism: Mercenaria mercenaria; assembly: GCF_021730395.1. NCBI lineage: Eukaryota > Metazoa > Mollusca > Bivalvia > Venerida > Veneridae > Mercenaria > Mercenaria mercenaria. Next base: position 8,188,770 of record NC_069364.1, read on the forward strand.
GTACAGCACAATAGTTCTTAATGAAGATACTGAAACAAACATGAATGCCTATGGTTATGATAAAACTAATCTTAAGATAAGATATGAAGCAAATGAATTGAAAGACCAAGAAAGTTTGCATAGTTATGGTCACTTTAGTGACACGTCAGACGATTACAACAAAATAAAAACAAACCTAAACAGACAAAATGTAAACAAAGCGTATGCTCATTTTGAATTCGAACCATCCAGTGACTATTCACATTTGCATTATAAAAACAAAGATTTACAACACATGCCAAGCAATAATTACAGCCACTTGCAAACAAAATTCAATCCCACTAGACCAATTAAACGTGCTGACAGTTACGAACAACCGGTTCTTAAGGATATGAATGATGTTCTGTTAAGCGAACCAAAAGCCAAAACGGGCGAGTATGAGACTTCAGTAAAAGAAGTTGAACCTTCGGACACTAAGGTCGATTTCTCCAGGGATAGTAAAATGAAAAGGAAAGACAGTTACGAAGAGCCGGTACTAATCTGTACATCAGGAAGGAAAGATGTTTTAAAGAATGAACCAAAAGTAAATTTGAAAACAAGAGATGATTATGAGGCGCCAGTAAGTTTAAAAGATGCGTCAGTTGATAACAGCGATGTTTCCATGAATGGTACAATGAAAAGGAAAGACAGTTATGAAATACCTGTACTGAAGAACACTGATGTGTCTAACTCTGAACAAAAGGTTATTAGTAAAATAGTTGATAAGTATGAGACACCATTAAGTTTACGAGATTCTGAAAATGTTCCGGAAAATGCTATGAGTGAGATTTCTCATAATAAACAACTGAAAAAGGTAGATAGTTACGAGACGCCAGTACTGAAAACACAGAGTACAGCCATGCATTTACCACAATGAGAAAACCGATTGATAATACATTAACATGTTGTGACTTAAATGCTTGGTTGCATTCTAAGCTTCCAGAGGATTTTCTTATAGGCTTTATTATGTACATGGTATCAAGGACACGTTTACTTGGCCAAACTAAAGCTGTCGTGTGTGTGTGCTAAGCATGGGTTTAGGTCCATTTTGTCATCGTGAACAACACACTAGGTAGAAAAGGAAATACCGTAATTTGACAAATATGCAATCGGTGGTACAGTTAACACACTTTTTTGCATTATGAATTTAATAACAAATGATTATTTAAACAACCTTTTAAGTGGATGAAAAAATAATTTTGAGGTCCAAACTACAACTCACAAAAGTTATGGACCAATTTGCGTGGCAGGGTAAAAAAATGTCTCTTTCCCTGTATCTGACAAAATATACACGAACATGCTTAAGAATATCGCCAAGGTGTCATCCTGTGCCAAACCATGCTATCTTAGGGGATTACATAGTCCACAGCGTTTTATGGGTCGTAGGTTTAGTAGACTAATGCAGTCTTTAGACTATAAACAGTCTATGGGTCGCCACTGCTGTCTTCTTAAGATGATATCTATATCGGTATATGAAGTACATTACCTGTACCAATATAAACACTAAACAGTGATTATACATTTATATATACAGTTAAAGTGTAGAGCGCAGTATACGAAGTATCAAAAGCACAGGATTTACAATCGAGGCGACGCATAAACGTCAAGTAGCGAAAACACAATTAGTTAATAGAGTGCAGCAAACCTTACTCACTTTTCAAAGTTATAGTACAGTGAAAATAAATGTAAACTCTTGTGTATCTTTAACATATAGATATGTATAAAAAGGAATCGAAATGTAAACCTTTGATTGCTGTAAAAATATAGCATTTACAGTGTAAACGCGCAATATTCATATATAAGCACTGTCCTTATAAGTAGAAGCACATAAGTACAGGTAAAAGTGATATATCAGCATCTACTACGGCGTTCCATGCTATAAGGCTTCATGTTGAACATTTAACGGTTGATAATTGGCTTATAAATCAAATGAGAGAATGTACCAATGTTTATTGACCAAAACGAGGAGAACACTTTACTAAATATGTACAACATTTTACTGATTCTGCGAGGAACGTAAATTGCATCCTGCGGTAACCCAGTAAGAGTATTCACGGTCTAAGGGAGAAAACTTATCTTACATTAGACCAATTGACTGTTACTTATTAACAATTTGAATATTTTTTAAACGTTTCAACATTTACTGAGTGAGATCAATATATGAGCTGATAACATTAAAGGTACCATAATTTTAATAGAAACTGAAGTGTTTAAGGAACTCTTTGGGGGTTCTCCTTAAACAGAAACACTGTCAAAACGTTTTCATTATCAGGATACCTTTGTAAAATTTTAATTGCGAGATACAAAGAATAAAAATCTTACATGCTAATAACAGGCAAATGTTACTCCTATAATATTATGATATATATTAACCAAAGGAGTCATAAACTAACAGGCGAAAATTATGGGACGACAAAACATGACAAGTTCGATTTAAAACAGAACACGAATGATAACGAAATGTTGGATTCAAGAACGAAAAAGAAGAGGATATTAGTACTTCTTTAACTGAACTGAAACAAACAAACATGAACCATATAAGCTGATTTCCTTATATTGAGATATACAGAAGCAATGCATTTCGATGAAAAACTAGAAGTCCTTGTCACACAAATTCATCAGTGACAGTTCTTTTTCAAAGTATGCATCGATGTTTATTTACTCCAGATGTTACAGCATACCAGCAGATATGAAGTTATAACACTAATCAATATGAAGAAATATACCAGTTCTAGAGTAAGAGACGTGAAACTTCCCCGAGAACCAGGTTTTTCAAACATTTTACATTTTGATCCAACTGTGACCTTAACCCTAATGGCAAAAAGAACAAAAAAACAACAACAACAACAACAAAAATAACAACAACAACAAAAAAAAAAAAGCAAATAAACTTTCCTATTAAGCTACTTACATACATATCTCATCCCTTACTAGAGCTATTGAGTGGAAAGTGTTTTTTCTTCTATTTCAGTAACAGTGACCCGAAATACAATCCAAAGCTAGTTTTTCATAATAAGCTTGCTGTACATTAAGTTTGGTGAAAGTGTGTCAATCGTAGCTAAAATTTATAAAGCGGAAACCACATTTTTTATGAATTCAGCAAAAAATAATTTAAATGTATTTTTAGTAACAGTGACCTTGACCTTGACTTCGCTGACTCCAAATTCAATCTCAAACTTGATCTTACAATATGCTGCCTACAGCCCAAGTTTCATTTCAATATCTCAACCAAACTAAAGGCATTGAACAGTGCCGCCCATTCATCTATCCATCCAACCATCCATACATCCATCCACCAAACGACATCGCCAATCTAACGACCAGGTTTTCAAATTGGTTAAAAATAGCACTATTTTCGTATACAAGCGTTAATAAACGAAGAGCGGGAAAATAAGATTATGTTGATGGTTGTAGGTGTAGATGGGTATATCTGGCTCGATGGTAACTGCTCCGGCGTGAACAAGCTTTTTTGCCATTTTCATGTGCATTCCATTGTAATATATTTTTATGTATGGACGAAAGCTGTATAGGCTCAAGTCAAAATAAATATTCTGTTCTGTTCTGCTCACCTGAGTTTTACAGCTCAAACATGTTGCACTTTGGTTATGCTTTTTAACAAAGCAACTGATTTAACTATTTTGGTAGAGGGTCGCCGAAAGAACAGTTGTGTGCAATTATTCAGAAATCAAACAGTTTGAGAAGTGATGTCCCATTATATAAAAGTAAGCCGCTCACATGACGGTCATGGCTTTTAGTTATCGGGATGGCCAAAAAATCACCCAAAGAACATTTCTGCAAACTAAGTAATATACTAATATCTTAACAGCAATTTCCGAATATCTGGAGAGGTTCCTAACTGGAAGCGTTTGAAAAAAGGTGCATCATGGGATGCCTTCTGGTGACCGCTGTTATGGGAATTGATGTCTCTTTATATCGTGCCAGGATTGGTATATATGCTCTACGCGTCAGAAAGCATACTAGGCGTCAAAAATATGGCAAATATTCTGCAAACATTTCTGGGACAGACATCCATTGGAGAAGTTTAGCGTGTAATCTGTACTGCTTGTTTAGTATGTTTGTACTGTACGGAGTGATATGTGGCCATAGATACGTTTTAGATAAATATGCAGTAACATCGATAAATGTTTGTGAAGGCTGTGACAGGGCATCAAATATATCACCAGGAACTACCTCTTTATGTGGGTGTTCTCAGTATGGTGTTCTGTATGGATCATATTCCGAACGATTGCTTGTACTGGCGTCAGATGTTGAATCCAACCCTGGACCAGAAACTGGAAGTAGTATCAGTGACGAAAATACACAAAAAATTTTGAAAGCTATATCGGATACGAAAGATGAAATTCGAGGAGTCAAAAATGAAGTCCAGAGTGTTAAAACTGAATTGATAAGTTTGAAATCTGAAATGAGCTCAATTAGATCAAAAGTTATAGCTGTTGAATCTGAACAGAAACGCGTCGAAGATAGGCTACGAGGTATGGAGGGTAAATTAGAGTATTTGGACCACAATCAAGAACTATTACAGAGTGATACGGCTTCCCTCTCATTAGCTGATGATTTGCGTGAAATTCGGTTAAGTAATATTGAACACCAATTAAATATTATTGAATCAGATAGATTGATAGGCTCTTTGCGAATATTTGGACTTGAAGAGATAGAAACAGATGATAGGCCATTGAAGGCCATAGTTGAGGAAAAAGTACTGGGTATTGCGGATGAAGTCGAAAATTTCGATGCTGACACTATAAAATATGTTAAACGCATTGGTGAAAAAGATGGAGAAAGTGCAAGGATGGTAAGTGCACAGTTTGCACGTAGTGAAGATAAATTTAAACTCTTTAAATATCGAGATAGTCTTAGGAGAAATGGCATCCGTATTTCTAATGATTTGTCCTACATTCAGCGACAACAATTGAAAGAGCTAAAACGAAAGGGCTTACGTGGGTATTTCAAAGGTGGAAATCTGCATACTTATAAACCGGTTTCTAAGGATGAAGATTATAATGGAGAAACTAGAACTTTCAGGCGTGTAGTACGTAACAGGCAAGGTGGTAATAGCGGCGAACCTGATGTTGAAGCCATGGAGAGGTCAATCACACCAAAAAATAGGATAAAGGTCAAAGCCCAATACATACAGGAGATACACTTAATTTATTGACATGGAATATAGAAGGTTTTAAATCAAAGTTAAATAATTTTGACATATTGGATTTTTTGAAAAGTCATGACGTCATTGGTATTCAAGAAACATGGGAGCTGGAATCAGATTATTGTGAACAATATTTTCCTGAATATAACGTGTATTCCTGTAGTGCTAAAAAATCAAATGCTGGTGGAAGGCATATGGGAGGTGTTACTGTCTTAATTAAAAGTGATATGACATCTTTTGTGAAGCGTGTATGTGAATGGTTTACTTTTGGTGTTATGCTGTTGTTTGATAAAACATTACTGACCACAGATAGAGATGTTCTATATGTTTCATTGTATAAACCACCAGAAAATTCTCCGTTTTATGATTATAAGGATATGACGGGGTTACAAGAACTGGAGGATTGTATTATTACAAATCAATTACTTGATACAGAATTGTTGTTAAATGGTGACTTTAATGCCCGAACTTATAACGCTCTAGACTATGTTACATGTTCTGTCAATATACCAGAATTAACGGAATTTAGAGATATTATTGACAGTGAGGTAGTTATTGCAAGGTCTTCGTCTGACACCAAGATGAATAAATTCGGTCATGAGCTTATAGAATTTTGTAAAGTGTATTCCTGTTTTATAGCAACGGTCGTTTGGTGTGCATCCAGAGAGTAACGGCTATACCTTCGTTAATAGTAATGGTTGTAGTACTATTGACTATTTTATAACATCTAAATGCTTGTTTGACCTCATTCAACAGTTCCAGATTTCACCGAACACGGAGAGTTGTCATATGCCTATAAGTCTAAGTTTGAAATTAAGTCATGGTGACACACCCGTGACCACTGACGAGAATCTGCACTTGTGTTACAATCTAAATGATGACAATTGTAAGGAGTATTTACAATGTAAATATACTGAATGGTTTTTTCAACCCGATAGATAACTTGCTAGACGACAGTAATATTGATATAAACGTTATTGTAGGCGAATTGGAAACGGCTATAGTAGATAGCAGTGCTAGATTTCAAAAATTAAGAAGGCCGATTATTCGTAAAGAAAATAAACTATGGTTTGACAGTGATTGTAAAGCTGCAAAATTACAGAGTAGAAAAGCTTTAAACAAGTTTCGGTCCAGCCGATGTGAAAATAATCTGAACGACTATATAAATAGCAAACATGTTTATAAATATATGTGTAGACGGAAACGTTACTTATATAATAAAAAATATGTGTCTAAAATAGAATCTGTTGTACATAATTCAAAGATGTTTTGGCGTGAGTTGAAGAAATTGACAGATAAACCCATGTCGCAACCAAATATATCTTTGAACAGCTGGTTTGAACATTTTAGCAACCTGTTTGCAGCGAATGTTGCTGATGACAATATTGATTATGAACAGGACGATAGAGATATTGATATGAATATAAATATCGATGAGATCGAGGACTTAGTGTTTAATTCTAGTATAACAGATGACGAGATTGTAAATACTGAAAAGTCTTTAAATATACACAAGGCATCTGGTGGTAACCTTATTCCACAGCATATAGTTTATGGTGTAAATGTATTATTACCTTTTATACGAAAATTGTTCAACAGATTATTTACAAAAGGTGAATTTCCAGATGAGTGGGCCAAGTCAATAATTATTCCGCTGCATAAGGAGGGAAGTGTTAGCAATCCAAATAACTACAGGGTATTGCTTTGTTAGATATTTTAAGTAAAGTCTACATATCAATAATTACCAAAAGGTTAACTTTCTATGTAGAAGCATATAGTAGAATATCAGAATGTCAAGCTGGATTAGAGCTGGTTATTGTACAGTTGATAACGCCTTTATACTGTATTCTGTTGTTAACAAATATTTAAGTGTAAAAGGAAAATCGATATACGTAGCTTTCATTGACTTTCAGAAAGCCTTTGATTCGGTTGACCGGTCATATTGTATGATATTTTGAAAAACAATGGTGTTCAAGGTCATTTATACAAGCCTAGCTATACAATCCATTTATGTGTCTGTTAAAGCATGTGTTAAACACAACAAGGTTTTACCAGTATATTTTCTTGCCCTGTTGGACTACGTCAGGGGTGTAACTTGAGTCCCATCTTGTTTGCCATGTTTATAAACGAATTGGATACTTTGTTATGTCAAAGCAATACTAAAGGCATCCAGTTATTTCCTGATACTATGGAAATATTCCTACTTATGTTCGCAGATGATATTGCTCTTTTAGCAGATACTGTAGTAGGCTTAAAAAGGCAATTAAATATTTTAGAAACCTTTTGTAATTCAAGTAAACTTACAGTAAATATTTCTGAAACAAAAGTACAGGTCTTTAAGCGAGGTGGACGATTAGCGAGGAGAGAACGCTGGTTCTTTGGTAATAACGTAATAGATACTGTGAATGGTTTAACCTATGTTGGCATATATTTTTCTAACAGACTGTCATTGTACAAAATGGCTGAAGCTATGTCGGTTAAAGCGAAAAAAGTTCTGATAAATATTTTCAATTCTCTACAAAATTTGCAATGTTTACCTTATAAAACGTTCTTTAAAATATTTGATACAAAAGTTGCGGCTGTGTTACTATATGGTTCAAAACTATGGGGACTGAAACATATGCGATGTGTCGAATCAATACAGGTATATGCGTGTAAACGCTTTCTTAAAGTGAACAGAAGTGCATGTAACGATGCTGTTCTTGGGGACGTTGGTAGATTCCCCATGTATATATATTCAGCTAAACGTTGTATCAAATATTGGATACGTTTGCTTACTTTGCCTAGAAACAGATATATCAAATTGTGCTATGAAATGCTTTTATGTTATGATAATTTAGGTTATATAAATTGGGCTACAGATGTAAAACAATATTTATATACTAACGGGTTTGGATATATTTGGGAACGCCAAGAAGTCGCTAACCCACGCTATTTTCTGTTTCAATTTGAACAAAGGTTGAAAGACCAATATGTTCAAAACTGGAGGACTAGATGCAATGAAAGTAGTAAACTTTGTCATTATATACATTTTAAACCTTTGTACAATGTTGAAAAGTATGTAGATATAGCAAAATTTCGACCCTGTATGGCAAATTATCGAAGTTCTTCACATAATCTCATGATTGAAAAAGGTAGACATATTGGTTTAGATAGAGAACATCGTGACTGTCCATATTGTGAAGCTATAATTGAAGGCGAATTTCATTTTGTACTTATATGTCCTTTGTATTCAAATATTCGGTCATTATACATTCCATACCACTTTGTTAACAATGCTACAATACAAAACTTTTATGATCTAATGTCAACAGAAAGTGATAAAATTATTAGAAACCTAGCAATGTATATATATTATGCTTTTAAAGAAAGAAGTAGGCTACTTTCAGACTTTGCTTGAACATGTATTTGGTACAAAACTAAACTGACATGTGTTTACTGTATAATACATAATTGACAAGTACCTTATAATATTATTATGTAAATGTAAATGACCTTTGCTTCACACATGTGATTAGATGTTATATGTTCTGTATTTCTCTTGTGTATGGGCCGGAGGCCTTATTATGCAATAAAGAATGAATTGAATTGAATTGTTGTTTGCCGCTGATCAAAATAATTTGAACACTCTTAGTAGAGGGTCACCAAATAGTCGTTTGAAGAAAAGTGTGGACGCACGGACAGCTGACGAAAGGTCAGAGTACAACGGATGGTATGTGCTCACAATAGCTCACCTTGAGAATTCGTGCCCAGGTGAGCTTAAACGTTGACGTGAACAAATGTTAACAAAGATTTTCCATTTTTCTAAGAACATAAAGGATCATAATGGGGATAATAAGCCAGCTACTCGCTACGTGGCGCTGGTAAAATAAGGGGTAAACAATGATGACCCAGATTCTTATCTCGCTACACTTTGCAATGAATTCTGAGAAGAAATCAAAATATTTTGGAAGGAAAGTTTTACAAGTACAGAGAGAATTAATAAAAAGAGGGGCATCAAAGGCAGAAAGGAAGATTTGTTAACAAGGTATGTTTTTTGTTGGGATATAATTAAATAATTCTCAGAAAAATAGTATTAATCCATTTAAACCTTGAGAAACCAGTACACAGAGGCAATGTCTTACATGTTGGCCATGGTGTATATTGCAAGTTTTATTGGTGCTATCTTTATTGCATTTCACTATTTGTAGATTTAGTGTTGCTTATACAAAGCAATAATATTGGAGAGTAGCCCTTTGAATTACATTTTACAGGTTAATGACTTATGCTAGCACTATATCTTGTTTGAGGAATTTATGGTGTCTATCTTTTTCTTACTTTCAGCCTTGAAGCATATGACAGAAATCAAGACTTCAGGGGTGAACCTATTCTCCTACCAGAACCTCTGGATCCAGACTGGCAAGCAGACCACAGGACCCACTTCCTTAAATTGACAAATGAGCAAATTGAAGGATATTTCAAGTACAGGGAGGCTGTGGATAATGATTTGATGTCAGACTTGAAGACACTTGAAAAAGGAAAACTAATGTTTGAAAGCAAGAAAATCTGTGCATGTCGTGCTAAAGTCCAAATATATACTTTACTGGTGTAGTAGGGGCAGCCATGAAGAAGAACATAACATACAATTTCAAACTTAAACTGCACAAAGATAATGGAGAAATCCAGAACAGCCACTGTGAATGTCCAGCAGGAAAAGGACCACATGGAACCTGCAAGCATGTTGCGTCAGTATTGTTGATGATAAATGCATTTGTCTCTGGAAGTGACGCACATGTCCAGCAAAGTTGCACAGATATATTGCAAACATTTCACAAACCAAAACAGTCATATGTTGGCAAACCATTAAAGGCACAGGACATTCCATCAAAAGCAGTGCAAGCTATTTGACCCATGACCAAGACAGTACAGAAACGTGGAACATCAAACTTAACAAATAAGGCAATCATTCATGGGATGCAATATGAAAAAACAGCAATTAAAAAAAAAGAAAAGCAAACGAGAAATAGTGTCAACAACTGCGGTTTATTCATATGTAGTTTCTCTACATATCCATATCTGGCTGCAACACCCGACGGAGTCATCAATGAACAAACAATAGTTGACGTGAAATGTCCATATACTGGGAAAGAGGAAATGATCCAGCCTGGGAAATTGTTTCGGTACTTGGAGTATATAGACGGAGAAATGGAGTTAAAGAAAACTTCAAACTACTGTTATCAGATAGAAGGACAGATGTATATAAGTAAAAGACACTATTGCTTTTTCATTGTGTATACATTCAAGGATATGTTTGTACAAAAAGTTGAACTAGATCATGAGTACTGTAAACACAACATTTTATCAAAGCTAGGACTGTTCTACAAAAAGTATCTGTGGAAATATATAGCTGAACATCTGTGAAATAACATTGATGATGATTTATGTAGACATTTTCAGTACAATATAATGTTCAGTCTATGAAATGCTAAGATGCATTTGATAAATAATTGTATGTAGTTGAAATAAATATATTACAGCCCAGCATCAATAGTTCATATTCCTTAGTATTTCTGCGTAAAACAATAATAGTTATGCAAGTTTACCAACAATTCATCTATGAACTACTCAAAAATCCTTTAAACAAATGTATTTAAGTATTTATTTGACTATTTTCTAAGATTTTATTTTGTTCTGGGTCAAATACCTAGGAAATTGCAAATTAATTGGTGTTAAGGGTCAAATACCTAGGAAATTACAAATTAATTTGTGTTTATTACGCAGAATCTCTACTACATTCTACAGTAAATCTAAGGTCAGGCTAGATAATGTTTACCCTTTATTTCACCAGCGCCCTCTGTGGAGATAACCAGAGGTAACTCTGTTCTTATTATCCCCATTCTTACAGAATACATATGCAGGGTTGTGGTTCTTAGCCTAAATACTCATTTAATGATGTTTAACAAGTGTGCAAAGTTTCAAAGCTATTGCTCGTACAGTATTTAATAAAGAAATTCAAATTTTCAAAGTATAAAAAGGGCCATAATTCTGACAAAATGCAAGTGATATTTATGTGAACTAGTGTTTTCTAACAAAAATTGTTTTTAAAAGTAGACACTATATGCATATAGAAAAGAACTGTATACATATATGAAAAAGTGGCTAACGTCTCTGGCGGTCATGTTTTCGACAAACTAGAATAATTGAATAATATAAACAAACTTGGAATAGGGTCACCAAAGAAACAAAAACTTACGATGATCAAGTAGAACAAGTGATCTCTAGAGTGTAAACAAGTTTTTTTCTATGATTTGACGTACTGTTCTAACTTAGTATCTCAGATAACTCATTTTAAATTGACCTAAATTTCATAGAGATAAACATTCCTGCAAAGTTTCGAGTAGAAAATGTGGCCTCTAGAGTGTTATCAAGGATTTTCTAAAATTTGACATAGTGATCTTGTTTCAGACCACAGGTACTTGATATACGTGTCATAGAGACAAACATTCTGACAAAGTTTATGCTGATCAACTAGAAAATGTGTCATCGAGAGTGCTGATATGTATCTATTATTTAACCTAGTGACCTAGTTTAAGACATCAGGTAACCTAGTTTAAAATTTGACCTAGATTTCACAGCGGAACCCATTCTAACAAAGATTTCTGATGAGATAGAAAATGTTGCCTCTACAGTGTAAAAATGGTTTTCCTATAAACTGGCCAAATGACCTAGTTTTTGAGCCAAGATAACCCAGTAACTAACTCGTCCGAGATTCTTTTAGGGTAACATTCTGACCGAGTTTCGTTAAGAGTTAAAAGTCAAACTGTTGCATAACGTTAACAATTGGCGATGTCCTTTATGTAAGGCAGGGACGATATTCGCATGTACTGAAGACTCAAGATACTATTGAATTATTTCCCTTGAACTAGACAGTACTATCAACACCGTCAATTGTGTAATGCTACTTGTTGAAGACTATCAGGCGTAGGGATATAGTTTTGGCTTCTCCGCCTGGCTGTTTGTTCGTCCCTCTGTCCGTACGTGCGTGCGTCCGTCCTCCCGTCCGCCCGTCAGAAATTGAAAAAAAAAACTATAATTAAAAAAAGTGTTTTAACTAGAATCACATAACGACACATAATTATTAATTAGTACATGGCTTTTGTTCACATGTAGTATCATCTTCCTTGACCCAGTAAAAGCAGAGTGTTCCCCTTGATTGGTAAAAACGTTGAAAATGCTTGTAATTCACCTAAAATCACCAAACCTCACTTAATTATAAATTATCACATGACCTTTGCTCACTTATAGAATTAACCAACTTAACCTATCAAAAGCAGTGTGCCCCATTCATTTTGTACTGTATCTAGGTAACCTATTGATGGAACTTCGTGAGATGGTACTACATGTATAGGGTGGTGGTGCACCCGCAACTTAAGTCTAGATCACTTCAGTAACCAGAGTTATTGCCTTTTAACTGTTTTATAATCCAAAAATTCCAACACAATATAGTAATAGATATAGATCTTCGTGAAACTTGCTTTTGTTGGGTTTAACGTCGCACAGACACTATTGTAGGTCATATGGCGACTTTCCAGCTTTGATGGTGGAGGAAGACCCCAGGTGCCCCTCCGTGCGTTATTTCATCACGAGCGGGCACCTGGGTAGAACCATCGACCTTCCGTAAGCCAGCTGGATGGCTTCCTCACATGAAGAATGCAACGCCCCGAGTGAGGCTCGAGCCCACATCGATGAAGGGCAAGTGATTTGAAGTCAGCGACCTTAACCACTCGGCCACGGAAGCCCCCGTTTAATATGTACTCAATATGTAACCAATATACAGCTTCAGCAGAACTACCATAATCTCGCTGTATATGATGCGGATGAAATTGTAGAACAATTTTCGTTAAAAACAAATCCATTTATTTAATAACAGAGATAAAACAGAGTGAAATGCATCTACACTTTAACCTGAAATTCAAAGTAAAATTGGCATAATTCATGATATATTTGTGCCAGAGTTATTGACCTCGTCAAACATCATTTGAATGAAGATGTGAGACAGACTGAAAATGTATCCAGACTTTAACCTGAAATTCTATGTGGCTTCAAAGGATTTGAGAGATGATGAGGGAAACGAAGGGAAAAATTAAGTTTGAAGCTAGTCCATTCAATAACTACATATTAAAAGTGCATTTCAATCATAACCAAGACTCTGGTCTTGGATTTGTACGCCGATTTCGACGTTAGTGTGATTGGGAAGGCTCTATTTAGTGAAGTGGACCTAAATGTGACGTTTATGGGATGTTCGTGAGATTCCGGATCGTGACAATATTCACATTGTATTCAGTAAATGTATAAAAGGTTTTAATTAATAAAAGAGGTTATGACCCAGTTTTGTTATTGCTTTTGGCGACCAGCCCTATATTAGTTGGACGTTTGCTTTTCTTTGTTTTCATTGTGTCTTACGGAACATGTAGAAAGCCTATATTAGCTCTAAAAGCCTTTCTGTTTCAATTTCTGTATCAATGCCTATTTCGCATAGGCCTTAATCGTGTTTCTCTTCTGCAAAGACAGCGAATACGTGTGTATATAATCTTTAAGTTGTGTTAATATATATGTTTACGCTTACTTTATTTATGGTTTAAATATCGTGTCTTTTGTAACCATTAGGAATGTTAGTGTTCACCTGGCAGGAATAATTTTTACAAACATTGTCCTGAATCAAGTTTTCAACATTTTGGGAATTAAGAATGTCATTGAGGGGTTGTGTACACTCAAGCGTTTCATTTGACACCGAACACTCGAAGATTGTACAGCATTGTGTCCCACTAATATTCGGTCCTCAGTTTGTTTTTCATATTGTACATTTGTTTACTATTGCAAGGTTTCGCTATAAGTTGTCTGCGTTCTTTGACCGTTGCTTTGCCTGTTGGCTCTTTGTCCCTGATTTTGTTTGTATGTTGCTTTATTTGCTTGAAAATATTAGCATATATATTTCCTGTATGTGAAATGAAGTTGTCTACATTTATGTTATTACACTCTTCAATTGCAAACTTCTTGCATCTGTATAAGTCGGAATATTCAAACATACTGTAGACTTATACTACAGCAGTTTTCTATGGTGTGTATTCAATTCGGGGAGAGTAATCTTAACATGTCGGACACAAAATACGTTTAACTTATTTCCCTTTATCCATACTATCCAAATAGTGTTTACTAATTTTACTTGTTGATTTATTAAAATGAGCATTCGAATTATTGATTAAATCGTTGTCTTTTTCTCTAACTAAATCCCGCTTCTCTTGATGTGATATTTGTTTATGCGCTTGCGTGAACTAGATATAATGCAGTAAACACTCGTACATTGAGTAACCATAGTTTCTACACGTCTTCTTGGTTTTCTAATTTATTTAGATATTTTGTCACGCACTGTACTGAAAGAAGATACATGATAATACTGTTACCGTTACCATGTTTGCGTCGTATTCTTTATAAGTTAAATGTTTAAAATTCTTGGAAGGGGTATCCGTTTAAATTCTTGTTTATAACCGTTGTCATTTATCTTTAAAGGTAGTCAGTCACATTTAGGCAACATTTTGTGACATTTTAAGTTTATTCTGTTTATTAACAAAAAGACCAATTACATAGCGTTAGTTCCCTATTATTTATTTTTATTCAATTTTGTAATTATCCCCCTTTAATGTTAAAATCTTCAAAAAGTGGAAAAGTGTACTATTTCTTTTGATTTCAGTATAATTTCTATTCTTTTAATTGGAATTGATAGACACTGGGATATTTCAACAATTTTAGCTTTAAACTAAGTTAAAAGTTGTATGTAGATTCCGATTTCATGTACTTCAAATCAAACATTTATATAAAGGGTGGTAATAACGATTTTACAAACTTGTATTTCTAATTCATTTCGGCTAAATATATATTTTTTCTATGTAAATCTTTGACAAATATAATACAATAGTTTTTATATTCATATCATTCATTTGGCAATTCTTCTTAATTAAATTTATACATATGCTAAAATAATTCTGCCTTGGTTGGGCAACCAGGATAAGAAAATCAAATTTAAAAAAATACTCCAGTGAAAATCTAACTTGCATTAAGCACTCATTGAATACAGCTAAGTGTAAATATTCATTTCTTAAACTTTCGAAAAAATCCATTACTTGATCAAAATCTGTTAGTCCATATTTAAAACAAACGGTACCTGTAAATTTTTAGTATTTGTTCATCAACTATTATGATTTGTTTTCTGATCAATAACGTCAGTCAGCATATCTTTGTGCTAATATTAGGCACATTAATAGCAGTTACACTCTATTTCAACTATTTCAAAGTGACTCCTATTTTGATAAAACTTGTATTTACAAAATGAAAGTTGGTCATAAACCATATGCAAAGTATTCCGGTAAAACAGTGTTATATTGAAATCGAAATACACAGCTTCTAAAATACCCGCATAACAAAGGGGACGTAGGTTAATTGCATAATTTTGTATAAAAAAGGAACAATAAGATATATATTTCTTATCAGGATTAGACATTTTGATCCTTAAATAAATGTCTAGCAGAATATAGGAAAAGCGAAAAATGTCATAAAATGTAGCTTAAATTGTAGTTGTAGTTGTAGCTGTAGTAGTAGTAGCAGAAGCATCAGCAGCAAAAAGTGCATCAGCATCAGCAGAATTTATTGAAGCAGCAGCAACAGCAGCTGCATCAGCAGAAGTATCCGGAGCAGCAGCAGCAGCAGTAGTAGATTAGTAGCGGTAGTAGTAGACTAAGTACTGTAGAAGTAGTAGTAGTAGTAGTAGTGAGGTAGAAGCCCCAGGAGGCGTTATGCGGAGCGAGCATTATGCATTTCATATTAGTAAATCTATATCAAAATCCGAGACAAGGTCTAGGATAATGTCTCCCCTACATATTTCATTTAGAGAAAATACAACAAAGTCCCATTACAAAAACAAAACTTGGGCGAACAGAATACAAAGGCATAGTTAGGTTTGGTACCTATCACTCGTCCTACAGGTTATGGAGACAGACATAATAATAATAATGATATATATACCACTCAAGATGATTATAATGATCATAATAATGATGATGATGATGATGAGGTTTATGAAAACATGACGCCGTAAATATGTTATAACCATTAAAGACACGGACAGAATCTCCGAAAAAATATGATTTTCTTTTTAAGCCCTTTTTGGACAAACACATATTCACATTTTTCTGAAAATGTGAGGAGAAAGAATCCTATTCTTCACAAGGGTGTGAAAAAATGAAATATCGGAAAATATGGTACAGTAACGGGTTTTGCGATGACGTCATTCTATTGTAGTGACTGAAGATTCTCTTTCACAAATCCACATGTCATTTACAAATGTTTTTGTTAGTAAATTGTCACATACGCCGCACCAGTTGATCAAACTCGCGAACCCCCGACACATAGTTTTCAGTTTAATCTATCGCGCCAACAAGATGGTTACAGAAATCTATACTGTATAGACACAACTCCAAAACTTGGTAATATACCGAGCTGCGGTGGCCTAATGGATAAGGCACCTGCCCCGCAATCGGGAGGTCGAAGGTTCGAGCCCTGTCAGAGGCGGGTCTTGTTACTGAAGAGAGACCGGGTGGTGAGCCGCCAGCTAGTTAAATAATGGTTACCGACTGCCTACCTGCCTGGTGCCTGGCATTAAAAAATAGGAATCGGGAAGTAATGCTGTTCAATATATGTAGGTGTCTCATAAGCCAACTTGGCTGGCCCTTTCAGTAGGGGTAACACTATAAAAAACAAACACTTTACTATCCCTATTACAGCGGTTTCACATTATACATCATTTGTTATTTACGTTTCATATTTTCTTCATTACGTTGACTATGAAGTAATTGTGTTGTATATAAAAAACAGCAGTATATATAATGCAAATAATGTATATTACTGTCATTTTTTTGTCTTAGGCATACTAATAATAGCAAACATGAATCACAAGTAAACAGTATGAAATAAGTAAGTTATACCGCAAAAAACGTTTCCAGAAAAATAAAATTTGAAAAAAAGAAAGAAGGTTCGAACATAAAACTTTGTAGTCTCTAGCATGAGATAACTCTAGCAGGAGATCGTCCCTATATAGTGATTACACCAATCAGCCTGATCACGACACTTTTCGTTTATTTTCAGACTAAAAATACATATATGGTTTAAGTTAGAGAAACCACTCGTAACTTCGGATTTGAGAAAAACCATGTACCCGACCCTTCGGGTCGCATGCATTTTTTTCACAAATCCACAGCTGCTCGTGGTTTCTCCTATACATAATTAACACCAGTACAACCTTCACTAAGATCATTTAAAGTATAATACTTGGGTTTATATCCCATAGAAAAGTAACTTCTCGTCTTCGCTTCTATTGAAACTAAACCTAAAATCGTGATATGTTTTTTGAATGTATCTATAAAAAGAAAGGTTGTACATACGTATCACACGTGAAATCATCCGTGGCGGGTTCGTACTTTTACGCAGATATAATTGTATAATGTTTAAACTTCCCACAGTCATTTACTATGCTTATGATTTAAACTGTTTTTAAAAGAAATAAAGTGGACATAATGGTTTCTATTTGTGAAATGTCATTCAAGGTGATGATGTTGCTAACAGGTACGTTGTTATTTTTATAGACAAACATCTATATCATAAAGAAATCATACAATTTTTACTACTTAATTTGTAATTCTATTTGTGCATTAAGTATTAAAGCAGAACACCAAACTGTATTTTATTAGGTGTTCTTATGTTCCCTACTATAAACATAGTGATTACGTATACCATACAAAATAGTAAGAAGCTAGGGGTGCTACTTGATCGGCACTTTGACCACATATGCCGCGACACGTACTAACGATTTATTGTATTTAGTCGTGGTTTCAAACGGTAAGGTGTGTTCCGTTTTTGCAGGTATTTTGAAAAGCGATTATCTTTATATAGGCGTGTCTTAATTGACACAACAACCCTTTATATACCTCTCATGAATAACATACCTATCCAATAATAAATATATTAAAAAAAATACTTATAGTATCACGGGGAAGTGTATAAACAAAAACAACCTCACCATCGTAAATAGAAACAGCAAAAACATTGCATCCCCGCAGGTGGGCCCTGACACGGATAGCTTTCATTGCTAACTGGAGGATTTTTCCCTCGAACCAGGAACTGTACTGGCACGGGACTGATAGTTCTAGCTATGCTGACCTTATTATTGTTTGATAACACAATATATTAACATAATCAAAGTTAAATGCACATTTGAAGATGAATATTATCAAAACTGATATTATCATATTTATATTTCTTACATATGATTCTTTTTTTCAGTTATATTTAACCTGTCTGAGGCAGAGCCTGAAATATGCTTTAAACGAACACAAACATGCAAAGGACCTAGTTATATACTGAGGTGTAAAGACGGCGTTATACAGCAAATCAGCTTTAAGTATGTGGTTGAGAATACACATTCTGTCCGATGCTGTAATTTGCAGTCTGACTACGATGCTGATTTCCAGGAATGTCAAAAAGACATCTCTAGAAGATGCACAGTACCATCAAAATCAATGGTAATTATACAATGATATTGATTTTTCTAACATGGCTCGATAACAAAGAAGAAAGTCAGGCTATGTTTTTAAAGAAATAATATTTCCCAAACAGTGATTTGTCATTGAATAAAATCATTGTTTGGAGTTTAGATGCGAAGGAATTATATCACGGGGGCGCATATAATAATACTTATTTCCTAATTCGCTACGCCCAAACGTAAATAAGTTATTTATCCCATAAGCAAAGTAAATCGAGGGAAGAAAGGAGAACAAATACATAAATGCATATTTAGGATTTGTTATCTGCGTTGTCATGTATCGACACTGTTAACACATTTTCTAGCTTTAACACCAACACATCATGCATGTACTTTAACACTTTTTTTAAACTAAGCGAAAACTGCACATATTTATATACATACTATATACAAAAAACTGCAAAAACCTTCTTTATAATTATATCCTGTTCAACTGAACTTCAGTCATATAAAATATCAAATTTCTTTAATTCCTACACGGAAAACTAACATATATGAATATACCTTCCCAGTCAGTCTGCTACGAGACGGCTACTCAACCCTAACTCCGTCGTGGGAGGGGGAAGTAGAAATATACCAATTCTCAAGACCAGCTACCATCTTCTGGTGGCCTGACACCCCGACCCTACAATTTATTGCCGAAAAAATATTATCCTCATTGAAGATAATGTAGTCCATAGAAATTCAGTTGCTAGCCAAAAACATGTACATTCATTAAATGTATGTCTTCCAAACATATTTCATTAAACTTACGAGTACATATAAATTCATTTGAATTCTTACAATGCATTTATATCCTAATGAGGCCCGCCCGCTTAGCTACGTAGAGAGAGAGCGTTGGTCTACAGATCGCATGGTCGCGGGTTCGATCCCCGGGCGGGGCGTATGTTCTCAGTGACAATTTGATAGAAGACATTGTGTCTGAAATCATTCGTCCTCCAACTCTGATATTTCATGTGGAGAAGTTGGCAGTTACTTGCGGAGAACAGGTTTGTACTGGTACAGAATCCAGGAACACTGGTTAGGTTAACTGCCCGCCGTTACATGACTGAAATACTGTTGAAAAACGGCGTTAAACCCAAAACAAACAAACAGATATCTTAATGAGACTATAAGATTCTTTCACTGGTTATAGGTGCAGATGGGAATTTCCGGCCTCGAGGGTAACTGTTTAGGCGGTAACGAGGTTCCTACCGAGTTACCGCCTAAACAGTTACCCGAGAGCCGGATATTCCCATCTGCACCTATAACCAGTGACAGAATCTTTTTCTTGCATACCGATACCAAGATATAATAATAAAAATAAAATCAATCGAACGGCTTTCTTTTTAGAACTTTTTCTTATAGCAGAGTATTTAAACAAAGCGCGGGAAACCAACGTCCGTAAACAGGAAAGACGTCATGACGTTTCAAAGACAAATAACAATGTTTAGTTCCGGTTTTGTTTTATCAGTTGCAGCGTAACGTTATGAATTTTGAATAAAAAAACGTGTTTCGAATCGAGAAATATACTATCAGGAACAAAGAGGAACTGTCAAGGCATTGGATTTTTATTCCGTTTTTCGAAATAAAATATAAATAATTACATAAATCTTCTACATATATGTAGTTCGTAATACGTCATTTAAAGCACGAGAGTCATCTTACACCCCGGGATGTAAGATGGATTTTTCCAGCACCGGTAAAAATACCGGAAATCCCCGTCTGGTATGCAAGAATATGATAAGAATCGGTTTTGCACTTTTGGTAAAATACTGTCTTCTATCTTACTGTCTTACAAGAAAAAGTAACTTTCTAAAGGATCTTTAAACGAGGCAAATATATCATTCGTGGTACGTCACACCATTATAGAACAGTTCTCTATAGGCATCAATCTAAAACGCATATCCATTCCGAGAAATCTAGGCGACAATGTATCCAGAAGAACTCATCAATTCTTGGAATAATCTGTAAAATATAAACTAAACTGTATTATTATCAACATCTTGTTGAAAACTGTCAACAAGTTAAGTACTGATTATACTTAAATCAGCTCTTACAATTAAGCCGATCAAGCAAGTTAAGCAAACATATCATGAAATACATGGCGGAAACTTCCATGCAGTGCTATGTACTGTTAATATTCGAAATAACGTTAAAACTCGTAATCAGGGCTGTCACACTTTTATGAACATAAGCATATAATTTATTTTTAGATCCTAATTTCTTTCTTTGATAATTGTTTTCTCCAATATTTGAATATTTGTCACGAGTTTGATGATTGATTGATATACAAATTCAATTGAAAGTATTATTGAATTTTCTAGTTCTGATTACCTCCCTTTATGGTTATTGTATAATTTCGTTTTAAATATTGCAATGAATGCAACTCCAACCATGTACAAAATGCACAACATGTATATCGACCATTTTTTTTTTTATAAACTTTTATATCTTTTCAAGACTTTAATATTTTATTGAAATTTAAAAAAGCAATGCAGACAACCTCGAATGACTTAACTGACTCATCTCAGATATATACCAACTGAAATTGGCACGAAATAATCGTGCAAAAAACACTTCGATAACTTTTCAATACAGTAAACTCTCGATTTCTTTAAACCTAGAATAAGTACATGCATCTAAACGACAAACAATGATTTTATTCATGAGCAAATCAATTTGAGATATATTATTTCGATTCTAACACGTTATCAAGGATTATTATGTACGTCCTTTGCGATATCTATTAAATATGTGCCTGATTTCTGTTGATTTCTTGCATACCAGACGGGGATTTCCGGTATTTTTACCGGTGCTGGAATATAAGATTCTGTCACTGGTTGTAGGTGCAGAAGGGAATATCCGGCCTCGAGGGTAACTGTTTAGGTGGTAACGAGGCTCCCTGCCGAGTTGCCGCCTAAACAAGTACCCGAGAGCCGGATATTTCCATATGCACCTATAACCAGTGACAGAATCTTTTTCTTGCATACCGATTTCAAGAAATAATAATAAAAATAAAATCAATCGAACGGCTTTCTTTTTAGAACTATTTCTTATGGCAGTGTATTTAAAAAAAGTGCGGGAAACCGACGTCCGTAAACAGGAAAGACGTCATGACGTTTCAAAACAAATAATGTTTAGTTCCGGTTTTGTTTTATCAGTTGCAGCGAAACGTTATGAATTTTTGATAAAATAACGTGATTTGAATCGAGAAATATACTATCGGAAACCAATAGCAACTGCCAAGGTATTGAATTTTTATTCCGTTTTTTAAATAAAATATGTATTACTACATAAATCTTCTACATATATGTAGTTCGTAATACGTCATTTACAGCACGAGAGTCATCTTACACCCCGGGGTGTAAGATGGATTTTTCCAGCACCGGTAAAGATACCGGAAATCCCCGTCTGGCATGCAAGAATATAAGAATCTTTCACTGGTCGCGGGTAAAGATGGGAATATCCGGCACGAGGGTAACTGTTTAGGCGGTAACGAGGCTTCCAGCCGAGTTACCGCCTAAACAGTTACCCGAGTGCCGGATATTCCCATCTTTACCCGCGACCAGTGATTGATTCTTTTTCTTGCATACCGATTTCAAGAAATAATAATAAAAATAAAATCAATCGAACGGCTTTCCTTTTAGAACTATTTCTTATAGCAGTGTATTTAAACAAAGCGCGGGAAACCAACGTCCGTAAACAGGAAAGACGTCATGACGTTTCAAAACAAATAACAATGTTTAGTTCCGGTTTTGTTTTATCAGTTGCAGCGTAACGTTATGAATGTTTGATAAAATAACGTGATTTGAATCGAGAAATATACTATCAGGAACTAATAGGAACAGTCAAGGTATTGAATTTTTATTCCGTTTTTTAAATAAAATATCAATTACTACATAAATCTTCTACATATATGTAGTTCGTAATACGTCATTTACAGCACGAGAGTCATCTTACACCCCGGGGTGTAAGATGGAGTTTTCCAGCACCGGTAAAAATACCGGAAATCCCCGCCTGGTATGCAAGAAAAATCCGTCTTACACCCCGGGGTGGGTGTAAGATGACTCTCGTGCTGTAAATGACGTATTACGAACTACAAATATGTAGAAGATTTATGTAGTAATTTATATTTTATTTAAAAAACGGAATAAAAATTCAATACCTTGACAGTTCCTCTTTGTTCCTGATAGTATATTTCTCGATTCAAATCACGTTATTTCATCAAAAATTCAAAACATTATGCTGCAACCGGAACTAAACACTGTTATTTGCTTTGAAACGTCATGACGTATTTCCTGTTTACGGACGTTGGTTCCCCGCGCTTTGTTTAAATACACTGCCATAGGAAATAGTTTTCAAAAGAAAGCCGTTCGATTGATTTTATTTTTATTATTATTTCTTGAAATCGGTACGCAAGAAACAAAATTTTGTCACTGGTTATAGGTGCAGATGGAAATATCCGGCTCTCGGGTAACTGTTTAGGCGGTAACCCTCGAGGCCGGGTATTCCCATCTGCACCTACAACCAGTGGAAGAATTTTATATTCTTTTCCAGCGCGCCGCTATGCCGTCTAACGATACGACGTCATAATTGTGACGTCAGAAAAATGAATTGTTGAATAATAACACACAGTTTTCAGCCTTCTTTGTTTAATATGAAAACAAATCGGGTCGTGTTAGAATCTGACATAAACAACGGTTGACACGCGGACCGGTAAGGGAGCATTATGACGTCAATTATGATGTCAAATTGCTACATGACGTCCGGTTCATTACTACTCGAATAAATGAAGCCTAGCATATTTTTTACCAAAATATTTCAATATGAACATGTAAGAATGAAAACAATCAAGACCTTCGAGTGGTTTATGTAATAGAAAGAGCATTGAAACTCGAGGGTAAACGATTTGTACGAGGGGGCGTAGCCCCCGAGTATAAATCGTTTACCCGAGAGTATTAATGTTCTTTCTGTTTTGTATCACAGCCATCCATATATGGTAGTAGTAAGCGTTTCACATTGCCATATACAGCAGTTCAGTGAGTACTTAAATCCTTGCTTTACAAATGTGTAAAGCCCAGGTAAAATAAACCAATGCTAAAGCAGAAAATCAATAAAATACACTTCGCTGTCTACTGTTCCAGACACGCTGGTATACTTTCCTATCCGACAGTGCGGTAACTAGCGTGCGGGTATTAAATACCTGCACACTTTTAGTTACCGCACCCTGTACTCAGTGTATACGAATTACCTGCACCAAATTTGTTAAGAAAAAACACCGAGCTATGATACAACTTCTAATTTATCACGGTTCAGAGTTCAGATGCGCAGGAACTGAACCACGAGGGCGTTAATTTGTTAAATGTTTTAAATGTAAGTTATCGCTATAGAACTTGACGCTGTAGCAAAGAGTAAGTTCAATTTTTTTTTCACTTCATAAATCAAAGTATGTGCATAAAAAATCATAAATGAAAACTGGCAATGAATTACAAAAACAGTAAATAAAGTGAAATTAAGATAATACTCTCCTACCTGATGAAAATTATGAATGATGAAATTGATATCGTCTGTGTAGGGATATCCCGATGACTCAGACAGAGAGGACACAGAGGAAGAATGTGACTATGAGCGTTATTTCAAGACTGCTACCGGGATTGAGTACAAATGCACCAAAGGTCATTCCTTTAACTAATTTATTATAATTTATTATTGTTTATCACATGTTTGACGTCGCGGGTGTGTAATAAAGCTATTAAATAAAAATGATAATACACTTTAGTCTAGTGTAATAAAGTTTTGACGTCGACGTCGTTTATAGTATAGGTGACGTTAGTCAAATTGATTTGTTTATATAGTAAAAAAAGTAGATTTTTTTATGTTTCGACAGGAAAGGCTAACATGTGATAAAAAGAATATTACATTTGTGACTTTCCGCAATGAATTTATTAAACTCGTTGAATAAAATTGATAAACTGATGCTCGACAGAGCCTCGTATTTTATCATTTTATTCAACTCGTTTAATAAATTCAGTATGAAAAGACACACATGTAATATCCTCTATTTAATCAATAAACAGTTCAAAGCGATTTTATACTTGAAAATATATCAAACTAAAGTACACTGTCATTAATAAATGAGTGAACATCTAAAATATTATGTGAGCAAAGGTTTCATTTTGTATCACCCATACACATTATAATACCCCTAAATTTAATTATAACAAGGTCAACGGCTGAGCATGTTAGAAAGCCTTGACCACTGAGAGAATGGTGTATGGGTTTGGGTAAGTATGGTTATGTTATGCATAAATTGCTGTTCTATTACTGTGATCAGCATTTAGTGTAGTATGATAGAAAATTGTCCTTCATGTCATTCTGTCAACAAGCCGACCTATAAAGTATGATTGAATGACTTTCTCAGTATATGAATAACCTCGTAGTATGATTGAATGACCTCTTAGTATGATTGAATGACTTTCTTAGTATGATTTAATGACCTCTTAGTATGATTGAATGACTTTCTTAGTATGATTGAATGAACTCTTAGTATGATTGAATGACTTTCTTAGTATGATTGAATAACCTCTTAGTATGATTAAATAACCTTTTAGTATGACTGAATGACCTCTTAGTATGACTGAATGACCTCTTTTTATGTCTGAATAAGACCGATCATATATCTACTGGAATATGAAAGCTGTTGCAATTAAAGCACAATAGTCATAATGATTATATAGATGGTGATGCCTTATTCTTACAGACGTGAAAGCTTTACCTCCTTCATGCAATTCTGATACTACCGAAGATGGAGGAGGAACTACCGAAGATGGTGGAGGAACTACCGAAGATGGAGGAGGAACTACCGAAGACATAGGAGAAACATCCATGGTAATTGTACCAATTATCGCTGTG
The DNA here is from genome assembly GCF_021730395.1 of Mercenaria mercenaria. Classification (NCBI taxonomy): domain Eukaryota; kingdom Metazoa; phylum Mollusca; class Bivalvia; order Venerida; family Veneridae; genus Mercenaria; species Mercenaria mercenaria. The sequence goes on from NC_069364.1 coordinate 8,214,476, forward strand.
CTGGCTGCACTGATCATAGCTGCTGTCGTACTTGCAGTTGTACTTTATCTCAGGTCTGTATAAGTATATAATAAACAGCTTAACTTTTTTTTCTATTTTTAATAATGTTTTAGTGCGTGAATAACGCATTAGATATATATCTTCCATATATTGTTGCAGGTTAAGCTAGCGCTCTGAATAAGTTTGTTTTATAAAGATATCGAACCGATCTTGAGATGTTCCAATAAGGGAACGATAAAAAAATGAACCAACTGATGGAACCGACTGCAAAGGCAAGAAACTGTTTAACGCTATTTTCGTAAAATTAACTCATCAAGTGGAATCAAATACAAAGTGTACTGTCTGTTGTTTTCTTACTTATTTTGTCTAAAAGAGAAATGAGGAAAAATATTACAACAGATCGTCAGAAATAGGGATAGAAAGTAGATGAACTGGCTTGTTTATACTATACATGCGGATTATTGTAAGCAAATAAGAATGATAAGTTCTGTCAGCTACACAAAGGAAAACTATATGCATGATTCTCTCATTCTGTTTATAAACATTAAAATATACAAACTTGTGTGTGCGTAATGTTTTGCGTGGGCTGATCTCTACTAGTATCAAATTAACTGTAAACCTACGCGCGACTATTGCAACATATAAAGTCTTAATTTTCTTTACTTCCGCGTGCTATTTCTTAACTGCATCGTCTTTTCTTTTACTCTACTGCGTTATAATATGAGTCCTATCGCACGCTGGATAGAAATGGCTGCGTAAGAATTCTAGATCCCGAAAAGGACTCCGAAAGAAGCGACAAGAAGTTAATGAGTTAATTTACGTAGTAGCGGTTAATGAGGTATAACCTACATAAACGCTTACACCCATTTTTCATTTACTTTTTCTATGGTTGAGCTATAACTTTTATGGAAATATAAGTCCCTGAAAATTAGATATTCTAACATTGGCACCATTTCCTTTATTTAAAAAAAACTTTATCGTCAGTACCAGTAACTTAAAATGGTTTTTCTAAAAACAACTGATTTTTTATAATCGTGTATTCTTTCTTCAGACGAAGCCGAAAGAAAAGGAATGGTACCAAAGCCCTTAAAGTGAAGGAAAGCAGCAAAGGTAAAGACAATGCTGGTACAGAGGACGAATATAACACTATACCAGCAGATTATGAAGAGATACCACAGAATTCCTACCAAGCCCTAGAAAGCAAGAAAACGGACACAGAACACGCTTATTCTAACAAAAGTCGTGACGATAGCGTGAGGTACAGCACAATAGTTCTTAACGAAGATACTGAAACAAACATGAATGCCTATGGTTATGATAAAACTAATCTTAAGATAAGTTATGAAGCAAATGAATTGAAAGACCAAGAAAGTTTGCATAGTTATGGTCATTTTAGTGACACGTCAGACGATTACAACAAAATAAGAACAAACCTAAACAGACACAATGTAGACAAAGAGTATGCTCATTTTGAATCCGAACAATCCAGTGACTATTCACATTTACATGATAAAAACAAAGATTTACAACACATGCCAAGCAATAATTACAACCACTTGCAAACAAAATTCAATCCCACTAGACCAATAAAACGTGCCGACAGTTACGAACAACCGGTTCTTAAGGACAGGAAAGATGTTCGGTTAAGCGAACCAAAAGCCAAAACGGGCGAGTATGAGACATCAGTAAAAGATGTTGAACCTTCGGAAACTAAGGTCGATTTCTCAAGGGATGGTAAAATGCAAAGGAAAGACAGTTACGAAGAGCCAGTACTAATCTGTACATCAGCAAGCAATGATATTTTAAAGAATGAGCCAAAAGTAAATTTAATAACGAGAGATGATTATGAGGCGCCAGTAAGTTTAAAAGATGCGTCAGTTGATAACAGCAATGTTTCCACGAATGGTACAATGAAAAGGAAAGACAGTTATGAAATACCTGTACTGAAGAACACTGATGTGTCTAAAGATTATCAGTAAAACGAGTGACAATTATGAGACACCATTAAGTTTTACGAGGTTCTGAAAATGTTCTGGAAAATGCTAAGACTGAGATTTCTAATAATAAACAACTGTAAAGGGTAAATAGTTACGAGACGCCAGTACTGAAAACAAAGAAAACCGAATGATAATATATTAACATGTTGAACTTTAAATGAACAATTAACTCCATATAAACGTTTGATATTTTTTAAATTCAAAGCTATAAACCCTTGTCTTCCGGCAATATTTAACAAATATGTTCTATACATGATATTTTTGTAAATATGTTCGCTAAAATTTTATGAAACGCTTCCTAATAATGTAAATATTGTTTGCTTAAGTGGCTAGTGCCCCAAGGGTCAAAGTCACTGGTTTCATATATCATTTTGGTCAAAGGTTTATGAAAAATTCATCGGGGTCACCGCATGCACTAACATGATTAATCTCAAATAACGACTGGTCTTAGTGAGGAAACATTGAAATGATCAGCGTTTGACTTAGAGGCTCCAAACCCCATGGTCACTTGAGATAATTTCCAAAAGAAACCATATAATTTCAAACTTTATTCATTATCTTATTAAATTCTTAGTTTGCCTATGCATAACCATCTTCTACCGTTCATTCCCCGTAACACCCCCACCATTACACCCCATTCAACTGAAACATGTTCCACTTACCGCCGTCTTATAGTATTCCAATCTGTTGCTAGTAAAACTGTTTTTCTGCAACACACACTCTCCCACCCTAGTATTTCAACGCATTATTTTCATACCCCTTCTTCTCTCAATGTTTCACTTCATTTTCAAACAATTTCTAATATTTAAATGCAATGTCCTTCCGATAGCTCTTGTTATTGGTGATGCTTTATGTCAAATTACATTGTATTATCTTTTTATGTTTTGGTTTTATTATTATTGTACCAGATTTATATAGCGCCCTTTTCATGATAAACACGTTGAAAGGCGCTTTACCTAGCGCAAAGGCAGCCACTCAGGGCGCCAAACTCATCCTCTACAAGTACAGACACAGAACAATCTGACCAGAGGGACAGAGTGAGACAAAGCCCCCAGAACAGAGAGAGAAATATCGTTTAGACTTGGGCTTGTCCGGCTAACTTAGTCTAGCTCTTTGCGAATGGACAACCTGGTTCTTTAACGTGCCTGGTGTAAAGCACCGATACACGCGAAGCCGTCTTTCCAGGGAATGAACCAGTACTGACCTCTTAAATAGGTGGGAGACACTAAAGAGTATCTAAAAAAATTCCGGTGCCTGGACCCCGGACCTCTGGATTGGCAATCAAGCGCGTTGCCCCTAGACCATTTGGATTTCCACATCACCTGTCCCTAAATCAACGGCTTTTTATTGAACAACATTTACACCAGGTTTGGGAATGCAGTTTTTAGACAAGTAGTTGGTATTCCCATGGGAACAAATTGTGCACCCCTTTCTTTTCTTTTTATATTGTTATGAAAGAGACTTTATGTTGAGCCTTTCTCCAGATACGCAGGCAGATATTATAACTGCATTTAATAATACATCACGCTATCTGTATGATATTCTAAATATGGATAATCCGTTTTTTGGTTAATTGGTGGGTACTATTTATCCTAGGGAGCTTCAGTTAATTAAAACTAACAATTCGGATACTGATACTTCATTTTTAGATTTACATCTCTCTATTTATGACAATATTATACATACCAAAATTTATGACAAGAGGGATGATTTTATTTTTAGTATTACAAATTCACAATTTACAAATTGCGTAAATATTTTGCTAAATTTTACTATCGTAATTCTGATTTAGTTTTAAAATTCAATAGTAATTTAAGGACACTTCTGCGAGAAGGTATTTCTAAACCAGTTTTTATGGGGATGTGGTTTACAAACTTCGTAAGATCTTGGGTCATGGTAATTTTCCAAATGTATTTGGTAAAATTATAAAACGTTTTATTAAAAGAGGTTACGACCCAACTGTTTTGAGACATACCGCATGTTTAGTGTTCAACCCGTTTATAGTTGGACACTATACGCTTCCCTCTTTGATTGTGTCTGACGGAAGAGGTGGAGGACTCTATGATAAACAGTTTTTAAATCCTACCAGGACTGAACTGTTTTGATATCTGTCTTCTGGCCTGTTTCGTCGGGCACTTAAGGGTGTTTCTCTTGTTTCTCTTTCTTCTGAAAAGGCATTGAGTACATACGTTTTTGGTTGTAAAGGTTTGCGTTTTATATTTTTATACACGAGCATTTTTGTGTTTTACAGGCCATGCCTTTTTCTTTCCATTACGTGTGTTAGAGAGTCACCTGGAGGGGATTACTTTTATTTACACTGTCCCGTGTCTTTGGAACATGGTGGGGGTAAGAGTGAGGTTGGATGCGCACCATAAACCGGTTTAAGCTCCCCAGTGGTGTTTTTGCCACTGACCGTTCCAAGGCGGTGCCCCACTGTGTTCCTTTGTTTGTTCGTTTTGTCCTAATGTGTTGGCTTTGTCTGTGCGCGCGTGTATGTGTAAGTGTGTGTGTGTTTGTGGTGTGCGCGTCTGCGTGCTGTGGGTTTCGTTTTTGGTACGTGGCATTCCCTGTTTGATATTTGTCTTTGTTTTTTTACACAATGTTCACAGCTTTACTTATTTTAAATATATCCAAAAACAGTGGAAATGAGATATATTTTGGCGTTTATCTATTTTTTTAAGAGCAAAATTGAAAAAAATGACATTTGTTTTAAAAACAAATTGCCATTTTTGCCAGTGTTTCCTTCTAAAATAAATGAATGACATGGATTTTCCGGCAAACGACACATACATGCCGATACTACGTTTTTGTTTTTCTACTACAGTTTACGTTTTGACAGGTTGGAAAAATTTAGGAGAAAAAGCAACGCAAAACCTGGTAAATAAATGAAACTTCGAAATGTTACTAGAAAACATTAGTTAAACACTTCTTTGTGACAGGTAACTGAGATAAATATAAACTCACATATGGCATTGACAAAATATACGACTGCTTATACATGAAGCCTGCCAACATGTTGTCGTTACAAATTTTCTCCCAGAATAATAATCAATAGTACTCCTATTCAATGAAGTATTTTCTGCGATATTTATGAAGATTAAAACTATAATTATCATTGTAATAGTTACTATATAAAGAACTATCGACTGAATTTTGCAAATACAATATATTCTCGTCTATTACAGGATTGGATAGGTGTTTGCTTCCGGGAATAAAACCAAGAAGACATTTTAGAATGTCAATTGTTTCCAAGAAGTGAAAGTAGTCTCAAAATACAACAAATTTACCTGTTCAAAGCTTAAATATTGAAAACGATAACCTAACTCATTTTTATAAGTATCTATATTAGATCACTTTGGGTGGGTAATATTACGCTGTAAAAAAGCGAGTGCATATTTCTCGTTGCAAAAGCTAAACACACGCATCTACACTTATGATTATTGTATGAATGATATATGAAGTTGTTCTTTAGACTGAGTAAATGTGAAAATAACGTCGTTAATGAACACTTGAACGTGACAATACACATGAAAATGACGTCGCTCACCCGAAATTAAATTTGAACGTCGATGTGGAAAGATATTAGCATTTACTTAACGAAATTCGAAAATGAGTATGTAGTATTAAAACGGAAAGGTGTTTTCTTGACCATCTGAGAATAAAAAAAGCACCCATGCTGTAGGACAATTGACCGTTCGCCTGTCTGGCCATAACAGTTCGTGTCAGTTCCATATGTTTAGATTTTGATGAAATATCGTTTGAGGTGAATGTCATGACCAGTATTCAAATTTCAAACAAGCAAATGTTCACTTCGGAGTGCACAGCGCACACATCAAATCTACCTGGAATAGCTTTCGATTTATTCCCCTTACATTTTCCCACTTTATCTGGACAATAACTGTGCAGTAATGGCATCTGTCAGAATTTTTATAGCTGAGGAAAAGAGGTGAGAAGAAAGTCTTGAAGTATTACAGATCTTTCTTCTTTGTGTATTTTATTTCCGCCCGGAAAATAAAAGGAACTGTGTTGAAACTCGACATGATACATAGCAATGCGTGCAAGAACCATACCTCTTGTCGTTAATAGTCTTTTTTTAATTTTCTGTGTTTTCACGTTTTTTTCTCAACAATAACTTTCATAGTTTGATGACAGAAAGTGAGGAATTACAAAGGTCAGAACTCTGTATAGAATATAAATGGATACACTGCTTATTATATACTTTGTTACTAAAACTTTTGTTTGTTCAATGAATTTTTCCATACCTCATGTTTTTATTTCCATGTTAATGAGATGTGAAACCAAAATTTGTAGTCCTGTTTGGCGCCATATAACCTATACTGTGTTGGTGCGCCGTAAAACCCAAATTAATATATAAATATGTTCAATGAATTTACTCAAGTGAATCAGATGTAAAATGAACTTGACAGAGGATATGGAAGAAGTGAAAAGAAGTCGATTTAATTAGACATACCGATATATTTCAGTGAATGAATACATTTAAGATTCACTTTTCTATTAGAATAGGTATGCGGGATTTAATACTGTTTCTTATGACTGCATTTTTTTGTTTAAAATATCGCTTAGCATATCCGTTGATGTACTCTTAAGATTGTCTTTCTTACTGGCTACGTTTAACACATTCACATTACTGTGATTTCTGACTGCAGCTTGTAAACTTACTATGTCTAATATATAGATGTTCATTTGTATTGCATTCTTTTACCGTTTGTGATCTTGCTCCAGTTGCTCGAGTTTGAGATTTGCCATGTCGATATCTTAACTTGACTTCTTGAAAATAATGGAAGGTTATGTAATATAATCACATAGTTTTCATTTTTGTAACATATACATAATGCAACGTTTTAAGTTAGCATAATTTATTAAATATTATGATACGATGAGATCTATCTGTTCCTTAGTATCATCCAATTATGAATCTTCTGATTTAAAGCGCCACAAAAGCAATATTTACCTTTCAGGTTTAGCATTTGATCATGACATATGACGTGCCGATCCTAATATACTAGGGCACCGCCGGCGGATCAGACAATTAAATAAGCGGAGCGATCAGTCACTGTGTGATTGAAATATGCTTTTATAAAGTAGAATTCACCTGTTACATTTATTTTGTCGAACAGTGGCTGATCGAGATAAAATATTGAAACAAAGAGAAAAATCCAGACATGTCTTTACATCTTTCATTCTCCTGGTCTTACGACCAAAATGCTGATATAATTAATTTGCGTTTCAGTCTGTCGTATTTATAAGACGGTTTTTATAGATTTCTCCTGCCAAACTCACTTACATTTTATATAAGTCCTCCTTGAATTGTTGAAGAGAAAGAGAGCACCCAGATCTCTTTCGAAGCGATTTACAAAATCTATCATTTTGTGTACTTTACGAAGCAGCGTCAATCATTGGTACTTCGTACAGGTGGCTCCACAATAAGTAAAAAAGATGTAATATAATGCAAAATAGTGTCATGCAACGCTCATTTTGTCGTTTGTATCCCAAGAAACAAGCTTTTTGCAGGGTTTATAATCAATAGCACAACATGTTTATTCTCTGCCTTTTCAATGACGGTAATGAAATGTCTCTTTAATGTATTTACGACATATTGAAGAATTCACATTTGCGCAATTCCTTACCTGATACAGAAAGGAGATGGATTGATGCTTTTAAGATAGAAAAATTGACTAATTATAGCTTAGGGACATGCGTGATCTTTTCATTTAGGTATTTGTCCTTGCTTTTTTTCTAAGAAAAGATAACATGAATCACTAGCTGCTGATAGTTACAATTTCTATTAGCATATATTACAGGAGTTGAGCGATCCTGTCATGACATTTAAACTGAAAATGTGCTTGAATATATTTCAAAATCAAGTTTGAAACAAATATTTTGTCTGATTTGATAACAGTATTGAATGTATTGAATGTAGCCTTGGATAAAGTACTCGATTTATTGAAAAAGCTATTACTACAGTAGCTGTATTCTATCATACACTAACTGCATTAACATCGCCAAATTCCCTTTAGGATTCAGGTAGGAATACGTGAATATTTCATCAATTTGTCGATTTAATGTTAAGAACGTTTATGCTGCACTTATATTACATAAAGCCACTAAATAAAAGACAGAGATCCAAAAAGAATTACCAAGATTCCATATTAAAGCATTTTACTGCAGTGTTTGTAAGGATGTGCAAATGATTACACAAAACATAGACAAAGTTAAACAATTAGTCAAAGACAAGACAAACAAATAAAGGAGATAGTGTGGATCCGCCTTGGAACGGCTAGTGTCAAAAACCCCGCTAGGGACTTTAGAATGGTCTTTAAAATGGTCTATGTTACACACCAAATCTCACTTTTAATTAATGACAGAGATGTCCTAAAACAATAATTCCTTATTTGGAGCAATCATCGCACCTCCTATGATAATATTATCGTAGAATCTTCCATGTTATTAAAACGGACATTATTTAACAATGTCGTAGACACATAAAGGCAATAGCAGGCAGTACTCAAATACCACTGGGTCTCAACTTTAATGATATTAGTCTCCTCAATTACTTCAATAGGCTTTCTTTATTTGATGTGAATGTAGCATATTCACGGACGAAGTGGGAATGCATACTACCACCGACGCCCTCTAGTCCCGGTTTGAGCAGAAATCCACATTTGCAAATGCTACAGGTACCAAAATACAATTTAGAGACATCTATAGATGTATTCATACGGCGGTGGGCATGGAATCTTCAACGATACACAGGAGTGCAAATCCATAAAAAGCGGTGTATGGTCCAAAGTTAAAATAACGGAGTAACCCGTAATGAAAAACAAGAGGCAGAACTAAACAAACTAGAATCTAGAGACGCAGTACACGGCTATAGAGCCAGCATATCACAGAAACTTCCATAAGACAAAATTAAAAAGCAGTCTCCATATCTAAAAGGTGATTTAACAATACACTTGAGTACTAAGAACGTATGAATGAAAAAAATACCGTTTTGGATATTAGCGTAATTTTTAACAAACACGTCATTGTTTATTGCGATGTATGTGACTAATGACAATGACTTGCAAATATAAAATTCAGGACTTTCTTAAAACTTAAAAGTAAGGGTAGATTTCCCGGAAGCACAAAGGACCCAAACCACAGCCATAGAGCCATGCATCGCAAAGTAGGAGCTGTAACGGAAAAATATTGTAGACGTCGACGTTCAAAAATCTAACAACAAGTACATTATAAATATATGCAAAATACAGAAAATGGAGGTTGGGTGGTAAAGGGTAGATAAAAGGGTCGGATGTCGGGGGAAGGTGGAGCAAGCCACGTTCCTTAAACGTAGTATTCCTACAGCGTCGCAGACACGCAAGTACAAAAGACAAACACTCACACATACAACTAACATACACAGATAAACAAACAGACAAGCAAGATACAAGAATTTGTAACAGAGTTACCAACGTCCCCTTGCCTAAGAACATTTTTCACAAGACATACTGCATGCCAATACAGCATCTTGGCATGAACAAAAAAATAACAAGAGTGCCAGGATGTCACAATATACGCCCGTCATGTAGATGCTACAGTAAAACATATTCTGTATAAGTTTGGTAGACAGTAAGCAAAAACAATGACATATCCAATTCTAACAACCAGGTTAAAAAGTTTCAAGAATAAGTTATTTATAGTAGCAACAAAGGGAAGTAAGTTTGTTTTTCTAAGTCCACAAAAAACTCCTTACCAGGAAGAGATACTTTAAAATACACCTAAAATTTGAAAGTAACATCTATGTTGTACCACAGAAAAGTGGTCTTAATATTTCCCTACGGTCAATTATAAAAAAGTTACGATATAAGTTATTTATAGTAACAACAAAGGGAAGTTAATCTTGAAAAAAAATCTAAATCCACACAAAAATCCTTACAAGGTAGCGATAGATCAAAATACCAGACAAATTGGATGTAACATGCATGTTGTACTACAGAAAAGTGGTCTAGATTTTTCCCTACGGCCAGTTATAAAAATATAACAATATAAGCTATTTATAATAACAACAAAGGGAAGTAATTCTAAATTAGGGACCTGGTTCTTGCGCATGACACTCCGTCTCATGATGGTGAACAATTGTGCAAAGTTACATCAAAATCCCTCCATGCATGAAGAAGAAATGCTCCGGACAAAGTCATTCTTGTATCTGACTTTGGCCTCTAAGTGGGACCTTGAGCTAGGGGTCTGGATCTTGCGCCTGACACGTCACCTCATTATGTGGAACATGTGTATCAAGTTATTTCAAAATCCCTTCATGGATGGCAGAGTTATGGGCCGGATACGAAACAGACCCTGTTAACCGTTGACCTTTAAGTGTGACCTTGACCTTGGAGCTACGGGTCTGTATCTTGCGCATAACACGTCATCTCATTATGGTGAACATTTATGCAAAGTTATTTCAAAATCCCTTCATGGATTGCAGAGGTATGGACCGGACACGAAACAGACCCTGTTAACCTTTGACCTCTAAGTGTGACCTCTAAGTGTGTAGGGGTCTAAGTCTTGCGCATGACACGTCATCTTATTATGGGGAACATATATGCCAAGTTATTTCATGGATGGCAGAGTTATGGACCGGACGACTGAAGGAACGACGGAGACGGATGGATGGATGGACGGAAGGACGCAGCCTATTTCTATGTTCCCCTTTTTTTTCTTCTAAAAAGGTGGGGGACAAAAACATCACTGTGGGGTACCGCCCATGACAAACACGCATAGATACGTATACACACGCACATAAGCAGGAAAAAAAAAACAGTCTGGCACCGCCTAAGGACGGCCGGCGGACAAAATTATGGTGGGCACGATAACTTACTCATGGTAAAATCACTGTGGGGCGCCGCCCATGACAAACACGCACAGATACATAAACGCACACACAAAAGCAGGGAAAAAACAACAGTCGGGCACCGCTTAAGGACGGCCGGCGGACAAAATTATGGTGGGCACGATAACTAACGCTTGGTAAAAGGAGAGATGAAGCAAATGCAAAGAAGCGTAAATGCAAGGGAAAGGGATGGGATTGGGCGATGGGGGTAAAAGGGGTAGTGACGGGAAAGCGGAAAGAAACGCAAACAACAAACAAGACAACCTATACAACACAAAGTACGAGACGGACAGAAAAAAGTTGAAAATAGGGGCACCGCCTTGGAACGGTCAGTAACCTAACGTTACCCTTTATTCAACAAGTTAGACAAGACAGTGTAAATAAAATCACTGCCCGCTGAGAAAGGCTCTAACATTAGTGACAAAATACCGGATCATATAAAGTAAAACATAAAAATAGGGCCAATCTAAGGTATAAGTATACCAATGTACTCAACAACTTGTCTGAAGTCAGAGCACCAAGAGCCTAACTTTTAAGGGCACGACTAAACAAGCTGCAAAGCTTAAAGATTTAGGTTTTAAAATTACATTTCAATTGTAATTTTGCAAGAGTATGGCCTTGGACATATGAAAATAACACTATACCGTGCATTTGTAAATGTTACCAAATGTTTCGGTCAATTTTAAAATTGTTTACTTACAAATGCAATGCCAAACAATTACATGCATTTTTTTGATCAATAGAACAAAACAAAATAAATTTAAGTTGACTTTTGTAGATATCTTGCAAGCGATAATTCATTTTTAATAGGTTTCTGAAACGAAAAAAAAAACCCCGGTTCGGTGTATGTGTGAAATGATCTTCAATAATGGTTGCATCAATCAACAAAATTAAATCTCAACTAACAAGTTCCTATTCTTTTATCTTGGCAATTGGAAATCTACTATTTCATTTCCCAACAAAATATTCGTTTTGAGCAAAACCATGATTTTACGCACGAAATTAAAAGATTTTACAATAATTGAATTTAAATAATTTACCAAAATATGTCCAGGTCATTATTTTTCACCGAAATTTAGATAAATGAGCTAGTGATTAATTCTCATTCCTACTGATATATCTGTTGATTGTAACCAGGGGCGGTTCCTGGAGTTTTGCTTTAAAGTTTAACCGCTTAAAGCACTTCAACAATTATAAATACTACTGATATAGATATAGCGCTTCATTACATCTCAATATAGGGCCATCTAAATATATACAGGCCCCTATATACGCTCGTCCGATCTTTGCAGGGTGCGTATGTGGGGAGACAGTTAATTCAATTCCTGAGTTCATGTTGACATAATTTTGTTGTGTAGGCTATTTAAAGCGCGCTATAAATATCTGCCAACTACACGATATTAAAGGTAGTGTCTTGAAAAAAAAATGCTTATTTCACTTGGATTCAGATAAGAATATTTGTTGTTTGTCCGGTTACCGGACGTGTAGCCTTTACACTCTCGGTACAGTTCGTGTATTTCCGTGTTTAAGTACAAGGGGGTTATCTCCACTTGAACAATAATTTGAGAATGTATCAATATATGTTGTCACAACGCATCATAACCCACAGCTAAACTTATATGTAAGCATTAATACTCCTTGCATTTCAACATTTATGGAACCACTTTAATAAGTATACACCATTGACACTCCCAAGAAGGAACGATGCAAGTAACCACTAGTAAATAAATGAGTGATAAATGTAGTATGTCAGGTTACAACATGTCCGAAAGCAACACGAATATCTTAGAAAAATGAAGCAAGCACAGATCATTTCTCAGAATTAAGCATGTATGAATGTCAGAAAGAAACACGCAAACACAAGATCTACAAATGGTCATGCAACAATGCAAAATGTGATGCCAGAAGGAAGCATGTGAACATGAGAATCACAAATGCATATATGTAGACTGGATGTACGAAAGCACAATGCAGTTTTTGCCCTAATTCTGTTCCATAGACCAATAAACACGTAATTTGATCCTTATAAATGTTTGTTATTCATACTATAACTGTATTGTTCAAATAATTGCTGCCAAATTCTATTATCTGACCTCTGCTTCAGATAAGAAAATATCTGGTAGCATATTGTTTACATTTTGCAATTAATCAAAAGCTTTAGATCATGTAAGGCAATAATTAATAACGACAGCAACACCGTGAGTAATGACGCCTTCAATAAATTCCTACTGCAATATGTCCACGCACTCGCTGCATAAATATGCTGATATCAAACGTTGTCGAGCAGAATGTAAACACTGAAAAAGTGTAAATAACACGTCAGCAATTTACGACAGTCATTGTTGCTTCATTCTAGAAAACTAATTAGTTTTTTGTGCCAATGTGTAGGCCGTTAAAAAATACCAAGTTAACAATCAAACCACAACACTTTAGTTTCGTGAGTAGGTAGTTTTGTTACAGAAAATAAATATTAGTAGGAAATGGGATATTTGAAAACTTTCCTAGAAATCTGCGAGAGCTGATATGAATTTGATATTGATAGAGATGGAAATAAAAAAAAATCAAAATTAAATTTTTACTGCAATAAGTAAATTTTCTAAAAAGTATCCTTATAATTCCATCTTATGTCTTTGTGTTTATATTGAACATTCTGCTCTACAAAACGCCATCATCCTAGTATCTGTACCTCCGTGGACGAGCGGTTGAGGTCGTTGACTTCAAATCACAACCCCCATACCGATGCGTGTTCGAAACATCGCTTGAGGTGTCATGTGTGGAAGCCATCCAGCTGGATTACGGAAAGTTTGTGATTTTACAAAGGTGCTTAACCATGCCTGAAATAATGCTCGGAGGGGTACCTGGGTTCTTCTTCTACCATTAAAAGCTGGAAAAGTTGTCCTAGGACCTACATTTTGTAAGTTTAACTCTAATCCCCACCCTACCCCTAACAGATAATTCTAGTATTCATTGACGACGTCTTATTTTGCTTGTTGCTCTTACAAAAATACATCACTCCGAATGAAAATAGAAAAAGAAATGTGTATCTCTATTACGTACGTCATCGTATACAGTGCAGTATGGTGGCTGATTTGTGCCATTTCGTTCTGTCGCAGCGACACAATGACAAACGTCGTTATGGCGCCCCCGACAAACCTTTGTCGTTGTGTCGCTGCAACAGAACAAAATAACGAAATTGCATAAATCAGCCACCATAGTACAGTTTGTTTGGAAGTATTGTGTTTCGTTCTGACATGATTGTTTTAAAAGTAGACTATAATAGATTTGAGCAAATAAATTAAGAATAATGTTGTAGATCGTGTATTTATGTAAAACAAAACTAATGAATATCATCACGTATCAGTAAATTGAATGCCTCATTACTGTTATACCTTTTATATTGTCGTATTCATCTGCATTCTAAATTTGATCTTTGTTTTGCAATTTTCATGATTATAATATTCCCACGTGACATTTGGCATTTAGGTGTAATATGGTAATCAAATTCATCTAAGCTCTTTTATTATAAAACAAATGTAACAAAAATACATATTCCCCTGTACTTCAATTGACCATTCCTATTTTACACTTTAATCATTTTTTCAAGTATTTATGCATAGGGATGGTACGGTGTAACTGAACCCAATTTGTGTCTCGGGCGCAAAGAAATCCTAAATTGCTACTTGTATTGTTGAGGATTCCAGGAAGGTCTAATACGTATCAGTTGTTCCAGAGGATTCATAAGCTGCTCGATAATAAACTGCAGATAGATACGTAATGAAAACTTCAGCTTAGATGAAATCTTATAGGGGCCAGTTGTTCGAAATTTCAACAGTTGATTAAGCTAATGGCCGATCAACGTCTACATAAAACAAATTTATGAGTTAAGCATTATAAATACTAAAATATTTTCAAATCAAATCCTTATACCGGTGTTTACCCTACCAATACGATTATTTTGAATAAAAATTAATTTGGTTGTTTTTCAACAGCATGTTCAAGTTTAGAACAACTGGGTCATGGTGTTTAAATCAAATTTGCTGGAAATAATACAAATACAGACGACGCAATAGTTGGAAAATCACATCTGGAATAAGGAAATGTTGCTAGGTTATCTTTGTTGTGATCTTTCTGTCTCTGGACGACAACGCATTTTGAAATTATATTTGACGTGTAAAATGCTTTTAAAAGCTTGGCATGTACTAATTACAGGTGAATAGACAATTATAATGTTATTGGAATTAGAACTAAAGTATTTAACTCGCATGAAAGTGAGGAATAAAGTGAATTACACTATAGGGGTTCTACAATAAATAAAAGAAATACTCAAACAGATAGCTTTTAGACATATTTTCTATAATTAAAGACACATGGGAAATCATTATCAAGTGAATGTTGATGTCTGTTACGAAGGCTTAAGGTGAAACGATTCAAGACACGAATTATTTAGACAAAGTCATCCGTAAACTGTATCTGCGATATCAAGTTAAAATATTCAAGTAAGCTTCTTGACATTGTTTTTGATATAAATGATATTTATTTCCTATATGAAGACTGACGGTTGCCTTTGACATGAACCTGCGATAATAGATGTCTAGATTATGTGCTAGTACTAGGGAAAGTTCGAGGTTTTTGGGGCCCGTGCAATGATATGAATAGCTAAATCTATGTTTACATTTAAGAATTTTGGGAAACACAAAGTTCTGTCATAGATTTACATGCTTTACGGCTTACATGTAAAACAGACGGATAAGATAAAATTGCTGGAAATATAACAGTGAATATAACCAAGAAAATGAATAGTGTATGCACTAAAGATCAACGTAATTACATCTTTACTAGTCTTACCTCTGATATACTAAATCATCTGTTCACAAATGTGCCATTTTGTTACAAGTAAAACTGTAGTATCTTTAGTTTGTTAATTACCTCTCAAGGACTGGCACCGTTAAACCGGATCTGCAGTTATATTTCTTAATTGTATTCTATGCTTCGAAAGGATATTCTTATAGATTTTATTTAGGGCACTGTACAAGACGGACGGAACTACTAAGAAAGTATATTCCTGTACCCAATCGTGTACGATTTATTTTTGCCAAAAGTATTTCATGAAGAGCAAGTTAGCACAGGTATAACCTAACAATTTTAAACCATGCTACACGAGTTTAAATCCTTTCAGTATTAAAATTATTTTATAAGCTGCTAGATGAAACGTAATGACGATTACGATGTCTGCAAAGACATCATATTGTTTACACTGAACAATACTTGATAGTATACTGCGTTTTTATGGTAATGGTTAATGCCAACCTTGAAAGCGACACCAACACACGGAGTAATAATGTCTTAATTAAAGTTATACTGTTATTTGCACGCACACACGTACGGCATAAACATATTGATATGAAGGCTTTTCGAGCACAACGTAAACATTTAAAGTTTAAATAACATGTCAGTTATTTTCATTATTAGTTATTTTCAATTATTTATCTCTTCTAAAAAATTCTTCAGCGCCTGCTTTGAAGGCAAATGCGTTTGACGTTAACATAAGCCACTGTATTCCGGTATGTTATGTAAATGAAAACCATAAATTGCTAGGTGTGTAAAATTTTAAGTATTTTGTTCCAGTTTAACATTTCTATATTAATTGATATTAAATTTTATTAAGAAAACAACAATTGATTGGTGGAGTCATTTGAATGTTTGCTGAAAGAAATGGTCGGAACTGTCGAAACAAAAATGCAAACGTGCTTCAATGACACGCTTTAACTCTAATGAAAAACATATATTTTACGAACTGAATACAGCCACTTTAGGAAGAAATGTAAATCCCTTAAACGTATGTCAAATGGAATATGGAATATAATTATACTGAAAAGAAGGATAAATATCCTATACGAAAATCTACGTTCCAAGAAGGCAGATTTCTCAAACACTCATTTTAACAGTCCATCAAATGCAATAATTCAAAGCAAAACAACTCTTTGAAACAAGAAGATGCCAGTATATTTGTATGATAAATATCCATTTTAGCATCAATGAATTCTTAAACATAATTTCAAATATGACGAACTCTTGATAAATATCCTTACGTGTAAAAATGCTAATTTTTTTGGGGGATAAATTATATTGCCCTATCCCTCAAAGAAAAGTGATGCGTTTTAATCCACATAATATTACCTCTTCATTTATTTTGCAATAACCCCAATAATATTCATTAAACATAAAAGAACCCCTTTACTGAAATAAATATGACGATGTTGGTATTACAGAAATGACAGTGGTGATTATAGTGATTACAACAATACATCAAAAACAGCATAATAATAATCTTTGCAAAAATAACAATAACAACGAAATGAATTGAAAAAAAGCTGATAATATGATTATATTTTAATAGTAAATTATAACGCATGCATTTGGGACACGTTAGACCGTGTGGATCCGCATGAAAAGGTATAAATATGAACATTAAACTGTTATTAAATGCACATACATAGCACGATAACAAAAACTAATCAAAGCACTGAAGTACTGAAGGGGCGATTATCTTCTCGGTCTGAGGAAAATTTTAGGTTCAAACCCCGGTACCAACCGAACTGTTTATGATTATGGTCTAGTCCTGTTCCTTCCCTAATACGATGGTTAGGAAAATTGACGGACCATAAACCTACTTTAACTAAGTTTTCAGGAGGACGTAGGTTCAAGCCCAACTGGGACTATACGTTTTTTCATTATTATTTCGTTAATCTAGTAAGATGAACTGTTTTTTCAAGACATATTGTTGATTTGTTGTACAAAAGCGGAACTTTTTCATTTGATTAGCCATTTCTTGTTGTTTAAAGTGAATTTAACCCCTGATACAGAATGGTGATGGTTTAGACAGCTTTGAAAATACCGAGTTGTTTAACTTCAAAACATTACCATTACGGGTCCACTATCTTGATATAACCTGAAATACAATTGAAAAGGAGTGTTTAAACAAAAATCGCTAATATCTACCCCCCCCCCCCCCTTGAAAAGCACTTTTTTACAATATTACTTTAATGTTTCTAAAACGAACTTGTTTAATATGAAAACTGTCAAAAACACAAACAAACTGCCGTTAAATCAAATAATATTATAGTTTCTATTGTAAGTGTAAACGTTATTTCTGTAGCAAAATATAACATGTACGCTGTTTCGGTATACACATCTTAGAATGTGTCAATTTGTTTCTTCTCACGTTACTGTGGCAATTCCACGCAGCGCTTAGCTCCCCTAGAACCTATAGCAACTGAGCTAGGAGAATATTTTTTTAAAACTTATGCTCCCCTTTTACATTATTCATATTTTGTGCTCATTATTTATTATTTATTATATGCAAAATCATACCTAGTAAAGGTAATACTTTTATTGTTTCTTCTCAAGGGAAGGAACACTTATGGTGAACATGTCACACTTGACTGAGCAGGTAATAGATACAAGGGTATCATCAAAGGAATCCGAATTCCAGTAGGGCGCCGCCATCTTCGACTCATGCATATTTATTACAAATAGCCTCTTTTACAAAGTTTGTTTACGCATCTTTAAGTCAATATTTAGTGGAATACAATTACGTAATGACAGACTTACAACAATAATATAGTTTGAATCATATAACTTCTAAATCTAACATGTCATAATGTAGATTAGAGATTAATTAAATGAATATGCATCATCTAAAATTAGACTTCCGCCCAAAATTATCGTCTGCTATTATTCTTCTTGGATGTAATTCTTTGCTTTCAAGGGATCTTTTACAGATTTTATTTCATATCAACTATATTATTTTGACGTTAAGTATTACATCAAAATATACTGCACTTATAAAGTTATTCGAGATTATTTCGCTTGTCTGTTAATAACATTTGCACGCTACTCATCGTTATTTCAATTACTTCCCTTGTTTTTATCCAGAATTGTATAATGCATTTTTTTTTCACTTTATTGAGCTATAAAATGTTTCGAACTTTGTAATTTAATGCCTTTTTATAAGTTGTTTTGTAAGATTTAAGCTGTGAACTTTTTGTACGCATTTTTTTTCAAACCCATTAGAGTGTTGGTTCCCTACTTATATATAAGCGCTTGTTCTTCTAGCTTAATTTTACGGTCCCAGACGGCCACATATCCCGAAATTTTAATAGAATGATGATCTTTATTATTTATTGCCCGTTGATAATATTATGTAGACTCGCTAATCAAAAGGTGAGTGATTATTATAACAAATAAAATAAATGTTTGTGTGTGAAATAACTCTAAATACTTAAAAAAAGGAAAGAATGCACGTAGACTAACAAAACACATTTTTCATAATTGTTTTATTAAACATCTGTAACAGGACCCTTAAAAAGAATATTTAATATGCGCTAGAAGGAGCCTTTTGATAAGCTAAATCTTGTTATCCCCGCCGATAAAATCGGGAGGAGGGTATTGAAATGGCGTTGTCCGTGGCGTTGTCCGTCCGTCAGTCCGTCTGTGCGTCCGTCCGCAGCCATTTCTCAGTAACTAGCGTGTAGAATTTCATGAAACTTGAAATAAACATGAACCAACATACTGTGATGATGCCCGTCAATTTTTTTTTGAAACCAAAATGCCCAAAAATGTCCGTCCGCAGCCATTTCTCAGTAACTATCAGGTAGAATTTCATAAAACTTTAAATAAACATGCACCAACATACTGCGATGATGCCCGTCATTTTTTTTTTGATAAGTCAATTTCCCTTTCAGTTATTGCCCTTGATTTAATGAAAAAACCACGTCTGCAGCCATTTCTCAGTAACAAGCTGGTAGAATTTCATGAAACTTGAAATAGATATGAACCAACAAACTTTGATGATGCCTGTCATTTTTTTTCAATTGGTCAAATTTCCTTAGAGTTATTGCCCTTTAATTGTTTAAAAATCTACAGATTTGTATATAACAAACCAACCAACACCTCCCCCCCCCTCAAAAATAATTCATTTTTATTAATTAATTTTAATTGTACCCTCACCCAGTCACCCCCGCTGCCCCCCCCCCATCCCCTTCCCCTAAACAAAAAAAAAAAACATTCATTTTCTGTTAAATTGATTTTGACTATTGAAATTATTTGCTTCTTAGTAACATCCTTAACTTTTTGTCTTAGTAACATCCTTAACTTTTTGCCGGATTTATTTTTTTGCCATTCCTCACCACAAACCCTTTCGTCGGGGGATACCAATTCATCGAATTTGCTTGTTAAACATATAATTAATAATGCGCATCGACATTTGTTATGAATCAAACTGTACTATGAACCAGTGTTTGTTTGATGAGCTCTTTATAGACCGAGGTCATAAGTTATAACGAGGTGGTCGCTTGAATCCCGTTTCCATTTAAACAACATAATCATTATCTAAGTGTTTCGATAAAATTTTAATTCGATATGTTGTATATTTTTGTTAATTAAGTCTTACATTTCGCATGATATTAGCTTTATCTCTGCATATTACACAGTGTGTGTATTATGTCAATGAGTTTTACCTTACCAAAGACGAAAAAGTTCCATTCATACGGATATTTCTTTCATAGGGTGCGAATTAATTTACCTTCATTATGTAATATTTTCTAATGTTATCTAAAGGGATAACAGAGAGCTGCATGACATAATCGTTTACAGAATCAAGTAGAAATTATAGTATTCTATGAATTTTGGACAGATATACATATTTATATGCCATAATTGTTATTACTGTTCTGCGGAAATGTTAGGACTATTTCGGTGGCGATTGTTTACTGGTTGCTTGTATGCATATGGTATTAAGAGAATCTGAACCGTATTGTTCACTCCGGGGCTCTAAAATCGCCCCAAAAACGTGCTTGATCGCAATAAATATTTTTGCTTAGGCAAATTAAATCTATGGGATATAGGGTGGTATAGGAAAAACGTAAGCTTTCTGATCCTGAGGTCGTGGGTTCGAATACCTATGAAAGCGGCATTGAGTGAAGTCTACATAAACGTTTACTAGTCAGCGAGTTCTGGTCACAAATGATAAGTTTAGTTACATACAAAGCGACAACTATCTCTACAGTCAGACAAAAAAACTTACTAAAACTAAAACTTCGGACATTTTCGGAGTAGTCTTATACGCCCCTAAAATTAAACCTATACGTTTGTATAGAACAATTACAAAAAAGGTAATAGTTGGACTTGTTTAGATAAATAGTGCAACTGTGTTATGTGGATTTCTTCAGACATGATCCACTGGTTATTATCATGTCATACTCTTTTCCCTGAAATCCCTTAACGTCAGCTCCGCGGGCGTGTCGATGAGATGAACGAACGCATGAACTTGTCATGTTATACAGATGTATATGTGTTGGATTTAGTACTAGTAATAGAAGGCATGAAATCTAGCAGAGGTATCCTCCCACTGAGCCCCAAACCACATGAATAAGAATAAAACAAGTACTGTAAAGTATCTTCAATATGTGGACGATTCTTTGATCGTATTTCTATAGAATTAGGGCAAAGCATAATTATGTTTTAGTAACGTAACCCATTGAACGCTGAAATATATCTGATAGATCCATGAGAAAATCCGTCACATTCCTCGAAAAATCAGCAGCGAATTTTAGTCTTTTTCACGAGGATACACTAAATTTGTACAGATAATGGGTACAAAAAGGAAAAAAATCAGACATTAAGGTCAATGACCATTCAAAAGATAACAAAGTCCATAAGAAGATCCCCTTTACAAGCATATAACGTAATAAGGACTGAATGGATCTGTTCAGGAGAGGCAATGGAATTTGCAACAACCCCCACGCCCCCTAGCACAGGCTTTCGCTGAATTCTACTACAGAAATATTCAATAGAATCCATTATTTTAAAACACCAGCTCATTAAAACCATTAAATCAACAGTATTTACTACTCGTATTTTTTTACCCTTACTTCATAATCCATAAGTACCCTCGGTATGCTTTTAAATGTCGTTAATATTCATTTTTAAGTTAAAGTCCAGTTATCAATTACCTGTCAATTAGAACTGTAAAAACGTATGGCATCTGTTTTTTGGATAATGATTTGCAGTAACACTGGCAATAAGAGCAAAGCATGTACTCAGTTAACCCTCAAGGTTGTTCCCATTTCCCACTAACCATGTCAGGACAACACTTTTTTTCTTTCCTGTAATGTTGTCACATTCTGTTGGTGGATTCATGAAATTAATTTCCACCTTTTTCAACTTTAATATAGCATTTTCTTTTCAGAGTTGGTATGATATAAGATAAGAAATTGTTTATTGTAGTGGCATTTACATTCATTAAAAGTACAACACAGTAAATATTCCCCTAGTAGACCTATAAGTCAAAGATGTATTTAGAGTTACATGTTATGATATTTGTTGTTCATACTATAAGTGGTTGTTAAAATCAGTGATTAGGCTTACAAAGTCTGTTGAGATCAAGTTATCTGTAACGGAGTTTCTTTCTTTCTTCATAATGACACTGATAATTTCTAAGGAAACTATTTTCCCTCTAGGCTCATCTCAGCCGTTAGAGGAAGAGATAAGAGATACTGTAAATTGTTTCAGAAAGTGTTATTGGAGAGGATTTAATGGCAGGGATATTTATTTTAAAGGACTCTAACGACTGATGCCAGTCTAATTCTATTATATGACAACTGCTTCAGATGAGAGTTAAAAATAGAAACAAATATCTGATAACATAATTGTTTACATATTGCATTTACCTCAAATGTTTTTGATCATGTAAGGCAGTGATTAATAAAGACAGCAACACCGTGAGTAATGACGCCTTCTATAAATTTTCATTGTAATATGTATCCACGCAATAGCTACATAAATATGCCGATATCAAACGTTGTCGACCAGAATGTAAACACTGAAAAGTGTAAATAACACGTCAGTGATTTACGACAGTCACTGGAAACTAATCAGGTTTCTGTGCCGCTGTGTAGGCCGTAAAGGATACCAGGTTAACTATCAGACGACAACACTTTAGTTTCGCGACTAAGCAGTTTTCACTGTGGAGTTTTTACTTTAATGTTCTATTTTGTTACTGAAAATGAATATTAGTAGGAAGTGGGATATTTCAGAACTTTCCTAGAAATCTGCGAGTCTCAGAGCTGATATGAATTTAATATTGATAGAGATAGGAATCAAAACATAATACAAAATTAAGTTTTACTGCAATAATAAGTATATTTTCTATACAGTATTCTTATGAATCCATCTTATGTCTTTGTGTTTATATTTGAAATTCTGCTCCACGAAACGCAGGCATCCAAGTATCGGTACCGCCGTGACCGACGCGGGTTTGAAGCCTCTCTTGAGGTGTCATATGAGGAAGACATCCAGCTGGCTTATGGAAGGTAGGTTCTACACAGGTCCATGACTGAAATAACGCTCGGATGGTTACCTGAGGTGTTCCTCCGCCATTAAAAGCTAAAAAAAGTTGTTATATGACCAAAAGTTTATTAGTTTGACTCTAAACCCTCCCCCAATCCCGAACATACAAACAAATCATTCCATTATTCATTGACGGCGTTTAATTTTGCTTGTTGTTGATACAAAAATACATCACTCTGAATGAAGATAGGAAAGGACCTCTAGTACATACGTCATCGTACACACGATTGCTATAATAGTAGACTACTGGTATATGATACCGTTCAGCAAATAAATTAATAAAAATCTTGTAGATCGTGTATTTATATTAAACAAAATTTATGAATATCACAACGTATCAGTAAGTTTAATGCTTAATCAATATCTGACCTTTTATATTTACATAATTATTGTATCCCCATGTGACATTTAGCCTTTAGGTGTAATATGGTGATCAATTTATCAAAGCTCTATTATGAAATCAATATAACAAAAAATACACATTCCCTTTTACATGTACTTCAACTGACTCGTAAATCATTTTTAAAGTATTTATGCATAGGGATGCTACAGTGTAACTGATAAGCTGCTCTAACCCAGTTTGTGTCTCTGTCGCAAAGAAATTCTAAAAATGTTACTTGTATTGTTGAGGATTCATAGGCTGGATACGTAGTGAAAACTAGTTTAAATGAAATCTCACAGGGCTCAGTTGTACGAAATTTCAACAGTTGATTAAGCTAACGGTCGGCCAACGTCTAAAGTTATATTTAACACTAAGAAGACTTAATAAAACAAAGCTATGAGTTAAGCATTATGTATAGGTTATAAGTTGAATACAGCAGTATTAATATATTAATTTCGAGCGAGCGTTAGCGAAGCGAGAAATTAATATCTTAAAACTGTTGTATTTACCTTATAGCCGTCTTACAGTTAGCCCCAGGTACAGGTACAGTGTTACTGGGCGGAGTCTATTAAATAGTAACATTGAAATATTAAATTTAATATATAAAATTGATGTGACAACTATATGTGAAATAGAAATGTGGCCAGATTTGAACGAAATGGTGCAATTCCATTGGCAGAGCAACTTGGGCGAACTGTAAGAATACTAAAATGTTTTACAGTTAAATCAAATCATATTACTGGTGTTTACTACCAAACCAAAATTTATCTGGTTGTTTATATTTCGAGCAATTAGGACCTTGTGTTTAAATCAAACTTGTTGGAAATAATACAAAGACATGAATTATTTAGACATAATCATCCGTAAATTGTATTTGCGGTATCAAGATAAAATATTCAAGTAAGCTTCTTGACATTGTTTGTGATATAGGTATTAGAAGACTGAAGTGTCTAGGGCCCGACCATTTATTTATCTGATTGGATGAGGGGTATGTCTGTGGATTTTTCTTGCCTCCCCTTATTTTGTTTTTGGCTTTGTTGAAATGTTATATTTAATTACAATAAAATTGTCTCGGATTTAGAACTTAATGTTCCAGATAGTTGTAACTGTAAGAAATCTAAATCAGCCGGCCAGTCATATCATAACCGGTAATTTTAAGTTTTTTTGATGATAAAAGAATCAGAAATATTTTCTGTAAAGGTCCAAAATATAGAATTCCTTCGTCTATAAACTTTGAAACAAAGCACTAAGTCTATTGATGACTATGCTAAAAATGGTGTCGGAAAGTAAATGCAGGCCTGAACGCTCTTACTGGATGGAAAAAGAATATTTTTAAAATCATTAAAATTCGAATAAAATTTTATGAATCAAACCCTTCTTTATTACCTCCCAAACCTAAGTTTTCACTTCGAAATTTAAAGAAAACCTTATCTAAGTTACACAGGATTTTTTTTTTTAACTCCTGCAGACAAAGCTTAAAATAATATTATTATTATATGACACATTTACTTCACAGAAATATTGAAAAATGAATTGAAAAACGAAAACTTATCAGTTATCGCTACAAGATGACAATGATATTGTAAAATGTCACGTAGATCAATGCATAATTTTTTTTTATTTCGGACTTGACGACAATCAAATGAAGCTCCCTACTCTTTACTGGGTCCCTAAACTACACAAAACCCCATATAAAGCTCGATTCGTTGCAGAATTCGACCTTATGTACTACAAAAAATATTTCCGTACTTTTGACTTCTTGTCTAACTGCATCAAAAGACCAAGTGCAGAATTATTGCTCCAAGGTATATGAGAACTCGGGGGTTAATCTGGTTTGGTCCATCAAGAATTCTGGAGATGTTATCAATACGCTAATAAACAAACACTACAAATGTTCGACTATATGATGTTTCTACACTTTGTACCAATTTATCACATAATCTCATAAAAGAAAAACTGGTAGCTTTAATTGAGAAAACATTTGCAAAAGAAAACGTTAATTATCTGGCATGTAATGAAACTAGAGCATTTTTTCCAACAGTAAGTTTAAAAGATAAACCCTATGGAGTTGTGAACAGGTTTGTTAAGCTCTAAGGTTTCTGTTAGATAACATATTTATCAAATTTGGCAATAAAACTTATAGACAAGTACCAATTGTATATGGTAATGTAGAAAGGAAATATATGATAAAAGGGACGAGTTTAATTTTGAAATTGGCAACTTCCCCCACCTTGATGGAGATGTCCCTCGAGCGACATCATACGGTATCTAAATTTCGCAAGAGCTTGCTCAAAGTAAGCGGATTTTAATGGTAGAAATCTTCATATCACCAAAAATTATTACAAAAGGGATACCGATATTATAAACTACGGAAAGCTTTCACTAAATTTTACTACAGATCGTCTGAACTTTTAATAAAATATAACACAAACCTTAAAACACTTGGTCTTACACATCTGGTATTCTAAGGAGATGTAGTTGATAAAATTCGAAAAATTAAACATGATGCTTATTTAAATAAGATATTTGTAAAATGTGTCAAACATTATCAAAAGAGGATATATATGCAAAATCGTTAAGCACAGTGCATGTTTGGTGACTGACCCCTATGGGCGGTGCCACACAATGTTGTTTTTTTTTTCTTACTTTTCTGTTTGTTAATCGCTACGCTTTCCTATTTGATGGTGCGATGACTAATAAAGTGTAAAACTCCTTGATGCTTTTCTCCTAAATCCTACAAAAACGGACGGAGGGAGTGAAATTTTGTCTTGCAGCTTGCTTAGTCGTGCCCTTAAAAGTTAGGCTCTTGGTGTTCTGACTTCAGACAAGTTGTTGAGTACATTGGTGTAATTAAACCTTAGATTGGCCCTATTTTTATGTTTAACTTTCTTTGATCTGGTATTTTGTCACTAATGTTATAGCCTTTCTCAGCGGGGAGTGATTTTATTTACACTGTCTTGTCTAACGTGCTGAAAAAGCTCAGAGTGAGCTATTGTGACCGCTCACCGTCCGGCGTCCTTCGTCCGTCCGTCCGTCCGGCGTCCGTCCACCCTTTCTTTTATACAACATCTCCTCCTAAACCACCGAGCCAATTTTGATGAAACTTCATAAAAATGATCCTTGGATTGTTTTCTTTAAAATTTATTCAAAGAATTGAATTCTGTACAGAACTCTGGTTGCCATGGCAACCGAAAGGAAAAGCTTTAAAAATCATCTTGTCCAAAACCACAAGGTCTAGGGCTTTGATATTAGGTATGTAGCATTATCTAGTGGGCATCTACCAAGCTTGTTCAAATTATACCCCAAGGGTCAAATATGGCCCCGCCCAGGGGGTCACATGGTTTATATAGCCATATATAGAGAAAAACTTTGAAAATCTTCTTGTCCAAAACCATAAGGCCTAGGGCTTTGATATTTAGTATGTAGTAGCATCATCTAGAGGGCCTCTACAAAGATTGTTCAAATTATCCCCCTAGGATATGATATGGCCCCGCCCTTGTGGGGGGGGGGGTCACATTGTTTCTATTGACTTTTATAAGGAAAAACTTTGAAAATCTTCTTGTCAAAAACAAAAGGGCATATGGCTTTGATATTTGGTATGTAGCATCATATAGTGGGCCTCTACCAAAATTGTTCAAATGATCCCCCTAGAATGAAATATGCCTCTATGTAGACTTGTATAGGAAACAAAAATTTAAAAATCTTCTTGTCTGAAACCACAATACCTAGGCTTTTGATATTTGGTATGTAGCATTGCCTTGTGGTCCTCTACCAAGATTGTTCAAATTATTCCCCTGGGGTGAAAAGAGGCCCTGCCACGGGGTTCCCTAGTTTTAAATAGACATATATAGGAAAAAACTTTAAAAATCTTTTTGCCTGAAACTGCAAGGCCTATGCATTTGATATTTGGTATGTTTCATTGCCTAGTGGTCTACTAAAATTATTGAAATTATGCCCCTGGGGTGAAAGAGGCCCTGCCCTGGGGGTCCCAAGTTTTACATAGACTTATATAGGAAAATAACTTTAAAAACCTTCTTGTCTGAAAGTTCAAGGCCTTTGCCTTTGATATTTTGTATGTATCATTGCCTAGTTGATCTCTAACAAGATTGTTAGAAATATGCCCCTGGGATGAAAAGAGGCCCCGCCCCTGGGGTCGCTTGATATATCAGTTATATAGGAAAAATACTTCAAAAACTATCAGAACATATTTCCTAGACTGTTTAATTATATTTACCTGATGACCTAAAGTGATAAGGGTCACCCGACAGTGACCTTGACCTACTGACCTACTGTCTTGTTTTTTAAGATACAGCCTTGAAATTTGGATGACGTGTGCAATTTTGCACACTGATCTTAAAACTGCATTTCAGTGACCATGAATGTAACCTACTGACCTACTTCCTTGTTTTTTAAGATACAGCCTTGAATTTTGGATGACATGTACAGTTTTGCACCTAATCTTAATGACTTTCAGTGACCATGAATATGACCTACTTTCTTGTTTTTGAAGCTTTAGCAAAGAACTTTGTTCAAGCAAGCAACTTTACTCAGGTGAGCGATATAGGACCATCATGGTCCTCTTGTTATAGGTTACTGGCTGTTCCAAGGCGGAGCCCCTATTTCCAATTTGTTTTTAGTCTGTCTCGTACTTAGTGTTGTGTATGTTGTCTTGTTTGTTGTTAGCGTTTCTTTCCTCTTTCTCCTCACTCCCCCCATTACCCCATCGTCCAATCCCATCTCTTTCCCTTGCATTTATTCTCCCTTGCATTTGCTGCCCCTCTCCTTTTACCGAGAGTACCTTAACGGGCCCACCATAATTTTGACCGCCGGTCGTACTTAAGATGTGTCTTTCTGTTGTTTTCCCTGCTTATGTTTGTATGTGTATTTGTGCGTGTTTGTTATGGGCGGTGCCACACAGTGTTGTTTTTTTCTTACTTTTCTGTTTGTTTATCTGTGTATGCTAGTTACTGTGTGCGTGCGTGCGTGCGTGTGTTTTATACGTGCGTGTCTGCGACGTTGTAAGAATACTGCGTTTAAGGAACGTGGCTGTCCCTGTTGAATATTCATCTTTGCTCCACCTTCCACCTATATCCGACCCTTGTATCTACCCCTTACCATCCCACCCCCGTTTTTCCGTATTTCGCATGTATTTATAATGTACTTATTGTTGGATTTTTGAAACAACCCGTCTACAATATTTTTTTCCGTTATAGTTCTTGTTGTTGTGGGCCTACTTTGCGATGTATGGCTCTATGGCTGTGTTTGGGGTGCTCTGTGCTTCCGGGAAATCTACCCTTACATTTTATCTTTTGTATAAAGCCAGACATTATTTTCTGAACTTGAAGACCGATCTTTTTTTCTGAATAAACTTTTCTTTTTCAAAATATTTTTGTTGCACTTTCGTAATTAAAAGCCTTATATGCAGGATAAAGATATACATTCTGTCGTGAGTAATCTGTGTATTTACATGAACTGCATTTGTAATGTTTTTGTCTTTCAGTCTTTTCAATTAAATTTGGAAAAAAGCTATTTGACCCAAACGGTAGCTGTTAAGTTTGACTAAAGTCATTTACAAAAACGTAAAATGACTCAAATCTGCTATTATTATATAAACACATTAATTGTTGGTACATCCCAAATAAAATGATTCCAGTCGCTTAGTCAGTCATAAATGAATCTGTAAAGCCACATAAGGGATTGCATAGCTCCGTCGTTGTAAGTCAGCTCTTGTTCATTTTAATGTATATTTAGATATGTCGTTGATATAATAATTAATGCCTATGTAAAATCATGCTCAGACCCGGGCCTTTGGTTCTAACAGCTAGCTACACTACAAGCTACCCTATACATACCTGTATGACCAATAAAAGGCAAACTCAACAAAAAGTGTTTGATACCTTTACCTTCATATTCATAAATTTGTTTTCATCCATGATAAGCAGCATAAATCTATTTAGACTTAATCCAAGCTAAAACCAGTCTTTTCTTAAATAAGTGAAATAATTTAGAGTGTTTGGGTAGAGAAAGGGTGAAGAAGCAGAATAACTGACGTTTATCATTTCAGAAAAATGCAGCGATATTAGAAGTAAATAACTAAGACATATTATCAAGGAGCGGTTCTGTTATAATAAATACTATTGATACTAAAATTTGCTAGTGAAGTGACCAAAGTTTGACAAAAGAGCATGTCTCTTTGTACCGCTGAATTCAATGGCAGGAAGGATGTATATGCAATATCTAGGCATAGCACAGGCCAAGTGTAAGGAGAAGGACAAACACAAATGTTGAACAGATACAAATCACTTGTGGGGGGAAATAGAAAGAAACATCATTAAAAGTACATAGGATATTGTATGCATCACAGAAGCAAAAGTCTAGGATGACCCTAAATTGCTCATCTGTGTACCATCTCTTAACGCAAGGTCAAGCTCACAAAACCCAACCTAAGTACATCACGCTCACACATTTATATTAACATGTAAACGTAGTGATGATAAAAGTGTTAGACTGCATATACATGTTACATGGAAATTAACATCAAATCAAGAGCAAATTATTTCAGCAATCAATAGTCTGATCTCACTAGTACTTTGATCTGACACTGATTCTTCAAGTAAAGTACGCATTCTATGTAATTATAAAGATCCTTTAAGAAAGGACGGGGCTGAAATGTAAACTTAAATCTGTCATTTTATAGGATTAACTCTCAGCCTAATGATCTGGCTCATAATCGAACTTGAAATAAACCTAATTGGCTCAATAGAATACTGTGTCACTATAACTAGGACGAGTTAGGAAGTAACGGCGTTGAATTTTAAACAGTGAAATAATGCAGTTTTATATAAGTCAAGGACTGTGGACGTTCCAATCTGGCCCATTATTAATATTAAACAAGATGTCATAGACATAGATTTTCTTTGTATCAATAATGATGATGATGATAATAATAATAATAATAATAATAAAGTTAAAATATGCCCAACTAGGCTTAGCCGAGCCTGCAACATTTTCATTTATGACGTGTTGGGCGATCTGTAGTTTTCCACTTTTTCTATTTAGAACTGAATAATCCTATCAAGATTAACTAAAATCTCATCTGTGTTATAAATTAAGGTCGTCGTCAAGACACATTTCTTCAAAAATGACGTTTAATGGGCCATAACTCTACAAAATTTATTTAATGATATGCAACACAAGCCTTTGTACCGAACCTCGATGAAAACCACCACTAGTTGGAGAGAAGTAAATCTTGTGACAATGGGACAGACAAACTAATAGACAGCACAAAATCAATGTACGAACAGTGAACAGACCTTTCTTGCATATGCTACCAATCATTTATAACAAAATTTTGAAGCTAGCATCATATTTTATTCAGAACACACCTCATAGAACCTATGGGGACAGTAATTTCGTCGAAAATGATCTGAGGTCTGAATGTTTAGGCTATCAAAAACGGCATGCTTGCTGGATTCTAGGGGTGGGGGTGCCGGGTGCGCTGGCCGCGACCCTTTTAATACCATGCTGTATAGGTTAGTTATGATCTTGAAAGTAGTAAGGACATTTCCTAGATTTTTTTTGTATGGACAGATTTAATTTCACATAAATGTACTTCAATACGCACTCTATCACCTTTGGCGATCATTTGGGTTTGGTTATGCCACCATGAACGTTTCTACGTTATGGACTCAAAAATGCATGGCCAATCGGAAATTGTTATCTAAATATTAGAATCAAGACCTAAAGCAAACTATGAATAAATTCATGAAATATTCGTTTAATTTTCTTGTACTTTTACTTCAGTATTATGGGTATCCATGTTTTTTTCTGAAATATTTAGATATTTCTCGAATTTTGGTTTATTTTTGCCAGGGGCCCTAACTCTGTTATCTGCCTGAATTTGTTTTTTGATTCTGAAAAATTGTTTTTACACACGTTTTATGGAGCATATATACCATTTAAAACAGGAATAAGAATTTAACTGTAATTGGCTACACTACCCAAAGCTACATATTCGTTACTTACCGTCAGTTTACTAATAAATATTGCATTGGCATTTCCTTTAGATAGAAACCGATCAATTCGCTGTTTACCGACTAAAACATGTTCTTAACTAGTGACATTCCGTACGCCACGGTGCTAGGGGACGTTAGGGTTGTTTTACATTTCATTACCTCTGGTGAACAGACTCAGTCAAACCGAATCTGCTATGTTAATTGGTTACGTTCTTCCTTTCGACAGGACCTTTTCATAGATTTTATTGACTTTTATTAAATATCAGAACAGCGGTCACTAAATGCCGTATGGTGGCTGTAAAAAGTCTCCATTCGATTGGACTCAGTATCAATATATTTTCTTTGGGATCATGCAGAACATTCATTTTTACTATTATAGAATTCCGCTTAAGCCTGTGATAGAGGGCGTGAGTGTTGTTGCATATTGCATTACCTGTCATGAACAGACTCAATCAAACCGAGTATACTTCCATGCTATTTGGTTACGTTCTATGGTATTACAGGTGATGTTTCCCCACAGGAAAGAATTCTACACCCTTAACTAGCTTTACATCAGTGAGGAGACTTCTACTTTAACCTCTCGGCAACGGAGGCCCCAACATCGAGTTCTAGTGACAAATGGGGAGATTTGATAATATCCCAGGTTGTTAACTACATGTCCTTTTCAATTTAGACGAAAAACTACTGCACGTATAATAAAAAGTATAGGACAATTCCCAGAAACATATAGAACATTTAATATTCCTGCAGTAAAGTCATTAATCAGCTCAATCGAATTAGATTTATTGACATCAAAGGGTATTATAAATAAGGTCTTATTACTTTTCTGACATTAGGATCACTGCGATATTAAGTAATAAACCATTTACATGTTTGATGATACTTGATGTCATTATTTCTAGTTCATAAAATAAAAAAATGTAGAATTTATTAAAATGATGGAAAGTATGGGAAGTAGTACAAATCCTCCAGAAAACTACAAATATGTATTGCTTTAAAGGTTTTAGGGAGATAGCTGAGTTTAAACTCGTGCTGTTGTAGCTATTGCCCTACTAAAACCTTATATGTCATGAGAGAACGCTTTAGCAAGCAAAACGTTATCTATTCCTCAAAAATGTGGCCTGAAACATACCTTGTTTGTAAAAGTAAACGTGTCGTCTGCCTGATTTCCCATTTACATTTGCCACTAAAATTAATGTACTAATGGCTTTCAATACGACATGAATGTAATCAATAAGTATAAAATATCATCTAGCCATTAGACCACATTATATCAACAATTAAATGTTATACTTTCAGGACATATAGTACGTTAATCATCTGTCACCTTGGGAAACTTTAGAATGTGTTCACGTTGAATGCTTTCATCTACATTGAAGAGAAATCATTATAAAGCCTGTTTTATTGCGACGGAAATTATAAATCATTAAATTTGACATTACTTTTTTTACTTTCAGTTAATTGTAAATGAACCGATAAGCAGATAAACGTCTAAATAGAACAATAATATTGTATACACCTGATCAAGGAAACAAATTTGATAATATTGAAATATTAAAAGGATGCACAGGGATTGGTATTATTTGAAACAAAACGAAATTACCTAAGCTAATTTGATAGCACTAAGATTATTAAGAGCGAAGATATTCATCCTAGTGATCTATTCATATGACGCTCACGGTATGACAAACACCGACTCGGTCAAATGGTGCCAGCTTGGACAATAGACACTTAAATGACGTTAACGATATGCTGATACTTAACAAGTCTTGTGTTAACACTACGGTAACATTGTCCAAAAATATCACTGTAATATCTCAATGTAAAGCAAACGTCGATTCTAACGCTTTAACCAATGAATAGTGTCAAAGATAGTGCATATTAGTGTAAGAAATCTTACACCTGAACTTTGCACTATTTCAAAACATTGATGTTTCTGTAAAACGACCAGTAGAAGCTGTAAACAAGACACCATTTTGTTGTGGACACACAGTCACTTAATATAACTG
This sequence comes from Mercenaria mercenaria, assembly GCF_021730395.1. NCBI lineage: Eukaryota > Metazoa > Mollusca > Bivalvia > Venerida > Veneridae > Mercenaria > Mercenaria mercenaria. Next base: position 8,248,174 of record NC_069364.1, read on the forward strand.
GGATGGGCTTTTTATATTTTTTTTTCATTTTAGAGCGTACCTTTTTGATGACTTCTTTGGGCAGACGGAAATCACATACGCCTACGACATCCTTATCAAATAAAATATTGATTGATTTAATATTTATTTCAAATTTCGAAAGAACATTGAGTTAACTGTTCGCACGAAATAAGGAAATAGCTACTTTGATCGCAGAAATAACAGTTTACTGATTTTATTTTGAATGTATTCACTTTCTTTCTAAATGTATTTGTCATTTAATTGAGGTGTTACAACAATATGCATTGTTTTATTTTATTACTTTTAACACCTTGCCAATTTTTGATATTCTTAAATACGATTCGTAATGTTTTAATTCCTTTCAGGTTGTTCTCTGAGATTACCAATGCTTTTACTGAGGTATGTTACAACAAACTGATACATTTACAAGGATATATTTTCAACACGAGACTCAAATGATTTTCAAAGGGAAGCAATTTAACCATTCCGTTTTTGTAAGTAGTTCCTACATATGGGAACAATACTTAATGTAGTTAAGATGTTTAAGTTATATGATTACACAGAAAAGTATGTAATATATAATTTTACTACATTATATATGGTTACATAAGACTATCTTGCTCTGACATATTCTGGATTTTAAGAGACTTACTTATTTGCAAGCCTTGGAAGAAGTCATTTCAATAATGTTTTATATACTTTATACTTATTTCTATCAAGCTGTTCAAACCATGTTACTTTTCTGACCCAGCGACCAAGTTTTTCGTTTATCTTAGATTAAGATTGAAATCTCCTTAACTATGAAAAGTACCTAAATGAATAACGATTGCTGAGTTTACTGTAAATCTAATGGCAAACTGTTTGTTGATGCTACATATTTTATTGCTTTGCTTTTATTAATAATATCTCGGCAAACAATCTCTTAAATTATAAATAAATATTCAAAGACAATCTAAATTCAGTGTACGCAGACATACTAATAAATGTTGAAAATAGATCAACTATATTTAAACAAAGGAAGACGAATGACCACATGAAACAAGTATAAAGGCCAGAATGACGGATAGATATGTATGCAGAGATCAAAAATGAAACGTACAAAATATCTCGATTAGAACATGATAGAAAGACAAAGGACATGATACGTTCAATATTGAGTATACATAGCTATCTAATACAGACTTCAATCATTGATAGAGAAATAAGATACATGACGGATAACCTTTTCACATTTTCTAAAATGAACCATACAGTAAAGTTTGACACGTGCAAGAAATGACCAAAGACGGAACATGCAGACACGTTAAGGTTTGTTGTAACTTACATGTATAAGTTATTGCTCAAATGGCTGTTCAGTACTATAAAAATAAATTAGAATTTGTTTGAAAGCTAAATGTACACATCAGAAAGTACCTTGAAGCAAAAGGTCTACTAAAGCGCCTCCTATCGGTGGACTTAAAGGACTTGCAGAAATTTAAGCATTATCATATTTATGTTTCAGTCCTTAAAACAGTATGTACAAATACAAAACTATAGCAAAATTACCGAGGACAAGCATGTATTTAAGGAATATGCAGTGATCGAGCGGCAAACTTCTCAATATATTGTCCTGCTTAAATACCCACCACAGAATAACTAAAATCTTTTGTGTTTCCATGATAGTTATTATATATGATTAGCACTGCAAATTAAGAAATAGATGTATCTACTTTGTTTTTACAAATTGACTGTGACATAGTAGGCCAAACCAATGTGTTCAATATCTCAACATTTTACTGAATTAATGCAGCCGTATACACGGTATTTGATGTATTTAGTTTAATGTAGACCACAGTGTAAGATATCTATAATATAATTATACTTTGGTTTTGAAAGGGCCTCCGTGGCCGAGTGGTTAAGGTCGCTGACTTCAGATAACTTGCTCCTCACCTATGTGGGTTCGAGCCTCACTCGGGCTGCTGAATTCTTCATGTGAGGAAGCCATCCAGCTGGCTTACGGAAGGTTGGTTCTACCCAGGTGCCCGCCCGTGATGAAAAAAATGCACGGAGGGGCACCTGGGATCTTCCTCCACCATCAAAGCTGGAAAGTTGCCATATGACCTATAACTGTGTCGGTGCGGCGTTAAACCCAACAAAAACAATTGTTTTTGAAACTTTAAGATACACTGAAAAGTGACTGATTGAATCAAGATTTAAAAAGAGTTTACACATAAAATTGTCAAAACACAATTCAGAAATGGCCTCAATTTTTCCACCTGTCACTTGTAGCATTGCTGTATTATGCCCGTGGTATCACATGATTTTCATAAAGTTCAAGCGAGAGAAAAAGTAGGTCACTAGGTTGTGATGGATTTTTAAGTATGTACAACTTTGTGGAGAACTGTTCTTGATAATGGTTGAACTAGCATGACAAAATATAGTAAAATGCAGAAACTGTCACTTTACCAAGACAAATTTAACTTGTTTATAACTAATTAAGTCTCCTATTTCAATTACATTGCAAGTGTGTCTGGATAAAGTATCGCTAAATGAGTTCTAAGCTGTTATCAAAGCTGTTCTACCTGCTAAAAAAGAGCTTGCATCACGATATGTCTTGTCGAGGTGAGAAGTTCAATCCTGTTTTAAATTAAATAAATGTATTCTTAATATCCACACCATCCTCCATCACAGAATCAGTTATCAATGTCAATTTTTTCTGTAGATTTTTAACATTCAGTTCCTGATCTTTTTGATAAAAACACTTTAATCGGACATTTATCCAACGTCGCCTGAACATCTACCGGGGTACTAGTTAGACGCTGCTGGACATTTGATGTAGGTTGCCAATGCAGAGATTTATATCCAGCCAAAAGATGTGGTATGCCTGCTGGGTACGAACGACAACGAGGTACACCTTACGATATTAAAAAGATGACCTATGAGCTATATGTAATTCTTGACACATGTACTACAAAAGGGATGGGCACGTCTTACACTGATGACTGATTTCAAGTTTCTGAGAGAATTATAGTACAAACGAAACATTTACACTTGGATGATCAGTAAGGTCTTATAGAAACTTGTGTTTAATATGTTCACTCACGTTCAGAAAAAACTGTGTATTTCCTATTTTGCAGCATATCCTCCTATTTCCATTTTGTCTTAATACATTTACGCAACTTTTTAGAAGACATTATATTCGAAATATAACAGTAGTGTGTAATATAAAAGAATAATTGTAACATCGGTACATGTACAGTCTTCTTGTATCTTTTGTAAAAAGACATCGTTCTGTTCCGTTTTTATCATTTTTCATATTATTCGGTGAACAATATTTTGAAAATATTTTTTTTCACAAGTAATAGAACCTCACAGTACGTCTAGCTTGAACTCACAGATGCGTGTAGACGTTTCCATCCTGCGTTGTAAACGTATGCATGTAGTCAAATGTGTCCCCGATCTCCTGGTGTGTACTAGCGAAAATATGCCATAACACTTTTCACTGAAATAATGCGAAATTGTTGAAAACAAATAATTATGAAAAAAATAAGTAAGAATCTAAAAGACATCATTTTATGCACAAATATTTTTATTATCTGGAATGAACATTTGAATGGTTACTTTCTCACAACTGTCGTTAATTCAGTGCTCAAGCACATGTGAAAAGTTTTTTTATAATAAATCTTTGTAACATTTCAAAAAGGTGCAATATAGGCAGACTGTAAACACACCAAAAAAAACCCAGAAAAAAACCAATAAAAAACGATAAAATAACATTTGAATGCTTTATCTGTAAAACCATGGGCCTCCGTGGCTGAATAGTTAAGGTTGCTGACTTCAAGTTCGAAATCTCGCTTGGAATGTAGAATTGTTCATATGAGGAAGTAATCTTTCTGGCTTCTGAAGCGGTGGTGGGTCTGCCAAGGTGCCCACCCATGACGTTCTGAGAGTACTTGTGGTACAATAATACGATTACTAAAACCAGAATCACTGAACTCCCACCAGAAACTCTGTATTGAATAGAAATACTCATATTAAAACTTTCTTACCTCCAAGATGTTAAAATGACACGACTAAGGACAAATAAGTAACGTCCGTACGAACAGTTTCTCTTCTCGGTACGGACTGTATTTTCCTGCGCACAGTGTTTTCTCCTGACATGGACTTTACACATAAAGAAATAATTGTTCTAAATCTTTCATGCTTTAATGAAAAGTTGACTACCCTAATGGAATGTTTAACTCTAGTATTTCAACAATTTAGTAATTTGATTGAAAATATATTATACCAAAAACATCACACAGAAGCAGATTTGTTATAGGCCTTACAATATGAATATATAGTATTTAATCAATATAGCTTCCAATAAGTCAATGTTCTCTATCCAAAAATTAAAACCAACTGGGTTTTACATCTATGTCGGTTTTTGTATAAAAATATTAATTAATGCATATGATTATAATATTACCCTACAGATGTTTGCCTTTCACATGAAGGTGCGAAAAGTATTCTATGTGTAGGTTATGTGCTAGTACTACTGAACGTTTGAGGTTTTGGGGAACTGTGCAATGATATGAAGAGCTAAATCTATGTCCTCGGAAACACAAAGTTCTATCATAGATAACGGCTTACATGTAAAACAGACGGATAAGATAAAAACTCTGAAATATAACAGTGAATATAACTATGGAAATGAATAGCGTATGCACTAAAGATCAACGTAACTACATCTTTACTAGTCTGACCTTTGATATACTAAATCATCTGTTCATAAATGTGCCTTTTTGTTACAAGCAAAAATGTAGTATCTTTAGTTTGTTAATTACCTCTCAAGAACTGACTCCATCAAACTGAGTCTACAGTTATTTTTCTTATTTGCGTTGTATGCTTCAAAAAGATATTCTTATAAATTTTATTTAGAGCACTGTACCAGACAGACAGAACTACTAAGAAAATATTGTCCTGTTCCTAAAGGTAAATATTTATCGTCTACGAATGTTTTGCCAAATGTATTTCATGAAGAGCAAGTTAGCAAAGGTATAACTTAGCATTCTTTGAACTTTAAATCCTTTCAGTATTTAAATTAGTTTCATAAGCTGCTAGATGAAATGTCATGACGATTAAGAAGTCTGCAAAGACATCATATTGTTTACACTGAACAATGCTTGACAGTATAATGCGTTTTTATGATTATGGTTAATGTCAACCTTGAAAGCGACATCAACACACGGAGTACCAATGTCTTAAATAAAGTTATACTGTTATTTGCACGCACACACATACGACATAAAGATATTGGCAGGAAGGGTTTTTGAGCACAACGTAAACATTTAAAGTTTAAAAAACACGTCAGTTATTTTTAATTGTTTGTCTCTTCTAGAAAATGTTTTTGGGCTTGCTTTGAAGACAAATACGTTTGACGTTATCATAAGCCACTGTATTCCAGTATATTATGTAAATGAAAACCACAAATTGCTAGGTATACAACATTTACCCGAAGGAATAAAATTTATGGATTGCATTTTAAATATTTTGTTCCAATTTCATTTCACCTTTCTATATTAATTGATAAGTTTTATCAAGAAAACAACAGTTTATAGGTGGAGTGATTTGACTGTTTGTGAAAGAAATGGTCAGAACTTTCGAAAGAAAAATGCAGACGTGCTTCAATGACACGTTTTAACACTAAATTAAAAACATATATTTTACGAACTATATACAGTCATTTGAGGAAGAAATATAAATCCGTTAAATGTATGTCAATGAAATATAAATATACTGAAAAGAAATATCCGATACAAAAATCTACGTTCCAAGAAGGCAACCTTTTAACAGCCTATGAAATATAATAATTCAAAGCAAAACAACTCTTTGAAACGAGAAGATGCCAATATATTTGTATGATAAATATTCATTTTTAGCATCAATGAATTCCAAAACATATTTCAAATATGATGACTTCTTGATAAATATCCTTAGGTGTAAAAATGCTAAAAATGTTGTTTGATAAATTATATTGCCCTATCCCTCAAAGAAAAGTGACGCGTTTTAATCCACATAATATTACCTCTTCATTTATTTTGCAATTACCCTTCAACAATGTTCATTAAACCTAATAGAATCCATTTACAGAAATAATAATGACAATGTTGGTATTACAGAAATGACAGTGGTAATTATAGTGATACATCAAAAAAAGCACAATCAGTAATAACAATATTAGCAAAAATAACAATAACAACGAAATGAATTGAAAATAAACTAATAATATGATTATATTTTAATCTACAATTATCACGCATACATTTGGGACACTTTAGACCGTGTGGATCCGCATGAAAAAGTATAAATATGAACATTAAACTGTTATTTAATGCACAGACATAGCACGATAATCAAAACTCTGTGTGTGTGTGTGTGTGTTCGGGTTTAACGTCTTTTCAACAATTTTTCAGTCATATAAACGACGGTGTCTACTTGTAGCAGTGAGCAGAATGCCCAACTTTATAGTGCTGCAGCACTGAAATATGACGCCGTAGACACGTGACATGATACCCCACCCAGTCACATTATATTGACACCGGGCTGACCAGTCCTAAGCACTACCCTCTTAATGCTGAGCGCCAAGCGAGGAAGTTACTGGTACCATTTTTCACGTCTTTGGTATGACGCGGTCGGGGGTCGAACCCACGACCTTCAGCTCTCGAAGCGGACGCTCAACCACTAGGCTACCGAGGCGGTTGATAATCAAAACTAAAAAGGTGCTTGATCGCAATAAAAATGTTTGCTTAGTCAAATTAAATCTATAGGAAATAAGGTGGTTATGGGAAAAGCGTAAGCTTTCTGATCCTGAGGTCATTGGTTCGAATACCTATGAGAGCGGCGTTGAGTGAAGTCTCCATAAACGCTTACTACTCATTCAGTTCTGGTCACAAATGACAAGTGTAGTTACATACAAAGCGACAACTATCTCTACCGTCAGACGAAAAAACAAACAAACAAAAAGTCCAAAACTAAAACTTCGGACATTGTCGGAGTGGTCTTGCCATACACCCCTAAAATTAAACCGATACATTTGTATAGGACAATTACAAAACAGTAAAAATTGTTATGCTATACAGATGTATATGTGTTGGATTTAGTACTAGTAATAGATGGTATGAAATCTAGCAGAGGTATCCCCCCACTGGTCCCCAAACCACTTGACAAATAAGAATAAAACAAGGACTGTAAATTATCTTCAATAAATGGACGATTCTTTGATCGTATTTCTATGCTGAAATATATCTAATAGATCCGTGAAAAAATCTGACACACTCCTCAAAAATCAGCAGCGTATTTCAGTCTTTTTCACGAGGATACACTAAATTTGTACAGATAATGGGTACAAAAAGGAAAAATTTCAAACATTAAAGTCAATGACCATTCAAAAGATAACAAAGTCCATAAGAAGATCCCCTTTACAAGCATATAACGCAATAAGGGCTGAGTGGGTCTGTTCAAGAGAGGCAATGGAATTTGCAATAACCCCAACGCCCCCTAGCACTGGCTTTCGCTGAATTCTACTACAGAAATATTCAATAGAATCCATTATTTTAAAACACCAAATCATGAAAACCATTGGATTAACAGTATTTGCTACTCGTATTTTTTTCACCCTTACTTATTAATCCATCAATACCCTCTGTATGCTTTTAAATGTCGTTAATATTCATTTTTAAGTTAAAGTCCAGTTATCAATTACCTGTCCATTAGAATTGCAAAAAAAAAAAACAAAGTATGGCACCGGTTTTTTAGTTAATGACTTGCAGCAACACCGGCAATAAAGGCAAAGCATGTACTCAGTTAACCCTCAAGGTTGTTCCCATTTCCCACTAACCATGTCAGGGCAACACCTTTTTTCTTTCCTGTAATGTTGTCATATTCTGTTGGTGGATCCATGAAATTAATTCCCACCTGTTTCAACTTAAATATAGCATTTTTTTCAAAGTTGGTATGATATAAGATAAGAAATTGTTTATTGTAGTGGCATTTGCATTCATTAAAAGTACAACAAAGTAAATATTCGCCTAGTAGATCTATAAGTCAAAGGTGTATTTAGAGTAACATGTTATGATGTTTGATGTTCATACTATAACTGGTTGTTAAAATCAGTGATTAGGCTTACAAAGTCTGTTGAGATAAAGTTATCTGTAACGAAGTTTTTTTCTTTCTTCATAATGAGACTGATAATTTCTAAGGAAACTATTTTTCCTCTAGGCTCATCTCAGCAGTTAGAGGAAGAGATAAGAGATACTGTAAATTGTTTCATAAAGTGCCGTTGGAAAGGATTTAATGGCAGAGATATTTTTTTGAAAGGACTCTAACGACTGATGCCAGTCTAGTTCTATTATATGACAACTGCTTCGGATGAGAGTTAAAAATAAGAACCAAATATCTGATAACATAATTGTTTACATTTTGCAATTACCTCAAATGTTTTTGATCATGTAAGGCAGTGATTAATAACGACAGCAACACCGTGAGTAATGACGCCTTCTATACATTTACATTGTAATATGTATCCACGCAATAGCTGCATAAATATGCCGATATCAAACGTTATCGAGCAGAATGTAAAGACTGAAAAGTGTAAATAACATGTCAGTGATTTACGACAGTCACTGGAAACTAATCAAGTTTCTGTGCCACTGTGTAGGCCTTAAAGGATACAAGGTTAACTATCGGACGACAACACTTTAGTTACGCGACTAAGCAGTTTTCACTGTGGAGTTTTTACTTTAATTTCCTATTTTGTTACTGAAAATGAATAATTGTAGGAAGTGGGATATTTCAGAACTTTCCTAGAAATCTGCGAGAGCTGATATGAATTTAATATTGATATGATTTAATATTGATAGAGATAGAAATCAGAAAATAATCCAAAATTAAGTTTTACTGCAAGTATACTTTCTATACAGTATTCTTTTGAATCCATCTTATGTCTTTGTGTTTATATTTGAAATTCTGCTCCACGAAACGCAGTCATCCAAGTATCGGTAACGCCGTGACCGACGTGTTCCTCCGCCATGAAAAGCTAAAAATGTTGTTATATGACCAAAATTGTATTAGTTTGACTCTCTTGACCCCCAACCCCAAAAAATAAACAAATCATTCCATTATCACGGCTACTAAACGCTAGCGTCACCACCAAATTGTGGTGATAAGGAAAAGAGCTATCGACATTTCCGTGGTGCAGCTATCGCCCGTTTCTTCTTGTAAACACGTGAGTAAAATTTATATTTTATCTTATATTTTTATTGATAGAACTTTTTTCGAAAATCGGAGAATGTAGTTCCCTGTAACAACACTTTTACTACAGATTGGCTGTAATTTCATTAAAATAATATGCAAATTGTGGTGTCAGGAGCTTCTCTCCCGAATCTGACAATGGCATATTTTCATAACGGCCAGTATTCGAACACCATTCCGATGAATAGACACACTGTAAGAACATACCTGCGCATGCAAATGGTGAAGAAATAAATTGCACGTGTTCCCATACACCAAAGAATTACGAAAAACGCAGTAAAAAGTTAAAACAGGACTATTTTAGAAAGTGGTGGCGCTATCACTCAAGTGGTGGCGCTATACAGTAGTGGTGGCGCTGTTGTATATGATTAGTGGCTAATATATTCAATTTTGATATATGAAAATGCCTGTCTGCAAGCCACGGAAATTTTTACAATAATCGATGTTATCAACCTATCCCACACTATACCCAAATTACGTTACTCAACAAACTACATGTAGTAACCTCTACATGATCGAAAAATAATCTACATGTATATGGATTCAGATTGTACATCTAAGCTCCATTGATTATTCATATTTAATCGATTGGAATTGAAAATGTACTGTACTCACTTTTCAGAAAGAATTGTGAAAGTAAGGTCTTTTGTTTACAATGACATTCAAACGACGTATAAAAACAAAGGGAAGTAACTTTCAGAATCTTAATATAAAAAATAAATTCTACACTATCTTCAAATTATTTTCTGGACACAAATCTTTGTTTGGAATACAGGTATTGCTACTATTTTTCTTGACCTGAATTTAAAGTACACTTACGTTTGTATTTAGGTACAATATTTAAAGGTTAGAAATAATTCTACACTTTAAACAAAGGAAAATATTTACTTTGACTGCAAGAGTCCCAAGGGTCTATGAGTATTTTGTTCTTTTTTTTTCTTGGATAGAGAATGTTTCATAAAGGTAAATAAACTATCATCGTGTTTTTCTTTCATTAATAACATAATTCCTTGCAAGAAGGAAAATTATCAATTAGAGAATATTGGTGTTTGTTTCGGTCCGGATGCGTCAGCAGTTCCTATTATTGAATGCCGTAACAGCGCCACCACTACTGTATAGCGCCACCACTAGAGTTATAGCGCCACCACTTTTAAAAATCCTGGTGTATTTCTTCTAACTCTAATTGTATTATTCATGGTGTGTGCGTATATAATTATTTATCATTTCTACACCATTTGCATGCGCAGGTATGTTCTTACAGTGTGTCTATTCATCGGAATGGTGTTCGAGTACTGGCCGATATGAAAATGTGCCACTATCAGATTCGAGAGAAAACCTCCTGACACCACAATTTGCATATTATTTTAATGAAATTACAGCCAACCTGTAGTAAAAGTGCTGTTACACGGAACTACATTCTCCGATTTTCGAAAAAAGTTCTATCAATAAAAATATGAGATAAAATATAAATTTTACTCACGTGTTTACAAGAAGAAACGGACGATAGCTGCACCACGGAAATGTCGATAGCTCTTTTCCTTATCACCACAATTTGGTGGTGGCGCTAGCGTTTAGTAGCCGTGATTATTCGTTATTTTGTTTGTTGTTGTTACAAAAATACATCACTCTGAATGAAGATAGGAAAGGACCTCTAGTACTTACATCATCGTACACACGTACATCGCAGTGTAACTGATAAGCTGCTCTAACCCAGTTTGTGTCTCTGTCGCAAAGAAATTCTAAAAATGCTACTTGTATTGTTGAGGATTTATAAGCTGGATACGTAGTGAAAAGCAGTTTAAATGAAATCTCACAGGGCCCAGTTTTACGAAATTCCAACAGTTGATTAAGCTAACGGTCGGTCAACGTCTAAAGTTATATTTAACACTAAGAAGACTTAATAAAACAAAGCTATGAGTTAAGCATTATGTATAGGTTATAAGTTGAATACAGCAGTTTTAATATATTAATTTCGAGCGAGCGTTAGCGAAGCAAGAAATTAATATCTTAAAACTGCTGTATTTACCTTATAGCCATGTTACAGTTAGCCCCAGGTACAGGTACAGTGTTACTGGGCGGAGTCTATCAAATAGTAACATTTAAAAATTAAATTTAATATATAAAGTTGATGTGACAACTATATGTGAAATAGAATGGCCAGATTTGAACGAAATGGAGCAATTCCATTGGCAGAGCAACTTGGGCGAACTGTAAGAATACTAAAATGTTTTGCAGTTAAATCAAGTCGATATACTGGTGTTCACTACCAAATTAAAATTTATCTGGTTGTTTCTTTAACAGCCTGTTAATATTTCGAGCAATTTGGACCTTGTCTTTAAATCAAATATGTTGGAAATAATACAAAGACATGAATTATTTAGACATAATCATCCGTAAATTGTATTTGCGTCATCAAGATAAAATATTCAAGTAAGCTTCTTGACATTGTTTGTGATATAGGTATTAGAAGACTGAAGTGTCTAGGGCCCGACCATTTATTTATCTGGTTGTAGGAGGGGTATGTCTGTGGATTTTTCTTTCCTCCCCTTATTTTGTTTTTGGTTTTGTTGAAATGTTGTATTTAATTACAATAAAATTGTCTCGGATTTAGAACTTAATGTTCCAGATAGTTGTAACTGTAAAGAATCTAAATACATTGTGTACTGTTATCAACCGGCCAGTCATATCATAACCGGTAATTTTAAGTGTTTTTTTGATGATAAAAGAATCAGAAATATTTTCTCTAAAGGTCCAAAATATAGAATTCCTTCGTCTATAAACTTTGAAACAAAGCACTCTGAAATAACTTAGTCTATTGATGACTATGCTCAAAAATGGTGTCGGAAAGAAAATGCAGACCCGAACGCCCTTACTGAATGGAAAAAGAATATTTTTAAAATCATTAAAACTCGAATAAAATTTTATGAATCAAACCCTTCCTTATTACCTCCGAAACCTAAGTTTTCACTTCGAAACTTAAAGAAAACATTCTCTAAGTTATACACGAATGCTTCAAATATTATTATTATTATATAACTCATAACTACACAGAAATATTGAAAAATGAATTAAAAAACGAAAACTTATCAGTTATCGCCACAAGATGACAATGATATTTAAAATGTCACGTAGATCAATGCATAAATTTTAATGTCGGACTTGACGACAATCAAATGAAGCTCCATACTCTTTATTGGGTCCCTAAACTACACAAAACCCCATATAAAGCTCGATTCATTGCAAATTCGACCTTATGCACTACAAAAAATATTTCCGTCTACACTTTCCTTTACACAACATCTCCTCCTAAACTAAACCACCAAGCCAATTTTGAGGAAACTTCGCAGAATTGAATTCCGTACAGAACTCTGGTTGCCATGGCAACCGAAAGGAAAAACTTTAAAAATCTTCTTGTCCAAAACCACAAGGTCTAGAGCTTTGATATTAGGTATATAGCATCATCTAGTAGGCTTCTACCAAGCTTGTTCAAATTATACCGCTAAGGTCAAATATGGCCCCGCCCCGGGGGTCACATGGTTTATATAGACTAGTATAGGGAAAAACTTTGAAAATCTTCTTGTCCAAAACCATAAGGCCTAGGGCTTTGATAATTAGTATGAAGTACCATCATCTAGTGGGCCTCTACAAAGATTGTTCAAATTATCCCCCTAGGATATAATATGGCCCCGCCCTGGGGGGTCACATTGTTTCTATAGACTTTTATAGGGAAAAACTTTGAAAATCTACTTGTCAAAAACAAAAGGGCCTAGGGCTTTGATATTTGGTATGTAGCATAATATAGTGGGCCTCTACCAAGACTGTTCGAATGATCCCCCTAGGATGAAATATGGCCTCGCCCAGCAGGGGGGGGGGGGGGGGGGGGGGGGGGGGGGGGGGGTGGGCGGGTGTCATATTGTTTATATAGACTTGTATAGGAAAAAAAATCTTCTTGTCTAAAACCACAAGACCTAGACTTTTGATATTTGGTATGTAGCATTGCCTTGTGGTCCTCTACCAAGATTGTTCAAATTATTCCCCTGTGGTGAAAAGAGGCCCTGCCGATGGGGTTCCCCAGTTTTACATAGATATATATAGGAAAAAATTAAAATCTTCTTGCCTGAAACTGTAAGGCCTATGCTTTTGATATTTGGTATTTTGCATTGCTTAGTGGTCTACTACCAAAATTGTTCAAATTATGCCCCTGAGGTGAAAGAGGCCCTGCCCTGGGGTCCCAAGTTTTACATAGACTTATATAGGAAAAACTTTAAAAACCTTCTTGTTTGAAAGTTCAAGGCCTATGCCTTTGATATTTTGTATGTATCATTGCCTAGTTGATCTCTAACAAGATTGTTAGTAATATGCCCCTGGGGTGAAAAGAGGTCCCGCCCCAGGGGTCGCTTGATATATGAGTTATAAAGGAAAAAATACTTCAAAAATTATCAGAACATATTTCCTAGACTGTTTAATTATATTTACCTGATGACCTAAAGTGATAAGGGTCACCCGACTGTGACCTTGACTTACTGACCTACTTTCTTGTTCTTTAAGATACAGCCTTGAAATTTCGATGACATATGTATTTTTGCACACCGATCTTAAAACTGCATTTCAGTGACCATGAATGTGACCTTCTGACCTAGTTTCTTGTTTTACCGAGAGTATCTTAACGGGACCACCATAATTTTGACCGCCGGTCGTCCTTAGGCGGTGTCTTTCTGTTGTTTTTCCTGCTTATGTGTGTATGTGTATTTGTGCGTGTTTGTTATGGGCGGTGCCCCACAGTGTTTTTCCCCCTTACTTTTCTGTTTGTTTATCTGTGTATGTTAGTTACTGTGTGTGTGCGTGTGTTTTATACGTGCGTGTCTGCGACGTTGTAGGAATACTGCGTTTAAGGAACGTGGCTGTCCCTGCTGAATATTCATCTTTGCTCAACCTTCCTTCTACATCCGACCCTTACCATCCCAACCCCATTGTTCTGTATTTCGCATGTATTTATAATGTACTTATTGTTGGATTTTTGAAGCAACCCGTCTACAATATGTTTCTTTTTTCCGTTATAGCTTCTTTTTGTTGTGGGCCTACTTTGCGATGTATGGCCCTATGACTGTGTTTGGGATGCTCTGTGCTTCCGGGAAATCTACCCTTACATTTTTGTATAAAGCCAGACATTATTTTCTGAACTTGAAGACCGATCTTTTTTTCTGAATTCAATGACAGGAAGATTGTATATGCAATATCTAGGCATAGCACAAGCCAAGTGTTGGGAGAAGGACAAACACAAATGTTGAACAAATACAAATCACTTGTGGGGGGAAATAGAAAGAAACATCATTAAAAGTACATAAGATATTGTATTCATCACAGAAGCAAAACGAAGTCTAGGATGACCCTATATTGCTCATCTGTCTACCATCTCTTAACGCAAGGTCAAGCTCACATAACCCAACCTAAGTACATCACGCCCAGACATGTATATTAACATGTAAACGTAGTGATGATAAAAGTGTTAGACTGCATATACATTTTACATGGAAATTAACATCAAATCAGGAGGTGAAACGGGGCTGAAATGTAAACTTAAATCTGTCATTTTATAGGATTAACTCTCAGCCTAATGATCTGGCTCATAATCGAACTTGAAAGAAACCTAATTGGCTCAATAGAATACTGTATCACTATAACTAGGACGAGTTAGGAAGTAACGGTGTTGAATTTTAAACAGTGAAATAATGCAGTTTTATATAAATCAAGGACTGTGGACGTTCCAATCTGGCCCATTATTATTTTTAAACAAGATGTCATAGATATAGACTTTCTTTGTATCAATAATGATGATGATGATAATAATAATAATAATAATAATAAAGTAAAATATGCCCAACTAGGTTTAGCCGAGCCTGCAACATTTTCATTTATGACGTGTTGGGCGATCTGTAGTTTTCCACTTTCTCTATTTAGTACTGAACAATCCTATCAAGATTAACTAAAATCTCATCTGTGTTATAAATTAAGGTCGTCGTCAAGACACATTTCTTCAAAAATGACGTTTAATGGGCCATAACTCTACAAAATTTATTCAATGATATGCAACACAAGCCTTTGTACCGAACCTCGATGAAAACCACCACTAGTTGGAGAGAAGTAAATCTTGTGACAATGGGACAGACAGACAGACAAACAAATAGACAGCACAAAATCAATGTACGAACAGTGAACAGACCTTTCTTGCATATGATACCAATCATTTATAACAAAATTTTGAAGCTAGTATCATATTTTATTCAGAACACATCTCATAGAACCTATGGGGACAGTAATTTCTTTCAAAATGATCTGAGGTCTGAATGTTTAGGCTATGAAAAACGGTATGCTTTCTGGATTCTAGGGGTGGGGTGCCAGGTGCGCTGGTCGCGCCCCTTTTAATAACATACTGTATAGGTTAGTTATGATCTTGAAAGTAGTAAGGACATTTCCTAGATTTTTTTGTATGGACAGATTTAATTTCACATAAATGTACTTCAATACGCACTCTATCACTTTTGGCGATCATTTGGGTTTGGTTATGTCACCATGCACACTTCTACGTTATGGACTCAAAAAATGCATGGCCAATCTGAAATTGTTATCTAAATATTAGAATCAAGACCTCAAGCAAACTATGAATAAAATTCATGAAAAATTCGTTTAATTTTCTTGTTCTTTTACTTGAGTATTATGAGTGTCCATGTTTTTTTCTGAAATATTTAGATATTTCTTGAACTTTGGTTTATTTTTGCCAGGGGCCCTAACTCTGTTATCTGCCTGAATTTTTTTTTTATTCTGAAAAATTGTGTTTTTTTACACACGTTTTATGGAGCATATATACCATTTAAAACAGGAATAAGAAATTTAAACTGTAATTGGCTAGTACACTACCAAAGCTACATATTCGTTAACTTACCGTCAGTTTACTAATAAATATTGCATTGGTTCTTCTCTAATGTTTCACTTCATTTTCAAACAATTTCTAATTGTTAAATGCAATGTCCTTCCGATAGCTCTTGTTATTGGTGATGCTTTATGTCAAATTACATTGTATTATCTTTTATGTTTTGGTTTTATTATTATTGTACCAGATTTATATAGCGCCCTTTTCATGATAAACACGTTGAAAGGCGCTTTACTAGCGCAAAGGCAGCCACTCAGGGCGCCAAATTCATCCTCTACAAGTACAGACAAAGAACAATCTGACCAGAGGACAGAGTGAGACAAAGCCCCCAGAACAGAGAGAGAAATATCGTTTAGACTTGGGCTTGTCCGGCTAACTTAGTCTAGCTCTTTGCGAATGGACAACCTGGTTCTTTAACGTGCCTGGTGTAAAGCACCGATACACGCGAAGCCGTCTTTCCAGGGAATGAACCAGTACTGACCTCTTAAATAGGTAGGAGACACTAAAGAGCATCTAAAAAAAATTCCGGTGCCTGGACCCCGGACCTCTGGATTGGCAATCAAGCGCGTTACCCCTAGACCATTTGGATTTCCACATCACCTGTCCCTAAATCAACGGCTTTTTATTGAACAACATTTACATCAGGTTTGGTAATGCAGTTTTTAGACAAGTAGTTGGTATTCCCATGGGAACAAATTGTGCACCCCTTATCGCAGATTTCTTTATATATTGTTATGAAAG
Organism: Mercenaria mercenaria; assembly: GCF_021730395.1. Lineage (NCBI taxonomy): Eukaryota > Metazoa > Mollusca > Bivalvia > Venerida > Veneridae > Mercenaria > Mercenaria mercenaria. The sequence continues at coordinate 8,265,113 of NC_069364.1, forward strand.
AGACTTTATGTTGAGCCTTTCTCCAGATACGCAGGCAGATATTATAACTGCATTTAATAATACATCACGCTATCTGGATGATATTCTTAATATGGATAATCCGGTTTTTTGGTCAATTGGTAGGTACTATTTATCCTAGGGAGCTTCAGTTAATTAAAACTAACACTTCGGATACTGATACTTCATTTTTAGATTTACATCTCTCTATTTATGACAATATTATACATACCAAAATTTATGACAAGAGGGATGATTTTATTTTTAGTATTGTAAATTTTCCCCATTTGGATGGGGATGTTCCTCAGGCTACATCTTATGGGGTATATATTTCTCAATTAATTCGGTTTGCCAGAGCGTGTAGTCATGTCAAGCATTTCAATGAACGTAATCAATATATTACAGTTAAACTTCTTCAGCAAGGCCACTGGCGCCAGACCAGAAAGAAAATGCCTCTGTACATGTTATACCCTGCCCCTAGGTATTCTATAAGAACCATGGTCATGAAGGGAAAAATATACTAACCCGTTTCAATCGCGCATTTCATACCTAAAACACGCAGTTCCGTAAATTAGTACTATATGGATATCAAACAAGTGGTAATTTATCTTCCATTGTGTACCGGTCACATTTCTTCAATACATTTTATCTTAGAAAAACAACGCGTAGTTTATAGTTATTTCAACGTTACACAAAAAACTTGCTTGAACCTCCCTGGTGAAGTACCGTTCTAGATTACAAAACCATTCTGATTGGCTAATGTGAATGTATGTCAATCGTCATTTTACTACACGTGTCCGCTAAAATGTGAAAAGATAATCTCAGCAATATGGAATATTGAGACAATGTGACTGGTGCACGATGGAAGATAAATTATCGCTTGTTCAATATACTAGATACCCATTCACCGAACTGTGCGTTTAAGTTGAGAAATTTACGATTGAAATGGGTTAGTATATTTTTCCGTTCATGACCATGGTTCTTATAGAATACCTAGGGGTAAGGTATAACATGTACAGAGGCATTTTCTCTCTGTTCTGGTGCCAGTGAGCAAGGCTACCGTTATTACAAATTGCGTAAATATTTTGCTAAATGTTACTATCGTAATTCTGTTTTATTTTAAAATTTCCAATTTTTTTAAGGGGCACTTCTGCGAAAGGTATTTCTAAACCAGTTTTTAGGGGGATTGGTTTAAAAACTTCGTAGATCTTGGTCTGGTAATTTCCAAAGATTTGAAAATTTTTAAAAAAAGTTTTTTTTAAAAAGGGAGGTTACGCCCCAAATGTTTTGAACATCCCGCATGTTTAGTGTTAAACCCCTTTATGTTGGACACATACGTTTCCCCTCTTTGATTTGTCTGCGGAAGTTGGGGAGGACTCTATATAGACGTTTTAAAAACCACCAGGACAAACTTTTTTGAATCTTCTTCTGGCCTGTTTCGTGGGGCACAAGGGTGTTTCTCTTTTTTCTTTTTCTTCTGAAAAGGTTTGGTACATACTTTTTTGGTTGTAAAGGTTTGCTTTTTTTTTATATTTTTATCACACTTTTTTTGTGTTTTACAGCCATGCTTTTTTTTTCCCCTTTACGTTGTTAGGAGTCACCTGGGGGGGTTTACTTTATTTACAAGTCCCGGTTTTTGGAAAACGGGGGGGGTAAGATATTTTGGGTGCGACCTAAACCCGGTTTAAGCTCCCCAGTGGTTTTTTTGCCACTGACCGTTCCAAGACGGTCCCCCATGTGTTCCTTTGTTTGTTCGTTTTGCCCTAATGTTTTGGGCTTTTCTTGCGCGCGTGTATTGTAAGTGTTTTGTTTTTTGTGGGTGCGCGTTGGTGCGGGGTTTCTTTTTTGGTACGGGGCATTCCTGTTTGATATTGTCTTTGTTTTTACACAATGTTCACGGCTTTACTTTTTTAAAATACCAAAAACAGTGGAAATGAGTATATTTTGGCGTTTATCTTTTTTTTAAGAGAAAAATTGAAAAAAAAATGTATTTGTTTTAAAAAAAAATGCCATTTTTGCCAGTGTTTCCTTCTAAAATAAATGAATGCATGGATTTCCGGAAAACGACACATACCCGAACTACGTTTTTGTTTTTCTACTACGTTTACGTTTTGACGTTGGAAAAAATTTGGGAAAAAAGCAACGAAAAACCTGTTAAATAAATGAAACTTCGAAGTTACTAAAAACATTAGTTAAACTCTTCTTTTGACAGGTAACGAGATAAATATAAACTCACATGGGGCATTGCAAAATATACGACGCTTTTACAAAATGCCAACATTTTGTCGTTGTAGAAAAAGTAATTTTTGTGCGAAGTCAATCTAACCCCTTTTGACCTTTTAACCCCTTGGTCCGAACCGCCCAATCCCCGGCCCAAATTTTAAAAACCCACATTTTTTAAACCAATTAAAATTTTTTAAATTTTAAAATTTAAATACATATGATAAAATGAGTTACAGAATAAAAAAAATTTTTTTGAAAGAAAAAATTTACTGAAATAAAACCCCCATTTTTTTAAACAAAAAATGGGAGAAAAATGATAAAAGCTCCCTTTCATTTTGGAAAGATAAATCAAAGTTTGTTAAAAGACGGGGGGTAATTTAGATATTCACAAAGCAAGTTCCCTTTATTACCTAAGAAAGGTTAAACACTTCCGGGATAAAATTTTTGTGGGCGGGAAACCCCCAGATAATGGACCCCGTAAATGAACTGTGCGTATTAGGGCCCATGATTTTGCATACAGTGATAAAAAAAGGGGTACAGTGATAAGCAAATGCTTTCCCAATTAAATAAAACTAAACAAAAATTTTTGGAGAAAAGATGCAAAACTTTTAATTGTAAACCCCTAAAAAAAAACGAAATACACACGGGTCTGGGACAAAAACAAAAGTCAAAAACGGGAAAAAGGGGGTGAGTATCCCCCCGGGAATAAAGGACGATGAATTACAAAAGAATTACACAAACCAATTAAAAAAAAATTTTAAGAACAAAGAGTGATAGAAAATGATATTATGATACGGGGTCAGCTGATTTAGCACATGAAAGCTTTTTAAAAATATAATAAAGGGAGAAAAGTACTTGTTAACCGTTATTGATTTTTTTAAATAAAAATGCGGGGTTATTCCATTAAAGAAAAAAACTGGAGAATCTTTACTGAACTTTTGAAAAAATAATTTAGAAGGAGTTTCCCAGAAAAATTTTGGGTAATGAAGGAAAAGAATTTTTATAATAAAAATTTTAAATCATTTTGAATAAAAAAAAAATTAATATGTATCATACATTTAATGAAAAAAAGGGCTGTGAAATAAAAAGATTTAATAGAAGTTTAAAAAAAATAAGGGGAAATTTTTTTACAGCAAATAATACTTATACTTATTTAGAAAATTTGCGGGATATGGTCATAAAAATAACAAAAAAAAACATTTGTATAAAAATGACCCAACCGAACCCAGTAAAAACTTAAAAAAGGAAAGTTTTTTTTAAATTTTAGGTGTTTAAAGATATCAAAGGAAAAGCAAATTTTAAAATTGGTGACGGTTCTTTTAAGCAAACAAAAAAGACTTTTTTAAAAAGGGATAACACCAAAATGGACGGGGAAATTTTTTTTTATAAAATTAAAATACAAACCCCAAACAACCATTAAAATTTAAATGAGAAAAAATTAAAGGTTCATTTATGAACAAGAACTTTTACCTCTAACAAAAATTTTTAAATAGAAAAAGTTATTAGACAAACTATAAAAAAAAACAAGCTTTAGTAAAAGGAAAGGTTTATAGTAAAAAATTTTTAATTTTGGGGTACCATTTGCGATCTTGAAAAAATTTAATTTAGAAAAAAAAAGTTTAATTATTAAAAAAATTTAAAACTAATTTCAATAATAAGGAATAGAAACAATAGATCAAAAAATTATTCAAAACAAACTACTGCGCTTACAGAAAAAGTTTTAAATTTTGGGGGGAGAGAAAGTACTGGGTTAAAAATTAAGCAGGTATTTTTGGTTGTTCCTCATTAGTACTTGTTCCGCTTCCTATATTTGTAGCAGTTGCTGGCTTTTCCATCAGAATTACCTATTTAAAACAGATAAAACTTGACGACAAGAAATTTTTTTTAAAATCAATCATCATAAAATAAAAAAAACTTATAACAAAAGCACGATTTGGAAAAGTAAAAAAAGAAGACCCAAATAAAGTTATTCGGGATATTTTTACATATTTTGAAATGCGAAAAAAAAAAAATTTATTCAACCCCCTCTTAAAGCACATAAAGGGAAATTTTTAAACTTAACGGATATAAAAGTAAAAAAGAGAAATTTTATTAATTTTAAAATTAAAGTTTTTCTATAAGTATTTTTAAAAGAGAAAATTATATCAGTTAAAGGTAATATTGCATCGGAAAAAAATACGTTTTTAGTATTTTAAAAAGAATAAATCCTTTTTTAATATAATTCCAGAACCAATTTCACAAATGGCAAAATTTATGGTCCACGTGCAACCGAAGGTTCCAGCTTCGAAATTTTTAAATTCAATAACCTTTTGAACTTGCTGCTAAAGAACCTTCCAAATATTTATTTCCTTTCAGTTCAACTTTAAACAGCAAAAAAAATGTTTTTCTGTAAACATTTGATGGTGTTTTTGTCCTTGAACTTTGTTATTTAACTAAAAGTAAGTTTTTAAAAAACAACATCACACAACGTGTTATAATGCCCCCGAGGGGCAGTATACAATCTTTTTTAATGTATTTTAAAAAACCATATGGAAAAACCCAAATTGATAGATTTGTTTATGTTAAAACCGCCCAAAATTTTATTTTTTAAAAGACTTCAAAAAAAAACAGAAGGGAAAGAAAACAAATTGGTTTAGATTTTAGAAAAACACACAAATTACACGAAGAATGGTAAAAAATGTTTCAAAAAGGTTTTTAAAAATTTTAAAGTTGATAACAATTTAGAAAAAAGATTTTAAAAAATCTTTTCAAAAGATTAATAATTAAACAAATTTTCAAACAATAAAATTTTCTTTGGGGCGTTTTTAAAGATTTTTTTCTATAAGTATTTATAATAGGGTTAATAAAAGGTAGATAGAAATTATGAAAAAATTATCTAGCTTTTTTAGGAAAAATAATGAATCCAGAAAAAAATTCATAAAGAAGTTTTAAAAAAAAATTTTGTTTTTTAAAATCAAACTTGATCAAATAGTTAGCGATGATAAAAAATCATGCCTTGAAAATTACAAAAGTTATAGCCCTTTACTTTTTAAAAAAAAAATTTTTTTAAGGGGGCTGGGGTTGTCTTTTAATAAAGAAAAAATGAAAAAGTTTATTGATTGCCCCAGACCAAAAATTATCAAAAACAACCAAAAAAATTTATTGAAAAGACTGTATATAATAGAAAAAATTTTTAAAGAAGCAATTACAAAGCATCTAAAGAATTTTTTTTATTAATGCTGGGTTAAAAAAAAATTGTTGTAAAGGAAAAACCGGGGTAAAATGGGAATATCAAAATTTTAATAAAAAGTAAAAATTTAAATATTTTTTTTTTCTTAAAGATAATTTAAAACTTTATTTTTTATTTTTTTTTTAATTATTTTTTTAAATTAATTTTTTAAAAACCTTTTTTTGCTTAAGATTTTTTTCTAAATATAATATATAGAGGAAATCGAGGATCTACAAAACAATATATAAAAATTTTCAAATTAAAAACATATGACAAGACCCCAAGAATAATTATATTAACTATAAACGACTCTTATGAAATTTAAACTGAACTTAAAATTTTAAAAAAGGTAAAAAAAAAAAATGTTTTTTTTAAAAAATAATTTTTTTGGCAAAATGGATAAAATGATAAAATATATAAACAGCTTTTTTTAAATAAAAGGGGCTTTAGAAATTATTAACAAAACAAAAAAAAAAAACTTTACATCAAGTTTTTGATGAAATAAAATAGAATTGGTAATTGGTTTCTGAAGGAAGTGGCTGGAGAATAGAGTCAGTTGTGCTCATTATATAAATAGATATAAGATAGTCCTTGGCTGTTTTCGGGTTTTTTAGAATTACCAAAACCATTACAAATTCATGAAAGATTAATAAATATAAAGAATGATGATAATAAATGTTTGATGGTGTCATTAGTTTTCAAATTTCCTGAACAAAACATTCAAAAAGGTTTCAAATTTAAAAAAATATAAACGATCTTGATTTACGGGAATTTAAAATTTTCCTTTTTACATTAAATCAAATACCAAAATAGAAGTTTTAAAGAAAATCATTTAATAATTTGGATATGAAGAAAATAGTATTTATCCATTGTACATATCAAAATATCAATACGAAGAACCTGTGAATTTTGGGGTAATTACTAATGATAAAATAAATATAAAATAAATGTAAAATAACTGTGATGACGTAACCCCTCAAAACTGTAGTCCAACATTATGTTGGTAAAAAAACTTTAATAGTTAAATAAACAAAAAAAAAAATAAAAACAAAAAACATTTTTGTAGATCTTCCCTGCAAACTTTCCCAAAAAAGAATTTAAAGAACATATTCCAAATTGTTTAGCTATTAATGGTCCCCAAGGTGTAAAAATGCCAAAAAAGGGAAGTAAAGTAAAATTTTAAAAAAATTATAAAAAGGTTAGCAGTACCTTTTGTAATTTATGGATTTTGAATCATAAAAAAAAAAGTTTTAACTGTTTTACCAAAACGAATTTTCATTTACTGACCATATCAAAATCATATAGTTTGGGTTACGGCTATAAAGTTGTTTTTTGTTATACGATAAAATACAAAAACCAAACCCCGATTTAAGAGGCCAAAATGCATTTTTAAAAATTTTTTATTAAAAAAAATGTTGAGGAATATGAAATTGTAAAGAAAATTTAAAAAAACTTTTAAAAAGTTTGAAAAAGCTAAAAAAGATGAAAGGAATTTAAAAAACAAAAGTTTTGCATATCGTGAAAAAGAAAAATAAAAGGTGAAGTGCCAGTCGTGATCATTGTCATATAACAGGAAAATTAGGGGAAAGTGCCACTCAGAATGTAATTTTAAATTTTAAACTGACACAAAAAAATTCCCTTTTATTTTTCAAAAATTTAAGAGGTTATGGGCATTTTTTATGCAACAAATAGGGAAATTTAAAAAAGAAATTAAGTTTTTCCCTAACAAAAAGGAAAGATATATGGCTTTTATGTTTTCGACTTGGTCTTTATTGATTCATTCCTTTTTATGCTCAATCAGGAACCTAGAAAAAAATTTCCAAAATTTAAATTTTTTAAATCTCAAGAATTTAAATAAAAAAATAAAATTATTAAAAAAAAAAGGTGTTTTCCTATGATTACATGGATCATTTAAAAAAAAATTTTCAAAGAAACAAAATTCCCTTCTAAAAAAGGGTTTTTTTAAATTTTTTAAATGAAACTAAATTTCTGAAAAGAATAGAACAGCAAAAAATGTTTGGAAAAAATTTTTAAAATTAAAACAAGGGGAGAATATCATAAACTATATTTAAAAATGACGTTTTCTTTAGCTGTGTATTCGAAAATTTTAGAAAACTATGTTTAAGTACTAAAAATTTTGACCCTTGCATTTTTTTGTGTCTGGTTTACTGGGATACAATTTTAAAAATGAGGGAATTAAGTTAGATTTAAAACTGATTTTAAAATGTATTTTTTTATTAAAAAGGGGACGAGAGGAGGAATAATTATATTTAAAAACGATACAGAAAAGCAAAAAAATAAATATATGAAGGATTATAATTCAAAAGAAAAAGAAAATACATTATGTACCTCGACGCCAATAACCTTTAGGGTTGGGCTATGTGCAACCTTTGCCCTCTGGAAATTTTAATTTTAATCCGAAAAAAAATTTTAAGAAATTAATTGAAAAAGGTAAAAACTAACTTTATAGTTGAATGTGATCTTGAAATCCAAAAAAATTTACATAAAACCCACAATGATACCTTTAGCTCCTAAAAATAAATAAAAATTCAAGGGGTTTTCTGATTATAGTAAAAATTTTAAAAACAAATTTGAAATAAAAAAAAGTAATGAAAAAAAATTTAGTTCCAACTTTAATGAAAAAAAAAAATTATGTAGTTCTTAAAAAAAATCTTGAATTTTAAATACACAATTGGGGTTAAAAGAACAAAAATACATAAAATTTTTAACTTTTGACGAAAGCCCTTGGTTAAAAAATTTAATTTTTTTAATACTCAAAAAAGATCTAAAGCAAAAAATTCATTTGAAAAGGTTTTTTTTAAGTTAATGAAAAATTCTGTATTCGAAAGACATGGAGAATTTACGCAAGAGGTTTAAATTTTTTAAATTTAATTCATGAAAAAACCTTTTTTTAAAATATATAAAACCTTCTTTTGTTAGTTAAACGATGTTTAACAAGAATTTTTTTGGTTTTCCCTAAATAAAAAAAATTTTGTTATTAAACAGCCCTTTGTTTTTTGGAATGTGCATTTTAGATTTATCAAAATTTAATGTAGATTTTCATTATAATTACATTAAGGAAAAGTACGAGGTAATTGTAAATTATTATTCACTGACACTGATTCATTATTTTATGAAAAAAAACCCAAAAGATGCATTGAGGATTTTAAAAGGGCAAAGATTTATTGAAAATATGTTTATGATGAATTAAAAATTTTTTCACAATAAAAAAAAGAATTGGAAAATTTAAGATGAAGCTCCCGGCTTCCCATTGTTAAATTTTGTGGGTTTAAGAAGTAAAATGTATTCTTTTTATTAGAAAACAAATTTTTTAATATTAAAAAAATGAAAAGGAATTAAAAAACTTTTTGTTAAGAAAACAATATTTCAAAAAAATTTTCAAAGATACTTGTTTAATTAAAACCCAACAAATCACACCTTTAAATTTAATTCGTTCTGATAAGCATAATTTTCCCATTTATGTTATAAATAAAACATCTTTACATTTTTGACGAAAAAGTTTAATTCTTGAAATGGTATTGAACATTGTTTACTCTTAAATTATAGAACCATAAATTTTTTAACTGAATTTCGTAATTTTAAAAAATTTTAATAAAAAACATACCCAATTTTAAATTTCTTTTTCAAATTAATAAAAATAGATTCATTTTTCTATTTTTTTTACATGAAACTTTGAAAATTACACTTTCTTTATTTTTTATTATAATTTAGCTTCCCTTTATCTAATTTAATTCATCAACAAGAAAATTAAAAATGCAATTAAAATTAATTGTTACATTATTACCTTTTTGAACTAAAACCGGACTACATTTACTTTTCATTGAAATAATCCACCATCATTCTTTGGTTTTAATTTTTAAAAACAAGGAGGGTTTTTTTATTTAAAATTGCCTTTCAAAATTTTTTTTTCTATTTTTTTTACTTTTTCATTTTATTATTGAAAATTTCCCCTTTTATTAAATTTCCCGTTAAATTTTTAGTTTAAAAAAATGTCCCCTTTTTTTTAAAATTAAATTTTTAATAGTTTTTTCATTTTTTCTTTGTTTTTGAATTTTTTTGTTTTTTAAAACAAAAAAACATCAACGGGACTTTTCTTGTAACATTTTTTGAAAAATAAACAATAATACCAAAAAGCAACTTGTTTTGTCCCCTTTATATTGAACATTGTTGTATTTACTTTGGTATAACTTTTTCTTCTTTTGGTGGGGGAAGTCCAAAAAGGGTCAAAGTATATATTATTTAAGAACAAACCCCAAAGTGTTCCAGGCCAATAAGTGTCCAAATTTTTTTAAATTTCCCCACTCGCTTTTTTTTTTTTAATTTTTTAAAAAATTATTTTTTCAAATACACCCCTAAAATTTTTTATTTTTAAAATTTTTTTTACCCCTTGTTCATTTTAAGTTAGAAATAGGTTTTTTATAAATTTTTTTTTTTTTTACTAAGGAATTCTCTGTAAGGTCTCCCCTTTAATCAATCTGTAGTCCTTCCACTTACAAAATTAATCAAAAGGTATTCCTGACTAGCACCAAAATACCCAAAAAACACCGTCTTTTTTTGTTTTGTGTTAATTTAATCACTCCCGATCCTATTTTGCTTTCTTTGATTTGGTGTAAAAAATGGTGATATATATTTTTCTTATCATTGCTACTGAAATCTACCATTTCCCGTTTTTACAACCCAGTATGGCAGCCCGATAAACACCAATGCCTAGAGGGGGTAAAATTTTTTGGGGCTATTTTTGCTGCCCTTGGAAGAATTGTTTTTCCTAACAAAAAAAAGCCAAAGCTCCCAAAAATCCACCATTTTTGGAACCTTTACTGGGCATTGTTTCTTTGAAAATTTTAATTTCTAATCCCCTTTTTATTTGCAACAAACTTTTTTAATTTGATAATTTGTTTTTTGTTAAAAGTTTAAAAAAGGGGGTTTCCCCGTAATTTTCAGTTTTAATCTAAAATATGTGGGGAAATTTTTTGTTGTAGGTCGGGCTAAATTTTTCATTTTCCATCTGTAAAGGGTTTAATTTTTATTCAATATAATTTGATGTCATTATATATAAATTATATTTATTTTTTTTAAACAATAAAGTTCTTTTCCAAAAGTATTTATTTCAAATGTTTTCTCATCAGTACAATTCATAAACACGAATATTGGTGCTGGGGGAATATTTTAATTTTGGTTAAGTAATGTTTTAGGGTCATCGTAGTTACTTCCTTTTTATATTCCAGTTAAAATGATAAAAACCCAAAAAATTTTTATAAAAAAATTATCTATTTTAAAACTTCCAGTATTTTGTTTTTTGTTTTTAATAATAATTTAAATTTCTCACTATATTCTTGAAAAACTGTGATTCTGTTTTGGGTAAAAAACCCATTACCAAATTAAGACGACAGGACTCAAAGTGCAATTTTCATTTCTGCATTAATTTAAATGTTTTTAATAAATGCGGGGTTTTGTTGTTGTGAATTACTTTTGAGGTCGTTTTAAATAAACAAATACATGTTGTTTTTGTTACACCCGCTGTTATTCTAAAGTTAATTTTTTTTGTTGTGTATCACTTGATTGCATCCATTTCCCAAGGTAAACATCTTGCTTTTTTAAATCTTTCAGTATAATTAGATCAAACCCAAATTCATGAAAATTAAAAAGTGGAAAACCCTAAATTAATTTAAGTTAAAAATTTTCCACAGCACAGTAGCTTTGGGGTTAAAAAAATTTAAATTTATCATCATCGTCAACTGTAGTGTTTTTGAATTTGACTTGGGGGTAAAATATTAGTTTTTAAAAACCCGAAAAATGAAAAATTTTTAATGGAATCTTAGCATTTTCCCCCTTTTATTATCTTGGTTTTAAAGCTTTAATACGAAAACCCCTATTAATCCGCTTGGCATTCCTACTTTCAGAACACATATATCTAATAAAAAAACCCCTTTTTTTCCGTTTATTTTTCATATCCCAGATAGTTCAACCAAATCTTTACATTTATTTCTTTGTATAAATTTTTCAATATAAAAAATTTTTTTTCCCTTTTTTTAACCCACTAAATGATCAATTAATGAAGCTGCATTATTTTAAAAAAGCAATTTGATTTCTCTCCACCCCGCCCATAATTATTAACCCTTTGCAAATTTATTTTCTTTTAAAATTTCTTCAAAATAAGCATTAAACCAACAAAATTTTTGAACTTCTATCATTTAAATTTTAAAGTGTACCCGTTTTTTTTTTTTGTTTAACTTATTTCCCCGGGGCAGATTTAAAGCTGTATCTAATTGAATAGGGGTTAATTTATATCTTTTTGCATTTTTCTTTTGTTTTTAAACATGTATATTTATTTTTTTTTATTTTTTATTCTAGTTTTTTTTAGTTTTATTTTTTTTTTTTTTAAAATTAAACTGTTAATCGTTTTTTTTTTGAGCTGAAGTTCCAGCACGAGCTAAAATCCCAGATCCTGACAATATTTTATTTTTTTCTCATAGAATACCTCCTCATTATCATTTTTTTTTTTCTTTTCTTGTAATTCCTTGGGAAATTTAAAATTAAAAACGTGAGCAGGGTTTTTTTTTAAGTTTTTTTTAAAAATTTTTGCTGCAGTTAAATTTCCAAAATTCTGTTCCAACCTTTTTTTTTTCCCTTTCAAGTGCTCTTTTTTTGCTGTTTCCAAAAATTTTTTTTGCTGTGCAATTGAAGATGCAACTCCGCTTGAAAGCAATTTCTTAAGTGTCAAAGATACCTGTTCCGTGTATGATTTTTTCTCCTGTGTGAGCATCAACATAAATAAATATTCCCTTTTTTTTTTCATAACTTTCTTGTACATTATATAAAACTAAAAATTTTTTAAAAAATTTTTAAAAATAAAATTTTTAAAAATTTTTTTTTAAAATTAGTGTAAAACTTGTTTCAACCTCATTAAAATTAATTTTTTACCAAATAATCTGTAAAAAATATTCAATTGAATTTATAATATATTTTTAAAAATTTAGAAATCAACTCTTTTTGGTTTTTTTTTTGTAATGGGAAAATTTTTTAAATCTGCGTACTTAAAGCAAAAATAATATCCGAAATTACCCTCAACAAGTGAATTATCAATAAAACCAATGAATGTAAATTGTATCCCAGAGTTAGTTATATTTGGTGTTTTAGTTCCCCATTCAGTTTTGTCTAATTTTTTTTTTTCTCAAATCCAAGCAATGTAGAAAATTTTTAATTTCCAAAACCAACATAAAATTACGTAATTAAATCAAAATTTTTTAAAAAATACTTAAAACAAAAATTTCCAAATTTTTGGAGCAATTTTGATTTTCAAATTCAAATCACCATTATTTTTTAATGTTTCCCAAAAAAAATTATTAATATCTGGTAACTGTAAGAACCATTTGTAAATATGAATCTTTCCCTTCTTTTCCATTATGAAACGAAATTTTTTTTATTTTCATATCACACTAAAATTTTGCCCAAAAGTAGGTCATAGTGTTAATACTATCCAAACCAACAACAAAGTTTATTTTTTTTCTAAAATTAAAGAACGACTAAATCGATTGTAAAATCATCGGTTTTTTTTTTTTTTATCTTTAAAATGTTTTTAGAACTTTTAAAACTATTTTTTGTTTCCATTTTTTTAATTATCAAACATATCTTTTTATTAAAATCTAAATTCAAGAAAAATAATTTTTATATAAATTTCATGTTGTTTGGTAAAAGAGAATTCATTTTTAATAGTTCTCAATTATTCTAATACCTTCATTTTTTTGTTTTTCATTTTTATTTCCAGCATTAATTGAACCAAAATTAACCCCAAATCATTAACCAATTCCTTTTTTATTACATGGGCAAAATCTAACCTTGTCCCCCTAATTACTTTTTTAAAAATTTTTTAGATCTTTATTTAAGGTAATCCTGACTTTTCTGTTAATTCTTTAAATATTTTTATTGAATGAATTTTAATGTTTTCTTTTGTTATATCTTTTATTAATCAAATCAATTTTAAAACATCATTACTTTAGTGTTAAATTCTTCTTTTCCGTTATTCTATCCTTAGCAATTTAATTTTTTTTTGACCATAAAATTATTTAAGTTAATAATTTAAAATTTCCATATTGTCCTTTGGTGAAACTTTATTTGGGGTTTATGTTTTAATTTCCCTTTTCCCCCAAAATATGGGGCTAAATTTAAAAAATTTTTCAACCCTTTTTTTTTACTTTTACCCGTTCGTTTTGTTTTTGTTTTAATTTTTTTTTGTTTTTTCTCGTTTTTTTGGATCTTTTGATCTTGATTTGGTAGTATCAGACCCTTTAGGTTACAAAATTCGTATAAAAAATTAAATTTGTATTTTGGACTTGTCTTCATAAATTTTTTTTAGGATTAGATTTATCTCAGTAAAAAAAGTCAACATTCAGACGGTTTGGAATATCCCTATTTTTTTAAAAAATCAGTTTCCAAAACCCGCTTCAAATCTTTTCATTATTTTTTCCCCCATTTTTTAAATTTCCCTACAGGTCTTCATCTTAGGGGACCTGTAAATTTGGGTTTTTTCTTGGGGAAAAGCTGTGTACACCCGGTATGTTTTATTCTTTCATTTCATCCCTAATAAACCCAAATTGTTGTTTTATTCCAGGTAATGCTTTTAACTGACTTGAAATTGTTCTTTTTGCTTTCTATTTTTTCAGTAAGGTTTATAAAAATTTTAGTAACATATCCCGATTTGTACTTTTTTTTTTTTTTCTCTCATTATTTCTTTCTAAGATTTTTCATCTTTTGCCCCAAAATTTTTTTTTTATTATCATTTCATTAAGTTTTGATTTCTTTATATAATAATGTAAATAATTAAAATAAAATAAAAAAATGTAAGAAATGTAAGATATTTAAAATAATGATATTAAAAAAAATGGAAATTCCAATTATATACAAAAAAATGATAAATCCAATAACTTTAAACAATTTTTCCTTTTTTGCCCGATTTATGTTTTTTGATGTTAATATGTGGGTCGTCAGGATTGGAAAAAACAAATCAAAAGCATATACTTCGAAAAAAACCCCATTTTATATAAATTATACTTAAGCTAAAAACCCAGAACAATCTAAAATAAGATTTAAATTTAACAACTTAAACCAAATTGCAAAAAAAATTTAAAATTAGATCCCAAAAAATCTTGAATATTCCTTATCCGACCAAATTTAACCTTGTGAGAACTTGAATAAAAAAAAAAAAAGTATAAAATTTGAGTTTTGTATGTGAAAAAAAAAAGGTTCAAAATGAAATAAAAAAAACTTTATTCAAGGACGCCACAAAAACTGTTGTGTTATTTATTTTTGTCGTCTTACTATAAAAAACCAAAGGGTATTCGGGTTAAACTGTTCCTTATATTTTATTTGAAATCCCGGGTAAAAAGGAAATAATAGGATCTGTGATGAAAAAATTAAAATCGTGATACTTTTTCTAATGCAACAAAAAAAAAATATTTCTTATATATTGCAAACCAAAGGGAAATTTTTAAGAAAAAAATTTTGGGAATATAATAATTATAAAGGGGGTTTTTAATGAGTAAAACAAATAAGTGAAGAATTTTAAGTAAAGTTAAATTTGTATTTATTTAAGTGTTAGCTACTAAAAAACAATACAAAAAGCTTAGAAAGGACATGGAATCATATCTTTACAGAAATAAGGAACTTGATAACCAAAGAAAAAGCATTGATATGGGGGGGAAAAAATAATCAACCTAGGAAATCCAGATAAATCCACCGATGAGTTTCAAAACGATTTATGTTTAAAAAATTCAAAGTGTATTTAAGACTAAATCTTTAAAACATCAAATCTATAAAACAACATTTAAAAAAAAGTAAAAGAAAAAAAGAATTAACAAAAGATTTTAAAAAGAAATTTATTTTTAATTAATCAATTTCAAGGTAAAATTGAAGAAGAAAAAAAGCTATGGTTGATTCATTAAAGAACTTGAAGAAACTGATTTGACAGTGACAACATAAAAAAAGTTTTTGGGTTTAATTTAAACATTTATTCCCCAAATTTTAAGAATTTTAAAAAAAGTATATTAAACAGAAGAACTAAAAGACAAAATTATTGAAGCTGAGAAAAAGTTTCAAAAAAAGTATCATTTTGAAACAGAACAGAAATAAATAACAAAAACGAAAATGAAAATAAGCATAAAAATTTATTAAATTATTTTCAAATAAACTTGCAGAAAAAAATCTGATTTGGAAAAAACAGCTTCACAAAGAGGTGATACTGCACAGCTTAAAAACCTTAAAAAGAAATTAATTCAAAAAAGATGACTTTACAAAACAAATTCGAAATTGGATTATATTGTTGACAACCCTCATAATTTAAATATGCGACTTAAGTAATATTACAAAAAAATTTTCAAATGAATTTAAAAATTTTAAAGCAAAGTTTAAGAAAAATAAAAAAATGGGCTTTTTTTGTTGAAAAATCAGTTTAAAAAAGGAGGTTAATTACTGCTAATACGAAGCAATTAACATAATTAATAATCACTAGAAAAATTTTAGAAAACAACTTGTAAACATGATTTAAAAATTTGATGCACTCACAAATAAAGTACGAAGATTAAGTAAACTTAAAGGTTTTTTACAAAAAGATATTAATGAATTTAAAGATACATTAAAGATAAATTTAATGATAAAAAAAAAAAAATAAAAAATGATTTTTGGACTCTGAGTTGAAATAACTAAACAAGGAAACAACACTGCTAATATCAAGTAATTCTGGGGGGAATATAAAAGCAAAAACCGCTAATGTCGGGGAAATTACCACAATACCCCAAAAATTTCAAAATTAAAAAATGTTTTCTTTAAAAAAAGAAACACACTTTGCTAGAACAAAGAAACTGTTGCAATCTATCGCTTCTGAATTTCCACAAAAAAACGACTTATCATTTACTGAAATAATTCTTCAACTTAAAAAAAAAAACAGGAAAAAAGAAGAAAGGTAAGGAAGTCATGAAATTTTCCTTTTTAATACTAAAATAACACCTTTTGATTATTTTAAAAAAAAAAAAGTATTTTAACGTCGTGGGGCCCGGATATATTCAACATATGAAAAAATGACCGGGGAACTATTTTAAAAGCATTTAAATTTAAACCTGGAATATTGAGATTATGAAGTTTTATAAACACAAACCAAGAATATAAAATTTTTTGCACAAGATGTGGTTTTGAGGGGTGGTTTAAGTTAAAAAAACGGATGATATAATAGAATTAAGATTTTATTAACGGGGGGCCCGGCCCAGGGGGAAACCCAAAAAAAAAAGTTAAAAAAACCCAAAATCCATTTTATATTTAAAAGTGGAATGTGAATATCATACAATCTTGGTATATATAAGATTTGATAAAGTAAAAAAAACAGCTGGGTTTTGAACAACAGTTTTAAAATCTATGTATAAGAAAAAAATAAAAAATTTTCTAAAACAAAAGGGCAGTGATTGTATCTCCCCATACGATTCGGCATCTCAGAAGTAACATTTTTCCTTTTTGGGGGTAGACTCAAATTTTATATTCGGATGAACCAAAAAGGGCAGGATTGATATAATCCTGGGGTTTTAATAAATAACATACAATATCAAGACAAAACAAAAACATTTTGTGGTTTTTATTGTTTATTTTTTTATTAAAATTTACAAAAAAGGTAAAACATTTATGATTTATTTTATAAAACCTGAGAGTAAAAAAAGTAAACTAATAAATATTCAATTCAATGCTATGGATACTCAACGGTTTTATAATTTCAGTTTTTTGTACTTAAACTTGTAATATTTGTTTTTTAAATTTTAAAAAAAAGCTAAAGCCGTGTTTTGTAATTTATTTTAACCCCGACCCAGGTAGAATTTATTACGTGCCACCCACCCGGGGGGAACCCTTTTCTTTCCCAAGAGACCTCATTGGGAGGCTCACCCAAAAAGCTGGTTTTTCCTAAATCATCAAACCTGCCCGGTTTGCAGCCCGAATCACCTTTAAACCCCCTTGTTTTTTTGCCTCCCGAAACCTTCGAAACTAGAGACAAGAACGAAATAAGGCAATCATGTATTACAACATTTACGAAAATTCTTTATTTCCAAACCTTCAATGTCTAACAGCAGCTGAAAAAGTTAACGACAAGGCGATCCATACACAAAACCCTACGCAAGCTACCTTTTAAAAAACAAGGGAAACGTCAATTTACTTTCCCGGGAAATAGCAAACAAACTCGTCTCAATGATATAAAAGTTGAAACCGGTTAATTATGTAATTCTTTTTTTTAAAAAATGTTATGGTTTTGAAATTATCTAATTTTATTTTATGTGTTAAATTTATTCAATTACTTTTTTTTTTAAAAAAAACAACCCAAAGTAATTTTATTCTTCCAAAATTAATTAAAAAAAATTTGAAGAATTTTAATTATCAAAGGGGGATTTATTTTTTTTTAATAAAAAAAGGGTAGATTTGTAAATAACCACCTTTTTTTATTTGTTATATTTAGCATTTGGGTTTCCCCGGGCTGTGTTATTTTTTGTTGTTAATTTTGCATTTGGTTCCCCCGGTCTGTTTATTTTTTAGTTTTGAAATTTTCTTGTTTCTGGGTAAATTTTTAATGTATTTATTTGGGATTGTGTACATTTTGTGTCATTTCAATGTCTTTAACAGTTTTTTTATCTAGAAAGGGTTACAAAACAAGGAATAAAAAGTTTTTTAAACAGAAAATAAATGTGGCTAAATTCAAACCCATTATTTTTACTTTGATTTAATTTGGGCCCAAAATTATTCTACTTTTTTTATCTCGGTGTAGTGTTTAAGTTTTTAAGTGGAAACTATTTTTAAATAAAAACATTTGTTTTCTTCATTTTAAATATCAAAAAAAAATCATCTTTAGTTTAAAAAAAGGTTTTTTTGGGTTTAAAACTGTGGATTTTAAATTGCCGGCTTTTTTCGGTTTTGGACAAGGGGTTTTAAAAAAAATGGGGGTTAGATTGACTTCGCACAAACAATTACTTTACTACTGTCGTTACAAATTTTCTCCCAGAATAATATCAATAGTACTCCTATTCAATGAAGTATTTTCTGCAATATTTATGAAGATTAAAACTATAATTATCATTGAATAGTTACTATATAAGAACATCGACTGAATTTTGCAAATACAAAATATTCCGTCTATTACAGGATTGGAAATAGGTGTTTGCTTCCGGGGAATAAAACCAGAAGACATTTAGAATGTCATTGTTTCCAAGAAGTGAAAGTAGTCTCAAAATACAACAAAGTTACCTGTCAATAACAAGAATGTGTTCAAAGCTTAAATATTGTAAAAGATAACGTAACTCATTTTTATCATGTTTGTAAGTATCTATATTAGATCTGTAGCGAGAAATATGCACGACTTCTGCAGCGGAAATATAGTGTCACTTTGGGTGGGTAATATTACGCTGTAAAAAAGCGAGTGCATATTTCTCGTTGCAAAAGCTAAACACACGCATCTACACTTACGATTATTGTATGAATGATATATGAAGTTGTTCTTTAGACTGAATAAATATGAAAATAACGTCGTTAATGAACACTTGAACGTGACAATACACATGAAAATGACGTCGCAAACCCGAAATTAAATTTGAACGTCGATGTTGAAAAATATTAGCATTTACTTAACGGTATTCAAAAATGAGTATATAGTATTAAAACGGAAAGGTGTTTTCTTGACCATCTTAGAATAAAATAGCACCAATGCTGTAGGACAATCTGACCGTTCGCCTGTCTGGCCATAACAGTTCTTGTCAGTTCCATATGTTTAGATTCTGATGAAATATCGCATAGCCACCGTTTGAGGTGAATGTCATGACCAGTATTCAAATCTCAAACAAGCAAATGTTCAATTCGGAAAGCACAGCGCACACATCAAATCTACCTGGAATAGCTTTCGATTTATTCCCCTTACATTTTCCCACTTTATCTGGACAATAATTGTGATGTAATGGCATCTGACAGAATTTTTATAGCTGAGGAAAAGAGGTGAGAAGAAAGGCGAAGTATTATTGATCTATCTCCTTTTTGTATTTTATTTCCGCCCGGAAAATAAAAGGAACTGTGTTGAAACTCGACATGATACATAGCAATGCGTAGAAGCGTAGCGTACAAGAACCATACCTCTTGTCGTTAATAGTCTTTTAAAATAAAATTCTGTGTTTTCACATTTTTTTCTCAACAATTACTTTGATAGTTTGATGACAGAAAGTGAGGAATTACAAGGGTCAGAACTCTGTATGGAATATTAATGGATCCACTGCTTATTATATACTTTGTTACTAAATTTTTGTTTGTTCAATGAATTTACTCAAGTGAATCAGATGTAAAATGAACTTGACAGATGATATGGAACAAGTGAAAAGAAGTCGATTTAATTAGACACACCGATATATTTCAGTGAGTAAATACATTCAAGATTCACTTTTCTATTAGAATAAGTAGGCGGGGTTTGATACTGTTTCTTATGACTGCATTTTTTGTTTAAAATATCGCTTAGCATATCCGTTGATGTACTCATTTGTATTGCATTCTTTTACCGTTTGTGATCTTACCTCGCCGCTCGAGGTCCAGTGGCTTGAGTTTGAGGTTTGCCATATTGATATCTTAACTTGACTTCTTGAAAATAATGGAACGTTATGTAATATAATAACATAGTTTTCATTTTTGTAACATATCATAATGCAACGTTTAAGTTAGCATAATTTATTTAAATATTAATACGATGAGTCTACGTTCCTTAGTACATCCAATTAGATCTTACTGATTTAAAGCGCCACAAAAGCAATATTTACCTTTCAGGTTTAGCATTTGATCATGACATATGACGTGCTGATCCTAATATACTAGGGCACCTCCGGCGGATCAAACAATTAAATAAGCGGAGCGATCAGTCACTGTGTGACTGAAATATGCGTTGATAAAGTAGAATTCACCTGTTACTTTTATTTTGTCGAACAGTGGCTGATCGAGATAAAATATTGAAACAAAGAGAAAAATCCAGACATGTCTTTATATCTTTCAGTCTCCTGGTCTTACGACCAAAATGCTGATATAAATAATTTGAGTTTCAGTCTGTCGTATTTATAAGACGGTCTTTATAGATTTCTCCTGCCAAACTCACTTACATTTTATGTAAGTCCTCCTTGAATAAGTGAAGAGAAAGAGAGCACCCAGATCTTTTTCGAAGCGATTTACAAAATCTATCATTTTGTGTACTTTACGAAGCAGCGTCAATCATTGGAACTTCGTACAGGTGGCTCCGCAATAAGTAAAAAGATGTAATATAATGCAAAATAGTGTCCTGCAAGGCTCATTTCGTCGTTTGTATCCCAATAAACAGGCTGTTTGCAGGGTTTATAATCAATAGCACAACATGTTTATTCTCTGCATTTTCAATGACGGTAATGAAATGTCTCTTCTTCAATGTATTTACGACATATTGAAGAAATTCACATTTGCGCAGTTCCTACCTGATACAAAAAGAAGATAGGTTGATGCTTTTAGGATAGAAAAATTGACTAATTATAGCTTAGGGACATGCGTGGTATTTTCATTTAGGTATTTGTCCTTGTCCTAGCTGCTGATAGTTACAATTTCTGTTAGTATATATTACGGGAGTTGAGCGATCCTGTCATGACATTTAAACTGAAAATATGCAGACATATATTTCAAAATCAAGTTTGAAACAAATATTTTGTCTGATTTGATAACAGTACTGAATGTATTGAATATAGCCTTGGATAAAATACTCGATTTATTGAAAAAGCAATTACTACTATATTCTATCGTACACTAACTGCATTAACATCGCCAATTCCCTTTAGGATTCAGGTATACGTGAATATTTCATCAATTTGCCGATTTAATGTTAGGAACGTTTATGCTGCACTTATATCACATAAAGCCACTAAATAAAAGACAGAGATCCAAAAAGAATTACCAAGATTCCAGATTGAAGCACTCTACTGCAGTGTTTGTAAGGATGTGCAAATGATTAACATTTACACAAAACGTCTCTAAGTTAAACAATTAGGCAAGGGCCAAGACAAACAAATAAGAGATAGTGTGTGAAGACCGCCATGGAGACGGCTAGTGTCAAAAGCCCCTCTAGGGACTTAGAATGTGTCTTTAACATGTCAATGTTTACGCACCAAACCTCACTTTAATTAATGACAGAGATATCCTAAAACAATAATCCTTATATTTGAGACAATCCTCGCACCACCAATGATAAATTATCGAAGAAACTTCCATGTTTATTAAAACGGACACTAATTAACAATGTCGTAGACACATAACGACAATAGCAGGCAGAACTCAATTTCCACTGGGTCCAACTTAATGATATAATGTCACTGCCACAAATACATTCAATAGCTATCTTTATTTCAAGTGAATGTAGCCTATTTATACGGACGAAGTGGGAATGCATACTACCAACGACGCCCTCAAGTCCCGGATAGAGCATAAATCCACAATTGCAAATGCTACAGGTACCAAAATACAATTAAGAGATATCTAATAGAAGTAAACATACGTGCCGATAGGCATGGAAACTACCAACGATACACAAGGATAGCAAAATCCATAAAAAAAGCGGATATGTCCAAAGTTAAATAACGGAGTAACCCTAAATGAGAAACACTCGGCAAGAACTAAACAAACAAGAAACTAGAGACGCACGACTACGCTATAGAGCCAGCAATATCACTAGAAACTTCCATAGACAAAATTAAAAGCAGTCTCCATATCTAAAAGGTGATTTAACAATACACTGCGTACTAAGAAGGTATGAATGAAAAAAAAAAACGTTTTTGGATAAAGCGTAATTTAAAAACAAACACTCATTGTATTAAATGCGATGTATGTGACTAATGACCAATGACTTGCAAATATAAACTTCCAGACTTTCTTAAAACTAAAAGTAAGGGTAGATTACCCGAAGCACCAAAGGACCCCAAACCACAGCCAGAGAGTCTGCATCGCAAAGTAGGAGCTGTTAACGAAGAAATTGTAGACGGGTTAGCTTCAAAAAACCAACAACAAGTACAAAATAAATATATCAAAATACAGAAATGGAGGTGGGTGTAAAGGGTAGATAACAGGGTCGGATTTCGGGGGAAGGTGGAGCAAGCCACTTCCTTAAACTAGTATTCCTACAGCGTCGCAGACCACGCCAAGTACACAAGAACAAACACTCCACACATACAACTACCATACACAGAAAAACAAACAGACAGCAAGATACACAAAATGTAATCAGAGTTACCACGTACCCCGCCTAAGAACATTATTTCACAAAACACACTGCATGCAATACAGCACACTTGGCACGAACAAAAAAATACCAAGAGTGCCAGAATACACAATATACGCCCTTCATGTAGATGCATACAGGTAAAACATATTCTGAATAATTTTGGTAGACAGAAAAGACCAAAAACCAATGAAAAAAACATATCCAATACTACCAACCAGTTTAAAACGTATCAAGAATAAGTTATTTATAGTAGCAACAAAGGGGAAGTAAGTTATGGTTTTCTACGTCCACAAAAACACCTTACCAGGAAGATATACTTTAAAATAAACCATAAAAATTGAAAGTAACATCTATGTTGTACCACAGAAAAGTGGTCTTAATATTTCCCCTATGGGTCAATTATACAAAAGTTACGATATCAGTATAATTTAAAGTAACAACAAAGGGAAGTTAATCTTGAAAAGAATCAAAGTCCACACAAAAATCCTTACAAGGAAGCGATTTTTATTTAGATCAAAAATACCAGACAAATTTGATGTAACATGTCTGTTGTACTACAGAAAAGTTGTCTAGATTTTTCCCTACGTCAATATAAAAAATAAAAACAAAATATAAGCTATTTATAAAAACAACCAAGGGAAGTAATATCTAAAATTAAGGGACCTGGGATCTTGTCGCATGACACTCCGTCTCAAATGGTGAACAATTTGTGCAAAGTTCCATCAAATCCCTCCAGCAATGAAGAAGAATGCACCTCGGACAAAGTCATTCTTGTATCTGACTTTGGCCTCTAAGTGGGACCTTGAGCTAGGTCTGGATCTTTGCGCCTGACACGGATCACCGGTCATTTATTGAAACATGTGAATCAGATTAATTACAAATCCCTTCATGATTGCAGAGTTTATGGCCGACACGAAACAGACCCTGTTACCGTTTACCTTTAAGTGTGACCTTGACCTTGGAGCTAGGTGACCTGTAACTACGCATGACACGTCGTCCTCAAAGGTAAAACATTTATCCAAAGTTATTCAAAATCCTTCATGGATGGCAGAGGTATGGACCGGACACGAACAGAGACCCTGTTAACATTTGACCTCTAATGTGTGAGACGCTTGACCTTGGAGGGAGGGGTCTAAGTCTTACTCAAGCCACGTCGACTTTTTGGGGAACATAAATCCAAGTTATTTCAACGATGGCACGAGTAATGTGACCGGACGACGGAAGGAAGGACGATGGACGGAAGTGACGCATCCTAGTTTCTATGTCCCCCACTTTTTTCTTCGAAAAAGCGGTGGGCAAAACCATCACAGTGGGGTTACCCCGCCCATGCCAAAGACACTGCAAAGACCGTATACCCCCAACGCACATAAGCAGGAAAAAAAACAACAGACGGCCCGCCCTAAGACGGGCGGACGACAAAATTATAGTGTGCACGATAACTACTCATTAAAAATCACTGTGGGGCACCGCCCATGACAAACACTCACAGAAACGATGAACGCACACAAAAAGCAGGAAAAAAACAACATCGGGCACCGCTTAAGGACGGCGCCGGCGGACAAAATTATGGTGGGCACGATAACTAAAACGCCATGTAAAAGGAGAGATGGAAGCAAACGCAAAGACGCGTAAAATTCAAGTGGAAGGGATGGATTGGGCGACGGGGGTAAAAGTGGTAGTGAGGGGAAAGCGGAAAGAAACGCAACAACAAACAAGGGCCAACCAATACAACACAAAGTACGAGACGGACAGAAAAAAAGTTGAAAATAGGGCACCGCCTAGAACGGTCAGTAACCTAAAAGAAAAATGGGGGTTTATACGCGTTTTAGGCAATGCGAACCTCGCACTTATCTACATACCGTATTTTCAACAAGATAAGCACAAGACAGTGTAAATAAAATCACACCCGCTGAGAAAGCTCTAACAATTAGTGACCAAAATACCGAATCATATAAAGAAAAACATAAAAATATGGCCAATCTAAGGATCTAAGTATACCAATGTACTCAACACTTGTCGTGAAATTCAGAGCACCAGAGCCAAACATTTAAGGGCACGACTAAACAATCTGCAAAGGTTAAAGATTTTAGGTTATAAAATTCATTTCAATTTGTATTCTTTGCAATAGTATGGCCATGGACACAGAAAAGTGTAACGACTATACCGTCATCATAAATGTAACCAAAATATCGGTCAATTATAAAATTATTTACTTACAAATAGCAAAGCCCAAATAATTACATGCATATATTATAGAAATAATAGAACAAAACAAAATAAATATAAGTTGACTTTTGTAGATATCTTGCAAAGCGATAATTCATATTTAATAGCTTCTGAAACGAAAAAACCCGGTCGGTGTATGTGTGACAATGCGTCTATCAATAAAGGATGCATCAATCAACGAACAATAAATCTCAACTAACAAGTATCCTATTCTTCTATCATGGCAACGGACATCTAACAATAATCCATTTCCCCCAACCAAAAATATCGTTTTTGAGCAAAACATGATTTATTAACGCACGAAATAAAAGATTTACAATAATTGAATTTTAATAATTTACCAAAAAAGTCCAGGGACATTATTTATTCACCCCGAAATTTAATAAATGAGTCTAGTTATTTTTTCTCATGTCAACTGAAATAGCTGTTAGGATTAAACCAAGGGGCGATCCTGGATTTTTGCTTTAAAGTATAACCTCTTAATGCACTCAACAATAAAAGTACTACAGATATAAGATATAGCGCTTTATTACAATCTCAATATAGGCTATCTAAAAATATTACAGGCCCCAAAATATCGCACGTCCGCTCTTTGCAGGGATCGTATGTGGGGAAGCAGATAATTCAATTCCCAGAGATCAGTTGATATAAAATTTGAGTGTTGTATGCTATTTAAAGCGCGAATAAATATCTGCGACTAACACGATATAAAATGAAGTGGTTTTGAAAAAACAAAAGCTTAATTCACTTAGGATTCAGATACAATATTTAAAGTTTGTCCGGTTACCGACGTGTACCATTGACAACTCTCGGTACAGTTCCGTGTATTATTCCGTGTTTTAAAGTACAAGGGGGATATCTCCACTTAACAAGAATAAGGAGTAAGAATAATCATAGTTGTCACAACGCATCATAACCCACAGTTAAATTTATATGTAAGCATCAAAACTCCTTGCATTTAAACATTTAAGGAACCACTTCAATAAGTATACACAATTGACACTCCTAAGAAGGAACGATGCAAGTAACCACAAGTAAATAAGATGAATGATAAATGTAGTATGTCAGATTGCAGCATGTCCGAAAGCAACACGAATATCTTTGAAAAATGAAGCAAGCACAGATCATTTCTCAGAATTAAGCATGTATGAATGTCAGAAAGAAACAGGCAAACACAAGATGGACAAATGGTCATGTAACAATGCAAAATGTGATGCCAGAAGGAAGCATGTGAACATGAGAATCACAAATGCATATATGTAAATCGCAAGATTGGATATACAAATTAACACGTAGTTTGATCCTTGTAAATGTTTGTGGTTCATACTATAACTGTATTGTTCAAATCATTGATGCCAAATTCTATTATCTGACCACTGCTTCAGATAAGAAAATATCTGATAGCATATTGTTTACATTTTGCAATTACATCAAATGCTTTTGATCATGTAAGGCAATAATTAATAACGACAACAACACCGTGAGTAATGACGCCTTCAATAAATTCCTACTGCAATATGTCCACGCACTCGCTGCATAAATATGCTGATATCAAACGGTGTCGTGCAGAATGTAAACACTGAAAAAGTGTAAATAACACGTCGGTAATTTACGACAGTCATTGTTGCTTCTTTCTAGAAAACTAATAAGTTTTTTGTGCAAATGTGTAGGCCGTTAAAAATTACCAACTTAACAATCAAACCACAACACTTTAGTTTCGTGACTAGGTAGTTTTGTTACATAAAATAAACATTAGTAGAAAATGGGATATTTGAAAACTTTCCTAGAAATCTGCGAGAGCTGATATGAATTTGATATTGATAGAGATGGAAATAAAAAAAAAGTTTTTACTGCAATAAGTAAATTTTCTAAAAAGTATCCTTATAATTCCATCTTATATCTTTGTGTTTATATTGAACATTCTGCTCTACAAAACGCCATCATCCTAGTATCTGTACCTCCGTGGACGAGTGGTTGAGGTCGTTGACTTCGAATCACAACCGCCCTACGGATGCGTGTTCGAAACATCGCTTGAGGTGTCATGTGTGGAAGCCATCCAGCTGGATTACGGAAGGTTTGTGATTTTACAAAGGTGCTTTAACATGCCTGAAATAATGTTCGGAGGGGTACCTGGGTTCTTCCTCCACCATTAAAGCTGGAAAAGTCGTCATAGGACCTACATTTTGTAAGTTTAACTCTAATCCCCACCCTACCCCTAACAAATAATTCTAGTATTCATTGACGACGTCTTATTTTGCTTGTTGCTGTTACAAAAAATACATCACTCCGAATGAAGATAGAAAAAGAAATGTGTACCTCTAGTACGTACGTCATCGTACACAGTGCAGTATGGTGGCTGATTTGTGCCATTTCGTTCTGTCGCAGCGACACAATGACAAACGTCGTTATGGCGCCCCCGACAAACCTTTGTCTTTGTGTCGATGCAACTGAACAAAATAACGAAATTGCATAAATCAGCCACCATAGTACAGTTTGTTTGGAAGTATTGTGTTTCGTTCTGACATGATTGTTTTAAAAGTAGACTATAATATATTTGAGCAAATAAATTAACAATAGTGTTGTAGATCGTGTATTTATGTAAAACAAAACTAATGAATATCATCACGTTTCAGTAAATTGAATGCCTAATTACTGTTATACCTTTTATATTGTCATATTCATCTGCATTCTAAATTTGATCTTTTTTTTTTGCAATTTTCATGATTATAATATTCCCACGTGACATTTGGCATTTAGGTGTAATATGGTAATCAAATTCATCTAAGCTCTTTTATTATAAAACAAATGTAACAAAAATAAATATTCCCTTGTACTTCAATTGACCATTCCTGTTTTACACTTTAATCATTTTTTCAAGTATTTATACATAGGGATGGTACGGTATAACTGAACCCAATTTGTGTCTCCGGCGCAAAGAAATCCTAAATTGCTACTTGTATTGTTGAGAGTAGTATAGGGGCCTCTTTGGCCCCACGAGTGCGCATGCGTGAAATGACGTCATGCGCGGCGGCCATTTTGAATTTTATTTTTAGAATGACATCATCTTTCTATTTTAAGAATGACCTCGCTCTGCTATTTATATCTCCCGGAAGTATATAGAGCTGACTTATATACCTATCTAGGGCGTGTTCGCGCACATTGAGGGTCAGTTGCTCAGCCCTAGACGGGGAGATAACATGAAAACAAAAACTATATATCAATAATGTTTAATTAATAATCATATAGATTTATCTATAACGTAATATACATTGTATGGTAATCAAAGAACTTATTAAAAATAATTTAAAGCAAAATATTTATTCCATTTAAACTAAAACATAAAACATTCTTTAAAATAAGTACATTATAACTTAAAATAAAGTATTACATTTTTGCCAACGATGTTTGCTCCTTGGCGTCTACTGACAAAATGACTGCAATCATAAGTGTATTATTCCTAAATGCGCATGCTCGGACCTATTTTTCATAATGACTTCATAAGCTATATTTAGATAAGGTCATGAGTGCATCAAACGTGATCATGGTCAGAATGTCTAGCGTGTGTTGATTTAAGGCCGGATAGGCGAACAATGAAAAGTAAACATGTCAAAGTTAATCCCTTTAAAGTCGCCACAACGTCTGGCGTGTATTTATTTAAGAGCGGATGCGTGAACAATAGCGTATTCAACTGTCAAAGTTAATCCCTTTAAAGTCGCCACAAAGTCTGGCGTGTATTTATTTAAGAGCGGATGCGTTAACAATAGCCTATTCAACTATCAAATTTAATCCCTTTAAAGTCGCCGTAGGGGTCTGGCTTATGTTGACTTATGGACGGATGTATTAGCATAAGGCCTATTCATTCTGTAAAATTTAAATCCGTGTATTGAGTACGGGAAGGGAGTCGACTTCGGTCCGGGTCCCCAAAAGGGACCGAAGTGCCTCTTTATACCATCAATGATATGATGTATAAAGAACATTTTTCTTAAACAATTGCCACATTTTTAATGACCACCCAGATTTTTTAAAACCAGTAAAGGACTTTTTAAGAAAGTTGCTAAAAATCTCAAAATAAGACGTTTTTTTGGTCCATTTTTTCATTTTGGGTATTGACATTTTTGAAACCCCAAAGGGTGCACTTTCCCATAAACTAGGTTCCCAAACCGGAAATGAAGTCATTTAAAATTTTCAAAGTCATCGTACAGGCTCGGGACCGGTACCGGTAGAAAGTCTTTTCGAGTAGGTTCAGAATTATGTCAATTACTTGTCTATCTCTTATCCGTTTTCCAGTATTGAGGTTTAAGCCAGATTACTTTAAGTGCTGCAGTAAAGACCCAGATTTGCGGCGAGATCAGATCGCTTCCTGACCTTTGTACTTCTCTAGACAATCTAGATATCACTATCAGTTTCCTCAAGTCTACAGGAGGCCAACCAGACAAATCTTTGCACGAGTTTATGGTTAACACCTTACAGATGGACACGTCAATACAAAGTCAAAAAGTAAATACACTAAATTAAATGAATTTGTATCAGTGAAATGCAGTAACTATGGAGCGCGGAATGTGATGATAATGATTACTTTTCTGAACCGTGATAAATAGGTTTACTAAAAAAAGTGTTTCATAATTACCAGCAGCATTTTAATAATTTTCATTGATGTTTTCGCGTCGATCTAAATTATGTATGTTACCTGACATACTTGCACGTTTTAATTTAAAATTATATGAGAACGCCAGCGATGATTATGAGCATTTGAAGTGCTAAATAAGTGTAGAACATTTATTAAAGTACCTTCATTCACTTCCGTTTGGAAAACTGTTTATTATATTGTGGAAATACGAAGTTTTTTTATGTTTTAGGCCCAACAGGCATGCGAGTTTCAACATGCGCAGTCGCTATGGTTACTGCTGTCTCTACAGAAATCTAAAAAGACTATAGAGCATAATCAACATACAGAGGTTTGTTTGTCTGTAAAAACACAAGTCTATACTTTTTATGTTATATCGATGCCTTATTTACTCCTTTCAGTTATAGGCCGGTCATATTACCACGTATTATGTCAAAAGGTTAAACAAATTCCAACATGAAATGTTTTTATTGTTTTATAATCTTTAAACATTAGAGCATTTACGAAAAAAAGTCCTCAAAAAAAATCCCATTGGAAAATCTTAAAAAATGAGATTATGAAAGGCACCCTCTTTGCAATTCAATGATTCAGACGAATCAAGAGGTTCATTCATTAGGTAACATACATTAGTTTAAACCTATAAGTTGGTTTATTTCTTCAATCAGAGGCATTGATTATATAAAATATCATATAAATTAAAGCTGATATTAAGCTTTGTTGTGACATTTACTAATAAATGCATTAATTTACACTATAGATTTACCCCACCCATCAATTTTATTTGTGTTGGATTAAACGCCGTTTTTAAACAGTATTTCAGTTATGTATCGGCAGGCAGTTAACCTAACCAGTGTTCCTGGATTCTGTACCTGTACAAACCTGTTATCGGCAAGTAACTACCAACTTCCCCACATGAATCAAAGGTGGAGGATGAATGATTTCAGACACAATGTCTTTTATCAAATCGTCATGGAGAACATATGGCCCGCCCGAGGATCCAACTCACGACCCCGCGATCCGTAGATCGGTGCTCTTCCCAATGAGCTAAACGGGCGGATCCACCCATTAATAAAACGTGCATGCAATATCCTTAAACTATTTCCTTGAAACTCGCACTAAATGTAATAAATGTTATAATATCAACAACAGTATATTAAGAAACAATAAGGAAAAGAATCCCAGATCAACAGTGACTGTACTATAGTATATACAGAACTGGTCACTACTGTAACAGTAAAATGTTAAAACTGTTTTAAAATCGATACTAAACTACAATTTTCAGCTAACAGCAAATGTACACAAAACCGTAATGTACAAAAATGTGATGACAAAACTCTGCGATGCGATATACTGTAAAAATATGCTCTATCATAAAGTTAGTAGGTTGTCCTTAGTAATAAGGCATGATTCTTTAAAACATGTTAACTGGAGTTCGAACAACTTTTCATTGCTCTCTCAAGATTATGAAAGTCAGTTAAGTGTTAATGTCATGACATCTACAGCCATCCCAGAGCAACCTCTGTGCCAAGGAACAAGTTTATCACCACGTTTGTACCATCCCAAGTCAAGAGGGTTCGTTTCCTTTCCAGTCCATGTCTCTACTTTAATGGCAGTGTACTCTAAATATATGAAACTTTGCAGTTGCCTCTGTAGGAGTCAGGCTCTGTATCTTTACTACCGATGTGCTTGTTGCCTTCGTAATAAATTTTTTCTGTAACTTAATGTGTTTAATGTTTCATTAGTTTTACCTTTGTACAAACATAATTATGAATGATATACTACCAGCTGTTTCAATGTCATCATGTTAAGAGTGTTTATTTACAAAGATTCTGCCTGGTATCATTTAATAATTTAAGCTATTTGCTCACTTTCAGTGTTTTCAAAATAATGCATGGTTTTCAAAAATGCCTCTTCAGATGATTCTTTTGTTGGTCTACCTTTACTACGTTTTACAGTATTTTGAGGTGTTTGATGTTGAGTCGGAACTTGACATGCTGTTCTGAAATGTGTGCTACACTTTTGATGATATCTTGCACCAACTGCTGTTAGATCATGTACGGATTAGAGTCAACAGAAAACTTCGCTTCCAATTTTTCTTTATTGTTGACTGAAATTTTGAAGTCATCATATGCCTTTTTTGTCATTTTGTTTGGCATCTGTACCACAGAA
Organism: Mercenaria mercenaria; assembly: GCF_021730395.1. Classification (NCBI taxonomy): domain Eukaryota; kingdom Metazoa; phylum Mollusca; class Bivalvia; order Venerida; family Veneridae; genus Mercenaria; species Mercenaria mercenaria. Next base: position 8,296,859 of record NC_069364.1, read on the forward strand.
CAGGCATTTGAAATGAAAAGAAGTCAGATGAATGTGTCCGTTTCGCTACGTTATAGAGGTACCGTTTGCATCTTCAAGTAGATTCGGGTGGCAGTAATTTTTCTACACTCATAGCACACAATTTTCTCAGGGTCTAACATACATTCTCCTGCAATTTTATAAAAAGAATAATAAACATAAAGGTCAACTGATTTGACATTAAGAGTAATATATAATCTATATTTATAAAAGGGATGACACAAATAGACTCATTATGGTCCCTTTTATAATTCATTCTTTTATGTACAAATATCAAAGCTCTTTAGGTTTCAAAGGAAGAAACACAATGACACACAAGTACTGTGTAATGTTTTGATACAATGATACAGAGAAAAAACAGATGGCGATTTAAAAATACCTTTCTTTCAATACAGATACACTACACAATTGAATATTGAAATTAAATTGGTAATAAGTAACACGTGATTGCATTCTTCTGCTTCCATTCTTCTCAATGTTTAAATAAATATACAGCGCTAGATAAGCCAGGAAATAGCATAAACTACAGAAATGCATGAATATCATATTTGAGTACCTTTATTCCTGGCTGCAGAAATTAACTGTCTACACCTTTTTTCACCCAGTGTTGCTATTTTACGTTCGTCTTTCATGTCGCAAATAACACAATTCTCCTCAGCACTGAAAATGGAAAGATTAGTGTTAAACTGTAAGGTGTATCAACAAATTTCCATAAGGAAATTATATGTATTGGTATTAAAGTATTTAAAACAATTTTGTAACAATCAAATGTTACAAATCCAAATAGCAAGGGTTTTACCTCATGAAGAAATCCAGTAAACACCAGACAAATAGTATAGCAACACTTTGAACAGTAGAACAATTTGTTTCTTCTAGTAGCACTTATGCCACAGACAGCATAACGCAATCATAAATTTTGATCTTAATATAACAAAATTGATCCTATAACAATGACATTTAAAATAGTCCGTATTTTGAAAGAAATATACTTCTACTACAGAAGTACAAAATGGATGCATTTAATTTCGTTTCTACTAAGTTAATTTTAAACATCATTTTTTTACGACACAAACACGCTTCCGTATATCTATTTTCCATGCATAACCCATGTGCCTGATTTAACTTTACTAGACCTTTTTTAGAATAAGCTATCGTTGACAATTCTAATACTGCGTACCACTAACACTTACATTTCATACTGGTCTGTGTATCAGTACATGTTTTGAATAAAACACTTTGTCGTAGTGAACTTCGCGGAAACCCATAAAAATCAAACAGCCTTGATAACTATATAATTTAATATTGCATTCACCTAGTAACGGACATTTGACATACTTCAGTCAATAAATATTTTTACTTACCATACACGATTCAATTGACAATAACCAGTATTCTTCGAACAGTGTGTGTTCCAAACAATTTGACAGCAAACTGCGATGTTTACTTCTTACCGGAAGTATAGAAAAAATAGCATACGGTTCATGATAACGGACATTGGAAAATACTTTTTCCCCCAATAAATATGATGTGATATCTCAGTATCCTGTAGTGATATTTTTGAGGACTTTTTTTCTGTGTGTTATCTTGTGTATCTCTACTCATTTCATGCTAAATATCTCATGTTGGATTTAGTTTGACCATATGTTTCACTATAACCGGCCTATTATAAGTATATGAAGTAGAATGACTTATTAATTTGCCCTTTATTAGACATCTTATGTGTGTTTATTGGAATAAACAATAATTTTCAAACAGTGTTTATTTGCTTTACAGTCCACGTTTGAGAGCGTTGTACAGGAGTTCCACGAGGAATTGCCGGATGAGTTACTGACTGCATACAGGGCGTACATGAAAAAGTTGTCAATAGAAAAACTCACAGAATTATTGGAAATTTTGCATGAATATATCCTGTTAGTAGTGGCTGTGAGACAGAACCCTGAGGATGAAGATTTTCTTGATACATCCAATAACAAGTATGAAACTTACCATCTCTTAGTCATGTCATTTGCTCGGGCAGTAATATGATCAAACCTGATTTGAGCTGGCCTCTCTAAAATGAAAAACTTTAAAGCAGATTGCAGTAATAAACTACAAACATTTTCTGCGTTCCATTTGCGTGGTACACATAAAGAATTATTGCAAGCACAGGCCCGGATCCAGGGGGTGGGCCGAGGGAGCTCGTATTTTCTCAAAATTAGACCCAGAAACGCACCAGAGGCCACCATTTCATACCTATATTTCAAAATTTTCCAGAGGGAGAGCCCCTGACCTCCCCCCCGCATCAAGATTGGACTAACCCCTCCATTACCTTAAAATTTATAACTTCAAATGCACCAGTGGCTACCGTTTCATACCTGTATTTAAAAGCATTCCAGAGGGAGAGCCCCCTGACCCCACGAAAAGGAGGGGTGTTCCATATTTCCAGATGGGGACATTCCCGCCCCTGACCCCACTAACATGGCCTGAGCCCCCACCCCTCCCGTGCCAACCAGTCGTCAGTTTTGTCAAGCATTAAATTTCTTCGAAATCAATGGAAATTTTTTTTAGCTATCTTCTGCAACATTTACAATATTGCATGAGATAGCGAAAACCTTTGTCATATTTCTGACCTCATTTTCTATATTTTTTGCGTATCTTTGATTTAAAGTATATGAAAACGTCTATGTACATTTCTAAAAAGAAGTATTACTTTAGCGGAGAAACTTATCAGAACCTAGCAGCGGGTAAAGTGTGTTGCTGGGCCTAGTAGCGGGTAAAGTGTGTTGCTGGGGTCTCCGTGACCGAGTGGATAAAGTCGCTGACTTCAAATCACTTGCCCCTCACCGATCGATGTTGGTTCGAGCCTCACCAGGTCCGTTGAAATTCTTCATGTGAGGAAGCCATCCAGCTGGCGTACGCAAGGTCGGTGGTACTATCCAGCTGCCCGCTTGTGATAAAATCAAGCATGCCAGGTGTCCACATAGTCATTAGCATAGAGGAATACCGGACGTTTCCCCCCCCCCCCCCCCACAAAGACAGTTCCCCCTTAAGACATTCCCCCCCCCCCCCCCCAAGACGTTTCCCCCCCCCCAATTTAGTTATACCCAAGATGTTTCACCCCCAATTTTTAAATAATTTGTTTCTTAAACAGTTTCACCTTAATATTAAATCCAGGATTGTATTGAAATAAAGTGTACATTTGTAATGAACTGCAGCAAGTATTTAGTGATATAATTTGGACATTTAAAGAAAAATATAGCTCTTGTTGAGTCAACCTTTTATCCCTTAATTTCATCATTTATTTTGAGATATGGCCTCAATGAATATGGTTAAAAGCTTTCATCTATTAACAAAAATTATCTTTTACTCCAGTTCCTGTTCTTTATGATTTTTCAATCAATGTTCATAATTTGTGCAAGTCAGATGCAAATTCTCAGATACAAAAATGTGAACTCCCTTAGTTTAGCACTTAAATTATCAAAAGGTGTGATTCACACCTTTTGATTAAATTAACACCTGTGATTAAACACAAAGATGTTTAATGATTATGATATTTATGGGTACAAACCAATTTGCAGGAGATATTTTTTATATTGAATTAATGATTTAGATAAAAGTTTTGGACATTTATGATATAGTGGGACACACAGTTGAAGTGACCCTTATATATCATACAAAACAGTGACACAGTCAGAAAATAATAATAAAAAAAATCTTGTTTTATTATCTTATTTGACTTATTTAACATTTTGGGTATGACTTTTTTACAGATGTTTTTACTTCTCTAATCAGTCAGGGGTGTAACTGTTTCAAGTTATCACAGTTTATAACCCATTTGAGTTATTGCTTATTCTTTCATAACTTGTTTCAGTTATCATAAAATATTACAAAGCCCTCCTGTGCCAATTCCTCATTTTGAATGAGACTAATCCAATTATTTCCTGAATCCTTGACCTTTTATCTTTCCAGCTATGCAGTAAAATTTTTTAAGCAAGGCTGATAAAGTTTTACCAAAAGTTTTAAAGCTATAAAACTCTTAACATCCCATTATGCTGATCAGGTCATGATCAGACTAAAAGAGAATTTGATTAACCACAGTTTGCTACTAATTTCACTTTAAAGGTCACTTTGTGAGAACAGCAAAAAGACTTTTTTTGAATAACTTACCTGAGTTAACTATATTTTATAACTAAAACAGGTAGGGCTGTCATCGATAGAAACAATATCGATGTATCAACAATATTTTTTTGTCGATCGATTATCGATTCCCATTTTCAAAAATTGATATTTTACAGAGAGAAAAAACTATCCAAATAAACACTCAGACCCTAAAAACAACTTATTATAAGTTCACAAAGTTGTAAATTTGGATAAATGCAAAAAAAGGAGTAAAGGCAAAATAAAAATGTAAGATATTATTAATTTTTATTTATTTCTTTTATTTCATAAATACAAATACAGCATAATCAAACAGAAATATGAAAAGTAGGCAATAAAACTAAAAATAGCATGTACAGGAAGGTATATAGTATGCATATTAACAAATAGGTTTTTAATCTAACTTAATAATCGATATATCGATGTATCGTCAATATTCGTCTTCTGATATATCGGTATCGTCGATATGCCTAAGACCCAATCAATGACAGCCCTAAAAACAGGTTATAAAATGCTTGAATAATACAATGTATTGTATACATAAATTAGTAAGTTACTCACCGGCAGTGATTAGGGCTAGAATCTCATTGTAAAACTGTGTTTTTATTCAAATTAATAATGCAAAATACATGTAGTCAATTTACATAATAAAGACACTTGTAAGCAGAAATCATTGAAAATCAATCTCTGTATTTGGTACTTAAGTTTTTGTAGAAAAAAAATTGTATGTTTCTGGTCAAGATTTAGCAAAAATTAAAAATGAGCTTTTGCCAATCAAACTTTCCTCAGTTATATTATAACAATATGTGCATGTATGCTATAACCAAGAATCTTTCATGAAAAATGTCCATGGCTGTGCGCCGTCCAATCTGTTTTAAATTAATTCAGTTTTAATAACATAAGGGACTAACAAATATTGAAAAATAGCAAATAGCTTGAACCATATCACGCTGGGCATGATTGATTCTGCCTTTGCGACCAGTGTAGATCTTGATCAGCCTGCACATTTTGTGAATTTGATTCGTTAATTTGTGAGAATTGAATCATATCATAAATTTTCTTATGAGCCTCAAATATATTGTTAATTAATGTCCCCAATGATTTGTACTTTCATGAAATGAGTGAAACAAAAGTTGTTGTTTTTTTTATTCTGACCTGTTAACTAAGAACATATTAATTATAAATGAGTTTTTGCTTGAAATATATATTGGATAACAATGTAATCATGGTCTAAATAACGAGTAATTGGTATTTTTATATAGAAATGCTATGCGAAAAGGAGTTATATTTTTCTGCATACTGAATATAATGCTTTTTTTTTCAACACAATATTACTAAAATGGTTAAATCACAAATTAAAAATGTTTTCATGAAAAGGAGTTATATTTTTTTAAATTATTGACTGACGTTTTTGATAATAATATGAAAACTACAATAAAATTCTAATGTCAGCTTTTCGCACAGGGGAAAACCTCTTTTTGAAAACCTCTTTTTGAATATGTTTTCAGAAAGGAGTAATGTTTTTCTAAATACTGAATATTTTGCAATTAGAATCGCACGCGTATTTCTGACATTTTAAAAATGAACAAATAAGCAGAAACATATGAACAGGGAAATATAACTTTCAATTTAATTGATATTTCTCAAAGTAATATTTGAGTGTAAACAAGTTGTACTGACAATTCCCTTGATGAATGTTACAAAAAAAGGATCCACTGCATTCACTTAATAAGGTGTTAAGTGGTAATCACTGAAGGTCATAAATGCCACATTTATTATGTGAGATAATCTAATCAAACATTTAATTTAGATTGAAGACTTCATTTAATCTTTAGATTTTATTATAAATTTCAGAAAGAAAAGTAAATTTTATTATCAAGTACTTCTTGTAAATAAAATCATCTTCAAATATAATTATAGATCATAGAATTTAACTGGGAACGTTAAGTGATACTTCTTCTTTATATTTTTCCAATTGAAAAGCAGATCTTAACATCTGTTTAAAGTGTAAGTGATGCAACTCTAAAATTTAATGATGTTAATGGAATATCGAGTAACAAATATTTGACTAAGACTAGAGTACCCCAAAATCCTACCATTTTCAGGAGGTGTACATCAAAGAAACATAAGAGAAATCAATTTGTGTAATCCATATTTCATTTTAGCAGTGCAAACATATATACATATAACTATTTAAGGTAACTCACAACCATCATGGGCTAAATAATTAGTAATTGGTATTTTTAGCTCACCTGTCACATAGTGACAGGGTGAGCTTTTGTGATCGCCCTTCGTCCTTCGTCCGTCGTCCGTCCGTCCGTCGTCCGTCCACAATTTCTTGTCTGCACGATAGAGGTTTCATTTATGATTTTATTTTAACCAAACTTGCACACAACTTGTATCACCATAAGATCTCGGTTCCTTTCTTGAACTGGCCAGATCCCGTTATGGGTTCCAGAGTTATGGCCCCTGAAAGGGCCAAAATTAGCTATTTTGACCTTGTCTGCACAATAGCAACTTTATTTATGATTTGATTTTTACCAAACTTGCACACAACTTGTATCACCATAAGATCTTGGTTCCTTTCTTGAACTGGCGAGATTCCGTTATGGGTTCCAGAGTTATGGCCCCTGAAAGAGCCAAAATTAGCTATTTTGACCTTGTCTGCACAATAGCAGCTTTATTTATGATTTGATTTTAACCAAACTTGCACACAACTTGTATCACCATAAGATCGCGGTTCCTTTCTTGAACTGGCCAGATTCCGTTATGGGTTCCAGAGTTATGGCCCCTGAAAGAGCCAAAATTAGCTATTTTGACCTTGTCTGCACAGTAGCAGCTTTATTTATGATTTGATTTTTACCAAACTGGCACACAACTTGTATCACCATAAGATCTTGGTTCCTTTCTTGAACTGGCCAGATTCCATTATGGGTTCCAGAGTTATGGCCCCTGAAAGGGCCAAAATTAGCTATTTTGACCTTGTCTGCACAATAACAGGTTCATTTATGATTTGATTTTAACCAAATAGGCATACAACTTGTATCACCATAAGATCTTGGTTCCTTTCTTGAACTGGCGAGATTCCATTATGGGTTCCAGAGTTATGGTCCCTGAAAGGGCCAAAATTAGCTATTTTGACCTTGTCTGCACAATAGAAGCTTTATTTACGATTTGATTTTAACCAAACTTGCACACAACTTGTATCACCATAAGATCTCAGTTCCTTTCTTGAACTGGCCAGATCCCATTATGGGTTCCAGAGTTATGGCCCCTTAAAGGTCCAAAATTGGCTATTTTGGCTTTTGCAGCCATATAGAAACTTCATTTATGGTTTTATTTGATACAAACTTCCAAAATAACCTCAACAACAATAATTCTTGGATTCCATGACAAATCAGATCCAAGCGTAGGTTCAGAGTTATTTTATATCTGATTACCTCCCCTGATTGTAATCAAAATGGATTTATATCAGTAAGTACTTATAGTACTTATTTGAAATTTCATTATTGTCATTAGTTGGACTGAGCCAATCAGGGTAGATAACTATGGACTGATTTTATGTCAAATTACCTCCCTTTATTTCAAATTAAAATGGGTATATCTCCGTAACTAATGAAGATACTGATCTGAAATTTCATTTATGTCAACAGATTTATTTGGCAGATCCTTCTTTTCTTCACTTACAATAATTTTTTTTTAATTACTTCCCTTTTACGTTACTATAAATAGCTTATTTTTAGTAACTTTTTTATTATTGGCCGTAGGGAAAAACCGAGACCACTTTTTTGTGGTACAACATGGATGGTACCTCCAATTTTTAGGTGTATTTTGACATATCTGTACCTTGTAAGAATTTTTTTTCTTTTTGGTTAAATTTCTTCTCTTTGTTGTTCCTGTCCTTTGTGGACTTAGATATTTTTTCTGAGGACCTTCTTTTCCTCAAGTGCAATGATAACAGGTGAGCGATATAGGGCCATCATGGCCCTCTTGTTCCCAATTCATACTAATTATTATTAATATTAAAACTTGGCTAATTTTAACAAACTAAGTCTTTTTTTATTTTTTTTTTGAACTTTTAAACATCATATATTGATCTTTATTAATATTTTACTTTATGTTTTGCTGATAAACATAACCTGTCTCCTTACCAATTTTGGTATTTTTCTTATAAACTCATTTTTTTAAAAACAATTGCTCCATTATCTTTTAATACCTTAAATGAGTTTGGGGGTGAAATGTCCTAAAAGCTGAGACAATTCCCCCCCAAAATGGGGGGGGAACGTCTTGGGAGGAAACGTCTTGGGAGGAACTGTCTTGGGGGGGAAACGTCTGGACACCAGCATAGAGCCTGCCTATGCGTAATGCAGAGAGCTTGCCTGTGCATCAAAACCTGGTGTTCAGAGAGACCACCGGTGCCCCGACAAAACCGAAAGTAAGGGGTTTTGAATAATTCATTTACATTTCGGCCTATTTGTCAGTATTTTTTGGAAGAATATTGAACAAGAGGGCCATGATGGTCCTGTATCGCTCACCTGAGTACCATTGCTCAAAATGATATGATCAAGCTTTGACATAGAGCACAATAATAGGCATACACATTAAATGTCATCAGGATAAACATTTTCTTGTAACAGTCCCTTTTGACCTAGTCAGGGTCAATATCAATACCAAGCTTGACGGTCCTAAGCTCAAATGCTGCATATTTGTACTAACATGACTATTCCTTACCCTGGAAGACTTAAATAACATTTAAAACCAATCTCATTAGATGCTGCTGAGATATATTGGTTTACATAAAATAAAGGGAGGTAATTTGTCATAAATTCAGTCAGTATGTATCTTCACCGATTGTCCAAGTCCATCTGTTGACATAATGAAATTTCAGATCAGTATCTTCATTAGTTACGGAGATATACCCATTTTAATCTGAAATAAAGGGAGGTAATTTGACATAAAATCAGTTTCAAATAAGTCGTATAGGACTTACTGATATAAATCCATTTTGATTACAATCAGGGGAGGTAATCAGATATAAAATAACTCTAGATCTGACAGATTCGTCATGGAATCCAAGATTTATTGTTGTTGAAGATATTTTGGAAGTTTGTATCAAATCAAACCATAAACGAAGTCTCTATATGGCTGCAAGAGCCAAAATAGCAAATTTTGGACCTTTAAGGGGCCATAACTCTGGAACCCATGATGAATTCTGGCCAGTTCAAGAAAGGAATCAAGATCTTGTGGTGATACAAGTTGTGTTCAAGATTGGTTAAAATCAAATCATAAATGAAGCTGCTATTGTGCAGACAAGGTCAAAATAGCTAATTTTGGCCCTTTCAGGGGCCATAACTCTGGAATCTGGCCGGTTCAGGAAAGGAACCAAGATCTTATGGTGACACAAGTTTTGTGCAAGTTTGATTAAATTCAAATCATAAATGAAACTGCTATTGTGCAGACAGTGTCAAAATAGCTAATTCTGGCTCTATCAGGGTCATAACTCTGGAACCCATAATGGAATCTGGCCAGTTCAAGAAAGGAATCAAGATCTTGTGGTGATGCAAATTGTGCGCAAGTTTGGTTAAAATCATAAATGAAGCTGCTATTGTGCAGACAAGGTCAAAATAGCTAATTTTGGCCCTTTCAGGGGCCATAACTCTGGAACCCATAATTGGATCTGGCCGGTTCAAGAAAGGAATCGAGATCTTACGGTGACACAAGTTTTGTACAAATTTGATTAAATTTAAATCATAAATGAAGCTGCTATTGTGCAGACAAGGTCAAAATAGCTAATTCTGGCCCTTTCAGGGGCCATAACTCTGGAACCCATAATGTGATCTGGCCAGTTCAAGAAAGGAACCGAGATCTGATGGTGATACAAGTTGTGTGCAAGTTTGATTAAAATAAAATCATAAATGAAACCACTATCGTGCAGACAAGAAATTGTTGACGCACGGACGGACCGACGACGGACGAGGGGTGATCAAAAAAGCTCACCTTGCCACTATGTGACAGGTGGGCTAAAAATGAATACAAATAGTGCGCTTGATATGTATGATATCAAAGAAAAAACTCGTTAAAGACTGCGGAAAAGGTCGCGCTAGTGTTCCATGTCAGTACACTATCAACTAATTTCATCGAGTTTGCGAGCAAAATCGCTGATAATTAAAAAGTAAACACTACTATACATAGTATAGACATTCTAATGTTCCGTGCCTACTTATTTTTGAGCAGCATACCTATTATCATGGATTGCAGTCCTCTACCGACCTGGACATTGTTTATAGCAAAGAAACCGCCGATATAGCAGATGCCGATATGAATATGCACCGTGTGGTTGCCACACTTCTAAAATTTCTAGGTACATTCTATAGATATTTTAATTTTGCCTAAAAGTATATTTGCATTTAGATTATGCTGTCGGAATTGAATACGTCACGTAAATATCTTTTGCAGACTTGGAGAATGGTTGTATGTATATATAGAGAATATGGACAAACCACCACTACAAATAGCTGTACTGGCAGACTTTCCAAAGGACATATTATACAAACACAGTGTTCATACATGGGTTAGTACCTATGGTATGCTGAGAGAGAAACAGACAGGAAACTATCGTAGATTCTGATCATGTCTGTATTAGAGGGAAGATTATTAAAGGACAGTATTGGACCAAACCTTTTTGGATTGTTGTAGTAACATTGTCAGAGTTTGTAATGATAACCTGTGATATGACAATATTTGTTACATTTGCAGTGATATGGTAGAAATTCAAAGAAGTATTTAATTATTTTGATTTGCATGTGATAATATATGTGTAAGGACCTTGTTTTGTGAATATGTGGTGTCAAATAATTTCAGTCATGAAAAAAAGGTATGTTAGACTATAAGTTATTATCTATTTATGATGTCATTTATAATTCACATTAGTTTGTTGCTGTTATTTTGAACTTATTACATTCGTTCGAATTGTTATTGCTGACAGTTTTCGATATTTCATGATGTTTTAAAATGTATTTTTCAGTTCCATGCAGTGTGCCTTTATTTCTCCTGTTGTATAGTTATTGTATTGTGTAGTGCTGGATTATGTTTATTCTTTAGTGTGATTTTGTTCACTATTAGTTTTGTTTAAGTTGTATATTTATGTTAATTTGATAGTGTGCAGGTACAATATGTAATTATAGGTTAAAGCGTTTCCATTTCGCTCAAATAAAAACACTTTTTGTATGAACAACACGGTACTATATATGACCGAAATGAATACCATTCAGTTTAAAAGGATAGATTTAAGTAATGATAACAAAAGATAACATTTAAGAATATGACTGAAAACATAAATTATAAATGTTTTATCGCTTTTTAAAAATATTTTGCCTTTCTTCTTTATCTGTTGTCTATAATTTGTGAAGTTTTATAGATAAGATGTATTTGAAAGAAACGTTATTCCTGCTCTTTATTAATGCCTTGTGATACATAACAAAAGACATGAGACAGAATTATTCCTCTTTGTATTGAAGATAAAGAAACGCTATATAGTCCAGATTTATTCAGTGTTATGGAATATGTTTATTTTTCTTTTACAAGGTAATTGTTGTTATTTATTTGTTGCCTTACTTCTACTGTTTTTGCTTGGCTTATTGTGTCTATGATTTATTCAAGTAATGTTTATGTGATTTAATATTTAAAAAAAAAAACTTACCATGGCCGAGTGGTTAAGGTCGCTGGCTTCAAATCACTTGCCCCTCATCGATGTGGGTTCGAGCCTCACTCGGGGCGTTGAATTCTTCATGTGAGGAAGCCATCCAGTTGGCGTACGGAAGGTTGGTGGTTCTACCCAGGTGCCCACTCGTGATGAAATAATGAACGGAGGGGCACCTGGGGTCTTCCTCCACCATTAAAGCTGAAATGTCGCCATATGACCTATCATGTGTCGGTGACGTTAAATCCAACAAAAAAATACTTACTGAATGCCATTTTTAAACGAAATTAGTTTTTGAGCATTTTCAGTATAAAAATGGAATAGTAGGTCATCTAGTTTACACGGTCACTTGAAATGCGCGTAATCATTTATCTTAAGCATCCAAACTATCTAGCAGTCTACATAGTAGGAATACACTTATGTATAGGGAACAGAGTTTGAATTATGTCTGTGATAGCACTATTTGATAGCAGTGTTGGTATGGACGGTATCATTTTAAATCGACGTAATTGAAGCAAATGATAAAACCTTTAGGCTGCATATATATTATTAAGTGATTTGAATGGTGATTTTTTCAAGTATTAAAAGAACAAATATTTGTATGTGTTTTTATTTTATATGGCCTTTTCTATAATGGTATTGTGTTCCTTACTTTTAGGCGGTTGACTATTTCGGTTTCACAAGAAAATATATTCTGCCGGCATGCATCTTCTTCCTATAGATTTGGACGATTGGTTTGTCCGCACCGTATTTGTGCCCGCTACATACGGCTGTGTAGTGCATTCAGCATCTTTCAAACATTTATTACAAGACAAAAGTGCCGTGTTCAAATCTTAACTACTGCTCCTTTTGTCCCAAAGCTCCATTGAAGGGCTGATCTTGGCAAAGGATAAACATTTTTGTTTAGGGTTAGGCATACCGAAGTTCAGTATCACTGAGGAAGTGTTGATTACAGTTCAATGGCAACATTCTTAGTTTCGCTGTTTCTTCTAACTACTTTTCCTCGTATTATCATCAAACAAGGCAGTAGAATTGGGCTTGGTAAAGAGCAAACATTTTTGGATGAAGCATCCAAAGGTCAAGATCACTTTGGATAAATTCCTCATTCAATCCATTAAATGTTCTTTATCCTTCCTCATCACTTTCATGTGTAACCGCATATTGCCTAAGTATCCCCAAACATTCGTTTGTTAAAACCCTCCTCGACCCTCTGGGCCCGCTGTAGCGTAGCCGCTCCTTAAGTCCTCTGGATTAACAACTCAATACACTGTTTTTAGTTTCTACGTAGTTTATTTTCCGTTACCAATTGTATAACTTCTAACTGACAGAGCTAACAAAATTCCATCTAGCACAAATAAGCCTTTAAGCATTTCATAACTCTCTGTCTACGTCTGCAATCATTCTCAGGCTGCGCGCAGCGCAAGGCATTTAAGCCCTGGCCGGCTTCCGAGCCACCACGTGGTTGCTGTGTGAGCGGGCGTCCCCTTTCAGCTTAGTCCGACAATACACATTTTGTCTCCATATTTATACAGATTGGTCAAATACATCATTTACATAAGCAAAATTAATGAATTCTGGTACAAACCGAAAGTAATAAACAATAAAAATATTTCTCGTAAAGTATAGATAAATTGTCACTCAAGTTACAACCAATGTCCATCATTTTACTGCAATATAACACTTATATGACCTGACTAATAACTTTAGATGCATTTTATGTGCACTTCGTGAGAAAAACAACATGTTTTTCTATAGTGACGCATTTATTAATTAACCTAGATCTTAACCTGTTTAGTCTCGCCTTTTTTGTAAGAAAAGTGTTTCTTAACTTATGAAAAGAGATAAGGAGAGTGTGTTTTCTTTCAACAAAAAGAAATTATATCAATTTCTTTACACCGCCTCCGACCCCCTCCTTTCCAGTAACACCCTGTCCCAATCAAACCAAAAGGAAACGATAAACGATGGTTTTATTTACAATTACTTTGCCTCTTAAACATTTTAAGTAGTGTGTTACTCCATCCATTTTATCCCTCCCCCACTTCGTTACATCTTATCCCCACCTTTTAACCCGAAAGTAAACAATGTTTTCTGTAGTCATTCTTCTTTTTACATTTTTCTTAATACTAACACAAGTTGCCCCTTTCTCCCACCCACCAACACAACTATTTTTTTCTTAATTTTTCTTCGTATTACTTCCATTTTTAGCTCGACTGTTCAAAGAATAGGTAGAGCTATAGGACTCACCCATGCGTCCGCATCCGCATAGGCGTCCTGATTTGGTATGTAAGCTAGTATCTCAGTAACTACTTGTGGGATTGGATTGAAACTTCACACACTTATTTACTGTAATAACCTGACTTACACTGCACTGGTTCCATACTTTATTTAGCATTTTTTTACAAAATTATGCCCCTTTTTCGACTTAGAAGTTTTTGGTCAAGTTTTTGTATGTAAGCTGGTATCTCAGTACCTATTAATGGGAATGAATTGAAACTGCCAAACTTGTTCACTGTGATGATCTGACATGCAGTGCCTAGGTTTCATAACTCTACTTTGCATTTTTACAAAATTATGTCCCTTTTTCGACTTAGCAGTTTTTGGCTAAGTTCTTGTATGTCAGTTGGTATTACAGTACCCATTAAAGGGAATGGATTGAAACTGCACACACTTGTTCACTGTGATGATCTGACATGCAGTGCCTAGGTTTCATAACTCTACTTCGCATTTTTTTACAAAATTATGGCCCTTTTTCGACTTAGCAGTTTTTGGTTAAGTTTTTGTATGTAAGCTGGTATCTCACTACCCACTAAAGGGAATGGAATGCAACTTTACACACTTGTTCACTGTGATAATCTGACATGCTGTGCATAGGTTCTATAACTACACTTCGCATTTTAACAGAATGATGCCCCTTTTTGACTTAGCTGTTTTTGGTTAAGTTTTTTTATGTAAACTGATATCTCAGTACTTAATGATGGGAAAGGATTGAAACTTTACACACTTGTTCATTGTCATTAGCTGATATTAGCTGATATGCATTGTACAGGTTCCATATCCCTTTGCAATTTTACGAAATTTTACCCCTTTTTCGATTTTTATATTCATTCACTCGACAAGGCTGCTGAATAGTCGAGCGTTGCTGTCCTCCAACAGCTCTTTTTATGTTACTTGTTCCTCCCTATACATACACATCCCGTCTAACCCGCCGTTTATCCTACCTTCACCCAGAACTTTGATTCCGGTGGAGAACTGTGTCACCAATCCAGTCATCTTTATTGCTCGACGTTCTGATACATTGTATTTTTGAAATGCTATTATTTTTTTCATTTTCAAAAGTGACTTTCGACCGTTGAATCCATCCGATTAAGCAGCTTTCATCGCTATTTCTACTTAGAAAGTGACATTTTCCTACACGAGATATTAATAAAATAAACATTCAGTTGACAAAAAATCCCTCCAAATGTAACGTATAATCTTACCGTAACAACGTTCTTTTAGGTCAAAGACTTTGAAAATAGATCTAGATTATAGATACAGTGCAGAAAGATCAAAACGAAAATGGACGAAGCTTAAATGTCATGAATGAAAGCCGTCGAAGCATTATTTCCCACAATGCTCGTAAAATGTTTGATAATATGTCCTGCAAATATTAGATAAACATAAAAAACTGGGTCATGGGACAGCAAATTGTGTACCAGTGTGAAAAATATTATAAAAAGTACAATTTTCAGAATGTCTAGGAAGAGAATAGCAAATGTATTACACATATTTAGCACTTCATGTGACTTTTTCAGCCTGCCAGTTTTGTTATCTGATCATTTTGTTACCCGATTGCCGTCATTAATGTTGGAAAAAACTTGTGGTCCAACCAATTAGTTTTTTCTTAAATCAGCTCCGTCATATGTGTATTTCTTGTTTTATATATACCAATGTATTGCATATACTAGATTTATATTAGCAATAAAATGATTAAATCAAAACTACAATATCGGGTTCAAGACACTTAATGTTTAGGCAAAGATTATTTAAATTGAATACCTAGCAAGACCTCTCCAATAGGCCTATTAGCAAGGGATTGTAGATTTGAAAATTACACAAATTTACGTTGATGCCAAAAAAAATAATAAAAACAAACTTTGAGAAATGCCAGGGAAGTGTAAGATTTTAGACCCGGCCGTCTACACGTTTATTTATTTTACACTATAACTACTTGTCCGCATGAATTTTTAGTTCTATAAACATCATAAACAACCAGTTGAATATAAATACATGTATTTTATTTGAAAAAGGAACCCATGCCACATACGAAACTGGCCTGCCACTAAAAGACTGACATAAAACTTACGTTTATTGTAAAGCATGTGGCAAGACGAAAACAATATAGCGGTAAGAAGTGTCTCTTAGCTATTGACCTTTCGCAAATTTGAATTATATCTAGATAGATGAATGATATTTTCCGTTTCGTCTGACTTCCGATACACCGTGAAAGATCGATTCAAGCATCTGTTTATTTTTCACAGCATCTACGACGATGTACAATGTTGACGGCGATTAGCGATGACGAAAAATATGGAGAAAATGAATAATACTATGAACGACGAAGAATGACGACGACAACGAATACCACCATAGAAGAATGCCAACTACGTAAAATGCTCAAGAAGAAGAAGTCCGGCGACGAATAATGGCGACAAAGAAGACAGTCAACGAAGATCACTGCAGACGAGCAAAGATGCCGATAAAGAAGAATTACTTCAACGAAGAATACCGAAGAAGAAGGATCTCAATAACGCAGAATGATGGCGGGGGATGGTTCCAGTATCGGTCCTCATACAAGCAGTGTTGTATTGGCAAGACAGGCCATCATATCAATGATACCAAGATTAAGGACAGACAATCTGAACTCGAATACATGAAATATACACTATATTTTGATTTGCCGATCGTCAAATACCGTTTATATATTAGTCATAATAATTATCCGTGTCGATTTTCGCTGATGATTCTGTGATGCAGTATTACATATCAAACATCCTAAAAAGTGTTGTAGATGGAAACAAACACAATATCTGTATTTTTGATTTATTATTTCAAAAGTATTCCTAGTTCTAGTCATGTACAGGTATTATCTAATGGATGAAAAATATTATATTAAAAGACAATATTGATAGAGTAAATTTATTTTCCACAAAATGAAATACTGGAAAAATAGAACGAAAATATGGAACGAGTTGAATAAAACATGATGCCAGCCGCTGACATGCACCATATTTTTGTAATGAACATGTTTACTAAATTTAGTAACATAACAATTATACATGGTAATGTTATAATACCCGGTATATCAAATACACAATAAAGGTATAAGAAAGTTAATATTCCACCTTGACTGTTTATCAGAAAAAGTACATATAAACCGAAGTCGAAATTGTATAATCACATATCTGAATACAGTAGCCTACATTCTTGAACTTTAATCATTTACTCGTTTGTCGTCTAATTCATCACGGTTTAGAGTTGTCCAGTTCTTAGAAACTTTAACAGTTGATTAAGCTAACAGTCGGTTAACTTTTAAAGTAAAAAAACGTCTTTACAGTAAAATTAAAACATCATACTAGTGTTTCCCACCAAGACTAGTATTTTGAATTAAAATTTAACAGGTGATCAGTTTAACAGGCTATTGAAGTTTTGAACAATTGGGCCCAGATTCGCAGGAAATGAACGCCTGAGTGGTTAAATATCTTAGCACCCGAACGATAAACCGTGGTAAGTTAGACGACAAAGCACAAGAAGACCTTGATTGTTTTCATTCTTACATGGACATTGAAATGTTTTGATGAAAATTTTGTCGGGATGTCTTTATGCAAGTAGTAATTTACTGGACGTCATGCTCCAATTTGACGTCATAATGCTCTCTTACACGAGTCAACCGTTGATTATTCGAAGAATATACAGAACTTGACCGTTTTAAAAAACAAACAAAAAAACTGGCAATTAAATCTAAGCATGTTAGATTTTTTTTTCTGTGGATAATTGAAACATTAGAGTAAAATGTATCTGGTAATGTCACATTAAAAGTGTCAAATATGTTTCCCTAGAACGAACCTTTAAAAATTTATTTCAATCTGTCACTATAGACTATAGTTTAAAATAGAGCAGGTGTCCTCGATGTATTTTTTCTAATGAGATGTAACTTTCCATATACATGTACTTTTAGATCGGTTAGACCCAGACCCCTTCGTGTCCATCAACGATTAAGGTATTTATCAATTACTTGGTATCACCAAGTTCACTCCACTTACTGGACGTTTCGAATTTTTTTTGAGAAATGAACCTGTTTTTCTTGTAGTAGACATCGATTTTAAAATGAAATCGAACCGCTTTATATTTAAGAATTTGATTGCCTTTGGTAATCCTCGAAACTCCTCTGTAGTTAGAATAATTAAAAGAACTATAAATAATTTAAAAGAAAAACCAAACAGGTTGTACCATGGAACCAGGGTGGACCTTTCGTATGTAGAATGAATTAGACATAAAATAATAACGCATAAATGTAATAATTCGCATAATTAACAAATGGTCAACAATATTTTAGTAAGCGGTGAGTGTTCATGCTTTCATTATATGATCAAACCGTCACAGTGTCTAGAAGTATACCTGGCAACTTCACCACACTTGTTATCGGTACAGATGTGATATATGCATATAAACAAAATCAATCAAACAATTAACACTTACATATACTCGTACATATAGATTCTAATTTCAAACAATATAATCAGAAAAAGAACGTGCACAAATGAAAGCGAAACATGTATTCTTCATAAACATATAATTGTAGCGTTTTCGCTTTCACTTCTCGATATAAAAGGATTAAAGACCGGTCCATTTCAACATAGGTCTTACTCCCCCACACCGCACCCACCCCACATAAACATTTGAAAATCATTCTGATAATACAGCCAAATACAGCTAAGGCGGACCATTTACGGCCGTTTCTGAGCTTTGTATTTTCACACATATATATCTGATAACTCTTTTAGGCTTTTCTTACTACATTTTTTCAGTATATTTCAAAGTTTCAAGAACACACCTAAACAATTATTTTATACTGTAGAAACGAAATAAGATCTTAAAATAAGTAAATACATCATGTACAATATACTTTGTGCTACATTAATACAATAAAACGTTGAGATAGTAAACACCAAATACAGTTATTCTGAGGCGGGTATATAATTCAAATGTAATCACTATGTACATACTAGTATATCAGTTCACACAATATAGCAAATGTAATATAAATCATATCAGTTCAACAAAAGGCGAGCAGAAAATGCTTTCAGGGTTTTTTCTTCCATTTTACATATTTTTTTTTTATTTTTTTTTTTGCTTCCCGACAAACGAATTTTGTCTTGTAAAATAATGGTAAAGAACCAGATCATTTATATTGAAATAAAGTTTGCTAATATGCTTAATGCCTCTGTAGTAAGTTCTCAAAATTTGAGCTTCTCCCTGTCTGACAATGTGATTTTGTGTTATTTTTGTTTTGTTATCTTAGCTTTCCTGACTTACCTGACTGTTTCGGAAATAAGAAAAAAAAGAGAATGTATGTTTCACTAGAAATATCTCCATGTAGAAGGAAGCTGAACGTCACAAGTTCGATTACGCTCACACTAATAAAATACATACCAGCATTTCGGTGATATTAAATAGAAAAAGGAAATTAAAGAAATGTCTGCTGATTCTGGGCCTGCAGATAACATAGTACAGATTACTCATTTACAGCTTATTCATTGTAAGGATATGTACCAAAGGAATTTCCATTACTGTTCTATTTTACCGGCAGTTCAAGTTATTCAGGCTAGTCCGCAAGTTTTGTAATATTTGTAACCGTTTAGAACGGTACGAAATGTGTAAGACAATCTGGTTACGTAAGTTAAATCGTTCTTTAAAACGGAATGAGGAATGTTGACACTAAACAATCAAGCTGAGTCATATTTGTCCATGCACAGGTACGAGATATTTTGTGTCAAAATCCAGGCCAGGTTTACATACGAATTTCAAACTGAGTCGAGACTAAGCAAACAAAATAAATAGATAAAAGATAAAACATTTACACTGTTTATAAATCGATCTTGCCCTTTTAACTCTACTTCAAGGAAAGTTCAACGATGACTATGTTTGAGACAGGTCCAATTAGGTAGCATTTAGATGGACATTTTGAGCTCAAAATACCGTTACATGTATATTACACCTATATAAGCATTCTAATTTATTTTTCGTGTTTTTGATGCAAGTATTATGCATGTTTTACTCTTTTCGCAGGGGTAGGACTTGCATCATCACACTCAGAAGCATTTTGTTCAGTTTCAGTTTCCTGTGACAATGAAGAACTGCTGAATTTGTATCTCTCTAACTTTGACATAACATCAAACTGTTTACTTTCTTCGGCCAACATCAAAGCGGACTTTCCTTCCAAATTTGCCGTAAAAACATTTATACCAGTTTGGCAAAGAAACGAAATTACTTCTTTATATACTTCGGATTCCTTTGGATCTTTTAAATATGGCAATTTCTCAATGGCAATATGCAATGCTGTATTGCCTCTGTGATCAGACATGTTGTGAACCTCGTGCTTTACTGATATATCAGCCAGTTTCATGACAATTTGACATCTTTCTTCTTGTATGGCAAACATTAATGGAGATTTTTTCTGATCATCATCTGTACAACCTGGTGATATACCCAGCCGCTCCAGCAGTTCAATAACATCAGCATCTTCCTTCCAGACGGCAATGTGATACAGTTTGACATGTTTCAGGTTGTCAGACAAATTGACAGGGTAATCAGCTTGTTTCATGTTGTGCTTCAAAAGTTGTTCTACTATTTCGACATTTCCAGTCAATGCTGCTACGTGAATTGGACAATATCCATTCACATCTCTTAGCAAGAGATTTGGATTTGCCAGTAGTAGCTGCTCTACTATTTTCTCTTGATTGTTCTTGCATGCTTTGTGTAATGCAGTTTCGTTGCATGGATCATCTTCACTTTGAAAATCGATCTCATTTTCAGTGAAGTGCTTGCTGTTGAGCAGGCACTTAACGGCTTCAATATTGTTTTCTTCAACAAAGAGAATCAATGGACTTTTGCCATTCTTTCTGTAACTGCTGATGTTTCTGTCAGCAAGATCCAACAAAAACGTTACAATATCTCTATCAGCCATTTTAAATGCCATAAGCATGACGTTTAGATCACCAACTGGAGCTCCAAGTTTGGCTAGGTTTTCGATCATGTATTGATCGCCTCGTTTGATTGCCAAAATCATTGAAATCAAAAGATCCGTTTCTAACACTTCTGTTACAGAAGAACACATCTCACCTGTTCTGCATCTCATATTTTTCATTTCCCTGTAACAAACTGAAGCGAATTGTGTCATGCGATTTTTCAACAAATATGCAAGTAAACATACTGCATTTTTATTTTAAATGCCATAAGCATGACGTTTAGATCACCAACTGGAGCTCCAAGTTTGGCTAGGTTTTCGATCATGTATTGATCGCCTCGTTTGATTGCCAAAATCATTGAAATCAAAAGATCCGTTTCTAACACTTCTGTTACAGAAGAACACATCTCACCTGTTCTGCATCTCATATTTTTCATTTCCCTGTAACAAACTGAAGCGAATTGTGTCATGCGATTTTTCAACAAATATGCAAGTAAACATACTGCATTTTTATATATGCTTTTGTTCAGGACTTTCTCAAAACCTACAAGGTCGGCACCAAATGTCAGAACTGGCATGGTTAGCAGTTTCAACGCATTACCTTTCATAACATCCTTTATGAACAACTCACAAAATTGAGTGTTTCTGAACGCCGGGTGCAAAAACGGTGCATACTTCAACTATTGCCCAGGCGGCTGTCTATGCTCATTGCTACATTTGAAACACAACTCATACGTTGCATTGCCCGTTCCTTGCTGCGGATGGATGCCATTCATGTCCTGTATAATCTCGCCCATCCTTGAGCATAACTGATCAAACCGCAGAGGAGGGATTGTAATTCCTATTTCATTTGTACCACCATCAGAATGTTCAGCTGAATTCCCGTTGTCCTCTATTCGGATGTATCTTTCAATAAACGAAGAATCACAACACTTAAGTACGGCTGTTTCATTCTTCTCATAAGCTACCAGCCCAACTGCATCACTTATGACACGGTGGCAAAATGAAAATATTTCATTTCTTGTGTCAAAATGTATAAAATCAGTCCCATGTGTCCAAAGAGAGACACGGATGGCCCTGAGCATATCTTCAGGGCGATACTGGAGCTGTTCTATCGCTCCAATTATTGACTGTGGGGTGTTAACTATAGGCTGTTGTAAACTACGCAACATTATTTCCTGTGATTTTTGGGCCCAAAGTACAAAAAACGCCAGAAACACTTGTTCTTTATTTTTGAAAATACCTACAAGGCAGTCTTTGATATGGGCCATTGGACTTCTGAAAAATGCACTCTTTTCTAAAAAGAATTGCTCATGTTGACAAAACAACCTTGCGCATTCCGGAAAACCTATGACAAATGAAGAGGGCTTACTTGCTTCGTTTATGCATTCATTGATCTCTTTTTCGTTCAGCTCTCTTTCTTTCATTTGCATGTGTTTCTCAAGAATATCTCTCATTTCTTTTTCAGTCAAATCTTTTGATGAGATTGTGAGAGTATTACTTTCATTAATCAAGTGTGAAACATACATCTTTTCGAGCACTTCATCCAAAATGTATGAGCGGGAAGTGATAATCACGGTAAGACGTTTGTTTTGTACGTCATCTTTTATCTGAGGAATGTATTTTAACCATTTTCTGCTGTCGCCTTTGTCAAACATACTAGACCCAAACATATCATCGATCAAGACTGTATCAATTCTAGAGTGATTACGAATATCCCAGTCAGAACAGTTATTAATCTTTAAACATCTATCTGGATTTTTTACCAACTTTTTACCCATTGTTGTTTTTCCTTCTCCCTGTGCACCTTTTATTACTATTATACCTTTTTCATTCAGTATGTCTGTCGCCCTTTGGAAAACACTTGTCTTGACAAAATAAGGGTCACCCAAAACATCTGAAAGTTCTCTCCTTGACCGTTCTGTATTAGAAAATAAAGGCTTGTAGATAAATTACTACAGTTAATTAAATGGCACAATCAGTTAGCTGTTGGTATGAAAAAAGCTGTCTTAATCTGGCATTATGGTATTTCATTAATTTATCGTACATTAAGTGGAAACACACGTTATGCCTATATGCAAAAATAGGTACCACATCAACTATTTCAGCATGGAACTAACAAATGCGTTTGAAATGAAGACGAATGTATCAGGACATGTTTTAAACTTTTCCTAATGCATCAGTTATACTTAAAGGTGTAATATTTGATAGTGTATCGTATGATCTGAGGTCATTCCCTTCTAAATATGCTATTATACTTTTTCTAGAAAATTATTATCAGTTAAACTTACCCAAGGCAATATCTGAAAGCACAAAAATAAAGTGTTTACTCTTCCCTTATTTAATGTGAAATACGCTGAAAATACGAGATCGAACCTGTTGTAAAAAAGTGAAACATATCATTTTACCGTTTCAAATCATAACATTCCTAGAGTACGAAAGAAAAAACTTACTTTTCCGATGAATGGATTTTAATACATGCGTTACAAAAGCATTCAAGTTCTCTTTTGATAATCACAATTCTTACCGCTAAGACTGTTACTTTGCAACGTTTTCATCATTTCGTCCCCGAACGCTTTATCCATGGCAGTCCATTCCTCCAGTTTCAACAAAAGCTCTTTCTCAAATCGTTTGTCTAGACAGTCATTCTTAAGTATTTCTAGCTTTTCTTGCAGACCAGGCATTCCAGATCCAAAACGCGACAACACCTTACCGTATATAAATAATGTTTCTAGCAATGCAAGTTTACAAAGCAACAAGCTATAGAACACAATTCGAATAGGTATAATTTATCTATTTTAACGAAGTTATCTTTAAAATGGGTACACAGTTTTCATTACTCAGTCGACAACCTGTTTTCTCTTTGGTCTCACTATTTATTGTAACTATATAAACAATCTACAAATATTATATAGGAAAACAAAATATACATTGTATGACGGTTCCTATCTAAAATATTTCTTAGTATCAACATGCAGATCTAAGATAGACTACTGTCCATGTAGCTATGATTGTAAATGGTTCCAATTACTGACATTTTGTAAGATGATAACTTACAGATAATTTCAACATTTTTAGAAATATTTGATAATCATGAAAAGTGGTACATTACATCAGAAACTTCCTTCCATTTTGTTTCAAACTGAGCTTCGGTTAATCCTCCCACCTTCGGTGAATGCATTAGCTGAAAGAAGAAACCGTAAGTACATAAAATGACATTTGTTTTCCAAAACATTGAACATCAAAAAACGTTTACAAAAAGAAAGCTTACATTTTATTAGTTTGTTAGGGTTATCCTAACAGTAACTTGATTTGGAATTTTGTACTTTTACCAGACCTCCATCAAACGAGACATGCTATGTGGAATCCGAATACGTCATAGATACACTACTGTCATAATTACCCTTTTATTACATACCTACAAGTTTTGTTTGTTTTCAATTAACCAAACATTCATAAAGAACTCATGTGCGAATATAAGAATTTATTGTACAGACAAAATACACTGTAAGATTTCCAACCAGTGCAATACGAATTTTAATTTTTCTGTCAATTTGTATTTGATTGTGAAGAAAGAAATGTTTAGAAGTATATAATAATTTTTCATACTACATATAAACCAAAAACAGACTGGCTTATCTTATCTATAATTAAATTTGTCTAAATCAACAACAAGATACCGGAATGTTTACTCACTTATAAATATATTATTCCAGGCCGCATAAATTAGGCAGATCATTTATTTGGCCAATACATAGGTTGCTAATTCACATTTAAGAAGTTATAGATCACTTATTGGCACCCTAAGCGTTGTCTTCCCTGCGTCATGTACCGATACATTTAATGTTATTATATCTGTAAATCATCAACATACTTGCAATGTTAACAACTTTAATCAGTGCCTCTATAAAGTTTCCTTTTCAATTTAAAAATATGCTCTTGTAAAAAGCTATACATACTTGTATTAATATGTATTATAATTAAGAGTACATTGACAAGAATTACCACATTTGATAACTTTACTGTGAGTATATCAAATAATTATAATATACCAGCATGTTTTATATAAGAAACAAGACTTGTCAACAGTCACTGAATAATTTATGCATATCGGCTTACCTCATTCCTGAAATCCCTTAAACGAACGATTTCTGCTTCTACTGAAAAGTCCGTAGGAGCCGGTTTATTTCCTGTGTGCCATATTGGGTCACCTTTCTTTGCACACAGAAGGGTACGATGTAGCGCCACTAAAAGAGTCATGTCGTAATCCTTTGATGATGTGACACCAGCTCCTGTACTTGGATAAAGCAATTCATATTGCGCCTTCGATATAATATTTTTTGTTTGCAGCTGATATAACTCTAATTTAACTGTCGTATCATTGAGATATGTCCTTGGGGTAGGAATATCTCTGTCGAACCTATACATCAGTACTGCACCTCCTCCGTCAACAACAAGATGGTAGAGTTTACACCTTCTTGTTTCTTCTTCAGTCAGATTCAGAAAGGCTGCTGACATTTTTTTCAGTTATTCTGAAAAGAATCAGACATCTGATACGTTACGTTATTTTTTTTGAATAACTGAAAAATGAAATTAAACTACATTATATTATTATATCATCAAGAAAATTAAACAACAATTATAGCCATACTATGGTCAGTTCTTCATAGTAAAAGTTTATTTGTACTTACTTTGTGAATTTAAAAGATGTTTAATTAATTATTTCACATTATTATAGATAAAACGGTATAAAAAGACTGGGTGATGTTACTGCTCGTTTTGGTTTTAGGTTTACCTCAATGTATCTGTTAAGGTGTAATGATTTTTCTTACTGATATCTTAAACAATAATCATTGAAGACTGTGTCGTTCAATTTCATTGCAATCTGTCAATATTTGGCGACAATATAAATTAAAAAACCGTATGAAGTTGAAGTAAATGAATCAAATTTCGTAGCTCTTCAAGGACGACTGGGTGTAACAGCTAATCTGAGGTCCCAGAAACCACAAAACTAAAACAGTGATATTAGATTTACACCATTTCGCGCACATGCTAAAACTTAAACAAAGATCTTGAGTACAGTAAAAGAATCTGACGAATCGCTTATTGCAAAACATAAGTAGATTGAATAATTGAATTATGTTCTTGAATGTTGTGGCAAAATTGTATAATTAATGTGTAATGCATAAATTTGTCTGTATGCTATGGCAAGCAGATGTTTCACCAAGCGCTATAAAACGTGTCGCCATTTCACGATTACATGGTTTTATCAACATCACGTGATATGCTTTGAGGTGAGAAATCTTCAATCAACATGTCCGTAGTGCGGTCAGAACTCCTACTGATTTGAAAACTCAACAATGTAAAATGTCAGTTAAATATCATCAAAACACTTACGTGCATTCCTTATGGAGACATAAGTAAATGCAAGTGAATAGACGACTGCTTTCAGAGCGAGCTGGTGTGTTTTGTAGACCTAAATGTGTGCACACATGGTTGAAATATCTAGCGCATTGTTGAAAATATGAAACTTTACATGCGCTAAGTTACTTTCATGTATTAAGCCACGATGATTGAGAACTGTAATGGCAAATTTACGATGTTGGATTCAGTGTTGTTATATTTTCGGTCTTTTAGGATCATGGAGTCCATTTAGAGTCCATTTAATAGATGTGCAATAGAGTTCCGCTTATGCCGGCGCTCGGGGGCTTGGGAGGTTTTGCACATTTCATTACCTCTCTCATGAACAGACTCAATCAAACCGAGTCTGCTATTATTCTGTTTGGTTGCATTCTATGCTTCCAAATGATCTTTTAACAGATTTTATTATGAGTAACGTGATCACTTCTCTTTGGTATCGAAATAATTACAACGGTAAAAATATCTTAAATGCGAAACCTTTGACAACTCGACAGTGAGGATTTTACCTTCAAGCACTGTGCGACCATAATAGCAATTAGTTAAGATAATGGGTAAAAATTTCGAATTTTGCAGTGAGGCAATAATTATTAAAAAAAAACACTGGTGCGAATGATATAGTTTTTTGTTATAAGGGAAGGACGAAGTTTATTACCTCGTTGCATAATATGAATTAAGAATCTGTTCCGTTCCTGAAATTGTTTGCTGTTGTTGTTGTTGTTGTAATTAGTTCGTAGTACAGCAACATGCAAATTTATTTTTAACTCAAACATTTGAACATTTACTTGTCGGTCGCAAACTACTAATTTCGCAATATTGCGCGACTAATATAATCGTTATTTAAGAAATAATAAGTTCTCAAACGTGGTTTATCGTAGAATAACCCGAGTTTTTGAGTTCTTATGCGTAAGAATATATCACGAAGACCGTAGGCCTAAGTGAAATATTGTTTCGCATAAGAACGAAAAACTCGGGTTATTCTACAATAAATCACACTTAGGAACTTATTATTTCGATTCTAACACGACATACTAGTATCAACAATGTTAGAACTAGATGCCCACGGGCAACATGTCGAGCCCGCCAGCTGTCAAAAGGACTGGGAGTTGCACATGACACTCCCTGTCTCATTGAGGCAAACATTTATGCCAAATAAAAAAAAGATTGCAAAAAGTTACAATATAAGTTATTTAAAGTAACAACTAAAGGACGTAAATCTTAAAAAAAAAAAATATTCTAAGTCCACACAAAAATCCTCACAAGTAGAGATAGGTCAAACTTCACCTGAAAATTGGATGTAACATGCATGTTGTACTACAGAAAAGTGGTCTTGATTTTTCCCTACGACCAGTAATAAAAAAGTTCCAAATATAAGCTATTTATAGTAACAACAAAGGGAAGTAATTCTAGGATCTTGCGCATGACACTCCGTCTCATGATGATGAACAATTGTGCCAAGTTACATCAAAATCCCTTTATGCATCAAAAAGAAATGCTCCAGACAGAGTCATTCTTGTATCTGACTTTTGACCTCTAAGTGCGACCTTGACCTTAAACCTAGGGACCTGGTTCTTGCGCAGGACACTCCGTCTCTTGATGGTGAACATTTGTGCCAAGTTACATCAAAATCCCTCCATGCATGAAGAAGAAATGCTCTGGACAAAGTTGTCATTCTTGAATCCTTTGACCTCTAAGTGTGACCTTGACCTTAGACCTAGGGACCTGGTTCTTACGCCTGACACTCCGTCTCATGCTGGTGAACAATTGTGCCAAGTTACATCAAAATCCCTCCATGCATGAAGAAGAAATGCTCCGGACAAAGTCATTTTTGAATTTGACCTTTGACCTGTAAGTGTGACCTTGACCTTTGAGATAGGAACCTGTGGTTTGCGCATGCCACTCCGTCACACTGAGGTTAACATTCATGCCCAATATAAACAAGATTGCTCCATGCATGTCAAAGTTATGGTCCGGACAAACAAATCCGGACGGACGCACGCACGCACGCACGCACGCACGCACATACACCGAACAGCCATTGGACAACTATGTCTTCGTACTGCAAGTGGGCTCGACAAAAAATGGTGACTAGTTTTTACGACCGTGCTACGCACCTGGATCGGATGACGTCATTGCACGCGAGTGGTTTATTGCAGAATAACCCGAGATAGATTTGCTCTAAATGTATGTAGGTTATTTGCTTGTCGTGTTAGAATAATCGTTAATTCTGTAGATAAGCGATATCGACCCTCCACTATCTAGATCTGTGGGTTCCCATTACCTGCGATTTATTTACGTTTAGGATTTCCTACACTGAGCAAAAAAAAAAAAAATCAAGTCACCGCGCCGAATAAACAGCCCTCACCAAACCCAGACTCACAGCACGCGGACGTGCACTCGACAAGCACAGACCTGTTAGTAATTTTAAGAAATGTTCTTATTTTTTATCTAAGACAAAAACTTAAAATACATGTAGTATAATGGTTTCTGTAGATAAAGGTTTTAGTATTCTGCAAATAGCAAACATATAGAGATATATTGAGAATTTAAAATCAATCTCAATGTTTTTCATAAGTTTCTTAATGCTATTAAATATTCCGGTGTAACATAACCATAACATAAAGATTCCATTTTCGCTTTTGACTTCCTAAAATATCTTGCTAATTTCAAATCAAGTTAAGGCTTAGTAAGATAGGATTTTTGATATACTCTTCGCAGATATATGAATATTGATTTTGTAACTAAATAAAAAAACATTTTACAAATATTTACCGTTGTGTTCGCATTCCGTGTAGTGGTTGGTCTAGAATGAATTTTCTTCCTCTTTCGTTTTAATAGTATTGAACGAATCTGGGTCTTTGGCAGCGTATTATTTAATTGCATTTAACAATCAATTTCAGAATTTCCAAATTACGACCGAAACTGTTCAATGTAAACCGGGAAATGTTTTTTTCATTGACGGACATTTATTATAAAATTGATTAATACTGTATAGGATAGTGAAAGCCTGTTTGCCTCAAGTGTGATTTGGTGTGTATCGTAGACCATAAGGATGAAACATACGTACATAATTGAAATAATTCAGCGCCGAGCTGAAATACATTTAACAACTCATAATTGGTTTACAAATATTATGGCAAATTTCGAATATTTAAGAAAACAGTGATGCGCGTGTACGTGAGCCTGTGTGTCGCTTTTGTGTGCGTTCATACTTGAACTGCTGTGATGTGCGAAGCTTGCGGTTTTGAAATGTGGTTTTTTCTTTTAAGTATCCATCCTTCTTACTCCTTTAAAATCCCCCATCTCCCATTTTTCTTTACGATATCATCATTTTTATATTGTGCGTCTTGATGCATAAGTTTGCTATATCTTTCCACTGCAATTTCTATTTGTACCGATGTGAGCTCTGACCGTGTTACTACCTTTGCTCTTATTCCTGGGAATCAAACGTTGCCGTTCTCGTTTTCTTTAAATTATAATAGATATGTGCCATAATGCCTTTGTTTTCTGGTTAAAACAGATAAATTAGCTGTCTAAAATTTAGGATATGAATAATTTCTTACTTACAAAAGCATTACTTTCAATATTGCATATGCAGTTATATACTCAAAGCCATAAAGCTGAATGGTAAAGTGGGTTAACTAAACCAATGAAAGTCAGCACTATCATAGGAATAACATATTAATGCGTATACGTTTAATAGGTTTATTTTCGCGCTTAAAGACCTATACAGTATGACTGAATTAAATCAAACTTTTGCCTTTTTAGCGCCAAATGTTACATCGACGTGGTGTCAGGTATTCTCGATTACACGGAAATGGGCATGCGTGATCAAAAATGCAAACCTATGTGAGAATATTGGAAACAGGATGTGTGTGTGTATGTGTGTGTGTTCGGGTTTAACGTCTTTCGCAACAATTTTTCAGTCATATGAACGACGGTGTCTACTTGTAGCAGTGAGCAAAATGCTCAACATTATAGTGCTGCCTCACTAGATTATCACACCGTAGACACATGACATGATACCCCACCCAGTCACATTATACTGACACCGGGCTGACCAGTCCTAGTACTATCCTCTTAATGCTGAGCGCCAAGCGAGGAAGCTACTAGTACCGTGTTTTACGTCTTTGGTATGACGCGGCCAGGGATCGAACCCACGACCTCCCGCACTCGAAGCGGACGCTCTACCACTAGGCTATCCGAAAATAAGATAGGTAAAAGTCATTAATATATTTGATTTTCATAACAAAACGTGAGGCAGCCATATTGTAAACAAAGACAAATGACCTTTCATGCTAAACAAGAGGATTATGTTGATTCGGATTGTGAAATACGTCATGCATAATAACAAAATGTAAAATGATATAACTGTTTCGTTCCCGAACTTGTTTATTGTTGTGTTATTAGTTTGTACTGCAGCAGTATGTAAATTTGTTCCAAAACATTTACGCTACTAACGGTTAAACAGGGTGGATAGGCGATAGAGCGACCTTGTACTACTCAGGTTCCCATTAACTGTATTCTATTAACGTCTGGTATTTCCACTATGCAAGATCTATTTATAGCCGAAGGTTATATTTATTTTTATTTTGTTCTATTGAATGCTTATACCTGTGCAAGTATTTAACTCTAACGTTACTTTAATTCAAAATAGCAATTCATTAACATTTACGATCGCACTGTTGCACTATTCATACTTTTTCATATCTTTTAGAAAGGCCGAAAGTGTTTGAACAGTGTTACAATATTGGTAGTGCAAAAAGTAATATGTCCCAAGGAACATTTTATTAATGTGTAGACGTCTAATAAGTGTGTAAAATTTCGTGCCTAAGAACTATACAATATGCAGTAGGTGTCAGTTAAATGTAACCAAATTCTGTTATTTGATTTCGACTCTAAAACGTATTTATATTAAATGGTAGATCAAATGTAATTGCACTCTTTCTTGGCGCTTATATGGCGCAAAATGATACGTCGGGTGGTGTCAGATATTCGTGTTTAACGGAAATGTGCATCAAGACTCGAATTGAATGCACACTTATGCAAAATATAGATAAATTAAATCAAAAATAGGATAATATTTAGAATGGAATTCATATATGAGTTATATTCATAGCAAAGCATGTGGTAGCTATATTTTAAACAGACAAACGACCTTTCAAATGTGTTACATCTACGGCTGTCGATTTATACAGCATTTTATGCTAAAGAAGAGAAGGATTTTGTTAATTTGGATTGTAAAATACGTCATGCATAATAATAAAATTTAAAATACCTTTTCTCTTACAGTCACCTAAGTATGCAATTGTAAGCTCGGGCATCTGTCCGTCCGTCATTAATTCGTGTCCGGAGAATAACTTTACAACCATAAAAGGTATTGACTTTAAACTTGGCATATAGGTAAATGGATATAGGACAATGTACAAAGCGCTTGAACCGGCGCTGTAGTTAAGGTTAAGGGCTCCAATTAAGCTAAAAGGTCAAAACTGTCCATATTTTGTGTTTGGAGCATAACTTATTAACCAAGCAAGGTACTTGCTTCGAACTTGGATTGTAGGTTTGTGATAATAAGACGATGTGCCGATTGCATCAATTATGTTGGCAGAAAGGTCTACCTTTACGACCCTGCACTGTTAGCTGTTTGGTCAGTAAATGTTAAGTGAACACCCCTCAAATATTCAATGGTATAGCCCAAATGAAATATTGGACCAGTCCATTTTAGAAATTCAGCAGGCTGAAGGTCAAAGGTTATGGCATGAACGTGTATGAATATGTGTAAGTTTGTTTGCAGCTTATTTACCAGGCGTTAAAAAGCGTGTCGCCATTTCACGATCATACGGGTTAACTATTATCACTTGATTTGCTTTTCTTTGATAAAATTCCTGCCGTAATATCTTTAATCGGAAGATCCGTTGTGCGGTCGGAACTCCTATTTGTAAATTCAACATTCAATATTTCTAAACACTTACGTGCATTCTTTATGGAGATATGGGTAAACGAAAGTGGATAGACGACTGATTCAAGAGCGAGCTGCTGTGTGTGTAGACATAAATATGGTTGAGATATCTAGCGCCTTGCTGAAAATATAAAATTTTACATATACTAAGTTGCTTTCATGTATTCAGCCACGATCGACTGATAACTAAAATGGGAAATTTACAATGTTTAGAAGTACTGTGATCAATTCCCTTTGATATCTAACCAACTAATTACAACGGTAATAATATCTTAACTGCGAAATCTTTGACAATGCGACAGTGAAATTTTTAACTTTAAGCACTGTACGATCAAAGTAGCAACTGGTTGAAATAAAGTATAAACATTTCGAAATTCCAGTGAGGCAATGACTAAAACAACTAGCGTAAATAATTTAGTTTTATGTTATAAGGGAAGGACTAAGTTAATAACCCCATTGCATAATATGAACTAAGAAACGGTTCCTGTAATTGTTTATTGTTACTGTAATTAGTTTGTACTGCAGCAGCATGCAAATTACTTTTAACTCAAACATTTGAACATATACTTGTCGGTCGCAATCTACGTCATTCGAATAATTGTGTGATTTTTTTTAACAATTATTCCTGTAGACAGGCGATATCGACCGTCTACTATCTAGATATGTGGGTTCCCATTACCTGTATTTCATTTACGTTTAGGATTTCCTACACCTGAGCAAAAAAGAAAAAGAAACAGCCCTCCCAAAACCGCAACTCACAGCACGCGGACGTGCACACGACCAGCACAGACCTATTAGTAATTTAAGGAATGTTCTTATTTCTGATCTAAGACAAAAACTAAATATATGTAGTATGATTTCCATGGTTTCCGCATGTAAAATCTTACAAAGTTTTAAATATTCTGCAAATAACATATAGAGATATATTCTGAATTTAAAATCAATTCAAATGTTTTTTCATCAGTTTCTAAATGCTACGAAACATTCCGGTGCACCTTAACGATGAAATAACATAACGATCCCATTTTTGCTTTCGACTTCCAAAATATCTAGCTAGTTTCGACTTACTAAGATTGAAATTTAGATATACTCTTTGCAAATATATGAATATATTGATTTTGTTAATAAATAAAATACATTTTATAAATATTTACCGTTGTGTTCGCACTCTGTGTAATGGTCGGTCTTGGTTACGCGTAAGCTCTTTCGTTTAAACAGAATTGAACGGATCTGGGTCTTTGCCAGCGAATTATCTAAATGCATTTAACAAATAATTTTAAAATTTCCAAAGTATGACCGAAACTGTTTAATGTAAATCATGAAATGTTTTTCATTGACGAACATTTGTTATAAAATCTAGCCATTGGTATATGTAGGATAGTAAATGCTTTGAGATATCTGTCTGTAAAATAGACGTACGCACGCACATGCACACGCACACGCACACGTACACGCACACGCGCGCGCACTTGAACAGAAATAATGTAAAAAGTTATTTTCGATATTATTAATCTTGTTCATTTCAAGATGACTAATTACTCTTGTTAACTGCGCTGACGTTTCAAATGGAGTGAAAGAGAAAGTAACCTTCGAAATATACATTTTTGTAAGTATAAGAAAATGATAAAATGAACTGTTATTAAATCAGAAATATTTTTCGTACTTATTTTGTTAGGTTTAACGTCGCACTAACTCAATTTTAGGTCATATGGCGACTTTCAAGCTCTGATGGTGGAGGAAGACCTAAGGTGCTCCTCCGTGCATTATTTCATCACGAGCGGGCACGTGGGTAGAACTACCGACCTTCAATAAGCCAGCTGGACGACTGAATTCAACGCACCGAGAGAGGCCCGAACCAACATCGATGAGGGGCAAGTGATTTTAAGTCAGCGACCTTAACCACTCTGCCACGGAGGCCCTTTACATAAAAAATAAATAGTATTTACTTTTGTATTACTCTTAATTTTTCTATAGTCTAGGGCAAATATTTGCCAACCTGGGCCCAGTTGTTCGAAACTTTAACAGGCGATTAAGCTAACGATTGATTAACTTTTATGGTCATTTTTCGACATTTTAGAAGACTTAGAAAAACAAATGTATGAGTTAAGAATTATGGACTTTGAAAAATCTTTACAATAAAATTAAAACATCATACTAGATTCTCCCATCAAGACTAGTGTTTTGAATCATAATTTAACCAGCGGTTAGTTTAACAGCCGGTTAAAGTTTCGAACAACTGGGCGCAGATGGAATGGTCAAGCCGACTACGGTAGCCCCATGTTTTTATAACAATTATATTCATCCAGAACATCCTTAATTTTTCAGAATCAGTAAAGCATTACCTTCCGGATAAAGCGTTGTTGTACAGTTGCAAATTTTCACAGAGGTTTGAAATTATCTTCAAAGTTATGACGTTAAGCTACCATATTCAAATATGTCTATGCCCTTATAATGATCAAAACATAAATAGTAGTATAGGAAGGTAATATAGCATTAGCCTGCGCATTTTTGCAGCGAGAAAATGTTGTAATATGAACATGGCAATATTTTTTATTATGACAATCTTCCAACTGAATTGTCTTTTGCAAAGTTATTAAACGTTTTATTAGATGCGGTTATGACCCGAATGGTTCTAGACAGATTGTATGTTGTTCAACCCTTTTACATACATGTACTATGAACATATTGATCTCTGACATTGCATTGGAAAATAAATCGTAAACTCGAGTAATAAATATAAACATATCGGATATATAGTAAAATAATATTGAGTACATATAAAATGATCTACAATATCTATTTATATCTATTTTTCAAAAATACAACAAATGTTTTGTACTTTCGGTTTTTACAAAATGTATCCGGATAATTGAATAAACGAACGGTTAGAATTAAAAAAAAAACCACAAACATTTTATAACAAATGAATGAGAAGTTAAGAAGTAATATGCAACGTTACAGATACTTTTTTTGCTTAAAATTAGCATTAAAATAATAATTACGAAACGAAAAGAAATGTACCATTTTATTGTACGTCCACCGTGTTTAACCGGCAGTTCCAATGTGCGTTCAAAGAGAGTAAAATATTATTATAGTATCAAATTAATATCACTGCTAAAACACTGACCTCCAGATCGTACAACAAAAAAGAAAACGTTTAGACATCAGAAATTTATTTCTGTATTTCTGAAGAAGGAAATCTTAACTAAGTTACGTCTCTTCCTAGTAATTACCGCCCAATCTCCCTCTTAAATACCATTGAAAAAGTTTTTGAACGTCTTATTTTCAAACATGTTTTCAATCACCTTCATGATTCTCGTTTTCTAACTCCAGTGCAATTTGGTTTCATTCCAGGTGACTCAACAGTCAATCAACTTGTCTTCATATATGACACTCTCTGCAAAGCTCTCGATAACGGTCTTGAGATGCGTGTGGTCTTCTTCGATATCAGCAAAGCCTTTGAGAAAGTCTGGCACAGAGGACTACTTTGTAAACTTAAACATGCTGGGATTACAGCAGCTCTCCTTAATTGGTTTGAAAATTCTTTCTAACAGACGTCAACGAGTTGTCCTTCCTGGAGTTAAATCAAACTGGGCTTATGTAAAAGCTGGCGTTCCCCAAGGATCAATCCTTGGTCCCTTACTATTCCTTATCTTCATAAATGATATTGTTGATGAAATAAGATCATGTGTTAATCTTTTTGCTGACGACACAAGTCTCTACGTTATAGTTGAACAACCAGATACCGCGGCAGGTCTTCTTCAGTCTGACATTCAAACAATATCTTCGTGGGCAGATAAATGGCTCGTCACATTTAATTCTTCCAAATCCGAAACTTTGTTGATATCAAGACAACGAAATGGTCAACCACACCCTCCTCTTCAAATGTATAATCAGTACATACCCGAAGTAACTGACCACAAACATCTGGGTGTATTCTTGTTAAGTGATTGCTCCTGGCATCCTCAAATCAACTACATTTTAGAAAAAGCGTGGAAGAGGGTTAACATTATGCGCAAATTGAAATTCTCACTTGATCGCAGATTTCTTGAAATTGTATATCTCTCTTTCATAAGACCTTTATTTGAATATGCTGATGTGGTGTGGAGCAATTGTACTAGATATGAACTGGACCAACGTGATAAAATTCAAAATGAATGTTTACGCATTGCATCTGGTGCGACTAAGCTCATCTCAATAGAAAATCTACAAAGAGAAATACATTGGGAAACTCTCTCAGAAAGACGCTATAAACATAGACTCATCTTGTTCTTCAAAATGAAGTCGAATTTGACCCCAACATATCTGTCTTCTCTCGTTCCTGGCTCAGGTGACACACGCTACAATTTAAGAAACTCAGACAACATCCGCAAGAACAACACTTTATTTAAATTCATTTTTGCCTTCATCTGTACGTGATTGGAACCTGCTTAACCCTGATACTCGCAACTGTGAAACACTGTCTTCATTTAAACGAAACTTAACCAAGCGACGTACACCACTGTACTATTACGCTGGGGACAGGAAGTCTCAGGTTCTCCATACACATCTCCGTACTAAATGCAGTGCACTGAATTATCACTTGTTCCTTAGAAATATTTCTCCTAAACCATTATGCCAATGTGGCAGAATTGAAACTAATCATCACTTTTCTTTGAATGTACACTTTACAATGATTGCCGAAACGACTTTCTTAATAATCTGCGGAATTTTTACATTGACTTGGATACTGTTCTTTTTCGTAACCCATCCCTTTCTGATCAGGATAACATGACTATATTCTTTTACGTACAGTCATTCATATCGGACAGCAAGAAAGTCTTATAAGTCTTATAAGTCAAATGACCTCTTTTCTTTAAGACAAACTTCAACACCTCTATCTTTATCACGCAATAGATATCATTTCATTAGTATTACTTCACCTTACAACAACTCTGTCTTCTTTTACTAACCCTTTTCGTCTTTATTTTTCTTTAACAATAAATACTGAACTGACAATCTTTGTACAATTATTTTCAGATAACATAATGACAACATTTTTTTTTTCTTTCAAGTCCCATTTTAGCTATAAACTTATAGTATGTCTACAAGTTAATTGTCCGCGAAGGAGAAGAATTCTATAAGACTTGTCTTTCATTCTTATCCTTTCCTAAGTTACAATATTCACTGTATGACTATGTATCAATGTATATGTTTACTATTTGGGAATAAATATGTTTAAACTAACTTAGTTACGTACAGAAAAAATGATATTAAAACGCATATGAATAAGTTGGTTTTACTACTATGTATCTTTTCCATTCAAAATTGTAAAGCATTGGTAACAGGACACCGGAGCTTAACTGCCTTAATATATAACAACCTTCCTAACTATCGATTTTGTCTTGATTTGACACATTTACGAAAGCTTAGAAACAAAACCTCATTTTTCAATGTTCGTATTTTGTCCAAACTTCAATTTTGCAAAACGACCATTTTAAGACAAAATCTGGAGGTCAGTATTTTACAACGTATTTTACAGAGACAAAGGCAAATGCAGTTAGGTTGACGAGTACCTCTAGTGTGATTTGGTGTATATCGTAGACCTTACGGATGAAACATACTTAGCTGAAATAATTCAAAGCCGTGCTAAAATACATTTAACAACTCATAATTGGCTTAGTCCATCCTTAGTTTCTTTCAGCTCTCTAAAAATCCGTCATCTCCCAACTTTTCTTTACCCTATTCCCTATTTTTTTTTTATATTTTTGATGGATAATGGAAGTGACAAGTTTGCTTTGACTTTCCACTAAAATTTCTAATTAGCGATGTGAAGCTCTGGCCGTGTTACTGTGTTTGCTGTTATTTCTGTTAAACAACTGTTGCCTTTATTTATTTTTAATTATGATAGACATGTGCCAGAAAGCTTTTATTTTCTTGTTAAAACAGATACTTTTGCTGTAAAAAAAAATCGAGAATATGCATAATTACTTACTTACAAAATCATTACTTTCAATATTGCATATTCAGAACCATAATGCTGAATGAGTGTGTGTGTGTGGGTGGGTGGGGGGGGGGGGGGGTAGGTTAACTAAAACAATGAAGTTACGTTTTATATTTAATTCGATTCTAGTTTGTCTTTCATGTGAACAAATTGATGAAATAGGGAAGCACTATCTCACTGCGCATGTGTGGCGCCCAATACGAATACTAGGTCGACGTGAGATCAGCGCGTAACTGTGTTTTAACAGTGTTACAATATGGGTAGTACAAAATGTAATACGTCCCGTGGAATAAATCTTTAATGCGTAGATGTCTACGTTCGTTTTCGCGCCTAATAACCTATACAGTATGAATGAATTAGGTGTAACACCATAAATGATTCTGTTATTTCATTTCGACCCTAAAAAATGGTAGATCAAATGTAGAAGCACTACTTCTTGGCGCCTGTATGGCGCCAAATGATACGTCGACGTGGCGCCAGATATTCGTATTTAAATGTGCATATGGATTTCAAACACAATAATCAAAAATGCAAACCTATGCAAAATATATGAAAAATAAATATAAAATAGGATAGTGAAGAAAGGCATTAATATATTTGATGTTCATAACAAACCATGTGGCAGCCTCATTTTAAAACCAAATCATCTTTCAAATATATTACATGTACGGCTGTCGATTGAGGATTACGTTGATTTTGATTGTGATATACGCCATGCTTAATAACAAAATGTAAAATATAATGAAAACTGTTTCGTTTCCGAATGTGTTTATTATTTTTTAATTAGTCCGTAGTGCTGCAGTATGTATTTTTGTCGGACGTATACGCAATATTGATATTAACGGTTATACACGGTGGATAGGCGATATCGACCCAATGTAATGTGTTCCCATAAGCTGTATTTTATTTACGTCTGGTATTTCCTGCACTATGCAAGACAAATTTATAACCGAATACCCGGTAGTTTATTATTATTATTAGTATTATTATTTATTTATTTTTATTTTTGACGTACGTAACCGTTTCCCCGGTGATGATTAGTTGCATTTTATTTACGTCTGGTATTTCCTACGCTATGCAAGTAATGATAATTTTATATGCCTGTTGAAAAAAAACCCGGACGTATTATGTGATGGCACGTACGTCTGTCTGTCTGTCTGTCTGTTTGTCTGTCTGTCCGTCTTTCCGCCTGTCCGAGTTTACATTTGCATACTTTGATGGCTTACATAGGAACAATAAGTAACTGTATTTTTTCTTGATGTCATTCATTCCGTAAGCTTTTATGTGGCTATTTTTCTTTTACGTGGCTAAAAGAACAATAGAGAGAAAGAAAGAGTAGTCACATAAATACCCATATTATGAACATCCGTTTGTCCGTCCGTCATAATTTGTGTCCTGAGCATTACTTTTTAACCATAAAAGGTATTGACTTTAAACTTAGCATATAGGTAGATGTGTACAGAGAGATTGAACCGGCTCTGTAAGTAAAAGGTTAAGGTCAGAAATTTAGCTAAAAGGTCAAAACTGTGCATCATATTTTGTGTCTGGAACATAACTATATATCAATGCAAGGTATGCATGTAAGTGGGTGGCGATAAGACTACGCGCAGCGCGTAGATCAAAGGTCAAGGTCACAAATTGAGCTCAAATATGAAATATGTCCGTCTTATTTCGTTTCCGGAGTATAACTTATTAACGATTCAAGGTATTGACTTTAAACTTGGAATGAAGGTATGTGGTAATAAGTCGATGTGCAGAGTGCATAAATCCGGGTCTGTAGGTCAAAGGTCAAGGTCACCGCATTGTCAAATCTGCCCATCATATTACGTGTCCAAAGCATATTATAAAATATTTAAGGTTTTAACTTTATATTTGGAATATAGGCAGGTGGTGACGAGATGATGTGCAGTCTGCAACAATCTACATTACAGTCCCTCCATGAAACCGCACAAAAGCAAATTATCATTTAGTTTTTTGCCCTTTTTTATCTTGTCACCACCACGGTGCAAACACCCTGCTTTCCTCCTCCTCCCACACATCCAATAAAAAAATAAAAGAAAAAAAAAATGACTGCTTCCGTCTTCCTCTGATATTACCGCTCGGGCGTATATTGCCCCGCTTGGCGTTTGTTCATATCCTTTAGCGAGGTCAAAGTTAGGCTACAGTCTTTTCACAAGTAGTTAATTCGGTTATTTCTGTTAATTTTGACATGTCTGGAGTTTCAAATTATCTTTATGGTACAGTCAAAATGTATAGCATGTTTAGTCTTAGCAAGATTGGAATTTAGATAAACTCTTCGCAAATCTATGAATATTAATTTTGTAAATAAATAAAAACAATTTCTATAAATATGTATACTTGCGTTCGCACTCTGTGTAACGGTCAGCCTTGATAATGCATAGGATTGTATTTTCTTCCTCTTTCCTTTCGACAGCATTGAACGTATCTTGGTCTTTACAGGCCAGCGCATCATTTTAATGCATTTAATTAAGAACAATTTAAAATTTCCACCCTACGGGCTCGGGTACCAACAAATCCCTCGGGATTCTGCAGACGTTATAACACGAATAAACATGAGTTATCCCTACATTGATGTCATAACACGACTGTTTTGAGACAGGTTGCATGTTTTGTGTTCAATCAGTTTACTGTTCATGATCAGCCATATTGATCATTGGAAATCCCGTAATAAATATAAAAATGTCATAATTGCTAATGTCATAAATTCTGATGCTAAAAGCAATTGAACTAATAGTCTGGTTCCCGGCGTGTACTAATAATACCTCTGTGAATTGATCTATACAAGTAGATTGTACACGTAGCAAAATGGAAAACAAAAATAACAAATTTAATGACGCATCATAAGAATGCCGAACAATATGCTACAAAGGAATTTGAGTCGCACCATGATAAAACCAACATAGTGCACTTGCGACCAGCATGGATCCAGACCAGCCTGCGCATCCACATCCACAGATTAAAACTAGGTGTTGCGTTACAAAGATTGTTTTAAGTTTTAAAGGTTTATATCTGAGAAAGCATATCCGATATTCGTGACATAGAAATATATCACTTTTTATTAGAATATCCCCAATAATGAACTACAGATAGGACCGGAAGATACCTCCGTGGCCGAGTGGTTAAGGTCCTCGTAGATGTGGGTCTAAGGTGCCCACCCGTGATGTAATAATGCCCGAAGGGGCACGTGATGAAATAACTTTCGGTCTTCCCTCATCACGAATAGCTGGAACGTCGCCATATGACCTATGACTGTGTCGCTGTGGCTTTAAAACCAATGAAAAAAGTACAAAAAATAAACGACCGGGAATTTTAGTAACGACTTCGCCTAATCATTGGATGGTCATTATACGTTATGTTTTCAGATATCAGTCTAGTATGTGTAAAAAAATGTGTTACGAAAGACTTAAAGCACTGCTCCGCGGCTATTCAAATTCTATATTGTGTATGCAACCCATGATTACAATAGGTAACAGTTAAGGCCTATGTTTTTCTGAAATTATGAATTAGGTGGGTGGGGTACATGATATTATTTCTGAGAAATTTCGAAGTTATTGTAAAACAAATTTTATTCCAGTGTAACAATACATTAAAACCATGCAGAGCTGAACTCTTACTTTAATTAAAAGACTAAAGTGGGAAAAGTTATCAGTATGTTCGGGTCACAATTTTCGGGGTAAGTATTCTATATCATCAAGCATAAATGCGAAAAAGTATAACATACATAGTAAAGCTGAACTATCCGTGTAAATGAGCTGAGAGCTATTTTTCTATTTCCATTTATTACTTTTCTAAAAAACACATTAAAATTAACCAGGTGTGGGTAAAAATTGTCATTTTTGTGCACATGCCTTTACACATTAAAGAAGTCCCAACTATAAGTATGGTGTGCGAGAAGGGCCTGAGCGCTTGTACGTAGTGCGCATTTACAGGGAGTGTATTGCTCAAATTAATATATTAAATATATATTTGACTTTATCGTAAGTCCGAAAAGTGCACCAAAAATAGCAGTATTAATTTTGTAATAATATTATTTATTTACAAGCGTAGCCTATCTCTGACAAATGACATCGAGAATTCTAACTAGCCTTTTAGAAAGCTGCATTTTCAAGTACCTGATATTTTCCACTTTGGTTAAAAGCATTTTTTACAATACATTTTTGTAGATAGTGACTGGCTACAGAAGGAATATCACGGAAATAAAAATACGCTGGACCTACAGAATGCTACAACCTACTAAACTTCAAAGTTAATAAAAAGTGAAAAATAAACTAGAACTCTATGATAAAAATCAAATAGATCGTTTCGGAAGTGTTAGAGAGTGAGAAAGCAAACATATCCTACGTAGTATTTAGCATGGATGATTTTGCACTGGGGTCATGGGACTCGTCCCGAAAAGGCCGGTCCGTCAGCCGCGAGTTAGTTGAGTGAATGGTTACAGACTTCTATCCGCATGGCGCCTGGCAAAGTGGTAGGAGTTGGGAGGTAGTTGGCTAGCACAATAAAGGTGTCTCATAAGCCAATTTGGCTGGCCCTTTCAATAAGGGTGACACTATAATAAAAAATAAAAAGAGACCTTTACCTTTATACAGTAGGGATCTGTTTGTTTTACATGTAACATCAAAGCATTAACCCCTCGTGAAAATATTATGCTTTCGGCGTTCACTGTATATGTATAATTATATTATTACATACTCGTTTCTATTCCCCGTTAAGTTACACTGGTACCGGAAACGTTAATATTTTTCCATACACTGACGCCTGAATTTCATATCGGGTGTATGACGTAATTCAGTGTGTGTTGTTGCACTATTGTTTTCTATTTAGTTCAGTATTGTCAATCCTATTCAGGCTATTGAACATATTTATGATATTTACATAATATTTATAAATGTAGATGCGTATGTAATAAAAAGGTTATTATCTTTGCATCGGAAAATATGCACTCGTTCTTCAGCGGAAGAATATTGCGCTCCTAAAGTCGCGCAATATTTCCGCTGAAGAACTCGTGCATATTTCCCGATACAAAGTTAATAACCTATAAATATTATACTTTGACGTTACACTGATACAAACAAATACCCTTTTGCATATTCATTTATATAAAAATAAAAACAAGCAAACAAACAAACAACTATGGGGAAAATGTTTATCTTTTTTATTTTGTTGGGTTTAGAGTAACATCAAAACGATACAATTAACTTTTTCCATTTTTTTTTTTTTTTTTTTTTTTTTTTTTGGTGGTGAAAACCTCCAGGTTCCCCTCCAAACATTTTTGGAGCTCAGTTGAGTACCTAGATAGAGGCAGAGACTTTAGAAAAGTCAGCTTGTGGCTTCCTTACACCATCCCACGCCGGTGGCAAGGAATTCAAAGTCAGCGACCTTGGCCATCCGGTCATGGAGGCATCTATAGAAGTAATGTTTGAAATATTTACCATTATTCAATTCTCACGCTGATTTTCATTCCTGTGAAGTGAACAATTATGTCTACGTTTTTCTTTTGCAACTATTAAACTTATATATTCAATTAAATCCCGATAATATAAATGATACTGTCAACGATATTTACCGCCTGAAATTACAAATAGTTTGTCGAATACACCATACTTTTAATTACAAAAATTTACACACCACGAGGGTCGGAAAGCACGAAATTTACGTTCTTGAATGTATATATGAAACGTCATGCTTGAAATGTAAATAAAGGAATAAAGGTAATTTTTAAATGTTCGTGGAAAAGATCGAACTGTGATTGTCGATGTTTCCGGTACAGAATATATATGAACGTATATATACGAGCCGTTTCATCTTATGGGACTTACAGGAACATTGTAAGCGATTGTTTATTTATCTTATTTATGTTCTAGTAACCTTTGACACTGATTTCGAGGACAAGCCGTATTTGTGACACATACATGTCTATTGTTGGGCTGTAAAAAGATAGATCCAAAATTTAAACTAAAAGCTATATTGCATAACTTCTTCGTCATTTCTGTGCATAGAATTCGTTGCTATTTCGTTAGAATATCAGAAAATTACTGGAAATAAACATATCTTGAAAAAGTCCCGATCTTTCATCATTTGTTGGTTGGC
Source organism: Mercenaria mercenaria (assembly GCF_021730395.1). Classification (NCBI taxonomy): domain Eukaryota; kingdom Metazoa; phylum Mollusca; class Bivalvia; order Venerida; family Veneridae; genus Mercenaria; species Mercenaria mercenaria. The sequence continues at coordinate 8,341,410 of NC_069364.1, forward strand.
GTATGTTTACAAATTTCATGTTAGTAGGCCGTCATGTCCAAGAAGCCGTGTAAAGTGATAATTTTGATGACACATTGGTTTTATTTTGTAATTGTGAGTGATCGTTACGTGATCAGAAAGATCGGACAGTGGGATGTATAAAAAGTGATACTTTATTTAGATTAGAAAGTGAATCGCACTATACAATAAGGAATTCTAAGGTAAAATACTCCTTTTACTTCGTTCACTGAAGAAACATGGCGGACATATTTTTGTAAAATATTGGTGCACGTATGATTTGTGTAACCCAGTTTAACGACGTTTTCTTAGAAAACTAACGCTCAGCTCATTTACACTGACATATCCTTGATTGATGAATATATATATTGTATAGATATAAGAGACTTACGGTACCAAATACTTACCCGAAAATTCCTGTGCATTTTCCTCTTGTGCACTGTTGGAACATGTTTTTGAGTGTCATTGATACTTTATAATTTACTCAGAGATACATTTTTTATTATTATTAGTTTCTCTTTGAACCCCGAGCATTTCTCGCGTTGTTACGACAATCTCAGTTTTACATAGGAATTTTGCACTGTCAAAATAGCATAGTCCTTAACGGCCACGCGCCACACTTTAGCACGCAAAACCACAGGTATTTTATATAGAAATTTATATAAAATAGACTCTATTTTGACAGGCGTAACTGTTCATAGTCTATTTTATGTAACTAAAATGGCAGGATTCGTACTTCTCGGGCATGCTAACAAAGTTCAAAAGGAGTGAAATCACATTTTTTTTTTAAATAAATATAATTTACGCCGCAAATGTGGGTCGTTTCATAGAAGAGAGGTTCGGGGAATGTGTGGCTGGGGATGATTGGTACGCATGAATTTATAAGAAAATGGTCCAAACTCAGTGAAAACATAGAAAAACCATTAAAAAAATATGCTTTATTTCACAACAAAAAGTAAAAATAGTTCCAGAAATCCTGAGAAATTCCTGAAGGTTTTCTGCGGTGAAAAATATGTGTATGCATCGAAACAAAAACAGATAAATTTGACACGTATTTTTATTTTATCATGATTTCTTTTGACAGAATATATTGAAAGTATTGATGGCTCTGTTTTGAGTGACTTTCATGAATCTCTTTCGGATAAACACATTGAAAGCGGAATTGTCCCTACATTGATGTCATAACACGACTGTTTTGAGATAGGTTGCATGTTTTGTGTTCAATCCTTTTACTGTTCATGATCAGCCAAATTGATCATTGGAAATCCCGTAATAGATTTAAAAAAAGTCATAATTGCTAATGTCATAAATTCTGATGCTAAAAGCAATTGAACTAATAGCCTGGTTCCCGGCGTGTACTAATAATACCTCTGTGAATTGATCTATACAAGTAGATTGTACACGTAGCAAAATGGAAAACAAAAATAACAAATTTAATGACGCATCATAAGAATGCCGAACAATATGCTACAAAGGGATATGAGTCGCACCATGATAAAACCAACATAGTGCATTTGCGACCAGCATGGATCCAGACCAGCCTGCGCATCCACATCCACAGATTAAAACTAGGTGTTGCGTTACAAAGATTGTTTTAAGTTTTAAAGGTTTATATCTGAGAAAGCATATCCGATATTCGTGACATAGAAATATATCACTTTTTTATTAGAATATCCCCAATAATGAACTACAGATAGGACCGGAAGATACCTCCGTGGCCGAGTGGTTAAGGTCCTCGTAGATGTGGGTCTAAGGTGCCCACCCGTGATGTAATAATGCCCGAAGGGGCACGTGATGAAATAATTCTCGGTCTTCCCTCATCACGAATAGCTGGAACGTCGCCATATGACCTATGACTGTGTCGCTGTGGCTTTAAAACCAATGAAAAAAGTACAAAAAATAAACGACCGGGAATTTTAGTAATGACTTCGCCTCATCATTGGATGGTCATTATACGTTATGTTTTCAGATATCAGTCTAGTTTGTGTAAAACAAAAAGTGTTACGAAAGACTTAAAGCACTCCTCCGCGGCTATTCAAATTTTATTATTGTGTATGCAACCCATGATTACAATAGGTAACAGTTAACGGCCACGCGTTACACTTTAGCACGCAAAACCACAGGTATTTTATATAGAAATTTATATAAAATAGACTCTATTTTGACAGGCGTAACTGTTCATAGTCAGCAGTTTCATGCTTTTCAGTGACAATTTAACATTTGGAACTGACATCTAGCCGTGAGAAAAATCCTAGGAAGTATGATTTGCAATTGCAGATAACATGGTATAGTGAAAATGACCAGATTTCTCACTGAAATAGACACACATTGTAGTACACGACTTGGTTAAGACCTGAATTTCTAAAAATGAGGGATACAGTTGAACTCGATGAAGTCGAACCCCCACCCACCACCGGAACTTATCGTCAGGCAAAATCCCTTTATAATGTGTAATTTGGATGGACCGAACTACCAACAGCTCAAACAAATTTTACGGGTCCTGTCAAGTTCGAGCGAACAAAGTTTGAACAACAGTTCGTCCTAGAGTTTTATTTTAATGTAGACTCAGCTCTACATATGCAACAATTACCGATACCAAAAGCTTAAAAATGAAAGTGAGCCTAAACACAAGCCTATGCAATTCGAATTCTAGGCTAGGAACCAATTCGTAAAAAAGTTGCGATGTCCGCTTTGTGCACAACCAACACACCCAGAGCCACACATCGTAAAGTAGGTCAACCCCCCAAAAAAGAAACTGAATTTATGAAAGATGTAATGTATGGTTTGCTTCAAATATCTATCACCAAGTATATCTTAATTACAGTTTGAGTAAATTTATGTTTCTTTTGTATAATATTATATTATCCATGTGTAACAGTCTCAGGAAAAATGTGCAGCCTCGACCGGGATTCGAACCTCGGACCTTCGGCTTACCGTGCCAACGCTCTACCAATTGAGCTACCGAGGCCACCCGATACGAGAACCGCTACACACCTTCCCTCTCATTGTGAGACATTGGCACTCCTGGCCAATGTCTGCCGCAGACTGTTAACCGAATTCAGATGCACACCCCAGCCAAACTGCTTCGCCCTGCATGGGCTCCAAGGGTGAGCTTCCCGGACGAGCCCCCAAATGTAACAGTCTAAGGGAAAATGTGCAGCCTCGACCAGGACTCGAACCTCGGACCTTTGGCTTACCGTGCCAACGCTCTACCAATTGAGCTACCGAGGCCACCCGATACGAGAACCGCTACACATGCAACACATTCCAATCAGCTTTTATACAAAAAAACTGTATTTCTGTTTAAGTGTTTTTAGATTTTCAGTGTTTCCTTAAGCAATTTTAAACGAATATTTGACGGATAATTAATGAAACAGGAGGAAGTAAAATATCGGCACAGATTGTTTACTTGTAATCATACGATTAGACAAACACCAATTACATGTACCTTAAAATGATAAACGGTATAAGATCATTGCAGTGGTTATCTTGATAACTTAAATTTAGATTCGTTAATTAATGATGAGTTGGGTGAACTATAATGCTATTTTACTTATATTCATAAAAAATATGTTTAAAAATGACATTACTAAGGATTATTACGTTTTGCTTTTGTGTATCCCGTAACTAAAAGTAAATTGGACGTTATGGAAAACACGACACATTGTAAACTAAAGCTGAAAAAGCTTGGTAGATTTTGGCTTTTGGACATTGGCGGTAAACTTAAACGACTTAATCCTCTAAACGATGCTCAGGATGTGCACATGGAAGAAAACGTTATTTTTGCAGATTGTTCTATGTACCAGGTTGATATTAGAAGTGACGAAATCGTAACGATAACAAAGGTGGAAGAACTGTATGACCATGATAAGTCTGAAGTGATTTATTCAAGACGTGAAGAAACGGTGATACAACCAAAGGCAGATAAATATAATTGTAAAACTGATGATAGTAGCTATGTCCAGGCTATTCAAAAGGAAACTGCATTATCTGAGGAACCGACAGGTATCATAACACATATGCCTATTAGACTCTGCGGACAGGATCAAGGAGCCATTACAAGCCAAATAGGTAAGATAAATGTATTTCTGCAACTACAATGATTTAAGCGGCCCGTGTTATTTAAGCAGTTGATTAAAATTATCAACGGCTGCTTGAAATTAATGTAAACGGCCGTTTTACATAGTGAAATAGCCGATTTTGAGTAAATCAAATTACCTATTTTATGTAACTAAAATGGCAGGATTCGTACTTCTCGGGCATGCTAACAAAGTTCAAAAGGAGTGAAATCACTTTTTTTTTTTAATTAATATTATTTACGCCGCAAATGTGGGTCATTTCATACAAGAGAGGTTCGGGGGAATTTGTGGCTGGGGATGATTGGTACGCATGAATTTATAAGAAAATGGTCCAAACTCAGTGAAAACATAGAAAAACCATTAAATAAATAATTATGCTTTATTTCACAACAAAATGTAAAAATAGTTCCAGAAATCCTGAGAAGTTCCTGAAGGTTTTCTGCGGTGAAAAATATGTGTATGCATCGAAACAAAAACAGTTAAATTGGACACGTATTTGTATTTTATCATGATTTCTTTTGACAGAATATATTGAAAGTATTGATGGCACTGTTTTGAGTGACTTTCATGAATCTCTTTCGGATAAACACCTTGAAAGCGGAGTTATCCCTACATTGATGTCATAACACGACTGTTTTGAGACAGGTTGCATGTTTTGTGTTCAATTCTTTTACTGTTCATGATCAGCCAAATTGATCATTGGAAATCCCGTAATAGATATAAAAAAGTCATAATTGCTAATGTCATAAATTCTGATGCTAAAAGCAATTGAACTAGTAGCCTGGTTCCCGGCGTGTACTAATAATACATCCGTGAATTGATCTATACAAGTAGATTGTACACGTAGCAAAATGGAAAAAAAAAATTAATGACGCATCATAAGAATGCCGAACAATATGCTACAAAGGAATTTGAGTCGCACCATGATAAAACCAACATAGTGCATTTGCGACCAGCATGGATCCAGACCAGCCTGCGCATCCACATCCACAGATTAAAACTAGGTGTTGCGTTACAAAGATTGTTTTAAGTTTTAAAGGTTTATATCTGAGAAAGCATATCCGATATTCGTGACATAGAAATATATCACTTTTTTATTAGAATATCCCCAATAATGAACTACAGATAGGACCGGAAGATACCTCCGTGGCCGAGTGGTTAAGGTCCTCGTAGATGTGGGTCTAAGGTGTCCACCCGTGATGTAATAATGCCCGAAGGGGCACGTGATGAAATAACTTTCGGTCTTCCCTCATCACGAATAGCTGGAACGTCGCCATATGACCTATGACTGTGTCGCTGTGGCTTTAAAACCAATGAAAAAAAGTACAAAAAGTAAACGACCGGGAATTTTAGTAACGACTTCGCCTCATCGTTGGATGGTCATTATACGTTATGTTTTCAGATATCAGTCTAGTTTGTGTGAAAAAAGTGTTAAGCTTTACGAAAGACTTAAAGCACTGCTCCGCGGCTATTCAAATTCTATACTGTGTATGTGTTGAGCGCAAATAACCAATCTGCGCTATTTACCAAACGCGCAGCGCATATAACAAATATTTGTACGTTGGTTATATGCGCAACGATTTACCAATCGTTGCGCAGGATAAATTTAACCTGCGCGATTTACCAAATGCGCAGCGCAAATAACAAATGTAACTTTATATATCAGAAATTTGCATTTCGTGTTTGATAAATCACGCAGTTGGTCAATTTATTAATAAATATAGATGTCAAATGCTGAATATCTTGTTACTTAAATTATGTGTCATAAATTTGTTTCTACATCAGTAAATTCACGGCAGTCGGTCACCAGGTTTCAATATCTCCGATCTTATACAAGATGCAATAAAACCCAAACATGCGTGAAGGTGCGATTTCCTCCAGTTTGCACAGGTCGTCCTCTGGCATGTTTTAGGCTATTTTTATAATTTTCTACTTCACCCGAGCACACACTTAGCAAAATATCGTTTTTATTATATTGAAATATCTTGAAATTTCACAATAATATTCTTTTTACCAACGGGAGCATATCTCTCAACATGTCTAAGATAAAAGATGAAATAAAAAAGTCACAGAATTAAAAGAAAATTCTTACAGATCTTATCTATATTATTATTATTATTTTATAGTACAAAATCGATTGAATAAAGAGTAGACCTAATTTTCATCAAAACGTAAACGAAATTTTATATTTTGTAGCTGCACAAGATATGTGTTCGGTGCCCTGCGCTAAATGAAAATATGGAAATTACTCTGACAACTTGAACATCTTTTATAAATCATATTAACTTTTACTTAGATTTACGTTTACAGACTAAAACTATAGTTTTTTTCACAAATCTAAATGGATCTATAATGTTACACCTGTAACTTGCGTCGGAGGTCGGTCATGCGCTAATAGCAAAGTTTGAAATTACACTGTATTTCAAATATATATATTTCATTCATAAAACATACTATTTATGTAACTTTCAAATGAATGCTGTAAAAAAATGATTAGAAAAAGAGTGATCTCTGTCATAACGAGAACGAAATATTACATTTTTTTATCTGCGCAAGATGTGTGTCTGCGCTAATAATAAATCTGGAAATTACTCTGATAACTTTAATATCTTTTATAAATCATATCAACTTTTACTTTGATTTACAATTATAGACTAAAACTATAATTTTTCTAAATGGATCTATAATGTTACACCTGTAACTTGCTTGGGAGGTCGGTCCTGCGCTAATAGCAAAGTTTGAAATTACACTGTATTTCAAATATATTTCATTCATAAAACATACTATTTATGTAACTTTCAAATAAATACTGTAAAAAATGAATAGAAAAAGAGTGATTTCTGTCATAACGAGAACGAAATATTACATTTTTTATCTGCGCAAGATATGTGTCTGCGCTAATAATAATTCTGGAAATTACTCTGATAACTTGAATATCTTTTATAAATCATATTAACTTTTACTTTGATTTATGATTACAGACTAAAACTATAGTTTTTTACAAATCTAAATGGATGTATAATGTTACACCTGTAACTTGCGTGGGAGGTCGGTCCTGCGCTAATAGCAAAGTTTGAAATTACACTGTATTTCAAATATATTTCATTCATAAAACACACTATTTATGTAACTTTCAAATGAGTACTGTAAAAATGAATAGAAAAAGTGATTTCTGTCATAACGAGGACGAAATTTTACATTTGTTATCTGCGCAGATGTATGTCTATGTATGTTTATGCACGACGGACGGTTATACGTCGGGCGTAATAATATCATGAGGGCGCATCCCGAGTGATTTTTTTTGTACGACGTATGAACGCCCGAGTGTATAAAGAGTGTTAAAACATGGTTTTGCTATAAATTATTTCGATTCCAATACTAGTATGCCCTTAATCTAAAACAGTAGATAAATATACAAGTGCTTTTTCTTTGTCGCAACAAAATCTTTGAGGTCAACGCACGTTAACGTGACGTCATTCTATCGTGAGAGTGTTTTAACAGAGGCAGGCATATTAGAATGAAACATATAAAGTGACAAAAATTTGCACAAATAACACACCCTGATATAGTACAGTTGATTTCCATGTTTACTTGTTTACTATCACTGCTTGAAAATATTAAACTTAATTACATCATAATTTTATCACATAGTCAGACCTGATGTAATACTATATGTTATGCAAATGTAAATTCTATATTTTTGATGTATTATGTACAAAGCTAATAAAAGATATGTTCTGTTCTCTTATGTTTATCAAGAGTTTATAGCCAACAAATGTTTATTGTAGTATTACGTCACCAATTAAAAAAAAAAAACAAGAGGGCCATGATGGCCCTATATCGCTCACCTGTTGTCATTGCACTTGAGGACAAGAAGGACCTCAGAAAAAATATCTAAGTCCAAAGGACAGTAACAACAAAGGGAAGAAATTTAACCAAAAAGAAAAAAAAATTCTTACAAGGTACAGATATGTCAAAATACACCTAAAAATTGGAGGTACCATCCATGTTGTACCACAGAAAAGTGGTCTCGGTTTTTCCCTACGGCCAATAATAAAGAAGTTACTAAAAATAAGCTATTTATAGTAACGTAAATGGGAAGTAATTAAAAAAAAAATTATTGTTAGTGAACAAAAGAAGGATCTGCCAAATAAATCTGTTGACATAAATGAAATTTCAGATCAGTATCTTCATTAGTTACAGAGATACACCCATTTTAATTTGAAATAAAGGGAGGTAATTTGACATAAATCAGTCCATAGTTATCTACCCTGATTGGCTCAGTCCAACTAATAACAATAAAGAAATTTCAAATAAGTCCTATAAGTACTTACTGATATAAATCCATTTTGATTACAATCAGGGGAGGTAATCAGATATAAAATACTCTGAACCTACGCTTGGATCTGATTTGTCATGGAATCCAAGAATTATTGTTGTTGAAGTTATTTTGGAAGTTTGTATCAATTAAACCCATAAATGAAGTCTCTATATGGCTGCAAAAGCCAAAATAGCCAATTTTGGACCTTTAAGGGGCCATAACTCTGAAACCCATGAAGAAATCTGGCCAGTTCAAGAAAGGAACCAAGATCTTGTGGTGATACAAGTTGTGTGCAAGTTTGGTTAAAATTGAATCATAAACGAAGCTGCTATTGTGCAGACAAGGTCAAAATAGCTAATTTTGGCCCTTTCAGGGGCCATAACTTTGGAACCCATTAAGGGATCTGGCCGGTTCAACTAAGGAATCAAGATCTTGTGGTGACACAAGTTTTGTGCAAGTTTGATTAAATTCAAATCATAAATGAAGCTGCTATTGTGCAGACAAGGTCAAAATAGCTAATTCTGGTCCTTTCAGGGGCCATAACTCTGGAACTTATAAGGGAATCTCACCAGTTCAAGAAAGGAACCAAGATCTTATGGTGATACAAGTTGTGTGCAAGTATGGTTAAAATAAAATCATAAATGAAGCTGCTATTGTGCAGACAAGGTCAAAATAGCTAATTCTGGCCCTTTCAGGGGCCATAACTCTGGAACCCATAATGGAATCTGGCCAGTTCAAGACAGGAACCAAGATGTTATGGTGATACAAGTTGTGTGCCAGTTTGGTAAAAATCAAATCATAAATGAAACCACTATCGTGCAGACAAGAAATTGTTGACGGACGCACGGACGGACTGACGACGGACGAAGGGTGATCACAAAAGCTCACCTTGTCACTATGTGACAGGTGAGCTAAAAAAAAAAACATTGAAAATTAATTTATCCCTTAATGTGAAATATAACACTGATTGAATCACAAGTTCACGATTAATCAACTATATACGCATTTTAGGAAATGCCATATTTTTTCTTTCCATAATTTTAACTGTTTAACCACGTGTAGGCCGACCAACTCAACGAGTAGCAAAGGCGGAATCAATCGTGTCCAGCATGATAAGGGTCAAACTAGCTATAAGAAAAGAACTGACATCCCGCGCAGGTTACAGATGTAACGTTATATTCTGCTTTGCAGAAACTATAATTTTAGTTTGGACTCGTAAAGCAAAGTTAAAGCTATCGGAGTAATATCCGGATTTTCCATTAGCGCAGGACACATATCTTGCGCAGAGACAAAAGTAATATTTCGTACTATTCATGACAGAACTCATTTCTTTTTCTATTTATTTTCTACCACAAAAACAGTTTGTTTCTTCTTTTTTTTTTTTTTAGAAAAAAGTACATAAATAGAATGCTTTAGAAATAAAATTATATATTTGAAGTTTCGGCATCATTTCAGGATTTGCTATTAGCGCAGGACCGATATCCGGCGCCGGTTACAGATGTAACAAGATATTCATTTTGGCAAAAGCTAGACTTTCAGCCCGTAAAACAATGATAAAATTTACATGGTTTATGAAAGATATTCTAGTAAACAGGGTAATTTTCAGATTTTTTATTAGAGCAGGACACACATTTTGCGCAGCTACAAAATGTAAACTTTGGTGCACGTTTCGATGGAATTTACTCGTTATTCTATTTATTTTGCATTATAAAAGCATGAAAAAAATAATATCAATTAGAATTGTAAGAAATGACATATATTTGGTATATTGTTGACATTTCAGGAATTGCGATTAGTGCAGGACCGTCATCCCGCGAATTATGTAGAAGTAACTTTATATTCAAGCTACAATTTTAGTCTGTAATTGTAATAACAAAATTAAAGTTGACATAGCGTATGAAGTTATCGGAGTAATGTCAAAACTTTCTATTAGCGCAGGACATACGTCTTGCACAGATAAAACATATAATTTTTCGTTCTCGTTATGACGGAAACCACTCTTGTTTCTATCTATTTCTACTACATTTTTAAAAGGTACATAAATGATGTGTTTTATAAATTAGATATATTTAAATTCAGGATTTGCTGTTTAAGCGCAGAACTGACATCCCGCGCGGGTTACAGAATTAAAATTACATTTGTCTTTGCAAAAGCTACAACTTTAGTCTGTAACCATAAAACAAAGTTAAATTTAGCATGGTTTATAAAAGATATTCAAGTAACCAGGATCATTTCCAGATTTTTTATTAGCGCAGGGCCAACATCCCGCGCAAGATACAGATGTAACAAAATATTCATTTGGCAAAAGCTACAATTACAGCCTGTAATCACAAAACAATGATAAAGTTAGCATGGTTTATGAAAGATATCCAAGTTATCAGGATTATTTCCAGATTTTTTATTAGCGCAGGGCAAACACATCTTGCGCAGATAACAAATGTAATATTTCGTTCTCGTTATGACGGAAATCACGCTTCTTTCTATTTTTTTCTACTCCGAAAACAGTTTTTTATGAAGTTACATAAATAGTGTCTTAAAACTGAAATATATTTGAAATATCGGCGTCAGTTCAGAATTTGCTATTAGCGCAGGAACAAATCCCGCGCAGGCTACGGATGAAACATTATATTCAGATTTTCAAAAGCTACATTTTTAGACTGTAATCGAAAAACGAAGTAAAAGTTAAAATGGTTTATAAAAGATATTCAAGTTATTGGAGTAATTTTCAGAGTTCTATTAACGCAGGACACACATCTTGCGCACCTACAAGATGTAAAATTTCGTTCACATTTTGACGAAACTTATTAGTTATTCTATCTGTCTCACTATAAAACATTAAAAGATGATATAAGTATAAAAGATCTGTAAGAATCGTCTTTTAATTCTGCTTATTTTTGTTTTATTTTTAATCTTGGCCATGTCAAGAGATATGCTCACGTTAGTAAAAAAGAATTGCGCTTTTTTAATATGATGGAAAAATGCGATATGGTGAATTGTGGTAAGTGTGTGGCAACTCAGTCTTTTATGTAAGTCTCCTTTATGTTCTATATCCGGTATAAAATGACTGCGTGTGATCGGATGAAGTAAAAATACTTTAGTTATAAAAAGAATAGAGAGGACGATGTGGCTATCCGAAGGAAATCACACCTTCACGTATGTTTGAGTTTTATTGCATATTGTATCATACTGCAGATATTGAAACCTGGTGACCGACTCCCATGAATTTACTAATGTTGAAATAAATTTATGACACATTTTTAAAACCAAGATTTGCAATATCAGTCTGTAATTGTTAAACAATGTAAAAGTTAGCATGGTTTATGGCAGTTATTCATATTATCAGAGTTTCCAGATTTTCTATTAGCGCAGGACACATCTTGCGCAGCAACAAAAATTCGTTCACGTTCTGGCGAAAATTACTCTTTTGTACTATAAAACATTAAAAAATATCAATACGATCTGTAAGAAATGATCAATATATATTTGAATATCGGTGTCATTTCAGGATTTCATATTAGCGTTGGATCGACATCCCGCACAGGCTACGGCGTTTAAAAGTTAAAAAAAAAGTAATAAAAAAAATAAATAAAAAACTTGTGTTATTAAATATACTTTGGATATTTTGTATCATTTTAAAGTTTTTTAACACCTATGACAAATGACTCTTAATACCGTCGTCAACAGAAATTTTTAGTCCATAAACTGCCAGGGACGTGAGCATCTCATTGAAATTATCGCATAAATACGCTCATTTACTTTAAAAAAAATGTTCTTTACAAATTAAGCACAGTCAATTCACACCTTTACGCGTGCCTGATCACCGTCAGTTTTAAAATTAAACAGTTTTATGTAGGCCTACAAGTCTAACCCTCTAATGATATTCAGTTTTATCGGGAGATATCATCCATATGTTAAAAGCGCAGACTCATTTACCAAACGCGCAAGACAGTTACCCTGTGCAAATAAGAAATATATAAGGTTGCCCGATTTACAAATCGTTGCGCAGATAACAAATTGGTTATTTGCGCTGCGCGATTTACCAAATGCGCAGATTGGCTATATGCGCGTAACATATGCAACCCATGATTACAATAGGTAACAGTTAACGGCCACGCGTTACACTTTAGCACGCAAAACCACAGGTATTTTATATAGAAATTTATATAAAATAGACTCTATTTTGACAGGCGTAACTGTTCATAGTCAGCAGTTTCATGCTTTTCAGTGACAATTTAACATTTGGAACTGACATCTAGCCGAGAGAAAAATCCTAGGAAGTATGAGTGCAATTGCAGATAACATGGTATAGTGAAAATGACCAGATTTCTCACTGAAATAGATACACATTGTAGTACACGACTTGGTCAAGACCTGAATTTCTAAAAATGAGGGATTCAGTTGAAGTCGAACCCCCACCCACCACCGGAACTTATCATCAGGCAAAATCCTTTTATAATGTGTAATTTTGATGGACCGAACTACCAACAGGTCAAACAAATTTTACCGGTCCTGTCAAGTTCGAGCGAACAAAGTTTGAACAACAGTTCGTCCTAGAGTTTTATTTTAATGTAGACTCAGCTCTACATATGTAACATTTACCGATACCAAAAGCTTAAAAATGAAAGTGAGCCTAAACACAAGCCTATGCAATTCGAATTCTAGGCTAGGAATCAATTCGTAAAATAGTTGCGATGTCCGCTTTGTGCACAACCAACACACCCAGAGCCACACATCGCAAAGTAGGTCAACCAAAAAAAAAAAGAAACTTAATTTATGAAAGATGTAATGTATGGTTTGCTTCAAATATCTATCACCATGTATATCTTAATTACAGTTTGAGTAAATTTATGTTTCTTTTGTATAATATTATATTATCCCTGCAACACATTCCAGTCAGCTTTTATGCAAAAAATCTGTATTTCTGTTTAAGTGTTTTTAGATTTTCAGTGTTTCCTTAAGCAATTTTAAACGGATATTTGACGGATAATTAATGAAACAGGAAGAAGTAAAATATCGGCACAGATTGTTTACTTGTAATCATACGATTAGACAAACACCAATTACATGTACCTTAAAATGATAAACGGTATAAGATTGCAGAGTTTATCTTGACAACTTAAATTTAGATTCGTTAATTAATGATGAGTTGGGTGAACTATAATACTATTTTACTTATATTCATACAAAATATGTTTAAAAATGACATTACTAAGGATTATTACGTTTTGCTTTTGTGTATCGTGTAACTAAAAGTAAATTGGACGTAATGGAAAACACGACACATTGTAAACTAAAGCTGAAAAAGCTTGGTAGATTTTGGCTTTTGGACATTGGCGGTAAACTTAAACGACTTAATCCTCTAAACGATGCTCAGGATGTGCACATGGAAGAAAACATTATTTTTGCAGATGGTTCTATGTACCAGGTTAATATTAGAAGTGACGAAATCGTCACGATAACAAAGGTGGAAGAACTGTATGACCATGATAACTCTGAATTGATTTATTCAAGACGTGAAGAAACGGTGATACAACCAAAGGCAGATAAATATAATTGTTAAACTGATGATAGTAGCTATGTCCAGGCTATTCAAAAGGAAACTGCATTATCTGAGGAACCGACAGGTATCATAACACATATGCCTATTGGACTCTGCGGACAGGGTCAAGGAGCCATTACAAGCCAAATAGGTAAGATAAATGTATTGCTGCAACTACAATGATTTAAGCGGCCTGTGTTATTTAAACAGTTGATTAAAATTATCAACGGCTGCTTGAAATTAATGTAAACGGCCGTTTTACATAGTGAAATAGCCGATTTTGAGTAAATCAAATTACCTATTTTATGTAACTAAAATGGCAGGATTCGTACTTCTCGGGCATGCTAACAAAGTTCAAAAGGAGTAACATCACATTTTATTTTTTAAATTAATATTATTTACGCCGCAAATGTGGGTCATTTCATAGAAGAGAGGTTCGGGGGAATGTGTGGCTGGGGATGATTGGTACGCATGAATTTATAAGTAAATGGTCCAAACTCCAAATATATTGAAAGTATTGATGGCTCTGTTTTGAGTGACTTTCATGAATCTCTTTCGGATAAACACCTTGAAAGCGGAGTTATCCCTACATTGATGTCATAACACGACTGTTTTGAGACAGTTTGCATGTTTTGTGTTCAATTCTTTTACTGTTCATGATCAGCCAAATTGATCATTGGAAATCCCGTTATAAATATAAAAAAAGTCATAATTGCTAATATCATAAATTCTGATGCTAAAAGCAATTGAACTAATAGCCTGGTTCCCGGCGTGTGCTAATAATACCTCTGTGAATTGATCTATACAAGTAGATTGTACACGTAGCAAAATGGGAAAAAAAAAGAAATTTAATGACGCATCATAAGAATGCCGAACAATATGCTACAAAGGAATTTGAGTCGCACCATGATAAAACCAACATAATGCATTTGCGACCAGCATGGATCCAGACCAGCCTGCGAATCCACATCCACAGATTAAAACTAGGTGTTGCGTTACAAAGATTGTTTTAAGTTTTAAAGGTTTATATCTGAGAAAGCATATCCTATATTCGTGACATAGAAATATATCCCTTTTTATTAGAATATCCCCAATAATGAACTACAGATAGGACCGGAAGATACCTCCGTGGCCGAGTGGTTAAGGTCGCTAATTTCAAATCACTCGATCCTCGTAGATGTGGGTCTAAGGTGTCCACCCGTTATGTAATAATGCCCGAAGGGGCACGTGATGAAATAATTTTCGGTCTTCCCACACCACGAATAGCTGGAACGTGGTCATATGACCTATGACTGTGTCGCTGTGGCTTTAAACCCAATGAAAAAAAGCGCAAAAAAGACAAACGACCGGGAATTTTAATAATGACTTCGCCTCATCATTGGATGGTCATTATACGTTATGTTTTCAGATATCGGTCTAGTTTTTGTAATAAAAATGTGTTAGAAAGACTAAATTAGGCGTATAATGAATCTGATTCCGCACATTAGCCGAGAGAAAAATCCTAGGAAGTATGATTTGCAACTGCAGATAGCATCGTATGGTAAAACTGACCAGATTTCCCATTAAAATAGACACACATTGTTGCATACAATCAATGAACACGATTATATCAAGACATAATAATGTGATTGGAAGATTCCATAATAAACGAACACATAACTTTAAATTTGGGACAGTCACTATAATGAAGGAGAAAGTTTTGGCCAAGAACAAAAACAATGTACAAATAAGGACAGATGACTGTCTTTTTCCTATGATATGTTCTGACGAAGTACATAAAGACATGATGTATTAGCAACACTATATTCCATTTAATGATAGTCAAATATGTATTAATTCCTCCTGAGAGAAAGTTTGAATAAAATGTACGAAAAAAGGGCGATATGTATTTTTATGAGAGAAATACTGATTTGTTGATCTGGTTACACTGCTATTAAAAGCTTTTTACTCAGCATGAATCAAGCAATCGACACTTTTCAAAAATACATGAATTGTTCAAGACCTGGATTTCTACAACTGAGGGATATAGTTGAACTCGAATAAGACGAACACCACCCACCACTCGAACTTATCGTCATGTTCCGGCAAAATCACTTTATAATGTATAGTTTTGATGGACTGAACTACCAACAACTCAAACAAATTTTACCGGTCGTGTCGTGTTCAAGGGAACAAAGTTTGACTGTATATTTATTCTCTCAGAAATATACATGAAAATGGAATTATACATATTGAACTGGTACATTTCATTTGTAAAATATTGAACTGTAATTAAAAGAAAATTGAAATGCTGAGAACGGTTATCTGTTATAACATTTCTTTAGCTTGTCAAAAATCGCTATGACTTTACGTAGAACTGACAGAAAATACTTTGTGACATGACGGAGGTTAAGAAAATATCCAAAAGTCTTTTTTGTGGTCGGAAAAGATTTTTCTGCTGTCTTTAACTAAGATTGCATTACTTCATGTGAAATTTTTATTACATGAGTCACCAATGTAAATTATTTCAAATTTGTCATTTATTTTTGAAATTTCCAACAATAAGGGGCATTCTTTATCTAAGCCTAACATACCCTTTGGCGACATCTTAGGCCGTGGGAAAATTGCAAAAGGAGGAGGACGGAAGCGAAATTCAACCCTTACCCTGCTAAATTTCTATAATGAACGTGTCCATCTTTCAATTTGAACAGTATAATTAACAGTTAAAAGGGGTGCGTACCAAAACGATACTGACTGAATGGCGAACAGTGCAGATCTTGATCAGACTGCATGAATGTGCAGGCTGATCATGATCTACACTAGTCGCAAAGGCAGAATCAATCGTGTCCAGCATGATAAAGGTTAAATGTCCAAAGAGGTATTGACCTCTACCAAAACGCTCTACTAGCAAGTTTTCACTGTCTCATCAAAAATCTAAATACAACCTTTTTTTTCTGAAAATAAGTCAGCATTATGGAAAACCAAGACAGGTTATGTAGATTGAACTGTAATCCTTTAAGAAAGTGTTTAATTTTTGTAATGCTGAACCAAGGACGCAGTATGTACATAATGCCTTTTAGACAACCAATTTTAGGTTCAGATTTTAGGCACATGAGTTGCGGGATTGTATATATGTACGAAAGCAACGGTTCTACAATTGTGAGTCATTTGGAAGTACTTGTTCGGTACATAATGGGCATACGTATAATAATAACAATTACAGCTGAATATCGTTGTACCACATTGATATCCACATTATCACGATGTTTTATAATAACATTATTATATCGTACAAAATTATTGGGAGTATCTATAGTAACAGAAGAGATAAAACAAAGATTTATCCTTATTTAGGAGGTACAAATCACATCACTTTATATTGCTTTGGAACATAAGAGGTTGACTTTAATACAATACGAAGAGATATCTATCTTCATACATAATTAGAGTTAATACATTATAAATATAACAGCATTCACTACTAATAATATATAACACATTATCTATGATATAAAATTCATCAATTTGAAAAAAAACAACATCTACTTAAATATAATATTGTCATCAAGGTTTTTAGTGAGATCTGCATTTTCAGATCCTGATTTCGATTCCTAAATTAAAGTAGTTCGTTATTCATTAATTTGAATATCACCTTAAACACTCCGCATCAAATATAGCGATTTCAGCTGCTTTACTAGCTTCTACTGCAGTTACGTAGTATGACATACAATTTCTACTAGAGTCAGCCCTGTCACTTTATTAGGGCAAAGGACACGGGGCAGTAAATTTTGCGTTGATGCCAGTGCGAAAAAAAAACCCATAAAAGATACAATTTTGAGAAATGTCAGGGAAGTGTAGAGCGGATATAATGCATATACTGAGCACTTTATCATTTGACATTTTCAGCCTACATGTACCAGTTCCGTTGTTTTTATGACAAAAACATGTAAAACTTCCGTTTTTCGACACTTTGATGAAACTTTGATGAAAAAGGTTATGATATAAGAAGCTACACTACATGATGTATTTTTATGCAATGACCTCTTAAAGTATTTCCTTTATAGAACTTGTCCGGATTACTTGTTCACGTTTAGATAACCCTTTTAATTCAATTCAAATAGTTGCAAATCTTAACAGCAGCTATATGATTTTGATTAGAAGGTACGATGCATCCAGGTGACGATATTGGCGAGGCAGGTCTAAATAAGATGGAATGCCTCACTATTTATTAAGTGTACAGCTCTCTTTGGTTTGACTGGTTTGTACAAGTACCAACTTGTACATTTTTTCACAAAAATGGGCGCCTACCTATTACACCTACAATATGCGGCAGATAAGTAGCAAGTAATAGTAACATAGTTTTTGTCAAAAAAATAGAGAACATAATTCTATACTTTCATTTTAGCCGACTCATTTAAATGCACTTTTCTGTTTACAGACAACAGTCCGTCCTAGAGTTTTGTTTTAATGTAGACTCAGCTGTACATAGGCACCATTACAGATACTGAAAGCTTAAAAATGAATATGAGACTAAACACATGCCCATGCTGTTCGAATTCTAGGCTTTGAGCCCATTCATAAAAAAATTGTAATGTCCGCACTATACACAACCGACACATCCAGAGCCTTGCATCGCAAAATAGGCCAACCACAAAAGAAACTGATATGAAAGATGTAGTATATGGTTTGCTTCAAATATATTTCAAAAAGTATATTTATGTCTCCCCCAGGAGACATATTGTTTTTGCCCTGTCCGTCCGTCCGTCCGTCCGTACGTCACACTTCATTTCCGAGCAATAACTGGAGAACCATCTGACCTAGAACCTTCAAACTTCATAGGGTTGTAGGGCTGCTGGAGTAGACGACCCCTATTGTTTTTGGGGTCACTCCATCAAAGGTCAAGGTCACAGGGGCCTGAACATTGAAAACCATTTCCGATCAATAACTAGAGAACCACTTGACCCAGAATGTTGAAACTTCACAGGATGATTGGTCATGAAGAGTAGATAGACTCTATTGATTTTGGAGTCACTCTGTCAAAGGTCAAGGTCACAGGGGCCTGAACATTGAAAACCATTTCCGGTTAGTAACTTGAGAACCACTTGACCCAGAATGATGAAACTTCGTAGGATGATTGGTCATGCAGAGTAGATGAACACTAACGATTTTAGGGTCACTTTGTTAAAGGTCAAGGTCACAGGGGCCTGAACATTGAAAACCATTTCCGGTCAGTAAGTAGAGAACCACTTGACCCAGAATGTTGAAACTTCATAGGATGATTGGTCATGAAGAGTAGATGGCCCCTATTGATTTCGGGTCACTCCGTCAAAGGCCAAGGTCACAGGGGCCTGAACATTGAAAACCATTTCCAATCAATAACTAGAGAACCACCTGACCCAGAATGTTGAAACTTGACAGGATGATTGGTCATAAAGAGTAGATGACTCTTTTTGATTATGGGATCACTCCGTCAAAGGTCAAGGTCACAGTGGCCTGAACATTGAAAACCATTTCTGATCAATAACTAGAGAACCACTTGACCCAGAATGTTGAAACTTCATAAGATGATTGTACATGCAAAGAAGATGACCCCTATCGATTTTGGGGTCACTCCATTAAAGGTCAAGGTCACAGGGGCCTGAACATTGGATACCATTTCCGGTCAGTAACTTGAGAACCACTTGACCCAGAATATTGAAACTTGATAGGATGATTGGTCATGAAGAGTAGATGGCCCCTGTTGATTTTGGGGTCACTCCGTCAAAGGCCAAGGTCACAGGGGCCTGAACATTGAAAACCATTTCCGAGCAATAACTAGAGAACCACTTGACCCAGAATGTCGAAACTTCATAGGATGATTGATCATGAAAAATAAATGACCCCTATTGATTTTGGGGTCACTTTGTCAAAGGTCAAGGTCACAGGGGCCTGAACATTGAAAACCATTTCCGATCAATAACTAGAGAACCACTTGACCCAGAATGTTGAAACTTCATAGGATGATTGGTCATGAAGAGTAGATGACCCGTATTGATTTTGGGGTCACTCCGTCAAAGGTCAAGGTCACAGGGGCCTGAACATTGAAAACCATTTCCGATCAATAACTAGAGAACCACTTGACTCAGAATGTTGAAACTTCATAGAATGATTGTTCATGAAGAGTAGATGACCCCTATTGATTTTGGGGTCACTCCGTCAAAGGTCAAGGTCACAGGAGCCTGAACATTGAAAACCATTTCCAATCAATAACTAGAGAACCACCTGACCCAGAATGTTGAAACTTGATAGGATGATTGGTCATAAAGAGTAGATGACTCTTTTTGATTATGGGATCACTCCGTCAAAGGTCAAGGTCACAGTGGCCTGAACATTGAAAACCATTTCTGATCAATAACTAGAGAACCACTTGACCCAGAATGTTGAAACTTCATAAGATGATTGTACATGCAAAGAAGATGACCCCTATCGATTTTGGGGTCACTCCATTCAAGGTCAAGGTAACAGGGGCCTGAACATTGGAAACCATTTCCGGTCAGTAACTTGAGAACCACTTGACCCAGAATGTTGAAACTTGATAGGATGATTGGTCATAAAGAGTAGATGACCCCTAACGATTTTGGGGTCACTCTGTGAAAGGTCAAGTTCACAGGGGCCCGAACATTGAAAACCATTTCCGGTCAGTAACTTGAGAACCACTTGACCCAGAATGATGAAACTTCGTAGGATGATTGGTCATGCAGAGTAGATGAACTCTAACGATCTTAGGGTCACTTTGTTAAAGGTCAAGGCCACAGGGGCCTGAACATGGAAAACCATTTCCAATCAATAACTTGAGAACCTCTCGACCCAGAATGTTGAAACTTCATAGGATGATTGTTCATGCAGAGTAAATGACCCTTACTGTTTTTACGGGTCACTCCGTTAAAGGTCAAGGTCACAGGGGCCTGAACATTGATAACCATTTCCGGTCAGTAACTTGAGAACCGCTTGACCCAGAATATTGAAACTTCATAGGATGATTGAACATGCAGAGTATATGACCCCTATTGATTTTGTGGTCAGTCTATTAAAGGTCAAGGTCACAGTGGCCTGTTCATGTAAAATCATTTTTTGGAAATAACTTGAGAACCACTTGACCTACAATGTTGAAACTTAATAGGATGATTGGACATGCAGAGTAGATGACATCTATTTATTTTGAGGTCACTTGATCAAAGGTCAAGGTCATAGGAGCCTGAACAGTGACTTGAGAACCACTAGGCCACGAAGATGACTGGACATGCCAAGTAGATGATCCCTATTGCAGCCAACCATCAGTGTCTCTTTGACTTTCGCTCCTGACCCCTATTGACTTCTTGCCTATAGGACTTTGCATTGGGGGAGACATGCGCTTTTTTACAAAAGCATTTTCTAGTTTAATTATAGTTTTAGTAGATTTATGTAGCTTTTGTATAATAATGTAGTATCTATGCAATACATTCCATTCAGTTGCATTCCAGTCAGCTTTCTGCAAAAAGCTTAAGCAACTTTAACCAAATATTTTAAATTAAATAAACAGGAGGAAGTAAAAAGACAACAAGGATTGTTTACATGTAATCATACGATTAGACAAACACCGATTATATGTAAAATGATAAACGGTATTAGATTGCAGAGTGGATAACTTAAAATTAGATTCACTAGTTAATGATGAGCTGGGTGAACTTTAATGTTATTTTACTAATATTCATACAAAATATGTTTAAAAATGACATTACTAAGGATTATTATGTTTTGCTTCGTAAGCGAACCTGTTTACACATAATGACTGGACAGAATTTGTGTATCCTGTAACTAAAAGTAAATTGGACGTAATGGAAAACACGACACATTGTAAACTAAAGCTGAAAAAGCTTGGTAGATTTTGGCTTTTGGACATCGGCGGTAAACTTAAACGACTTAATCCTCTAAACGATGCTCAGGATGTGCACATGGAAGAAAACGTTATTTTTGCAGATGGTTCTATGTACCAGGTTGATATTAGAAGTCACGAAACAAAGGTGGAAGAACTGTATGACTATGATGACTCTGAAGTGATTTATTTAAGACGTGAAGAAATGGTGATACAATCAAAGGCAGAGAAATTGTATGATTGTAAAACTGATGATAGTAGCTATGTCCAAGCTATTCAAAAGGATGTTGCATTATCTGAGGAACCGACAGGTATTATTACACACATGCCTATTGGACTCTGTGGACAGGATCACGGAGCCAGTACAAGCCAAATAAGTAAGATAAAATGTATTTCTGCAACTACAATGATTTAAGCGACCTATTTAGGTAAATAAATTTAAACGGTTGATTAAATACCGATTTTAGGTATTCACGGCCGATTAAAATTAATGTAAACGACCGTTTTTACATAATGAAATACATGTAGCCGATTTTAAATAAATCAAATGATGTATTTTATATGATTACAATGGCAGGATTCGTATCTTTCGGGCATGCTTACAAACTTTGAAAGGAGTGAAATTTATATTTTTAAAAGTAATATTATTAACGCCACCAGTGTGAGTCATTTCATATGGGAGTGGGGTCGGGGAAGTGTGTAGCGGGGGATAAGTGGTATTAGTGGCATGAATTTATAAGAAAATGGTCGAAGACAGTGAAAACTAGAGTTGTCACAGGAGTGACGAATTATACCCCCACAATATGGCCTTGTCACAGAACTAAGCCAATGTCAAAGACGAACTTGCTTGACCTTTGACCTACTGACCACAAAATCAACACAGGTCATCTGCTAGTCATGATCAACCTCCCTATGAAGCTTCATGATCCTCCGCTAAAGAATTCTCAAGTTATTGTCCGTTTAAGGTTTAAATGACCTTTGACCTTTGGAACTCAAAAATCAATACGGGTCATCTGCTTGACAAGACCAACCTCCAGATTAAGTTTCCGTATCCTAGTCCCAAGCATTCTCAAGTTATTGTCCGAAAACTGTTTAAATGTTCCGGGTGACTGTGATCTTGACCTGTGATCTACTGACCTCAAAATCATTAGGGGTCATCTGCTAGTCATAACCAACCTCCCTATCAATTTTCATGATCCTAGGCCCAAGCATTCTCAAGTTATCATCCGGAAACCATTTAACTGTTCCGAATCACTATGACCTTGACCTTTGACCTACTGACCTCAAAGTAGAACTTGACCTGTATTTCATGATGTTACACCTGTGTACCAAAATTTATTATTCCCACAAGTGGTTACTGAGATACCAGATTACATACATAAACTTAACAAAATCGGGATTCCGACGCCGATGCTTGTGTGAGTCCAATAGCTCTACCTATTCTTCGAATAGTCCAGCTAAAAATTAAAATGGTATGATGTTATAACATTAAGGGTTCAAGCTAAAAATCAACATATAGTTTTTAAAACACTTCCTTTCCTCATTACTGCTTGCTTTCAAAACGGTTATACTTCTCACTGGCAGTTTATTATTTGAAAATAAGGTTTACCTTTTGGTTTAAAAGACTGTCCTGCTGTATTTCAAACTTACTAATCTATTTCCCCCTTTCAATAGAACGTTACTTTCAAATATTGTTAAGTGACATTTCAAGTTTATAACAATCACATATTTCCTTATTTAAAGCCCAGCTATAACACAGCAGCAAACGTAAAAAATCTTACAGTTTGCAACAATAGCACAAATGCAACTAGAAAACACCTCTGTACCTTCATTGTGTGCTCTCATGATGTGGTCGACAGTAGTATGCATCAGAAGAAGAACATCATCAACACTTCTACCAAGGGTCCTGTGGATGTCGTCAACATCTTGCTGTATATGTGCCCAAAGAAATTCCTCCACATCGTTTATAGCAATGTCAGGTTTTATCAGTAAATGCACACCCTGTAATAATGTGACAATGTTTCGGTGTGTTTTAATTTCTCCATAGGGTAACAATTCATTCATACTTTTAATATCAATTGTAGTTTACACTACTAAACGAAGTACATACAATATGTAATATTAGACATATCTATGGCTAACAAGAAACTGTAAAAGATTTACGAATGTCCCAAGCCTAGGGACATTTTCTCATCTTTTTTTTTGTTTTTCAATAAAGATTCTTTGGAAGCACAGAATGCAACAAAGCAAAATAGTAGCGGACTCGGTATGACTGCTTCTGTTCATGAGAGAAACTGGAAATGAAAGTGCAACACCTCTAACGCCCTCTAGCAACGGCTATTTATTTATCTTGTTGGGTTTAACGTCGCATCTACACAATTTTAGGTCATATGGCGACTTTCCAGCTTTAATGGCGGAGGAAGACCCCAGGTGTCCCTCCGTGCACTATTTCATCACGAGCGGGCACCTGGGTAGGACCACCGACCTTCCGTAAGCCAGCTGGATGGCTTCCTCACGTGAAGAATTCTACGCCCCAAATGAGGTTTCGAACCCACATCGATGAGGGGCAAATGGTTTGAAGTCAACGACTCTAACCACTCGGCCACGGAGGCCCCTTCTAGCAACGGCTAAGTGGAGTTCTATTACAAAGATATTAAACAGATTCCATGCTCCAAAAGGACCAGAAAAAATAACAACACTGAATTCAAGTACGGAGAGACTTTAGTATGACTGAGTATCAGTTTTTGTTTAGGCATAGAGCTGCTGTAAGTATTGCAATCACAATAATGAAGTATTGTACTTCATATAAAAGAGAAGCAATTACATGTCCATTTGAGCCCACAGAAAGTAGTGTAAAGGCGAATATTTACTTAGTATGCCAAGTTAGTTCAATATACACCCATGCATAGAAAGTTACAGACTGGATAATTATTATTGAAAGTGCGACGTGACTGTTGATCTATGGGTCTGGGTGTCATGTGATACATCATTTTGTTTCGGTAGCTATGTCAATATATTTGAAAATCCATTCGAGCAAAGTTACTGACCACACAAAAAAGACTTAATATCTTTGGCCTCTATGTGTGTCCTTGAAAACAGAACATGGGCCTTGCATGAGGCAAGTCCTCTATATTATTAGGAACCCACCTCGCGATTTTGAAAACGCTTTAAGAAGGGCAGATTTATGGACCAGACACACGTAGATCCTGACTGAACTCTGCGCTATGGATTTGGTTCTTACATGCGGCTCATCGTCTCATTATACAACACTTTTTGTCTGGTAGATGCATTGCAGAGTTACAGAGCAAACATTAAGTGTAACAGACAAACAGATGGACGCAGCCGATGTTTATGTCCATGTTTTCTTCTAAAAGGCAGAGGACAATTAAAATAAATTTGTATCATAGAAGTAACAAGAAAATCTGCTGAACCGATATCTCACATCAAATACTGCATTTGACATTTGTATCAGGCTTTAGGAAAGATATATTCAATGAATATTTTAAGGAAAGACGAAGTTATCAACACGTTTGAATATGCCATAAATATACCTGTAGGTTATTGCCGACACCAATAAACATTGACATATGCAGCAGAAGTCTTATAGTTGCAGTATAAGCTGAAGTCAATGTTCTCTCTGGTCTCAGACCTTGTCCTCTGACCTGTACACGTCCAAGGATATGACCAGTCAGTGTGTTGTCTCGCCTAAAGAATATATATATAAACAGTACTTTATTTAACATACCTTTATCTTTCTGTTATATATATTAACAAGAGCTGTCACAAGAGTCAGCGCGCTCGACTATGACGGTGCTGGAGGGTGAAACTGGGCACATCTGAGGAAGCTGGAGCTGTCACTAGAGTGTTACATTACTCGAATATGGATGAAGATATTGGACAATAGCTTATGTCTGTGTCAAAAGTATTTAGTAATAAAAGAGATAGAGAAGTGTATCAAAACATTAAATAAGTTTAAAAGGGGCATAATTCATGGAAAATTTCTGCAAAAATAATGCTCACCTGAGAAACACACCATAACAGTGTAAACATATTTGACCTAGTGATTTCATGGAAACAAATATTCTGGCCAATTTTCATTAGGATTGGACCAAAAATGTGGTCTCTCGAGTTTCACTGCGAAAAAAGAGTTAATATACGGGAGTGTACGGGATCCCGTATATTACCCATATACGGGAAGAAATACGGGAAAACTAAAATACGGGCGTGTACGGGGCTTGTATATTTAAAAGTCCGTATACTAATAAAATACGGATTTCCGTATACTATGAAATACGGAATTCTTAGTATACGATACCCCGTATATTATTGAAATACGGGAAATTCTAAAAGGGTTATTCTGATCGTATACAACACCGTATATTCCCGTATATGTCTGGTGTACGGGAATACATAAATCCGTATATTACGAAAATACGGGACGTATATTTCCCGTATATGTTTCATATACAACCCCGTATATTTCCCGTATATTCTGGATATACGGGATATGTATAGTTTGTATATTTCGAAAATACAGGGATTAAATTTCCCGTATATTCTTCGTATACAACTCCGTATATTTCCCGTATATGCCGGAAATACGGGATTTAAATAATTTGTATATTTCGAAAATACGGCACGTATATGTCCCGTATATGCTTGGTGTACAACTCCGTATATTTCCCGTATATGCCAGAAATACGGGATTTAAATAATTTGTATATTTTAAAAAATACGGATTTATATTTCCCGTATATTCTTGTATACAACTCCGTATATTTCCCGTATATTCTGGATATACGGGGTATGTATAGTTTGTATATTTTGAAAATACAGGGATTAAATTTCCCGTATATTCTTCGTATACAACTCGAAAATACGGGACGTATATGTCCGTATATGCTTGGTATACAACTCCGTATATTTCCCGTATACGCCGGAAATACGGGGTTTAAATAACTTATATATTTCAAAAATACGGGATGCAATCAATATGTGTAGCGAAAATTATATTCTCCGGCCATTTCAAAGGTCAAACGTTTCGCATGTTTTCGAACTTGTACGTGTATGTAGAATGAATGCCAATATTGAAAGAAAGAAATGTTTAATACTAATATGACATGAACTGAAAAAAGCATTCACGGACCAAAACAGGTATAAATTTAAAATCAAACATGAATGAATCCATCATTTCATCTAGCGCGTTCCCGATTTATTTTAACATTTAATCTAAATATCCGATTGAGAAAAGAAAAGGATTAATCAATTCATCCCTATTTATTTGTAGTGATAAATACATCCGTTGATCATCGCCATTGTAAAAATCTAATGCAAGCATAAATTAACTGTTTTTCTGCACATTTCCAACGCTTGTGCATACAATGCAAATATTTATAGAAAAAAGGAGGAACTAATCCATTTATATTTTGTACTGAAAAAGTATATAAGACATGTATTGATACTTAACTTATGAAATCAATTCTAATATTTTTACAGACGAAAAATAATCGATATAATGTGTCTGCGTCCAAAGATTCAAACAAACGCCTTTCATATGAAATATTTTACTTTTTCTGTGCGCACGTGTTAGCTACCACGTGCGTATGTGGTAATTCACACGTGTGCGGTGATACTATCACGTGCGCAAGTGACAGCACGTTATACTACCATGTGCCCATGTGATAACTAACACGTGCGCACGTGTTAGCTGATCAATGAAAAAGCGTGAAAGATCTGCAATTTTTCTAAATGGATGTCTTTCATAAGGAAGTGTTATTTATAGTTAGCTGTAATTTACGAAGTAAGTGTTTCTTGTTTATGAAAAAAGGCTGATATCTCGATTAGTTTCGTTGGTAATATTTCACGTTCGCACGTGTCAGCTAACAACTGCGAACGTGATAGCTATCACATGCGAACGTGTTAGCGAAGATAGTTATTACGGGCGCACGTGTTAATCAACACATTTGCACGTGGTATCTAACATGTGCGAATGTGGTGCTAACACGTGTGCACGTGATAAATAAAATGTTTCCTATGTCCCATCTATTCCACTGTAGTATACACTGTGGCCGACTATTTTATTTCTCGTGGATGTAGGGTCCTTTAGTATTGACCTAGCACATGTGAATATTTCGTATATTTTTATAAATTCATTTTCAATGTCCAAACATAAATAGCGATACAAATATTACATATATAATTCTTAGTTGATATTATACTATCGCATGTGCAGGTAGCTGGGCGGCAAAGCGTTTAGCTGCCAATATCAGGGTAGTGGGTTCGAGTTTTGGCCATACCTTTTCCCCTAAATTTATTTGCAAACTTTCCACTTATTTGTCAAACGCACCGTGATATTTATGGTCCATTTATTAAAAGTTATCATATTCACCCGTTGTAAAAAAGTCAATTATTTAAAATATTCTAGACAAAAAGAAAGACACATTACCAGTCACAAGCGTACTAAAAAATAAATACTTTAAGAGAAAAAAATAAAATTTATAAAGATAAAACAGGTAGCGAATACATCACATTACTTTACTTTAAAGCAATGATAACCGTGGTAACGTGGATGGCGTGACACTGACTGACTGTATAAAATACAATATTGCTTAAAATTAACGAAAACGCTCGAAAAATATTGGCAAAGATTAATGAGTGTCTTTCATTAAATCAAATGATATAAGCATTTACACTGATTTACCCATCTCCACGAAAATAAACTGTACATATAATTTCTGCCGAACAGTTTTACTGCAACATTAATTGATAATAATTGTATGCATATTAACTAAATCAGATAGATAGCCCATGTACCCTAAGCCTGGTAACCCAGTCTGACAATTTTTCACATTTTTCTACCTGCAAATTGACAATATCAGAAACTCGATGAATGCCAATTAACACAAATTAGCGCAAATTAATTGGGATCTTTAATGCATACAGATATTAGGTATCCAATCAGTTGAGAACACGCTTCGTCACGCTTCGCGCGTTCATATATCCCGAAGCGATAACATCTGGCTCAAGTGACCGCACGCGATAATCTGTATTGCATATTTCAGAGGGAAAGGTAGTCACGAGTAAGTACTTATTTGATTTATATGTTTTGATTTTTTATAAACTGATTTTTTTTTGTGACAAACCAGACCATGAATTATATTGCAATTAATCGGAAACACGGGTTGCTTTTTATTGCTTTAACAAATTCAGAAGCGTCAAAAAGGTCAGTTTAATTTTGTAATCTTAATATAAAAAAGAAATTCAGAATAGCCGTTAAGTAGTTCATTCATTCATTCATTCGATTGATCATTTCTTCACAACTAACCATTTAACTATTATTTCATTCATTCTTTCATCCGATAGTCTACAAGGATGTCAGTCACCAAATGTTGATGTTGCAAGTGTTTGAAATAAAAAAATATCGTGCAAAAATCATTTGATGAATACCATTGGGGTTAAACGAGATTAAAGTTGAAAGGACAAAAACAACTCCAGATAGAAGTTTTATTTCGTAGAAGCTAGGTAGCCGAGGCTAGCTTTAAGAATGAATAAGGCGGCACGCACGTTCATTCATTCGATTAAAACTGGAATCTCGGAAAAGCATTAATAAAGTTAATAATTACAACCTTTTATTTTTAGAAAATGGGTACCGGTAATCTGACAAAATAACGCTTTTTTCTAGATGGCACTTTTGCAAAAAAATTACATCTCTTGCCTCTGTCTAGAGAGAAAATGTTTTTCTCTGCGAAAATATCAGTGTCAGTAGTAGAAGAAATTAATACTATTACAGATTATTTTATCTCTACAGACTTTGTAAGTCTATGTAAGCGGTTGTCATGCGTATTTTTTTTTCAAAGTATTATATAAAAAAAGGTTGGTAATAATAACAATTTATATTATGTAGAATTTGATTATTAATCTGAAAGTTATAAGAATTTTATAGTGACCTAAAATACATACATACTATAGATCTTTTGCATTACCAATTTTTAGTAACATCTTTAAAACCGATAAAGCGGGAGAACAAATAATCCAATTTGTCGATTTCCGTACAAAGTGTTGTTGTTGTAACACGGGGGTGGGGGTGGGGTGAATCGATAACTAATAGCTTTGGTCATTATATTTTTTTTTATCTGATGCATTTACAGGCAAACGGTTTACTAACGATGTACTTGAATGAAGTTTAAATTAATATTAAAGTGAAATGCGGAACAAGTCGAATATGTATATAATACTTTATTTATTGTCAAAATAAAAAGTAATATTTAGTAATATGAATATGGTATCTAACATATTTAAAATTGTTATATATTATACATCTAAAACAAACATTTACTTTCAGGACCATACATGTACAAACAATAAGTAATTGCTCAGCTTAGTCTGTTATTTTAAATCGATTTTCAACGGACCATTTTGACATTTTAACAAATTAGCTTAAGGTTGACGATATTTCCGATTGACTGGTGTTTTTTCTTCTCAGTTCTTGTTTTACGCCATTTTACAGCTGTAAATCTTCAAATATGGACCACAAACGTCTTTTTTTTCAGCAGGGCGCAAAATGATGTACTTAACAGGTTAACCATAAAACCATAAAATTTAAAGTACCTAATCACTTGTAGTAAGTGGGTTATCATATTTTTATGACCCAGCTTGAAACAACACTGACCGGATATTTCTTATCCCCAGGCAATATGTAATACACAATGAAATTTAAAGGGTGATTAAACATTTGAACCAATTAAATTATCTTATTTTAGTGTAACTGTATGCAATCTTGGGGTTAAAATAAATTTAAGAAATAACGCAATGTTTAAACGAGTACTAAAAAAAGGCACTGGCCTCCAGATCGTCCGACAAGAACAGAAATAAAATATATAATTGAGCCGTGCCATGAGAAAACCAACATAGTCTTAGTTTTCGACCAGCATGGATCGAGACCAACCTGCGCATCCGCGCAGTCTGCTCAGGATCCATGCTGTTCGCTAATAGTTTTTCTAATTCCAATAGGCTTTGAAAGCGAACAGCATGGCTCCTGACCAGACTGCACGGATGCGCAGGCTGGTCTCGATCCATGCTGGTCGCAAACCCACTATGTTGGTTTTCTCATGGCACGGCATTATATTTTTTTAGATATATGGATATTAATGGTGTATAATTACGCTACGTATACTGACAGACTATAATGTTGCGGAAACACATGAGAATTAGATGTTTTAACTAATTTTTACGATAAAAATTGTATATTTAACGCGCATTAAACACCAATCTGACTAAAGTACATCTCCTATTACGCTACGCATAGGATCTGAAAACGACCTATTCATTGCCTCGTTCTGACGGCCCTTTCACTAGCCAATAAAAGCCTAGCTTACAACATCTTGCAAATCTACCTCTAGCATTGACTTTTGATATTTACAATTCTTATGTCGTAATGTATCAGATAGCCGGTTAGCTCAGTCGGTAGGCCTCTTGCTTTGTAAGCGAGGGGTCCCAGGTTCGAGACCTGGAATAACTGCATATTTTTCTTACTCTTTGACAATCGAACAAGTCGCCTGATTGGATAACATAAAAATAGCAATGATGGAAATCCAAAATATACAGAAGACGAATGTGAATGGGTCGTTCTCAGACCTTCGTTTAGAAGATCAAGTACTTTAGTCAGATTGCATTAAACACTAAACCCTCCCTTGCGTTATAATTGGTAACGACAGTGGAAAACTTCTTTATTGCCGCTACGGTCAGGGTTAGTTTCCCGGCGCGACCACATGTCATTTTATTCGTCATAATTTTCACATCATTTAATAGATATAATTATCAGTATCCATGAATTGCAAGAGTCGATTTTTTATAACTTTTAATGCGTGCATTTTTTTTATTCCAGGTTGACACAAGAGTTGTTTACTGGAATCAGAAAACGGGACGACTATTTATTTTCACGATAGAGAATATACTTATGTGTGAAGTTTCTACTAGTTTGATCAACAGATGCAGACAGACAGCCCGGATGAGCCATTCGTTCTCATTGACATTCGTAACAACAGATAAAAGCTTATACTTATTGAGATCAGGAAACTGAATATTTCCATGTGGTTCATCATTTGTAACCTGCTTACATATCGTGTTCCAGTACAGAACCAACATGCGTCTTTTTAAAGTACATCTTCGGACATTAGGAGGGGTGTACTGCTCTTTTTAGAAGACGGCAAATCGAAAAGCCTATAGCGGTAATCAGCATTCATGGGAATAACGAAAACATGTACAGACAATAGTAAAAGAAGTGATACTCAACTGATTTGCTGAGTCAACCGCGCAGAATTAAATGTGCGAATTGCTAGTTTTTCAATCAGAAATGAACATATAATATAGAGACCGTACCATAGCTCTTCGCATACTTTGAATTTTCAAACTAAAGTGATTTTTACAAATGCACCGGTTACGATAAAAAATGTAAACAAAAGATTCTGTCTATAATCTTTGAAATGTATGAATGACACTCGATCTTAGTCATAATACTTATTGACAGTGAATGCTAATGACTCCATGTGTTGCAGAAAGGTATCTAGTTTGTAACTGTAATTTCCCATCAATTGAAATCCTCTCAAAACTGGTAAAATAATTACTTATATTTGGACAAACCTCACGGTCTTTTCCGTTCGACAGCTGCTAAAAGGGCAAATATAAAAGATTCAGTGTAAGTTATATTTCACTGGTACTACCAGTTAGTAAGTTCATACTCTGAACAACACGTCAGAGAAATTTGGGCAGATTTGACCGATTATGACGTTGGCAGCATTAGATTATATTTTTTCTTTACACGGAAATTGCCGTTAGGTAACAAAGCGAATACGCCGATAATCCGGAGTCACCGATTATTGTTCCAGTTCACGCAATGTAATCCAGGCAATTAAACTGCATTAGCTATTAGCTGCTGCTGTTATAGGGAAGTGGTAGAGTGTCTGCCTTAGGTGTGAGAGGTCCTGGGTTCGAGTCCCAGTTAGAGCTTCACTATTTGCATTCTGCTACAGCATGTTTTGCTGTTAATAGACTGTTCCAGATGTTCTATTTTTTAAGCACACAGTATCATGGATCATTATTTAGCAATCCAGATCAAAGTTGAATGTTAAATCAAATGCACCCAATTAGTAAATATTCACTATATTATGTCCCTTTGATGTTTATGCTCTCCATGTTCGAGAAGAGTTACATTTCCTTGATCACAAAATTTTCTTTAACATGAAAATATTAAATGCTCATAACTCCACACTTCTGGTTAAAATATTGTCTATATTTCTGTTTTTGAAAAATATATGGACACTTGTCTTCATTTCAAAGCTTTTTAACTTCAAACCTATGATTTGAAAAACTTAGGTACTATGTCTATATAATAATATAAAGAAATGCTTGATGTTATTGATTACTCACATTTTAATTCTACTTATTTCATTTGGACAAGAAATGAAAATGATTCATAACCGTTTGAAAAACTGATTTAAAAAGTATTTAAGTTGAATAAAATGTTAGTTTAATCTGACATGTCTCCAATTAATAACAATATGATTTTTTTCTCATACCCTGTCTTTGTCTTGCTTTTTTCTAACATACCGTATTCTGCTGTAGGTATCACCGACATTCATTTTGTCATCTTTCAGTGTGTGCCCATATACAAAATCAGTTTACATAAAAGAAAAATACGGGATTTGTACACTATACATGCATATACGGGAAAAGTCTGGTAAATGTATCTTTTAGAAATACTGGTCCGTGAATTCCCCGAATAAGAAAACCAAATTCAGTCTAAATGTGACACAAATATGGAATCTGTATACTCTGCATATCTTACATAAACGGGGAAAAACCTGGCCCGTATATCAAAAACTACAGGTTCGTATATCCCCGTATATCAGATGCAAATACATTCCGTATATGACACAAGTACGGGATCCGTATATTGCGTATACCATGCATATACGGGACTAGTCCGTAGCCCGTATAATAAAAAATACAGTTTCGTATTTTACCCGTATATGACACAAGTACGGGATCCGTATATTGCGTATACCATGCATATACGGGACAAGTCCGTAGCACGTATATCAAAAAGTACAGTTTCGTATATGCACCGTATATGACAAAAGTACGGGATCCGTATACTTTAGTATATCATGCGTATACGGAAAAAATCCGAAGCCCGTATATTAGAAAATACAAGTCCGTATATGCCCCGTATATTAGATGCAATCACAGTCCGTATATGACAAAAATACGGGATCCGTATACTACGTATATCATGCGTATACGGAAAAAATCCGAAGCCCGTATATTAGAAAATACAAGTCCGTATATGCCCCGTATATTAGATGCAATCACAGTCCGTATATGACAAAAATACGGGATCCGTATACTACGTATATTCGGAATATACAGGCTCGTATACGTGTTCCGTATATTCTAAAATACGGAAAGTATACGGGAAAAAAATTCTCAAGACCCTTCGAATACATGAAAATGAAACTTATGTTAAAGCAGGACACGAATAAACACCATTTCTAGGGATTTATTTTTTAAAGTTCGTATATTGCATATATACGGGAAATATACATTTATGTATATTCGGCGTATACGGGATCCCGTATATGCATGACAAATATACGGACTTCCCGTATACTAGATGTTCCGAATACGGGATCGTATATTAGGTCCGTATATTTGTAATATACATCCCGTATACGCCCGTATTTTCGAAATATACGGGACCGTACACTCCCGTATATTGACCCTTTTTTCGCAGTGTTTTAACAAGTATTTTCTTTGATATGACCTAGTTTTTGATTCCAGATGATCCATATTCAAACTTGACCTAGATTTCATCGAGGCAATCATTCTGACCAAATTTCATGAAGATCAATTGAAAAATACAACCTCTATCGCATACACAAGGTTTTTCTTTGATTTGACCTAGTGACCTACCTTTTAAACCCAGATGACCCATATGGGAACTCGACCTAGATTTCATCAAGGCAATCAATCTCACAAAATTTTATGAAGATCAATTGAAAAATACAGCTTCTATCGCATACACAAGGTTTTTCTTTGATTTGACATAGTGACCTACTTTTTGACCCAAGATAACCCATATTCGAACTCGACCTAGATTTCATCAAGGCTATCATTCAGACCAAATTTCATGAAGATCAATTGAAAAATACAGCCTCTATCGCATACACAAGGTTTTTCTTTGATTTGACCTAGTGACATATTTTGACCCCAGATGATCCATATTCAAACTTGACCTAGATTTCATCAAGGCAATTATTCTGATTAAATTTCATGAAGATCAATTGAAAAATACAGCCTATAGCATACACAAGGTTTTTCTTTGATCCGACCTAGTGACCTAGTTTTTGATCCCAGATGACCCGTTTTCGAACTTGACCTAGATTTCATCAAGGTAATCATTCCGACCAAAATTCATGAAGATCAATTGAAAAACACCGCCTCTATCGCATACACAAAGTTTTTCTTTGATTTGACCTAGTGACCTAGTTTTTGATCCTAGATGACCCATATTCAAATTTGACCTAGATTTCATCAAGGCAATCATTCTGACCAAATTTCATGAAGATCAATTGAACAAGAGGGTCATAATGACCCTAGATCGCTCACCTGAGTAATATGTGCTATATGCATCAAATGTCAAACTGATGATTTTTAGAAATGTTTTGGAAGATTTTCCTATGTACAATCAAGTAACCCCGGGGGCGGGGCTAATTTTACCCCGGGGGTCATGATTTGAACAAAGTTTGTAGAAGTCTACTAGGAAATGTTACATATCAAATATCTAAGATCTAGGCCTTCTGGTTTATTTTTAGCAAATTTATGAAGATTTCCCTATGTACAATCAAGTTACCACTGGGGCGGGGTCAATTTGACCCTGGGGTCAAGATTTGAACAAATTTTGTAGAGGTCCACTAGGCAATGCTACATGTCAAATATCTAAGATCTAGGCCTTCTGGTTTATTTTTTAGAAAATATTTGAAGATTTTCCTATGTACAATCAAGAAGCCCCATGGGGCGGGGTCGATTTGACCCCGGGGGTCATGATTTGAACAAATTTTGTAGAAGTCTACTAGGTTTATTTTTAGAATTTTTTTAAGATTTTCCTATGTAACATCAAGTGACCCCTTGGGCAGGGTCAATTTTGACCCGGGGGTCATGATTTGAAAAAAACTTGTAGAGGTCCACTAGGCAATGCTACACGTCAAATATCTAAGATCTAGGCCTTCTGGTTTATTTTTAGAAATTTTTTGAAGATTTCCTATGTAAAAATCAAGTGACCCCTGGGGCGGGGTCAAGTTTTGACCCCGGGGTCATGATTTGAACAACTTTAGTAGAGGTCCACTAGGCAATGCTACATGTCAAATATCTAAGCTCTAGGACTTCTGGTTTTTGAGAAGAAGATTTTTTAAGATTCTCCTATGTAAAAATCAAGTGACCCCTGGGGCGGGGTCAATTTTGACCCCGGGGTCATGATTTGAACAAATTTAATAGAGGTCCACTAGGCAATGCTTCACACCAAATATCTAAGCTCTAGGCCTTCTGGTTTTTGAGAAGAAGATTTTTAAAGTTTTTCCTTTCTGTTGCCATGGCAACCAGAGGTCTGCATCGAATTCAATTCTTTGAATAATTTTTGTAGAGATTCACCCAAGGAACATTCCTGTGGAGTTTGGATGAAATTGGCCTAGCGGTTTATGAGGAGATGTCATTTAAAGTAAAAGTTTACGGACGACGGACGGTGACTGATCAGAATAGCTCACCCTGAGCCTTTGGCTCTGGTGAGCTAAAAATACAACCTCTATCGCATACACAATGTTTTTCTTTGATTTGACCTAGTGACCTACTGTTTAACTAAGATATGGACAAGGGTAGGATAGCTTTCCATATACATTTGTTTTTCGTATAGTCAAGCTAAAAAAACATAATAACGGCAACTTTATAACAACTAACCACTTAGCTTTCCCCAGTGTCTACAATATACGTTGGTTATACAGTATTAGCAAAGACTTAAATTGGCATTTATGTCCTTGGTAATAGCTCGTCGATTACAAGACCTCTTGACCGGACCAAAGTCACTGCCATCTTATCTATTGCCACAAATGGACACTGCATTTGGTCTAATTTGTTTTGTGTTTTGTACAGTTTTACATCTCACCAACACAGTTCAAGTATTATGGTATTGTAAGAAGATACAAACAAATCTAAGTAAACATATTCCAACATTAATAAATATGTTATATCCATGGTATATAGAAAACAACATAATATGTAAGGGCATACCACTATCATAACATGATACCAGGCTAATTATGACAAAGCACCTGACAACAGACGAACATGCATGGTCTACAACACATCGGTCAACCCAGGAAGTTAGTTTCAAAATTAATGCTGCCTCGTGTACATGTTCAAACTGCTCTATGCATTGCATCTGGTTCAACATTTGCAGGTCTCATTAATCAACAGTGACATTCTTGTCTTTTAATGTCTGGGACAGTAGAGTAGAAATTAAGATCTGGTGTTCACAAGTGAGAAATACTTCGATCTTCCAGTTAATTTTTTTTTCATTTCACGTTTAGCCCATCTAAATTCTTAAGCAGTGAAAATTGATCTATTTTCATTGTGAAAAATTCGGCTATATTTCACTCTTATTTCCCTATAACTCAATGAAAGCAATGTTATAAAGCAAGTTATGGTCACAAGTGGCTCTGATTGATATGCCGTTTTGTTTTTGTTGGTCTTAATGCCACAATGACACAATCATAGGTCATATGACGATTTTCAGCTTTTCATGATAGAAAAGATCCCATTGCTTTTACGGGCATTATTGCAGACACGTAAGGGCTCCTGTAGGTAGCGTGAAGAAGCAAGCTGAATGGCTTCCTCATAAGAACAAGGCAGTCTGAAAGACAGCTATATCCCCCGCCGCTGTTATGGATAGTGAAAGGGTCGATGGTATTGGGTGGAAGCGTTGATGTTGTTAAGTATATTTCACAGTCCATGTATGACGCCATCAATGAATTTAAAAATCCTTCAAGGGGTTTAGGAGATACAGAGCGGGCACAAAATGGAAGGCTCAAACCTTTGACCTTGAGTTGTAACCTTGACCTTGAGCTAGCATGGCTGACTCATGAGTTCTGCACATCATCTTGATGAAGTGATCATTTGACCCAAGTTTCATGAAAATCCTTCTAGGGGTTTAGGAGATACAGAGCGGACACAAAAATGGAAGGCTCAAACATTTGACCTTGAGTTGTAACCTTGACCTTGAGCCGACTCATGAGTTCTGCATATCGTCTTAATGAGGCGATCATTTGAACCAAGTTTCATGAAAATCCTTCAAGGGGTTTAGGAGATACAGAGTGGACACAATATGTTACGGATGGACTGACGCACGGACGGAAAAACGGATGGACAGAAGGACGGACAGAGACAATCCCTATAACACCCCACCACTCGTGGCGGGGGATTAAAAATACATCGAACACAAACGACAAGGAGCAAACAATTCGAAGTCACTGCCCTTAACAACATGGCTAATTTGCATTCAGAATAGAAATGTTAAAATTTAACAGAAATATCTATGTATAAAATTTAATGTAAATGAAAACTCTATTGCCTTATGTCAAATAACAGAAATAATAACATTAATAAAACACGTTTACTTATCTGCAAAACTGTTACAGAAAGAAAGACTTTGCATAGAGTAACAATCGAGATGTGAATAATAAAACAACCAACCCAGTATCTTGTGTATTTGATGCAAGTAAGTTGTGCCCTTGTCCACCTATTTCAGCCCCGCATTTACATCTGGCTACTACATAAGGTCTACCGCACTACATATATAAATGAGGTTACATAAAATATAATATTAGTTAACATGATAACATACCAATCAATGAAACAGAGTCTGTTTTCTATTTCATTTCACTATGAATTTTTAAAATGAATACATCGATGCCTAGTTATATAATAGACTCTGTACCATTCATTCAGTAAGAAGTTTAAAAAATTATAAATGACATACAAACATGCAGTTAGGAAATTAAACTCTGAAACCGTGACCTTACAGACGAATATAACATAACGCAGTCTACTGCACCGCCAAATGCTAATTCACCTAAGTGTATAAAATGTAGAGTGTAAAGAGGTAAATGTATGTCTACTGGTGACTCCACTTATTTTATTGTATAGACATGTTATGTGTTGACATAGCAAAATTAAGTAAACTCTCAAATAAGTGTGGACATTCCAAAAATACTGTGTCTTTTCTTTTGGGAAGTGAAGTAGGGGTGGGGAGTAAATCCCAAAATGTGCAACTTCACATGCTGAATAATATTTCAATACGGCTTCAAGACTCTAGGTCAAATACTTTTTGACATATGTGTGACAGAATCTTTCAGACCCTTTATGAATATTTTTGACAAAGTCAAGAACCATAACTCTGATATGGCTGAGCTAAATTAGAAACAGAATCTCAGGTGCACAACTTTACATACACAAAGACATTCCTATGTTTTACATGAATCTACATCAAAAACATTTGAGTTAATGTAACACAAAATTTTCGGTCCTTTATGCATACATTTGACTAAGTCAGGGGCCAGAACAGTGGTCTTGATGAGTCTAGGTCAAATACTTTTACAGAGATGCAGGACATAAATGTTGATTGATGGACAGAAATACGGACAAAAGCTAATAAAAACATGCAACATGATTGAGTTACGAGCAATGCATCTGACAGATTATTTGTTCAGAGAGTGATTGCTGAGGGGATATGACTGACCCTTGGTCCAGAACATTTCCCGGGCGAAGTTGATATCCCTCTCCCCCTATAGGTGCACCACAGTCTCTGCAATTGCCAACTGTAGCTGGCCGACCACACTAGGTTGCAAAAGCGTAGATAAATTGCATATATCAATTTACTGACAATTATAAAATTACAAAATATCTTGTAAACGGTTTATACTTGATATTTGACCTTTGACTTCTAAGTGTGACACTGACCTAAGACCTAGAGACCCTGGGTTGTTAGCTCTGCATGTTGTCATGACAAGGTAACTATCTGGTGCTAATGTTATGAAAATCTTTCAAGTGCTTTAGAAAATATGGAACAGACAAGAAGTTAAGATGTTTGAACTTTGACCACCATGTGTTACCTTGAACTTGGACCAAGTGACCTGGGTTGTGTGCTCTACACAATGTCTTGATGAAGTTAATTATTGATGTGGCCTTATTATGTACCAGGCTCAATTACTTTTGTTGCTATTATAGCAGTCAAAATTTTTGCCATAATACAAAAAGTGTGCATAACAGGGAATCATCTCATGGTCATTTGTCACCATTCCTTGTTTCTTCAAAAGACCTTACATATCCCTGTTTTGCAAAATCTTGGAGACAAAGGACAGACAATGAATAGCATACCTATAGATAAAACATCTATTCGGGAATGTTATGTATCTTGTCTGCTACTAGCAAATTTTTAAAAACCTATGAAACATTAAATTTGCGGAGCTATTTTTAACTTACATTTCCAATCACATAGGGATGACCATTTGGACAACCTGTAGAAGAAAATATAAAATAAATTTAAAGATTTCGATGACTGTAATTAATTTTCTGGTACCAAAGATTGTGATATTTCTTAAACTAGAATATTGATTAAGTATATAAAAAGATAACACTACCGAATTAAACTTTGTTTTCTGTTTTTATTGGGTATGACGTCTTACTGAAAAAATTTAGGTCATATCGCAATTTTTTTCTAGATTAGCTATGATGGATGAGAATCTCAGATGCTTTTCTCGGTACTGTTTCTATCATAGGCGTACACCTGGGTAGAACCATCAACCTACCGTAACCCAGCTGAATGGCACAGGTGAGAAATCAAAATTGAAAATACTTTGAATACTACCACTGCTGAAAAACTTTCTTATTCAGTTATGTAAAAAACGGGTTACATAAAAAAGAAAGCAAATTAATTAATATTATAGAATTAAATTAAAAAGTATGGCGTTAATCCATGTGTAAACCCTGTCTTTAATGAACATATTTAGGATAAAGACACTTCAAAAATTAAATTAATCCTTAAAATTCCAAGAAAACATGTTTCCACACTAATATTTCTTTTTATGATAGAATTTACTTTTGTTCTCAGCATCAAATATTTTACCAAATTTTGAATGGAAATCATGATCACTGCATAAGAAATGATCTAAGGCTGAAGCACGGTTTCGTTGTTAAGAAATAATAAAGTTATTGCCGTTTCTCGAATATTACTGCAATTAGTTTTGGCGTTGACACAATGCCAAAATGCCCACATGAATACAACAGGATGGCCCTATATCGTTCGCCTTAGTTTAGTTGTTGCTTGAATAGTTAAAAGTTTCTACTAAATAAATACAGGCACGTAATGTGTATGTTTTTGTGTCTTTTTTTGGAAGTACGGAGGGGGGCGGGGTTGAAGTGGAGTAAGACATTGGGGAAATGATGTGATATGACAATATCAAACATAGAGATTTTTAAAGTTTCCACTACATAAAAAAGGGATATAGTGACCACACCCCCTGGTGGCAATGCTTTTTTTACAAAACAGAAATATTTCTACAATCTTCATAAAAGGTCACCCAAGAAACATTCATGTAATATTATTTTTAAATTGGGCCTGCTGTTTCTAATAAGAATATTTTTAAAGTT
The DNA here is from genome assembly GCF_021730395.1 of Mercenaria mercenaria. NCBI lineage: Eukaryota > Metazoa > Mollusca > Bivalvia > Venerida > Veneridae > Mercenaria > Mercenaria mercenaria. Next base: position 8,382,968 of record NC_069364.1, read on the forward strand.
TTCAATATACATGTATACATACAAGGAAAAATTCGCCACAACCCCTGGAGGCCATGTTTTTGACGAAACAAATAATTTGAACAATCTTGGTAAAGAATCACACAAGGACCATTTGTGTGAAATTATTTCAAACTCAGGCCAACAGTTTCATACAAAAATATATTTTGTGAAACTATGTAAAAATCGGGCAAGCGGTTCCATACAAGAAGATTCTTAAAGTTTCCACTATATTCATATTGGGAAAAGTGACCATGCCCTCTTGCAGCCATGTTTTTTGAGGAATTGAAATAATTTGACCACTCTTGGTAAAGGATCACAAAAGGACCATTTGTGTGAAATTATTTCAAATCGGACCAGCAGTTTCATACAAGAAGATTTTTAAAGTTTCCACTATATACATATAGTGAAAAATGACCACGTCCCCTGGCGGCCATGTTTTTTGACGAATCGTAATAATTTGAACAAACTTGACAGGGTTTACTTAAAGAGCATTTGTGTGAAATAATTTCAAAATCGGACAAGCAGTTTAAAAGAAGCTGCTGTTAGAAGATTTTTCTATTTTTAGCTCTGACGACACCTTTGTGCAACCAAGCGAAACCATTTGAACAATTTTGAAAGAGAACCACCCAAGGAACATCCAGGCCAAGTTTCATCAACTTCCATCCAATGGTTTTAGAGATGTTGTTTAAAGAAAAGTATGGAAGGACGGACGGTGAGCGATCACAATAGCTCACCCTGAGCAATTTGTGCTCAGGTGAGCTAATATGGTGAACAAGGGGGTCATTGATGTATGAACAATCAAACTGCTTGATATAATGAATATTTCAATTAATATGAAGTACAAATGCCTCCGTATCACGTACGGTAGAAGACTGGATTTTCCGCTGCATTGTTCTGACGTGCTGCTAACAAAGCTTCTTTTATGTCTTCTAAATCATCCTGCGGCATTGTTGGTAAAAACATGTACTGTAATAAGTTAAAAGCATAGTGTACATAGGCAATAAAATACATTTCAGGTGAACGGTCCTTGAAAGAAGAAAGATGAAAACATTTCATGACACATGTTCCTTGAAAACATTTCATAGAATATTATAAAGTTCGTCAATAAAATCTGTCTGTCCTTTAGAAGCATAGAACACAACCAAGCAGAATAATAGCAGACTCTGTTTGATTGAGTGTGCTCATAAGAGGTATTGAAATGTGCAACACCTACCACGCCTCCTAGCACCGGCTTAAGCAAAAATCTATTACACATTAATTGAATGGACTCCATGATCCCAAAGGACCAGAAAATATAACAACACTGAATCCAAGTATGGGGAGAAGTTTCATTTAAATTTGGTGAAAACTGTAGGAGCGTAGTACACAAGAAACAAATATTTCTTTTTGTAGGGCCTAGAGTCACAATGACACAAGTTAGATCATTTGGCCGCTTTTTTAGCTATTGACGGTGGAGAAAGACCCCAGGTGCTCCTTGGGAATGATCAAATGCCTGGGCGGACAACTGGGTAAAATTTCCACAAGCTTCTCTAAGCTAGTTAGATGGCTTCCTCTCATAATGAATTCTTTGCCCCAAGTGAGTTTTCGAACCCACATCAGCAAGGAACAAGTGATTCAAAGCTGACGACTCTAACTATTCGGCCACGGAGGTCCAACAAGGTACAGATATAGCTGTAACATATATTAGTACAAAGAGGCATAAGTCAAGCAAAATAAATGAACATGAAACTCCATAAGATGCATGTCTACATCATGCTGATGATGTACACTAAGTTTCACTTGAATTTGTTGGAAACTGTAGATGGAGATAGGTAAGAAAGAAAGTGATGGACATTCCTCAAAGGTCAACACCGTGGCATAAAAACATGATTCTAAAAAGGGTGCCATAGTCACAATATACGCCCGTCGAGAGCTTGTTAAGTTGCCATTCTTGTATCTGACCTTTGACCTCTAAGTGTGACCTTGACCTTAGACCTAGGGACCTGGCTCTTGCGCATGACAATCCGTCTTATGATGGTGAATAATTGTGCCAAGTTACATCAAAATACCTCCATGCATGAAGAAGAAATGCTCCGGCCAAAGTTGTCATTCTTGTATCTGACCATTGCCCTTTAAGTGTGACCTTGACCTTAGACCTAGGGACCTGGTTCTTGCGCATGACACTCCGTCTCATGATGGTGAACAATTGTGCCAATTGACATCAAAATCCCTCCATGCATGAAGAAGAAATGTTCGTGACAAAGTCATTCTTGAATTTGACCTTTGACCTCTAAGTGTGACCGTGACCTTAGACCTATGGACCTGGTTCTTGCGCATGACACTCAGTCTCATGGTGGTGAACATTTGTGCCAAGTTACATCAAAATCCCTCTGTGCATGAAGAAATGCCCCGGACAGTCATTCTTGTATCTGACCTTTGGCGTCTAAGTGTGACCTTGACCTTAGACCTAGGGACCTGGTTCTTGCGCATGAAACTCCATCTCATGGTGGTGAACATTTGTGCCAAGTTACATTAAAATCCCTCCATGCATGAAAAAGAACTGCTCTGGACAAAGTCATTCTTGAATTTGACCTTTGACCTCTAAGTGTGACCTTGACCTTAGTCCCAGGAACCTGGTTCATGCGCAGGACACTCTGTCTCATGATGGTGAACATTTGTGCCAAGTTACATCAAAATCCCTCCATGCATGAAGAAGAAATGCTCCAGATAAAGTTTGTGGACGCCATCCGCCCACCAAGGGCGTTCCCATAATACGTCCCGTCTTAGTAAGGCGTATAAAAAGGCGATCAGTAACACCGATGGATGCTCCCTGAAATTACTGTAGAACAAGTGAATGAAGTATTGCCATGCAATACAAAGTCCCCTACTGGAAGGCACCTAATTTTTTCTACTGCAGTATAACATAATGAACTGATATCTGTCAATGATGTATAAACAATATTGTACTACATATACAATATGTTATAACATTATAACAACACACTTGGATTAAAATGTGCATATATAAAAACCCACAGTTGTTTTCATATTGAATTTTTTTGGCTGATTATAAAAATGTTATCATGTAAGTTATTTATAGTAACAACAGAGGGAAATTAATCTTTAAAAAAAAAAAGAAAAAAAAAAATTAATAATATAAGTCCACAAGAAACTCTTTACCAGGTAGAGATAGGTCAAAATACACCTAAAAATTGGATGTAACATGCATGCTGTACCACAGAAAAGTGGTCTCGATTTTTCTCTACTGCCAGTAATAAAAAAGTTACAATAAAATCTATTTATAGTAACAACAAAGGGATGTAATTCTAAAAACAAGGGTGCCTCATGGTGGTGAACATTTGGTCCAAGTTACATCAAAATCCCTCCATGCATGAAGAAGAAATGTTCCATACAAAGTCATTCTTGAATTTGACCTTTGACTTCTAAATATGACCTTGACCTTAGACCTAGGGACCTGGTTCTTGCGCATGACATGTTGTCTCATCCAGGGGAATATTTGTGCCAACTGATATCTAAATCCTGCTTTGCATGACAAAGTTATAGACCGGAAAGGAAAAAAATCCTCTTGACCTTTGATCTCAAAGTGTGACCTTGACCTTTAAGCTAGGGTACTGGGTGTTGCGCATGACATGTCGTCTCATCATGGGAAACATTTATGCCAAGTAATATTAAAATCCCTTCATGGATGGCAGATTTATGGACGGGACAGGAAAAAAACTCTGCTGACATTTGACCCCCAATTGTGACCTTGACCTTTGAGCTAGGGGTCCGGGATTTGCGCATGACACGTCGTCTCATCATGGGGAACACTTGTGCTAAGTAATATTAAAATCCCTTTATGAATGTCAGAGTTATGGACCGGACACGAACAGACCCTGTTCATGCTATGTTAACATTTGACTGCTAAGTGTGACCTTGACCTTTGAGCTAGGGGTCTGAAAGTTGTGCATGACATATCGTCTTATTATGAGGTACATTTGTGCCAAGTAATATTAAAATCCCTTCATAGATGGGAGAGTTATGGACCGGACAGGAAAAAAACCTTGTTGACCTTTGACCTCCAATTGTGACCTTGACCTTTAAGCTAGGGGTCCAGGTTTTGCGCATGACACGTCGTCTCCTCATGGGGAACATTTGTGCCAAGTAATATTAAAATCTCTTCATGGATGGGAGAGTTATGGACCGGACAGGAAGAAAGCCCTGTTGACCTTTGACCTCCAATTGTGACCTTGACCTTTGAGCTAGGAGTCCGGGATTTGCGCACGACACATCATCTCATCATGGGGAACATTTGTGCCAAGTAATACTAAAATCCCTTCAAGGATGGGAGAGTTGTGGACCGGACAGGAAAAAAGCCCTGTTGACCTTTGACCTCCTATTGTGGCCTTGACCTTTGAGCTAGGGGTCTGGGTTTTGCGCATGACACGTCGTCTCATCATGGGGAACATTTGTGCCAAGTAATATTAAAATCCCTTCATGGATGACAGAGTTATGGACCGGACACGAAATTGCGGACGGACGGAATGACGGAATGACGGAATGACAGAATGACGGAATGACGGAAAGACGGAATGACGGAAAAGAGCATTCCTATAGTCCCCAAAACTGGTTTTCAACCAGTAGGGGACTAATAAGGGGCTTTTCAGTGACTGTGTAAAGGACAAATGTGGTCAGCAAGAGTTGTGGTTCTTTAACACTGCACTCCCTCTCACTGATCTCTATGAAGATGTAAAGAATCAAGTCAAAATAGGACCACCTAGAGTTATGATTCCTTGTCATTGCACTTTCTCTCACAGACCTCTATTAATATGTAAAGTATCAAGTCAATATCTTGCATAGTATTCGAGTTATGCCCCAGACAAGGGTTTCTAACAAAAGGGAGATAATTCAAAAATGGGGCCACCAAGAGTTATGGTTCCTTGTCACTCCCCTTCTCTCCATGAGCCCTATCATTGTATAAATTCACAACTTACTTGGTATCTTCAATACTTTTTTACTTATCCTCCGGACAAGAAGTGTGACGGACTGAGAGACAGATGGACGGAAGAACAAAGGGACAACTATATGCTCGCCTCACCCTTCAGAGACCACACAAAATCAGATTTTGAATACTAAAGGAGTTGTTGACACCTGATTTGAATTCTGTGATCACTAATAATTCTGTACTTGAACCATATGGCCTATTGTACTAAATGAAATAAAAACAAAAGGGTTATGGGCCTAAGTTGCTTGCCTGAAAATGACCTTTTACCATTTGACCTTGCAAGCTTTAATATCTGATAATTTGAAACTTGCAAAGGATCTTTTCATTTCTCTGTTGTTTAGCGAAAATAATACAAAGAAAATATTCTCAAGATGAATCTTAAATAGATAGATAACCAGATTCTCTTCATACAAATTAAACGGGGTACTTGTATAAACAAACTTCATCCAAGACCATCAAAGCAAAAATTACATATAGAATGTAAGAACACTCCCATTAATACTAATTTGTTTAAAGGTGCTTTGCATTATTACCACAGGCACCAACTCAAAAGGGGCCTAGTTGAGCTATTTAACTGTTCTTCAGAACGGACCTTAAAATGCTACAGACCAAGCTTGGCAAAGACTCATCGGGCATCTTCGGGCGGAAGTTCTTGATAACTCGAGTGTCGGTGCGAGATATTGGAAAACTGTGTTCTTAATTTGAGCCGCACAAACGCAAAGAACGTGCAATCAAGAGCATTCAAGATGGCAGCGCCCATCATTTCGCTGCAAGAAACACTAGCAATACATCAAATGGCCTAGGGATTCATTAGCATACAACAAAGATCTAGCAATGCTTTACTGCACAAATAATAAGATATAATTAACATTTTAAAGACAAATAAATCAATTTCACTGGGGCACACAGCCATTTCGCCGCCATTTTGTTGAGTGTTCTCGAACCGTGTTCCTGGTGCTCCCCGTAAAAGGTGGTGTAAAATTTTGACCCGCAGTGTTCTCGGATCATGTTCTTGGCATCGAGCGTGACTTTTTTCTAACGGAACAGGCGCCAAAACGCCACAAACATATTCTCATGTCAAGAACATTCCGCCTGAAGACGCCCATCAAGTGCTTCATGAGAGGAAGCCATTTAAAGATTTTTTTTTATCTTTTGTGCTGGTGGTCCCTTAGAGCCAAGCGGAAAAAACGTTCACAAAAGACCTTAGAAGGATGCTAAATGCAAAATCTGGAAACGATTCATCAGATGGTTCATGAGCTGAAAATTGTTTAAAAGTGCTAAAGACTTATGTTTTGGTGCACCATCAAACGGAGCAACAGGAGTAGTCGTTTAGAGTTTTTTTTTTATTTTTAACTTTGGCAGCCCCTTAAACAAGTTAAGCAGACCCATCTGAACAAACTTGAGAAAGAACATTACAAAGATGCTAAAGACCAAAACCAGTGAAGATCAATGAAGAGTTTGATGGGTTATTCTATTTTTAGCTCTGGCGGCTCTTTAAAGGGGACAAGCAGAACCATTTGAACAAATATTAGAGAGGATCAAACACGGCTGCTACAGACCAAGTTTGGTGAAGGTCATGAGAAGTAGTTTAAAAAGTTCTTTTTTCTATTTTTAGCTCTGGCAGCCCCTAAAAGGGTTAAGCTGAATTATTAAATGCGAGAGATGTCCATGCAGGATGGTTCTGACACAGTTTGATGATGATCCATCATGTCGTTCAGGTGAAGTAGTAATTTATGAGATTTATTTTCATGTTTAGCTCTGGCAGCCCCCAAGCGTCCCTATTTGAATAAATTTTGGACAGGAATTACATTTATGCTACAGAAAAAGTCTGATAAATATCTAACAAGCAGTCCATTAGAAAAGTTTGCTTTTTTAACGTATTTCTATTTTTACCCCATACAAGGGACCAAGCAACCTGATTTGAAATTTGGCTAGGACCTTACAATGATGCTACAAACCAAGTTTGATGATGATACCGCAAGTAGTTCATGAGAGGTTTTCCTAGCTCTGGTGACCAATAAAAGGGATAAAGCTGAGCCATTGACAGAGGTTCATGCAATGATGCTACTGACTAAGTTTCGTGTAATTCTGACGTGCGGGTTCAATGTTTCAGTAAATATGTTGACTAAGTCATGCATTACAAGAACGAACAGGCGAGAGAAAGAAAGAAAAAGATGATCCACCAACTAGAAATCATCCAATGCAATAGATACAAAAAAATATTAAATGGAAATATCCAAATGTAGAATGCCGACTTAATATAATGGAAAAAATACATACACCACATGTTTGAGGATTTGACATCAGAGTCTGTAAGGGATAAAGCAGAGTTCTGTCTCCTTTCAGATACGTCATGACAGACAGAAAGTGAAAAATAAGGCACTGTATTCCCTGTAAGCGTAAATCTTCACCTTCTGTAGTCACAAGATGTTTAGGAACCAGCTGGTTCATAATCAGCTTTTGCATGAAACCCTGTAAATCATAAAATATATTTAACCAATAGTTTACAAATGCAGTATTATATGAAGCATGCACACAACTATAAAACCTGTTCATTAAATAGATCTGACTATGGTAAATTTGTTAAATACAATCACCTTTTGAATTAACAAAGACTGCATGCATCCATGAAAAAGCAGGGTTGCTAGTTGCAATGGAATATAACATCAAAAGGACTATCAACTTTTCTGGCAAAAGATATTGAAATTGTTATTATATATTTTTTCTTTATGCCCACTAATATAGAACTTCGCTACAATTTCTTACCTTATTTTTGACTGCTTCACAATCTTGAACAAATGTATTCAATGTATCCATGACCTAAAAGATGAAAACATCTTGTTATGTTCCATGTTTTGTTTATTGGGTTGAAATTAATATTCCTTGTTTTTCCTAACTCATTTTTCTATCTGCCATTTATAATCGTATTTAACCTTTTCTTTTATTTGCATTTTTAAAATTTCATCATTTACACAAAACATAGTCATAAAAACCTGGCTTTATTATTTGTAAATGACGAATTTTAATAACACATATTACCTTCCACATACATGTATAACAATATAGGCACATACCTGCGTTTTTAGTTTCCTCTGTTGCTGTGGATACAGATATGAACTTGTTATCTCTCTGTGTACTGCAAGTTGCAGCATGGGTTCAACTCTTAATCCAGCAGTTTGCATCTCCTAATTACAGAAATAATTACTTTAGTGTGATGCTAAATTTAAGCTTTATGAAAAATAAAAGCTGCATGACAAATGTACCTTATATACCTGTCTGTGTAAGACAGAATTCTACGCCTACTCCCCGCCCCACACACACCGCCACACCACCGATGAAGGGTAGAAAAAAAACCAGAACGTTAGTGACCTTTTTATTATTACCGGAGGCTGTCACCCTCAGGCAGGCGTTTAAGATCATTTTTCTTGCATATCACGTTGTAAATGGATCACGATGACAAAATTACCTGAGTATTTTCTGGCATTATGTGAGTAGTTGATGACTTACTTATATGTTGCTATTTTTGACAAGATTATTCCCTAGGGAAAGACAGGAATATCTATCTCTGGCACATGATCAGACAAATGTATACTTCCCCACCAGGTCGGCAAGTTTTAGAAGTCATAATGTGACCTGTTAAAGCCTCAAATGATAAAACTGTTGTCAGCAGCAAACTTTACCTGAACTGTGTCAAGTAGGTGCTCAACATTTTCACCGAGTACCACTTTTGTTATTGCTTCCCTGATATTTTTGTAGTGGTCACCACATACAATATACCTGTCTGAAACTTCCACAACCTAGCAACAAAATATTTATATTGCTTATAAAACACTATCTAAGACACTTTCTGTAAATCATAAATATAACACAAAAGTTTTTTTAATTTGTACAAGCAATCTACATACTGTGTAGTTTCTTTGATTTAACAACTTCAAGTTTTTAAGACTATATGTTTAAGCATTCTATTTATTTTTAACGAGGACACCACTAAAGAACTTAAGCATTAAAAACGAGACGGAAAACATGTTCATAAAAAGTTCATTTGTTTGTTTTGGGTTTAACGCCGTTTTCCAACAGTATTTCAGTACTTGTATGTTTTAGTGTATGCAGTAAGGCGAAAGATATACCATCATTACCTGATCTCTATTTGCATCTTTCATACCGATCCATCTAAGAAATGGTACTGGATTAAGGCATATAGTTTGATATACATCTATACCATAGCATCTACAGATGTGTTTCACCAGATATATCCTAAAGAAAGATTTGCACAGTACAAAAATTGAAGAACATACAGAAATAGTGACTTAAGCATAAAGATCATCTACAACATTATCAGCCTTCATAAACAACTTGACAGGACTGGTGTAATCTTGTACTGCATGGATATATTTTCAAGGTAATTTATACATCAACTAGGCGAATAGCACCTTTTTCAAATGTTCACTGTACTGTACCTTGTCCAATTAACATCTGTATCCTCACATAGTGTTTGCGCTGCCTCTATAAGTTTCCTCACTCGTCGATCAACATGTCTGGGATCCACGTCATTCATTACTATATCTGCAACATATCTGGCTGTAACAGCGAGGCCCATTCTAGCACTAGCCAATCCATATAATTTCTCAACAGACAGTCCTTCGCTTGCAATGTTTTGAGTAGCTCTACGTAAGGCCTCAGATGCATACTGTGTTACATCCACATCTGTCCTAGTTGCTTCTTGGGTGAACATGTCCTGTGTAAAAAAGATAAACTTGTCACCTTACTAAATGCCTTGAAATAGCTGGCAACAGCTATTTTTGTTGATAATCATGAACAATTAAAACCCAAACAATTTACACAAATTTTTATGTAAATGCACACCAGGATAGTTGAACTCTCTGTGAGATTTACCAAAGTGCTTGTGTTAGTAGAAAGTGTTGTTAATGACGACATAAAAATTTTGTATTAAAATATAGTTTAAATCAATCAGATACATATATTATTTTGTACATTTATAAACTCCTGCTGCAACAATACATGGTATTTACCTCTAGACACTGGATGACAAGCAAACACAGCTCAACATACTGTTGCTCTTGGTCAGGTGAATTGCTTTTAATCAAGCCCCCTGCTTCAGTTAAATAACGTTCAAGATTGTCTGTAACATTATCCTCACTGAAAACATAAAATGTACTAAACTCAATGAGAAATACTATCACTTATGATTCAGGGGTGAAGTCAGTCTCTATTTGATTTTTTTTCACATCATTCAACACCCTAACAGTCAAATTTATAAAACATTTTAATATATAGTGTTTAACTGCCACCCCTCTGACCTCCAAGGCTAAGCAATCACATTCGCTTGCTTGGAATGTGCTATTCCTATTGAATAATTGCACCCCTTGTTTAGAACAGGAGCTCAAACCCACAGATAAGAAAGAGCAGGTGAACTGAAGCAATCCAGGTGCCTCAGGAGAGGCTGGTGGTTTTACCCAGGTGCTTGCTTGTGCCAAAAATAATGCTGTATGAATGTCTTCCTCCACAACTAAATGCATTTAATAAGTTTTGTTTGTTTGTTTGTTTTGGGTTTAACGCCGTTTTTCAACAGTATTTCAGTCATGTAACGGCGGGCAGTTAACCTAACCAGTGTTCCTGGATTCTGTACCAGTACAAACCTGTTCTCCGCAAGTAACTGCCAACTTCCCCACATGAATCAGAGGTGGAGGACTAATGATTTCAGACACAATGTCGTTTATCAAATAGTCACGGAGAACATACGCCCCGCCCGAGGATCGAACTCGCGACCCCGAGATCCGTAGACCAACGCTCTTACCTACTGAGCTAAGCGGGCGGGCTCATTTAATAAGTTGTGGTATGACTTAAAAGTGTTTTAAATCTTTTGTTTAACGTCACATGAACACAATTATAAGTCGTATGATGGCTTTTCAGCTTTTCACAGGGTAGGAAAACAAAACCTGTCCCTCTAAGTACTATTTTGTCCCTTTTTTGTTTTTGGTTGGGTTCATTATTTCACCAGAGGCAGGCACCAGGGTAGAACCACAGACCTTCCGTTAACCAGCCAGATGGTTTCCTCATATGAAGAGCTCAATGCCCCAAGCAAGGCTCGAACACACACTGGTTAGAGATAAGTGGTTTGAAGCCAGCAACCTCAATAAACGAGGCCCATATTGCATCACAGATGGCCATTTTGGTAGAACTGACCTTTCGCAAACCAGCTAGATGAGATTCTCACATTAAATGCATTCTACATCCATATGAAATTTATAACCTACTGCATTGAGGGGCAAGTGATTCAAACCCGTTAGCCTTAACAATTCTGCCAAACTAAACAGCTGCCATGTTACTTAAACAAACAGAAATTTGTCAGTTTAATGATTTACAATAAAATCTTTGATATATAAATGTCTGATGAGGCATCAAAATCAAAATGTCATCATACTATTATTTAAATGCTTCTCCCCAATTTTTGAAGTTACTTCAAAACAGCTAGAAAATTAAAGGAAAACAAGAGCTGTCTCCATAGGATGACACATGCCCCCGATGGCACTTTGAATGAATAGTTATGGCCAATGTTAGAGTTGAGGACCTTTGACCTACGGAGCTGGGTCTTGCGCGCGACACGTCGCCTTACTGTGTCACACATTCATGCATAGTTATTTTAAAATCCATGTATGAATGACAAAGATATGGACCGGACATGCCCATCAATGCACTATCATGAAAAATGACCTTTAAAGTCTAAGTGTGACCTTGATCTTTGAGCTACGAACCTGGGTCTTGCGCACGACACGTCGTCTAACTGTGGTACACATTCATGCCGAGTTATTTGAAAATCCATCCATCGATGACAAAGATATGGGTCGGACACGCCCATCAATGCACTATCCTTTATCGTCTAAGTGTGACCTTGACCTTTGAGCTACGGACCTGGGTCTTGGACGCGACACGTCGTCTTACTGTGGTACACATTTATGCCAAGTTATTTGAAAATCCATCCATCGATGACAAAGATATGGACCGGACACGCCCATCAATGCACTATCCTTTAATGTCTAAGTGTGACCTTGACCTTTGAGCTACGGACCTGGGTCTTGCGCGCGACACGTCGTCTTACTGTGGTACACATTCATGCCAAGTTATTTGAAAATCCATCCATCGATGACAAAGATATGGACCGGACACGCCATCAATGCACTATCCTTTAATGTCTAAGCGTGACCTTGACCTTTGAGCTACGACCTGGGTCTTGCGCGCGACATGTTGTCTTACTGTGGTACACATTCATGCCAACTTATTTGAAAATCCATCCATCGATGACAAAGATATGGACCGGACACGAAAATTGCGGACAGACCGACAGACGGTTCAAAAACTATATGCCTCCCTTCAGGGGCATAAAAATTCTCGTCATTTTTTATGACGTAACACCAAGTTAGCTAAGAAATGCTTGTGATGTACGCGTAATGAAAATAAATTGGATTTTTTTAATATAATTTTATTTGTTTTCATGGCAAGTAAAGCATCACAAACATCCAATTCAGTCGGTATGAAACTAACTAAAATGCGTGTTTGAAATTAGATTTGTTTACATTAATATTGCTTTTATACATTTTGAGTAGTAGGCACTAGTTTAATGCGTAAGTCTCAGTTTTAGTCTAATGTGTAAGTCTCAGTTTTAGTTTAATGTGTACGTTTCAATTTTATCAATTTTATCAATTATACTAAATTACCTTGTTCTCATAAGAAGCTGTAGAAGAAAAGATCTGAACACAGGGTTGGGATCTATTCCTGTGTTAAATATTGACAGATCCCGCGTGCGCTGGTGATTCCCTCTTGTTGTGAAAAATATATAACTAAGCAATTTTTCCACAACCTCTTTCGATGGTGCATTGTTGTTGGCAAAACATAACTGGGAAACAATGTCCATGAAGAACGTGTTGCATCTTCTTTGATAGTCTTGTAGTTTATCTATGGCATTTCTGAAATAATAAATATGGTAACATATTTTCAAATGTGTTGCAAATTGAGTATGTTTGTTTGTTTTATGTTTAGCATTACTTTTCACCAGTAATTAAGTTACGTAACAATGAACAATTAACCTAATCAGTGCTCCTGGATACCAGTACTAAAATTACCCATATTTCAGAAAACAAAACAGAAGCATTATTCTTAAAGACGGTTAACTGCTGTATCTTTAAAAAAGCTAACCTATACGTTACTTTGACATAATTCAAATATTTTTTCTACAATCAACCAAAACCGTCGTTTATTTGCACAACCAGGCCTGATACTGATCATTATTAGTCAGTTGTTACGGTTGCTTAAGCGTAGCCTGCACGTTTAAAGCCAGTCTCTGACAACTGCGTAAGGGAGTAGACTCTTACGCTCAGTGGTTAGAGCACTGAACTAGCACCCGAGCGACTCTCATTTGAAGTCGCCACAGGAAGTTGGGATTTTTCGCCATAAAAATGTTATGCTCTTTGATTGCTTACAGTTTACAGTCACATGATGGCGGCTCGTTTGGGATACCGACTTTATCTCATGCCGAAAAATGGCACTGTCATGGACGAGCCCACATCTTGCGACTTTACGCCATAACAAACAAACAGCTTAGCATTTGATGACAAAAAAATCCCAACTGCCTGTGTTGGGATTCGAACTCGGGTGCTACTCAAATGCTCTAACCACTGAGTCAAAGAGACGACTCCCTGACACAGCTGTCAGAGATTGGCATTAAACGTGCAGACTATGCGTACGCAACTGTAACACTTCCCCTCCAGCAACTTAAAACAATTTGACACAACACTAGTCATCGCCATCAAGTTTGAACAAAAATATGATTTAAAATGTCACAAAATGTCAAACTTAAAGAAGTTGGCTGGAAAATACTGATATGTTCATACACATAAGCTGATGTGATATCCCTTATTATACAATATCTGATCAAAATTTGCAAGTTATCTCGGACAAACGGACATATGTACCAACTGATGTCATAACAAAATCAATTGTTATGTTTACCTTTACGTTGTTCTATGAGTGATCAAACATGAAATTTTAGTAAGGTAATAGTTCAAAGAAAATATCAATTTTCTTGCTAGCTTCGTTAGTATTCCTGTCAGATGGATGGACAGACATACAATTCTGGCAAATACGATATCTAAGATTCCCCATTTCAGAGCAGTTAAACACTTCTCACTGAAATACAAACTCAAAATTTACTTTTTCGCAATTTGGCGCCTTGGTTGCCAGTCATCAGGAAATTCCTGGTGGCATTTTGCACATGCATTCTCCCCCAGTGCTTTCATACCATCATAGCACTGGTCACACAAAAGATCTTTGCAGGGCAGTGCAATTGGTGGCCCTTCCAGGACAGACTCGCACTGGCTGCATTTTACTTCATCCCTGAAATGATAGGAATAATATGAAAAGGTCAAAATAAAATACTATGTATCTATATACTATAATCTTTGATAAACGGAAATCAGAAAACAGAAATCAGCTTCTTATACATGTAGATGTGTTAATGCGTGTATATATGTGTGTGCATGTTGAAGCTTATTAATAGCCAAAACAGGTCACATGGGCAACTCCTCCATACGACTGCTGGTAATTTTGGATACAGTAGACATTCCTATTCCAGAGGTTTCCATGGTTCTACAGTATGCTAGATGTAAAACACTCATAAAAGGGATTCTTTTCTGAAAGTTAGTAATTTTAGTTGCACTGGGCACTTGAATTTACTTCGTAGCCAGAAAAAAATTAGCATGCTCTTACCCTATATACTCCTTCATTGCTAGTTTATTACAACTTTTGAGGAATTTTTCCACACCTGCCAGTGACTTCATATCTTTCAAATCTGTCTCTTCACCAAGCAACTGTAAGTACATATTATTTGTTAGCAAAGACTTATACTAAATGATCTTTATCTAACCAAGCAATCTCTATATGTAATTAACAATTAGTTTGAACAAGAAGATCCATTTTTTGATATTCCATTCCTCTTTAAATTGAATCAATGATGCCAAATCACTAATGTGAGCTCATCAGTTTCTATCAACTCCAAATGCTGTATAATTTGATGACATGTCACATCATGAGATTCACATATAACTCTTGTTTGTGTTACTTGTTTACTGAAATCTTGTTTCGGTATTTATTCTTTAATTTTACCTGCAAAAATAATATATTTGTGCAACTTATAGGTTGGCAGTCAACAAGTTGACAATATACACATGTAATTTACTTTAATCGTTGGTATTCAGGTATTTTAGAACTAATACATACTGCCCATAGTGGCATACAATGTTTGATTGTAATTTTGTCTTCCTTCTCAGATGCACAGACATGTTCCAGAAACAACTTCACGACCATAACTCTACTCCACAATCCCCTGAAAAATATTGAACAAATACATTTTTTTTCTTCCCGTTTTGCCTTGCAAAGTGTTATGACTGTATGTTCCTTATCGGCCTTATACAATGATTGCAAGTGTCACAGGTAAATTTGACTGGTGTTTGTGCTATGATGATAAAGTAAGTACGACTGATTTAATATTACATGGCAATGTATACATGTTCAAGTTAAAGACAGTTTCGTTATAAAGACTGGTTGATTGATCCCGACTGCCTTCATATGAAGATTCACTCCAGATCACATTACAGTTATAACTTCCTTGAAGTAAATTTACTAGTAAAATACTCACTTTGCCCTACGCACTGACTGAATGCTATGGGCCCCATACAGTGTTGGATCTTCTGCATGTAAGCTGATCACTTTCTCTACAACAGGTCTGTAACGATGAACTCTATTCAACCAGTGGGACCGGCCACGTAGGTTGTTTAAATCGGTACCTTTAGGTGATAGGTTTTCCAGAAGAAGACACAAGGCCGAAAACGTCTGAAAACCAAAATAAGACTGTTGCACAGTTTTGCTTCCACTAAGTGTTGTAGTTATTTGACTATGAGTTTAATGACAGAAATTAACCTTACATGCTTCTTTCACTCAAATGCTGTTAAAAATTTATGCATCCTTCATCGATGTTTAGGTTCTGAAATACTTTTTCATTTCACCCTCTCAGAACTGTAGTAGTTAATTTACCTTATCACTAACGTACTGGTTCCAAAATGTTTTCTGAAGCAACAAAAACTTTAATCTTTCAGGCCACACCAAATTGAAAAGTTGTTCATCGAATTTTTTTCTGAAAAAAAACTGAGGTGGCGAGCGAAAAAATAATTTAAATATTTTTTTTGTTTTTTTAGAAAATCAGGAGCGAGCGAAGAAATATATTTGTCTTCATTTGGCTCTCGACTGACTAATAAAAACCTTAAAATAGAATGTATAGCCCTTTTACATCAAAAAATAACTCCCCAGGAATTGAGAAAATCTGACCTGCAGACGCACAACAACGCGAACTCGTGAAAAAAGGTAATAACATTGGCATACAGTACACTGTAATCAAATAATGTATGCTTTTGAAAATGCTGTTAGAAAATATGTAATAAACAACAATGCATAACCTTACACCATACTTATCACATACATATGTGACTTGAATATTTACTGCTATGAAAATGTAGCATTCTTAGCTGACTTTACAAAGTTTTTAACACATGAAATATCTCTGTAAGTGTAATACTAGACCTATTAAAGCTTTTGATTTGAAACTTAGAATAGTTATTTACTGTCAAAGTCTACACCAGGAGAAACAATACTCTTAAGTCTGAATTTAGACAGAGTTATGTCCCTCTTTGACATAGAATATTTTTATTTAATTTTTATGTAATGACCAATAGCTCTGTTACTTTCAAAGTTTCTGACTATTATGCCCCTTTAACTGGCAAAGCTCTGATTCAGAAAAGTCGAGCATGATGTCGTATGTACAGCTCTTTTCCTAACTTTAAACTTTCATAACATATAAAACTTGTTGAAACAAAGTCTAAATTAAGGTCTGAAATGGAGATTAACATGCATTAACATTAGTCTACTAAATGATTTGAAAATCTGAAAATCGAAACTGGTCTAAAAACAACTCATAATGTACATTCCTTACCCCACCAACTTTCGTATGCAAATGCTGATCATTTGGACAGGAAAAACAGAAAACAGATAAGTGACATGCATCAATAAGTATTTACCCTTATCAAAATAATGTAGATTGATGTTATCAAATGAATTAGTATGTTTTTCTTCATCCAGTTTTCAATGAAATAAATCGATTTTTGCAGCATGTAATTTGGTAAACATTTGAAGAAAATGGCGTAACTGCATAAAGGGGATATAACTTTAATGCAACTAAATATGTGTTATGATCTATTATAGACGATGTGAGCGTAGTATGTATTTATTTTAATTAAAATCCATTTGAGAACAATCTGGGATTGGAATTATAAGCATTTATACACTTTTACTTCCGTAAAAAGTAGCGCACCAAAAAATGTTGGACTGATTTTTTCCAATGGGGGAGCGCAAGCAAAAAAAACAAAAAAATTATTTTTTTGTGTTTCTGTAAATATACGAGCGGCAAATCCGATGAACAACTTCTTAACTTGGTGAGGCCTCAGTATATTTTAAAGAATGTTACAGATGAAGTCAAACAGTATCAAATAAGTTACCAAAACAGGTTTCACACAAAGATCTATTAAATGAAATATTCACTTTTTCCTTGTTAAATAGTATCCATTAAAACAGTATCTATTAGTTTATTAGACACTAATGTACTACTTACAAATTCCTGCTCCTTGAACATGAAATGATCGGGATTCTTTTCTTTTAAGTCTATGATAGTGGCACTACATTCTGACCATACACTGTTCATCGCTCTAAAGTATGTAAGCCTTGGAGCAAGTTTCTGGTAGGCCATATGAGCATTCACTAGGCTATGTAGCAGTATGCTCTCTGTTGTGTCATTTGCCATTCGATTGGTTACATAGAATACTGACTGGCACACCAACTGAAATATATTACATGAAACAATCAAGCAAGTTACTTTCAATAATATTAAACATTGTCATATGGCACTACTTGTTAATTTTCCTTAAAATATGAGCCTTTCAGACAGGCTCTCACTTTAATACCAGCGTTTTCAGTGACATTTATCTGAGAATTTCAAAGTAACAAATATAACGTATTTTTGGCGAAAAATATAAAATACACACAATTTGATTAAAACCACTTAAAAAAATAAAAATAAAACAAATAGTTCTTTCTTTTAAATGTGATATCAAATATCTTTTGCTCAAGTATACCAGATCTTACATTTCCGCTTGTTGCCAAATGAACTGCAAAAATGTATAGAATCAGAATTTCTTATTGAAAGACATTTTGATCTTACAATGAAACACATATCAACTATATGTTTTGTTTGTTTTGGGTTTAACGCCGTTTTTCCAACAGTATTTCAGTTATGTAACGGCGGGTCTATATGAGACTGTATCTGTGCAGAACTATCTAACAACAAGTAAATAAGGTTCTGGTGATTAAATGGAATGGTTTATTACATCTGGCTGGGTAAAAAGATAAATATTTGTAACACAGTGGTTGGTAATGACTTTTTCACTGTTATCTGTATTACTACTGTTTGCAGATGAAATTGCCCCATCACCTTTTTGAAATTGATAGAGTAATATGTTTACATCACCAAAGCGCGGCAAAGCTGAAGCTCTTTTGGAGTAATCCTGACAGGTAAACCCCACTCCATTCGCTAGCTTTTTTCCCAATAAATTATGTATTCACCTTGTCGCTTGAAAGAATTCAATTTGTCCTTTTTTCTTTATCTTGACGTCACCTATTAATCTGCCCAACACTATCACGTACACAAAGCGCGCTCTTTGAAGTGTCAATGTAACAAGATGCAAGGGCCAAGAGTATTTATGTCCAAAAATAGGCCCAGTATCGCCGTCCTAACTTAATCGATTGGAAAAGTCATGAAAAGGTACAACAATGTGAGTATAATGGATACGTTGCTTAAATTTAAAACATTCATTTTTCATCTACGTCCAAACGAGAACAGTGTTTTTTGTTCATTTTGACCATTATTATCGACGAGTAAAAAATGGAAAGATACAGCAAGGTGTATAAGGTGTTATCGAACTGTATCAAGCTACACAACACTTGTATTGGTCATATCCATAAAAATCTTATTAATTTGTGATTCAAATTTCTGCAGAATGCATAATAAAATCTTCAGTAATTTAACTATCGCAAATCTTACTCCACTATAGTTTTTTAGTCTAGGTCTAGACTATTGTTCTTTTTACTTTTTTTTGGATGGGTGCGGGTCCTTTACATGCATGTATGTGAATTTATCTATTATTTATTTGAACGGTTAATTGCCCGTCGTTCAAACACTATTTCAGTTATTTACAGACAGGCAGTTGGTAAGCCTTGTCTTCGTTCATGGGAAGAACAAGTTCTAGACTCAAATATTCCATAAGAAATAACCGACTTATTCAACTAAAGAGGCATGGTCGCCATTGGTCGGTTCCGGGAATCAAACTTATGACCTTCAATCAATGATAGGTTATAGTGATTTAAAATGAGCGACGCCAACAACTCGACCACGAGTCAGTCATGTTTTATATTGTGAAAGCTAAACACGACATACATTATTTAAAGGAAAAGTCTGCAGCAAAAGGCACTGAAATTTAGGCAGAACAATGCCTATATTGTATTAGAGGGTTCCGTTTTTTACACATCCACGCGACCTAATTTAGTGTACCTGCTCAACGTAATATTTTGTGGCAATTAGGATTCATTTAAAATTTAAATGACGACAAGTATATCTTTTACTTTTCGGTTAAACACCATTTTCAAGAGTATTTTTAAATCAACCTTTTATCGTGTAAAATTCTTAACCGACTTTTTGCGTAAAGTAATCTTACCTTGTATCGGAAAAAAGTTAACCGAAAGGGTGGAGTCACCCATATAGACGAGGTCCAAACATAGCTTCAGCATCGCCATTTTTGAGACATAAAGGTAAAATGCTATCAATCTTAAACAAGGGGGTCATGATGACCATGGATCGCTCACCTGAGTAATATGAGCTACATGTTTCAAATGTCAAACTGATGATTTTTAGAATTTTTTTTTGGAAGATTTTCCAATGTACAATCAAGTAACCCCTGGGGTCATGATTTGAACAAGGCTTGTAGAAGTCTACTAGGCAATGTAACATATCAAATGTCTACGATCTAGGCCTTCTGGTTTATTTTAAGCAAATTTATGAAGACTTCCCTATGTACAATCAAGTAACCTCTTGGCCTGGGTCAATTTGACCCTGGGGGGTCATGATTTGAACAAAGTTTGTAGAAGTCTACTAGGCAATGCTACATGTCAAATATCTAAGCTCTAGGCCTTCTGGTTTATTTTCAGAAATTTTTGAAGATTTTCCTAAGTACAATCAAGTAACCTTAAGGGGCGGGGTCAATTTGACCCTGGGGGTCATGATTTGAATAAATTTTGTAGAAGTCTACTAGGCAATGCTACACGTCAAATATCTAAAATCTAGGCCTTCTGGTTTATTTTAAGAAAATTTTTGAAGATTTTCCTATGTAAAATCAAGTGACCCCTGGGGCGGGGTCAATTTTGACCCCGGGGGTCATGATTTGAAAAAATTTTGTAGAGGTCCATTAGGCAATGCTACATGTCAAATATCTAAGCTCTAGGCCTTCTGGTTTTTTTTTAGAAAATTTTGAAGATTTTTCTATGTTTAATCAAGTAACCTAAGGGGCAGGGTCAATTTGACCCCGGGGGTCATGATTTGAACAAATTTTTAGAGGTCCACTAGGCAATGCTACATGCGAAATATCTAAGCTCTAGGCCTTCTGGTTTATTTTTGGAAAATTTTTGAAGATTTTCCTATGTAAAATCAAGTGACCCCTGGGGCGGGGTCAATTTTGAACCTGGGGGTCATGATTTGAACAAATTTTGTAGAGGTCCACTAGGCAATGCTACATGTCAAATATCTATGCTCTAGGCTTTCTGGTTTATTTTAAAAAAAAATTTGAACATTTTCCTATAGAAATCTATGTAAAATCAAGTGACCCCTGGGGCGGGGTCAATTTTAACCCCTGGGTCATGATTTGAACAATTTTAGTAGAGGTCCGCTAGGCAATGCTACATGTCAAATATCTAAGCTCTAGGGCTTCTGGTTTTTGAGAAGAAGATTTTTGAAGATTTTCCTATGTAAAATCATGTGACCCCAGGGGCGAAGTCAATTTTGATCCCAGGGTCATGATTTGAATAAATTTGGTAGAGGTCCACTAGGCAATGCTTCAAACCAAATATCTAAGCTCTAGGGCTTCGGGTTTTTGAGTAGAAGATTTTTGAGGATTTTCCTATGTAAAATCAAGTGACCCCTGGGGTCGGGGTCAATTTTGAACCGTGGGGTCATGATTTGAAAATTTTTATAGAGGTCCACTAGGCAATGCTACATGTCAAATATCTAAGCTCTAGGCATTCTGGTTTATTATTTTATTTTTTTTGAAGATTTTCCTAAAGAAATCTATGTAAAATCAAATGACCCCTGGGGCGGGGTCAATTATAACCCCGGGGTCATAATTTGAACAACTTTAGTAGAGGTCCACTAGGCAATGCTACATGTCAAAAATCTAAGCTCTAGGGCTTCTGCTTTTTGAGAAGAAGATGTTTGAAGATTTTCCTATGTAAAATCAAGTGACCCCTGGGGCGGGGTCAATTTTGACCCCAGGGTCATGATTTGAACAAATTTGGTAGAGGTCCACTAGGCAATGCTTCACACCAAATATCTAAGCTCTAGGGCTTCTGGTTTTTGAGAAGATGATTTTTAAAGTATTTCCTTTCGGTTGCTGTGGCAACCAGAGTTCTGCATGGAATTCAATTCTTTGAACATTTTTTATAGAGCTTTGCCCAAGGAACATTCCTGTGAAGTTTGGATGAAATTGGCATAGCGGTTTATGAGGAGATGTCGTTTGAAGTAAAAGTTTACGGACGACCGACGACGGACTGGTGAGCTAAAAAGGCAATGGGGCATTTTGATGTGCAAACAGTAGTACATGTATATGTCACCTAAATCAAAATATTGCTGCCCTGGTTTAATTGTCAACATTTGAAATTGCCTTAGAAAACATATAGGTGAAATATGACTGAAACACTAAGCCTCAACAGGCAGAGATCTAAATATATCATATGTATTAGCTGTCAGTATGATATTTAAAAGATTGACTTTTAGAGATTACGTTTAAATAAATGTAGATTTCCAACAAAAATGAAATGCCTATATATTTCCTTTTATCTTCCTTCTACCTAATTTTACCTGTTGTTCTTGTAGTGTAGCGGCATTGTACATTGTGTGTACAAAGTCATGTATGTATTCATGTACAGCTTCTGTGACAATGTCCTTTTGAGATACACAGCCAAGTACTTTTCCGAGTGCATGCTCACTAAGGACTTTCACAATTGATTCTGTTTTTGTAACAGTCTCGTCACCGTCTGCCAAATACAGATAATAAATTGCAGAAATCCTGCAACACATTTCATTTCTCTTTCACCATTTAGAAAACTTGTGTTTAACAGTAAACGAATATTTCTCTAAAATTCTATTTTCAAAATAGTAAAGCAAGGAAAAAAATGGCGAGAGTAATTTATTTAACTGTTTCAGGTGTTCCCATCATTTTTCAATCGCATAATGACCTTAAAATTACTGGCATGGTCAAATCATCATCTTAGAATGGTATTTTGGACTACCTTCAAGATCATGTGATTCTGTAACTGGGTGAGGTAACTTTAAGATTTCGTTGATTTGGTTAATCATCAGCCAAGAGAATGGCATCCTAGCACTGAACACGTGGCCTTCACTTCCTGTTGTCATGACAACTACCTCTGGTAAATCACTTTGTCTTGTTGGTGACTGTAAATCTGTGAACTACACATAAACAATGTACGTAGGTTAATCAATATTCAAAAAAAAAAAAAAAAAAAAAAAATAACAAGAGGGCCATGATGGCCCTATATCGCTCACCTGAGTAGAGTTGCTTGCTTGAACAAATTTCTTAGCTAATGCTTTAAGATCTAAGCCTTCTGGTTTATTTTTAGCAAATTTATGAAGATTTCCCTATGCACAATCAAGTAACCCTGGAGCTGGGTCATTTTGACCCTGGTGTGTCAAGATTTGAACAAATTTTGTAGAGGTCCACAAGGCAATGCTACATGTCAAATATCTAAGATCTAGGCCTTCTGGTTTATTATTAGAAAATTTTTGAAGATTTTCATATGTAAAATCAAGTGACTCCTAGGGTTGGGTCAATTTTGACCCTGGGGGTCATGATCTGAACAAATGTTTTAGAGGTCCACTAGGCCATGCTTCATGTGAAATATCTAAGCTCTAGGCCTTCTGGTTTATTTTTAGAAAATTTTTGAAGATTTTCATATGTAAAATCAAGTGACCCCTGGGGTGGGGTCAATTTTGACCCTGGGGTCATGATCTGAACAAATGTTTTAGAGGTCCACTAGACAATGCTACATGTGAAATATCTAAGCTCTAGGACTTCTGGTTTTTGAGAAGATTTTTTAAGATTTTCCTATGTAAAATCAAATGACCCCGGCGGCGGGGCTAATTTTGACCCCAAGGGTCATGATTTAAACAAATTTTGTAGAGGTCCACTAGGCAATGCAAAATGTGAAATATCTAAGCTCTAGGCCTTCTGGTTTATTTTTAGAAAATTTTTGAAGATTTTCATATGTAAAATCAAGTGACCCCTGGGGCGGGGTCAATTTTGATCCTGGGGTCATGATTTGAACAACTTTAGTAGAGATCCACTAGGCAATGCTACATGTCAAATATCTAAGCTCCAGGGCTTATGCTTTTTGAGAAGAAGATTTTTCAAGATTTTCCTATGTAAAATCAAGTGACCCCGGCGGCGGGGCCAATTTTGACTCCAGGGGTCATGATTTGAACAAATTTTGTAGAGGTCCACTTGACAATACTTCACACCATATATCTAAGCTCTAGGGCTTCTGGTTTTTGAGAAGAAGATTTTTTAAGATTTCCCTATGTAAAATCAAGTGACCCCTAGGGCGGGGTCAATTTTGACCCCGGGGGTCATGATTTGAACAAATTTTGTAGAGGTCCACTAGGCAATGCTACATGTCAAATATCTAAGCTCTAGGCCTTCTGGTTTATTTTTAGAAATTTTTTGAAGATTTTCATATGTTTCAAGTGACCCCTGGGGAGGGGTCAATTTTGACCCAGAGGTCATTATTTGAACAATTTTAGTAGAGGTCCTCTAGGCAATGCAACATGTCAAATATCTAAGCTCTAGGGCTTCTGCTTTTTGAGAAGAAGATTTTTGAAGATTTTCCTATGTAAAATCAAGTGACCCCTGGGGCGGGGTCAATTTTGACCCCGGGGTCATGATTTGAACAAATTTGGTAGAGGTCCACTAGGCAATGCTTCACACCAAATATCTAAGCTCTAGGGCTTCTGGTTTTTGAGAAGAAGATTTTTAAAGTTTTTCTGCATGGAATTCAATTCTTTGAACAATTTTGAAAGGGGGCCACCCAAGGATCATTCCTGTGAAGTTTGGTGTAATTCTGCCCAGTGGTTTTCAAGAAGAAGATTTTTTTACAAATTGTTGATGCATGACGCACGACGGACATCAAGCGGTCACAATAGCTCACCTTGTCACTTCGTGACAGGTGAGCTAAAAACGCAACATCACTATGATCACAGTTCATATTAGTATTTTAAGAGCAATATTCTTCTCATTTAAAATGATGCAGTCTCTACACAAAACATAACAATAGTACATATTTGAAAATAAGGAAGTGTTTACTTTTAGATCCGGTTTTAAATAAATTATGAAAAATAATGGCACCAGCCAAAATTGGAATTTTTGTGTGTTTTCGTTTGGTTTAATATCACACCAACACAATTATAGGTCATATGGCAACATTCCAACTTCGACTGTAGATGAAGACCCCAGTTGCCCCTCCGTGCATAATTTCATCATGAGCGGGCACCTTGGTAGAACCACCAACCTTTCATATGCCAGTTGGATGGTTTCCTAACATGAAGAATTCAACGTCCTGAGTGAGGCTCGAACCCACATTGGTAAGAGGGATGTGATTTAAAGTCAGCAATTTTAACTACTCGGCCAAGAAGGCCTAGCCGAAAACTGAATCATACTTTTTAACACAGTATCCAATATCCATTATTACATTTAAGTTTAAACAGAAAAAGAAACATGCAGACACAAACATGCAGATTGATGGCATCTACGGTATGAAGGAAAGTCAGCCACAACTCTTGTTTCCACTGGCAATGTTCCTCTTGTAGTATTTTCAAGTTGTCATTAGTGTCCAAGTAAGCTATAATCCCAGCCAAAATTGGTGAGACTTTATTTTCCAGCGTCTGAATACATGAACGTCTGTAAACAGAATTGGGACATTATTATTTACAGCTATTGCTGTTGAAACACATGATAAAACTGTGTGTTTATTCATTATATTTAGGGTTTTGTGACAGTTAATACATATCTTCTTTTTGCATGGTCCTTGTACAGTGTGAGGTAAACTAGTTTTGAAGTATTTCCTGGCGGGTACTTGTGTTGTGCAAGGTAAATAATTTTTTTAAGTATTTCCAGGAGGATACTTATGTTGTGCAAGGTAAATAATTTTTTAAGTATTTCCAGGAGGATACCTGTGTTGAGCAAGGTAAATAATTTTTAAGTATTTCCAGGAGGGTACTTGTGTTGTGCAAAGTAAATAATTTTTAAGTATTTCCAGGAGGGTACTTGTGTTGTGCCAGGTAAATAATTTTTCAAGTATTTCCAGGAGAGTACTTGTGTTGTGCTAGGTAAATAATTTTTCCAGTATTTCCAGGTGGGTATATGTCTTATGCCAGGTAAATAATATTTCCAGTATTTCCAGGAGGGTACTTGTGTTGTTCCAGGTAAATAATTTTTCCAGTATTTCCAGGAGGGTACTTGTGTTGTTCCAGGTAAATAATTTTTCCAGTATTTCCAGGAGGGTACTTGTGTTGTGCTAGCTAAATAATTTTCATAGTATTCTGTATACTTCTTGAAAGTGTAACAGGATTATCCTTAGAAAGATTTGCCTGAACAATTATAGTTCTGAAATCAACAACAATAACCTAATCAAAAATACATACCGAAATGTTCCTGCTTTATTGATATTTTCCGAAGCAGCAGCTTCGTTGATCAGCCAGTGATGTGCCATGTGAGCAACATGAGTCTTTGATTCCTTCTCTTTCAGAAGTTTGGCTATCAGACAACATACTCCATGCAGAAAGGAAACATGGCCTGGGTAGAGAAAGATAAAAGCCAATTATAGACAAATACAGTATTTCTTCTTTTCATTTGTTTACAAACTGGAGGCATAATGTTTTAAAGAATTGACATGGAATCATACAGTACAATCACATCATTTACTGATTAAATTACATATAACCATTTTCCTCATTGCAAATTTTATTATAAAATGTTAATAAGTAATGAAACTCGTATATAAATGGATATGCCTATTCAATTTGTTATACCATAGAGGGAACATGCAAATTTGTTCTGTGGAGTCCATCACTTAATTTGAAAATGTTCATTATGTTGACCTAAAAATTCCCTTCTATAGAATACAGGTGGTCAGTCATGACTGAATGCTGTATGCAATGATCTTCCAGTTTGAATGAATTCATTATGTTCAGTAAGTTAAGCTGAAGAAAGTACTCCATCTTATCAGTCTTGTGAAAAAGGCACAAGCTTATCAATTATTACAGAGAGCCCTAGACAGTCGAGTGGTGAATGGGTGTAAACGATTTACAAACATTCACCACTCGACTGTCTAGGGCTCTCTGTAACTAAATCTAAACTTATAAAAACAATATTCTCTAACAATACCTTCTACTTGTTCTTGATGCAGTAGTTTCAAAACAAGTGCCACTCTATCTGTTTCTTTACTTGTATTTTCCTCTTTATCTTTCACCATAGATAGTGCTGCTTGTACACAAGCTAAAATTAGTCCTTTTACATTTAGTCTATGCTGACCATAACCTTGACTGAAACCTTCACCACCATGTTTATCAACATTTCTTAAATCTAGAAGTACATCATCTAACTGCAGTGGTGCATCCCTCAGTCTATTTTCAAGGTCATTTGTAATCATGTCTTCATCCATTCTCTGTCTCGGTGATACATGTTTGCTTTCAGATTCACTCCATTCCATTTCCTCTGCTCCAGGACCACTGAAAATTGTATAATTATATTGTTGGGTTTACACTGAAATAAACATAGACATATTAAACAGGGTCTATAATGGCCAAGCGGTTAAAGTCAACAACTGACTGCAAATCCTTTGTCACTATTGGTTCAAGCCTGTGGACCGAAAGCTTTGTTCTAAAGACATACAATTGGTTGTTGAATGGTTGATGATCTCACTGAGATGTTAAACCGTGATTGTAAAGATTTGAATAGAAATTTCTTTCTTTCTCCAATAAAAATTCTATGTGAAACCAAACATGTCTCTGTAACCATAAACTTTTCTTTATAATTACCTAACATTGCTTTCATAGTCAAATATCTAATGTGCTGACAGCAATGAAAATAACAATTTTATTTACATCAACAAATTTATGGCTTTCTTTCAGAAAAAAAAACTTTCTTACGTTTCTGTTGGGACTGCTTCATCCGTTTCCATAGCAGAGGGTTCCACTACGGCATCAGTGAAGAGTTTAGCTACTGACTTTCCTTGCATATCTTGTAGGGTAGGCATATTCATGTCTGCTGTATACAAGTCATCTATATGTGCCGAGTGCCATATTCCACACTGGAAACAATGTTTACACAATAGTTACACACTGATAAGTCTTCAAGTGCCATTTGGCAGCTGTTAGAAGTTTCCCGTACTTGCATTAAGTGTAAATATATTATCTGGTCCTTTGGGATCATGATGTCCATTCAAATTATTTGTAATTAAATTCTGCTTAAAACAGTGTTTGGTGGTAGGATGGTAAGAGAGCAGTTGCATATTTCAATACACCAAATGAACAGACTACACCAAAAGAGTCTGCTATTATATTTCAATTTCTTCTGTGTTTCACACTACTTCAAAATTATAAGAGTTATAGTTTTGTGCTTTTCACTCCCTTTCATTGCCATCTATCATTGTAAACTACTTACATTCATATTCTTGTAACAGGATTTAAAGTTATTGCTGTAAATGCCAAGACATATGACAATTATCAAATCATAAAATATCGTTAATGGGCAATAGTTAGTTACCTGAAATCCAGTGAATGAGGCCCCTCTAGGAAGCTGAACAATGAAAACAACATGTACTGGTGCCCGCAGCTCATCACGCATCTTTTCAAATTCGTCCATGACACAGTAACGGGCACAAGCTATCAAATTGGCATTCACATCACCCGAGTCACACTGTATTACCATCAGGCTTGGACCTTTGTCTGTACTCTGAATGTGCTGCCTATAATAAATAAAACATAAACAAGGAGCTGCGTTCAATAAATGCTTGATGCCCCAAGTGGCATCCTTATCGATAGATTTTGTACCTACGCCCAGAACGAGGTCAAGGTCAAGGTCAAACTGAAGTTAGGGGATGTTTGAAGATGAGGAATGGTCACAGTTTCATCTGTATTAGTATCAATTCATTCTTGTAAGGGGTATTGATGCTAGACCAAACGGTCCCACTTGGTTAACCAAGCGATGGCCCATATAAAGCAACCTAAGTCCAAAATGAGGTCAAGGTCAAGGTCAAACTGAGGTCAGGTGATGTCTGAAGATGAAGAATGGTCACAGGTTGCATTTGCATTTATATCAAGTCATTCTAGTAAGGGGTATTGATGCTAGACGAAACGGTCCCATTTGGTTAACCTCGTACGGACGGACGAATGGACAGAACAATCACTATATGCCTCCTGCATCAGTAGATGCTGGGGGCATAAAAAACAAGAGCACCGCAATGTGGAGCAATATACACCCGAAGATATGACCTTTGACCCCTAAGTGTGACCTTGACCTTGAAGCAAGCCATCCGAAACATGCGCTCTGCATGTCGTCTCGATGTCGTAAACATTTGTGCTAGGTTTCTTTAAAATCCTTCAAGCAGTTCAAGAGTTACAGAGTGGTCACAAAACAAAGTCATATGACCTTTGACCCCTAAGTGTGAACTTGACCTTGAAGCGAGCCATCCGAAACATGCGCTCTGCATGTCGTCTCGATGTCGTAAACATTTGTGCTAGGTTTCTTTAAAATCCTTCAAGCAGTTCAAGAGTTACAGAGCGGTCACAAAACAAAGTCATATGACCTTTGACCCCTAAGTGTGAACTTGACCTTGAAGCGAGCCATCCAAAACATGACTCTGCACGTCGTCTCGATGTGGTGAACATTTCTGTCAAGTTTCTTCGAAATCCTTCAAGGGGTTCAAGAGTTACCGAGCAGACACGAAATTGCTAACGGATGGACTGACAGACAGACGGACAGACAGACACAGGCGTCATAACATAATACGTCCCTTCGGGCGTATAAAAATGTACTGAAAAATGTCTATAAACAAGTTGTTATGTTTTAATAACACTACCACAGTCTAGTTCATTTAGTAACTATTCAGGTTCTGTGTTGGCGAATGACGCTGTTGACATTATTTCGAGTACATATGGCAATGGGGTCAAAAACGAAATATCTTTCTTAAGCTATCTAAAAGTGGTATGAAGCAAGCAGTTAAAGTTTCAAATTTGATCAGCGTGAGCTCAATAAATAAATAAATAAACTTTAAAGAAAGGATAATTACTGGATTCTGTTACTGAACTGCTGTTCTGTATCGAAGGAAGACAGGGTTTCCAGTAGAAGAATTCTCTCCACATTTATTCCTGTCGCCTTACTGATTTCTCCCTTGTGAACACCTGCCATCAGTTTGGAATGGGTAGTTATCTAGAAGAAACAAAACCTCTAACAGTTAAACATGTTAAGCTAAATTATGTAAAGCAGGTAATAGTAATTGCACTCATATACTTTCATAATTTTAAAACAAAATACCTCTTCATTTTTGGGAACCATGGAATCTTTCTGTTGGTTTTGCTTTATCAGCGATATCATCATTTCAGTGCAAAAATGTGGTTAGGTGCATCTTTATGTCATTGCAGTTACCTGTTTTTTGCCTTGTGCCAATACATCAGACAAACAACAATTAAACATTTTTTGTTTTGGGTTTAACGCCATTTTCAGCAGTATTTCAGTTATGTAATTGGGGCAGTTAATCTAACCAGTGTTCCTGGATTCTGTACCAGTACAAACCTGTTCTCCGCATGTAACTGCAAACTTCCCCATATGAATCAGAGTTGGAGGACGAATGTTTTCAGACACACTGTCTTTCATAAAATTGTCACGGAGAACATATGCTTTGCTTGGAAATTGAACACATGACCTCGCGATCCGTAGATCTGTGCTCTCCCTATTGAGCTAAGCATGCAGGCTATTAAACATTTACTAAAAACATAAACTAGAAAAATTTTACCTGTAAAAGTTATCAGTGCTAAATTATGATTGTAATACCTTTTCAGTCCATGAACATAATGAAACTTTTCTCTTGACGAAAAATAAATTCTTACCTGAGCAAAAAGTCGTCTGCATTGTTGCTGTACAATTTTCACATTTACATACTGTATCAGACTGTCATGTGCTTGTCTGGTGAAATACCATTTATTGAGCAAAGTCTTCTCTTGGTTAGACAGACTACCGTGGTCTAGTCTGACCAGGGATTCAGGTGTGGCACACCATAGCAACACTGACTTAGCCTCTTGTAAAACCTAAAATTACAGAATACAACTTCCTGTTAAAATTGAATCATATTCAACTTAATTTACTACATTAATTTTGTTCTATTATGCTAATGAATCTTATTCAAACAACATATCTGAATCATTGAATTTCATCTAAACAATGAACTTAAAGAATGACATACATCGAATCTTCGTTAATTCCGATGAACTAAGTGTGATGATTTCGAAAAATGGCTGCATTTTATTATAAAACTGGGCCTGTTGTTCGATTTTTTATTCACTCAAGTGTTCGTGTCATCCGCTTAATTGGTGCAAACTTAAACGGTTTGATAGTTGACTGACTAATGTTACACGCTTGTTAGGCAAACAATCTAATTTTGGCATGGTACTGATTGCCTAATTGTCACATGTCTACATGTATTCAAACTTTAACAAAGGCGATACACAAACAAGTAAGCTAGCAGACAATTATTGATTTTTGTCACAGTTGTCATGGCAAAGGTGTTAAAGTAGAAAGTACAGGTACATGTAGTTTTAACGCTGGTTATGATCAAATTAAATAACATCCGCGGAGTCGTTTTTTTTTTACCCCCAAAAATTCTGGAGCCAAGAGCCTACCGCGTTATAACGAATACCGCGGTATATCGAGTAGCATTATAACGGGTTTCGAGTGTACTCTCTTGAAGAAGTTACTGGCTTAAAAATCTATTTGCTGGTGGGGTGGTGGGAGGGGGAGAGGTGGTGGTGGAGAATATATTGAACTTGGGGAGAGAAAATCAACTAGTTGGTTATTTCCCCCATGAAAGAACTGACTGACAAAAAAATGTCACTAACACTGGGCTTCGAAAACAACAGAACATGTCATAATGCTCGCAGCCATAAAACACTGGTTGTACCACTACATTATTGTAAAACATCAACAGCTAGAGGATGAGCAAAATGATCAAATTTTCCAGGGTTTTGAACGACATAAACATGTGCCAATAAAAGGAAAATGGCCAGGATTGAGCGGTGTTTCACAGTATACTTATTCAAAAAAGATCCATTATTTACTTAAACTTAGGAAAACTTTTTAGAATGAAATCTAGCTATGAGTAGTCTCTATAGTTATGACTTATTATGAAATCGCAAAAACTTGTGACAAACTGCCCAATCACGGATCTGACCATGGATCTCTATTGATGTTATCTTCTGTGGTAAAACTGACTAACATTAATAAGAGAGTCATGATGACCCTGGATCGCTCACCAGAGTAATATGAGCTACATGTTTCAAATGTCAAACTGATGATTTTTAGAATTTTTTTGGAAAATTTTCCGATGTACAATCAAGTAACCCCTGGGGCAGGGCCAATTTTACCCCAGGGGTCATGATTTGAACAAAGTTTGTAGAAGTCTACTAGGCTATGTTACATATCAAATACCTCAGATCTAGGCCTTCTGGTTAATTTTAGCAAATTTATGAAGATTTCCCTATGTACAATCAAGTAACCCCTGGGGCTGGGTCAATTTGATCCTGGGGGTCAAGATTTGAACAAATTCTGTAGAGGTCCATTAGGCAATGCTACATGTCAAAAATCTAAGCTCTAGGCCTTCTGGTTTATTTTTAGAACATTTTGAAGATTTTTCTATGTACAATCAAGTTACCCATGGGGAGGGGGTCAAGATTTAAACAAATTTTGTAGAAGTCTGCTAGGCAATGCTATATATCAAATATCTAAGAAATAGGCCTTCTGGTTTATTTTTAGAACATTTTGAAGATTTTTCTATGTACATTCAAGTTACCCCATGAGGCGGGGTCATGATTTGAACAAATGTTGTAGAAGTCTGCTAGGCAATGCTATATATCAAATATCTAAGATCTAGGCCTTCTGGTTTACTTTTAGAAAATTTTTGAAGATTTTCCTATATAAAATCAAGTGACCCATGGGGCGGGGGTCAATTTTGATCCCGGGGGTCATGATTTGAACAAATTTTGTAGAGGTCCACTAGGCAATACTACATGTCAAATATCTAAGCTCTAGGCCTTCTGGTTTATTTTTAGAAAATTTTTAAGATTTTCCTATGTAAAATCAAGTAACCCCATGGGACGGGGTCAATTTGACCCCGGGAGTCATGATTTAAACAAATTTTGTAGAAGTCTTCTAGGCAATATTACATGTCAAATATCTAAGATCTAGGTCTTCTGGTTTATTTTTAGAATTTTTTTGAAGATTTTCCTATATAAAATCAAGTGACTCCTGGGGCGGGGTCAATTTTGACCCCGGGGGTCATGATTTGAACAAATTTTGTAGAGGTCCACTAGGCAATTGCCTCATGTCAAATATCTAAGCTCTAGGCCTTCTGGTTTATTTTTTAAATGTTTTTGAAGATTTTCCTATAGAAATCTATGTAAAATCAAGTGACCACTGGGGCGGGTTCAATTTTGACCCTGGGGTGATGATTTGAACAATTTTAGTAGAGGTCCACTAGGCAATGCTACATGTCAAATTACTAAGCTCTAGGGCTTCTGGTTTCTGAGAAAAATTTTTCAGGTTTTCCTAAAATCAAGTGACCCCTGAGGCGTGGTCAATTTTGACCCGGGGTCATGATTTGAATGAATTTGGTAGAGGTCCACTAGGCAATGCTTCACACCAAATATCTAAGCTCTAGGGCTTCTGGTTTTTGAGAAGAAGATTTTTAAAGTTTTTCCTTTCGGTTGCCATGGCAACCAGAGTTCTGCATGGAATTCAATTCTTTGAATAATTTTTGTAGAGCTTCACCCAAGGAACATTCCTGTAAAGTTTGGATGAAATTGGCCTAGCGGTTTATGAGGAGATGTCGTTTAAAGTAAAAGTTTACGGACGTACAACGGACGCCGGACAGTGAACGATCAGAATAGCTCACCCTGAGCCTTTGGCTCTGGTGAGCTAAAAAGTGGAACATGACATATGTCCGATTTAATTTCAAGATTCAATCATATCCCGAGATCCAAAAGTCAGATTAAATCATGAAAATTTCAAAAACATGTCCTCAAGCTTATAAATAATCTATTTTGTTTAATCATATCAGTAAAATGTAAGAAATATCACTTCTACAATAATTAAATGGATTTGAATTTTTCATCAACTATTCTACCTGACCTATGTATTCCTTTTATGAAAAAAGCATATATTTCGCTCTATAGAAAACAAACCTGTGTATCCCTATCGTTCTCATTTTCTATATGTTCATGCTTGTTCCAAACATCTAGAACAATAGCAGAGCATGTGTCCTCATGGTAACCAATGAAAACATCTCCAACTTTTGTTGCTGCTTTGTTACCCCTTAAATACGAAATGAAATGCTTTAATCATCAAATAAACAAGAGCTGCTTGTAAAACACATATGCCCCCATGATGGCCTGTTGGAGGCAAGTGAGGATTTAATTTTCAGTCTCAAGGCCAGTGTAACCTTGATGTTTGACCTACTGACCCCAAAACAATATGGATCATCTACTTACCACAGGCAATAATCCTATATAGATTGATGACTGTAGGCCAAAGCCTTCTACAGTTCTTGAGTGAAAACCATTTTCAGTCTGGTAACTGTAACCTTCACCTTTGTCCTACGGACCACCAAAACAACTGGGGTCATCTACTGACCACAGACAATCATCCTTTGAAGTTTGACCATTCTAAGACCAAGTACTCTCTGGTTATTAATTGGAAACCAAAATTAATGGTCTACGAAACTTTGAGGAGGGGGAGTGGGGGGAGGAGGCATCAATTTGTCAAATCTTTATGCCAAAACTTGAACATTTATCCCACTCTCTATCTATATAAAATTTTATTTATCAAGTCAAAAGTTAACAGTGTTCAAATAAAGTTTTGCATAGACCAAATCGAATTCTGGACTTTTTTAATACAAGACTTGCTATAATTTTATAACAGCACTTTCTCTACATTGAAACAATCCAATAATATCAAACAACATACCTATGTGAGTAGCCAACATTTCTCTGTGTGACAAACTGTTCAGCCCATTCTTCTAACTTTTTCACGACCTGCTGTTGTTCGGAGGATAGCATGGTGTTAATTGTAAGGAAATGTTTCTCAAGACGATTGATCAACGGTATTGGAAACTTCTTGTATACTGTCTGCTTCTCTGCTACAACTATCAATCTAAAATAACATGATATAAACATAACATAAAATTAAACACTAATTGTAGTAATATATGAGCAAGCTATATTCTTTAATGTCATATAATTTATCACTGCCGAGTAATCTTGACAGTTATCAATGTTCAATTGCATATGTCTAAGCTTTATCAGTAGATGACCCAGAAAACCAATAGTAAAATGGTTTCTAATTAATGATCTGCAGTGCATGTACCATTCTTATTCCTGCCATTAATACAGAGAAAGTTTAACTATTTAAATGCTGACATCCACACAACCAAAACAACTTACCTGAAGTTCTTGTGTACTGGGCACTTGACTCTATGTGTTCCCAGTCCAAGATCAACATATCTTTCACCACCAAAGTACACATAGTATTGATTTAGGGCATCATACAGACTTTCGTACAGGTTCTCTAGATTCAGTAGAACAACTGTGTTTCCTGTCTCCATACATACTTTGATCTTGTTGATGTTCCTACACACCTGTACAAAGCACATGTTAATATATTAATAACTTCTTTTTTACGTTCAACTGACAAGTAGTAAAGTGTTGTGCAGTTTTTAACTAACCAATGCAGAATATTCATTTCTCATGCACTCAAAAGACGGATATCCAATTCAAGGTTTTGATGATCTGAATTATTCCACTTAAACACCATGAATGTTCAAGCCTCTATTGCCCTTTACAAGTGTGTAAAACATGTAGTATGTTTTAAAAGGAATTCATTTTAATGTCCCTGCTTATTTTTTGTCGAAGACTTGGAAGGCATATAGTGTTTGAATTGTCTGTCTGTCCACCACACCTCAATGTTTAATAAACTCCTCCTACAGTCTACATCCAATATAAATGAAACTTGTTATACAACAAAAGTATAAAGTAGACATGGGCATATTGTAAGGATTTTTATGTCAGATCTTTTTTCTGGAGTAATGGCCCTTTTATGGACTTTTAAGTATAACAACTACATCTGGACATTCCCACAGTTTCCATCCAAATGAAATGAAACTCAATATTTATCATCAATGTGAAACGGATATGTGTATATTGTTGATACTTTTCTGTCCCGATTATTTTTGTCTGGAGTTATGCCCCTTTTTATACATCATAATATTAACTTGTCCAGCATTTTCAGGTGAAATGTGTCATAAAATGTTGACCTCATTCTTGTTTTTTTTCTAATTTCGAAGGGTTTAACTGGATTTCTGCGCATGGTAAACTCACTGTTTGTATGAAACTGACATTTTACCAACAATAACTTTGGTGGAAGTCAAACAAATTGTTATGATGTCATTTATATATCATCACTGCAACATATTTTGGGTAAGGGAATCAAAGTAAGGACATCTACATTGACAGTCTGATTTGCTTAATGATCTAGACATTTTATAAAAATAACTGTACATATTTGCATCAATATGCCATTGTGGTAAAGGAATATCGTCTGAAAAGCCAGGATCGCTAAAAGAGTGCTTTATTTAAGTGAAGCTTAACTGTAGCTGAAAATTTCAAAACAAATAAAATCGTATTATTTTACCATCTGCTTTTGTTTAGTAGCAACAGCAAGGTTTTTGCAGAAGCAATGATACAAAGTTTACCTAACATACTGGACATGATAGTAACAGAATTTACCTGTGTGTATTCCTGGTCGCTTCTGAAGCTGCTACCAAATATGGTAATAGGTCTGATATCACTGCTCCTTGACAGTATCTGTTGTTGTATGATGGTCAGTGTTCCATAGTTCTCCGTCAACAACAGAAGGTATCTGCTCTCACTGTATTTCAGCAACAAACAAACAACTTGCTTTCATTAGAGCTTTCAAATTAAGAGTTTCCATACTAAAATCAATTGTAAAAAGTATTGCAAAATAATTCAATTTAAAGATTTGGAATCCTGTTCACTATATAACGTCATTACAAAAACGACGTCATTAAAACGGTTGTCGCACACTTATTTTTGTAAAATAAATTGCCAAATATCGGAAAATGAAGAAATGACAAGATAAATAGAATAAAAGGTTAGTGCCTAAGATGGAGAAAGTTTATCTGGCTCGGCCCCGGACGTTATCAGGTTCGCCTTCGGCTCACCCAATAACCTCCTCCACCTCGCCAGGTAAACTTTCTCATCAACGGCACTAACCTATTATTCTCTATATCATGATTAAAACTCATGCAAGGTTTCATTAATTTATATCAAATACTTTTTGAGCTAGGTGCGTCACAAGGTGAAAATGTGCATTTTTGACTATTTCAGGGGCCATAACTCTGGAAAAAGGGGGCGGAGCCAGACTAAAAATAAGAGGTGCGCAAGTTCATATCATGATAAAGAATCATGCAAGGTTTCATCAATTTATATCAAATACTTTTGAGCTAGGCGCATCACAAACATTTTTGAACGGACGGACGCACAAGACCAAATCTATATGCTCCCTCCACTCAGTGGTTGGGCACAACAAACATTACCTTTTCATTTTATTTGTATCAAACAGACAAGCTTGTACAAGGCCAGCTGGTGTACAATCCGGATCTGTGCGCTTTGGCTGAAATAATTCAAATATGAAGCATCATAGTTATTCCACAAGATGACATCCAACAAGTTTAAAATACATCCCAAGAATTCTATAGAAAAAGTGGAAACTCCACAGGTCGCTCAACACAACCGAAATGAAAATGTTGCAGGCTTGGTTTGATTGAGCCTGTTCATGGACGGTAGTGGAAATGCATGCTACCATTCCTGATTTTTCAAAACTGAAAGGAATATGGTCTCTTCCTTATACCCCGATCACAAGAACACTACGAGCTCCATACGAGTAGGTTTTCAGTCGAATTTTGGCAAACTTGTACGGTGTCCGTACAAACATCATTGACTCGTACGAGCGTCGTACGGATTCGGGAACTCGGTGAAAATGTTTCACCGAGCTCCCGAGTTCTCTATGAGCTCATAGAGATTTTTGAAGTCGCGAGCAGCTCGCAAGAGCCCCGTACGGGCTCCCGAAGAGCTCGTACAGGCATCGCACAATGTTCGTGTGGATTTGGAAAACTGCGAGGCTTGCCGATGCTTGCAGGACTATCGCAGGAGACTCGCACGGTCAACGTATGATGTCTGTACGATATTAGGGACACTGTGTGGAGAACGTGCGATGTCCGCATGGGGCTCGCAGGGCGTTACGATCGCCGTACGGGCTACGTACGACTTCCTTGGTGATTCAAGGTGGTATAAAAACACAGTACTTATGGACATCGTACGAGTGCCGTGCGAGCGCCGC
Organism: Mercenaria mercenaria; assembly: GCF_021730395.1. Lineage (NCBI taxonomy): Eukaryota > Metazoa > Mollusca > Bivalvia > Venerida > Veneridae > Mercenaria > Mercenaria mercenaria. The sequence goes on from NC_069364.1 coordinate 8,421,143, forward strand.
ACGAACCAACGAGCACCATACGAGGTACGGCTTGGGTGACCTTACGGACTTCGCACGACTTGTCTGCGATGTCCGTATGAATATCCTAGATAGCCCATAGATACTGTGACCAGACGCTAGGATTGTACAGAGACCGTAGGGATTCTAAAATTGGTGGACTCGTATGATTTTTTAAAACCGTACAATTGTACGGTTTTGTGACCGAGGCATTAAGAAGATAACAAATTTGAGGGCTTGGCGCAGAACTATTGTATCTTGTTCTTTATTTATATACACTTACAATAGTTTTGCACCAAGCCCTCGAATTGCTTTTGAGGAAAGTTTTTCAAAAAGCTACATGTATGCAATAGATCTAACATACGAGCAGTATTGTTTCACATTCTTTAGTTTTCTTATATTCTTTAGGATACTAATGTTTTTTTTACTTTTGTATTTTTATTGTGGAAAACACTTTAAAAAGGCATGTACATGTTCAATCTAAATTATTTCAAATAAATTCCATGACTTATCAAAAATTTCACTGACCACATGTAAGTTTATACAAAGCAAGTGACATAAAAAGACAGACTTCCTACCATTTGTTCAAAATGAACTATAGTAGCCAGGTTCTTCCTGAAGCTCTCAACTGGATTAACTTGATCAAGGCCACCAAAGTTTCTCTTGATTGCGTGTAACATCTCATGCCAGGTTGGTGGTTGTTTGGACTTCTCCACAAAACTGTACACCATCTTAACCAAGCTGAAACACAAGTCAGAGGGAAATATTGCGACTAAAACCAGAAACAGCAAAAGCAATTATACAGAAAATGATAAATTCCTCTCTAATCAATTAACAAGTATGATGTCATAAGCTCTGTTAACAAATTGATCACACACCCTGTAATAAATTATAAGGGCATCTTATAACATTCAAATCATTTTTTACATCTGACTGGCCATCTTGCATATCAAGTACTTCAAATATCAAATTTCAAAAGTTCAGAATTAAACGTTCAAAAAAAAAGAAAATTCTTATTCTATAACTACCAGGGTATATTCCCATAATGCCCTCTTTTATAAACTGTGTTTTGTTAGCACGTAAAATTACACCAATGCAATTTTAGGCCATATGGTGACTCTCCAGCTTTTGATGGTGGAGGAAAACCACATTTGCTCCGCTGGGGCATTTTTTCATGCAGGCATGAGTTGACACCCAGATCAAACCACTGACATTTCCTAAGCCAGATGGAAGATTATTTCTTTGTTTTTGTTTGATTTAAAGTTACATCGACACAATGTAAGTCATATGGCAATTTTTCTGGTTTTCAATATTAGAGAAAGACTCCCAGGTGCCCCTGTGGGCATTGTTTCAGGCAAGTATGGACACCGTGGCAGAACCAACGACTTTCAATAAGCCAGCTAGATGGATATCTCACATGAAAAACTGTACACCTCAAGCAAAGTTTTGAGGGGCAAGTAATTTGAAGTCAGCATCCATAGCCACTAGGCAATGGACACCCATAGAAGCTGTGTGTTACCTATAGAAGTCTCTTAGTCCGTAGAATTCTCTCATACTTTGTGAGGCCTTCTGAAAGATTTCTAAGTAAGAAATGGCCATGGGTTTTATTAATGGGTTGATCCAGTTGCCCAATTTATCTTTTGTCATGCATATACCACTGAAATATAAACAGTAACATACTTTTAATGTATTATATACTCTAGTTATTTTCAGCTTTATTCTTTCTGTTATACTTTTTGTGCATTTGAGACCATATTACAGTACAGTTATGATTCATACTGCATCAATCCATTAAAGTATAAGTTTTATATCAATAGTTTCATATATTTTGTCAAAACCAAATTTAATATTACATGTACAAAAAAATGTGACTTAATTTGTTAACCATGACATTGAACTAACACAGCATATCAAAATACACAAGACAATTTCTTTTTCTGAAATGGAATGACAATGATATACGTAGCACTGTTGATCAGTTCTTCCAGGTCCGGTACTTCTCTCTGTACCAGAATTCCTCTGTTCATCTTGGCAGGATCTAACGCCCAGTTTGATATACCAATAAATGCAACCTATCAAATGAACATAAACATTTTCTCTATTCATAATCAATCAAAACAAACTAGTATGGTGTTTTAGAAGGAAAAGAATGTCTACCTGTGTATTTAGTATTATATGGACATGGTGGAGGTCTAGAAGTAATACAATGCAGAAGTATGTCAACATAAATGAATACCGGTATGCTAATATCAATAACGGGCAATAACTCAACAAAAATTCATTTTGGACTTCAACAAGACGAAGGTATGTACAACAGTCAATAGCACTTTACACTACCCACTGTTGTGAAAATTTAGCCAAATCCAACTATTAGTTAAGATGCACTGACAAGATTTAAAAGCCATTAAAGAGTAAAAACTCAATGAATCAGAACGTAACCAGGAAATGTGCAATTACTTTATACCTTTCAAAACAATGAAGGTTCCACCTACAAGCAGTTTAGGAGTAGATGCACTGATAAGCATCTGTGACTCCAAAACAGACTGACAAGACAAAAATGGTATCTATTTGGCTACACGTAACTAACACATCATTAAGCAAATCACATTTTATTTGTGTTTCGTTGAAACCATTTTTACTACTAATAATATTTTTAAAACAAATCCGGCAAAAACAATTAATACGTGTTAATATGCATTAAATTAAACAGTATATTTACGAAAAATGAAATTTATATATGACCAAATAATACTACAATATAATTTGATAAGAAAACTAATACTTTCACAGAAAGATGACCAAAGTAAAAATCATACCTTTTTGTGCTCTTCTGGTTTTTCATCCCCTTGGCAACCATCCTCTAGCAATGGATGTAGTGTCTAAAGAAGAAAAAGAGATTATCTATATAATTAGCCACTCAGCCAGCCATACTAAAATATGTGAAAATAATATATTAATGTCTTTTAAATAGTAGAAGAAAATTTATTTTAAATTACTAAATCCCTTTGATAGTTTTTATATGTTTGCTTATTATAAGCATCTCAACCCTGTATATAAAAGTCATCCAAATGAACATAAGTGGTATGAAAAAAACATGTTCTCTTTAAATCTACTTCATGAGTAACTAAACAATACCTTGAGTGGCATTCTAGGACTGTCTTCTGCCAGTCCAACTTCATCAAGGACAACAATGGAGACAAATGTGTCCAAATCTTTGTCTTTCTGGAACTGAGCACATTGTCTGAATGTGCCAACTATACCATCTGGGGTCGCCAGTGGACTACATTGGAAAGATACCATCTGAGCCTGAAAATCAATGCCTGTATTTATAGAAGGTGTACTAAGCCAATTAACCGTTATTCACTAAAGACTCGATTTTAGCCCTGTTGGTGACCTCGCTAAAAGATCATTGATTTTAAAAGCATCAAGCAATGTACAACGTCTCTCAATACTCAAGGAGGTAGTGAACCTTTTCACCAGGGTAGATTAAAATTAATTGAACCATAGCAATTTATTGCATTTTGTGTAATTTAATGTTTTAGATGCTACAATCGCAAGTTCGTTTATCTATGTCCCTTCAAGTACAATTCTTATCAAAGTTTGAAGCACTGGACCCTCCAAAGGTATTTTATATTGAAAGAAGAAGGAAAATATGGATATTCAACACTTTTCAGTGTTTTTCTGTTTCAATGTTATCGGTAGAAGTCTGCATAGTTGACAATTATATTAGTATGTGCGATAGCTTTCTAATATAAGCTTAAAATGTATATGTCGCGGGGCTCGTGTTTCCATGGTAACACATTTTCTCTCATTTTTAAACAATTATGTATGATAACAGGTTTTTCGGTGGCTTCAGTGCCATTCTCTTTATGACTGAAATGGAATATTAGGGTTATATTATTAGCAGAATATCAAACACTTTACAGGGTACCCCTATTTATCTTAACCTTTAAAGTAACCATGGCAACAGAAAGGTTTGCCAAAAAATGGCTGTTTTATTAAAAATAGCTCACATTAAAAAAATGTTTAAAATTATGTACTTTAAAGATAAAAACTATCAATTCCCACGGTACCTGACACGTAATGTCATGACGTCAATGACATCATTTTAACGCAACAATGTTTTGTAGCATTTCTCCAGTAATTTGTTCATTATTTCAGCATTATTAAACCATTTAGCATCAGATCAGAGACAGGTTAATGAATCTGTTTCATAAGAATGAACACACAAACACAATTACTTTATCGTAAATGTTGTCGTAAATCCTCACGTTAGCATTCGGTTGGGCATGCGCACATACAAATTTGAAGGTATACTACCTCCTTAAATTAGACCACAATGGAAATAAGGGATATTCCCATTTTTGGGGGATATCCTTGATACTGACATGACTGACATGGTTCATTACTCATGTATATTTCAAATAGTTTACTGTAAATTTGTTCTATGTTTTAATGATCATGCTATGTATTTGATGCTAAAATGAATCTGTCTATCAATTTTGTTATAATGATTATTCCATTTGATGTTATTTTGTATTAATTCCACTTTAGTTGGTGCTAGGAGGCTTAAAGGATGTTACTCTTTTCTCTACTATTATTTTGCATGGTTGCATTCAATGCCTTCAAAAGATCTTAGAGAATTAGAGAATTTTCAAGAAATATGTAAAGCTAAAGAAAGTTAAATACAAATACATGCATAAAAACTGGTTTAAATTTGTTGCATCTCCTCACCTGTTTCAGTTCCCTAAACAGTTCTTCTCTTGCAGCATTGCCCTGCATAGCATCAGATACTATAGTTTTGGCCAGTGACTTCGAACTTCCAGGTTTTCCAACAAGGAATAGAGGTATTCGTAATTCTATACATACGACCATCATGAAGACATTCTCTCTCAGAGCCATGTTACGAGCAATATTCTTCTCCAGGTGAACATGATCAAGGAAAACCTCTTGACAACTGAAAAACAACAAATAAAGGACATTAAAAACATATCCAAGCAATTTAACATTTTTTATTGTTCCAACTATAACTATTACACATACATCACTTTGCTGCCAATTCAAATGAATATATGCAGATGAAATATAGTAAAATCAAGTAACTAAATTAAGATTTAGTGTCTATGGTACAATTAGCATAAAACAAATACAGCATGCCATTTAGCATGTCCTTTTTTTTAATTAAATTTTATGTAAAGCTGTCATTGAGTAAAAAAAATTACTCTGTAAAGTACTGTTTAGTCATGAACTGTTTTAGACTATCTTAGCCTATAACACAGTTAATATCTCACCATATCAGTATTGGTTTAACAATCAGCAACCACCAGTCAAGTTTCATTTTTAGTTTGCTCTGAACGTTTAAAGATATATTATGCACAAACTTCATTTATGAAAAAATGAACAATTACTACACAGTATCTATGTAAACATAACATAAACATATTAAATTGTGTGTATAAACATCAATGCGTGTTAGATTTAAGATACTGCAAACAAATAAATGTTTCAGTAAACAAAGTAAGTAATGCCACCAAGAATTCTGAATGTTTTTGAACAAACAATTGTTACCAGATATGACATTTATTTCAGTTTATGTACCTGGTTAAGTAAAATGTATTTGATGAGGATTTTCTAAATAAAATATGTTTTGTGTTTAGTGCCATTTTCAACAGTATTTCATTTGGAAGGCAGTTGTTTTATCAGTGGTTCTTTATAACTTACCAGTATTAAACGGTTCTCCAGAATTAACTGCCAACTTTTCCACAAGAATAATCAGACGTGGAGGACAAATGATTTTAGACACAATGTCTTCTATTAAATCAACATGGAGAATAAATGCCTCACTCAGGGATCAAACTCCTGATCCTACCATCACTAGATCTGCAACCCCCTATTGAGCTAAGACATAAGTTTATGACTGGTTTACCTTTCTATTTCCTCTTGTATCTGATCATCACCACCAGGCAAAAGACAAGGAGCACGGAAAAATCGTGCAATATGTGTACGGTACTGTGGTCTGGTTTTCAGACAGGCATGATAACATACCCCAAGGGCTAGTATAAGGGAGCGAGTAACATCATCAACTCTGTCACCCTGTAAAATATATGACTGTGTTCATATATCATACTTGGATTAATAGTAATACAATTAATTATTAAGATGAATCAGCATATTTCTGTTATTTCAAGAATAATTAGCAATTATCAGTTCCATTCTTTATGGTTTTGTATCTTTCCCACTTATAATACTATGCAACTTTGTTTTGTTTGGGTTTTAAGTCACACCTACACAATTTGAGATGATATGGTGACTGTCCAGTCTTTGATGGTGGAGCAAAACCCCAGATGACCCTCAGACAGGCACCTAGGTAGAATCACAAAGCTTCCATAAGCATGCTGTAAGTCAAGATCACATGAAAGAATTCTACATCTCAAATCTGAACCAACTAGAGCTATCACTGAAGGTGATGAATGTACTCCCCTCAGGCACTGACACAGTACATTGCACTCTGACGCACAGAATGTAAAGTAACAAAAAACAAGTCAATAACACTGAAGATTTTTTTTCTGAAATAACATAACATCCACCATGCACAACTTGGGTTGGTACTGATCACTTGTGTGAAGTTTAATTAAATTGTGTGCATTGGTTCAGGAGATTAGGCGCACACAAGATTGCATATGCAGACTCTATGTACTACATAGTATAGTAGCAAAAAACAAAGTCCCATAACTCTGCAGAATATTTTTCTGAAGGAACCTAACATTCACCATGCACAACTAGGGTCACTACTGATCCCTTGTGTAAAGTTTCATTCAATTGTGTGCAAGGGTTCAGGAGATTTGGCATGCACAAGATTGCATATGCAGACTCTATGTATGTAGTATAGTAACAAAAACCAAAGTCCCATAACTCTGCAGAATATTTTTCTGAAAGAACCTTACATGCACCTTGCACAACTAGGGTCACTACTGATCACTTGTGTGATGAAGGTTCACTAAATTGTGTGCAAGGGTTCAGGAGATTAGGCGCACACAAGATTGCGTATGCAGACTATGAATATAGTATAGTAACAAAAAATAAAGTCAAATAACCCTGCAGAATATTATTCTGAAAGAACTTTACATGCACCGTGCACAACTAGGGTCACTACTGATCACTTGTGTGAAGTTTCATGAAATTGTGTCTATGGGTTCAGGAGATTAGGCACGCACAAGATTGCATATGCAGACTCTATGTATATAGTTTAGTAACAAAAAATTATGTCCCATAACTCCGCAAATTTTTTTTCTGAAGGAACCTAACATGCACCATGCACAACTAGGGTAACTACTAAGCACTCGTTTGAAGTTTCATTATGTTGTGTGCATGGTTCAGGAAACTGGGCGCGCACAAGATTGCATATACAGACTCTATGTATATAGTATAGTAACAATAAACAAAATCCCATAACTTTACAAAAAAATTTTCTGAAAGAACCTAACATGCACCAAGCACAATTAAGGTTACTACTGATCACTTGTGTGAAGTTTCATTAAATTGTGTCAAGGGGATGAGGAGATTTGGTGCGCACAAGATTGTATCTACAGACAGATGGAAAGACATTCTTAAACCATATACCCCACTTACAACTTCGTTGTGTGTGTGTGGGGGGGGGGGGGGTACAATGAGTTCATGGTATATCAAAGATGCAATAAGTAAGTAATATCTTAAAGCTATGTCAGATATAATTCTCACCCCTCCATCATCTCTCATCACCTGTTCAGCTTCCTCATCAACGTCCTCATCTGAAGATGAATATGCATCCTCACCATACAGACTGTCATCCATAAGATTGTACAAGGTTCGATCCTCTTGACTCTGCTGGTAGAACCAGCTCATCACTGTCAGTACACGGTCAACATCACGCAGTGACACGAAGCTGCACTCATCCTGTAAGAAGTAAAACAGTAACACATGACATACTTATGACAAATAAATATACAGTGCATTCGCGATGCTATGAATCACAAATTAATGAAATACCGGTATACTACGAAAAGGTGCTGTGGTCCCAGCTGCTTTCCTTCTTATTTCTAGATTACAAAGTTGCGGTTTTACGAAAATGCAATTTTGAGAAAAATGCGCTCCAACGAATGTATTGTTATACCCTTAAAGCATGTTTTTAACTTGTTTAAGTTGCGATTTACGAATACCTGTATCGTCTAAATTTTCACACCTTCCATAACGGCGTGAATACCCTTTAGAGTGGAAAGTGTCACTATCACTTAGCTAGTCGTAAACAGTAATTAAAGTGTGAAAACTACGTAATTAAATTTGAAACACATACGCTGTACACTACGACACAAGTTAGTGGTTAATTTTTTTTCTCCTATAACTATCAGATCGGATGGCATTCCAGTCACACTTGCTTTGATATCTATACATCTCAAACAATCGCTGCATAAAAACAATAAAAAAAATTATTTAAGTCCTGATCGTCTGTATATTGTTAGTTTATACATAATTTATTTTAGGTCGATTGTGAAGGAAGTTGTATAACTTATATTAATCACTCTCGACACCTCATTCCTGATGGAATCCATCGCCACGGGGGTATGAGAGAAGAGGCCAGTTTCCCTTTGTTAATGCTGAGCGCCAAGCAAGGGAGCCTCTGGTACCATTTTTCACGTCTTTGGTATGACGCGGCCGGGGATCGAACCCACGACCTACCGCACTCGAAGCGGACGCTCTACCACTAGGCTATCGAGGCGGTTATATTGTTTTATTATTCCGAACAATTCAGTAAAGTGTAGCTGAGGGTATCGGAATATGCAATTGCGATTTTTTGTTCTCGTGCAACAATGTACCCTAAATATGTTTTATGTACAGTGAATAAAAAGTGAAGAAAAAACAACCCGTTTTACATTCCAGATACCATCTAAGTTCAGATTTGAATAAGATTTGTAGTAAACCTAGATGTCAGATAAAATTGGTATACATGTACTCCGTTTCAAAAATCACATGTTTAAATATCACGGGTTACGACGTGTAGATATCAAGGTGCTGTACAGCAAAATTTCCTATGCTACGCTCGAACGAAAATGCGATATTACGAAAAAAACGACCGGTCCCTTGGCTTTTCATAGGATCGTGATTGCACTGTAGATATATAAATATAACAAAATAAGAAAGTGTGTGTCGAGTCCATAATAGAAAAGACAGCTTTGGGTCTGAGGCCATGTAGGTGTGGTCATTAAACTGAGTCTGAGACCATTTTCAAACTGCGGCATTTATTGTCAGTTGATTCCTCTCTCAGTTTGAAGCTCATCAACAGCAAGGCAGCATTCCACATCTGGTTTCCAAAATGCCAGGAAACTGTGAAAAGGTTTCCCTATCTTTAGTTTTAGTGACTACTACATGCAGTCAAGCATAACAATCTTAACAAACACATGTATGAGAGATCCATGCAAGGATGTCAAGTCTGGTGAACAAGCACCAAACATGTAGTTTAAAGTAACACTGGAAGAATGACACCAGAAGATCTACATACACAAATACATTTTGTAGCTTTCCCTGAACCATCACTCAAAATTAGCAAAGAATGTCCAAAATGAATTTCTTGATATTAATCTGCAAAGACTTATCAGAAGTGTACATGGCATCAGTTACCTTTTGTTCTCTCATATAGTCCTGTGATGCAGTTAGTATGGCACTGGAAACTTCTATCAGACCTGGTATATCTGGTAACCTGTCCTCACGTATCTAACAAATACAAAACAATTGCCTCTCTGATGTTAAGTGTACATTCAACATGAAAAATCAGAAGTTGTCTACAAAGTTCTTTTCAAAATAAATAAACAACTTTATGAAAAATTCAAACACTTTCTTCCAATAGTCTTTGGCAATGCGGCTAAAACTAGAGCTTTTGCTGAAGGTGATGAATGTACCACCCCCCACCACCCCCCGCATGCACTGAAACAGTACATTGCAATCTGACGCACACGAAATTGCATAATTATGTGGACTGAATGTATTATAGACTCTATGTATATAGTATAGTAACAAAAAAACAAAGTCCCATAACCCTGCAGAATATTTATCTAAAAGAATGTAACATGGACCATGCACAAGTAAGGTTGGTACTGATCACTTGCATTCGTTTCATTAAATTGTGTGCATGGGATCGGGGGGGAGATTAGGCGCACACAAGATTGCATATGCAGACTGTATGTATATGTATATAGTACAGTAACAAAAAAACAAAGTCTCGAAACTCTTTTGCAAAATTTTTTTCTAAAAGAACCTAACATGCACCATGCACAACTAGGATTACTACTGATCACTTGTGGAAAGTTTCACTAAACTGTGTCAAGTGGGTGAGGAGAGTTGGTGTGCACAAAATTGTGTCTACGGACTGTATAGTAAGAAAAAAACAAAGTCCCGTAACTCTGCAAAAAAAAATTCTGAAAGAACCTAACATGCACCATGCATAACTAGGGTTACTACTGATCACTTGTGTGAAGTTTCATTAAATTGTGTCAAGGGGATAAGAAGAGTTGGTGTATACAAGATTGTGTTTACGGACAGACAACCTGAAACCAGTATTATAATCAGGTATCTTACTAAGGTAGCTTTGCAGCTTAGAATGTAAAAAATATAGAAACAAGGCATAAAACATAGTAATATTGTAAATAATTCTTTTCCAGACAATTGCAATTCTTTTGAAATTGAAGCCTTCAGGTTTTGTTGGTCCTTTTGAAGAATTTTGAAGTAACAGGACAGGCTGATAAACAACTTACGTATCTTTTGACCATCTGTCTGATATACAGATCTTCCACTTGTGTGTTGAGCTGACCGAAGTCCCACACTAGGGGTAGTAAACTTTGTGGTAGGGGTTGCACCCTGTACACTAGACGTCTCATTGGTACACGACCCAGTCTGTCTGTTGTCTCATCAGCATCCACGTGATACCCAAGTCCTGCCTGTTCTAACTTTTTGATAAGCTCTTCTGAGTGTCTGTAAGCAAAATGAGGAAGTAGACCTACGTGCCATTTACCTTGACATTGAAGACATACCTTTGGTACAATAAGTCAACATCATACATGTATAACTTATAAAAAGTTGGGTTTTTTTAAATTCCTCCTTGCAAAGACCTGTCATAATAATGCTTTGACTCTTCGTCTGACCTTGACTTTTGAGCTACGAGACATTTTACACATAAGATTTCTACAAACCTTTTAAAAAATCACTCCTTTCTAAAAAAGTTACTAACAGCACCAACTGATTTCCTACCACAGGGAACTTAATATGCTTAGTTTTATAACAAGTGGGTCATGATGACCCAGGATCGTTCACCTGAGTAATATGAGCTACATGTTTCAAATGTCAAACTGATGCTAAAATATAATAAAGTAGGTCAGTAGGTCAAATTCATGGTCACTGAAAGTCAGTGTTAAAATAGGTGTGCAAAACTGTACATGTGATCCAAATTTCAAGGCTGTATCTCAAGAAAAAAGAAAGTAGGTCAGTAGGTGAAGGTCATAGTCAAGTGACCCCTAATTACTTGGGGTCATCAGGTAATTACAAGGCAGTCTAAAACACAGCTATATCCCCCATCACTGTTATGGATAGTGGCTCAAATTTTTTACCTTGAGTTGTGACCTTGACCGTCAACCACCATGGCTGATTCATGGGTGCTGCACATCGTCTTGATGAGGTGATCATTTGATCCAAGTTTCATGATTATCCTTCATGGGGTTTAGGAGATACAGAGCAGACACGAAATGGAAGGCTCAAACATTTGACCTTCAGTTGTGACCTTGACCTTGAGCTGACATGGCTGACTCATGAGTTCTGCACATTGTCTTGATGAGGTGATCATTTGACCCAAGTTTCATGATTATCCTTCATAGGGTTTAGGAGATACAGAGCAGACACGAAATGGAAGGCTCAAACCTTTGACCATGAGTTGTGATCTTGACCTTGAGCTGACATGGTTGACTCATGGGTTCTGCACATCATCTTAATGAGGTGATAATTTGATCCAAGTTTCATGATTATCCTTTAAGGGGTTTAGGAGGTACAGTGCAGACACAAAATGGAAGGCTCAAACCTTTGACCCTGAGTTGTGACCTTGACCTTGAGCCGACATGGCTGACTCATGGGTTCTGCACATCATCTTGATAAGGTGATCATTTGATCCAAGTTTCATGATTATCCTTTAAGGGGTTTAGGAGGTACAATGCAGACACGAAATGAAATGCTCAAACATATGACCTTGAGTTGTGACCTTGACCTTGAGCTGACATGGCTGACTCATGGGTTCCGCACATTGTCTTGATAAGGTGATCATTTGATCCAAGTTTCATGGTTATCCTTCAAGGGGTTTAGGAGATACAGAGCAGACACGAAATGGAAGGCTCAAACATTTGACCTTCAGTTGTGACCTTGACCTTGAGCTGACATGGCTGATTCATGGGTTCTGCACATTGTCTTGATGAGGTGATCATTTGACTCAAGTTTCATGATTATCCTTTAAGGGGTTTAGGAGATACAGAGCGGACACGAAATGGAATGCTCAAATTTTTTACCTTGAGTTGTGACCTTGACCTTGAGTTGACATGGCTGACTCATAGGTTCTGCACATCATCTTGATGAGGTGATCATTTGACTCAAGTTTCATGATTATCCTTCAAGGGGCTTAGGAGATACAGAGCGGACACAAAATGGAAAGCTCAAACATTTGACCTTGAGTTGTGACCTTGACCTTGAGCCGACATGGCTGACTCATGGGTTCTGCACATCGTCTTGATGAGGTTATCATTTGACCCAAGTTTCATGAAAATCCTTCAAAGGGTTTAGGAGATACAGAGCGGATACAAAATTTTACAGAAGACAGAAGACGGAAGGACGGAAGAAGACCATTCCTATAACCCCACATCACTGGTGGCGGGGGATTAATAATTAAACAGTCTAGGAAATATGATCATATAATTTTTTAAGTATTTTTTCCTATATAACTCATATACAAGTGACCCCTGGGGCTGGACCTCTTTTCACCCCAGGGGCATAATTTGAACAATCTTGTTCGAGGACCACTAGGCAATGCTACATACCAAATATCAAAAGCCTAGACCTTGCAGTTTCAGGCAAGAAGATTTTTTAAAAACTTTCCTATACAAGTCTATGTAAAACTTGGGACCCCCTGGTTGGGGCCTCTTTTCACCCCAAGGTAATAATTTGAACAATCTTGGTAGAGGACCACAAGGCAATGCTACATACCAAATATCAAAGTCCTAGTTCTTGTGGTTTCAAATAATAAGATTTTTAAAGTTTTTTCCTATATAAGTCTATGTAAAACTTGAGACTCCAGTGCTCTTTTCAACTCAGGGGCATAATTTGAACAATCTTCAAAGAGGACCATTAGATGATGTCACATGCCATATATCAAGGTTCTATGCCTTGCGGTTTTGGACAAGAAGATTTTTTAAGTTTTTCCTTTCGGGTGCCATGGCAACCAGAGTTCTGTGTGAAATTCAATTCTTTGAACAATTTTGAAAGGCGGCCACCCAAGGATCAGTCCTGTAAAGTTTGGTGTAAATCTGCCCAGAGGTTTTGAAGAAGATTTCTTTAGAAATTGTTGACGGACGCACGACGCACGTCACACGACGGATGACAGATTCTTAAAACATATGATGACCTTTAGAGACTCCTGGTTCAATAATTTTGTAAGCTCTAACCTTGACGTTTGATCTAATGTTCTCAAAAGCAACATGGGTCACCTACTGACTACTGATAATCATCACATAAGGCCTGAAAGCCATAGGCCAAAGCATTCTCAAGTAATTGATCAGGTCCTATTTTCAAGTTCAAAATCACTGTGTCCTTGACCCTTGATATACTGACTCCAAACACGATTAGGGTCATCTCCCGGCCACAGGCAATCATCCTATGAATTTCACTGCCGTGAAAAATTTTTGAATGCTGGATATTTATCAAAAACAGTTTTCAGTTTCAGGGTTGCCAGCACTCTGGGTGAATAAAATTCCCTGACTTTTCCCTGACTAATTCATGTTTTTAACTGACCAAAACCGCCAAACATTTAAATGGCCTCCTGACCTCCCCTATAGCCGTCCAATCCTCCCATTATTTTTTTCGGCGACGCCGTCTAAATTCGTTTTCGTTACTTATGCCACGTGACTTCAGTTTGCAAATCAAACTACTTGATAACGCATTATAGATAATTTATCAAAATGGAAGATTTATGCAACACTCTGTCTGATTGGACGTGAGTGTCAATTTCTTTCACTCTGTTGATTGTGCTACGCTGAGTGAAATGTAGACAAAGCGTTTATCCTAAACGATGCTGTTCACAGTTTTAAAGCTAACTTTGGCTCAGTATATTTAGCAAGAATATTGATATATCTAAAAATGATAAGTAAGTTTAATAAATAAGATAAAAACCTGTTCAAATACTAACATATATCAAATTAAAGAAAGAGCTGAATACGGTCTGCGTATCACATGAATAAGGTTAAGATAAGAGTCTTTTATGTAGAGAAGTGCTTTTTAAAAGATTTTCCTTGTTACAATTGTCGTCTGTATATGAAAAGGTTTCTTGCTTTTTTGACTTATTCAGATTGCATGTAAAAAATGAGTACTTGTTTGCTTTGATATATTTGTTATAAATTATTTAACTGATTTATTATATATGAATATTTTTCTTTAGTATGGTATGCAAATATTGAACTCAGTTGAAATCTGTTTCAATATATATATGCTATATAATGACTGAATCTCATTACACTGAAATGAAGCTGCATACAGTTTATCTATGTGATATGACTACGGTCAAACTTTGCTTATGAAACAGAAATATTGAAATAATTACAATTGTATGTTTTGCTTGACCTTCACTTTTTTTATAGGTGTGACGTCATTGTCCAAAGATTCATGAATAGCGAATATGCATTTGTTAAAGCGGGATCAGTTGGCCTATTTTAGAAATAAATAAAAATAATAAATAAAAAAATCCTTTAATTGATTTTTTCTCATGTATTCTAATCAAACTTGATTTGTAGCACCTTTATTAGCCAACTTTGTTCAGCTGGGACATTTGACCCTATTTAGGGGCTGCTAGAGCTGAAACTAGAAATGCCTTTATACAGCGTCTCATGAACAGCTTGGTGGATCTTTGTCATACTTGGTCTGGAGCATCATTATAAGGTCCTCTTCCAAATTTATTTATATAGGAACTTGGGCCCTATTAGGGACCACTATAGCTAAAAGCAGATATGCCTTTCTTCGCATTAACCACTAAAATGTAATGGATTTTTTATCAAACTCAATGTGTAACAATATCGTAAGGTCTCCTGCTATTTTGTTACAAATGGGGATAGGGACCAATTTAGCTAAAAATATAAACACGTTTAATGACCTCTTCTCATGAACCGCTTCATGAATCTTCATCAAACTACTGCTGTAATTATTCGTCTAAGGATAAACGAAACAAAATTGCAACCTTAGAAACCTTTGCGAAAAATTGAAAGAGAACCATTTAAATTGTTAAAGTGCGGTGTTTAGTTTTGCAATTTGAGAAAGTTAGATGAAAGATGAATGTTAGATGAAAAATTCATAAACTTCTTTCTTTATTACAATTCGCCGACCATCATTTTTAAAGATATTTCTTGTTTCCAAATGTTTTGTATTTATTTTCCAATATCATACATGCCATATCTCCCGCCGGGAGACTTTTTCTCCCGTATTTTCAGTATATCTCCCGGTCTCCCGCCGGGACATGAAAACCTCCCGTAAAAAAATAAATTCAGAAAAAAAGTGCTCTGTCAAAAAATCGTATCTCGGACCCAATGTAGACCTTTAGAAAATACTTGAAATTCAATATCAAGTAGCCCGGAAATACACTTCAAACATAATTTTCATAGTTGTCTATAATCCCTAGCTTGTTTATCGAGAGATACACGCCTGAGGCATTAATTATCTTACCACCTACTGTCACCATCTGCAAACAATTAACCTTTGCCTTTAATCTTACCCGTAGGCAATTGTAAACATTGCATGCGAGATTTTAGACTGATTCAATAACATCAAAGCCACTGATCCGTAATTTTTTAAAACAATATATAAACCAGTCTTAAATTTACGTCATTTTACCGCCACCTGCCAAAGTGTACTTTCGTTTTCGCTAACCTTAATATTTATCGGGAAACACTCTTTTCTTGTATTTATCGAGCCATCAGAGGATGAGACAGGTTAGTGCTAACACCGAGTTTATGTTTCTCAATTTAAATACTTGCACAACATGCAAAAAGTCGACAACAACTTAACAAAATCGGCGAGTTAATGTCAGACTAATTAGAATTTCGGACAAACATGAATTCGGATAAGTGAATTTTATGAAATAAATTGCAATTCATATTGCCCGAACAATTAACTGTCATTCCTTTGTGATATTGTCATGTTGCAATAATTAACAGGAGAAGAATTCCCAGGTTAAATAATATAGTTGTAATCTAATATGGACAATCCAGCAAAAGAACGACTTTCATTTTTGTTTTAACAACTTCATTTATGAAAAGAAATGACTGCCCTTAAAAGACTGTTTTGACATGATATCTCCGCAATCTTTTGAGTATTGTTTGCTTAAACATGTCAAAAAAATCACTCTCCCCAGATGCAGAAGCATCAACAGATAAAGCAGAAACAAAGTTCCTGGTTCAATCTTTCATGGAATTCTGAATTTCCTTGGATTAAGTTAAGTGCTGTAAGTAATAATCATGCATTCTGTACACAACTGTTGGCTCCACTCATCGATTCAATGTAAAAAAAAACATGATGATTTTTTCATGAAAACGGCTACTTAGCGCGTAAAAAGTGAGCGAATAAAAGTCTCCCTTATTTTTACCCAAATCTCCCTTAAAAAAAGCCCTGCTGAGGCAAAACTCCCTTATTGACCGTCTGAAAATATGGCATGTATGCAATATATTAAACATAAACATCAAACACAATGATAATAAACATGGTTTTCTTTCTTGTATGACTGTTTGGTGGTCAAGTCAATGAAACATAATTGTGACTATTGGTCAGTGAAACCTAATTATTAAGAGATACATATCAAAAGCATCTTTGCAAGACATGTAACTATCAAAAATCTAACATCTTTTAAGGTACACTTTCCTCATGGTAAAAACAATAAAGTATGGTAAATAACAAGACCATTGGAACCCTGCTAGTATTAGCAAAATATCATTCTCAAAAATCCAAGATCTGTTATTATACAGTTTCCTAGAGGCAAAAACAATAAAACACCATGACTAATAGCAAGACCATTGGAATCATATTGACAAATCATCACTCTCAAAATCCAAGATCTCTTAATTTACAGTGTCCTAGTCACTGTGGCAAAAACAATAAAGCATCATGACTAATACTGTAGTAGCAAGACTATTGGATGTCTGTTTACTACTCATTATTGGTTAGTTGGTTAGTTTGTCATGCTAGTAGGGAAGTGCCTGAAATAGTAACTTGTTTATAATACATGCCATCAACAATGTACTTAGATGTGTATGTTATGATATTATTTTAACAAACAGAAAACACCTGGAGTACCTACAACAAAAAAGTGTATTAGAATAATGTTAGTTGTAGGCTCTCTTCATGTGTCACTTTCCTATAAAATAACAAAAAATGTTAGTTAGCTCTGGAGGCAAGGGTTGCAAAGCCTTTCAGTCTTCAAGCAAAATCAGTGTTTAAAGAAAAATAGGGGATTTAAACAAATTAAATGCATGTTACAGTATTACATCATTATACTTTGTTTTTAATTACTTAAATTTAATGCTTGAAGACTGCCATAGCCACAAAGTTTAAAATGATTAACTTCTTCGAGCTTTGAAATCATTTTTCCCTGACTTTTCCCTGACTTTCCAGGATTTTCATTTTTCACTGACCAAATTTTTAAATTCCCTGACAATTCCCTGACCTTGAAAAAGAAACCAATTTCCCTGACTTTTCAAGACTGCTTGCAACCCTGAGTTTCAGTTGAACAAAGGCAATAATTCTATGCAGATAAAATTAAGTGGAAACTGTTTTCAGTCTCAAGCCTTTTGACCTACTAACCCCAAAAATGATGGGGGTCATCTACTAACTACTGGCATTGAAGTCTGACTACTCTAGGAACAAGCATTCTCCAATTATTAATCAGAACCAATTGCTCTACCAACAGACGACCAACAATGAGGAAAACAATATACCCCTTCTTCTTCAAAGGTCCTAAATATCTTACTTTCTATATGGATTACAAGCAGCAACCATCTTCAGATTTTCACAAAGTTTCAGTTTCTTTCCTTCCATACTCTTGTCACACATAATTTCTTTTATAAGTCCAATAGCTTCTGTTGTGTTAGCCTCATCAAAGAACAACACTGTATACATATGATCTCCGTAAGTCTCTTTGTTCTTTTTAGCTATTTGTTCAGCATCTCTCACTTTCTTTATAATGTCTCTATTTGTTGTACCACCATGGACCTTAGTTAGAAATATGAAATATTTGAGTGCAAGTCTTAGGTCACAAGACAATGAGGTCATTCAAGGGACATAACTATTAAATATGATTTACATATTCAATCATTAATCTTTTCTTTGAGAAATCATTTTTTAAAGTTTTAATTTATGGAAATGTTTATAGGAAAACTAGTTTTAGACAGAGAACTTCTGACTTTAAAGGTATCAAACATTCTTTATATATGAACTAACTGCAGCATTCACACTGTTTAAGAGATCATACAGTGATAAATATGTCCCTTGCACCTAAATAGTAAATCACCTGTATCCCTTATTTGCTTGCAAACAATTTATACCTTCATTAGTATCATATTGGTCATTTCAACTCCTGGTGGCTGTTGTAAAGAACACATGAACTTGACTAGTCTTGTTTTACCACATCCTGTCTCTCCCATGATTATAACTGGTATATCACACCTGAAAAATACACTAGGTTTCAAAAAAAGAGGTATGTACAATATGACATCAGTATCCTTACCTAAACTTACATGTATCAGTCTAGTCTTTTTCTTTTTCAAGTTCACTGTAACCTTGAATTTTGTCCCAATAAACCTAAAGGAAAAAGGGCTATTGACTAACTATACGTAAATATCCAATAAGAAGGTCTAACAACTCATTGGCCCAATTATTCTGTAGTTAATATCGGAAACCAAATAGTCTACAGGTTGACCAACCAACCTAGATGTGTAGAAAAATATTAATTGAGCAAGGTACCATATCGGAAAGATTTCAATTATGAAAGCATAGCAGTAATTTCATATAAATGTCTATATTGAAAGTTAAGTTTTTGAAATAATCAGAGCCTTTCACAGCACAGAATGCAACCAAGCAAAATATTAGTGGACTGGGTTTGATTGAGTCTGTTCAACAGAGGCAGTGCAATGTGCAAAACCCCTCATTTTCCCTAGAAAGGGGAGACTTTTTACAGCTACAAAACAGCACATAAAGACTGGTGTTGTGATGGTTAATAAGTTTTACAAGAATTTTGTTTGGAAGCATAAAATACAACCAAGCAAAATAATAGTGATTATTTTCGAATGAAAATAAATCCGAAGTTATTTAGGCCAGGAATTATCTGGGTTTTTTTCTCGTTGATATTTTTAGATAAATGCTAATTTTAGACGACTTGTCATTATAATGTATGTCATTTGGAATGCTTCGGTTACAACAGCAAACCTATCTCTGACATCACATTATCATTCGCAAACATGTCAGATGAAACAGACACAAAATTTTTAATTTTAAATCTGAATTCATCTTGAGAAATTAAACTACCAGGCCATGTTAAAGGCTTTTGCAGGAAGGCTGGACATCCTGCTAATCTAAAGGGGCAACGTACTGACAAGTCGAATGTTCCAGATTCGGAGGAAATTACAGGTAATAACACACAATGGACGAAAAATCATGTCGGCTCCGTGAAGCCAACATAATGCTTTCTATCACTGGTTTAAAGAAATAATTCAGGCTTACAAATATAGACGAAAATGGAAATGAAAGTGTAGGGTGTGGTGTGTCTATTATAATTTCTCAGCTGGTTACATTACGATTTATAATTCACAGATGATATCGCAGTCAGGCATAATTCGAAACAGAAATATTTATAAGGGAGAACATGTTAATATAGGGTTTAATTCAGGTCAGACTTTATACATGCTATAATAAAGCAAACATTAAGATACATGTAGAATTTTAAATGGGTTGAATTTACACGTAATTTAACCAAAAGACTTGAATCTTCGATGTGAAAAAGTGCGTGGAGATATTTACCCTGACACCAGTTTCAGTACGTAATGGCAGCATCGAAGTTTACTATAGGCAGTACGCTGAGCATATATAATGGTATGTCATATGTAACATTACTGCCACCAATAACATTAATACTGCCTTTAGGGCTAACTGCATTACAGCGGATAGCATGCAGTTCCAGGAAAGAAAAACTTAAATGTTACAGTTATTGATTGCATAATCCTGTCAGTTCTTAATCAGAGTCATCATAATAACAGACTGTAACTTAATCAGTGTCATCAAAAGATCGTCGCGTGATCAAAGCGGACTTAATCAACACGTGTCCTGCTCCAGGGCATGGAACTGATTAGGAATAAACAATGTGACACCGGGGACTGTTTATTGTGTAAAATTCAACAACTTATAGACAAAAAAAAACAAGTTTTTTGGGGGGATTATTTTTATTTGTTCCTGTATTTTTATCTTTCCGGGACATTTCAAGACTGTCCGGGACACCAGGACGAGTATGTAATTTCCGGGACAATCCCGGACAATCCGGGACGTATCACATGTATGGGTATATGTAACATTACTGCCACCAATAACATTAATACTGCCTTTAGGGCTAACTGCATTACAGCGTATAGCAATTCCAGGAAAGAAAAACTTAAATGTACATCCAAAAAATGTCAAGCAATGCAATTTTTTATGCTTTATTGTCAACATAAACTCATTAATTTAGATATATCAGAAAGGTAATTGTTACAAAGACATTTTACATGTACCACTTCGAACCAGGACAGCCAATTTGGGGAGGCTACATTGCAGACTGACAGGTCTTTTTGATAGGTACATTTGCAACCAGGATCTCTAGATTGAAGTAATATAGCCAAGGCATCAATTAATGTTTTTGTTTTACATGAGAACCTACTATAATTTAATTTCAATCAGAAGATGCAGTTGTACTTTTATATGCCTTTACTTTCGGTTTTGGTTTACATTTTTACAGATCTGCATTTAGCAAGGGCCTGCATAAAGATTCTGACAGCCGGGGATCAATTTCACAGGGTATCATGGAAAAATGGTATTCTTCTTTTTTGTTAAATAAATATTCTAGCAAATACTTTGCCAGGTCGTTGGTCTTACTTAGGTGGAATATTCTTTGATCTGGTGAATTTACTGGAGTACATTTCAAAATTTAGTTATTTCTGTGAGCACTGGGTTTTGCCCACAAGCTGTTGCTATGCTTGGTATCTCCTATGTGTCTCTTTGGCATTGTAAATTTCCTTTCGATAGGACCGAATATTGATATAGTGTTTGCAGAAAAATGCTAGTGTCTGTGTCGTATTGTATGGAAGAAATATTGGTAAATTATTGTACATGTATTGTACATGGCAGAAATATTGCTAGTCCATATTGCGCACAGCTGAAATATTGCTAAATTATTTACGTGTATTTTACACGTAGTCCGTATTGTGCACAGCTGAAATATTGCTAAATTATTTACGTGTTTTGTACACCGCAAAAATATTGCTGGTCCGTATTGTGCACAGCTGAAATACTGCTAAATTATTTACGTGTATTGTACACGGCAGAAATATTGCTAATCCGTATTGTGCACGGCAGAAATATAGCTAATTTATTATACATGTATTCTACACGGCAGAATATTGCTAGTCCGTATTTTGCAAGGCAGAAATATTGCTAAATTAGTGTACTTTTATTGTATTGCTATCCCATATTGTATGGCAGAAATATTGCTAAATTATTGTAGTATTAGTACTTGTTTTGTATTGCTGGTCCATACTGTATGGCAGAAATGGGTGTGAAATTATGGTACGTATATTGTTCATGACAAAGATTGCAGTGGTATAGTGCACGGCAGAAATATAGCTATTGTCCGGATAGATATATATAGCGCTCCAGAAATTTGCGTTAAGTTTATTCAAGTGTGCAGGCATGATTGGTTGTTAGAATTTTCATTACATTGTCTTTCCTGGGTCATTTCATGTGACAAAATTCAGGCTTACATTTAGATAGAAAGATGCGGCCACAAATTATCCAAACTTGTTAAATTGATAAATTCGCATAAATTGAAGTGATACTGAATCACCAATTTGTAAATGAAATATTTGTCAGCATTTGAGAAATTAAAAGTAAGTGTACCACATACTTCAATATACCTGCAGTGTTTACAAGTTTTCACTGAGCTCTAAATTTGGCCCGAGTTTGACCTTAACTCCCTTAAAGGCTTATAATGCCTTTCTTTATAATTTGACTGCCATGTGTTTGTTATGAACATGAAAGATATTAATTTCTTAATTAATAGTTGTTTTCTGTCAAATGTTTGAATATTGGTTAACAAAGAAGAAAGTTTAATTGAATCCATTGTAATTTATTACCTCCCTTTATGGCTCTAACCGTATATTAAGTTCATAAGCAGTCTTTTCTTACCATGCAATTATGCATTACATTTAATGGGACAGCTGTTTCATTTGATTTTAACATAAAATTTAAAGCCTTACTGAACATTAACCTCGAACAGCTATGAACTTTATTCAATTTTCTGCTATTTATTTATCAACTTACCTGAACCTCATGTAGATGGCCATTATCTTCTTCACGTTGTCTGTGGTCAACTCGTATGTATCATCTGGATCATGAGGCAACTCAATGCCCATGACATTGCATAACTTCATGATTTTCTGATCTCTGCCAAATACAGAAACAAAACCTTCCAATATATACCCAAGGCTATAAAATATACTCAACAGACACATTTCATATAACTTTCCTAATAAAGACATTACAGACAAACACTTAACTGAACACAATTGACCATAGTACAAAAACAACTGCCTCCAAAACCATTCATTTCAAAGTAACCACTATTCAAATCAATTCAAACTACATCTATTTTTGAAAATTCTCTTCAGTCACATAATTATTAATTCTTGAAGGTAAGAAACTTGCACATGTCCAGTAGATTTTTACCTTGGAAGAGCATCAAAATTTTCTTGCATGGGAGCATGGTTTCTGACAAGTGAATCATACAGATTCTGTTTCATTATTCCATGTTCAAGTACTGTTCTTGTCTGCTGGTCAATCAAATTTCCTGAACCTCGATCAATGAAAAATCCAAGGAAGGTGAATGTAAATCTGTCTGAGTTGAAGAACAAGTAGGGATGTGGACTGAAAAAAAGGAAGTATAAATTCATGTATTTAAAATTTATTACTAACACAAGAGGGTCATGAGGACCCTGGATCGCTCACCTGAGTAATATGAGCTACAAGTTTCAAATGTCAAACTGATGCTAAAATATTAAGAAAGTAGGTCAGTAGGTCACATTCATGGTCACTGAAAGTCAGTTTTAAGATCGGTGTGTAAAACTGTATATGTCATTCAAATTTCAAGGCTGTATCTTAAAAAACAACAAAGTAGGTCAGTAGGTCAAGGTCACAGTCAAGTGACCCCTAATTACTTGGGGTCATCAGGTAATTATAATTAAACAGTCTAAGAAATATGATCAGATAATTGCTGAAGTATTTTTTCCTATATAACTCATATAAAAACTAAATGACCCTCAGGGCGGGGCCTCTTTTCACCCCAGGGGCATAATTTGAACAATCTTGTTAGAGAGCCACTAGGCAATGGTACATACCAACAAGAGCTGTCTGATGACAGCGCGCTCGACTATTCGAAGAACTGATTGAAGAATGGGGTCAAAATATTTCCACGGATATTCAGACAAAAGAAATAAATAGATTAGACAAACAATGTTCCTGTATTACTTTGATTTCGATAAGTCTTGCACTAAATGGCAATATATGAGCCAATTTCAAAGTCCAAAAAGGGCCATAATTCAGCCAAAATAGTTATGTACTCTTGCCTACAGATGGAAATCATAATGATAAACAAGTGTCCAAAGTTTAAAAGCCATATGTCAAATAGTTTTGACAAAACATGGACTTGTATGAAAACAGAACCAATTTCAAAGTCCAAAAAGGGCCATAATTCAGCCAAAATAGATGACAGAGTTATGTTCTCTTTCCTACAGATAGAGACTACTATACTTAACAAGTGATAAAAGTTTAAAAGCCATATGTCAAACACTTTACAAAAAATATGAACTGGTACGAAAAACTTAACCAAGATTTCTAAGTCAAAAGGGGCCATAATTCAGCCAAAATCTTTGATGGAGTTATGTACTCTTGCCTATAACTGAACATGGTGATGGTAAACAGGTGTTGAAAGTTTCAAAGCTTTATCTCAAAAGACTTTGTCAAAATATGAACTGGTACGAAATATTAACCCAGATTTCTAAGTCAAAAAGGGCCATAATTCAGCCAAAATCCTTGATGGAGTTATGTGCTCTTGCGTATAACTGGACATGGTAATGGTAAAAAAGTGCTGAAAGTTTCAAAGCTTTATCTCAAAAGACTTTGTCTAAATATGAACTGGTACGAAAAACTTTACCAAGATTTCTAAGTCGAAAGGGGCCATAATTCAGCCAAAATCCCTGATGGAGTTATGTACTCTTGCCTATAACTGGCCATGGTGATGGTAAACAAGTGTTGAAAGTTTCAAAGCTTTATCTTGAAAGACTTTATCTTAATATGAACTGGTACGAAAAACTTAACCAAGATTTCTAAGTCGAAAGGGGCCATAATTCAGCCAAAATCCCTGATGGAGTTATGTACTCTTGCCTATAACTGGCCATGGTGATGGTAAACAAGTGTTGAAAGTTTAAAAGCTTTATCTTAAAAGACTTTGTCAAAATATGAACTGGTACGAAAAACTTAACCATGATTTCTAAGTCAAAAGGGGCCATAATTCAGCCAAAATCATTGATGGAGTTATGTGCTCTTGCCTATAACTGGCCATGATGATGGTAAATAAGTGTTGAAAGTTTCAAAGCTTTATCTCAAAAGACTTTGTCAAAATGTGGACTGGTACGAAAAACTTAACCAAGGTGTGACGCCGACGCCGTGGTGAGTAGGATAGCTCTACTTATTCTTCGAATAGTCGAGCTAAAAATGAAAAGCCTAGGCATTGAACTTTCAGTCAAGAATATTTTTTAAAGTTTTTTCTTATGTAAGTCTATGTAAAACTTGCGACCCCGAGGGCAGGGCCTCTTTTCAACCCAGGGGCATAACTTGAACATTCTTGGTAGATGACCACAAGGTAATGCTACATACCAAATATCAAAGGCCTAAGTCTTATGGTTTCAGACAAGAAGATTTTTTAAGTTTTTTCCTATATAAGTCTATGTAAAATTTGGGACCCCCCGGGGGGCCTCTTTTCACCCAAGAGGCATAATTTGAACAACCTTTATAGAGGACCATTAGATAATGTCACATGCCAAATATTGAGGCTCTATGCCTTGTGGTTTTGGACATGAAGATTTTCAAAGTTTTCTATATATAAGTCTATGTAAACCATGTGACCCCCAGGGCGGGGCCATATTTGACCCTAGGGGGATAATTTGAACAATCTTGGTAGAGGACCACTGGATGATGCTACATACCAAATATAAAAGCCCTATAACCTGTGGTTTTGGACAAGAAGATTTTTAAAGTTTTTCATTTTGGTTGCCATGGCAACCAGAGTTCTGTATGGAATTCAATTCTTTGAAATTTTTTTAAAGAAGACCATCCAAGGAACATCCCTGTGAAGTTTCATCAAAATTGGCCTGGTGGTTTAGGAGGAGATGTTGTTTAAAGGAAAGTGTGGACTGACAGTGAGCGATCACAATAGCTCACCCTGAGCGTTTGGCTCAGGTGAGCTAAAAACAAAGTGAAACCTTTGTTAAAGATCACCTACAAAGAAATGTTACAACATTAAAACCTACCTATAAAGACTGCAATTTTCTCTTTATATAAATTTACAAGTACCGATGCTAAGAAACCACCCATTAACAAAGACAACGTTCTTTATTTTCAAACCATGGTCTTTACAGACAGGGTTGCCTGTATTTATAACTATCTTAAATTCTATAAGACATATGCTGAAAACATGTGTAAAGTTTGAAAGCATTTGGCCCAGGACTTTTAGAGAACATTGCTTATGTGCAAAATTTTAAGGATGCAGACCCTGACAAAAAGGGTGACAACAAAAGCACTATATGAATAATTTCAAATATTCAAGCTAAAACTGAACTAACAGAGTTGTACCTATTGTAAAGCACATCTGGCAGTTGGCTCAGTGGTTTTCTGAGAATCAATAAATAAGCAAAATGAAACTTTCCACAGAAACATGACTCAGCACCCACTGAAAAGTTCAGCCTCTACATTATTTCATGTTTGGCTACTTTAAAATCTTTCCTAAGACTTACCCAACATGATAATAAAGGAGGAAAGAAGCAAAACGTTGAAGTGAATAATACCATTATTTTGAATAACAACCCAAGGGAAAAAAGTATCGTGGCAAAAATAAAACCCAACATTTAGTACCTGCTTTCCCAGGTCCTTCTCATCTGGTAAGCATGTAGGTCATCTCCATTTTCCTCAATGTCCTCCCCTTCACCATCATCCATACGCTCCTCTCTAACTTGAGGTTCTGGTCTAAGCCCGGGTGATTCTTCACTCATATCCAATGAACGTGTAGAAAAATCCTGAACATGGTAAAGGGTACTAACTGATTTTCAGCGTTTAAGCACTCACAAACTAAGATGTTTTCATAAAGCTTCAAGTGCAACCAAAGTGCTGAGGTTTTTTAGGGCAATGTTATACTAACATTTTAGATCTACCATTAATCAAAAGTAAACTACTGAACCTCTTTCTAAGTTGAAGCAAAATTGAGCCTGGTTAAATACTTCACTTTCTAATATACTCCATGCAAATTCTTTCAGATTACAAAGTACTATTACAGCTTCTTTATTTTGTGTCAACTTTTTGTCTTACCCTTGACATCTGAATCAGGAATCTCAGAACAAATGTGGAGAAGCCTGGAAGATCTTCTGCAGCTGCAGCACTAACAAACATGTTGTTCTCAAAATCTACCAGCTGGGTGTTAAGAAACCAAACAAAATGATGAAGCTCGGACCAAGATGGATCTTCTAATCCACAATGCCTGTAAAATAACATCTTATGATTGTATTGTAAATCATACACAGAACTTTTCGATTTTCAGAGGAAGTAAAATAAAACAAAACTTTCTAAAGTCTTTCATATATATATTCTTACTTGGTATTCCTATAAAATGTACATTTATAATGAATTGTTTACAAGGCTGCCCGATGATCAAAAAGCACTGAAAATCTGCTTATGTTGCCATGGAACAATGTGTCACTATTGCAAAATATAAAAGAATTAAGTAAGAAGTCAAATTCTTATGTTTAAACATACCTTACAATAGAAACTCATGAAACATGTACAAAAAAGTCTTTAAGAAACTCGACAGAAAGCTGCTAGCTTATGGTTGTCCTTGAAGTCAAATTTTTTACAGCTAGCTTAGTTATTTTGTATGCTTACAGCTGAACAGACACAACCCTTACTTTCAAGCTAACTGCTTCAAAAATGGTATGACCTATTTCTAAATAAGTAATTTCAAATACATACTAGACGATTTCTAACTATAGTATATTCATACTATCTAAAGCTCAAGTAAATTAATTTATAGAACTGCATTTCTGATTTCAAAAAAAAAACAACCTGCAAATGAAGACTTTTCACCTTAGTAATGTTTGCAGACAAGTCTGGGGACTTCCTTCTGGGTTGTGAGGCTGCACGTCACCAAGTTGTCTCCTCTGGTCCAGTCGCAGTAAATACTGGAATGTTCTTTGGAAAACTGAACTTCTGAACTGTTTTTCATCAAACAACTGATCCGACTCTTTGAAGTCTGAAAAAATTTAAGAACATGATATAGATATCTAGCTAAATAAGTGCAACAGCATCTCTTCGATGCATTTAATCATTCAGCATAAACTTACTGACTTAAAACAAAAGGTATATAATGTCATTCTGTATAAAATCATATTTTACATGTTTCTAAAATAATTGGGCGATTTGAATATTCAAACCCTCTAGTTTGACCATTAGCCAATGATAAAGTTGCAATTAGCAAATATTTACAAAATAAATATATAATAATGGCAAAATGTTGGTGTATAAAATCAAACTTCTGCATACTAATACTAATATAATCATTCTTTCATATTCAAAGAGCAAATTTGTACATTTCCATGATTCCTTGTAACATTTTTCACAAAGAAATCCAAATCCTAGCACAGATTATGTTTAGCTTCTCACATATCTCATTTGACCTTCAATAAACAGCCTGTTATTAAAGGTACAGTTGGAACACCAGTATCACAAAAACTGTTACAAATGTACAGTTGTAACGGCAAGACAGTACAAACAAGTGGAATGTTTCATTTAATTCTGGTTCTCTATAAGGAAACTGAAATACCCATTGTTATCATTTTGTTTTGTACACAAGAATATTTAGACAAAGTAAAACAAACAAGCAAATTTGATGATTTGGTATCCCCCGCCGAAAGGGTTTGTGGTGAGGAATGGCAAAACAGTATATCCGACAAAAAGTTAAGGATGTTACTAAGAGGCAAATAATTTCATTAGTCAAAATCAATTTAACAGAAAATGAATGCTATTTTTTGGTGGTGGTGGTGGTGGGGGGGGGGGGGGGCGGCGGGGGTGACTGTACAAAACATCATTTGTTGATTAGAAATATTGATGGAAAATCAAAAATTAAAAAAAAAAAAAAAAAAAAATGATGGGGGGGGGGGGGAAGGGGGCAGGATGATGCATGCTTTGGGTGGTGGGCATGACTGGGTGGAGGCGTGAGGTGGTGGAATGGTACAACTTTGCATGTTGATAAATATTCATGGAAGGTTTGAGGGGGGGGGGGGGGGGAGGGGGAGGGGGGTGACCAAGGTAAGGTGGTGACCAGGTGTGGGTACACAACTTCACATGTTTATAATAAATGTTCATGGAAAAGAATGAAAGAAGTTTAATGAAATTCTACCAATTGGTTGGTTTGTTATGTACAAGTCTGTAGATTTTTAAACAATTAAAGGGCAATAACTCTAAGGAAAATTGACCAATTAAAAAAAAAATGACAGGCATCATCGAAGTATGTTGGTTCATATTTATTTCAAGTTTCATAAAAATTTTTTAGTATTTTCATATCCGGGATAGTACCTTGTACTAATTATATGTATATAATTATATGTATTTGCATTTTGATATTTTGATTAACGTTTTCCCGCCATTTGACGTTACATTATCAGTTTTACGTCATGTCCGTTGTTTATATTTGTATGTGTATTATCCTGATGAAGGCGTTAGCCGAAACGTTGATGAGATAAAAAAAACTATACATAATACGTGTTGTTGTTGAAATACCTATCACATTTTCAAGTTTCATGAAATTCTACCAGCTTGTTACTGAGAAATTGCTGCAGACGTGGATTTTTCATTAAATCAAGGGCAGTAACTCTAAGGGAAATTGACCAATCAAAAAAAAAACTTGGCGGGCATCATCACAGTATGTTGGTGCATGTTTATTTCAAGTTTTATGAAATTCTACATGATAGTTACTGAGAAATGGCTGCGGACGGACATTTTTGGGCATTTTTCATTAAATCAAGGGCAATAACTCTAAGGAAAATTGACCAATCAAAAAAAAAACTTGACGGGCATCATCGCAGTATGTTGGTTCATGTTTATTTCAAGTTTCCTGAAATTCTATATGCTAGTTACTGAGAAATGGCTGCGGACGGACGCACGGACAATGCCATTTCAATACCCCTTTCCCGATTTCATCGGCGGGGGATAAAAACACATACACAACAAATAAGAGGAACACAGTGGTCACAAACTTAGAAACCACAAGGGTAAAATACCACTGGGGAGTTTAAATATCAAATTATTCACAAAGCCTCACTTGTTATGCTTTTCAGCAAACAAAGAGCAATATAAAATTTACTACCATGTGGCCTAACATTGAGATAGATCTGCAGGCTTTCCTGTGGTGATCTACAAGTCAGGTCCGGTAAAATACTCAACATTGGATGTACATACAGAAGGTCTGCTCCCTGGAATTTGAAAATAAATATGTTTTTCTATACCATAAGTTTCTATGACTTTTATTCTACAGGATACAAATAATCATATTAGTTATTGGTGACAACATTTCAGTTATAATAATTATTACAATGGCAATCAGTTAATTTCATGCCTCATTGAATTAATGGCCCAATTTATATTACCGGTATGTTTCCTTAGGTGAAATCAAATCAACTGACCCAAAAGGCAGAATATTAACAAGCTACAATGTTAAATTGGACACAGATTTTTTACATATGTTATATTGTTATATGAGATGCATTTTATCAGACTTTGCTCATGGAAACACTTCATTATGAAATGGTACTAGTAAAATTTTTCCTATATTTTGAAAATTTTCAAAATGAAATATTAACTAATAACTAAATATTTTGGAACAATGCCTATACTAAATTCTTCATAATTATTCATTCTCTTTTAATAAAATTATTTCCAGATGACAAGAAATCAAATTAAATTTCAAATACCCTTCTGTTTGTAGCTTGATACATTAAAGGCATTGTCTCAATCAGGTAAATGTCAGTTGGAGATTTTCTCCATACAAATCCAGTCTTGTCCATCAGACACCCAAGTACAAGCAGGTTGAACAGTAGATAATCTACACCATTCTCCACCTGTTTATGAAAATATTCATTTTAATAAAACACAACATTTTTACAGAAATGTGTCCTATTAATCTAAATTTAGACTTGCCTCATGAGATAAATCAATATGGAAGTCTGTCATTTCCCTCAGATGTTCAATTTATTCAAAGTATCTAGTGTCAGTAATATGTATCTCTTGAGATCCAACAAAGTGAAACAGTCAGCTCTTCATTTCCCTTATATGTAAATTATGTCATAATTACTGAAGCTCTATTACAAAGGTACATACCACATGAGCTGCATCATAACCAGCCTTGATGCAGTTTCCACTGTTCTTTGATTCATATATATACACCTGTATTAAGGCATTAAATATTATCCCATTATATAAAACTAGATAGTCTGGCTGTCACCTTCTCTGGATGTGTTGTTGTTTCCAATACTATGTAGTACACCATAACAGTTACTACGGTACCTGATTTATTATATTCTAATTTGCCTTCCGAAGTACATCTATCTTACAGTCACTTCCAACAGATGTGATGAATGTTCTAGATTTCTACACAAAGACTTACCATATTACATCTGGCTGCAACTATGTCAGTTGGTGTTTAACTCAAAGTAACATAATTTAGGTCATAAGGTGAATTTCCAGCTTTAGATAATGGAGAAAGACACTTAAGCATCATCCAGGCATTAGTTGAGGCAAAGGTGGGCACCCGAGTATAACCACCAACGTAGTGCCAACTAGTTGAACAGATACCTAACATTAATCTATTACAGTGAAGTTTCAAAACTGCTGTGATGAGGGACAAGAGATCGTAACCCCTCAGCAACAGATGCCCAATTACATCTGACTGTTACTTGCTTCAAAGTGTTTTACTGGTTTAGCATTAATTCACATGAAGATTTACCTCATGAGATACATCTATATGAAACAGTCTGGCAGTAACCTCCTCTGGACGTGTTGTATGTTCTAGGAGTCTTTGGATGACATAATGAAGATCTATGGTTTTCTCCTGCAGTGGGATAGACACCGTGTCTGATCTGACTGCCCCTCTATTCAGGCTTGACAATTCCTCTTCCCTCCTGTGTTTAAATAATGTCTTTCCCACACCCGCTCTCCAGGATTTGATCACACGTACGGTAGACCTTTATATCATAAAAAGCAATATGTTAATAATCCGCCAACGAGAAACACATCCAAACAACTTCCAATTAATTTTGTCTTAGATTACATATGATCCCTCATCTCATAATATTTTATATCAGAAGTTAATGTGCATACAGAAAATATGACAGATACAAATCACTTTTCATAATTAAAATGTTTACTGAGAAAAATTCAAAAGGTAACGGTTTTGATGATCCTAGATCCCTCACATGAGTTTCACAGCTCAAACCTGTTTCTTTAGGGCTATGGTTATGATTCAACTATTTTGGAAGTGGGTCACCAAAGGAGCGATTATGTGAAATTACTCTAAAATCTGAAGTTTCAAACGAAAGTTTCAAAGTGTCCCCTACATATCTATAAGCCCCGGACATGGCAGCTATGGTTATTAGAAATCAGGACAGCCATCCTTGATAGAAGTTCCCTCAAGGAACATTAAAGAAACTAGAGCTGCTTTTGAGAAAAGCGCATGTCTCGCACAACTGCCTAAACATCTGAATAGTAGTATATGAGTCAACCATGCACCAAAACCTCAACTGCCTTATCAGACTTTCAGTGCTTTGATTATCACACAACTGCCTTATCAGACTTTC
The DNA here is from genome assembly GCF_021730395.1 of Mercenaria mercenaria. Taxonomy (NCBI): domain Eukaryota; kingdom Metazoa; phylum Mollusca; class Bivalvia; order Venerida; family Veneridae; genus Mercenaria; species Mercenaria mercenaria. Next base: position 8,453,860 of record NC_069364.1, read on the forward strand.
AGTGCTTTGATTATCACTCAACTGCCTTATCAGACTTTCAGTGCTTTGATTATCTCTTAACTGCCTTATCAGACTTTCAGTGCTTTGATTATCACTCAACTGCCTTATCAAATTTTCAGTGCTTTGGTCATCAAGTGTCAAGGGCTATAACCTGGGTCGATTTGGCTAGTTATCGAACTTGGCTGAGGACTTATTGGCAAACACATTTTGTTCAAGTTTGGTGAAGATCAGATGAGAAATGTTTGACTTAGAGTGCAGACAAAATTTGTGACAGACACACACACAGAAAGGAGTAAATCAATATGTCTCCTACACCACTGTGTGGTAGGAGACATAATTATATAAAGATTTACTTTAATAATGATTGCAATTTTGCACATTGGCATTAAACTATTAAGTGTATAGCTATTTATCAGGCGTATTTTCATAACAAAACAGAACAAGAGGACCATGATGGTCCTGAATCGCTCACCTATCTCCACATGACCCAGTGTTCAACTGAGTATGACATCGTTATTTCTATTATTTGACATAGTGACCTAGTTTTTGAGCACATGTGACCTAGATATCATCAAGATAAAAAATTCTGACCAATTTTCATGAAGATCCATTGAAAAATATGGCCTCTAGAGAGGTCAAAAGGTTTTTCTATTAATTGACCTAATGACCTAGTTTTTGAAGGCACGTGACCCACTTTTAAACTTGACCTAGATATCATCAAGGTGAACATTCTCAACAATTTTCATGAAGATCTCGTGAAAAATATGGCCTCTAGAGAGGTCACAAGGTTTTTCTATTTTTCGACCTACTGACCTAGTTTTTGACCGCACATGACCCAGTTACGAACCTGACCTAGATATCATCAAGCTGAACATTCTCACCAATTTTCATGAAGATCCATTGAGAAATATGGCCTCTAGAGAGGTCACAAGGTTTTTTCTATTTTTAGACCTATTGACCTAGTTTTTGACCCCACGTGACCAAGTTTCCAACCTGACTTAGATATCATCAAGATGAACATTCTGACCAATATTCATGAAGATCTCATGAAAAATATGGCCTCTAGAGAGGTTACAAGGTTTTTCTATTTTTAGATCTACTGACCTAGTTTTTAACCCCACATGACCCAGTTTCGAACTTGACCTAGATATCTTCAAGGTAAACATTCTGACCAATATTCATGAAGATCCATTGAAAAATATCGCCTCCAGAGAGGTCACAAGGTTTTTCTATTTTTAGACCTACTGACCTAGTTTTTGACCGCACATGACCCAGTTTCGAACCTGACCTAGATATCATCAAGATGAACATTCTGACCAATTTTCATGAAGATGCATTGAGAAATATGGCCTCTAGAGAGGTCACAAGGTTTTTCTATTTTTAGACCTAATGACCTAGTTTTTGACCCTACGTGACCCAGTTTCGAACTTGACCTAGATATCATCAAGATAAACATTCTGACCAATATTCATGAAGATCTCATGAAAAATATGGCCTCTAGAGAGGTCACAAGGTTTTTCTATTTTTAGACCTACTGACCTAGTTTTTGACCCCACGTGACCCAGTTTCGAACTTGGCCTAGATATCATCAAGGTGAACATTCTGACCAATTTTCATAAAGATCTTGTGAAATATATGGCCTCTAGAGAGGTCACAAGGTTTTTCTATTTTTAGACCTACTGACCTAGTTTTTGATGGCACGTGACCCAGTTTCGAACTTGACCTAGATATCATCAAGATGAACATTCTGACCAACTTTCATAAAGATCCCATGAAAAATGTGACCTCTAGAGTGGTCACAAGCAAAAGTTTACAGACGCACGGACGCACGGACGGACAACGGACGACGGACACCGCGCGATCACAAAAGCTCACCTTGTCACTTTGTGACAGGTGAGCTAAAAAGTGGAAACAAGTCAATTGAAGTTCAGGAAGAAAATGTGGCCTTTTGAGTGTTAACAGTGTTTTTCTATGATCTGAATTAGTGACCCAGTATTTTACCAAGATAATCCAGTTTCAGAACTGACACAGAATTCATTTTGACAAAGATTTCTGACAATCAAGAAGAAAATGTGGCATCTAGTGTGTTAAGGTTTTTCTATGAATCGATCTAGTGACCTAGTTTAAAATTAAAGTAACCCAATTTTGAACTTGACCACAATCTAATAGAGTCAAACATTCTGACCAAATTTTATGTAGATCAAGTAGAAAATGTGACCTCTAGTGTTAACAAAGTTTTTCTATGATCTGATCGAATGACTTAGTTTAAGACCTAATGTTTTAAACTTGATCTGTTTCATATAAGAAAAAAACAGTCTGATAAAGTTTTATGAAGATCAAGTAAACTTTTGCCCTCTACACTGTTGATAAGGTTTTCAAGTTAACTGACCTAGTGACCTAGTTTCTGAACCCAGACTATCAAGTAACAAACTGTCCCAGATGTTATTGAGGGTAACATTCTGCCCAGGTTTCATTAACCATTAACACTGGGTCAAAATCTGAAGTGTTAACAGTGAAATCACTGAGGAAGGACCATGCTCTAAAATAGCTAAAAAATCTTTAGGATTAGTATAATATCATACAGGTCCTAAAGTATAGCATAATTTCTATCTTACCTCTGTTTATCTACATCAGCAGCTGGTCTGATTCCTGATAAAGCTCGCTGTTGTATTGCAAGTTTGTTGGCTAGGTACTCTCTCAGATGTGTGGTATTTGCAGGTAATGGTTGTCTCTTGAACTTGTCGAGAGATGATACTATAGTAGACCTATACTCATTGTCTGAACCACAGATCACCAACAAACGATACTTCAAATCTGTAAAAATGTGAATCATTTAATGAACCAATACTTTAATTTTTTCACTGTACAAAATTAATGATGTCACTACATGCAAATCATGGAGTTGCTGTAAATTATCAGTTGCCCTGTCTGCTATGCATTTAAGATAAAAGTGGTTTTGGATCAGGTTGAGCATGTCTTGCTTTATGTTTGCATTGGGTTTAGCACTCTTTTCAACAGTATTTCAGTCATGTAACAGGGAGCAGTTTACCTAACCAGCATTTCTGGATTCTGTACAAGTATTAAGCTGTTTTTTTTGCTTTTCAAGATAAATCAGAGGTGAAGACTAAATGATTCCATACAATATGTTTTATCAAATTGTCACAGAGATAATATGTCTCGCCCAGTGACCTCCTTACTGAGCTGTTTTTTTGTGTTTTTGTTAGGTTTAACGTTGCACCGACACAATTCAGGTCATATGGCAACATTCCAGCTTTGATGGTTGAGGAAGACCCCAGGTGCCCCTCCATGCATTATTTAATCACGAGCGGGCACGTGGGTAGAACCACCGACCTTCTGTAATCCAGCTGGACGGCTTCCTCACAGGAAGAATTCAATGCCCTGAGTGAGACTCGAACCCACATCGGTGAGGTGCCAGTGATTTGAAGTCAGCGACCTTAACCACTCGGCCAAGGAGGCCCCCTACTGAGCTGGGTAGACACACTGTTTTGCTAGTGTTTGCACAATTCGACGTCCCAGAAATATAAGGTCGTAGCTGATACTTACGACCTTTTATGACCTATATATTTTCGGAAACTACGTTGAAAGGGCCATAATCTAAACATAAAATCATAATTCTATGACCCTGTTTATTAAACAAAAAGACATTTTGCTAATAATATAAGGTTGTATCTGTTATTTAGGACCCATTTTATGGTGAGTTTTAGGAACCTGAGATCTACCGAAGTAAAAGGTCGTATCTGCCACATACGACCTTTTAAGATTGCATATTACATGCTTTTTGATACAACAACTATATAGTATTAAATATGTCTTAAGTAGCAGATACGTCATTTCATTATTGATGATTGTAAAAAGGCATATACATAATTTCTTAAATACCCTTAGTTCCATAAATATATGGCAATCATTACTGTCAGTATTTAAAAGCATTCACTATGTGGTTGCAACAGCAATACAAACAGCTTTGGTGAGAAATCTGCAAAACAAAATCTACTTTTTTTTTTCAGTTTTCTTAAAAGTACTGTTTTTCACAGAACTACATTAACTAAATAGACAAACACCACCAACCTAGGTAGTGAACTTCAAGGAGATATTCTTCCAGGCATCTCTCTGCCACTTCACTAACATCATAGTCCAACATGTCAGCATTCACAAGACAGTGAATCTTTCTAGCTCCATCAAATATTGCTCTCCTCCAAAATATGTCTACCTGTAAGGGTCATGAAATTGAAACTGACAAATGTGTTTAAACTAATTTCAAACTAATTTTCATTTTAACTCCAAGCCTATGCCACTGAATACCTGTGATAGCAGACCCCCACAACTCTAAGGACCACTTGGGGCACTATTTTCACTTCTGATTTAAAGTGTGGTCCAACTGGATATAAAAAAGTCCTTCTCTAGATCCTGCCATTTCAGTAATATTCCAGTACATCTTAACATTATTTTGGGGAAATTAATTAGGTGTTTGTGCAAAAACAAGTTCTTTCTAAATTTGTATGGAAATAATCTTTGTTAGTAAGAGTAAACTTTCGATTTATTCCAATATGCAATGTTCATATGTTCAATACATAACAATAATAATTGTAAAACAAATTCGTTTTTTTCCTTTACACTATTTAAAAAAATCAAAAACTCAGACAAAGACATACATGTATATACTTAAGGTATTTTCCAAAATATTGTGGAGATAGATTTGCTGCAGGAAAAGCATGTTTTAAATATGTGTCCCTTTATACAGATCTAGGATGATAATTTGACACTTACATGTACATAAAATAATACCAATGACATAACAAAAAATTATAGGATGGCTTAACTTTTCCTAATTCAGTAATTAAATCATACCTAATAAATGCAGCTTAAATGATCATTAATGGATATATCCTTTAAACAATTTATTCATGTACTGATAATCATCTAATTGCCATCCTATATCTATAGCAATCTTACTGTTATGTTATCTATTATTGAATATGACCAAAACTCTAATTGAAATATTAAATTGACTGCCATAGTCAATATAATTTTTTTGTTTTGGTTTGGAAATAAGACTAGGAAAAACGGAATTTCATGTTTGATTTGTTTGACGGCACTATCGTGTTATTTTTTAAACTGCAAGAGCGATTTTTATTACATGTTTTTCAGGGAATTATCCAAATACATGTACAATGTATTAGAGTGAATAATACCAGGTATTTTCACAGTGAAAAATATCAAATGTATTTTCCACTGGTAAGAAACTATAAAATGGGTAAATATAGTCAAAACATGAAACAAAAAAAATTTGTTTTACTTGTAAGATCAAAATATTTTTCATTCATAAACGCCATATCTTACATTTTCACTCGTAGTTATGCCACATGTACGATCCAGTTGGTTCATGAACTAGGCTGAGATAATACTCATAAACATTGACAGAGATCAAGTTTGGTGACCACTGGATAAAGAATTGCTCAATTTAGACAGTGGACACCTTTTGTGGATGCTGCCTGCTGTGGGTAATCCTTGGTATATGTCCAATTTCATGAGTTATAACAAGAGGGTCATGATGACCCTGGATCACTCACCTGAGTAATATGAGCTACATGTTTCAAATGTCAAACTGATGATTTTTAGAATTTTTTTGGAAAATTTTCCGATGTACAATCAAGTAACCCCTGGGGCGGGGCCAATTTTAACCTGGGGGTCATGATTTGAAAAAAGTTTGTAGAAGTCTACTAGGCAATGTTACAGATCAAATATCTAAGATCTAAGCCTTCTGGTTTATTTTTAGCAAATTTATGAAGATTTCCCTATGTACAATCAAGAAACCCCTGGGGCTGAGTCAATTTGACCCTGGGGGGGGATGTCAGTTTGACCCTGGGAGGGGGGGTCAAGATTTGAACAAATTTTGTAGAGGTCCACTAGGCAATGCTACATGTCAAATATATAAGCTCTAGGCCTTCTGGTTTATTTTTAGAAAATTTTGAAGATTTTTATATGTACAATCAAGTAACACCATTAGGCGGGGTCATGATTTGAACAAATTTTGTAGAAGTCTACTAGGCAATGCTACATGTCAAATATCTAAGATCTAGGCCTTCTGGTTTATTTTTAGAAAATTTTGAAGATTTTCCGATGTACAATCAAGCAACCACATTGGGCGGAGTCAATTTTGACCCCGGGGGTCATGATTTGAATAAATTTTATAGAAGTCTACTAGGCAATGCTACATGTCAAATATCTAAGATCTAGGCCTTCTGGTTTATTTTTAGAAAATTTTTGATTTTCCTATGTAAAATCAAGTGACCCTGGTGCAGGGTCAATTTTGACCCCGGGGGTCATGATTTGAACAAATTTTGTAGAGGTCCACTAGGCAATGCTACATGTCAAATATATAAGCTCTAGGCCTTCCGGTTTATTTTTAGAAAATTTTTGAAGATTTTCCTATGTAAAATCAAGTGACCCCTCGGGCGGGGTCATGATTTGAACAAATTTTATAGAGGTCCACTAGGCAATGCTATATGTGAAATATCTAAGCTCTAGGCCTTCTGGTTTATTTTTAGAAAATTTTGAAGATTTTTCTATGTACAATCAAGCAACCACATGGGGCGGGGTCAATTTTGACCCCGGGGTCATGATTTGAATAAATTTTATAGAAGTCTACTAGGCAATGCTACATGTCAAATATCTAAGATCTAGGCCTTCTGGTTTATTTTTAGAAAAATTTTGAAGATTTTCCGATGTAAAATCAAGTGACCCCTGGGGCAGGGTCAATTTTGACCCCGAGGGTCATGATTTGAACAAATTTTGTAGAGGTCCACTAGGCAATGCTACATGTGAAATATCTAAGCTCTATGCCTTCTAGTTTATTTTTAGAAATTTTTGGAAGATTTTCCTATGTAAAATAAAGTGACCCCTGGGGCAGGGTCAATTTTGACCCCGGGGGGGTCATGATTTGAACAAATTTTGTAGAGGTCCATTAGGCAATGTTACATGTGAAATATCTAAGCCCTAGGCCTTCTGGTTTATTTTTAGAAATTTTTTGAAGATTTTCCTATGTAAAATCAAGTGACCCCTAGGGCTTCTTGTTTTTGAGAAGAAGATTTTTAAAGTTTTTCCTTTCAGTTGCCATGGCAACCAGAGTTCTGCATGGAATTCAATTCTTTGAACAATTTTGAAAAAGGGCCACCCAAGGATCATTCCTGTAAAGTTTGGTGTAATTCTGCCCAGTGGTTTTCAAGAAGAAGATTTTTTTAGAAAATGTTGATAGACACATGACGCACGATGGACGACGCATGACGGACATTGAGCGGTCACAATAGCTCACCATGAGCCTTTGGCTCAGGTGAGCTCAAAAGGGTATCAGTCTTACTTAATTTTGAATTTACTGTGTATATGAACCAGCATACTTACTTCATCTTTTGTTGTGTTGGCAGTACATATCAATATTTCATCTGACTGTGGTAAGGGCTGGTCTTTATCCATCATATATACAGATAGTGAGGTCATCAATACATCTCCTACACAATTACAATATAATCATTCAGACAAATACATACTTGGACAAAACAGAGTTATGCAACATTTATTGCTAAATTTGAAAGAAAGGGATGTAACAATAAGCTGAACAATTTTTGACTTATTGTCACTTTTCAAGCACTCAAAATTCTGAACAATTTCAAGTGTAAAATAAGTGTAATATATGTCATGCAATTTCCAACATGACAGCTTATCCAACGCTTCCACTACTTAACCCTAACAAAAGTAACTAAAACTGTATTTTTCAAAATATGTAGCGTTTGAAAGTGTTCCAATATATATATGTCCACATTGTCACTACTGCTGGCTAACATGTTTTTTTTTTCTGTACAAAATGTGTATAAATTTAAATGAGAGCATAAAAAAGAATTAAATCTGAAAATGTATAAAGTATTGGGTATTAATGAAGAAATTACCTGAGGGACAAATGATCAGGTTAGGTTGACCTTCCTTGAACCCTGGTGGCAGTGATCTGGATACTTCTCTGGTATCTGTAGGAAAAACAAATGTTTATTCATTTCAGGATGAATTGAGGAATGATGTAAAGAAACAAATATTAACCACTGTACAATTATAATATAACACGATTCAACAAAACTAAACGCAAAGTACCTTAAATTTAACTGAAATTACTATTGTATCAAAGTAACATTATGGAATTTAATAAAGAAGAAATTTTAACTATAAATACCTTTTCTGGCAAGATACTTCAGGATGAGACCAAGATGTTCCAGACTAAGATAGTCTCGTATATTTGAAGATATGGATTCCAGAAACTGCTTCCATAATGCTGTGAGATCACTGATCAACGGTGCCGAACCAAGATCACTTAAATGCATAGACATAGTACCTAAGTTTTTCAAATCATAGGTTTGAAGTTAAAAAGCTTTGAAATGAAGACAAGTGTCCATATATTTTTCAAAAACAGAAATATAGACAATATTTTAACCAGAAGTGTGGAGTTATGAGCATTTAATATTTTCATGTTAAAGAAAATTTTGTGATCAAGGAAATGTAACTCTTCTCGAACATGGAGAGCATAAACATCAAAGGGACATAATATAGTGAATATTTACTAATTGGGTGCATTTGATTTAACATTCAACTTTGATCTGGATTGCTAAATAATGATCCATGATACTGTGTGCTTAAAAAATAGAACATCTGGAACAGTCTATTAACAGCAAAACTATGCTGTAGCAGAATGCAAATAGTGAAGCTCTAACTGGGACTCGAACCCAGGACCTCTCACACCTAAGGCAGACACTCTACCACTTCCCTATAACAGCAGCAGCTAATAGCTATGCAGTTTAATTGCCTGGATTACATTGCGTGAACTGGAACAATAATCGGTGACTCCGGATTATCGGCGTATTCGCTTTGTTACCTAACGGCAATTTCCGTGTAAAGAAAAAATATAATCTAATGCTGCCAACGTCATAATCGGTCAAATCTGCCCAAATTTCTCTGACGTGTTGTTCAGAGTATGAACTTACTAACTGGTAGTACCAGTGAAATATAACTTACACTGAATCTTTTATATTTGCCCTTTTAGCAGCTGTCGAACGGAAAAGACCGTGAGGTTTGTCCAAATATAAGTAATTATTTTACCAGTTTTGAGAGGATTTCAATTGATGGGAAATTACAGTTACAAACTAGATACCTTTCTGCAACACATGGAGTCATTAGCATTCACTGTCAATAAGTATTATGACTAAGATCGAGTGTCATTCATACATTTCAAAGATTATAGACAGAATCTTTTGTTTACATTTTTTATCGTAACCGGTGCATTTGTAAAAATCACTTTAGTTTGAAAATTCAAAGTATGCGAAGAGCTATGGTACGGTCTCTAAAATGCAATGAAAATGATTTATCTATTCTAACTGGTTTAAAGTCACACCTACAAAATTTAGGTCACATGGCACTTCCTAACTTTGTGACACTCGAGATATAAATTCATTACTGTGGTGAGAATCGTCAGTCTTTTGCAAGCCAGCTGAATAGCTTTTTTATACAAAAGAATTATACATCTCAAACTGGATTTTAAGCTATAGAGGTGAAAGGAAAATGACTAGTTTGAACATTAAGCACTCTGTGAAAGTGAACACCATAATGATTATTATCTATTGATATTATCCCTGCTACACATTCCCATAGTTATTGGTTTGGAAAATCAAACATCTAGACTAAAATGCAATAGACATGCTGTAAAAAAAGGCCATCCTTAAAAAATTGTTTGTTTGCAGTAACGCGACCGACTCACGAAAATCGCCGCGACTCAAACAATTTTTTAACCAAAAACTCGGATTTTTTTTTTTTATCGGTGCCGTGTTTTTATTCTTTCCTGTTTCGTTATTTCTTTTGGGTAACTATTTGTATCGCTAAGTTTTCCTAGACAGTGTTCGTTGAGGTTCAACTACATGAATGATCGATATGACCGATAAGAAACAAAATATGTGAATGTTACGCTTTCTGTATACCGCTAATTAACAAGTGACACAAATACGATAATAGGCTGCTCTTCTATGCATTGTTTATCAATTAACTTTTACACATTGATCAATAAATACTTTTGGCAATGACGGACATTATTGTACCAAATACAAACCGCGAGAAGCCCACGTGTCAGTCGGCGCGTGGCATGATTGACATCAGCCAGAAGCTGATTAATATACCAAGCTCCGCCTACTGCCATACTTCCGCTTATGGCGGTGAACAATATTGGAATTCACCGGGATTTTGATTGACAAGGGGCAGTACTTTCGAACTCGAGACGCATAAAAGAAAATTTCCTCGGGTCAAGCCGACGCACGGTACATTTTTTGTGCGGGTCAAATACGAGTTTTTCTCGATAAGTGCGAGTGAAAACCCAGAACCTCGTGTCTACCGAACCCTGCCGATTTCCTGATATACTACAAAAAATTCATGCAAAAAGTTGTTTAGAAAATTCCACATGGACAAATCGTGGTACATAGTGTTATCTGTGCAATACTGCAGACGTATTTAACCGAGTTTTAGATTTGTAAAATAATGATTTTTCTCGTACGTAAAACATCTGGGATAGATAAATTCTTGGATATCATTCTGTCATAATTTCTCAAACAATTTTGCAAACAAATAATAATTTTAGTTTCGATCTTTTGTCGTTGCGTAATCTTTTTAATCTGCCCCGAGGATAAAACTGCAGTGACACTGCACAAGTCACTTGGAAAGAGCACAATAAACGTCAAAAATATTAGACAAACAAAATTTTCTTACCTGAAAATTTATTTATAAAAGTTAAACATCCTTTCAATGCAATGACTAAAACCAGCGAAAGAAATCCATAATGTTTACATTTCTAGATTTTCCTATTTAAGTGAAATTAAATTTCCATGGGTCCACTTTTTCCTATTTTTCAAAACCCAGACTTTAGAAACATAGTTATTATTACTGAAACTTTCTGTGACTTAAATAATGTAACTGAAATTCATGCAGATTTTTGACACCTGCCATCAGAAACTGGGTTTAACCTGTTTGACAACTGTTTCTTTTAATGTGTGCCGACAGTAGCAGATCAAAGAAGACAGTAGCAGATCAAAGAAGACGTGTATTCTGTGTGATGTCATAGTGATGTCACTGCTATTGACATGTATTTAATTCAAGAAGTGACTGTGAAATGCTTTTATGGGTTTTTGTGTTTTGACTTTGAGTGCATTAGCACTGGGAGCTTGATTTATTTTTTGCTGATATGGAATTAACCTAGCTTTTTTAATAGTATTCATATTCAGATTAGGCTTTTCTTGGTTAAGGCAATCATTGCAAGAGTGAAAAAAACACACTTTAATTTGCAGTTTAATCACATTAGATTCACAAGGATAAGAAATTAGGTTTACATTGAACAAAGAAGTATATTTTATAGCTCTTTGCATTGAAGGATAAGAAAACAGAATCACTGATATTTTCAGTGAATTTGTTATTTACTTTAAATCAATAGGCTTAAACAAAGACAGGAAATGATAAAAATAAAAAAAAAAGTAAATTTAGTTCCATTTTCAACTTGCATGTCATGACGCTATTAAAAATCTTTCCACGTTTCCCTAAAATCACTCCACCTCTCCCTAAAATCTCTCCACTTCTCCATAATCTTAGCTGAGGAAGAAATGACTTCTCCCTAAAATATTAGCATAGCTTTAGCCCTGAGTAAACAATGTAAAACAATTAAGTATTGTCTAAAAATTACATGATACATAGGCTTTGAAGGAGTGCTGTGCTAGTAATCAGACTCAGGTCTACAGGGTAAAATATCAAAGATTTTGCTATGTACTTCAATGCTGTCCATTGGAGTAGGAATCCTAAGGAATGTAATGTTTTTTTTATTACCCCAGCCAGTGCAAGGACATTCAAAAGGTCTGGCCAATTATTTTTGTTTAATATATTGATAATCTTAAATTTTTAAGTTTCATATGGAGATAATAAGCTCTGTTTCTGACTGGTGTCAGGCTATCTGTTGTTTTTACTGTTATTAAAAAGGTGATATTAATATTAGTATTCATACTATGTGAAAACTACAACCCTTGCAGATATGTTACAATCAAGTTAGCATTCTATAGAGAAGTGTTAGTACCCAAAAGGTGTATAAACCAGAGATTAAAAAGAAAATGCAGGTGTTGTACAATTAGCATACAAAAAAAAACGAAAAAAAAAAAAAAAAACCCTACCTACCTACTCACACTAAAAATTCTGGGTCGCGTTACTGCAAACAAACAATTTTTTAAGGATGGCCTAACCAGTGCAAACCATTATGCCCTTTTGTTTTTTATCACTGCCATAGGGTGGAAAAATTGCTAAATTTAGTCTGTCAAGACTAAAACACTTGAAAAAGTATCTTAATGACATAAAAACAAATTTAGTTTCTTTATGTTGAAAAAAAAGCATTACCATTTGATCCATCTTTTCAGTAACAAGGTTTTCATTCAGCTGGGTTTATATGTAAAACATTACCATTCATATCGTAAAATATTCTAAAGAACTCCAAGGTGGAAAATTAAAGCTTTTAAATCATGGAAATTATCCTGATTAGTTTTGAATTCATCTCCAAAAACATTTTGTATTTTCCATTGTTTTTCAGCCTTTTTGGACTTATTTTTTTAAATTTTAAATTAATGCTCTATTTACTGACGGACTGACATAAAACTTTCAAGATACTTTTGTGAGTATAAAAGCAAAATTTCCCTTAAAAATGTAAAATTTTGAGAAAAATGATTTTAGAACCAAAATTTCATGCAGGGAAAAATACATGCAATTTAATTAACATTTTGGAGGATATCTTAAAATTCAAAAAGTTCCTTGTTTAAATTAAATCAAGATCTTTCAAAATAAAGCTGCAACTCATAAACAAGAGGGCCATACTGATCCTAGATTGGTCACCTGAGTTTCAATGCTTGCTTGAACAGTTTAGAAGATAATTATACAAGGAAAAAGTTTCCACTATATACATATAGGGAAAAGTGACCAGGCTCCCTGGCGGCCATATTATTTGACCAATCGGAATAATTTGAACAATCTTGGTAAATGGTCACACAAGGACCATTTATGTGAAATTATTTCAAAATCAGGCCAGCAGTTTCATACAAGAGTATTTTTAAAGTTTCCACTATATAAATATAAGGAAAAGTTACCATGCCTCTAGTGGCCATGTTCTTTGACAAATGGAAATAATTTGAACAATCTTGGTAGAAGGTCACAAGGGGGACCATTTGAATGTGTGAAATAATTTAATTATCAGGCCAGCAGTTTCATATAATAATATTTTCAAATTTTCCAATATATACATATACGGAAGAGTGAAAATGTGACCACACGCCCTGGGGGCCCAGTTTTTTGACAAATTTGCATAATTTGAACAACTTTGATGCAAGGTTACATGCGGATCATTTGTGTGAAATTTTTTCAAAATTGGATCAGTGGTTTTGGAGGAAATGTTGTTTGGATATTTTTCTATTTTTAGCTCTATCAGCCCCTATGTGCAACCAAGCTGAACCGTTTAAACAACTTTGAAAGAGGACCACCCAAGAAACATCCAGGCCATGTTTCATCAACTTCCAACAAATGGTTTAAGAAGAGATGTTGTTTAAAGAAAAGTGTGGACGGATGGATGGAGGCTCGACAGTGAGCGATCACAATAGCTCACTATGAGCAGGAGCTAAAAACCATGTTTAGGGGTTTGACAGATCACACACTAAATTAATACTTCTGCTTTCTCAATCCAGTTATGTTTGCTGTGATCATGGTTTGTATGTCAGTCTGAGACTGGCTCCAGCCACTGAAGATAGGTCGCTGTGTAAGCTGATCTCTCATTGGTTCATTCTCAACTTCAGGCTGATCAAAGTCATCAGAAGTTACATTGTCTTCTTCATGGTCCATGCACCAGACTATACCTATCATTGGTAAAAGATACAGTAAGTAGTTTAACAGTATCTTAATCTGCCATGTTATATTCCACTCAAGTGGATTTGGCATCACAAAGAATACAATATTTAAACACATTGTTTTTTGTTTTTGTTGGTTTAACATCACACAGACACAAGTATAGGTCATATGGCAACATCCAGCTTTTGATGTTGGAGGAATACCCCAGCCTTAATTCAGGCAAGGGAAAGCACCTGGGTAGAGCCATTGACCTCTTGTTAGCCATCTGGATGGCTTCCTCACATAAAGAATTCTACACCCCAAGCAAGGTTCTTTACCCATTGCAGTTAGGGGTAAGTGGTTCCATGTAATTGCCCTTAATCACTCAGCCAGGCATGCAGCCCTTAAATGCATCATTGCAGATCAAGGTACTTTTTATTGACCTTATTAATATTTGCCTCCACCTATTTCTACTGATTTAGTTTTGTTTTGTTTAACATTGCACTAATATAAGTCATACAGCCCTTCTGGGAATTATTTCAGGAAAGGGCAAGCACTTTGGTAGAACAAACCACAGATCTTCCATAAACCAGCTGGACAGCTTCCTTACATGAAAGAATTCTACATAAGCAAGGTTTGAAACCAACAGTGCTGAGGGACAAGTAATTTGATGTCAGCAACCTTAACCACTCCCAATGGAATCCCCTGCCACTTCATTAATTTCTTAACTAAACTGATTATAAGTGTTGATTAAACACTTGTTTGAAACCCTGGTTTCTAGATGGAAGGAGTGTCGAGGTCTTTTTTATCCGATGGCAACTGAATAAGCAATATTGTATTTCTTTCTGAAATAGAAGCTATTTGTCAGACAGAAAACTTGTAGCTTTATAATAACTTCTGTTACAGTGACAGAATATAGGGATTCAAAACAATTATTAGTCTAATAATTAAAGTTAAAGTCGAACTTTGTTTGCTTTAACTATGGACAATTCAAATACCATCCTGCGCTTGAACTCATCGTCCAGTCCTGGCAAAATCTCTATACAATCTATACTGTTCGACGACCACGGAAAATTCGAACATCGATAATTCAATCTCCAATTTTTTATAAATGCGATTTCTAATGAATTATGTGCAAAAAATATATTGTGTATTGATTATTGCATACATGTTGTTTACAAAAATACTTTATAACAAGAGGGCCATGAAGGCCCTGTATCACTCAACTGACCTATTGACCTAAAGATCATCAAGATTAACATTCTGACCAAGTTTCATAAAGATATGGTCATATATGTGATCTCTAAAGTGTTAAAAAAAAAACAAACAAAAAAACAAAAAACTAGCTTTTCCTTTAATTTGACTCGGTGCCCTAGTTTTTGACCCCACATGACCCAGATTAGAACTTCACCTAAAGATCATCAAGATTAACATTCTAAGTTTCATGAAGATACAGTCATAAATGTGGCCTCTAGAGTGTTAACAAGATTTTACTTTGATTTGACCTAGTGACCTTGTTTTTTGATCCCACCTGACCCAGATTTGAACTTGACCTACAGATCATCAAGATCAACATTCTGACCAAGTTTTATTAAGATATGGTCATAAATGTGGCCTCTACAGTGTTAACTAGCTTTTCCATTGATTTGACCTGCTGACCTAGTTTTTGATCCTACATGACCCAGATTCAAAATGGACCTCGAGACCATCAAGATTAACATTCTGACCAAGATTCATGAAGATATATCATAAATGTGGCCTCTACAGTGTTAACAAGCTTTTCCTTTGATTTGACCTGGTGACCTAGTTTTTGACCCCAGATGACCCAATATCAAACTCATCCAATATTTTATTTAGAGTAACATTCTGACCAAGTTTCATTAAGACTGCGCCAAAATTGTGACCTCTAGAGTGTTAACAAGCTTTTCCTTTGATTTGACCTTGTGACCTAGTTTTTGACCCCAGATGACCCAATATCAAAACTGTCCAAGATTTTATTGAGAGAAATATTCTGACCAAGTTTTATTAAGATTAGGCCAAAATTGTGACCTCTAGAGTGTTAACAAGCTTTTCCTTTGATTTGACCTGGTGACCTAGTTTTTGACCCCAGATGACCCAATATCAAACTCATCCAAGATTTTATTAAGGGTAACATTCTGACCAAGTTTCATTAAGATTGGGCCAAAATTGTGACCTCTAGAGTGTTAACAAGCTTTTCCTTTGATTTGACCTGGTGACCTAGTTTTTGACCCCAGATGACCTCTGTTGAGCTAAGTGGGCATACATTGCATACAAATACAATTTTCCAGAAAATAGTTGTACTGTTCAGAATAATCTATACTTGAAATATTCATGCCATTTACTGTTTTGATTTGAAGGATACTGTATACATACTTCAATAGTCTAGTAACCAGGTATATTTTTGGTAAAATGACCCAAAACCTGGTTGGCTCGAACAACAGATAACTCTAACAAACATCCCGACTAGTTTGAGTGCATGAAGTTAGACTGTATTTTATGATCAAATAAACTTAATAAATATTTTGAACATTGATCTCAACCCCAGTATCATTAAAACTATTACCTGAAACTCAAGTTCTTTCTTATATAAAATAAAGCTCAGAAATTTACCAGCAGTTACATCCTCTGGATCTATAAACTCTAAGGCCCGGACTGCTAAGGCCTCATCATACCCTGCCTGTACAAGCTCTTGTACAAAATTCTGTTTCTTCTCATCATCCGTGGCATTTGCCAACATTTCAGCTTCATTATCATCACTGTTCCCTTCATCCTCAGCTTCCATCTCTGTGTCACCATCTATCTCTTCCTTGGCAGCTGCCATTGCTTCGAGAAGGTCATCTAGAAAAGAGATGAAAACAATATTCATATAATCAAAACTCTTAATTCCGATATCAGGAACAAAATAAAAATGAATATGGAACAAGAGGGCCAAGATGGCCCTAGGTCGCTCACCTGAGAAACATACCATAACAGTGTAAACATGTTTGACCTCGTGATTTCATGGAAACAAATATTCTGGCCAATTTTCATTAGGATTGAACCAAATATGTGGTCTCCTGAGTTTAAACAAGTACTTTCTTTGATATGACCTAGTGACCAAGTTTTTGACCCCAGATGACCCATATTCGAGCTCGACCTAGACTTCATCAAGGCAATCATTCTGACCAAATTTCATGAAGATCAATTGAAAAGTACAGCCTCTATCGCATACGCAAGGTTTTTCTTTGATTTGACCTAGTGACCAAGTTTTTGACCCCAGATGACCCATATTCGAACTCGATTTAGATTTCATCAAGGCAATCATTCTGACCAAATTTCATGAAGATCAATTGAAAAATACAGCCTCTAACGTATACACAAGGTTTTTCTTTGATTTGACCTAGTGACCTAGTTTTTGACCCCAGATGACCCATATTCTAACTCCACTTAGATTTAATCAAGGCAATCATTCTGGCAAAATTTCATGAAGATCAATTGAAAAATACAGCCTCTATTGCATACCCAAGGTTTTTCTTTGATTTGACCTAGTGACCTAGTTTTTGATCCCAGATGACCCATATTCAAACTTGACCTAGACTTCATCATGGCAATCATTCTAATCACAATTCATAAAGATCAATTGAAAAACACAGCCTCTATCGCATACACAAGGTTTTTCTTTGATTTGACCTAGTGACCTAGTTTTTAACCCCAGATGACCCATTTTCGACCTTGGCCTAGACTTAATCAAGGAAAACATGACAAAATTTCATGAAGATCAGTTGAAAAATACAGCCACTATCGCATACACAAGGTTTTTCTTTGATTTGACCTAGTGACCTAGTTTTTGACCCCAGATGACCCATCTTCGAACTTGGTCTAGATTTTATCAAGGTAATCATTCTGACCAAAATTTATGAAGATGAAGTGAAAAATACAGCCTCTATCGCATACACAAGGTTTTTCTTTGATTTGATCTAATGACCTAGTTTTTGAACCCAGATGACCCATTTTTGAACTTGGCCTAGATTTCATCAAGGCAATGTTTCTGACCAAATTTCATGAAGATCAGTTGAAAAATACAGCCTCTATTGCATACAAAAGCTAAATGTTGACAGACGACGGATGACAGACGACAGACGCCGGACATCCAGCGATCACAATAACTCAGGTGAGCTAAAAAGAAGAAAATATTTCTTCCGTTAAGCAGCACTTTAATTTACAAGTTATATATTTAGTTCATTTTGATCAAATTGGCATGTTAATCAAAAACTTGATGGTCAGATATTGCATATCACCCAAAGCATTGATGATAGCACAACTTAAATAAAGGTACTACCTCAAAGATGGACAAAATGCTATCTGAACACAACTGGTCTTTTAAAAAAGAACTAAAATGCAAATGGTCTCTTAACAGATGTGGTCTTTCAAGCAAGTTTGACTGTATATTTCTTAAGATCATTAAAATTGGTCTGCAAGTGTTGTTGCTGGACAAATTTCTCAGGCGTAACAACAGTACTTTTAGACCACCCTCAGACTTTTGCTCTGATAAGGGAAAAGTATATATAACTCAATTCTGGCATGTAAAGAACACATAAAAAGACTTATTCCAGGTCAAGATGTGTAGAAATATTATACAAAATAATTAAAATATTTTGTAACTAACAAAGATACAACTTCCACATATATAAATTGTCACAAGAAAAAAGTCCCCACCTGGAGTACAATTTCCTTTTACAGCTGATAACAAAGGAAAGATATGCTGGTCAGGTTCTGCTTCAGTTCCAACTTTCACTAACTCTCTTTGTAGAATAACAAGCTGGTCAATGGTAAAGTAGTTAAGATGAAGATAACTCTTGCGCTTGCCTTTGATGTGCTTCAGCCAATCATCATAGCATGTTTCCATGAATTTTGCAAGATCAGGAATCATGTCTTTCAAGTCTTCTGTGTTAGACCGTCTCCCCTGATAAGAAATATTTTTATTTTAATATTAATCAATTTATTTGCAAATAAGGAGGCAGAATTGAAATGACGTAACAGAAAACAATCTGTGTATTAAAGCAGCATTTTGAGGTATTTGTGATCAGGTGTTGGGGTATAGTAAAGAAATATTGTCCCCCATTTTTAAATTGCTAGAATCATGCTCTGCAAAACATATATTACCTTGAGTTGTGGAACTCTTTCACCCTGTCCAAATTCCAAAACAATGCAGACTGGACGTTTAGGATCAGGGTCACATAGAAACCTGGCACTCCAATCTTTGAACAGGACACATCCAGATGAACATAGTTTCATATACACACTGCTAAGTCTAATTATGCTGTCGAATATCTGTCAAACCCAACAAATGAAAATAAGTTACATTTATTTAACTTTCTTGTCTTAAAATGTCAATTCCTGAATATAAGCTTCATAAAGGTTGAGAGTTAGACTACAATTACAATATTAAGGAATGAGTAATTTTTATGTCTTGCAACAAAATTACATTTCCAAAACTTTTTGTTCTAAAAGAAAGCTCCAACTAAGATGTAACTGTAAAAAGATTAAACAAGAGGGTCATGATGACCCTGGATCGTTCACCTGAGTAATATGAGCTACATGTTTCAAATGTCAAACTGATGATAAAATATTAAGAAAGTCAGTAGGTTACATTCATGGTCAAAGAAATTCAGTTCTACGATTTGTGTGCAAAACTGTGTAAGCATTCAAAATTTCAAGGCTGTATCTTAAAAAACAAGAAAGTAGGTCAGTAGGTCAGTAGGTCAAGGTCACAATCAAGTGACATCATATTACTTGGGGTCATCAGGTAATTATAATTAAACAGTCTTGGAAATAAGATCAGATGATTTTTTAAGTATTTTTCCTACATAACTCACATAATAACTAAGTGACCCCAGGGCGGGGCCTCTTTTAACCCCTGGGGCATAATTAAATTTTGAACAATTTTGGTAGAGGACTACTAGACAATGCATCATACTAAATATCAAAAGCCTAGGTCGTATGATTTCTGACAAGAAGATTTTTGAAGCTTTTTCCTATATAAGTCTATATAAAACTTGGGACCCCCAGGGCAGGGCCTCTTTTTACCTCAGAGGTACAATTTGAACAATTTTGGTTGAGGACCATAAGACAATGCTACAAACCAAATATCAAAGGTCTAAGTGTTGTGGTTTCAGACAAGAAGATTTTTAAACTTTTTTTCCTATATAAGTCTATGTAAAACTTGCGACCCCCGGGGCAGGGCCATATTTGACCCTAGGGGGATAATTTGAACAATCTTGGTAGAGGACCACTAGATGATGCTACATACCAAATATCAAAGCCCTAGGCCATGTGGTTTTGTACAGAAGATTTTCAAAGTTTTCCCTATATAACTCTAATTAAACCATGTGACCCCCGGGGCGGTGCCATACTTAACCCAAGGGGAATAATTTGAATAATCTTGGTAGAAGACCACTCGATGATGCTACATACCAAATATCAAAGCCCAAGGCCATGTGGTTTTGTACAAGAGGATTTTCAAAGTTTTCCCTATATAAGTCTATATAAACTTTGTGACCCCCAGGGCTGGACCATATTTGACCCTAGGGGGATAATTTGAACAATTTTGGTAGAGGACCACTAGATGATGCTACACACCAGATATCAAAGCCCTAGGCCCTGTGGTTTTGGACAAGAAGATTTTTAAAGTTTTTCCTTTCGGTTGCCATGACAACCAGAGTTCTGCATGGAATTCAATTCTTTGAACAATTTTGAAAGGGGGCCATCCAAGGATCATTCCTGTGAAGTTTGGTGTAATTCTGCCCAGTGGTTTTCAAGAAGAAGATTTTTTTAGGAAATGTTGAAGGACGGACGATGCACGACGCACAACGCACGACGGACACCGGACATTGAGCGGTCACAATAGCTCACCATGAGCCTTTGGCTCAGGTGAGCTAAAAAGAAATGCTACAATCAGAATTAAAAATAATCATTTGAACATTTTCTTTGTACATGTATGAATCAGGCTTATAAACAGTGTTTATATGTATTATGCAAGAACAAAAAAGACAGAACTGTATAAGTCTCTAGCTTTTAAGACAGATCAATGCAATAAACCAGTCATATGAACACAATATAGAACACTTTCAGAGCAAATATTTTGGACAATGAACTACAGTGTTCCCTCTCTACAACAACACCCTTTGGGAGACGGAAAATTTGGTTGTTGTTCAGAGGGAGTTGTTGTAGAGAGGTAAAATAAAGAACAATTAGCATATTTTAGTGTCAGTAGCAAGTGTTGTTGCAAGGAGGGAATTGTTGTTCAGAGGGCCATTGTAGAGAGGGGGCACTGTACTTCAAACACAAACCATAGTGAATCTTTCTACACTGTCATTTCCTTTCTCTGCTTTTCCTGCCACCAACATCAGTCTACTTTGCAAGTCTTGTAACTGGGAGAAGGTGTAATTTCTTTGTTGTCTCTTGCCTTCCTGCTCTGGTACTGTCAGTCTTAATGTGTCTGCTATTATCTAAAACCGAAATCTATAAATGTTTGAGGTGCACAAACAAAGTTAGATCTTACTTTACGGTAACTATTGCAAAAATGACAGAGAGCCAGAATAGCAATAGTTACTGTAAACTAGCATGTGTGATTATCTGAGAAAGTTAAAGATTCACCTGGTGGAGATTACTTTTATTTACACTGTCCTGTGTCTTTGGAACATGGTGGGGGTAAGAGTGAGGTTGGGTGCACACCATAAACCGGTTTAAGCTCCCCAGTGGTGTTTTTGCCACTGACTGATCCTAGGCAGTACCCCACTTTTATTTGTTCATTTTGTCCTCGTGTTTTTGCTTTATATGCGAGTGTGTGTGTGTGTGTTGGTAGTGTGCATATCTGCGTGCTGTGAGTTTCGTTTTGGAACATGGCATTCCCTGTTTGATATTTATCCTTGTTTTTTAACATACTGTGAGAATTTGAGATAATACAAGATTTTAAGGATGGACGAAAAGAGCAAATGAAGAAGTCCTGACTCATTGTGAGACATCAAATGAAATCCTCAAATTAAGAAGTAGAAAAGACATTACATGTACTTCCAAAAAAGAAATTGCACCATTATTTAACAAGCAGGCATCTTATTACTCAAATAATTATAAAATAAAAGAAAAAAAATTAGCCTATAAGTTATCACGTAATTTGAGGATAACACATGACATTTATTGTACTATTACTTGGATTAGCTGATAGATAATCACATTCACTTCCAATCAGTTACACTCTGATTTCATTCACAATTTGTCTAGAACAATGCTGAAAAAATACTTAATAAGAACTATCACTTAAAGACGATACAATTTATTATGCAGCTACAACGCAAAGTGCCTGATATCACTTGCTTGATATTTTTTTGGATATCACATCATTGACATGATATCAAAATTAAGCTCCTCCCATATTGACAGACTAGTTTTTACATCAGTTTCCTTCCAGACAGAATTTTATTACAGCGTCCAGTTTTAATGTGTAATCTTGGCTAGTATTTCCTTATCTATGCCTGTCTCCACTTCATCACACAGACAATAATACTTGTAAAGTTTCCAATATATACATACAGGGAAAAAGTGGCGATACCCCCTAGGAGGCCATGTTTTTGCTGAAACAAAATAATTTTAGCAATCTTGGTAGAGGGTCACACAATGACCATTCGACGTGTGAAATTATTTAAAAATCGGGCCAGCAGTTTCATACAAGAAGATCTTTAAAGTTTCCACTATATACATATAGGGAAAAGAGACTTCGCCCCGCTGGAAGGCAATATTTTTTGACAAATTGCAATAACTTGAACAGCCTTGACAGAGGGTTACATAAGGCCAATTTGTGCTAAATTATTTTGAAATCGGACCTGAGCGGTTTAAGAGGAGATGTTGTTAGAAGATTTTTCTATTTTTAGCTCTATTGGCCCCTATGTGCAACCAAGCAGAACTGTTTGAACAACTTTGAAAGAGGACTACCAAAGGCCAATGGTTTCAGAGGAGATGTTGTTTGAAGAAAAGTGTGGACAGACAGAATGCTGGACAGACTGGCATACAGCAAACCTCATCCCCTTTTAGCCAGTATCAACCTTGACCTGATAACATTGATATCAAAATACAGTATCCTGTTATTCTCTATATCATATCCACAACTCTAAAGTTTGCTTTAAAAGGCTCTATCAGTAATCAAGAACACTTGATAAATATGGAAAAGCCTGCTTAATAACAGGGTCATACTTTGAAATGTATTCATGATAGCTGAGTGTATCTCCTAATAGATGTTCTTCATTTCCTGTTACTGACACCTATGATTGCATCAAGTAACTGCATTCCCTTCAGTGTATTAGAACATACAGTCTTAAAAGTCTAGAAACACACAGTGAGGCAGGACAAAGGTGTAATATGCACAGTACATCTAGAAACGCAACGTTTTTACCCTTGATTTTTTCAATTTCTTTGTACATGTATATTTGAATTATATCAAGGGTTCAAATTCACGTTTGAACAAGCACATAGTTAATAACGTGTAAAACCACCATTTGCATTTACCAATGCAAGGCATCGCTGGTTAAAAAATATTGACTGTAGACCAAGCGTTGCATTTCTAGATGTACTCAGTATAAAAAGCAATATGCCGTAAGACAAACAACTTACCAATAAAGTCCCATAAGAATGTTCAGCCTTTGCATCCTTTTTCCAAGCATTTCTCCCCACAGTGTATATTCCGTTGGCATTAATGGCCTCTGCTTGCATTAGGGAAGTAACTTCCACAGAACCATGAGCTTTCTTTATCTCCTTTAACCACTGTAGCTGGTGGTTTGTATCTTTCTGTAAAGAGATCAACACAATGGTGTGCATATTTCAGACCAAAAGTACCAGGAAACTGCTACAAAATTATTTTTATCATAAGAAATGGGGACTTGCTAGAAACAGGAAATATGATAGAAAAAAACTTGATTAAGTCTACCACGAAAGTGTAAGAATGTCACAATTACATGTCCATTCTAGCAAAATGTAACTCCATTAAGAGTCATTCATTCACTCCAAAAGATACCTGCTTCTGGCTCACTTACTTACTAACATATTTTCTACTCCATTACTTGCTTACTTACTTAGTATACTTAGTAATTTTCTTTATTACTAATTTACTTATTTGTTTACAGTCTTCCTTAGTACAAGCTTACTTACCTGCTTTCTAACTCACTTATTTACATACTGTATCACTAATGAAAGTCATACTATTATACAAAGTAAACACAGTTTTAACAATGGAATGGAAAAGAAATAACATATAAATAGTGCAAATTATTTAATTTGTAACCGAGACAGTGATCATACACTTTTAAAATTTATAGAGCTTAATTATGGAAATACAATTTTCTGACGGACAATTTTCTGCAGTTACAGTCAGACTTTCAGGGAAGCGAATTTATTCCCTGCAGAAATGACCAACTTTATCCTACTACTACGCATTTATTAGGTTGATATCAGTATAGCCTGTAAACTTCAGCTTTACAGGTTTATCCACTACTTACAATAAGCATCGTAAATTAGGTCAAGAGTTCAGAAGATGTGACAACAATACAAACAATTTAACATGCAGCAACTATGACACCAGCCACAGTGAAAAATAACAAGAGGACCATGATGGTCCTGAATCGCTCACCTGTCTCCACATGACCTAATTTTCATGAAGATCCATTGAAAAATATGGCTTCTAGAGAGGTCACAAGGTTTTTCTATTATCTGACCTAATGACCTATTTTTGAAGGCACATAACCCAGTTTTGAACTTGACCTAGATATTATCAAGGTGAACATTCTCACCAATTTTCATGAAGATCTCATGAAGAGTATGGCCTCTAGAGAGGTCACAAGGTTTTTCTATTTTTATACCTACTGACCTAGTTTTGACCACATGTGACCCAGTTTCAAACTTTACCTAGATATCATCAAGGTGAACATTCAGACAAATTTTCATGAAGATCCATTGAAAAATACGGCCTCTAGAGTGGTCAAAAGGTTTTTCTATTTTTAGACCTACTGACCTAGTTTTTGACCGTAGTTGACCCAGTTGCGAACTTGACCTAGATATCATCAACATGGATATTCGGACCAATTTTCATACAGTTCCCATGAAAAATATGGCCTCTAGAGAGGTCACAAGGTTTTTTTTATTATTTGACCTACTGACCTAGTTTTTGATGGCACGTGACCCAGTTTCAAATTTGATCTAGATATCATCAAGGTGAACATTTTGACCAATTTTCATGAAGATCCATTGAAAAATATGGCTTCTAGAGAGGTCACAAGGTTTTTCTATTATTTGACCTAATGACCTAGTTTTTGAAGGCACATAACCCAGTTTTGAACTTGACCTAGATATTATCAAGGTGAACATTCTCACCAATTTTCATGAAGATCTCATGAAGAGTATGGCCTCTAGAGAGGTCACAAGGTTTTTCTATTTTTATACCTACTGACCTAGTTCTGACCACATGCGACCCAGTTTCAAACTTTATCTAGATATCATCAAGCTGAACATTCAGACAAATTTTCATGAAGATCCATTGAAAAATACGGCCTCTAGAGTGGTCAAAAGGTTTTTCTATTTTTAGATCTACTGACCTTGTTTTTGACCGCAGTTGACCCAGTTGCAAACTTGACCTAGATATCATCAAGATGAATATTCAGACCATCTTTCATACAGATCCCATTAAAAATATGGCCTTTAGAGAGGTCACAAGGTTTTTTTAATTATTTGACCTACTGACCTAGTTTTAGATGGCACGTGACCCAGTTTCGAATTTGACCTAGATATCATCAAGGTGAACATTTTGACCAATTTCCATGAAGATCCATTGAAAAGTATGGCCTCTAGAGAGGTCTCAAAGTTTTTCTATTTTTAGACCTACTGACCCAGTTTTTAATCACAGTTGACCCTGTTTCGAACTTGTCCTAGATATCATTAAGATGAACATTCAAACCAACTTTCATACAGATCCCATGAAAAATATGACCTCTAGAGAGGTCACAAGGTTTTTCTACTATTTGACCTAATGACCTAGTTTTTGATGGCACGTGACCCAGTTTCGATCTTGATCTAGATATCATCAAGGTAAACATTCTGACCAATTTTCATGAAGATCCATTGAAAAGTATGGCCTCTAGAGAGGTCACAAGGTTTTTCTATTTTTAGACCTACTGACCTAGTTTTCGACCACACGTGACCCAGTTTCGAACTTGACCTAGATATCATCAAGATGAACATTCTGACCAACTTTCATAAAGATCCCATGAAAAATGTGACCTCTAGAGTGGTCACAAGCAAAAGTTTACGGACGCACGCACGGACGACGGACGCCACGCGATCACAAAAGCTCACCTTGTCACTTTGTGACAGGTGAGCTAAAAATCTGTTTATTCTACCACAACACAGAATGGTAATTTGAAGGATTATAATAATATGTCACCTGTTGCAGATGCAGATGGGAATATCTGGTTTCAGGGTTACTTTTTTTGGCAGTAATGTGGTTCTGCTAAAACAGTTACCCAAGAGCTGGATATTCCCATCTGCATCTATAACCAATGGTAGATTATTTTTCCTTGCATACTATATTTTACACATTATAGACTAAATATAGCGAAACGAAATACTTTCTTTGTAGCAATCTTTCTTATTGTAGCGCATTTAAATAAAGCATGGGAATTAACGTCCTTAAACAGAAGTGACGTCATGACAACTGAATGACACACGGTTTAGTTTTGTAATTTGTAGCGCAACATTATGTACACTATGTTTTTTCCATAAACTAATTTATCTTAATCGAGAAATATACCATATGGAATGAAGAGCAACTATCAACGTATTTGATTTTCATAAAAATTCACATAAAAAAAATCTATGCATGAATCCCTAGATGTCATCAACAGCATGAGAGTCATCTGGCATGTGGGGTGCCAGGTGTATTTTATCGACTGGAGCAAAATCACCAGAAATGCCAATCCAGTGTGCAAGAAAGGCCTCACAAAATAAACCTTTCTCCAACTCACCCGATAAATTAAGTACATAAAGACACTAACCTTATATTCTCTATATACTACATCTCCATTTTGTCAAACAATTATAACAGTTACTTTGGAAATGAGTATTTATGGAACTTGAATGCTATTTAAGGGTACAAATTAAACATGATTCTAATTCAAGAAAGCTTTTCTATAAACCTGTTTTTATACAATCACAACAAACTTCCTTTTTATCAGTCTTACCAATTTTGCTGGTAACTTTGGATTTGCATCCAATTCCTTCCACACAACTGTACAATGCTGAAGAAGATCTTTATAACCAGAAGTTGGTTTAAGATCAAATATGAGCGGGGCATATCCTGTCACAGCAGAATGAAGGCACTGGACACGTGCAATATTGATTGGTTCATCACCAGCTGACATGAATGCCAGGTCCACAAACACCTTCAGTTCTTTCAATCCCTCTGTTAGAAAATACAAGTAGGTATAAACTAATATCAATAAAAATACATTTATTGATAGCTGAAAATATAAACAAAACTACATTATCTGCCATCACTGATGAAAACATTGGATATCCTAGTCTGGAACACAAGCAAATTCAGTGCATTTATATCCCCTGCAGAATAGGTTGTTTTGCAGATGAAGAAACTATATTTTAAAAGATATTAAATTTCCCGATATACAAGATACGTAGAATAGGACTGTACCATGGTTTGTTCATTCCTACTTTTTTACCAGATCAAGTAGAAAAGCTTTGCCCTTCTATGATGGATATTTGTATTAAGTTTCATGAAGATCCATCAATAGGTTACTTTGTTCTTTGGGAATTTATTAATTTTAAAACAATTTAAGAGCAATAACTCTGCAGTTACTGAAAAGCTCATGAAAGAGATGTGCATGCACCTAGGTAGGTAACAATCATCTTTTTTATTTCTCGAAAACAGTGTAGTTAAATAAGAACAACTGACACTTTATCTGACATTCCTTGACTCATTAATTACCTTTCTTCATTGATTCTTTCAGCCATTTGACCAGTGGTTCACATCTTATGAAAGTCTTAAGACAAATCTCCCTTGCAGGTGTCAATTCTGTGAGAAAATCACATGCTTTCATCACACTGTCATCAAACGATCTCATCTCCAAGTCATTATCACTGTGCTGGAAAACAAATGTGTCTTCTTCTTCACGACACTTCTTCTAAACCATTACACGTAAGCAAATCAGTCTAGATCGTGAATTTAACATTGTTTGCACAAATGTTTTACCTAATTAGTAAGAATAGTTGTAACAATTATTTTTGTTGGTCTTTGACACCATGTCACGACAGGGACATAACCTGACATTTTCTATTTTTGTTGCAGGAAAATAATATCAAACAAGAAAGACTAAATCCAAAAAATAGTCTTAATAGTCTTGAACTGTGTTCAAGATATATTCTTTATCCCTTAAAAGATCCACCATGTTGAAATAACAAGAGCTATCAGAAGTGTTAGTGAGCCTGACTATTTCGATGCTTGATTGTGAAATAGGGTATTATCTATTGAAACCAGAGCTATCACTGGAGTGATTAATACTCCGGATGTGGAGGATTATACTAAACAACAATTTTTAGATTTGAATCAAATCCATTTAGTAATTATTATAATGAAGATAGAGTGAAAGAACATTGAAACATTAAAACATTATCCATAATTCATGGAGTATTTCTGCCAGAGTAAGGCATCTTGTGATATGACATGTGCGATGATATGAAACAACTATCTTAAGTTTGAATCAAGTCAATTTCATAATAATTGAGATAACGTGAAAGTGCATTAAAAGTTTAACCTGAAATTCAATTTATTTATTTATTTGGGTTTTATGGCGCACCAACACAGTATAGGTTATATGGCGCCAAAAAGGACTACAAATTTTGGTTCCACATCTCATTTACATCGAAATAAAAACATGAGGTATGGAATCAAAATTTGCATACCTGCTGGAATCACAGAGTTACTGCAAAACCAAGTGTTAAGACCCTATTAGTCGCCTCTTACGATCATGCAAGGGTAAGGCACTGGTTCCAATTCTTTTCATACACAGATCGTCCCAGAACCACATGGGGCTAACAAGGAGGCATAATTCATGAAAAACCTGCCCTGGAGTAATGGGCCTTGTCATGTGATGTCAATGATGACATATCACAACTTTTAAGTTTAAATCAAATCTAGCCTCAAGTAACCAACTATCGACAGTTTTCACAACATAATACAGTAAAATTCCGCTATTAAGACCACCCATGGTTCTTTGTAAAACTGGTCATATTAGCGGTCTGGTCTGATTAGTGGACAAGGCTATACGGGGAAGGTCTGGCAGATAATAACACATTGGAATACAATAAAGACGCAATAATGGCAAACACAGTGTTCAATTTATATGTAGTTCAACTTTTTCTTTCAAACTTAATTCTCTCCGTTTTCGTTTTTCCATGGCTATGTTAGTATCAGATACGAAAGAAGACTGATAAAGATAAGCATTTCATTAGCCTTAAATACTTGATCACTGTGTTAATCAAAAAATTACGGATCAAACTGTGTATTAATTAAGGACGCACTTAACTGATAATGATTTGAATTTTGTTCAATTAAAGACAATTACAACAATATCAAACCTTTTCAAACTTCATTCTCCGCTGAAATCCCAAAACGTATTTACATTAATAATAACAAACAAATACCGTTTAGATCTAATTAAATCTGTTTTAATCCAGTCAATTCGATCAGCGGGCATTCGTCTAATTACAAACAAATTAATTATTTCAACAATTTCTTATGTTAAAATAGCGATGTAAAACACCAATTTGAAACATCTTTAAATAACAATTCCAGACAATCAAACAGTTTGATACGTTGTTTTGATAACGTTTAAAAGACTTGTTAGCAATTAACGGATAAATACACAATGTACACGCTTAACGTGTTAACACGATGTCGCACGTGTTAATTCCCGCAGCGATTCGCGGTAACATACAGAAAAATTTGAGTGGTCGTAATTGCGGTGATTGATTAAGTGTGAAAAAATCAAACAGTTCTGAAATTGGTGGTCGCATTAGTGGATTAGCGGTCTGGTCGCATTTTCGGACAAACGACCATTGGTTTTAAGAAGGAAATATTCCGTTCTTTGCAAAATCGGTCGTATTAGCGGTGCGGTCGTAATTTCGGCGTGGGCGTAAGTAGGAATTTTACTGTAATAGTAAATTTCTGCGAAAAGATTCGAAGGATAAAACCAATATTGTGTGGTAATAGACTGACCTTTTATCTTAAAATTCCACACTTTTTACTTTTTCAACACGTGATGTAAATATTAGACGTCATGGCTTCTTAGGTCCATCCGATTACAAAATTATTGTGAACTTGTTCTTGACCAATTATCAACAATGATATAAATCATTAGAACTACATTAAATGTGGTCATTTTTTATTGTATGTTTTGTTTTAAGTTGTTAAACACTACCAAACAGGTACAAAAAGTTAACCAATAAGAAATAAATAGTTACTGCAGTTATTTTAAATGAGGAGAAACAACACACCTAACATTTACATTTCCTATTTTTCGTTGCAAAACCCAAAATACCATGATTCATTAGTACTTTCATCTTGTGCCTCGTTTTTCAGCATTTAAACACTCAAAATGGAACCAGTGGGGGCACATGACACATTCAACCTATTAAAGTCGATCAATGTAAAGAACAGATTTTTTAATACTGGTACAAAGTCAAACATGAGGAACCAGAACCAAGCGGAATTGTTTACATTCTTGACAGCTAGTTTTGATTTTCAATTTGGGAGAATAAAGAATAAATGTTGGTTTCAATGCATTAGGATTAGCTTCAGACATGTAGGCTTAATTATTGCCTTTAAAAATTGGCTATTGCTTATGAAATTCAGTGTTATGTTTATCACGTCAAAATCTCCTGATACTTTTTGGAGATTGTTCCTCTGCACTGTTGAATTTGAAAACAAGGCTAGATGTTTGGCACGTGGTTTCGGACGCGTGCCCTTACTGTTTTTTTACAAACATGGTAATTACTTTCATTTTATAAGTATATAGCTTTAATAATGAAAAATGTAATATTTTGTTGATAACTGGTACCTGTCGATAATTGTTAACCAGGGGCTATTAAATTATAATAGAGATAGAGTAAAAGTGCATCTGCAAAACTTGAACTGAAAATTCTAAATAAAAAGCGAGCATAATTCCATGAAATAATGGTACCAGATATCGCGATTTATGGACCTAGTGTCATATGATTTTGGTGACAATGTGGAACTGCTATCTTAAGCCCGAAAAAAATCCATTTTGTGATAACATTGAGTGAAAATGCATCAAAACATTAACCTGAAATTCTAAGTGAAAGGGGGCATATTTCTATACAAGAGGACCATGATGGTCCTGAATCGCTCACCTGTTCCCACATGACCCAGTTTTGAGTATGACGTCGTTTTTTCTATTATTTGACATAGTCACCTAGTTTTTGAGCTCATGTGACCCAGTTTTGAATTTGATCTAGATATCATCAAGATAAAAATTCTGACCAATTTTCATGAAGATCCATTGAAAAATATGGCCTCTAGAGAAGTCACAAGGTTTTTCTATTATTCGACCTATTGACCTAGTTTTCAAAGGTACGTGACCCTGTTTTGAACCTGACCTAGATATCATCAAGATGAACATTCTCACTAATTTTCATGAAGATCTCATGAAAAATATGGCCTCTAGAGAGGTCACAAGGTTTTTCTATTTTTATACCTACTGGCCTAGTTTTTGACCACACGTGACCCAGTTTCGAAACTAACCTAGATACCATCAAGATGAATATTCAGACCAATTTTCATGAAGATCTATTGAAAAATATGGCCTCTAGAGAGGTCAAAAGATTTTTCTAATTTTAGACCTACTGACCTAGTTTTTAATCGCAGTTGACCCAGTTTCAAACTTGACCTATATATCATCAAGATGAACAGTCAGACCAACTTTCATACACATCCCATGAAAAATATGGCCTCTAGAGAGGTCACAAGGTTTTTTCATTATTTGACCTACTGACCTACTTTTTGACGGCACGTGACCCAGTTTCGAAATTGACCTAGATATCATCATGATGAACATTCTGACCAATTTTTATGAAGATCCATTCAAAAGTATGGCCTCTAAAGAGGTCACAAAGTTTTTCTATTTTTAGACCTACTGACCTAGCTTTTGACCGCACATCACCCAGTTTCAAACTTGACCTAGATATCATCAAGATGAACATTCAGACCAACTTTCATACAGATCCCATGAAAAATATGGCCTTTAGAGAGGTCACACTGTTTTTCTATTATTTGACCTACTGACCTAGTTTTTGACCGCACGTGACCCAGTTTTGAACCTGATCTAGATATCATCAAGGTGAACATTCTGACCAATTTTCATAAAGACCCCATGAAAAATGTGACCTCTGAAGTGGTCACAAGGTTTTTCTATTATTTGACCTACTGACCTAGCTTTTGATGGCACGTAACCCAGTTTCGAACTTGACCTAGATATCATCAAGGTGAACATTCTGACCACTTTTCATGAAGATCTTGTGAAATATATGACCTCTAGAGAGGTCACAAGGTTTTTCTATTTTTAGACCTACTGACCTAGTTTTTCACCGCACGTGATGCAGTTTCGAACTTGACCTAGATATCATCAAGGTGAACATTCTGACCAATTTTCATAAAGACCCCATGAAAAATGTGACTTCTAGAGTGGTCACAAGGTTTTTCTATTATTTGACCTACTGACCTAGTTTTTGATGGCACGTAACCGAGTTTCGAACTTGACCTAGATATCATCAAGGTGAACATTCTGACAAATTTGCATGAAGATCTTGTGAAATATATGGCCTCTAGAGAGGTCACAAGGTTTTTCTATTTTTAGACCTACTGACCTAGTTTTTGACCACATGTAACCCAGTTTCGAACTTGACCTAGATATCATCAGGATGAACATTCTGACTAATTTTCATAAAGACCCCATGAAAAATGTGACCTCTAGAGTGGTCACAAGGTTTTTCTATTATTTGACCTACTGACCTAGTTTTTGAAGGCACGTAACCGAGTTTCGAACTTGACCTAGATATCATCAAGGTGAACATTCTGACCAATTTTCATGAAGATCTTGTGAAATATATGGCCTCTAGAGAGGTCACAAGGTTTTTCTATTTTTAGACCTACTGACCTAGTTTTTCACCGAACATGACCCAGTTTCGAACTTGACCTAGATATCATCAAGGTGAACATTCTGATCAATTTTCATAAAGACTCCATGAAAAATGTGACCTCTAGACTGGTCACAAGCAAAAGTTTACGCACGGACGCACGGACGGACGGACGACGGACGACGGACGCTGCGCGATCACAAAAGCTCACCTTGTCACTTTGTGACAGGTGAGCTAAAAACAGTTGAGCCTAAGGAATGAACCTTATTATAATGTGGGCGATGATGTAGAACTACTATGTTAAATTTGAATCAAATCCATGTAATAGTATCTGAGACAGAGTGAAAGTGCATGAAACTTTTAACCTTATATTCTAAGTAAAACATGGAAATATTTTAGTGTTGGTGGCAGAATTACTGGACCCAGGTATGGACCTTGTGTCATAATTATAATATGGGTAATGATGTGGCAAAACTACTTTAAGCTTGAATCAAAATCTGTATAAACAGCGATAGAGTGAAAGTGCATAAAAATCTCAATCTGAAATTTTAAGTGAAAAGATGGCAGAAAAATTCATTAAATATTCGTTACAGAGTTCTAGGCCTTGTGTCATATAATGAGGGACAATTTGTTTACGTTTAAAGCAAAGTTATCAAATAATAACTGAGATATATTAAAAGAGCATCAAAATTAGAAGTGCATCAAAATAAACCTGAAATTCTTAGTAATAAGGGGGCATAATTCATGAAATATTAGTGCCAGAGTGAAAGTGCATCAAACTTTTAACCCAGCTGTGGATGACTATGTGGATGCCAGTTCAGGTAGGACAGCTCTCCATATATTTCCTATAGTCAAGTTATAAAGCATAGACAAAGCACTTACTGTAGCAATAACCTTGATCTGCTCGAAGTCACCATTCAACTTGTACTCTGCAGCAAATTTTAAAATTGTTTTGGCTCCTTTTACACATGTACTTAATTGCCTGTACTTCTTCAACTGATCCAGCCTTTTTTTTATTTCTTTGTCAGTTGCTTTCAGATATTTCATCTCTTCCCTCATTTGCTCATAATCGTCTTTGTACATTTGTCCAAGAAGTTTTTCAAAGTCTCTAAACTGGATTTCACCTGTCTTGACTTTCTTTGATATTTCATCCCAGCTGATTGAAAAAAAAACAAGAGGGCTATGATGACATATATTGCTAATTAAAGTTTCACAGCTCAAACATGTAAAACAAGAAAATCTGCTTGCAAATCACCTTGAAAACTGACCTACAGGTTCATAGCTGAATATTTTCAAAGTTTTCCATACAGCCATATAGAAAAATCGACTTATTCCCAGCAGTCATCGTCTATTAAGAGCCAGACAGGCTCATCAACGTTCTTCATCCATATGCTGATGAGCCCATCTGGCTCTCAATGGATGACATGTTTTTCTTTTAACAATTTTAAGTAGGATGTCATGCAAGAAACATTTCTATGATTTTTTTTTTAAACTGCTTCAAAATTAAAGTGGTGGTTAAGAAGATGGTGTTTGATAACCTTTCTATTTTTAGGTGTGTGGTCATGTTTTTGACAAATTAGAATAATATAAATATCCTAGGTAGACGGTCAACTAAGGAACATTTCTGTGAAATCAGTTCAAAATAGAAGATGCTGTTTAGACATTTTTTTTAATTTTTAGCTCTGGCAGCCAAGTTTTTTGGTGGCATGGAAAAAGATCTTTTTAGTTTCCACTATATACAATGTAGGGAAAAGTGACCTACACCCTCTGACAGCCATCTTTTTTGAAATTCAATTGATCTGAACAATCTTTATAGAGGGTCCCCAAGGATCATCTGTGTTAAATTATTATTATTTTAAGATTGGGCCAGCAGTTTCTAACAAAAAGATTTTTAAAGTTTCTACTATAAAAAGTGTGTAAAGAAAGTTTGTTCCAGTTAAGCAAACGGCGATATTATTTTACTGCGATGTAACAGAAACAACTAGAGCTATCACTAAAGATGATTAATGTACCCCCCGCATGCACTGACACAGTACATTGCAATTTGACGCACACAAGATTGCATAATTATGTGGACTGTATGTATATAGACTGTATGTATACAGTATAGTAACAAAAAACAAAGTCCCATAACTATGCAGAATATCTATCTAAAATAATGTAACATGCACCATGCACAACTAGGGTTGATACTGATCACTTGTGTGAAGTTTTATTAAACTGTGTGTAAGAGTTTGGTAGATTAGGCACACACAAGATTGCATATGCAGACTGTATGTACATAGTATGCTAACAAGAAACAAAGTCCCATAACTCTGCAATTTTTGTCGCTGAAAGAACCTAACATGCCCCATGCACAACTACTGTTGGTACTGATCACTTGTGTGAAGTTTCATTAAATTGTGTCAAGGGGATGAGGAGAGATGGTGCGCACAAGATTGTGTCTATGTATATAGTATAGTAACAAAAAAACAAAGTCCCATAACTCTGCAAATTTTTTTTCTAAAAGAAACTAACATGCCCCATGCACAACTACTGTTGGTACTGATCACTTGTGTGAAGTTTCATTAAATTCTGTCAAGGGGATAAGGAGAGATGGTGTGCACAAGATTGCGTCTACAGACAGACGGCCAGACAGACAGACAGACAACCTGAAACCAGTATACACCCCCCCCCTTTACAACTTTGTTGTCGGGGGGTACAATAAAGGTTCATACCATTTACTGAAACATATGTTGCAATATATTTAAAAGTTTTTTGCTTTGTTTTACACTGCAGTAATTGAATTTGTATTGTACAAAAATAATTCTGATATTACATAACATGTTTGTGTTAGAATCAATGAAATAAGAAATATTTGTTTATTTTCAAAAGTTGAAAATACCTTAAGTTAGTACATAGAACAAAATGTTTTTTCTCCAATAAGAAAATCTGAAATTTACCAAATTTCTATAGTAGCATTACGTCAATATATCAGCATTTAATACAACAGAAAACTATATAAAAATTATGTCTTACTTTCCATGTTTTTGATAAGCTGATTTACTTTTGCATTTGGAACAAACTTTCCTAACACCCTTTACATATAGTGAAAGTGACCATGCCCTTTTGTGTCCAAGTTTTCAGATGAATCAGAATAATCTGAATATTTTTAGTAGAGGATAACTTACAGAAGGTTTGTATAAAATAATTTTAAACTATCAAACCAGAGGAGAGGTTGTTTACAGATTATTTGAACAAATTTAGGAGAGGACCTTACAATGATGCTACAGACTGATGAAGATCCATCAAGCAATTTATGAGAAGAAGTCATTAAAAGGTATTTATATTTTCAGCTCTACCAACCCATAAAAGTGGTCAGTACCCCCATTTGAACAAACTTGGGGTGGTACAGACCAAGTTCGATAAAAATCCATCAAGGAGTTCATTAAAAGAAGTTGTTTGAAGGTGTTTCCAATTTTAGCTCTAGCAGCCCCTAACGGACCAAATGCCCTCATTTAAACATGTGTATAAACTTTAGCAATGACTTTAATCAAAGCCAAGTAGTCAAAGACTACTGAATGATGTGATGGTCTTTTTCAAATGGTAGCAGATTTTTACAGTGATTTTATCTAGGAAAAGTCATAGTTTCTAAAGTGTAAAAAAAATCTATTTCATGCTTCTGAACATATTTTATTATACATAGTTATACACTGTAATCTCAATAAATCATCGATAAATTCAATACATTTTTCAGAATAATGCAGCCGGGTTGTGGCTACCAAATTTTTATTTACCTATATATTTGTAAAAACTGATACCTCGATAGGTTATTTACATGTTGTATACCAATTTGCCCATCCATTCTAAATTGAAGCAGAGCAGTACCAAATTACATAACTAGCACCTACTGGGTTAACTACCCCTAAATCCAAACAGAAGACAGATTATGACAGGTGATATTTTATGCATAAGAAGTTAGTGTCAGTTTCGAATGGAAATTTAACTTAATCCAAAAAAAAAACCACCAGCATCTGAGAACACCAAAGCAATTGGCAGTCTAGACTCTTATCAGTTTTCTCAGATCATAGTTATAGTACCATAGCATGAATGAAACATCTACCTCTTTTTCACAGGAATCCAGACTTTTTGCACAGTATCGTCCAGAGAAACACACTGGTCATAGACTCCCTGACATTGGTCATGCCATTGTTTTAAAAAGGTAGTGCTTTTGTTGTATACATGTAGTTCTGGGACCATATCTAACACTGTTTGTGGCAACTTAAATGCACACAGTTTTGGTGCAAATGTGTCTATATCCTCAACGTTTATTTCAGCTGCTGGCACACAAAATTCCTTTACCATATGGACATCAAAGTGTTCTTGTTTTTTCAGCGTGACATCAACTGATCTTCTGTCAACTATTCAAGAAAAATTAACAAATCTGATTTTATTAATGAAAATATACCGTGTTCATATTTTCAGGGAACAAGAATATGTATTATGTGACTTAATTCCTTGGTATTATGTATACAGTGAGGAACTACAAAAACACCACTGGGCAGTATAAACCGGTCACTTACAAGTACAATTTCACTCTAAATCCTCATTAATTGTTACATCAAGTCATTCAAAGTTAAAAGCAAAATAAAATAACTCGAGCATTGCATGTCAGCTCATCACAGAAAACAACTAGCCATAGGACACAGACGCCCCCACATACTGTGCCATCCTCTATATAGCAAAACTATCAAAGGGCCATAACTGCAATAAGTTCCTTCCTTTATGGTCATCTACACATCAAGCTTGTTCACCTGTGAAAGTTTGAAGCAAATCAGGCTAACAGTGTGGAAGGAGTTAGACACACAATATTTCGAGACATATGGACCGACAGACGGACAGACAGACGGACAGACAGACAACCTGAAACCAGTATACCCCCCCACCCTTACAAATTTGTTGTCAGGGTACAAAAAGTTAGATCTATAACTTAGTAAAAAGTGAATTGAGACAAATGTGCTGACAACATAGACACCTACAAGCAAGTGAGTGCAACTGATCTACCTATTCTTCCATAATGTATACAAAAGTATAATAGAAGGAAGTCAGAGTGTTTACCATTTGGTAAATGCTGACAGAGAGCAGCTAAAGTGGACATTTCTTCAGCTTGCATCTGGAATGCTCCAACTTCTTTTTGCCTAATCTGTATTACTTTTGTAATAACTTTTGCCGAGTACTCTTTCTCTGTCTGAACTAATTCTGCTAACTCTGGAAATGTGCCCTCCTTTGAAACTATCAAGTTCAGATCTCCAATAGAAATTGAGCCATCGTGAAGCTTTGATACTCTGCTATAAATCACTGACACTGCTGTTACTAAAATTTCTTTACATTCTTCTTTTAGCATATCAATCCTTTTCTGGTCTCTATCTGTAATAGATATCATAACTGCCATATATAACTATAGAAACAAAATATGGTCTGCTGCATATTTTCCATATTTTTCTTTATCAATCTAAAAAATTTCATGAAAAGATCACTTGACCTTTGAAAATTAATTATGTCAGTTTGATGGACTTTCTGTTGAATGAACGGACAAATTCAGGTTTTCCTAATTCAATTTCAGTTTTTAAAGCAAATAAGTAGTGTTGCCATTCATCCACTTCAGCTATATAGTTGGGACCCTTAGAGGAGGTGAAGTGGTGTACCTTCCCCCATCAATTTTCTATTATTATATCATAGTTTTGTCTACAATGATAAAATCTCATTACCTGAGAAAGAGATATTTTGACTATCAAAAACATTTTCAACCTTTTTGACGTGGCCAAGCGAAAGTGACCGTCAGGTCATGTGACCATGCTGATATTTTGAATGTCATATAAAAGCAAATTACTGCTTTAATTTTTTTAGCCAAATCATGAAATGATTGCCTCCCTTGTACACATGTAGTAGTGACGTCACTATTCAATGTATACACAAGCGATTCAGACGAAAGATGAAACTGCTGAATCAAATGAATTAAAAACATTTTTTTAACTTTTTATGTACTTAATTCTGTTTGGTATGATAAAAAAAATATCATATTGCAGCGTGTGTGACAGTGATATTGTCAATCCTCAAAACAGAATGTCACAACTCAGCTTTCACCTTAGGTGACATTCTGCCCTTGGGTTGACAATATCAATGTCACACACGCTGCAATATAATATTTATATAATATCAAATGGAACATTCTAGCATTTATCTGAAGTAAAATTGGAAAACAAAAACCTTGTAATTTCTTCAATAAATTTTATGCACAATTTGTTATTTTATGGATAGATCTACATGTATGTGCAATATACATGTATAAGATCAGCACACTCTTAACAAAGTCTGGGTAAGGAGGATCAAACTTTTATCTCAAAAACTGCAAGCAACTGGGACTTTGCAGCATGTTTTTCAAATTAAAGACGTGTTTACACTGGCATTTTACCTTTATACAAAACATGACCTACTTAAGATAAATAAATAATTTCAATAGTGATGTATTAAAAATCCTACTAGACAACATTTAATTGATTTATACATGCTCTTTTTTAATTTGAAACTTACAGTATATTATAAGATAGTGCTGGAAAGGCGCCCAATTCAGCACATGTTTCAGAATACTTTTCTCTATGTCCCTTTCTGTTGTTTTAACATGTTTCTTCCATTCAGTGACAAACAAATCTGACAGGAGCCATCCATAGCGCCTGCTTTCATCTTTTGAGAACTGATTATAGTTTACAGAATACCCTTTGGAAATAGCCTGAAAAACAATATTTCAGTCATTGCAAAACTATTACAAATTGTATTTAGTATTTAAATGACCAGTGTTAAGTAACAATAAATGTATAAAACACTTTAAGGATTACTACCTGTAATAGGCCTCAATTCAACCAAAAGCGTACATAGAACTTGATAATTTAAGCTTTAACAAGAGGACCATGATGGTCCTGAATCGCTCACCTCTTCCAACATGACCCAGTTTTGAGTATGACCTCGTTTTTTCTATTATTTGACATAGTGACCTAGTTTCTGAGCTCATGTGACCCAGTTTTGAACTTGACCTAGATATTATCAAGATAAAAATTCTGACCAATTTTCATGAAGATCAATAACTAGAGAACCACTTGACCCAGAATGTTGAAACTTCATAGGATGATTGCCCATGAAGAGAAGATGACCCCTATTGAATTTGGGGTCACTCCGTCAAAGGTCAAGGTCACAGGGGCCTGAACATTGAAAACCATTTCCGATCAATAACTAGAGAACCACTTGACCCAGAATGTTGAAACTTCATAGGATGATTGGTCATGAAGAGTAGATGACCCCTATTGATTTTGGGGTCACTCCGTCAAAGGTCAAGGTCACAAGGGCCTGAACATTGAAAACCATTTCCGATCAATAACTAGAGAACCACTTGACCCAGAATGTTGAAACTTCATAGGATGATTGGTCATGAAGAGTAGATGACCTCTATTGAATTTGGGGTCACTCCATCAAAGGTCAAGGTCACAGGGGCCTGAACATGGAAAACCATTTCCGATCAATAACAAGAGAACCACTTGACCCAGAATGTTGAAACTTCATAGGATGATTGTACATGCAAAGTAGATGACCCCTATCGATTTTGGGGTCACTCCATTAAAGGTCAAGGTCACAGGGGCCTGAACATTGAAAACCATTTCTGGTCAGTAACTTGAGAACCACTTGACCCAGAATGTTGAAACTTAACAGGATGATTAGTCATGCAGAGTAGATGACTCCTAACGATTTTGGGGTCACTCTGTGAAAGGTCAAGGTCACAGGGGCCTGAACATTGAAAACCATTTCCGGTCAGTAACTTGAGAACCACTTGACCCAGAATGATGAAACTTCATAGGATGATTGGTCATGCAGGGTAGATGACCCCTAACGATTTTAGGGTCACTCTGTTAAAGGTCAAGGCCACAGGGGCCTGAACATGGAAAACCATTTCCAATCAATAACTTGAGAACCTCTCGACCCAGAATGTTGAAACTTCATAGGATGATTGTTCATGCAGAGTAAATGACCCCTATTGTTTTTGGGGTCACTTCGTTAAAGGTCAAGGTCACAGGGGCCTGAACATTGATAACCAGTTCCGATCAATAACTTGAGAACCACTTGACCCAGAATGTTGAAACTTCATAGGATGATTGAACATGCAGAGTAGATGACCCCTATTGATTTTGGGGTCAGTCTATTAAAAGTCAAGGTCACAGTGGCCTGTTCATGTAAAATCATTTTTTGGAAATAACTTGAGAACCACTTGACCTACAGTGTTGAAACTTAATAGGATGATTGGACATGCAGAGTAGATGACTTGAGAACCACTAGGCCAAGAGTGTCGAAATTTAGCGGGATGACTGGACATGCCAAGTAGATGATCCCTATTGCAGCCAACCATCAGTGTCTCTTTGACTTTCGCTCCTGACCCCTATTGACTTCTTGCCTATAGGACTTTGCATTGGGGGAGACATGTGCTTTTTTACAAAAGCATTTTCTAGTTTAATATTAGGAACAACAGTCGAAAATCTCGTTGTTTAAAACATAGGCGGTGAAGCTACATGTAGGCCTATCCTTTATGGAAGTGATGGCTGAAAATGGTCAATTAAACGATAATTATTTTAAAAGGTAATTTAAAAGGTTGTAATCTTTTAAAATGTAGAGTGATTGTCACACATATTCTAAATTAAAAATTTGACTGTTGAATGCCATTGCCGACCGATCCATGAAAATTTACCCGACCCGAAATATTTTATATTGATTTTATCTACAAGATTTATTTTATTGCTTCCATTTTATTAATGATTAGATAAATGTTTAAGCCTTAAAATGATACCAAATAAGCTGGATTCTAAATCACGATGACCAGGTTAATTCTTCGTATATAGTAAGTCTCCTAATTCTGTTCACCTCTGGGACGCAACCAATTCATGTGCTGAACTATAGACGTGAATTACCCTATTTACGTCCCTTAGAAAGCTAGATGACATTTGCAGCAATTTATTCTCCAGCTATGAACAATGTTTATCTCCGGAAACTACATGTAATTTTATGATATTTATTCATGAAACAGACAAATGCTAAAGTCACTGTGTATGTCCCGGACAAAGGGTAAAAATCCCAGAAATTTTAATTCAGAATCCCGGAAATGTCCTGAAAAATTATGGCATGTATGCAAGTATGGTCACATAATGAATCCAAATATAGGTGACATTTAGGGCAGCTGTACTGCACTTAGACTGACAACAGGTCAGTGCTGGTGTGGAATTAAGGAACACTGTATAAGTTTATTGACTACTTTACATATTAATTTAAATACTGTTTGAAAGTGATACATATTAAATCCTTATCAATTAAAAGAATCAATTTTATATCTGTTTCAGAAAACTAACAGACCATACGTTTGAGTTTGAATTTGATCTGAAGATTCCAGCTGCAAAGATTGTTTCAGGAAAGAAAATCCAGTACAAGTATTGTGTCCAGAAACTTGATAAATCAGGGAAAGATCAGTATACATGGGAGCACTATTTGAAGGATACTTACACTGGAATGGGTGCTAATAGAACTCTCACACTGATAGAGAGATGGAGACAGATAGGTAAAACTTTAAATATGCTATCTCTTGTAGAAGTATAGTGGTATATACATGTAACTATACATGGTCAAGTGGAGCTTATAGGGTATATGAATGTCAAACAATCAAAAGATAAATGTATACATGTGCAAAGTTGAAGATATATGCCTTGATACTTTCACATTATCAAAGTAAATTACTATGAATGAAAATTGTTATAGGTAACAAGGCTTTGAAAATTTTGAAAACTCAATTAGTCTGAGACAAAAATCAAGTCAAATTTTACTAAGTCTGCACTATCCAACCTGATGTAGTTATACATAGTAATATATTTGTAACCTGATAAATTAGTATGTCATGCATAAAAGATAATTTTTCAGTCACCGTAATTAATCTGTAAATGATAAAGATCAGGCAGATTATATCCGAGTGCTACTTTGTTCAGACTTTAATGTTTTGCAAGGACAAATTTGTCTCCTTCATTATGATAATGTTACAAAAATGTTTCTTGCACTCTGTTATTTAATAATTTAAGAGTCAAACTACTGTTTAAGAAAACCAATAAGTACAGGTTTTCTCATTGTGGTTTACTACAACAGATGTTTGGCACCAGTATGATGGAGTTATTGAGAGAGAACCATCAACCTGGGATAGAGTTTCCAACTTTATATTTTCCTGGAGGACAGAGTTGATAAAACATGCTAAGAAAGGAATAGATTATTTCAGCACAAATATACTACAAGCTGAAGACTCGAGTTACTCAGTATCTCTGGAACAGCTTGAAATGCTGCTAACTGGTTACAAGAGAATGTATTATCATGATGGTAGATGTTGGGATTATAAGGATTATCGTTTTAAAGAAGAGGTAAACACATTAACAAAAATCTTAAATGGCATACAGGAGTGATTAGCCACTTTTGTCAACCTGCGAAGTAGATGACTTCCTTAGTGTTTTTTGGGGATAAGTACCTCAAAGGTCAATGTCACAGTGATCTGATGACTAGAGGATGTTTGAATCTACAGCTATTAAACCACATCGAATGTTTATAGTGGTGGGTAAAGAACGCCTATTGTTTTAGGTGATATTGCTTGAAAGTCTAAGCTAATAAGTGTCTCGAGGTCCTCAAAGGTTCCTTGCCAACAGACATCTTTAGGTCAATGGGCCAAGTGCAGATCTGTGGATCACGGGGTTGTGAATTTGATCTTTAGGTGAGGCGTATGTTCTCTGTTACGACTGGATAAGTTTTAAAGACATTGTGTCTGAAATCATTCATTCTCCACCTCTGATTCATGACCCCTTTCAGGTTTCTTCAGATCTAGTTCAATCATGCAGAATTCTGGTTGCCATGGAAACAAAAAGGAAAAACCTTCTCAGAAATCAAAATAATGTGGCAGCAATGTTCCTAGTTTGACCAAATTCTTTCAAACTGTATTAATTTGTTAGAAAAACATATGCAACAGGGGGTTGAGCTAGATTTCTTTAGTATGCTGTATGGAAGACTAGAAAATCTCCTGTCAAACAGTTTACTGGATTTCAGAATAGTTTCACAGCAATGAGCTGTAAGAGACTTTCAGACAATGTTGGTTTGGTTAAAAACATGGCTAGAATTTGGAAGGGCTGATTCTTTTGTATATTCGAAAACTTTAAAGATCTTTTTTTTCTGAAACTGCCAGCTAGATTTCAAAATAGTTTCCTTGAGAGACCCTCTACCAAATTCCTTCAAGGCATTTACATTGCAGTAGGCAGGGCTAGTTTTCTCTTTATGGCTGGATGGAAAACTTGAAAATTCTTCTTCTCTGAGATTGCAGCCAAATTTAAACCAAACCAGTGTCACTGAAATGTCTACATAGGACATTCACCAGTTGTCAGTACACACTTTATGTGTAAGTGACAAACTCTGAATGAGTTTTATATGATAAATATAACATTCAGGAAACAAGATGTTTTGAATCTTTGCTTTAGATTGGTGGTTGTGTTTTGGACGTCATGTT
Source organism: Mercenaria mercenaria (assembly GCF_021730395.1). Classification (NCBI taxonomy): domain Eukaryota; kingdom Metazoa; phylum Mollusca; class Bivalvia; order Venerida; family Veneridae; genus Mercenaria; species Mercenaria mercenaria. Next base: position 8,498,654 of record NC_069364.1, read on the forward strand.
GGAAACTGCTGGAAGCTTACAGAATACATCAGATATGACTGACGATATGAGAGAAAGACAAGTGGCACTGGCCATTGCAGCTATATTTGCTGCCAAGAAGCTAGACTTGTCATTTGATAATCTGAAGAGCTGGCAGAAAGTTTGTGAACACCTGATTCTCCGGCCTGATCCAGAAAAGAAAGAGTGTCATGAACTAACGATTCTAGAGAAATACTTCCCTGAGAAAAGGTAAAAATTTTCTTTTAGTGAAGTTGAAGAATAAAAAAAACCCACTTACATACGCTTGGTAAGTTTACTTTGATTTATAGTATACACTGTTGCTGCAAAATACAATACATTCAAGTGGTCTTACTGGTTTTTAATGCTTATTCAAAGGTAGCAGTTCTATTCCTGATTGTAGTATTTATAAAAGAAAGTTCTAGATAAAGAGCAGTTTAGATGCAACATAAGTTCAGTAAAATGGTGTCTAGTTTTCTTGGAATTTACACCACAAAAAATTACAAATGCCTCATCCATGAATGGCAAATATTTTATCCTGTAGTGGAGCTTGTGCTGTTATTTATAACACACATATTTTACAGTGTGCATTTACAAACATTATCTTAATAGGAAACCTTTGAAGATTTAGGGAATGAAATTCATCCAATGTTATGCCATCTTAATTTTTATTTTATATTTTTAAATCTATTAAACTAATTTATCTTCAAATATTTCCTCATAGAACACAGCTGAAGGAAGCCTTTCTAACTCTGGCAAAACACATTTCATCAAACTCAAAGAATCCTTCGTGGTTGTTTCTGATGCCTTGGATTCATTTTCTGTGGGGATTATGCAGTCCATTCGATAAACCTGCCTTTGATGTTGGACACGACAAAAAAGACCCTACTTGGTGGGGTATATCACAGTTGGGAGAACATAACGTAAAATACTTCAGAGGCAAAACAGATCAGTGGGAACTGTAAGTACCTTATTTATGATTTACACTTGTTTATTATTACATGCAAAAACTAGGTCAGTAGATCAAAGGAAAATTTTGTTAACTCTAGAATCCACAGTTTAAGTTTGAAATTCATGAGAATTGGTCAGAATATTTGTCTTGTTGATCTCTAGGTCAAGTTCCAATCTGGGTCATGTGGGGTCAAAAACTAGGTCACCCGGTCAAATCAAAGGAAACACTCTAGAGGCCAGAGTTGTGCCCCAATCTTATGTAACTTGGTCAGAATGTTTTTCTTGATGATCTTTAGATCAATAGAATGTTTTATTATACAGTTTTATTGTTTTTTTTTTGCATTATTTTAGATCAATAGAAAAGACTTTGGATCTGATGGAGCCAATGTTTGAGATAGACTACTTGTTGCCAAGGTCCTTTATCACAGCAGTCAGGCTAAGAGAATTGGGTACAGTGATTAAAACTGGAAAGGTTCCTGCAGAAATACTTCTGGCAAATTTGTTTTTTCACATCAAAGACACAAGGCCAAGATTGATGTATGATTATTACAATAGGACTCAATACTACGAAGCCATCACATCAGATGAAAGAGTGAGTTCTGTTATTATATTATGTGCTAGATAATTTTTGTTTTACAGTCTTTCACAAAAGTTACCAAGGATGAGCACTTAGTCTTTAAGATTCTTTCACTGGCTGAATGTGCAGGTTGAGTATCCCATTCAAAGATAACTGTTTAAGCAGTATCAAAGCTAGTGATAGAATCTTTTTCTTGCATGCCATATTCGACAAATAATAGTAAAACCAAACAAGTGACTTTCTTACAGCACTTTTCAGCTCGACTAAACGAATAATATGGAGAGCTGCCCTACTTGCCCTAGCGCAGGTGTTGACATCCACACCCCGTTGAAGGTTCTGTTGCACTTTCACTTTATCTTTGTTGTTACTTGATGAATTTCCTTGAAACTTTATTATACCTCATCATATGATACAAGAGGATACCTCCTGCACAAATAGTTTTTGAATTATTCCCCAGAAAGTTTTGGTGCATTTTCACTCTATATCAGTTATTACTAAATAAGATTTGATTCAAACTTAAAATAGTTGTTCCACATTATCAACCACATCATGTGATGTATTAGGTCCATAACTCTGGCACCATTTCATGAATTATTCCCCCTTTTTTACTTGGAATGTTCAGGTTAATGTTTTGCAGCATTTTCACTCTATCTCTGTTTTTACTAAACGGATTTGATTCAAACTTAAAGTGGTTGTTCCACATTATCAGCCACATCATATAACACAAGGTCCATAACTCATGCACCAGTATTTCATGAATTATCGCCCATTTTTACTTCGAATTTCAGGTTAAAGTTTTTGGTGCATTTTCACTCTATCTTAGTTATTACCAAATGGATATGATTTAAACTTAAAATAATTGTTCCACATTATCAACCACATCATATGACACAAGGTCCATAACTCTGGCACCAATTTTTCATGAATTATGCCCCCCCTTTACTTAGAATCTAAGGGTAAATTTAATGCATTTTCTTTATATCTCTGTTATTACAGAGAGGATTTGATTCAAACTTAAAATGGTTGACCGTTGTTCAGCATCATCACACCATATGACACAAGGACCATAACTCATGCACCAGTATTTCATGAATTATTCCCCCTTTTTAGGTTAAAGCTTTGGTGCACTTTCTCTCTATGTCAGTTATGACTAAATGGATTGATTTAAAATTAAAGTAATTGTTCCATATCATCACCCACATCATTTGACACAAGGACCATCACTCTTGCACCAAAATTTCATAAATTATGCCCCCTTTTTGCTACGAATTTCAGTTAAATTTTGACCCTTTTTCACCATGCCCCTTTTATACTTATTTGATATTTTGATACATTTTATATTTATCTCTCTTATTACTTAATACTTTTGACACAGACTTGAGCTATTGTCCAATATCTTAATCCACATTGGAGTCATTAAACGCTCTGGTGACAGCTCCAGCTTCCTCAGATGTACCCAGTTTCACTATCCAGCATTGAAATAGTCAGGTGCGCTGTCTCCTGTAACAGGTCTGGTTTCTTGTCTGGGCTGTAACTCAACAATCCATGAAGGGATTGTAGTATATCTTGGCACGAACGTTCTCCATAATAAGATGACATGTCATGCGCAAAACCCAGACCCCTATCTCAAAGATCAAGGTCACAGAGGTCAATAGATTTTTTTAGCTCGACTATTCAAAGAATAGTCTAGCTATTCTACTCACCCTGGCGTCAGCGTCGGCGTCACACCTTGGTTAAGTTTTTGCATGCAAGTACATACAGCTATCATTTAAAGGCATATAGCTTTGAAACTTATTTATTCTTTTTCTAGGTCAATTACCAACCTAAATGGGTCAAGTTCCATAACTCTAACATGTATTTTGAGCAAATTATGCCCCCTTTTGGACTTAGAAAATTCTGGTTAAAGTTTTACATGCAAGTTACTATCTCCAAAACTAATGCAGATATTGAATTGAAACTTAACATGTGTCTTCGGGGTTATAAAACTAGTTGATAGCACCAAGTCCCATAACTCTGACCTTCATTTTGGCCAAATTATGCCCCCTTTTGGACTTAGAAAATTTTGGTTAAAGTTTTGCGTGCAAGTACATACAGCTATTACTAAAACGCATATAGATTTGAAACTTATTTTTGCTTTTTCTAGATCAATTACCTACCCACTGGGTCAAGTCCTATAACTCTGACATGTATTTTAGCCAAATTATGCCCCCTTTTGGACTTAGAAAATTCTGGTTAAAGTTTTGCGTGCAAGTACATACAGCTATTACTAAAAGGCATATAGATTTGAAACTGATTTTTTCTTTTTCTAGATCAATTACCTACCTCACTGGGTCAAGTCCTATAACTCTGACATGTATTTTGAGCAAATTATGCCCCCTTTTGGACTTAGAAAATCCTGGTTAAAGTTTTACATGCAAGTTACTATCTCCAAAACTAATGCAGATATTAAATTGAAACTTCACATGTGTCTTTGGGGTTATAAAACTAGTTGATAGAATCAAGTCCCATAACTCTGACATGTATTTTAGCCAATTTATGCCCCCTTTTGGACTTAGAAAATTCTGGTTAAAGTTTTGCGTGCAAGTATTTACAGCTATTACTAAAAGGCATATAGATTTGAAACTTATTTATTGTTTTTCTAGGTCAGTTACCAACCTCACTGGGTCAAGTTCCATAACTCTTAACATGTATTTTGAGCAAATTATGCCCCCTTTTGGACTTGGAAAATTCTGGTTAAAGTTTTACATGCAAGTTACTATCTCCAAAACTAATGCAGATATGGAATTGAAACTTAACATGTGTCTTCGGGGTTATAAAACTAGTTGATAGCATCAAGTCCCATAACTCTGATATGCATTTTGGTCAAATTATGTCCCGTTTCGGAACTTAAAACTCTTTTGATATTTAACATTTTGGGTAATAATTTCCTGCTTCTGCGACAATATTTCGAATATAGTCGAGCTTGGCTGTCTTACGGACAGCTCTTGTTTTCCTGTCCAGTCCATAACTCTGTCATCCATAGAGGGATTTCAGTTTTACTGAAGCAAATGTTTCCCATATTGAGACAAGGTGTCGTAAGCAACACCCACATCCTTGACTCAGAGGTCAAGGTCACAGTCAGAGGTCCAAGGTCACATGGGTTATTTTCTCCTGTCTGGTCAATAACTCTGTCTTTCATTAAGGAATCTTAATATAACTTGACATAAATGTTCCTCATAATGAGACAATGTGATATGCGCTGTACCCAGACCCTTTGCTCAAGGGTCAGGGTCACACTTGAAGGTCAAAAGTCAAAATTGATCCTTGCAAAGTTTTTTAATGTAACCTCATGTCTCATATGGACCCAATAAAATTGATGGTGTGTTTCTTTTTTCAGAATTACTTCCCTTTAATATGATGATTTCTTACATTTTTATGCCCCCGGCATCTACTGATGCAGGAGGCATATAGTGATCGTCCTGTCCGTCTGTCTGTTCATTCGTCTGTCCGTACGAGGTTAACCAAATGGGACCGTTTCGTCTAGCATCAATACCCCTTACTAGAATGACTGGATACTAATGCAGATGTAACCTGTGACCATTCCTCATCTTCAGACATCACCTGATCTCAGTTTGACCTTGACCTTGACCTCATTTTGGACTTAGGTTGCTTTATATGGGCCATCTCTTGGTTAACCAAATGGGACCGTTTCGTCTAGCATCAATTCCGCTTACAAGAATGAATTGATACTAATACAGATGTAACCTGTGACCATTCCTCATCTTCAAACATCACCTGACCTCAGTTTGACCTTGACCTCGTTTTGGACTTGGTTTGCTTTGTATCGACAAGGATGCCACCTGGGGCATCAAGCATTTAATGAACGCAGCTCCTTGTTTTCTTATATTTTCCAACAGTTTCAAAATGAAATATTATCAAAATTGAAATTAAATTGAAATTAAATACTTTTTTTGTATTTATAGATGTTATAAGCAATCAACAACTGTAGATTTTAATATATAAAAAATTATGCAAATTTTAATCCAAACTTTTGTATTTTAACATATTATATTATTATTATATAGTACAATATTGTTAATACATCATTGACAGATCAGATCATTATGTTATACTGCAGTAGAGAAATTTATCCATTGACCATGTTTTTACTTGAACATCTCCAAAACTACTGGTCAGAATTGCACCAAACTTGGTCTGTAGCATCGTGATCATAGCCAATCAATTTCTGGTGACAGTTCTTGAGTCATCCTCAATACCTCACAGGGAAAATAATTTTTACTCAGGAAGTAACTGTGTACTGATCTGATATTATGCATACAATTGCTGTTGCTTACATTGTGGACAGGGGCCTCCGTGGCCGAGTGGTTAAGGTCGCTGACTTCAAACCACTTGCCCCTCAATGATGTGGGTTCGAGCCTCACTCGTGGCGTTGAATTCTTCATGTGAGGAAGCCATCCAGCTGGCTTACGGAAGGTCGGTGGTTCTACTTAGGTGCCCGCTCGTGATGAAATGATGCACGGAGGGCACCTGGGGTCTTCCTCCACCATTAAAGCTTGAAAGTCGCCATATGACCTGTCATGTGTCGGTGCGACGTTAAATCCAACAAAATAAATAAATAAATACATTGTGGACACCATAAATAAGAAACGTAAATGTAATTATCTGTTTTGAAATAAAATTGCTCATTGAAGAGATAAAATCAATTATAAAGTGTTAGTTACGAAAGAAGACCAACCTCAATAAGCATTTTATATTGTTACCTGGTCATTTCAGCTTGTGGAAGGAAGTTTGAAGTCCCTTTTGGAACAGTTTAGCAACCCATCGAGGCAAAGGTAACTAGTTAAAAACAAGATTTACCCTTTTGATAGTCAGACTTGTTAACAGTATTAAATTTTATGCAAGAATTAGACATACATGTATTTACAGTACTGTATGTGTTCATCAAGTTCCATTAAACAGGGTTTTCCCTAGGATTTTTCAGCTGGGGGTCCCAGGACCCTCATGGTTGCTATTTAAGGGGTCCTTTGCAATTTTTGGGGGTCCCTATACATACATGCACCATTTAGTTGCTGGCAACTGTTTAAAAGTGACCCTCTTTAGGCCTGGACTTTAAGTCGTGATACAGGAACCACTGTGTAGCTCATTTTTCTTTGCATTAGGCACTGGTACTGTTACTTGCTTAACTTGCAATATTTAAAAATGATTGACAGTAACTAACTAAACATTTTGGTTACTTTAACTTCTGAGCCAAGACTTGAGCAGACAGGAGATCAAGACTTTATCAACTAGGCAATTTTTAGCTCATATCTCCTCAAGACATCTTATTTGTTCATGTTGTAATTTTAATATTGTAATTCAAGCAAAAAACGTTACACACAGAATGATCAAAAGATGTTGTTTGCCAAAGCATTGTACTGTAACCAGAAAGATCAGCCAGAAATTTGTGTTTTTTTCCTTTTTTGGACGACTCTTGTGCACTGTCAGTATTCTTTTGTATTTCAGCTGACGCTTGTGTCGATATCTGGCCAAAGGTGCCTGTTATAGTGGCCTGTTTCATGTTTGAGTCGCTCCTTTGGAGTGCTGAATGATTATTTTCAGTGTTGGCCGTAATGACTAATCATGCGATGAAGACGCTTTACATACCTGTATATATGTATACTGTTTACTTTGTACAGGCGCTTTCAAGCGCCAAAATGATTTGAAATTGATCTTTTATTTAGCAACAAGTAATTGAAAGCCCAAAAAGAACAGTAAGGAGAGCAACTTAGTGTCAAAGTTTTGACGGTCCCAAGGCTTCAGTCTTCTTCTTCTTCTTGTCGTTCACGACTACTCTGTCAGACCAGTAGCCTCGATCCTCAGTGCCTCCATACAGTTTCTGGTGGATTGAGGTATCTATCGGCCAAGTCGCAGCTCGCTCCTGGTCATGCCTTTTACATCTCTGAAGTATATGCTCTGCAGTCTGATCTTCTTCACCACGTGGACAAGTTGGCGCTGATGTCAGTCTGTAGTTCTTGTACATGTGAGCATTGAGCTTGTTGTGCCCCGAGCGGAGCCTGACCATAATCACTTGTTCAGACCGATCAAGGAGATGAAAAGCATCATCCTCCATCCTTGGTCTTGTTAGTGCCTTGATGATGGTGACTTTCTCCTTGTAACTCACAGGTTCTGTTGGTTGTTCTGACTGAGCTCCCAGCTTAGCCAGTTTGTCTGCCTCTTCATTGCCTGCGAGTCCACAATGGGATGGAATCCACTGAAGTGCTACTTTGCAGGTTATACTCAGGCTCTGCATTCTCCTGGCTAGCTGTGGAGCTTTATTGTTGATCAGAGCTTCCATGACAGACAGTGCATCTGTGAGAAAGACGACTGAGGAGCTTTCTTCTGCCTAGTCTTCAACCATTGAGACGGCCTTCATGAGTGCTTCAGTCTCTGCCTTGTAATTGCTGCAGTGTTTTCCTCTGGCTGCATGTAGTGTTTCACTCTTGCCAGATGGGTATTGAATGAAAACTCTTGCTCCTCCATCTTTGACGGCGCATGTGGCTGATCCGTCTGTATAGACATGAGTCCATGATTCCGGAGGATAGTCTTCATTGATCATAGCAAGTCTGAGGCTCTTCCAAATGCCTTCATCCTCTTGCTTCCCGCGGTCATGACGAGGAACAGCAAGTCTCACAGTCACTGAGGACAGATCATTCGCTAGTGGGTTTATAATGTCTTCACTACCTAGGGGAGTCGTTGGTATGCTCAGCTCAGTTTTGAACTCTCGGTTGAGTTTCTTTGCCTCATGTACGAAGCTGCTACATTTGAGCTGATTCTTTGTGTAGCCATCTAGCTTGGCTTTCATGGGATGGTCTTGAAAAGACCTGAACTTCTCTGCCTGAAGCAGGACCTTTGCATGTCTTCTGTCTTGTAATGGCTGTGTGCCTGTTAGCTTCTCCATGAAGGAGATTGGTGAAGACTTTGTAGCACCTGTCATGATCCGCAGTGCTTGGTTCTGAACCTTGTCTAAAGCCTGTTGGTTAGTTTTGGCAGTAGTGGACCAGGTAGTTGAGCATTACTCTAAATGGGGTCTCACTGTTCCCTGATATACTGTCTTGAGTATTTGCTCATTTGCTCCCCATGTTGTTCCAGCAAGTTTGCGCATCATGGCAAGCTTCCTATGGGCCTTCCCTTCTGCTTGACTAATGTGGGGCTTCCAGGTTAGCCGTTTGTCAAAGGTCACTCCAGGGTATTTTGCCTCGTCTGCTTCAATCAGCGAAGTATTTCCCAGCTTGATTTTACCCGCCCTCTGCTTTGACGACAGGGAAAAAAGTGTGGTGGACGATTTCTCTGTATTGATCGATACACACCAATCTTCAGCCCAAGCTGAAAGCTTGTTGATGGCTTCTTGCATCCTGTATGATCCAGATCATTGATGAAAAGCAAGAAGCGTGTAGGGGATAAGACTTCGCCTTGTAAGACACCATGACGCAACAGGAACTTCCTACTGCTGGCATGTTCTAAACTGACTCTTGCTGTCCTGTTGTGGAAGTATGACTTAATCCACCTCAGCATGTGACCTCCTACTCCAGTCCTCATCAGCTTGACAAGGAGTCCATCAGTCCAGACTTTGTCAAATGCCCTCTGCAGATCAAACCATGCTGTAAGTACGACTTTCTGCTCTTGGAAGGCGTCCTCTATCTTTTGCGGTAGATAAATGGTCTGGTCCTCAGTGGAGCAGAATTGTCTGAAGCCAGCTTGTTGCATTGCGAATAGGTTGTTAGTCTCCATGTACCACTTCAGGCGTGCATTCACAATCCTCTCCATGGTCTTTCCAACACAGCTGGTTAGGCTGATTGGGCGGTAGCTTGCAGCCTTCTTTGGATCCTTCCCTTTCTTGTGGATGGGGATCATGACTGCCTCTTTCCATATCTGTGGAAGCAGTCCTTCTGTCCAGCTGTAGTTGTAAATTTCCAGGAGTTTGCAAATTGCTTCAGTGCTTAGATGGGTCAGCATTTCATTTGTGACTCCATCTGGTCCAGGAGACTTCTTTGTCTTCAACTGCCTAAGAGCTGTCTGTAGCTCATGCAGTTTAAGACCCTGCTTCATGCATTCTGGTGTCACTTGGCTTGTCTGCCTTTCCATTTTATCTCTTCGAGCTTCCCTTTGCCGTTCCCTGTTGATGGGGATGTTGGAAACATCTTTGTAGTTAGAGGCAAAAGTGTTTTCCCATCAACAGTTCACCATTCTCTTCCAAAGTTACTGAGCCTCTTCCTGTTTCTTCATCGTTCAGCTGTCTTGTCAATCTCCACAGCTTTTGGTCATGCCAGACTGTTTTGTTTCTCCAGCTCTTCCTCTGTGCTTCCCATTTGTGCCTGAGGAATTTGGCCTTAGCTTGCTGTAGAGAGAGGTTACTTTCTTGTGAGGGATTGTTTTCTGCTTCCTCCCTGGCTTCTGATAACTTTGCCTGTAGATTCTCCAACTCATCACTCCAGTAGGGCTTATAGTCCTTTCTTGCTCCCCTTGGAATGGCGCTGTAAGCAGCCTTAAGTATACTGGCATTGAAGTCTTTGACAACCCGGTTGATGTCTCTACCTTCCACTCTGATGTCTTTACAGAGCTCATCACTCAGACTTTGGTAAAAGGTCCACCTGGCCTTCTTGTAGTTCCATCTGGGGATGTTAGGTGAAGTAGAGGCTATACGGTCCATAGTAAGTTGGACTGGGAGATGGTCGCTACCTCCTAGTTGTTCATCGACTTCCTGCTTGACATGTCCATGTATGTCATCAGTACATAAAGCAAGATCAGGGGTTGATGTTGTTCGCCAGCTTCTGGAGTAAAAAGTTGGGGGATCATCTTGCTTGTTGATGAGGTTTAGCTTGTTATCATCTTGCCAGGTCTCCACTTCCTCTCCACGTTTACCCAGGTGGTCATATCCCCAGCTTTGTGAGTGACTGTTAATGTCTCATACAATGATGAACCTGGTTTCATCAGTTGCAATTTTGTCCAGGAACAGAGCTTTGTCACTTGGAGAGTATATATTCACAAGTTTCAAGTTGAACTCGTTCTTTCTGAGGCTCAGAACTTGGAACTCGGAGTCATCCATATGCGTGTTGGCAGCGCTGATGTTGTTCCTGACCAGTGTCATGATGCCTCCTTTTCGTCTGCCAATTCTGTCACAGTGGAAACACTGGTATACTCTGACTTTGAAGGATTTCTCTGGCTGTAGGTGAGTTTCCTGGATGCAACAGACATTGATGTCTTTCTCATGGAGGATATGCTCAAGTTCAGCTTTCTTGTTGAAGAAACCCTCCGCATTCCAATGCATCAGCCTGAAAGGTTGATACAGATTGTTTCTTCCCCTTGGTATGTTCCTCCTTCTCTTTGCATGTTGTGGATTGAAGGAGGGACCCCCAGTAGCTATGGGTGGACTCTGTCGAGGCTCAGAGCCCTGCACTGAATCCCCCTGAAAGGAACTCAGGGATTCAGCACCAAGTTGTTGAATACCGGATGACTGTGTAGTCATAGCGATATTGCATGGTGCTGTGGTTCGTTAAGAGAGTGCCAATGGCCCAGCACCTCTGTCTTCAACTCTCTAGATTTCTTTCGGGGTTACCTCACCCTTAGTTCCGAGTTAGAACCCTACCCTGGGAACACAGGAGCTATTTGTCCCATAGCTGGGGGTCTGTTCATAGGCATCAGGGCGTGTCCATGCACCGGTGGGCCTGGCATGCCACATGTCTTGGGGCAGACCTCCTCCGATTCCCCTGCAGTTCTACCTGAGGCCGCAAGGTGCTCAGTGACCATGTGGCGCCAACTCGGAGGCACTGCAAAACGGGCTTGTCTGCAGAGAGGCTATGTACTGGCAGGGAAGACTTATGCACTCGGCTCCTTTTTCACCAGAAGGCTAGCCAGCCGTGAAGGCTGAAAGTGGAAGGTGACAAGCACACAACACACAGCATGCCACACTTGACGCATTAGCAGACCAATTGCCACACCCAATGTTTCAGTGTATGTTACAAGAGCTGGTCCCAGGTCCTAAAATTGTGTCAGATACGCAGAAAACCTGTGTCCGGGAAAACCCTGATTAAGGACAATTTAATGCACTCCAAAAGAATTGTGTGTACGGCTGTGCTAACTTATTAATATATACCCCTGTAATATTTAGAAATAAATTGCCATCTACTGCCATTTTCTAGGAGCAATAACTTTGTGAAAAAAAGTAAATTTTAAAATTGATATTATATACAAAAGTGATATAAATTTTAAAGTAATTATTATAATTGAGCCGTGCCATGAGAAAACCAACATAGTGGCTTTGCGACCAGCATGGATCCAGATCAGCCTGTGCATCTGCGCAGTCTGGTCAGGATCCATGCTGTTCACTAACAGTCTCTCTAATTGCTATAGGATTTGAAAGCGAACAGCATGGATCCTGACCAGACTGCGGGTCTGGATCCATGCTGGTCGCAATGCCACTATGTTCGTTTTCACATGGCACGGCTCATATAAATTTTTAAAGTAATTATTATATTTAAATGATAATGTGCTTAATCTTGACAAGACAGTTAGTCTTATCAAAAATATTTGGCTTTGATTACCTTAAATGAAATGAATATTCAACTTTATGTTCCTGTTGTAAACATAATTATGGTAAAAAATGCATGTCTGTATTCTGTATTGTTGATTATTTTGTTGATTATCAAACAGAAATTGCAGATATCACTGTCTGTGTACCTTCTTGACTTAAGTTGAAATTTTAGTGTTTTATACATTTGAAGCAGTGAAGACTGATTTTGTTTGCTATAAATTACTCCTCGGACACAGTTCTACATAAACATTCAAATGATAGGGATGGGTAATTTATCTGCTGGCTGTGTGAATCAATTTTAGGAAAACAATGGAACTGCCTCCTGATGACACCTAACATACTGTAATGTACACAAAATCAGTGCATTCTGTCTTGTGTGTCTGTAAAAATGTTTAAAACACATGGTGAGGGCTGAGCACGGAACTATTGTAACTGTATATAGATAAAGAACCAGATGGAATAGTTTCGTGCAAAGCCCACGATATTGGGCTTTTAACATGACTGTATAGACTTATTTTAAACAGAAATAAAAAAACCCACATCAGAATTGACTGTTTAACCTGTATGTCATTTATTTTCACAACCCTACTTGCATTTACTGCTGATAATTTTTTTGATGAATCCTATAGAAACTGCTAAGTATGTATATGTCATAAAGGCTTGCTAAAGCTTCTTATTAGATTTATTCTAACTTGTACCAATTGAGCTAATAAAACTAGTTTTTGTACATGCAATTTTTAAACATGTTTTCAGTGACAACAGTACATGTAATATCCACCAGGAGAAGATGCGGAGTTATTTCTCATCACAACTGCTTCTAGAGAGTACTAAAACAGACCGTGGTTCTCCGTTGGCTAGTTCTGTTGGAATTTTCTTACATTGTCTGTCTTCATATGACCAGAGAGAAGATAAGAAAACAATCAGTCAGAAAAATTATGCACTCGGTACAATGCAACCGTGTGTTCCAGAAATCATAAAATGGATGGATATTTGGAGCTGGAACTGGATGCATTATATGGAATCAATTCTTCAGGTAAAATTAAAGTGTTATCTTACTTGTATTGTAACAGGTCTTTGAAAGACTGATAGTTTGTCTAAAATTTGTGTGGCCATGTGTTGATATGATAATAACAGACAAGGCTTGTTATGTCATGCTTTCTGAAAGGTATATATTATAGTATGATGGACTGTCTTACCTGTAACTGTTGGCATATTTGCTTCGGTTAGCAATACAGTGTGTCCACAACAAGACCAATGTACACTCTCAAGTCAGTGTCACACTCGGGAGGTCAAAGGTCATGTCTGATGATATCCAGACTAATGATATGCTTTGAGGAATCTGGGAAGTAACTTGCAGTTGTTTGCATCAAGGAGCCAGTACCGTAAAAACTCGAATATATTACGCAGTTTTTTACCATTTTTTTCATTTTCTCAAAGGCGTGCGTAATATACACCAAGGTAGAGCTTCAAACATTTTTTCCCAGCTTGAAAACCCGAAAATATCGGTGAAAATCGGACAATTTTGTCAACTGTCATGTGTTTACATTTTGGACCGTGCTTTTTTAACCTCCTCTTGAAGAGCGTTTTATAGGGTGGGTCTAAAAACACATACGGAACGGAACCTCTGATAATATATGGTAAAGTTGGTTTTGTTTGCGAGTTTAATTTTTCGTATTTGTAAATTTAATTAATAAGTATCGTACATATCCAGAGCACCGGATAATGTGCCAGTTTAATAATTAGGCAAAATACAAAATTTAGCGGTCCGTGTTGTAGGTGTTTGATCATTAAAATCATTATCTTTCAAGGATGCTCAAATAAATTGCAATTAAAACAGATTGTTTGTTATTTCTTTATTTCCAGCAAATTATTACTGATCAATAGAGCGGCTCGTATATTGTTAAACAAACATGCTAATTAATGGCGATCTTCTCGTTTGATGTGCCCATAATTATGAGATGTTTGTTTGCACGTCTGTTAAAGTGTACTAAGGTGTTGACAGCTTGAGAAGGTTCTCAAATACTTTAGAAAGAATTTGTCTCTCGGATATTGTCACTGTTGTCTGTAACCAATTATGCAGCAATTGCGATTTTCATGAGAAATCGTTTTTACGCATGCCGCTAATGGCCAATTTCGAGTTTGTAAACAACGTTTTCTGACTGATTTTTTCGGTGCGTAATATATTCCAATGTAAGCATTTTTCCCAAGATTTTGATACAAGATCGGGGGTGCGTAATATACATGCTAGCGTAATATATTCGAGTTTTTACGGTATGTTGCATACAAGATTTACATCCCATCCTTAAAGGTCAAGGACAAGCTTAGGGTTGTTTAAGGTCATGTCTGATATTCCAAAGATTTTAACTTGTGCATACATTGAGTAAATGTGGAAGTAAGTGGCAGAAATGCTTCATTAAGGATTTGTAAGACCCAGGCCACTTTCTCACATTTGAAAGTTTTCCAAAGGAATTGGCAGAAATATTTTAGAAAGTGGAAATTGAAACTTTGGTTATACAAATTGTTTTGACCAAGTAAAAATTTGATATGAGTGTCACAAAATATACAAATTACACACAGAGATTTGTTTTGAATAAAACTACACCCATTTGGCAGATTTTAAAATAGAATTACAACTGTGTGGTTGATTTCGAAATAAAAGTACACTAGAATAACACAAAAATCAAGTCCTTATCTGAATTTATTAGTCCACCAGAGCACAAAGTGTTCATGCTGAGCTTACCATCCATCCATCCGCACGCACTTTTCTTCAAACAGCATCTCCTCTGAAACCATTTGGTGGAAATTGATGAAACTGGGCCTCAATTTTCTTAGGTATCTCCTCTTTCTAAATTGTTTAAATGATTTCTCTTGGTTGCATAATAAGGGTTACCAGTGGTGCGAAAGGAAAAATCTTCAAACACCATCTTCTCCTAAACCACTCCTCTGATTTTGAAATAATTTTATACAGATGTTTCTTGGGTGATTTTTCAAATTATTGTGATGCCCTACAAGATTTTTCAAATTATTGCGATACGTAATAAATGCGGTTGCCAGAAGGTGTGTTAGTGTGATACATAAACAGAGGGTGTAGTCACTTTTGCATATATATACATGTATATATGGGAAAGTGACTACACTCTTTGGCAGCCATGTTTTTTGCAATACATGGGAAAGTGACCACACCCAGTGGCAGCCATGTTTTTTACATATTGCAGTAATATATAGGAAAGTGACCAAACCCTCTTGCAGCTTTGTTTTTACTATGCACTATCATTTGGTCACACGTTAACTCAATGCTTAAGTTTTAAGTAAATAATTATAAAGATCAACAAAAATAAAGAAATTCATCTTATTGTCTTATGATTTTATACGTGTACTTAGTTCATTTTAACTAAAAGCATGTATTTGATATTATTTAAACATTTAAACATTTTATTTCCAGTCCTGGAATCTTCTGTATGCTCCTGAGAGTATTAAATCTCAACCTATTTGTGAAGAATGGAACAAACAGATCACCAAAGCCCTATCAGATAGACTGCAGACAAAGGTGAGTGTGGTTGCCAAAATAGTTCTTTTTATACCCAGTTGAAAGCACTGGGTGTATTGTGTTTGACGTCTGCCTGTTTAGCTTGATAGGGAAAGCTCAGATCTACAGATCACAGGGCTGGAGTTCAGTCCACTGGTGGCGAGGCATTCCTTCTCAGTTTGTTAAAAGACATTGTTTCGGAAATAATTTCATCTGTTTCATGTGGAGAAGTTGGCAGCTACTTGCTGAGAACAGGTGAGTACTGTTGCAGAATCCAGAAACACTAGGTTTAACTGCCAAAATTTTTGTGGGAGCGGGCACTTAGATTTGTCCTTGTCCATATGTCTGTCCATCTCAAAATTTGTGTCATGCATATCTCAAAAAGTATTTGACCTTATGTCATCAAGCTTCATAGGATTGTTATTCAGGATGTGAGGTTGTGTACCTGGGGTTGTGTTTGTGATTTCACTCAGTCAGACCAGAGTTCTGGCCCTTGACTTAAATCTTCTCGATCAGGACAGTCCCATTCTCTTGTTTTTATGCCCCTGCCATAAAATGGGGGAGTGGGGGGGAGGTGCTTATAGTGTTACCCCTGTCCATATGTGTGTTTGTTTGTGTGTGCATTTGTTTGTTTGTGTGTTTGGGAAAAGGTGGTGTTTGTGTCCAGGCCATACCTTTGACATGCATGGTCCATTTTCAGAATTATTTCACACAGATGATAAGCATGGATAGACGATGTGTCATGCGCAATAACCAGGTCCCTAGGTCTAAGGTCAAGGTCACAGTCCTTGGTTGAACTTAGCCAATTTTCACTACATATATACTGATAATGTGGTCTTCGTGTCCGGTCCATAACTTTGACATGCATAGTCTGATTTCAAAATAATTTGACACAAATAATAAGAATGAATGGACGATGTGTCGTGCGCAACAACCAGGTCCCTAGGTCTAAGGTCAAGGTCACACTTAGAGGCCAAAGGTCACATACAAGAATGACTTTGTCCTGAGCATTTCTTCTTCATGCATGGAGGGATTTTGATGTAAGTTTGCCGAATTGTACACCATTATGAGACAGAATGTCATGCGCAAGAACCAGGTCCCTTGTTTAGAATTACTTCCCTTTGTTGTTAATGTAAATAGCTTATATTGTAACTTTTTTATCACTGGTCATAGGGAAAAATCAAGACCACTTTTCTGTAGTACAACATGCTTGTTATATCCAATTTTGAGATGTTTTTTGACCTATCTCTACCTGGTAAGGATCTTTGTGTGGACATTTTTTTTAAAGATTAACTTCCCTTGGTAAAGGGTCCTTCTTTTTGTTTATGAACAGTACTATGTCTGTAACCTTTCTCATGTTGCGGGGTGCATCCGTGTCTGTGACACATTTCTAGTTTAAAATGAAAAGCATGAGAGAACTTTAATTTATTGTTTTCAATTACAAACATAATTTGAGTATCTTTAAATATTGTCACAGGTGTGTCATGACAGTTTCACAATGACAAACTTTGTTCAGCTGTATTGCCAGAAGATTGATACCTACAGCACTTCAATGCAGGACTGTATGAGTAAAGCAGCTTTCAAGGTAAGGAAATACAGACACTGCATCTACCTATAAGATAGGATTATACAGGATACCAAAGTTCAGTAGAGTAAAATTTTTCTATCCAAAACAAATGAATTGAAATTTTGTTGAATCAATGATCTACACTTTTCTTTGCAAAAATGCAAGTAGAAGTCAATGAATGCAAGGGGTGCAGGAAGTTTGTTGTTTTTAGTGTTCAAAATGAATTGAAGAACATTGCGTTTTTGTCCATGATATACCCAAATATGATATTTTCAGTACTAGCATTGAAAAGTAAGTCACATAGTTTGTTAAATTAGTGAAAGTTGAAGCAATTTTACTAACTAGTTAAAGTATAATTAACGTTAGAATCAAGTTTGTTTATAAAACTGCTATGGATATACACACCAAAAGCAGTTACTGTACTATTTAAATAAGATAAAGGTTTTTTACGTAATTTGGGAAAAAAGTCTTATGTTACATAGCTACTTTTCTGCACTTGAGTTGCATTCAGTTTAGTGCTATTGTTAAAAATGTCACTACATCTTCAGTTATTTAAATTTAAAGGTTACTAGATTCTAATATTTATGCCCACCTTTGAGGAAGTAGGGGGTATATTGTTTTGCTTTGTCTCTCTGTCCATTTGTCAGTAGGCCATTTGGTTTCTGATCAATAAAGTTCAAGAAATGCAAGGTCTCACAATTGTCAAACTTCATAGGATAATTGCATCTGGTCAGTAGACATTCCATATTGCTATTTGTTAGTATAGGTCAAGGTCACAGTGACCTTGAGACTGCAAACAGTTTCCACTCAATAGCTAAAGAATGCTTTGGCCTACAATCATCGCACTTCATCGGATGATTACCTACATGTATGTCAGGTAGATAACCCTTATAGTTTTAGGGGTCGGTACATTAAAGGTCAAGGTCACAGTGACCATGAGACTGAAAACGGTTTCAGCTTAATAACTAAAGAACACTTTTGCTTGCAGTGGTCAAACATTGTATGTTAATTACCTGTGTTCAGTGGATGACCTCTACTGTTTTGGTGTCAGTAGGTCAAAGGACAAGGTCACAGAGACCTCTAGACTGAAAACAGTTTCTGTTCAATAATTAAAGAACACTGGGGCTGTTAGTCTACATAGAATATTTACTCATGGTCATTAGATGGCAGTTTTTGTACCCCCCGACAACAAAGTTGTAAATGGGGGTATACTGGTTTCAGGTTGTCTGTCTGTCTGTCTGTCTGTCTGTCCGTCTGTCTGTCTGTCCGTCTGTCCGTAGACGCAATCTTGTGCGCACCATCTCTCCTTATCCCCTTGACAGAATATAATGAAACTTCACACAAGTGATCAGTACCAACAGTAGTTGTGCATGGGGCATGTTAGGTTCTTTCAGAAAAAAAAATTGCAGAGTTATGGGACTTTGTTTTTTTGTTGCTATACTATATACATAGACACAATCTTGTGCGCACCATCTCTCCTCATCCCCTTGACACAATTTAATGAAACATCACACAAGTGATCAGTACCAACAGCAGTTGTGCATGGGGCATGTTAGGTTCTTTTAGAAAAAAAATTTGCAGAGTTATGGGACTTTGTTTTTTTGTTACTATACTATATACATAGACACGACACAATCTTGTGCGCACCATCTCTCCTCATCCCCTTGACACAATTTAATGAAACATCACACAAGTGATCAGTACCAACAGTAGTTGTGCATGGGGCATGTTAGGTTCTTTTAGAAAAAAAAATTGCAGAGTTATGGGACTTTGTTTTTTTGTTACTATACTATATACATAGACACAATCTTGTGCGCACCATCTCTCCTCATCCCTTGACACAATTTAATGAAACTTCACACAAGTGATCAGTAACAACAGTAGTTGTGCATGGGGCATGTTAGGTTCTTTCAGAAAAAAAATTTGCAGAGTTATGGGACTTTGTTTTTTTTGTTACTATACTATATACATAGACACAATCTTGTGCGCACCATCTCTCCTCATCCCCTTGACACAATTTAATGAAACTTCACACAAGTGATCAGTAACAACAGTAGTTGTGTATGGGGCATGTTAGGTTCTTTCAGCGACAAAAATTGCAGAGTTATGGGACTTTGTTTCTTGTTAACATACTATGTACATGCAGTCTGCATATGCAATCTTGTGCATGCCTGATCTACCAAACCCTTACACACAATTTAATGAAACTTCACACAAGTGATCAGTACCAACCCTAGTTGTGCATGGTGCATGTTACATTCTTTTAGATAAATATTCTGCATAGTTATGGGACTTTGTTTTTTGTTACTATACTGTATACATACAGTCTATATACATACAGTCCACATAATTATGCAATCTTGTGTGCGTCAAATTGCAATGTACTGTGTCAGTGCATGCGGGGGGTACATTCATCACCTTTAGTGATAGCTCTAGTTGTTTTAAGGTCATTTGGTCAAGAAGAATACTCAGAAGCTCAGCATAGGGTTTGCTTGTATTTATTTAATGCCTGAAGTCAATGAAAATTATTTTCAGCTGATCCCACTGCATCACATTGTGTTTTAACCTCTCAACATCCAGTTTATAAGTTGTTTCCTATTTCTAGCAAAGGCATATAATAAATAAGCAAGCAAAGTATGTTGGACATTTTCAACACCTTGGCAGTGACTTTGTGTATGTCGGCATGAACTCAGCCTTCACTGTAAAATATTATGAAATATTATCTTGGAAATCATATGCTAATGATCTATGGAAGCAGTCTCAAGAGTTTGTATTGCAAAGATATATGTTTTTTTGACACTGCAGGCAATAGAAAAAGGCTATGCTGTAGATTATGGCAGATTCAATGATGCAGAAATTAGAAGATTTGGTAATCTTATATCTGGTCTCTTCCTGAAAGAATGGAACAAATGTGTTAAAAATGACAACTTGGATAATGAACAAGACATACTACAGCATTTTCTGAAATGGCCACCATTCACACAGTTCGTGAAGATTTATTGTGAGTATCATTTACTAATGTAATGTAAACAGTCTATATGAAAGACAGCGTGTTTGTTAAAACAAGATAAATGGTGGTGTAGAGCTACCTTTTAAATTTTAGGATCATTGAATGTCCGCAATTTCTTTAAGGAATGTCTCACACTAAACCAACAAGCCAGTTGCAATCAAAATTCACAGGAATATTCCTTTGGTGGTTGTCTTTCAGATTATTTCAAATCTAGATCATCCATGCAGAATTCTGGTTGCCGTGGATACATAAACTAAAAACTTTAAAAAGTCATTTCTGGTACTGTTGGCCTAGATTTAAAATAATTTCACATACTTAGAAGTTTCTTGGTCGACCCTTTACCAAATTCCTTCTGATTGTTCTGCTATGTTAAATAATATGGCTGCAAGGGATGGGGCTTGTTTTTCATATGTAGCTACAGCGGAAAGTGAGAGACTTCTTGTCAGAAACTGCAGTCTTGATTGTACCCTCAGATAGAAAGTATATGGGGGCTGTATTGGATTTACCTAGAACCATCTGAGTGTACTGTCCTTTTTATGTTCTCTTAACCACTGGCAAAATTCCTATAAATTTTGCTTTAATTATTAACCTCATCAACACAACATGCAGGACCCACAACTCTGGCCACTAGATTGCAAGTCACACTCTTAAAATAAAAGTTTAAATAGCTCAAACTTGTGTGTAAATTGCTTGAAAGATTTTTTATAAAACAAGCATCAACTATTTACCTCAACAAGACGAAGTGCAAAGCACACAACCCGGGTCACCAGGTCCAAGGTTTAAGTCACATTTGGTGGACAAAGATCAGATAGCTCAAATTTTTATCTACTCAAAATCTTCTTTACCACTGTAACTTTTTTTGATAAAACTGGGATCAGCTGTTAAACATGACATGCAGCTTGCACAACACAGGTTACTACATCCAAGGTCAAGGTTACACTTAAGAGGTCAAAGATAACATAGCTCACATTTGTGCCTGCTCCATATCTTCTTTACTGCATCTGGGGGGATTTATCACCTTAGAAAAGGCTTTCAATGTCATTATCTCATAAACTGAGGGTATGACTTTGAAATAATTTTACAGGAATGTTACTTTGATGACCCTATACCAAGCATGTCCAGCAAAGGGCATAATAGATATTTTTATGCCCCTCTTCGAAGATATTGTTTTGCAGATGTCGGTCGGTCGGAATGTAGACCAATCCATTTCCGGATGATAACTCAAGAATGCTTGGACCTAGGATCATGAAAGTTGATAGGAAGGTTGGTCATCACCAGCAGATGACCCCTAGTAATTTTGAGATCTGTGTGTCAAAGGTCAAGGTCACAGCGACCCTGAACACTTAAACAGTTTTCTGATGATAACTCAAGAACGCTTGGGCCTAAGATCATGAAAGTTGATTGGGAAGTTGGTCATGACCACCAGATGAGCCCTGTTGATTTTGAGGTCGGTATTTCAAATGGCCCGGAACAGTGAAACAGTTTCCGGATTATAACTCAAGATTGCTTGGGCCAAGGAACATTAAAGTTGATAGGGATGTTGGTAATCACCGGCAGATGACCCCTAGTAATTTTGAGATCAGTAGGTCAAAGGTCAAAGTCACAGTGACCAGGAACAGTAAAATGGTTTCAGGGTGATAAGAAAGCTTGGGCCTAGGATCAGAAAAATTGATAGGAGATTGATCATGACCAGCAGATGACCCCTATTAATTTTTAGGTCGTTAGGTCAAAGTTCAAGGTTACATTGGCCAGAAAAAGTTAAACAGTTTCTGGACGATAATTCAGAACCTTTGGGCCAAGGGTTATGAAAGATGATAGAGAGGTTTATCATGACCAGCAGATGACCCCTATTGATTTTGAGGTCAGTAGGTCAAAGGTTAAGGTTACAGTGATCCGAAACATTTAAATCATTTCCAGACAATTACTTGAGAACAGTTGGGCTTAAGATCATGAAACTTGATAAGGAGGTTGGTCATGACCAGTAGATGACCCCTATAGATTTTGAGATCAGTAGGCAAAAGGTCAAGGTCACATTGACCCGGAACAGTTAAACTCTTTCCGGATGATACCTTGAGAATGCTTGGGCCTGGGATCATGAAACTTAACAGGAATGTTGTTCATGACCAGCAGATGACCCCTGTTGATCTTCTGGTCAGTACGTATAAGGTCAAGGTCACATTGAACCAGAACAGTAGAACTTTTGTTTACAGTGAGCATATAATTTCTGTTCCTTGTTTTACCTGTGGAATGGGATGTACTATGTGATAACCAGCGTTGTTGGGCAGGCTACGTCCAATACGTTCTTAGCTCCTAACTTGTGCAGTTCTTAGTAAGTAATTACCAAACTAAGTCACACCATTTATGAGCATTATGTCTTGGCCAGATTGGATAACCGCCCAGATGCTCTAGACTTATGGCCGTTAAATTACTAAGGACTGAAAATTGACAGTGTTTGCTCTCAAACTGTTGTAGTTATTATTCAATGTTCAGCAAACCTTTTCAAGGCTGTCAGGAGTTATAGCCCTTGAATCACTCAAAACTATGAAAATTGACAGTGTCTGCTCTCTAACTTCAGCAGTTCCTAAACAGTGCTTACCAGACTTAGTCACAATGTTTATGGGCATATTATCTTTGCCAGTTTTAATAACTAGGTAGATCTTTTAAGACTTTCTGGAGTGATGGCCCTTTTCCTTATATGTGTAAAGTGATTCCTGTATGTATGAAGTGAAAACCTTAAAGATCTTCTTTGAGAAACAACTGAAGAAATTTCAAAAACAATTTTCCTTATGTGACCCTCTACCAAATTTGTTTAAACCAGCTGTGAAACTTGGGTGAGTGATCAAATAGTCATCATGGCCCTACTAACAACAGTTAACTTAATATTTTAAAGAAAACTACAAATGGTAGTATTATCTTTAATTACATTACACATAATCTAGAAAATATCTGTGAATTTCTTCTGAAATTTTATGCATTTTTCTTGTATTTTTATTGTGAGTGTATAAGAAGAATTATTGTTTAGGATTGGCCAGCTGCGATAAATATTGTTCAACATCAGTTAAATTATATTGTAGCCAATCTTTTGTTAATATGGTTGAAAATGCAAGTATTCTTTTGTACAGTTTAATTGTATGTGAACCACTTCTGATGTTTCGTTTAACATGTATTGCAGCAAGGGATCAAGAGAAGCTAAAACTTCTGTCAAGAGATTGCGTTGAGAGAATCGTTCAGGCAGTGTCTGTCATTCAAAGCTGTGTTACATCTCTCCTTAATGGAGAAATCACTGTGGGCAATCTGCACAACATACAAACCAATGATCTCAGTTTTCCAGAATTGTCAGAACTTGCCAAGCTTGAAAAACAACACACAAAGGAATTCATCAAGAAAGCAATAGAAATCAGAAAACTGGAAATGAAAGCCTTTGATAGACAGTCGAGGCTAATCACAACACTGACATCACTTTGTCAGCATCTAGCAAGTGGTAGTATAGTTTTTTCTTTTTACATTGTCACCACATCTTTACATTTTTGAATTCCAGTCAAAATTGTGTCAAGTCATGACTTTCTAAGCAGTTAAACTTGAAAAAGTGAGTTAAATTTTGATGATCTTTAAATGTGTGACATTGTGAACACTGCACTGAAAGGTAGAGGCACAGAAATCACTGGTAAATTCATTTATTCTAACACTTCAATTATAAGATTTCCTTTTTTATAATCAAAGAAGGATTTACTGTGTATTGTCTTGGCAATTAAAACATGTTTCGCAAAATGACCAACTTTCGGCTATTTTAGCTAAAAAAAAAGACTCCAGATTAGTATCCCTTCCTTAGGTGTAATTCAAACATGTAAGAATGGAAATTGATTTTAGCTTTGTGTGCTTTGTTGGCAAATCAAACAAGATTTTTCGATCAGATGCGTTGTAATTGATCACTATGGCCTTTGGGTTTCTTGATTTGACTACTATGCATGTGAACTCAAAACCATGTTTTCTTTGTCAACAAAGCACGTAAAGCTAAAACCTATTTCCATTCTAACATGTTCGAATTACACCTAAGGAAGAGATACTATTCTGGAGTCCTTTTAATACGCCCGTTTGAAAAACGGGATGTATTATGGGAACGCCCCTGGCGGGCCGGTGGGCGGGATGGCGGGCGGGCGGCGTCCACAGACTTTGTCCGGAGCATATCTTCTACATGCATGAAGGGATTTTGATGAAACTTGGCACAGTTGTTCACCATCATGAGACAGAGTGTCATACGCAAAAACCAGGTCCCTAGGTCTAAGGTCAAGGTCACACTTAGAGGTCAAAGGTCAAATTCAAGAATGACTTTGTCCGGAGCATATCTTCTTCATGCATGGAGGGATTTTGATGAAAGTTGGCACAATTGTTCATCATCAGGAGACGAAGTGTCATGCGCAAGAACCAGGTCCCTAGGTTTAAGGTCAAGGTCACACTTAGAGGTCAAAGGATACAAGAAAGAAAACTTTGTCCGGAGCATATCTTCTTCATGCATGGAGGGATTTTGATATTATCTTGGCACAAATGTTCACCACCACGAGGCGGAGTGTCATGCGCAAGAACCAGGTCCCTAGGTCTAAGGTCATGGTCACACTTAGAGGTCAAAGGATACAAGAATGAAAACCTTGTCCGGAGCATTTCTTCTTCATGCATAGAGGGATTTTGATATGACTTTGCACAAATGTTCACCACTACGAGGCGGAGTGTCATGCTCACGAACCAGGTACCTAGGTCAAAGGTCAAGGTCACACTTAGAGGCCAAAGGTCAGATACAAGAATGACTTTTGTCCGAAGCATTTCTTCTTCATGCATGGAGGGATTTTGATGTAACTTGGCACAATTATACACCATCATGAGACAAAGTCTCATGCGCAGTTCCCTTCTTTAGAATTACTTCCCTTTGTTGTTACTATAAATAGCTTATATTGTAACTTTTTCATTACTAGTCGTAGGGAAAAATCGAGACCACTTTTCTGTAGTACAACATGCATGCTACATCCAATTATGAGATGTATTTTGACCAATCTCTACCTGGTAAAGATTTTTGTGTGGACTTTTTTTTTTTTTTGATTTTTTTTTTTTTTTTTTTTAAGATTATCTTCCCTTAGTTGTTACTATAAATAACTTATATTGTAACTTTTTTATAATTGACCGTAGGGAACAAGATCACTTTTCTGTGGTAAAACATAGATGTTTCTTTCAAATTTTAGGTGTATTTTAAGGTATCTCTACCTGGTAAGGAGTTTTTTTGTGGACTTAGAAAAACAAATGACTTACAATGATTACTAAACAACCACAAAATTAAAATTTCATTTGCAAATACAGGTGCTTTGTTTGTTTGTTTGTTTTGGGTTTAACACCGTTTTTCAACAGTATTTCAGTCATATAACGGCGGGCAGTTAACCTAACCAGTGTTCCTGGATTCTGTACCAGTACAAACCTGTTCTCCGCAAGTAACTGCCAACTTCCCCACATGAATTATCAGAGGTGGAGGACTAATGATTTCAGACACAATGTCGTTTATCAAATAGTCACGGAGAACATACGCCCCGCCCGAGGATCGAACTCGCGACCCCGCGATCCGTAGACCAACGCTCTTACCTACTGAGCTAAGCGGGCGGGCTAAATACAGGTGCTAAAGTAAAGGTGCTAAAGTAAAGAAATTTGCTGTGACGGGCGTATATTGTGACATTCTGGCACTCTTGTTTTATATACAAACAAATACAGAAATATAAAATGTATAAACAAAAAAGCAAAACTTTAACATCTATTTCCCAAATTAATTTTGCATTATTTTTTTTGGTAACATTTTTATAGTGGACAGAAGTTCTGTTGATAACACCCTAAGGAAGCAAGAGCATCTGGAAGTCCACAAAGTGAAGGAATTCTGTGTACCAGCAGCTGTTAATGATGTAACAGACTTGGAAACATTCCAGCCAAGGTTGTGTGCATTCAAAATCTCTCAGGCTGTCCTTGATTTGTTGCCTGATCTACAGACATGCAGTGAAAGCAGTACTTTCATGATGTTCTGGACTGCGGAATGTCAAAGTATGACAGACCACTCACCAAAGCTAGATGATATAGTGCCACAAGTTTGGACAACAGTGAAGAAGAGGTTGTTATTTTTATAGCTGTATAAATCTGCTGGCAGTTTATCTGCTTTTTCGTACTTATAAAAAAGAAAATGTTTCTTTAAAGTAAATTCAGGTTTGTTTTTAGCTCGACTATGCATAGAATAGTAGAGCTATTGGACTCACCCATGCGTCGGCGTCTGCGTCGGCGTCCCGATTTGGTTAAGGTTTTGTATGTAAGCTGGTATCTCAGTAACCACTTGTGGGAATGGATTGAAACTTCACACACTTATTCACTGTGATAAACTGACCTACACTGCACAGGTTCCATAACTCTTTTTTGCTTTTTTACAAAATTATGGCCCTTTTTCGACTTAGAAATTCTTGGTTAAGGTTTTGTATGTAAGCTGGTATCTCAGTAACCACTTGCAGGAACGGATTGAAACTTCATGCACTTATTCACTGAGATAAACTGACCTACATTGCACAGGTTCCATAACTCTATTTTGCTTTTTTATGAAATTATGCCCCCTTTTCGACTTAGAAATTCTTGGTTAAGGTTTTGTATGTAAGCTGGTATCTCAGTACACACTAATGGGAATGGATTGAAACTTCACACACTTGTTCACTGTCATGATCTGACATGCACTGTATAGGTCCCATAACTCTACTTTGCAATTTTTTTAAAATTATGCCCCTTTTTCGACTTAGAAGTTTTTGGTTAAGTTTTTGTATGTAAGCTGGTATTTCATTATCCACTTATGGGAAAGGATTGAAACTTCATGCACTTGTTCACTGTCATGATCTGACATGCACTGTATAGGTCCCATAACTCTACTTTGCAATTTTTTCAAAATTATGCCCCTTTTTCGACTTAGAAGTTTTTGGTTAAGTTTTTGTATGTAAGCTGGTATTTCATTATCCACTTATGGGAAAGGATTGAAACTTCATGCACTTGTTCACTGTCATGATCTGACATGCACTGTATAGGTCCCATAACTCTCCTTTGCAATTTTTTCAAAATTATGCCCCTTTTTCGACTTAGAAGTTTTTGGTTAAGTTTTTGTATGTAAGCTGGTATTTCATTATCCACTTATGGGAAAGGATTGAAACTTCACGCACTTGTTCACTTTATGAGCTGATAAACACAGTGAAGGTTCCATGACCCTTTTTCCCATTTTTACAAAATTATGCCCCTTTTTCGACTTTTGTATTCATTCAATTGACAAGGCTGTTGAATAGTCGAGCGTTGCTGTCCTCCGACAGCTCTTGTTTATATGCCCACCTCGAGTGGGGGGTATTAAATATGTGAACACCTAACAAACTTTATGGGCATTATATCTCGGCCAAGTTCGACAACCAGCCAAATTGGCACTTGGATTATGGCCCTTGAATTAATATCTGCGAATTTAGCCTTGTTCGATCTCTTTAAGTAGAACAGTTTTCATCCCATCTTGACTAAACTTGCTGACAAAGTTTGTAGATATAATATCATGGCCAAGTTTGATAACCAGCCAAATCCCGCCAGGCATTCTTGGATTATGGCCCTTGAATTACTTGAAATTTGCAAATTTAGCCTTGTGGCCGTCTAAGTCGAACAGTTTTCATCCAATCTTCACCAGACTTGGTGACAATGTTTGAAGGCTTAATATCTCATCCAGGTTTGATAACCATACAAATTGCTCCAGGCACTCTTGGATTATGGCCCTTGAATTACTCAAAATCATTTTATGGTATGTAACTGAATTTTTAGAAGGACGTATTTTGTGACAGTCTGGCACTCTTGCTGACAATGTTTCTTTCAAAATGCATCCATCAGCACCTTTGTGAAATTTCACAATACTGACTTCAATTATATTAACAAGAATTTGTTTGTTGCATCTTTGTGATCAACCTTTGTGTAATTGATTGTAAGTTTTTAGCTCCACTATTCGGACAAAAGGGGTGCTATTCTATTCGTCCCTGGTGTTGGCTTCGGTGTGAGCTTTCTTGGTTAAGGTTTTTGGCAACCTTTGTTTTTAGTTGCTGCTGTGTCTTATATCTTACTGTAACTTCACGTTAGCATTTTTTGGCATGCAAACAAGTATGTACAGGGACTAGGCCCATTATACACAATGTCAAGGTCACCAGGGTGTTATTCTTAGGTTATTTTTAAGGTTAAAGTTTCTCTGCAACCTTTGTTTTTCTGTCATATCTTAATAACTATTGCTTATATCTTACTGTAACTTCATATAAACAATTTCCAGCATACAAACAAATTATGTGCTTACTTTTAACGCTGAACATTGTGCACTCAGTTACCCATGGGGTATAATAATGTGGTTTGCAAACAGCCAAAGTTTTTCCAGTTAGCTGTTGAAGTTTTATTTACCTCATTGATCTGTTTCTTTTGGTCATTTTGAAATACGAAAAACACATTGTATAAATTATAATGTAATCAGCCCAAAAGCTGTGTTTGGTTATGAATTACAAGTTCATGATGCAGTAGAAATTTGGCTTTTAAAATTCATTACTGTTTGCAGTGACATGTATTGAATCAGAAATATTATTTTATGTATTATAAAAGGTGGGACAAGATTGCAAACAAGATGCAGACTGGAGAAATCAAGTTTAGAGACTTTGAGAAAGTCCTTGGTAACAGATATAGAGAGGATTTTGACAGAATGATAATAGAAATGAAAATTCTTGGACTTCCAGACAACTGTATACAGAAACGTGTTGACCAGTTACAGAAGTATAGACAGTTAGAAACTTGTGTGAAGGGAGCAAGAACTGTGCTTAAATTTTCAAAGGATTATGACCTTAAGGGAGATTTTCAACAAATCAGAATAATTGCAAATGTAAGTTTTCTGTTTTGTTGTATTTACTTGGTGCCAACCAGTCACCGGATATAAATCGGGGTTTTTCCTTTGCCATTTTATGAAAGCTCATTTGTAATTTGAAAATTCAAAAAATCAGTCGGACGTAAAACATTGGATATTTTGAGGCTCAAAGGGGGTAATGAAACACACCTCATTAATCAACATGGCAGAATAGTCACCGGACACATATTTAGAAGACTGATAATACTATTTCACGATGACATTTTCCATGAAAAAACGATTATGTTCTTCTGTCATCTGCGCCTTCTTAAACATGTTTTCTCCATATTCAAAGGGTTACACTATACAAAGGGATGAACTACATAACAGCAGTGTTTTACCTGTGTTACCATTTAAACGAAATTCTGTCTGCAGAAAATATTTCGGAGCTTATTCCACTTGCAATCACACTGAGCCAACAAAAATCAAAAATCAGTTTGCTGTTTTCAGAAAACGAAAAAATCTATAAATATGTTTTAATACAATTGAGGCTCAAAGAGGGGTTAAATATATATCAATCGATTGTGTTTTCTGGCCAGTAGTCACCTCTCTTTCAGTATTCAACACGTGTCCAAGCAAATGAAGACGTTGATTCATTTGTAAAAACAGTATTTTACTGACGTATTAACTAACTGTGAGGAATGAATAAAACAGGAAACGTTATCTGTAGTTCCATGCAATAATTGTTTGAGACCCACTTGGTGCCCCTAAAAGCAATGAATATTGCACATGCCTTTCCAATGCCCCAAGGTCAGAGGACAGCAGTTTTGTAAACACATGTGATATATGGTACAATATTCTTCGTTAATACATACTTGTCAGGTCAATGCTGATATATGACAGTCAAAGCAAAATGCCAAATGTTTCTGATTAGCCGATAACTGCGATATAATCAAAATAAAGTCATAATTATGTTTGTCCGGTATATATTCCTATCTGGTGACTGGTAGGCACCCAGTAATTCCTTAAGTTAAAAGTCACCAAATAGTGATCATATCCAAGGAACTTTATAATTTAGCCCTTGCCCTGCTAAATTTCTATGATGAACTTTTCGGTCTTCCGATTTGGACAGTACCAGTAACTGTAATCAAGGGTGTTTACGAAAAAGATACTGGCTGAATAGTGAACAGTATAGATCATCATCAGACTGCACACATGTGCAAGCTGATCATGATCTACACTGGTCACAATGGCAGAATCAGTCATGCCCAGCATGGTAATGGTTAAGAGCCTGAATGTTACATTATTCAGAAGTAAATCAAAAGAATAGAGAATTATCAAAAAATTTGTTAACTGATAGATAGAAAATGTTTGTAATACAATTAAGATTATGGGCCTGCTCTTTAAAACATCTTTTTTATTCTTTTTAGCTCACCTGTCACAAAGTGACGAGGTGAGCTATTGTGACCGCTTGATGTCCGACCAAACTTCACAGGAATGATCCTTGGTTGGCCCCCTTTCAAAATTGTTCAAAGAATTGAATTCCATGCAGAACTCTGGTTGCCATGGCAACCGAAAGGAAAAACTTTAAAAATCTTCTCAAAAACCAGAAGCCCTAGAGCTTAGATATTTGGTGTGAAGCATTGTCTAGTGGACCTCTACCTAATTTTTTCAAATCATGACCCTGGGGTCACTTTATTTTACATAGGAAAATCTTAAAAAATCTTGTTCTCAAAAATCAAGAAGCCCTAGAGCTTAGATATTTGACATGTAGCATTGCCTAGTGGACCTCTACTAAGGTTGTTCAAATCATGACCCCGCCCCAGGGGTCACTTGATTTTACATAGGAAAATCTTCAAAAATTTTCTACAAATAAACCAGAAGGCCTACAGCTTAGATATTTCACATGTAGCATTGCTCAGTGGACCTCTACAAAATTTGTTCAAATCATGACCCCTGGGTCAAAATTGACCCCGCCCCAGAGATCACTTGATTTTACATAGGAAAATCTTCAAAAAATTTCTGAAAATAAACCAGAAAGCCTAGAGTTTAGATATTTCACATGTAGCATTGCCTAGTGGACCTCTACAAAATTTGTTCAAATCATGACCACGCCAGGGGTCACTTGATTTTACATAGAAAAATGTTCAAAAATTTTCGAAAAATAAACCAGAAGGCCTAGATCTTAGATATTTGACATGTAGAATTTCCTAGTAGACTTTTACAAAATTTCTTAAAATAATGACCCCCGGGGTCAAATTGACCCTGCCCCAGGGATCACTTGATTTTACATAGGAAAATCTTCAAAAAATTTCTAAAAATAAACCATAAGGCCTAAAGCTTAGATATTTGACATGTAGCATTGCCTAGTGGACCTCTACAAATTTGTTCAAATCATGACCCCCAGGGTCAAAATTGACCCCACCCTAGGGGTCATTTGATTTTACATAGGAAAAACTTCAAAATTTTTCTAAAAATAAACTATAAGGCCTAGATCTTAGATATTTGACATGTAGCATTGCCTAGTAGACTTCTACAAAATTTGTTCAAATGATGACCCCCCCCCACCCCCTGGGTCAAATTGACCCTGCCCCATGGGGTTACTTGATTGTACATAGAAAAATCTTCAAAATTTTCTAAAAATGAACTAGAAGGCCTAGAGCTTAGATATATCACATGTAGCCTTGCCTAGTGGACCTCTACAAAATTTATTCAAATCTTTACCCCCCAGTGTCAAATTGACCCAGCCCCAGTGGTTACTTGATTGTACATAGGGAAATCTTCATAAATTTGCTAAAAATAAACCAGAAGGCCTAGATCTTAGATATTTGATATGTAACATTGCCTAGTAGACTTCCACAAACTTTGTTCAAATCATGACTCCCGGGGTAAAATTGGCCCCGCCCCAGGGGTTACTTGATTGTACATTGGAAAATCTTCAAAAAAAATTCTAAAAATCATCAGTTTGACATTTGAAACATGTAGCTCATATTACTCAGGTGAGTGATCCAGGGTCATAATGACCCTCCTCTTCTTTTTTATTAGGGAAAATTGAATGTAGTTTTAAATGTAAAATTTCATGAATACGAAATCATGTGACAAATTTTCTAAAAAGATGAACGTTGAGATATGCTACATATATATTTATCAATTACAGCATGGAGAAAGTGACCTAGAGATGAGATCTTTCGATGACAGTGTGATGAATGCCTGTGATTTTCTCAAGGACCTCACTCCTCAGAGAGAGAAATGTCTAAAGATGTTTGTAACATGTAGACCTTTGGTCCAGTGGCTTAAAGAATCAATGAAAAAATGTAAGAAATTGAAAATTTATTGACAGTAGTTAATGGTTCAAAGGAAATTTCTTATTAATCCCCCGCCACAAATGCTGGGGGGTTATAGGAATGGTCTCCGTCCGTCCTTCCGTCTGTCTGTAACACTTTCATGTCTGCTCCATATCTCCTAAACCCCTTGAAGGATTTTCATGAAACGGGTCAAATGATCACCTCATCAAGACGATGTGCAGAACCCATGAGTCAGCCTTGTCGGTTCAAGGTCAAGGTCACAACTCAAGGTCAAAGGTTTAAGCCTTCCATTTTGTGTCCGCTCTGTATCTCCTAAACCCCTTGAAGGATGATCATGAAACTTGGGTCAAATGATCACCTCATCAAGATGATGAGCAGAACCCATGAGTCAGCCATGTCGGTTCAAGGTCAAGGTCACAACTCAAGATCAAAGGTTTGAGCCTTCCATTTTGTGTCCGCTCTATATCTCCTAAACCCCTTGAAGGATGATCATGAAACTTTGGTCAAATGATCACCTCATCAAGACGATGTGCCGAACCCATGAGTCAGCCATGTCGGTTCAAGGTCAAGGTCACAACTCAAGGTCAAAGGTTTGAGCCTTCCATTTTGTGTCCGCTCTGTATCTCCTAAACCCCTTGAAGGATAATCATGAAACTTTGGTCAAATGATCACCTCATCAAGACGATGTGCAGAACCCTTGAGTCAGCCATGCCGTCTCAAGGTCAAGGTCACAACTCAAGGTCAAAGGTTTTAGCCTTCCATTTTGTGTCCGCTCTGTATCTCCTAAACCCCTTGAAGGATAATCATGAAACTTTGGTCAAATGATCACCTCATCAAGACGATGTGCAGAACCCATGAGTCAGCCATATTGGCTCAAGGTCACGGTCACAACTCAAGGTCAATGGTTTGAGCCTTCCATTTTGTGTCTGCTCTGTATCTCCTAAACCTCTTGAAGGATAATTATGAAACTTGGATTAAATGATCACCTCATCAAGACGATGTGCAGAACTCATGAGTCAGCCATGCCGGCTCAAGGTCAAGGTCACAAATCAGAGTCAAAGGTTTGAGCCTTCCATTTTGTGTTCATTCTGTATCTCCTAAACCCCTAGAAGGATTTACATTAAACTTGGGTCAAATGATCACCTCATCAAGAACTCATGAGTCAGCCATGTCAACTCAAGGTCAAGGTCACAACTCAAGTTCAAAGGTTTGAGCTCTGTATCTCCTAAACCCCTTTTAGGATTTTCATGAAACTTGGGTCAAATGATCACCTCACCTAGACGATGTGCTGAATTTATGGGTCAGCCATGTCAGTTCAAGGTCAAGGTCAAAGGTTTACCCTTTCACTATCCATATCAGTGGCGGGGGATTTAGCTGTCTTTCAGACTGCCTTATTCATAGAGATGTTGTACTACCTTGTTGAATTGGTTTTTAGTTTATTCTAACATCATCCATTTTGTTTTCCTATTAAACAAAGAAGGCTGAAAATTGTGTATTTTTACACAACTGTTTATTTTTCTGAGGTCACATTAAATTTTATAACACTATAGCATTAAACGGCATAGCGACACACTGGAAACGAAACCAGCAGAATATTTAATGGATGTTGTCAAGGATGTACATATCCTTGATAATGTGTAAGAATCAAAATAATATATCTCAAACAGTGATTTGCTCTAGAATAAAATCATTTTTAGCTCATCTGATTTTTTGAAAAAAAATGATGAGTTATTGTCATCACTTGAGCGGTTGTCGGCGTCGGCGTCGGTGTCGGCGTCGGCGTCGGCGTCTGCGTCGGCGTTGCCTGGTTAAGTTTTATGTTTAGGTCAGCTTTTCTCCTAAACTATCAAAGCTATTGCTTTGAAACTTGGAATACTTGTTCACCATCATAAGCTGACCCTGTATAGCAAGAAACATAACTCCATCTTGCTTTTTGCAAGATTTATGGCCCCTTTTGTACTTAGAAAATATCAGATTTCTTGGTTAAGTTTTATGTTTAGGTCAATTTTTCTCCTAAACTATCAAAGCTATTGCTTTGAAACTTGGAATACTTGTTCACCATCATAAGCAGACCCTGTACATCAAGAAACATAACTCCATCTTGCTTTTTGCAAGAATTATTGCCCCTTTTGGACTTAGAAAATCAGTTTTCTTGGTTAAGTTTTATGTTTAGGTCAGCTTTAATCCTAAACTATCAAAGCTATTGCTTTAAAACTTGCAACACTTGGTCACCATCATAGGCTGACCCTGTACAGCAAGAAACATAACTCCATCCTGCTTTTTGCAAGATTTATGGCCCCTTTTGGACTTAGAAAATATCAGATTTCTTGGTTAAGTTTTATGTTTAGGTAAACTTTTTCTCTTAAACTATCAAAGCTATTGCTTTGAAACTTGTAACACTTGTTCACCATCATAAGCTGACCCTGTACAGCAAGCAACAACACTCCATCCTGCTTTTTGCAATAATTATTGCCCCTTTTGGACTTAGAAAAATCATTTTCTTGGTTGAATATTATGTTTAAGTCAACTTTTCTCATAAACTATCAAAGCTATTGCTTTAAAACTTGCAACAGTTTTTCACCATCATAAGTGGACACTGTACATCAAGAAACATAACTCTATCCTGCTTTTTGCAAGAATGATGGCCCTTTTTAGACTTAGAAAATCATGGGTAGGACAATATTTCTATTATACAAAAAAAATCAGATGAGCGTCAGCACCCGCAAGGCGGTGCTCTTGTTTGTCATTTAGTTGCACCCTTGTGATATAACTCCTTGGCATCTCCCAGCAATGATTTTATTCAAAGACAGATCACTCTTTGTGATACATTATTTCTTAAACTAGTCTGATCATGGCATTATATATTTCAGCTGGATTGAAAGAACTGAAAGTGTTTGTTGACCTGGCATTCATGTCAGCTGGAGACGAGCCAATTAACATTGCACGTGTTCAGTGTCTACACTCGGCTGTAACAGGGTATGCCCCACTCATATTTGACCTTGATGAGAGGAGTGGATACAAGGAGCTGTTGAACCTTTGTGCAGTGGTTTGGAAGGAGCTGGATGCCAATCCTAAACTACCTGACAAATTGGTAATTATTATTGATGTTTGTTAATACTTTTCTACATAAAATCAAGAAAATGGTCATGTTACTGCAGCCAGTTCACGACTGATCGACATCCAGTACTGAAAGTCAGATCATGGATAGACACTGGACTCTAGTACATGTGGCATAGCTTAAATTAAATGCAGACACTCATTTACCAATCCTGTTGAGGTTTAAAACCATTTGTTTATATGATAAACATACTTTTCTTTGATCATTTTTATGCCCCCAATGGGAGGCATATTAGTTTTCAACTGTCATTCAATTCGTTCGTTCGTTCGTTGTCGCAATGTTTACTTTTTGCATGAAGGCACTTTACCCGCGAACCACTGCACCCAGGACCTTCAAACTTCACATGCTAATAGTACTTATTGAGTACACGACCCCTATTGACTTTGGGGTCACCAGGTCAAAGGTCAAGGCACTGCGGGGGCATTTGTCACCATATGTGACAGCTCTTTGTTAAAGAATAATTTGAACCAGTTGTAGCATTATTATAGTGTTCACTAAATTTCTGTATCATGAAGTAACCTCTCACTTAAAAATCATAAACAGTTACACTTTACAAAAATTTAACCCTTAGAAAATTGAATAAAAAGTTCTGAATGTTACCTGGTTTATCTGAAGCAACAGTATCAAATTCTCACAGACCCCACACAAGTTTTCGATATCATGACAGTGCCAAGTTCAGACTTGAATTACATTTAAACAAAATTATGCACTTCATTTTACTTGCTGTTGTATGCAAGCTTGTATAAGGTAGAAAGCTATGATGTTATTTCAAATTTTGGATAATGCTGCTGTAAGACAGTTTTTATTGTACTTAAATATACTGTATATAGTATTATGACAGCTTTTATAAATGAACTTGTTAATGATATCATAAGTTGACAGAAATAAGGATATTTTTACAGCAAGACACAAATCGCCAGCTACAGTGGCTGAAAGAGATCAAGAAAGCCCATGGTTCAGTAGAAGTTACCTCTCTTATGCAAGCTGAGGCCATCAACGCCAATGGAATATTTACAGTTGGTAAAAATGCATGGAAAAGGGAACTTGTGGCACAGAAAACTGATGCAACTTTAATGGTAAGTGATTCTGTAAATGTTATGTCTTCTATAATACTAGAAGTTAGAAATGGTGGATGGCCCATGATCCTGTTCTGCATATTAACAGATTTATGCCTCTTTCCCTAATTGACCATTTTTGGTTAAGTTTTTGTACGTAAGCTGGTGTCTCAGTAACCCCAATTTTGAAACAAAACTGTTCATTGTGATGTAATGCACAGGTTTTGTAACTGTTGGTACCTTTTTAGCTCACCTGAGCCAAAGGCTCATGGTGAGCTTTTGTGACCGCTCAATGTTCGTCGTGTGTCCGTCAACATTTTCTAAACATATCTTCTTGAAAACCACTGGGCAGAATTACACCAAACTTCACAGGAATGATCCTTGGGTGGCCCCCTTTCAAAATTGTTCAAAGAATTGAATTCCATGCTGAACTCTGGTTGCCATGGCAACCGAAAGGAAAAACTTTAAAAATCTTCTTGTCCAAAATTACAGGGCCTAGGGATTTGATATCTGGTATGTAGCATCATCTAGTGGTCCTCTACCAAAATTATTCAAATTATTCCCCTAGGGTCAAATTTGGCCCCGCCCCGGGGGTTACATGGTTTATATAGACTTATATAGGGAAACTTGTCCAAAGCCACAAGGCCTAGGGCTTTGATATCTGGTGTGTAGCATCATCTAGTGGTCCTCTATCAAAATTGTTCAAATTATTCCCCTAGGGTCTAATATGGCCCGGCACCAGGGGTCACATGGTTTATATAGACTTATATAGGGAAAACTTTGAAAATCTTCTTGTACAAAACCACATGGCCTAGGGCTTTGATATTTGGTATGTAGCATCATCTAG
This sequence comes from Mercenaria mercenaria, assembly GCF_021730395.1. Taxonomy (NCBI): domain Eukaryota; kingdom Metazoa; phylum Mollusca; class Bivalvia; order Venerida; family Veneridae; genus Mercenaria; species Mercenaria mercenaria. The sequence continues at coordinate 8,536,064 of NC_069364.1, forward strand.
TGGTCCTCTACCAAGATTGTTCAAATTATCCCCTAGGGTCAAATATGGCCCTGCCCTGGGGGTCCCAAATTTTACATAGACTTATATAGGAAAAAAAGTTTAAAAATCTTCTTCTCTGAAACCACAACACTTAGACCTTTGATATTTGGTTTGTAGCATTGTCTTATGGTCCTCGACCAAAATGTTCAAATAGTACCCCTGGGGTGAAAAGAGGACCTGAACTGGGGGTCCCAACTTTTATATAGACTTATATAGGAAAAAACCATATGACCTAGGCTTTTGATATTTGGTATGATGCATTGTCTAGTAGTCCTCTACCAAAATTATTCAAATTTTGCCCCTGGGGTTAAAAGAGGCCCGCCCTTGGGTTACTTAATTATTATGCGAGTTATATAGGAAAAAAATACTTAAAAAATCATCTGATCCTATTTCCAAGACTGTTTAATTATAATTACCAGATGACCTCAAGTAATATGATGTCACTTCACTGTGACCTTGACCTACTGACCTACTTTCCTGTTTTTTAAGATACAGCCTTGAAATTTTGATGACATACAGTTTTGCACATCAGTCGTAAAACTGAATTTCATTAACCATGAATATGACCTACTGACTTTCTTAATATTGACATTTGAAACATGTAGCTCTTATTACTCAGGTGAGCGATCCAGGGTCATCATGACCCTCTTGTTTACAAGGTTGAGCTCTTGTTAAGCCCCCTTTAACATTAATACTATATGTGACAAAGCTTTTGAATAGTTGAGCATTGCTGTCTTGAGCTCTTGTTTATACATAATGTTGCCTGTTTTCAATCTGAATTCTTTTTTAATGCTTATTAGTCTGAGTTCTGCCGAGGATTTCAGCATGATGGGCCCATGGCCCATCTTCCTTGAAAACATGGGGCCATTCTGAAACTTTTTGGGCCATTCAAAAAGAATCAAATTTTACATTTAAAAAACTTTACCGTTCTTACAAAAAAACTTTACCTTTCTTATGCTTTAAGAAGTGCAAAGTTTTTTAAATGTAAAATTATACACAAAGTACACGTCATTAATTCTCTTTTCCTTATAACTTAACCATGTATGCTCAACCAATAAGTTCTTCTGAAAGCTCTGTTTGTCAGACGTTTTACTCTTACTTTTTCGCTTTACGCAAATTGCTTGACTGGGTGGGGGTCTGATCACTCTGTGATTCAGAGGTTGTTGTTTAATGTTCAGCGATATCTATAGTTGAATCGTCGTTTTTGTTCAATGTATCATTTTTATGCCCCCGAAGGGAGGCATATTAGTTTTCAACTGTCCGTCCATTCGTTAGTTCGTTCGTTCGTTCGTCACGTTAACTTTTTGCATGAAGGCACCTTACTTGCGAACCACTGCACCCAGGACCTTCAAACTTCACGTGCTGATAGTACTTATTGAATATACCACCCCTACTGACTTTGGGGTCACCAGGTCAAAGGTCAAGGTCACAGGGGCCAACGTTAACTTTTTGCATGAAGGCACTTTACTCGCGAACCACTGCACCTAGGACCTTCAAACTTCACGTGCTGATAGTACTTATTGAGTACACCACCCTTACTGACTTTGGGTTTACCAGGTCAAAGATCAAGGTCACAGGGGCCAACGTTAACTTTTTGCATGAAGGCACTTTACTCGTGAACCACTGCACCCAGGACCTTCAAATGTCACATGCTGATAGTAATGCTGATAGTACTTATTGAGTACACCACCCTTACTGACTTTGGAGTCACCAGGTCAAAGGTCAAGGTCACAGGGGCCAACGTTAACTTTTTGCATGAAGGCACTTTATTCGCGAACCACTGCACCCAGGACCTTCAAACGTCACATGATGATAGTACTTACTGAGTACACCATCCCTACTGACTTTGGAGTCACCAGGTCAAAGGTCAGTGTCACAGGGGCCAACGCTAACTTTTTGCATGAAGGCACTTTACTTGCGAACCATTGCACCCAGGACCTTCAAATTTCACATGCTGATAGTACTTATTGAGTACACTACTCCTACTGACTTTGGGATCACCAGGTGAAAGGTCAAGGTCACAGGGGTCAACGTTTATTTTTGCATGAAGGCACTTTACTCGCAAACCACTTCACCCAGGACCTTCAAACTTTACATGCTGATAGTACTTTATGAGTACACCACCCCTACTGACTTTGGGGTCACCAGGTCAAAGGTCAAGGTCACAGGGGCCAATGTTAAGTTTTTGCATGAAGGCACTTTACTCGCGAACCACTTCACCCAGGACCTTCAAACTTCACATACTGATAGTACTTATTGAGTACACCACCCCTACTGACTTTGGGGTCACCAGGTCAAAGGTCAAGGTCACCAGGTGAAAGGTCAAGGTGCTGTGGGGGCATTTGTCACCATTAGTGACAGCTCTTGTTATTTGTATCTTTCCCCGGTGTAACTAAAGTCTGGTTCATTTTCCTAGGGGCAGGAGGACTGAATAATCGCTTTTCCTTTTGGTGCGGTCGCCATTTTGATACAATCATGGTGCAATAATCACGACACATTATCTTTTCAAATCCGTCACAGTGATCTCCCCTTGAGGTATTTCTATCTACCCTGCAAGACCGGCAAACTAGCGATCATTATAGGGTTTGAGTTTCAGATTTTCTGGCGTGCCAAAGGCCCACCGACGCGAAATTTGGTGCGCCATTCATATTTTTTTCGCTCCAATGGCGCAAAAACGCAACCTCAGCAGAACTCTGTTATTAGGGCAATCAATCAAGGAGTTTACTAAGAGATTTTTGCTTATTTCTCACATGTGGAAAATTGATTAAAACTAACTTCCTGTAACTATTTTTGTTGCCTGTTTTTAATCCCCCGCCACAAGTGGTGGGGGTTATAGGAATGGTCTCAGTTCATCCTTCTGTCCTTCCATCCTTTCATCTTCCGTCCGTCTGTCCTTCCGTAACGTTTTGTGTCGCTCTGTATTTCCTAAACCCCTTGAAGGATTTTCATGAAACTTGGGTCAAATGATCACCTCATCAAGATGATGTACAGAACCCATGATTCAGTCATGTCGGTCCAAGGTCAAGGTTACAACTCAAGGTCAAAGGTTTGAGCCTTCCGTTTTGTGTCCTCTCTGTATCTCCTAAACCCCTTGAAGGATACTCTTAAAACATCAAGACGATGTGCAGAACCCATGAGTCGGCCATGTCAGTTCAAGGTCAAGGTTACAACTCAAGGTCAAAGGTTTGAGCCTTTCATTTTGTGTCCGCTCTGTATCTCTTAAACCTCTTGAAGGATAATTTTGAAACTCAGATTATATGATCACCTTATCAAGACAATGTGCAGAACTCATGAGTCAGCCATGTTGGTTCAAAGTCAAGGTCACAACTCAAAGTCTAAAGGTTTGAGCCTTCCATTGTGTGTCTGCTCTGTATCTCCTAAACCCCTTGAAGGATTATCATTAAACTTGGGTCAAATGATCACCTCATCAAAACAATATGCAGAACTCATGAGTCAGCCATGGTGGCTCAAGGTCAAGGTCACAATGCCAGGTCAAAGGTTTGAGACTTTCATTTTGTATCTGCTCTGTATCTCCTAATCCCCTTGAAGGATTCATATGAAACCTGTGTCAAATGATCACCTATCCAAGACAATGTGCAGAACTCATGAGTCAGCCATTCCAGCTCAAAGTCAAGGTCACAACTCAAGGTCAAAGGTTTTAGCCTTCTATTTCGTGTCCGCTCTATATCTCCTAAACCCCTTGAAGGAATTTTATAAAACTTAGGTCAAATGATCACCTCATCAAGACGATATGCAGAATTGTTGAGTCAGCCATGCCAGCTCAAGGTCAAGGTAACAACTTAAAACGTCAAAGTTTTGAGTCTTTCATTTTGTGTCCACTCTGTATCTCCTAAACCCCTTGAAGGATTAACATTAAACTTGGGTCAAATGATCACCTCATCAAGAACTCATGAGTCAGCCATGTCAACTAAAAGTCAAGGTCACAGCTCAAGGTCAAAGGTTTACCCTTTTACTATCCATACCAGTGGCAGGGGATTTAGCTGTCATTCATACTGCCTTGTTGATTTTCATGTAATTTGTGGGTCTATTTTTTACCAGAGTCACACATCTTTCATTGTATTTCACATATAAATTATAACATATATAATTATTTCACATATAAATTATAACATATATAATTATTATATGTGAATTTTAGGCCAAATTGTAACATTAGAAATGTGCTGTTGGTAAAATATTGATGAGGATAAATCTAAATTTATAATGTAGTATATTTATGATTTATTGTACCGTTCTCAGCTGGATCAGCTGGCATATTTGTTTGCAAACTACTTGTGTAGAATTGATATATTTAATGTTTGAATAAAGGTTGTTGCAGACATTATAAAGTTGACAGTACCAGAACAAGAAGGCAAGAGTCAGTTGAGGAACTACACATTCTCTCAGTGCCAGGACCTGCAGAGTCGACTTATGTTGGTGGCAGGGAAGGCGGAGAAAGGAACTGATAGTGTTGACAGATTTACCATGGTAAGATCTACTGTGATTACAAGTGTCATGTATGGGTTAATCATCACCCCCAACCCTTTTGAAGTGGTATATTATGTTTCTCCTTTTCCGTTGGCCGTAGGTAGACAAGGAGAAATAACTGTTCATATTTTCATTTGAATCTAATATATTTTGAATAACTAAAGGGTAATTTCTGCTATAATTTGTGGAATTAATTGTAATTTTTATTTAGTTATGTGTATATACTCACCATTTTTCCCTGTTTGGGATCTAAAATTCATTATATATATTACAGATATTTGACAGTATAACCCGACTTAGCAGTGTATACATGAAGCTTTGTTCATCTGGATGTGTACTGTTTAAAGACTGGACAGCAAGGTTCCTCTGTTATCCAAAGCCAGACCGCCCTGTCTGTGCTATTTTAGAGTTTGGACAAGGTGACGGAGTACCCCAGTTAAAGGTATACATGCAGTAAAAAAATGATGCTCACTTAATGATGGATTCAGATAGATGTAAAACTGTATTTTTTGCTAGTTCATAATTAGCCTTATGTGCATGGTCTTCAGAATGCTGAGAATTGCAAACAATAAAATAATTTCAATACATAAATTATATACAAAAGATTTGTAGTTCCCTTCCTTGTTTCACCTGAGGTACTATATAGTTTGACTTGAAACTTAAAAATACTTATTTACTATCTAAGTCTACACCAGGAGAAACAGTCCCCATAACTCTGATTTGAATTTTGACAGAATTATGCCCCTTTTTAACTTAGAATTTTTAGTTGAAATTTCTGATAAAGTCAAATATCTCTGTTACTATTAAAGCTTTTGACTTGAAACTCAAAATAGTTATTTACTATCAAAGTCTACACCAGGAGACACAGTCCCATAACTCTGATTTGAATTTTGACAGAGTTATGTCTCTTTTCAACTTGGATTTTTTTTTACTGGCAACCATGTGGTTTTGGGACGACCTGTGTATGAAAAGAATTGGAACCACTGCCTTACCCTTGCATGATCGTAAGAGGCGACTGATAGGGTCTTAAGTAACTGTGTGATTCCAGCAGGTATTCAAATTTTGCACTGTCTTATGGACAGCTCTTGTTTCATGAAACCTGGTTTATAAATGGTGGATTATTTGGAGCATATTAACTTGAGGATTGACATTTTAGTTTCAGTATGACAATACTATGGTTTCAAAAACAGCAAATATAACAAATGCACTTCCCAGGACAGAACCTTTATTTCCAGAATTCAAAAATACTGTTTTATTTGGCAATTAACAGTAATTATAATATTTTATTTAAAGGGAAGAAGATCAGTCAAGGAGGACTTGAAGGAAATTATTCCTGAACTTGCTAAGTTTATGGAATCCTGTCTAGAAGAATGGCTTCAACACATCAAAGAGAAACGCAAAAACTTTCTCCACTTGAACTATTATACAGTAGATCAACTGGTTATCCTTCAAAGAGAACTAGTAAAAATGGGGACAGAGTCAGAACCGTCACACCTGGTATACCCCCTGTTGTCTGCCGTAAAGGAAGACTGCACACCAGGTAAAACTTCTGTGTTTTATATTTTGTTGGGTTTAACATTGCATTGACACAAAGGTCATATGGTGACTTTCCAGCTTTGATAGTGGAGGAAGACCCCAGGTGCCCCTCCATGCATAATTTCACCATTAGTGGGCACCTGGCTAGAACCACTGACCTTCAGTAAGCCAGCTGGATGGCTTCATCACATGAAGAATTCAATGCCCCGAGTGAGGCTCAAACCCAAATCGGTGAAGGGCAAGTGATTTGAAGTGAGCGACCTTAACCTTTCGGGCACAGAGTCCCCTAAAACTTTGTGTACTGTATATTAATACTGCTATATATATGAACCAAAGACATTACTGTACAATAATTCAGTTTTGCAGGTATAAAATTTTGTGGTTTGGTCAAAACAGATCATTCATTGGGATATGAATTTATGGATTTCAAATTTTCATCATGGAATGAAGGGGAATTTTACTTGTTCCTTGTGATTTAATTTCAAGGACTTACTAAACCATGAAATCTACAAAAACAATAGTCTTCCATCAAAATAAAATATTTCACAGTATGCAGGAAATACTGTTGTTATATATAATTATTTAAGTAAAGAAGATGAAACAGGCTTTTGGTTTGTTTGATTTGTGTTGAATGCCATTTTCCAACAGTATTTTACCTATGTAAAGGAAGTCATTTAAACTAACCTCTGTTCCTGGATTCTGTACCAATACTGACTCTTTCTCTGCTAGTAGCTGACATGTAAAGCCAAAATATTCCTGAAATGTTAAGGGTTTAAAGTTTATTTCAACAAACATGCACTATGGAATTTACAGAGACTATAAAAATTTGACTATAGTTACTAGTAACTGTTAAAACTTAGATAGCATTTGTAAATAATTGAAAGAATCTTTCTATCTGTAGATGACTTGTTGGAAGCAATGGCTGCTGCTAAGGAAGAGATAGATGGTGATGCGGAGATGGAAGAAGAAAGTGGAAATGATAGTGGTACTGATGAGGTGGAAATGGGGGCTGATGCCACAGACGATGAGAAAAAACAGAACTTTGTACATGAGCTTGTTCAAGCAGGTTATGAGGAGGCCCTAGCGATTCGGGCACTGGAGTATATTGACCCCGAAGATGTAACTGCTGGTAAGAATATCTCTTTATATGAAAATGATAAGTGAATTGTTGTTATAACAGGAGTTCTTTGTGAAAGTAAAAAGCTTGCCTTCATTCCATTTTAAGGGAAAACCTATCAATTAGAACATTATGTGAATTTGTTTTTATTAGCTCAGTTGAGCACAAAGTGCTCAGGGTAAGCTGTTGTGATCACTCACCTTTCGGGGTCTGTCCGTCCGGCGTTGTCTGTCCACACCTTCCTTTAAACAACATCTCCTAAGAAACCGTTTGAAGAAAGTTGATAAAACTAGGCCTGAATGTTCCTTGAGTGGTCCCCTTCAAAAGTTGTTCAAAGAATTGAATTCCAAACAGGAAAGGAAATACTTAAAAAATCTTCTTGTCCAAAACAACAGTGTATAGAGCCTTGATATATAGCATGTGACATCACCTTTATGAAGATTGTGCCCGAGTTGGAAAGAGGCTCCGCCCTAGGGTCCCAACAAGAATTTTCAAATTATGCCCTTTGGGTGAAAAGAGGCCGCACCTCGGGGTCATTTATATGTGAGTTATATAGCAAAAAATTATCTGATATAGTTCCTAGACTGTTTAATTATAATTACCAAATGACCCCAAGTAATTAGGGGCCATTTAACTGTGATCTTGACCGGACCTACTGTTCTTTTTTCTTTTCTTAAGATACAGCTTTGAAATTTCAATGACATATACAGTTTTGCACACTGATCTTAACACTGACTTTCAGTGACCTTGAATATGAACTACGTTTAGCATCAGTTTAACATTTGAAACATGTAGCTCATATTACTCTGGTGAGCAATTCAGGATCATCATGACCCTCTTGTTTAAATATCTTTCACAGTCACTTTTTGCTTTGGTAAAAATTACATTAGGCTTGTTACATACGCACACCACACTATATTCTTTAGCAGTAACTTGGTTTGATATAAACACATACTATTAGAACTACAATAAGTACATGTCTAAATTACATTTACTATTGTATATAAATGACTTACTTGAATTGAATGAATTGTTATATAAATTTAAGGTATTGTCTGGTGTATGGACCATGAAGAAGATACTGTAGCCTCTGATGACTTTGATCGGCCGCAGAATGAGAATGAACCAATGAGAGAGCAGCTTACACAGCGACCTACCTTCAGTGGCTGGAGCAAATCACAGACTAACATACAAACCATGATCACAGCTAACATATCTGGACTGAGAAAGCAGAAGTATGAAAATAATTAAAGCCCAGTATTTTGTAAGAAGCCCTAAAGTGATCACTCTGTCTGTCTATCGAATTTCTCTGGGCATAATTCTAAAAGTGTTGAAAAACTGGGTTTAAACTACGTTCAAAGGTGGAGAAACTAAGCAAAAGGAGAACATTAAAGGAAATTTAAGGCAGTGTACAAGAACTACTGTTGGTAATGTACTTTCTTATATAGGGCACATTCTTATCCACTTGTTTTGATTATGTCGTGGTGCATATGTCTGTCTGTTTATATCCGCCATATTTCATGTCCAGAGTATAGCTCAAGGTATTTACTTTAAGCTGGTCATATAGATAAGTGGCATTGAAAGGATGTGCTGAGCACATAATCCAAGTTGGTAGGTCAAAGGTCAACGTAACAAATTTAGCCTTCATATTTCGTGTCCGGAGGGTAACATAATAGCCATTTAATATGGTATTGACTCAGTCTTGGCATATATAGGTATGGAACAGTAAGATGATGTGCATAATACATGCACCAGGTCTGTAGTTCAAAGTTCAATTTTAAAGGTCACAGCAATGTCAAATCTTCATCACCAGAGCATAGTAAAGTAACCATTCAAGGTCACTTGATTTCATTTTTGACATATTGGTAAGTGGACATGAGACCATTTGCTGAGCACATGAACTTGTTTGGTAGGTCAAATGTCATTGTCACAGAATCTGTTCAAATCTGACCTATTTATTTTGTGTTTGGAGCACAACTTCAAAAATTTCCATTAGAGCTAGGTACATAGGCCATAACATCATTGTTTTGGCCCCTTCAAATGTGTTTTCCTTCAATTATGTGCTGTTGAAATCTCACTTGCAATAGAGAATGTTTTGTGCTCAGGTGAGCAATTGTTATCATCTTTTGCCAGTTGTCTCACATGCATTGTCTTTTGTCATTAATTTTACTGTTAACCGAGCACCAGCACATCAAAAAGCATGAAGCAATTTTGCGTACTTAAAAATCAATCAAAATAGATAATAAAATAGATTCATTGTGTCTTATTAGTGATGTTGGTTCAGCACCATTGATCAGTGATCTCACAGCATTATGGAAGCAGTTTCTGGAATCCATATCTTCAAACATACGAGACTATCTTAGTCTGGAACATCTTGGTCTCATCTTGAAGTATCTTGCAAGAAAAGGTATCTATAGTAAGATTTTTCCTTTATGCGTTATCAGTGAAGACACTAAAATTGAATGTCAAAATTTTACTTTCAACATTTAAGACATAGTTGAAACTCAGTGTCTTGAATTCCAAGGAACTTAGTGGTTTACTGCGAGAGAACACAAGAAATTTGACTTCAAATGGTGCTGGATGAAGTTCCTTATTGCAAAATGTGTTACTGAAACTTCATAAACATGTGCACAAAATATGATCTATACCTTTTATATACAGTTTTAGAGTAACGAGCAATTTGAGATGCTTCTTTTGATAGCTTTTATTTCACATGATTATGCCTATATGAAGATATTTTTTTTTAAACATCAAGACATAAATACATAGGAATCTGACTGACTGGACTCAGATTCATTTCAACACAGTGAAAGTACAGTCGAAACTCGTAACCCAAACTCGCTTACCTCGAAATTCCGCTTTAGTTGAAGAATTTTTCGAGTCCCATCAAATTTCCTTCTTTATATATGTAATTCAACTCAGGTTATGTCAAAATTTGACTTCCAAGACTTCAGATGTGTCGAAAGGGTTTTTCAGTCCCTTCAATAAAATTCAAGTGTATTGTAAACTTTGTAAGTTGAAGTGAGAAAAATATGCGATAAAATTTCACACGTCATTGTGAATGTGGTTGGATTATGTTTTTATGTTTCATGTTTATTGCCTTACCAGAGAGCCGTGATAGCAACATATCAAAGGTGCGGCAAATATCAAAGTGAGATAATATCATACTTGTTTGCACGTGCCATAATGATAATTGTTTGATGTAAACATAAGATTTCTTTAATCAGTGGTCATTTGTTTTTGAGACGTTATGAAAATTGCGTTTAATTTAAACTAATGAATTAATTAGTTTGAACAGTTGCGATCCTTAATACGGATTAATTAGAGGTAATCGCGATGAGACTGTATAAAAAAATTTACTTCTTTGGAGAAAGCATCATTTGTTCAAAATGTCAGATTGAAATGCTATCAATCCTCCAGGAGAGAAACGCGGTACAAAAAGGAAACTTGACTCAAAAACATTTGTGGTTAGTATCTTAGTATCATTTTTATTCTTCAGAAAACTGAAAACTTTGATAAACACAAACTGTACGGAATCGTGTATGCGTAAAGTGTTGAGTGTACTGAATATTGTTGTGTTTTTATGATGACTGATGTGCATATGCCGGAAATGTTACTTGACGAACATCTATGTATAGATTGTGTATTTCTGATTATGTTTACATGGAAATTAAACACAAAATGAACTTAGATCTATAATCCTTTTGTTTTGCTATTTAAAAGATTTATTGTAAGGTATACTATATTTATAGTGTACCCAGTTGCTGGAGATTAAAAAAGGTGTTGGAATCAACTTTTTTTATGCCCTCAAAGGGAGGCATATTAGTTTTCAACTGTCTGTCCGTTCGTTAGTCACAATGTTAACTTTTTGCATGAAGGCACTTTACTTGCGAACCACTGCACCCAGGACCTTCAAACTTCACATGCTGATAGTACTTATTGAGGACATTACCCCTATTGACTTTGGGTCACCAGCTCAAAGGTCAAGGCGCTGCGGGGGCATTTGTCACCATTAGTGACAGCTCATGTTCATCAATTTGTCAATATACCTCCCTCCTCATAACTCGAATTGTGATTATTTCGAAATAAAAAGCACGGTCCCTTGAAATTAGAGATAAAGAGTTTCGACTGTATATAGACTTAAATTGAGTGAAGATAAAAATGCATTAATTATAGTTTTTTATTATCTCAAGACATTTGAGTAAATCATTTTGAATATTTTTTTCATAGATTACTGTTTTATAATTGTGCAGTGTTTCATTTCCATTTCTCTGTATATTTCCTCAATTTGTCTGTATAGAATTACAAAACATTCTCTTTCAGATACCAGAGAAATAGCCAGGTCACTCCCACCAGGGTTTAAGGAAGGTCAACCTAACCTGATAATTTGTCCCTCAGGTAAGTTCTTCATTAATGTTTAGTACTTTTTCATAATTTGATGTTGTTTTTTCCAATGACCTTTGAATAAAGCATTGTAAAAATCATGAACAAGAAGCAGTCAAGGGGCCTCCGTGGCCGAGTGGTTAGAGTCGTTGACTTCAAACCATTTGCCCCTCATCGATGTGGGTTCGAAACCTCATTTGGGGCGTAGAATTCTTCACGTGAGGAAGCCATCCAGCTGGCTTACGGAAGGTCGGTGGTTCTACCCAGGTGCCCGCTCGTGATGAAATTATGCACGGAGGGGCACCTGGGGTCTTCCTCCACCATTAAAGCTGGAAAGTCGCCATATGACCTAAAATTGTGTCGGTGCGACGTTAAAACCCAACAACAAGAAGCAGTCATGCCAGCAGCAGTGTTAGTCTAGCATCTGTTTTTAAGGACATTTTCACAAACAATAATCAAAAATGAAGTAACAATTTAATAACAAATGGAGAGAAACTGTCACATTGGGAATGACAGTAAATGTTAGCAGTTATAATTCTGTTACATGTTTCAGATTTTAAGTATATACTGATTTGATGCTTACATTATAATTGTGTAGGAGATGTATTGATGACCTCACTATCTGTATTTATGATGGACAAAGACCAACCCTTACCACAGTCAGATGAAATATTGACGTGTACTGCAAACACAACAAAAGATGAAGTAAGCTATTGTAGATTCATGAACAAAGAAACCTCAAATGGCCAATGGCATCTTCTTTAAATTAATTTCAGTGTTACAGAACCATAACTTCAATTCAAGCTAAGGAGAAGTAGACTTGGTACCATTTTTAGATTTCTAAATGCATTTTTACTACAATTAACCCTATACCAAAAGGCCATACTAAGGAAAGCTGACACAAGATCTTCATTTACAGGAGGCAGTGATGCACAACAAATGTTTTTTTCAGAATGGAAGCAAGTGATCTGCTCTGTTCACAGGTGATGTTTAATGTTGGTTTGATTGTGTTTCAGAAATAGTGTTTGAAATATTTAAATTAAATATTTAAATAGTAATTTAACACATTGATCAATTAACAGGTGGACATATTCTGGAGGAGAGCAATATTTGATGGAGCTAGAAAAATACACTGTCTGGTGAATGCCGACATGTTGGACTATGATGTTAGTGAAGTGGCAGAGAGATGCCTGGAAGAATATCTCCTTGAAGTTCACTACAAAGGTTTTTGATGTTTGTCTTGTTACTTATACTGTATTCCAGTTACATAACTAAAGAACAGCTCTGTTATACATTAGATTGAGAACATACTGAAAATGTTTTTATTAGCTGTGACAATTTTCATTTCATAGCTCGGGGGTAAAATATTAAGTATTACAAACAGTCAGCTGGTAAAATTATATCTATCTATTTTACTTTCAACAGTCAGGAGAATTAATCTTGTTGCTAGGGTACGTTTGAATGGAAGAGATACAAAAATTATGCTTTGTAATCATAATTAAGAATACCTATTTATTAAATGTTGAAAAAGTGTTACTGCTGCAAAAAAAGAAGTAACAAGATTCAACCTGATCCATTGTTGGCTGGTCAGCTTAAAAAGGCATTGTTGGCAGAAGAATTGATATAATATAAATCAACACAAAAAATATTGCAGACAATGTGCTATAAACTTTGGCCTTGCATGTAGTAGTGACTGCATTAGTACATTCACACAGATAAGGTACTGGTTCATTAAATGATCCACATTTTTACAGATTTGAAATACCGCTTGCTGGTGATCTGTGGGTCAGACAATGAATACAGGTCTACTATAGTGTCATCTCTCGACAAGTTCAAGAGACAACCATTACCTGCAAATACCACACATCTGAGAGAGTACCTAGCTAACAAACTTGCGATACAGCAGCGTACCATAGCGAAAATCAGACCTGCTGCTGATGTTGATACACAGAGGTAGGACAGAGTTATACTTTGCATATATTCATTTTGAATTGATGCAGTTATATTGTAGATTTTCAAAGTTTACAGTTCTTTTATTCTGCTGTTTACTAGTATTTTACTCATTTTATTCTAAAATGAGAGATAGACTAGATCTTGAGTACAGGGGCCTCCATGGCCGAGTGGTTAAGGTCGCTGACTTCAAATCACTTGCCCCTCATCGATGTGGGTTCGAGCCTCACTGGGGGCGTTGAATTCTTCATGTGAGGAAGCCATCTATCTGGCTTACGGAAGGTCGGTGGCTCTACCCAGGTGCCCGCTCGTGATGAAATAATGCACGGAGGGGCACCTTGGGTCTTCCTCCTCCATTAAAGCTGGAAAGTCGCCATATGACCTATCATGTGTTGGTGCGATGTTAAATCCAACAAAAAAAAAAAAGATCTTGAGTACACTAAGGCACAATTCAGTTTGAAAGTGTTTGGGCCCGTTATTGATTGTGGGTCATTTACATATTGCTTTCTATGACTTAAAGGTCTACTGTACGTGTGATCAAGTCCTGGAGAGCTGGTGTGGGAAAGACATTATTTAAACACAGGAGGGAAGAGGAATTATCAAGTCTGAATAGTGTAGCAGTCAGATCAGACACAGTGTCTATCCCACTACAGGAGAAAACCATAGATCTCCATTATGTCATTCAAAGACTTTTAGAACATACAACACGCCCAGAGGAGGTTACTGCCAGACTGTTTCATATAGATGTATCACATGAGGTAAATTTTGATGTAAATAAGTGCTTAATCGATAAAACACTTCAGAGGAAGTAACGCCCACGTTTTTCTTGTAACTATGACATAATTTACATAGTGAGAGAAGTGAACAGCTGAATGTTCAAATTTGTTGGATCTCCTGAGAGAGTACACTACATACTTCGAATATATTGAACATCTTAGGGAAATAACCGACTGTTCCATATCGTTTTATCTTATGAGGCAAGTCTAAATTTAGATTAATAGGACACTTTTCTGTAAAAATGTTGTGTTTTATTAAAATGCATATTTTCATAAACAGGTGGAGAATGGTGTAGATTATCTATTGTTCAACCTGCTTGTACTTGGGTGCCTGATGGACAAGACTGGATTTGTATGGAGAAAATCCCCAACTGACATTTACCTGATTGAGACAATGCCTTTAATGTATCAAGCTACAAACAGAAGGGTATTTTGAAATTTAATTTTAATTTGTTGTCATTAAGAAATAACTTTTTAAAATGAATTAACAGCTATGAAAATTTCACTATAGGCATTGTGCCAGTAATCGAGAATGTATTAAATACTTCTTTTTTTCTAAATTAAAATAACTGAACTGTTGTAATACTAACAACTAATACAAGGATTTATTTGAATACTGTGGACGAAACTTCATAAAACATGAGGTATAGAAAACCATATCAGTTATCCAATTCCAGGGAGCAGACCTGCTGTATGTACATCCAATGTTGAGTATTTTACCAGACCTGACTTGTAGATCACCACAGGAAAGCTTGCAGATCTATCTCAATGTTAGGCCACATGGTAATTAATTTTATATTGCTCTTTCTTTTCTGAAAAGCATAATGAGTGAGTTTTTGTGAATAATTTACTATAATAATTTCAACTCGTGAGTGGTATTTTACCACTGTGGTGTCTAAGTTGGTGACCATTGTGTTCCTGTGACCTGTTGTGTTTGTGTTTTTAGCTCACCTGAGCCCAAAGTGGCCATGGTGAGCTACTGTGATCACACTGTGTCCGTGCATCCATCTGTCAAGTAGTCCATCCGTCATCAACATTTGTGTTTAAACGTCATCGCCTCTGAAACCAATGAATGGATTATGATGAAACTTGGCCATGATGTTCCTTGGGTGGTCCTCTACTTAAGTTGTTCAAATGGTTCTGCTTGGTTGCACATAGGGGCTGCCAGAGCTAAAAATAGAAAATACTTCAAATGACATCTCCTAAATTGATGGTCTGATTTTGAAATAATTTCACATAAATGGCTTATGTCACCCTCTACCAAGATTGTTCAAACTATACTGATTCGTCAAAAAACATTGCCATTGGAGGGCATGGTCACTTTTCCCTGTATGTATATGGTGGAAACTTTAAAACTATTCTTGTGTAAAACTGCTAGTCTGATTTTAGAATAATTTTACACAAATGGTCTTTGTGTGACGCTCTACCAATATTGTTCAAATTATTCTGATTTGACAAACAACTTGGCCGCCAGGGAACGTGGTCACTTTTCTCTATATGTATATAGTTGAAACTTCAAAAATCGTCTTGTGTGAAACTGCTAGCCTGATTTTAGAATAATTTTACACAAATGGTCCTTGTTTGACCCTCTACAAAGACTGTTCAAATTATTTTGATTTGTTGAAAAACATGGTTGCCAGGGATGTGCCCACTTTTCTTCTCTGAATCAATAATAATAATAATAGCTAGAGCCTTGATATTTTGTGTGTGATATCAGATTTTGTAATGTCTACCATAATTGTTTAAATTATTGCCCTAGGTTCAAATGAGTGTGTGACATGTATATATTATAAGCTTACATAGAAGAAACCTAACTCTGTACTTACACAAACACACTTGAAGCCTTGTACACAGGTGAGCGCTTTAGAGTCAGTGACCCTCTTGTTTTGTTTTACTTTGGCTGTACAGAAAAAATTATGACAGAAGGTATTTCGGAACACAATGCAGAAAATGAGTTTCCTTATATAGAACAAGGATTAAATGAAAACATTCCACTTGTTTGTACTGTCTTGCCATTACAGGTGTAAATTTGTAACAGTTTTTGCAATCCCAGTGTACCAACTTTAGCTTTAACAACATGCTATTTAATTGAACGTCATGATCAGATATGTGAGACACTAAACTTATAACCCGAGGGTTTGAATATTCAAATCACCCAATTATTTTAGAAACATGTACAATGTGATTTTATACTGAATGAAATTATGCTACCTCTGTAGAGCAACACCCTTTGGGAGATACAAATATTAACTGTTACGTAGAGGTTGTTGTTTTGGAGAGGTAAATTTGATAGCAGATTTCAGCTTAGAGAAATTTTAATGATGTTGCTATAAATAAGTTTTTGCTTCAGGCAGCTCTGGATAAGTTGTACTGTGTACCTTTTGTTATATGTCAGTAAGTTTATGAGCAGCACCATGAGAAAACCAACATAGTCGCTTTGCAACCAGCATGGATCCAGACCACCCTGCGCATCCTCGCAGTCTAGTCAGGATCCACGCTGTACACTTTTAAAGCCTATTGGAATTAGAAAAACCATTAGAGAACAGCATAAATCCTGACAAGACTGTGCAGATGCGCAGGCTGGTCTGGATCCATGCTGGTCGCAAAGCCACTATGTTGGTCTTCTCATGGCACGGCTCATACCTTAAATAATTAATTGCATAAAAGAGATGCTGTTGCACTTATTTTACCAGTTATCTATACCAAGGTCTTAAAATTTTTCAGACTTCAAAGAGTCAGATCAGTTGTTTGATGAAAAGCAGTTCAGAAGTTCAGTTTTCCAAAGAACATTCCAGTATTTACTGAGGCTGGACCAGAGGAGACAACTTGGTGATGTGCAGCCTCACAACCCAGAAGGAAGTCCACAGACTTGTCTCCAAACATTATTAAGGTGAAAAATCTTTTGCAGCTTTTTTTTTGTAATCAGAAATTTCATAAATTAATTTACTTCAGCTTTAGATTGTATAAACATATATTATTGTTAGAAATTCATCTAGTATATATTTGAAATTACTTATTTAGAAAAAGGTCATACTGTAAGTGTACTTGTATTAGCGCAGCTAAATTTTAGCGCAAACGCCTTAAATTGAGTAGTTTCGACTTATTAGCGCATACTTGTATTAGCGCAGTATCAGCAGCGCTAAAGTAACCAATTGACTGTATCTGAAACACCAATTTCCGATGTAATATGGAATTGCGAATGAAGCCTATTCAAGCAATCTGGCTTATAACTGCCTATCAGAGTGTGAAAAACTCTAAAATACTAAACAGCTGGCGGCTGACTGGTATTCGTAATGAAATTGACCTTAGGCTGGCTATCAAATAAACATACATAGGTCTACATTATGACATAAAGTCTGCATTTGTTTAGATCAGTATTAATCTTTATACTGTAAATTTGTATAAGTATTAAGTGCAGAATGGTGATAATTGTTTGTTTTCAAATTCACACTTGGTTTTCAAAGCAGTAAAATGTTATGGTGACACTTGTAATTAGCACGGCCAGAAAAACTGGCGATCTACTCCGAAGGTGTTTTACACAATGTTTACGATAATGGCGAAGATAAAAAATGCAAGTTAATTTAAAAATAGATGAATTTTGCACTAATGTTCAAACAGGTTAAATTATTCTATTCAAAACTTTTAGCAGCATATTAGTTAGGAATGCAGTTATTGTCATATTTACACTATAAATATGTATTTCTCTGTGTACTATTGCATTGTAATTACGATATTTTCAGTACGAGAAATGTTACTTTTTATTAGCACGACTATTCACAGGATAGTCTAGCTATTCTACTCACCCTGTCGTCGGCGTCAGCATCACACCTTGGTTAAGTTTTTGCATGCAAGTACATACAGCTATCATTTAAAGGCTTATAGCTTTGAAACTTATTTTTTCTTTTTCTAGGTCAATTACCAACCTCACTGGGTCAAGTCCCATAACTCTGACATGTATTTTGAGCAAATTATGCCCTCTTTTGGACTTAGAAAATTCTGGTTAAAGTTTTACATGCAAGTTACTATCTCCAAAACTAATGCAGATACTGAATTGAAAATTCACATGTGTCTTCGGGGTTATAAAACTAGTTGAATGCAGCAAGTCCCATAACTCTGACCTTCATTTTGGCTAAATTATGCCCCCTTTTGGACTTAGAAAATTCCGGTTAAAGTTTTGCGTGCAAGTACATACAGCTAATACTAAAAGGCATATAGATTTGAAACTCATTTTTTCTTTTTCTAGATCAATTACCAACCTCACTGGGTCAAGTCCAATAACTGACATGTATTTTGAGCAAATTATGCCCCCTTTTGGACTTATAAAATTCTGGTTAAAGTTTTACATGCATTAGTTACCATCTCCAAAACTAATGCAGATATTGAATTGAAACTTCACATGTGTCTTCGGGGTTATAAAACTAGTTGATAGCAGCAAGTCCCATAACTCTGATATGCATTTTAGTCAAAATATGTCCCCTTTTGTACTTAAAATTCTTTTGATATTTAACCTTTTTATGCCCCCGAAGGGAGGCATATAGTTTTTGAACCGTCTGTGTGTCGGTCTGTCTGCAATTTTCGTGTCCGGTCCATATCTTTGTCATCGATGGATGGATTTTCAAATAACTTGGCATGAATATGTACCACAGTAAGACGATGTGTCGCGCGCAAGACCCAGGTCCGTAGCTCAAAGGTCAAGGTCACACTTAGACGTTAAAGGTCATTTTTCATGATAGTTGGGCGTGTCCGGTCCATATCTTTGTCATCCATGGATGGATTTTCAAATAACTTGGCATGAATGTGTACCACAGTAGAAGACGTGTCGCGCGCAAGACCCAGGTCCGTAGCTTAAAGGTCAAGGTCACACTTAGACGTTAAAGGTCATTTTTCATGATAGTTGGGCGTGTCCGGTCCATATCTTTGTCATCTATGGATGGATTTTCAAGTAACTACACATGAATGTGTGGCACAGTAAGACAACGTGTCGCATGCAAGACCCAGGTCTGTAGCTCAAAGGTCAAGGTCACACTTAGACGTTAAAGGTCATATTTCATGATAGTGCATTGATGGGCGTGTCCGGTCCATATCTTTGTCATTCATGCATGGATTTTAAAATAACTACGCATGAATGTGTGGCACAGTAAGATGACATGTCGCGTGCAAGACCCTTGTCCATAGGTCAAAGGTCCTAAACTCTAACATCGGCCATAACTATTCATTCAAAGTGCCATCGGGGGCATGTGTCATCATATGGAGACAGCTCTTGTTGGGTAATATTTTCCAGCTTCTGGGACAATATTTCGAATAATCAAGCTTGGCTGTCTTACGAACAGCTCTTGTTAGGAAAGCCTTTCATTTCAGTCTAATATTAGCGCTAGACATGAATTAGCGCATGCCCAATCCTGCTTATAGCGCGAAAATTAGTATTCTGTTAAAGGTCAAGGTCACAGGGGCCTGAACATTGATAACCATTTCTGATCAATAACTTGAGAACCTCTTGATCCAGAATGTTGAGAACCTCTTGATCCAGAATGTTGAAACTTCATAGGATGATTGAACATGCAGAGTAGATGACCCCTATCAATTTTGGGGTCATTCTGTTATAGGTCAGGGTCACAGGAGCCTGAACATGGAAAACAATTTCCGATCAATAGCTTGAGAACCACTTGACCCAGAATGTTGAAACTTCATAGAATGATTGAACATGCAGAGTAGATGACCCCTATTGATTTTTGGGTCAGTCTATTAAAGGTCAAAGTCACAGGAGCCTGGTCATATAGAATCATTTCCGAAAAATAACTTGAGAACCACTTGACCTAGAATGTTGAAACTTAATAGGATGATTGGACATGCAGAGTAGATGACCCCTATTTATTTTTGGGTCACTTGATCAAAGGTCAAGGTCACAGGAGCCTGAACAGTGACATGAGAAGCACTAGGCCAAGAGTGTTGAAACTTTGTGAGATGACTGGACATGCCAAGTAGATGATCCCTATTGCTGCCAACCATCAGTGTCTCTTTGACTTTCGCTCCTGACCCCTATTGACTTCTTGCCAATACGACTTTGCATTGGGGGAGACATTCGCTTTTTTACAAAGCATCTTCTAGTTTGACCCATTCTTTATGAAACTTGGTCAGAATGTAAGTCTTGATGATCTCTAGGTCAAGTTCAACTGGGTCATGTTTGATCAAAAACTAGGTCACCTGGTCAAATCAAATGGAAAGCTTATGAACACTCTATAGGCCACAGTTGTGTCCTAATATTAATGAAAAAACTTAGAAAGTTTGGCTTGATGATTTCTAGGTCAAATTTGAATCTAGGTCATGTGGGGTCAAAATCTTGGTCACCTGGTCAAATCAAAGGAAATTTTGTGAACACTTATAGGCCACAGTTGTAACTCAATCTTTATGAAACTGTGTCGAATGATTGTCTTAATCATTTCTAGGTCAAGTTCGAATCTAGGTCATGTGGGGTCAAAAACTAGGTCACAGGAAAAGCTTGTGAAATCTCTAGAGGCCACAGTTGTAACCAAATCTTAATTAAATTGTATCAAAATGTTTGTCTTGATGATCATTAGGTCAGTTTGAACTTTTGGTCATGTGGGGTCAAAAACTAGGTCAGTAGGCCAGGTCAACTCTGGTGTGCGATTAAAAAGGGCCATCATGGCCCTCTTGTTTTACTTTCTCTGAAAATTGAAAAGTTTTTTGTATAATTTACAACACATTGATAATATGTTATGTAACAGGCATTGTGGATTAGAGGACCCGTCCTGGTCTGAGCTTCATCATTTTGTTTGGTTTCTCAACACTCAGCTGGTAGATTTTGAGAACAACATGTTTGTGAGCGCAGCTGCTGCAGAAGATCTTCCAGGCTTTTCCACATTTGTTCTCAGATTCCTCATTCAGATGTCAAGGGTAAGAACATAAGTTGACACCAAATAAAAAAGCTGCAATAGTACTTAATAACCTGAAAGAATTTGCATGGAGTATATTAGAAAGTGAAGGGGCCTGCGCTGCCGAGTGGTTAAAGTTGCTGGTTTCAAATTACTTGCCCCATATCAATGTGGGTTTGAGCCTCTCTTGGGACATTGAATTCTTCATGTGAGGAAGCCATCCAGCTTGCTTAAGAGATGTCGGTGGCTCTACCCATGTACCCACTTGTGATGAAATAATGCACGAAGGTGCACCTAGCGTCTTCCTCCACCATCAGAACTGGAAAATTGCCATATGACCTGCTCTATAATTGTTTTGGTGTGACATAAACCCAACAATTTGAAAATAAATGAATAAATATTAGAAAGTGAAGTATTTAAACAGGCTCAATTTTGCTCCAACTTAAGTAGTTTACTTTTGATTAATGGTAAATCTAGATAAAATGTTAATATAACATTGCCCTAAAAAGCCTCAGCAATTTGTTTGCACTAACAGTCTAATTATTGGAGCTTTATGAAAACAACTTAGTTTATGAGTGCACAAACTCTGAAAATCAGTTAGTACCCTTTACCATGTTCAGGATTTTTCTACACGTTCATTGGATATGAGTGAAGAATCACCTGGGCTTAGACCAGAACCTGGAGTTAGAGAGGAGCGTATGGATGATGGTGAAGGGGAGGACATTGAGGAAAATGGAGATGACCTACAGGCTTACCAGATGAGAAGGACCTGGGAAAGCAGGTACTATATGTTGGTTTTTGAGTCGGCTAAAGGCTGAAAGCCTTTTGACGAGTCGTTGCTGTTCAGCGATTCTCTAAATGGACCGAATAACACGTGAAGAGATGTAGTTCCATTAGATTTCTCAAACTTCAAACAGTTCACTGCATGAATGAAGTTAAGTTGTGTCAATTCCCTTTGCTATGACCAATATACGATGTAATCTGTCATATTTATGACTTGTAATTGTGCAATACTCGAATGTAACTCATTAAGCATAAATGTGCATTTTAAGAATTGCGCAGGCTTACAAAGCTTGGGTAACATCCAGCGAAAGACAAAAAATAGTTCCACAGGGCTCCAGATAAGATGCGTATTAGCGTAAATTATGTATAGAAATAATGCAAATACGCATGTCTAATAATTTCTAAGCGTATAAAAACGTATATAAAATTACAGAAATGCGCACAATACTTTTTTAAAAACAAAATCTGAATCGTCCGGATGCGTTAGGTAACATAGCCGATCAGCCTTAATTCTCCCACATTGAACGTAAACACGCATCGTATGATTTCTATAAACTTTGCGTGGGTTGAATTTTGCAGTCAGTAAACGGATAAATTATCGGAAGAAGAAGCTCTTACTGGTTTGTCTAGTTACTACTGATATTAAAAATGATTTTAATTCTTATTTTTCGAGAAATAAACAAATCGGCGAA
Organism: Mercenaria mercenaria; assembly: GCF_021730395.1. Taxonomy (NCBI): domain Eukaryota; kingdom Metazoa; phylum Mollusca; class Bivalvia; order Venerida; family Veneridae; genus Mercenaria; species Mercenaria mercenaria. The sequence goes on from NC_069364.1 coordinate 8,558,718, forward strand.
ACATTAAATTGTATTTTCTTGTAGTTTTTGAAATCGAAAGTAGATCGTCTATGTTTGGCTGCTTTCACAAAACGAAACAACTTTTTTTATGAAAAGATTTAAATAAGAGGTAATTTAACCGTAAACTTCAATGTCAGATACTGCCAATTGCTGCTAAATGTCTTCGTATCATCATAATTTGTAAAATATTTTGTTAAAACTGGAGAAAAGTGTAATCGTATCCGGATATAATATTTTGGGTAAATATCGAGCTGTGTTATGAAATTTTAAGAAAAAAACTAAAAACAAACTGAAACTGGTAGACTATACTGTCAGTACATCAATCATTAGCCGACTCAGGCCCTTCAGGCCTTTGATTAATTTTGTCATGATACTTTTTTCCCTTGGGTTCTTAATGGTTATCTTTTTGGGTAAGTCTTAAGAAGGATTTGTATTAGCCAAGCATAAAAGAATGTAGAGGCTGAACTTTTCAGTGGGTGCTGAGTCATGTTTCTTTGGAAAGTTTTGTTTCGCTTATTTATTGATTCTCAGAAAATCACTGAGTCAACTTCCAGATGTACTTTACAATAGGTACATGTACCTCTGTTAGTCCAGTTTTAGCTTGAATATTTGAAATTGTTCAATAGTGCTTTTGTTTTCATCCTTTTTGTCAGGTCTGCATTATTTAGATTTTGCACATAAGCAAATTTCTCTGAAACTCCTGGGCTGAATGCTTTCAAGCTTTACACATGATTTCAACATGTCTGATAGAATATGTTTAGATAGTTCTAAATACAGCCAGCCCTGTCTGTAAAGACCACGGTTTGAAAATAAAGAATGTTGTCTTTGTTTAGCATTCGTACTTAAAAATTTATGCTATAAATGGTCAAACGCAAAGAGAAAATAATACTGTAGTCTTTATAAATAGGTTTTAAAGTTGGGAAATTTATTTGTAGGTGGTCACATTGATAGTACTAAATTCTAAATACATGAATTTGTACTTCCTATTTTCAGTCCACATCCCTACTTGTTCTTCAACTCTGACAGATTTACATTCACCTTCCTTGGATTTTTCATTGATCGAGGTTCAGGAAACTTGATTGACCAGCAGACAAGAACAGTACTTGAAAATGGAATAATGACACAGAATCTGTATGATTCACTTGTCAGAAACCATGCTCCCATGCAAGAAAATTTTGATGCTCTTCCAAGGTAAAAATCTACTGGACATTTGCAAGTTTCTTACCTTCAAGAATTATGAGACTGAAGAGAATTTTAAAAAAATATGTAGTTTGAATTGATTTGAAATGTAGTTATTTTGAAATGTGTGATTTTGGAGGCATTTTTTTTTTGTACTATGGTCAGTTGTGTACTGTTAAGTGTAATGTCTTTATTAGAAAAGTTATATGAAATGTGTCTTTTGAGTAGAAATGAATGCTTTTGGGGCAGTTTTTTTGTACTATGGTCAATTGTATTCAGTGTTTATCTGTAATGTCTATTAGGAAAGTTAAATGAATTTTGTCTGTTGAGTATGTTTTGTAGCCTTGGATATGTATATTGAAAGCTTTTGTTTCTGTATTTGGCAGAGATCAGAAAATCATGAAGTTATGCAATGTCATGGGGATCGAGTTTCCTCATGATCCAGATGATACATACGAGTTGACCACAGACAACGTGAAGAAGATAATGGCCATTTACATGAGGTTCAGGTAAGTTGATAAATGAATGACAGAAAATGGGATAAAATTCATAGCTGTTTGAGAATGTTCTCATAGGCTTTAAATTTTATGTTAAAATTAGATGAAACAGCTCTCCCATGAGATGTAATGCATAATAACATGGTAAGGAATGAATAATTTTAAATACTGCTCATGAACAGAGTCATAAAGGGAGGTAATAAATTACAATGGATTCAGTTAAACTTTTAACTCTGTGAACCAATACACAGACATTTGACAGAAGTCTGTTCAAGTTGAAGCAAGGATTCTGATGTCATACTGTACATGCCTCTTTTTTTGAAACCTAGTGTATTTTTCAGGTGTGATATACCAGTTATAATCATGGGAGAGACTGGGTGTGGTAAAACAAGACTAGTCAAGTTTATGTGTTCTTTACAACAACCACCAGGAGTAGAAATGACCAATATGATACTAATGAAGGTATAAATTTGCTTGCAAGCAAATATTGGGTACAGGTGATTTACTGTTTATGTTTATGGGACATCTTTATCATGATCACTGTATGGTCTCATAAACAGTCTGAATGCTGCAGTTAGTTCAGATATCAAGAATGTTTGATACCTTTAAAGTCTGAAGTTCTTTGTCTAAAACTAGTTTTCCTATAAACGTTCCTAAATATTAAAACTTGAAAAAAAAAATTCTCAAAAGAAAAGATTAATGCAGCTCGAATTATAACGAGAATATGATCACATTACGCCAGTATTAAAAGAACTGCATTGGATACCAGTTACTCATAGAGTGGACTTTAAGATTCTAGTTCACACATACAAAGCATTGCATGACCAATCACCGATCTATGTTAAAGACTTGCTGGAAGTCTATCAGCCAGCAAGAAATTTGAGATCCAAGAACAACTCAAAACAACTAGTTGTTCCAAAAAGCAAAACTGTGAGGTATGGTGATCGTAGTTTTTCATCAGCTGCACGGAAGTTATGGAATGCTCTTTCGACTACCATTAGAGACGCTAAATTTTTAGCTTGGATGCTTTCAAACAGTCATTGAAAACACACTTTTTCTTCAAGGTCTATTGGAACTCACTTTGCACTGAAAAACAAGCTGTTATATGACTTTGCAATGGAAATTATTTACTGTTGATTATTGTTCTTTAAAATATCTAGTACAATTAAAATGTAGAGTAAAGCCTGATTCAGGCTAAATATCTTATATTGTTGATATATTTTTTGTGTTGTATTGTGCAACCATATCATTCTGTGATATGTAGTTTGTACAGAGCTTTTGAACATTTATTTTATAGATGAAAAGAGCGCTATAAAAATCTGGTAAATAATAATAAGAATAATAATTGAAAATATAAAACATATTTAATAGTTATCTCCCTTGAAAGACCTCATTGTTTTGTGACCTATGGCTTGAACTCTAGTATCTCATATTTCTTACTAAGGTCCATGGTGGTACAACAAATAGAGACATTATAAAGAAAGTGAGAGATGCTGAACAAATAGCTAAAAAGAACAAAGAGAACTATGGAGATCACATGTATACTGTGTTATTCTTTGATGAGGCTAACACCACAGAAGCTATTGGACTTATAAAAGAAATTATGTGTGACAAAAGTATGGAAGGAAAGAAACTGAAACTGTGTGAAAACCTGAAGATGGTTGCTGCTTGTAACCCATACAGAAAGTAAGATATTTTTGTCTTTCTTTATATTGTTTTCCTCATTATTAGTTGGTCGGTTGGTGTGTAGGCCATTTGGTTTCTGATTAATAACTGCAAATTGCTTGAGCTTACAGTGGTCAGTTTTCGTAAGATGAGCCCCGGAGTTTAAGGGGTCAGAGTCACAGTGACTATGAGACTGAAAGTGTGTTAGTTGACACTTGTTTGTTTGAAAACATTAGGTCAAAGGTCAAGGTTACAGCCTGCAAATTTTCTTACCCATTTGACCTCTGACAGGTCATTTGTTTTACAAATAGCGCTCTACTGTAAGGACAGACTTCATCATTGTTTGGATTTCTGTGTTGGAAAATTGTTCTTGTTTATAACATAAATCATGTTTTTTAAGTTCCCTTTGATTGAAGATCAGTTGGTGCTGTCTGTTACTGTTTTTTTGAAAGGAGTTATTTTTAAAAGAATTCAGTGTCAGAGCATATCCATTGTTATGACCATTTTATATATGTTTGAAAGGAATTAAAAAAACACTTTTTATAAACTATGCATGTAAGATGTTGACATATTTTACCAACAGTTAAGTTTCAGTGTCAAGTTTACTTCCTCTTTGCTTTATGCTTACAGACACTCTGAAGAGCTAATCAAGAAATTAGAGCAGGCCGGACTTGGGTATCACGTGGATGCTGATGAGACAACAGACAGACTAGGTCGTGTTCCAATGAGACGTCTGGTGTACAGGGTACAACCGCTGCCACAGAGTTTACTACCCCTAGTATGGGACTTTGGTCAGCTCAATACACAAGTGGAAGATCTGTATATCAGACAGATGGTCAAAAGATACGTAAGTTGTTATCAGCTTGTCTTGTTACATTAGAATTCTTCAAAAGTACCAACAAAAACTGCAGACTTAAATTTCGAAATCAAATGCTGTAGTTTGGAAAAGAATTATCTGCATATTACTAAGTGTTATTATGCCCCCACTTTGGGGGGGGGGCATATAGATTTGCTCTTGTCCGTCCGTCCTTCCGTCCGTCTGTCCGTCCGTCCGTCCGTCCTTCCGAAAATGTTGTGTCGCGCGTAGCTCTGAAAGTATTTGACGTAGAGTCACAAAACTTTACAAGAATGTTGGTCAGCATGTGTAGTTGTGCACCTGGGGTTTCGCGTCCGGATCCATTCAGTCATGTAGAAGTTATGGCCCCTGACTTTGTAAAAATTGGTCATTTTAATGTTGTGTCGTGCCTAGCTCCAAAAGTATATGACCTAGAGTCACAAAACTTTACAGGCATGTTGGTCAGCATGTGCAGTTGTGCACCTGGGGTTTCGCGTCTGGATTCATCCAGACATATAGGAGTTATGGCCCCTGACTTAGTAAAAAATTGGTCATTTTAATGTTGTGTCACGCATAGCTCCAAAAGTATTTGACCTAGAATCACCAAAGTTTACAGGAATGTTGGTCAGCATGTGTAGTTGTGCACCTGGGGTTTCGCGTCCGGATTCATTCAGTCATGTAGAAGTTATGGCCCCTGACTTTGTAAAAATTGGTCATTTTAATGTTGTGTCGTGCCTAGCTCCAAAAGTATATGACCTAGAGTCACAAAACTTTACAGGCATGTTGGTCAGCATATGTAGTTGTGCACCTGGGGTTTCGCGTCCGGATTCATCCAGTCATGTAGGAGTTATGGCCCCTGACTTCGTAAAAAATTGGTCATTTTAATGTTGTGTCGTGCATAGCCCCAAAAGTATTTGACCTAGAATCACCAAAGTTTACAGGAATGTTGGTCAGCATGTGTAGTTGTGCACCTGGGGTTTCGCATCCGGATTCATTCAGTATTGTAGGAGTTCTGGCCCCTGACTAATGTCATGTAGTGGGTGCATCTGTGTCCCATGGACACATTTCTAGTTTTTTTCAATATTTTTCTTATTTTAAATTGGAAATCCACTGCAGTAAGATACCTGATTGGCACATTCAGATTTATTATACCCCCCACAAAATGTAGTTAAATGGGGTTGTGGGGGTGTATATATGAGTGAGCTTGGCGGTAGGTCAGTCTTGCTTCTCATGGTTTTCCGGATGATAATTCATGACAGGCTTGACCGATTTAAATAATATTTTTGGTAGGTGTAACATTGAATTTGGGGTCCATAGGTCAAGGGTCAACGTCACTGTGACCCTGAATATAACTTGAGAATGTTTTGGCCTAGGATCAAAAATTTTGGTACACAGGTGTAACATCATGAAATACAGGTCAGATTCGACTTTGAGGTCAAAGGTCAAAGTCACAGGGATTCTGAGAATTTAAACGGTTTCTTGCTGATAACTTGACAATGCTTTGGTCTAGGATCATAAATTTTTGTACACAGGTGTAACATGATAAAATACAGGTCAAGTTCGACTTTGAGGTTAGTAGGTAAAAGGTCAAGGTCACAATAACATGAAACAGTTAAACAGTTTCCGGATGATATCTCAAGAATGCTTGGGCCTAGGATCATACATTTTGGTACACAGGTGTAACATTATGAAATACAGGTCAAGTTCGATTTTGAGGTCAGTAGGTCAGAGGTCAAGGTCACAGTGATTTGGAACAGTTAAAGAGTTTTGGATGATAACTTGAGATCACTTGGGTCTAGAATCATAAATTTTTGTACACATGTGTTACTTGATAAAATACAGGTCAAGGTCACAACAACACGAAACAAATAGCTTCCGGATGACCAGCAGTTGACCCATGTTGATTTTGAACATTTAAACCTTTTCCAGATAATAACTTGAGGACGCTTTGGCCGAGGATCATTAAACTTCATAGGGAGGTTGATCATGACGAACAGATGACCTCTAATGATTTTGAGGTCAGCAGGTCAAAGGTCAAGCAAGTTTGGCTTTGACATTGGCTTAGTTCTATGACAAGGCCATATTGTAGGGGTATAATTGGTCACTCCTATAACAACTCTAGTTTTCTTAGTAGAACTGCCAAAGGCTGTTACAAGGAAGTATCTGAATTTTACATAATTTTATTTATTTAGAAAAGAACTTTGGTAAGAAATTTCTGATTTTTCTTTACATCTGAGAGACAGTTTTTTTGCATTTGTTAGATACGTGAGGAGAGGTTACCAGAGATACCAGGTCTGATAGAAGTTTCCAGTGCCATTCTAACGGCATCACAGGACTACATGAGAGAACAAAAGGTAACAGATGCCGTATACAGTTTTGATAAGTCTTTGCAGGTTAATATCAAGAAATTTTGCACATACTTAGCTAACTTGAAGTGATAGTTCAGGGTAAACAACAAAATGTATATTTGTAGGTGGATCATCTGGTGTCGTTCTTCCAATATTACTTTAAATACTTGTTTGATGCTTGTTCACCGGACCTGTCATCCTTGCATTGATCTCTTGTGTGTTCAAAATTTTATGCTGGACTGCGTGTAGCTGTCATCTGAAAACGTTTTCATAATTTCCTGGCATTTGGAAACCAGACATGGAATGCTACCTTGCTGTTGATCAGTTGCAAATTGAGCTCGAAATCAACTGACTTGATGACGTAGTATGAGAATTGTTTTGGGCGCAGTTTAATGACCTCAGCTTATGACCGCAGACCCAGAGCCTACTTTTCTGTTTTGGAATCAACACACACTTTCTTAGTTCCCTATGTTTATTTATCATAAGCAGGGATCGAATTTAGTGGTCGCCAACTCGCGAAATTCGAGTAAGAATAAAAAAAATGCGAGTAGAAAATCAAGGCACCCGAATATTTTTGCGATCACGTTCGAAAATCGTGGAATTCGCTCAAATTGTCCTTGCTCTTTAAAATCTCCATTGGGGCAGTTAATTTTCAGATAATCAAGTGACTGCTTGTAGACGCTTGTCGCTTTATACACTGAGTAAGCGTCTAGGCAATAATTGTTTTCATTTTGGTCTGTAATTTGCAAAGTTCTGCAAAAATGGAGAGGAAAATAACCAGTTTCTTGATGCAAAAAGGCCCGCGAAGACCGAAAATGCTAGCAACACTAGGGGCAGTGACCTGAGAAAAATCTAAAACTACAACATCCAACCTGAAGTCCAAAGAATCATTGAGTACTTTGGTTCATATCGTACTTTCAAAACCATAAAGTCCTGACCGTGAACTTTTATATGAAACCAAACAACAACAAAATAACTTAATAAATTTAGCACATAAACACCTTTTAAATAATTGCTAGTGGAACCCATCATTTTGCTAGTTGAAAAAAGTGGGAAAAAAAGTTAAATTCGATCCCTGATAAGTAAGTCATGCGTTACTGTTTTACATCTTACAGGATGAGTGCAGCTTTGTGTCTCTGCGTGATGTTGACCGTGTACTGACAGTGATGAGCTGGTTCTACCAGCAGAGTCAAGAGGATCGAACCTTGTACAATCTTATGGATGACAAATTGTACGGCGAGGAAGAATATTCATCTTCAGATGAGGACGTTGATGAGGAAGGTGAACAGATGATGAGAGATGATGGAGAGGTGAGAACTAACACTGACATAGCTTTAATATATTACTTATTTATTATACGCCCGAAGGGACGTATTATGTTATGACGCTGGTGTCCGTCTGTCCGTCTGTCGGTTAGCAATTTCGTGTCCGCTCTGTAACTCTTGAACCCCTTGAAGGATTTCAAGGAAACTTTACACAAATGTTCACCACACCGAGACGATGTGCAGAGCGCATGTTTTGGATGTCTCGCTTCAAGGTCAAGGTCACACTTAGGAGTCAAAGGTCATATCAGTTTGTTTCGTGTCCGCTCTGTAACTCTTGAACCCCTTGAAGGATTTCAAAGAAACTTGACACAAATGTTCACCACACCAAGACGACGTGCAGAGCGCATGTTCCGGATGACTTGCTTCAAGGTCAAGGTCACACTTAGGGGTCAAAAGTCATATCAGTTTGTTTCTTGTCCGCTCTGTAACTCTTGAAACTGCTGGAAGGATTTCAAAGAAACTTGGCAGAAATGTTCACCACATTGTAACGATGTGCAGAGCACATGTTCCGGATGACTCGCTTCAAGGTCAAGGTCACACTTAAGGGTCAAAGGTCATAGATGACTTTGCTTTGTGTATATTGCTCTGCATTGCAGTGCTCTTGTTTTTATTTGGCAGATCTCTTTTTTGTACTTACAATAATTTTTTTTTTGAATTACTTCCCTTTTATGTTACTATAAATAGCTTATTTTGAAACTTTTTTATTATTGGCCGTAGAGAAAAACCGAGACCACTTTTCTGTGGTACAACATGGATGGTACCTCCAATTTTAAGGTGTATTTTTACATACCTGTACGTGATAAGGATTTTTTGTAGACTTTGAATATTTTTTTTGTGGACTTAGATTTGTTTTTTGAAGTTTTCCTTTTGTTGTTCCAGTCCTTTGAGGCTACAACAGTTAAGTTCTTAAAATTTTGCTCCCATCCTATGATGTAAGCCTTCAGGCGTATATTGCCCCGCATGGCGGCGCTCTTGTTGATCATTGCTACACAATTAATCCATTGGTTCAGATTTGAGAGGAAGAATTCTGTCATGTAACCTTGACTTACAGCAGGCTTATAGAAGATTGGTGGTTCTATGTAGTGTCTTTATGAGCCTGAAACAATGCTTAGAGGAGCCCCTGGGGTTTTACAACACCATCAAAGACTAGACAGTTACCATATCATCAAAAATTATGTAGAATGTAAATTAGTACCAAAGCAAAACTAACATTGATTGAAGGTGCATAGTTTTATTTGCGGGAAAGATACAAAACCATAAAGAACAGAAGTGATAAGTGCGAAATATTCATGAAATAGTAGAGTCTGCAGATTCAGATCAGTAATTAATTGTATTACTGAACCCAAGTATGATTATGTACACATAAATTTTACAGGGTGACAGAGTTGATGATGTTACACGCTCTCTTATACTAGCCCTTGGCGTTTGTTATCATGCCTGTCTGAAAACCAGACCACAATACCGTACACATATTGCACGATTTTTCCGTGCTCCTTGTCTTTTGCCTGGTGGTGATGATCAGATACAAGAGGAAATAGAAAGGTAAACCAGTCATAAACTTATGTCTTAGCTCAATAGGGGGTTGCAAGTCTATTGATGACGGGATTAGGAGTTTGGTCCCCAAGTGAGGCATTTATTCTCCATGGTGATTTAATAGAAGACATTGTATCTAAAATCATTTGTCCTCCACTTCTGATTCAAGTGGAAAAGTTTGCAGTTAATTTCGCAGAAGCGTTTAATACTGATAGGGTATAAAGAACCACTGATAAAACAACTGCCTCCCAACTGAAATACTGTTGAAAATTGCACTAAACATTAAACAAACAAATTTGATTTAGAAAAGCTTCATCAAATACATTTTATTTAACCAGATAAATGAATTAAATTAAATGTCATATCACTTAACAGGTGTTTGTTCAAAAACATTTGGAATTCTTTGATGGAAGTACATTCTGTGTTCACTGAAACATTTATTAGTTTGCAATACTTGATATCTAACACACAGTGCTCTGTGCTAACTGTATAGACACTTAATTGAGTTTCTTATTTTAGTGATATTTCATTTCCTTATATTTATTTGAATTTGCAGCATAGTGTTGCATGTATGATAATTAAAGGACCAACAGAAGAGATATTAAATTGCTGAGATATGTTTTTAATGCCCTTTATTTGTTGTTTGTCAGTTGTCAAGAGGTTTTCCTTGATCATGTTCACCTCGAGAAGAATATTGCTCGTAACATGGCTCTGAGAGAGAACGTGTTCATGATGGTTGTATGTATAGAACTTCGTATCCCACTGTTCCTCGTTGGAAAACCAGGAAGCTCAAAGTCTTTGGCAAAAACCATTGTGTCTGATGCTATGCAGGGAAATGCTGCAAGAGAAGAACTGTTCAGAGAACTGAAACAGGTTAGGTGATGCACCACATTTAAGCCAGTTTTTATACATGTATCTTTAGCTTTGCATATTTTTAGAATAAATCTTTAAGTCTTTAGATCTTTGTGAAGCATTGAATGTAACCAAGCAAAATAATAGCAGACCAAGGTTTACTGACTGTTAGTTACAGGAATTGAAAAGAACAGCTATTATTAAGCCCACTAGAACCAACAATTGCAACTAACATAAAATAACATAAAACGGATTCCATTATCCTAAAGGACTAGCTATCATAACAACCTTGCTAGATGGGTACATTCATCTTGGCTTCAAGTACTTAACATGATCATTAGAATATAAACAAATTTACAATAAGCTAAATAAAAATGCATGAGTATTGAGCCATGTCAGACTTGAAAGTATCATTTGAAGGATATCCAAAAATAAGGGAGTATTCTTTATTTGCATTGTGTGCTTTCAGTACTAGGAGACTTTTTATTATTCAAAGAATAGGTAGAGCTGTTGGACTCACTGGTGCGTCCATGTCCCAATTTGGTTAACTTTTTTATGTAAGCTGGTATCTCAGTAACCACTTATCGTAATGGATTGAAACTTCACACAGTTATTCACTGTGATAAACTGACTTACATTGCCTAGGATTCAGAATTATGCCCCTTTTTGTTTTTAGCTCACCTGAGCCAAAGGCTCATGGTGAGCTTTTGTGACCGCTCAATGTCCGTCGTGTGTCGTCAGTCGTGCGTCCGTCAACATTTTCTAAAAAAATCTTCTTCTTGAAAACCACTGGGCAGAATTACACCAAACTTCACAAGAATGATCCTTGGGTGGTCCCCTTTCAAAATTATTCAAAGAATTTAATTCCATGCAGAACTCTGGTTGCCATGGCAACTGAAAGGAATAACTTTAAACATCTTCTTGTCAAAAACTGCCAGGCGTAGAGCCTTGATATTTGGCGTGTGACATCATCTTATGGTCCTCTATCAAGATTGTTCAAATTGTGCCCCTGGGGTGAAAAGAGGCCCTGCCCCAGGGGTCACAAGTTTTACATAGACTTATATAGTAAAAAACTTTAAAAATCTTCTTGTCTAAAACCACATGGCCTAGGCCTTTGATATTTTGTATGTAGCATTGCCTTGTGGTCCTTTACCAACATGCCCCTGGGGTGAAAAGCGGCCCTGCCCTAGGGGTCATAATTTTTACATAGATTACATAGTAAAAATCTTTAAAAATTTTCTTGTCTAAAACCACATGACCTAGGCCTTTGATATTTTGTATCTAGCATTGCCTTGTGGTCCTCAAACAAAATTGTTTAGATTATGACCCTGGGGTGAAAAGAGGCCCTGCCCCGGGGGTCACAAGTTTTACATAGACTTATATAGTAAAAAACTTTAAAAAATCTTTTTGTCTAAAACCACATGGCCTAGGCCTTTGATATTTTGTATGTAGCATTGCCTTGTGGTCCTCTACCAAAATTATTTAGACTATGCCCCTGGGGTGAAAAGAGGCCCCGCCCCGGGGGTCACAAGTTTTACATAGACTTATATAGTAAAAAACTTTATAAAATCTTCTTGTCTAAAACCACATGACATAGGCCTTTGATATTTTGTATGTAGCATTGCCTTGTATTCCGCTACCAAAATTGTTCAAATTATGCCCCTGGGGTGAAAAGAGGCCCTGCCCCGGGGGGTCTCATGTTTTACATATAGACTTATATAGGAAAAAAAACTTTAAAAATCTTTTTGTATGCCTGAAACTGCAAGGCCTAGGCTTTTGATTAAGTATGTTGCCTTTCCTAGTGTTTCTCTACCAAAGTTGTGCAAATTATGTCCCTAGGGTGAAAAGAGGCCATGCCCTGGGGGTACCAAGTTTAACATAGATTTATATAGGAAAGAAATAAAAGATCTTCTTGTCTGAAAGTTCAAGGCCTAGGCATTTGATAATTGGTATGTAACATTGCCTGGTGGATCTCTTACAAGTTTGTTCAAATTATGCCCCTGGGGTGAAAAGAGGCCCCACCCTGGGGGTCACTTGTTATGATTATGAGTTATGTAGGAAAAAAAATACTTAAAAAATTATCAGGTCATATTTCCTAGACTGTTTAATTATAATTATCTGATGACCCAAGTGATTAGGGATCACTTGACTGTGACCTTGACCTACTGACCTACTTTCTTGTATTTATACCCCCGGCATCTACTGATGCAGGAGGCATATAGTGATTGTCCTGTCCGTCCGTCCGTTCGTCCATCAGTCCGTACGAGGTTAACCGAATGGGACCGTTTCGTCTAGCATCAGTACCCCTTACTAGAATGACTTGATACTAATGCAGATGTAACCTGTGACCATTCCTCATTCATCTTCAGACATCACCTGACCTCAGTTTGACCTTGACCTTGACCTCATTTTGGACTTAGGTTGCTTTATATGGGCCATCTCTTGGTTAACCAAATGGGACCGTTTCATCTAGCATCAATACCGCTTACAAGAATGAATTGATACTAATACAGATGTAACCTGTGACCATTCCTCATCTTCAAACATCACCTGACCTCAGTTTGACCTTGACCTCATTTTGGACTTAGGTTGCTTTATATGGGACATCTCTTGGTTAACCAAATGGGACCGTTTCGTCTAGCATCGATACCGCTTACAAGAATGAATTGATACTAATACAGATGTAACCTGTGACCATTCCTCATCTTCAAACATCACCTGACCTCAGTTTGACCTTGACCTCATTTTGGACTTAGGTTGCTTTATATAGGCCATCTCTTGGTTAACCAAATAGGACCATTTCGTCTAGCATCAATAATGCTTACAAGATTGAATTGATACTAATACAGATGTAACCTGTAACCATTCCTCAACTTCAATCATCACCTGACCTCAGTTTGACCTTGACCTCGTTTTGGAATTAGGTTGCTTTGTATCGACGAGGATGTCACCGGGGGCATCAAGCGTTTATTGAAAGCAGCTCCTTGTTTAAGATACAGCCTTGAAATTTGGATGGCATGGACAGTTTTGCACACCAATCTTAAAACTGTCTTTCAGTGACCATGAATGTGACCTACTGACCTACTTTCTAATATTTTAGCATCAGTTTTCCATTTGAAACATGTGGCTCATATTACTCAGGTGAGCGATTCAGGGTCATCATGTCCCTCTTGTTGTATGTTGCAAGCTGGTATCTCAGTACATACTAACAGGAATGGATTGAAACTTCACAAAATTTTCCATTGTCATGAGCAGATATGCATTGTACAGATTTCGTAACCCAGTTTTGCAATTTTACAAAATTTTTCCCCTTTTTTGACTTTTACATTCTTTCAACTGACAAGGCTTTTTAATAGTGGAGCCTTGCTGTCCTCTGACAGCTCTTTTTACATTTCTTGTTGCCTTTAAAATCAATCACTTATAAGGAATTTGACGAACAGTGTTAAAATCAAAACTTCAATGAATAGTAGTATATTGGCTTAGTTCACCTTCCATAAATACAGTCATTGTTTTTCAGGCTCAAATGGTATCTTTCCAATGTAGTCCATTGGCAACCCCAGATGGTATAGTTGGCACATTCAGACAATGTGCTCAATTCCAGAAAGACAAAGATTTGGACACGTTTGTCTCCATTGTTGTCCTTGATGAAGTTGGACTGGCAGAAGACAGTCCTAGAATGCCACTCAAGGTATTCTTTAGTTACTCATGATGTACCCCATTGAAATTTGTTTAGCTTTGAAGAGAACATATATTTTTCATACCACTTCGTGTTCATTAGGATGACTTGTATATACAGAGGTTAATATACTAAAGCAAACATATGAAAACTATTGAAGGGATTTAGTAATTATGTCTTCCACCACACAGTGGTGTGGGAGACATATTGATTTACTCCAGTCTGTGTGTCTGTCTGTCACAAAGCTTGTCCGCACTCTAAATTGAATATTTCTCATCTGATCTTCACCAAACTTCAACAAAATGTGTCTGCCAATAAGTGCTCAGCCAAGTTCGATAACTAGCCTAATCGACCTAGGCACTTCGGAATTATGGCCCTTGATTTACCAAAAACACTCAGATTTCTTGCGCAGTTTTACCCCTAAACCAGCGCCTATACTACTAGTAGTATAGGCATCCTTTTGGTTTCAAGAAAGTGCATGTACATGTGGATTAAGTAAACAGTATATAAAGACTGACTTACTATTTAGATGATTAGGCAGTTGTGGGAGACATGCGCTTTTCTCAAAAGCATCTCTAGTTTAAAATAAATTTTCTTCTACTATATTATAACTTCTGTTTCAAAGACATTTGTCTACTTTTAGTAGGACTGGCTGAGTTGCTCTTAATATAGATGATCTCTTTTTCTACTGTAGACACTACATCCGCTGCTGGAGGATGGTTGCCAAGGGGATGAGAAACCAGAGAAACACAAAAAAGTACTATTCTTTCTATAAAAGCATTTAATACTGGTTTTTTTTTCAAATTATATTGTACTTTTATAAAATCATATTGAATTTAATTTCCCTTAACTATGCTGCTTAATTTGATTCATATAAACAAGTTTATTGCTTTTGCTGAAATTCTTGTAAAAAAACTAATAGTAGCAACACTGATTTTGACTAAATGAAGTGTAATTCACTTGTTGATTGTTAAGTTTGTTCAGGAAAGTGCATACTATAAAAATACAAAATGAATTTTCATTGAATTATTGTCCATTATTGGTTAAGCATACTTATATAATATTACCCGGTATGTTGATATTTACTTACTTTAAGCATTCTGTTTCCTGTAGACACCTGCCATGTCCATATAATATTAAATAGACAGGGAGACGTTCTTTTCCTCCTAAAACACCTTTCAAGTTTCCTTTGTTTTAGCAATGGAGGGAGAGAACTTATATGTACTTTTTCATAGGTTGCATTTATTGGTATATCAAACTGGGCGTTAGATCCTGCCAAAATGAATCGAGGAATTCTAGTACAGAGAGAAGTACCTGATCTGGAAGAACTCATCAACAGTGCTACGTATGTCATTGTTACTCATTTCAAAAATAAATCTTATGATATGCTTTGATAATTCAATGTCACGGTTATCATTTAAGACACATTTGTGATAGTAGGGAACAGTTTGGTAAAACATATGAAAGTCCTGATATAAAAGCTTATACTTTTCCAGATTGATGCAGCATGAAATCATAATTATATACATGCTCACTGTCCAAATTTGAAATTTGTACTATAATAGTCTCAACTGCTTGAAAAGAATGGGAGAAAGTATGCTACTGTTTATATTTCAGTGGTATATGCAGTACAAAAGATAAATTGGGCAACTGGATCAACCCATTAATAGAACCCATGGCTATTTCTTACTTAGAAATCTTTCAGAAGGCCTCACAGAGTATGAGAGAATTCTACGGACTGAGAGACTTCTACAGGTAATACACAGCTTTTACGGGTGCCCACTGTTTAGTAGATATGGATGTTGACTTCAAATCACTTGCCCCTTGAAACGTTGCTTGATGTGTACAAGTTTAATGAGGTAGCCATCTAGCTGGCTTACGGAAGGTCTTTGGTTCTACCCAGGTGTGCACACTTACCTGAAACAATGCGAAGTGGGTCACCTGGAGTCTTTCCCTAATATCGAAAATGGGACAAAATGCTGTATGATTTACATTTTGTCACTCTAAATCAGACAAAAACAAAGAAACTGTCATCCATCTGGTTAAAGAAATGTCAGTGGTTTGATCTGGGTGTCAACTCGTGCCTGATTATGATAAGGCTTCAGAGAAGTAAATGTAGTTTACCTCTACTGTCAAAAGCTGGGGAGGGAGTCACCATATCACCTAAATTGCTTTGTGTGACTTCATCTGCCAACAGATAATTTGCTCACAGAACTTAAGACATTATACTTTTTTTAATTGAATAGAGATGAAGTTTTCATTTTCTGTATGATTCCTTTTGCTGTTTCTGAGTTTAGTCACTATCTTTCCCTCTGACTTGTGTTTCAGCTTGGTTAAGATGGTGTACAGTTTTGTGGAGAAGTCCAAGCAACCACCAACCTGGCATGAGATGTTACACGCAATCAAGAGAAACTTTGGTGGCCTTGATCAAGTCAATCCAGTTGAGAGCTTCAGGAAGAACCTCGCCACTAGAGTCCATTTTGAAAAAAGGGTAGGAAGTCTGTCTTTTTATTTCACTTGCTTTGTACAAACTTAATGTACATTTGGTCAGTGAAATTTTTGATAGTCTTGGAATTTATTTGAAATAATTGAAATTGAACATGTACATGTCTTTTTAAAGAGTTAACACCATTAAAATACAGAAGGTAAAAACATTAATAGAAATAAAATTCAAGTTGTTGGGTGTCATCACATGGTATAACTATGATCCTTCATATTTGAATTATTTCAGCCAAAGCTCACAGATCCCGATTGCACACCAGCTGGCCTTGTACAAGCTTGTCTGTTTGATACAAATAAAATGAAAAGGTAATGTCAGTGTCTAAAAATAATGAAAACATCTATGATAATGTATTTGATAACGTATTCAAAGGTATATAACTACCAGTTCCGAATCAGTTATATATTAATTCATTGTTTGGAACTGTCATACAATGAACATGATTCCAACTTATTTTTCTGAAGGAAAAACTAGTTTCAAATACTTTTTACAAATGTTTTTATGCCCCCGAAGGGAGGCATATTAGTTTTCAACTGCCCGTTTGTTTGTTAGTCACAACATTAACTTTTTGCATGAAGGCACTTTGCTTGTGAACCACTGCACCCAGAACCTTCAAACTTCAAAGCCCTACTGACTGGGGTTACCAGGTTCAAGGTCAAGGTCACAGGGGCCAATGTTAACTTTTGCATGAAGGCACTTTACTCGTGAACCACTGCACCCAGGACCTTCAAACTTCACATGCCGATAGTACTCATTGAGGACACGACCTCTACTGGCTTTGGGGTTGCCAGGTTCAAGGTCAAGGTCACAGGGGACAATGTTAACTTTTTGCATGAAGGCACTTTACTCGGGAACCACTGCACCCAGGACCTTCAAACTTCACATGCTGATAGTACTCATTGAGTACACGACCCCTACTGACTTTGGTATCGCCAGGTCAAAGGTCAAGGTCATAGAGGCCAACTTTAACTTTTTGTATGAAGGCACTTTACTCGCGAACCACTGCACCCAGGACCTTCAGACTTCACATACTGATAGTACTTATTGAGTACACGACCCCTACTGACTTTAGGGTCACCAGGTCAGAGGTCAAGGTCACCAGGTCAAAGGTCAAGGTGCTGCGGGGGCATTTGTCACCAATAGTGACAGCTCTTGTTAATATGGAAACTCTTATTTTGAAAGCACTGATGAATGCAAGTTTTTTTTTGTCTGTTGCTGAAATACAGTGAAAGCAGATACCTTCTGTTGTTGACGGAGAACTATGGAACACTGACCATCATACAACAACAGATACTGTCAAGGAGCAGTGATATCAGACCTATTACCATATTTGGTAGCAGCTTCAGAAGTGACCAGGAATATACACAGGTAAATTCTGTCATTATCAGGTGCAGTATGTTAGCAGGGCCGGCGAAATCTAATTTTGACTTGCTTGTCCGTTTTTGTCATTTGCTATCTTTTATTTGTCTGTATGATAGTTATATAGTAAATTCTGGTCAAATTTTACTTGTCCGTACAAGCTTTGGGACAACCTGGGCAATAGGGACAATTGAATTTGCCGCCCCTGGTTAGGAAAACTTTGGCTCATGTTTCCTGCAATAGCCTTGCTGTCCTTCATTTGATTCCCTAACCAAAATTATTTTGCCCTGGTGTTACATAAAAAAAACAAAAAACTATTGCAGTTTGTTTGTCTTTCACCTAAGTTATTGTTGTGAAAATGTCAGTTTCATACAAATGGTAATGTGCAGAAAGCAAGTAAGTCCCACATTGAAATTAGAAAAAACAAGAATTAGGTCAACATTGTATGCACATTCTACCTGAAAAATATGACGAAGTTGAAGATTGCACAATACATTACTATTGGTTAGTTGAACATATAATGATGTAACTATTATTAACATTAGCATGTGTTTTGTACAGGTATGTCGGAACATCAACAAGATCAAAGTGTGTATGGAGACAGGAAACACAGTTGTTTTACTGAATCTAGAGAACCTCTATGAAAGTTTGTATGATGCCCTCAACCAATACTATGTGTACTTTGGTGGTGAGAGATATGTTGACCTTGGACTGGGAACACATAGAGTCAAGTGTCCAGTACACAAGAACTTCAGGTAAGCCAGTTTTGTTGTGAAAGGTAAATAGTTGTCAGCATATAAATAGTTATAACTTCCTCTGTATTATTGGCAGGAATAAGAAAGGTACATACACTTCAGATCATTAATTAGAAGCCATTTATGATTTAACCATAATGGGTCATCTGCTGTTAAAGTTTAAATATATGGTGTTGAACATTGATAACTGTCAAGATTACTCAGCAATGATAAATTATATGACATTAAAGAATATAGCATGGTCATATATTACTACAATTAGTGTTTAATTTTATGTTACGTTTTGAATTATGTTAATTATAGATTGATAGTGGTAGCAGAGAAGCAGACAGTATACAAGAAGTTTCCGATACCGTTGATAAATCGTCTAGAAAAACATTTCCTTACAATTAACACCATGCTGTCCTCCGAACAACAGCAGGTTGTGCAAAAGTTAGAAGAATGGGCAAAACAGTTTGTCACACAGAGAAATGTTGGTTTTACACATAGGTATAGTCTTTCATATTATTGGATTATGTCGAGAAAGTTCTGATATGAAAATAGTAGCAAGTCTTGTATAAAAAAGTCCAGAGTTTAATGATTCACTAGACAGTCAAGGTAAAGCTTTAATTGCACAGTGTTTACTTTTGACTTAATAAATAAAAGTTTATATAGATAGAGAGTGGGAATGTGCAAGTTTTTGACATAAAGATTTGACAAACTGATGCCCTCTTAAAAAAAGGCTATTTTGTTTTGCTTACTGTATGTAGATAATTCCAGCTGTCAGTTGGTTTGGTAGACCATTAAGTTTGGTTTCCAATTAACTTGAGAGTGCTTGGTCTTACAATGGTTAAACTTCATAGGATGATTAAGATGTGTGTGGTCAGAAGATGAATTCAATTGTTTTGACGGTCAGCAGGTCAAAGGTGAAGTTTACAGTGACCTGAGACTGAAATTGGTTTTCACTCAGTAACTAAAGAAGGCTTTGGCATACAGTAGTCAATCTTTATAGGATTACTGTGTATGGTAAGCAGGTGAATGTATTGAAAACTACGACCTCTCATGTCTCCAACAAGTCATCATGGTGGGGGGTGGGCGTATGTGTTTTACAAACAGCTCTTGTTTATTTGATGATTAAATTATTTCATTTTGTATTTAAGGGGTAACAAAGCGGCAACAAAAGTTGGAGATGTTTTCATTGGTTACCATGAGGACACATGCTCTGCTATTGTTCTAGATGTTTGGAGCAAGCATGAACATATAGAAAATGAGAAGGATAGGGATACACAGGTTTGTTTTCTATAGAGCGAAATATATGTACTTTTTTCGTCATTAAAGTAAGGTACAATAATAGTTGATGAAAAATTTAAATACTTTTAATAATTGTAGAATTAATATTTCTTATATTTTACTGACATGCTTAAACAAAATAGGTAGCTGCTTTCTAACCTTGAGGACAAGTGTTTGCAATTTCCATAATTTAATCTGACTTTTGGATCTCTGGTTACGATTAAATTTAAAGGTTAGGATAACATAATCATTATGTCATATTCCACTTTTTAATGTAAGTCAACTTACCACAGATAAGATAGTAGCAATACAGATTTATGGTAAGATCCGAGATTGGCCAATTTATCACAAGATTTTGCGACTTCACAAGTCATAATTATAGCGAATAATGGATCTGTTGTTTGAATAAATATACTGTGGAACACTGCATGATAAATTAATTTATTACTGGCCATTTTCCTGGTATTGGCACATAAATCCAGGAAAATTTGATCATTTTGCTCATCCTCATGCTGCCTCTAGCTATTGATCTTTACTGTACTGTAGCAGTAAAACCAGAATTGGATGGCTGCAAGCATTATGACATGTTTTTTTAAGTCCAGCGTAATGGTCATTTTTCCTCAGTTCTTTCATTGGCGGAAATATCCTACCAGTTGATTTTTCACTCCCCTTGTTCAAAGTGCCCCATCACCTCCACCCCATCAGTTTCAAATATATTTTTACACCAATAAGTCCTCAAGAAAGTAATGTCATTCTTCAAGTTAATTGTTAAGATAAGTTAAATGATTCAGATATGATGTTTAAGATTTATTTATAGCAAAATAGAACAAAATTTATGTAGTAAATTAAGTTGAATATGATTCAAGTTTTAAAGGAAATTATATTCTGTAATTTTAGGTCTTACAAGAGGCTAAGTCAGTGTTGCTATGGTGTGCCACACCTGAATCCCTGGTCAGACTAGACCACAGTAGTCTGTCTAACCAAGAGAAAACTTTGCTGAATAAATGGTACTTCACCAGACAAGCACATGACAGTCTCATACAGTATGTAAATGTGAAAATTGTACAGCAACAATGCAGACAACTTTTTGCTCAGGTAAGAATTTATTTTCCGGTCAAGAGAAAGAATTTGTTACAAATGTAATTTAGTACTGATAATGCCAGGTTCACAGGTTAATTTTTTCCATTTTATTTGTAGTAAATGTTTAATAGCCTGCTTTTTAAGCTCAATAGGGAGAGCACAGATTTACAAATTGCGAGGTTGTGAGTTCAGTCAGGGGTATGTTCTACATGGCAGTTTTATAAAAGACACCATGTCTGAAACCATTCATCCTCCACTCTCTGGTTCATGCGGGGAAGTTGGCAGTGACCTGCTGAGAACAGAGTTTTACTGGTACAGAATCCAGGAACAATGGTTAGATTAATTGCCAAAACAAAAATGGTGTTAAACCCCAAACAAAAATATGTTTAATTTTTGTGTGTCTGATATATTTGCACAGGGCAAAAACAAGTTAACTGCTATGACATAAAGATGCACCTAACCACATTTTTGCACTGAAATTATGATGTTGCTGATTAAGCAAAACCAACAGTAAGATTTCCTGGTTCCCTAAAATTTTGTTTTAGGATGATGAAAGTTTATGATTGCATTTACTCCTGCTTTACTTTATTTAGCTTAGCACGTTTAACTGTTAGAGGTTTTGATTTTTCTAGGTAACTACCCATTCCAAACTGATGGCAAGTGTTCACAAGGGAGAAATCAGTAAGGCGACAGGAATAAATGTGGAGAGAATTCTTCTACTTGAAACCTTGTCTTCCTTCGATACAGAACAACAGTTTAGTAACAGAATCCAGTAAGTATCCTTTCCTTAAAGTTTATTTCTTAGTTCATAGAGCTCATGCTGATTAAATTTGAAACTTTAACTGCTTGCTTCATACCACTTTGAAGCTTGAAACGAATACACAGTTCTACGGGATACACAGTTCTTTTATATGAAGATGTCATTTAGATAGCTTAGAGGTTTTTGACCCCTTTGCCATATGTACCCGAATTCATGACGACAGGGGCACCTTGATGGTTACTGTATGAACTAGACTGTGGTTGGGTTTTTAAAACACATAAACTTGTTTATTCATTGTACCTGTCAGTACAGTTTCTTGATTGTTCCGTTTTATTTATTAAAGGCAGCACATTCAGAGTACAGACAAAGATCCAAGCCTGATGGTAATACAGTGTGACTCGGGTGATGTGAATGCCAATTTGATAGCTTGTGCTCGTTACTGTGTCATGGATGAATTTGAAAAGATGCGTGATGAGCTGCGAGCACCAGTACATGTTGTTTTCATTGTTCAGCTTCCTAGGGGTGCCTCATTCACTGGATTTCAGGTAACTATTGCCTGTTAATGATGTTTTATGATATGATAATTCTCACATCTGGGCATTTACGGCAATAACTTTAAATCATGTTACAAGAATATGAACGTAAATAGTTTACAATGATAGATGGCAATGATAGGGAGTGAAAAGCACAAAAACTATAACTCATACAATTTTGAAGTAGTGTGAAACACAGCAGAAATTGAAATATAATAGAAGACTCTATTGATTTTGAAACTTCTAACAGCTGCCAAATGGCCATTGAAGACTCGTCAATGTGTAACTGCAGAGCTCCAGATAAGCTTTTGGTGCAATTGGGTATTTACCCATCACTTTTTGTCTGAATTGGGTATTGGAAATTTGAATTGGGTAAAAATAATATCATTACCCAGCCTTTTCAGAAGTAATTGGGTATTTGCTAAAACCAATTGGGTATTTTACCAATCTCGCACTAACAATTGAGTATTTTTTTGCTTACAGTATACATGGTATATATCATTAAACAGGACTGACTAAGTATTTTAATGGCGCCCTTCAATGTTTAATACAAAAATGTATTTAAAATTGTAATGAATGTTTCATACTGTTGTTTTCTTTTTCACTTTTTCTGAGATCAGTTCATCCACAATATCCCGAACCATGTGGTCACCGCAATATGCATTCTCCCAAAAGATGTCATCCAGTATTGGTGACACTACATCGTCACAAACAGATAACTGTCATTGTTGAACAGCAAAATATCCCACTAATTTGTTTGTTTGTGCTGCAACAATGTTTTTTCCTGCAACCTCTTACATTTTATCGGCGTAAAATTGTTTACAAAGCGTCCAAATAACACCGATCAGCCGACTGAATGGTCCTGTTATTTTTCCAATAAATTGCAACCTGTTCTGCAGTAACGTATAACCAGTCAGTCAAATCTAGCGTTAAAGTCTCGTACCCGTTCTAGTTATAAGGAAAATGCGATACGCAAGCTATTTTTTACGAATTGGGTATTAGGAATTTTAATTGTGTTTCAGTACGCACACTGTATGAATTCAATTGGGTTTTCTGCAATTTTAATTGCGTAAATACGCAAATACGCAGCTTATCTGGAGCTCTGGTAACTATTGTATAAACATTATTTCCAGTGTGGAATTTGGCACTCAGCACATATAGATGACTTGTACACAGCAGACATGAATATGCCTACAGTACAGGATATGCAAGGGAAGTCCGTAGCTAAACTCTTCACTGATGCCGTAGTGGAACCGTCTGCTATGGAAATTGATGAAGAAATCCCAAGAGAAGCGTAAGAAAGTTTTTTATTCTAAAAGAAATTCATAAATGTTTTGATGTAAATAAAATTGTTATTTCCATTGCTGTCAGCATATAAGATTTTGATTATGAAAACAAAGTTAGTTAATTTTTACAAAGACATCTTTTGTTTTCCCAGCCAGTTTCTGTTAAAGGACAACACCAGTTTTAATCTGACTATTTCTGTTATGGTTTGGCAACCATTCACAAGCAATTTGCATACCTTCAGAACAAAAACCAGTACATACTAGTAGGTTTGAACAAGCAGTGACTAAAGTTTTGCATTCAGATGTAGACTTTAAAGTTTTGGTCATTGTTAGCCTTAATTAATCTGTCTTGACTTATGTTAATGTAAACACAACACTATAATTATACAGTGGTTCAGGAGCAGAGGAAATGGAATGGAGTGAAGCTGAAGGCAGACATGTATCACAGAGACAGAGAATGGACGAAGACATGATTACAAATGACCTTGAAAATAGACTGAGGGGTGCACCACTGCAGTTAGATGATGTACTTCTAGATTTAAGAAATGTTGATAAACATGGTGGTGAAGGTTTCAGTTTCAGTCAAGGTTATGGTCAACATAGATTAAATGTAAAAGGACTAATATTAGCTTGTGTACAGGCAGCACTGTCTATGGTGAAAGATAAAGAGGAAAATACAAGTAAAGAAACAGACAGAGTGGCACTTGTTTTGAAACTTCTACACCAAGAACAAGTAGAAGGTAGTGTTAGAGAATGTATTGCTATAAGTTTAGATTTACAGACATTGTGCATCATATTGTAACGTTTTCAGATTTGACTATTCAGCTGTCTAGGACTCCTGGTAATAGTGGATCAGCTTGCATCTTTTTCACAAGACTGATAAGATGAAGTGCTATCTTATTTTTGAGCCGATTTGCAGTGAGCTCAATATAGTCATCACTTTTGGCAAGTCTGTTTATGTGCGTGTGTGTCAGTCTGATTGTTTCGGGACCATAACTTTGACATGCATGGACCAGTCTTGTTTATATTTGGCATGAATGTTTACCTCAATTAGAAGGAATGTCATGTGCATATCCCATGTTCCTATCTCAAAGGTCAGGGTCACAATTGGAGGTCAAAGGTCAAATGGAAGTTTGTCCGCAGAATTTCTTCTTCATGCATGGTGAGATTTTGATGTAACTTGGCATGAATGTTCAACATTGTCATGCCCCGCTTCGAACGAGGGATATATTGTTCTGCAGATGTTGGTTGATCAGTCGATCGGTCGATATGTAGACCAATTGGTTTCCGGATGATAACTTAAGAAGGCTTGAACCTAGGATCATGAAACTTAATAGGGAGATTGATCATGACCAGCAGATGACCCCTCTTAATTTTGTGGCCAACCTGCCAAAGGTCAAGGTCACAGTGACCTGGAACAGTTAAACCGTTTCTGGATATTAACTCAAGAATGCTTAGGCCTATGATCATGAATTTTGATAGGGAGGTTGGTCATGACCAGCAGATGGCCCCTATTGATTTTAAGGCCAGTAGGTCAAAGGTCAAAGTCACTGTGACCCTGAACGGTTAAACGGTTTCCAGATGATAACTTGAGAACACTTGTGCCTAGGATCATGAAACTTGATAGGGAGGTTGGCCATGACCAGCAGATGACCCCTGTTGATTTTGAGGTCAGTAGGTCAAAGGTCAAGGTTACAGTGACCCAGAACAGTTAAACAATATCCGGATGATAAGTCAAGAATGGTTGGACCTAGGTTCATGAAAGTTGATAGAGAGGTTGATCATGACAAGCAGATGACCCCTAATGATTTTGAGATCAGTAGGTCAAAGATCAAGGTCACAGTAACCCAGAACAGTTAAACGGTCTCTGGATGGTAATTCAAGAACGCTTGTGCCTATGATCATGAAACTTGATAGGGAGGTTGGTCATGACCAGCAGATGACCCTTATTGATTTTGAGGTCAGTAGGTCAAAGGTCAAGGTCACAGTGACCCAGAACAGTTAAACGATTTCCAGATGATAAATCAAGAAATCTTGGACCTAGGATCATGAAAGTTGATAGGGAGGTTGGTCATGACCAGCAGATGGCCCCTATTGATTTTAAGGCCAGTAGGTCAAAGTCACTGTGACCCTGAACAGTGAAACGGTTTCCAGATGATAACTCGAGAACACTTGTGCCTAAAATCATGAAACTTGATAGGGAGGTTGGCCATGACCAGCAGATGACCCCTGTTGATTTTGAGGTCAGTAGCTCAAAGGTCAAGGTCACAGTGACCCAGAACAGTTAAACGATATCCGGATAAGTCAAGAATAGTTGGACCTAGGTTCATGAAAGTTGATAGAGAGGTTGGTCATGACAAGATGATGACCCCTAATGATTTTGAGATCAGTAGCTCAAAGATCAAGGTCACAGTAACCCAGAACAGTTAAACAGTCTCCGGATGGTAATTCAAGAAAGCTTGTGCCTATGATCATGAAACTTGAAAGGGAGGTTGGTCATGACCAGCAGATGACCCTTATTGATTTTGAGGCCAGTAGGTCAAAGGTCAAGGTCACAGTGACCCAGAACAGTTAAACGATTTCCAGATGATAATCAAGAAATCTTGGCCTATGGATCATGAAATTGAAGGGAGGTTGGTCATGACCAGCAGATGACCCATTGATTTTGAGGCCAAAGGTCAAGGTCACAGTGACCCAGAACAGTTAAACGGATTTCCAGATGATAAATCAAGAATCTGTGCTAGGATCATGAAATTGATAGGGAGGTTGGTCATGACCAGCGATGCCCCATATTGATTATGAGGCCAAAGGTCAAGGTCAAGTGACCAGAACAGTTGAAACGGTTTCCTGATAACTCAAGAACTTGGCTTAGGATGAAACTTGATAGGGAGTGTTAGATGGCCCTATTGATTTGAGCATAGGTATCACCGAAACCTGAAGTTGATTTTGAGGCGTTGAGGTCCAGCAGATGACCCCTGTTGATTTTGAGGTCAGTAAGTCAAAGGTCAAGATCAAAATGACCAAGAACAGTTGAACCATTTCAGCATGATAACTTGAGCACGCTTGGGCTTAGGATCACAAAACTTAATAGGGAGGTTGATCATGACCAACAGATGACCCAAATTTATTTTGAGGTCAGTAGGTCTTACCCCTGATACAGTAGACTTAACTGACCACTTGTATTTTAAAAAAGGAAATACTACGTCAAGAACAGAAATATTATTTCATTAATTGATTGATTTCATAGAACAGATGTGCATGTTCCATGTATGCTATAAAAAATAAGTCATATGAATCGGCAAATCCAATTCATGTTCATTATTGGTTATTACATTGTAGTACACATTTGCGATGACGGCATTGATTATATGTTCTAATTAACAAATAACCACTGTAATGTGTGATTCCATGTCAATTTGTTTAAAAACATTATGCATCATGTAATTAAACTAATGAAAAGAAAAAAAAAGTACTGTATTGGTCTGTAATTGTTTTTTATCAATCTCTACCCAGGCCAAGCATCCTTCCTGCATGGAGTATGTTGTCTGATAGCTAAACTGCTGAAAGAGAAGGAAACAAAGACTCATGTTGCACACATGGCACATCACTGGCTGATCAATGAAGCTGCTGCTTCGGAAAATATCAATAAAGCGGGAACATTTCGGTATGTATTTTTGATTAGGTAGATGTTGTAGATTTCAGAAGCATAATGTTTTCAGGTGAATCTTTCCAAGGATACTTTCCAAACACTTTCATTTTGATGTATTATATTGGTAAAATATTATATATTTGCATGTTCTTAAAAAATAACATATTGTGCATGGAAATGCTTTATAAGTAGCTTACCTTGTGCAGGACAGGAATCATTAAAACAGCTTTAAAGATATTTCTACATTTTCCCCTCACCTCAAAGAATTAATGCAGTATAAGAAACATGCAGGAAATATATGCTTAGCACATCTAGAAGTGCAGCGTTTTGACCCTTGATTTTTAGCTCACCTGAGCAGGAAGTGCTCAAGGTGAGCTTTTGTGATCGCCCTGTGTCCGTCTGTTCGTCCGTCGTCAACAGTTTTACTGTAAACACTCTAAAGGTCACAATTTTGACCTAATCTTAATGAAACTTGGTCAGAATGTTACCTGCAGTAAAATCTTGGACGAGTTCGATATTGGGTCATCTGGGGTCAAAAACTAGGTCACCAGGTCAAATCAAAAGAAAAGCTTGTTAACACTCTAGAGGTCACAATTTTGGCCCAATGTTAATGAAACTTCGTCAGAATGTTACCCTCAATAAAATCTTGGACGAGTTTAATATTGGGTAATCTGGGGTCAAAAACTAGGTCACCAGGTCAAATGGAAGGAAAAGCTAGAGGTCACAATTTTGGCCCAATCTTAATGAAACTTGGTCAGAATGTTACCCTAAACAAAATCTTGGACGAGTTTGATATTGGGTAATCTGGGATCAAAAACTAGGTCACCAGGTTGGATCAAAGGTAAAGCTTATTACCACTCTAGAGGTCACAATTTTGGCCCAATGTTAATGAAACTTCGTCAGAATGTTACCCTCAATAAAATCTTGGATGAGTTTGATATTGGGTAATCTAGGGTCAAAAACTAGGTCACTAGGTCAAATCAAAGAGAAAGCTTGTTAACACTGTAGAGGTCACATTTAAGACTGTATCTTTATGAAACTTGTACAGAATGTTAATCTTGTTGATCTCAACTGGGTAATGTAGGGTCAAAAACTAGGTCACTAGGTCAAATCAAAGGAAAAGCTAGTTAACACTCTAGAGGCCACATTTATGACCATGCCTTAATGAAACTTGGTCAGAATGTTAATCTTGATGATCCATAGGTCAAGTTCAAATCTAGATCAGGTGGGATCAAAAACTAGGTCACCAGGTTAAATCAAAGGAAAAGCTTGTTAACACTCTTAGACTAGAGGTCACAATTTTGGCCCAATCTTAATGAAACTTGGTCAGAATGTTACCCTCAATAAAATCTTGGACGAGTTTGATATTGGGTCATCTGGGGTCAAAAACTAGGTCACCAGGTCAGATGAAAGGAAAATCTTGTTAACACTGTAGTGTGCACTTTTATGACCATATCTTAATGAAACTTGGTCAAAAATGTTAATCTTGATGATCTATAGGTGAAGTTTAAATCTGGGTCAGATGGGGTCAAAAACTAGGTCACTAGGTCGAATCAAAGGAAAAGCTTGTTAACACTCTAGAGGCCACATTTATGACTGTATCTTCATGAAACTTAATCAGAATGTTAATCTTGATGATCTTTAGGTCAAGTTTGAATCTGGGTCATGTGGGGTCAAAAACTAGGTCACTTGGTCAAATCAAAGGAAAAGCTACTTAACACTTCAGAGGCTACATTTATGACCATATCTTAATGAAACTTGGTTAGAATGTTGATCTTGATGATCTTTAGGTCAATAGGTCATGTGAAATACAGGGCCTTCATGGCCCTCTTGTTTTTAAAACTTTCCTTGTGTGCTTGATCAAACGTGAATTTGTACACTAAATAATGGAATTGTGTGATAAAATGTTACAGGTGTATTGATAATGGAATAAAATGTCAGTCATCAGGTTAAAAAAATATTGATTGTAGAAAAAAGCATTGCATTTTTAGATGTACACAGTATATTTCCATGCTGGAAATTTAAAATTTATTTATTTACCTCGCACAGCAAAAAGTACCCTCCCAAAAATACTTAAAAACTTTTTACCGTTAACAACACAAGTATCCTCCTGGAAATACTTTAAAACTAGTTTACCTCACATTTTACTAGTACCATGCAAAAGAAGATATGAATTTTATTAACTGTCACAAAATCCTATCAGTAAACACACATAGTTATATCATGACTTGTGCTTCAACAGTAATTGGCTGTAAGTAATAATGTCCCAATTCTGATTTCAGGCGTTCATGTATTCAGACGCTGGAAAATAAAGTCTCACCAATTCTGGCAGGGATTATAGCTTACTTGGACACTAATGACAACTTGAAGATACTACAAGAGGAACACTGCCAGTGGAAACAAGAATTGTGGCTGACTTTCCTTAATACTGTAGATGCCATCAATCTGCAGGTTTGTGTCTGTTTGTTTCATTGTCGGTATAAACTTGGAAAAATGTAACAATGGACAGTGGATGCGGACTTTGAATCACCTGCATCTTACCAATGTGGGTTCAAGCCTCACTGTTAGGAAACCATCCAGCTGGAATACGGAAGGTTGATGGATCTACCAGGGTGCCTCCTCATAATGAAATTGTTCAGGGGGTGTGGGCATCTGGGGACTTCATCTACAGTCAAAGTTGGAGAGTTGCCATATGACCTATAATTGTGTCGTCTAACATTAAACAAACAAAAAAAAAAAAAAAAGAAATTTCAATTTTGGCTGGTGCCATTATATTTTATAATTCATTTATCATCTGATCTAAAATTAAACACTAAGTTATTTTCAAATTTGTGCTGTTGTTACTTTTTGTGTAGACACTATATCGTTTTAGATGAGAAAAATCTTTTTCTTGAAATACTTATATGAGCTGTGATCTGGAAGGTATAATACCTATAGTCATTTCAATTTAAAAATTGATTAATATGTGTAAAGTGTGTTTGTGTAGTTCACAGATTTACAATCACCAACAAGACAAAGTGACCTACCAGAAGTAGTTGTCATGACAACAGGTAGTGAAGGGCACATTTTCAGTGCTTATATGCCATTCTCTTGGCTGATGATTAACCAGATCAGTGAAATGTTAAAGTTACCTCACCCAGCTGCAGAATCACATGATCTTGAAGGTAATCCAAAATACTATTTTAAGATGATAATTTGGCCATGCTAGTTATTGTAGGGTCATTATGTTTTGGACAAATGATAGGAGCACTTGAAACAATTATTAATAAATAAATTACTCTCGCCATTTTTGTACCCCCCCGACAACAAAGTTGTAAGGGGGGGTATACTGGTTTCAGGTTGTCTGTCTGTACGTAGACGCAATCTTGTGCGCACCATCTCTCCTCATCCCCTTGACACAATTTAATGAAACTTCACACAAGTGATCAGTAACAACAGTAGTTGTGCATGGGGCATGTTAGGTTCTTTCAGAAAAAAAAATTGCAGAGTTATGGGACTTTGTTTTTTTGTTACTATACTATATACATAGACACAATCTTGTTCGCACCATCTCTCCTCATCCTCTTGACACAATTTAATGAAACTTCACACAAGTGATCAGTAACAACAGTAGTTGTGCATGGGGCATGTTAGGTTCTTTCAGCAACAAAAATTGCAGAGTTACGGGACTATGTTTCTTGTTAACATACTATGTACATACAGTCTGCATATGCAATCTTGTGCGTGCCTAATCTACCAAACCCTTGCACACAATTTAATGGAACTTCACACAAGTGATCAGTACCAACCCTAGTTGTGCATGGTCATGTTACATTCTTTTAGATAAATATTCTGCATAGTTATGGGACTTTGTTTTTTGTTACTATACTGTATACATACAGTCTATATACATACAGTCCACATAATTATGCAATCTTGTGTGCGTCAAATTGCAATGTACTGTGTCAGTGCATGCGTGGAGGGGGGGGGGGTACATTCATCACCTTTAGTGATAGCTCTAGTTTTTACACCCATTTGAAAAACGGGACGTATTATGGAACACCCTTGTTTGGCAGGCGGGTGGCGTCCAAAATTGTCCGGAGCATATCTTCTTCATGCATTGAGGGATTTTCATGAAACTTGGGACAATTGTTTACAATCATGAGACGAAGTGTCATGCACAAGAACCAGGTCCCTAGGTCTAAGGTTGAGGTCACAGAGATCAAAGGTCAAATTCAGGAATACATTTGTCTGGAGCATATCTTCTTCATGCATGGAGGGATTTGGTATAACTTGGCACATTTATTTGCCATCATGAGACGGAATGTCATGAGCAGAAAACAGGTTCCTAGGTCTAAGGTCAAGGCCACACATAGAGGTCAAAGGATACTAGAATGAAAACTTTGTCCGGAGCATTTCTTTTTCATGATGGAGGGATTTTGATATAACCTGGCACAAATATTCACCACTATGAGACAGAGTATCGTGCGCAAGAACCCTAGGCCTAAGGTCAAGGTAACACATGGAGGTCAAAGGTCAAATTCAAGAATGGATTTGTCTGGAGCATTACTTCTTTATGTATAGAAGGGTTTTGATATAAATTGGCATAAATGTTCACCACCATGAGATAGAATGTAATGCACAAGAACCAGGCCCCTATGTCTAAGGTCAAGGTAACCCTTAGAGGCCAAAGGTCAAATATAAGAATGACTTTGTCTTGAGAATTTCCTCTTCATGCATAGAGGGATTTTGATGTAACCTGGCACAATTATACACCATCGTGAAATGGAATGTCATGGACAGGTCCCTTCATTAGAATTACTTCCCTTTGTTGTAACTAATGGATAGGTCCCTTCATTAGAATTACTTCCCTTTGTTGTTACTATAAATAGCTTATAATGTAACTTTTTCATTACTAGTCTTAGCGGAAAATTGAGTCCACTTTTCAGTAGTACAACATGCATGTTACATTTGATTTTGAAGTGTGTTTTGACCTATCTCTACCTGGTAAGGATTTTTGCGTGAACTTTTTTTTGGGGGTGGGAGGGATTTCTTTTTTTGATTTTTTTTTCTTTTTTAAAGATTAAATTCCCTGTTACTTTAAATGACTTATATATAAACTTTTTCATTATTAGCCGTAGGGAAAAATTGAGACCACTTTTCTGTAGTACAACATGCATGTTACATTCAATTTTGAGGTGTATTTTGACTTATCTCTACCTGGTAAGGGTTTTTGTTTGGACTTACGATTGGTGAGGGTGGGGTTGAAAGATTTACTTCCCTTAGTTGTTGCTATAAATAACTTATATTGTAACTTTTTTATGATGACCGTTTTTATGATGACCGTCAGGAAACACCAAGACTACTTTTTTATGGTACAACATAGATGTTACTTCCAAATTTGAGGTGTATTTTAAGGTATCACTACCTGGTAAAGAGTTTTTTGTAGACTTAAAAAAACCCAAAAGAATTACAATGAACCACAAAATTAAAATTCCATTTTCAAATACCGAATGATGCTATTGTAAAGTAGTTTGCTGTGACGGAGTATAATTATTGTGACATTCTGTCACTCTTGTTCCATGCTGTAGTATTTTGAAAATCAGAATTGTAGAGAAATATTCATTTACAGTCAAACACAAGTTTTGTAAATGGTAAAGAGAAATGAAATGTGTTGCAGGGCTTCAGCAATTTATTTTGTATATTTGGCAGATGGAGACGGGACTGTAACAAAAATAGAATCATTAGTGAAAGTCCTAAGTGAGCATGCACTTGGAAAAGTACTTGGCTGTGTATCTCAAAAGGACAGTGTCACAGAAGCTGTACATGAATACATACATGACTTTGTACACACAATGTACCATTCTGCTTCAGTACATGAACATCAGGTAAATTTAGGTAGAAGGACTTGGAAGAAGAAAGGAAATGTAGACATTTCAATTTTGTTGGAAATTGCATTTATTTAAACGTAATCTTTAAAAGTCAGTCTTCTAAGTATCACACTGACAACTAATAAATATGATATATTTAGAGCTCTGCCTGCTGAGGCTTCATGTTTCAGGCATATATCTCTTTCTCATATGTTTTCCAAGGGCATTTAAAATGTCTTTTTTTTTTCTTCTTTTTTTTTTCTTTTTTTTTTTTTTTTTTGCATAATATACATAATACACATAGCAGTGAAAAGTTATTACCAACCACTGGGTTACAAGTATTTATCTTCTTAGCATTTAGAACATTCCATTTTAGTCACCAGAACCATATTTACATGTTGCAAGGTAGTTCTACTTAGAAAAATGGAAGATGATATTTTCTTTAGTGCAAGATGAAATACCTTTCAACAAGTACTTCTGATTCTACACATTTGTACATAAGATCTTTTGCAATATGGGAAAATGTAAACCCTGGTATTCTTGTGTGAAAGATGTTTGATATGGGATGGAAAAGAAAGAAATATTGTTTAATTTTGATATAATTTTTCAGTGGTTTTAATCAGATTTTATATATTTTGTATTTTCATCACACATTTTATAATTTTGACTTTGAAATTCACAGATATGTATCACTCTGTTTTGGACGGTTGGCAAAAAAGCCTGTAATAAAAGAAAATTTACATGTGATATGACAATGAAAGAAGCTTGCTTGATGTAATTTAATTAATTTAATTCATGTCATTTATTTCAGTTGGTGTGCCGGTCAGTTTTCTATGTAACCAATCAAATGGCAAATGACACAGCAGAGAACATGCTGCTACATAGCCTAGTGAATGTTCATATGGCCTACCAGAAACTTGCTCCCAGGCTTACCTACTTTAGAGCCATGAACAGTGTATGGCCAGAATGTAGTGCCACTATAATAGACTTAAAAACAAAGAATCCCGATCATTTCATGTTCAAGGAGCAGGAATTTGTAAGTACAGTCAATATTGTGGATGCGACCACTTGTCCTCAACGACCATTTGTCTAACAACCACTTTGAATTCCCCCCGAACAATTTTACTATTAAAATATTTGTGCTGAATGACTTTTGTCTAACGTGACCAGCAACCGCTGATTTTCGGTAAAATTGACTGACCATTTTTGGTTAAGCGACTGCTAAAATTTAACTAATATGTCCATATTAAATCATCTTTACATCAAATACTACATTAATTATGAGAACATGTTGACACTTAATTCTCGATTGCAAAAGGTGAGAAATATAAATAACATTTGATGGGATCCCGCAATCACTGCATAATTATTAGCGAGAGACCGATATGACCAATCAAATTCGTCGTTGTTTTTAAGATCCGCCCATTTTTTTTCCCAATAATAACTTGACCTTGATAAATAGAGAAAATCGCATATCATGTTATACATGTATTGTAAGCTATCCTATGTGTAATTGATTGATCTTGAATATGTCTAAACGGAATATGTTAATGTTGGATGATAGAGCTCGTGTGTTGGAATTAAGTAAGAACAAAAGTGCTCTTAAATTGTCTGAAGAAATGGGCATAGGAAAAACCCAGATCCAAAACATTCTGAATGTTCCCAATTTCCGTACTTTGTCCTAAGAAACCGTTGTCTTAAGAGACAACTTTTTGCCTGTCCCTTGGGTGGTCTCTTAACACAAGATTGACTGTAGTAGATTAGTGTCTAATAAACTAATAGATACTGTTTTATTGGTTACTATTTAACAAAGAAAAACTGAAATTTCAGTTACTAGGTCTTTGTGTGAAACCTGTATTGGTAGCATATGGCACTGTTTGACTTCATCAGTTGCATAATATTTAAAAAAAACATGAAAGATAAAGTTTTTGTTGCTTTAGAAAACGTTTTGGAACCACCACACCAGTGATGAGGTAAATTAATGAGGGGAAAATGAAAAAGTATTCCAAAACCTAAACATCAATCGAGGATGTATAGATTTTTAATAGCTTTTGAGTGAAACTAGTATGTAAGGTTGATTTCAGACATTAAACTCATTGTCTAATTACTACGATACTGAGTTGAAGCAACATTATGCAACTATCTTATTTCGATTTTCAGACGTTTTCTGCCTTGTGTCTTCTTCTTGAAAACCTTTCACCTAAAGGCACTGATCTAAACAACCTACGTGGCCGGTCCCACTGGTTGAATAGAGTTCATCGTTACAGACCTGTTGTAGAGAAAGTGATAAGCTTACATGGGGAAGATCCAACACTGTATGGAGCTCATAGCATTCAGTCTGTGCGCAGGGCAAAGTGAGTGTTTTTCTTGTGTATGGAAGAAGTTGTTACTGTAAAGTGATCTAGAGCGTATCTGCATACGAAGGCAGACAGGATCGATCAACCCGTTGTTAGCTTCAACAAATAAATACTGTCTTGTAATATTAAGTAAATGTGTATCATAGCCCAAAGCTACAGTGAAACTTACCTGTGACACTTGCAATCATTTTACAAGGGCAATGAAGGATATACACCTAAAATAATAAGGCAAAACAGGCTGAAGAAAATTACATCTTTATTTGTTTAACATTTTTCAGGGGATTGTGGAGTAGAGTTATGGTGGTGAAGCTGTTTCTGGAACATGTCTGTGCATCGGAGAAGGAAGACAAAATTACAATCAAACATTGTATGCCACTGTGGGCAGTATGTATTTGTTCTGAAAAACCTGTATAACAAAAAACAAAGTAAATTACATGTAAATACTGTCAACTTGTTGATTGTCAACCTTTAAATATTTTATTCTGCATGTAAAATTAATGAATATTTACATTAACATGGTTTCAATAAATATGTAATATATTTCCTATTGGTACATGGTTCATAACATAAAAAAGAGTTATTAATCCCCCGCCGTGGCGGAGGGATTATAGGAATGGTCTGTGTCCGTCCTACCGTCCTTCTGTCCGTCCTTCCGTCCGTCCGTAACAAAATCGTGTCCGCTTCATATCTCCTAAACCCCTTGAATGATTTTCATGAAACTTGGGTCAAATGATCACCTCATCAAGACGATGTGCAGAACCCATGAGTCAGCCTTGTCGGTTCAAGATCAAGGTCACAACTCAAGGTCAAAGGTTTGTCCGTAACAAAATCGTGTCCGGTCCATATCTCCTAAACCCCTTGAAGGATTTTCATGAAACTTGGGTCAAATGATCACCTCATCAAGACGATGTGCAGAACCCATGAGTCAGCCTTGTCGGTTCAAGGTCAAGGTCACAACTCAAGGTCAAAGGTTTGAGCCTGCCATTTTGTGTCCGATCTATATCTCCTAAACCCCTTGAAGGAATTTTATAAAACTTTGGTCAAATGATCACCTCATCAAGACGATGTGCAGAACCCATGAGTCAGCCATGCCAGCTCAAGGTCAAGGTCACAACTTAGGGTCAAAGGTTTGAGCCTTTCATTTTGTGTCCGCTCTATATCTCCTAAACCCCTTGAAGGATTTTCATCAAACTTGGGTCAAACGATCACCTCATCAAGGTGATGTGCAGAACTTATGAGTCAGCCATGTCGGCTCAAGGTCAAGGTCACAACTGAAGGTCAAAGGTTTGAGCCTTCCATTTCGTGTCCGCTCTATATCTCCTAAACCCCTTGAAGGAATTTTATAAAACTTGGGTCAAATGATGACCTCATCAGAACGATGTGCAGAAATTATGACTCAACCATGCCAGCTCAAGGTCAAGGTCACAACTAAGGGTCGAAGGTTTGAGCCTTCCATTTGGTGTCCACTCTGTATCTCCTTAACCCCTTGAAGGATTTTCATCAAACTTGGGTCAAATGATCACCTCATCAAGAACTCATGAGTCAGCCATGTCAACTCAAGGTCAAGGTCACAACTGAAGGTCAAAGGTTTCAGCTCTGTATCTCCTAAACCCCTTGAAGGATTTTCATGAAACTTTGGTCAAATGATCACCTCATCAAGATGTTGTGCAGAATTCATGAGTCAGCCATGTCAGTTCAAGGTCAAGGTCACAGCTAAAATCAAAGGTTTACCCTTTCACTATCTATAGCAGTGGCGGGGGATTTAGCTGTCTTTCAGACTGCCTTGTTTATGAATGTCATGATGTGACATTTTATCAGATTATACAGCATTTGGAGTTGATAAAAACTGATGAGCTCTCAATAGTTATATGGCATCATTAGAAACAATTTAAAAGCAGAAGGGACTATCAGAAAATGAATCTTCTGGTTTAAACTAACTTTTGTTATTAACATGTGTATAAAGATTGCTAGGTTAGCTGAAAGATGGTACATACAGGTCACTATAGCATAAGTATTTGCTAACAAGTCATACCTACTTACAGTTGCTAGGTGAAGAGACAGATTTGAAAGATATGAAGTCACTGGCAGGTGTGGAAAAATTCCTCAAAAGTTGTAATAAACTAGCAATGAAGGAGTATATAGGGTAAGAGTATAATGAATTTTTTGGGCTACGAAACAAATTCAGGTGTTACTTACTGGCATTTGAAATGGAGTCCTTGAATCCTTG
This sequence comes from Mercenaria mercenaria, assembly GCF_021730395.1. Taxonomy (NCBI): domain Eukaryota; kingdom Metazoa; phylum Mollusca; class Bivalvia; order Venerida; family Veneridae; genus Mercenaria; species Mercenaria mercenaria. Next base: position 8,596,252 of record NC_069364.1, read on the forward strand.
AATGCATACTTACCACCTGGCGTGCTAAAGGACAATAAAGGTTCTTTTGGCAACTATGAATTAATTTCAGCACATAAGCAAATTTAAATGCACGCACACACATAATCTAGTCTATTTTATTACTGGATGCAATTTGTTGTTTCTGTTTAACAAGAATTAAAAGTATTTTAACTTTGAAAGGTTCGTATAATTATGTTCATATTATTCCAATTATTTCAGGGATGAAGTAAAATGCAGTCAGTGTGAGTCTGTACTGGAAGGGCCACCAATTGCATTGCCCTGTAAAGATGTTTTGTGTGACCAGTGCTATGATGGTATGAAAGCACTGGGGGAGAATTCATGTGCAAAATGCCACCAGGAATTTTTAGATGACTGGCAACCAGTGCGCCAAATTGCGAAAAAGTAAATTTTATGTTTTCCAGTGGAAAGTATTTTCCAACTCCGAAATGGGGAATCTTAGATATTGCATATGCCAGAATTATATGTATGTCCATCCATCTGGCAGGAATACTTATAAAGCTAGCCAGAAATTTAATACAGTCGAGACTGTTTTAAGAGACCGACTTTGGGAAGCAGCGAAAAAGGTCACATATGACCAGGAAGGTCTAATACGTATCAGTTGTACCAGATATGACAGGGAGTCTCTTAAAACAGTCTCACTTAACAGGATGACGCTGGTTTCATATATTCTCCAATTAAAGTACATGAATATCGGATACTTATATATTGGCCTCTTTTCAGGTAGGAGTGGAAAATGATTAAATACTATTTCTTTAATTGCATATTGATAAAATATAAATTTCAAATAACTTGCATCATTCATATGATGTTGATAAAACAAATTTAAGCTCATGATCTGGCAAGAAAATAAAGGGGAGCAGTAAAATATATATGTTCCATTTGAACTATTTACACACTGAGGTTTATGATATTTATATTTTTTGTGTACTAATTGTATATTCTTTGGACTATTACCTTACTAATATTTCCGGTTTGATCAATCATAGATCAATAGAGGGAATCTAGGGGTTAAAATAGAGGAAATCTAAGGATTAACAGTTCTGTTGATCTTTTTGTTATGACATTAGTTGGTTCATATGTCCATTTGTACAAGATAACTTTCAAATTTTGATCAAATATTGTAGAATTGGGGGGCAAGGGGATTCATACCAGCTTACTTGTATGAACATATCAGCCCCAATCTAAACTGTTAGTTGTAACAAATCAAAGAGTATAGCATTTTATGAGGAAAAATCGAGTGGTGGGATTCAAACCTGGATGGCTGTGGTGTTTGTCCAGTGCTTTAACCACTAAGCCAAGAGTCGACTTTAACATTATCCGCACTGTCAGAAATTAGCTTTAAATGTGCAGGGTATATGTAAGCGACCGTAACAACTGACTAATAATGAACAAAATTAGGCCTGATTGCACCAATGAACGTCAGGAGTTTGGTTGATTTTAGTAAAAGTAAAGTAAGGTATATGATAGGTGATTTTTAAGGTACAGTACTTAACTGTCTTTAAGATTTCTCCAGTTTTGTTTACTGAAATATAGGTAATTTTAGTTCGTGTTCAGAATGTAGGAACATTGGTTAGGTTAATTGTTCTCTGTTACATAAATATTGGTGGAAAGTGATGTTTAACCTAAAATGAATAAACATGCTTTCCCAGCATTTTATGTGACTGTGTTTTGCAAAGGATGTTATACAAATGACTATTTTCAGAAATGCCATAGATAAACTACAAGACTATCAGAGAAGGTGCAACACATTCTTTATGGACATAGTCTCCCAGTTATGTTTTGCTGACAACAATGCACCATCGAAAGAGGTTGTGGAAAAATTGCTCAGTTATATATTCTTCACCACAAGGAGTGATCGTCAGCGTACGAGGGATCTGTCAATATTTAACACAGGAATAGATCCCAACCCTGTATTCAGATCTTTCCTTCTACAGCTTCTTATACGAACAAGGTAATTTAGTATTATTGGTAACAATAAAACTTAAGTTACACATTAAATTGAAATTGAGACTTACGGATTAAACTAGTGCCTACTATTCAAAATGTATAAAAGCTAATGTGTTAAAGCAAAAAAAAAAAAAGGATAAATGTTGGCCGAGTGGTTAAGGTCGCTGTCTTCCAATGTACACTTGTTGATTTATGTGAAAAAAAAAATCAAATTGCTGAGACTGACTTGGCCTCCTGAATCATAAGTCATAGTAGTTGTTATTGATTTTAGTACACTATGTTTTCAGTGAGGATAATGTTATAGAAAATCTGGAACGTTATTTAACTCAAGCAGGGGGCTTGATCAAAAGCAATTCACCTGATCAGGAGCAACAGTATGTTGAGCTGTGTTTGCTTGTCATCCAGTGTTTAGAGGTAAATACCATGTATTGTTGCAGCAGGAGTTTAAACATTTTTGTATATGTACTAAATAAGTTTCATATCTTAATGATTTAAACTATATTTAAAACAAAATTACACTTTCTACTAACACAACTACTTTGGTAAGTCTCACAGACTGGTGTGCATTTACATAAAAATAGTGTTAATTGTTAGTATTTAAATCATTCATGACTATCAATAAAAGAAGCAATTGTCAGATATTTCAGGTATTTAGTAAGCTTATAAGTTTATCTTTTCGTCCAGGACATGTTTACCCAAGAAGCAACTAGGACAGATGTGGATGAAACACAGTATGCATCTGAAGCCATACACAGAGCTATTCAAACCATTGCAAGGGAAGGACCGTCTGTCGAGAAATTATATGGATTGGCTAGTGCTAGAATGGGCCTCGCTGTTACAGCCAGATATGTTGCTGATATAGTAATGAATGACGTGGATCCCAGACATGTTGATCGACGAGTTAGGAAACTTATAGAGGCAGCTCAAACACTATGTGAGGAGACAGATGTTAACTGGACAAGGTACTATACAGTGAACATTTGAAAAAAGTTGCTATTTAACTAGTTGATGTATAAATTACCTTGAAAAGATATCCATGTTGGGACCTCCGTGGCTGAGTGGTTAAGGTCGCTGACTATAAATCACTTGCCCCCCATTGATGTGGGTTCCAGCCTCACTCGGGGCGTTGAATTCTTCAAGTGAGGAAGCCATCCAGCTGACTTACGGAAGGTCGGTGGTTCTATCCAGGTGCCCGCTCGTGATGAAATAATGCACGGAGGGGCACCTGGGGTCTTCCTCCACCATCAAAGCTGGAAATGACCTATGACCTATAATTGTGTCGGTGCGACGTTAAACCCAACAAATATTATAAATGAATTGAAAATATATCCATGCAGTACAAGATAAGCTACACTAAAACACCTGTCAAGTTGTTTCTGAAGGCTGATAAGGTTGCAGAGGATCTTTAAATGTACATTTATATCAAGAGTCGGGTTCGTTTTGTATGAATACTTCAAAGGGTAATAACTGCTGAATCGGGATAGTACATGCTATGTCTTTATGCTTAAGTTAATATTTCAGTATGTTATTCAGTTATTGTTCTGTGCAAATCTTTCTTTAGGATATATCTGGTGAAACACATCTGTAGATGCTATGGTATAGATGTGTATCAAACTATATGCCATAATCCAGTACCATTTCTTAGATGGATTGGTATGAAAGATGCAAATAGAGATCAGGTAATGACCATATCTTTTACCTTACTGCTACAATGAATTGTACAAATAAATTTTATGAACATGGTTTTCCATCTGTAGTCATTTTTAATGCTTTAGTTCTTAAATAAATAGAATGTTTACACATATAATCTTAAATACTTGTTGAAAATGGAAGAGGTTAATATACAGTATGTAGATTGCCAGTGGGTATTTAAAAACACAATTTTTATGTAACAGGCGTTTTGTTTGTGATTGACAGAAAGCATCCTAGTTAGCGTTAATATTATAACTAATAGAAGTATTTTGTTGCTAGGTTGTGGAAGTTTCAGACAGGTATATTGTATGTGGTGACCACTACAAAAGTATCAGGGAAGCAATCACAAAAGTGGTACTAGGGGAAAATGTTGAGCACCTACTTGACACAGTTCAGGTAAAGTTTGCTGATTTGAACATTTGCTGACAACAGTTTTATTATTAATGCTTAAACAGGTCACATCATGACTAATAAAAAGATGCTTTGGTCTTGCCGACCTGGCGGGGAAAGTATACATTTGTCCGATCAAGAGCAAGAGATGGATACTCCTGTCTGTCCCTAAGGAAAAATCCTGTCAAAAGTAGCTGAATATAAGTAAGTCATCGACTATTTACAAATTGCTAGGAAGTACCAAGGTCTTTTTCCCATTGTGATCTATTTACAATGTGATAGGCAAGAAAAATGATCTTAAATACTAGCCTGTGGCTGACAGCTGTTTTCCAAAGCCTCCAGAAACAATGAAAAGGTCACTAACGTTCTGTTTTTTATTCCCACACTGGCCCTCAGGTTGGACAATCCTGTCTTACACAGGCAGGCATATAAGATAATTTGTCATGCAGCTGTAGTATATTTTCTCATAAAGCTCATAAAGTAGTATCACACTAAATCTATCATTTCTGTAATTAGGAGATGCAAACAGCTGGATTAAGAGTTGAACCCATGCTGCAACTTGCATTACACAGAGAGATAACAAGTTCATATCTGTATCCACAGCAACAGAGAAAACTAAAAACACAGGTATGTGTCCATATTGTCAGGCATGTGAAAGGTAGTTTGTGTTATTAAAACTCGTCATTTACTAGCAGTATTATGCAAAATAATAAAGCCAGGATTTTATCATTATGTTTTGTCTAAATGATGAAATTTTTAAAATGCAATGATGTTATATTTGTTTTAATAAAAGAAAGGATTAAATACAAATGGCAGATAGTAAAATGTGTAAAGAAAAACAAAGAAAATAGATTTTAACCCAATAAAAACAAAACATGGAATATAACTATGTAAATTGAAAATGTTTTCATCTTTTAGGTCATGGATACATTGAATAGATTTGTTCAAGATTGTGAAGCAGTCAAAAATAAGGTAAGAAATAATAGTGAAACAGTCAAAAATAAGGTAAGAAATTGTAGTGAAGCAGTCAAAAATAAGGTAAAAACTTGTAGTAAAGTTCTACATGTATACTAGCGGGTGTAAATAAGAAATATGACAACAGTTTCAATATCTTTTGTCAGACGTTTGATGTTATATTCCATTGCAACTAGCAACCCTGCTTTTTTATGGATGCATGTAGTCTTTGTTAATTCAAAATGGGATTTTATTCAACAAATTGAACCACAGTCAAATCTATTTCATGAACAAGTTTTACATAGTTATGTGCATGTTTCATATAATACTGTGTTTATAAACTATTGGATAAAATATATTTTATGATTTACAGGGTTTCATGCAAAAGCTGATTATGAACCAGCTGGTTCCTAGACATCTTGTGACTACAGAAGGTGAAGATTTACGCTTGCAGGGAATACAGTGCCTTATTGTTCACTTTCTGTCTGTCATGACGTATTTGAAAGGAGACAGAACTCTGCTTCATCCCTTACAGACTCTGATGTCAAATCCTCAAATATGTGGTGTATGTATTTTTTCCCATTATATTAAGTCAGCATTTTGCATTTGGTTGTTTCCATATAACGGTTTTTTAGCTCGACTATTCGAAGAATAAGTAGAGCTATCCTACTCACCACGGCGTCGGCGTCGGTGTCACACCTTGGGTTAAGTTTTTCGTACCAGTCCACATTTTGACAAAGTCTTTTGAGATAAAGCTTTGAAACTTTCAACACTTGTTTACCATCATCATGGCCAGTTATAGGCAAGAGCACATAACCCCATCAAGGATTTTGGCTGAATTATGGCCCCTTTTGACTTAGAAATCATGGTTAAAGTTTTCGTACCAGTTCATATTTTGACAAAGTCTTTTGAGATAAAGCTTTGAAACTTTCAACACTTGGTTACCATCACCATGTCCAGTTATAGGCAAGAGTACATAACTCCATCAAGGATTTTGGCTGAATTATGGCCCTTTTTGACTTAGAAATCTGGGTTAATATTTTGTACCAGTTCATATTTTGACAAAGTCTTTTGAGATAAAGCTTTGAAACTTTCAACATCTGTTTACCATCACCATGTCCAGTTATAGGCAAGAGTACATAACTCCATCAAGGATTTTGGCTGAATTATGGCCCTTTTTGACTGAGAAATCTTGGTTAAGTTTTTCGTACCAGTTCATATTTTTTGTAAAGTGTTTGACACATGGCTTTGAAACTTTTATCACTTGTTTAGTATAATAGTCTCTATCTGTAGGAAAGAGAACATAACTCTGTCATCTATTTTGGCTGAATTATGGCCCATTTTGGACTTTGAAATTGGTTCTGCTTCCATACAAGTCCATGTTTTGTCAAAACTATTTGACATATGGCTTTTAAACTTTGAACACTTGTTTATCATTATGATTTTCATCTGTAGGCAAGAGTACATAACTATTTTGACTGAATTATGGCCCTTTTTGGACTTTGAAATTGGCTCATATATTGCCATTTAGTGCAAGACTTATCGAAATCAAAGTAATACAGGAACATTGTTTGTCTATTCTATTTATTTCTTTTGTCTGAATATCCGTGGAAATATTTTGACACCATTCTTCAATCAATACTTCGAATAGTCGAGCGCGCTGTCATCAGACAGCTCTTGTGTATGATTTCTAGTTGGTGGATCTACTGGGTTTTTTTCTTTCTCTCGCCTGTTGTTTCTTGTAATGTATGACTTTTAGTCAACATACTGAAACATCTTCTCTTTTGAACCTACACGTCAGAATTATACCAAAGGTAGTAGCATCCTTGCATGAACCTTTGTCTGGTAAATAGCTCAGCTTGGCCCCTTTTAAGTTGGTGCCAGTGCTAATAATGCAAAGCACCTGTAAACAAATTAGTAGTTAATGGGACTGTTCTTGCATTCTGTGATATGTAATTCTTGTTTGATGGTCTTTGATGAATATTGCTTATACGAGTGTCCCGTTTAATTTGTGTAAAAGAAAATCTCATGCTTTATTTATGATTCATCTTGAGAATATTTTCTATGATGTACTATTTGTAATACATGTAATACATGAATAATGGATTCAAAATCTAACTTTTTACAATCATGATTTTATGCCATGGTGTTGACCTGGGAGGAATATAGTAATTGAAATACCTGTCACTTTCATTCTTACTTAACTACTCCTACAGTTTCCATCCAATTGAAGTGAAATTTAATGTACATCGTCTGCAGGATGTAGACATGCATCATCGGGAGTTTCATGTCAAGTTATTTTTTCGTGACTTACGCCCCTTTGTACTGAACAATGTTACAGCTATATCTGTACATCATTGGACCATCCGTGGCCGAATAGTTAAGGTCACCAGCTTTGAATCGTCTGCTCCTTACTTATATGGGTTTGAAACCTCACTTGGGGCCAGGAATTCATTATGAGAGAAAGCCATGCAGCTGGTTTATAGAAGTTGGGAGAAATTCTACCCAGGTGTCCACCCAGGTATTTAATCATTACCAAAGGGCACCACCAACAAAAGCTGAAAAAGTCGCCATATGACTTAAATTGTGTTAGTGTGTCTCTAAGACCAACAAGAAGATAAAATAGTTGTTCCTTGTGTACTCAGCTCCTACATGAAAAGTTTACTTTATTTTTCTTTCAAGGACCATTCACCTGAAATGTATTTTATTGCCTATGTACACTATGCTTTTAACTTATTTCAGAACATGTTTTTACCAACAATGCCACAGGATGATTTAGAAGACATAAAAGAAGCTTTGTTAGCAGCACGCCAGAACAATGGAGGGGAAAATCCAGTCTTCTACCGTAAGTGAAATGGAGGCATTTGTTCGTCATAATAATCAAAATATTTATTAATTCAATCAGTTGAATTTGTTTAGCCGAGACGTAAGTTTCTCAGTGAACCTCCATTTTTGTATTCATGTGGAAAGTTTGGCGTTGTGGCAATACCAAAGTAATTGCAGTAGTACTCAAAAAATGGCAATAAGTTTCTTATTTCTCAACAATGAAACATGTATGTTTCTTATTTTGATCATTTCCTGTCCAGTGGTCATGGTTTCCATTCAAAATTTGATAGAAAATTTGATGGTGAGAGCAAATTGGTTTCTATGATAAAAATGAAATATCAGTGCGTAAACATGTTGGAATTTTAAGGATTAAATAAATTTTGAAGGTGCTTTATCTTAAATTTATACGTTAAAGACGGAGTTAACACATGGATGAAAGCCAGATATTTTTAAAAATAGTTATCCCATAAAATGAATGAACTTACTTATTTTTAAACCTGAGTTATTAGATTGGGGTATGTCGTTGGTCGGGCGGATGGGCGGGCAGCGTCAAACTGGTGTTTCCGGTCAATAACTTTTGTTTCGGTAAATATATTTGAATAAAACTTTGTATGTATGTAGCTTATATCAAGACAAAGGCTGGGATTGATTTTGGGGTTTCTGGGGTCGAGGTCAAGGTCACTGTTACTTAAAATAGAAAAAGGGTTTCTGGTCAATAACTTAACTTAGGAATGAGCTATCATGATGAAACTTGGTGTATAGAAAACTTACATAAAGTTGTAGCTTGGGATTGATTTTGGGGTTTCTGGGATCAAGGTCAAGGTCATTGTTACTAAAAATAGGGTTAGGGTTAGGTTAGGGTTAGGGTTGTGCTTTAAAGTGGTGCACTGTGATTCAGTATACATTTTTATTCTTATGAAAAGTGTTGAAAACCTGGTTTCGTGGCATTGCTGCGTTTCTTGTTTATGTAATCCATTCAACTTATCAATTTTCATTTTTTTTCAGCAGTTATAGTATTCAAAGTATTTTGAACTGAATATTACAACTTTTTCAGCAGTTATGGTATTTAAAGTATTTTCAACTGAATAAGACAATTAGTAGTTAAACTATTCAAAGTATTCTCAGTTTTAATTTCTCACCTTTTTCACCTGAGCCATGCAGCTAGCTTATGAGAAATCAGTGGTTCTACCTAGGTGTACACCATGCCGGAGGCAGTACCCAGAGAAGCATCCGGGGTCCTCGTCTATCATAAAAAATCTGGGAAAAGTTGCCATTTGATTTAAATTTAGTCTGTGTGACTTTACATACCCAATAAAAACTGAAAACAATCAGTTCAATTTGATAATGCTTTCTTTTTATGTAATTAATCAACTTTCTATTCTGCAATTTTTGGTACCAGAAAATTTATTACAGGCATTGAAATCTTTAAATTGATATTATATTTACTTATACAGGTTGTCCAAATGGTCATCCGTATGTGATTGGAAATGTAAGTATAAATAGATCTGCAAAATTGATGTTCTTAGGTTTTAAACGATTTGCATCTAGCAGACAAGATACCTAACATTCCAGAGTAGATGTTTAATCTAAAATCTAATTTCCAAAGGTTAAAGAAAACAGGGAGACTAGGTTTGCTATCAATACTTGTCTGTCCTTTATCTCCAAGATTTTGCAATAACAGGCATATAAGGTTTTTTGACGAAACTTGGAATGGTTTAAAATACCATGAGGTGATTCCCTGTTATAGCAACAATAGGTAACTGAGCCTGATATATAATTACATGTAGACGTTGTGTAGAACGTACAACCCAGGTCACTAGGTCTAAGGTCAAGGTAACACTTGGAGGTCAAACATCTCAACTTCTTGTCCGTTCAGTACAGTCTAAAGTCCTTGGGAGATCATCAGTTCTTGACCTTGTCAGGACAACTTGCAGGGCTGACAACACAGTGTCTTTAGATCTGAGGTCAGTGTCACACTACGAGGTCATAGGTCAAGTATCTTTACTTGTTTGCTTGATATTGTTTAAACCGTATTGAAGGTATTTTGTAATTTTGTAATTGTCAGTTTATTGATATATGCAATTTATCTATGCTTTTTGCAACCTAGTGTGGTCGGCCAGCTACAGTTGGCAATTGCAGAGACTGTGGTGCAGCTATAGGGGGAGAGGGATATCAACTTCGCCCAGGAAATATTCTGGACCAAGGGTCAGTCATAATCACTCAGCAGCAACCATCTGAACAAATAACCTGTCAGACGAATTGCTCGTAACTCAGTCATGCTGCATGTTTTATTTGCTTTTTTCGGTATTTCTGTACATCCATAAACGTTTTTGTCCTGCATCTCTACCTAGACTCACCAAGACCAGTGTTCTGGCACAAGACGTAGTCAAAGGTATGCATAAAGGACCGACTTCACTTCCCAAAAGAAAGGACATTTTTTACTCTGTCCGTATTTTTGGAATGCCCACCCTTAGGTTATATGAGAGTTTACTTAGTTTAGCTATGTCAACAGCTATCATGTCTGTACAATGAAATAAATGGAGACACCAGTAGACATATATCTACATCTTTACACTCTACCTTTTATACACTTAGGTGAATAAGCATTCGTCAGTGCAGTAGCAGACTGTGGTATGTTATATTCGTCTGTAAGGTTACAGTTTCAGACTGCATGCATGTATGTCATTTATAATTGCTTATACACCTTACTAAATGAATGATACAGAGTCTGTTTAATATAACTAGGAATCAAAGTACGAAAAATGCACTGTACTGTCAATTTGAAAACAATTTTGGTTTTGATACTGGAAGTTCCATTTTAGAGATTTCATTGTGAAATGAAATAGAAAATAGACTCTGGTTCATTGATTGGTATGTATCATGTTAACTAATAATATATTTTATTTAACCTCATTTTATATATGTAGTGCGGTAGACCTTATGTAGTATCAAGATGTAAATGCGGGGCTGAAATAGGTGGACAAGGGCACAAGTTACTTGCATCAAATACCCAAGACACTGGGTTGGTTGTTTCATTATTCACATCTCGATTGTTACTCTATGCAAAGTTTTTCTTTCTGAAACTGTTTTGCTGATCAGGGAACATGTTTTTGTCAGTGTTATTCTTTATGTTAATTGACGTATGCTAAGGCAATAGAGTTTTCAGTTAAATATATACATAATTATTTCTGTTTAATCTTAACATTGCTATTCTGAATGCATATTATCCATGCTTTTAAGGGCAGTGACTTCGAATCGTTTTTGCTACTTGCCGTTTGTGTTCAATGTATTCTTTCTTATGAGGAAGCCATCCAGCTTGCTTCTTAGGCTCGTATGTGTCTGCAATAATGCCTGTGAATGCATCTGGGGTCTCTTCCATCATTAAAAGCTGATAAATCGCCATATGACCTATGATTATGTCAGTGTGGCATTAAGACCAACATAAACAAAAAGGCATATCAATCAGAGCCACTTGTGATTATAACTTGCTTGACAATGATTACATTGCTTTCATTGAGTTATAGGGAAATAAATGTGAAATATATCCGAACTTTTCACAATGAAAATAGATCAATTTTCACAAATCAATTTTCACTGCTTAAAATTTTAGATGGGCTTAATTGCTTTTAAACGTGAAATGCAAAAAAAATGGAAGATCGAAGTTTCTCTTACTTGTGAACAATAGATCTTATATTTCTACTCTACTGTCCCAGACATTAAAAGATTAGAATGTCACTGTTGATTTGTGAGATGTGCAAATGTTGAACCAGATGCAATGCATATTGCAGTTTGAACATGTACATGTATATGAGGCAGAATTAATTTTGATAAGCTAACTTTCTGGGTTGACGCATGTGTTGTATACCATACATGTTCGTCTGTTGTCAGGTGCTTTGTCATAAGTATACCATACATGTTCGTCTGTTGTCAGGTGCTTTGTCATAAGTAGCATGATAGCCTGTTATGATAGTGGTATATACCTTACAAATTATATATAACCCGCCTGCTTAGCTCAGTAGGTAAGAGCGTTGGTCTACGGATCGCGGGATCGTGAGTTCGATCCTCGGGCGGGGCGTATGTTCTCCGTGACTATTTGATAAACGACATTGTGTCTGAAATCATTAGTCCTCCACCTCTGATTCATGTGGGGAAGTTGGCAGTTACTTGCGGAGAACAGGTTTGTACTGGTACAGAATCCAGGAACACTGGTTAGGTTAACTGCCCGCCGTTACATGACTGAAATACTGTTGAAAAATGGCGTTAAACCCAAAAACAAACAAACAAAACAAATTATATAACATGTTTATTAATGTTGGAATAGGTTTACTTATATTTGTGTTTTGTTACATAAACATAATACCTAAACTGTGAGATGTAAAACCATACAAAGCGAAAAAATGTTAGACAACTGCAGTGTCCATTTGTGACAATAAAAAGATGACGGTGGTTTGGGTCCGGTCACTGGACCTCTTGACCTGAAGTCAGGAGGTCTTGTAATCGAAGGGCTATTACAAAGGTCATCAATGTCAATGTGCGTCTTTGCTAATACAGTACTGTATAACCAGTGTATATGTTAAACACTGTGAAAAAGCTATGGGTAGTTTTTGTCGAGCCCGCTTGCGGATGCGAAGACATAGTTGGCTGTTCGGTGTATGTGCGTGCGTCCGTGCGTGCGTGCGTCCATCCAGATTTGTTTGTCCGGACTATAACTTTGACATGCATGGAGCAATCTTGTTTATATTTGGCATGAATGTTAACCTCAGTGAGACGGAGTGTCATGCGCAAACCCCAGGTTCCTATCTCAAAGGTCAAGGTCACACTTACAGGTCAAAGGTCAAATTCAAAAATGACTTTGTCCGGAGCATTTCTTCTTCATGCATGGAGGGATTTTGATGTAACTTGGCACAATTGTTCACCATCATGAGACGGAGTGTCATGCGCAAGAACCAGGTCCCTAGGTCTAAGGTCAAGGTAACACTAAGAGGTCAAAGGATACAAGAATGACAACTTTGTCCGGAGCATTTTTTCTTATGCATGGAGGGATTTTGATGTAACTCGGCACAAATGTTCACCACCATGAGACAGAGTGTCATGCACAGGATCCCTAGGTCTAAGGTCAAGGTCACACTTAGAGGTCAAAAGTCAGATACAAGAATGACTTTGTCTGGAGCATTTCTTTTTGATGAATAGAGGGATTTTGATGTAACTTGGCACAATTGTTCATCATCATAAGACGGAGTGTCATGCGCAAGATCCTAAAATTACTCCCCTTTGTTGTTACTATAAATAGCTTATATTTTGTAACTTTTTTATTACTGGTCGTAGGGAAAAATCAAGACCACTTTTCCTTAGTACAACATGCATGTTACATCCAATTTTCAGGTGAATTTTGACCTATCTCTACTGGTGAGGATTTTTGTGTTGACTTAGAATTTTTTTTTAAGGTTTACGTCCCTTAGTTGTTACTTTAAATAACTTAATTTGTAACTTTTTGCAATCTCTTTATTATTAGGCATAAATGTTTGCCTCAATGAGACAGGGAGTGTCATGTGCAACTCCCGGTCTTTGTGACAGCTGGCGGGCTTGACATGTTGCCCGTGGGCATTTAGTTATAAAGTTGCCATTATTACTCAGTATGTATTTATTTTTTAACAGAAAGATAAAGAGATGTTAAATGAAGTGCTGTTTTTATATATATTCTTTAGGCGAGACAACACACTGACTGGTCATATCCTTGGACGTGTACAGGTCAGAGGACAAGGTCCGAAACCAGAGAGAACATTGACTCCAGCTTATACTGCAACTATAAGACTTCTTCTGCATATGTCAATGTTTATTGGTGTCGGCAGTAACTTACAGGTATATTTATGGCATATTCAAACTTGTTGGTAACTTTACCTTTCCTTAAAATATTCATGGGATATGTCTTTCCTAAAGCCAGGTACATTTGGCAAATACAATATTTGATGTGAGATACAGTTCAGTAGATTTGCTTGCTTCTTCTGTGATATAGATTTATTTTAATTGTCCTCTGCCTTTTAGAAAACATGGACATAAAAATTGGCTGTGTCCGTCTGTTTGATCTGTAACTGCAATGCATCAAGGGATTTGAAATTACCAGACACAAGTTTTGTATAATGAGATGATGAGTCGTGTATAAGAACCAGATCCATAGCGCAGAGGTCAGTCAGGATCTACGTGTGTCTGGTCCATAAATCTGCCCTTCTTCAAGCGTTTTCAAAATCACGAGGTGTATGTTCCTAATAATTGAGAGGACTTGTCGCATGCAATGCTCAGATCCCGTTTTCAAAGATCAAGGTCACACATAGATAATTAGTTTTTTTTGTGCGGTCAGTAACTATGCTGTAATGGATATTCAGATAAATTGGCACAGCTACCGAAACAAAAATGATGTATCACATGTGACACCAAGCCCAAAACTCATGTCGCACTTGCAGAGAGACAAATTATCTTGCCTGTAACTTTTTATGCGTAGGTATATATTGAAATAACATAAATATTCACCTTTACAAGACGATACCCAGACTGCTTTCTGTTGGGTCAAATGGAGATGTAATTGCTTCTCTTTTATATGAAGTACAGTACTTATTATCATGATTGCAATACATTAGACTGATACGCACAGCAACTCTATGACTGAACTAAAACTGATACTCAGTTCCACTAGTGTTTAGTTAAGAATTTCCTTGCGTACAATATAAGTGTTGTTTCCCAGAGTCGTGTGTTTATTTGTTTAATAATCATTTCCCATTAATATGATACAATATTTCATTTCATTCGTTTTACCAATACAGATATTTGAAAGCATTGGCAAATTTTAATTTTCCAGACATTTTTAGACTTTACATACTATTATAAATACATAGAAAAATAGTAATAGTTAAATTTATAATTATGCTTTATAGACATTTTAGTATGTTGCGCCCCTTACTTTGAATGGGGCTTTGTATTGGCTTGAAATAGACTCGTCTAAACTGAGTCTGCTATTGTTTGGATTGGTTGTGTTATATGCTTTTAAAGGGTCTGCTAAAAGAGCCCCCCACTTTGATTCATTGCTATGAAATAGTTCTGGTCCTTTGGAACATGGAGTTCATTCAGTAACTGTGTAAAAGAATTCCGCTTAAGCCGGTGCTAGGAGGCGCGAGGCTGTCGTGAACACAGTCAAAGCGAGTCTGCTATAATTTTACTTGGTTGCATTCTATGCTTCCAAAGGATCTTCTTATAAATGTTATCAGCTATCACAACAGTATTCTTCAAATGTGGTGTGGAGTCCGTAAAAGTCTCCCCGTTCTTGAACTTAGTGTTGTTATATTTTCTGGTCATCTTTGTAATAGAATTCAGCTTAGCCCATGCTAGGGAGCGTTAGAGGTATTGCACTTCCCTTTCCAGTTCCTCTAATAAATACATGCAGTCATACCGAGTCCGCTACTTTTTTTACTTTGTTGCATTCTGTGCTTCCAAAGGACCTTCTCAATGTTTCATATTGTAAGTATTTCTTTTAGAATTGAAATTAAAAATATGAAGGAATTTTACTCTATGGAGAAATAAAAACACACAGAGCTATTGTGACATTATTACAGGGTGTTCATGCACTGATAAAACCTGACATTGATAATAACGGAGTAGAGGAATTTCTTTGGGCACATATACAACAAGATGTTGACGACATCCACAGGACCCTTGGTAGAAGTGTTGACGATGTTCTTCTTCTGATGCATACAGCTGTGGACTACATCATGAGAGCACACAATGAAGGTATAAAAATGTTTTTCTAGCCTTATTTTTGGTTACTTTTGCCGCTGTGTTAAAGCTTGACTTAAAATAAGGAAGTAGGTAATTGTTATAAATTTTAGACGTCACTTAACAATATTTGCAATTAACATTCCAAGAGGCGATATAACTTATAAAGTTTAAGATACAACAGGATGGCATTTTAAACCAAAAGGCAAATTGACTTTCAAATAAACTGCCAGTGAGAAGTATAGCCGATTTAAAGGCAAGCAGTAACGAGGAAAGGAAGTGTTTTAAAAAATGCATGTTGATTGTCAGTTTGAGCTGTAAATTATAACATCATACTGTTTTGCATGTATTTCTTTTACATGATGTAACATTTTTGCAAAGATAACTATGTTTTGAGACAATATACTAGTATATTCATTAGGAAGGGAAATCCCGATGGGATAAAATGCCGTATTATCATATGCTGTTGAAACAATATGGCCAACACAACAAAACATCATTTTTAGCTCGACTATTCGAAGAATAGTCTAGCTATTCTACTCACCCTGGCGTCGGCGTCGGCGTCGGCGTCGGCGTCGGCGTCACACCTTGGTTAAGTTTTTGCATGCAAGTACATACAGCTATCATTTAAAGGCATATAGCTTTGAAACTTATTTATTCTTTTTCTAGGTCAATTACCAACCTCACTGGGTCAAGTTCCATAACTCTAACATGTATTTTGAGCAAATTATGCCCCCTTTTGGACTTAGAAAATTCTGGTTAAAGTTTTACATGCAAGTTACTATCTCCAAAACTAATGCAGATATTGAATTGAAACTTCACATGTGTCTTCGGGGTTATAAAACTAGTTGATAGCACCAAGTCCCATAACTCTGACCTTCATTTTGGCCAAATTATGCCCCCTTTTGGACTTAGAAAATTCTGGTTAAAGTTTTGCGTGCAAGTACATACAGCTATTACTAAAAGGCATATAGATTTGAAACTTATTTTTTCTTTTTCTAGATCAATTACCTACCTCACTGGGTCAAGTCCCATAACTCTGGCATGTATTTTGGCCAAATTATGCCCCTTTTGGACTTAGAAAATTCTGGTTAAAGTTTTGCGTGCAAGTACATACAGCTATTACTAAAAGGCATATAGATTTGAAACTTATTTTTTCTTTTTCTAGATCAATTACCTACCTCACTGGGTCAAGTCCCATAACTCTGGCATGTATTTTGGCCAAATTATGCCCCCTTTTGGACTTAGAAAATTCTGGTTAAAGTTTTGCGTGCAAGTACATACAGCTATTACTAAAAGGCATATAGATTTGGAACTTATTTATTCTTTTTCTAGATCAATTACCTACCTCACTGGGTCAAGTTCCATAACTCTTAACATGTATTTTGAGCAAATTATGCCCCCTTTTGGACTTAGAAAATTCTGGTTAAAGTTTTACATGCAAGTTACTATCCCCAAAACTAATGCAGATATTGAATTGAAACTTAACATGTTTCTTCGGGGTTATAAAACTAGTTGATAGCATCAAGTCCCATAACTCTGATATGTCCCCTTTTGAACTTAAAACTCTTTTGATATTTACCATTTTGGGTAATAATTTCCAGCTTCTGTGACAATATTTCGAATAGTCGAGCTTGGCTGTCTTATGGACAGCTCTTGTTACAGTATTACATTACGCTTCTTACAGGCGACCATGTAGGTGGCGAAGCTAGACAGCTGTCATCAAAAAGAGGAAGAAATCAGTGGGAAGCTGGATTTTCTGCCAAGTTTCTGCAGGCGTCATTGAAGGTGGAGTTAACACTGCAGTTATATACTGGCTTTCAATAAAATCAATTTAGTCATTGTCATTAATCAAAAACTCCTTTGAAAAATGCCACAGTAGATTTTTCATATAATTCCTGTCCTATTTCAAATATATGAAAGATATCCTATTTTAAATATATCAACGATTTGCAAACACTCAAATATTGATAGATGTTCAAAGTAAACTAAATGTTTAAAATGAATTAATTCTATAATAGTGGTACAATACAAAGTTATTTATCAACTCTTTAAAACAATGTAATATGTGTGTAAATGTTGATATAACATTGAGGCCAGTCAAAATGTTTGATTTTGATGACCTTATTTAATTTTATGCCCGTATTGTCTAAAGTATTGAGTCATCAACGGTTTTTGAATATATGTTCTTTACAAATAATCTATATGTTTGATTTAAAACCCGTGTTCCTCATGAAATTTGCACCAGAATGTAGTATTTAATACTGTAAAAGTCTTTTTTAGTTGTTTAAGTTGGTCATCATTGTTTAATACAGACTTCACAGACACACGGTACTAGTACAGTCTTTGAGAGGCAGGGCTATTCATATTCCGCACTAAAATTACTTCTCGGAGCCATTAGATGGAATACCGGTCCCGATCAGTTGAATGTTTAGTGCTCACTAGGGGCGTTGAATTCTTCATGTGAGGAAGCCATTCAGCTGGCTTACGGAAGGTCGGTGGTTCTACCCAGGTACCCGCTCGTGATGAAATAATTCACGGAGGGGCACCTGGGGTCTTCCTCCACCATTAAAGCTGGAATGTCGGTCGCCATATGACCTATCATGTGTCGGTGCGACGTTAAATCCAACAGCAACAAAAAATGTTTAGTTTGTCACAGTATGTGGAACTGTGTCAAGGAAGTAATACTGAAAAAATAAAATCAGTTTATATCAATCCGCGCTGCTTCTAACGTATAAAACGCTACAATTTTAGATAAAGTCACGAACGTTGGGGGATTGTTAAATCTACAATTTTCACTCCAGTGGTGTTTCAACAGTTTAAACATTATAATGTATATAGATGCCTCTTCGACATATATATAATTATATACAACTTTGCTCATTCTACAAAAGGCCCTAAAGTTAAGATATCAAATCCAAGTTTGATTAAATGAGTTGGAAGTCATACCAAAATTCAGTGTGGTTAAACATATGATATATTTATATTTTTGTAGAAATTAACAACTTTTAACTATTACTTTTTTTCTGCGTAAAGTAATCGCTGTGATTTGTAATTTATTTTGAATTATTACAAGGGCATATAAAGAAGTTAAAACAGCTGTATATGTTGTTAGTAATATCAATTTTTATTCCAGAATATTGACAATGTCTTGAAAACGAACAATCAGCTACTTGTTCAAGATCAGAGACTTGGTATGTTAATGTTAACAGTTGTAATAATGTTTGTTTGTTTGCCTGGGGGTTTGTACTGTTTTTAAGTCTTTCATTTATGAGAGGGCGTACAGGTAACCTAGCCTGTGTTCTAGGATTCTTTACCAGTACTTACCTGTTCTCTGTTAGTAATTGCCGTCAACCCCCATGAATCAGAGGTAAAGTAGAATGATTATAAACGTAATATTATATCTTACATCAGATCATGACAGAGATCATATCACTTGTCAGAGGATTGGACTCATGGTTCCAAAATACTTTGTCTGTGTTCACTCTTGAGCTAAGCAGATGCATTTCTATGATAATTAAATTCGAATTGGAATAATTGCTGTATAGTAATGAAGTAGACTGGTACTGGGATAAGCGAAAACAGTTTTCTTGCTTTGAAATTAAGGAGTGCAGCATTACCGTGTTTGGCAAGACATTTGCAGTTAGAAGTTATATCAGACCGTTAAATATGTACATATAAGAGATAAATATTTTACACGCCCATTATCTACCAATTTTGGTCACAACGTTTATTGACATATTGTGCTGGAAGCTAGTATAGATCTTTTCGGAGATACAACCCTTGAATTACTCAGACTTGCGTAATTGACTGTCAACTCTCATACTTGAGCAGTTCATTATGTAGTGTTGCCCAAACTGGGTCTCAGTATATGTGGGCTAAATATTTCAGTCAAGATCAGTAATCATTACATCATTACATCTTTGACTGTGCATTAAAAAAATTTTGTTGTCCTTGAATTACTAAAATAATAGTGAAAATTGACAGTGTCCGCTCTCTATGTTAACAAAACTTCGCCACAATGTGCATAGGCATTCTTTCTCTGGCCAGTTTTATTCCAAGTCACACTTGAGTTATGGCCCTTAAATTACTTAAAATTGCGAAAATTGACAGTGTCCTCGTAATAACTAACATAATTATCTTGTCTAAAAATATCCTTATGTAGTCGGATTGGTAATGGGCATTTCATCTTGGTTCGATAACTGGCAAGTTAGTCTATGTTGCTTTTCGATGGGCATATATTGTGACAGTTTGGCAGTTTTGCTAGACAGTAGAAATCTCTTAATACGGAGAACCTATATTACTGATTTGGTATTTGTATACTTTATTAATAATGCTTTTGTCTGTTATAGGTGCCGATCCTCTGCTTTGCTTATTGTACGAGACAGACACTAACGTAGAGAGGGAGAATCCAGCTGCTTTGGAGGAAATTCCTAGAGTATGGCGGTACAGAACGCCTATATCTCTACAACATCTCCGACAAGAGGCTGAGGCCAAAATATCACAAAAGCAACACAAAGTGTTGCAATTATTCCTGAAAGAGGTAAAGTAATTATTGTGAACAGACTGTTAGTAACATACTTTTTTCATATGAATTGTTAAATCTTCTGTTATGAGCTTACCACTAATTTAAAAATCTTACAATAGTGTGCACAGAATATGTATTATTTCTGATTAACAGATGCTTTATGTTTTATAAGTATACATTTCATTTATAGGATCACCATTTAAGAGCACTTCGATACATTCCGAGTATCCTACGCCTTCATCGAGCCTTGTTCCAAAAATATCAAAGGAAATTAGACAAAGCGGAGGCTTCACAAATCTTAATTGCTCATCTGAAAAGAGGTATGTTTCGTCATGCTGTCATTGTTTAAGAAACATTTTATCTTCAAATATGTTTTTAAAACTAGGTATTGTTTCAGAGCCGGTAAACTATAGAGACAGGGAGATAAAAATGCATACTTCTAATGACATGTCATTTTGTCTGATACAGAAGAAATAGCTGGTGGGGAAACGATGCAGTTGCTACAAGATTTTGCAGATGCCTGGGAGTTGGTCCGAGAATCATTGACTTTGTACTGTAAGTACATTTTTATTGGAACAAATTTATGTTTACTGTGTTGATCATACTTGTATTAAAAGGGTTTACCAGATTTGAATGTGGCTTTTCCAGATAGACTTCTTTCTTTTAACGGTAATGTTACATACATCTTGAATAAAATTTTCTCTGTTCACTGACATTGATGTAAAGAATGTTTGGTAACTATGCATCGGCATTCTTTAACTATCACAGTAGATTGAATGTATTGTAGATTAGTAGATATCATATACATTGTATTTGTGCATATTAACAAAAAGAGTTTTTTTTTAAATCAAGGAGTAACAGTATATATTGCAATGGGAGTCACGACTTTTTAATAATTCCTGTTGGTAATTAAATGTTTAGTATTTTCTGGTTTCAGTGTGTCCGACAGAACTAGGTGGTATGATAGTCTCTAAGGAGTACTGTAACAAAAGTATCACAGACAAAACACCAATATCTATGCTGCTACCAACAACTAAAGAAGCAGGGCTCTGTTCTTATGCTTTATTAGACTTTCTGATGAGAAAACAAAATGATTTCTTGGATAAATACTTGAAGGAAGCACACAGGTGAATTTTTTTCCTGTTCAGTTATTGTGAATTGTATAAGTTGTTTATTTTTAAGTTCAACATTTCTACTTTGCATAGCTAACAGCCACAAAATGAGACTTTAGCTAACAGCCACAGAATGAGCTATTAGTGTAGATGGCTTCATTGTCTTTCTTTAAGAATCTTTGTCATGCATCATTCGTGTTGACGCCGACATTACTTAAAACTTTACATATGAATGACAAGGATGTTTGCACAGGCAGACGCATTAAATTTTGTTTGTCCAGCACATCTAAAATGAAATAAAGTTTTACATCTATCCGAAGTATATTAGCATGGTTTTGTGCACTGCAGTAGACTCAAGGTATAACAGAAGAAAAAAAGCATGTGCCTTCTCGTGAACTGCTTGATCAGTGATTACCAAACTTTTACTGCCAAAGCTTATAAAGCGCTTGCTGACTGTTCTCTGATTCGGATTAAAAGGGACATGATGCTGATAAAATCCTCTTGATTAAATTGAAAGCAGTGCGTGTTTGTTACAAATTAAAAGGAAAGGAATGACTCATCATAGTTTATTATATATAAATACCGTTGTCTTGCTGTTCATAACGCTGAAAGAATAAAAATCGGACTGCTATAGAAAAAGATAATAATGGCAGCATTAAATTTTATGAAATTGGCCAAACATTGATGCAGCCATATGTATTTATGTTGTCATTTACGCATTGATGAATTATCTATTTAGCAACTACCCTTTAAAAAATTATTTCGATATGTTTTTCAGTTTAAATTACTTTTCAAAATAAGGAAATGCAGTTCGAATGATGATTCGTTTTAAATAATTTTAAATCCGTAGTTTTGCATTACGTTGTCATGGAAACAAAATGGCCGCCATTTTAATTTCATAACTTTCTCAGTTTTCATCTTTCTTTGCCTTGAATGAACTAGGAAGTTCGAACAGAAAGAATAAACATTAGAACAACTTTTATCCTGTCACTTGCAGTATTTTCGACCCGATATCAGGGTGCCGTATATCTTTCTTGATATACCGTCAGTTGACACGTGACCAGTGATATACGGTCAGTTGATCATGTGACCTTATGATCGATATTGTCATAAGAAATTTTGCATTGAAACCATCACCATTGTGTTGGAAATGTTCGAACTAAGAAAATGAGTGGTCAGATAATGAGTTTTTATTCAAAAACGAAAAAGTTATTGCGATTTTGTCGGTAATTACGTCATTATATAAGTGACGTCATTACGAATATGACGTCATTAAAACGGTTGTCGCACACTTATTTTTGTAAAATAAATTGCCAAATATCGGAAAATGAAGTAATGACAAGATAAATAGAATAATAGGTTAGTGCCTAAGATGGAGAAAGTTTATCTGGCTCGGCTCCGGACGTTATCAGGTTCGCCTTCGGCTCACCCGATAACCTCCTCCACCTCGCCAGATAAACTTTCTCATCTACGGCACTAACCTATTATTCTCTGTTTCTTGTCACTCGCTTTAATATGTTGAACAGGTATACTAAAACTTCCCTGTTTAATTATTTTCGTTACCTTGTATAACATTTAGAAATAAATGTGTTATTTGTGCAGAAAATCTGGTAGTATATCAAGCGTAAACCCCAAAGAGGTGACTTCAGCCCACCTGATCAGCTACGACCCTCAGCATGATATTCTGCCATTAGTTCTAGCTAATTGCCAATATTCTTTCGAGATGGGCAAAGGGACAAAGATAGAGTATGATTTTGCTGCCTTAGAAAGACAATTGATGGATAGATTCTTGTTCTCCAAATCCAGGATTGATGTTGGCAGAGTGTTAATGGTAAATAGTTCTGTAAATTAAAGACATGTGGTTCTTGTAGTAACTTTTTTGTTTTCTAATACACGTTGTAGAGACATTGATATAATGAATGCTGTTTCAGTTGCATTATATATGGCTTTACCTACAAGTAAAATGACATGGTCTTAGAGTGTTTATCTTGATTTAAGATGAAATGCTTTGTCGCTATTTGACAAATATTATTGATTCTACATTAATTTTCTTCTTTTATTTGTTAACCTATTGGACCTTTTTTTTCCAATGTTTAAGTTAAGAAATATATAATTAAGCATATAACACACTTACAGTACCTTGATGTGCTTGCAAATTTTAATCAAACTACTTAGTATTACTGTCATGATATTTCAGATTGATCAAATGGTATACCGAACAGAGTTTACGAACGCGGAAGTTTTCAGGAAACTAACCGACAAAATACCACAGGTATAACCCTTTATATGTTCAGTTTTGTAACTGGTAGAGAATGCAATAATCCAGATCGAAGAATTATGAACCTTCGTTACATTAAGATCACTACACTTCAACTTTTCTTGTCCCAAGACTATGTACAATGTCGTGTGTTAGATCCCCAGAGGAGACACAAAATCTCCATGACAATTCGCAAGCAGACCTCAAGTCAAACTAAGGTCATCTATCTCCTACCTTTTATTCATTGTAAGGAATTGTCACCTTTTGTACAGACAGCTTAAGTTTGTAACGTAACAAAGAAACACTAGTTAGGTTAACTGACCATAGTAACATCACTGTAATTATGTCGACAGATTGCGTTATACCAAGGCAAAGCAAAGGGAAAAAACTATTGTGCCTTATGAGAGTATACCAATATCATATTGCTAAAATTGTTGTCTCTTTGTAAGGGCTACGGATATGCGATATGTATTGTATTTTGTCATTATTTTTGAGTATGGATCCCCTTCAGTTTGGAACCGTCCATGTTTACAAACACGTTTGTTTATTTTATGAGGCTTTTTAGTACCAAGTTCAACACAGTGTTACTAAATATTTGAACCTTTCCAGATTGGTTTGACAATATACCTGCGCGGAGGTTGGGAAAGGTTTATAATACACTGTCTTCGTTTATGCCTAATTTAAGGTATTCATTTTTTTATTAAGTTAAAATCATTACAGAATCTGTTTAGCAAAAGTCATACGACATTAAAACTGAACTGTTTAAACATAGCCAACATTCCAATACATTGGCCAGTAGTTTCGGCAAAAGTAGTCTCCCTTGAATATAGACGAATCGCGAACCCGATAACGTTTTACTATAGATTTGTACAGGAAAATGTATTTCGAACATTAAAAACGTATTTTTATCGTTATATAACGAAATTTTATAACCTCGTGTGAAGTAATCCTCATTTTTTGCCCTTTATTGCAATGTATTTTTTATCGATGTGGTACAAAAACTTATTGCTTCCATTTTTGTTTGAAGTTGATTGTATGGACAAGATCGGTTATGTCAGGTTTTA
Source organism: Mercenaria mercenaria (assembly GCF_021730395.1). Classification (NCBI taxonomy): domain Eukaryota; kingdom Metazoa; phylum Mollusca; class Bivalvia; order Venerida; family Veneridae; genus Mercenaria; species Mercenaria mercenaria. Next base: position 8,620,804 of record NC_069364.1, read on the forward strand.
AAAGGCTATAAAAATACTTTCTATCAAAATGACATCATTTTATAACCTCGTGAAGTATTCTCCATTGTCTGAACGTTGTCTGGGTACTTTTTATTTTAAAATTGAATAACGACAAATTGCTTCCATTTTAATTTGAAAATGAAGTAATGGCAATCTTGAGCACGCTTTTCACATACATTTACTTTACACGGCAAGGTGTATCAATGTGTTGCATCCGTTCGAGCGTTTTATTCATTCATTCATTCACTAGTGCCAATTATTTTTATATATATTATATGATTGAATCTGGGATGGAGCTGGTGTAAAAAGTTACGAAAAAGTAGTCCGCTAATATGGGCGGTGCCAATTGTTATCAGGTTATTGACGTGATAACAAAAACTATCAGGCAAGTATTATCGGGCAGTTTTCATAGTACAAATGTAGTTGCATGATAAACCTGTTAAATGGGCTATTGTCAAAGACAACTCGTGCAGATTATGTTTATAAGTTAATTTGAGGTCAAAATGGCATCTAATTCTAGATGAAACTATCCCGGTAGCCAGTTTACCTGATACAGTTTAGAACGTCCATAGTAATCTAGTCTCCCAAATTTTGAAGCGTTTCCCTCGTAATTCATCGTATCAAGATCAAAACTGCAGGATCTGTGTGCGTCACTTGACATAAACAATATCCGACAATCGGTGCCAGACTTGCGCATGACCGGAAGTAATTTTGCCACAATCAGAAAGTGGCTTAGGTAGTTCACCTGTAGCATCTTCTCAAATCCATCTTCTGTTTTCTCTGAAGTGGGTATGAAATAGAATGCACGCCATTATGTCAAAAGCTGATTGTTGTTTTTAATTACTGATTTGATAACAAAGAACGTACGTTTATTTAATTTCTAATTTTGTTGGGTTTAAAGTCACGCGATTATAGGTCATATGGCGATTTTCCAGCTTTTGGTGGAGGAAGACCCCAGGTATCCCTCCTTGCATTATATCATCGCGGGCGGGTACCTGGGTAGAACCACCTACCTTACGAAAGCCAGCTGAATGGCTTCCTCACATGAAGAATTCACGCAACGCCCCGAACGGGGTTCGAACCCACATCGGCGATGGGCAAGTGACTCGATGTCAGCGACCTTAACCGCTCGGCCATGGAAGCCCCTGTACGTACAGTTAAGGATAAATGGTCTGATTGCTATACCGGTGGCCGGGGTTTCAACGAATTTGGCCTCTACTCCTATAATCCCGTACAAATATGCAAAGCGCAATAAAAGTAATCGGAAAAATATATTTGACTATATCCGACAAGATATTTTCAGACCGCGGGTAAATAGTTTTGAATAATGATTTAACAAACCATTCAATTAGTGTATTAGTATACAATCATACCTTATGTCATATCCTATATGAAAATTCAAATATATGCATACCATAAGGCGCCATGCCGATTCCAGCATTACAAACTAAGACATGGAGGTTCCGTCCAGATTTCTTAAATTCTTCAACGAATTCCAGAGTTGATTTGAAAGAACTCAGGTCCAGCTGCATCTGGCTGACAGCCAGGTTGTCATAAGTTTTAAGTTCATGTGTACTACTTAACTTCTCTTTTATCAGACTATACTCTTCTTGCATTCGTTCTATTGCCTGTAAATAATTAAGTTATCTCATCAGAAAAACTACCTAAACGTCTTGTGGTCTCTTATCTTCAAACGAGATATCTAGTCTAACAGTAAACTGGGCAAAGTATTAAAAGCCACAAACAAAATTATTATTATATATATGAAGCCCTAGATCTCAAAATTATTCTGTTCCAACAAATAGCATCAAAACTCACACCCTGCCGCAAAAATTGTCTGACTATTCTAACAACTAACTGACCTCTGTATTACTAGAAATATATATTAGTTTGAATATATTTCATTTCAAACATATATAAATGAATAACAACATCATCATTCGTACATACATTTTGCAAAACGGTCGACAAGCAAGTTTTCTCAACATTAATAACATGTCGTCCCTACAGAAATATATACTACGAATAGCACTGGCACTGGAATAGTTCATTTGCTTTTATACATGCATGGGATAAAAAATGGTTGTCAGCTTCGGTATTTCTATACATGCGTTAGGTACGTTTTTCCATTTTTATTGGTACTCGGTACGTCTCATAAAACACATTGAGAAACTGTCTCTCCGCCTTCACCATATAAAAAAATGACGAACCTGTAGCGCCCTCTGTTCCGATCTACACGCTATAATCACAGTTGCTCCCATCATGGCCAACCATTTTGCAATCTCGTACCCTAAACCTTAAAGAATGTATACATAGTGTAGAATATCATGCCGCCAATTCAGTATCCAGCAGAGGGAAAAAGACAGAATAAAGGGCTTAAAAGTAACATTCTCTTCAATCATACGCAAAATGCATCATGCACTGATCGACACTTTTTATATTCCTTACAGAAAGAACATTATTATAACTACACTGTAAAACTGTTTTAAACTGAGGAATTTCACTCAGATTTGTACTTATTATTTTTTTCCACCTTGACTTTAGCTTAAGCTTTAACATTACTTATTCACTCTTGAGTTCGATCCCTAAGAAAACTGTCCGTAAAGAACGCAAGGAGTCACCGATTACGGGTAGACTCGACCCCGCGAAGCCTCACTGGTCGCTCTGCAGCCCCCTTATGACATTAGGCGTGATCATCAACAATATTGCGCTGAAAACTGAAACAGCTGTGCAAAACGATTTTCAATGTCGTTATATTTTGTACTATTTTTAATATTGTTTAATGCTTCATAGACTGTAGATAAATACGATTTCGAGCGCCTTACAATTATGCCTGCAGTCAAACTCCCAGCAGCTGGAATTATTTGAGACATATTTCGAATTTTTGATGTTGACACAATCACGTGACGTCATTAATGTCTTACCTGTGTTCCCGCCGGTAACGATAACAGTTCTGTCCCTCGGGAGCGGAACGATAGGAAAAGAAGGCCGAGCACCCATTTCTTTTTAATGACAAACAAGATTTATGGTAGTTTCCCTTGATTTTTTTCGTCCCATGAACCTGAATTGATATATTCACATATAGGTCATAGGTAACAGTTGTTCTAAATAAATTTGACGATTAATTAAAACCTATTTATTGTGTAAACTCGATAATTCGATTTACTTGCCAGTATCCTAATAATGAAAAACATCATGCATTTGAAAGTATTTATATACAGTACTTACAAAAAATGTTAAAAGGATTTTTTATCACAAACGTGCACTGTTATCACTGTTATCGGAACATAACATAATCGGATAAAGTCATCAGTTTTTCCAGATTTCGCATCAACATCAGGAGATACACAGCTTTAGTCTACGAATGTAAGACATGTTATAATGTTTGACTGTAACAATTTACGTACACGTATCATGTGATCTTTGATAATTTTAGAAATATTTTTAAAGTTCGTGAAATTATGACAAGTAATATATATATAAGTATTTACTTACTGTGACACTGAACTCTAGTATAGGCTACGTTGTGTGGAAGGACTTTACTGTCATAAGGTATGTACCCGTTTATTTTTAAATACTTTAAACACACACTTGAAGTGTTTACAAATCACCGCATATTTTGATCGTGCGACGAGTTGCAAGTATATATATACATGTAAGATCGTGTACTACTCTCGCACGATAATTTAAACGACAGCATGTTTATATTATTGTTTGATTGTTATGGTTCTCATGCATTGTTGAACTCAAAAAGGTTGTCAATGATAGAAGTTAGGTGCATACTGTAATGTTATACAAAAATATTTTCTGTATTGAAACGTTTTTATGAAGAAAAATCATAATTATCAAACATGTTATCGTTTGAGTTATCGTGCTGGATTTATACTTCAGTCAGATTGTATTTACATGTATTGAAGATTTGTATATTTACTCCCGTTTTGCAAAATCAGCCTGCAAAGTATACATCTCAAAAATTATATTTCATTTCTATATTATCTTATTTAAGCCCACATGTAATTTATTAATTCATTTATGTCTATCTTTCTGAATATACTCTGCCCTTTGAACCGCATAACGCTTCCGCACAGTCATGTATTGAAGCTGATTATTGAGCTGTAAATATAAAGGATCTATCTGACAACTGGTAACTTGATTTAAAAACATTTTGAAAATGATGTAAACAGCGAACTTTGTCATAACTGGAATGATGTCTGTACCCCAAAATACACCCACGAAGCAAATATCGTGCAAAAAATGAGTATAAATCTAGATTGATATTCCGTTTTTCTCACTATTTTATACATACTATAAAGTATAACTGATATATTAGAATCCGGATAGGCCATATTGCGTTTTTTATCTATGAGATATTTACCACATTTTTTTTTTGTATTACCAAAATAACTTCTGATACGATTCTTTGGCGTATAGACATTTGTACTGTACGAGGTATATGTATTTCTTTAAGCACCCCGCTTAGAGTTGCCCTCGTCCGTTTGTCCGTCCGTCAGTCAGTCCGTCCGAATTTACATTTACATACTTAGGTGGATATAGGAACAGTAGGTAACTGTACTCTTTAGCTCGACTATTCAAAGAATAGTAGAGCTATTGGACTCACCCATGGGTCGGCGTCGGTGTTGGCGTCGTCGTCCCGATTTGGTTAAGTTTTTGTATGTAAGCTAGTATCTCAGTAAACACTTGCGGGAATGGATTGAAACTGCACACACTTATTCACTGTGATAAACTAACTTACATTGCACAGGTTCCATAACCCCATTTTGCTTTTTAACAAATCTGTGCCCCTTTTTCGACTTAGAAATTTTTTGTTAAGGTTTTATATGTAAGCTGGTATCTCAGTACCCACTAATGGGAATGGATTGAAACTTCAGACATTTGTTCACTGTGATGATCTGACATGCAGTGCACAGGTTCCGTAACTCTACTTAAGAAATAATATATCTCATCGGTGATTTGTCGCTGAATAAATCACTGTTTGGAGTTCAGATGCGAAGGAATTATATCACGAGGGCGTAGCCCGAGTGATATAATGCTACGCATCTGAACGACAAACAGTGATTTATTCAAGAGCAAATCACTAAATGAGATATATTATTTCGATTCTAACACGTTATCAAGCACTTTAAAGTACACCCTTGTCGGCATGCATTAAATATTGGCTGTGACTAAATACAGAGTTGGTGCGCCCGTGATATATTACAGACTCCGGTATATACCGGATTAACTAAATTTGAACAAAAATACCTTAAATGTATATATTTTGTAACCATGGTGATTCTAACCCTAACCTTTAGTCAGTATATTATGCACATTATACACTAAATGCGTGCGGACATGCAAAAAAATGAGTATTTTTGCCGTGCGTTCCATTTGATAATAATTCCGCGCTTGCGCAGAACAGCTGCACCAACTCTGCAATGAGAAACATTCTTAAATATTTGCCCGTTTTCAGTTGGGTTCTTTTCCAGCGCGCCGCTACGCCGCTTGACGCTATGACGTAATAGTTGTGACGTCAGAACAGTGAATTGTTGTTTAATAATTCACTGTTTCCAGCCTTCTTTGTTTAATAGGAAAATGAATCGGATCGTGTTAGAATTAAGAAATAATATATCTCATCGGTGATTTGTCGCTGAATAAATCACTGTTTGGAGTTCAGATGCGAAGGAATTATATCACGAGGGCGTAGCCCGAGTTATATAATGCTACGCATCTGAACGACAAACAGTGATTTATTCAAGAGCAAATCACTGAATGAGATATATTATTTCGATTCTAACACGTTATCAAGGACTTTAAAGTACACCCTTGTCGGCATGCATTAAATATTTGCCCGTTTTCAGTCGGGTTCTTTTCCAGCGCGCCACTACGCCGCTTGACGCTATGACGTAATAGTTGTGACGTCAGAACAGTGAATTGTTGTTTAATAATTCACTGTTTCCAGCCTTCTTTGTTTAATAGGAAAATGAATCGGATCGTGTTAGAATTTGCGTTTTTACAACATTTTGCCCCTTTTTCGACTTAGCTGTTTTTCGTTAAGTTTTTGTATCTCAGTACCCACTAATGAAACTTCACGCATTGTTCGTTAAGTTTTTGTATCTCAGTACCCACTAATGAAACTTCACGCATTGTTCGTTAAGTTTTTGTATCTCAGTACCCACTAATGAAACTTCACGCATTGTTCGTTAAGTTTTTGTATCTCAGTACCCACTAATGAAACTTCACGCATTGTCTATTGTCATGAGCTGATATGCATAGTACAGGTTCCATAACCCTGTTTTGCAATTTTACAATATTATGGCCCTTTTTCTACTTTAATATACATTCAATTGACAAGACTGTTGAATAGTCAGTCGAGCGTTGCTGTCCTCAGACGGCTCTTGTTATTTCATGTTTTGACTAAATTTACCCACTTCATAGTTTCGTACTACTGAAACATATATTTGATATTTTCCACTGTGAACACACCAGATATATTTCACTCTAATATTTTGATAATTCACTGAAAAACATGTAATAATTCATTTATATCGCTCCTCATGATCATAACTTTATGATTAGTAGACGGTAAAAAATGTACACTGCCTTTTGAACCATAACGTTTAATATGTGACTCCTATCCACTTTAAAGCTAAACACAGTGATCTAGTACAAAAACATCGCTGACCTCAAAACCGAACTATAGATAATTAGTAAGCTGTAAATAATGGCGAATTTTGAATTGGTATTAAAGATTTAAGTTATCATGGAAATGACGTAAACGAAAGTGGAATTATTTCTATGCCCGAAAAACAGGGTGCACAACCCATGTAACATTTCGGTACCGTACACACGGGGAAAATAGCCGATTCAGGTACATTTTTGCTTATAATTTCCATTATACATGACTGATTTTAATCATATAAAACACATCGAAGTCAGATAAAGAGCGCCTTTCGTGACACAAAACGTCTGCCAGACGTTGTCGATACTTCTCCCAAATGTTGTGTGTTTTTTTTTTCAGGGACAAAATGTGTAGGTAACGTGCACATTAGGATAATTAGTGTAGGCTATAAGGCTGAAAATATGGCCGAATTGTGCACTTTTTAGAAGAGTTTTGATCTTTATCTAATACAATACAACTATCTTTAACGGAACAGTTTAGATGTAGAACCCACCTCTACCAAGCCTTTTATGGTAAATAATAAGGGTCAGAGTTATGCCCCTTGAAATCATTTATAAAAGGTATTAGTATACAACACCCACCATATACTTTTTTATGAAATACAAATTCCCAACATTTTATGCGAAATGTATGTCGGAGGAAATTATTAATCAGTCTGGGGGCTAACAATTGAAATAGATATGCATATATGAGAGTTACGGCCCTTGAATTTGTAAAATTATAGAAAAATTGGACAACACTTATAATGGTACATTTAATGTTTGATTTTTGAAAAGTTTTGTTAAGCTATCTTTCCGAAAACGATGTTGTAAGTAGTAAATGACATGTTGATTAGTTGTGAAGCCCTATTTTTATGCCCCCGTTCTAAGAAAGAGGAGTATATTGTTTTTCAGAAGTCGGTCGGTCTGTCTGTCGGTCTTTTAATATGTTAAACAATCGGTTTCCGGATAATAACTCAAGAACGCTTAAACCTAGGATCATGAAATTTGATAGGGAAGTTGGTCATAACCAGCAAATTTATTTTTATTGATTTTGAGGTCAGTAGGTCAAAGGTCAAGGTCACAGTGACCGGGAATAATTAAACAGTTTCTTGACGATAATTTGGAAACGCTTGGTCCTAGAATCACGAAACTTAAAAGAAAGGTCGATCGTGACTAGCAGATGACTTTTATTGATTTTGACGTCAGTAGGTCAAAGGGCAAGGTCACATTGACGAAGAACAGGTCTACAGTTTTCAGATGATAACTCAAGAATGTTTGTGCTTAGGATTATGAAAGTCGATAAGGAGGTTGGTCATGACCAGCAAATGATCTCTATCGATTTTTAGGTCACTTTGTCAATGTTTAAAGTCACAGTGACCCGGAACATTTAAACAGTTTCTGGACAATAACTTGGAAACGCTTGGACCTAGAATCACGAAACTTAATAGAAAGGTTGATCATGACCAGCAGATGACCACTACTGATACTGAGGTCAGTAGGTCAAAGGTCAAGGTCAAATTGACGAAGAACAAGTATACCGTTTCCAGATGATATCTCACGGATGTTTTGACATAGGATTTTGAAAGTTGATAAAGAGATTTGACAAGACCAGCAGATGATCTCTGTCGATGTTGAGATCAGTAGGTCAAGATCACAGGGATCCAGAACAGTCAAACAGTTTCTGGACGATGACTTGAGAACCCTTAGGCCTAGAATCACGAAACTTTATCGGGTGGTTGATCATGACCAAAAGATGACTCCTATTTATTTTGAGACCAGTAGGTCAAAGGTCAAGTTCACAGCGATCCGGAACAGTTGAACCGTTTCCGAATGATAACTTGAGAACGCTTAGGATTAGAATCACGAAATTAACGAAACTTGATAGGGTGGTTGATCATGACCAGCAGATGATCCCTGTTGATTTTGAGATCAGTAGATCAAAGGTAAAACATTGACCCAGAACAGCTAAAATATTTTGTCAAATAACAAGAAAATGCTTTGGTCTAAAATCAGTTTTGATCTAGAGGTCATTTATGACTAGCAAATAACCTTTTATTTTGATTTGATGTCAGTACGTCAAACGTTCAGTGCACAATGACCAAGTAGGTTCTGTTTTTTGTGCAGTAACTGAATGCATCAGGGGTGGAGGGGGGGGGGCATTTCGTGATCTACGAGCTTTTTTCAATATTTTAATCTGTCTGTCTGTCTGTCTCTATACACTATCTTTGGCTGTCAATGTCCGACACATATCCGATTCTTGCCTTCAGCACCGTTATTTCAGTTTTATGTCCTTCAGAAATATCCAACAATTTGTTCTCAGGGTCAAGAACAAGTTTAAACCTTCAGATCAAGGTCAGACGCGAGTAAATGAAAATTAATAACATAAACACAATTATTAGCCATAAGCTTCTCACCATTACAAATCTTTAAGATGTTCCCTTAATGTAAGCATAGCAGAACATGATTCCAAAAGGAGTAAGCCGTTTAATAAAACAATATTTATCTAGTGACATTTGAAATTCAAGTTAATCAGGAGTCATAAACAAAAATAACCTTTTAGTATCCGCAACGCAAAGTATAAAATGTTTTGTTATAAATGAACATAATAAGCAAGACCTTTACCTTTATCTTTATAAAATAGACACGATTAAAACATCAGTGCCGTAACAAGCCCTGAAAAAACACAAAGGCAGAATTCTTTCGGAAAAAGAGTTATAACATTGTTACATATTTGTATTATAATGTGTGTATGAATTATTGTTTTGTAATTGATTTTATTTACTTTTAATGTCCATTCAATGTACATGTATTACATATTTATTGCATTTCAATTTTGTCTTAAAGTTAAACATGTAACCAATTTGCCGGGTCACGAATTCTGTTTGCAATGTTGCAAACAACAGATGTTATATGTGTGCTACATCACGTTCCTTACAGTATCCTTGTATTTTTCAAGCTTTATCGCGTGCGTTTAAATTCATAATTCGTAACTTTAGTAATATGTTAATTCAGACGTGGTATATATGATGTCTATCTAATCAATATTCTAGCTAGTGCGTGATGTGTAATATCTGCCTTTCCACCAAAGTAGATGAAAATTATAACTTAAATGCCAATCAAAGATGTTTTACTGTAAGTCCTTTGGACGAAATCTAATTGTGAGACCCCAAGATATAGTCTATGTGCTATAAAAATTTGTGTTCTAAGATTCGTTATCATTTTTCTGTTTTGATTTTATATGAGTAAACATGAAGTAAGAATATAAGTTGTAGTAAACCTTGTAACTGAACTTGTTGTTAGCAACTATACAATTACGGGTGTGACTACGCTATAGTGTTTCATATATGGGCTTAGGTACAAACTGCGATTTTACAAGTCATCAGTTAATTTGAACATTTTTTTTTTCATCCGTAGAAAGCACGTGGAGTTGTTGCATATGTTAATGCAGGGTTACAGGGGCCCATCCTGAGATTTTGTTTGAAATTCTGCAAGACAAAATGGTGTATTTTTAGTTATTTCAGATAAAACAATCTCGACAAAACATTTCAGAACTGTACACACAACTCGTCTGCAATATTGGAGCCAAGTTGAGGTCTTGAAAAGTTTTGACACTATACAATACAACTGTGTTAGTTTCAAGCGATTTCAGACAAAAATCTGAGCAAAATGTCACACTACTTGCTTACATAATTGGAGTACACGTAGAGGGTTGTGTTCGGGGTCAAAGCTGGGCATTTTAAACAACCTTCGGAAAAAAATATGAGGAAATAAGGTTAAAAAGTTTGCACTAGTCGCCTACATAATTGGTATACAAGTAAAGATGGGATTTCAAGGGTCCTCCCCAAGAGTACTTTGATATTATAAAAGACAAAATGGTGCATTTTAAGACATCTCTGATAAAGAATTTGAGAGAATCAGGTTGAAATGTACACATTTCCCGGCTGCATAACTAGAGTAGAAATAGAGATGGGGTCCATGGTCCTCCCCGCGAAATTTTAAATTGATAGAAGATAAATGGGACATTTACACCATCTCTGACAAAAAACCTTAGCAAATCGGGTTAAAGTGTACGCATACGACTACTCGTCTGGGTAATTTGAGTAAAAGTAGAAGTGGGGTTCGGAACCCTCTTAGAGAAATGTGGAAAAATCAATGAAGAGAACAGGTAGTGGGCTCAGAAGTTCTTAAATTCCACAAGAAAATGGTACGTTTTTAAAGCCAGATTATGAAATTGTTAGTAAAACTTTGTGTGATTCACAAGCAAAAGTACAAAATTAAATGCTTATATGAGAAATGATTGGAGGGAAATGTGTGACTATGTTTAGGTGTTACCGTTGACTCTACAATCGCACAAGAACCAAAACGCAATGTCTCTTTCGTAAGCCAGTGTAAAAAAAGTCAAGTCGAGATATCATTTCCATCAATATGTATATATGACTCGGGCATTTCTTGATTGGACACATCAAAATGAGTTTTCAGTACACAGAAATCCTAAAATGGACAAAGAAATATTTACATCTACGAAGAGGATTTGAATAAACCATTTACAAAAATACCTGAGTATATAGACAAATCAGGTAAAATATTTTTATCAAATGTATCTGTTCTGTTTAGAGCGAAAACAGAACTTTTATGGATATATCAAATGTAAAAAAAGAGAAGAAACACGTTGCTTAAAAAAAAAACACACCGAGGAATCTGCCTCGGTGTGCCTCAGCGTAGTTACGGCTTACGGAACTGAACATGTAAAAAACATTGCCGCGAAATCGTCAACTGATGTATACTTTTTATGCCCCCGAAGGGAGGCATATAGTTTTTGAACCGTCTGTCGGTCTGTCGGTCCGTCGGTCTGTCGGTCTGTCTGTCCGCAATTTTCGTGTCCGGTCCATATCTTTGTCATCGATGGATGGATTTTCAAATAACTTGGCATGAATGTGTACCACACTAAGACGACGTGTCGCGCGCAAGACCCAGGTCCGTAGCTCAAAGGTCAAGGTCACACTTAGACATTAAAGGATAGTGCATTGATGGGCGTGTCCGGTCCATATCTTTGTCATCGATGGATGGATTTTCAAATAACTTGGCATGAATGTGTACCACAGTACGACGACGTGTCGCGCGCAAGACCCAGGTCCGTAGCTCAAAGGTCAAGGTCACACTTAGACATTAAAGGATAGTGCATTGATGGGCGTGTCCGGTCCATATCTTTGTCATCGATGGATGGATTTTCAAATAACTTGGCATGAATGTGTACAACAGTAAGATGACGTGTCGCGCGCAAGACCCAGGTCCGTAGCTCAAAGGTCAAGGTCACACTTAGACATTAAAGGATAGTGCATTGATGGGCGTGTCCGGTCCATATCTTTGTCATCGATGGATGGATTTTCAAATAACTTGGCATGAATGTGTACCACAGTAAGACGACGTGTCGCGCGCAAGACCCAGGTCCGTAGCTCAAAGGTCAAGGTCACACTTAGACGTTAAAGGTCATTTTTCATGATAGTGCATTGATAGGCGTGTCCGGTCCATATCTTTGTCATTCATGCATGGATTTTAAAATATCTACGCATGAATGTGTGACACAGTAAGACGATGTGTCGCGCGCAAGACCCTGTTCCGTAGGTCAAAGGTCCTAAACTCTAACATCGGCCATAACTATATATTCATTCAAAGTGCCATCGGGGGCATGTGTCATCCTATGGAGACAGCTCTTGTTTATATAAAACTTGTCGTTTTCTATTCAGCCCGTTAAACAATTTCATTTCGTCGATGATAACATCTGAAACTCGTCTTCAATTATTCTGCGATATACGTGATAACTTCAGTATGTTGTCAGATGTAAATGATGTCATTGATTTATCTATGGTGGCTTTAGGGTGTTTCGTGATGTTGCATTGGCGTGCGCGTCGTTTAGGCAACACGTTTCTTTGTGTCGTCCTGGCACACACCTCAAACATCATAACCAAAAAGAGTGTGTGTTGTTTTGAGTGAGTGAGTGAGTGAGTGAGTGAGTTGGGTTTTACGGCGAACCGACACAAAACGGTCATATATCGCCGAGAAAAAGTCATATTGCAAACGCCAACTGTAAAGCCTAAACATTGATGTAAAAATGTAAAGCATACCTAAAAACATCCATGTAAAAATGTAAAGAACACTATGAATAATGTAAAACATTGATAAAAGCATCCATGTAAAAATGTAAAGCATATCTAAAAACAGTAATGTAAAAATGTATGTACGTGTGTGTGTGTTGTTTTGGTATGCGCACAACTTGACAAAACAAACTGATAAAGACACACAGAACTCGACATAAAGATACATTTAATTTCGTATTTAACATAGAGCTTTTTTTTTGGTGCAGTGAAGAGAAAACGTCCGATAAGAGAACTGTGCTGGTTTCTCCAAGGAAAGACGGCTGGCTCCATAACCTCAGATCCCCTTCCTAAATTCCAGTTTGTTAAGTTCTGCACATTGTTTTCTCGTTTGGGGCAAACCCATTATTTTATCTGGGGACCAAACGCCGCTCTTCATGGAATTACACGCCTCAACACATGTAGCATTGAAGGTTCCATGTTCACCGCCGTTTGAATACATCTGCGGATGTCTCTAAATTGCTTTTTGTACTTTTTAACATGTGCAAATGTTGAGTTCTGCTCAACCCGGAGCTAGAGGGCCGGTAGCATGCATTTCCACTACCGTCCATGAACAGGCTAAATCAAACCGAGCCTGTAACATTTTCGTTTTTGTCGTGTTGAACGACCTGTGAAGTTTCCACTTGTCTCTATTTTTGTTTGTATCGTAGCTATACACCGGACACGTTTAAAGAACCAGATTGTCTATTCACAAAGAACTAAGCTAAGTTAACCGGACAAGCCTGTATCTGAAAGGGATTTCTCTCTCTCCCTTTATTATTATTATTATTATTATCATCATTATATACCATATTTATATAGCACTCTTTTCATATAAAAATACGTTCAAAAGTGCTTTACATAAACAACATCTATATAATGTTCAATACAAATGGTAACTGAACTATTATAGAAAACAATTTAAAATTGCATTACGATAATAAGATACCTAGCATTTTAAATTTGATATAAGCAGATCTAACTATGAAACAAAATACAATATCGTAAAGAAACATTAACTAATCTATTAAAGCCCCTTCTAGGGGCTTTAGCGGCTTTTTCTCACTCTGTCCCGCTGGTCAGATCGCTCTGTGTTTGTACTAGTAGAGAGCACAGACGATTAATTTCGCGCCCTGCTAGGCTTCGTTTGCGCTATGTAAAGCGTCTTTGCATGTTTATCATGGAAAGGGCGCTATATATATGTGGTACAATAATAATGATAATGATGTAATGTCATCCGGTTGCTCAAACTTACTTATCAATTATTTATCAAAGTTTCCAGCTAGATGGAAAAATGATAACGTTTTTACAGAAATATTCTAGAATGAAATTGGAAAAAAATGCCACGGCTCTTCAGGGACATATCTAGCTAATAACTATCTTCGTACCTGTAAGAAATGGCAACGGTTAATTTTTTCTTTATAGGTTACAATGTACTGAATGTCTCCGCTACTATTTTCAATGTAAAATTACAATGCAAAGTATTTTCTTGTCAGCATGTCTAGTGTTACATTTCTTGCGAGATAACCCTCGTCTTGAAAGTCTATCTATAGACAATCAGTAAATAAAAAAAAAATATTGGGTTTTCCATAATGCAGTGAAGCCATGGTCACGTGACTGAGATACTTGATAAAACGATAATATTGCGTATGAAGACTTCAGCAGGTACGTACATTCACTTACATTCTACTCTGCAGGTTCTACACAAACATAGAACAATATAACGTTACGTAGCTCTAAATCATCCACAGACATTCAAGTTTAAGTACATTTTATATTTAGCATGTAAATACATTAACTAGACGGGAAAATAGCACTATATACTGACACAGACTACTTTCAGTGTTCAGTGTGACCACAGAGGCAGAATCGGCGAATTACTACCTTCGTTCCTTATTTGAGCACTTTCTCAAGAATGTGCGCATTTAGAGTAGTAACAAAGTCGTAAAGCTCGCTTTGACACTTTGCCTTATTTCATATGAACGTCTTATTGGCTATCATCTGCATGATTTTTTTATAGTATTTGTCAATATTTACAAATGAATACGTGCATAATTGCAATAAATACTATTTGTCACGGTCCAGTTGTTTTTGTCATAAGCTTCTGAGCATTGTATGAAAACATTGCAATGAAATTGTTAACTAAAAAGTTTCAGATCAATCTACTTATGCGTACATTGACATTTTATCCACTTTTATGTTAATTCTAGTTGGCACGGCTCCAACCTTAATCTTTACATGATTTTTTTTTACAAATTAAGTCAATGTATACATCTTTTACATGCAGAATGCTTAAATCAATAAAGTTCGACACGCTCCAATAATTTTGCAACAAACACCAAACAAATATATGTGTCGCGTCGGCATTTAAAAGACAAATATTTGTACAAGATATTTTTAGAATTGAGCAAAAAATAAAAAAGTTATGAAAAGTACAATGAAAATCTCCACTGGTAAAGTTTCCTAAAAATCGGCCTATATTTTGTAAAATACTTCATGCAGCGATGGGTTCTACATCAAAATTGTAATATTATGATACAATACGCAAGACTCATACAAATTTAAAACTCTTCTAAAAAGTGCACAATCATCTGGCTTATAGCCTACACTAAATAGGGCGAAGTGTTTGAAGAAAGTGTTGAGAATGCGTCGTAGACGCTTTGTGCCGAGGAAAATACTAGTTTTCCGATCTTCGACGCTTTTTATCTAAAGTCATAATATAGGTACCTGAAGTGATTTATTTTTCCTGTGTGTACGATACCGAAAAGTCACGTGGGTTGGCTACCCTTGAAAATACGCCCGCGAAGCCAATAACATTCAAAAATGACTATATATATCAGGATTGTTATAAGTGTCCTCAATGTTCTAAGCATATTCTAGTACAGTAACTGATATATCAAAATTCTGAATAGGCCAAATTGCTTTTTAATCCACATCAGTTTTGTATTTCCAAAATGAGTACGGTGTATACAGACATTTACTCTGTACGAGGTACAGGGGTAGTTCTAAAATATCTTTTACAGGGTATAGATGGAGAAAATTGTGTTGTTCTGAAGATTGATTTGGTATGACTGCTTAATGTTGTTTTATCTATTAGTAGGGCCCCTAAATAGGAGTTCTGGAGAAAATAGACTGTAGAAATGGTGAACTCGGTGGCAGTGATAGGTGGTGGGGCTAGTGGTCTCACCGCTGTGAAGTGTTGTCTAGACGAGGGACTGACTCCCACATGCTTTGAAAGGTCAGATCATATTGGTGGACTGTGGCATTACACAGAAAAGGTATCAAAGTAGGATATTACGTTTGGATATAATAATCGAGCTTGAATATAAAATACGCCGCTTATAAAACAAAGCAAGTTATTTGAAATGTTGGAGTATATGGTACAAATGTATTTTGTTTTCTTAGAAGTTAACAACATCCACATGGCAGTGCCTCCTGTTAAACATTGTTAAAAAGATTGTTTTCTTGCCGATAAGCTCGATCGTACGCGCTGGTATTTGGCATAATTTGCAGTTATTGGACGTTGTCTGTTGAAAAAAAACTTGGCAAAACATAACACGGGTTAATCAAAACATTTGTGTTCATTTTGTTATTAGGCAAAAGAAGGTCATACAACAGTGATGAAAAACACGATAGCGAACGTAAGCAAGGAAGTTACGGCCTACAGTGATTTTCCGCCGGCGCCGGAACTTCCAGTTTACATGCACAATATGGATTTAGACGAGTATTTAAATATGTATGCAGATAACTTCGATCTGGGGAAGCATATTCGACTCAACACAGAAGTATGTTCTTACATTTCTTTTGGACATTCTGAACTATAGTCTACATGTATATCTAACCTATAGTCTATATCTATTACAGACAGACACGTAAAATCTTCTTACTCTGTCCCGAAACAACATAGTTTTAACATTTTGTTGTTCAAATTTTGTCAGAGGTTATGCTTCGATCGCAACAACAAACTAGGCTACCTTATCAAGTATCAATGAAATTTCATTTCATATTTGAACAGCCGTTTGACAAGGTCGCGTTTGGGCAAAATTAGAAATAATAGGGATAGGAACTTTAAAATAACATTTTTTGTTGACCTTTTTTTTAACCCTGATCGTTTGTAGTTGTTCGCTGAAGTGTTCGCAGACATTGTTGATAAAACTATAAGTTCAATGCCCTGCCGAACTTCCATTCCATTTATTTAGTACATAGTTATGTCTCCCACCACACAGTGGTGTGGGAGACATATTGATTTACTCCTGTCTGTGTGTGTGTGTGTCTGTCACAAATCTTGTCCGCGCTCTTATCGAACATTTCTCATCCGATCTTCACCAAACTTGAACAAAATGTGTTTGACCACAAGTCCTCGGCCAAGTTCAATAACAAGCCAAATCGGCCCAAGCGCTTCGGAATTATGGCCCTTGAATTACCGAAAATCGGCCTTTTTACTCTTGTCCGCGCTCTAAGTCGAACATTTTTTATCCGATCTTCACCAGATTTGAACAAAATTGATGGCCCTTGAATTACCGAAAATCGGCCTTTTTACTCTTGTCCACGCTCTAAATCAAACAGTTCTCATGCGATCATTACCAAACTTGAACCAAATTTTTTGACCATAACTCCTCGGCCAAGTTCATTAAATAGCCAAATCGCCCTAGGCACTTCAGAATGATGGCCCTTGAATTACCCTCTTCAAAGGTATATTTGTAGTGAGTAAACAGTATATAAAGACTGACTTACTATTTAGATGCTTAGGCAGTTGTGGGAGACATGCGCTTTTCTCAAAAGCAGCTCTAGTTTCTAATGTGTTGTTTTTGTTCACTTTTCCGAAAAAGGTTGTCCATATCTATGAAACAGAAGACCACAAGGTCACGGGCCGTTGGAATGTGAAGGTCAAGGATGTTACTAGTGACAACACGAACTTGATGACGTTTGACGCTGTCTTGATCTGTACAGGGGTTTTCTCAAGACCATTTATGCCAACATATGCAGGTTTGATGCAATAATTATGCAAAATTTTAGTAGATCCATTATTGTATTTAATCTGTCAACAAACAATGTCATACACCGAGTATTACGAAATCAAAGAAAAGTAAGACTTACTGAAAGTTGATAACATCTTCTGATTGTGTTGAAAAACGCCAAGCACCTGCATATAGGTTGTTCTAGAGGTCAGTGACATGACAAAGTGCCAAGGTATTGCAGAGGTTATATCCCAATAAAAATTATACAGAATTATATACAATAGATTCTCCTGCGAACGTATATAAACAACATTATGTCAAAACACAACTTGAATACTGCAATAAACGTTGTCACATTTCTGATTAAAAGGTACTTATTGCTGAAAACAAAAGCACATATAATTATAAAAACCTGATGTTCTAGGGATCGAGGAATTTAAAGGACGCTTGATTCACACTCAAGATTACAAGAATTCAAAGGGTTGTGAGGATAAGCGCGTGGTTGTTGTTGGTATTGGCAACTCGGCTGTGGACGCCGCTTGCGACATTAGTGATGTTTGTCGTCAGGTAGGTACCGTAAAAAACCTTCCAGT
Organism: Mercenaria mercenaria; assembly: GCF_021730395.1. Taxonomy (NCBI): domain Eukaryota; kingdom Metazoa; phylum Mollusca; class Bivalvia; order Venerida; family Veneridae; genus Mercenaria; species Mercenaria mercenaria. Next base: position 8,639,146 of record NC_069364.1, read on the forward strand.
TAGGAACATCGTCGAACATAAGAAGCTCGAAACAACGTAACTTCAAAACTACGATGTTGAAAAGTCTGAACACAGAACTTCGATGGATGTTGAAAAGTCGAAACAGCGACGGTGGAAAGTCGAAACAACGAAATTACTATGGTGCAAAGTCGAAATTATTCTGTACTTTCATCACCGTAGCGTCGAATTTTCACCATTGTGGTTTCGTTTTTCCGTAGTTTCGACTTTTATACATAGTAGTTTCGACTTTTCATCATCTTAGTAGTCCTGTCGTGCGTGCGCAGCTATAAAATGTTTGCCCATTTGCAAGCTTATAATTGTGAGAAATTTGCAGTCGTATTCAATGCTGTATATCAATATAAAGAAAACAGCTATTCTGTTAATCAGCCGTATATGTAAAACGAAACAAATTCTTGCTGAATTCGCCTAAATTTGGCGCCTGTTGGATAAAAATTTATATATATCACATTAATGTAACAAAACTTTTACACCGGTATTGTGTCTACATTGTAAAAGGAAACAAAAAACAAGCAAAAACTTAACATGATTGTGTATACATGTACTGTAAGAGTTACCTCAAAGGGTGTCGGATCGTTTCCAGTTACTATTTTGACATCGGTAGGCCTATTTAAATAAAGTTTAGCGTAGAGAGTGTGAAATTTATGCTACTCTGACGTTTCGTCTTTTATCAAATTACAAAATGATAAAAGAAAACGAAGCTACGGTGGTGAAAAGTCGAAACCACCAAACTACGATGGTGAGAACCAAGGCGGTGAAAGCAATAAATGATTTCGATTTTTGTCGAGCCCGCTGGCGGTGAGCTCGACGTACTAAGTAGTTGTCACAATGGCGGTTCGGTGTATGCGCGTGCATGCATGCGTCAGTCAGTCCGTCCGTCCGTGCGTGTGTGCGTGCGTGCGTCCGTCCGAGTTTGTCCGGGCTGTAACTTATCCATGGATCAAGGGATTCTTAAATAACTTGGCACATATACAATATGTTTGCCTCAATGACACGGTGTGTTGCGTTCAAGAACCAGATTGGTAGCTTAAAGGTCAAGGTCATACTTTGAGGTCAAAGGTCATAACTCGGTGCTGTTTTGCTTGTCCGGGCTGTAACTCAGCCATGCATTGATAGATGCACAATTGTTTGCCTCAGTAAGATGATGTGTCATGTGCAACAACCAGATTGGTAGTATCATAGATATTAGTCCTTTTGACAGCCGGCTGTCTCAAGATGTTGCCCGTGGACATCTAGTTCAACATCGTGGTTTCGTAGTTTCCACTTTTCATCATCGTTGTTTCGACTTCTCGTGATCGTGGAATCGCTCTTTCGACTTTTCCACACCAATTACCGTACTTTCGTTGTTTCGAGTTTTTTTATGTGACAATGGACCTAATGAGACACCATACATTTTAGTATAATTTTGTAAATGCTATTTACAGTTCCAGTGGAGTTCATGTATCATTTGAGTTACACTACTATAAAAGACATAGTTATTACAATCACTCTAAAAACTCTCTGAACACTCAGTTTTACTGGTAAGGTGTTTCTGCCAGGGATGTAGGGGAGACCGGGGCAAGTCAGAACAAAATATACTCATCGAACCGTTCTGTGTATTTCTAACACATTCTGCAAATCAGTTATAAATATTTTAGCAATGCATTACAATTTCTTCAAGAATATTGGCTCACTTTGTATATTGAATGAGTACTTATCAAAACAGACTAGTCCAAAATAACAAGGTGTGATGTTCCAACTTTCCCTGGGGCAAGTTGGAACACGGACAGGGATAAACTGGAACAAACTGAACGGGTGACCTAGATTTTGACCCCACATGGCCCAGATTCGAACTTAACCTAGAGGTCATCAAGTCAAACATTCTGACCAATTCTCATGAGTTTCAAACTTAAACCGTGGACTCTAGAGTGTTAACAAGATTTTCCTTAGATCTTGCCTATTGTGTTTGACCCCACATGACCCAGTTTCGAACTTGACATAGAGTTCATCAAGACAAACATTCTGATTAATTCTCATGAGTTTCAAACTTAAATTGTGGTCTCTAGAGTGTTAGATTTTCCTTTGATCTGGTCTCGTGACCTAGTTTCTGACCTCACCTGACCCAGTTTCGAAGCTGACCTAGATATCAACAAGACAAACAATCCGACTAAGTTTCATAAAGCTTGAGTCACTACTGTAGCCTCTACAGTATTCACAAGATTTTCCTTTGATTTGACTCTGTGACCTAGTTTTTGACCCCACATTCAAGTCTGACCTAAAGGTCATCAAGACAAACATTTTGACCAAGTTTCATAAAGACTGAGTCCCAACTGTGGCCTCTAGAGTGTTCGCAAGCTGTTCCGCTGATCTAGCCTACTGGCCTAGTTTTTGACCCTACATGATTCAGTTTCATACTTGACCTAGAGATCATCAAAGCAACCATTCTGACCAAATTTCATAAAGATAGGTCACAACTTTGGCCTCTAGAATGTTCACAAGCTTTTCCATTTTATTTGACTGTGTGACCTAAATTTTGATTCCACATGACCCAGATTCAAACTTAACCTAGAGATCATCAAGGCAAACATTTTGACTAATTCTCATGAGTTTCAAACTTAAATTGTGGTGTTTAAGAGTGTTAACAGAATTTTCCTTTGATCTGGTCTAGTGACCTAGTTTTTAACCCCACATAACCCAGATTCAAACTTGACTTAGAGATTATTAAGACAGACATTTTAACCATTACATAAAGGTTACGTCACAACTGTGGCCTCTAGAGTGTTCACAAGCTTTTTCTTTGATCTTGTCTACTTACCTAGTTTTTGACCCCACACGACCCAATTTCAACTTGACCTAGAGATCATCAAGACAAACATTCTGATCAAGTTTCATAAATATTAGGTCACAACTGTGGCCTCTAGAATGTTCACAAGGCAAATGTTGCGACCAAGAAAGAGCGCTTCTATATTTTATCTACTGTTTTAGATTAAGGGCATACTAGAGCTGATTGGAGTACCTGTAGAAGTCCCTAAGACCAAAAAACTCCCGCGTTTTTTCAGATGCAGTATTAAATAACTCAAGATAGGAAACAGCCATTGGTTGAATCAAGTGCTCCATCTGGCTCAGTATCTCTTCGTCGGTACTGCATATACCACTTAAAAAGACAGCGAGAAATGAACAAGGCATTTATTAATGTCTAGTAATAAAGCTGTTAGAAGATCTTTTGGAACGCAACCAAAAAAATAATAGCATACTGGTATGGATCGAGTCAGTTCATTAGAGGTAATGAAAATTGTAACACTCTTCCTGACCCTACCACCGACTTAGGTAAACCTTTACAATAAAAGAACACTGAATGGATATAAATTTTTAAACAATTAAAAAAAAATTCAAAATTATTTATGTTGATAAAATTTTTAATATATATAACTTTATCGTTATGTTAACGATGTATTAGTAACAAGTTAAGACTATATTCAATCATGTCAGCCTAATTCTTATAAGTGCGATTACAAATTTGATGCCTTGATCAAGATGTTTTAGAGTATATTTAAGTATTTTATGTAGTTCAGTAGCTACCAAATTAACATCTATCATACACTGTAAAAATATGTAATAAAATATACGTGTAAATAGGGAAAATTAGGCCTTACAAATTTGTAATTAAAAAAAAATACTTTGGCTGCTTCGACTTGATTGTTATAATTGGTGAAAATGTGCAAGAGTATATAAAGTAGATATCAAAACTTTAAATGCCATATTTATACACCAAACAATAAAGATAACAGACTTTTAATACGCTGCAGGTCTAGCACATGATTCACGAAAAACGTCATTTAGTTCATAGTGCAGCTTGTTTACAACTGTCAGACGGCATGTTCGTCTTAATGCAAGTAAACGGACAAATTGTTTTTTTAATGTTTTTTTTAAAGATTGTATGAAAACAACAGCTGATAATGTCCATATCTTCTTCTTATATTTCCTTCGTAAATATAATAAAGGAATTAATAACAGTTAAACACCTATTTCGTGGATTTTTCGCAGTTACTTTTGTTGGTGATAATACGCTACTGATTGAATTTCAGTAAACAGACGCTTCGTTCAGCTGATAACACAAAATGAACTGCTTGTATTGTAGAAAACGTCATCAATTTTTATCTGATTTTATTTCTTGCTTCTAAATTATTTTATTATAGAATCAATATATAATGTATGTCTAAAAAATCACCGAGCACTATTGATCAGTTCTTCAATATCAGGGACCTCTCTTTGCACTACAATACCTCTGTTCATTTTAGCTGGATCTAGAGCCCAGTTTGATATTCCGATAAAAGCAACCTGAAATTATGAGGGAAGTTATAAATATTATCTTTGGAACATGACTTATTCTGATACGAAACATTTAAAACGAATATAGCATGTAATAGCTAGTCAAGATGTAATTTAATTTGTCACATTAATCATCATTTATTACAAAAATATTTGACCAAAACATAAAATAATACATGATATTAAGTGAATCAGGAGTATGATTCAAAATTTCGAATCAACGGTTACGTAAATAGCGGAACAAGTCAAATACTAATATGTCGTACTGTTAGGTCATTCAAACTAAAGTTAATCTTGATGGAATTCATTAAGGATTAAATTAACTCGGCACGTTATATAAATTGGAAGTAATGGTGTGACGTCGTTTAAATGTTTAAAGATAAAATATAATACTACAGGATGTTGACAAGTATTACAATTCTAAACCAAACGTCTTAAAATCAGTTTGAAATGTGTAAATCTCTTTTTTTCATCATATTTATTGAATGTATAAAAGAGAACATGTTTATATACGGCTGTGAGATGTTATTTAAATCTACGTTTAAGAGAATTTTCTATTCATGAAAAATGTCAACAGAATTGTGCTTTCTTTTGACTCACGGTATGAAAAACAAAGATGAAAATTTAACAGGGAGATTTTGTTTGAAGTCCAAATTTACCAAATCAGTCTAGCAAATAGTCAGACAAATTACCCTATTATTCTTATTTTCCGAAAGTTTCTAGCACATCTTGGACTTTTTAAAAACGTCGGTTTCATCAAAGTCGGTATTGGAGAAATTGCAAAAAGAGCTAGTACTGCAGGTCATATTATAAATACAGTATGGTGCATAAGTATGTTATTTTCAACGTGTTTATCATCATAATAATAGTAATTTCTATTTATTAGAATAATGATAACAAAGTATGTCCGTTTTAGAAATCTTACCTTTTTGTATTTCTTAGGTTTATCTTCCTGTAAAAGACCGTCCTCTGGACGGGGATGCAAGGCCTAAAAATAATTTAAATAGTCCGATTACACAACAGACGTAATTAGTAGATGTTACTATGCATAAATTTAGACGCGGGTTCATTTAAAAGAATTATTTTTTGCGCAACTGACATAGCATAAAAGTTTGGAAAAACTTAATTTTGTACATGCAGGAATATCATTAGTATATTTGTGATTACACTAAGGATTGATTTGGTCACAAATAAAAACATTAAAAAATAAAAAAAAAAAACAAAAAAAAAAGACAAACAACATAAATACCATTTGATATTGTTCATGTTCTTCGTCCTCCGTATCTGCATTTAAGACCTAAATTAAACAAAGTAATTTTAAATTTTATGTTTTTCATTACATTCAAACATTACAAACTAGAACAATCACCTGTATGTGGTTAATATCTCTACACAACATGAACTCTTTGAAACAGTATTATTACATACGGTTGCATGTTTAGGACACCGTTTTAGTTACAATAATCTCCAGCCCTAGATATTATATTTCATACACTGGAGTTAAGATCTCGTGTGCTCGGAATAAGATGCTGTGCGCTCGATATAAGAATTCACACGCTCGAGATAAGATGTTGTGCGCTCAAGGTAAGCTGCAATACCTCGAAATAAGATGTCGTACCGTTGAAATATGTTGTAGAGCGCTTGAAATTATATTTCGTGAACCAAAAAAGATATTAAGTCGAGCACTATTATGTTAAAACAAAAGGGTCATGACGGTTCTAGCCCGATCACCTACTTTTCACAGTTCAGAGAGATAGAAATCCACATGATGAAGCAAGTCATGGACACTGGCGGCCTTTTCGCATATAATTTGAAGAGTTTAAGTAAAAGATTCCATAAAATTCATTTGCGATACATTATTTTAACAATACGTTACATATAGAGAAAATAAGACAAGTCATTGCGACCATGCTTTTTTAGCATATCAACATGTCAATTTATAAGTCTGGTAAAGGGACACACAAGGAACATTTAGTGTAAGCAAACAAGCAATTTCAAACAAGACGTTTTGACAGACTGTTTCTTGAATGACTTTCTACCACCACTGTTTATTAAGTCCTCTCCGCCATAAGCGAGTTTACTCATGAAAAGGGAAGTTAAAAACGGTTGGTATAATATATATGTCTTGACAATAAAATACATCATGACAATATCGTGGACGGGACATAATTTATAGCTACGCTATGAAATTCGATCAGTTCAGGACTATCATAACTCTCTTGTTCAAAGATAAAATATCTTGAGCGCACGATATCTTGTTTTGATCGCACGACATATTATATTGAGCTCACGACCTCTTATCACGAGCAGACGGCATTTAAACTCGAGCACAAGACATCTTATTTCGATCGCATGACATCTTATTTCGAGTGCACGACAACTTATCTTGAGCGCTTGTAATAATTTATAAAAATAAGCGTATGTCCTGAATATACTACGGTGACCGTTGTTTCACTATGTACTCATTTTCTTAAACTAACTCAGCATATAACCTTATAACAACCAAATAACATTACATATGGCAGTACCTAGTATTTGTTGAGTTTACAAGATCATGTAATTTGATCAATTCTTTACTACAAACAGGAAATGACAAGAATTGAATTTTCATTATGAACACAAAAAGAATTATTGCAAGGAAGCCTCATTTGAAACACCAAGAATATTCATTAAATTGGACTTACGTGAACAATGTTGCACATTATTTGAATTTTACAGATACAGATGGTAAAAAGCAATAATCCTACCAATTTTAAATGGACCTGTTTTATTTCCATGTTTTGTGCCGAATAAAAATCAGACAGGAAAGTTCTGCACTGAATTACCAAAATGTATATAAGGTTAATTAACACCCTTAAATACCTCTTCGTATTCATCAGGCTTTTCTTCTCCGTGGCAACCATCTTCTAGAAGCGGATGTAGGGTCTGAAATATATATATAGCATTATATAACACTGGTCCTAAAGTGACCATATAAATGGACGCCATATCATTTAATTTAGTTTAAAGAAATATACACAATTGTGACAATTACAACTGAATCCAAATAATTCAAGAAAATAAAGGACAAGGATCCAGTAAAAACAGTCACTTTCCAAGAACACAGCCTTTCAAAAAAAACTACAACAATGTATGTATGAACGTTTGTATGTTTTTGTAAAACGACAATATAATTATGCTGTGCACATAAACCACAGAAATAGTAGAACACAGAAAAAAAAAAACTTAAAAAAAAAAATGAATTAACAAAGTGAGGTACCACCTCTAAACGAAAATCACTGTCTGGGGATATTTCAAAGATTAAAAAGCCTTAGTCTTTAATAAAAAAACAACATTTTATGTCGTTACCCCGCGAAATATTTAAAATACAACCTTTAAGGGCATCCTAGGACTATCTTCAGCGAGCCCAACTTCATCAAGCACAACAACTGAGACAAAGGTGTCTAAATTTTTATCTCTTTGAAATCTAGCGCACTGCTTAAATGTTCCGACAATGCCATCAGGTGTAGACAGTGGACTACATTGGAAAGATGCCATCTGAGCCTACGCAGAAAACAATGTGTTAAGTCACAGCTAGTTTTAGACAGCTATTATGCTAAACGTTATTTAAAATACTCGAAATGACAAAACAATTTTGTTAGGACTAGTTGTCTTATCTATTTGTTTTTGTTCTGTTGCATTTTGTTTACTCTGGGGTGTATATATGGGCAAAAATATGGTACAATTAGTCTTAAAAAGGGTACTTCATATTTGACTTGTTTAAACTTTCCATACTGATATTTCATGCAAGACTTTATAGATTTCTCACTGAGCACTTTGCCTTATGAAACAGCCAATTATCATAACGTATTCAATTGTTGCTTTTTTTTGGTTTTCATAAAAATGCCTTATATTATTGAGAAATATAATTGAATACTTGTTTCATTCCTCTGAAAAGTTCTCGTTTCGCTGCATTTCCGCGCATTGCATCCGATACGATCGTTTTTGCTAATGATTTCGAACTCCCTGGTTTGCCGATAAGGAAAAGTGGAATGCGTAGCTCTATACATACGACCATCATGAATACGTTTTCTTTCAATGCCATGTTACGAGCAATGTTTTTAGCCAGGTCTACTTGATCTAGGAAGACATCTTGACAGCTGAAGTTCAAGCATTTTCACAATCAAAAAAGTAGTTAAATACGTTCGAATAGAAATGTTTGAATCATGAAGATTTTAGGAATTTTTTGAATTCACAAGAATATTTAAAATAAGGTTTTGCCTGAATTATTAAAAATCATGAATTCAAAGCATTGTTTCAAAATTGGAATCTTAGGGGAAAATCCCAATTTTGATCACTTATTCGCGTGCACAACAAATATCTTTAATGTGGAATTTATTTAAATTTCAGAAAGTTTAAGATTAATCTATTTTCTGCCACTATGGTATGAATATATATTCATATGCGTTGATAAAATTCGAGAAATTTACCCATTATTTTAAAGAATCTCAATACAAAATTTCTTTTGTGTCAATGAATCATTTCATGTGTAAACAAATTCATTGTTATTATATTTAATATTTCAGATGGTAGCATTGCCATTTTTTACAGTTGACAAAACAGTTCTAATTTTAGATATAGAAAAAAAAGCAATCTGTTATTAGCCTTATTTTTATTTGTCTTCATTAAATGTGTGTGAAATTAGCCAGAGCAGCCACAGTAGTCAGAGTAGCCAGAGTTCAGCCAGAGTTTAGCCAGAGTAGCCAGAGTTCAGCCAGAGTTTAGCCAGAGTAGCCAGAGAAGTCAGAACTCTGGTTATTCTGGCTAGCCAGAGTAGCCAGAATTCAGCCAGAGAAGTCATAACTGGCTGGCCAGAGTAGCCAGGGTTCAGCCAAAGAAGTCATAGGTCTGGTTACTCTGGCTGGCCAGAGTAGTCAGAGTTCAGCCAGAGAAGCCAGAATTCTGAGTTCAGCAAGAGTAGTCAGAATTCTGGTTATTTACTCTGGCTGGCCAGAGTAGCCATAGTTCAGCAAGAGTAAACAGAGTTCATCCAGTATCCAGAATTCTGGTTACTCTGGCCAGAGTAACCAGAATTCAACCAGGGTAGGCAGAGTTTCTAGATTTTTAACATGTTCTGGCTACTCTGATCAGCCACAGTAGCCCGAGTCTCCAGGATATCATTTGCTCTGGTTGTTTCTAACAGAGTAGCCAGAGTTCAGCCAGAGTAGCTAGAGGTTCTAGGATGTTCTGGCTACACTGGTCAGCCAGAGTAGCTAGAGTAGCCAGAGTAACCAGGTATCATGTTTGCAAAATATTTTCAGTCTTAGCTAAGTTTAATTATGAAACTTAATATGTCATTTCTATCTTAATAGCATATTTATTTTCAGGTACATGTGTTTTTTACTTTCAATTTGGTGCCAATTTTTTCAACAGAAGGAATATGAGAAAATACACTGGGGATAAAATATGCCATAAATAAGATCCAGAATGGGTTAATGAAGAACAAAAGACCATGACAGCCAGGTCGCACTGCACTAAATCACAGTCCAGTGTGGTATGGCATATTGCCGTATAAGTACTGAAGATTCAGAATGGATTGGTGTCGCTTCGTCGTATCTACCCTTCGTAGGAGGCAGGCTACTTTGTAAAATTACAACTTATATAACAAGAAAACATAGCTAAGCATTATTGATAATGTATATAATCAAACAGCCTTTCATATACCCGTTTATTTATTTATTTTTTTTGAAAGTGTCATTTTCCGATTCGTGTTACTCTTAACTTTGTTCGAAAATCATGCCGTCTTACTGTTTCTTTGTTGTTGTTCTTTTATTTGATATTTTTAGGCTTGTTTTAAAGATTTTCAATCTACCAGAAATATATAGACCTGTTCGCTTTAATCTTTGTGAATTTCAGCCTTCATATACCACACACACAACACGCAACAGGTCTAACTTTTTATTTACATTATAATTATATACAACAGTTAGTGCAACCTAATCATGTATAATATGATTTTTTATGAAAAAGAGTCCTACATTTTAAAAATGGCTCTAGTTTACACGTTTGTCTGTATTTTCTCTGGCTGTTCTGGCCAGCCAGAGTAACCAGAACCTGTGCGCATTTCAGTTATTCCTGGTTAGTCTGGCCAGCCAGAGTAGCTAGACTGTGTAAAAATTATGAAACAGGCTGTCCTGGTCAGCCACAGTAACCAGAGTTCTGATTACTCTGGCTACTCTGGCAACAGGTTTTACTGTATTTCTTTGGCTATTTCTGATTAGCAGGGTAGCTAGTACCAATGGCCAACTCGGAAATTCTTGCTGTTCTGGCTAGCCAGAGTAGCCAGAGCAAATGAAATCATGGTCACTCTGACTACTCTGGCTGCTGTCTAAAAAGTAAGACAATTTTTGGAAGTCCGTTTTATGAATCACTTGATACATATAAAACACTAAAAAATCAAACCTGAGAGAACCAAAAGGGTCATTTCGCAATAGGTATTACAGTATTTTCTCTGGCTATTCGGGCTAGCCTGGGTAGCTAGAACCAATGGACATCTCGGAAATTCTGGCTGTTCTGGCTAGCCAACTGGCATCCTAGTTATTCGGCTACTCTGGCTGAACTCTGGTTGAACTCTGGCCAGCCATAGTGGCCAGAGTTCTGGCTACTCTGGCTACTCTAAATAGTCACTTGAAAATAGTTATTAACTTGAAATTCAGTTTTAAACATGCTATTTAGATAGAAATGACATATGAGTCGCGCCATTAGAAAACCAACATAGTGGGTTTGAGACCAGAATGGATCCAGACCAGCCTGAGCATCAAAATCCATGCTGTTCGTTAACAGAAACTCCAAGTCCAATACGCTTTAAAAGCAAACAACATGGATCCTGACCACACTGGCTGACCAGAGTAGTCAGAACATGTTAAAATCCTAGAAACTCTTGCTACTATGGCTGATCTTTGTCTGAACTCTGGCTACTCTGGTTGAACTGTGGCTACTCTGGCCAGCCACCCCGAGTTACAAGAATTCTGGCTACTCTGGCTACTCTCAATAGCCACTTGAAAATATTAATTAACTTGAAATTCAGTTTAAGCATGCGATTTAGATAGAAATAACATATTAAGTTTCATAATCAAATTCAGCTAAGACGGAACATGTTTTGTGAATCAGGTTACTCTGGCTACTCTTAAAATCCTAGAAACTCTGGCTACTCTGGCCAGCCAGACTAACCAAAGCAAATAAAATCCAGGCGACTCGGGCTATTCTGGATATTATGGCTGACCAGAGTAGCCAGAATATTTTAACATCCTAGAAACTCTGGCTTTTCTTGCTGAACACTGGCTACTCTAGCTGAACTCTGGCTACTCTGGCCAGCCAGAGTAACCAGAGTTATGACTTCTCTGGCTGAACTGTGGCTACTCTGGCCAGCCAGAGTGACCAGAGTTATGATTTCTCTGGCTGAACTCTGTCTACTCTGGCCAGCCAGAGTAACCAGAGTTATGATTTCTCTGACTACTCTGGTTAAACTCTGGCTGAACTCTGGCTACTCTGGCTGCTCTGTCTAATTTCACGCACATCTTCATTAAACTGTATGTTGATTGAAAGAACGCAAAAGATCTTCAAAATGGGATAGGTAAACATATTAACTATAATTTTGATAGTGTACGGTTTAAAATTTTCAACTTTAACATTTCGGCCTTGGTGGTTCCAATACTCCCGTTTTGTAAGGTTTGGATATTGTTCAATCACTTCTTGAATATGGTGCCTCCTTTTAATCTTTTGGCAGGTTTTGTAATATGAAGACGCCATAAACTAAGATCCTCTCTGTTTACTTTGATAAAAGAGGTTTTCGAAGGAAATAAATGCTTACCAGTCTATTTCGTTGAAAATTTGCTGACTTCCTCCTGGTAATTTACATGGTTGTTGAAAATAAGAAGCAATGTAATCCCGATATTGTTCTCGAGTCTTTAAACATGCGTGGTAACAAACTCCCAATGCCAGAATCAAAGACCGTGTGATATCATCGACTCTGTGTGGCGTCTGCCGTTAAAATAACCATGTTGTTAAAGGTAAAAAAGCACTAACGTAAAGGTAACATTGTTTTTCATCTATGAAATATATCAACTTCATTCAAACACAAACTTTTTACAATTAAATCTATAATTATTGTTTCTCTCTACTGGTCTACGTTGAGTCACATGATTAATGACAAAAAGTCATACCGACTCCTACGCGGAGCCACAACACGTACCGACTTCTGGCAGTGACGTCATAATATTCTGATGTCATTAAAATACGTACGTAGTACAAATTTCAAGTCAAAACACTAGCAAAATGTACCACCAGAGTAAATGATTGAATTTGATTTCGTCTTTCTGAAGAAGCCTCCGAATAGATGCATTCAATAATAAAACAAACATTTGAATAATGTCTTGGAGGTTCTGTCAAAATGAGGATTTTTCGGCCTTGGAAAAGTGATACGGACTTCGCATCACACTTTTTCCAGGTCAAAATACCCTCATATCTACTTAACTAAAATGCAATAATTTTATAATATCTGCAAGCAAAATATCTGAAAACATCACATTAAAACCTGAACATCTGTTTCCTCTTCTATAACATCATCATCAGTGTCACTTTCCTCGTCTGTGTCCACTTGGATGTTTAGTTTTTCATCCATTAGATTGTATAATAATCTTTCATTCTGACTTTGCTTGTAAAACCAACTCATCACCGTCAATACACGTTCAACGTCTCGTAAAGATACAAAACTGCACTCATCCTGTAATATGAATTAGCAATAATTTCACCGTTTGAAGGACAATTATAACATTTTATGATAGTAAAACAAGTATGGTAAAACTGTTACTGGTGTCCATTATATCAGTCATTACTGACGCAATTAACTGATATTAAGTTCCCTGCTTGGTCTTAACACTATCTTGCACAATGTCAGCAATAATTAGAAGACTTCTTACTACATCTAAGCTTTCAGTGTATTTCAAAAAATTCTTATAGCGTTTGCTTTATTAGATTATTGACTGACTTTTTTAAAGACTTTTTTTGTTGTTCTTTAGACTTATTCTAAATGTCGACAAATACGCTCATCTTTTGCAGATGATTCATATCAATGTGTTAGAGGTGTTTGAAGTAATAACGTTTTACTGCTTAACACACATGTTATAATCAAAGAGAACACGTCCAACAATTCATGTTGTGAATGCATAATGAAAAGTAATTTTATTCATCTTACAATATACACTAAGGATTATTTGTTTCTTTGTTACAAGTTTGCATTTGTTAAACGGCTAATAATCCAAACAGTTTAGTCAGGAGCATAGTATTTTCTTACCTTCTGCTGCCTCATATAATCCTGAGATGCCGTGAGTATGGCACTTATGGCTTCTTTTAGTCCTGTGATATCAGGGAGCTCTTCCGCAACGATCTGTAGTTGTTACATAATGAAAATATAATTAATTGTAATACACAGTCAGCAGCACTAAATAGCATCGTTAGTTACTCAGTGTAACATATATCAATATAAGACTCAACAGCTGAGCAAATGCAAAATTAATAAACAATAGTAAAATCTTCCTTAGTCCACAACTAATATTAATTATATTCTAAATGTTAGCACGACACATGATTGTTGAATTACTAAATGTATATGCCGCTAATCAGAATTGGAGCAGTACGACGTCGTGAGGTCGTATACATTTTTCAATTTATTTATGTTGTACGTGTCTGTGATTCGAATCGCAAGTCCTTTGAATATTTCATTTATTTATCATTTGTGAAAAGTTGAACAGAGGATTAAGTGAATCAAAATAAAAAAAAAAAATGAACAGGCTAATTAAATTGACTAAGTGTCATAATGCAGTGCTTTAATTGTTCAATATGAATTTAATTAGTCAGTTATATTAATATGTGATTTTACAAACAAATAGCTAACATGTCTCTTGACCATCTGCTGGATATACAAGTCTTCTACTTGTGTATTTAGCTGACCAAAATCCCACACTAGGGGAAGCAAACTCTGGGGCAATGGTTGAACTCTGTATACCAGACGTCTCATTGGGACACGGCCAAGTCTGTCTATCGTCTCATCGGCATCAACGTGGTACCCAAGTCCTGCTTGTTCCAACTTCTTGATTAGTTCCTCCGAATGTCTTAAATTAGTTATGAACAAGAGCATAGACTTATTACAAGTTACAAGTTTGACGTCAATTTGCAATGCCGCATGTATGTAGGAAAATGTCCGGCCGTCACAAAAATATATAAAAACCAACTGATTTCAATTTACATGTACTCGAAAACACATGAACAAAACGTTAAAACATAAAACATGATTTGTTAAATATGAAAGCGGTTAAACTGATTACTCAAAGGTTTCTCGTTTTCTCCCATAATATAAACTTATAAACATATAAAAATACATGCAGCGTGTATTTAAATGTTAATGATCATAACAAAGTTTGTATTTTAACATATAATCAAGACGTAATTACTTTCTATACGGATTACAAGCCGCAACTATCTTCAGATTTACACATATTTGTAATTTCTCTCCCTCCATACTTTTGTCGCACATTATTTCTTTAATAAGACCTATGGCTTGTGTAGAATTCGCTTCGTCGAAGAAAAGCACTGTATACATGTGTTTCCCGTATTTTTCCATATTTGATTTCGCCAGAGCTTCAGCCTTTCGAACTTTTTGGATTATATCTTTGCTTGTCGTTCCTCCATGAACCTATAAATACAAATTTAAGCAATAAACTAGAACCATTTAATAAGGCTAGAAAATATGACCAAACATAGAGTAGAGGCAGGCATATTTGTCATTTCCATTTTTTTCTAACTTTTATTTCATGGGGAATGTGTCATAAAAATGTATATAACGCAAAGCTATAAAGCAAACTTACTTTAAATAAAGTTTTACGAATGTTTCCAAAAGATCACTAAAATTCATTTCTGACAACAAAAACAAGTTTTCCATTATATAAAACGTCAGAGTCGCGAATTATTTTAGAGTTGGGAATCCTAAACACAGTTGTTTCTTTTTCTGGCCTTAAAAAGGTTAACATAACTTTTCCCCGTAGTTCAAGATTCAAAAATTTGATCTAAAAATAACCACAAAAAAAACAATGAAACGTATTGTTAGCTTAAATGAGTTGTATATTAAGGCTACTAAATGGTACACAAGTCTAACTACATGTTTCCCGTGAATAATTAATTTTTAAAATATTAAACAACTGTAACATAATGCTTAAAAGTTTTTCGTAAAGACAGAATATTGCATATGCGCTAGAAAGAACCTTTTGCTTAGCTAACTCTTGTAACATGAATGTCTCACAATAGTCATAGTATTCCTGTAAGAAGGAGCTCCATTGACTACTTGTAAGGGTACAGTATTAGGACGCATGCCTACAAATATCCACATGGTCATGTCAATATGTATACAAAAAACATTATGTATAAAAACAAGGCATAAGGTCAAACAGGAAGACCGGTCAGCATCCTACGATCGAAAACACTGTCATTCATTATGCAAAGACTCAAATAGTATTGCATGGCAGCCGGAATTTTGCGTACTATGCTCCCAGACAACAGAATTCCCTATGGCTCAATATCGTTTTATATGCTTTTTATCCATTGCTTTTGAATATTGTGGTGCATTCAATGTATTTTTATAAGAGAGTTCCGCTCAAACAGGTGTTGAACATTTTATTACCTCATGTGAACTGACTCCAATATAAATATAAATATACAAATATAATCTGTTACTGGTTTGCTTTGTTGAGTTGTATGCTTACAGTTGATTGCTGTATAGAGTTTATAGACAGTCAAGCATTTGGAACGTGTCAATGACAATAATTACAAAAGCAAAGCTTATTTCACACTATTCGTGAACTTTAAACAAAGATATTTTGGATAAAATCTAAGAAAGATAAAAAGTAACGGTAGATTTCCATGGAGCACAGAGCATCCGAAACACAGCCATATTTGGTATTTAGTTATTAAAAAAGATAAATTTTAAGTGTTTCCTATATGTTTTTACAAAATAATTACTTTTGCATGAGATTCCATGGATCTACTGAGCAAATTATTACAAAACTGACGTTTATCATATCAGTCACACATAATTAAAAGGAGTCAATATCAATTTGGCCTTTACTAACAGACTAGCAAAGATAAATATTTCTTTCTGTAACACGAAAACCTTCTATCCATATCAATCTTTCAATTCTATTACGAAACATCCAAAACAAAAACAAGACCAAATGTTGATTGATGCTTTACAATTCTTACAACGTTTAACAGATACCTTCATTAAAACCATGTTTGTAATATCTTCTCCTTTCGGTATTTGTAATCCACACAAAAATTTGACCAAACGCGTTTTCCCACAACCTGTCTCTCCCATTATAATGACAGGAATGTCACATCTGAAAATTTAACATAATTTCTTACAGCTAAACTTGTCATTCAAATCAAAATATTGCAAAAAAAACCCGTAATATTCCAACTTTACTATTGTATCCTGTTATTAATAAAAAAAATTCGAATGGCCGAAAAAATCAAAACATTTAAATTCTACTAAATATTTTTGGTGTTTCAAGTAAGGTACCACTGACTTCGGATAGTTAACATTGATAACCATGTTTCTCATGACACTATATGTTGTCAAAAGATGATGGTAAAATAATCGGAAACCAACCATCGGTAGTAACAACGTTTCGAAAATCGGAGTCCAAACGGCAACGTTATCATTAAAGGAATGAAAGAAAACACTTAAAAAGTAGAAAGGGAAATATAAATGACAGCAAAACAGCCCAAAAATATACTTTTTATTCTAATAAAATCTAAAAACGATACTGGCATTTGTGACATGGTGGCTTAGAAAGGACAAAATCATGCAAGATAACTGTTTCAAACCTAAATCTCATGTAGATCGCCAGAATTTTTTTCGCATTATCAGTTGTCAGCTCGTAAGTGTCGTCCGGGTCCTCTGACGATGGTTTGCCCATAACACCTCGCAATTTCTTTATCTTTTCCTCTCTATGAAACAGCGGAAATGTTAAAGATGTTTTTTGAATACTTCATCTCATTCTGCGTTATTTCGTTTTAGAAGAAAATATTATGTATAATAATAATAATAATTATGTAGATATAAGCTATAAAACAGAATACTACTTTAGAACAAAGACTTTGGAAATATTTGAAATACTTGGAATATTATTGTTACGATATCATACAAATAAAAAAATTGAACCTAGGAATCAAGTTGAAATGTTCTTGGAGTGGGACATGGTTCCTCTCGAGAGCTTCGTACAGATTGCTCTGCATTATAGACTCTTCAAGGACATTTCCAGTCTGCTGATCAATAAGATTTCCAGACGCCTTTTGAATATTGAATCCAAGAAAAGTGAAGGTTAATCTATCCCAGTTGAAGAACAAATATGGATGAGGACTGAAAGATAAAACTTACAAGCTACCAACCATGTAACTGGTCCTTGAGAATATATTTCTATTGTGATAAAAGACATGTTGCCGTCCGCTTTTTGCGACTCACCTTGTAAACCTCACATACTGCGGCAATAGTAATTAACATAACGAGGTTCTGACTTCCTTTTAACCAAGAAATATTTCCTTATGCTTTCCAACCAGGACATACTAGCAACATTATTTAATATAAACATTAATGCGCTGCGTTCCAACTATGAAATGCATCGGTACTATTTACCCATCTTGAAATTTACGTAAATTTCCAACAAATGTACACTACCGATAACAACCTCCATATTCATAACAACGAAGATGCATGTAGAGACTATAAAGACATGCTCGATCATAAGAAAGATATTGAGTCAGAAAACATATCAAATAAACCACTTAAATCAATAAACGTTTATAAGGTGTTGAAGAACATAACTCATATAAGTAGCCTCGAGCCTTGTATTTGATAGAAAATAAGTATGGAGTTTCATCCAGTTGTACAAGCAGATTTTGATTACGTAATTATACTGAGTATAATCAAATTGCATATTTTACTTGAAGACTTCACATTACCAAATTGACATACTTTCTATCATATAGTTAATGCGGAGAATGAACTTTTAAGTTTAATGCACAAATGTGCGTCGATATGTAATGATCCAACTATTGCATTTCACTGCTTAGATAATAAGTAGAAGATATACTAAGATATTGCAAATATTATGTAAACACTTGAAACATTTATGTTAATAAAAATATAAATAATCTACAGGAATATGAACAAAAAAGTCTTTTCACAATATAATTTCTCTGTCACAAAAACTGAACTACACCTGCTCTCCCAAGTTCTTCTCATCTGATATAATTTAATTATATCATCAGTTTCTTCATCGTCGGTTTCCATCACTTCATTTTGGCACTGTGTAAGGCCAGGAGATTCCTCGCTGATGTAAAGCGACCTCGTTGAAAAGTCCTGCATATGGGATGAATCATATTTATAGAAGATATATACTAGTTTAGGATAGCAACTGCAAATGATGCCAGACATAACAATGATAAATATTTAACCCCAAAGCTACATTTCGATCAATGAAGATTTTTTTTTATTTCAAAGTATCTCAAGTTTGCATTGGAATCAATACCTACCTTTCCAGTCTTTCTTTCAACAAACTTTTTCTATATAGCGGCTTTGTGTGTAAATATTACGAAACGCGCCAAATTTTTATCTGATGAAGGGATTTATATTGTATTTGTTTTCAAAGCTATAGATTGACAAACGTTACTTCAAATGTTCTCATTAATTTTCAAGACATTATAAACAGTGCCTCTTATTTTCATTTAACAGTTTTTACACGCGATTATAATTTATGAATACGATGATGAATTACTGAAAAAAGTGCATGCACCACAGACCTGTGTTCAATTATTTTCAGAAGTACTAGTAATTAATTAATTATTTACAATTAAAATAGAAATGCTTCAATTAAATTACAATTATTTGCCATTGGCAATATATTCACAAAAAGAATCATGATGACATATTAATGATGCAGATTTATAAGTCCTTATTGAATTTCGAAAAAATTTAACACTTTAATATCCCAACTAGTATCCTTAGGTAATATAAAATGATTTAACATGCTAGAATTCATGTTGTGTGGAAAACAATCAAATGTGATATATCAAGTACATTCATATATTAAAGTGATGTTTAATATACCCTACATTTACATGGTGAACACAGAGATTGTTAACACTTCTTACTTACCCACTCTGTACAACAGATGGCATCAAATTCTCTCCCTTCAGGATAATTATACTACTAGTTATGGTAACTCAACTGCTTAATATTCATCAAGGGTCTAGCAACAGTTTCAGGTTCATATCCAGATTACATTAATACCTCTTTAGATGACCAGCATATGTGAATTTTATACCCCAGGTGATATCAACTATTGCCAATAACCTGTATTTTTGACAATATTTAACTGCCATATGTTTGTAACAGTTGAAGAGTAATTGAATTTTATTGACAATTATTTTGCATTTTTTTATTTTAATTAATTAATTACAATTAAAATATTCTATTTTTGTCTCAATTATTAAATATTTTCAAATAATTGAAAAACTGTAATTTATTATAATTAATTAAATTATAATTGCAATTGGACCCAGGTCTGATGCGCCATAACTGTTAGACGCAAACTCGAAGCTGTTACATTTTCCCACCAGAAATGTTTAAGGAACCGCTTCAGAAATATATTAATATAATATATGAATAATATAACGATAGACACAATGCTTACTTTAGACATTTGAATGAGAAATCGCAGGACAAATGTTGAAAAACCGGGTAGAACATCAGCGGCTGCACCACTCACAAAATCGTTTTCTTTGAAATCGACTAACTGCGTGTTCAGGAACCAGACGAAATGGTGGAGCTCTGACCAAGATGGATCTTGAATACCACAGTACCTATAAATTGCAACTCAAACTGCACATGTTGACAGCTTAGGAACAAATTAACTAATAACTGGAAGAAAATTATGAAAATTTACTTCTGTCATTTCCTTAATTGTCTATTTAAATGTTAGTGCTTGTGTTGGTATTTCGGTTATATATATTGGGGTTTATAGTATGGTATTTTGATTAAATGACACCACTGTCAGACGTAGTTTTACCTTAGCAGAATTTCTAGACACGTCCGTTGATTTCCTTCCGGACGATCCGGGTGAACATTTTCAAGACTGGTTTTCTTTGTTAGTCGGAGGAGATACTGGAACGGCCTTTGATACTTCTCGCTAAGAAATTCATTCTCGTCAAATAGTTGATCAGTTTTTTGATGATCTTTAAAAATTTAAAATCAATTTTGTACATATTTCAAACTAGAAGCAGTGTGTATAGTAAACTGAAAGAACAGAGAAAATTTGTTTCAAAATAGACCTAGTATGGTGATCATTTCATTTAATGTAATACTATATATTCTACATGTTCACAGTATGTGATTGCCAAGCGTCACAAAACAGAAGACTACAATATGCACATATCAATATGTATTCAGTTAATGGCAACTGCAACACAAACAGTGACTGTATATTTGTTTACTAATGTATTTAATATGGTAAACTATATCTAAAGTTTCTGGAGGGGAACGGTGATCTAACGATTCCGGCCTCTCAACCCGAAGAAAATATTTTCGATCCACACCTTGGTCACGACCATATATATGTCATCAAAATTATGTTTTCCAGAATAAGCAACAACGTAGAGGAACAATATCCTAAATTTGTCAGAAAATTATAATACCTACTTACTGGTCATTAAATGAATCATGTGTGATTAATTTGCACGAAAGGGATGAATAAGCAAAAGTAGAAGAAGGAAATAAACAAACGATCATAAAGGTTTTGCAAGCACTCTCTAAAGAAGCAAAATATTGGAACAAAAACGATCTGAACATAATTATGAGGCTCACCCTGTAACATCTCCCCCTTGTATATCTCAAGGCTCTCTTGTGGTGATCTGCATGTTATGTCTGGCAGGAATGCCAGCATCGGATGAATACAGTGATATCCCAATTCCTACACACAAACAAAAAGGCAAAGGATTGACAGACATCCACATATCTTCAACACAACAGTCACAAATAAATATAAACTATAAATGGTACCAAAGGAAGTGTAGCGGACAAAATGTTAGATAGCAAATTAAGATACATAATCTCATCTTCTCGTATTCAATTCCATTTTAAAAACATGTTAGCTATCAAAAGCATTAAAAGGAGCCTTATGTGAATATTCACTATTAAATCATTGCAAAATATAACAGACATATCAGATGTTCACAAGAGATTTAAATACTTTTTTGATATTTAAGAAGTATTTAAGAAATGTATAACACAAACTGTCATACAAATTCATGAATTCAGCAAGACTGTATCACTTCTAATATTCAATAGCGAAACACATTAGGACAGGAAAGAAAACATTTCACTTCAAAGTAAAACATATCAAGGATTTCCTGCGGCCTGAAGTTTTACAGGCCAAACATTGTTATAGATGTAGGTGTGACCACTCAGCCTAAAAAGTAAATTATGGGTGAATAGCGTGCTTGTTTTTTATTATACCATTACGCTTTCATGTAGGAAATATTACTCAATTCTACATGTTTTACAAGTAGATGTATGAAATTTGTATTTCTTTATTCTGAATGTTATTATTTTGAGCAAATAACTATATTCCCCTTTCATGTATAACATAATGTTTAGCTCAGTTGGTTACATTCCTGGACTATTGAAATACAAATGTGATTCATGCCTTCATCCGGACTTTGTTGACATATAGAGCAAAAACAACACAGGAAAATAATAAAGGAAATTAAAGAGCAATTCCAAAAAAGTGTTCCCTTATGCACAAGAAGATATCAATATTGATAATTGCTGAAAGTTTGCATACATTATCTGAAATATTGGATGAGGAATTCAGGTCACAAGCATTTCTCTATATATCATATAAAGAAATAACAACGAAGGCCCACAATCCCGGATATTAAAGAGTATTAAAAAAAACTTCCCTGTTGCTCAGTTAGGCATCAATGTTGGTCTGCCAGCTATATTGCCCAAACTGCGTTTATCAAATGCGATAAACCAATCATATATCGGTAAAAAATCACGTGAAAACACCAATGTGCTACACTACTTCTTGCTTTCCAATATACCTGCGCTTTCATGCCGCAGGTAATCAAGTATATTTTAATATATTTTAAATAATTTAAAACCAGACACAAACAATAATCTGGAAAGTAGATCCCCCGGAAGCACCGAGAACAATGCAAACAGTGAAAATTGCAGACTCGGTTTGATTGAGTCTGTTCATGAGCAGTAGTACACTCATTTGGAGATCTGTCAAAACATAAATATCCCCTTTTACAAAGAAAGCTAATACTAACCTGTTTCTCTGCAATTGGTGTCATTATTGGCATTGTTTCAATTAAATACAAATCTGTATCTAACTTTCTCCAAACATATCCCGTTTTATCCACCAGGCATCCAAGAATCAGCAAATTGAACAGCAAATAATCGATGCCTTCTTGTACCTTTAGAAGTGATCGATTTATAATATGATTAACAATTATTTCGATAAAATGTTGCATTCTACTATAATATGATAAATAATATGACGAGACAATATATACAAGAATAATGCTTTAATATATCTAAACACGATGAAAAGGTCATAAAAGGAATAATTTCGCGGTGGCGCATAACCGATCAAAAGTGTTTAGATACAAGTTTTTATACAAATACATATATTATTCGATTATAATACGTCTTTCATGTTAAAAGCAGATGCAATAGGAAACACAATATTTTGCGCATCTGGCGACAAAAAGTTGTTCTGCGTGCGTGGCGTTACCGTGACCGTGCTTGTCAAATAATGATAAGAGGTCACACTTTTTGTGGAATAATAAAGGAATTTGTAGTCGTCTAGTGAATTTTTCTAAGCGCCTAATAATCGATTTCACAATGTGTTAACTAAGTAAACCACCCATACTATTGTATCATTTCGACAGAAATGGTCTTTGATTAAAACGGAGATCATACTTAGTAGCAAACTTTCACGTCAAATAATATGTCGACTGTGTTATATATGTAGATTGAGAAATACTTGTAATCAATAAAAACAAATATTAAATGATACAGAAATTATTTACTTTAGCTACTAGCTTAGATTTGATTTAAAACTACTCGACAGAGTAAATCGTTAAAACATATAGTATTTGCTTTGAAATGTTTCTTATATCTATATATTTAAGATCAAAGATAATCTAATAACATTATTGCTACATAACTTTTTTTATTAAATTTTATTGTGTATTATCGATAATTTCATTTCAATGTATATTCATAGCATTCAAACATATAGACCATAATTATCTCGAATGGGTTAGACTTTAAGCTATGTAAACTTTATAACTTTCCGACGGTGTCATAAGTAAATCAAACTGACGACGGATCCCCTAATGCACAGAACAGAAAAAGGGCTTGTTTTGTGTTGCTTTGAGACCGTTATCTGTTAAGTATAAAAGTTTAACAAGGAATATAGGATACTCATCAAGTAAATGTCTTACCTCATGAGATATATCAATGTGGAACAATTTAACAGCCTGATCTCCGGGCATTGATGTGTGGTTCAACAGCCGTTCTATTACATAGTGAATATCAACATGCTTCTCTTGTAATGGGATAGTAACTATATCCGTCGACACACTGTCATCATTTAAAGATAACAATTCCTTCGACTTCTTTCTTTTGAAAAGCGTTTTCCCAACACCTGCACGCCATGACTTTATTATTCGCACTGTGGATCTACAAAGAAATAGTTATCATTGCAAGCCAGAAATATTTCAAATTATTACATTTATCCCGTTCTAAGGAAATGCTTTAGTCTCAGTAGCACTGTCAATAAAATATTAGTGATGATGTAGCTTTTTAAGTAGTTCTTACATAAATGCAATTTATAGCATGAACACATTTCTTTTAATTTCACTAATTTTAGCATTATAGAAATATGTTTTCTGTCGTTGTTAAACAGAACAATTAAAGAAGATATCTTAACGTTTCTAAATAATGCTTTACCCATTTCTGTATGAACTTGTTTTGTGGATATTTTTGTCGTGAAAGGGTAGGCTTAAGCTTTTGTACGGAGCTGCCAATGCCGTATGTAATTACCATATAATTATATTATTATTACCTATCGCTATCAACAAAAGCTGCAGGTTTGAATGCATAATCTGAATTATGCACAGCTAGTCTATCTGCTATGTCCACCTTAAGCTTCTCTTTGTTGACTGGTGGAGCTTGTGTTCTGTACTTATCCAAAAATGACACCATTGTTGACCGATATTCATTCTCTTGTCCGCATATTACACACAGACGATAACTAACATCTGCAATTAATAGAAACCAATTTTTATCATTTAACACTTGCTCATTTTGTTTGTGTTGATATGTTTATAAGTTTTAATCAATATCGCTGTTAAAAATAATGTGTTGAAGTTTGTAAGATAAATTGCACATCTAATGATGTTTGTTTCGTGTTTCGTTTAAAATTTCCACGAAACATCAGGGTCCAAATAAACAGATACCTAGATTGTTATATAAAAGAACGTATTCAAAATTTGATTAAGCTTTGTTTCTTCTACTTTCTGTATTTGTACTCTGTACTTTATTCGTTTCCTTAATTCTAAAACAGATTTTACTAATTATCACAATTCAAGTCTTTAAGGCCGAGTGACGGCCGTAAAAAATTTTACGTATTTCGATTTAGTGTTGTTATATTGTTATGGAGTCCATCGAATACATGTGTCAAAGAACTCCGCCTAACATACTTCTTCTTAAGCTGATGCAAGTGGGCCTGAGGTGTAAATTAACTTTTCATTACATTTCAAAATTTTTACATCGCAATCAAACCATGTCTGCTATTATTTTGCTTGGTTGCATTGAATACTGCCAAAAGAACTTATCATGCGAGAATGATTAATGATATACCTGCTTTATGTCTGATTTCTAGAAGATAGTCTTTCAGAAGTCTCTCTGACACTTCACTTACTTCGTACTCAAGATAATCGGCATGTAACAGGCAGTGAATTTTCTTGCCTCCACCAAATAAGGCTCTTCTCCAGAATATATCCACCTTCAATGGATTATAAATAATTAATACGTTGCCTAAGACTTTACGAAGTATTGTCCTATTCAAGTTATCATTCAATCATCTTTACATCCTTTGAGCTTAAATCTATTGACATGGACTTTAAAATATTTCTAAATCACGTTCCTGCATTTTATTTCTAAATGACTAAGTCGAGCGTATAAAGCTCTTAAATCTATTCTTAAACTAATAAATTTACAGCTCAACATATCATATCAAAACATTTGGCAATTCATCTTCCTAATTAAAATTTTACCTCCTGAACTGTTGTTCTTGAAGTACACATCAATATTTCGTCCGATTGCGGCAACGGCTGGCCTTTATCCATCATGTATACTGACAGTGCGGTCACAAGGACATCATCTGCATTTGGGAAAAACAGAACAGATAAATTAAGGGTATTACTCTGCTATAACAAACAGATACAACTAAATACTTTCGTTGTACACACTATCCAATTTGTTTTATAAGAACAATGCAGTAGGAATTGTCGGATGTAGCAAGATACATATTTTGCTTCATTTTCAGTCAATATTTAGACAAGTTACCTTTTGGACATACGAGAAGATTCGGAATGCTTTCTTTGATCCCTGGTGGTAATGATCTGTCTATCATTTCCAAATCTAGAACAAAGCAAAAGAACGTTTATCTTAATGACTTTAAAGTGTCTTCTGAGGGAGATATGTTAAAATATGTAGCATTCTGTTGTTGAACCATTCCATGTAGATCAAAGTATGTTGACAAATGGTGTGGGATCGATATAAACGTAGCGTTTATTAACCGTTTTCTATATTTAATAAAAAAGCTATACATCAACATTTGTTTCTGAACAACATAGATCTTTTCAAAGTGAACTGTGTCTATTAAAAAATTAAAAGAACAATTTTCATTAGTCCCATAAAAAATCAAAAGAGTTTAACGTTTACAGCTTTACAGTTACTGTAATGTAATTGTTTGTACCACTAAAAGCCAGCTGTTGGAGAATTATTCCAAGGTGTTCGATGCTCAGATAGTCCCTAATGTTAGATGATATGGACGTAAGGAAACGGTTCCATAGTTGTTGCAAGTCATGTATCAGAGGTTCAACACCAATGTTGCTGAAATATTTAAATGTTATCAGGGAATTAAATGATACTATATTAGTTAAATTGAGCCTAAAATACTTACAATAATTGATTTTAATATAGATTTTTTTTTCTGGTTGGATTTATGTCGCACCGACACATGATAGGTCATATGGCGACTTTCCAGCTTTAATGGTGGAGGAAGACCCCAGGTGCCCCTCCGTGCATTATTTCATCACGAGCGGGCACCTGGGTAGAAGCACCGACCTTCCGTAAGCTAGCTGGATGGTTTCCTCACATGAAGAATTCAACGCCCCGAGTGAGGCTCGAACCCACATCGATGAGGGGAAAGTGATTTGAAGTCAGCGACCTTAACCACTCGGCCACGAAGGCCCCAATAAATCTTTTACTTACGAAATGTTTATTCTAAATTTACTTAAAGTCGTAAAGCCCGCCTTATACTTTAAGGAGAAACATCAAATTACAGCAATACCTGTGCTGTCCCAAACAAGATAAATTGGCATTTATTATGGACTGCATAGAAACTTCTGACTTGCTCCATCCTTCGAAAGACCTCTGAAGATCAGATTTGATTGTAGTGTTTTCACCTTCGCTCATATCATCTTCATCTGACATATCAGAATCGCCGTGTTCAATACACCACAATATTCCTTAAAAGTAATACAAAAGTCTTCACGCATTATAACAAATATGAACACAATATACAGTATTCCAACTTGATCTACATATATAAACAGAGTATCAACCTTCAGTAAGTCCATATTGTGTGTACTTTGGAATCTGTTCAAAACCTATTGCTGGTATGATTTTCATTTATACCATTAAGAGATACATACCATTACTCTATTATTTCAATAACCAATCATCTCTCCTAAAAGGGAAACACATAAATTTAAATAAAGAGGTATTAATAAGTAAATTTATGCTCATTCTTATATAATTTAAAAAAAAACAACGTTACCTTGATTAAAATCATCTAAATCATCAACATGAGCCAAAGCTTTTATTGCCACAGCCTCTTCCTGTCCTGCGTCAACAAGATTACGTATGAACGTCATTTTCCTTTCGTCTTCAACGATGTCTTCATTTTTCTCTAATCCAGGAGTATCCATTTCTTTATCGTCATCGGTCTCCATTTCATCTTCCCAGCCAATCACATTCTTGGCAGACAATATGGCTTGTTGAATATCATCTAAGATAACAAGTATATATAATTAAGTAATGATAAAATAATGTTGAAGATCTATGAAATTTGATTAGAAAACTATAACGAGTATAGATTTTCAAATAGGTTGAATTGTACTTAAAAAATTAAAGCAAAATATCTACTTACACACTTAAATGTTTTAAATATTAATTTAAAATGATACACTTTTCTATTTGTTAATGGTGTTTGATTAACTGCATAAGTGTCTTTCGCAAGTAAAATTCATATTTCTTAAAACGGTACAATGTTATTTCTTTAATAGTTTGAACACCTGTATATATACCTATATATCAGACCCAGCCGTTTAGCTCAATAGGGAAAGCGCAAAAAATCGCCGGGTCATGAGTTTGATCCCTTGGCGAGGCTTATGTTCTCCGTAACGATTTGATAAAAGACATTGTCTCTGATTTTACACATGTTGGGACGTTGGCAGTTATTTACGGAGAACAGGTTTGTACTAGTACAGAATCCAGGTCTACGGATCTCGGGGTCGCGAGTTCGATCCTCGGGCGGGGCGTATGTTCTCCGTGATTATTTGATAAACGACATTGTGTCTGAAATCATTAGTCCTCCACCTCTGATTCATGTGGGGAAGTTGGCAGTTACTTGCGGAGAACAAGTTTGTACTGGTACAGAATCCAGGAATACTGGTTAGGTTAACTGCCCGCCGTTACATGACTGAAATACTGTTGAAAAACGGCGTTAAACCCAAAACAAACAAACAAACAAACAGAATCCAGGAACACTTCTTAGGTTAATTGTCCGCCGTAACATAACTGAGATATAGTTTAAAAAGGGCGTTAAACCCAAAAGAAAGAAACAAACAAACAAATATATGACGTGACCAATTAGAAAGTGTATATTGCCTTCTGTACAGCCTTTCTTGACAGCAGACAACAGCGGATAAATTAAATGAGAAGGCTTATCATCTGTCCCGAATTTCACTAGTTCCCGTTGTAAAATTACAAGCTGGTCGACAGTAAAATAGTTTAGGTGCGTGTGTGTCCAGCGTTTGTCATTGATATGTTGCAGCCATGTTTCATGGCAAAGTTCCATAAATCTTGCAATCTTTGGTATCATATCTTTTAAATCTTCATTAACAGTCCTTCTTCCCTGAAAGTTACATGCAATCATTTTTTTCATCATTAGATGTGAACTTTTACTGCAGAAAGTCCTTAGCAGATATATTTAATTTGGTTAAATATAAAAACTGGTTATATGTAGAGTTCAACGTCATGTGGTAACAGACAATTGTTAAATTAACTTCCAGGTTTATAGCCACTGTGGTAGTTTAAGTTTACATTATGATTATTTGATATAGACTGTGCAATACGGACTGAACTGAAATACACGATGTATGTTTAAGTCCGAAAAATAATATAACTCAATTTATAGATGATCTTTACTTTCAGTTGTTGGACCTCGTCACCTTGACCGAAGGTAATTGTAGCGCACACAGGTCGAGCTGGATCAGGATCACAAATAAAGCGTGCAGACCAGTCTTTAAACAAAACACAGCCCGACGTATGCAGTTTCACGAACACTTTGCCGAGTCTTGTTATACTGTCAAATATCTGGAATACGAACATTATCATACTTACTATGCAATTAAACGAAACTGAAATTGAAACTGAATAATTTGATTAAACGCCTATTTCTATACAATGACATATTCAATGGCGTTGTACATAATCATAATAATAACAGTAAATAACGATAACAATAATAATAATCATAACAGCCTTATTTAAACAAAAAGTCATGACCGCACCCATCCCTCTGAGGTTATATTACCCCTATTGCGAATACAAGTGCTTAAAGCCTTACATGGTACGCCCAGACGGGCTGCATATAGAGGTTCAAACCCCCTGGTTAATGCAGCCATCACAGACCATTTCAAAAACTACACACTATCTTACCCATAGAGCATGTACTAACATTTACGTTTAATTAAACGAACTTTGAAAATATAAATGTTGAAATGTTAAACCTTTTACAAAAATTTAAACATTATCACCTGCTTCTATCGCATATAAAACAGTTATAAAATATTTAAAACAATGACACGAAGTCTCTGAAATACAGTGTCTTAAGATTTTTTAGAATGTGTCAATTGATTTACTTTTGCGTAGTTCTAACGACAGTTAACTCCACAGTTTTGGACCAACAGTACAGAAACTTCTATCATTGAATGTTTTGCACTTGTTGTATGGAACAACATGACATTCAGAATTTTCTGACGATCTCAAACCTGGTCTACTACAGGTATACTGTGCAAGCAATTCTGTTAAATACATTGGTGCTCTCCCAATGTGACAGCTATACATGAAATAAAGAATCTGTGTGAAGAACCAAATATCAAATAGGAATAACACGGCAATCAATGCAATATCATGGCATGATTTTATATGGTCGTAAAACGCAACATCATTTTAACAGTGTTCTATCCGATCTAGACGAAGGTACTATAATTGATATTACGATATCGCAACAAAATTCTTTACCATGGTAAATCGTTCTACACTTTCTGTGCCTGTGTCAGCTTTCCCTGCAACTAACATGAGTCTACTCTGTAAATCTTGTAATTCCGAAAATGTGTAGTTCCTTTTCTTCCTTTTTCCCAGCTCTCCAGGTACTATCAATTTGACTGTGTCAGCAACAGACTGTTGTCAGAGGACAAATATTTGTAACACAAGTTCTACTATACAACTGTACATTATCATTACGGTGAGAAAACAATTCAGAATAATAAAAAAAATTGCATATTGATGAACAGAATTTCATATAAATTATTTTAAATTCCTAAGTTGCATTTTAGATATGAATATTTGCCGATATACCTAAAGGCAATTGCTCGTATAAAGTTACCATTAAATAGTCATGGAGGGTGTTTGATTCTTCTTTGTCTTGGAGTGCTTGTCGTCCGATAATGAAAGTTCCATTGGTATTGATGGCTTCAGTCTGCATCATCGACGTAACTTCTACAACCCCATGTGCATTCTTTATCTCTGTAAGCCATTCTATTTGACTATTTGTGTCTTCCTAAAATATCAACAATGTTTTTGAAAAAAATACACATAATATAAAGACACATGATTAGCTAATTGAATCATCAACTAACAACTAACTGAAAAGTAGTTCAGGTGTATGTGTGTCCTCCGATTTTCATAAATACGATATCTGATTTCAATATACTGAGAGCTTTATAGTTCAAACACATTTAATTATGAATAATTGACCGTGTCATAGTTATGTGTACCAATTTATTATTTATTACTGCAGGACATTTCCGTTTCAAAGACACTACTCTAAATTCATCTTGCTATCAGCAGCTGATGGTACCAATGTGCCACCAACCCCACGTACATTTCGTGTTCTCAATATATGTTTTATTTTTTAAATAACCATGTTGTTAAAAGGTACAAATGCATAAAATGTACATCATGAACTCTGTCTACATTTATATTTTACAAAGAACAACAGAAATACAGTATATATATCTACATATTGTTCTTTTGCAACTATGTATATATGCATCTGCTGTATAGAGTATAATCACTTTTCCTCTTTATTTCACTCAATGATATGATCTATAAAGGTAATTTTCACATTATCGCAAGAACAATAAAATGCATTGAAAGATCAGATAATTAGATATTAGATAATATCATAATTCATGCATCATATACCATTCAGTTTAAAACCAGAATTGAACTGTGAAAAGGTAATTTGCAGAAAATCAGATACTTATTTTATTAAATACAGATATCAATTTAAACCAAAAACATAGTCGATCCAAAGTTATTTACGCGCAAAATATCATCGGAATATTTTAAATGAAGCAACAAAGTTTTCACTTTTGCTTCTGCTGACCAGCAAATTTAACAGTGTTTGACCTGTGACAAAGGTTGTTCACATATTTATTGTGACTGATATATATTTAACTATAGGTAGACAGCATGTGATTACAGGATTAACCGTTTAATTGATATACATAATATGGTTATTATAACAGTAGCTCGATCTGGGATGCTGTATTCGGCTCGAGTGGATTTTTGCCAGATCTGATTTCACGAGGCGAGTGCAAGCGCCGAGTGTGATCCGACCTTGCAAAATCCACAAGAGCCGAATACAAAATCCCAGCTCTATCTATTGTTATAATGACCTTTTTGCTTATTGTTTGTTACAGAACGAAATCTTCAATGTTTATCGATACTGAGATGGAACTAAGTAAAGTTTTTATGTGCGCTATTTATAGAACTGTGTCAGGTCATGCATATTACAATAAGGAAGGTACAATACGGAATTTAAAAGGTACAATACAGATATTTTTCTGCCTGTTCCTTTTTTAATTGTGAAATACAAGCCGAATGTTTACAGAATTTATATAGGTATATAATAAAAAGGAATATGATGCACCCTAACTTTTATTAATAGAAATCTTTACTAACGGTTAAATGCTTTGTGTGGGAGGACAGTTTTGAAATAAACATCAGACTGAATAATTTGACATTAGTATATCAACATTTAAAATGATTAATTCATTATACTTACGCGCTGTGATTATTAAAATTATAGACACAAGTCATGTATTTGACAACATTTGGCGTGTATTGGGGAGAAAATAAATCTTATTCCGGACCTTTATAGCGGCTTTAAGCACAAGCGGAAATAATTTTAAATTGATTATTGAATGATCATTAAGAATTAACTACAATTTCACTGTATGCTATTGTTGCAACTTCTTAAGTAGCAATTTGTTCTTCCATAAAGTTCATAAATATAATATATTCTTCTATAAGGTCCACAGATATAGCTACTACATATCATTGCAGGTAATATTATTAGTGCAAACTTGCAACTTGTTTGTATTTGTATCAAAGAAAACAATTTGAATGTAGGACTTACTAATTGTTTTGGAAGTTTTGGATTTGCTTTCAATTCCCTCCATACCAATTTGCATAGGTCTAGTAGCTCCTTGAAGCCACACTCCTCTCTTAGGTCAAATATGAGTGGTGCATATCCTGTCACTGCTGAGTGTAATGCCTGTACCTTGCCTATATTGTATGGATTATCTCCAATAGACATTGATGCCAAGTCAACAAATACCTGCAGTTCTTTGAGCCCCGCTACGTAAAAGAAACGCAATGATATTCTATCAGGGGAAAATCATAACATAGAGAAATGTTCGAGCATTTCTATTTGACACAATTCCTGCGTAAATGTATTATATATTAATCCAGTAACATGAGAAATTTTATATAGACTGCAAAGTTATCACACTGACTATAACAGGTAATAAGTTAACAAAAAAAACAGCCATGACAATCCCTTAAATGTTATTCAGTATGTTATTAACTCTTCGACATATTTAACTTGTTTAAACTTTATAAAATGATTGAATGTTTCCTATGCTTACATGTATGCATTGATTCCTTCAGCCACTGTACCAACGGCTGACAGTTCAAAAATGTGTTTAAACAGGCAGCTCTACTACGGCTAAAGTCCTTAAGGAATTCGCAAGCATCCATAAGCGAATCGTCAAACTGTTCCATTTCAATGTTTTCTCTGGCATCCTTGAATGTAATTAAAAAGAACTGAATGTAGTTGTGACTGAACTAGCCTATATTGTAACCAAAATTAATTTATAATGTTCTTGTTTACACTTTGCTTATCAGT
This sequence comes from Mercenaria mercenaria, assembly GCF_021730395.1. Lineage (NCBI taxonomy): Eukaryota > Metazoa > Mollusca > Bivalvia > Venerida > Veneridae > Mercenaria > Mercenaria mercenaria. Next base: position 8,672,628 of record NC_069364.1, read on the forward strand.
GGCAAATTGTACTCAATGATGTAAGTCATGGCATAAGACAATATTTTTCATATCTGAAATGCTAGTTTAAAGTTAGCATGTGATATTTATGTTAATATTAGTCTTTAACAAATGTCCACATGCATACAAATAAATCTGAAAACGAATGTTTCGAAAGCAGGAAAACATTTGAAATTAGTGATATAAACGTTTGATATATTTACATCGGCTATAAGTTCTATTTGTTCAAAATCACCCTCGAGGTTACACTCGCTTTTCAGACGTAACAATGACTGTGCTCCACTCTTGCACGTCTCCAGATATCTGTATTTTTTCAATTGCTCAACACGTGTTTCAATTATATCTTGCTTTATTTGTAATATTCTTAGTTCATTTACAATCTGTTCATAGTCTTCTCCACAATTACTGCCTAAAAGCTCTTCAAACTGACAGAAAAGTATCTTTCCGCTTTCAATTTCGCGTAAAACCTTTTCCAACCTGAAAAGAAAACATTGCTTTCCTCCTGAAAGTGTGAGATAATTGACAGGCTTTGTGCAGGAAATGATATAAATATTGTTATCAATACAAATGTAGTAACTAATGAATCCTATTATTATGCAAAAGATAATATCTTAACTTTTTTAGTTTATCATGATTCTTTTTTTTTCACATAAAACTGTAATGTCTTTATAAAGCACTAATTATATCCGTAGATGATGAAGAAAATCAATTAACCTTTCATACACTGGCTTCCACACTTTGGAAACATCAACAAGAGACGTACAGTCTCCATCGCATTTTTCGCATTGAGTTTTCCACATTTTAAGAAATACGGAACTTTTTCTACACAAATGCATCTTCTGTAAAATGGCATCTATGCTTGCAGGTAACCTGAAAACAATTAGCTCTGGTAGATAGTCGTCGTCGATTTTTTCTACGCAATCAATTTTAACTGGTTGGCAGAATTCATTCAGGGTATGATTCTCAATCGTTGCTTGCTTAATCAGCACTTCGTCAAAAGTCGAAATCTGAACTGCAAAAAATCCAGTATTATAACAATTAACAATGTATTTTATAAATAATCTGACGATAGTTTGAAATTTTATTTTTTATTTGGCTGATACCTGGCTAGGCAACCTATTAGTATCATTACCCTAGCAGCACAGATGAAGACACTGGTAAAATCAAGTTATAACATTAATACTTTACTTCTCCCCAGTGTTCCCGGCATTTAAGAATCACTCCCAGCCACTTAGTATGCAATACATATTTAAAATTATAAGTACTGAACCACTATGAATATCACTCCATACAATATGATAGTTCATGCGATATGCTCTGCGTCCGTAAAAAAATCTGTCGTACTTTGCCTCATTCACGTAATGTTTTTTGTCCTTTGGGATCACGGAGTCCGTTCAACTGCAATCTATGCTTCAAACAGTTATTTAGATATCTAAATCTATTGATTTTATTGATATAAGATAGAGCTTTCCATTTGCTTCTCACAGCTGCCCGATGCCTAAATATTTGTGACGAAACGAACAAGAACAGGTTAACTACATACCTCGGCTAAGCGGTGTACATAAGAAAGCCAAAGAAACAATCATTTCAGCTCTGGATAGAAACATATCTAGTTCCTTCTTTCGAATTTTTATTCCAGTAAGTATCATTTCTTTTGTGATTTCGGTTCCCTCGTCATCCATTTTCACGCGTGATGCTATGTCAGCAAAAGTTTCAGCATATTCATGCATAATCTGCAAATCTCCAATCCTCAAGGAACCCTTTAAGAGGCTTTCAACTAGTGATTGAACTATTGCTAATGTCACCATCAAATTTCCTTCGCACTCGTCGTCCAGTAGATACGATTGTTTTTGTACGACTGAAAATAAAGAAGAGGATCTTGATGACTCTTGATCAAAGAGGTAATAATTTTGGAAGGGATTCATCAAGGAACTGCAGATTCGCAGAAGAATTAAGGTTTTCAATAAAGCCTTAAAGGAAAATATTTTTGACAAATTATTATGGCTGTTACAATTCGACTAAAACTGCGAAATTGTTTTTAATTTAGGAGAAGAGGCCGTTTACGATTTTTTATTGCAGATTTTGTGGCCTAGTTATTTTTTAAAAAAAAAAGAATAAATCATTACGATGACAAATCGTGGTAAGCGGTCATTGAATAAACATTTCTATGAAATTATTACGTAATCAGGTCAGCAGTACTTGACAAGAATACTGTTGAAATTCCCGCTGGACATATTATTAACAAATGGCAATTCATGTAATTGCCCAAAATTCCTTTGGGTTTAACCCATCTAAATTTGCAAAAAAACTATAATTTTTACCTAATATTTTCATGAATCGGAGGAAAGGTTGCCACTCAAGTATTTGCTTCAAAAAGTTTCTATCACTGACATCAGATACATTTTGCATTATCTTTGACCAATTAGCGTGAAACATTGTAGAGAGAAGCGTTCCATATCTACCCCGCTCATATTGATCAAAATATCCAACATCTATATTGTATGCGCCGTCTATTGCCTGTAGCACAAAGTCCAATTGTAAAAACAACAAAACACAGCTTCCTGAAATCTCAATGTCTATCTTGTGATATAGTCCTACGAATGTAACAGGGTGGCCTCCGTGTCCGAGTGGTTAAGGCCGATGACTTCAAATCACTTGCCCCTCATCGATGTGGGCTCGAGCCTCACTCGAGGCGTTGAATTCTTCATGCGAGGAAGCCATCCAGCTGGCTTACGGAAGGTCGGTGGTTCTACCCAGGTGCCCGCTCGTGATGAAATAATGCACGGAGGGGCACCTGGGGTCTTCCTACACCATTAAAGCTGGAAAGTCGCCATATGACCTAAAATTGTGTCAGTGCGACTTTAAATCCAACAAAATAAATAAATAAATACCAATGTAACATTTAATTTAGTCTTTACGAGATTGGGCGTACGTAATATGTTTATAATTGTATAGCAGTTATCTATGCCATTATCTAATCAATGAATGAAAATGATTAAAACAATTCTTACGTAATGAACACATTAATGTAGAATGTTTTAAGATTTATTTCAACAAATCACTGTTAAGCAAGAATAAACAGATTACTGTAATCACGTCTTTGTCATTTGAGTGTTTGAAATTAATAACTCTATCTATCATATGTAAAGACACTGGCACCAGATCAGAAAGAAAATGCCTCCGTACGTGTTATACCCTACCCCTAGGTATTCTATTAGAACCATGGTCATGAACGGGAAAATATACTAACCCGTTTCAATCGCGCATTTCATACCTAAAACACGCAGTGCGGTAAATGTGTACTATGGATATCAAACAAGTGGTAATTTATCTTCCATTGAGTACCGGTCACATTTCTTTAATACATTTTATCTTAGAAAAACAACGCGTAGATCATAGTAATTTCAACGTAACACAAAAAACTTGCTTGAACTTCCCTGGTGAAGTTCCGTTCTAGATTAAAAAAACATTCTGATTGGCTGTTGTGAAAATGTATGTCAATCGTCACTTTACTACACGTGTTCGCTAAACTGTGAAAATGCAGCATTAATGTGCAAAATGAATAAAATAAACAGAACAGATGCAGACCAATGTACGATTTCAAATTAAATATCGTATACAAGATGAATTTCATTCATCATTTCGAGTTTTAGTGTAAAATTGTGATATTTTTAAATTCTGTTTTTGTTTGTTTACGTTTCGCCAAACATGTGCACACTGTCGTGACCTCTAGACCGGATGTTCATTAGGGAAGGTCAAGCAAGTTTTTTCTGTAACGTTGACGAAAGCATAAAATATGTTGATAATCTCAGCAATATGGAATATTGAGACAATGTGACTGGTGCACGACGGAAGATAAATTATCGCTTGTTCAATATGCTACATACCCATTCACCGAACTGCGCGTTTAAGTTGAGAAATGTACGATTGAAACGGGTTAGTATAATTTCCCGTTCACGACCATGGTTCTTATAGAATACCTAGGGGTAGGGTATAACACGTACGGAGGCATTTTCTTTCTGATCTGGTGCCAGTGTGTAAAGACACCTTAATTGCTGTTTCATGAAGGCAATTTTGCATATATGGTTTGTAGCTATCAAATGTCTTGCAGTATAGCTTTATGATCTTTTCCGCGTTGTCTCTCTTGTAGTGAATCTGAATCGTAAAAATAATGAATATAAATGTTGTTTTAAATCATATAAAAGCTAGTATATACGTTGTTGCACCTTTGCATACATATTTTCACATGTTTATCAAATTGATGCGAATACACGAAACTATGTCGACTTTTATAAATCCAAGGCTCTATCTGCCATGCTGTCAAAACAATATTGTGAATATTCATATCAGTAGGAGACCTGCTATTCCTTCTGTGTAAGTTTTAAAAAGTACTGCTTAATTAAATTTAATATGTATTGTCGTTGGAATACAGACGACAGATTAACGGAGGGACGTTTGCTGGATAGGCAATGACAGACGAATGGCGACTGAGTACTTCATGTTCGGGCAATATTTTTAAAAATATCGAAAAAGGATGCCATTTCATTTTCAATCGTGATCTCTAAACAGTGTTTAGAGAAACATTTTAAGGACAACTGAATGAAGAGGGCCATGATGGCCCTATATCGCTCACCTGAGTTAAGTTGCTTGCTTGAACAAACTTCTTTGCTAAAGCTTCAAAAACAAGAAAGTAGGTCACTGAAAGTCAGTTCTAAGATTAGTGTGCAAAACTGTACATGTCATTCAAATTTCAAGGCTGTATCTTAAAAAACAAGAAAGTAGGTCAGTAGGTCACATTTATAGTCACTGAAAGTCAGTTTTCAGATCGGTGTGCAAAACTATACATGTCATCCAAATTTCAAGGCTGTATCTTAAAAAACAAGAAAGTAGGTTAGTAGGTCAAGGTCGCAGTCGGGTGACTCTTATCACTTGGGGTCATCAGATAGTTATAATTAAACAGTTTAGGAAATATGATCTGATAATTTTTTAAGTATTTTTTCCTATATAACTCATATATCAAGTGACCCCTGGGGCGGGGCCTCTTTTCACCCCAGGGGCATAGTTCGAACAAACTTGTTAAAAATCAGCTAGGCAATGATTCATACAAAATATCAAAGGCATAGGCCTTGAACTTTCAGACAAGAAGATTTTTAAAGTTTTTTCCTATACGTCAAGTCTATGTAAAATTTGGGACCCCCAGGGCAGGGCCTCTTTCACTCCAGGGGCATAATTTGAATAAATTTGGTAGTAGTCCACTAGGCAATGCAACATACCAAATATCAAAAGCATAGGCCTTGCAGTTTCAGGCAAGAAGATTTTTAAAGTTTTTTCCTATATATGTCTATGTAAAACTAGGGAACCCCGTGGCAGGGCCTCTTTTCACCCCAGGGGAATAATTTGAACAATCTTGGTAGAGGACCACAAGGCAATGCTACATACCAAATATCAAAGCCTAGATCTTGTGGTTTCAGACAAGAGGAGTTTTAAAGTTTCTTTCCTAGACAAGTCTATATAAACCATGTGACTCCCCGGGGCGGGGCCATATTTCATCCTAGGGGGATTATTTTAACAATCTTGGTACAGGCCCACTATATGATGCTATATAATAAATATCAAGCCCTAGGCCTTATGGTTTTGGACAAGAAGATTTTCAAAGTTTTCCCTATAAAAGTCTATATAAACCACGTGACCCCCGGGGCGGGGCCATATTTGACCCTAAGGCGATAATTTGAACACTCTTTGTAGAGGTCCACTAGATGATGCTACATACTAAATATCAAAGCCCTAGGCCTTATTGTTTTAGACAAGAAGATTTTCAAAGTTTTTCATTATATAAGTCTATATAAACCATGTGACCCCGGGGCGGGGCCATATTTGACCATAGGGGGATAATTTGAACATTCTTGGTAGAGACCCACTAGATGATGCTACATAAAAAATAACAAAGCCTTAGGCCTTGTGGTGTGGTTTTGGACAAGAAGATTTTTAAAGTTTTTCCTTTCGGTTACCATGGCAACCACAGTCCTGTACGAAATTCAATTCTTTGAATAACTTTTAAAGAAGACCATCCAAGGATCATCCCTGTGAAGTTTCATCAAAATTGCCTTGATGGTTTAGGAGGAGATGTTGCTTAAAGGAAAGTGTGGATGGACGGACGGACGCCGGACAGTGAGCGATCACAACAGCTCACTCTGAGCCTTTGGCTCAGGTGAGCTAATAAAAAGGAATAAATCACAATTTAAAATGTTTAAAACCTTATTTACATCATTTTTTTAGGAGAATGTCAAATACCAAAGTATTGGGAATGTCGCAAAGCACATGTTATATGTTGATACGGAAATGCGGCTGGGACATTAAAGTATATTTTCTATATACAATTAATCATATAAATAGATCTTACATAAAATACAGTCAAACTTATCTATGGTGAAAATACAAAAACATATCATCAAAAACTGAATAGTACAAGTTTTCGTTATCCAATCATTACTTTTAGGACATGTCCGTATTTGAATGTATTTTTCCTTCACCGGAGAGAAAAAAAGTATATTTCTTTATTTCATATGGAAGTGTCAAATAGATGCATTATTCTTAAAGTGAAGTAGATCATCATAAAAGTTGGTCTCTGCATTTAAAGCGATTAACCCACAAACTGTGATTTGTGTGGTTTTTCTTTTAAATAATTTATCACCGAAAGGCAAAATGCCGCCACTGTTTTATATATTTACATGAAACTTAATGGTTGGTCAGTTTCCATTCTACGGGAATTAAAGAATGAGTTACGGAAACTTCGTTTTATGTTATTGTTTCGAATGTTTACATTTCAAAACGCCATAATACTGTGCAATACCTATACGTGTGTGTGCTCTATTGATTATCATGTTTGGTGTTATTTTCTCTCACCGTTGCGCGATGTTTGCAAGGTGCTCGCTGAACAGAATTCCTGTTTTTATAAACCGGGAAATCCTTATCAGAAAGAGATATTAAACATGTTTTTCTCAGAAATTGATTAGGAAAAAAAGCGATTTTCATCAGAATTCGATGAAATATACATTGTTATAACATAAAATATGCGACATAAAGGTGAATATAGGAAAAGTTGGTTTTTTTTTAATCTCACATCACGATGATGTAGGTTAATCGCTTTAATAGATAGATACATATAAGTTTAACCAGTATTTGTGTTTCGCCCTGTTCTGTAATATATACCTATGTGTTAATATCATTTTGTAATACAAAACATCATTCGGAACAACTCAGCCATTATACATACCGAAGTCTGACAAAGGGACGAGAAGGTACGAATGACAGAACATGGAAGCGCACTTGGTATGTTATTTTGTTCGCACTTCCCTGCTTCTTGCCCTATTGGTCTGATCAGTCATGTGAGTCTGTTTCAATTTCTATTATTCCTTCCCAATAAATATGCCCTAAATATTGCCTTATGTAACTGTTAAGATACTCACAAAGGCAGTTAAATTCCTAGCCAAGTCATGAGACAGTGACATATTCCAAAACTCTTCGAGTTCCTGTAAAATCAGGTCACCTGACACCATGCATTCGTTCCATACCTAAAATAAGCCTGAATAATATATATTTTTGAATTCGTTTTGGCAATTGTCTTTTCAGAACATTGTTTGGACACTTATTGCTTATCGATGTCTAATCATTTTTTGTTCCATAAAGACCCGCTCGGTTAAGAGGAATGCATAATGAAAATAAATGTCTCTAAAAATTATTTTACTAAAGTTCCAAAGCAATGGGGAAGAATTGATATTTGATTGTATCATCAGTTGGATCTCCCACGTAACACTTGCATTCTTTACATGCGCAATTACTTAAAGGCGAGCCCGAAAAAATAATTGTTTACTCTTTTTACTTTAAAAACAATATAGGAATACTCACAACATCTCTATAATCTTTTAATTTCTTACAAATTACTTTTCGTTCGAAAGTCACTGAGTCTTCTGGTTACAAACATGTTTCATTTTTGTTTTGTAAAGTATATGAATGGGCAGATGTTTAAAATGACAGTGTGAAGAAATAAAAACATTTAACACATTGAAAACCGGAAATAATATTAACTGGTATGATAAGACATAGATGGTAGGAGAATGTATTACGTGAATAGTGTTATTTGCATTTCTTATGCACAACATAAACCAGAGCATAACTCTAATGGGCAAGAATCATGCATTGTATCAAAATATATTTAGTCTCAGGAACACACACATGAATGGGGCTTATGTACAAGACAGTACCAATATCCAGAAGAAAACATTTAGGTAGTTCTGCACGTTCGGTCAAATGCTTTTTTACAATGTAGAATTTGATTAAACCCTGATTTTTCAAAACTTCAGAATATACCTAGAAATTTCAGCAAATAAAACAGACTTGATTTTTTGCTAGACTTATGGACATCAAGCAAGTTTTCATAATGGCATTCTATGGAAATATCACAATTTTCAGAACATGTTCGCAAACAGAAAATTTTCTACAATGAAGATTTTAATGAAACTTCTCACAGTTGTGATTAAACATATGTTCTAAAATATTGTAAAATAGAATATTCGTGTGCTAGTTTTTTTTTTTTTTTAGATATTTGCCAATAATTAAAGTGATCCGCACCTTTCAAGCTGGTTTTAAGATATTGTTTTAAGTTATTTAACGTGTCAGATGTTTTGTTTATCTTTAGAAAGATAGTAACATTGCCATAGTAATATTTTTTCTCACGGGTTGCCATTTATTCATGAAAAGATTTTCAGTTCAGGCTTTATTCTACATTAACCGGATAAATGGTATTACGCCACCACTTCCGCTAAATAAAACTTGCAAATCTACCTTATGATGTGTTGATTAACTTTTCCCTATCCTACTATCTATGAGGAGATAATGACCATCATTTGTAAAGTGTTGAATTTCTACCAAGAAATGATGCTTCTAACCAAGACAAGTATGACTTAAGAAGCTGTGTGAAGGAAATGTTACCCTACAGATACCACAAGAATCTAAATACCCCATCTCTTATTTATCGCACTCGGCTGAGTTTATAACTCGTTCTTTAATATACGTTTGCAAACAAAACGGTTGACTCTCAAATAAATATTTTTGTAACAATTTAGATATATATCATATTTACAATATTAGTAAGAAATATCCACTATCAGAGCTACTGTGTATGTATAAACAAAGAGTAATTAAAAGAACTTAATTATTATATTGTTGTAAATTAAAATGCAACAAAATTACATTGCAGTAAAGTACAGCTTTTATTCTCAGATATGTTTTTATTGCAATTCTTGCATGATCAATATCACTCCTTTCGAAGTTATTCCCCGTTTTGAATTTCTGGCGAATGACAAAAATATTCAATTGTTTAAATAATAATAATGTTGTAATTCAACATGTGTTTTCTATACCTATCAGGAGGAAACCATTTTATGCCTTGAGATCGAGTTTTGATACCCATATCACCAACAATCAAACTATTTTCAGTATAAATTATTACGGGATATCAAGGAGTTGTTTACGCACAGATTTTGGTATGGGATTTATTGTAATGTTACACATTACAATGTCTTACCAATATACTTACAAGACCAATGCATATGAAGAATGGAGATAAAAATAACTTTGACAGCTCCTAAAAAGTAATAATAAAATTTGATGGGTGGAAGATGACTAAAGGCCTAATTAAAAGAATTCCTACCTTCCAGTTTGATGTTTTAAAAAGGCTCTTCTGTATTGTAATTTAAGACTCATAAATTTTATAAAAGAACTGACTGTTAACGTTTTATTTATCCGCGTCGCATTGGAATTACTATTATTGCAATCAATCAACACTATAAGGGTCATTCACAACGATGCAAATACACAAAACAGATCCCTCTTCACCTATATATTATAGATATTTATCTAATGAGCACATACACTGGTAACAAAATTTAATGCCTATTGTGTATTACAATAATGCTAAAATATCTCACCCACGACGTCTTAAAGTTATTTTAGATATTTTTTCTTTCAGATAGTCCTTCTCTTATAAATTATGCTGTATGTTTGCCAACTTTTATTATTGTCGAATAAATTTCATGAAGTAAGTCAACAAAATTGCATGCCATTGAAATGGACATATTTTGTAATTAAACTAACCAGCTACTATGATCACAATAATAATAATGATGATGATGATGATGATGATGATGGTGGTGGTACTTACCATAATACTTTCTGTCAAGTTTCCATACCAATGACAATAATTGTCCTTTAGCCACCTTAATGTTTTCTGACAAAGATTTTCAACATCTTTCATGACTTCCTGTCGTGTATATTGATCAGCTGGTCGGTGTTCCTTTAGGCGGACATAATTTGAAGCACATATCAGAAACACACGGATACTGTTTCTGGCGATATCATACCGTTTTATTTTAAGTGCCTGTTGGACTAGATCTAAAGAAATCTTCGTTGGAAGAAACCATGACTTAGAGAGTTCCCTATAAGTACAAAAGTACAGCATAAACACACTACAAGTACCCTTATATTCAACAACTACATTTGTTAATTTGTATTAAAATTGAATGTATCTATTTCACGTCGACTTTTATTTCAGCAACAGTAAACACATGTTTCATTTCAGACGCATTTCCAAAACTCAAAGAAAAGTGTTACAAATACTATTTTAATCATAGTTCCGACTTACATTGTAATTCTTTTGTTTCATGACATTAATTTTAAGGGACTTAAGGAGAAAAAAAAAGAAGATAAACTGATCATCAGTTCACAAAATTACAATATTTACAACTTCAATAGCGATGGTGATGTTATAAGATTGAAAATGGTTAAGCGGAATACTTAGCAATTTTGTAAAGTGTAGTATATAAAATCGGACCGGACTTTTAATTTCAAGATGTACTATGTTAATCTTTCACTAGAATATTTCATCAATAGATATTGATTTAAATCTGGAAGGCCCTCATCCAGTTCATTTCGCTTGGTCAAATATGTAAACTAACTGTGTATGTAGTCCCACAATTACAACTGTCTTTAATTTTTGTCATTTATTAAATTTTTTTTATTATAACAGTGTTGTGAAACTAACACTTAGTATGTTCATACATGCGCATGGATGCACACAATTTATTGTAGTGTTATATGAAAACTGTGTAGTATTTGATCTTGTTTTCAAATACGGACGTTTAGCGTTATATGATATCTAATAAGCAAGACCCGGTATATATCATTTTATCAGCAGTTTTAGGATGTCAAGTCGAAATAATCAAAGAACAAAGAAGGAAATGAGAGTGTATATAAATACCAAAGCTACTACTTCTAACAATTTATATCTTAAAAATGAGGAAATAGCAATATATATCCCCATGTTACCAGTTTCCGCCGTACACCTAATTTCGTTCACCGGATATTTATGCTTTTTTTCTAGTGTTCTCGCGAGATTCTTTCCGCTTGAATGAGCCGCAGAAATAAACACAAGGGAGACGCACACTACGAAAATTTTCCCAGGAAAAATTGACATTAGAAAGGTAAATGAAAGTTAGAATAAGTAAACTTACCATTTTTTAGGATATTTCACCCAAAATATTCCTTTCATAAAAACTAAAAAATTTTGACTGCCTTTTTCACAAATTCGTTTTCTTGCTTTCAGATTTCTGGTCCCAGTAGAGGGAAGGACAGAGTTCAGTATACCCCTAGGACATTACTGATGCCTATGATATGATAAAAGAGCAGAATCTGCCTGTTGAAAGAGTTGCAAAAATGTTCAGTATACCAATCATAACTCGAAAGGACAGGGTGAGGGGGAAAGTAGAGTTGGACTCCGTCAGATCAGGACGACAACTTATGTTTTCACTGGAGCAGGAAGCATTCCTAAGCCAACATCTGATTACCATGGCTGAAATCGGCTACGATTACTCTCGCCAAGAGACCACAAATCTTGCGAGTGACTATGCATTCCATCTTGGACTACATGATAAGCAAAGGCCATTGAGTTTGAAGTGGTTTTATAGCTTTTTGTATAGGTGGCCAAATTTAAAAGTAAAAAGCCCTGTAGTTTAGAGGTACCACGTGCCAAAAGTGCAACTCGACCAACCATTACAAGGTATTTTGAGGAGCTGAACAAGATACGGACTACATACAACCTAAAAGATCAGCCGGGGAGTATCTACAGATGCAGTGTCACACTATAAGGTTCAAGACGTCACTGCAGGTAAATCAAAGACTGTAACAGTCATAGGTGGGGGATTGCTCTTGGGCACCAAGCACCACCATTCGTTGTGTTCACTGGCGTACGAATGCAATCTACCTTCCTGATGGAGCTTCTCCTGGTGCCAAAGGAACTGTTTCTGAATCAGGATGGTCCAATACAGACATATTTACAAGATACATGATGGATCACCTTGAACCTGTCCACCCACCTCGTACAGATACCTCTAAAGTCCTTGTACTTTATGATGGACACTAAAGTCACGTGTCTTTAGGCCTTATTGAATGGGCCCAGAAAAATGACATTGTCTTATTCGTCCTGCCTCCTCATTGCAGTCATTTGTTACAGCCCATGGATATCAGCTGTTTTGGACCTTTTGAGGTAGCATGGAATGCAGCATGCCATCAACACATTCGATCATAAGGGAGCAATACCCTTACCAGATATGGTGTTTGTAAAATTGCATGCAAGGTGTACATGGCTACTCTTACTCCAGGAAACTTAAGCTCCGCTTTTAGACGTTGTGGTATTAGCCAATTCAATCCAGACGTGATCAGTGACAGTGCATTAGCTCCATCACTTTCATTTCCAGTTCTTGTAGATGAAACGCTGGTTTCTTCAACAGACAAGCAAACTACCCCCTCAGTAGATATTGCTGCTGAATCATCAACAGACAGTGCAAGACTGTTCCTAGAAAAGCGTAGAGGTCAGGTGTTGGAAAATGTACGTGTTGCAAAAGTCAGACAGACATTAAGTAAAGTGGTTGGAGGTAAATCTATAACAGAAACTGATGTCGTTGATAAAATAAAAGGACATGTTGCAAGAAATGGCCCAAAACACAAAACACCTTCCACTTAACCCAGTAGTATTGGTAAAAAAACTGCCAAAAGTTAATGTATAAAACCTAAACAAGAGGGTCATTGACCCTAAAGCGCTCACCTGTTTACACGACTTCAAGCGTGTTTGTATATCGTAATGGTACAAGTACAGAGTTAGGTTTCTTCTATGTTAGCCTATATTATATACATGTCAAACACTTTTTTAACCTAGGGAAATAATTTGAACAACTACTTATGGATTCAGCGAAAAGATTTACAAAGTTTCTTATATATAAGCCTTTAGTAAGTATATGTCATAAACAGGGGCGTGGCCATTTTTGACCTTTGAGAAAGTCAATCCCTTATATCACATGCCAAATATCAAAGCTCCAGAGAAAAAGATTTTTAAAGTCTGGTTGCTGAAAACCTATTTTTAACCAAAAAGACCAATATGTTCAATGAACCGGAACCATTTGAACAAAACTGAAAAAGGGCTACATTTTTGTAAAGTTTCTGCAAATTTTCATCCAAATCCATTCAGTGGTTTTGGAGGAGATGTTGTTTAAAGAAATTGTTGATCAAAAGTAACCACGGCCTCTGGCGGCAATGCTTTTTGACTAATCCGAAAAATTTGAACACTATTTGTAAATTATTTTAAGATTGGGCTAACAGTTTTATACAAGAAGATTTTCTATGTTTCTACAATATACATATAGGGAAATGTGACCATGACCCTGGCAGCCATATTTTTGACGAATCAGAATAATTTGAAAAATCTTGGTAGAGGGTCACACAAGGATCATTTGTGTAAAATTATTTTAAAATCGTGCCAGCAGTTTCACACAAGAAGATTTTTAAAGTTTCCACTATATATATATAGGGAAAAGTGACCACGCCCCCTGGCGGCCATGTTTTTGACGAATCAAAATAATTTGAACAATCTTGGTAGAGGGTCACACAATGATCATTTGTGTAAAATTATTCTAAAATCAGGCCAGCAGTCACACAAGAAGATTTTAAAAGTTTCTACTATATACATATAGGAAAAAGTGACCACGCCCCTGGTGGCCATGTTTTTTGACAAATCGGTATAATTTGAACAATTTTGGTTGAGGGTGATATAAGGACTATTTGTGTGAAATTATTTCTAAATCAGACCATCGGTTTAGGAGGAGATGTCGTTTGAAGATTTTCTATTTTTAGCTATAGCGGCCCCTATGTGCAACCAAGCGGAACCGTTTGAACAACTTTGGTAGAGGACCACCCCAGCAACATCCAGGCCAAGTTTCATCAAAATCCTTTAGTGGTTTTGGAGTAGATGTAGATTAAACATAGTTGTTGACGATGGACGACTTGACGCACGCAGGCACGCACGGACGGACGACGGACACAGCGTGATCACAATACCTCACCATGAGCACTTTGTGCTTAGATGAGCTAACAAAAAACACAAAAACTATGCCAAGTTTGCCTGAACCTGGTACTTCAGGGCTGAATGCTAGAGCTGATGTTGGTATTGTATCAGACTCGGAGGATTCAGTAACAGAACAAGATTCTGAAAAATGTTGTGTCTGTAACAGATTCTATCCTGAAGAACTGAAACATTGAATCAATCACACTATTGTGCAGTGGGCATGCTGTGATGTTTGTGACAAATGGGTCCACCTTAAGATTCTGCTCACCAGTCCGTGTTATCAGAAGGGGTGATACTTTCCTGTGTCCTACATGCACAGAGAAAGAAGAGTAACATTGCCACACATAATAAGACACTTTGTTAGTGTTATTTTGATATAAAAATGAAGAAAAACAAGCAATTATAATTTTAACTTTTCCTTTCCTTTTGGGTTCTTTAGTGTATGTGTGTTAACATTTAGTTGTTTTTAATCTTTGGAAAAAACATTTGGAGAGTAACTGTACGGCGAAATTAGGTGACGTCATCAAACGGAAGCACATGTGAGTACCTCCATGTTTGTTTTGTTTTTACATGAAGAATGTTGACCTGTTTAAAAGGTAAACTTTATTTACTTAAACAGGACATAATGTTTTTGGAAACTCCATAAACATTTTGGGAAATTATGTATTTGTCTATTGTATAATTCAAAATATATACTTGTACCGGCGGAAACTGGTATCACGAGGATATGTAAATACAAATAATGGTGGCATGTCAGCTTTGAAGCTAGGTATTCTATTGAAACTTTGACAGTGAGGTTATTAAATGTACTTGCACTGATGCAGTACTCTTGATACTCCCGAACGCGAAACAATAAAATTATAAAACATCAGATTAAATGATTACCGTCAGCGATGTTTTTAATAAAGAATGGGAAGATAAATTCTCACAATGTCATAAAAATAACGCCGTTTAGTATTTAACTGTAAAAGAAATATTAAAATCCTTCTGAATAATTTAATGTTTTCCAATATAGATATTTGACGTCATGATATGACGTTGCGCTTAACATTACACTGATAAGTTATATTAAATCAAAATACATGAAGCAAAAATACGATTTGCAATTTTACGTTTAGATCAAATTTTTTTCTCTCAATTATTAAATGAGCATATAACGTTCAATCGGTGAATGGGAAACTGTCTCAATTCGAGGTAAGATTTACTCAATATTCACGAAAGCAAACAACTTGTTTTCTGCTTGTGTACGGTAGAATACTCATTTTTGCGAAATATCAGCGTGGAAAACAGATGCGGATAAATGAAAGTGACGCACACTACATAAAAGTCCCTTTTATCATGGATAGCATAACGTCATGAAATTGTCGTCAAGTAAGTTTATTTGAATTGTGAAATATGCTAGAAGAACCACTGGCACCAGTGTCACTGTACATAGTATACCCTACCAACAGGTATACTATATGAACCATGGTCATGAACGGTAAAATTTACTAACCCGTTTCAATCGCGCATTTCTCACAAAAAATATTCTGACTGACTATTACGGAAATATTTGTCAGTCGTTGTCTTACAACACGCGTACGATAGAATGTGTATATGCAGCATAAATGTGAAATGTGAATTAAATTAAAGTGGCATTATGCGCATCTTATAGCACATAGTGTGTTTATAGTGAATGTTTCATAAAAGCAATTTTCGGTTGCTGTGCATTTAAATATGCTAAATTAACGATAATGCTGCATAAGTATTTGAAGTTGATGCTTTAGAAATAAAAAAAATGGACTAGTAAAATAATAGTTTGTTTTCTTCAATCTTTTACGCTGTGATCTCCCTTACCTAAAGATACAGATTTCTGAAGTTGAAGGGAAGCAACTCCTAGGTGCAGTTTGACTTTTCTTAAAAGAACTGCCCAAGTCAAAATAAGAAAAGTCATATTTGGAAACTTATTATTTCGTACTGGTTACAGGAAGATTTTGGTATATTGGTTAAAAGGAATAATTTCATCCACCCTTTTTACACACTCATCTATTTCGGCTGGATTTTTACTTGAAAAATGCGCATAATTCCGCTTTAACGATACAAATGTGTACCACTTTATGATTTCTGAATTCAGTGTCTTTCAGATGACTTCCATGCATTGTTTCTAGTTTTATCGTATTTCTGTTAAACTTTACATCCCGTTTATTTTTTTGCTTGTTTACATTTCACCTAACATTTGCACACGGCCATGTCGTCTACACCGGAAGTTCGACCATCAATCAAGTTCATCCATGGCAAGATTTTTTCTGTAACGTTGACGAAAGCATTAAATATGTGGAGTGTCTCTGTGATATGAAATATTGAAACGATGTGACCTGTTCATGATGGAAGATAAATTTCCACTTGTTAAATTTGCACAGTATCCATTTATTGAAAAACGCATTTTAGGTGAGAATGTGCGATTAAAATTGGTAAGTACATTTTCCCGTTCATGACAATAGTTGTTATTATAGTAAACCTACGGGTAGGGTATAACATGTACAGTGTTTTTTTTTCTTTCTGGTCTGGTGCTAGTGATAAGAACAATGCGCTTCTGCAATCTTCGTCCCTACATACGTTATAAATTAGAAATTAACATACAATGCACAAGTAGTTCGCCAAAGATAAATAAGTCAAATTATTCTATACCTATTTTATCTATACAATCGCGAACGTTCATTTGCAACACGTGACCATACAATATATTACGGTATTTGGATGCACGTGCGTACAAAAATCCTGTATTTTCCGTATTTGGACGCACGCGCGTAAAAAAATCCTGTATTTTCTGTATTTTGACGGTTCAACAGTCCCATGTTAAACATACGATAAAGCCCGAAACGCGTGAAAATGTTCCGAATGTAAATCGGATGAAGTAGGCGCTCTATGTACAGAGTGTGATTATGCGTCTTGAAATCTGGATTTAATTTGAGTTTTTTTTGTTTACAACACACAAAAACGATTCAAGGGATAACAATGCTATCTGATTTAGATATTAAAACGATCGTTAATAATCAAAAACTTAAAAATACAGTAAAAAGGATCATCAGATTTTGGAATATTTGAAAAGTCGCTAAAAGAAGCCGTTCCGGACGAAACCTAGAAATTGGTATCAGCCCTGACTGTCTGAATAGCTACCTCAGCAGTTTTTATTTAACGGTTAAGAAACAAAATGGAGAAGATTATGAATGGCAGCGGACGGGCGGTCAGCATGTCTTCTCTATAATTCAGTTTTCGTCGGATCTTCACCAAACTTGCTGACAATGTTTGTGGGCATTACATCTCGGCCAATTTCGATAACAAGCCAAATTGTACCAGGTACTCTTTGAGTATAGCCCTTGAATTACTCGAAAAATGGGGAATTTAGCCTTGTCCGCTCTTTTAAGTCGAACAGTTTTCACCCGATCTTCACCAAACTTGCTGACAATGTTTGTGGGCATAATATCTCAGCCAAGTATTATTACCACCCAAATCGCCAAACGGCTGTTGTAGGGAGGTTGCACCATATACTTTTTTTAATGATGATACGCAGAAAAAACAGCATTCAATGAGTTACGTATATTACGTATGAAGTGAAATAAATATAGAATAAAAAGGTTATTTAAGGTCTAACATTGTTCTGTATAATATATATTTGCACTCATACCAAGCTGGGAAAAACTAGAAAAGGCAGGAATACAATATTCAGTGAAACATTTTTAATTTAAACTATTATTATAGTAAGATAAAATGGATATAGAATAAAAAGGTTATTTAACATTGTACTGTACAATACGAGATATATCTGGACTCGTACCCAGCTGAGAAAACCATATTGAACTCGCCTAGCGGCTCGTCCAATATGGTTTTCTCAGCTGGGTACTCGTCCAAATATATGTCCGTATTGTACAGAACAATGTTAAATAACCTAATAGTGTCACTGATATGGAGTATATCTCACCGATGATTCCCACTATTTAACAGAAAAGCATAAGAATAATTTCTATTAAAACAAACAAATATTCTCTATATATTTAAGTAAAGTGATAATGCATTAACAAACATATGGTGCTAAGATACGTATTCAGTATTTGAACTATATTATGTACCTATCTGAGCTACCATTATCTCCCTGAGTAAGCTGTTCAACAAGAGTCTGCATGCATTTTGAAATGACCTAAAACATAACAAGAACAGGAACAATTACAGGATTTGATGTTTACGAAATATATATTTTAACGTCTTGAAAACACAATACAAATAAAGTCAGATTTAACTTAGTGCTTAACATTCCAGTATTGTAAATCAGAAGCCTTCAATCATTTTAGGAACTAACTTTACCTTTTTATTATCACATTAAATCCATACCAATCACATATATTTAGATAACAACAAATTTTTAATGATATTTACATCTCCTTCGCCGTCGCCTCCAAACCAGCCTGAAGATCCTTTGGTTTTCAAGAAGTAAACAAGTGTTGCACAGCATATTTCTACTGGAATCATCCCTGTAGAAATGGCATCAAAGACCTCTGACACATTGAGACATGCCATAATTGTTCTTGGTAGCAAAAAGTCAACAACAAACAACGGTTGCAGTGTTTGTATAACCTCCAGAAGAGGTCTGTAAACAGAAGGTTGAAGCAGACACATTTTCAACAAAAATACTACAAATCAAAGAAAATACTCAAGTAACAACTGGAGAAATTTAAATCAAATATAATGGTATATCAGACTGGCAAGCTAATTCAAGTAGGGGCGCAACCAGTGGCATGCCATTGTTAAGATATCAAACATTTAAGAAAGAAGGGGACTGCAGTGAATGAGCGGAAAATAAGAAATTGAACTAGATTGCTGTTTTTTTTTTTTAAACATATGTCCTTTAATCTATCTAGTCTTGATTAGGCATGTTTTGATAAGGAAATAGAACATTGTTATTAATGATGATATGTAGATGTTATATATAAAAATCAAAGGGTCGTAAATCAGCAAAATATTCGGCAGTAAAACCCTTAATATGTGTAACAAACCTTATTACTTATCATTCATATGAAATATCATTGAAATCCCTCTAACAGTATTAAAGAAGTAATCGGGACAAATTTTTTTAAAAAAAAAATCACTTTTTACCTTCACAAATCCGAGCGGGACGTGCCAACAATAGGCTTTGTATCAATCACTCCTGTGAAGTTTCATTGAAATCTGGATAGACGCAATGAAACGCGGACAAAAAACCTCTACATAGACTTTATAGATATAAATCAAAGGGCTATAACTCAGATCATATCTCACCAATGGTAGAGTAAAAGTAGTCCGGTTAGAATTATTAAATAACGACCTTTATGGCGTCTTTACTCCGCAAAACATCCGACCAGGACGTGCCTAAAACTATGCACAAATATATTTAATATTTACCATTCTTGTGAAGTTTCAACGAAGTCCGGCCCGGGTTTTAACAAGAAGTGTGGGACAGAAAATCTGCATAGACTTTATGTATATAAGTCAAAGGGCAATAACTATTGCAGCGGTAAAACACGTATGAAGTTTCCACTTTTCTCTACTTTATATGCATTATAAGGGTTAGTACTAGCTTTAAAGCGACCATGCCTTTACAAAATACAATCCGAGCGGGATAGGTTTTATGCCTTAGAAGATTCATTGAAACAAGGGGTTTCTGGGAATAAGCAAAAATGCAGTCATACAGACGGATGAAAGAACAGCCAGACATACGGCGAAGGCTAAAACAATATATCTATCATGAAGTAGGCAGATATTATTCAAATGAGAGTGTTATAGGTTTTAATCTTTTTGAATATTAGATTATTAGACAGTTTTTGCTTAGTCCAACAATAAATTGAAACTAACATTAAAGGCGCGTAAAATCATTTGATCTTAAAAAAGATAAATATTTATCGATGCCGCAGAAAATACTTGGGAAAACAACGTTCGATATACCCTTCATACGGCAAATTACACGCTGATGGAATCAACCGAATTTTTTTTCTACAAAATTCCAATTTAAGGTATCGGACCCCTAATAGTAATGATTTAAAAATGGCATTTGCTTGGTATATTCTTAAAGTTGACCATGTTTCGCACTGTGTTGCAAATTTTAAACAACTTTTACCGTGCCGTATTTTGTAAGTTTTGTATAATTTATGGAATTTCCTCAAGCTCAAGTAGAGACAAATTTCAATGTGATGGCCACTATCTAAAACGTTTGCAGAGAAGTCATTACAGCATTAATTTTGATAAAAGAAACATCAAACTGTTGTTAAACAATTATAAAACACAAAATAAAACTGTAAATATCATTTTTTCTAGGGTGCCTCAAGTAAACAGATTTAATGAGACAGAATTCTAACTCCAACATTGAAAAATTAAGGTCAAATCCTGTAGGTCTGTTTTGAATTTTGCTCACTTTATTTAAAAATAAACTTGGGGCAGAAGTAAAACCTACTTGCGTTTCTTCCACAATATGTAATCTAAAGGATGAAGGCAAAATAGAGAACTTTTACCGCATGTTACTCAGTATTTTTAAAAATGTCTAACTCTAACCCCTCCTGATTCAGAGGTAAATTCACTTTGAACAGCAAGAAATCGCTTATAAAATGAAACTTTTCCACTTTTGTACAATACATCCATAATAAGTCTTGAAAGAAGTAAAAACTTACTAGAAAAAAGGAAAATATGGAAAAAAATTTGAACCTACGCACCCCATGAAAATTGCTGTCAAAGTAGGTTTATGGTAGGAATTGGATACTCTTCAAAAAGGAGGTACTTTATTTCGGGTCCAATACCTTAATGTTGCTACTGCACTTAGCACTGTCATCGAATGATATGCTTTTGAATCAGTATTTCAATTGTATCTAACGCTAAACAGAGAGCGCCAACAATAACGTAAATATGCTGCGGTGCTTATATATTACTCATTAACTTTTAAAAAAAAATCATACTTCAGTCAACAGACTGAGGAAAAGAAAAGTCCATTACAAACTTACATTTCCCATCTTTTGTGTTGATGCGCCTTAAATTTTGCAATAGTATCTTGCACCCTATGCATGGTGCCCCACCACTTCGGCAAAGTGTCATCGTGTCTAGTGTTTTTATTCAATTGGTTGCAAGCTCCAGATAAAAAATGTATCAAAGGCATTGTATACAGCCAGGAGGGATCTTTTGACTGCTCTGTGGTCAATTTCCCCAGGGTTACCAACGCTTCTTTAAAGAACTCTCTGGAAAACAGTACTGGTTTTTTAACATATGTGTACACTTCGATGATGTATACACAATCGTCTTTTATTAATCAGCATATATTATTTTGATGCAACATTTTTTATTACACAAGGTAACACAACTTTAACAGATCTGCATTCATGCATAAAGGTGAAAGGTTACTTTTATTGCTTCTGTTATGTTGCTGTGATAAAATGCAATTTAAATTATTTTTCTTCAGTAAGTCAAGTAAGATTGTGACTGCCCATGTACTCTTTATCTTAATACATCAAGATGGCAAAATATTTCATTACTGGCTACAACATACATGTTTAACAAAGGTTCATAAATATGACCTTTCATAGACTTACGATTGAACTAAATCTTAAATGTGTATCATTTGATTAATCCAGGTTTTCAAAACATCAAGATATACTACGAAAATTCTGCCAATTAAAACGAAAGTGCCATTTGCTCGACAAGTTTTGCTAGACTTATTTGAAAAATATGGACCGCAAAGAAATTTTCATAAATGGAGTCTATGGGAACAATTTTTTCACACAGAAAAGAATACAATGAAGAGATTATTGACAATTCCCATTGTTGTAAATTTATAAACTACCTTTCAGTTGGTAAATACATTATACAGGTCATTGCGCTTTTTGTTAAGATATTTGCCTTTGACAAAAGAAATCCGAGAATTTTATGCCGATTATATGACCATTTTTGGATTGGTGTCTGTACTTTTGTTTTTATATTTAATCTTTATAAAGACAGAAAAGTTGTAGGTTTTATAAAGTATCTAGCTGTGATATTCCGTATACCCGATCCGGATTTCATTTATTTTTCACGGATAAATGACGTTACGCCATCACTTATTCTTTAAACATGCAGAACTGCCTTAAATGTTACATTCAGATAGGTTAATCGGTTAATGAATGATTTTATTGAAAGAGGGAGGATGGTAATTAATTATTCTAATACAGATATAAAAACTTTAAATACTCCTGAATATCAATATTCTTTATTTGTTTAGCCGTCATTATGTCATCCGGAACGCTACAATAACAGAAAAAATTTGCATGCCAGTTTAATTGTTAGAATGGCCTTACAAGTATTTGAAGCGAGATATATCGAAACGAAAACATTTGATAAACTATTCATTTCTATAGACAGTACTATTATCAAGTGTTTTCATAAATCTAATTAATTACAGAAATAAATAAATTATATCTACTTACCGATATTCTGTTTTAACTATTACTGATACCAAGTTATACTCACATTTTTGTGGGAAATGTTTGTTTTATAAACTCAAACTCTTTGCATGTCTTTTTGTCTGAGCTGTTTGCTATAAGGAATGATTTACACAGTTGCTGAGAAGTACTCATGGATATGTCTAACTTCATCTCCTTCCAAATGGTCAATAATGTCAGCTGTACTATCAATCGCCGTTTCCATTGCTTGTCCGTTTCTTGTGTTTGACGTTCAGGCAGTCTTGTAAAGACACTGAGTACTGGATCAAATAAATATTTACCAAGCTGAAATAAAACATGACCTTTGAGCATCTTATAAGTTTTCATGGAATACTTACATCACATGTGCGCTTCTATAGCAATGACCAACATGACAAACATGTTTCTTTGAGTTCTATATGTAAACACCATTAACAGAAATACGTTTCAAAGCCAGACATAACACGTGATAGTTATGAAATTTCAGCGGTCCCAAACTGTGTTCCTTAATGTTATATCGCTTTGTTGTGTATATTTTGTCCTTGTTTTTATTAATTTTAAATGTACTGACGTTATAAAATGTTGTATAACGATTCCAACGTTGGAACGTGGCGATTATAGTTTCGGATCGTTTCCCTTGACGTCGTAATGAACTTTGATTGAAATTGAATTGGTTGAAAGTACCCAAAGGGTAAGTAAATTTGTTTATGTCTGACAATGTGATAAATATATGATCGACAAAAATATATATCTAAAGTCATGCATGATTACAAAATCCTTTATTTTAGTCGAATTGTCTTTTGGTTATAACATGCTATTTGTCATACTGGAAAAGAGCTTGACTGTATCTAGCGTAAACTTGGTTTATATATATTGTAATTAAATACAGATGGACAGTTGTTAACTCTTTCCATTTGTAACAATGTACGTTACTACACAAACATTTATCTTGCGTATGCTTGCAACAGTCATGACTTCTTACAGACAGCATACCAGTTTCCGTAATGGGATAAAATAACGCGATGAAATAGCTGTGTACTTGTATCTCCAAAATAGATACTCTTTTCATCGTTCACCGAACATACTTATTACTTTTTAAGATTTCAGTTACAGTCCATGCACTATAAAATGTCATGTAAATACTCACTTCTTTTTTCATTTCATCCTTTGATTTAAAACATTGCCCGTCATTAACGTAGGTCTTCCACAGCCCGTGAATCAGACTTTCAGTCATCTCCCCTACATTAAGAATGGCGGCAGAAGCAGACAAGCCCGCACTTAAAACGGGTTGGATAACTTGCTCTCCAAATACCTGCATAGCTAGATTAGCATCATCTTGTAGCTTTAGATTTCGCAATACATGGTCATTTATCAAATTCACGAATATGCCTTTATCACTTTTTCTGTTTGCGATACCATCAAACTGATGCCAAATTGCTGAAATTCAAATTGATATTGTCATACTATTTCTTGAAATTTGATTTTAAATTTATGGTGAATTATGTTACTATGGAAGTGGTGGGGGTTATAGGAATGGTCTCCGTCCGTCCTTCCGTCCTTCCGTCCTTCCATCTTCCGTCCTTCCGTAACATTTTGTGTCCGCTCTGTATCTCCTAAACCCTTTGAAGGATTTTCATGAAACTTGGGTCAAATGATCACCTCATCAAGCCGATGTGCAGAACCCATGAGTCAGCCATGTCGGTTCAAGGTCAAGGTCACAACTCAAGGTCAAAGGTTTGAGCCTTCCATTTTGTGTCCGCTCTGTATCTCCTAAACCCCTTGAAGGATTTTCATTAAACTTGGGTCAAATGATCACCTCATCAAGACGATGTGCAGAATTGATGAGTCAGCCATGCCGGCTCAAGGTCAAGGTCACAACTTAGAGTCAAAGGTTTGAGCATTTAAACCCCTTGCAGGATAATCATGAAACTTGAATCAAATGATCACCTCATCAAGACAATGTGCAGAACCCATGAGTCAGCCATGTCGGTTCAAGGTCAAGGTCACAACTCAAGGTCAAAGGTTTGAGGCTACCATTTCGTGTCCGCTCTGTATCTCCTAAACCCCTTGAAGGATTTTCATCAAACTTGGATTAAATGATCACCTCATCAAGACAATGTGCAGAACTCATGAGTCAGCCATGTCGGCTCAAGATCAAGGTCACAACTCAAGGTCAAAGGTTTGAGCCTTCCATTTTGTGTCCGCTCTGTATCTCCTAAACCCCTTGAAGGATTTTTATCAAACTTGGGTCAAATGATCACCTCATCAAGACGATGTGCAGAATTGATGAGTTAGCCATGCCGGCTCAAGGTCAATGTCACAACTTAGAGTCAAAGGTTTGAGCCTTCCATTGTATCTCCTTAACCCCTTGAAGGATTTACATTAAACTTGGGTCGAATGATCACCTCATCAAGAACTCAAGAAGTCAGCTATGTCAACTCAAGGTCAAGGTCACAACTCAAGGTAAAAGGTTTGAGCTCTGTATCTCCTAAACCCCTTTTAGGATTTTCATGAAACTTGGGTCAAATTATCACCTCATATAGATGATGTGCAGATTTCATGGGTCAGCCATGTCAGTTCAAGGTCAAGGTCACAGCTAAAGGTGAAAGGTTTACCCTTTCACTATCCATACCAGTGGCGGGGGATTTAGCTGTCTTACAGACTGCCTTGTTATTATTGTGTACAACACCATTGAATATATCATTTATAAGAATAGGCGTTAAATCAAATTATGATGTTTTGTGACTTTTCTACATATCTGCGATATGTCACATGTTTAATTTAAAGCGCCCTTGAACGTATATTTCATTTGAAAAGGGCGCTCAACAAATCTGGTATAATAATTATAATAATAATAACAATAATGTTACTATATAATTTGTATTATATGTTTGCTCACAATTTCAATGTTTAACATAAGCATATATTAAATCCATCCTCCCCGTTTCTTCCTTAATATAGTTTTAGTAGTAATTCTTTATCATTTCATTTTGTGGTGAGGGTCATTCTAGACAGGCAGATATGATCAAGCTGAATGAAAACAAATTTGAATGGAAAAATTAGTAAAGGGGATGATGGATGGAGTAGTTAGAGGCAGCTATGATTTCAAACTTGCATTTCAGAGTACTAGTCCAGTAAAATGGTGTAAAAATACTTCAGAAAATGGGAAAAGCACAAAACTTGGTACATAACTACTTTAGGGCAAATCACTAAAAATGAGCATGAGGCCCACTCAAAAAATCCAATATGGCTGAAAAATCCAAGATGGCCGCCATGCATGTATATATTTTCAGAAATACCTAATATTATCTATAAAACTTCTATAGACACTTACAGTCATCAGTATAATTAGCTAAAATCACCTGTTTGAATAAATTCAAATATATTATATTAACAAAAATACCGTTCTTCCAACAAAAATGAAAAAAAGTTGTCTCCCTTGGATCAAATTTGCTATTAAGCAGAAGAAAAGCCAGACTACATTTATGGGAGTCAAAATTCAGTATATAATGGTAACTGGCATATCAATAATGTTTAAAATGGCAACAGTCCTGTGCAGAACTTTACAACAATTGTAAATTATTATAAATACATTCGAACTTGGTTAAATGGAACCCGCCAGGGCGGACAAAATGTATTCGAGTTATCGGTAGTTTGAGTGATCGAAGAATTTATCATAAAGGAATTTGGTTGGGACCTGATGATAGGTTCAAGTGAAGGATAGTGTTCGAATTATCAGAGTTTGAGCGGACGAAGTTTGTCTGCAGTGTGTATTAGTGAATAAATGACATGTGTTTCACTTTGTCATTAGTTTTCGCGACTCAGAAAATGTTAGTGTTGCTGTATTCATTTCAATTTATTTACACTAAGAGAACTATATAATTCATTAACTATGTTAGTGCGATAGACCATGTGAACATCCCTGGCCTGTCAGACCATCATGATTTCTTTGGGAAAAAGTCAGTACAGCCACTAATGCCTAGTCACTCTCAGACGAACACCATGCGTCCTGAAAATTTTGACGCGGTGGGGATGGGGTCAGACTCGAAAAATGTGCAGTTCTAAAGTTCATACTGCGCCCTTACAACATCCTTGCCAGGTTCTCACGGCGTCTAACACGATCACACTAATTTTCTTACCATGCGCATCTTCACGTCCAATGCGTTCTTACTACATTCTCAGTACGACCAGTCTCGCTCACCATGCTTTAACCATGCGCTTATCACCATCTCACTGCGTTCGTCGGCTACTTATAAATACTACGCCACGCGCCTCTGCAAGTTATATTGTGTCCGCATCTACACTCAACAACAATCGAATACAATATACGACAAGCCCCCGCCACCCCCACCCCCCGCGAAGAAATAAGAGCAGTCTTATAGAGAGGCCATGGTGGAAAATGCAAAGGCAGCGTGAAGGGTATACGAAGGTCCAGAAGTCCACTAAAAGCTGCCAGTGCTGCTGAGTCCATGATTATGTGGTAATTCCTGATGATGTGTGATCATACCCACCGCTGGTTGAAAATGAAGTGATGGGGAATTGGATCCAGTATTCATACTCAATTCTCAGAATCTGAAACAGACACGGTTAGAACCTGCTGCAAACGTGACATAGACATATTAAGCACCGAAAGAACGTATTGATAACCTAATGCGGTATTCTACAACGTGGCATGGACGTAGCATGGTCATAGCACACAAGCGTATATAAGTCGTAGTGAGAACTCCATTGACGTAGCAAGAACGCAATGACAACCCAGTGACAGCGCAATGAGCACGTCATGCAGTCTTTCCCGCCCACACCACGCTTGTACTATGTCCTACTAGGTTTTAGTTACATCATTACTACGTCTTTATTAAGTTCTTACTGCTTCCTGATTCGACCACGTCCTCACTACTTTTGTTTTGAACATGTCCAAAGTTCGACCGCGTCCTCTACACTCGTGGAGACCATAATTATCATGTTCTTATCGGTGTCTACTGTATTCCTTCTACATTGTACAAGTTCTTACTGCGTCCTGCCAGTTTTTAGGACTAAGTGGGGACGTGGCTGAGTGTGATGAGGGGTATAAATTAGGAGCATATTAAATCTATCATTTCTACAAAAAATGAGCTCTAATATCTATTTCTGGACAATTTTAGTGAAATTAATATATATTAGATAAGGACATATAAAATTTGAGTACTTGAGGATTTATCTAATGAGCACATGTATTCAAAACACAATTTTAATACCAATTTACTAGTTTTAAGACAACAAATATTATTTATTTACCATTTGTAAGGCTATGCCACTACCAGTTAAGCAGTCCAATGTAAGAATAACACTGCCTTTTCAAACAAAACTAACCAGTACAGCTCGCGCTTACTGGTGAATCAAGCTTTTAAATGCATTTTCTACATCTTCCTACAAACTAACTGTTCATATAATATTTCTGTGGTATAGATGGAGGCTTTCGATACTCTTCTTTACAACAAAACATGTCAAGTAGCTGATCAACCATCTGTTCACACAAAGATTAGGGCTATAGTGTGCATTCCTGCATCGTTTGCTACATCTCTCGAACATAATAAAAAGGGTTGCCCATTAGGTCGGGCATATATGGGGGTCAGATGTTCTATCACATTCCTAAAATTCCAAGTCAAGATAAATAAGGCTGACCAGAGGTATCTTTGATAAATTGGAACCTTTTTGGTAGTTTTTGCCTCAAGTACCTGAGTCACATACCAATAGCTCCTCAAGTGCATTTGCAACCTAGATAAAGGCTGTCGAGGAAGATGTAATTTGTCAAAAGTGCTGAAATGCTCTGCACTGCCTTATGCAAGTTAACTGAAGTTGTCGACAATCTCGTACTTGTGTGAACTGACACGAGTATCTGACATGAACCTTATTTCAGATTTCAGCTCACTGTGCAGAGTCATATATTTCATAGAATAGTTACTAAGTGTTGTCCGTGAAAGCAACTTTAATTTTTCAGCCTTACTCTTCTTCCTTACACAGTTAGCATAACATAATCAATGATTATGTGATCAATTTATTATGCAGATATTGTGACTGCGGGTGCATAATAAGGAACGTTGTTTCATTTGATCCTACTAGCCCATCGCTATAATCTATTCTTGCATTTCGAAGTCCCAAACCGAAAGGGGTAGTTGTTGTACTTGGTGTCATAGGAACTACAATTTTATATAGAAACTAAGTTAATTGACCTTCACATTCTCCATAGTACCTACCATCTATCAACAAGGTTTCATAAAGAAGTCTTTAGAATTTGCACTTTTGAAGTTACTGAAGAATCCGCCATTTGCGAATGATGGACGGACATACAGACGGACAAAATGATGTACAAAGGGAGAAAATAAGATGACAAGCATGTTTTCAATTTTTCCTCCTATCTATGTACACTTTCTCAAGAAACAATCTCTCCTAGATTTGAAGAAATGCAGGATGACACTTTTTGTCATATTTGTGCACTATTTGTTGCCATAGCAACAACATTTGTTGCCATAGGAACAAATTTAAATGTCCTGGCATTTTCCATATTGCCATCTATCCATGTACCATGTATCATGAAAAAATCTGCTGTAGTTTTAAAGTTATTTCAGTATCCCACTTTGCATGGCTGACATATTGACATGCATTTAGGGGCAACCCATAAGCCCCCTCTGGCTAAACACTGGTGGGGGAATAACAACAATGTTTCAATATGCTGCTGTGGAGGGAATGCAAGTAAAATAATATAATTTACATATAGTAAATCAAACATCCTTTAAAATATGAAAAAAACACAATGATAATATTAAACTGAGTTTTAAAGGCTAGATTTTAGCCGTTACCATGGAAACAGAAAGAAATTAATATCATTTGAATTGTAATTTTTGCATTTGATGCAAATTTAGGACTTCTTTTATCATATACATTTATATTTGGTGCATTCTGGGGATGAATGTAAATATAATGACCTTTCATTAGAATCTCGTCAGGTAAACAGGCCTTTTTTTATGCTGATTTTAGGGCCGAAATTCGGCCCCATTCCCCAATCTAAAAAGTATACTTTTTTCCCCACCTTGGCCAAAAATTCCCCATGCAAAAAAAAATGAAATTAGTTTTGATTTTCAGTCCTGATTTTAACAACTTTTCAGCAAATATATTCCTCCAAACAATGATTTCGCGACGTAAATTTCCCCTCCAAAAGGGACCTGGTACCCTTCCCCAAATTTACAAAAAAAGGGCTGGTAAATATTGAGTTTTGGTGGCCATTTTGGAAAATGGCCGCCCTATCGGCTATCTTGACAGATATCAAATGGGTCCCATGAAAAAAATGTTTTTTATGCTTTAATAAAAAGTTGTGCCAATTTTGGTGCTTTTCCCATTTTCTGAAGTATTTTGGCATTTTCTGTTACGAATTGATCGGACTATACTTTTATCTATTGTAAGAAAGGTCTACACAAACAGGCAAGATCATTTACATAATCTCTAACTTGAAGTGCAGTTAGTAAAACCCATATCCGTTTCCAATTCTGCATCTTTTCAGGGGACTGAGAGGGTACAGAACGAGAACATAACGTAAGGACTAATGCACCGGGACGAAAATACATGCACCGTCATACATGAGAACTCAAGTGTCAACTGAGAACCAGTCACTTATGCGAAAATGTATGTATAATTTGTACCTCCAGCTTCTAATGAAAACCAACGCAGTGTAACAAAATATATGCAACTCCGACGGAGTACGTAGCGATTTGCACACTACAAGGAGAAAACCTGCAAAACCTGTCTTGGTCAAATTTAAATCCAATTAGTGATAATGCCAAATTCCTCACAAAATCCAAACTAAATTTAATATATACAAAGAATATAAATCCTCTCTTCAAAGTGTTTTTAAATCCACAATGTTCATGTATATTCATCAAATGTTAAATGTTCAAACTGGTACTATCTTGCTATTAAGATCTTACATAATTTCTGCCTGTCCTCAAACAGCTTCATATTTAAAGTATCCACACGTCGAGCGGATTAGCTTGTGATTCATCAGTGCCGTCATAAAAAATACGACATTAAGTATGATATCATAAAGATTTCACGAAATATACAAGTTAAGATCGTAACACTGGGTCAAATAACAAAATCCCTGCATTTTTTATTTGATAATTATGTTTATGAATAATTTGCATAATGTAAGATTATTAGTTTAAAATACTTCTCAAAAGTCTGTTAAACAGAAACAAATATCGAAAAGTTCCTTTGGCGATGCAACACTTACTAACCATTGGGATAAATTGTAATAGCATATGGCCCGAATGACGTATTGAGCTGAAAATGTAGTACGGTAAAATGTGATTTTACATTGTTTACATTTTGCTGTCTAACTTGTTGAAAATAGTGTAAGTGCGAGGTTGGCATGCCCTAAACGCGTTTAAACCCACAGTTTTCTTTATATAGGTTACTGACCGTTCCAAGGCGGTGCCCCTATTTTCAACTTTTTTCTGTCTTTCGTATTTTGTATTACGTATGAAGTCTTGTTTGTTGTTGGCATATTCTTAGCATTGTCTTGTCTAACTTGTTGAGAATAGGGTACATGTAAGTGCGAGGTGGGCATACCCTAAACGCGTTTAAACCCTCCTTTATATAGGTTACTGACCGTTCCAAGGCGGTGTCCCTATTTTCAACTTGTTTTCTGTCTTGTATTTTGTGTTGCCTGTGTTGCCTTGTTTGATGTTAGCGCTTCTTTCCTCTTTCTCCTCACTCCCACTATCGCCCCATCCTTTCCCCTTGCTATTGCGCTCCCTTGTTTTGGCATCCCCCCCCCCCCCACTCTATGAGTAAGTTATCGTGTCCACCTTAATTTGCGCTGCCATATTCCTAAGGCGGTGCCCGATTGTTGTTTTTTCCTGCTTATATGAGTTTGTGTGCTTGTGCGTCTTTGTGTCTTGGGCGGTGCAATACAGTGTTGTTACATCTTACTTGTCTGTTGATCTGTTAGTTAGTTGTGTGTGGGTGTTTTTAATTTATCTGTTGTGATACGAGGCTTAATATGCAAAGTTGCAAAGCGATCTAATGAGAAAATTAATTATTTTTATTACTGCGTAACTATACAATACCAAAGACACTGAAGATAACAGTCAAAGTTTCTTCGACCAAAATGATCTTTTTTTCTGACACCATATTCATTTCAAACATTTTTTCACATAGCGTATGGCTTTTAAATCGTATCGTATAAAGTAGAAAACAACTCGCTTTTACATTTAAAAGTTACATGTACCTTTTACCAAAAGTAGTTATTAATAAGTGAAACAAACCACACATATCATTCACATACACTTACTTGATGTTTTCGAATCTACTTTGTCCCGCGGTACATGGAGATTTCTATCAAACAAAGGACCTGAACGCCCTTTGACGAAATAGTGTTCCCATAGACCATTCTTTTTTCCTTGCTTTTGTGGGGAATTTTTATCTAGTACGAAATACTTATAACATAGTTTGCTATCTCCAGTTACTTGATTCTGCGGCACATCAAGTATGTAAGTCATTTCTATGTATCCTGAAGTTAGTTCCCTAAAAATGTTGAATAGAAGTTTAAATCTTATTCGAAGTTATAACAAGAATCATTTATGAGTGAAATAATCATTTTATGGTGTTCAAATGTTCCAATACTGTTGACAAACGAATCTGAACGCAGAACTAACAAGCCAATATTTATGTTGGCATACTGCACTTATGTTAATTATTGTTTTTTAAATAGTTTTTCGTAGAACTTTAGGGCAAGGTTTTGTTCTTGTCCAGCACTTACTCTTAATCTCTTTCCAGATCAATATGCTGCGTCGGAGATCATTTGCATATTCAAATAACACATTTATACATATAATTTATCGGACAAAAACTCGTAGTTTCAGGCAAAACGTATTATGACTGGAGATATACATTCGTGCACATTCATATGAAAAACTATGATACTTTAGGTTTAAAATTAAAAACATGAAATCGAAGAAAATCGTTCGTTTTAAAGTATTTAAAACTCTTTAAAATTACTATTCTTTTGTATTTCAGATAGCGTCTTTCTCGACAGAAGGTTCTTTATTTTCAGTAACGCAGCTTAAATGTATTTGTAATGAAGTAGTGATGCACCGCCCAAATAATAAACTAGACCAGTTGTTATATTCTGTTAGGAATGTTTTCCAATAAGACAAACTTATAGTAGAAATCACATGCAGAGTATTCATTTAAACAAAAAAAATAGTTATGTAAACCAAAACAAGTGTATTACCTGACAAAATCCATTTGATGTCTGTAAGGTTGACGGTCATCCGAATATTTCAGCCGTATTACAACTTTGTCCATATTGTTATCAAAGTTAAAGTCTGGTGATATCAAGACATGAAACTGTACTTTAATCATTTCTTCAGTATCAATCGATATTCTGCAAAACATTGAATGATTCAGGTTGACGCTGTATGGTAGGTATAATTATTACATATTATAAGATTTAGGTGCAGATGGGAATATCCGGCCTCCAGGGTAACTGTTTAAAGCGGTAACGAGGCTCAGTAAACAGTTATCCGAGAGCCGGATATTCCTATCTGAACCTACAGCCAGTGATAGAATCTTTGTCTTGCATACCATATTCAAGTAATAATTGTAGAAATAAAATCAAACGAATGATTTTCTTTTAGAAATATTTACTTACAGCAGCGTATTTAAACAACGTCCGTAAACAGGAAAGACGTCATGACGGTTCAAAGACAAATAACAATGTTAAGTTCCAGTGTTGTTTTATCACTTGCAGCGTAACGCTTTATTCTTAATAAACTTACGTTTTCTTTTGAATAGAAAAATATACTATAGGGAACAAACAGGAACTATCAAGTTATTTGATATTTACTCCGTTGTATGAAATAAATTTTAAATTACTACATAAATCTTCTACGTATATGTAGTTCGCAATACGTCATTTACAGCACGAGAGTCATATTACACCACGGGGTGTAAGACGGAGTTTTCCAGCACCTGTGAAAACACCGGAAATCCCCGTCAAGAATCATTTGTAAACTCCATAAAGATACAGTGGAACATGAAACGTCAATATTTTTCATTTTGATATTCACATTTCATATCGGGTGCGTGACGTCATTTGTGACGTCAGTTTCATGCTTGTCGTTGCGTTTAAAAGTTCTTTAACAGCGATATTTTCAAATTTACCCAGTATAAAGGACACATCTATATCATTTATATAATAATTATAGGTTTAGTATGTGTATGTTATAAAATGATTATTAGATTTAGTCTTTAAAGACTTCGCATGGGTGCGTTTACTAGAGGAAATGTTCTTAAGCAAGTTGAATATTTCGGTATTTCAATGGTCGTAATAATTCAAATGGTCCATGCAACGCCTTTTAATTTTGCTAAGATCAAAGTGGAGTTGACGATATACTGCAGGTTTTTCTGATCAGCAATTAAAAAAAAGTAAAAAGGAATTAACCCCCTCCTCCCCCCAAATAAAAACAACGAAATTCAAACAACCAACCAAACAACCAAACAAACAAAACCAGCAAAGGAAATCTACCTGTCTGATGTACGTTTACTTTCGTCAGGAGTACGTTTAGGCTGCAAAAAACAACAACAATTATACATTTATTTATTCTGCACGTTTAAAGTATTTCTATCATTATGTTAGATGAAAGCAATCAGCAATATTTAAAGATATTTGTCCATAGTTAAATGGAAGAGTAAAATATTTCGTTAACTTCTATTCGAGATTTTTTATCAAGATATAGATAGAGATTTTTGGTACCTAAAAATTCAAATTAATCTTTTCATGACTTTTTTTCAGTGTGAAATGATAGCACCCCCTCTGTACTCCCCCTCTTTCTGTTGCGACCGATCAAAACAATAAGCTGACCGCTAAAAGTTGGACAAAACTATTTTAAAGTCATTAGTATGCTATGTTGGTGTGTATATTTATATTTTATTGGAAGCTGAACATGATTTGTTTCTTTATATAATGTGTTAGTTTGATTACAGGCAAAATTATAGCAATTATCACGGAATTTTTCCAGAAATTATACATTGTCGGCGTCAAAAGTACATATTTTCTTGCTTGAAGAGTAATCTACATATAAATACCACTGTTTCGTTGATAAAGAAACAATACTAGTATGGTAAAATTAAATGAAATCATTGCTAAAATCTCCAATTTGTTTATAACCGTCAATGAAAGATGAATCGATGTGATGTCCTGACTGAATGCATGTTTGCTTGCAGTAATGTACAAATGTTTGCGACGTTCGCAAAAAAGACTGTATGCCTGTTAGCAATTGACTTATATATTAAATATTGGCTTTTGCCTTGCTCTTGTAGTATTTCTTTTTAGTTATAACCCGCAAACGAAGATTGAAGGAGAGGGGTATATAGGAGTCACAATTCGTTCTGTCTGTCTGGTCTGTTTGTATGTCTGTCCTCATAAATTTGGTCCTGCTATTACTTCCTACCTCTCTCAAATGTTTGCGACGTTCGCAAAAAAGACTGTATGCCTGTTAGCAATTGACTTATATATTAAATATTGGCTTTTCCCTTGCTCTTGTAGTATTTCTTTTTAGTTATAACTCGC
The DNA here is from genome assembly GCF_021730395.1 of Mercenaria mercenaria. Lineage (NCBI taxonomy): Eukaryota > Metazoa > Mollusca > Bivalvia > Venerida > Veneridae > Mercenaria > Mercenaria mercenaria. The sequence continues at coordinate 8,708,128 of NC_069364.1, forward strand.
AAACGAAGATTGAAGGAGAGGGGTATATAGGAGTCACAATGCATTCTGTTTGTCTGGTCTGTTTGTATGTCTGTCCTCATAAATTTGGTCCTGCTAGTACTTCCTACCTCTCTCAAACTTCACACTCACATAGGCAATATGTAGTTAATGCCCGTCCTCTTCTTTTTCTTTTCTCTTCAAAGTCAATGTCACACTTAAGCAGTCGAAGGTAAAAAAGGGTCAATTTTTCGTGTCCGTGCCTTATTTCCTTTACGCATTAAGGGATTCTGAAATAACCTGGCACAAATGTTTAACATTATGAGACAAATGTCGCATACAAGACACAGTTCCCTAGCTCCAACGTATATGTCTAATGTCAAAAAATAGTGTCGGTTCATTTTCCGTGTCCGGGCCATAACGTCTTTGTGCGTGAAAAAATTCTGAATTAACTTGTTACAAATATTCACTATCATGAGTCGATGTGTAGCGCATGAGACACATGGGCCCGTCCTATCAAACATAATACGAGTAAAATTGATCGTAGGTCAAAACGGTGTTATCTGTTTTCTTGAAACATGGACACAATATACAGAAAACATGCTACCTGCCCTGCCCGTGGGCCTTAACATAAAATCTTGAACTCGTGAAATTGGTAACGTGTTTTGTTACTGGTATCAGCAAGAGTGTACCGACAAAATTTTGGTCGTACGATACGTTAAGATGTCTGTTAAGACCGGCTCAAGCCGGTCCCTTGATCCAAGGTCAAGACCACAAAATATCATACGGGCATTTACTACGTTTTGCCCTCTATATGTGTACAGTGAAGTTTCAAGGTAGGTGCAATAGGTTTTAAGAAATCGGCGGACAGACAGACAGATAAACGGATAGACGGACGGTGGTAAACCTATAGTCCCCTCATGTCTCACCACCTCGACTTTTTGAAGTCGCCAGGAACATTTCTTCGCGTGACTTCCATAGGGAATCGACAGAAGGTAATTTCTTGCGTGACATACTAGGGACCCTGTGTGTTATTTCGGTTTTCTAATTCTATATCATAAGAGTATTTGTCTGTCTAACCAACAACTTGTATGTAAACGATTTGGAAGCATTCAATTGCATTATATAATTAGGTAAGTCACAGACCCCCAAGTCATGGATTAGTACATGCATAGCACGAGGGGTTCAACATTAAATGACATTTTATAGGGAGAGAGTTTCTAACAAAGCTAATAGCTTCCTACTCAATCCTCTATGTTAATATATATAATATTGTAACAACTGAAACTAGTGCTATCACTAAAGGTGATGAATGTACCACCCGCATGCAATGACACAGTACATTGCAATTTGACGCACCAAAGATTGCATAATTATGTGGACTGTATGTATATAGACTGTATGTATACAGTATAGTAACAAAAAACAATTTTATTTGGATTTATAGTCGCACCGACACATGATAGGTCATATGGCGACTTTCCAGCTTTAATGGTGGAGGAAGACCCCAGGTGCCCCTCCGTGCATTATTTCATCACGAGCGGGCACCCGGGTAGAACCACCGACCTTCCGGAAGCCAGCTGGATAGTTTCCTCACATGAAGAATTCAACGCCCCGAGTGAGGCTCGAAACAAAGTCCCATAACTATGCAGAATATTTATCTAAAAGAACATAACATGCACCATGCACAACTAGGGTTGGTACAGATCACTTGTGTGAAGTTTCATTAAATTGTGTGCAAGGGTTCGGAAGATTAGGCGCGCACAAGATTGCAGATGCAGACTGTATGCACATAGTATGTTAACAAGAAACAAAGTCCCATCACTCTGCAATTTTTAATGTTGAAAGAACCTAACATGCCCCATGCACAACTACTGTTGGTACTAATCACTTGTGTGAAGTTTCATTAAATTGTGAGTAAGGGTTCGGAAGATTAGGCGCGCACAAGATTGCATATGCAGACTGTATGTACATAGTATGTTAACAAGAAACAAAGTCCCATAACTCTGCAAATTTTGTTGTTGAAAGAACCTAACATGCCCCATGCACAACTACTGTTGTTACTGATAACTTGTGTGAAGTTTCATTAAATTGTGTCAAGGCGATGAGGAGAGATGGTGCGCACAAGATTGTGTCTACGGACAGACAGACAGACAACCTGAAACCAGTATACCCCCCGCCCCCTTACTTTGTTGTCGGGGGATACAATTTTGATAAATAAAATATTGTTTAAACCAAACGTAATTTCTTTCAAAAACGCAACAGCTATGCAACATCTTATTTACATATATTTATGGAATATGCATGCTTATTTCAGAAAACAACATGGATTATTGATTGCAAAATATTTTAAAATGATCCTGTAAAAATATATGAAGCGAAATTGACATCTCATGTATTGCCAGTTTTTCATTGATTTTGGGATTTCAACAATTATAGTCTACATCAAAAGTCTGTGCAGCTAAATAAATTCAATTGAGTATAGTGTAAGTTTAGTCTACTTTCAACACTTTGAAAGAGCCTGTAACGAACTGTCTTTCGGTAAATTTCAAATCGAAGACAAGCCAAGAGTCTAAAACTCCTGTAAAATTTCTGAGAGACAGAGAATGACATGCTCTTTATTATAGGCTTACCAAAACTATACCGAAACTTGACCTGAAATAAGTTATTAAAGATTTCATAATGTAAAGAAACCCCTACAACATTTTACCATCAATATTTTTCACTCATGAATGCACACAATTCATGTTGATATAGTTGTAAATGAGGGGTCCCAACAAAAATCTGTTTTTAAGTTGTGGAAAGGGATTAAGTTGTAAATTAATGTGAACATCAGAAGTTAACCGCTTGTCTTGTTTACAACAATAAATAAAACACCTTATAGTTTGTTTAGGGTTGTGGACGTGTAACGAAAATCGTCAAATTATGTATTCGCAATTCATGCTCTTTCATCAGATTACGTTCTTCATGGGAAGCAATTATTGTGTTAAGCAAATGTCACATTGCTTACAAATACATAATTACACAGGCATTGCAGAGAGTCATTATCGATCCACTACCTTAAAATTATAATTACATCTGAAAACTGTGACATAAAGCATAAAAAACACCTTCAAAATGATAATTTGAACTGACGAATATAACAACAGTAGCTAAAAAGTCAAAACTTTTCATCTGAGGTAACAATTTTTTACTGTCGTAAATTTTCTTGAAAGGAATTTATGCATTATTTTGTTTTATTTTGATGCACTTCTTTCTAGCGGAGCCTCAGACCAATTTATAAAATAACTGTTAGCGTAAGCCAAGAGAAAAGTGTGCATGTTGTATATCGAATACAAGGAGTTTTGAACAAATGTAGGTCAGTTGTTGGGAAAAGGTCATATTTAGTTTTCCTTCACCTGTGACCACATTTTTATGTTGGCTTCAGTTGATTAGTGAATACAGAGTTGTTTGCCTTAGATTTTCTTGGTTAAGTACCATCTCTAATGTAAATAATGAAAGGTCTAATAACAAAATAAGAACAACTCTCTACTGCAACTTCAAGTCGTTTAAATTGAGCTATATTCTTCATATCTTTAATTATAATTATGATAAAAATATGTTGGTTTTGAAAATATGTTTAACAACAGGACTAAATTGGAAAGTTATAAAAATGTTTCATTTGATACAGTACATGAGAAAGAAGGCAAGAAGAATGTTTAAAACAAAATACCAAACCTGCTGTGAGTACAGTAACAGTATAAAGACCTTTAATTTAATTTTCTACATTTCAATTTAAAAAAAAGCATTTTCAAGCTGTTATGTTATATCACTTGAGTCGGCTAAAATATCAAACTTTTATTTCTAAAGTCGCTTATTATTTTCCTTTATGTAATTCAGATTCCGTATAAGTTTTCAAACATTTTTGATACGGTAATAATACTCACATCTTTGCCACGTGGTTTAGAATTGGGTCTCTCAGCTGGTGTTTTCGTTTTACTTCTGGTTTCCCTCTTAGTTTTGTAGCCGCCGTCAACATCAGTCCCATCTTTGTCAGATTTCGTTGCTTGACTTGCCGTATACTGTGCATCATTGTTGAGTTTGTCCAGTGTTTCAGCTTCCGAATGAACACCCTTTTGTGCTTGTTTTTCTTGGTTCTTACTGGATCTATTTTTATCATCATCATTTTTTGTTTCTAATGATTTATCATTTTTAATGTCACCTTCAAACAGACTACACTGATGAGTAGCACGCATTTCGGGTGGGTTTTCAGAATGTTGCGTCTTCGTTGATTTCCCCGTACCAAATACCATACCGGCATGTTGTTTTGGATTCAACGACTTATCAGCGTTTGATGTCGTCTGGGAAAGTTCAAATCCGTCTTCCCGCACATATTGTCCGTGCTTATTTACAATCTCTTCATCCTTGTCTATTTCTGTCTGAAGCTTTTGTCGCTTAGCATCTGTGTCCTTTTTATGCTTCCTTTTATTTTTCTTTCTTTTCTTTTTCTTTCCTTTAATTTCCGATAATTCAGGCACAGCACTCTCAGCTATTTCTTTTTCATCTCCCATTTTAGTACTTTCAGTGTCAGTATCCGAGTTTGATGTATTGCTGTCCTTTACCGCGGTACAAGTAGCGTCATCATCGATAACATCTTTACTTTCATCTGTGTCTGTCAGCTGTACACGGTCCATTTTTTCTGTCAAATGACCTGAATCATCTGCAATGTATGTTTACTATTTAACAATGTAACAACACGTTGGTATATCTTAATTTGATAGTTCTCATAAAAGATTGTTCTTTATCATTTTTTATTTTAATCTTACATTTGTTATTCTGTATAATATTTTCAGTTAGCTTGGTATATCAACTATAAATATTTAATATTTAAACAATCCTGCATGCATCTTTGAATCGTATAACGCTCACTCTAAATAACGTTCCCCGATGAGCTGTAGTACTGCATACCGCTCCCACCCGAATCATGCTCCTCGGCTGCTTTACATGAAGTGGATATATACTCCATTCGCATAAAAGTAAAAGCTTGAATAAAGTCAAGAAATAAATGACAAGTTTAAATCCCAGCTTGAATAAGAACAAGACATATATAGGAAAATAATATTAAAAATCATCATCATCATCATCATCATCTTAATAATAATCATAATCATCATCACCACCATTAAAATTCTCATTAACTTCTTCTTCTACGTCTTCTCCTCTGTAACTACACTTCACTGTATAGTTTTGGTATATGTCCAGTTCATAGAGTTTTATGTTAAATATGTATGGTTTGTAATTGAATAAAAAAGACGAGAATAGCTGAGCGAGGGTACGATACGCCGAATGACAGTAATTAAGAAACAGTGCTTTTCTGCACGGACCAGACAAATGCTTCGAAGGCCCTAACATGATTCCACAGAGATTCTTTTGTCGAAATCAGACTTGAAGGACGTGGCGCTGAGGACGACACTGACACCGTTGTAATATAACATCTTGTTCCATTGAAAAATGACCCTCTCATCTTATTTAAAAAAATGAAAAAGAAACAAGTTAAAATTATAATACATTTGACTCCGATAGAATTTTCAAGTTTAACATTATCTCTGGCGGGTTATTTTTTAACAAGGTCAACCAAGACGAGGCATGATGTTTGATAACATTCATGGCAATTTTTCAAAGAAACGTTCTAGAAAATGACAATAACGACTGTGATGATAATGATGACGACGACGGTGATAACGATGACGATGTTGATATCTTGCACGAGCTTGTCAAATTATGTTAATCACCACTGAGCTATGATGCTTAAAGCGTAACGTATTTCGACTAGCTTAGAAGAGTATGTACATGTCTTCCGCATAAGGCTAGTGGGAAGTTTAATGCGGAAGAAGAGTACTCATAACGCTCCTGGATAGCTTTATGCGGATGTGAATTACGCTTAACACTCCCCGGAGAGCTTTATCTACGGTAGAGCACAGTGCACGTATAAAGTTTGCAGCCTAGTTATGAGCTCTAGATTGTACTATTACCAAACCTATGAAGAAGTCGATGCATTAATGATATTATATCTCCTTAAAGTTCCTCAAGGCTTTAACTTTTATGTTAAAAACAGACAAGCAGGCCCGGATCCAGGGTCGGGCCAGGAGGGGGGGGGGGGGGGGGGGTGGGGGGGGGGGGGGTGTGTGACTTACACTCCTCAAAATCGCACCCAACTATTTTGGCAAAGGAATAAAAATTTCTCAAAATTTAGACCCATAAATGCACCAGAGGCCACAACTTCATGCCTGTATTTCAGAAATTTCCACGGGAAGACTCTTCTAACACCCCAACAGGAGGGAGGTTTTCCCCTCCTGAACCTGAAAATTTTGACCTAAAAATGCACCAGAGGCCACCATTTCATACCTAAATTTTAAACATTTCCAGGGGGAGTCTCCCTTTAAAACCCCACACAAAAGGGGGATACTCCCTCCCGTACCTCAAAATTTATACCGACAAATGCACCATGGCCTGCCATATCATACTTATATTTCAAAAATTTCCAGGGAGAGACCCCTTGATCCCCTCTAACACAAGGATGTGTCCCCTCCCGTACCGACCTCCACTGGCGCTATGCTCCTCGCCGATTACGCCTTCGTTCCAAATTGGTGCCCCTTACCCCCACCCCCACCCTATCCCCCTAAATCATTTTTTTCTGGATCCGGGCATGATAAAGTAGAAGTCCAAAAAGAGAATTTACATAGATGGTTAGAAAAACACTATTTTCAATATTACACATAAACTGATACAGGCAGAGCCATAAAGGGGCTTATGAAGTCAATGGATTCGATAATACTTCCTACTATGTTAATCAAATATTCGTGAAAACAATTACTGAAACTATGATTTAACACAAAATAACATTTTATATTCATAAGGATGTGACAGACACATCTAAAAAAGGCATTATGACCCTATGATATGTATAAAGATAAAAACCAAACAATCGTTAGGTTTATAAATACATTGTTGCGTGTTTCCGTTTAGTGAATGAATTGTATTTGTGTAACTTTACTCCTGACCGTCGTATATAGTTACATTTTACTATTTGCTAACCTTCACTTTAGAAGGAAAATATCGTATATATACAATAATTTCTTTACCAACTTGTCCGATAAGAAGCAACATACACTTTAAAATTATTATTACCTTTTTGATAAACAGTTAAATCTATATCGCTTCCTTTTAAAAGGTTAAGCGTCATAAGCGCGTGATCAGCGCGTGACATGTCTCTGTAATGACAACTTTAAATTCAATACAATATCGAATTACATGTAGTTTTTCAGTTGTATAAGTGGACATTTTCTGAAAATATGATGGGAAATTCCCGATCATTCACTGTGTGCAACTGTCAAACACCGAGTATACATTTTTAGAAAGTAGTACACGGATATTTTTTGAAAATGTATACCTGATTATTCAACATATGTCAAAGACTAGGTAAACATTGATTAACTAGTAGTACATGGAAAGACCAATCATACACTATGAGTAAACATTTAAGTATCATTCTTTGGATGAATGGTCATTAAAATCAAAAGTATTCAGTCACTGTTTAAAAACACAGCATCTGTTTCTTTTTATAAATTATTCATAAAATTTGGAGATCTAAAAATAAATGGCAGTTTTTCTTCTGTTCTTGCCCATCAGACTTAATTCTGTTTCTTGACAGTTTACATAACCATATAAGTACCGCATTTAACGGAAATGTCATTATAGAATTTGTTTTGCGTTTGTTTCTGTTGAGTTTAATGTCACATCGACAGCATTATATGGCAATTTTTCCAGCATTGGTAAAAAAAGAACAGCAACGTGTATTATTGTGTCACGGGCGGCACCTGAGTAGAACCACGACCTTCTGTAAGTCAGCTAGATGGCTATTCAACACCCCGAGTGAGGTTGGAATCTACATCGGTGAGGAGCAAGTAATTCAAAGTCAGCGACCTTAACCACTTAGCCACAAAGGTTACAGAATTAAAGTTATACATAAATATTTACCATTGGCATAAGTCATTGCGTTTATCGAGGTATAAGCTACAGTGTCATGACCTTTTTTCGGTGAATCAAGTCAAGTTGGAGATATTATATACACATTTCGGTGATAAATGCATTATCAAATATCATTTAAACATAGAATAATACACTTATAGACTAAATTTGTTGACAATATATAGCTTTAGAGGAATTTGGATTAATTAAATGAAATCAGCATTACGATACAGTATTTATATTATATACCATCAATATTAAATAGAAAAGTTTTGATTTTTATCATAAAGATTTACGAGTCATTATCGATTCATTGAATCAAATAAACGGGTTTCAATAGGGTACATAATATATAAATTATGACTTAGTTTACACCTTGGTAAGAAGTCCACGCTGACAAAATGCTGTCGGTGTGACGTTAAACTAAACTAAGCTATCACATACACAAGCACACAACAAGTTAATGTGAATTGATGTTAAACAAACCTTCATTTAAAGCACTCACTGACGTCTCCAGTGCCGATTGCGACTGTTTCGCAGATTCTAAATACTCAAGATTCGTAAGACTTGTTTGAATGCCTTTCAGAAATTCACCTGTGTCTTTTAACATTTTAAGTTCTTTGACTGCCTCATTCATATCAAGATCAGCGCTAGCAATACTGCTCACTAGTTTCATCAAAAAGTCCTTTTCATTATCATTCAGTTCCATTGCATGACATAATACTGTGATAGTTACAGACAGATCACTCCAAATTGTTGTAAATTCTCTTCCATCTATAGCAGCGTCGGCTTGGTGGGCGGAAACCATATCTTGCATATCTCTTAGCTTTACCACCGATGATATATCACCAGCAGTGAAATATGACTTCAAAAATTCAAGAATTATGAACGATAAAAGAGAAATGTCCCATTTGGATATGTCAGTTGAATCTGGTGAAGGTGGGTATAAAATATCCCGTTGGATCTTTGAAATGAGATTCGAGTTGCATATTGTAGATCTGTTCTCTTCCAGGAACGTCTCGAGTTTTACATTTCGTTTCTGAAGTCCTTTAATGACTACTTTCCTGAGCACTTCGGTACCGCCCTTTACTAGCAGCAGTATAAACCTGATGTAATACTCGTTTTCAAGTGTAAACATTTTGAAGCCTATGCTAATTATCTCTGAAGTGTAAAATTTACTTCAGTTTATTTACTCTTTATGGCATTATAGAAATTAGTTTTGCTTAAGGAGAAGGTTCACTTTCGCCCAAAACTGGCCTAAATACTGAATATGTCTAAATGCAGCAGTTTCAACAAAGTTTCATTCACCAAGGAGTATTGTTTTATCAAACTGCATGCAATATTCTACAATTCATTCGTTATCGAAGAAAAATATCTGACATAAATGGAAGCGCTTTTAACATTACAGGTATGGGAAACCTTCAGTTTTTAACCAATTTATCTAACTAAATCTGAAATTTACAATATAGGCACAGCTGTCGACCACAAACAAGTTGTGACCATAAATTCTGTGAAAGAAGCTGAACCTTTGGTCAAAATGTTTTTGTGGTCCTTGACTATGCTCACCACTAAATCACTTCTCTGTGACCTCATAAATATAGCAAAAATGTCCATTTTTTTAAAAAAAAAATCGATGCTTTCAGCATTATTCAGTGACATGTTATGGGCGATAATAACTGATATGTTTCAAGACAGCTCCTTCACTATACAAGATAAACATTTTGGTAAGAAAAAATGTATATTTTTCACAGTTATCATCAGCTTGAAAATGTTCAAAATTGTGTAGGCCATACAAGGCTTAAGTGAACCTTGTCCGTTCTTCAATCATAAGTTAGTACAAAAGAAATGTTAATAAAGTGTTAAAACTGCAACTAAAACTGACGTGTGAAGCAAAAATAATATGGATTTATTATTCATGTAAGATAATAATCTGTTTTAATCCTATTACTAGTCACTCGGTATATATATATAGACTTAGGTCTGTGAGTTCATAGATATAATTTTATACTATTGCTAGTGCAGAACAAAAGCAGTATCTAATTATTGTTAAGACAGACACATGCTACTGAAACATTTTTTATTTTCTTGATTGAAAAGTGGCAAAACGCTTGATAGTTCATCAACAATTAAAACAGTTACCTTAAACAAAGAGGCAAAACCCTGAAATAATTAATCCTTCTCCTGTGAAATACCATTTACTGTTATTTCAACTGTAACTGCGGCATAACAAATACATTTTCAGAAAATTTAAACTATCTTATAAATTCACTGTGTCTAACGCGTACCTTAACTGCAATGTAGAATTCAAAATAATCACTCGTCTAAATATCATTATGATTATAAACATACATACTATTCGTGTATTGTTCCAACCAATATTCACATATATCTTGCCGCAGTGGCTGCTCATACTAAATGACCTGATACTAGTACTAGTAGTCTGCCCGTTTGATGCGCTTTAATGTGGATGGGTGGGGAATCATGATGTCTGTCTACAGCATAAATTTCAGTGAAGCAGCTCTAAATATTAAGCAATGTGCTCACGGATGCAAATTTAATCCGTCGTTTTATGACTGAGAAAACATTAAAGGACAATCAAAGCAAAGAAACAAATAAATAAACAAACATTCATTTATACCCCTTTATTTAGAATCAAACTTAAATAGAAACACGTATGGCAGTGTCACTTAAAACGTAGTTACGGATACGCCGAAGATAGTCTTTTTGTGATCCTTTGCTGTTACAAGCAGAATAAATGTCATGAATCCTGTTGAATTTCCGGGTTATCTACCCATTTGCTTTTTGTTAATGTATTCTTACTAATGGCCACATATTTCTCATGGATCATAAATCAAATGAACGAGTGTGCAAACTCAGTTACAAAGCTATAGCTCCTATAGATTTCAAAACAATGAACTAAATACATATGTGAACACAGAAACTTCAATTTTCTAAGTACAAAAGGGTCATAATTCTGACAAGATGTTATTGTGCTTGGCCTACTGGCGCACGCAATTTCTAACATATCAAGTTGTCGTCTTAGTAGAGCGATGATATGATGCCCCAACAAACACAGAAAGTGTCGCTCTGTCATGCTTTCGTGTCGGAAGGTCAACGGCACTACAAAATAACAACTCGAAAAATAAAGGATCACGGAATATTCTATACTCAGCAACACGAAATTTCGGCACAGAGATCTGTCGAGTAACCAAATTTTTATACAAATGAATGTAAAAAGACTACAACATAACAACACAGAAAATGACGTCAGACAACCTTCATCTTTTCCCGAATGTTATTGATATTACAATGCAGAAGCCAAACTTGAAATCTGGTCTATCCCGAAAGTTATTAAAATGAATGTACACAGGCTAAACTTGAAAAAAAAAATATTTGTATTAGTCTACATTTAGAGTTCACACGCAGCGGTCACCGTGTCTAAAAATATGCATGTGACTATTTATGGCTAACTTAAAAGCTACTAGGTTTGAGAACGACATCAATAAAAAAATACTTGCGAGCGGAAAAAGAACAGTCCTAAAGGGATTTGTAACTGTACAAGGGTATAAAGCGATTTTAAGAACCTCGTTAAATCGTGTTTAATGATGTTTTGATTTAGAAGTGTCAGTTTAAGCCTCAGGTGCCAGATACTTACGTCTTTGAGAGCTGTTGACCTGAACATTTCAGTCATAATTTCAAAATAACTTCTATATAATAAATGCTGAGTCAACGGAAGCATTGAAAATGAAAAAGCCATACGTTTTACGCTAATACGTCCGCGATTAAAATGTATACCGTATATCTAAAACTGATAACTTCAACATGCATTATTTTGTTATTTATAACAAGGGAATTAACTCTACTGTACAAAATGAAAATTTTATTTATCTTAAAAATTCTTTGTCACGGTATTATTACACGTTTTTAAAATAATCAGTCTACCTGTTTGGTAATTGATATCCATTGCAAAAGTTTGTAAATAAAGTCGAAGTATCTATGATGTCTGTAAATTGTAAAACGTATCATCTTACTTAATGTATTATCGGTGAACATAATAGATGCATGTGCGAATTAAATCTTTTAAATGTAGGACCAATTTTAGCAATTCAGAGATTATGTGCATTATGATCCTTGATGTTTGACATTTGAGTTGCTGGTGGTCGGTTTAAGAATAAAAAAAAAAAAGATTCATTATACAATTCAATTCAATTCAATTCAATTCAATAGCAATTACGAGAAGACTATGAGAAAAGCACGAGTATATAGACATACAGGTAAGAGGTATGTGTGTGTTTGTGTGCGTGCATGCGTGTTCGGTTTAACGTCTTTTTCAACATTTTTTCAGTCATATAAACGACGCTGTCTACTTGCAGCAGTGAGTACAATGTCCAACTTTGTTGTGCTGCCTCAATTGAATATCACGCCGTAGACCCGCGACATGATACCCCGCCCAGTCACATTATACTGACACCGGGTTGACCAGTCCTAGCACTACCCTCTTAATGCTTAATGTCTTTGGTATGACGCGGCCGGGGATCGAACCCACAACCTCCTGCACTCAGAGCGGACGGTCTACCACAGGGCTACCGAGGCGGTCAGGTAAGAGGTATGAGTAACAATACAATTATACAATTGCAATCAAATTCTTACAGCAAGCGCTTGATAAATACACTTAGCTTACTTATTGACAATACAGCTGTGATAATTGCTTAACAAAATTTTAAACTTATTCAAATAAGGTCAATGAAAATAATAGTTATTCTTAAAATATTTGAGTGAATGTTATAGTATAACGTCAAATAAAAGCTGTGATATATAAATACTTTTTGTAAGTCATTCTTGTCATATGAACTGTGTGTTTTGGCTATATATTCTCTATTGCAAGGATCATCTCCCTTTGCATAACAACGTTTAATATGTATTTAGCCTCACCGAAGTCACATGTGTAATCTAGTCATTTTTTTGCCTGATATTATCATGTGCACGAAGTGACAGTAATAAATAATGGAAGAACTTATACAGAAAAAAGCTGTAAAGGAACCGAGTGTTCTAACTTATGTTCTCGAAATATATTCATAAACTGGTGATCATGCTTGAAATAATTTTCATTTTTCATGCTATGAATTATCAATATGAATGCAATATCTATTTAATATTCATCTTCTTTACGTCATAGAAGTATTGCTAAATGATAAATAGATAGGCATTTTTAGATCCGTACTATTATCACGCGATACTTGAAATTCAAGTAATACGCATGTTGTGTGATTTATAGTAGCTTTCCCTATAACTGGCAGATAGCAAATTGTATAGATAGAATGTAAACATTTCAAAATCTTAATTCACAAAACAGAATGATATGTTGATAAATGCGCTTGCGATAACAAGCGGAGTGCTTATCAAAAATGCATGCCCTAAACATACAGCTCCAAGGTCAGAAGGTAACTGCGTTTAAAAATCATAATCCCATTTAACTGTAAATTTGTATGAAATAATCTTCCTTAAAGTGTGTGACATATAACTTTTCAGTCAATGATGAAAACGAAAACATCTGTGGTGATTTTGGGAAATACCATACGGAAAGTATTTCTAGTATTCATCAGTTTGAAGGGTTCAATCTCAAGTCTATGCTTTAATATTTTAATGATATTCATACATGATTTTTAAATTATAATATTTATGTTGGTGGTATACCTATTACAGTAAATAAGGACTTTAGTTTGGCGTCACACAGTGACTGCGATCATTCGTCTGTCGCTAGTTTCAGTCTCCATATGCAGCGGGTAAAGACAAATAGACTGGATTTTCCCGTGTTTTGCCGGTGTTAGAAAAACTCGTCTTAAGGTGTAAGATGACTCAAGTGCTGCAATTTAATAAAGAATGCGAACGCATTACACGTTAGTACAGTGATGGTTACCGGGAATGAGGATATATATATCTGATTTACCGCTTGGTTTCGCAAACAACGGCGCATCAGAATGAAAATGGGCTGGCACAACGATTCCGATGACTTACCAATATACAAAATAAAATATGTGGAATTGCTGATAGGGACTATGGTTATGTCCGGCATGTTTGAAATAGAAGAAGTCACATAATAGTTAAAGAGGTCTGAATGTTGGCATTAATTACATCAGTTGCAAATCACATGACGTGGATGCTAAAACTTATACAACGTTCTTTGATAATTATCTTTTTTTCTGGTACCCCGATTTTTTATTTTTTTTTAATGAAAATTTCATATGAAAATCTATATGAAATTCAAACGATATTCAGCAAATGAAACATCAGTAATTGCAAAGTCGGTTTGATCTGCTTGGATTGCATATCTGGTTCCCAGGCGCGGTTGTTTGATAGAAGACAAGGTGTTATTTGTCCTCCGCCTGCGTATCATGTAGAGAATGTGTTTAGAGCATACCAACCTCACACTTACATTATTTTTCAACAAAAATTAAATAAAATATATTCCATGCTCCGAAAGGCTTTAACATTTGAGGCAAAGTTTGTTAAACAGTTATATAGGGTTAATCTAAGATGCATCAATGTACTCAACATCTTGCCTGCAGTCCAAGCACCAATATCCATACTTTTATGGGTACGACTATGCGAGATGTAAGACAATATTTCACTACCCGTTTTTGTATGATTTGAGAGAAAGACTTTAAGGAGTCTTACATGCAGTATAGATTAAAGGGTTATAAGCGCACAACATTCACAGGACATTTACATGTAGTCAGTAGATACCTATTTTGGTTTGGGGACAGTAGAGATCAAAGATCAAGTTCACTGCGACCTCGTGATTGAAAATGGTACCTGATCAGTATCTGGAAAACGAGTCGGCCTTTGACTCCATTGGATGATTGCCTGTAGTCAGTAAATGATCTCAGTTGTTGTTAAAGTCATTAGGTCAAATGTCAATATCACAGTATACAATATTACATACGCATTTGCCTACAGAGCGTGTCGTCAAGATTGACATATATGTTTCTAGTTTTATGTGTTTTGTTTTTAAATATAATTGTCCGGACTCCTCCTATACTTGGGATTATAATTAAATAACCTTCAAAGGAATAATAAGCACCAGGCCTAGGTTTGCACCGTTACTGCATTCACAACTGAAAGATTGTTCACCGAGATACGGATCTTAGAATGCTTTACACAAAGAGAAGTTCTTGTCTTCTCCGGGCTTTATCGCCAAAACCGCTTGCCGGATTTCAATGAACAAGAGCTGTTCGTCAAAAACGCAGGTGCCCGAAATGATGGCCTGTCGCAGACAAATTGTTATGTAACTTTGTATAGAACGAAAGCGTTCTTAAATTATTCAGCGGATTCCGTTTTCAGTCAGGAGGTCACTGTGACATAGAGCTTTAATTCACTAACCCGCATAACCAAAGCAGTCATCCGATGACCACAGACCATCATCCTGTGAAGTCAAAGAGTACATCAGTTATTGAGCGGAAAATCGTTTCTAGTCTAGAGGTCTATGTGAGCTTGACCTTTGACCTACTTATCCTCAAAATAATAAAAAGCAGTTGCCATTATATAGCGATTTTATTAAATATACCATACTAAGAATAAGAAACACGATGGTTTACAAAATGATATTTAATATTCAATGATGACATTTCTAAATTGAACGCTCTCCAGGCTTTTTTAAACTGAGCCTTAAAGCAGATACCCCTTACTAATAACGCAAGAAACGCTATTAAGGCCGGTCTTGGTCATTTGCATACAACACATTTATGATTCCTGTACTTAACTCGACTCAAGCACTTTTTAAATACTAATAGTATAGAATACTACTCAAAACTGAGTCATCTACCCTCGGTATTGTACCCTGCTCTTGATATCGAAGTACCATCTCGGCAAACATACCCTAAGCATACTTATCAACTAAATGATTCATAAAAACACATCAAACTTTAAAATGGATGTTATGACAACATTTCTTAATTTTAATGTTTACTTCACACAAAACGGCAATGTATTTTAATATCATGCATAAGACAACAAAACACAATACTTATCCTATCTTTATGAATAAGACCGGGGACATTCGAACGTCGAATGTTATAGTCATTGTTTGTTGTTCCTTAAAGTACCGTAAGTTTTTACGAATTAGAACGATAGTTATACAAAGCCATGATTTGTGTGATTATTTGTTGAGAACAATATACAACTTAAGTCTAAAACATGTATTAAATTCTAAACGCACGTGAGTTTAAACAAAGTAATTTTATCATTAAGCAAAAAGGATACAGTTTTACAAGTATTAAATATAAACATGATATATTAGTAAACACTCTTGACAGCGATATAATTACATTACTTTAGACAATAGTGCTAGATATAGCTTCCTTCTGTCTGGTAAAATGTATTATCGACAAGAAAATATTAATAGCTTATGACCTAAAATATGCTACATAAATATACTCAAGTTCAAAGCATATGACTTAAATGTGAAAATAAAATCATGACACAGTAGTATACCTAATGATACTATGAATATCAAAGAAGTAAATATTCGCCACATTTTAAAGCGAGACGTGTGATAAAGTGATACTTACTTTAGACAGAAGTTTTTGTTTTCTATTTTCTACAAGCGTATTAAACAATTAATATATTCATAAAAGTATATCTTTAGCTTTCATACAACGCACACACAAATATAACATTTGTATATGTTTTAACAATTAAAATAAAAGGATATTTCCTGTTATCTTAAGAACAATATTTCAAATAGTTGTGTTAATATAAGAAAATCTTCTCTTTTATAAGATCACATATTTTTTCGCTTTAATCCCAGCAAAGGTGCTTGCAGTACGGTACATACATAAAGATAAAATAAAACAGCAAACAATCAATACTGAATATAAACCATAACAAAGTGCATCTGTAAAGTCGAAATAACGTGCAGTAAGTTAAACAAATCAAGATAAAATAAAATAGACAAATAATCAATAATGAATTATATACTGATATATAGCGACTGTGAAAGCAAAACGAAGCAAACAATTCATTATATTAATTCCATATATATTATAATATCATTCATACTAATTCTAAATGTGTGAACAGACTCGTTTAATATACATTATATTTACATGACAAAATACTAAAAGCATAAGCTGTCACGGTCAATTGTCAATGTGCAACACAAATATCTTAAAAACACATGTTTATCATCAAAATCACTTAAACACACTTCAAAGACCTGTTTTTTTCTCAATATTTAGTTTAACATATCTATTTTGAAATCAACATCAAGTCAGAATTTTACAAGTATACATATATTACACAAATACGAAAGGGATTAGAACGAAAGAAAACTTATAAAGTTCCTCTCCTTCATATAGATCCTCTCCCTCTTTTCAATATTTACTGTACACTCCAGATTGTTTCCCTTTCAACAAGCTGTATGCAGCAATCCATGTATGAACACTGTGTTTTAACTTGATATCTTCAGGGAAATCCTCGAGTATTACAGTATCGAGAGGAGGGATTTCCTTCTCGTCTATGTAAGCCAATAACCAGTCTTTCATTCTGCAAAAAAATAAAAAATTGATATTGTTTCATATTTTCCCTGGTAATATATAGGCTGTTTACATCATATTTCTATTATGAAACAGTGGTCCGTACATGTTCACCTCAGAGTAGTATTTCCATGCGGGTCGGCATCTAGATGGAACCAACTCAATTTCGCAAAATGACAGTTACTGCAAGGGGCATGTCATCGGAACGTCCGATAAACACATTCTCAGCAATGCTGGAACATCTATAAATACTCACTACAATGCTGGCATTTTAACATGAAAAAAGTATACAAGTATGTACAATTTACAATAAGGCTTTCTTGTCTTTGACATTTCGTGGCATGTCTCTAGATCACCTAAACACGTCCTCAACTAAATCTAAGATCATTGATATTGCTCATTGTTTCCGGTTCCTATTGTCTTCATTGCAGACTTTCAAACATGACTTACTGATTTTCCGTGATATCCATATAGTCATCGTCGTTAGTGTTCTGTTTCACAGCAACCTTCAATAAAATGAACTCGTGCAAAACTTCAACTAGCAAACCCAGCTTGTCGACTGATAAGTCTGTCATATAGTGGTTGAAGTTTTCTAGTTGATTTTCTGTGAGGTCGATATCATACATACGCTGTACACTTTCAAACGTAAACTAAAATGACAAAAACATCTTTATTTTAAGAAAACATATTCAATTAAAATATCATGGAACTATCTAAATTCCAGTGTCAACTTGATCAGTTAGAACAATTTTAAGTACAGCCTCAAGAGTACATCAGACTGATATAGGTCATATTGTTTCAGCGATATTTACTTATAGAAATGAGCCACAGACACAAACTATTAATACATTTTACTTCCTTTACCTCTCTCTGTTGCTGATTGTCTGTCATCGTTTTGGACTTGAGAAGAGCTAGTAACAACCACAGCGACTGAACATGCTTAAACTGGCACATCTGCTGGGCCTGTCAATTATATGTCATAGAAAATCAATACACACTAAACGACATACCACTGAATGTTAAGGTTTATAGTTATTGTGCCTGTCTTCAGGAGGGAGAACTAATGATATTATATCCAAACACGAAATATCGAAAACCATAAATCAATACTATGTTCCTTAATCTTTAATGATATGATTAAACATAAAATCAACTCTATGTCAATATTATATAGTTTGATAAAATTTATTAACAGCTCTTTTGGAAACATAGCACGCAACCGAGTATAAATGTTATTCAATAACGAGAATGTTAAGATAGTACAGATAAATTCCTTTTTATTCATCCCGTTTCCACTTCGTCACTAACGCAGAGGGCAACTGTTCAGAAACCTGTTTATCTCAATAGACGGTTACTGTATAGAACGCACTGAAAACCCTTTGATATTGTAAGTAAAAAACAAATAAACAAACATATCTAATGCAAATATCAACTGATATTTATCCAACATCAAATATCGAACATCAACTGCCTATTGAATTTTATTCTTTAGACAAAACAAAAGTATGTTCCAATGAAACAAAACAGTGTTTTTCTCTTATCAAAGCATATTGATATAATGTAACAAAATTACTTTTGAATATCCATGGTAATTATTTAAACTACTTTAAGATACAATAAACGATCTGAAACAGGAAATGTAACAACGGCATTTATTTTGTCCTGTAATGATCGCAGCACCACCAAAATTTCAAAATGGCGCTGATACACTATTAATTCAGGTACAAGCAATAAGCCTATTTGGTATATTATTGATATTCTCTCCTGTTATTTTCAAGCAAGCACCGACATTTGACTTTGATATGTTTCTTATATACCTTTTGACTTGACAAGGTAGTCTCCATTTGAAGAGTTTTCTTCATGTACTCGTGCAGATTCTTTTCTGGTAAACCACCAGTAGATTTAAGAAAACTTATAGCAATATCCAGGTTATACAAGGACTGACATACATCTGGAAGGCTCTTCATTTCATTGCAGATTTGTTTCTTCACTGATGCGTTCAGGTTTTCCTTCAAATGAATAAGCCAAATAACACAGTTCAAAAGAAAGCATTATGCAAACATACTCATACCTAAGTTTATGTGAAAAGAAGTAGTAGTTAAATAGTTCAAAGCGTGACTGTTACACGTTTTTAGTGGGTTATTGAACTATTAGAGAGACATATATATCTGAGAATAAAATTGGTGATAAAGCCACTTCCACAAGTTTTCATCATCAAGTATATCCTTACCTTATATCTTGTCGTTTGTACAGACAAAACATTGGAATCAAGCATAAACTCGGTCCCAATTAAAACTAATTTTAAAAGAAAAGGATATGGTCTTACAGTCCGAACTTATTTCTTCACATTAATAGCAGTACTTAAAGTTATAGAATAACAATGAAACGAAGAATTATCTAAAACTATTCTGGTGCTCACCGTTTCAAATTTTCATATTGATTTGTTTCTATGCATAGTCGTCATCAAATACAAATAACATTCTTTGGAAGCACAATATACAAATACAATTTAAGCTAATAAACAAATTAGTTGCAGACTCGATTTCATCCATTCATGTAATATGCATCAGACTTTACGACCTCTAGCACCGACTTAAGCAGAACTTTATTACATATAAAGACTGAATGGGCCTAATGATCAAGATGGATAATAAAATAACACCATCAATTTCAATACCTTTTTTTCAACGTTTCTGTCAGGCCTAAAATATAATTAGGGAAGAAAATCTTGAGCAGATGCAGTTGTCGTTCACACAAAATTTGTGAAACGTCAGTACAAAAAAAGGAGATAATTAGAATAATATTCAAGCTAATTATGATTATTGTGCACTGCAATTCCTCTTTTTCACATCTATTAATTAACCAAAAGGTGTTACGGACAGTCGAACGGTGATACAGTCAGCTTTTAAATATCCGTTATGGACCTATACCTGTTTGATATATTCCGACAGCCTTTTGAATACAGAAGCATTAGTAAATTCTGTTCTGTAAACCATCAGATCGACCTGTAGATATAACACACGAAAGTCTCTAAACATGATGACAAAATGCAAATTTATATTAATTTACACTTAATTATAAAACATTCAAGTTAAAGCAAATTATTTTTACAATAACCTTTACAATCGTTCAATGCAAAGCAATCCCATGCCTCCCGTTTGGATACACATAAGAACAGAACTAAATAAAGTGTCCAACTGGACTTCGACTAAATATTTTGGATTGTTGTTATATTACTACAATTGCGGTACACATTAATTGCAAGGATGAATGTTCCTGCCTATTTTTTCAGATGCCTATGTCAATGTATTATCGAGCTTTCCAGTTAATAAACCTTTTACCTATTTGTTACTTATTTCCTTTCTTACATTTACTCTAAACGTGTTTTTCGATATACATATGTTAATCAAAACTTTTACAGGCACACTTACCTGAAATACAATTCCAATGTCAATCTTGGATTTTGAGAATAAGAATCTGTCCATGAGTTGTCGTTCCAACCCAGCAAAATCATATTCGATATGAGTACCTTCACCTATCTTAAATGTATACTGGCAATTGGCCAGAACTAATGGCAAGAGATCTCGATGTGGATCATAGCTTATCAGGTGAGCGGATGTAACCTCTTGTGGATAGACCCTTGTCGTATTTTCTGATTTACTATAAAGAGACAAATGAATTTTAAGAATAGTCTTAGCAGCATTATAACTTCGCCAAACTTACCCGATACATACTTATTTAGTTGGGATCTTAAGGTTTATCTTTTAAATAGAATTACAAGAGCATTTTATGTGTATGTCTAGTGTTGCAGCTGCGTGTTATAGGGATTCATCTGGCGGAGATAGCTTTTAATTACACTGTACCATGACGTTGGAACATGTTGAGGGTTAATAGTGAGATAAAGTGCGGATCATAAACTTGTTAAAGCTCCCGGTGTTGTTTTGCCATTAACCGTTCAAAGGCAGTGCAACACTGTGTTCCTTTATTTGTTAGTTTTACTCTTACACAGGCAAGAAATAAAACGAAAACAAAAGAAAAAACTATGATGCTTAGAATCAAAAGAAGTGTAAAAATCTTCTTATCGAAAGCAATACATTCGAGGAAAAATGTAGAGAATAAAAATATTGTTTTTAATTTGTTTTAAGAACTGGAAACTGTTAATTATAAAAATCACAAATTGGATATACATCAGAATTTGAGCAGTCTAAAATGTGAACTAGTAAACACTTGACCAGACAAATGAACAACCAAGTATTTAACAATAGCAGATTAAAAATCCATATTTTACTGCGTGAATTATGTTTAGCAAACTATGAACTAAGAATGAGAATATACAATATTTATCATGCGATTAGTCTTATTTAGAGAAGGTTTTAATATATTTAATGTACATGTACATGCTGCCCTTCTCAACAATTATATAAATAGTACAATAGACCAGTGCGTAAGAGTACTGCGTCAAGGTGGAATGTTTCAAAATCTGACGACAGTATCGTGTTCCGACTGAGGTGCCAGCGTACTTGGCCATATAATTTTCCTTCATAAAAACACTGACTCTAGACCATGCGTTATTGACATCTTGGCGGAATACTAACACATATTAAAGTGTCCAATTATGAAGGAAAAGCTCTTTTAAAGCGACTAACGCACACACTGTGAATGGATATTTTTAAAATAATTTAACACCGAAAGGCAAAATGCCGCCACTGTTTCATATATTTAGATAAAAACATAATTGTTGACCAGTTTATAGTTTCCAGAATTAAGGGAACATTCGATTTTTTGCAGTTTTATAAATCGTTGCAATACTTTATTTTCGTAAACATTGATAAATACAGAACGGGACGCGACAGTAGTTTTAGACGCTAACATCACGTGAGCAGCAAAGCAAAACTGCGGTTCAATTTACAGACTCGTCTATCGATTAGGGAAATAAGCATAATTTACTTTGCCTTATTTAGGTATGAATCACTATCGTACCGAATAACATTACCTAAACTGCAGACCGTTCCATTATTAAAAGTACAAAAACATCGCTGACCTCAAAACCGAATTACAGGTAGCGCACAGCATTATTGCGTTTAGAAGTAATAGGGAGTTCAATTTTTTCAACATGTTTAAGTCTAAATATTTTTACTTTTAGTACAAATTACAAATTAGCTCAGGGGTAAAACATACTGTCCATGTTGAACAGATCTTTTGCCGAGTGGCTTCGTAACTCAGCATCGACATACAATTTTCATTTGATGTTTGCATAAAAAGTTAGATTCCTTCATGTGCTCTGTGACAACACGACGGAGAAATATGCTGATATGGCAGATGAGAAAGGTTAAGCATCATACCAAAGACAATGTTAATTAAATGCATGCACTTAAGCGAATAATGAACATAATACTATTTTGTAAAAAGACATATATACAAATACAGACCATCAAAGAAACGAAAATACGGGAACAAAAATGAAAACGAATAGGAAACACAATAAAAATAGATCTGATACTGTCAAAATATTTCACACATGATGCCTTAATTCTAACGCAAGGGTAATAACCTGTACTAAACCATTATTTGCCAGTCAACATTTCTGGACAGATTTGGGACTTTGGGACAAAGTACCTTATTTCGTGAAGTCCGACAAAAAAACCCACTAAAATCTTCAGGTACACCTAATCAACGTTTGTTAATTCTGTCTCACAGTACAGAAGATGATTGCCTGTCACAGTATGATCAAGTATGTATCTGGACCCAACCGTCATAACCGTCAGACCAGATACAAAACTTTAAACCCATGTTCCTACCTTTAAATTGTCAGTTATTATTTTTGTGCAGGTTGGTGATTCCTGGTCTAATTGTATCCGTTTTTGGGACTATGTACCTATGCACTCTCGCTCTCTAGCTCATACGTTGTAATTGCTCAAAAAATCAAATTTATAAATTCCCACCTGTCTCACAAGGTGTGTGGGAAATTGTATATCCAAACGACAATCTGCCAAATAATAATGTTTTGTATTACTCGGACAGTACTTTTATAGTATTTTAAATATTCCATGTATAGGGAGTCATGTTCGGTTTGTACATGCTTGCGTTCGTATACAGCTCCTCTGTCCCAAGGAGCTATATACGAAAACGTGTTCCGAAAACAGCTCCCCGGGGAGCTATATCCGAGGGTGTGACAGTGCGCTCTATTGATAATCACATTTTGGTGTTATTTTCTCTCACTGTCACGTGATGTTTGCAAGGTGCTCGCTGACGGGAAATTCTTATCAGATATTGTAGACGAATGTTTTTATGTTAAACTTATTTGGAAAACAACGATTTTCAATAGAAGTTGATGAAAAATACATTGTTAGAACATTGAATATGCAGCATATAGGTGAATACAGCAGGTTTGATTTTTTAAAATCTGACACCACGATGTATGGGTTAGTCGCTTTAAAGACTCATCATAACATAAAATACACTATTGTTTTCTGAAAATATTTGAAAAAAAACATGGATTATTAAGTTTTGTCAACTTTTGTTCTTAAAAACATGAACAATATGTCAGCCGCATTTTATACAATAGTAAACAAGAGCTGTCTCCATAGGATGACACATGCCCCCGATGGCACTTTGAATGAATAGTTATGGCCGATGTTAGAGTTTAGGACCTTTGACCTACGGAGCTGGGTCTTGCGCGCGACACGTCGTCTTACTGTGTCACACATTCATGCGTAGTTATTTTAAAATCCATGCATGAATGACAAAGATATGGACCGGACACGCCCATCAATGCACGTTCATGAAAAATGACCTTTAACGTCTAAGTGTGACCTTGACCTTTGAGCTACGAACCTGGGTCTTGCGCACGACACGTCGTCTTACTGTGGTACACATTCATGCCAAGTTATTTGAAAATCCATCCATGGATGACAAAGATATGGACCGGACACGTCCATCAATGCACTATCCTTTAATGTCTAAGTGTGACCTTGACCTTTGAGCTACGGACCTGGGTCTTGCGCGCGACACATCGTCTTACTGTGGTACACATTCATGCCAAGTTATTTGAAAATCCATCCATGGATGGATGACAAAGATATGGACCGGACACGCCCATCAATGCACTATCCTTTAAAGTCTAAGTGTGACCTTGACCTTTGAGCTACGGACCTGGGTCTTGCGCGCGACACGTCGTTTTACTGTGTTACACATTCATGCCAAGTTATTTGAAAATCCATCCATCGATGACAAAGATATGGACCGGACACACCCATCAATGCACTATCCTTTAATGTCTAAGTGTGACCTTGACGTTTGAGCTACGGACCTGGGTCTTGCGCGCGACACGTCGTCTTACTGTGGTACACATTCATGCCAAGTTATTTGAAAATCCATCCATCGATGACAAAGATATGGACCGGACACGAAAATTGCGGACAGACTGACAGACCGACAGACGGACGGTTCAAAAACTATATGCCTCCCTTCGGGGGCATAAAAATGTACTGATAGACGGAACGGTGTAAATCATAGTACATTTATAGAGTACAATAAGATATATACTCACCGCCCAGTCTCCTTTATATATTTATCAAGGAAATCATTCTGTTTTCTCATTAAGAAATCCAAAAGTACGTAGGAACATAATCCCTCGTCTTCGGTTGTAGGTAGAAGCATGGACACGGGTGTTTCGTCATTTATGCAACGTCTACAGTATTGCTTCGGTATTAAAGCACCGCCTGATTCTGTTGTGCATACTGTGAACATGAAATATACAGATATATTAGCCTCTGTACGAAATTTAAACCATTGCATAAGTCGCTGATGTTAACTTCTTGAAATATATCAACTGACTTGCCAAATCATTAATTATACATGTATCATGGTTGATAGGCCTACCACATCATGTTTCATTCATTCATCAATAATTTCCCATCAATATTTGGCTCAAATCTAAAACTTCCTGCGATAGTACTGAGTGCATCTCTTGAGGCGAAGTCTGATATCACGTGTATCAAAATGCATGTACGTAAGTACTGTGATACCTTTTACAAGGGTTATTAGTAATAACAACAACACTACATAGCTTACAGAACAAGAATGATGTCAACAAGTCATCTAAAAATGCTTGACTGAATAGTAAATTATAATTAAAAGGTAAGGGTAGAAAGTTTACAACAGTGCCATTAGTCCAGAAAAATAATAATACATTAAAGTCCCGACAATATGCATATATCCACTTCATATTAATGATGTATGCCAAGTTTCATTTCAGTTTTATGAAAACAGAAGGAGCAGTTGAATGCACAATGTTCTGATACAGTTCTTTTAATCTAAAGTTGAAAAATGGACCATAACTCCAGAATCAATAATTGTACATAAACTCTCATCACTTTGCACTTGACCACACCATGTTGCTGATTCTATATATACAGATATTCCTTTTAATTTGATGGGAACTGTAGGAGTTGAGTATACAATGTTCTGGTGTAGTTGTAATATTTCAAAGTCAAAAAAGGGCCATAACTCTAAACCAAATAAAAGATCATGAAACTAGCAATAGCATGCGCACGTCAACTTCATTTTAATGACGTATACATATAAGTTTCATTGCAACTGGATGCAAAATGTATGAGGTGAGAACATAATGTTCTGATGCAGCTGTAACTACTAAAAAGGCCCTGCCATCCAGCTGACTTACGGAAGGTCGGTGGTTCTACCCAGGTGCCCGCTCGTGATGAAATAATGCAAGGAGGGGCACCTGGGGTCTTCCTCCACCATCAAAGCTTGAAAGTCACCATATGACCAACAAATGTGTCGGTGCGGCGTAAAACCTAAATAAAATAAATAAATAAATAAAAGGCCCATAACTTTTGAAAATATGTACATGTCAACTTCATGTTGATAATGTATACCAAATTTCATTTCAGTGGGATGTGAACTGTTAGAGTAGAGTGCACGATGTTGTGATGTAGTTGTAATATATCAAAGTCCAATAAAAGACCATACCTCCAAAAACTTGGAAATGAAAGTCCTGACAATATGTGCATGTCAACTTCATATTGATGATGTAAACATAGAATATATCAATTGGATGGAAACTGTAGGACGAGTTGAGTACACCATAATGTGTGACGGACGGGCGGATGGACGAGTGCTTCAGCAATAAGGGAGAGCTACGTGTAGCTGTTTCCCTTGATTTTTAATGCAATGTTAACCTTTAAGTCCTATATGTAACAACGTTATATTAGCAGAACAAGCATTCTTGGATTCTGAATATGTAATAACTTGTCCCCCGCAAGCATCACTTTTTCCGCTTCAATCATGGATGGAGATATAAATTAAATTTAACCTGAATAACAAAGGTAACTACAAAATGACATAAGTAGACCAAACCAAATCTTACAGTAAAATGTTAATGCCTCTCTTGACAGTTCCCAAGCTTCTGCAAAGTCAGATATCAATTGTGGTGTCTCACTTCCGGCAATTTCCTCTGCAAAACAACAAGTTCATTTCGAAATAAAATTTCCAAATTACAGAGAAATGAATTACTCTAAAATCGGCGTTTAAAATAGAATGTAGAGTATAATGCTTTTTGAAACGTAATCGGGCAAACTCTTCAATGGAGTGTATCTTTCTTATTTATTTTTAGACAGTTTATAAACTTTTACACGTTTAGAGGTCTTGTAATTTTTTAAATAGATACGATAAAACTGATCATAGAATTCATGGTTATGAAAAGAAATAGACCACAAAAGGAAATAAAAAGTCTTGCATATCATTAATTTGTGGAGAAGGCTCAAAACCAGTGGAGACCCCAGTACCAAAACCTTTTACTGCATTATGCACACTACGCCATGCTCAAACTTGATATTTTCAAATTTATTTCTTTCCCTTATACAATATTAGGGATTATACTTCCTTTACCATATACTAAATATCATAAAACTAAAACAAATCAGTTTATCCGTTACACAGTAATGAGTAAGGCTCGGCATACATTTCCAAATTTTTAAATATTATAAAAAAGATACAAACATTTAAAGGTTTTGCGCACAAAATCAAAAAGCGTTTTATGTTACCTTAACGTATATTCGGACAGAACATTTATTGGTAAACATATATACATGTAATTGTATCGTTCATGTCAAACTGAAACTAATGCTAAGTTTAAACAGTTTTAGTCTATTTAGTGATACTGTATCGTTACAGGTGTTTTAATTTATATCTTTCATATGTTTATTTTACTGTTATATGATATTTGAACAACAGAATTCGGTATACACTTTATTCGTGGTGGAATTATGACTCCTGTGTTGCTCTTTTTTTCTCATTACCACCTACCATTATATCAACAATACCCTTTATCCTGCTGTCTGCAAATTATTCTGCCTCTGCGACAAAGATCAGTCTGCACCTCCGTGCAACTACGCTGCCTGCTCGCTATTCCGTCAGTAATTTGTTTTGAATAAAAATGGTACTGCCCAAATTGAGTGATAGACCAGTCCATTTTAGAAATTTAGCAGGCTAAAGGTTAAATTCCTTTGAACGGTTATTACAAAAGTATTTTCCTTAATGTGAAACAAACACTTTTAACGAAGATGCTTATAAACATAAACACAAGAAAACATTATGGTTCTTCTGCTAAACACTTTTTCGCTATGAAATCTATCCTTGCATCAAGTTGCGTTAAATTCCCCTCAGCGGTTTTCAAGCTTTCGCCTGAAATGTTCTCGAGAACGTCACGGAGGGAAGGACGAACGGTATTGTTTCAATATAGCCTCAAATCTCCTTTTGTTGGGGGTATTATGAGTGGCATGTCCTTATTAGTCAGTTTACCAGCTCATGCAAATTTTGGAAGTTATTGTACAACTTCAGCTTGCAAAATGTTCAGTGTTGCCTGTAAATATATGAATCTCTGTAAATATTTTACATTAGGAGGTTTAATTAAATATGTCAGAATTTAACCTTTCTTTAACTGTGCGACAGTTATCTGGGAGGCCTCTGCTTTGTCAAGTTTCTTCATATATTTCTGTAACAATATCCGTTGTAGACGCATTATGCTTGGAATGAATCGCAAAGCTCGTAGATGATATTCCTATAAACAAATACAGGATACAAAAATGTATTTAAATTCACGTTATCTTTAATATACCTACTCTAACATCGTTAGATGGAAATTAATGAATGTTGGAGTGTACTCTAAGTAATAGAAAGAATAGGGGTACACCATAATAATTAGGTTAATAACCTCATTATTCGAGTGGCCCCTACGCTTTCTGTTTTGTATCATGGTCCGCCAATATGAACAATGCATTCGGCTACTAATTTTGATTGAGAAGTTAACATTACATTTTAAGCGTTGGTACTATCACGTGACAAGCGTACTCTAACTGAAACAGAGAACGGCTTCAGAAAGTTCAACATTTCCCTACAGTATTCTATATGTAGGCGGGACCTAAAACATGTTCTCTAACTTAGCTAGAGTACGGCTTATAGCCACGCCTCTTCCTCAGTTGAAGAATATTACAGATAGAAGTTAACAGGTATAATGACACTGCAGGTAAACTATGATACAAGTTGTGTTTTGAACATACTGTTCATACATATATGTAAGTACTATGCCGAATCCGACTGAGACACTATTCTTTAAAAAGTCATCTTGTGCACATTTAACAATTCAAACTTGGTTCCGCACTGATCAGCGTCCCGTCCCATCTTTGGGATGAAGCGATGTAGGTCCATGTATCTAACTGTAAACTGACAGTGACATATATTAGGCCAAAACAATGTGTTTAATGTCTGAACATTTTTTTGAAAGAATGTAGCATTATGCACTGTACTTGTTGTATTAAGTTGCGTTTTGACCACTGGCACCAGACCAGAAAGTAAATGCCTCTGTACGTGTTATACCGTACCCGTAGGTATAATATAAGAACCATGGTCATGAACGGGAAAATACACTAACCCATTTCAAGCGTACATTTCTCACCTAAAACGCGCAGTTCGGTGAATGGGTACCAAACATATTGAACAAGTGGTATTTATCTTCCATCGTGCACCAGTCACATTGTCTCAATATTTCATATTGCAGAGATACACCACATATTTTATGCTTTCGTCAACGTTACAGAAAAAACTTGCGTGAACTTCCCTAATGGACATCCGGCCTAAAGGTCACAGCAGTGTGCACATGTAAGGTGAAATGTAAACAAACAGAAACAGAATGCACAATATTCACAGTTATACAATGAAACTCAAAATGATGAATGAAATTCATCTTAAAAATGATTTTGAATTTGAAGTCATACATTGGTATACATCTGTTTTGTTTATTTTATTCACATTGCAAGTTTATGCTACATATACACATTTTAGTGAACACGTGTGGTTAGACGACGACTGACCTACATTTTCACATCAACCAATCAGAATAGTTTTGTAATTTAGACCGGAACGTCACCAGGGAAGTTCATCAAAGTTTTTTTCTGTAACGTTGATGAAACTATAAACTATGTATTGTTTCTCTAAGGTAATAATTACTGAAGAAATGTGACCGGTACACAATGGAAGATAAATTACCACTTGTTCAATATCCACAGTACACATTTACCGAACTGCACGTCTTATGTGAGAAATGCACGATTGAAACGGGTTAGTGTATTTTTCCGTTCATGACCACGGTTCTTATAGTTATACCAAGGGATAGGGTATAACATGTACAGATGCATTTTCTTCCTGTTCTGGTGCCAGTGGTTTTGACCACACCTTTTTTCTACATCGTGAGTTAACTATTTATCTATGTTTTTAAAACTATATCGAAAAGAGATTGACTGAATAAGTTTAAGATGAACTTGTGAAAACATTCAGGAGGGCCTAAATTTTCCACATGCGATTTTGTAGTACAACTGTATTATACTGGTACTGTCAGAATCCTTTTCATGAGAAAAAAGGAGGTGACTAGGTTGTGATTGAAAAATATTGACGGAGATCTGCAAGAAATTATCATCAAGCTGTCAGTTTTTGAAATTTTTATTTGAATTTTCCAGTGGAAAATGACCACGATTCTCTAAAGTACATATTGGACTATAATTTGAAGAATCTTAAAGGTAAAGGTCTCCTACAGAGCGTTTCTGTGAAATTGTTTTGAAATCTGGCCAATATGTTTTAAAGTTTTTTTTCATTTTTTCTGATCCATGACATGATTAATTAACATGGTTTAAGAGGAGATATCGTTTAAGGTAGTGAATTCGTAATGGCACTCGGTACTTTTCGTGTGATTATGTATTCTCATTAAACAATTAGACATTCTTCTGACGTAAATGTAGCTGAACGCCTCAGATTTTCTTTAAACCGAAGAATATCGAAATAGCATATATGCAAAATACGTAATTGACCGATTGTAATTACGGATCCACTACATTAAAGAAAATGATTAACGGACGGTGGGCGAGGAAAATAGGCTAACATGTGCACGTTGTGCTCAGGCGAGCTTAAAAGGCCTTTTTATAAAAAAAACAGTTGAGTACACGTGTGTACAAAAGATGCCAGAAGTCAAACAAGTCTTGACCAAACTCTAAACAAATGGAAAATATTTAACAAAATCCTAGTACAAACAGAGCTTAAACATGATCTTACAAGTGGAAACTATTACATTGTAAATATTCACCTCTTTCAGGAAAAGCTCCAGTACGTTAAATGTTTTATGCGAACTGCCTGTCCTTCCAATCTCTGCATCTAGACCCTGCCTAAGGTGTTGTAGAGATACTGGTGTCCTGTATCTCCACACTGTAGGAATGTTTTCTAAAGGTGATGATCATTCTGTTTCAACGTCTATTTCGTACATTAGGCAAAGAAGGGGATCAGCTCCTATGGAAAAGTCCACTAGTGCATATACATCCGTTTGATTTACATGGTCCAGACGTTTACTTAATAATAACTATAATTCTATTTAGCTACAATGGAATACCAGGAATAAGGTTTGAAAATCAAAAGTAAAGGTGTTAAATGCTATGGTCATAAATGCTATAATGTTTCATTGATGCACACGCCTAACGTTTACATAATATTATATCAACTGATTACCTCACGTTTTCATATTTTGCTTTAGTTCAATATACGTACCTAATCTTTTGTCTCCCACTAACAATCCGTTGTATTGTTGTAGATATGAGTCCATGTTCTAAAACAAATGCAGAAGAAAAATAACAGTAAAACAGCACTTTGGTAAATAACTTGGAATTTAAGATAAACACGTATATTGGAGGTCCTTAATTGTTTGGTTCGAATATTTTCAATAAATTTCCCTTGAACGCTTTATCTACGAATCGCATTTAGGTTATTAGAAATGCAAAATTAATTTACCCCACCAATTCTTTCATACCGTAGGCGGAAATGTAGACAAAGCACTTTGTGGCATTTTTCTTACTTTTACAATATTATTAGCAGAATATTCGCTAAATATTTTGTAAAATGGAAGTAAAGTATTATGTCTTGTGCATTTAAAAGCTAGAAAATAAAATCATAATGACTGAAGCGTTTTATATGCTGGCAAGTCAGTAAGTAATGTCACCATAAAATATTCGGAGATGAATTTTCCAACAAAGTCGACTTCCCATTTCTGTCGACCTCTTTTAGTTGATAAGCGATACACATCTTCCTCAACCACGTCTCCTTGAAATGATAAAAACATGATTTGGTCAATATGAGCTGGCAATCCTTAAGCTATAAATTTCATTTCATTTATCAATTCAAATCATATTTGTTACAAATATCATTTATAGAGATCAATACCAAACAACACATATATTAACCTGCATTGTGTTTCTTCAGAATTCCGTTGATGACACTGTGCATGAACAGCAGAACATCATCTACACTTCTGGTTATGGCATTGTGAAGATCTTCTACATCTAACTGGATATGCTGCCATAAGAACTCTTCTACTTGATCTGTTTCTATGTCTGGTTTTATAATGCTCTTTATTCCCTGAGTTAAGGTATTTACTGATTCAAAATAGCAACAATATTGTGTTGGGCATTCAATTTAAAAGCAAAAAGTTGTCATGACCCTAGGTCATTCAAATTGGTTCCACATCTCAAAAGGTAACACTGTTTCATAGAGTCATAAAAGACACATTTCTGTCAAATTACTTGAGATTCAATGGAGACGATTGTCAAAGATTAAATATAAACGTATTGGAAAATCTAGTCATGTGTTTAAGCAAATACAAATGATTTGAACAACTTTAAAGTTTTCACAATATATAGAGCTTCATGTTATATACTACGTCCTCTGGTGCACATTTTTATTATTTATTTGCAAAATAAAGTGGTTGATGGTCATCTAAGAAACATTTGTATAACGTTTAAAACTCGTTTGGACGTTTTCTTTTGTATTTTAAAATCAGGATTAAAGTTTCTGATGAGAAGATTAAATTTTCTGCAATACATATATCGGGAAAATTGACAATGTTTCATGTTTTGACGAATCAGTTTTTTTTTAATCCTAGTAGGGGTCCAATCAAGGAGCATTTTCTTATTATAATGAAATAAGTTCAGCTGTTCCTGACAAGAATTTTCTCACTTTTAGTTATATAAAGAAAACAGGCCCACTCCCGAAATACAACGATCTTAGCGATCTTGGCAGCATCACCCGAGGAACATTGAGAAAATATACACCCCAAAAGAACATGAACACTTTGTTTTACTTTCTGCTTCAAGTAACTAACAAATCAAATTAAATTATCAAAGTTAAATCACTCACAAGCATATTGCACCTGATACATAAGCCAACAAATATCAGAGACCAAATGTGACGCTATTTATGTTTTCCAAACTACAACAAATGGATTCATTTCTGACCTGAATATCGCTTCCAGCACCTAGATACATTGCCATATGAACAAGAAGTCTGACTGTTGCACACTGAGCAGGTGTCATTAACCTTTCGGGTTTTGGACCAGGACCTCTTCTTTCTGCACGACCCAAAATGTGCCCAGTCATTGTCAGATCTTTCCTACAAGGTCCAACATATTATACGTTTTACAACGTAGATTCGAATCTTTAAAATTATAACGAGACCACAAGAGGGTCATGATGGTGTTTCTATTGTCTGTTCAAACAAATGAGAAAGGTATAGGTGAAATAAATACCATTTTAGTGTGGTTGTTTCTTCTATTTTTGTATCCCCTGTGACACATGTGTGTATTCAAACTGAACAAAAGTGTATGACTTTTTCTGTTATATAGATTTGTAAATATTCGACAAGAGCCTCATTAAAGATGTTATTCAAATGTTATTTGTCTGATTTAGCTCAGGTGACCTTTAAGTACAGTCAAGATTAATTTCATGAGAAGGCATAAAAAGACCTATGCTAGGATGATTTTCATGATGTCATATCAACATTTTAATGCATAGGTATTTAGGGAAATCATTAAAAGGTCTCAAACTCTATCATACTGGACACCTGCTGCGTCAGAAACATGAATCGCCCTTTTTGTGATATAAATATGTTACAATTTGATGGAAAAAAGAACATGCTAAACAACAAAGCAAACGTTTCAACTGAAAGTAAAATATTGTTCCAGCAACATGCATATCATAGACAATAAAACAAATCTAACTTACGCATTGTCTACTGTATTGGTTTCAAGGAGTTTATGTGCCCGACCTCCGATTTCTGCTCCACACTGACACTTTGCCTTCACAAAAGGTCTTCCACACTGGAAATGAAATAAAATGTTATGAAAATGTAATAAAGAGTAAAATAAACGTAACGCAATTAGCATTGTGTAAGTGTTTAACAAATATTTTCATTTACTGATGTTCTTGAAGAGATCAAGTAAAATGTCATTATTACTTTTTAACAACGTTATCATTTGTAAAGTATTTAACGAGTAATATTTATTTTGTGTCTTATTAAAATTGTACACATATACTTTGTCTTGTTCATAGTAATTAAAGAACGGTGTTGGCAATTGTGGGAAACAACTTATCATAGACTGTATTTTTTGTATATGATCATCAAGTATGAAAAAAGCACATATGGAATTTTCAAGGTCAAATATCATTGATAATACTGTGATTATTTCTTATGATAAAATGACCAAAATTTATCAAAGCATACTGGTAATATCATGGTATTCAACTGAAGAGACAGTATCACAATAAACGTTTACTTACATCTCCAATTACGTACGGATGGCCGTTTGGGCACCCTGAAAAAAATATTTATTTGGTGAAATATATAACCTTTCGTAAAAGGCCTTAGCTACACTATATCTGTTTATCAGCCTTATCTTAAGAAAAATGTAATCAATTTAAAAATTCAAATAAAAGTAAATATTATAGGAATTTATAGACAATATAGAAAAAACAAATAGTAAATTGTGGACTTTTATTGTACAGATTACCTACACAAAAATTAACTTGTAGAGGTGGTGTTCTCAGGGGATATATTATTAAACAGAAGCAAATAAAACAATAGTAAAATAATAGGCCCTTTTCCCAAAAGCTGATCAGGCAGACAAAACATATTCTACATGTGTGTAAAACTCTTTGCCATCGACATAGAGCATGTACACTTCTCTCATGGCTAAGATTTTATTTACTTCACAACAGCGGGTGTTAAGTGGTGTGTGGCGGCCGTAAAAAGTCGCCCCGACTTCATCTCAGTGTTGTTATATTTTCTGGTCCTTCGGGATCATTGATTTCAACTCATTTAGATTTGAAGATTGAATACTGCTTAAGCCGGTGCTAGGGGGCGTGGGCAGTGTTGCATTTTCCATTACTGCTCATGAACAGACTCAATCAAACCGAGTCTGCAATTTTCACTGTTTTCGGTGCTTCCGAGGGATCTACTTTCCAGGTTTTATTTACACTTAACAGTATATTTTATAAGTCGTAAAGATGCCCTGCTAGAAAGTTTAGTAGTGTATTAAAATTACAAATGCGTAAATTACATTTTCAGAAATATTATGACTTAAATGAAAATATTTAACTTTCGGCTTTTGGGTAAAGGAACATTTTTGCTCTTAGTTGCTCTTACACAAAACATTATATAAAATGTAAAATGTATATCCAACAATGAGAAATTACAAAAGAAGTTAAAACTGGTATCATATATAAGTAACTACCTATGTGGAATAATTTTGCTTCATCATTTTGAATGTGTTTCGGATACTTTAGTCATTTTGAAACATTTCTCTGACATATAAGGGGTACTTTCATCAAATGTAATTTTCAAATTTTAAGGTAATGGACCGATAGTGACATTTTGCAATTTTCGTTGGATTATGTATACATGCATTTAAATTTAAATTCTGTAAGCAATGCGACATACTTTGCATACTTTGGACATAGGTACAGCTCAATGCGCTTATTGCTTTCCGTAAACATACAAAAACATGCCGAATAAGCATACCGAGAATACATAACTTGCCGATTTCCCTGACGAGTCCTCTGTCTTTAACAAATTATAAGATGTCCTATTATTGTTGCAAAGCAGATAAATTCACACCAATCTAAAACTTCAACTGTTTACACTGACGTGTATATGTCATTTTCCCCTGAGGCAAATTACTGTTTACTAACAAGTCAGGTCAAGTCATGTCAAAAGTTTATTAAATGTAACAAAGGCCTCCGGCCCAAAATACACTACATAATATATAGTAAGTGGTTCAATCATATAGCTGTCATCCCACAAAATGTATACATATACATATACACTGATTAAGTTGAGATACATATTCATAGATTCAGCACACAGTCGACTAGCAAACATATCTTAACATAATAGTTCTATAGGCTGCTGAATATCATAATTAACAGGTCAAACATTATTTAAAAGCTTCTCAAGATACAATGCTGTTTGATATAACACCTTATCATTATCAGAGTTAAGTACAATGTATGTTATAAAAACTTTGTAGACTTCTGTCAGATGAATGCCAATTAAGAAGATACTGATTACGGATCTCACTAAATTTCTCACATTGAAAAAAAGCATGATATTCACATTCAACAATACTAGTGTTACTTCTATTATAACAAAATTGGCAGATACGAGATTCAAAAGGGGTATTGTTGTGCCTACCAGTTTCAACATGCAGCTTATGGCTTGAACAACGAAATTTTGACATTGCTAGCCTGTATTTAAATGGCAAATTTATTGTAAGGTAACGTTCTGTATTTAATAAAGTTTTAAAATGTTTATAATGGTGACATCTACTTGATTCATCGATATACTCTTTCCAGTTTTGTGTATGACAATCTACGAGTCTTTGACGAAAAATACTAACGAAGTAGTCAATATCTCCAACATCATGTGAAACCCAAACATTACCAAAACCATACAAAAATAACAAGTGTTTGACCTGAGTAGCCCAGGTGATTCTGCCTACGTTATCTAAAGATTTTATCATATAATAACACCGTTTAGGGTATCCAGATTTATCCATCTGTATTAGTTTACACCAATACTTAACACAGTTTGAATAATAGGTTATACAAATTGGTAGTCTGCTACATTCTCCCAAAACAATTATATTATTCGTTGAGTTTTTTACTCCAAGAAATTTTTTACAAAAATTAGTATGCATGGTTTCTATTTCTGGCGAATATTTATATCCCCAAATCTGAGATCCATAGCAGAGTACTGGTTTTACCATAGCATCAAATAACTGAAACAACTGTTTAATGTTAAAATATCCAAATGGCCTTTGATAGTTATACATAGCATATATCGACTTTTGTGCCTGAGGTTAACTTCCATCCCTGTTGAATTACAAAATTGTTCTATTACGTTGAGTTGTTGTTGTAACTTAAATACAGTTTCTGCACAATTTGCAATGTCGTCTGCAAACATCAGACATAATATATCAGGTATTGAATTGTCGATAAAAATACCTGAATTGCATTTTTCACGCAGTAAGGAGGATAATTGGTCAATAAATAAGGAAACAATCACAGGACTACTTATGATCCCTTGTCTTGTACCAATGTTACACGGAAAATAATCCGTTACTCTCCCCGTTGATGTCTTAACACAATATTGTAAATTTTGATACATCTGAGCAAGGATCCTGAGAAAATTACCGTTTACACCTTTAGATTGTAAACTTTCAAATAACTTTTATGCTTAATCTTATCAAAAGCTTTCTTGAAGTCAACATATAGGCAGTAAAAACGACCACCAGATCTAGACAAGTATTTCTGAGCCATGGCTTGTAAACAAAACACGTTATCAATGGCAGAATAACCACGTCTAAAACCTGGTTGGGCTTCCATCAATTTTTAATTGTTTTCAGCCCACGAATATAAACGGGAGCTCATTATATTAGAAAAGATTTTGTACATTGTGGTAGTTACAGATATACCTCTGTAAATGCTCGGATCATTAAGGGCTCCTGACTTACGTATTGGACAGATTATACTTTGACCCCAAGAAGTGGGGAAACTCCCACTCATGAATATCTTGTTAAATAGAGCGCATATAGTACATGAGCTATTATATCATCTGTATACTTATAAAATTCAGCACTCAATCCGTCATTACCTGGGCTTTTGCCGATTGCTAATTTTAAAATGGAGTTTTTAGTTTCCTCTAAGGTAATTTCAGAATTTAGAAAATGGGCGCCGGGACCCTCATCATTAATAACAATGGCTTCTGCAGACTCGTCAAATTACAGGCTACTGAAATATGTAAACCATTCATTTGCTGAAACAGTTAAACTATTTACGCTCTGATTGGGCCTAGATTTCTTCAGTACTTTCCATAACTGATTAATGTTATTACAACATTCAACGAGTTTAATGCGTTCTCTACTTTAAAAAGCATACTTTTTCTGATTTACAGCATTTTCAAAAATACTTTTCCTCTCTTTATAACATTCAAGGTCTTGATTACAATTTGTTGCTCTAAACTGACGCAGAGCCCTATATTTACTGAGTTTTTAATATTTCGCACTCTTCATCCCACCATTTTGGTTGAGTTACTGATAATGTAGTATTGCTAGATTTAGAATACACTCGCATATGTGATGCTGCCTCTTGATATACATTAGTTAATGTACTAACTGCTCTATTTATGTCTGTATTTATAAGATTAAGAAAGGAGTCTCTGTGCTGTTCAAAAAAATTATTAAAAAGTCTGGCTCTTATTAGAATCCCATTTAAATTTCGGAAATATCATTCCAGATGTACTCTCTGAGACCAATGTTTGTGTTTCATTATGACTGTATTATACTAAAGTGTAATCGGGAAAATGGTCCGATTCATCACTTTCCAAGACATCGAAATATGAAACATGATTAAAAAGATCTTCACATGCTATCATATAGTCTACCACGCTAGCTCCATCCCCAGATAAACAAGTAAAATTACCTTGAGAATCATCAAAACGACTATTTAAAACATGCATGTCGTGGGTACTGCAAAAATTTATAAGAGTTCGACCAAACTTATTACACCGATTGTCTTTACTTTGCCTTGGGATATCAAAGAAGCTACTATTATATTCTGTATCACCAAATACATAAAAAAGGTTATCTGCTGGTATATAATCTAAAAGGTCCTTAATCCTAGCATTCAAATCCCCAGCCCAGAAAAACATAGCATCAGGAAAACTTAATCGTATATTATCAATATTATCTTGTATTAGAATAATTCCATTTCTTTCATTATCATTATACAATGATGACCCTTCTGGTGATACGTATGAAAAGTACATAATAAGATCTTTACAGTCGCTTATCAACGAAAATTTAAATAGCATCACGATACAATCTTTGAATTCTTTCTTAATTCTAGTAATACTGATATGTTGAAACAATGATTCTTTAATAAATACGGATACTCCGCCACTATTACGAACTGAGTTCTTATTAACCTTCCGGATATTATCAAAATGCACATAATTACTCATAAAATGATCGAATTCACCTGTATGTCTTGACCAAGTCTCGCATAAACATATAACGTCAAAGCCCTTCAAAAAAGATTTTAAAGTACAACCCTCAACGTAGTTACTAAGTCCTTGAATATTCCAAGTTACAATATTTACATACTGTAAAAAACAGTCATTGTTTGGAACGCCTAGGCCGACTTCCTATTCGTCCACGCCCATTTCATCGTGCGCGCTCCAAACGTCTTCTTGCGCGGTAGACCACGTTCCTCCTACGTCACTGTTCACCTGATCGGTCTCGTCCAATCGTTCGCTTTCCCCAATGTTGTTTACACTTTGGCCATGTGCTTGAGCACGTTGCCGTCTAATCTCTGTCGTCGCTTGCCGATACACACGATAGCCTGTTTTACATCATCGTATTTATAGATTTGGTCAACCACAATAAGCTTATCGTACCGTATCACAGCATACTTATCTTTATCTCGTTCTTCCAACGTACGGCTACCCAATACACGTCTGTGTCGAACTAAACGGTCTGTGTAGTCAGGTTTTACATATTTGTCCGAGTCTCGAGTTAATATTCCGTTAGCTTTATTCAAAATGCATTCACGATCTTTAAACCTACTGAATTTGATAATAATCGTGCATTT
This sequence comes from Mercenaria mercenaria, assembly GCF_021730395.1. Taxonomy (NCBI): domain Eukaryota; kingdom Metazoa; phylum Mollusca; class Bivalvia; order Venerida; family Veneridae; genus Mercenaria; species Mercenaria mercenaria. The sequence continues at coordinate 8,748,179 of NC_069364.1, forward strand.
GGATGGGTCCTTTGATTTGACTTTGTGCGCTCTCTCTATTTCAACAGACTCCATTTCCGGCAAATCAAGATCGTCCCCGATAAATTTCCTAATCTCAGACTCACAGACTGACCAGTCCTCACTCACGGGCCATGGAATACCTCCTATACGTAAATTGTTCCGACGAGAATGACTCTCTAGGCTGTCAATTTGACCTCTCAAATAGTTCAGCTCAGATCTAATAGCCTGGTTTTCAGTTTTTAATTTGTCATTTTCATCACGTAGGCATTGCATAGAATCAGATAACGAGTCAATGTTTGTATTTACCTGTGATATGTTCTTTGACACACTATTATACTGGTTTGCTATATCCGTTTTCATTTTCTTAAGGAAATCCATCATATGTGAATCTTGTAAGTCCGTAGGCCCCCTATCCTGTGACTCATTTGCGGCATATAGATGACCGAGGGATGTCCGACGGCCTGTCGACGGCTGAGACATAGAATACGAAAACGAAGACAATGTTCTCTGGCGGGACCGAGTTCCAATATTGTCTCTAGCAACTTGAATATTCCTGGCACCACGCCTTGTTGGCCCAGGGTTAGTCTCAGTATCCCCATCAAGGATCAAGATTATCGACACAAGTACAATCCAACGTAATCCTTTACTGCACATATGTTTAGACACTTTAATTCCATACAATGTGAATCTTTGCTTATTTGGCTGCATAAATCCACATATCGCAGCACGCCAAGTTTGTAAATCATTCCCCATTTTCACAAAACAAATATCAATGTCACTTATTTTGAAAAAGTACGGCCATCTTGCCAAGGGACATAACTACCATCAACCTAGTTTTAAGACATCCTGTATTTTCTATAAAATTCTGTGGCTTTCCAGAATATTCTACTAAAATACAGATAAACAGTGTGTAACAATTATTTTTAGAAAGGATTGTCCTTGATTTTTCCAGAATGTTCTTTTTATTCTTAGTGTTACACCTTCCATGATACATTAAATAGTGTGCTATCTGACAACAGGCCAGAACTTAGAGTATAGATATTGATAAAAAATTTCCTGTATTTCTTAAATAACAAAATATTACCTTTTGAACTGTTGTGAAATATTTTGGAATTTATTCTGATTGGATTTACGTTTGACCTGGACAGGATTTGGACTATTTTTACATATTATTGGATTTTACGGCTTTTTGACATTTTTAAGATATTTGAAATATTACTTTTATGGCTAAATTTTTGTTATTGTTAATAGTTGCTGGTTTGTCTTTCTGTTACTTTTATTTACTGTAACAAGACGTTTTTACACCCTAACGTAACAACACATCTGGAAAAACGATTTTCTTTCGGGACCTCTCATTTAGCATTATACCAAAACAATGGATTATAACAGTTACCTCCTTCACCAAGTGCAACCACGACACCCCGTTATGTCATTAGTGTGGTAACACACCGGATATGAAACATTTAATAATATGGAAAATACTTTATAAATGTCTACTGTCACTTAACGCAGTTGCGAAATGAGTCTGTAATACATAATAAGTATTGCATCAATCACTCACGTTCTACGTTTACACATGTTTAGTGATGTCATCGGGGATTTTAAGATTATATGACCTTTGAACATGGTGGGGTTAAGGGCGAGGAGAAGATCTCACTAGAAACCGAAACTCATCTATGTTTTTTTTTGTGTGCTGACTGTATGTAAGTCATGCATATACTGCTGTGGGAGGCTGTGTCCTTTTTCCTGTTGGATATTTGTCTTAGTTATTAGTTTTAGGGCTAACATATTGAGACTGTCACGCGAAACAAACTAACTTTAGATTGTTTTCGTTGTACAGTTATGCTTTAATAGTAAATAATCATATTAGGGCCTCCGTAACCAAGTGGTTGGAAAGTCGCCATATGACCTAAAATTGTATCGGTGAGATAATCACCTCTCTTAACACCCCCCATTCTACAATAAAAAATATCATTTTATCAATTTACAAAGAGATAAAAAGACTCAAAATTAATTATTTTACTACTGATGCTACATAGATAGTCTTTTCTACATACGGTAAAATGCAGCCGTCTGATCAGCGCCCTTGACAGTGCCCCTTGATGCCAGTATAGCCTCTTTTACATCCTCAAGATCATCTTGCGGCATCGTTGGTATGAAGAAGTTCTGAAATATACTCATTTTACTAGACCAGTTCAATAGCAAACACTGCATTCCACGTTCTGTAAATGTTCTAATATTCCAGACATAAAAATCTTATACCGTACACATAATAGCAGATATTATTGACGTGTTATTATTGCGAGCCGCGATGTTGCTGACAAAAAATATACTGTCATCAGAAAAAACATTCCAACTCAGCTACTACTTATCGATATACGTTCAACTTCTGAACTTACGGTGCATAACTGTGGCTTAGCTACCAATGAATATAATGGACGAAGAAGGGTTTTCTCTCCTTTTAGATGTTTCATGACAGCCAGAAAGTGAACAATTAAACTCTGTATCCCTTGCAGTCGAAGATCTTCGGCCTCGGTAGTAACCAAATGACTAGGTGTCAGTCGGTTATCGATGAGTGTCACCAGCAGTTGCTGAATATATATAACACTTATATTCTTATACAATTAATATACTTTACAATGACATCTTTATTCCCATTACCAGTACTGGTTCAGTGCCTAAATCCGGACAGTGCTTAATTATTCGGACACCGTTTAAAAATGCTTTACGATCATGATTTTTTACTGAAATGAACAGGATCGACGCAAACGAAAACTTTGATGACCAGCTGTCAACAACAGTGTACGAATGTAAGCTTTTCCAGAGAAAACTACCTTCAAATATCCGCATCGCATAAAGTTAGTAGTGTGTGTGTTGGGGGATGACGTCATACAGCGCGCGCCAGTTATTTCAGGTGCGATGAGGTACTGATTAAATAGGAAAATTATTCTGTCTATTGCAGACGACTCTTTTTGTTTGCTGACCGAAACTGATGTAAAAACATGTTTTAGAATTCTGTAGTACCATCAGTATTTATTTAAAAGATTTAACCAATTTCTGTTATATATCAATTAATACAAGAGAGAAAAAATGCCAGCATTTTGCAGACAAGGGAAGCAATTCATTAGATAAAATCGGCGCAGTGTCATTATAATGATTCCCGTAGTTGTGTCAAAATGTATAACGACAGCGACAGAACCTACATGTAGAAAGAATAATTTTAAATATTAATTTTTGCTCAGATAAATTTTATTATATTATTCTAAGTTAGAAACTATTCCATATGATTACGTGATGAACAGGTAATTGAAATTTTATTCGGACGGAGATTTTTGTATATATTTACAGGACTGTATTTGACTGCTTTATTTTAAACGAAGTCATGTTTATTGTTATTTTTGGGTGCACATATTCGTTGCATTTTATACCTAAATAGTGTCCGAATATTTAAGCACTCTAAAGGTCAATTTTGACAGCTTTTACTGGCCCAATTCGGATGACATTTTTATGATGAAATCAGCAATATACGATTTTGTTGTTTTGCAAAGAGATTTATAAAGAACCTAAAATTATACATTTAAAATTTTATGCACGTGTGGTTTCATAATGCAAAGTCACTGTCAAAAACCCACCATAAGTGTCCGGATTTAGGCATTGGACCAGTACAGTACATATTATGTTCAATACAATAATAATTTTCATATGTAGTCGGTATCTAAAATAATCAAGAAATAGAAACATTTGTTAAAATTACTAAAGACTTACTTCGAAATGGCTATTTTAAATGTTCAGTGTTTTCAGATCAGTGATTTTTTTTCATTTTCTTCAGACTTACAAGAGATAAAATTGGTGGCATTGTTTCAGAAGTAATTTCGATTTTGTTTGTGCATTTGACATGCTACTGTTTGACTTTTTGTAAAGTTAATCTATATTGCGGCAAGTCCAGGTAAGAAATTCAAGAAAAAAAACCAATATTTATGATACCTTGTTTTGTAATGTATCGCATCCATTAATGAAGTCTGATATTTTCTTTGACACCTTAAATGTAAAAAGATAATGAAAGTAATAACATTTTGTTGTACAGACTGTATACTGCGTTGCCTCATGTGTAAACGTCAGTATGCAGTTACTTGAAGTATATATTCATATCATATATTAAAGAGTGAATAATAATTAACTCTTAAAGTGATCATCAACAAAGCTTCTTAAAGTCTGAATAACATTAGTAATATGAAAACATTGCTGATTTTGATAACAGATCACGTAACAAATATGCATTGCATTTTACTCTCATCCAAGTATAAAGGTAAAATTATAAATCTTCGTCATTCCATTTTGTAAATATACCTCTGGTGTAACATTTCTGTGTTCCTGTGGGTGCAGGTATGAAGTGGTAATTTCTCTGTATACGGCTAGCTGTAGTATTGGTTCAACAAAAACACCCAGCTCATTTTGTTCCTGAAAGATGCCTCATTTATCATACATGTTTCATGCATTATACTACGCAAGCTTACAAGTTTACAAATGTTAAATACGTGTAATGATAACCTCAAATTTTAAGTTATGAAAAACAATTGAAAAAAAAAACGCTTCTTTATAACATTTTAGATCGAGTAAAATACTGAAGTCTTGATCTGATCATTTCAAATCATGTTGTTCAAAGCTTTTCTGAAACTGTTTACCTAATTTCCAAGTATCTGCTCTTGCAGAAAGTCTTTCCTATCAGGTCATTCCGAAATTATATCTAGATTATTGCAGGAAGAAATTATATCAATGCAAAAATGTCAAAAACGTGCATACTGTACGACATCTGAAAATGTGTTAAGTCTAATAAGATAAATTTAGATTCACTATTTAAGCTGAAATTTAAATATGATGTTATTTGTTACATATCACACATCATATATAAACAAGAATAAACGTCTTCAGTATTTACCAAAAAAGAACATTATGGTAAAAAAGAATTAATTACTACATTTTTAGCCATACAGTCACTTAATTGCTCCTTTTAACTTGTGTCATACAGGTATTTATATAAATGTAAGAAAGTAATATTATTTGTGCCACTGATTGATATCTAGTACCATATCTAAATTACTACTTTGGTGACACAAACTTGACTAATCAAGATTGCCTTTACCTGTACCATCCCTTGAAGAACGTCGATATTTCTCCCAAGTATGGTCTTTGTGACTGTATCTCTCATTTCAGTGTACACATTTCCACATACAATATATCGATCCGAAACCACCTGAAACCAAACATAATGAATGTTACCCACAAGTCACTACTTCAATGAACAAATAAAAAGGATAAATAACCAACAGGCAAAGTCATGTTCCAAACAAGAGCTGTCACTAATGGTGACAAATGCCCCCGGAGCGCCTTGACCTTTGACTTGATGACTTTGACCTTTGACCTGGTGACCCCAAAGTCAGTAGGGGTCGTGTACTCAATAAGTACTATCAGCATGTGAAGTTTGAAGGTCCTGGATGCAGTGGTTCGCGAGTAAAGTGCCTTCATGCAAAAAGTTAACGTTGTGACGAACGAACGAACTAACGAACGGACGGACAATTGAAAACTAATATGCCTCCCTTCGGGGGCATAAAAAACAACAACAAATAAACAAACAAGGCAGCCTTTCTTAACTAAGAAATTTAAAAATTATTCATGATACCTTGTTTTGTTAAAAAATATCAGACTTCATAGCAGTGTCTTTAAATACTGTAAAATTTCAAAACCAAGTCTGAATTACGATAGTAAAATTTAGCAAAGTACTTACGTAAATAATAATATTATAACGGTAGCCTTGCTGAAGAAGCTTATACGTAATATATCTATTACGTTCATTGAAATCCTCAACAGGACTACGCGTTCTGGCAAACCAATTTAATTGAGAAATATACTATTCTATAAGACGTTGCCCGAGGTACATCCCATTTGGGAAATAGAGAGATATAAATGTAGAAATGAACCAGTAGAATCTGAATAGTCACTTTTATTTTTTAAACTGGATAAATAGTATCCACCAGTTGAGCTAAACTATATCATCCAGATAGCGTGCTGTATTATTACATGCAGTGATAATGCCAGCCTGTGTATCTGGAGAAATGCTCAACATAAAATTTCTATCATAATAATATAAAACAAATCTGCAACAAGTGACGTTATATCAACTATCAAGTGATTAAATATTATTTCTGATAGTGACAGAGGTACAGTATTGCAGTAAGTATTTACTCCTATATTAGAGACGAAGGATTAAGGCTTAATACAGAAAAAGTAGAAATACATAGGTCGCCAATAACGACATTAATGGAACCCTTGTAGGCCCGATTTCACCGAGCCTGTTCATGGATGGTAGTGGAAATACAAGCTTCTAAAGCCTCAACATTGAAATATTTTAAGCCGTGCTAGGGGTTTGAGAATATCACGCATTTTATAACTTCTCGTGAACAGACTCAATCAAACCGGATATTCTATTTTTGTATGGTTGCACTATAATTATATTTCCAAAGGATCTTTTAAGTTAAATTATGCTATACCAACTATACTTATATATTTATTATTATTATTAAACTTATTTCATCATTATATACTTTTATATACCTTACTATGAAGTAAACTTACTGCGCAGGACATGATCTTGTATCCTGTTCCATATACCATAAGTGTGTAAAATAACCAATTGTTTGCACGCCTTGTACCAAGCCAAGATAAAGCAGTTATATGAAAAGACAGGGTTTGTCGTGCCAATTGCCACATCAAACAAACCATTGTCATTTAATGCGTGTGTACAGTTTAGCTAAAGTCAACTTTTTTACCACTTGTGGCAGGGAAGTTATCTTTCACCGATACAACTTAGGTCGTATGGCGACTTTTCCTGTAGTTTCCTGCGGAGGAAGACGACTTCTGGTGTCGCTTCATGCATTGTTTCAGACATGGGCGGACAAATGGGTAGAACCCATCGATCATCCTTAAAGCCAGCTGGATGGCTTCCTCACATGAAAAATAATATACATAGGAAGTAAGGTTTCGAATTGTCATCAGTGAGAAGCAAGTGATTCAAAGTCAGTAGCTTTTACCATGACCAAGAAGGTCACATGCATTGAATAACAACTAGAATAAGAACAATATAATAGCTTATATCAAGCTGAGATATACAATACATTAGTAAGAGAGATAAATATGTCTTACTGTGTTTATCTTCATGATTGCCATCCATGTCAAATCAAAACACGGACTCTTGCACGCTGCTTGGTATACATCAGTGCCATAAAATCTACACATGTACTTCGCCAAATAATTTCTATGGATAATAATGCAATACTAAATAATAGTTAACTATATTTAGCCATTAATGGTTAATCACAAAAGCAAACAAGGAGAGAATACATGTTATCATATGGGAAAACCATAGTATCAGTAACATACTTCAGCATTTTGTCTAGTATAAAGTCTATATTTCTAGCATGCTGTTTCAGTAAATATTATAAAGTGAGGCTGATGTTTTATATTTTCCACATTGAATGGAAATATCTTTTTCAAGGAGACACTGCGAATTTTCGTGTTTGTAGTTACAACAAGAATAGAAAATTGTCACATTACAACAAGAGTGTCAAATTGTTACGATGCATGCTCGTCTCAGCAAATTACTTTTGACTTTTATCGAGCCTTTATCGGTTCTGACAAATTCATAGGCCTTAACTCAAGAGCAATAATAACTATCCAGGCAGTTACAAAACATTCGGCTAGTTTAGAAATACTGTAGTTAGCGGACACTGTCAATTTGACTCGAATGATCTAGCTGGTGATCATACTTAGCAGCCAATATTTTACTGATCACGTTTTGTGAACATTTGATAAGAACTACTCTAGTTAGAGAGTGCACATTGTCAATTTTCGCAATTAGTAGTAACTGAAGGGATATAGCTTTAGAGACTCTAAAACATTCAAGCTGGGTATCAAACTTGGCCTAGATATTATGCTTATGAACACTTTGACCATGTGTGGTGCGTGTATACTGGATTAAAAACAACTAAAAAGCGGAGAGCTGCAGTGGACACCTCCCGCCGCAGATAATCAAATAATACGTACCGTTTCACGGGCGTATACAATATGTATATACTTGAAAAGTCTTTAGTATGGTATATCCGGCACTTCCTTACACACGTTATCATTCTTGTATATTGGAAAGGAGCTTCCAGTGATTTTAACTGTGTTGTTTACATTTGGGTTGTAGGATGACTTTTGTACATGTGCATTAACGGCCGATCAATAAATAGCTTTACCTTGGACATTTTGTTTTTGCATTAACACAAAGCTGTTTCGCAGCATCTATAAGCTTCATCGTCAAACTTCCTGATGAACCTTTCTTTACCATTTCAGCAATCTGGTTGGCTACTACTGACAGTCCCATTCTAGCGCTCGCCAAACCGTACAACTTTTTTACAGTAAGTCCGTCTGTATCTATTGTTTTTGACGCCTTTTCTAAAGCACTGATTGCATAGCCAATACGGTCTATCCCATCAGCACATCCAGTCTGCATAAGCTTATCCTTTAAATTCACATATTAAAGTTTTGGTAAGATATCTCCTTGAATACCTTACAATGCCTTAAAGATCGTAGGTGAACAAAGGAAAAAGAATCTTCCAGACGAAGATTTTAGGATATAAAAGCTTTATTTCTTAAGAAGGCTTTGAAACTTTACGAACAGATAATATATTGTAGGAAAATATGAGAATTAGTTGGTTGTTTTTAATGTTTCAATTCAAACTTGAAAAGCGTTTGTCACGGGACACCAAATGTACACTATCTTAATCATAAAACTTTATATCATAAATGATCGTTTAAAACGAATTCCTCCGTCGTATTATGGTCACTATGACAGGAAAGTTTTTATTGCCGAGGCAATTCGGATTCGATAACCGACTCTTTTCTTGATTTAGTACTTTTCTCAAATAGATTAGAAACGATTACTTGTATTCACAAAATGATCAAATTTTAATTTTAAAGAGAAATAATCTTAACTAAAACCTGGAGTCCAGTCCAGTCCCTTGAATCACTTCAAGTATTAAAAGAATAAACATGTACACTAAAATGATTCATACACTATTTTCAATTTAGAAACTGACTGAAATTTCATGTTGTTTACTATAACATTTTAAAACAGCAGAAATACCTCCACACAGTTGATGACCAAAAGACTCAAGTTGATGTACATTTGCTCCCTGTCAGAAGCCTCATCCTTCACTACAGACTCTGCTTGTCTGAGATATCTTTCCAGATTTGCTATCACCTCGTTTTCGCTACAATGAGTGGAAAGAGTATTTGACATACTCCTAAATATAATGCACTTATACAACATAAACATCATTTAAACTTATGTACAAAAATAAACTGTTATGTTATTTCAGACCGGAAGTCTTGTGGAAATGATGTAAAAAATGTCAAACCTAGAGGTCAAACGTTTTTATTTCATTTTCAAAGATCTGGGAAGTACAAAATGTACAGACCATTGAAAAGAAACACACAGGTTGCGTTACTAAACCACTTTTACACCACATACCACTGTCATGTGTTACAACAAAGTCTTCATTATAGTGAACAGTGTATGATAAGGTAAAATCTTGCATCTATAATAACATGTCAACTATAGTATTGTAGTTTACTTGGTTATACAGCTGGGATCAATAAATAATATGATGTTATATATATAACAATTATCCTGTTCATGAAATGTTAATAAATTTTGACCTTAAATCAAACAAACAATGACCCAATTTCAGTTAAAATAAGTTTAAATGACACTACAGTACCTGGTCTGAAGCAATAATTGCAGGAGAAAAGATCTAAATACTGGATTTAAATCTATGCCAGTATCAAATATGGAAAGGTTCTTAGTATGCTGACGTTTTCCACGTGTCTCACAAAATGTATATGTCAGTAACTTTTCAACAACATCATCAGACGGAGCAGTCCTGTGTGCGAAGCTGAGCTGCGATACCACATCCATGAAGAATGCGTTACATCTTTTCTGATAGTCTCTTAACTTTTCCTCTGCATTGCTGTTGATTAAACAAATTATGAATTATTTTATCCTTAAACCGGTAATGATAGTATGTTACGGGTACGTTTCACTGGGCAATGAACCTTCAAAGTTGTATCTTAAAAGAAATGTAAAAACAATATCACTTTTAAAACATTTCAGTTAAAAACAATGTTGCCTTTAGAATAATACATTGTCGTTTCCATTCAAATTGAAATTTGCTAATTACCTCAAAGAATAGTTCATAGTCATTTGCTTAATACTTTAAGTAATATAGCTGTTTTAAAAACCTTTGACCTTTTACATTGATAAAACATTTCAATTAGTAAGTTCGACTGTTTAAAAGTCTTGCTTCAACCATTCTTAATATCTATTTACAAGATCCTTTCAATGTATTTTTAGAATGATAAACCAAGAACCCAATCACATAATAAAGTACTTATGTTATGAAATGTTTAACCAAGCATATATCAAAAACATTTTTCCTAAACCTTTTTGTCACCGTCTTGGCTGGGGTCCAGTCGTCGCCAAATTGTTTCCGGCATTTTGTGCAAGTATTACTCCTTGAAGCAATAAGATCATTGTAACAACGTTCACAAAGAACGTCTTTGCAGGGAAGAGTAATCGGAAAACCCTCTAAAACCGTCTCACAATCACTGCATTTTATAACAGATCTGAAACGACAGCACATTTTATTTTATGGTTTTGAAATAAATGGGAGCATAAAATGCGAAAAACAGAAAGTTAATAATTGCTTGCAAGGACCATAATGCAATACAGATGCAAATTTATTCCAATATCAAGGGATATCAATGTCAAATCAAGTTGTTTGATATGTATAGTATATGAAAGTTAGTTTATGGCCCTTGTGGCAAATTATGTAGGTGATGATGAGAAACATCTATTTTAGGTTTGAAGTACATCCAGCAAGTCAAAAGAGAGATAAAGTAAATGTGCACCGCGCATAAAAATAACCCAGGTGTTGATACAGACGCGGACGATATGTAATAAGATAGAAGGATAGCCCTCCAGATACTGCGTATAGTCGAGCTAAAATGAAAACAATCATGCCCTCCATATACTTCGTATAGCCGAGCTAAAATAAAACAATCGTGCATCAAAACGGGTCACAAAACATAAGTTTCTTTCCCTACCATTTAATAACTATTCCTGATTATCATAATGAATATCACGTAACCACACTATATCTTAAAGGTGAATTATTTCTAACCAAATATAATTTAGAAAAAAATTTAAAAATCCGTAAAATGATGGACCTTTTGTCAATTGATAAAATCAAATTATGTAAACAAGTGGGCCATAATGGCCATAAGTCGCTCACCCGACCTTGACTGTTTGACCCTGAATATATGTATGGATTTAACAATGGTTGTACAAACCAAGTTTCATGAGGATCCTCCAAGCAAATCATAAAAAGTAATTTCAAAGTTTTTTATTTGTAGCTCTAGTGACCTCTAAGAGTCTCACATGTCACAATGAGATCCATCAAGCAGTTAATGAAAAGAGGCCATTTAAAGATAATTTTATTATTACCTCTAGAGGACCCTTAAGGAGGCGAAATGCCCCTATTTTGAACATATTTGGAAAGGACCTTACATAAACACTACAGCGTAAGTTTTGTGAAGATTCATCAAGCGGTTCCTGAGAAGTCGTTTAAAGGTTTTTCCATGTTTTTAGCTTTAGCGGCCCCTAAAAAGGACATAGTGCCTCCATTTAAATATAATTTAGAGACCTTATAATAAAACTACAAATCAAACTTGATGCAGATACATCAATCAGACTGTTAGAGGGGGTCGTTTAAATATATTTTTATCTTAAGCTCCGGCCGGCCCTTAAAAGAGGTCTAGCGCCCCTATTTGAACAAAATTAGTACATGACTTTGTCATAATGTTACAGTTCGATGTAAAGCCATCAAGTCGTTAATGAAAAGTTGTTTACAATTGTTTCTATTTTTAGATCCAGAAGCCTCTAAAAGGAGCTGAGTATCTCCACTTGAACAAATTTTGTAGAGGAAAACACAATAATCCTACTGACGATGTTTGGTGAGGATCAATGAAGCACTTCATGAGAAGAAGTTACTTAAAGGTACTTCATATGCAAGCTCTATATGCCATTTAAAGGGCCGAGTGTGCCTTTTTGTACAAGTTTTGAAGAAGACCTTATAAAAATGCTACAGACCAAGTTTGATGAAGAAACGTCAAGCGGTTCATGAAAAGAAGCTGTTGGTCTTGTCACTAGTGGCCGCATAAAGTGGCCGAACGCCCCCATTTGAACATATTTCGGACATCACCATATAATAATGCTTCAGACCAATTTATTGGATATCCATGAAGCGAGCCCGCTTAGCTCAATTGGGAGAGCGCTGATCTACCGATCGCGGGGTCGTGAGTTCGATCCCCGGGCGTGGTATATGTTCTCCGTCACGATTTAATAAAATACAGTGTGTCTGAAATCATTCGTCCTCCACCTCTGATTCATGTGAGGAAGTTTGCAGTTACTTGCGGAGAACAGGTAAGTACTGGTATATAATCCAGGAACACTGGTTAGGCTAACTGCCCGCCGTTACATAACTGAAATATTGTTGAAAAACGGCGTTAAACCAAAAACAAACAAACAAATATATGAAGTTGTATTTATATTTTTAGCTCTAGCGGTCCCTAAAAAGGACAGAGCGCCCATATTTTAATAGATTAGAAAGAGTATCTTATAATCATGCTATAGATCAAATGTAATGCAGAACCATTAACAGGCTCATAAGAAGACCTCGTTTAAATGCATTTAGAACTATCATAAGCCCAATCAGCCCTTAAGAGTTAGGTCCATGTTTCGGAGAAAAATGTTCGAACATCATCAAATCATAGAAAGAAAGCATTGTTTTACATGAAAATTTAACAGCATATAAAACATTTATATTATTCTATAAAACCATTGTCAATTTACTCATATATGTACTGAATTCCGGAAAGGGACAGCACGAAGTGGCCACACTTCCGGACAGTTCAGCGCCTTTAAAAAATCACCATTTTTAAAAAGCTGTTACATGTCTTCGTTTTGATGCATTTGCAACAACGTACCAGTGTTTTAACTTAACATATATAAGTAAAAAATCGTTTTTGACAATTGTTTACATTCATTTCTTTACAAATGGCATTCTTTTTTAAAGGGGGACAACATCTTTAGACTATCTTAAGTATCCAACTCTATGGGACAGAACAATAAAACATTTATTGGACAAGTACGTTGTGTGTCATGATGATGTTCGTTTACTAAATATGTATGTTGTTTTGTGATATACTGCTAAACCTTAAAATGGACATATCTCCCCCATTTTGAACACATTTGAAAGGGATCCTTACTATAACACTACAGACCAAGTTGGATGACTCGGCATACGGAAAATGCACGTCAGATAAACCGGAAGTAATGGCTTAACGTCATTTATTTGGATACGTAGAATATAGCCTGGAATACGAAATTGAAAATCGTTTATTTTTTAATTAATGACAGCCCGTAATTAAACATTTTAAAACTGGCACGTTACTTTTTTTCTTAAGTTAAAATATTACATTAAAACGTTTGACACGTTAAATAATTCCAAGAATGTCTTTAAGTCAATGTGTAATGTGTGGATCATTTTAATCTATGGGCATGTATTTCAAAAACAAGCATACGGACCTTTACATTTTATTTCACTAAATTATATATCAAATATGTATTTTTAATGTGAGAAGTTTCATGAAAATATACATTCAAAATTTTCATTAGAGAAAATTGTGATTTTCCAGTAGACCATTATGAAAACTGGTGGGAGTTGAGATTTTTTAAATCATTCTAGCAAATATCAAGCACACGATCCCACCATTTTTATTTGCCAGACCGTCGTAGCATATTCATAAGTTTTGAAAAATCAGGATGTAATCAAATGCTACATTGTAGAAAAATATTTGATCCAAACGTGCAGAACTACTTTTAATTGACAGCATTACTATAACTTAAATTGTAATGGCCGGAATCAAGGACAAATCTCTCAAAAACAAACACATATATATTCTTTTCATCATATAATGACACAATTCTTTTTACGACCGTTAAAACTCAATTATAGGCAAACATGTTATCAGAAAGGTTACTAGTATTTTCTTATAAACTCCAGATATGAAAACCAGTGTGAGGTCCCATTTTTCAAATACATGTGTATGACCTGTAAAAAATCAAAAATCAAACACACGAACCTTTCTTTTTTATCTGACGAATTTTGTAAGTATATTTTGAACTTTTTAAGAACCTGGGTTAAAGGAAATTCTACATTGTAGAACACAATTTTAACTACCTTAAAAGGCCAAATTGTCTGCATTTGATCAAGTTTAGAGTCCTTTATAACGATCTTACAGAACGAGATTGTTGTAAATCCATCAAGTCATCTATAAGAAGAAGCCGTTTTAAGGTATTTCTATTTTTACATGTGTGTGTTTGGGTTTAAAATCTTTTTCAACAATTTTTCAGTCATATATCTTTTGCTCTACGACCCCTTAGGAAGTCAGCCCCCTATTTAAATAAAACTGGAACAGGACCTTATAATTATGATTACACATTAAGTTTGATGTAAATGTATCAACATGTTGATGGATGAGAAGAATTTGTTTCAAGCTATTTCTTATTTTAGCTCAAGCGGCATTTAAAAAAATCTTAGAGAGGACATTTTAATAAAGTTTGACGAAGATGCATAAAATTGGGTCGTGAGAAGATGTTTTTCAGTGGCATTAATATCTTTAGCTCTAGTGGCCAAAAAAAGTAGTTCTGCACATTTAATAAACAGGAAGTAATTGCGTATCGTCATTTATCCGGATAATGTAGATTAATGGCAATGCGTAAGTAAATTTGTTAACACGACAGCATGACTACCTCTCTTAAGATGAATTATGACATAGGAATTTTGACGCGTTCATTACTTCCAAATCAATGACTTAAATTCAGCTTGAAATATCCAGAACCGTGAGCAATTTTCTCTTAAATAAGCGCATATACATTATATTTCATCAAATCCATAATCTAAAGATTCATTAAAATGTACATTAACTTCTCCATTGTAGACTAAATGTTATCAAAATTATCATTTTACCATAGACCCTGGATATGAAAACATTTGTAAGGTCCAAATTTTCAAATCTGTCTTGTAAAGCATCAATCACACGATCCTATTTTTTTTATTTGCCAAATTTTCTAAGTATATTTTGAAGTTTTGAAAAATCAGGGTTTAAGGACATTCTACATTGTAGAACACAATTTGATTCGAACGTGCGGAACAACCTTTAAAGGCCAAATCGTCTCGAAAAGGGGTTAAGTGGAACCAATTAATGAATCTTTAGAGAGGACTTTGCCAGGAGCTTAAGAGCTAGTTTGATAAAGACCTATCGAGTGCTTATTAGACAAAGTCGTATAAAGTTTGTTTCATTTTAGCTCTAGCGGGCACTTAAAAGGATCAAACGCAACTACACATGTATTTTATCAAACAGAGAGTGGATCTTGCTAGAATGTTACACACCAAGATTGAAGAGATTCTAACTGTCCAGCATTTTCAGAGAAGAAGATATTTATGCAAATTGTGGACGACTGGCGATGGATGATGGACCATCCATCTTAACTAATACTTCACCTTAACCTTCGGTTCATGTTAGCTGAAATCTTAGCAAAAGTTTATACATTTTTTTTTCAGGATAAGTTTATCAAACCAAAAGCCATAATAAAAAACAAATGCAATCAAATTTTTTTATGGTAGAGTAGAAAAATGTCTGATAAATTGACAAAAAATGCACAGAAATCTTTGAAGTCTTGGCCTTCGTACCACCTCATTATAATGAAACTAGCTAAAAGGTCATGTTCAAAAGTTATCATTACAAATGTTACTAGGTATCCGAGAGCAATGACTGCCTGATCATTTCTATTACGCATATAATCTTACGTATAACAAAGTTGTGCAGAAAACTTACCCTAGATACTCCTTCATCGCTCCTCTGTTACATGTTTTCAAAAACTTTTCAACAGCGTTAATGGATTCTTTCTTTTTCATATCTGCCTCTTCACCAAGAAGCTGGAATTGTGACATGTTTAAATAGCTAGACACTGGTATTACATTTAATTAGAACAAGACAAGTTTCTGAGAACTTCTGCCCCCATAAACGCCTGTCAGAGTATATTTTTACATCTCAAGTATGAAGTTTTATGGTAGGTACGCGTAAGTCTCCTCCAGCCTATCTAACTGTAATATATCTTTTTAAGTCTCAAGTCATATTTTGACTTCATCTTAAACCTACTGAAAAGGGTCATTTACCGACTACAGGCAATCAGTCAATGAAATCTGACAATCCCAAGTCTAGAATTAGCTCAACCTGGAGGTCAGTGTTACCTTGATATTTACCTAGTGAAGACTGAAACAAGAGCGCCGCCATGCGGGCAATATACGCCCGAAGGCTTACATCATAGGATTGGAGCAAAATTTTAAGAACTTGACTGTTGTAGCCCCAAAGGACTGGAACAACAAAAGGAAAACTTCAAAAAACAAATCTAAGTCCACAAAAAAAAAATCAAAGTCTACAAAAAAATCCTTATCAGGTATAGGTATGTAAAAATACACCTTAAAATTGGAGGTACCATCCATGTTGTACCACAGAAAAGTGGTCTCGGTTTTTCCCTACGGCCAATAATAAAAAAGTTTCAAAATAAGCTATTTATAGTAACATAAAAGGGAAGTAATTAAAAAAAAAAATTATTGTAAGTACAAAAAAGAGATCTGCCAAATAAAAACAAGACCACTGCAATGCAGAGCAATATACACAAAGCAAAGTCATATATGACCTTTGACCCTTAAGTGTGACCTTGACCTTGAAGCGAGTCATCCGGAACATGCGCTCTGCACATCGTTACAATGTGGTGAACATTTCTGCCAAGTTTCTTTGAAATCCTTCCAGCAGTTCAAGAGTTACAGAGCGGACACAAAACAAACTGATATGACTTTTGACCCCTAAGTGTGACCTTGACCTTGAAGCAAGTCATCCGGAACATGCGCTCTGCACGTCGCCTTGGTGTGGTGAACATTTGTGTCAAGTTTCTTTGAAATCCTTCAAGGGGTTCAAGAGTTACAGAGCGGACACGAAACAAACTGATATGACCTTTGACTCCTAAGTGTGACCTTGACCTTGAAGTGAGACATCCAAAACATGCGGTCTGCACATCGTCTCGGTGTGGTGAACATTTGTGTAAAGTTTCCTTGAAATCCTTCAAGGGGTTCAAGAGTTACAGAGCGGACACGAAATTGCTAACGGACAGACGGACAGACGGACGGACGGACAGACGGACACCAGCGTCATAACATAATACGTCCCTTCGGGCGTATAAAAACGGCATTTATTTAATACAGAAATCATCCTTTGACTACTGAACTTACCGACAAACGGAAGGACAGATAACTGACTGACCAACATAAGCGATACAATATACACCCTCTTCTTCTAGGGAAAATAATGAATATGTATCAAAATTAAGCATGAACACATTTTTTCCGGTACTATGTCGAGATAATGTATACTTAATTTACATTCATAAGACTATTTCTCAGCGAAACTAATATGTAGAATACAATAGGAAAATAGTAAATGACCCAAAAGAGCTAGAATTAAACAAGAGCATTCAGTAAACTGAAAGTGCAACAGTATGTGATTATAGGGCATGCAAAAACAAGGCTTGAAACATTTAAAAGAGAGCTATGATTCTTGCATATTAGGTTTAATAAAATTCTACTCAATATACCACAGGGCGAGACAAATGTGCAATCAGGCCGGGACTCGAACCCGGAACCTCTCGCTTACAGAGCATATATACTACCGGCTCAGCTAACCGTCTGCCCAACAAAAGTTACTCCTGATTAGACCGTGACAAGTACTAACAATGTTATAAAGACGTACAATTAAGTGCAAAATGAAAGACAAATCAATAATTGTATAGGGGTTTGTTATATTTGCTTCTCATCAGGGGTTTGTTATAATTGCTTCTCATCTCGTTGATTCGATTAGTAATTTAAAAACAATGAAATTTCATTATATAGTTACATTATGCATTTGGCAAAAGTGAACATTTATTTAGGAGTCCACAACTATTTTTTTATAATCTGCATAAGCCAATAGAGTTATGAATTAAAATTTCAGAAGTAGGTGATATTTTAATTTTTACTTCTGGTTAATAGAAGAGGGAAAGGCACATTAACTAGAGGAGGGGTGTTTACTGTGATATACAGTACTGCATTTAAATGTGGTTGTATAAATATATGTATATATATATTGACTACAAGATTAAAGTTCTTTTTTAAAATTTTTGGCAAATAGAACGGATGTTTGCATTTATTAGAGAATGGGGAACGTTTACACTGGTATATGGTACACATGTAGATGCATAGTCGCACGATCTATACTTGGGTATACCTTGAACATGCATAAATGACAATATGAAAAAAACATACTGTAAAAAAGGAAGAGGGCGTGGTTATACGGAGGTATACGGTAGTATATGTAAAATCAATCAATATATACGGCGGTATTAGGTAGTAAAGGTATATAAGCAACATGAAAAAATAACCAGAAAGGTGGCAAGTTTATTGAGGGAAGGGGATCATTTATACTGGGGTACATTGTAGCACATGAACATGCATTTCACTTTTGTTGTTTTGTCTTGGTCCCTTGAAAATTGTTACAGGAGTTATCTGAATAGCAAAATACCGCATTTTATAAAATTTCCAAGGGCAATAACTCCCAAATCAGGAACGGTACACGTATGTCGGAATATTATATATACGCACATGTTTTATAGCGATACCTTTCTGTACATTTTGGCCAGATCCGTTGAAACCACTACAGAAGGTATCCAGGCAAGGCCGTAATCAGTATTTGACAACGTTCTGTATAAGCCCCTTGGAAATCTTTTCGGGGAGCATAAAAGCATTGGATGGATTTAAAACTATTACCAATATCTTGCTGCATTATTGTTCATCTGTCGTAAACATGACACCACTGAATCTGCATAAACTGTTTGACGTGCGTTCTGGAGTTTTCAAATTTACAGATATATATATAATAACTTACCGACCATAAAGGGGTACAAAATTTCACTGTAATTCTGTTCTCTCTGTCTGACACACAGACGTGTTCAACAAAAAGTTTCATAACCATCACACGTGTCCAAAGTCCCCTGTAATTATTAATAACATAATCATATGTCTTCAATATATGAACAAATGATTTTTTTCAGTTATTTGCAGAGCTGCGATATATACCCAGAGAAAAATAAATGTTAAAACGGCGATTTATAGATAGTAATAAGATATTTCCAGATTTTTATAACGAACGTATTGTATAAACGATAAAACAATTCTAAACGTTGTTGCAAGCTCTTTACGCCAACTGTTTAGAATAAACTTAAACACATAAATTACATCCTAAAAATTTTGGCAAATATTCAAACCCTGATGGAACCTTATTCATGTAAGGAAAATAGTTCTCTATTCGCCCTATCACATCACTGACTGCGGTCCAAACTCACATATGGCCTATGAGATGTAACCGGTTATTACTTAGCAGTCATAAATACACTATGAACTTGACCTTTGGTTAAGTCAAATACTGAAAATTCTGTTTGATCAGGAAAGAGATGTAAATTTCAGATTACGCATTATATCTTTTTGATATTTAAGGGTTTATTTTCTTCTCAGTCATTTTCTCTTCTAAAGCAGTTATTAAACGATTTAAACGACGATCTATTCAAGTATTGGTCTTGATTTTATTTTTCCTTTCTGATGCTATTCTTGGTGTGTTGATCTTCGCCACATATATCTATTGCCTTCATTATGTTAACGGTTCAGTTTTATTGAAACTTCAAGCAACTAAATAAATCTATGTCCGCTAGACATTAATGAAGTTTGCACATTCCAATACTTTAAAGTCACAACAAATGGCTTTTGAGGCATGAGTCGTCAATTTTGCTATTCTTTTAATTTGATCAAACCATAAATTCAAACTGTCGTATACTATTCATGTAGATGGAAAGAAGTTTACACAACAGGTAAATCAAAACTAAGACTAACTTTATTCTCCGAACAACATGCGTGACACTAGGTCCGTGCAGTACAGGCTCTTTATCATATAGACTGATCACTTTTTCTACCATGGATCTGTACCGGTGAACATTGTTCAGCCATTTTGACCTTCCTGCTTCAGTATCAAGTTGTGACTTTGTTGGCGACATATTCTCGACCAGTAAACACACAGCAGTGAATGTCTGATGTAAATAAAGCGAATGAATTAGTGATCGCTGGCACAGAGTTATTTGGAAGCATACATCGCAACAAAGCAAACTCGGTTTTACAAAGACTGTTACGAACAGGAAATGGAAGAAATAATACCTCTTAAAACGTCGTCAAAATTAACTGGACGTCTTTTCATTGAAACTATTAAAATGTTATATATATTGGTTAAGTTGCTTTTACATATGATAAAGCAATTGCAAATGTTCCAAACTTAAGAATTTTGAAAAATAAATGTTTTAAGGCAAATCGCACCAAATTACTTGATGGAAATAGCTTCACAGACGGAGATAGTTGTGAGTGTAAAACAATGCTTTTATTCTAGATCCTGCAGTAAATGCATACCATTTCGTTTTCCTTGAACATGAAATGATCGGGTTTCTCTGCTCTTTTTTCTAGTATAGTTTTACTGCACTCTGGCCATGCAACATTGAGCATATGAAAATATGTAAGTCTGCTTGACACAGCTTCAAATGCTAGGTGGGTGTAAACAACTGAACCGAGAAGGCTGTCATGTGAAATTCCATCACTAAGTTGACTTGCCGTTTCCATAATGGCATTAAATACCAGCTGCAATATAAAAAAACAAGGATAAAATTCTAATAGGGAAAGTCACGTTTGAAAAATGCAGTATCCCAAAAAAGCAACTCACAACAAGCGGATTTTTAAACCTTAACTTAAATGCATTTATATAATAAGCAAATAAATCAAGAATACGATCATAATCTGGCATGTTTTTTTTTTACTTTATTTACTACACCCCTTAAATATCTCCATATGACCAGTTTTCAAGGTCTCAATAACAACTAAAAAAATGCGACTTATCACATCAGCATTGTTTGTGCAGTGTGGCGGCCGTAAAAAGTCTCCCCGTAACTTTAATCAAAGATGTTATATTCCGATCTCTTCAGATCGTTCAGCACGACATTTATGTTGTGTTTAACTTAGTGAACTGTTTAATTTTTCAGCTTGACCATTTCGGCTTCTGTGGTTCCAATACTCCAGCTTTTAAAGGTTTGGGTATTGTTTAATCGCCCCGTGGATATGGTGCCTGCCTTTTAATTTTGTCTTTTAGCAGTTTTTATGATATGCAAGCTCCATAACCACAGATCCCCACTCTAAATTCCAGTTTGTTTAGTTGCGCCCATTGTTTTCTCGTTTAGGAAAAAGCCATTATTTTTATATGTGGACCATACGCCGCCTTTCATGGAATTGCACTACAAATACATCTGCGGATGTCTCTAATTTGTATTCTAGTACTTATAACATTTGTAAATGTTGAGTTCTGCTCAACCCGGGGCTAGAGGCCGTGGACGGTAGCATCCATTTTCACTACCGTCCGTGAACAGGCTAAATCAAACCGAGCCTGCAACATTTTCGTTTCTGTCGTGTAGGGCGACCTGTGATTCTCCCCTTTTTTATTTTAACAAATTATGAACTATATAGGCTGAAAATGAGCATAATCGTTGTAAGTTTGGACTTTGTTGATTTTAGCCTTATTGCATCTAAAAAGAACAAAATTAAAACAATAGAAACAATACGAACATTAAATTCTTGGTCATTTGCAACAGGATACATTGTATGTATGACGTCACATGTGTACTCAGTTGTTGCGTCTTGGACAATACGTTCTTCATTTATGCCAGATAAAGGTTTGCACAAAGGATGCTCGCTAAGTATACGCTTACACGACTCTGCTCGTAGATTCCTCTTACGCATGTCTGTATAAAAATAAATTATGTCATACACTGCTTTTGTAAATTGTTATTTAAATATTCACTTTACAGAACTTATTCCTCAAAGCTTCAGGGAAAAACTGAGGGCTCAGAGCGAAACTAGTGTAAGTGTATATAGAAATAGAAGCAGATAGGTTAGTTTCGCACTGAGCCCTCGAAATATATTAAACTAAATGACATTGAGTTATGTTGACAGAAATTTATAAGTTGGACCATGAGTTACAATTTACGCACTATGTGTTTTTTGCCTTTAACCAAGAAGAAATAGAAGGATAAAAATAGAAAATGTTAAGCCTAATTCACAACTGTTCAGGTCGCAGAACAATCGCACATCTTAATATCAAAACGAAATATCCTGAATGTCAGGTCAAACAATTTAAATGAATTTGCAGGTCAGTCTTTTCTAATGCGTTAATTTCAAATATCCAAAACTTCTATTATATAGAAATGTACCAACTTTGTGAATCTCCTTCTTCTTCGGCGACAGAATCTGCTGAGGGATGGTCTAGTTTTAATACTTCATTTATCATGTCTATGAAACGCCAAGAAAATGGCATTCGATTACAGAATAAAAGTCCTTCACAGCCCGTTGACATTACTGTAACCTCTTCAAGATCACTGCTTCGTGTTGGAGACTGGAACTCGTTGTACTAAACAAAACAGTTTAAATGTTTTATTCAAATTATGCGCCTTTAAAACATTTTCCTAAAAAAAAAATGACATCAAATCGCAATGAGACGAATGAATGTCAATATTACTGTGAGAAGTCTGACCTACAACCAAACACACAGATTTAAAAGTACGATTGTACTCGGGACAATTCTTTATTGGAATACAGAAAACGAAGTCACTTTAGAATTACCCTAAAATGTATCTATCACCCTTCCTCGTGGCTAAGGGGATAAGGATGCTGATTTTGAATCACTTGCCCTTCGCCGCTGTGGGTTCGAAAGCCCGTTAAAGTAGGGTAACTATCCATTTTACATTATTGGAGGACGGATGATCGGTTTGCCTGGCATAATGCTCGGAAAGACACCTGTGATCTTTAACCAAAACGATTATTCAGACGCCATACACAATAAAACACAAGCATTTATGAAACTGAAGAAAAATCCCTTAGATTTCAGTCAAATAATCAAGAAACGTGAAAATTCCAGGAAAACCAGTTTTCAAAGTTTGCATCGCGCAAAAGGTTTTGTTTAAAAAGGGTCATGTCCTATTATACATATTTGACTGCACCCAATCATGCCATTCAGAAGTACAAATGTAAAAAAAAGTCGATGTGTCATTGCTATATGTATTTTATGAACCTTTGGAAAAGCTACCTAAACACAACGTTTGCTGACAATAGGTGTACCCTAACCATAGATATTAAGCATAAACCATTTTCAATTTCTAGAAAAAGTTACCCAAAATACAATTCAAAGCCATTGCTTAATATAATTTTGCTATATACAACCGTCAATCCTAACTAAAGTTATAAACTTGAAACCGATATTTTGACGATCACAGTGAAAGGAAAAAATAGTAACTGTGACTTTGACTTTGAGCTAATGGCATTATAATGACTTTCTATCACAAAAAGTTAAGTCCATCTGTTCCACAGCACAAAAGATCTCTTCAACCCTAGGCTCTAGACCACTGAGCCACAGATGAACTTTCAAACTCAGCAAATATTTGAAGTTTCTCATTCCAAACTAGAACTATTGAGTGGAAACATTTTTTCTTGTTTTAGTTACACTCTCTTGACCCTAACCCTAGTGACCACAAAACACATTCTCAACATTTGCGTTTAATATAAGCTGTCTACACACTAAGTTTGCTGACAACTGAAGATATTAAGCGGAAGCCATATTCTTATTTTCTGTAACAGTGACCCCAAATATTATCCAAAACCAGTTCTTCAAATAAGCTTCCTGTACACAAAGTCAAAAGTAATAACCAGAAACCACATTCTTGACGGATCATAATAAGGAAAAATCTATGTTAAGAAACCGTGATCTTGATATTGACCCAATTTTATTAAAATGACTTTTTATCACTAAAACTAGGATCTCATTGGGATTTTAACCGCCACCCATTCGTTTCATAGCACAAACGTAGCTTTGGCCCAACGTTCTAGACCACCGAGCCACGGTGGAACTCTTAGTATGAATATTGTGTTATGCTGACCTTGAACTTGATCTCACTATTCCCATATACAATCCCAACCTTTGTTTTTCTATCAGTTACCGCCTCGGCAGCCTAGTGGTAGAGCGTCTGCTTCGAGTGGGAGAGGTCGTTGGTTCGATCCATGACCACGTCATACCAAAGACGTAAATAAACATGGTACTAGTAGCTTCCTTGCTGGGCGCTCAGCATTAAAAGAATAGTGCTAGGAATGGTCAGTCCGGTTGTCAGTATAATTTGACTGGGTTGGGCATCACGTCATGTGTCTTCGGGGTTATATTCCAATGAGGCTGCACAATAAAGTTGGGCATTGTGCTCTCAATACATCAATGCAAACTAAAATTAGTGTGCGGAAATCGCTTGTTTTATTTTTAGCAACAGTGACATTGGCCTTGCTCCTAGTAACCTATTCTCATACGCAATCGCAATATCTGTCTCTGTGTAAGCTATCTATATACCAAATTACATTGGAATCGGTCATTCCTAACTTAAGTTATTGAACGGAAATCAAAAGTTGAAGCCGATAAATGACATTCGACAATGTAATAACCAATCTGTTTTTTGAAAACCTGATTAACAAAGCGAAACTCTTATTATTCAGTGACATTGGACGAAGAACATAATTTATACACCATTCATTGTGTCTCTACTCGTTTGTTTGCCTCTAAGGTAAAATCGGTACATGTATAACTGTTAATTTTCTAACAACATTAAAATGTTTACGCTAAATGCTGCAAAACTAGCAATCAATTGACAAATCTTCCATTTTGGCACTGGTTTTCTAGTGTACTTATATCTGCAATAGGACATAACTAAAGCTTGTATATAGTTATGAATATACATGTAAGCAAGAGTTGTATTTACAAACCTGAAGATCAATTGCTCCGGGTGTATTCAATATCTCCAACCAAAGGTCTTGCTTCCAAGGATACTGGGTTTCTTGAAGAATATTGAGGTTTTCGTTCTTGTCACAATACGCAATGATTCCAGCAAGAATCGGGAATACTTTACTTTCCAAAATTTTGATACAGGAGCTCCTACATTGATAAATATCGCAGTGATGAAAGACGTTTTGAATATCTTAACGTACAGTCCAACTTGCTCGAGAGACCACGTGTATTAAGAGACCACTTGCATTAAGTGATGCATGACCACTTTTTTACTTCCTGTTTGTGTTTTTAAAGAACAAATTATGTTTTATAAGGAGACCGTTGGGGTTAAGGTATTGGACCCGTAATAGTGTACCCCCTTTTGAAAAGTATTCAATTCCTATACCGTAAACCTACCTTAATTTTTCAGGAGGGCGTAGGTTCAAGACCTAATAGGACCAAACTTTAGATTTATTATTGATTTATTGTACAAGAGCGGATTTTTCTTCATTTGATGTGCCGTTTCTTGCCATTTAAAGTGAATTTTACCTCTGACACAGAAGAGTGCAGGGTTAGACGCCTTTGACAATACAGAGTTACATGCGTTAAAAGTTCTTTATTTTATCTTTACTCTTTAGTTTACATATTGTGGAAGAAATGTAGATAGGTTTTACTTCTGCCACATGTTTACAGGACTCGGCCATATTTTTTCAGTGCTGAAGCTAAATTTCTTTCCTATTAAATCCTTATACTTGAGGCTGTCTTGACAAAAATGTTTTAAACAGTTTCGTTTTGTGTTTTCTAATTGTTTACCAATACTTTGCGGTTTCTTTTATCAAAATTATTGGTAAAATGAATTCTCTGCGCACGTTTTGTACAGTGGTTATTACTTTGAAGTCTGTGTCTATTTGAGCTTCAGGAAATATCGTACATTACACAGAATTATAACAAGAGGACCATGATGGTCCTGAATCGTTCACCTCTTCCCACATGACCCAGTTTTGAGTATGACTTCGTTTTTTTCTATTATTTGACATAGTGACCTAGTTTTTGAGCTCATGTGACCCAGTTTTGAACTTGACCTAGATATGACTTTGATCAAGATAAAAATTCTGACCAATTTTCATGAAGACCCATGGAAAAATATGGCCTCTAGAGAGCTCACAAGGTTTTTCTATTATTTGACCTATTGGCCTAGTTTTTGAAGGTACGTGACCCTGTTTTAAACTTTACCTAGATATCATCAAGGTGAACCAGTTTCGAAAATGACCTAGATATCATCAAGGTGAACATTCAGACCAATTTTCATGAAGATCCATTGAAAAATATGGCCTCTAGAGAGGTCAAAAGATTTTTCTAATTTTAGACCTACTGACCTAGTTTTTGATCGCAGTTGACCCAGTTTCAAACTTGACCTAGAAATCATCAAGATGAACATTCAGACCAACGTTCATACAGATCCCATGAAAAATATGGCCTCTAGAGAGGTCACAAGGTTTTTCTATTATTTGACCTACTGACCTAGTTTTTGATGGCACGTAAACCAATTTCAAACTTGACCTAGATATCACCAAGGTGAACATTCTGACCAATTTTCATGAAGATCCATTCAAGGGTATGGCCTCTAGAGAGGTCACAAGGTTTTTCTATTTTAAAACCTACTGACCTAGTTTTTAATCGCATTTGACCCAGTTTCAAACTTGACCTATATATCATCAAAATGAACATTCAGACAAACTTTCATACAGATCCATTGAAAAATATGGCCTCTAGAGAGGTCACAACGTTTTTTCATTATTTGACCTACTGACCTACTTTTTGAGGCACGTGACCCACTTTCAAACATGACCTAGATATCATCAAGATGAACATTCTGACCAATTTTTATGGAGATCCATTCACAAGTATGGCATCTAGAGAGGTCACAAGGTTTTTCTATTTTTAGATCTACTGACCTAGTTTTTGACCGCACATGACCCAGTTTCAAACTTGACATAGATATCTTCAAGATGAACATTCTGACCAAATTTCATACAGATCCCATGAATAATATGGCCTTTAGATTGGTCACAAGGTTTTTCTATTATTTGACCTACTGACCTAGTTTTTTATGGCACGTGACCCACTTTCGAATTTGACCTAGAAATCATCAAGATGAACATTCAGACCAACTTTCATACAGATCCCATGAAAAATATGGCCTTTAGAGAGGTCACAAGGTTTTTCTATTATTTGACCTACTGACCTAGTTTTTGAAGGCACGTGACCCATTTTCGAACTTGACCTAGATATCATCAAGGTAAACATTCTGACCAATTTTCATGAAGATCTTTTGAAATATATGGCCTCTAGAGAGGTCACAAGGTTTTTCTATTTTTAGACCTACTGACCTAGTTTTTGACCGCACGTGACCCAGTTTCGAACCTGACCTAGATATCATCAAGGAAAACATTCTGACCAATTTTCATAAAGACCCCCTGAAAAATGTGACCTCTAGAGTGGTCACAAGCAAAAGTTTACGCACGGACGCATGCACGGACGGACGATGTGCGATCACAAAAGCTCATCTTGTCACTTTGTGACAGGTGAGCTAAAAACGACACGGTGAAAGTTGTTAAAAAATTGCAACACAGTGCAAAACAATCATTATGTTAAATTTAAGACTGTCTCAAGGTATTGCAATTTTTTAAACATTACGGTTCCACTTCCTTTCGATACAACTTTTCCTATGGTTGCACTGTACACTAACTAAATTTCATAGCATGGTAGTTCCTATATAGAAAAACAATTACATGATTTAAGAAGAAATGTATAGCAAATGAGTGTTTTAACACTATTTATGCACGATGGGCGGTTATACGTCGGGCGTAATTATTTCACGAGGGCGCAGCCCGAGTGAAATTATTTGTACGACGTATTACCGCCCGAGTGTATAAATAGTGTTAAAACACTCTTTTGCTATGAATCATTTCGATTCTTATATGACCTGAATCTGAAACGGTAGATGATATATAGAAGCGCTCTTTCTTGGTCGCATCAAACACTGACGTCACCGCACGTAAACGTGATGTCATTCTAGCGTAAGAGCGTTTTAACAGAGAAAAGCAAATAAGACTGCTTGATAAATGCTTCTCCACTAGTAAGAGTTTAACAGATTTATTTACTCTGTCTTAATATCATTCAAACAAATCTGTCAAAATTACAAGTTAACTTCAAAATGTCTTATTTCCATGGGATCTTTTTACAGATTTTATTACTTTTGCAGCAAAAAAGGGGCCCCTACTTGCAGTTAAGCGGTTACTTATATTTAGATAACACTTAGCAACTACGTATGTTTCAGACATTGTGGAAAGAGGACACTTCAAATAGTTCACGCGAAGAAGCTGTCTTAAGTTTTTTTTTCTAGGCTTAGGTCTGTGTGCCCTTAAATAGAGTCGAGCAGAACCATATTAACAAAATGCCAGTGTGCTACTCACCAAGTTTATAAAACAGTTCTGTAGAAGTTTTTTTCTACTTTAAGCCCTTACGGTCCCTATAAAATGTCAAGCAGACATTTTAACACAAGAGAGGTATATGTAACGGCGCAGGAGGACAAGTTTGCAACGATCCATCAATTTTTTGTTTTGTTTTGGGTTTAACGCCGTTTTCAACAGTATTTCAGTCATGTAACGGCGGACAGTTAACCTAACCAGTGTTCCTGGGTTCTGTACCAGTACAAACCTGTTCTCCGCAAGTAACTGCCAACTTCCCCACATGAATCAGAGGCGGAGGACGAATGATTGCAGACACAATGTCTTTTATCAAATCGTCACGGAGAACATAAGCCCCGCCCGTGGATCGAACTCACGACCCCGCGATCCGTAAACCAACGCTCTCCGTACTGAGCTAAGCGGGCGGGCGCAACCATCCATCATGCAAATTCATGAAATGATACTACAAGCCAAGTTTTATAACTATCTAAGAAGCTGTTCGCGACAGTTTTTACAGCTTTACTTAGAAATGTTCGTATTGTTACGTTGGCGACCCTTAATAAGGAATATGAGGGACCATGTGAACGATCGCGGTAAACGTCACTGCAACTATGACACTGACAAGGTTTCGAGAAGATCCATGGTGTTTCGTGAAAACAAAACGAACAAAGGTTTTTTCTTCTATTTTTAGCTACGACGGCCCCTAGAAAGAGCTAGGCAATACCATTTGAACAAATTAAAGAAAGGTCCATGCAAGGATGCTTCAAGTCAAATTTGGTGACTATGCAGTCAATGGGAGGCGATTTGTAAGATTTTTTCTGCATTAAGCTTTCACTTTCTCTAAAATGTGGAAAAACAATTAAAGGTCCATACAAGGATGAATTAGTCTTACTTTATTTAAGAGTCATACATATAAACACAGAGCTATGAAATAGTTTAAAAGAAGAGGCTGATTAAAGATGTTTCCTCTTTAAGGTAGTTCTTCACGTTTGGATCGAACACTTTTCCACAATGTAGAATTTGATTAAACTCTAATTTTTCAAAACTTCAGAATATACCTAGAAAATTCAGCAATTAAAAAAGAATGGGTCGTGTGCTTGATTTTTTGCTAGACTGATTTGAAAAATGTGGACCTCACGCAATATTTCATAATGGGAGTCTAAGGGAAAATCATAACTTTCATAACATTTTATCGAATAGAAACAAACAAATTTTGTTAGAGATGCTTCAAGTGGTACATACATTGAAATTTAAGGAACCAACACGGATACTACAGACCACGTTCGGTGCGGATCCGTCAAGTGGTTCATGAGAAGAATCTGTCTTATATTTATGGTATGTTAAGCTCTGATTGCCTCTAAAAAGCTAAGCTGAAAACTCTGGGTAAACATAAAAGCAGTCCATACAAGGAGGCTACCGGCCAAATTTGGATGAAAATCCATCAGAAGAAATCGTTTTAAGTTTTATTTCTGTTAATAGGACAAGCTGCCCCTACAATTGTCTGAAAGAACTTGAAAGACGTCCCTGCAAGGATATTTCAGACCAAGCTTGGTGTAATGCTGATAGTTCTTTGTTTAAGTAAAAATATAGACACAGGACGACGGGTTCAATTGATCTATAAAGCTCGAAAAAACTAACCTAAATGTTCCGGCTTTGTTAATGTTTTCCAATTTTGCAGCTTCATTGACTAACCAATGTGTCGCTTTGTGGGTTGTGCCTGCATTCTTTTCCTTTTCTTGAAGCAGCTTTGATATCAGCATACATATCCCTTGCAAAAATGACGGCTGACCTGTATGATAAAAGATATGCTGATAGCATATTATTGTAAATAATGGTGAATAAGTAAGTTATCTTTATGTTTAGTCTTTGGCATAAAACGTGTAATATATAAGTACCTTCTATTTGGTCTTGGTGAAGCAGCCGTATAACTAAGTCGACTCTATCTGTTTCCCTGTTTTTCCTCTCATCCTTGTCTTTCACCATAGATAGTGCAGATTGTACACAGGACAGGACCAATTTCTTCACGTTTAACTTTGGCCTCCCAGATTCTTTCTTCTTTGTTATACCTTCATTTTCGTCTACATTTTCAAAATCAAATACAACATCCTCTAGATTCAGGCCATCTTTTGTACTTGTCCGCTCGGCCAAAGAAGTATAAACAGAATGATATTCGGAATCAACACTAATTTCCTCTTTATCACTTTTCCAATCCATCTCTTCCTCAATAGGTCTCCTAGATTTATTGGTGAATAGCAAACAGTATTAAACAAAATTTGACAATTTAATGTCATGTGCATAAAACAGTTTGTTTCATATTTGCTGAATAAATGTCTGTTTTATAAGCTCTTGTGCAAATGTAAAGGAGATTATTAAAATGCAAATGCTATCTTTCGAAATGCCATATTGGTGAGCATAAAAAAGGTTTGATTTCATCAACATTTTAAGAGAGCTCAAGTATGACCCTTCCGTGGCCTGCTATATCACTTGTAAACTAACCGCCTCGGTAGCCTAGTGGTAGAGCGTCCGCTTCGAGTGCGGGAGGTCGTGGGTTCGATCCCTGGCCGCGTCATTCCAAAGACGTAAAAATGGTACTAGTAGCTTCCTCGCTTGGCGCTCAGCATTAAGAGGATAGTACTATGACTGGTCAGCCTGGTGTCAGTATAATGTGATTGGGTGGGGTATCATGTCATGTGTCTACGGCGTGATATTCCAGTGAGACAGCACTATAAAGTTGGGCATTGTCCTCACTGCTACAAGTAGACACCGTCGTTCATATGACTGAAAAATTGTTGAGAAAGACGTTAAACCTGAACACACACACACACACACTGAATATGTGATCAGTTTTACAGTTGTGGTGTTTATTAGCCCTTAAAATGTAACCCTTTTCAAAGTAGAAAAATATTAGTAAAACACCTTTAAATCTTTTAGCACATTTTATATAAACTGTCAACTGTTAACAATGTATTTTACAAACTGCCAATACAGTATGAAGACTGAATGGAGTAGAATTTGCAAATCTTCAATGTGTAGCTTTGCTAAAAAACAATGGACTCATACACAAAACGAAACCATACTTCTCCTTCTCTAAACCATCTGTTTCCATCAAAACTTTCTCTGACATAGCACTATCGATCAACTTTCCAACGGATTGTCCATGCATTTCTTTCAGTGAAGGTAACTGCATGTCTTCAGGCAGAAGATCGTCAATGTGTGCAGAGTGCCATTTACCACACTGAGTGTAAAATGTTCCTCAATAATTAACTCAACGACGAAGATGCAATGGATAGACAAAATACCGGCATATGTAAATCTTTCTTGTTTGATCGCAATTAAAACTACGGCAGTATATTGTTTATGTCTGTCAAAAATTGTAAGTAACAATACAAGGATACTTAAGAAAGGAGAAATACTATTATATCTACTTTACTAAATATAAAAAAAATCATACCTGAAATCCTGAAAAACATCCTCCTGAAACCTTTGGTAGCTGTATAACAAATACAACATGGATTAGTTCTTTAATATCATCTCTCAACTTCTCCAATTCATCCATGACACAATATCTAGCACACGCAATCAAACTGGCATTGACGTCACCGCATTCACATTGTATCATAATCATTTTCGCAGAGTCAGCCATGTCCTTCACGTGTTGCCTAGCATAAAGACAATAAAAGATGAAAATATCATCACATAAACAGAAACTATTAGCCTAACAAAAACAAAATATAAACTCATCATGGAAAGATGGAAAGTATGTCATATATAGTATATGACATACATAAAAGTCTCTTGCGTAAATTACCGAAATGTTGTGTATGATATTTAGACACTTGAAGATGGAAATGTTTTGGACAAAATAGAAGAAAAGAATCTATGGCAGATATGATGTTGATAACTAGATTTACATTACTAACCGCAATAGTCGTTGGTATTATTGTTATAATGTGTAAATTTAAAACATTTCAATTAATTTCGGTAAATAAAGAATTTGACACCTGATTTTATTACTAAATTGCTGTTCTGTATCAAAAGAAGATAATGTATCAATCAGAAGTATTTTCTTTGGATCTATCCCACTAGCTCTGCTGATATCCGGTATCTGAATAGTTGTCATCAACTTGGAATGTGTAGTGATCTGAAAATATAGAGGCGCTAACAATTTTCCATCTTTAATGACACAAATTTCTCTGCTTTGCATATTACTGTTTGTCATTTTGACTTCACCACACATTGCTGAAAATATTATATTATATATTAAGTTGTAAACGATTCTGATATTACTTGTTCAGCGTAAACTAATTAACAATTGTAATGAATTGTAATGCAAACACATGGAGCTGACGTTGCCTTCAAAGCAGAGTAGCCAAGGCCGCAGACTAATAGCCTAGCCCACACTTATGCGGGTTCGAGGTATCGCCTGTGACTGTAGACTTCTGTATGTGATAAAGTCATTCAGCTGGCTTACGGAAGACAGTTTTACCCAAATACCAGTTCATGCCTGAAGGGCATCTTGGAGAAGTTGCCATATAAGCCAAATTGTTTCATGGTGACTCGAAACCAAACGGAAAAACAAAAGCATATCAATATATCTTGCTCCAAATAGTTGATAATGGATGGACGATTGTAGTTCTTGCAGAGTTCATACTGTACAAAATTAGTTGACTGTCTGAACGATATACTACCGTAAAACTTATTGACGTCTTTAATGTGCTGGCATTAATTGAGTTCAGTTTAACCGTAAAAAAATTGTGAGCATCTGCTGGAGCACCTGTGATAAAATCTCTTTATTCCTATTGTGGTGGATCATGTAGGAAAGATACTCCAAAATACTATTGTGTGGCTGTTCATCAAGATATTTCTGTCTCAACCATTCTTGTTCAGGTATCGGGAGGCTGCTTCTTTCCAATCGTACAAGAGCATCAGGCGTTGCACACCACAACAGTAAACACTTTGCCTCTTTAAGTATCTGTAAATAATTTAAGTATGCTTTCTAAACTTGACTAAGAGAAAAATAAAACATAACCATATCTTTAAATGTCTATCAAAAATATTTCATAATACAACTTCATATCTGATCTCAGCGCAAACACAGTCAGCCCTTAAGATGGATGTTACACGACATTGTCCTCCTCTTTAAGCCTTTGGACATTGTCGTATGGAGAAAACTGCAATCCAGTACTTGTATGGAATCCAGGAATACTGGAAGGATATTTGGTTACTGTGATCCACCTGACATACGGTTGTAAATGGAGTTCTTCTCATAGCAGGCAAGAGCTGTAGGTTAAAGCACATATGAGATCCATGTCAAAGACGGTGGCTGTGTAACTTTTGATTACACTGTGGCAATTAACCTAATGACCCAAACAAGAGAAACCCAAAGGGCCTGTGTCACTCACCTGGCCTAGTGTTTACCGCCAAGTGGCTACGAAACGATTTGCGTAGAAAATTAATTTGAACGGTTTCGGTAGAGGGTAACTAAAGAAACGAAACGATTTGACATAGAACAATAATTTGAACGGTTTAGGTAGAGGGTACCTAAAGGGACGAAACGATTTGTGAAATCATTTTGAAATATAGTTAGCAGCAAGTGTTGCTGACAAGAAAATTATCAAAATGCCCATTTAATGTACCAAGGGAAAAGTGGCTATGTATTCTGAAACTGATACATTTAAGGAATTTAAATCGTTCACCACAGAAAGGTTTGTGTGATTGTTTTCAAATCTGAGCCACTTGCTGTCTGAAGAATTATTATTATCGTATAAGGTTTAGCAGTCCCTATATGCAGCCAAACAAAGCAGGTTGTAGAAATCTGAAACAATGTCATCCTATAAACACATATGCAAAGTTTTAGCTTCCATTAAATAGTTTTAAAGGAGGAAACGTGAATGAAAGATGACAACAAACGCCAGATGACACTGCGAAAAAAGAGTCAATATACGGGAGTGTACGGTCCCGTATATTTCGAAAATACGGGAGTATACGGGATGTATATTACAAATATACGGACCTAATATACGATCCCGTATTCGGAACATCTAGTATACGGGAAGTCCGTATATTTGTCATGCATATACGGGATCCCGTATACGCCGAATATACATAAATGTATATTTCCCGTATATATGCAATATACGAACTTTAAATATAAATCCCTAGAAATGGTGTTTATTCGTGTCCTGCTTTAACATAAGTTTCATTTTCATGTATTCGAAGGGTCTTGAGACTTTTTTCCCGTATACTTTCCGTATTTTAGAATATACGGAACACGTATACGAGCCTGTATATTCCAAATATACGTAGTATACGGATCCCGTATTTTTGTCATATACGGACTGTGATTGCATCTAATATACGGGACATATACGGACTTGTATTTTCTAATATACGGGCTTCGGATTTTTTCCGTATACGCATGATATACTAAGTATACGGATCCCGTACTTTTGTCATATACGGGGCATATACGAAACTGTGCTTTTTGATATACGGGCTACGGACTTTTCCCGTATATGCATGGTATACGCAATATACGGATCCCGTACTTGTGTCATATACGGGGAATATACGAAACTGTATTTTTTACTATACGGGCTACAGACTAGTCCCGTATATGCATGGTATACGCAATATACGGATCCCGTACTTGTGTCATATACGGAATGTATTTGCATCTGATATACGGGGATATACGAACCTGTAGCTTTTGATATACGGGCCAGGTTTTCCCCCATTTATGCAAGATATGCAGAGTATACAGATTCCATATTTGTCTCACATTTAGACTGAATTTGGTTTTCGTATTCGGGGAATTCACGGACCAGTATTTCTAAAATAAACATTTACCAGACTTTTCCCGTATATGCACTATGTGTAGTATACAAATCCCGTATTTTTCTTTTATGTGAACTGATTTCGTATATAGGCACACACTGAAAGATGACAAAATGAATGTCAGTCATACCTACAGCAGAATACGGTATGTTAGAAAAAAGCAAGACAAAGACAGGGAATGAGAAAAAATTCATATTGTTATTAATTGGAGACAAGTCAGATTAAATTAACATTTTATTCAACTTAAATACTTTTTAAATCAGTTTTTCAAACGATTATGAATCATTTTCATTTCTTGTCCAAATGAAATAAGCAGAATTAAAATATGAGTAATCAATAACATCAAGCATTTCTTAATATGAGCCGCGCCATGAGAAAACCAACATAGTGGGTTTGCGACCAGCATGGATCCATTCGCGCAGTCTGATCAGGATCCATGCTGTTCGCTAAAAGTTACTGTAATTGCAATTGACTTTGAAAGCAAACAGCATGGTCTGAATCCATGCTGGTCGCAAACCCACTATGTTGGTTATCTCATGGCACGGCTCAATTATGTTCATTTCTAATTGAAAAACTAGCAATTCGCACTACTGTCTGTACATGTTTTCGTTATTCCCATGAATGTTGATTACCGCTATAGGCGTTTCGATTTGCCGTCTATAAGAAGAGCAGTACACCCCTTCTAATGTCTGAAGATGTATTCAAAACGAGCGCTTTAAAAAGACGCATGTTGGTTCTGTGCTGGAACACGATATGTAAGCAGGTTACAAATGATGAACCCCATG
This sequence comes from Mercenaria mercenaria, assembly GCF_021730395.1. Lineage (NCBI taxonomy): Eukaryota > Metazoa > Mollusca > Bivalvia > Venerida > Veneridae > Mercenaria > Mercenaria mercenaria. The sequence continues at coordinate 8,784,459 of NC_069364.1, forward strand.
GAAATATTCAGTTTTCTGATCTCAATAAGTACAAGCTTTTATCTGTTGTTGCGAATGTCACTGAGAACGAATGGCTCATCCGGGCTGTCTGTCTGCATCTGTTGATCAAACTAGTAGAATCTTCACACATAAGTATATTCTCTATCGTGAAAATAAATAGTCATCCCGTTTTCTGGTTCCAGTAAACAACTCTTGTGTCAACCTGGAATAAAAAAAAATGCACGCATTAAAAGTTATAAAAATGGACTCTTGCAATTCATAGATACTGATAATTATATCTATTAAATGATGTGAAAATTATGACGAATAAAATGACATGTGGGCAGGGATGACGACATCATTAAAGTGTCAGAACGCACCATACTCATTTCGTCGCGAAAAGAAATTAGATATCATTAAATGTGCCTGTTGATATTTAATACAAGTTATCTACGGTGTTTTATTTGCATTTTATGGTTATATTACGTTAAAATCTATCTCCCAAATTATATTTAATATAAAATGCATGGTGTTCATAGTGCCGTCACAGGTTGTCCGGCCAATCCTCACCTCATTTTGATGGATTGTCTTCAAACTGACATACAGTAAAAACATAAGTACGGGAGAGACTTTTTTCAAGAGAGATTTTACCTGTCACAAAACTTCAAAAGCACATAAAGTGCGGTAATGGGATCTAAATAACACCTCCCCATTTTATTCCTACCAAAATGTCAAAACTACAGCCACGGTATAATTTAAACCAACGCTAGCGTTAACGTAAACTATGCTAAATTAGTGTTGCTCAACCTGACCGCCATTACGCAATCCTCCGTGTTAGAACTTATTCAAAATGCACAATAAATCTTTTGTACAGTTTTGATAAAATATATCAGAGTGACATAACAGTCGCGTTGTTAAGCTTTTTTAAATTTAATTTTTCAAACATCTCTTTAAACTTTGTGACTGAACAAGTTCTGAACGATATATTTGCCTCTAAACGTTTTAATATTTGGTTAAACAATCTGAAGAGTTTCCAGAATTTCCAATTTCGCGGTCAGTATAATATTCTTAGACAAGTAAAATATTCATCATAAACGTCTCATCTCTTTATGTTCAAATAAATGTAATGCATCTCGGTTTTTAATTCAGCAATCCTGTATTAAAGTATCAAAATAGAAAACTTACTGTAAATCTGGATTTAAAATTATCCAAATCTCATAGATTAACCTAACTAAAATATAATAAATGAGCCGTGCCATGAGAAAACCAACATAGTGGGTTTGCGACCAGCATGGATCCAGACCAGCCAGCGCATCCGCGCAGTCTGGTCAGGATCCATGCTGTTCGCTTTTAAATCCTATTGGAATTGGAGAAACTGTTAGCGACCAGCATGGATCCTGACCAGACTGCGCAGATGCGCAGGCTGGTCTTGATCCATGCTGGTCGCAAAGCCACTAAGTTGATTTTCTCATGGCGCAGCTCAAATAATATCAGAGTATCAATATAATTTACATTATTTCATATTAGAGTTGCCGAATATTCGATAATAATTATGTAACAGTGTATACATGTCTAATCTGTGGTAAAATGAAAGAAATAGTACTTGTTTGATTGAATGTTTGAAGATCGAACTTACAGACATACTCGATTTCATTCCTAACAAATGGTTTTGCACAAGCGCATGTCTATTCGTGCACGTGAACAGGCCTGGCTAGAGTAACATAAAAACGGTAGACATGCAAAGATAGACCTTCCCGCGAGATGTTTTTTTTTTTTTTTTTTTTTTTTTTTTCGAAATATATAGACCCTAGGCAAACCGGCTTTAATATTCCTTAATCAATATTCCTTAAATGCACAGGATATACTTTACGATAAAATTCTACAAATTCGGTTCGATTAAAAAGCAGAATTATCAGTTCATCAAGGATACCTTTTAAGCTGAAGTTGTCACATTATGAAACTTATAATAGGAATTTTCGTTTCTATATAGGCTATAATTTTAAAATGTCATATATAGAAAAAAGATGATCGCGCCGGGAATCGAACCCTGACCGCAGCGGCAATAAAGAAGTTTTCCGCTGTCGTTACCAGCAATGAAGGGTTTAGTGTTTAATGCGCGTTAAATATACAAATTTTGTCGTAAAATTTAGTCAAAACATCTAATTCTCATGTGTTTCCGCAACACTATAGTCTGTCTGTATACGTAGCATATACACAATTAATTTCCATATATCTTAAAAAAATATAATGCCGTGCCATGAGAAAACCAACATAGTGGGTTTGCGACCAGCATGGATCGAGACCAGCCTGCGCATCAGGATCCGTGCGGTTCACTTTCAAAGCCTATTGGAATTAGAGAAACTGTTAGCAAACAGCATGGATCCTGAGCAGACTGCGCGGATGCGCAGATTGGTCTCGATCCATGCTAGTCGAAAACCCACACTATGTTGGTTTTCTCATGGCACGGCTCAATTATATATTTTTGTTCTTGTCGAACGATCTGGAGGCCAGTGCCTTTTTTAAGTATTCGTTTAAAAATTGCGTTATTTCTTAAATTTATTTTAGCCCAAAGATTGCATATAGTTACATTAAAAATAAAATAATTTAATTGATTCAGGTATTTAATCACCCTTTAAATTTCATTGTGTATTAATTACAATATTGCCTGGGGATAAGAAATATCCGGTCAGTGTTGTTTCAAGCTGGGTCATAAAAATATGTTAACCCACTTACTACAAGTGATAGGTACTTTTTATGGTTTTATGCTTTTTGCATTGTAATATACATATCACTTTCCTTCTTCTGTCTTTATATCGTCTTTTTTCTTTCTCTCGGGGATTTAGCTTTCATGATTTTTGCACTCATGTCAGAAATCTTATACAGACGGAGGAATCAGTACAAACTATTACCCAGCCTTAGAATTAACAGTAATAAGATATCGTAATGGACATGTTAACAGAGTTGCATATACTGAGTGAATATCGAACAGCAAAGATCATGGCCCAAATTTCAAGAAAACATTTAAGGTATCATTATTTTTACTGGGGTAGGGGAAGCGCAGTGGTAAATAGATCGAATTCTTAAATGGTGACCCCCCCCCCCCCCCCCGACCCCCTCCATTTTTCTCCTTTTTTATTTTTGGAATCGATAGTGAATGAAATCATGTACGCTTTTTCAAAATTGTTAAAAAAACAATTGGGCAGTTTCAATAAATACAGGCGCCTTTACGCAAAATTTTGGGTGAAACTCGACGTGCAAAAGATCTATAGTATGTATGCATTTTTAGGTCACTATAAAATTCTTAAAACTTTCAGATTAATAATCAAATTCTACATAATATGAATTTTTATTATTACCTACCTTTTTATGCCCCCGAAGGGAGGCATATAGTTTTTGAACCGTCTGTCCGTCTGTCAGTCTGTCCGCAATTTTCGTGTCCGGTCCATATCTTTGTCATCGATGGATGGATTTTCAAATAACTTGGCATGAATGTGTACCACAGTAAGACGACGTGTCGCGCGCAAGACCCAGGTCCGTAGCTCAAAGGTCAAGGTCACACTTAGACGTTAAAGGTCATTTTTCATGATAGTGCATTCGTGTCCGGTCCATATCTTTGTCATCGATGGATGGATTTTCAAATAACTTGGCATGAATGTGTACCACAGTAAGACGACGTGTCGCGCGCAAGACCCAGGTCCATAGCTCAAAGGTCAAGGTCACACTTAGACGTTAAAGGTCATTTTTCATGATAGTGCATTCGTGTCCGGTCCATATCTTTGTCATCCATGGATGGATTTTCAAATAAATTGGCATGAATGTGTACCACAGTAAGACGACATGTCACGCGGAAGACCCAGATCCGTAGCTCAAAGGTCAAGGTCACACTTAGACATTAAAGGTCATTTTTCATGATAGTGCATTCGTGTCCGGTCCATATCTTTGTCTGCCCCTTGCCGGCGGGGGGATAGAAAATGCTAGCTGTATCTCCATGCAGAGGGGTACGACTCCCCCGAAAATGGAGCCACCTGTTTGCCGTGGGTGGCGGCCCGTAAGCCGGAGAGGAGGGTCCTGGATGTTGAGGTGCCCCATGGCATCCCGGGGAGATGATGCGTACTTGTTTGCATGTGCGCATCTTCTTCCCGGGATGTGGGTGCCAATACACATCTTTGGCCTCTAATTCGGTGTAACGTTCTGGGGGTTTGAAAGGGCCCGATACGATCAATCGGTAGTCATGCCAAGCCAGGAAACTCACCTTTACGTTTACTTTTTTTCTATTGTTATTTAAAACCTGCTTTCTTTATGTGAAAATTTTTTTTTATTTTCCCCCAACCCCCCCTTTTTGGGAACAAAATACGTTCAACAAACCTGTCTTTACTCTGCGTTTTTGTCCCTTTTTTTCCCTGCGCTAAAATCTTCATATTACTTTCACACAAATGGAATTTAAAAAAAATTTATTTTCATTGTACTTAAATTTTCCTTGTTTCCTAGAAAGCGGTGGCTTGGGGCCCAATGGGTTTGGGGTAGAGTAACAACCCCTTAAAATTCCCGTTTGCTTTTCTGCATTAAACCCTGGTGAATGAAAAAAATTTAAAAATTTACCGGGCCGAGAAATATCACCTACAGTACCCCTAACATGTATGGGCGGGATTTTCCGCTCTTTTTTCATGTTCCCGGTTGGACTCCGCGGCGGGGGGGGGCTGCGAGTGACAAATTTTAAAAAACTTTTTAATTTAGGGGAAAACCCAAAATAAAAAAGGGCCCCGATCCCCGAAACAGATTCTGGGGCCCACGGAAGGGGGAAAATCCTCACCGACCATACACTTCCAACAGGCATTTCCGCGATTTTTTTGACCCAGTAAACGACAAACATTCAAAAGGGGAAAGTTTCCCATTTATAATTGAAAAAACCATCGAAGGCATTGTTGGTGTCCCAAAAATCACCCAAAAAAACTGCGAATGGTGTTTTGCTTGTTAATTTGAGAAACCCTAACTTTTCCAAAATTTATTTCCCGTAACTTCATTTTACAAGGGCCATGAAAATTGCATTGCACCCCGTACTTTGAACACCTCAAGGGGGGGCCCATTCTTTGTCCTGATTGCGGGGGTTTCGGGACGGAGATTGGGGAAAGGCCTTTCAGATCAAAGGTCCTGCTGCTAGACTAAAAAAAATCAAGCGATTAGGAAAAAAAATTCACAAAATACTTTTTTCCTTACATTTGGCATTTCCTTTCTTCCTTCATTCGAAAAATTGGGGATACCTCATCCAAAAATTTTACATCATAATATTCCTAATCCTCTTTCAATGCTATTATTGCTTTAAGTTTGGGCACAATGAAAAAAAATTTGCAAAAGGCGAAAAACACTTGCCCAAAATGCCCCCCGGATGGAAATTCTTGCCCAGGGACACTTGTAGTCGTCCATTGCGTTGGGGTGAACTGCAACAAAGCCCCATTCAGCCAAGTCGGATTGAAAGACATGGAAAATAAAAAAGGGAGGTTTTAAGTCAAATTAAACACAGGGCATTGGATTTCCAGAAGCAAGACAAATTGCAATCCCAAAATTTTAAACATCCCCCAACCCTTTGTACAAAACTTTTTTCATCAAAAACTAATTTGTCTTGCAAATAAACACATGCATTGTGCCTTTTATTCAAACAGATTCAGGGGACCCCTCAACAAAATCCAACTAAAAACTTCTGTCCCAAATGAAAAGCCAAAAAGAAACCAGCAAAACCCTTAAAGAGGCTTTCCCCAACTTCAAAAGGGCAGTAAAAAACCCAAAACACTGCCACCAGTTTTAAAAAAATGTTCCTAAGTATTCGGGTTTACGGCCGGGCCCCCCCCAAAAACGTTTCATCAAACACAAATTTAACGTGGGGTGATCAAACCCCCAAACAAAAAATTGATTTTGAAAAACTGAGGGGTTTTTGGAAAGGGATCAAATGACCCCTAAAAACCCAAAAACCGGGTTCCCTCAGATATAAACCCGGGTTTTAACGGGGAAAGATGATGACGATCCCCCCATTATCTGCCCCCCCCAGTTTAACCAGAAAAAGGGGGGGGAAAATAAAAAGGGTTTTCCCTCCCGTAAAAGGCCAACACTTTAATTTAATTTTCCGTCTTTTTAATTTTTATTTGCCTTTTGAAAATTTAAAAAGAAAAATTTTAATCAGGGGGAAAGGGCCTTTGGACTTAAAGCAAATTATAAGAAATTCCCCTTCACTTACCCAAAATATAACCCTTTCACTTAGGCCCTTTGTGAAAACTTTTTTAAAAGGGAAACGGAAAAAATTGTTTTCCCAAAAATTATTCAGTGTATAACTTCTTAAACACTAACACTGTTTGGGGGTGTCTGGTGGTAAAATCTTTTAAATTAAATTAATAATGCTTTTCCGCACGACAAATTTTTTTAAATTACAAGTATCCAATCAGTTGCAAATTTTAAGGTTAAAAAAATTACATCGACCCCTTACTTCTGTTCGTTTACATACCTCCCAAATATAAACAAATTTTTGAAGAAAATTTATGATCTTATAAAACAATTACCCCAACCATTTTTTTTATGGGAAAATTTTAAAAAGGGCATCATGAATTTTTGGGTGTTTTTTCCCGCAACATAGAAAGGGCAAATTAATTTAAACCCTTTTTTTAAAGAAATGCCCCCTTGGTTTTTTTAAATGCATCCAAAAAAGTATCTTCATCCCGCCAGGAAAATTTTTTCGCTTGATTTGCCCTTTTTTCCCAAGAAATCTTTCTTGATTTTGAATGGGAAAATAAGGATTTTGCATGGTAGTGACCCTTTTCCAATTAAATTTTTTTAAATACTTTAATCGCCCTCAGAACCCCTTAAATTTCAAATTTAAAAAAAGCTGTTGGAACCTTTGAAAAGCTTGAAAAATTTTATTTGATTTTAGAATTTTACTAATTTTTTTTGATCCCCCTTTTTGGGTTTTTGTTCTTCTGTCCATTTTTGCTGACAAGGGCCATTCCCAAAACTTCAAGAAATTTGGGGAAACATAAAAATAAGCCCTTTGGGTTTAAAGTGATTGTAAGACTGCTGTTCGAAAACGTGAGCGGCCCTTAAAAAATTCAATATCCGGGCCCACGAAAGAAAAACCCTTTCAATCAGTTTGGGGTTTGAGAGCAAAGGGGTCGGAACTATAAAACAAGCAAAGAAAAAATCAGGGGGATTCAAAGTTTTTAAAATTAATTCTAGGTCATCGGTTAAAAAAGTTGGGGAAAAGATTTGCAAAATAAGTGGGAAAAAAAAAAACTTCAAATGTTTCCCATTTTTAAAAAAAGACAAAACCATTATTGCATCTGCAAGGAGGGCATTGCCAATACATTGGTAAAAATTTTTTAAAAACTCTTCATCAAACATTTTTGATAAAAGGTTTTAAAACATAAAATCGACTAAAAAAAGCAAACCTTTAAATTTTTATTCAAAAATGATGAAGATTATAATAAATTTTTTTTCACTCACAGGGAATTTTCTTGACGCTTTAGATAAAAGTCACATACCGCAGCTGGTCCGGACCAAATTCATTATCAACTTTTAAAACATTTACCACAAAGGGAACAATTTGACCCCCTATTTTAAATTTATAATATTAAGGGAAAAATGGGATTTTTCCAGAAACCTGGAGGAAAACTTAATTTTCCAATAAACCCAAAACCCCGGGAAAAAAAAGCACTAACCCCCGTAATTATAGACCGATTTTTACTTTCCATTTTTTTATGTAAAACGCTGAAAGATGATCCCAATCTAACTTGTTTTGGGATCTTTAATCTCAAAGGGCCCAATTTTCAAACTTTCCAAAACGGTTTTCCGGGGAAGCAGGTGCACAACTGATCATCTTGTTCGACTGGAAAATTTTTTTCGGGATGCCCTTTGTTAAAAAAGAGCCCTTTTGTGTCTGTAAATTTTTGTTTGAAAAAACCCTTGGGCACTACATGGAAATAAGGTATTATGAATTATCTTAAAAGGGCTTAGGTTTTAAAAAATCGTCTTCCAACCTTTTTTATCGCAAAATTTTATCCGATCGCCCTTTTAAAGTACGTGTTGGGTTTTTCCCTTTTTGACTCTTTTGGGGCAAGAACAGGAGTTCCACAAAAGGGTTTTATTTTATCGTCACACTTTTTAGAAACAAAAAATTTAATAAATTTTTGTGAAATGTTTGTCACCAGGGGGATTGGGTTTATTATTGGGTTTAAAAGACTTTTAAAAGGTTTTCGTTTAAAAAATATCGTACGATTGAACGCCCAATTTCAGCAGTGTTTGAACCCAAAATCCCAAAATTGGGCCCCCTGGAAAAAGGGGTTTTTTTAAATTTTTTTCCCCAAACAAAAATCAGTGTGTCCACTTTTGTCAATTACGGAAACAACATTGTGACCCTTTAGCTGTTTTTTAAATGGACAAAAATTTCCCGTTTTTTGCGAAAACAAAATTTCTTGGTGTTTTTTTTTGAAAAAAAAGTTTTTTTATTTCCACACTAAAATTTCCCGAAAAACCAAAAGTTTGAAAACGTTGATCTTTTAAAAGGGAAATTTTTAAAAACGATTGGGGGCAGATCGCAAGGTTTTGTTAAGACTGTATAGAGCTTTGTTCGATCCAACCCAGTTCGGTTTTGTTGTTTTTTGGTTTTAGCCAGAAAATTTGTATTTCAGATGCTGGATACTATTAAAAATCAAGGTCTTCGTATTTCTCTTGGCGCATTTAAGAACATCGCCTGTTTTAAAGCTTGGGTTTTTTGAAGCAAAAAAACCCTCCCTTTATCCCAGAAAGTGAAAAAAAATGTCATTGCAAAAATGGGTCTGAGGGTAGCTGCCCAAAAAATCCAACCCTCTTTATAAAATCTATTTAAACCCCAAAAACCCACGATTCCCTATGACAGAAAAACCAAAAAAAATTAAACCTTTTTTGGATTTCGCATTTATTAAATTTTATAAGGGAAAAAGATTTTGAATTTCATGATGTAAAAGAAATTTTTTTCTGAATACACCCCCATTGGGTTTTAATTCTCCAACAGTTCTTTTTTATATGAAAACCCCATTGGGAAAAAAGGGGGAGACAAAAACCCCGAAATATTCAAGTCCCCCAAAAATAAAGAAATCAAAAAGGGTTTCAAAGATCATTTTTCCCTTTTTTTTTAGATGGGGTTTAAAAAAATGTTTTAAAGGGTTGGGTGTGCCGCCCTTACCATTTTTGGGATCAACAAAATTAAATTTACCCAAAAAACGCCACAATTTTTTTAGCAGAAGCAAAAACAATTGATTTGGCCCTTAATTTTTTTTTCGAATATAATGAAGAAAAGTTTAACATCTTTTCCGACTACTTTTGTAATTTCAACAATACACAACCCCTAATACAGAAAACCTTAAATTAAAAAAAATTTTTCCAGGGTTTTTTGAACTATCTTTTAAAAAATCCATTTATATTCTGTTGGGTTCCTAGTCCCTGTTTTTGGGATTTTTGGAAAGGGAAAATTTCTTTATACTGCAGGGAAAGAAATCACTTTTTTTAAATCAAACTAAATTGAAATTACCATTTATGATTTTAGGTCAAAAATCAACAAATCATTTTTAAAATAAATGGCAGTCCTCGTGGAAAAATGCTTCGGTTTAATAAACTTCGTTTAAAAAAAACCTACTTTAGGTGAATTTGGGACCAGGAAATAGATCTGTTCGGGGAAAGGGAATTGTTCTTTCTCGTTGTCGGATAAGGGCATACTCGGTTGACTCATTCGTATTTTCTGAACAATGAAGGTCAACCTGAATGTATACCATGTCAAACACCACTTACTATTAAACATATTTTAATCGACTGTATAGACTTCGATCCACAGCGCAACTCATACTACAATGTTGAATCTCTAAAAGAGCTGTACGAGCAAATTTCAGCCGACAAAATTTTGCAGTTTTTGAAAGAAATAGGTATATATCATAAAATCTGAACCTTATTTGATTATTAATCACCGCTTTTATACTTTTTAATGTTTGCATTTGATTTTTTACACTATTTATGTATTTACGCTTTTACTTCAATGGTTTTATTTATGCTTTGCAATTAACGTAATCCATTTAACATTTTCTCGGCGATATATGACCTTTTTGTGTCGATTCGCCGTAAAACCCAACTCATTCATTCATTCATTCCATATCTTTGTCATCCATGGATGGATTTTCAAATAACTTGGCATGAATGTGTACCACAGTAAGACGATGTGTCGTGCGCAAGACCCAAGTCCATAGCTTAAAGGTCAAGGTCACACTTAGACGTGTCGCGCGCAAGACCCAGGTCCGTAGGACAAAGGTCCTAAACTCTAACATCGGCCATAACTATTCATTCAAAGTGCCATCGGGGGCATGTGTCATCCTATGGAGACAGCTCTTGTTTGATATAATACTTGAAAAAAATAATACGCATCACAACCGCTTACATAGACTTACAAAGTCTGTAGAGATCAAATAATCTGTTATAGTATTAATTTCTTCATACTGACACTGATATTTTCGCAGAAAACATTTTTACTCTAGACTGAGGCAAGAGATGTTGTAATTTTTTTCAAAAGTGCCATCTAGATCTAGAAAAAAGCATTATTTTGTCAGATTACCGGTACCCATTTTCTAAATATAAAAGATTGTAATTATTAACTTCATTAATGCTGTTCCGAGATTCCAGTTTTGATCAAATGAATGAATGTGCGTGCCGCCTTATTCAGCTACCTAGCTTCTACGAAATAAACTTCTATCAGGAGTTGTTTTTGTCCTTGCAACTTTAATCTCGTTTAACCCCAATGGTATTCATCAAATGATTTTTGCACGATATTTTTTTTTTATTTCAAACACTTGCAACATCAACTTTTGGTGACTGACATCCTTGTAGACTATTGGATGAAAGAATGAATGAAATAATAGTTAAATGATGAGTTGTGAAAAAAAGATCAATCGAATGAATGAATGAATGAATGAATGAACTATTTAACGGCTATTCTGAATTTCTTTTTTATATTAAGATTACAAAATTAAACTGACCTTTTTGACGCTTCTGAATTTGTTAAAGCAATAAAACGCAACCCGTGTTTCCGATTAATTGAAATATGGTCTGGTTTGTCACAAAAAAAAAAAATCAGTTTATTAAAAATTAAAACATATTAAATCAAATAAGTACTTACTCGTGACTTCCTTTCCCTCTGAAATATGCAATATACAGATTATCGCGTGCGGTCACTTGAGCCAGATGTTATCGCCTCGGGGAATGAACGCGCGAAGCGTGTTCTCAACTGATTGGACGGAAGAAATCATGCATTAAAGATCCCACTTAATTTGCGCTAATTTGTGTTAATTGGCATTCGTCGAGTTTCTGATATTGTTAATTTGCAGGTAGAAAAATGTTAGAAATTGTCAGACTGAATTACCAGGCTTAGGGTACATGGGCTATCTATCTGATTTAGTTAATATGCATACAATTATTATCAATTAATGTTGCAGTAAAACTGTTCGGCAGAAATTATATGTACAGTTTATTTTCGTGGAGATGGGTAAATCAGTGTAAATGCTTATATCATTTGATTTAATGAAAGACACTCATTAATCTTTGTCAATAGTTTTCGAGCGTTTTCGTTAATTTTAAGCAATATTTATATTTTATACAGTTAATCAGTGCCACGACATCCACGTTACCACGTTTATCATTTCTTTAAAGTAAAGTAATGTGATGTTACCGCTACCTGTTTTATCTTTATGAATTTTAATTATTTTCTCTTAAAGTATTTATTTTCTAGTACGCTTGTGACAGGTGATGTGTCTTTTTTGTCTAGAATATTTTAAATAATCGACTTTTTTTACAACGGGTGAATATGGTAACTTTTAATAAATGGACCATAAATATCACGGTGCGTTTGACAAATAAGTGGAAAGTTTGCAAATAAAATTTAGGGGAAAAGGTATGGCCAAAACTCGAACCCACTACCCTGATATGTGCAGCTAAACGCTTTGCCGCTCAGCTACCTGCAAATGCTACAGTTTTTTTGTTGTTTTTTTTTTGGATTTAACGTCGCACCGACACAATAATAGGTTATATGGCGACTTTCCAGCTTTGATGGTGGAGGAAGACCCCAGGTGCTCCTCCGTGCATTACTCCATCACGGGCAGGCTCCTGGGTAGAACCACCGACCTTCCGCAAGCAAGCTGGATGGTTTCCTCACATGAAGAATTCAACGCCCCGAGTGAGGCTCGAATCCACATCGATGAGGAGCAAGTGATTAGAAGTCAGCGACCTTAACCACTCGGCCACGGAGGTCCCCATGCTACAGTATAATATCAACTAAGAATTATATATGTAATATTTGCAACGCTATTTATGTTTAGACATTGAAAATGAATTTACGGAAATATACGAGATATTCACATGTGAAAGGTCAATACTAAAGGACACTACATCCACGAGAAATAAAATAGTCTTGGAACAGTGAATACTACGGTGGAATAGAGGGGACATAGGAAACATTTTATTTATCACGTGCGCACGTGTTAGCACCACATTCGCACATGTTAGATACCACGTGCGAATGTGTTGATTAACACATGCGCACGTAATAACTATCTTAGCTAACACGTGATAGCTATCACATTCGCAGCTGTTACCAAAATTACCAACGAAACTTATCGAGATATCAGTCTTTTTTTTCAAAAAACAAGAAACACTTACTTCGTAAATTACAGCTAACTATAAATAACACTTCCTTATGAAAGACATTCATTTAGAAAAATTACAGATCTTTCACGCTTTTTCATTGATCAGCTAAAACGTGCGCACGTGTTAGTTATCACATGCGCACATGGTAGTATAACGTGCGAACGTGATAGCTGTCACTTGCGCACGTGATAGTTATCACCCATGCACGTGTGAATTACCACATACGCACGTGGTAGCTAACACTTGCGCACAGAAAAAATAAAATATTTTCTATGTCCTCGTTATGCCACCGTATTATGCATAGAACATCTGCAGAATTACTTCGAAACAAAAGTCAACGGATATGAAAATATTTTTTGCTTAATATTTATAATTAAGTAACAGCTGAAAGTGAACATTGAACAAAAAGGTATAAAATACATATTTTATAGCGCTTTGAATTATATTAAACTGAATGACTTCGTTTAATTATGTGTTTTCTTTATTACCAAATGCTATGTTATCTACATGTTGGTTTAAAGGTCCGGCTTATCCGGAGTGGGTCTCCGTGGCTGAGTGGTTTAGATCGATGACTTCAAACTAGCTGCCCATCACCGATGCGGGTTCAAGACTCACGCAGAGTGTTGAATTCTCCATGTGAGGAAGACATTAAGCAGGTGCTCGCTCGTGACGAAATAATGCACGTTAGGGCACCTGGGGTATTCCTCCACCAAGAAAACCGGAAAGTCGCTAAAGGACCTATAAGTGTGTCAGCCCAACAAAAACACAAAAAGCCGACCTACTCGGTCGGTAGCAGACGATACGTGTAGGTTACTAATCGAGTAGGAGGTGTTAATGAAATGAAAATACCCGCGCTCGTGCGAATCGTGACACTGAGAGCGTGTAGCGCTCGAGGTGTTACCGCACGAGCGCGGGTATTTTCATTTCATGAACACCGATCTAAGAGGTAAGTAACTGACTTACACAACGTCATTTTAATTTTTTAGTTTTTATTTATTTATTCATTTATTTATAAGTATTTCCTCCTCCCAGTCAGAAAATAAATTATATTGGGAATTACTTTAACTTCAGCAGGTAAATTGAAATACGTAAAATGATATTAAAAAAGTTTATGAAAGTTCTGCTAATTCGCCATTGTAAATGCATTTTTGTTCACCAATTATTTGTTGGTTTTTTTTTAATGCACAACTTTACACTTCGGTTGCATGTTTATAAAACATTTATCACGATAAACTTAGTTTCGGACTCTGCATTTACAGTTTCGTCGTGGTCGTTATCATCATCATCATCATCATCAAACAACAATAATGAAAATGATTATCTTCTTCTACTCCTCCCTTTTAAGTACTAAGCCGTGAATGTATCGTGTAGATGAAAACATGACGATCGTGATTCAAATGGCAAAATATACATTATTTAAAAAAGAAGTATACATTTGTAAATGCTACTTGACGAAGGTATTGTCTATTTTCTATAAGTATTGACCTGGCACTCATTAATCTTCACCAGTGTTTTCGGGGGTTTCCATTATTTTACGAAATATTTGTATCCTAAAATAACCAATATAAATAGCCAATGGCACGGTGGCATAGTGGTAGCTGTCTGACTGCCACGCACGATACCACGAGTTCAAAATCACCTCAGACCATTTTTTAAATTCAATGTAATGTTGTTATTGATGTTACTTTTACATTATCTGTGTAACATATTTCACGAAATCTGATCTCTTGTAGATCTAGTATTCATTGTCAGGAAACGCTGGTGAGAAATACATTGTCTTTCTATCTAAGATACTTTTAAATATGTTTTATTCAATATTTTCCATAACGTTTATAAATAGACCATAAGGTTTGATCAGACAATATTTCTACCGATAAAATTTGGGGTACGTACGCAGGAGTTGAACCATAAATACAGTTAAGCAGCTAAACGTTTTGTCCACACAGCTATTTGCACATGTGACATTGTAAAAATTATACAGTCAAGAAATATTTATATCGCTATTTAACTTCAGACACCAATACTTAATTTACTGAAAATATAGGGAATATTCTTGAGTGTCAGATCATTCCTTACAGAAAATAACATGACATTAATTAAATAAACATTACATTGTAACTCATCTAACTTTCTTTTCACGTGCTCAGGTATGGTATAATACCTGTGCACGAGCGCAGGTATGGTATGATACCTGTGCACGTGCGCAGGTATGGTATGTAGGTATTCATTTTGGTTATTAACCTGCAGAGAACAATAGAACGGTTGTGTAATGTATTAAATCGAACGAAAGGCGTTTGTTCGAATCTTTGGACGCAGACGCATTATATCGATTATTTTGCGTCTGTAAAAATATTAGAATTGATTTCATAAGTAAAGTATCACTACATGTCTTATATACTTTTTCAGTACAAAATATAAATGAATTAGTTCCTCTTTTTTTCTGTATGTATTTGCATTGTATGCACAAGCGTTGGAAATGTGCCTAAAAGGAGGTAATTTATGCTTGCATTTGATTTTTACAATGGCGATGATCCACCGATGTATTTATCACTACAAATAAATAGGGATGAATTGATTAATCTTTTTCTTTTCTCAATCGGCTATTTAGATTAAATATTAAAATAAACCGGGAACGCGCTAGATGAAATGATGGATTCATTCATGTTTGATTTTATACCTGTTTTGATCCGTGAATGTTTTTTTTTTCAGTTCATGCCATATTAGTATTAAACATTTCTTTCTTTCAATATTGGCATTCATTCTACATCACGTACAAGTTGGAAAACATGCAAAACGTTTGACCTTTGAAATGGCCGGAGAATATCATTTTCACTACACATATTGATTGCATCCCGTATTTTTGAAATATATAAATTATTTAAATCTCGTATTTCCGGCATATACGGGAAATATACGGAGTTGTATACCAAGCATATACGGACATATACGTCCCGTATTTTTTAAATATACAAATTATTTGAATCCCGTATTTCCGGCATATACGGGAAATATACGGAGTTGTATACGAAGAATATACGGGAAATTTAATCCCTGTAGTTTCGAAATATACAAACTATACATATCCCGTATATCCAGAATATACGGGAAATATACAGAGTTGTATACAAAGAATATACGGGAAATGTAAGTCCCGTATTTTCAAAATATACAAATTATTAAATCCCGTATTTCTGGCATATACGGGAATAATACGGAGTTGTATACCAAGCAAATACGGGACATATACGTCCCGTATTTTCGAAATATACAAATTATTTAAATCCGTATTTCCGGCATATACGGGAAATATACGGAGTTGTATACGAAGAATATACGGGAAATTTAATCCCTGTATTTTCGAAATATACACACTATACATATCCCGTATATCCAGAATATACGGGAAATATACGGAGTTGTATACAAAGAATATACGGGAAATGTAAATCCCATATTTTCAAAATATACAAATTTTTTAAATCCCGTATTTCTGGCATATACGGGAATAATACGGAGTTCTATACCAAGCATATACAGGACATATACGTCCCGTATTTTCGACATATACAAATTATTTAAATCCCGTATTTCCGGCATATACGGGAAATATACGGGAAATTTAATCCCTGTATTTTCGAAATATACAAACTATACATATCCCGTATATCCAGAATATACGGGAAATATACGGGGTTGTATATGAAACATATACGGGAAATATACGTCTCGTATTTTCGTAATATACGGATTTATGTATTCCCGTACACCAGACATATACGGAAATATACGGTGTTGTATACGATCAGAATAACCCTTTTTAGAATTTCCCGTATTTCAGTAATATACGGGGTATCGTATACTAAGAATTCCGTATTTCATAGTATACGGAAATCCGCATTTTATTAGTATACGGACTTTTAAATATACAAGCCCCGTACACGCCCGTATTTTAGTTTTCCCGTATTTCTTCCCGTATACGGGTAATATACGGGATCCCGTACACTCCCGTATATTAACTCTTTTTTCGCAGTGTGACGGACGTAGAATGATCGTGATAGCCCTAATCTGAATGAATTGTGACATACTGTTATTTATGTTTAAAGTAAGAACGAAACAACTTATGTACCTTAAGAGTAGTTTCCTCATCAAAGTCTCGAATGTTCTGAGAATACTTTTGACAGACATGGTGAATAACTGCTGAACATGAGTCCTCGTGAAAGCCGATGAAAACATCTCCAACCATTGTTTCCTCTGTTTCCCTGTTAAAATGAAAGTAGTGAAGTTCTTAAAAGATTATGTCAGTCTCATGTTAAAAATATCATCCGAACAAGTTTTAAATATGGTCTAAGAACGGATGAATAAGAAATACCTTTTAATTATATGACACAAACTTTATGAATGAAAAGTGCCGGGAAAAATAAACTAGACAGAGAACTGAATTAGATTAAATCTTGCCTCCGGAATAGCGTTGTTTGACGCTGTGATGCAAAGTGTACAGCCCATTGTTCCAACTCATAAACCAGCTTTTGTTGCAAATCGGATAACATTGTGTTTAATGTCAAAAAATGTTTCTCTAGTCTGTTGATTAGTGGTATCGGAAATTTCTTGTAGACTGTTTGCTTTTCCGCTACAACTATAAGCCTGTAAAATGAATATATTTATCAAATGAATTCATTCAACTGCAAATATACGAGATTAGTCTTGAATTTATGACACAAAATGAGCAAAGTTTGAAAACGATATACAGTTGTATAATAACCTAGTGTTTATTATAGGCATTGAACACATATGTCGCAATATCTTATAGGTAAATTATGTATTCTCTGGTGTCGACTTTTCTTGTAAACACTGCGGGCGAAAATAACATAAATGTTTGGAAGTATCAAAATGACTAGAATTACAAACAACAGCCGGCAATCCAGTACGGTAACCACAATATTGATAAATAAAATTTTATCATTATTTTTCATACATCTTTACTTCTGTAAAATGCATCTAAACATTGGCACTTTGATTACATAAGATATCTACAAGCTGTTTACAGCGAGTTTTAAAATGTGTTTCACTTATAACACCTAGTTCATTTAGGGGATGTGATATTCTTGAGGGGCCTCCGTTGCCGAGTGGTCGCTGACTTGAATCACTTGACCCTCATCGATGTTCGTTCAAGCCTCACGCAAGGCGTTGAATTCTACAAGTGAGGAAGCCATCCAGCTGGCTTACGGAAGGTCGGTGGTTCTACCCAGGTGCCTGCTCGTGATAAAATAATGCAAGGTGGGGCACCTCGGGTCTTCCCCCACCATCAAAGATGAAAGGTCGCCATATGACCTATAATTGTGTAGGCACGAAGTTAAACCGAACAAAATAAATAAATAAATAAATGATATTCTTAAGGATACATCTTTCTTTACAATAATTCTGTCTTACCGGAAATTGTGATGTACGGGACACTTCACTCTGTGTGTTCCAAGTCCAAGGTCCACATATCTCACGCCTCCAAAATAAACATAGTACTGATTCAGCGCATCGTAAAGACTCTCGTAAAGGTTCTCTAGATTCAGTAAGACAACTGTATTCCCTGTTTCCATGCAAACTTTGATTTTGTTGATGTTTCGACAAACCTGCATGACAGGGATAATGAAATCAAAATAACCATACAAATACTTCATATAATATTAGTACAGTGGTGTACTTTTCGTCCTACTTGACCGGTTTTTTTGCTGTGTTTGTAACGGTATGCGCGCAAGTGTGTGTGCGTGCTACCCTTGTCCATGCTTCCACTGCTGCAGTTTGTGTTCTAGGGAAGCTGGGTTTCCCAAATAATCTCATGTTTTGTATCTTGCATATAATTTAATGTGCTTGAAGTAACCCGTCTGCTGTATTTTCCACTACAGTTTCTATTTGCAATGTTTGGCTTTGGCTGTGTTTGCTGTGCTCTGTGATTCCGGGAAATCTATCCTAAGTTTTTCATTTTTATCTGATCAAATAACATCAGGAGTAAATAAAAGTACATTTTTGTGTTTGCTAAAGATAATCTCCTTTCGACAGGCATTACCTTTAATGTTAGTATTCTGAACGTGACTTGACCTAATGTTCTTCAAACTTGGCTATTCCTATTGAATATTTGTCTTTATTTCAATAAAGATTTAAGGCAGACATGCTATCGAACTAAATGGCAACTCAAATAGATGAGGACCAACATACGTAAATTGACAAAGAAATGAATATACACAGTATATTTACCTGTGTATATTCTTGATCACTGCGAAAGCTGCTTCCAAATATAGTAATAGGTCTTATGTCTTCGCTGCGTTCCTGGATCAGCTGTTGAATGATAGTCAAGGCTCCATAATTCTCGGTCAGTAGCAGAAGATATCGACTCTCGCTGAAGTATTCACATAAAATCGTTAACAGTTCGTTCTCAAATATAGTACCTGAATAAGAAACCATACTTTTTTCTACCTCTGCATTTTACGATAAAGTAGACACAAAATGTATGACAATTATTTGAAATACGTTGTCATTAAATTACCAAGGGTGTTCTATGTTTGTTCATGTTTTAGTGTCTCTGTTTTAAATAATACCGACTTACTGCATGGTCTAAATTATTAACATGTTGTGAGACTAGAACGATACTACCTTTCAATATTGTTCGTATCAAGACAAGCTCTGATGAGTCCGGCTGCGCTGCAATCTGGGTCGTCATCTTTCGGCTAAAATATATTGAATAATTAACAATTCTCGAACGGCAATAATTACAAAAGCGACTCTTCGTTCAAATTGTCAACTTCTGCTTCTACAGACACAATGTAGTGAAAAACAATTTCAGTGTCTGAAAAATTCAGTTTTAGTTAACTATCTACATAGACTTACAATACAATTGACTATCCAAAGTGAATAGACCTAACATAATAACAAATAAGATATGTCGAAAATAACTTAAATAACGGTACATTACATATGTCAAATCATTTCTGACATCATTCCATTGCTTTGTGTATTAATAGAAATTTTACTAAAGCTGAAATGTACCGTTGGTGGGACTATTTTCAAACGGTTATATTTAAAAAAGCAGCCGATGTACGCTGCCTAATACGAGATCATTCGTGTGGTAATTTCAGAGCAAATGATATCATTCATTTCAGTGATATATAATACGAAATGCTTACCTGATGTTCACTACTTATGATTGTAGACAGGTGCTTTTTGAAGCAATCTACTGGATCTACTTGATCAAGACCTCCAAAGTTCCGTTTGATTGCATGCAGCATCTGATGCCATGTAGGTGTCTTATTCGATTTTTCCACGAAACTAAACACCATTTTAACCAAGCTAAAAAGACAAGATTTGTGTCATGATGGCAGATTCAATGATAAGTAATTGCTGCCTTGAAGTTCCGACAGTAAAATGCTTATGTGTGCGTGACTCCATTTAGAAGTAAAGCCTAAATCCGACTGAAATTAGAACCTACATTACGACACCTAAGATGCTTATTTGAATGTGTTAATAGAACAAGAACATACAGACGTCATCTCAATGCATTTTACTGATAGCTTTAAATCGTCCTGAGAATACATCGTATTACATTTGTTGGACAAACAAATTTCAAATTTACCTGTAGAAATCCCTCAGACCAAAGAATTCCCTCATTTTTTTAGATGCAGTGGTGAATAATTCTAGGTACGCCTTGGCCATTGGTTTGATCAGCGGTTCCATTCTATTCCTTTTCTCCAGATCTTCTCCAATAGTGCAGATACCACTAACATGGATAAGTTTAACAATTTTACATGTTGGTATGTATGAAGAATATATCTAGATATTATTGAGACGTCTATAGCATTGATAACGATACTGCAAAGCTGTATATTTATATGATTGAGGCTCGACATCTTGCCTTAAATTGACTGACAAGA
The DNA here is from genome assembly GCF_021730395.1 of Mercenaria mercenaria. Classification (NCBI taxonomy): domain Eukaryota; kingdom Metazoa; phylum Mollusca; class Bivalvia; order Venerida; family Veneridae; genus Mercenaria; species Mercenaria mercenaria. The sequence goes on from NC_069364.1 coordinate 8,805,047, forward strand.
TAATGGCAAGAAATATAGGTGGAAGAACAGAATCAATAGTGCAAGCGGATTTGTTATTTTTTCTATTATTTGCAATATTATTGAAAACAATGCATTTCACAAGATTAACTCAATTAGTATTAAAGATTAGTTCAATTAACGTTCAGCTCATTACAAAAGTGTTTACCGTGCACTGTTAATAAGTTCTTCAAGGTCAGGAACTTCTCTCTGCACTACAATGCCTCTATTCATCTTTGCTGGATCTAATGCCCAATTGGAAATCCCAATGAAGGCCACCTTTGCAAAATGAAAGTATAAAATCATGTTCAAAATACCACTGATATTCTCCTCCTTTACATATTTGAAGCCGGTGACCAACCACAGATAACAAAAGGCGATTAAGATATAAAAAGCGACCACTTTAATCGGCGTTATTCGAACCATAACTAGAACTGTCACAGGAGTGACTCATACCCCCACCATACGGTCTTGTCACAGAAGAATGGCAACCATAAGTAATCTTAAAAATACTTAGAATAATATAAAAATGTCAAAAAAGCTTAATACTTAAAAAGAAGTTTACTCGTCTTTGGAGTACTTCATCCTGGGCTTCCACATATAAGTAATACTAGTATAATTATGTGCCCTGGATGAGGGATGAGGTAAATATAAAAAATCTCTAATATTAGAGATACACTAAAGGTGAATACAAAAAAGTGTCTTACCGACCCATGTTACCACAGAAAAATGTATTTACTTTTTACATAGGACTGATAAAAAAGTTAGAAAAATACCAAAAATATTGAAAATCTAAAAATAGGATTTCTAAAAATAGACTAATTCCTGGAATTTTGGGGGGAAGAAACTCAATACAAAAGTTTAAAAAAAGGTTACTTCCCTTTGGCTCTAAGCCAATCAGAATGAGATATAGTGAAATACATCAAAATTAACCTTAAATTCTAAGTAAAAGGGGACATAATTCAAGAAAAATTGGTGTCAGAGTTATGCACCTTGTGTCACATGATGTGGGTGATGAGGTGGAACATCTATTTTAAGTTTAAATCAAATCCATTAAGTAGTAACTGAGATACAGTGATTATACATCAAAATTAACCTTAAATTCTAAGTAAAAAGGGGCATAATTCATGAAAGATTGGTGTCAGAGTTATGCACCTTGTGTCACATGATGTGGGTGATGCGGTGGAACATCTATTTTAAGTTTGAATCAAATTCATTTTGTAATAACTGAGATATAGTGAAAATACATCAAAATCAACCTTAAATTTAAAGTAAAAAGGGGACATAATTCATAAAAAATTGATGTCAGAGTTAAGCACCTTTTGTCACATGATGTGGTTGATGAGTCGGAACAATTATTTTAAGTTTGAATCAAATCCATTTAGTAATAACTGAGATATAGTGTAAATACAACAAAATTAACCTTAAATTCTAGGTAAAGGGGACATAATTCATGAAAACTTGGTGTCAGAGTTATGCACATTGTGTCACATGATGTGGGTGATAAGGTGGAACATCTATTTTAAGTTTGAATCAAATCCATTTAGTAATAACTGAGATAATAGATTTCGGGACGCGACTGGACGGGACGGGACGCGACGCGACGCGACAAAACTGACTCCTATATACCCCCCTCCAAACATGTTTGGTGGGGGTATAATCAGGCTAACATCATTAATCATGAACAAAAATGGGTATTAGATGGTGCATAAAGAAAGTTACGAGCAAACAAGTTACATGGTGCATTTTATGTTTATTTGTAATTATGTGTATATTTTCATGATGTTCATGAGATCTGTACATAAACGCATACTACTAACGGCTTTTGGGGTGCGTGGTCGCGTCTTTGTTCTTACATTTATATCTGTCTTTAATCTCACACTAAGAACCAAGCGAGCTAATTCTCGCTTTACTTAATAAAATCTGTAAAAAGATCCTTTGGAAGCAAAGAATGCAACCAAGAAGAATAATAGCAGACTCGGTTTGATTGAGTCTGTTCATGAGAGGTAATGAAATGTGCAACAACCCTCACGCCCCCTAGCACCGGCTTAAGCGGAACTCTATTACACATATGTTGAATGGACTCCATGATCCCGAAGGACCAGAAAATATAACAACACTGAATCCAAGTACGGGGAGACTTTTTACAGCCGCCACACGGCACTTAAAATCAACTAAAATTTTGAAAGGTACATTTATGTTCTAGTCATTTACGATCAGCATCGAATCAATGCAATTTCTATGTAGTACAATTCTGCTTAAGCCAGTGCTAGATGTGAGGAGTGTTGCACTTTCCATTATATCTCATAAACATACTCAGTCAAACTGAGTATGCTTTTATTTTGTTTGATTGCATTCTATCCTTCAAAAAGATTTTCTTACATATTTTATTTCAACTACAATGTCAATTCGTAGACGGCCTTGTTCGCGAACTTGCTTTAGTTATACCCAAAACTTCGAATTATTCTATTTTAACACTTATATTTTGTAGTATACAAGCTTTAATACAACCGATTTTTAGTTATGTAGTAGGTATACACACTTTGTTTCATACAGATTCCTCTTACAAAAGTTATGGCGTAAAATCTTACATTTCTGACTTATTATCGTTATTAAAGAAATGTATCGGTGCTGGAGAATAAATTGAATTTACAAATGAAAAATAAAAAAAAACGATGAAAGACTTATTTGACGAGGCCACATTCCTAAATATCACCTTCTGTCTACGAACCGTTACACAGTGCATGTAGGGGTGTGTTAATGAAAAGACAAGGTAAATCATTACGACAGAAACACATTTTAGAATCCGATGAAACGGGGGAGAAACATTTTTTTAACTAACTTAACGGCAAGGTAGGTCGAACCATAATATCGGAGCTAACTGAAAATATATAGGTTTACAGACCTTCATGTATTTCTCGGGCTTTTCGTCTCCTTGGCACCCGTCCTCTAGAAGTGGATGTAACGTCTTAAATGATGAAAAGTACATGATTGTTAAGCAAATTCATAGACCACCTCTTTGCTTTTGTTCTACAGAAATTTTCAGAGATAACTTTAAAAATAACAACGATTCACATTTACATTGTTCCGAAAAAGATGATAAGCCAGACCTTGACGTTAAGATAACATTTTATTCATACATGGATTGTAAGCTAAAGTTTACATATTATGCGATCGATAGCGAGTCATCTGAATTGCACGATCAAAATGCATATTTAGCAATAGTATATCCAATCAAAGTTTAAAATAACAAATTAACACAAGATATCCCATTGGTAAGAAGTAATTCAGCAAAAAGGGAAGCCTTTGACATATGGAAACAAAAAGCATTGTAAAGATCTAAAAGGAACACCCGCCAAATGATGCAAATGTTATCAAATGTCAACAGTCATCGGTTCAAATATAATACACTGTGTACAAGCAAAAATTTGATAGTCCGGACTGCTATCGCAAGAAAAACAGAGTTCAAAGTCTTTCCTTTGGACACTGGCACCAGATCAGAAAGAAAATGCCTCCGTACGTGTTATACCCTACCCCTAGGTATTCTATAAGAACCATGGTCATGAACGGGAAAATATACTAACCCATTTCAATCGCGTAATTCATACCTAAAACACGCAGTTCAGTAAATGTGTACTATTGATATTAAACAAGCGATAATTTATCTTCCATCGTGCACCAGTCACATTGTCTCAATATTCCATATTGCAGAGATGCTCCATATATTTTATGCTTTAGTCAACGTTACAGAAAAAACTTGCGTGAACTCCCCTAATGAACATCCGGTCTAGAGGTCACGGCAGTGTGCACATGTTAAGCGAAATGTAAACAAACAAAAACAGAATGCAATATATTCACAGTTTTACGATAAGACTCGAAATGATGAATGAAATTCAACTTGTATATGATTTTGAATTTGAAATCATACATTGGTATACATCTATTCTGTTTATTTAATTCATTTTGCACATTTATGCTGCATATAAACATTTTAGCGTACACGTGTAGTAAAATGACGACTGACAAACATTTTCACATCAGCCAATCAGAGTGTGTCTGTAATCTAGACCGGAACTTCACCAGGGAAGTTCAAGCAAGTTTTTCATGTACCTTTGAAAAAACTGTAAACTACACGTTGTTTTTCTAAGATAAGAAGTATTGAAGAAATGTGACTGATACACAACGGAAGATAAATTACCGCTTGTTTAATATCAATAATACATATTTACTGAACTGCGTGTTTTAGGTATGAAATACGCGATTGAAATGGGTTAGTATATTTTCCCGTTCACGACCATGGTTCTTATAGAATACCTAGGGGTAGGGTATAACACGTACAGAGGCATTTTCTTTCTGATCTGGTGGCAGTGCCTTTGGACGGATATTTAAAGAAAATACTCAAAATTTCAATAACAAAACAGCGTATAGCATGTATAGTCTTATTCTCATTAAAATTACTTATTCTAATCGTAAGCATTTTAATGTCTAAGGTCTTGTATTATCATCTTCCACACTCAAAATTATAGATTTTGATTAAAGATTTTCATAATTTTGACTGTTTTGTAAAACGTGAATGCAGAATTTGGGATTCGTAGTTAGAAAATATCGGTTATATACAAAAGCAAAACACCAATTTCTTATAAGTTATCTTAGTAACTAGCATGCACAAAAAGATTAGTACGGACAGTGACGACTCTAAAGTATATAATCTCTTAAGGGCGACACTGAAACATGAGCTTGAATGTGACATTTCTTCTTGCTATCATTAATGTTTTGCGTAAGGTTTTTTCAGTCTCAAAAATGGTGGAATATTTCTGCAACGAGATAGCTAAGTAGCCATCGCGATAGTACTAATATTCTAAACTTACAAGAAATATGTGCATTTCTTCTAAAAACATTGCAGTAATAATTAATGTTTTCTAGATATTTCGTTACTTCCTGACACGCGTTAGCTAGGTAGCTATCACGATAATATTCTAAAGGTTCCATCAATCGTTTCCAGTTTTCTGAAAACTATCGCAATAAATTATGGACAAACTCAATCAAACCGAGTCTGCTATTTTTCGTCTTGGTTGCATTCTTTGCTTCCAAAGGATCGTTTTTACAGATTTCATTATTTAATCGCGATAGCTACCAAGAAACATGCCAGCATACTCGATCTAAGCATGAAATGGTTTCTGCTCGGAGAGGAATTATTTAATTATTAACCTCTTTGTGTGACCTTTGTCATGAGCTTTGCATGTGAAATGTCAAAATGTTTGTACTCTTGTTTTTGAATATCTATCCAAGCATAAAATATTTGTAACCACGACATGAAATATTTAAAATCTTTCTAATATGGTCCTCCAGTCTGAGCAATGGGCCGTGGTATTGCAATCTGGAGGTCGTCTTAAGACGGTTTAAGATTATGCTAAACGCCCTTGTATAAAAAGTGCCAGAACGGTCAGGACAAATCGACTTAAATTTTGTTTGACAAGTTAATGACAACTAAGAGTTACTATAATAACCTTTAAGCCGCTGATCTTTACTCGCAACATCTTGTATTTATCATCATGATAATGTTGAATGTGAGTGCAATGTTTAAATATCCGTCAAAAAAGCTTATTGACAGGCACGCAATATTTCCTGATATTATTGACTTCTAAGCTTGATGCTGAATCTTAAACGAGGCAAGTCGCAAAATCCGAAATATTTAACAATATTTCAGTGGCACTGAATGTGATGGACTGACGAATATAGGGAAAACCTAAAGCGGCAAAAGATGGCCAATACCGGTGCTAGTTTGCATGAGGGGTGTTATACATTTCTTTTCCTCCCGTGAGGAGCATACTCAAATCAAATCAAATCTCCTGATATTTTCTTAGTCGCGATCTTTGCTTCAATATGATCTTTTTAAAACATTATACCAACTACCGCAACAGTATTTTAGTGCCGTGAATAATTTAGAGACCTTTTTCTCAGATTTTGAAATATTTTGAATTTGTAAAATATGATCCAGTGTGGCAATTCGAACATGATAATACAACACAATTTACTGACGGCAATTTGGAATAAATATCAAACCTTTAAAGGCATCCTTAGGCTATCTTCAGCAAGACCAACCTCGTCAAGTACAACGACCGATACAAATGTACTTAAATCTTTGTCTTTCTGAAACTGGGCACACTGTTTAAACGTTCCGACTATACCACCTGGCGTTGAAATAGGACTGCATTGATACGATACCAGTTTTGCCTTAAAATAAAACAAACACCATCAAAAGCGATCCGCAACGGATCCAAACTTTAAAGCATACTTATTATTTTATTCATCAGCTAGACTTAAAAACTTAAAAAGTAGTATTTCATGTTTACAAAAGTTAAATTTGTTGTTTGTTTTTTTGGAGACAGGAGAAAACACAGGTGGTAATTGCGTATTCCCTTTTTGATATTTGCACTTATCAGTTATTTCAAACGGCGCCAAGTTTGAATATTGTCTTTGTTATAGTATTTGTGACGTTAAATCACAATTTTAAAAACATATCGCATAGTATTTATCAAGTGTGGATGCCAATAATATGACAACAGTATTTGTTTTACAAAAACAAGCTAATTACTATATTAATGAGAAATACGCACTTGCTTCATTCCCTTGAAAAGGATATGTTTTGCAGCATTTCCGCGCATTGCATCTGAAACAATCGTTTTAGCAAGCGATTTAGAACTTCCTGGCTTTCCGATGAGGAACAGTGGAATTCGTAGTTCTATACACACGACCATCATAAAAACGTTCTCTTTCAACGCCATGTTACGGGCAATGTTTTTCTCTAAATCCACATGGTCTAGGAACACATCTTGACAGCTATAAAATATAATACTAGTTTAAAGCATTTATTCGACGTTTTACTAGAAAGGAAGATAGATCAACATTTGTTAGAACATAGATCTAGTTGGATATTTAAATTTTCTACTTGAAATATTTTTTCAATCACAGTACCATATTGGCTTAACGTCAAACCGACACAGTTATAGATCTTATGGCAACTTTCCCGCTTTTGATGGCAGAGAAAGACCCCAGATGCCACTCCTTGCATTATTTCATCACGAGCGGCCACCTAGGTTAAACCACCCACCTTCCGTAAACCAGCTGGATGGCTTCCTCTCAAGAAGAATACAACAAGCAAGGCTTGAATCCACATAGATTTAAAGTAGGCGACCTTATCGACTCTGCCACGGAGGCCCCACACTACCCCTTTTCTTCGAATTTAAAAGGTATTAGTTACATTATGTGCTTATAACGACCACATATGAGGTACGCACCAATCGATCTCCTCTAATATCTGTCCCCTGCCCTTCGGTAGTTTACATGGAATTGCAAAGTATTGTGCGATGAATTCTCTGTATTGCTCGCGTGTTTTTAAACATGCGTGATAACATACTCCAAGAGCCAAAATCAAGGAACGTGTCACATCATCGATTCTGTTGATATTCTGCAAAAATGAAATAAGACACTCATTTGGTTTCCTTGAAAAGATCACATAACAATAAAAAGAAATTAAAATCGCGTTTAAAATATTTCACATTTCCTCAATTATCGTGTTAAGCAAATTTTCACTATTCTTAAGTCATTGTGTAAACAATGTGTAGACTACAAATACCTGGCTAGCGTCCACAACGGGACCTTGGTGCAACCTTTTGTCCATAAGACTGAAGAGTATTCTGTTATTCTGACTTTGCGTATAAAACCAGCTCATCACTGTCAATACCCTCTCCACATCTCGAAGTGATACAAAACTACATTCATCCTGTAAAATACAATCATCGATATCTACGATGTAAATACATTCAAGATAATGTACGATAAAGCTTTCTTACATTCATTACTGTAGTAGGTATTTAATACTGCATCCTGAAATAATTCTTTGAAATATTTAGACTGGCTCCGGACCCTATGTTTGTTCTGTCATATTTCTCAAATATAAGATTTCTTCATTAACAAGCCCGCCCGCTTAGCTCAATAGGTAAGAGCGTTGGTCTACGGATCTCGGGGTCGCGAGTTCGATCCTCGGGCGGGGCGTATGTTCTCCGTGACTATTTGATAAACGACATTGTGTCTGATATCATTAGTCCTCCACCTCTGATTCATGTGGGGAAGTTGGCAGTTACTTGCGGAGAACAGATTTGTACTGGTACAGAATCCAGGAACACTGGTTAGGTTAACTTCCCGCCGTTACATGACTGAAATACTGTTGAAAAACGGCGTTAAACCCAAAACAAACAAACAAACAAACAAAATCTTCATTAACAGTGGAAGTAACTTAAGCAGGTTGTTTCTATTATGACATTTTGTATTCCCCATGGCTCCAAACATCGAATACAAAATGTGCTATTTTAGAGGCTTAAAATCTACTAATAAATTATTTGCAGTATTTATGAAGAAAATAGCCATGCAACCGGGAAGTCAGGCTATAGAATACTAGAGATGCTTTTGAGAAAAGCGCATGTCTCCCACAACTGCCCCAATGAAAAATGTCTAGTTTCTCTAGATGGTTTAGACGAGTTGATCCAATTAGATGGTCTGGATGAGTGGATCCAATCAGTAATTCAAGGGCCATAATTCATAAGTGCCTGGGCGGATTTGGCTAGTTATCGAACTTGGCTGAGGTCTTATGGTCAAACACAATTTTTTTCAAGTTTGGTGAAGATCGGATGAGAAATGTTCGACTTAGAGTGTGGACGAGAGTAAAAAGGCCGATTTTTCGGTAATTCAAGGGCCGTAACTCCAAAATGCCTAGACCAATTTGGCTAGTTATCGAACCTGGCGGAAGTCTCATGGTCAAACACATTTTGTTGAAGTTTGGTGAAAATTGGATGAGAAATGTTTGACTTTGAATGCTTACAAGAATAAAAAGGCCGATTTTCGGTAATTCAAGGACGTAACTCCAAAATGCCTGGACCGATTTGGCTATTTATCTAACCTGGCCTAGGTCTTATGGTCAAACACATTTTGTTCAAGTTTGGTGAAAATCGGATGAGAAATGTTTGACTTAGAGTGCGGACAAGCTTTGTGACAGACACACAGACAGACTAGAGTAAATCAATATGTCTCCCACACTACTGTGTGGTGGTAGACATAATTACGTACAGTATATATTAATACTTTATTTAAATGTACCTTCTGCTGCCTCATGTATTGCTGAGATTTTGTTAGTATCTCACTTGTTACTTCTTTCAATCCTTTGATGTTTGGGAGGTGAGCAGCGTCTATCTGTAAAACAAAGCAATAAGATCTGAAAATGTTTCAAACATACATTTGAAAAGAGAAGTCAATAGATATCATAATGCAGACAGTACAGCTTTAAATGCTTTATGAATTCATTTTTGTTGTTCTCTTTGTTGTTAGTACGATGTGATCAAGTTTATCGAAATAGCATTTTCATCCTTTTCGTTTCTTGCTTATTGTATAGGGAATGCATATGTTTATTAATTATAGATATTTGTTCTTAAAGTACATAGTGAATAAAACATGAACTATATCTGCAAACTTTTTTGATAATGTTGATAAGGTATATAAAATGTTGATAAGGTATATAAAATAAGGAACAAACTTACATATCTCTTGACCATTTGCTGAATGTAGAGATTTTCTACTTTTATATTCAGCTGACCAAAGTCCCAGACGAGCGGAAGAAGGCTTAATGGTAGGGGCTGAACCCTGTAAACTAGTCGTCGCATTGGCACACGACCTAGCCTATCTGTTGTTTCGTCTGCATCTACATGATATCCAAGTCCGGCCATCTCAAGCTTTTTAATCAGTTGTTCAGAATGTCTAACATGGAAATAATGCAAACCATCAAAACACAGCAAGTACAGTGTAACTTCCGAAAACTGGACCTTCTGAAAACCGGAAACCTTTGAAAACCGCACGAAACTCAAGGTCCCGTTTTTTTCTGTTCTTATTTCTATATATTTTCAACCTCTAAAAACCGGAACTTCTGAATTCTGAAAACCGGACGATTTTTGAAAGACCGTTTATATTTTAATTGACTTCCGAAAACCGAACAGCAAAATATTTGCCAGATTAAAAGTGTCACCTGTTAATCCAAAAACGCCCATGGCAAGTTGTCAACATGCTTTTTTGTTTATCTTTTAGCAGCAGTCGTTTGTTTTGACATGATTTGTAATCACAATGATCATTTGATGCAAAAGTAAGAAAGTAATCGGCGATTACTTTCATTTGTATTCTATTTATGAAAACGTGATGAATTAGATATCTTACGTGTGAAAAACTTTCTGAGGTTTGAATGAAAGAAAGACCGGTGTTTTAATTGATTTAGTTACATCGATTAAATTAAACTTTTATATACATTATCAACATTAATTAAATATTGACGAACTCAGGACTCAAAGAGATGGTAAAATTAAGTGGAAAATATTTGACTAAATGCTATTATTATAGATATGTAGTTTTTTATATTTGTATTTATTATCCTTAATGTTTATAATTAAATAATTAATCAATCAATTAATTAATTACTATATATTAACTTATAAAGAATAATAATCTCCTTCATCCTACATAGAAGAAAATATAACTCTTGTGCACCACGTCCACTTTGCCTACAAATTTTCAAACTTCTGAATTCCGGACACTTCCAAATACCGAACTTTTGGGCTGGTCCGGAGGTCGTTCGGTTTTCGGAAGTTACACTGTATCTAACATTTCTGAATTTAGTAAGTGTATAATACTAGTATTCACATATTGTGATGAAACAGAATATCCTTGCTGACATTGGTTAACGAAATTAAAGGTATTTTGAGTGTATGAATAAAATAAAAGGATTAAAAACAAAATGTAATTAACTAAAACGTAAATATTTTTAACAAGAAGAAAAGAAATAAAAATAATTTTATGTGAGAATATATGTACTTTCTATATGGGTTGCATGCTGCTACAATCTTAAGATTTTCACAGAGTTTCAGTTTCTCCCCTTGCACACGCTTATCACACATGATTTCTTTAATGAGTCCTATAGCCTCAGACGAGTTAGCTTCGTCGAAGAAAAGTACAGTGTACATGTGGTCTCCGTATTTCTGTTGGTTTTTCTTCGCCATAGTTTCTGCTGTACGCACTCTTTTGATGATGTCTGAATTTGTGGTTCCTCCATGCACCTTTATATAGGGATAATGCATATTTTGTTAGTTGTAACATCTGAAGTAGCACCAACATAATTATGCCAAATGTATTCTGCGTCTGCAGTTTCTGTCAAACATCTTATATGTTTCTAGGACTGTGATAAATATCTGTGTTGGACAAACTAAACGCTAATGAATGAAAAATAAATATTTGTCATCACGGGGTATCTAACTGATTTGAACAAAAGAACCACATTATCTTTGTTTCATCACTCGTTTGCTAGCGTGAATCTGAACAATTGCGAAGTGTGTACTGTGATAACGTTATATACAGTAAATAGACGGTAGTGAAATTCGTGACCCAAATCAAAATGATATCTAAATTAGAGCTGTTTTTGAGAAAAGCGCATGTCTCCCACAACTGCCTAATAATTCAGTGATTCAAAGTGGTTTGGGCGAGTGGTTCCTATAGTGATTCAAAGAGGTTTGGGAGGTTTGGGTGGTTTGGGTAAGTGGTTCCGATCAGTAATTCAAGGGCCATAATTTAAAAGTGCCTAAGCCGATTTGGCTAGTTATCGAACTTGGCCGAGGACTTATTGTCAAACACATTTCGTTCAAGTTTGGTGACGATCGGATGAAAACTGTTCGACTTAGAGCGCGGACAAGATTTGTGACAGACAGACAGGAGTAAATCAATATGTCTCCTACACCACGGTGTGGTGAGAGACATAAATAGATAAAGTGTACAATAAACAGGTCACCAAGCACGACAAAACAGAAAATGTTGCAGACTCGGTTTGACTGAGCCTGTTCATTGGCGGTACTGGAAATGTATAATACTTCCCATGCCCTCTAGTCCCGTGTCGGGCAGAACCCTACATTTGCACATGATACAATTACCAATATTTATTTTAGTCATTTGCAATCGTGTTAATATGGCAGGTTACATGAAACTTTTAATGATACGCTAGACTGCCATTCCATGGAAAGCGGCGTAAGGTCCCAGATAAAAAATAGACCAGCTCTAAATGTGATAACAATAGAAAGGACTAAACAAACTAGTAATTAGAGAGTAGGTCCGCGGTTATAGAATCTGCATATCACAAAAAAATGTCAAAAAATAAAAAGATAGAAACCAGGTGCCATAATTATCCAAAGTGATTAAACAATACCCAGAACTACATGTATGAAAACGTGAGTATTGGAAGCATCCAAGCCGAAATGTTCGAAACACAGCATTAATGTCGTGCTGAATGATCTTAATACAACAGCTTTGAATCAAAATTGTACGACCCCACAGGGCACAAACAACGCTGCTGTTATAATAAAACAAGAGGGTCATGATGACCCTGGATCGCTCACCTGAGTAATATGTGCTACATGTTTCAAATGTCAAACTGATGATTTTTAGAAAAATTTTGGAAGATTTTCCGATGTACAATTAAGTTACCCCTGGGGCGGGGCCAATTTTACCCCGGGGTCATGATTTGAACAAAGTTTGTAGAAGTCTACTAGGCAATGTCACATATCAAATATCTAAGATCTAGGCCTTCTTGTTTATTTTTAGCAAATTTATGAAGATTTCCCTATGTACAATCAAGTAACCCCTGGGGCTGGGTCAATTTGACCCGGGGGGTCAAGATTTGAAAATTTTTGTAGAGGTCCACTAGGCAATGCTACATGTCAAATATCTAAGCTCTAGGCCTTCTGGTTTATTTTCAGAAAATTTTGAAGATTTTTCTATGTACAATCAAGTAACCCCATGGGGCGGGGTCAATTTGACCCCGGGGGTCATGATTTGAAAAAAAATTGTAGAAGTCTACTAGGCAATGCTATATGTCAAATATCTAAGATCTAGGCCTTCTGGTTTATTTTTAGAATTTTTTTGAAGATTTCCCTATGTAAAATCAAGTGACCCCTGGGGCGGTGTCAATTTTGACCCCGGGGGTCATAATCTGAAAACATTTTGTAGAGGTTCACTAGGCAATGCTACATGTTAAATATCTAAGCTCTAGGCTTTCTGGTTTATTTTTAGAAATTTTTTGAAGATTTTCCTATGTAAAATCAATTTTGACCCCGGGGTCATGGTTTGAACAAACTTGGTAGAGGTCCACTAGGCAATGTTTCACACCAAATATCTAAGTTCTAAGGCTTCTGGTTTTTGAGAGAAAATTTTTAATGCATGGAATTCAATTCTTTGAACAATTTTTGTAGAGCTTCACCCAAGGAACATTCCTGTGAAGTTTGGATGAAATTGGCCTAGCGGTTTATGAGGAGATGTCGTTTAAAGTAAAAGTTTACGGACGGACAACGGACGACGGACGATGGACGCCGGACGGTGAGTGATCACAATAGCTCACCCTGAGCCTTTGGCTCATGTGAGATAACAAAAACAAGACAATTGTCTAAAATATGTTTTGTCAATGACAAAAGCAAAGTTTTCAAACATTCAATGTGTGAATAAGATGTACCTTCATCAGAATCATGTTTGTAACAACTGTCTTTTCCGGTTCTTGTAATTTACACATAAACTTAACTAGACGGGTTTTTCCACACCCTGTTTCACCCATGATTATAACGGGAATATCGCATCTGAAAAACAAATACTTAAATTATCTTATATACAGCTAACATAAACGTCTACCATTAACCTTAACTTCACGAATATTGAGCAGCATTCTATCAGAAAATAACATTTCGAGACTTCGATTTTTCTGTTACATATAAGAAATAAAGCATTTAAGTAAAGTATCAGATTTTGAGCATATGCCATGGCACATTTCCCATTACATTTTAGATTCAAAGCATAAATTTCAACCTGAATCGCATGTAAATAGCCATAATTTTCTTGACATTGTCTGTTGTCAGCTCATACGATGGATCTGGATCATGTGTGTACGCTACACCCATAGTATCGCGCAGCTTCTTTATTTTTTGCATCCTATGAAAAAAATAAGAAAGGACATAACACCATTAACCGAAGACTGAAAACAACTTATTTCTGAAACATTTTTAAAAAGTGACATTTAAAATATTGCATTTACCAACTTCAATTTAAGTGCATTAATTGCTATTCATTTTCTTTCACCTTGTCAACAATTTGTACCATAGTAAATTTTCTGTATTATACTCTCCCTTCACAATCAGTACCTCAACAGGAGTTACACTTATTTGAAATACTGTGAACGTTGTGCGCGTAATACATTGAAATGGCAACATAAAACGGGAATGAGACGGGCGATTTGTTTTTAACATGATAAGTCTCGACAGAATTTGCAACTCTTGTAACAATAGGGGGACTAATATTTCTATATTTTTGCAAAAACTTAGACCAATATAGGCATCCGAATGTTTGTCCAGTACATGTGCGCACGGAAATTAGTTTCTAAAAGAAGGTAACTTGTAATTAAAACTTCAGTAATATATAATTTTGAATTGGAGAAAGCTATAAATCCCGTTACTGCCAATAATGATAATGTTTAGGCTGTTTGTCCGAACTGACTAATGGATAGGCCTTTTTCAAGAATGTTATGACTGACTGTCTGATCAACAGAAAGATAAAGGTGGCATTCATCAGTTTTATTTCATCTTTTGAAACGAGTACATAACTGGTATACAGTAATCACACTACTCAGCTTGTACGTACATGAACAATGTTCGGATAAACACATTTACTGATGCAGCGATCCATTAGTGTTACGGAAAGGTTTGACATTATTCTGTTCTTAAGGTGTGTATAGTAGTTATTTACCTTAAAAGAGAATTGAAATCCTCCTGCAAAGGCACGTGGTTTCTTTCCATAGCTTCGTACAAGTTTTTCGTCATGATACAACGCTCTAAAACATTACCAGTTTGTTGATCTATCAAATTTCCAGATTCCTTTTCAATATAAAATCCTAGGAATGTAAAAGTCATTCTATCCCGGTTGAAGAACAGATAAGGATGTGGGCTGAAAATGAAATGTATCATTAAACATAGTCTATTTCATACTTTTGAAGGCAGAATCACAAGAAACAGTCAATTGTTTAAAAACAATCGTCTCTATGCTGTTAAGATGCTGGGGTGACAGATCAATCAGTATTTAGATAATCACTTCTATTCATTTGGATTTATCAATAAAATAGTTAATATTATTTAGTTGTTGCAAAGTTATTCCCTCAAAATATTGAGATGGAAAAAGAGATTGAAAACCACTAACGGTATTGAGAGTGTAAACATAAAGTAATTAACAAGTTTCAAAGAAGCTGTTACATTCTGATTTTACACAGTTTAGAACGACATTTGTGTTGTGGAAGTGGTACTATTTAGTTTTTTAGCATGAATATGTCGACCATTACATTCACTTTTATAGATTTAGGAATTGTCAAGTATTCCAATACGACTTGATTCATTTTCCTATTAAACAAAGAAGGCTGAAAGTTGTATGTTATTTTACAACAATTCACTTTTCTGACGTCACAATTATTACGTCGTAGCGTCAAACGGCATAGCGGCGCGTAGAAAAAAGCAACAAAAAAAACAAAAAAAAACAGGCGGATATTTGACGAACGTCGTCAAGGACGTACTTAAAAATGCTTGGTAACGTGTTAGAATCGAAATAATAGATCTCATTAGTGATTTGCTCTTAAATAAATTAATTGTCGTTCAGATGCGCCCTCATGATATAATTCCTTCGCATCAGAACTCAAAACAATTAATTTATTCTACGACAAATCACTGGATGAGATATATTATTTCTTAAATCTTTTGGATATAGTGCCTGATTTTAAATTTGTCTAATGACAGTTTTTGTATTATACATGCGCCACAACCTCGGAACCTCTCTGTTATTTCTGGTTTAGTCCTGCCTATTGTTTCCCTTTAAGGACTAGTTCAATTTTTTAATTGGGGACCACAAACCGCTTTCATGAAATTGCACGCACTCTAGTGTGCCCATGAAGGTTATATTGTACACCAACTTATAACACATTAGCGGATGTCTCTTAATTGTATTTTGATACTTGCAACATGTGCTGTCGAGTTCTGCTCAATCTCGGGTTAGAAGGCGTAGACGGTATCATCCGCTACCGTACATCAAGAAGCTCCATGAAACCGAGCCTTCCGCGTTTTCATTTTTGTGTTGAACGACATATGGGTTTCCATGTTTTCTATTTTATCTATAATTTGACCGAGATGCCTGATCTTTACCTCAACCATTTAGTTTCTTACTTTCTGTATAATTCAATAAAGGCAAGTATCTAAGTAGATAAGTATGCTACATATTTGTCTCAAGGGTGTAAACATTCTTTTCTTGTGAAAAAAAGACAATTTTAACTAAATGAGTACAAATCTACTGCATCAACATCAATCTCATGAGTAATATTATGGCCACGTTCTACCATGTAAGTTTGTTTGTTTGTTTTGGGTTTAACGCCGTTTTTCAACAGTATTTCAGGTATGTAACGACGGGCTGTTAACATAACCAGTGTTCCTGGATTCTGTACCAGTACAAACCTGTTCTCCGCAAGTAACTGCCAACTTCCCCACATGAATCAGAGGCGGAAGACAAATGATTTCAGACACAATGTCTTTTATCAAATCATCACGAAGAACATAGTCTGGCCCAGGGCTCGAACCCCGAGATCTGTAGATCTGCGCTTTCCCTATTGAGCTAAGCGGGCATCTATGTAAGTTACATGAAGAATGCTTATATTTGCAAAGTTATTTTCTGAGCGCAAAGATGGGATTACCAGTCGGCTGTTCAGAAATATAGTAAGTAATTTGTTTCTCCATCCAGACTGTGATAGTAAATGTAAACAAATATAGAAAGGTACTTCGGTTTGCCAACATCATGAGCATCTCAAAAATTTAATGTGACTTGACCAGGATTCAAACCCGGGACCTACAAGACTGAAAGTCAAGCATTTAACCACTAGACAGTTGGCTACTGCCGCACGGTCGAAGCGCATTAACATCACCGCTAATCCCAATCTTATTCGAAAGTCATAGAATAGTGTAAATAAAAGCCATCTCGCCAGACAAATCTGTAATAAACGCACTATTTAAAAGGAACGATATTGAAACACAAATTTGCTCCTGTAGAAATATATAAAGGAATCAGATGTATGTACACAGGACACAGGTGCCCCTCCACTCCTGTCACTTTGTGTATTGCATGAATCAAGGATTAATATTTTTTAAGATGTCTGCAAGACAAACGTATAAGAACTTTATATGATGTATTTTTCACTAAAAGGGCCATAACTCTGGCCTAGTTGAGTAAACTTCACAGGCTATAAAATAGTTTTCTAATGCTTTATGACTCTAGGTCAAGTACATTTTGACATACATGCAGCACAAATTTTTATTGTTTTACTAAGTCAAGAGCCGTAACTGGTCTTGCAAAGGGAAAAGAAATATCAGGTACACAAATTCTCATGGTGAATAATATTCCTACATGATTTTATTATTATTACTCTAGAGGAATGTTCTTTAAGATATATGTAACACAAGCACTTTGTGTGTTTTATTCACTAAGTCAAGGACCATCACTTCAATATTACTGAGTGAAATCCCAAGCAGAACACCAGGTGTGCAACTTCACATGCTATATAACAATCCCCTCTAAGTCAAATACCTTTGAGATACTAGTGACATAAACTTGTATCCCATTTATGCATATTTTTGACGATAAAGGGCCATAACTCTGGTCAAACCAAAAAAATCCAGCACAAATTTACATACTGAATGATTTACATACTGAATGATATTCCTATCATGATTCATGACCCTAAGAGGTATGTGGGACGAATCATTTACGCATTTTTACGCATATGTTTTACTAAGTCAAGGACCATAACTCTGGTCTAAATAGGTGATGTCTCTAAGTAAGCCTAGATGACAACTTCACATGCTAAAAATATTCCAGTAATGTCTCATAATACTGAGTCAAATACTTTTTGAGATACCTGCGACTCAAACACAGACCCTTTCTATGCCTATATTTTATTAAGTAAATTACTAACTCTGGTCTGACTGTGTGAGATCTAAAGTAAAAAACCTGGTGCACTGCTTCCCGTGCTGAATAACAATCCTATGAGCTTTGATGACTCTCGGGCAAATACTTTTTGAGATATGAATGCCACAAATTCGGACGGACGGACAGACGTTCCTACATATGGGTATTTATGTGACTTCCTATTGGTTTTTAGCCACGTGAAAGAAAAATACTAACATAAAAACTTACGGAATGAATTACATCAAAGAAAAAGTACAGCTACCTATTGTTCCTATAACCACCTAAGTATGCAATATAAGCTCGGACGGACGGACGGAAGGAAGGACGAGCAGACGGACGAACGTTCCTATATATTGCTATTTAATATGTGGCTACTCTTTTGTTCTCTCTGTTGTTCATTTAGCCAAGTAAAACCAAAAATAGCCACATTCCGGAAGTAATGATATCAAAGAAAAAGTACAGTTACCTATTGTTCCTATAGCCATCTATGCATGCAAATGTCAAAGGTTAACTCAAGGTGCCCGCTTAAAAACATTTCAGGGGTGAGGGCACAAAAACTAACGATTAGTATTAATGATCAAAGGACAATAACTCGTGAAAACTCCGATTTCCTCATTTACAAAAAAAAAACCGTTTATAGAATATTTTGCTCTAGAATCTAAAATGGATTGTTATATGGAAGTAAATATAAATTCATACCATAAACATATAGTTTTGTTTTCAAATATATTTTGCGAAGGCGAAAATCTTGAGAACTCAGATATATCAGAATAATAGTCACTTAACATACGTAAATGGATTAAAAGACTATTAATAAAGAACGTGACCCAAATTAAACTATGGTGTACCTGCTTTCCCAAGTTCTTCTGATTTTGTACAGCTCTACCATGTCAGTATCTTTGTCATCAGGACTTGCCTCGTCAATCTGCATACGTTCATGGTGTTCTAATGTAAGTCCAGGCGATTCCTCGCTTATCTTAAGGGATCTTGTTGAGAAATCCTGTAAATCAATTAAGAAATGAGACGGCGTTTTTCGGTGTTCATGCGAAATGAACGACATAATAGGATCCTGTTTAATTTGCCGATCCTATTCTGTCGTTCATTTCGCATGAACACCGAAAAAAATATTTTCATTTCTTATATTTACATTGTATTTCCTTTCCATTTGTAACCAAAATATTATTATAAATTAAACACATATTGTGGCATTTAGCATTAAAATCAGCTTCCCGGCCATTCTGTTCACCAGACTGAACAACTGCGACGTCATCTAAGGAACGTTCTCCCTGACTATACTCGGACGTCGTCAGAACAACGGCCGGTTATCAATAAGCAGCTTTATTTCATACGGAATAAACGTCATAATTTTTAATGGAAAAAAATAGGGCGAATGTAAATATCAAAATATATATTATTTGACGTGGATATCATTTTTATTTAACGACCATCTTCCATCTATTTTCATAATAATTAAATGATACTCCGCCGTATTCAGTACAATATTGACTTCTATATAGTTTATGTTCTAAAACACGTTGACTAAATATTTATATCATAAATATCACTACAACTGTATTTCAATATCATTGAGCAGACAATGGACTACTGGTATCGGATAATGGACTGCGAAAATGACCAACAAATTAAGTCACAATGTTTAATACGAGTACACTATACTTGTCATGTATATTGAGATTTTAGATGCATGTAGCAAAAGGCACAATAGTTACAAAATGCAATATAATAATATATGGACTCAACTAGGACATATATATAATTCTAGTTTTGAAACGAATAGCCATGATACTGTCGGAGTGAAGTTTAGACTGAACTGGTAATAAGTCTGATAGCAATATTTCTCTTCTTTCAATAAATATGTTCACGTTCTACAACTATTTCATTTGTTTATTTCCTAACATCGTTTGCATTGTACGTTCTTATTTCTGATGATGACAAAAAAGTGGAAACTGGTAAGAATGTGTTGTTTTGTAATTTTTAATCCTTTTGACGCTTATTTCAACGACCATAAATCACTCAGTATTAACTCACTTTTGACATCTGAATAAGGAATCTCAGTACAAAATTTGAGAAGCCTGGAAGATCTTCAGCGGCAGCAGCACTGACAAAATTATTCAGTTCGAAGTCCACTAACTGAGTGTTCAGGAACCAAACAAAATGGTGGAGTTCTGCCCAGGATGGATCTTGGATTCCACAATATCTGAAAAAAAAAGAAACGAAAAGGTGCATGGAAATAATATTTTATCATTATCGTAAACTGTTTGATAGATTTGTAAATATGTTTGTAGTTTACAATTTGAAAAACGTTCACCTGAGGAGTGTTTCAAGACACAGTTGTACGGTTCCCTCTTGTTTGTCTGCCTTAACATCTTGTAATGTTCTATTTGTTGCAAGTCGGCGGAGGTACTGAAATGGTCGTTGATATTTTTCGCTACGAAACTCCTCTACATCAAAGAGCTGATCAGATTCCCTTTGACCTGCAAAGAAAGCAAGTCCAGAAATTAACAAAGACAGGTGGAACGTAATGTAAATAATGTATTATATTCTTTTTATAATAAATCAAATTTAGGTTTTTCATTTAATAACGTCTGACCTCAGTTTATATGATATTTTATACGGAGATCCTATGGAAGCATAGAATTCAACCAAGCACAGTAATAGCAGACTCGGTTTGATTGATTCTGCTCATGAAAGGTAATGGAATGTGCAACACCTCTCATGCCCTCTAGCACCGGCTTGAGCAGAACTCTATTACAGTGATACTGAATGGATTGACTGTGACATTTGTATTTGTACACACGGCACTTAAAGATTTCTGTTGTGATAGTTCTTAAATTTTATGGAGATTATTTGGAAGCATAGAATGCAACCAAGCAAAATAATAGCAGACTTGGTTTGATTGAGTCAGTTCATGAGAGGTAATGTGCAACACCTCTCACGCCTCATGCACCGGTCTAAGCGGAATTTCATTACAGTGATACTGGATGGACTCCATGATCCAAAAGGGCCAGAAAATATAATGTTCAACACTGAATCCAGATATACCGTTGATATACAATGATCATCAATTGTCAAAAGGCGTAAATACAATTCCAGCTGAAATCGATTAAATTTATAAAACCCCAAGCAATATATAGCGTTTGATTTAATTAAAGCTTTGCATTAAAGATGTGAATTTATTACGGTCTGCAAAAACAAAGTAAAACATAACGACAAGTTCGTTGTTGTAACTTATATACGGCTCATTTCACAATATCTCGTTTACTTATTTTCAAGAAAGCATAAACAAATACAGAACCATACAGGTATACCTTGCAGTGTGTTGCCTGCGTATACAAGAAGACATTCACGAGGTGACCTGCATGTAACATCTGGTAGAATATTCAACATTGCATGAAGATAATGAAGAGTTGATCCCTGAAATTATTAATTTAAATTCTTAATAGCATAAAAATTACAATACAATGCATCTGATAATGTATAAAATTGGCGTTTATTTAAATTCCAATCTTGTTTAGGAGTTAACCATTTAAGTTCACAGCGTGCTTTTAATATAAGTCGAGCTGCCCTCTTTTGTATTTTGGCAGCTTGCATGCATCGTAAAGTTATCAGGATACATGTCGATGTTTGAGAATTCGACAACTAATGGGATATCGTTTATATATATCAAAAAGAGCAAGGGGCCAAGTATAGATCCTTGCGCTGGAGCGCAAGTTTTTATATACGATAAAGTAGATTTGATATAATTTATTTGGACTTTTTAAGTTCGATTCTTTAGGTACGATTCAAACCAGCTCAATGAAAATTCACTATAATGAAACAGTTTCATTTTGTATAGGAGAATGTTATGATCCACTAAGTCAAAAGCCTTATGGAGATCTAGGAATTCACTACAAACTATTTTTCAATGTCCTTCGCCCATTTATCAATTAATACAGTAAGGACCGTTTGGCAAGACTGGGTGGTGTGTAGTATGTTAGTTGTATTGAAGAAATTATGCCGCAGAGTAGCAATATGTCTTTCAACTACCTTGGAAATGGTGGATAATATGGATATGGGTCTGTAATTGTTCATTTCTTCCTTAGAACCAGATTAAAAAATTGAAAATACTTTAGCTTCCTTTAGTTTGTCTGGAAAAAACCAATACTGAATGCTGCTGTTTATGATGTTACCTATTGCAACATTACAATGTCGGGGCAAAGTTTGAGAATTCTATTATCGGGCCAATAACATCTGTGTCAGTAGCTTTGTTACTGTTCAGAGATTAAATTATCTTTTTCACTTCAAATGGCGTAAATTAATATAATTAATATTAAATTGAGAATTTTTTAATTTGTTATTTTATATAGTTTTCAGTGGCTGTAAAGACTGAGGGTTTATATATAATTTAGAAAGAATATCAGAAATGTTTATGAAATTATCATTTAAAGCATTAACTCTCCCTAGTTGATCACTTAATGTTATGTTACCTTTCGAAATTATGTTACTAGGAAAAGATACTGTTTTGTTTTTATCATTCATTGTAATACCTTTCATTTGCTTCAATAAAATGACTGAGTTTGTTCTAATTCAATTGCATTCATCAAGTATGTAATAAAAAGATAACTAGCTTTGCATTGAGAAATATACGTTCGTCCTTTAGCGAGATACTATTGCGCCCTTCTCGTATAAAGCTAATATTGAATTTAAGTCAAATTAGTATCTCTTCTAAGACATATTACGTCGTTTTTAAACGACTTCCAGTATAATTATATAATTGTGCATGTAATAAAAGAATTATCTGGCAGCTCAAAAAGTCAAATTATTATTGGTTTTCATCTCGATATCTCGAACTCACTTATCTCAGATATTTCCAACACTCGAGAACAAAATATCAACTTAAAAAAGATAACAGGTAAGGGTAGATTTCTCGGAAGCACAGAGCACCAAAAACACAGCCCCAGAGCCTAGTCGAACTTTGATTATCTGTAAGTAAAACGATTGATTCACTGGAATTTGTGATACCGAGCTCAAACTGTATTTTAAAAGTGAAATATAAAATCCTACTCTGTCATCGTCCGATTTAGCTAGAATTGGCATTGTTTCTATCAGATACAAGTCAGTGTTCGATTTTCTCCATACATAGCCTGTCTTGTCCACCAAACACCCAAGAATCAACAAATTGAACAATAAGAAATCCACTCCGTCTTGAACCTGAAATAAATATCATTTTTTCGATAAGGCCAGGAAGAGTATCAATAATATTACTGTGAATATAATATGGTATCGAGCAAATAATATACAGAGGTTATAACAAAGTTCTTGTTGCCATAGACAATACTGAAATAGTGAGAGAGGTACCGACAAGAGAGTACAGTTATCACATTTTTACAGCATAATTATATATGTTCGACTCTAATGTTTTTTGTTCAGTTTAGATACCTCGTGTGATACATCAATATGGAAAAGTCTTGCAGTCAGTTCGTTAGCTTTTGGTGTGTGATCTAATAGTCGTTCTATGACATAGTGAAGATCTACATCTTTTTCTTGTAGTGGAATAGTCACGGATTCCTCGTTTACTTCCTTTGCATTTAATGCTAGCACTGCCCTCTCTTTTCTAGACTTGAAGAGCGATTTTCCAACACCAGACCGCCAGGATTTTATGACACGCACTGTAGACCTAAAATATAAGTTTAAAACAAGAGATCACAGAGTGATCTTGGCGCCCACCATTGAGCCATTTTTGCATGCTCAAAATTTCAGGACTAGTTCAAGGTCAAAATCAAGGTCAAATTCCATTTCAGTACACA
The DNA here is from genome assembly GCF_021730395.1 of Mercenaria mercenaria. NCBI lineage: Eukaryota > Metazoa > Mollusca > Bivalvia > Venerida > Veneridae > Mercenaria > Mercenaria mercenaria. Next base: position 8,828,962 of record NC_069364.1, read on the forward strand.
ACACTGTGCATGTGGTCCAAATTTGAAAGCTGTAGCTTGAGAAATGTGGAAGTAGGTACTAAGTAAAATTCAATGTCAAATTTCAATTCAGAACACAAAAATATGCATGTGGTCCAAATTTGAAGCCTGTAGCTTGAGAAATGTGAAAGTAGGTCACTAGGTCAATCTCAAGATCAAAGTTCATTTCGGTACACAGAACTATGCATGTGGTCCGAATTTGAAGGCTGTAGCTTGAGAAATGTGAAAGTAGGTCACTAGGTCCAAATCAAGGTCAAATACCAGTTTGGAACACAAAACTATGGATGTGATCCAAATCTGAAGGCTGTAGCTTGAGAAATGTGAAAGTAGGTCACTAGGTCAAAATCAAGGTCAAATTTCATTTCAAAACACAAAACTATGCAAGTGGTCCAAATTTGAATTTTGTACCTTCAAAAATGTGAAAGTAGGTCACTAAGTCAATGTCATGGTCAAAGTTTGTTTCGCTACACAAACCTCTGCATGTGGTCCAGATTTGAAGGCTGTAGCTACAGAAATGTAAAAGTAGGTCACTAGGTCAAGATCAAGGTCTACTCATGTCAATGTTCATCTTGCCCTTTCAAAACTATACATGTGGTCCAAATTTGAATGTTGTAGGTTTTGGACATGAAAATTCTAAAAGATTTTCCCTATGTAAGTCTATATGAACCATTTGACCCCCGGGGCGGGGCTATATTTGACCCTAGGGGGATAATTTTAACAAACTTGGTAGAAAACCACTAGATGATGCTACATTACAAATATCAAAGCCCTAGGCTTTGTGGTTTGGACAAGAAAATGTTCACAGTTTTTCCCTATATAAGTCTACGTAAACCATGTGACCCCCAGGGCGGGGCCATATTTGATCCTAGGGGAATAATTTGAACAATCTTAGTAGAGGACCACTAGATGATGTCACGTACAAAATATCAAAGCCCTAGGCCCTGTGGTTTTGGACAAGAGGTTTTTAAAAGTTTTTCCCTATATAAATCTATATAAACCATGTGACCCCCGGGGCGGGGCCATATTTGATCCCAGGGCAATAATTTGATCAGTCTCGGTAGAGGACCACTAGATGATGCTACATACCAAATATCAAAGCCTTAGGCCCTGTGGTTTTGGACAAGAAGATTTTCAAAGTTTTTCCCTATATAAATCTATGTAAATTATAAAAATAAACAAAGGGCCATAACTTACTCAAAAATTGTTGAACCAGTCTGATTTTCAGGGGGACACAACTAGGGTACCAATACATCATTCTGACAAAGGTTGGTCAAAATCCCCCAAGTAGCTTCTGAGGAGATGCGATAACGAGAAATTGTTAACGGACGGACGGACGGACGGACCACGGACGCAGAGTGATTTGAACAGCCCACAATCTGATGATGGTGGGCTAACAATCCCAATGTACGAGAATGCCCTGGGTGGTAACATAAATATGATTAATGACTAATTTTGAAGATAGAATATCATATGGGGCCTCCGTGGCCGAGTGGTTAAGGTCGCTGACTTCAAATCACTTGCCCCTCATCGATGTGGGTTCGAGCCTCACTCGGGGCGTTGAATTCTTCATGTGAGGGAGCCATCCAGCTGGCTTACGGAAGGTCGGTGGTTCTACCCAGTTGCCCGCTCGTGATGAAATAATGCACGGAGGGACACCTGGGGTCTTCCTCCACCATTAAAGCTGGAAAGTCGTCATGACCTATCATGTGTCGGTGCGACGTTAAATCCAAAAAAAAAAAGAATATCATATAATTACAACGAAAGCAAAAGCAAAATATATATCACGTCTTTTAAACAAAGCAAAACGACTATAAAAAATAAAATACCCATTTGAAATACAACTAAAAATGCCTGTATATGGATATCTTTTAACAGAAAAAATACCTTTCATCATCCGCAAGTGCTGCTGGGCTTATACGAGCATTTGTTGTGTGAACCACAAGTTTTTGTGCTATGTAGGTGCGCAACTTGTCCATATTAATCATAGGAGACTGTCTGAGGTACTTGTCCAAAAAGGAAATCATCGTACTAGACCGGTTCCTTCTGTCCGAGCCACAAATCACACACAGACGATAGTTTACATCTACAAAATTGCAGAAACGAACGTTATAAAATATATTGCGTTTTGGGATTCAAGTGGAATTGAAAAATAAGCGAAAAATAATATGGTTAATTTGAAAGTGGGTTTATAAGATACTGAATGTGGATCAATAACTCTACAGTTGATAAGTGCAGTTAAGATATATTAATAGTCAAAATATCCCTACCAACATTTCAATTTTTCAATTGGTGGGTAAATATAGCAAATATTTAATGTAAAACAAGGTAAAAAGTTCAACAGGAAAAGCCATATTGTATGAAAGCAGCCGGTCACACAACACTCCACGTGGAAATATGGGCATGGGTAACTGTATACACATACAAAGTGACTGAACATTAACACATTAATGCAATAATAACATAGAAGTAACAACTAGTCAAAAAGCATACATAAAGCAGAAACACAGTAGGGTACTGCCTTAGAATGGTCAGTAGCAAAACACCTCTGGAGAGTTTAAACTTAGTCTAGCAAATCCATACTCTTTAGCTCCCACCATTGTCCTATATTACAAAACAATGTAAATAAAATGGCTTCCCGTCATTGAAAAAAAAAAAAACAATAAACAAATTAAGCCATGAAATCAGCTTAACATCGGGTAACCTTTTTTTTCTTAGTAAATCTTAATGTTAATAATATGCCGAGTACGTAAGTCTGTTGTCTATACATCCGTACATACACGTCTGAAAATTATTTTTCTTCTTTTTTTGGGAGTGGCTGGGTCTGGGCTTCCAACTTGGAATTAAGTTATTCCTTTTGAATCTTTGTTCTTGTTTTTGTCTTCAGATAATGGATAATAAACATATGGCAACGTTACTATGTGTCCGTCACTTATTACTATCCCATCAGTTCTTAAAAAAAGCAAATCCTGTATATTTATCAAACTAATATTTTATCTTTCTTATAAGCGGGTAAACGTGAGTGTGTAAAATAGCTTTCAAAATTGAGTTTACTGCTCTTACTGGTCTTGTGCATCAGCTGGAGCAAGTATTCATGCAGAAGCTTCTCGGCCGCTTCACTCACTTCATATGTCAGCAGGTCTGCATTCAGCAGACAATGAACTTTATGACTCCCTTCAAACAGTGCTCTTCTCCAAAATATGTCAACCTTAAATTGGTAACATAATTACATCAAAAGTACAAATAATTGCAAGAAGAGTATCTTAATCTATTAACCTTTAATGGACAGATACACATTTTTAAACGTATAGCGATGGTATAAAATAGTGTTAATTTTTAAAACATGTTTAACATCATCAGGAAAAAGAAAGTATAGAAACTCACTTCATCTTTTGTTGTAGCTGGCGTACACATCAGTATTTCGTCTGACTGTGGTAAAGGCTGTTCTTTTTCGGTCATGTAAATTGACAATGTTGTCGGAAGAACATCATCTAAATAATAACAGATTATAGGATTAGCATAATGTTACGACTAAACTGCCTGAAACTACACATCATTCTCACTAACTACTTCGTTTTAAATGCACTATGATAAATATCAGGCAAAAATCAACACAAGCTTCGGTATTGGTTACAAGGCCATAAAATTTACATAAAACGTATTTGTGCAGTCGCCTTTAGTGTTGGGCGTCTGGTTTCTTTTTATACCACTCCTACATATAATGTTCTTATCACGAACGCAAATTGTTCAGTCAATATGAAAATTAAACGAGGCCCAAAATGCAAATTCAAATGTCATTACACTTATGCTTTTGTATAGGAAATACGTCTAAAGGTCGATAGAATACTGTTTTAACTGCACAAGAAGTATTCAAGTCATAGTAAGAAAATAAAAATAAAAAAACAACAAAACAATCGTATATGAATTTAGAAAGAATTTTATCAAATGTATACTTTGTGAATATTCTACTTTCGAATTACTACAAATAAATCTCAAACGTTAAGGTTTTGTCATTACCCGATGGACATACGACGAGATTTGGAAGTCCTTCTTTAAGTCCTGGTGGCAACGACCTTTCCATGACATGTGTATCTGGAACACATAAAGCCGGGGAATTCTTATTTCTTGTTGAAAACATTAAATTACGTATAAGAAATTAAATAATTAAAAACAAGAGGGTCATGATGACCCTGAATCGCTCACCTGAGTAATATGAGCCACATGTTTAAAATGGCAAACTGATGCTAAAATATTAGAAAGTAGGTCAGTATGTCAAATTCATGGTCACTGAGAGTCAGTTTTAAGATTGGTGTGAAAAACTGTACATGTCATCCAAATTTCAAAGCTATATCTTAAAAAACAAGAAAGTAGGTCAGTAGGTCAAAGTCACAGTCAAGTAACCCCTAATCACTTCGGGTCATCAGGTAATTATGATTTAGCACTCTAGGAAATATGATTTGATAGTTTTTGAAGTATTTATTCCTATATAACTCATATAACAAGTGACACCCAGGGCGGGGCCTCTTTTCACCCCAGGGGCATAATTTGAACAATCTTGTATGAGATCCACAAAGCAATGTTACATACCCAATATCAAAGGCCTAGGCTTTGAACTTTCAGACAAGAAGATTTTTTCCCCTATAGATATGTCTATGTTAAATTTGGGAACCCTAGGGCTGGGCCTCTTTTCACCCCTGGGGCATAATTTGAACAATTTTGGTGGAGGAACACTAGGAAAGGCAACATACCAAATATCAAAAGCCTATGTCATGCAGTTTCAGGCAAGAAGGTTTTTAATTTTTTTTCCTATATGTCTATGTAAAACTTGAGACGCCCCGGGGCAGGGCCTCTTTTCACCCCAGGGACATTATTTTAACAATTTTGGTAGAGGACCACACGGCAATGCTACATACTAAATATCAAAGGCCTAGGGCTTGTGGTTTTAGACAAGAAGATTTTTAAACAAAATTCCTATACAAGTCTATGTAAAACTTGTGACCCTCGGGGCGCGACCTCTTTATACCCCAGGGGCACAATTTGAACAATCTTATTAGAGGACCATTAGATGATGTGACATGCCAAATATCAAGGCTCTATGCCTTGCGGTTTTGGAAAAGAACATTTTTAAAGTTTTTCCTTTCGGTTGCCATAGCAACCAGAGTTCTCCATGGAATTCAATTCTTTGAACAATTTTGAAAGGGGGCCACCCAAGGATCATTCATGTGAAGTTTGGTTTAATTCTGCCCAGTGGTTTTCAAGAAGAAGATTTTGTTTAGAAAATGTTGACTGACGGACGACGCACGACGAACGTAGCACGACAGACGACGGACATTGATCGGTCATAAAAGCTCACCATGAGCCTTTGGCTCAGGTGAGCTAAAAAAGTAAATAGGAAACATGTAACAATGTCGCTTTAACTCTTAAGTATTTTATTACTACATTTACATGTATATTGCCTAATATAACAGTTTTTATATGTCTGATTCTGAAAAAATATTTTGTTTTTACAAAATAAATTTTCTCAAGAAACTTCGCCGATAAACATACTTTTTTCGGCCAAATATCCAAGAATTATTCCAAGATGTTCTAGACTAAGGTAGTCTTTCACGTTTGATGAAATCGACTGTATAAATTGTGTCCAAAGCTGCTCCAGGTTTTGCATCAGTGGTTTCACACCGACCTCGCTTGAGAAGAACAATAGTTAAAACTGTATACAATGACAACAAAATATCTAAAACGTATGATGTATAAAACGTTTCGTTTGAGTCGGAATGGAAAAAAAAGATATCTGGAGATTGCTTAAGTAAATAAGATTAATATACATGTAACATCAACAAGGGTTGCACTGCTAGTGACAAATGCCCCCGAAGCGTGCCCAAGAATGCTACAGTTGTCTGCGCAAAATATGCCACAAAAGTTTAGGTATAAATCATTTTGTGACCTTAACCTTGACCTGAGAGACCCGGGTCATAAGCGAGACACACCTCAATATGTTTAACATTTGTGTCAAATTATTTTGAAATTCCCTGATAAATTGCAAAGTTATGGACCAGACAATAAAGAGACCATGTTAAGTGTGACCTTGACCTTGGAGCTAGGGGTCTGGGTTTTGTGCATGACAAGTCATCTCATTATAGGGAATACGCATGCTAAATAGTTTTAAAATCCCTTCATCGATGGCAGAGTTATGAACCGGACAAGAAACAGACCATGTTAACCTTTAACCTCTAAGTGTGACCTTGATCTTAGAGCTAGGGATCTGAATTTTGCGCATGACACATTGTCTCATTATGGGGAACATTGATGCCAAGTAATTTCAAAATCCCTTGATGAATGACATAGGTATGAACCGGACTCGAAACAGACCCTGTTAACCTTTGACTTCTCAGTCTGATATTGACCATAGAGTTAGGGGTCTAGGTCTTGCGCATGACATATTGTCTCATTATGGTAAACATTTATGCCAAGTTATTTTACAATCCATTCATGGGTGGCAGAGAGAGTTATGGACCGGACACGAAACAGACCCTTTTAAATTTTGACCTCTAAGTGTGACATTGACCTTGGAGCTAGGGGTCTGGGTCTTGCGCATGACTAGTCGTCTCATTATGGTGAACATTTATCCCAAGACATTTCAAAATCCCTTTATGGCTGAGTTACAGCGCGGACAAGAATTTGCACGGACGCACGAACGGACGCGCATATACACACATTCGGATGGACAGTGCGATTTTAAAATGACCACGTTCGGGAGCATAAAAATGCATGGAAAGTACATAAATTTATAACGTGTAAAAGCTTTAAATACGATACCTGTCTTGGCGTAAACCTGAGATGCCACTTTCAATTAAGGATTTTATTGATACTTCTGACTGACTCCAACCTTGGTACGGAGCTTGCGAGGATACCTCAGTTTCCGATACTTCCATATCCTCATCTTCTGATTCTGTATGTTCCATACACCATAAAATGCCTACATATAAATAGTATTCCCGAATGTACAAATATATACAGCTAAATATGCCGTGATATAGGGAAAAGAAAGTATATAATTATTCATTCCAACTTTACAATTCCCATTAAGTTTATTTAAGTTTTTCATTTAGATGTGATTACACATACCAATCGAAATATTTGAAAGCAATGCATGTTTATTAAACGAGTTCCATGGCGTTTGCTTTCATTGATAATTCCAGCTCTAAGGTATGTCTCAATTATTGTGTTATATGTTACTTCTACCTTGCAGTTTTACATACAACACTAATCGCCTTCCTTGTAGGGAAACAATGGCTAATTAACGAACTCATGGACGCGTAGTAAACTTTGTTTTGGAAGTATTTTGGACCTACAGGAAAAACTCTTTGCATCAATAATGTTGCAACCGCCTTTAACTTAAGGAATGTCAAGCTATTTGTTATTTAACTGAGCCATAATTCATCTATACTACTTTTTCAGTCAATAAAAGAAAGGAACAACTCGAATTTAATCTTTCTATAATCAACGCTGTATAAACAAGCAAATTAAATTCGATGAATTGGTATCCCCCGCCGAATGGGTCTGTGGTGAAGAATGGCAAAGAAATATATACGGCAAAAAGTTAAGAATGTTACTAAGAAGCAAATAATTTCGTTAGTCAGGATCAATTTAACAGAAAACAAATTAATGTTTTAGTGTATATAATAAATGTATGTTACGTTTCGATCCTGACTAATGAAATTATTTCGAATGGAATATGTTTACTGTAATAAGCTTAGCTTTTAGAATTATATGGAGTTATTTGAAATGTGAGCTTGAAATGTAACTAGAACGAAATATTGTATTCAAGTAGTTTAGCACAAAGTGTCGCTGCTTAACATGTACATTTGAACTTAAAAAAACAGATGTCCTATAAATACGGCCTGTAAACACTGGCTCGTCCTCTTTGAGGAGATGAGTTGAAAAAAGAGCCAATGATTCTTCCGAGGCGGCGCTAATGACCGGAACTTTATGCAGAATGTAAACAAAGAAGAAGGGTGAGTTGATTGTTTCCTTTCTCAGATAAATGTAAGGCCCTATTTCAAAAAATAGCCAATGTAGTTCCACTCAGAAATGATTATACTTTTTATATATGCAGGCCATTTTGCAAAGTAAATGCATTCCTTGACGTGAGAACTTTTGAAAGTTGGAAAATAGAGCAAGTCCAAACCAAAAGTAGACATTTTCCCATATATTTCGCCCTAATATACACAAATTTAAGATTTTATAGTCCATGCATCAATCTTGCTGAAAAGCATATCTTACTACTGCATGACTTATATGGTTTACTAGCGTGTTTATTCCGTACATGTGCATTTATCACCATGTGGAGGAGCCACCGCCGCAGAGGAGGCGCTAAGAACCGGAGTGGGAACCAAAGCACTTTGAAATTGAGATTTTTTAATGTATCATCAATTCTCACATACCAGAGCTTTATCATGATTCCCTTGGATTGTGACAAACATGTGATGGATGATATTGTAACAACATCCTATTCATTTCCTTAGAATGTATTCTGAGATATTTGCACTTCTCTTTTCTTTTGCACTTGTCTAATGATGGCTATCATGGCGTTATAAGTTGTATAATTATGATATTTTCTATGAAAGGGACATTTCCTAATGCACAACGGTTTTCGTGTCCAACGCATTTTGGAATTTTTAATAGTTAGTGTTAACTTTGTGGTGCAACTTGAAATGCAATTGCAATATGCGCTTCACTAAGTACTTACAATGCTAAATAAATATTTTTGTTTACTTCTAAATTGCTTAATTCGATTACATATATATGAAAATGCTAACACTCGAAATACTTCTCCCAGATGTTCTTACGATAACAATGAAACAGAAAACGTTAGATATTTATTCCCCGATCGAACCGCATGTATCATATAGGTTTTGTCTTATCCTTGTCCGTTTGTCAGTCGTTCTGCAGTCAAAGTCATATTAAGTTATTATTTAGTACTGGGTGTTTGTAAATAGGGTGCCATCTGTAGAGGCAATATTTGCTGTCAGACTTTGTTTTTAATTAATGCTACGTAGTAAGAATGGGTATTGACCGTTACTGAGCTTACAGTTATAGAATTATAAATACAGTTTTCTAATTTTACTTAAATAACTTTTGTAATGAAACATGTATGTTGATACTTAATTTCCAGCTAGCGCGATTAATTGATCTGCCGATCCTATTCTGCGGAATACCGAAAAAAATCATTTCTTATATTTACATTATATAGTATCACTGCCTTACCCGGTTTTATTTATGCTTTCAAATTAACTCTTAAAAACATTTGTTTCTAAATGAATTAGAAAAGACATAAATATACTGAAAAGATTAAAAAAACAACAACATATAAGCAAAAATATCGAGGGAGTTTTATAAATAAAGTGTACATTCTAACATGACTTGCAATGCTTAAATCGTCAAAACGATATTATGTTTACGTCACGTGAACGTTATATTTAGCGCCATGTATGCACCCAGAAATAGCGCTTCAAAGTTTAATCAAACATTTTACTTAGTAGCAAGTATAAAACCAAATGTCAAATTGCACAACTGTTTTGCTTAAGTTACACACATACTAAGTTGATTAATGGCCTTGCAGAATAAATCGCCATCATTTCCGCAAGAAGTATTACCATGTCCGGTCCTGGTGTGTATTGTACAAGCGAACAATCGATGATAATACTTTACATTTTTTGTGCAAAGGAGATCTAAATGTGTTCACTTTATTGCTGGTGACAGCCATTCTCTTGCGCTTCTTTTTATTTGGGGTGCTCGTGGTTACATTTCTAAACTGTTCGTCTAAATTTGATTTATTTTGCTATGTTTTATTTTCACTTCTTTTACATTTGTATGTTACGTCGTTCTTTTTCGTTGTCAATGATAACCCTTTCCTACGTTTACCTTTAAACAGACCCATCTGGAACGAACAAAAGTAATAATATCATACAGAATTGAGAATCCTTTCTTTGCGATTCCTTTCAAACATTTAAAATAAAATTGACCATTTAATATTAAACTGTGTAGCCGTTGCCACTCGGCCACGGAGGCCCCATAATTCAAAGCACACAGTACATGTACATTACAAAAGCATGTGATAAGTACTGGTACTAAGTTAACAACATAATAGGGGTTACAAAGTCATTGCCCGGTGAAAAGGATGACCGAGCATAAGCAATGATCTCTACTCTGTTCTGATTTTTTCCAAGTTCAAATAATACAAGAATATTGATAACATAGTTATGGCTCGGACAAGGTGTCCGGAGACTGACAGATGGAGGATCGGACGAACATACAAAGCTATTACTACAGGGTTCAAACAAGATAATCAAAATGATGACAACTATTGCGTTTTGGACATAAATTTGTACTAAATTAGTTTAAAAGCGGTTTTACAAAATTTCTCTCTTAGTCCTCTTCGCCCGTTGTCGGGCATAGGGCCTTCGTTACAGCTTTTTACAAAATTTATTCTAAGCCAAAAAACTCCATCAAAAAAAGTAACATCGTGTGTGATTTAATAGGAGAAAATGCTTCCATAGGGACCTAATAACATTTATGACACATGGCATAAATCCAATCTATGTAATATTTTCATATCGTTAAATGTGCTAGGCTAAACGATTACTAGTAAATTATAAATGCAACCAAAATAAATACCCTGGGAAATATCATCCGGATCTACATGGTTCAATGCCTTAATCGCCATTGTTTCATCTAGTCCTGCATCTACAAGACTGCGTATGAATGTCTGAATCTTTTCATCGTTTTCATGTTTTGTGTGCTCCGACTGATTTGCATCAAATGATGTTTCAGTTTCCATATGATCTTTTCTATCTACCTCTTCCTTTGCAGACTGCATAGCTTGAAGAACATCACCTGAAGTTAAAAGCATTTTCATTCCTCTGGCAGGACAAGACTAAATTAAATTTCGTTTATATTTATTTTCACTGGCCAAATAGCATCCCAAATGCTCTTTTGCATTTACACAAGAACTTATCCCCATCGGCAATCGAACAGCTGGCCTTCAAAATCGTACTTCCAATATATTTTAGTAGATACAAAAAATAATTATATTCAAGTAACCTGCAATAATGACTAAACAAAAAGTAGGACAAAAGCACAGCCTTTGTCTCTGAAAGAAATAACTTATTTACTGTGTTTCTACTGTTGTTTGAAAAAATATGTGGACCAAATCCTAGGCAATGCTTTTATTAGAAAATCAGATCATCGTGTGCTTTTTGCAAAATTTAGCATGAGTTGACGTACATATGTTACTCCAATAGACCAATATTATCATTTTATGGCATGATAAATAGCCAGTAATCTAAAACCACTAAATATGCACGTACTGGAGATCTTCCGTAAGCCAGCTAGATGGCTTCCTCACATGGAGAATTCAAGCCCCGAGTGAGGCTTGAACCCACATCGATGAGGGGCAAGTGGTTTAAAGTCAGCGACCTTAACCACTCGGCCACGGAGCCCCCCCCCCCCCCCCCCCAGCTGTATGCAAGGGAAACGAAGCTGAAATACCTTCAGTACACTCTAGTTTGACAGCGGACAGAAGGGGATAAATCCAGTGCAATGGTCGCTCATCTGTTCCAATTTTAACCAGTTCTCTTTGTAAAATCACAAGCTGGTCGATTGTAAAGTAGTTAAGATACAGGTACGATTTTCGTTTTTCTGTTATATGCTGCAGCCATTCCTCGTGACAGTTTTCCATGAATCTTGCAATTTCGGGTATCATGTCTTTTAAATCCTCATTCACGGAAGTACGACCCTAAATTAATGTAAAATATGACGACCATTTGGAAGCATAGCATGCAACCAGGCAAGGCAACAGCATACTTGGGTTGAATAAGTATGTTCATGAGAGGTATCGAATAAGGCAATATCCCTTGTGCATCAAAGCTCTAGTTTAAGCGGAATAGTTACGACAATACTGAATACACTAAAAGTTTAGCTATTTATGTTTATATACACTTTTAAATAGGCAGTCACTTAACAAAATGTGTTGAAAAAACCGTAGCATATGAAAGGCATATTAAGAACAGTTTAGTTGGAGGATATCTACATTAGCCTAAACTGCACTGCCCATCCGCTTGATGAATAGCGATGCCAGCTATTGTATTAACCAAATCTGCTGAATATGTTGCTATTATACGGACAAATTTTGTTATTTTATGTCGGATGATCCTGAATCACGTTTAGACTTTCATTTTAGCTTTAAAAACGAGAATGATACTACACTAAATTTTCGTTTTTGAAGTATGCCATATTTACCCCATTTATGTGCTGATCTTGTAGTGAGTAAGCATTGACCCTAAAGCGCTCACCTATGTACAAGGTTTAAAGTGTGTTTGTATAAGGTAATGGTACAAGTATAAAGTTAGGTTTATATAAATATCAAGAATCTAGCTATTTTGGAATCAGAGGAGAAGATATTCAAAGTGTCTTCTATATTTGCCTATAATGTATACATGTTACGCACATTTTTGAACTTAAACATTTTTGTGCACATTTTTAACCATAAACTCCTACAATACTGAATGAATCCGGACGCGAAACCCTAGGTGCACAACTGCACATGCTGACCAACATTCCTGTAAACTTTGGTGACTCTAGGTCAAAAACTTTTGGCGCTACATGCGACACAACATTAAAATGACCAATTTTTTACTAAGTCAGGGGCCATAACTCCTACATGACTGATTGAATCCGGACGCGAAACCCCAGGTGCACAACTACACATGCTGACCAACATTCCTGTAAAGTTTTGTGACTCTACGTCAAATACTTTTGGAGCTAGGCGCGACACAACATTAAAATTACCAATTTTTACAAAGTCAGGGCCCATAACTCATACACGACTGAATGAATCCGGACGCAAAACCCCAGGTGCACAACTACACATGCTGACCAACATTCCTGTAAAGTTTTGTGACTCTACGTCAAATACTTTTGGAGCTAGGCGCGACACAACATTCTCGGAAGGACGGACGGACGGACAAGGGCAAATCTATATGCCCCTCCCCCCCCCCCCCCCCAAAGTGGGGGCGTAAAAAACCTCGCTAACGCTCGTTTTTCCATTCCACACTGTCCCTCGGGTAGGGAAAACCCTGTCTTACACAGGCAGGCATGTAAGATCCTTATAATGATGCCAAAATACCGTAAGATTTATCTCTTGCCACAGGTTGTTCGCACCGTGCCTAAACAAATGTTTAACATACATTTTACATCTTTGCTAACTCCAAACTGTTGTTTTTTTTGTTGACTCTGGCAAATAGTGATATATTACATTTCACATTTGACACGGATATTTAATGATCGTTTAAAAACAGTTCAAAGATAACTATCGAAGGTGACGCCTTTGAACTACCAGCATACTGATTCTCTCAGTATGATTATGCTACTTTTGATGTTAGAGTTAATGCATTTGAAATTGTCAGAGCTAAGTGCGTTTATTTCCGAACATTTTCATTGCTAAGCTTCATTACAACTGAATGATCAGTAGACAGTCTGTCCAACTGTCACTGAAATGTGTTAATATTTGACACAGATACGAATGTGTTAAGAAAACTTAAGTGTGGAGGTAGGAAAATCAAATATATTTGCATTCGAATTCTACAAAATACACGATGCTTTTCCTTATTTAGCGTGTTCCTGTTACTATGACAAATGGAAGAAAGAAGTTGGACGGAAATCGTAAACACTTTATGCATGCAACGGATAAAAATGTGAAAGCATATATACTATTATATACCTATTCAGATTTGATATACTGGTAAATAGAATTGCAAGATGAAAAGTCTACTTTAAACTGGATCACCCCTCGTACTTACTTGGACATTTGACGGGATCATTTTGAAAGGATAATTTTTAATTAGTTCCCTTATATATAACCTGCAAGTTGAAAAGACTGTTTTAATCAGTAATGAATCCGTTATGTAGGTACTTAACTACCGTCTCAAAAGGCACTTATTTTGAAGATTAAATGTAGGTTAATCAATAAGATGCATACAAAGAAGTGTACTTAATAGCTGCACGTTTTTGTTTTACTTAAAATCTAAAAGAATGTCATGTTAGATCACACCGCAGACACGGTTTTACCAAGTCTGTTTATGAGAGGTACTTAAAGATGCAACGCCCCTCATGCTATTCTGCAGCGGCTGAAGCGGAATTATATCTTGAAGCAAAACCATAACCCAGAAGGTAAAGAAAATAAAACAATCATCGGATTAAGTTTATATTCTAAAATCTATAAATCTGTTAATACTATTAATTGTGTAATGAACATTTCAAGAAAGGTTACAACTATTTGTGTCGTATTAACACAAAGGATATCTTGAACAACTTATCAAATATATGGGGAAATATGAGGTTATCAATAATCAAATCAGTCTAATTATTCAATATCAAATAATTCATATTTCATAAAACTCATAATTTGATTTATGTAAACCGTACCTTAAGCTGGGGTACCTCCTCGCTCTGTCCAAAGTCTATTACCGCACAAACAGGTCTTCGTGGGTCGGGGTCACAAATAAAGCGAGCGGACCACTCTTTAAACAAGACACAACCAGAACTATATAATTTGACAAAAACCTTGCTCAGTCTTGTTACACTGTCAAATATCTGAAAGAATAACATCATGAGTAATTTATATCTTATTTGATAAATGTGTGTAAAATGTGTTTAAATATTGGTCGTGTAATGTGAAAAGCAGCTACTGACTATAAACTCGTTTCAAATAAAACATAAAAAGGGAAAAACCAAAGGTCGCCTAACACAACATAAATGAAAATGATGCAGGCTCAGTTTAACTGAGCCAGTTCATGGACGACAGTCGACAGTTACCGTCCACGAAGTTGCAATAATGGAACTATTTCTAAAATATATAAGTTGTGCATAAATAATTGACGCCGATAATATGTAAAAAGTTTTACTAGACCAAATGTTATGGTCAAGCATTCGCAGGCATATTTGCAACATCAATGACTGTGGACTTGACTCACCATGGTAAATCTTTCTACGCTTTCCACACCTTTCTCGGCTTTACCAGCAACCAACATAAGGCGACTCTGCAAATCTTGTAACTGAGAAAATGTATAGCCTTTCAACTGTCTCTTTCCCCTTTCTTAAGGAACAGTCAATCTTATCGTGTCTTCAACAGTCTGTTTAGGGAAACATACATGTATTTTTATACGCCGAAATTTACAAGAAACAACAAATTGTTTTGAAGATTAATGGTTCAATTATTTAAGTTTATTATATTTATTAAATAGTTATTAGTATTTGCCTCGGATTCATATAACGCAACAAATAATAGAAAACGACGGGACTTTAAATCAGGATTTACATTAAAACGACATTGCATATTCATTGCTTTACAGATTATGTTAATAAACATGCACTTGGAGACTTCAGATTTTTATTGGAACTTTAATATCATCTAACCAAAACATTGACATCAAGTGGTTTTGATTGTCTATTTCGGTCCATGGCTCGTCGTCCAACAGTAAAAGTGCCATCCGAATTTATCGCCTCCGTCTGCATCATCGAAGTAACCTCAACTGATCCATGCGCCTCCTTGATCTCTTTTAGCCATTCTAGCTGAAGATTTGTATCCTCCTGAAAACATAATGGTCGGCTCAGAAATTACATTTAATGACACTGATTACATATATATTAAGTTTTGTTTTGTTGCATTGTGTTAATTGTAATAAGAAAAACATTTCAAATAACAAATATCGGTCTTAAAAAGAACGGCAATGCTAAAATCACAATATACATTATTACAAATGTAAATATTGAAATATGCTGCACTGTGTCTATTCCTAATTAAAGGCAATGATGGCAGATCGTGCGACAACAAGGAAAGAAAATTTTCAGATATCATGAAATTATTGCTATATTTCTTAAGAAGGCTTTAAACGTTAGTAACGATAATTAGTTGTTTTTACTATTTATTCCATGGGTTGGAACGGAATACCGGAGGTAAACTGCCGTAATTATAAATCTTATATTTAACGATCATTAACTAAGTATTCATCCGCGGTGTTTTGGTCAATAACTCAGGACAACTTTCACTGCCGCTGGGTCCGGGTTCGATGTCCGACTCGGACGTGTATTGTTTCCTTGGTGTGGCATTTCTAAGATAGTTAAGAAACAAAATCTCTTGTTCTAATGTCCTTAACATGACCAAACATCAATTTTAAAGAAGGCTCTTTTGAAACCCAAATCTGGAGGTCATTGCCGTTAAATACAAACTATTAATAAATGCATACTGCGTTAGGTTTTTAAATGATTTAAAAAAATTAAAGAGTTAATTATAATAATGAGCAAAGTGGCATATATAGTTAGTGTCAGTAGTAATATTTGGAATCAGGTAAAAGGTAGCTACGTAGAAAGATTCTCTTTACAATCAGTCTTGTTTTCCAAACAATCATCTTATGAAATCTGAACTTACAGGTACTGTAAAATATCAATTGCGTATATTTTCTTGAAGCCTAAGTACGGAGGTATTTACCATTTTAACAACTGTTGTTGTTTGTTTTTCCAATTCATAAGATAGACTCCAAAACTCCCTCGGAAAAAGCTTAAATAAGTACTGCATGGAAAGAGCTTAACTCTCTTAGGTCTCTATCTTCCCTTCCCAGAACATGTTTCACCGGTACACGAAATGTTTCTCTAATGCGATTTTGTAATAAACTTATCTTTTTCCAATTTTTGTCTTCGGTCTCTGGTCATACAACCTTTAATATCAGGTACAGCTTTGAGAAATAATTATAAGAAGATGTGTTCATAGGGCAAAGGTACCCCCAACACCTGTCACTGTATATGGTTTCATGACTCAGTGTGAAATACTTTTAAGGATGTTTGCAACAAAAATTTTAAGAACTTTATTTGTATTATTCACGAAGTAAAAGACCATAACTCTGGCCTAGCTAAGTGAGCTCCCAAAGAAAACACCAAGTGTACAACTTCACATGCCGTAAACAATTCTTTAATGTATTACGACCTTTAGTTAAGTGTATTTTGAGAGATATCGGGAAAAAAGATTTTTTTTGACTAAGCTAAAGGCCATTACCCTGGTCTTGCAGAGAAATAAAAAAACTCAATGGCACAAATTCACATAATATTCCTACATAGTTTCATGACTCATTTTTCAAGATATATGCAACACACACTTTTAAGCAATTTATGTGTATTTTTCACAAGGGCCATAATTACTGTCTGGTCGAGTAAAATCCCAAACAGAACACCAGGTGCTCAACTTCAATGCTATATAACATACTCTAAGTCAAATATTTTGAGATACATGCGACACAAACTTTTATCCCATTTATGCATATTTTTGAAAACCACAGGCCATAGCTCTGGTCTGACGGAAAGAAATTCAGAACCATTATGAATAATTTTGATTAAGTCAAGGACCATACCTCTTCTCTGGCTGAGTGATGGCTGTAACAAAACCGCATGCTGAATAATATTCTTGTAATGTTTCATAATACTGGGTTAAATACTTCTTGAGATACATGCGACACAAACTTAGACCCCTGGTGCACAATTTCGCGTGCTGAATAACAATCCTGTGAGGTTTGGTGACTCTGGGTCAAATATTTTTTGAGATATGAACGACACAAATTCGGAAGGACGAACGGACAAGGGCAACTCATACTACCCCAATGCCTCCACCCAAAAAATGGTCGGAGGGAAGAAGGGGCACAACAAAGAAATAACGCAAAGAAACATTTTCCCCGTCGAAATGGGTACTTCATGTTGAATAATTGATGCAATCAATGCTTCTAATGGCATGGAACCTCCGCGTGTTTTAATTTTTTGTCACATTTTCCTGTAAAAGTCCCCCAGTAAACTTCCGGTCCATAAAATATATGTCGTAGTGTATCTGCGCCTAGAAACACTGAGAAAAAGTTAATTGTGCATGGTTGAAAGTAATCAATTGTTCAATTATACGCATTTGTTGAAGTGTATATTTTATGCGAGACGCGACTGAATTAGATTAGTACATTTCCTGTTTATGACCGTGTCTATAATATTATGTACATAGAACTAGGGTATCATGTACATTTTATTTCTGGTCTTGTACCAGTGGACTGACCGACCGATCGAGAATGAGCAAAACAATATACCCCGTTATCTTTGAATTGGGCTTAGGCGTATAACATAAACTTATTTAGTTTTACACAACTTATAATTTAATAACTTGAAATGAAAAATATACTTACAAGTTGCTTTGGTAACTTTTGGTTGACATCTAGTTCTCGCCAAACCAGTTTACATAATGCGAGGAGTTCTTCGTAGCCACATTCCTGGTTCAGGTCAAAAATGAGTGGGGCAAATCCTGTTACTGCAGAATGCAAAGCCTGTACTTTCCCAATGTTGTAGGGATCATCTCCGATGGACATTAATGCCAGATCAACAAATACTTGCAACTCTTTCAGTCCAGCTGTATGAAAAAAAGTATAATTTCATTTTTTTAAATTTATATGTAGTCAATGTTAAACATTCCTTTTCTTAATGTAGTCTGGTTTCGTATGACAAATATACCAGAGATGTTTCAAAACAGTAGTAGAATTAATTGCAGAACAGCTCTATTATTTGATTAATCTGTTCCGCAACAAGTTTTTTCTTTAAACAATAGACAAAAGCATTATACATTATACATAAATCTGAGAAAGAAAGTCCAAGACTTCTACCAATTCCTAATTGATACACAGACGAGCAACAGTAACGATAGTGACATAACATATGAATTAAAGAGAAATCAAGGAAGTTTGCAATGCTTTTTTATGACAAAATGAGAATACTACACTTTCAGGTAAAGGCAAAATCGAATTTAAGACAAGTGGAAATAACTGTAAACATATTACTTTTGAATGATACAAAGCTGGGACCGAATAATATATTACAAAATGCAGCTGTGTATTTAGCTTAAGTTACATTTCAGTTTTCGTCAATATACTTAAACAGGAATTTTATTATCTGTACAAAAGTTATATATATGCGTAATTATGGTAAAATCCCTCACATTGCATTGACTCTTTTAACCACTGTACCAGGGGCTGACATTTCAAAAATGTACTGAGGCAGTGTGCTCTTTTAGTTGTAAGGTCCTTCAGAAAATCAAACGCATTCATAAAGGAGTCATCAAATTGTTCCACTTCAAGTTGACCCTCTTCTTCCTGTGAAAATATATACATGTATGTGCATTTTAAATATTTCTGCAAAAACGAATTTCTGCTATACCATACAAATAACATTAGGATTACAAAGTCACAAATGAATACTACTTGATACCATCTGATAAACTATATTGTACTATATATATATACAACATGTTATAACAAAACGTTTGGCTTAAAATTTGCATATATAAAAATATACAGTTGTTGATTGTTTATAACATCTATAAAGAGTATTCAAGTTTAAATTTTGATAATTGTGAAATTGGTGGGAAAATATTAAAATACTCAAGACATCATCACATTAAAAGAAAGTAACTCTGAAGAAAATACACTAACATTTTTTTTGATTCGGTCAATTGGTTCATAAGCTAATATCAAAATATTTTACAGACTGGACAGGAAAAGATAATGCTGACTTTTGACCTTCAAATGTGACCTTAACCTTTGAGCCAGGTGTCTGGGTAATGCGCATAACACATTGTCTCATTATGCGAATGTCAAGTAATATTAAAATCCCTTAATGTAAAGATAGAACATATTTTTAAAGAAAGCAAGACATCAGATAAAGTCTTGGAAATGATCTCTAACTCAATCAAATAACCAAAAATTATTTTATAAATGTGAAATTAATTAAACTGTTTTTTAATATATCAATAATTAATTTATATTTAAAGCTGTGACCACAAAGAATGACAACTCTTGCCTGAGGCAAGTACTTATTAGCCGAGATAACTATTAGTTTGCTTCTCTTGCAATTATATATTTGAGATGAAAATAAAAGGGCTTTAGACACGATATCATACTATTTTTACAACAGAGACAAATAGAGTATATTTATATGTGTTTCGTTTAACTTTAAAGAACTGCTTCAGATATTTTTGTCACCTCATTTATGTAACCTTTTACAAACCAATAACAAAATGAAACATCACGTTCTATTTTACAGTGAAGATAAAACAGTTTTGCATGTATCAAAATGACACATTTATGAACAGGTGCTGTAATACCTGACAGATAGGATTAGTAATGGTGTAATTAAATTGATCTGTATTTCCTGTGTCTACTTAATCGATGACAGAGTTATAGACCAGACAAAAACAATACCTATTGACCTTCGACCTCTGACTGGGACCTTGACCTTTAAGTTAGGGATATTGGTGTTGCGCAAGAAGTTGTCTCATTATGAGTGTTGCGCACGGCATATCATCTTATTATCGGGGGTTCATTTGTGCCAAGTAATATTGAAATCTCTTTATGTACTGTCAACTTACAGGCTGGACATTTGACTTACAACTGTGACCTAGACCTTTACGCTAGGGTTCTTGGTGTTGCGCATGCCACGTCATCTGATTATGGAGAATTTATGCAAAATAATACTGAAATCCCTTGATGGATGACAGCGTTCTGAACCGGACACGACTCAGACCCCGTTCATGCCATGTTAACATTTGACTGCCAAATGTGACCTTTAAGCTAGGGTTATAAAATATGTGAAAGACATGTTGTCTTATTATGGAGCATATTTGTGCCAAGTAATATTAAAATCCCTTCACGGATTACGGAGTTACATTCCGGATAGGAAAACATCCATGCTGACATTTGACCTCCGAGTGTGACTTGACCTTTGAGTTACGGGTCCAAGTTTTGCGCATGACACGTCATCTCATCGTCGATCCCTTGGTGAATGAAAACAGTTATGAACTGGGCACGAACGTGTGGACGGACGGACTGACGGAATGACAGACGGACAGACGGATAGGAATGGACGAAAAAACGCAATCCTATAGTCCCCGAAACTGGTTTTCTACCAGAAGGGGGCGATTAAACACGGAGTGAGAGTTCTTATGAATAATAAGGGAGTTCCCAACGTCCCCCGCTTAGAGACATTTTTCACAAAACATACTGCATGCCAATACAACATCTTCTAAGTAATAGGGCAATATACTATCAACGTATATGCCTGAACATCTGTAATTGATGAATGCTTTCAAATGTTAACATCTGTATTTTAAAAATTTAATGTGATTTTATTTATTTTTTTGCAATGGTAAGAAAAAAAGAAGAAATATTTTGTCATATTAAAGGGAGGTAATTAAAAAACAAATGAACTGCATGACATTTAATGGTACTAAACACTTGTTTTTAAATTAAACACCAGAAAAAGTAAATTCTATTGTTGGTCAATGCAGAGCTGCACTACATGTGTTGCAAC
Source organism: Mercenaria mercenaria (assembly GCF_021730395.1). Classification (NCBI taxonomy): domain Eukaryota; kingdom Metazoa; phylum Mollusca; class Bivalvia; order Venerida; family Veneridae; genus Mercenaria; species Mercenaria mercenaria. The sequence goes on from NC_069364.1 coordinate 8,850,412, forward strand.
TATAGTAGTGTTGCATATAAACCAGTAAGTTTTAACTTCTGCCTGGGTTTGCTTTCTACAAGTCTACAATTGTTAAGAGCTTTATATATATATATCAATACCAATCATCTTAGTTAAAATATAATTTCATTTTTTAACTAGTGGGAAAACTGATATAAAAACATATATATTGTACTTTATCATATAAAAGGGGAGTAATTTCATGAAAAAAAAACAAAAAATAAGTTAACTTAGGTAACTGTGAACTTGACCTTTGCACATGACATAATGTTTTGAAATGGGGAATATTTATGCCAAGTTATTGGAATATACACCAATGCATAAAAAAGTTACAGACCAAACAAAACCTCTCCAAAGGTGACTTTGACCTTGGAGCAAGGGGTCTTTGTCTTGCATATGATACATCAACTTATTATGGGGAACATTTGTGCCAAGTAATTTTAAAATCGCTTGATGAAAGACAGAGTTATGGGCTGGGTAAATAAAACAGACCTTGTTAACCTTTAACCTCTAAGTGTGACCTTAACCTTAAAGCTAGGGGTCTGGGTCTGTGCATGACATATAAACTTATTATAGGGAACATTTGTGCCAAGTAATTTTAAAATCCCTCGATGAATGGCAGAGTTATGGACTTGATAAGAAACAGACCTTGTTAACATTTAACCTCTTAGTGTGACCTTGACCCTGGAGTTAGGGGTCTGGGTCTTGCGTATGACACGTCGTCTTATTATGGGGAACATTTAAGCCAAGCTGTTTTAAAATCGCTTCTTGGATGGCAGAGATATGGACCGGACACAAAGTGTGACGGACGGACGGACGGACGGAAGGACGGACGTTCCTACTTATGGGTATTTATTTGGCTATTCTTTTTTTCTCTGTATTGCTCCTATAGCCACCTCAAGTATGCAAATGTAAGCACGGACGGAAGGACGCGGCCTGTTTCTATGTCCCCTTATTTTTCTCCGAAAAAGGTGGGGGAAATGTGAAAAAGCAGGTAAAAATCGATATTTTTTTTAATTAAATATCATATCATATTGATACAACACTCTATATATGATAAGCACGTTCATATGTGCTAAATAAAACTCGATTTTATATTATTGCCCTATACCCCTAATTCTATGGCCATCTCTCAAATTATTAATTTACCACGAATTCCTTGCTAAAGATGTTTAGTCATTGTCTTATATCTTTAAAATAAATGTAAAAAAGTGCTTAAATTCTGAATTACGTATCACATATTTATATATATAAAACTATTAAAATAATGCCGTCTTGTAACTCAAGTAACACAATGATTTGAATCGAGGTTGAAAGCACCGATTCTTTGCCAGTAATAAAGTATCTTACTTAATTTTGTAATTTCTAGAAATTTACAGTAGGTGAAATAAAAGCAAAAACAATTGTAGAAGCCCTCCCGAGTGTGTACAGTTTTTATATAAACCATACCGTACATGTATGTTACTCTTTCATTTTGTGAGTGAATAAGTAATAAACTTAATGCAAGGGAAGTACAGATAAAATATAATTAACCATACCCCTGCAATTAGTTTGATCTGTTCAAAATCTCCACGCAGATCATACTCTCGCTTGAAGTATAAAAAGGTCTTTGCTCCCTTTCTGCATGATTCTAGGTGTCTGTATTTTCTCAGCTGATCAATTCTTTTCGAGATTACTTTGTGAGAAACATTCAAAATTCTCAGTTCTTCTGAAATCATGTCGTAATTCTCACCAAACATGCGACCAATTAGACGTTCAAACTCAATAAATTGTATCTTTCCACTCTCGATACTGCGTGCTGCCTCTTGCCATCTGAAGCAAATATAACGTAAAACACTTGCAACTTGGCAAAGCGTGCATTTCGTACACATTTGTCGTACGAAAGGTACTGGCAGAATCATAGCTGGGGGAAGGTCAGTGTTTCATCTAGGTTTTTGTCTGCACTTTATCTTACTGTTATTTAAGAATAATAACGATTCTCCTACATCTTTATAAGTTACCAAAATAAAAGTCTTGGATGCAAAATAATTAAATCACGAGTGATTTAGTATTCTCATTCGAACAACTACCTGTATTTTATTCACTAATGAAAAAAGAATAATTCAAAATTTTGTTTCTACCCACGTTAACACTATGCACGAACTGCTTGTACTGTTGAACTATATACATTTTGCACTTGATCCATTGGCTGTTAGTTTGCACCAGAATAGGAAAGTCTTACATAACGGAAGTGTTCGGTGTATTTATAAACTAGTAATATACATTATAAGCTGAACTTGTGAATGAAGTCACATAACGCAAGATAGAACTTTCGCAAAGGCCAGGCTCCGCACACGATTCAATACGACGTGTTTCTTCGGGTGACTATGTTTTATATATTGTTGAAGTACTGCTGTTTAAACGGCATATCATGGGTTAGAGATACAGTCGTTGGGGATGGTATATTTTATGAAGAGTAAATAACTATAACGATTTGTGTCCGAATTATTTATAACAGGAGCTGAAAAGTCGTTTTGAGAATCGAAGCATCATTCAGTTGTGAATCATATACAAGCGGAAAACAACAGAAACAAATAGGCAAACATAAATTATTTTCAATTATTTTCTATATGCTTTTAAACGTTAACAAAAAACGATCACAACAAGATAAGAACAATTACCGTTTATATACTGGCTGCCAAATACTGACAACATTTTCTACGGATGTACAGGTTTCAAAATCTATTTCACACTGGGACTCCCACATTTTCATGAAGATGGAACTCTTTTGACACTCGACCATTCTGTGTAAAACTGAATCTAACTGCGCTGATATTTGAAACACATTAATGTATGGTTCAAAATCGTCAATTTTTTTCACATCTGCAATCGCAGCCGGTACACATAGCTCTCTTAGTCTGTTTGCTTTAAGATTTATACGTTTTTCAAGGACCAGCTCTAACGACGACAGATCAACTGAAATGTATGTAAAAAGCGATAAAATGTAATATAGAAAATTCAACTCATAATCATATTTATTCATACTGAAGTAATGCATTATCATTTTTGTACAATAACTATATATAAAATAAAACGCAATCTAGGCGCTTAACTTTATCATATTCTTTCTAAAATTTCCAGCCTGGTTAAAGTTGGCAGATGAAAATAGTTTACGCTTTTGATGGATTAATCAATGCTATCTCTCCCGAATTCATATGTCAAGGTCAATCGACTGCATGAATTCAAGTGTAATCCTTTCAACTTGGCAAACAGATTCAAACATTAACACTTTCATTGCGTAATGTCCGCACAACGCCAGAAAGGTTATGTTTAAAAACACCATTTTTAGATCGAGTTTGTCTGGTACTGCCCATTATTTTATCATTTAGGGCAAAGTTATTGCTTTAACTAAGGACCATACACCGCTTTTCAAGAAACTGCACTCTGTGTATAATTAAAATGTCCATGTACACCACCGTATGAATACATCTGCAGGTGTTCTGGTACATATAACATGTGTAAATGTTACGCTCAACCCAGGGCTAAAGTGTACGGACGGCAGCGCACATTTCCCTTACCGCCCAGCTCAATCAAACCGAGCCTGCAACATTTTTGTCTGTGTCGTGTTGGGCGATCTTTTGCTTTTTTAGATGTCATAGAGACAAACATTCTTACAAATGTTTGTGAAGATCAGGTAGAAAATGTGAACTTGTCCTTTGGCTAGACTTTATAGCAAAAAGATTTGACATAGTTTCATACATATGAAGCAGGAATTTTTAACATAATTTTCCTATAAATTGACCTACTTAACTAGTTTTTGACCCAGTAAAGATCTCAACTTTCATTAAATGTAATACTTTGACTAAGTTTAATTAAGACTGGGCTAAAATTGTGACCTCTAGATTGTCAACAGTCAAATTGTTCGCAAAACACCTCGACAGACGACGGACACAGGATGGTCAAAACAGATCACATTGGGCAAATAATGGACAATAACATATGAATAGTGATTCTTTATTTGAGCATTCATTGCGTAATTGACATCACCCTTTGTTTAGATTGTTGGTATGATGCACGTTATTTTCAATACACATCAAATGTTACAAACGATTCCAAAAATGTATAATAAAACACTGCTAATACAGAAACAAGAGGGTCATGATGACCTTAGATCGCTCACCTGAGTAATATGAGCTACATGTTTCAAATGTCAAACTGATGCTAAATATTAAGAAAGTAGGTCAGTAGGTCAAATTTATGATCATTGAAAATCAGTTTTAAGATGGGTATGCAAAACTGTACGTGTCATCCAAATTTCAAGACTGTATCTTAAAAAAGAAGAAAGTAGGTGAGTAGGTCACATTCATAGTCACTGAAATTCAGTTTTAAGATCAGTCTGTAAAACTGTACATGTCATCCAAATTTCAAGGCTGTATCTTAAAAACAAGAAAGTAGGTCAGTAGATCATATTCGTGGTCACTGAAATTCAGTTTTAAGATCAGTTTGCAAAATTGTACATGTCATCCGAATTTCAAGGCTGTAGCTTCAAACACAAGAAAGTAGGTCAGTAGGTCACATATATGGTCACTAAAATTCAGTTTTAAGATCAGTCTGCAAAACTGTACATGTAATTCAAATTTCAAGGCTGTATCTAAAAAGATCGCCATGACGACCCTGAATCGCTCACCTGAGTGATACGAGCCACAAGTTTAAAATGGCAAACTGATGCTAAAATATTAGAAAGTAGGTCAGTAGGTCAAATTCATGGTTACTGAAAATCAATTTTAAGATCGGTGTGCAAAACTGTACATGCCATCCAAATTTCAAGGCTGTATCTTAAAAAACAAGAAAGTAGGTCAGTAGGTCAAGGTCATAGTCAAGTGACCCCTAATCCCTTAGGGTCATCAGGTAATTATAATTAAACAGCCTAGGGAATATGATCTGATTATTTTTAAGTATTTATTCCTACAGTATATTCATATAACAAGTGACCCCCAGGGCGGGGCCTCTTTTCACCATAGGGCCATAATCTGAACAATCTTGTTAGAGATCCACTGGGCAATGCTGCATACTAAATATCAAAGGCCTAGGCCTTGAACTTTCAGACAAGAAGATTTTTATTTTTTCCCTTTATAAGTCTATGTTAAATTTGGGACCCACAGGGCAGTGCCTCTTTTCATCCCAGCGGCATAATTTGTTCAATTTTGGTAGAGGACAACAAGGCAATGCAATAAACCAAATATCAAAAGCCTAGGCCTTGCAGTTTAAGGCACGATTTTTTAATATTTTTCCTATAAAAGTCTATGTAAAATTTGTGACCCCCGGGGCGGGGCCTCTTTTCACCCCTGGGGCATAATTTGAACAATCTTCATAGAGGATAATTAGAAAATGTCACATACCAAATATCAAAGCTCTACACCTTGCGGTTTTGGACAAGAAGATTTTTAAAGATTTTCCTTTCGGTTGCCATGGCAACTAGAATTCTGCATGGAATTAAATTCTTTGATATTTTTAGAAGGCGGCCAAAGATCATTCCTGTGAAGTTTGGTGTAATTCTGCCCAGTGGTTTTCAAGAAGATTTTTTAGAAATTGATGACGGGCATACGACACACGACGGACGACGGGCATCAAGCGGTCACAAAAGCTCACCATGAGCCTTTGGCTCAGGTGAGCTAAAAATCATCAAGATTAACATTCTGACCAAGCTTCATTAAGATATGGTTATAAATGTGGCTTACAGATTGTTAACTAGCTTTTCCTTTGATCTGACCTGGTGACCTAGTTTTTGACCCCTCATGACCCAGCTGACCCCACATGACCCAGAGTCGCGCTTGACCTAAAGATCACATAAAGATTAACATTCTGACCTAGTTTCATAAAGATATAGTCATAAATGTGGACTCTAGAGTGTTAACACGCGTTTCCTTTGATTTGACCTGATGACCTAGTTTTTGACCCCAGATGACCCAATATCGAACTCGTCCAAGATTTTATTGAGGGTAACATTCTGACCAACTCATTAAGATTGGGCCAAAATTGTGACCTCTAGAGTATTAACAGTCAAATTGTTGACGACGACGGACGACGGACACAGGGCGATCACAAAAGCTCAGCTTGGGCAATTAATCAGAAAGGACTTAGTCTTACCTTATCCCCAGGCATACATTTACTTTTTCTCAATTAGTTTCCTAAATGTTTCTGAATTTTAAGTCACTGACCAGCAACATAGAATGACGGTTTTGTTAATCATATGCAACGTAACATTATCTATAATGGTTCGTTACCTTATTTTCGAGAAATATTCTATAACGAACAAAAATCAAGGTACATGTTTTTCAGGTTTTCATCCTATTTTACGTAAAACGTCATTTCTAGCAACACTGGAAACTCCCACCTGTTATTTAATATGTGTATTAAGTCTCTTTAAAAGATTTACAACACGCCTTACCTTTCGTCAACTTTTTGCAAAGGAAGGTCAGGGTGGCTATTGCGTCTGTTCTTGACAAAAAATAGTCTAACTCCTTTTTGCGAACTTTTATAGCACCTCGTACTATATCTGCGGTCACACGTTTTTCTGTTTCTGTCGATTTCACGAGCTCTGCCATTACTGAGAATTTTTCCGCATGTTTGTGTAGTAACAGTAAATCTCCAACAAGCAAGTTTCCTGCTAGTAGCTCGTCGACACGTGTGTCTACTTCTGATATAGTTCTCATCAGTTTCAGTTTACATTCATCATTCAGAAGATCCATTTCTTGCTTTGTGACTGATAAAAAACAGACAATATGTTAAGTACATTATACGTTTCATGTGTTTAGTCGTTAATCAGACATTTATATAAATGGGTCACCATGGCCCAGTGGTTAAGGCGTCCGCCTCGGGATCGGGAGGTCGAAGGTTCGAGCCCCATAGGGAGCGTTCGTCCGGGGGATGTTTGTCATGGGACTCGTTCCGAAAAGGCCGGTTCGTGAGCCGCGAGCTAGTTAAATGAATGGTTACCGACTTTTATCCGCCTGGTGCCTGGCATAGTGGTAGGAGTTGGGAGGTAATGGGTACGCACAATAAAGGTGTCTCATAAGCCAAATTGGCTGGCCCTTTCAATAGGGGTGACACTACAATAAAACAAGACCTTTACCTTTACCTTTATATAGTCATTTCCAACGTTGTAAACTGACTTTTAAATTGTACTATATATGTATATGTCATTCTTGCTAATAAAAAATACCAAAATAGAGCTATCACTATCCCCTAATGCTGATTTTGTCAGGGAAAGAAGACATTTTGTGTTAGCCGATAGGTATTATTTTTACAATGCCTTAAACAAAGTAAAAATGGTCAGACGAACTGTACCATTTTAACTAGCGATTGCTTTTTAAAAATAGCACGTCTCCCAATATACATGTAGCTTCATTAAAATGGCAGGATGACTGATATACTACAGATGGACAAAGTACAAAGTCTATTATTATTATTATCGTTACCTATATGCCCTTGATTTAATGGTTAGTATTATTCCTCATATGAGGGGAGATATATTGATTTTTGAGCTTTTCGTATTTTCTGGTTGACTGAGTTTTTGCGGAGTTATGTCATTTTTAACAAACTTTCTCCAGACAACTTCTCCAGTACCACTAGCTGGATTTGAATTATTTTTTATAGGACTGATTAGTACAAAGCCTAGTTCCGTACATTTAACAATATTTTTGTCGGAGTTAAGGGCAATCGAATAAAAACTTTATGTTTCACCTTGTTAACACACCAACACCATATTTTTTCTTAAATCCTATTCATATTTACATAAAATATGAATATCTACAGTCCTTTTTAAGATTTATAATAGGCCAGATCGCAGGAGAAAGTGCAGAGTTATGTGCCCATGATTTATCAGAAAATGCAATATTTCACTACGTTATGCTTAATCACCTTCATTTCTAAGCAACTTCAAACTATTTTGCGGGACTACATAAGTGCTCTGAAGCTTTCCTGATCACAACTCAAGCCTTACTTTGTAATTGGCTATAAATTATAATTATATTGAAATATGCAATATATTTACATAACCGTGAAAACTCAAATAACATTATCCATGAAAGGAAATGTCAGATATCGTTATTAAAAGCAAACAGCAAAAAGTTAGCTCTAGAATTTCTGTAACCCTCCATCTTTGCTGTCTGAAACTATACCGAATTTAACTGTAAGATTATGGAAAAGACAACTTACAAAATATTTTCATGAACTGTAGGAATGGCGACCAGGTCAAAATATTCTCTAAAAACTCTGTTTGCCTAACAGATGGTGCATTTTCCATGATATTTTGCCATTCCTTCTCAAACATTTTAGACAGCAGTTGTCCGAATTTTCTCCGCCCATAATCCTGGAGACTCCTAACATCCATTTCGCATGCCCTGTCGATTGCCTATAGATACAGATCCGAAAACAATGGTTGAAGTCAAGTTAATAGCAAGATGTGTCTGTCACATACCAACATAGCATAAGTAGACACTGTTAACTATGGAACGCCTAAACTGCCTTTGCGTGATAATTATTAGTTCGCCATGTGCCATTTCCAATATATTCTTTACAAGTCATACTTTGTTATGTAGATAAAGCAGTTTGTTAAGTACATTTGCTAGTTTGTCCTGTACGTATTTTAGTTTGTGCTGTGCATTCACTAATTTGTGCTGTACAATTAATAGTTCGTCATGTACATTTTCCAATATATTCGGTACAAATTATAATTTGTTATGTAGATAAAGCAGTTGTTATGTACATTTACTAGTTTGTCCGGTACATATCTTAGTTTGTGCTGTGCATTCACTAGATTGTTCTGTACAATTAACAGTTCGTCATGTGAATTTACCAATATACTCGGTACAAATCATAATTTGTTATGTAGATAAAGCAGTTTGTTATGTAGATAAAGCAGTTTGTTAAGTACATTTGCTAGTTTGTCCTGTACGTATTTTAGTTTGTGCTGTGCATTCACTAATTTGTGCTGTACAATTAATAGTTCGTCATGTACATTTTCCAATATATTCGGTACAAATTATAATTTGTTATGTAGATAAAGCAGTTGTTATGTACATTTACTAGTTTGTCCGGTACATATCTTAGTTTGTGCTGTGCATTCACTAGATTGTTCTGTACAATTAACAGTTCGTCATGTGAATTTACCAATATACTCGGTACAAATCATAATTTGTTATGTAGATAAAGCAGTTTGTTATGTACATAGATTAGTTTGTCCTGTACATAATTTGTTATGTAGATACAAGTGTGCCAGACAAACTATTAAATGTTTAAATGTACATAACAAACTACTTTATCCACATAACAAATTATGATTTGCACCGACTATATTGGTAGATGCACATGACGAACTATTAATTGTACAGCACAAACTAGTGAATTCACAGCACAAACTAAGATATGTACCGGACAAACTAGTAAATGTACATAACAAACTGCTTTATCTACATAACAAATTATGATTTGTACCGAATATATTGGAAAATGCACATGACACACTATCAATTGTACAGCATAAACTAGTGAATGCACAGCACAACCTAAGATATGTACAGGACAAACTGGTAAATATACATAACAAACTGCTTTATCTACATAACAAATTATGATTTGTACCGAATATATTGGAAAATGCACACGACGAACTAATAATTGTACAGCACAAACTAGTGAATGCACAGCACAAACTAAAATATGTACCGGACAAACTAGCAAATGTACATAACAAACTGCTTTATCTACATAACAAATTCCTATTTGTACCGAATATATTGGAAATGGCACATGCCGAACTAATAATTATCACGCAAAGGCAGTTTAGGCGTTCCATAGTTATAAATTAAGATCATATATTTACTGCCTTAAAAATTTATTTTAACACTTGAACTAACCTAAATGTTACTGTAACTTGAACACTGATAAAAAATGAAATAATGACTTAATACCATGACCACAGACAAATGATCAGGCTAATGTTTTTTGTTTTTGTTTGGTTTAACGTCGCACCGACATAATGATACGGCATATGGTGACTTTAAAGCTTTTCACGATAAAAGGAAAACCTCAGGTGCCAGTTTAATCATGGACGGGCATCTAATTAGAACCATCTACCTTTCGTAAGCCAACTGGAGGGCTTCTTCACATGAAGAATTCTAAGCCCCAAGTGAGACTTAAATACAAATCGGTGAGTGGCAAGTGACATGAAGTCATGTAAAAAGAGAAAGAAAACCTTATACTTGAATATTTGAAATTGTGTTAAACTGTTTCTATCTATTGTATCTATTGTTATTTATAAATGTTTGTGCAAATGAGAATGTTCTAAAACTAAACTTTGAATATTTTGCGTTTAGAAGAAGCGAATCCCCAATTCGTTACCTTTTATTTTATAACATCAATTTATAGTGCATTGATATTCTGAAGCCATATTTTTCTTGCTCGTCGCAAATATTTACAGAAATCCAAAATTATTATTATTGCCGTGGGTTAATAATTATGTATTTCGTCAATATTCTTATCATTAACACAAAAAATATCTTTGTGGACTTTGGCCATACAGTAGTTAAATATCTATCACAGGCGTAGGAGTATGTACTGGACTGTTCGTAATAAAGCATGGTTTGCATGGGTAAGCTTACAGAAGCTTATAGAAAATAATGCGAGCTTGTTTTAATGTTTTTTTCTACTATAAGCTCTGGGGAGCATTATGGTTAGTGGAATGCAGCCATTTGAACACAACTGAAAATGCCTTTTCAAAAATGTCAACGAAGTCGTATTGGCATCATCCACTTGTGTCGCTTTTCAATTCAGGCAATATTATGTCTTTCATTCATTTTTGTGATAGTGCTCTTCACAAAATACCGAACGCTTACTTTCTAAAGCCTTAGCTTTAATAAGTGTGAAGGTGGATAACAAATTCAGTACATTTCTTAAAATTTACAAATACTGAATACTTGGTTTCTTCGATTAGATTTAACGCCATTTTCAAAGGTATTTCAGTCATAAATAACAATCAGATATATTACAATGTGTTCATGGATTATGTAGCAGTACAACTTGTATCAAGCAACTACATAGTCATGTAACTCATAACATACATATTGTAAACGAGAAAGCATGATCACGTGTCAGTAGTAGACAGACATTATAGCTTACCTTGAACGCAACCTGTTCCAAACATGTTTGCATGTATGGCTGAAATTGTTCCACCTTCTGACAATAAAACTGCACAAATTTTTCTGTGTTACTGTTGTCTCTACGAATCTAAAATGAACGGCAAACATTTCCATACCTATATTTTAATGTGACATCAACTTATTAGCCACCTTAGTTTCTTATCAATTATGATGCTAAATAATGGCAGCCATGTTTAAATATATTGTCTGGCTCTACATAAAGGAAGTCATATAAAGGCTAGTTATTACTGAAATTATAAAGATTTTCAACCGATTAATTGAAAATATGTTGTTATGAAAAATGTTTACATATATAAATTTGTGTAACGGCATCATTTTTAAGGTGGAAGAACGCTTAATATGGACAATAGTGCATGGCTGCCTGTCTCTATACGTAGAAAAAGGTCAATGATTATGTAATAGAGAAGACATCCGTTAAAATGTTTACCTGACTTTGCACGGTTCCGTTACTTTCAAATCTTTATTTTCTACAGAGTTTTAAACTCAACAGCTGTTTCAACTGTTCAGTCCTCCAAGTATAAGTTACTGCATTTTTTTCGCAAATTGCAAGATCCAAAGAATACATCACGCTAAAAGTTTCCACGGGGGTGGTAGCAGTATTTTTTTTACATGTTTAAAATACCTCAACAAATGTCAACTATATGGCCAAAAATATGTTTTTCCAATTGTAGAAGTCGGGCAAAATAAAAAATTCAAAAATATATTTGTTTAGAAGTTATAAGGTTTTAATTCATGCTAACTAAAATATCCTGAAATTTTTATCCATCGACAAACAGAGCTGAAATCTATCTTGTGTGTGTGCGCGCGCGCGTGTCTAAAATATGGAAAACACCACCACTCAATTTTTAATGATGAATTTAAGTTATTAATCAAAATATTTTGAAAACAAGAGCTGTCTCCATAGGATGACACATGCCCCCGATGGCACTTTGAATGAATAGTTATGGCCGATGTTAGAGTTTAGGACCTTTGACCTACGGACCTGGGTCTTGCGCGCGACACGTCGTCTTACTGTGCCACACATGCGTAGTTATTTTAAAATCAATGCATGAATGACAAAGATATGGACCGGACATGCCCATCATTGCACTATCATGAAATATGACCTTTAACGTCTAATTGTGACCTTGACTTTTGAGCTACGGACCTGGGTCTTGCGCGCGACACGTCGTCTTACTGTGGTACACATTCATGCCCAATAATTTTAAAATCCATGCATGAATGACAAAGATATGGACCGGACACGCCCATCAATGCACTATCATGAAATATGACCTTTAACGTCTAAGTGTGACCTTGACCTTTGAGCTACGGACCTGGGTCTTGCGCGCGACACGTCGTCTTACTGTGGTACACATTCATGCCCAATAATTTTAAAATCAATGCATGAATGACAAAGATATGGACCGGACACGCCCATCAATGCACTATCATGAAATATGACCTTTAACGTCTAAGTGTGACCTTGACCTTTGAGCTACAGACCTGGGTCTTGCGCGCGACACGTCGTCTTACTGTGCCACACATTTATGCATAGTTACTTGAAAATCCATCCATGGATGACAAAGATATAGAGTTTAGGACCTTTGACCTACGGACCTGGGTCTTGCGCGCGACACGTCGTCTTACTGTGGCACACATGCGTAGTTATTTTAAAATCAATGCATGAATGACAAAGATATGGACCGGACATGCCCATCATTGCACTATCATGAAATATGATCTTTAACGTCTAAGTGTGACCTTGACCTTTGAGCTACGGACCTAGGACTTGCGCGCGACACGTTGTCTTACTGTGGTACACATTCATGCCAAGTTATTTGAAAATCCATCCATGGATGACAAAGATATGGACCGGACACGAAAATTGCGGACAGACTGACAGACCGACAGACGATTCAAAAACTATATGCCTCCCTTCGGGGGCATAATTAGAAATAAATCATATTACCACACTCGCAGTTCTTTGGAATGATGTATGATTTAAACGGTATTGTCATATATTTGATAATAAGCCAAGAAAAATCTTGTAACAGAAAGGTTGATCTAGGGAGCAATAAATCCTCATTTACATCAAATGAAATGTAATCTTAAGGGAAATTACTTACAAAGTATGTCAGCCTTTTGTTCAGCTCCTTTACAATTGATTCATTCCATAGCGATGTGAATACCTCCAGGATAGCTGCCTCGTTAACAATAAAAGAGTCCCAGACCTAAAGGAAGAATTCATGCTAGATCAAACTTAATTTTGTAGATAAATGTTCATTGCCAATGGTAAACGCATTATTTTCCTCTTTGTTTACTCAAGGATGAAAGATACCTTGTACCAGTATAGACTCAAATTTATTAAACATTAGCAATTCATATTACCTGTAATTAAATGTTTCAGCTAAAAACTTATATTTTTTTGACAATGCCCCTTCAAGCAAGAATTAATACGGGTTTGAAGCACATGACCCTGTAAATGTAATTCATATTAAAAGAAAAAGGAAATTATACATATTCAACGCTTATTTTGACTTTACCCTGACAATTTTATAATATATGCATTAGGTTTTAAATATAAACTTGTATTGTATATGTCGCGGGGCTCCCTCTTCAATACTAGCACATTTTCTTAAATTTGTTAGCCACTTTATATGATAACGGGTATTTCAACGCCTTCAGTGCCCTTTTCTTTATTACTTAAATGAATGTCGCTTGTATGGTCACTGAAAGTCAGTTTTAAAATCGGTGTGCTAAACTGTACATGGCATCAAAAATTTCAAGGCTGTATCTTAAAACAAACTAAGAAAGTAGGTCAGTAGGTCAAAGTCACAGTTAAGTAACCCCTAATCACTTGGGGTCATCAAGTAATTATAAATAAACAGTTTTTGAAGATTTGTTTCTATATAAATCATTATAACAAGTGAAACAAGGGGAAAAGTTGGACAATCTTGTTAGAGGTCTACCACACAAAGCTACATGTCAAAAGGCAAAGGCCTAGGCCTTGAACATTCAGACAAGAAGATTTTTAAAGTGTTTTCCCATATAAGTCTATGTAAAATTTGGGACCCTCAGGCCGGGGCCTCATTTCATCCCCAGGGGCACATTTCAAGAATTTTCATAAAGGACCGTTAAATGATGTCACATGCCAAATATCAAGGCTCTGTAACGCCTTTTGGACAAGAAGATTTTCAAAGTTTTTCCTTTCGGTTGCCATGGCAACCAGAGTTCTGTGTGATATTCAATTCTTCGAATAATTTCGAAAGGGGGCCACCCAAGTATCATTCCTGTGAAGTTTGGTGTAAATCTGCCCGGTGGTTTTTCAAAGAGAAGATTTCTTTTAAATGTTGACGGACGCACGACGTACGACGGACATTGAGCGACCACAAAAGCTTACCATGAGCCTTTGGCTGTGAGCTAAAAAAAAAAAACTTCGTTTTCAAAACACAAAAACATTCCCCCGGTGTATGACCAAAGATGTTGTCTTTCGAGTTTTCAGTTTAACAGTGAAGGTCATATGAAGGTCAAGGTCATCTGTGTATAGGTCAATTTGTAGTATGAACTAAAATGGTCGCAAAATGTTGTTTATTAATGTTTTACGTTTGAAAGTGAAGGTCATATGAGGGTAAATGTCATTTATATATAGATCAATCTGTATGTAGGACTTGCCACAAGACTATTAATTGTGAGTATGAAGTAAATTGGGTCATTAAATGCGGCTATAGGCGAAACGGTAAAATCGGGTTAACTAACATTTGCTTTTTTTTAGGTTTTAAGTTTAGGTTTTACGTGTAAGTGTAAAAGTCATATAAAGGACAAGATCATCAATATGTTAGTCAGTTTTAAGGTCTTGTCACAAGGATTGGTGTGCGAATATGAACTAAATCAGGTCATTAATGTGGGCTGTACGCAAAACGGTAAAATCTGAATCGTATTAACGGATTAACGGACGGACAGTTCAATCGCTATATGCCCGGTGTCATCAAAAGTATTAAATTAATTTATCATCCAATTTCATGCAGCTTCAAAACGTTTTAATGTAAATAATTTATTTAATTTATTTTCATTAATTTTCAAAAAGACATCAAAGCTTAAAATACATACAGCAATACTCTTTGCGCATAATGGCTTTTTAAAATTGATTCAGCTTAAAATCATGTACTTTCTAGATAACAACTATTACTATTACCGCCTATTAGAGCGTCTGCTTCGAGTGTGGGAGGTCGTGGGTTCGATCCCAGGCCGCGTCATACCAAAGACGTGAAAAATGGTACCAGTAGCTCCCTTGCTTGGCGCTCAGCATTAAAAGGGAAACTGGCCTCTTCTCTCATACCCTCGTGGCGATGGATTCCATCAGGAATGAGGTGTCGAGAGTGATTAATATAAGTTGTAGAACTTGCTTCACAATGGACCGAAAATAAATTAGTATAAACTAACAACTATTACTTGTGCGTGGTTACTGACACGTAACACTATGACGTCTTTGACGTCATTTTAACAATGTTTTGTAGCGGTTCTGCTGTAATTCATACATTTTTTCGGCATTTTTAAACCAATTAGCATCAAATCCGAGACAGGTATTTGTAACTGTCTAGAACACTGAATATACAAAAACATTTACTTGTTCGTAAATGTTGTCTTAAATTGTCAAATTCCGCTTTCGTCGGTTAGTTGGAGTTTGGATGTGTCGTTGCATTGTTCGACACATTTGTTGTGAACATTAATACTAATTTAAATATGTATTTATGTAGCTTGATATAATGCAAATAATAACTGATAGTATTATTAAAGCTATGTGTGTAGTCATTTCCATTGCTCTAAACACAAACACAAGATTAGAGATAAGCATTTTCTATAATTCAGCAAGGATGCCATAACAGGACGTCATAAATCAGATTCATCGTCAACATACAAGGGATGAAATCTAGCAACCTCTCAAAATGTTTGGACTTGACTTCTCTTCTTACACGACACATTCGAGCTGCTGAATGATAGAATTCAAACATGTCTGCTAGGTTTTATGGATTCATAACATTTACAATATCACTTGCAAAGCTAAGTCATGATTAATTAATATTTGAAAATGTTATATAATAGATGCATCTCAGACGCATACAGAAACAAAAGCATAAGCAACCGGAGGACTCATCGAATTAAACGATATTGCAAAATTATTGTCTAAGTGCCGTTTGCAGTTGGAGACGTCGTGCAAGAAAAGAAAAAAGTTCATTATCAAAACCCCATTTGACCTCTCATGACTGGTCTTGCGTATTTACATGCATGATAAATCAGATATTCACCTAAAAATTGTACAATTGAACGAGTAAGGCCATGAATGCAGTTCATTTTAAAGAACTTATTTATCGCATGAAAATATATGAAAAAGGAATAAATGTTATTTTTAATGTGTTGATGGGTATCAACAACAATGGGACTTACTGAGGAGCGCTAGCGATTCTCGGGTGATTTGACAGAATTTCGTAACGATATAAAAGAACATTCGATTCTTATAGTTATATTTTACAGTAGCTTACTGAACAAACAAGTGAACGAAGTATTGCCATGCAATATAAAGTCACCTACTGGAAGGCATTTTTCGGCCGATTATAAAACAGTTATCTTAAGTTATTTATAGTAACAACAAAGGGAAATCAATCCTAGAAAATCTATATAATATATTAAGTCCACAAGAAACTCTTCACCAGGTAGATACCTAAAATTGGATGTAACATGCATGTTGTACCACAGAAAAGTGGTCTCGATTTTTATAAAATGAACTTGTCAATCTTTCAATTTGGACAGTACCATTAACTGTTAAGAGGGGTACTAACCAAAGAGATATTTACTGAATGGCAAACAGTGCAGGTCTTGATCAGACTGCACGGATATGCAGGCTGATCATGATCTACACTGGTCGCAAAGGCAGTATCAATTGTGTCCAGCATAATAAGGGTTAATGTTTCTACTATATACATATAGGGAAAAGTAACCACGCCCTCTGACGGCCATGTTGTTTTGACGAATCGGAATATTTTGAACAGTCTTGGTAAAGGGTCAAACATGGACCATTTATATATAATTATTTCAAAATCGGGCCAACAGTTTCACACAAGAAGATTTTTTAATTTTCCACTATATACATATAGGGGAAAATGACCACGCCCCCTGTCGGCCATATTTTTGACGAATCGGTATAATTTGAAAAATCTTGGTAGAAGGTGACATAAGGATAATTTGTATGACACTATTTCAAAATCGGGCCATCGGTTTTGGAGGAGATGTCGTTTGGAGTTTTTTTTCTATTTTTATCTCTGGCAGCCCCTATGTGCAACAAAGCGGAACTGTTTGAACATCTTTGGTAGAGAACCATACAAAAACCATCCAAGTTTCATCAAAATCCATTCAGTTATTTTGGAGGAGATGTCGTTTAAACACAATTGTTGACGGACGGACGACTTGACGGATGGACGAACAGGCGCACGCCGTGACGACGGACACAGCGTGACCACAACACTTTGTGCTCAGGTGAGCTAAAAATAGACACATTGTATGTTGACAGCCACATTTTATAAATAACTAAAAGTTAAAAATGAATGAAACTATAACGTACATTTCGCTGTTGTGTTGAAAATAAATAAACAAACAAGTTCCATTGTTAGTCTACTGAACATTTGCCACCAATTTCCCATTTGTCTTGCCTAATGAATAAACTGCTTTCAAACAAAGAAGTTGATAGAAGTTAGAACCTCAAATTATTTACCTCAAGACAAACGTCTAGACATGTCCAGTCATCCCAGTGACGCTGTAACCATTGTATTGCCTTCTCACATACATATCGAATGTCTGAAAAGTTCTTGTCTTGTTTCAACTGTGTATTTTTCATCGTTTCTAACGATAATTGGTACTGGGACACACACATCAGACATACAGACATGCTTGACGAAGCCGTGACGTGCCTGTCAGTTTTGTAGTACAAAGCCTCCTCTACTAAATCTAAAGAAATAGTTGCAGCTAATTTCCATCTCGTCACGCAATTCCTGATTAGGTAAAATAATAAAATAAATGTTATTCTCGTAAAAAATAAAACATTTATTTTAAAACAGTCATTTAGCGTTGGAGCGCGAGCATGTTGGCAGGTAGGTAGACTCACTGAAATAAGGTGCGATATAACACAACAAGCAAATATTTTGAACCCGTATTCCCATCAAATACTGTGTTTTACAAACAGCAAGTATAAATGTACAATAGGAAAAGTTGCATTCAAAGAACGCAGACCCAAATACAGAATTCAACGCCGAAATAGGTAGACGTGTTAGTGTATACACGTTCACAAGGCTAAGTCAATATAAACATAAAACAGATTAATTAAATTACAAAACATAGAAGCAACAAATAGACACCAATATTAATAAAAGGAGCACAGCAAGATATCGCCTAGGAACGGTCAGTGTCAAACCAACCACTGGCTAAATGGTGGGGTTCAAATTAGTATACTGACGCCAAACCTCACTTACATCCCCACCGATGCCCTGTATAACACGACAATGTAAACAAAATTACTCCCCGCAAAACGAATCTCTTGAACATGTAACAGTAATCAAAGGAACACATTGCAAAACACAAATATACTTGTTTAAAGCTATATAAATCAAACCTTTGATGAACCGTAAACGTATAATATAACTTTGCAGCGCAAGAGCACATGAGAAGCACTATGATAGCTTTAGTATTTAAAGATATATCTAATGCAACATACTATAAGTTAAGTATTGGGAAGGTACATTTGTTGTGACTACTAGTAAGAAAAAGAAACATATTGGAATAAGAAAGAGTTTATTAAAATTATTTAAAATGTCCCAATGTAGCCTTCAACATACATACAAATATAATGATGCAGAGAGCCTCTTCATGTCAAGGCTACCGCAGTATTTAGTAACACGCCCATATTGATTCCATTTTCTTTATAATTTAACATTTTCTTTAAGGGTGATAAATATGTTGAATACAACAAACATGTACACACAAGTATTTAAATAAGACAAATGGCACATTTTCGTGCCAAAGACAAACAACTGAGATCACTTGGCCACAGACAACTTTCATACAAGTAGGAAAGCAAACCACAACACTTACTAAATGTTACCTTGACCAGTCTTGCCTGAATGCAAACTTTGCAATTTATAACTTAAAGGTACTTTTAGGTGACGGTTCTATTCAATGTATCAATACAAACTATGTTAATAGAATGGATACTTTTTATTTGTTTTGGCAAAAGAGACATTAACTTTTGGGAATCGCAAGTTTATAGTTGTTTGCACATATTCTTGATAAGAATAATATTCACATATATCTCAATGACTTTAGAAGATTTGGGGCGGACACTAAAACGCAAGTTCAAATATCTGACATTTATTTGTAAAGTCTATTTTGGTATACTGTAACGTTAGTTCTGCATCTCGACTTTATGATATGAGCATTCTGACTAAGTTTAACAAATACAATTAAAATGTTTAAGAGATTTGAAGCTACACGAATTTTGAATCGACTAACTGACGGACAGACAGATGTAGGGACAGTGTGGAAACTACAAACATCCATCAATTTTGATGGAGAATAAAATTTATGTTTAGGACAGCCGCCTACCAAGCATACCCTTGCTAAATGTTAACTGGAGGCATGTCCAAAGACATACTGTTCCAGGAAAGAAGCAATGAAATTGTTGCGGTACCTTATAGCACGCCGCAACTATCTTTTATGTTAAGCAAAACAACATCTCACACAATAACACGTTCCATAGACAAGTTGAAATTGTTTGTAGACACAAGGACATACAGATATTTTGGCTTTATAACAAAATGTATAAGACAGACGTGGCATTCCGTAGTCCCAAGTGGTAGTGAGATGATCAGTGCCTACATTAACTAAAAATGCCATATAGCCAGGGCTGTAATACTGTAGACTCCTTTTAGCCAGGGCTGCAATACTGTAGAATATGAATATATTTCTCTTTTTCGTTATTTCTGACAATATATTTATATTTATCAAGATGAAACATAAGCTAGTATACTGCCACTAATGTGAATAGAGCAGTTTAAATGTTTGAGGTTGTTAAACCTAAAAGAACATGTTTTGTTATACCGATTATTTTGAAGTAAGTACTTAGTAGTTTCATCTTATTTATTTTTATATTATCTTTATTCTAGCGATTGAATATCAAACAATAAACTAGAGCTGCTTTTGAGAAAAGAGCATGTCTTCCACAACTGCCTAATCTAGTAAGCCTCTCTTTATATACTGTTTACCAACAGACAGTATACCTTTGATAGTTTTGGAGTAAATGTTGGAGTAAGCGGCCTATCGGATAAGTGTTGGAGTAAGCGGCCTATTGGGCCATACGTCCGAAGTGCCTGGGTCGATTTGGCCAGTTATCGAACTTGGGCGAGGACTTATTGGCAAACACATTTTGTTCAAGTTTGGTGAATATCGGATGAGAAATGTTCGACTTAGAGTGCGGACAAGATTTGTGACAGACGGACAGGAGTAAATCAATAAAATTATGTCTCCCACCACACAGTGGTACATTGTATGGGAGACATAATAAATGTTGTTATATTCATACGCTATCACCTCACAAAATCTGAGTAATCATTAAAAACCGTTGTGGTATCAAAACCACTGAAAAGATGCAATAATTTAGGTTTTTGTTATTCTGTCATGTCTGCATGCATGCTAGTAAGTCAGCATGTTACCATGGCCGAGTCAAACAGTAGAAAACATTTTAAAAAGAAAAATGAATTTCTTATTTCTGAACGGACCCTTTAAGGGTGGGCATAGTTATAACATTTTCTATATGATCATGGTTTCTAAAAGTAAATAAATTAAAAAGCTGAAAATTGTGTCGGAGAAGAGTAATACAGGTAAGAATTAAAACCTTTTCTGATATTCATGAATGTTACCAGCTTGCATTAAATGTAGTCACATGTTCTAAAGCCCAATCGTAATCAATGTACGCGTTAACAGACAATGTTAACACGCCCACGAAAACCAGAAAAAAATAAAAATATACATTTCTATTTAACACATACCTGTCTGGACTTTTCTTGCATTCCTCCTGAAGCTGTTTGTAGACAGTCTGTATACATTTACATACAAGCTGAAAAGATGCGTATATGCGTTATATATACTAATAGAGTGAGTGAGTGTTCGAGTTTAACGTCTTTTTCAACAATTTTTCAGTCATATAAACGACGGTGTCTACTTGTAGCAGTGAGCACAATGCCCAACTTTATAGTGCTGCCTCAATGGAATTTCCGTAGACAATAGAATGTCTACAGAAATGTAACATTAACTTTGTACATATCTTCTAAATATGTAAACAAACATATAGAGGATATTTGTTTGTTTGCAGTGTGATATCGAAATATATCTTCACCGATAAGGGAGACAATTGAATATTTTCACGAAGGCGGAGCCTGAGTGAAAATATCAGAATTGTCTCCCTTATCGGTGTTCAAGATATATTTCGATATCACGCTGCAAACAAACAAATTTTCTTTTTATTTTATGCTAACTGGTGCAGATCAACGAATTTTCTGTTTATTACATGCTTACATGTTCAAATAAGACCAATACTTCATGATGATATTAGGATTTGTTTAGGCTACCGTGTTACATATGATGCATCCGCTAAATTACCATGGACACTCAGGCACATTGATATCGAATATTGGTGATTAGGTCCGTGAAATCAACACGACGACATTTTGTTTTTGAAAACAAAAACTGCATTTAAAATATTTTGTTAAAAAAATGCACAATCCGCGGCCAACAGACAGTAGTTACGTAGGCATATTTAAAACTTTTCGGTCAATGCCGTCAGTTCGTTAAATAACCGGAAGCTTGCTTTGTTTACAAACGCTGAAGGTCAGATTAAAAAACAACCCGAAAAAACGTAAACAACTGGGGAATATCCGAAAGTCCTTGGAAAATCAAGCTGCAGAATTAAATATCATCATGGATTTAATGGAAATATTGGTCTAGGAGCTGTAGAGCATAACGAATAGTCTCACAATGGAATTTGGAACACAACTGGGAAATGCTGGCGAAAATGCTGGCATATTACGTAAGGTTGAGTTGATGTCTTGTGATAATAAACTAAGACAACAACCAACTAAATGTGCTGTCGCCAGTAAAATCTACTATACGATAGTGAGGAACCGATGAAAAGTGGAGGAAAAACGTATCTATCATATGATATATAGCTATGGCAAGGCCAGGCCAAGCAACCAACTTTGAAGGTAACATTTCTAGAGCATTATTATTTCTTTTGCAAATTTTATTATAGCTAGCTTGTCCTATATAGGATTGTCTAGCTGTACATGTCTCCTGTATGGCTTGAATGTTAGGATTATAATAGGATACCAGCAATTATAAAGGCAACAAGGGGAGTTAAGAATATATTTCAAGGGAGATAATTTTACCTGAAAAAAAAGAAGTTCGGCACTGTGAGTGATATAGATAAATATCTCACTGATATTTTTCAGTATTTCACCAGTAAGCATAAAATAAAATTATTTATCAAATGTAAACGCAAAATGGGTTTTATATTACATCAACGAAACTTCTTTTTTCGGACTGAGAACAGGAAAATAAAAGCTGTACTTTTTTCTTTGTTTACTAAAGTTAAGCAGAGTTATCACTGAATATGATTTATATCCCCACTGTTTGAATCGGTTACAATGATAATAAATAGTATTTTACTGTTTTTGTACTTTCTTTGCCCAACCTAGAAGATAATGTTATTCATATTCAAGAGAGAGTTAGTCCAGCTGAATTCATATTTTTATCTCACATGATGTCCAGTCACATAGAATTCTCTTCACTGGCATTAACTTTATTTTGTTCTGTGATTGACCATGATAAACTTTGGGGATGTCGGATAACATCTCGGGTAAATTCATCTTTGAAGTTAACAAAATTTTCCCGCGTTTAATGGGGAAAACGCCTGTTTTCTGTGAGTTTCAAAACATTTTGGTCACGTTGCTGTCCTTGGCCGACCTGATATTGGGGCATTTTCCACAGACTCTACACCGCAATCAAACTTCTTTTTCCACCTGCGAACCGTCCTATAAGACACCTTACTAGACCCATAAACACGGGTTATTTCGGCAAAAAGCTCTTTCAAAGAACAACCGAGTTTACTGCGAACTTTTATATATGACCGAATTCTTCAGTATTTGGTATTCGTTTTCCAACCATTTTTGCTACAGTGGTCAACGACTGTCCAAACTGAAATAGCGACAACTCGGTAAAACGGTTATTGAATGGATACATGTATATACCATTGTGTAGATATTGAATAGAGGTAATCAGCTGTATAAACATCGACGTGAAATTCCGCGTGGAAATGGCGTGTCACCAAAATACACAATAGTATTATACGTTTCGAACACTCCTCGGACTTGTTACATACGCGTCGATAATTGTTAAACTTATAAAGTCGAGTTATCGGGTTCAGTTTTGGCTTAAGGTGTGTTCAGAAATGACTTAAATACAAATTGAGCTTTTCGTTGCCCGCCTTCATTATATACTGCCATGTCGAATGAATGTCGCTCCCACTGTCTTCAGACCACGATAATAAATAAGAAACTTTTTATATGCACATCAAAATACAACACTAATTGTTTTCAACTGTATAACATTTTCACAAAATGAGTAAAAGTATTACGATAGTGTTGAATTTTATTGTTCAATCAAATGTTGAAAAACTTAAGAATCATATTTGAGATATATTCAGAGAGAAGTCGTCTATACAGATGTAAATTAATCAATTGACAGAATTTTAAAAAAAAACCACACTTTTACTGGTAGTTCTAAAGAAATAAGTAAATACGTTATTACTGTCGCGTTACAGTACAGAATATAAACAGCTTGGAATTTCGTACACTTATTCATATGTAAACATCCCGCCACATACAGACTATCTGCTCCTGATAATCTTTCCGTAATACTCTCTACTGGAGTATAAAAATTTCGTGTTCGTAAAGTCAGTGCGAATTGGGCCGTAAGTAAACGGCTCCCGTCCTATGAGCCCAAAGATAAAACCCGTTAAAACTGAAGCCACGCTAACTAAGTTCGTTTTATCCCTATCGCAAAGACGCACCTAACGACCTGCAACTCTGCACTTCATACGCGTTTTCAAAGTTTTGGCATGAATCCTAAGCCGTTTCACTAACGGTTGTAAAATATCATGGATATCACTTAAACAACTATAGAAGGGGGGAAACGGTTTTATTACTTACATTTTCTTCATTGGAAGAGGGCCCATCATAACTATGCTTTGGGCGTGTTGTTTTGAGGTAATATATCAGTGCAGCACAGCAAACTTCAGTCGGAATCAAGCCAGTTGAAATCGCCTCAAAAATTTCATACAAGTTCAGACTGGCAACGATCGTTCTTGGCAAAAGATAATCAATCTCAAAGAACCGCTGCAAAGTTTTCAGAACGTCTCCAAGTGGTCTATAAACAAAAAGGAAATAAAAAATAAATGCAGGAAACGAAACTAGGGAATACCTGCCAATAAATCAGAGAATCAAATCATCTACATGACTTAAATACTATTAAAGTAAACATAATCGTATCAAAACTAAGCAAAACATGTGTTTTGAGTGGTTCAAATACGCTTAACTACTCTGATAGTGCGTGTTTGTACAACATAAAGCATATGTTTTTCTTAGTTTTGAAAAGATTCAGATCAGTTTTATATGAATTAACACATTTACGGTAATTAAAAATGCAAATTTTGTAAATGAGCTCATCATTATTATGTCATTACATTACAGAGAACCAATTATTTTTCTTTAAGATAATCGCTGGAACTTTTTAACAATAAACCCCAGGTCACCAACTATCGACAGGTATGAATTATCGTCAAAATATTACATTTTGTTCTCGGACAACGAACAGATTAAACAATTCAAGAAGTTTTTCTATGTTCAGCAAAACAATAAAACATGTTTTACGAGATTACATGTCTGGAAACAGTCCTGGTGCACTATATCCAATATTGTATTGGACTGAAAATAATGCTATTTCTATATTTCTTCCTTTTCTTGTTTAATTCAATTTATTGGTGTCAAAATCCTGTCTAGTCTAGAGATTTTCTTAGGGGAACGATGCTAATTTTGTACATCATGCTGGTGGTCAAGTGTTATGCAGCTGATATAAATCTGTTTAACTTATAGATTTGTAATGGTGGTGACTTTAGAACCCTTCCATGTACATGTAGAACAAGAAACGTGGAAATTCCACGAAAACCTAGTTTTCAATTGCAACACGCCAACAGGTTCTTTAAAAAAATGGTCATATTCTGTAATACATATATTTTTAATTACAACTATGACCATATTTTTCTATTTTTAGTTATCCAATGGCAATTAAATGACCTTAAAAAAAGAAGAAAAAAGGATCTCAGTGAGATTTGAACCAACACCCTTCCATTCCACAGCATACAAATCTATTTTTTATTTCAAATATGACCCTACTTTTCTATTTTTAGCTACACTGACCTTGACCCTGATCCCAGTGACCTCAAATACATTCCAAACCTTTTATGTTTAATAAAAGCTATCTACACACCAAGTGTACTGACAATAAGTGTACCCAAACTAAAGATATTGAATGGGGCCATTTTTCTATTTTTAGTAACAGTGACCTAAAATATCATTCAAAGCTAATTTTTCAGATAACCTTGCTGTACACAAAGTTTAGTGGCAATAAGTAAGTCTAAACTAAAATTATAAAGCAGAAACCACCTTTTTGATGAAGGTGAAAAAAATCTATTTTTAGACAAAAAAATCTAACCGTGACCTTGACCTTGACCAAAAAGCATTAAAAAAAGAAAAAAAAATTTTGGATCTCAGTAGGATTTGAACCGACGTCCTTCCGTCCCACTGACTAAAAAGTAGCTTTTGGCCCAACGCTCTAGACCACTGCGCCACCGTGGAATTTGAAAGTGTGAAGATTAAATAAGTTATCCTGACCTTGAACTTGACCCCAATGACCCCATATACAATCCCAACCTTCGTCTCTTTATCATCGATCTACAGACCAAGTTTGGTGTCTATAGCTTGTTCCAAACTAAAGTTATTGTGCGGAAACCAAGTTTGACGCCCACCCGACGACATACCCCAATCTAATAACTGGTTTTCTACGAAAACCTGGTTAAAAAACCATTTTGCTGTTTTGGAAATCTTGACAAGTCCTCACGCAAATAAATGTGTTAACAATAATGTGCTTGTTTGATTTACGGGTTTGTTAATAAATAAAATTCTTAGACTGAAGAATGGATTTTAAAGATTTCGTATAGAATGTCATAATTCAACAAGAAATGTAGTTGTTAAGTTTACCCCATCATTAAAGCAACTACTGTGTATTATATTTGGCAAAAAAAGATCACTTCCATATAAAACGTTTTAAAGATGATAATAAAACTGAGGCTTGTTGTCCCATCGAAAAACATTTCGAGGTTGAAATACACGAAAATCAAACAGTTAACAGTTTCATGTAGGAATTATCACAGATGGTTTTGCACTGTGTAGTCTAAACTTCATGCTTATGACAAAACTAGCATAACTGAAGGAATCAGCAAAAATGACTTCCATTCAGTGATCTCCCCGCAACATATTGCAGAAACTTCAGCATCAAACTAAAGAGAGGATTTATTTTTTCATAACGAAGACTGATTAACAGAAAAGCACTATTTAAGCCAGTGCTGGGGGATGTGATCCGTGTTGCACTTTCCTGTACCTCTCATGAACTAACTTAATCAAACTAAGTCTCAATAAGTAAGTATAAAATCCAAAGGGATTAAATACATCAATTAATAATAAACTCTATTCTATACAACGATTTGGCTTTATTCGCTTTTATCAAGACTAGTATAAATGTTCTGAGATATGCCGTAAATATCACATTTCGACCATGTTAGAACATTTATACTTGATAAAGGCGAATAAAGCAGAAACGATGTATAGAATAGAGTTGTTTATTGTCTGCTAAAATTTTGCTTGGTTGCATTCTATCATCTATGCTTACAAATGATCTTCTTACAGATTTTATAACTCTATATCAGCCATGGAAAATGTGGGGTTTTTTTTACGAACAATAGGAAATGTAATCCGTTAGCTTTGTTGTGTATCGGCGTTTTAAGTGACTGAGGTTAACATTTATGTTTTACTGAGTAACTCTGTTTTACTTGATTTACTGCTTAATAATTCATTACAACAAAATATACTCTTAAAAATCACATTTAATTAATAGTTCCACTGGCACTAGATCAGAAAGAAAATGCCTCCGTACGTGTTATACCCTACCCCTAGGTATTCTATAAGAACCATGGTCATGAACGGGAAAGTGCACTACCCATTTCAATCGTACATTTCTCACCTAAAACGCACAGTTCGGTGAATGGGTACCCAGCATATTTAACCAGCAGTAATTTATCTCCCATCATGCACCGGTCACATTGTCTCAATATTTTATATTGCAGAGATACTCCACATGCTTTATGCTTTCGTCAACGTTACAGAAAAAACTTACGTGAACTTCCCTAATGAACATCCGGTCTAGAGGTCACAGCAATGTGCACATGTTAGGCGAAATGCAAACAAACAAAAACAGAATGCAAAATATTCACGGTTATACAATAAAACTCGACATGATGAATGAAATTCATCTTTGATATGATTTTGAATTTGAAGACATACATTGGTATACATCTATACCGTTTATTTAATTCATATTGCACCTTTATGCTGTATATGGACACATTTTAGCGTACACGTGTAGTTAAACGACGACTGACATACATTTTCATATCAGCCAATCAGAATTATGTTGCAATCTAGACCGGAACTTCACTAGGGAAGTTCAACCAAGTTTTTGTATAACGTTGAAAAAGCTATAAACTACACGTTGCTTCTCTAAGATAAGAAATATTGATGAAATTTTTTCAAGGAAACGAAACAATAATTTTTCGATTATACAGAATAAATTCATGCCCAGTGATGATGATAAACAACATCTGATTTTTACAGCTATTAAATCTGAATATCTTATTCTCAGACATAAAACAAGGAAGTCATCAAACGAAATATTGTCATCATGCCTTAACAAATTAGAATTATTTTAAAAACCTCAAAGTGATTAATTCTGACATAAATTATATAAACAACACAGAAGTATTTCTATAGTTCTGGTTATATACCAATGACAATACATAATTCAATTGTTTTTAAAAAGGCGTAACTAAATTAACAACGCAAGGTTTACGTCTACTTGGAATTGAATGTCATCACGTTGTTTCACATACTTATACCAAATTGGATTAAACAACACCAAATGGCTTACGATTCTTGCTCCGTACAAGAAAGCGTGACATACTGTTGAAATAACAAACGGAATAAAAGGTAAAAACAAATGTGCATACAATATTTCCGTCAACATACATCCATGACTAGTAAGATGAAATAACATACACCAAAATGTTTTACTGGAAACAAAAGATGAAATAAAGCATCACATCTGTCTGTGTTTATTAAACCAGACAATATAGAAATAAAAACAAAATCAACGCAAATACGGACGAAAATCAAACGCAATACCTTTGATCAAAATTTTGGTGAAAATGTTTTCGATATAACACTGTGACTTACATAACCCAGCTTTGATTTTGAAAGCTTTTGAATTTCTTTGTTGTATCTTCCCCAATATGTGATGTTCCCCACCATACTGGGACATTGCCAGCGTGTGCAGCATCGTCTGTAACGCTGTCATACGGTGCACATGTATCAGACAAGAAATGTATCAACGGCATTATGAATAGCCAGGCCGGATTTTTCTTGTCCACAATAACTGACTTTCCTAGCATCACCAACGCTTCTTTGAAGAATTTCCTGCAATATTGTGGTTATAAAATATATTTAAAAACACAATTTAAAGACAAAAGAATGACTTTAGTAAAACCCTTGTTTAAATACCACTTCGAGTCACACTAAGCGGGCAATGTATCAATAACTTTAACCTAAAAATATCTCAACGAGCGGACGCGGTCTTCCCAGTGAACTAAACTAAACAGGATTTATCCTCTATTGGAAGAAAGCTTTTCCATTCAAAATCCTGTCAGTGAGTGACCCCAGAATAAAAAGTTCTTCATTTTTTCAGAACCAATGCCCAGACAATACGACGAAAACAGACAGACTGATTCCTATGTATCAGCCATGCTACGCAAGGAAATGCTTAACGTGTATTACAACTGCCATGCCTCTTTAATAAAGGCATGGGTTTTGCAGACGCGGTTTCTTGTCTAGTACCAACTGGACTGCAATGTTAAGAATGCACAAACATTTAAAACAGCTCGTATGACGTGCCTTGAATACCATTAATTCAGCTAATAATATTTTAATGTGCAGTGTATTTCGAATGCCTTAGAATAAGTGTTGTTTACAGATATGGTAAATACGTTTTAGATACGTGCTTAATAAATGCTTACAGTTGCTTGGGGAAATGAAGTTTCAAAAATTCTAGTTCTTTGCATGTCTTCTTGTCTGGGTCTAGGTGGATCAGAAAAGCCATACACAGCCGGTGGTGAATGTTAGCGTATTTGTTTTTGAGTTGAGAGAGGCCCAGGTTTTTCAGAATAGCAAGTAATGCAAACTGGACTGTCATTCTCCTCTGCAACTGTACATCAGTCCCGTCTCCCTTGAGTTCAATACACTCGTCAAAGGATCGTATCACTGGTTCCATAACATGTTCACCTAGCTATAATTGATAATTTAAACCATATGTTAAGAAAAAACTTTTCAGTCAACCTCGAGGAGTAAGGAAAACATTATTATTGTCGTTACCTTTACAAACAGCAAGATGAAAGAGAAAACAATAAACTAATTTCTGCAAATGTTGATTTCTAATAGCGTTTTAGATATATACCGTTGACATGAATTCATCTTCCTTTTCAAAGCAGTTGCTGTCTTGAACGTACACTCGCCGTAGTCCATGCACCATCATTTCGAGTAGTTCAACTGCATAGCTTATGTCGTCAGGTGAAGAGTTCACATTGTTGAAAGCTTGGAGAATGCGCCCACTGTATATCTGCACTGCTAATGTAGCATCCTCTTTGAGTTTTTTAGTTCTTGACCAATAATCCTTGACCCAGCTTACCAGTCCATCCTTAGGCTTCCGATTAATAATGGCATCGAACTGATGCCAGTTTGCTAGATTTAACGAAAATTGTTTATTTACTTTTGTTTGTATTGATATTCATTCTAAATCTTGTTTTCTAATCTAAATTTTATTATATCGAATCAGGGACAACTTAATCCGACAGCAATTCATATTTTGGACGACCGGATCATGCTGCAAACTGTTCTTTTTTGTTCCAATTATGCTGGGTGTAACGTCACACCCACACAAATGTGGGTCAAATGGCTACTTTTCAGCTTTTCAGGATGTAAGAAGACCCTAGGTACCCATTCGATTATTATTTCAGGCTTGGACGGCACCTGGGTATAACCACCATCGTCTTTCCGCAA
The DNA here is from genome assembly GCF_021730395.1 of Mercenaria mercenaria. Taxonomy (NCBI): domain Eukaryota; kingdom Metazoa; phylum Mollusca; class Bivalvia; order Venerida; family Veneridae; genus Mercenaria; species Mercenaria mercenaria. Next base: position 8,881,184 of record NC_069364.1, read on the forward strand.
GTCAACTTGATTGCTTTCTCACACGAAATAATTCTACAAACCCCAAGCAAGGTTCAAGCCCACAGTAAGTAATGGGCAAGTGGCCTTAACAAGTGCACCACAGGCTTTTTCTCTAATTTAAATATCATTGTATCGAATTAGGAACAAACCAGATCAGACGACATATACTATAATCTTGACGACCCGGAGCCATGTTTTTAAGTGTCCTAACATAAAACTGTTCACCAATGATTATTTGTGGATGACCGAGCATTATTTACATACATTAAATAGTTTTTTTATACGTTAAGACCTAAATATGCATAACATAAATAATGTAAACATTTTAACCTATGTAAATGTCTTCAAATCACATTATTGAAAACATGATAATATGTAAAGAATACATAAAGTGCTGCAAAAGAGAAAAGCGAAAAACTGCATGTGAATATAATTCACATGTATCGTTTGAACTTTAAATAACAACTGATTAAAATGGGTATAATTTATCAATATGAGACAGGCATTGTTTGACTTTTCAAAAGATGTCGTCTCGTTCATGATTCAAAGCATTTCATTAACGCATAGTTAAATCATCGGCATTATACACTATTTGATTATGCGGACTATAAACATTATTATTTTGTGATTAATTTTAGATTACTTTTTGTTTGATGTACGTTTTGTAACAAATAGATATTTAAATCATCGGATACGTAATTTTACATTGACACCTGCATTGCATAATAACCAATTCCACAACTTTTCATGGTTAAATATGTACTCTTACGATTAAACTATCGTCTATGACATATTAAACAGAGCAGTTTTTGTTGTTGTTGTTTTTCATATGTTAAAAGGAAAGGCAATGTTGTTCTTATGTTAATTCCGTCTGCTAAAATTTCTTGAATCATTTAAAGAAGTGAAAAAATACAAGTTATGAGAGTTTAAATATTTGATCAAATTGTCGGCCATTTTGTTTCCATGGCAACAAAAAAATAGGCGGATTTATTAAATTTCTAGATACATATTTGAACTGTATTTACTTATTTCTGTAAAACAATTTTTCTACATTTTCAAGCTATAATGAAAGAAATTACCATGTTTTACATCTTACACTCAAGAAAATGCATATTAATACAATGCTTTTATGGAATAGACTGTTCTCAGGCTACACATGATCTTTGAAATCGTAAACACTGTTCCATGTAACAGTAGCCCCTAATCCGTATATTTCGATGCAGAAATACTGCTGATGATATATACTGGTATTATTACTGTGAATCCTACTATATGATCTAGCAATCACTACATTTAGGATGTATGCTCATGTTTTAATTCCGTGATGACGCACCGTCATCTGAGACAGTGACAGCACAATGCAAACATTAAATAGCAGTATCGGAAACTCAAATTCAGTAAGTTTATTACAATATTTATTGCACTGTTTAAAAAATAATAAAGAATCATGGATCTGTGTTCAACGTCTTTCTTTGAAAAAATTCATTATAAATCGATCATTAAAAAAATTTGAAGTAATCATAAAGTAATCGATTACTCAGAAAAGCGAAATAATCATCAATTTAATGGACTGTTTTTTTTTGTTTTTTTTTTCAAGTATATATAATCGAAACCCATGTCTGTTCTAAAAGGCTTTGCATAGGTATTTAATATCAAATTGGAGGGAGATATTAACTTGGCATTGATATTATTCTAGTGTAAATCTCACAAACCACACTGGGTTCATTGTCCGCTTTAACATGAATGAAAAATGCTTAACTTACTATGATTAAGACAATCATGTCACTAAGTTTCAAATTAAGGTTTTTCCCCTAACTGATTTTAAAACCGTTTATCATATCTCGCAAATATCAAAATGCTTAAAAAGTCAACCGCGTAAGTGCTACTGATTTCTTAGAACTGCGTTAATCTTACCTTTAGATTTCCATTTATCTGGTAATTGTAGTCGTCTGTTGTAATGTGGTCCTGCATGCCCTCGGACATAATAGTAATCCCATAAATTCTTTCTATCGAACCCCTTGCGTGTTTCTGTGTTTCGTATAACAAAGTATTTATACTCTAGACTTCTCGAAGCTAAATATCTTGGAATTTCAAGTTGGTAAGACATCTCATAATGGCCTGAGGGATATTGCCTGAAATTCAGTCATTTTTTAAAATCAGTTTTTATCTATTTTTAGCTACTGCAGTCTCTATGCTACCTGTTTTCTATTGTAAGTAATATTTACCCGCTTGCTTCTTACAACCAGTTACTTATTATTATACATTGACTAGTGAGCCGAAAAATATGACCTGATATTCACAAGCAGACATTCATATTGACTGAGGCAAAAGTCATAATTTACTTTATTATACTATAAATAAATGTCCAAATGCAAATTTCCCATTAGGTTAACCTGAATAACATATCATATTCTCCAGTGATCTATTATCCCATTTGCGAATTTGTTAAATTGTTTTCCTGCGCATGTGATACTATTTTTCATATCTCCCGTTGGAAGATATGATACTTTCGCATTTAGTCAATGACTGCACTGATCGAAGTTGGCGATGAGTTTTATATATTATAGGACTGAATTATTTTTCTAGTGTTTATGCATATGTAAACCCTACTGATTTTTCAATTTTAATGATTTTGCTCTCCGTATAAAAAAAACGGAAACATTTTTCAAATTTAGATTGGAACTCTGATCATCGGAAAGGAAATGATCTAACCAAGAAAATGAGTGCCCACACTTACATGTTTCGTTCAGAAATAACAAAATTATCGCCGTTTTTCGAATGTTATTGCTACCGGTCTCGGCACTGACGACACGCTAAATTACGCTAATAAAAAACAAAAATGATAAACATGGGGTTCTTGGATATGTGAACGTCCCGGCAAAACCAATCAAACAGCTTCAAAACAAGAACTCTGCCAAGCGGGGATATATATGCCGAAACGGTTATATCAATCAGAGTAGGGCGGAAGCAAAGTTAAAAGGAAAAGCTAAATTTAAAGATGTTTTGATGGGAGGTGTAAAGTCCGTGTATGCGCGACCGCGCGCAGTGATGGTGACAGGATACTATCGGGCAAGAAACTAAATGAAACTAGAATTGTGTCCATTGGATGCTCCTACATAATGTGCCATCCTCAAACGTTTTAGTACAGACCATCTTCACTTGAAGGATGTTGGACTAAAAGTTTGAAGCAGTGTATTCAGATAAGGTTGTGCACCTGAGCAACTTTGAATTCATTCCTTCAAAAAGTGTATGAGGAGTTGAAGACGCATACATTCATCACAACTGTCTATTTGTGAAATTAAGAAAGGGCTCATAGTGTGGGAGGAATTGGACACACAATTACTTCGGGACGTACGGACTTACGGTCGTACGAACAGTAGCAACGCTAAATGTCCCCACATAAATGTGGGGCATAAAAATATTTCTATATATATTTTCATGGGGGATGGGGGCTAATGGGGGTTGGTACGTAGATTGTTGCAGAGTGCACAAAGTCTCATCAACACAAACCTATATTCCAAATTTCAAGTCAATACTTTTATTTTTTAAGTTATGCTCTGAGAACGGAATATGAAGGGGAGATTTGACTTTGCTGTGACCTTGACCTTTAACCTACCACCTTGTGTTACGCACGGACTCTGCACATTGTCTTATCACCACATACCAACATCCCAAGTTTGAAGTTAATACTTTGAATGGTTAATAAGTTATGCTCATGACACTAAATATGAGGGACAGATTTGATATTTGAGCTCATTTTGTGACCTTCACCTTTGACATACAGAGTCGGTTTAAGCGCTCTGCACATCTACCTATATGGTTATAAAGTTATGCTCCGGACACGAATTATGACGGACAGACGAACGTTTCACATATGGGTATTTATATGGCTACACTTTTCTTCTCTCTATTGTTCTTTTAGCCACGTGAAAGAAAAATAGCCACATGAAAGCTAGTCAAACTAATTTGACGCAATCCTAGGAAATATTGAGATATATTCTTTTCCATATGAGCAATATCTCCACTCGCGTCAAACACTCGAAAGACCAAAATAGTGGAGGAAATTTCCGATGAAATTATAGGTTTAAATGCCAATTATGTCACGAACTGGCCATAAATTCACATAAAACCTACATGTATCAAAAGGGATTTCAATTCCTCATTGATTTATTTAACAATTATCAAATAATTTCCAAATTTACGAATTTTCTGGTGATTTAAACCGATGTATGTACTGTACACGATTAACGTTTACCGCGTCTACACAGCCCATGCACAAGCGATAAAACCAATAACTTTACATGACTGTGTACTGTTATTTTGGTCAATCGATGTTGCCCCGTCACAAATATAAAACAACCTGAACGTCGAATTATTTTTCACTACATAAAAGCTTACGGAATGAATGTCATCAAAGAAAAAGTACAGTTACCTATTGTTCCTATAGCCAAGTGTGCAAATATAAGCTCGGACAGACGCAAGCGCCATCATATAATACGTCCCGTTATTCTCTGGTCAAGACTCTTTCTGTCTTTATTTGATAAGGTATTAATAATCAACTTTTTAATGATTATTTCAACAATCATGTAACTCATTAACTTATGCTGATATTCCAGTTAAGGATGTACGAGCGTTTTTTTTTATGACATCCGCCATTTTGAAAAGAGTTTATTCGAATATTTCTTTCTAACAAAATTTATGTCAAAACTCGATGCTAAACAATCAAAATATGATAATGTACCATTTTACTAAACAGATTCTACTTGTTGCGAAACATTCTTTTCACCCCTTCTTTGGCTGATATTTGCCTGAAATTGATGTAAGATGTGCAATGGGATAGGGGTCGGTAATTTTAAATATCTATTGAAGTAGATATGCTTTGGTTCTGATATTTTTCTAACTGATGTATATCTACATGAGCTATCTTAAAATTATAAAGAAAATGTGAAGAAAGGGTTTTTTTTCTGTCACAAAACAGAGAGACAGAAACAAAACATTAAACAAGGATCTTGTATCGAAAGATTAATAGTGCTACACGGGTACTAGATATACCAGTCATTTACAGGTAAAATGTGAATGCATCCAGGTTCAAATGTTTGCAATTATTAAAACTTTCAAAGTTGATACGTCTCAAAGGACAATCTGACTCATAATTGTAAGTGTAAACATAAGTATTACAAGCTTTCCATGCTCGTATTTTGTATCGACCGAAAATGTGTTTATAGCACGAGTATATCTCGGCCTATTTATGGCCGAACTTAAATGCGGAGAATGATAGTGATAGCTGTTTTCTTTCAGTATTTCACAAAATTCAAATTTCCGTCATTTTGGCAAGAACTCTGTTTAAGGTTTTAAATGGTCGCAAATTAGTTTATCGGCAACACTATTTTACCCACTGTTCTTCGTAGGAACAACTACCCCTTGTCACCATTGCATTCATACTAAAAACGTTTCTTCTAGTAGTACGTACTTTTGGCAGGAAAACTGCACTTGTTTTATACCACTCAATCATGACGCATGTTATCAAGCTATTTTCATACCGGCAGAAATGTTTTAGACTCTTAAGTAACTGGAAGGCATCTAATTTTTTCTACTGCAGTATAACATAGTGAACTGATATCTGTCAATGATGTATAAACAATATTGTACTAAATATACAATATGTTATAACAAAACACTTGGATTAAAATTTGCATATACAAAAAACCTACAGTTGTTTTCACATGGAATGTTTTTGGCCAATTATGAAAAAGTTATCATATAAGTTATTTATAGTAACAACAAAGGGAAATGAATCCTAAAAAAATCTATTATACAAGTCCACATAAAACACTTTACCAGGTAGAGATAGGTCAAAATACACCTAAAAATTCGATGTAACATGCATGTTGTACCACAGAAAAGTGGTCTCGAATTTTCCAAACCGCCAGTAAAAAAAACATTTTTTTTTGTTTTTTTTTTTTTTGGTTGGATTAACGTCGCACCGACACATGATAGGTCATATGGCGACTTTCCAGCTTTAATGGTGGAGGAAGACCCCAGGTGCCCCTCCGTGCATTATTTCATCACGAGCGGGCACCTGGGTAGAACCACCGACCTTCCGTAAGCCAGCTGAATAGCTGGCTCACATGAAGAATTCAACGCCCCGAGTGAGGCTCGAACCCACATCGATGAGGGGCAAGTGATTTGAAGTCAGCGACCTTAACCACTCGGCCACGGAGGCCCCCCAGTAATAAAACAGTAACAATATAATCTATTTATAGTAAAACAAAGGGACGTAATTCTAAAACAACAGTGCCTCATGGTGGTGAACATTTGTGCCAAGTTACATCAAAATCCCTCCATGCATGAAGAAGAAATTTTCAGGACAAAGTCATTCTTGCACATGACAATCCATCTTATGGTTGAGAACATTTGTGCCAAGTTACATCAAAATCTCTCCATGCATGAAGAAGAAATACTCCGAACAAAGTCATTTTTGTATCTGACCTTTGGTCACTGTGACACTGACGTCAGACCTAAGGCCTGGGTTTTGCGTATGGCATGTTGTCTCATCCAAGGGAATATTTGTTCCAACTGATATTTACGAGGAGTGTTCGATATGAATTGCTTATTGTCCTCTAGCTCGATATCCACGTGGGGCACGATAAAAACCAATACCTACCTGTATAGGGTTATTCAATACCTACATAACGGTGTATAAATGTACATGTTAGACTAAGTGTAAGACATAAAATTTGCCATTTGAATACACGCAATCATTGACCACTGTAGTAAAAATGGTTGGTAGAAGCGTCGACAAGAAAGATGAAATACGGGCTTACATCAAAGCTCGCTCAAAACTTGGTTGTTCTTTGAAGCAGCTGATGACTGAACTTTCTACTGCTTATGGACCTTCTTGTGTGTCTTATGACACAGTTCGGCGGTGGAAAAAGAAATTTGAGTCTGGTGTAGAGTCTATCAAAAATGCACCGAAATCAGGTAGGCCAAAATCTGCATCTCGTAAAGAAATCGTTTCCAAAATAAAGGAAATCATTGAAGGAGATGCCAGATTTACAGTTCGTGATATTGCACTAAAGGTAGGCATATCACTATCAACGGTTCACCTTATTTTGAAGAAGCATTTGAAAGTCAGAAAGATTTCTGCTAGATGGGTGCCACATCTGTTGACTGATAAGCAAAAGAGGCAACGGGTTAAAGTGGCCAAAAAGCTACTTCAAATGTTTCTAAATATGACAAAAAGCAATTTGCCAATGTCGTCACAGGTGATGAAACCTGGGTCCATTATTTTGAGCCCGTCAGAAAGGTTAGCAATAGGATCTGGGCCACTAAACACAGCAAACGCCCAATAACTGCCAAACGTTCTTTGAGTGCAAAGAAGGTTTTGTATGCAATCGTCTTCTCTGGTGAATGAGTCGCAAAAAAAGTGCCCATGAAAAAGGGCAAAAGCATCACCGGAAAGTACTACAAAGACGTAGTACTGAAGAAACTGAAAAAGTATTATCAGAAACGACGCCCTGCCACTGGTTTTAAACATGTCCGTCTTCTACATGACAATGCCCCCGCTCATACCTCCGCAATAGTTACGGCGTTTTTTGAAGAAAGAAAAAGTAACTGTTTTGCCTCACCCCCCGTATTCCCCAGACCTTGCCCCATGTGATTTCTTTTTGTTTCCGAAATTGAAATCATTCCTTGCTGGGCGGAAATACCAGTCCCGACAGGCACTTGGATCTGCCATTCATCAGTACCTTATTACTGTGCCCAAATCAGCGTACCGTGACGCCTTCAAGAAGTGGATACATCGGCTGAAACTTTGCATTTCTAGCCACGGGGAGTACTTCGAGGGCATGAAATGAGCCCTTTTGGGCTAACTTGAAATTTGAAGTCTCTAGATAGAAATAAGCAATTCATTTCGAACATCCCTCGTAAATCCTGTCTTGCATCACAAAGTAATAGACCGGACCGGACAGGAAAAAAACTCTATTAACGTTTGACCCCCAATCGTGACCTTGACATTTGAGCTATGGGTCCGGGTTTTGCGCATGACATGTCATCTCATCATGGGGAACATTTGTGCCAAGTAATATTAAAATTCCTTCAAGGATGGCGGAGTTATGGACCGGACAGGAAAAAAGTACTGTTGACCTTTGCCCCCAAATTGTGACCTTAACCTTCGAGCCAGGGGTCCGGGTTTTGCGCATGACGCGTCGTCTCATCATGGGGAACAGTTGTGCCAAGCAGGCGTGGGGCTGATTACTTGTGTCAGTAATTGATTACATTACAATTACTTTGATATTTTCTGATTATAATTACAATTAATTACTCTAAATTTGCCTCAGTAATTGATTAAATTACATTACTTGCACTCAAGTAAATATAAATCATGATTACATTTGATTACTTTCAATAAAGCCATTTGTTTGGACGACAGAAATATAGCCATATACAACTGAATTAATATACTAGTATGGTTATTAACTTTATTTACAAATATGATAATGCATTTTATTATTCATTCAGTCTTGAAATCCAGAAACTTCATTTTTGGCATTGTTACATATATATCACTGTAGGGTATCATTGCACTTGATCATCATTAACTTGTGAAAGTTTTCATCACATTGTTCAGGTCTGAATGTTTTTCTAAACAGTCGTTCTACTGGAGCTAATGATGATGGGATTGAAAGATAGTATGCTGCCATCCGTGCCAAAGTTGGAAGGCAGATTTCGTTTTCTTTCCAGTAATGTAACGGGTTTGATTTCAGAGGTTCAGTTTCTTCTGCTAGGTATGAGTTTACTTCAGTTCTCATATTATCTGGTGCAGATACATGTCTCTTCTTTGTAGGAGTCATAAAGCTGAATAGACCTTGGTCATCGTCAGTGTAAAACTTGCACATTTTTGCTGATGGTTCTTGTTCATCGGCTGATTTTTTAAACATTCTGGAAGCCTCAGTCAATACCATTTCAGTCATAACCATGGTTGTGTCAGGCTCACCCCGCTGCATCTTAAATCTGGGGTCCAGTATTGCTGACATTTTGAACAAGTCATCATTTTCATAGTTAGAAAGACGCTTCTGCAATGCTGCTTTCAACGAATGAGTCATTTTATTGTTGTATTTGGAGCAGATTTTGTCCATAGCTTGTTTTAATTCATTTGTGATGGGAATAGTTAAACTGGCCGTACCATTCACATCTGCTTGTATTCGAATTGTTGCTTCTTCAAAGGGCTGTAAAACTGTGCACAGTTCGCTTAGAAGCTTACGTTCATATGAACTTAATTTCACTGTGTCAAGTTTGCTCATCTTTTCTTCAGGAATATTCAAGACTGACCTTATCATTGTCAGTTGCGAGTTCCACCGAGTAACATTTGCTGTCTGTAGCCGTTTTTCACCTTCAAGGATGTCATTCGCCAACACAGACCACCTTGTAAAGTTAACAATGGTAGATGCTTTGCTTAGCACATTCATTCTGGAGACTGCTGCTTACATTTTTCAAGCCATCTTTAACCACAAGCTGTAGGGTATGAGCATAGCAACGCCGGTGCTGAGGTACATTAATATCAATGTTCAGTTAAGTGGCTTTGGCATTTGGACAATCACTGTCATCACTTTCAAGCTCAGAGTCATCATCATCAGATTATTCTGTAAATCCGGGTAGGTCTGAATCAAATACCTTTGTCATGTTTGCAGCATTGTCTGTAATGATACAAGAAATTTTGTGTCCAATGTCAAAGCAAGCCAAGCATTCTTCAAACTCTTCTCGGATATTTTCAGCAATATGAGAGCCTCTAAACCTATTGCATGAAATCAGAACAGTTTTAATGTCCAATTTACAAGAAAGTGACCTGTTATTCCCAGGAAACCTCTCATTTGGCGATTTGACCACAGGTCTAAAGTCAGGGCAACGCTTTCACCATTTTTCAGCATATGTTTCAGATTGCACTGTATTTCAGTGGATGTTTCATGTAAAATCTGCTTGGTGAATGTTTTGCGGTATGGCACTTGATACCTTGGATCCAAAGCAAACATAAATGTAAGATTTTTTAAAACTGTTGCTATCAACTGTGGACAGTGGCATCAGATCACCAGCAATAAAATGGATTAAGGCCTTCGTTATATGCTGTTGTCTTGAGTTAGATGTTGAGTATTTGTTGCAAAATCAGTGATAGATGGCTGGTTTGCTTCTGTTGGAAGTGGATTTGACCCGGATCTAGATTTTTCTTGATTCTTAAGTTTTCCCTTGAGAAATGTGTCTCTATGCAGTCTCTGGTAAAAGACAGATGGTACATGTCTTAGAAAGATACCATAGTTCGATTGGATTATTTGAAATTAACATAAGCATATTCACACAAAAAAAACATCACATTATAATGTACTACCAGGCATTTTGTTTATTAAATCACAATTTATTTAAAGCCGTGACAAACAAACTAAAGAAAAAATTTTCATTTTCCAATATTCAGTACTTATGCTTCCAGGTATTTTTATACAAAATTCTGTATGCAATATTATTATAAAACAAGAGGGCCATGATGGCCCTATATCGCTCACCAGAGTTGATCTGGCCTACTGACCTAGTTTTTGACCCCAAATGACCCAGTTTCGAATTTAACCTAAAGATCATCAAGACAAACATTCTGACCAAGTTTCATATAGATTGAGTCACAACTGTTGCCTTTAGAGTGTTCACAAACTTTTCCTTTGATTTGACCATGTGACCTAGTTTTTGACCCCAAATGATCCAGATTAAAACTGGACCTAGAGATCATCAAGACAAACATTCTGACCAAGTTTCATAAAGATTGAGTAAAAATTGTGGCCACTAGAGTGTTCACAAGCTTTTCATTTGATCTGGCCTACTGATCTTTTGATCCCACATGACTCGGTTTCGAACTTGACCTAGATATCATTAAGACAAACATTCTGACAAAATGTCATAAAGATTGAGTCACAACTGTGGCCTTTAGAGTGTTCACAAGCTTTTCCTTTGATCTGGCCTACTGACCTACTTTTTGACCCCACATGACCCAGATTCAAACTTGACCTAGAGATCATCAAGACGAACATTCTGACTAAATTTTATAATGATTGAGTCACAACTGTGGCCTCTTGAGTGTTCACAAGCTTTTCCTTTGATCTGAACTACTGACCTAGTTTTTGACCCCATATGACCCAGTTTCAAATTTGACCTAGAAATCATCAAGATAAACATTTTGGCCAAGAATCATAAGAATTGGGTCTCAACTGTGGCCTCTAGAGTGTTCACAAGCTTTTCCTTTGATTTGACCGTGTGACCTAGTTTTTGATCCCAAATGACCCTGATTCAAACATGACTTATAGATTATCAAGACAAACATTCTGACTAATTATTATGAGTTTCAAACTTACACTGTGGTCTCTAGAGTGTTGACAAGATTTTCCTTTGCTCTGGCCTAGTGACCTAGGTTTTGACCCTACATGGCCTACTGACCAAGTTTCATGAAGATAGGGTCATAAATGTGGCCTCTAGGTTGTAAACAAACTTTACCTTTGATTTGACCGGATGACCTAGTTTTTGATCCCACATGAACCAGTTTCGAACCTGACCTAGAGAACATCGAGACAAACATTCTGACCAAGGTTCATAAAGATTGAGTCAAAATTGTGGCCTCTAAAGTGTTCACAAGCTTTTCCTTTGATTTGACCGGGTGACCTAGTTTTTGACCCAACATGACCCAGATTCAAACTTAACCTAGAAATCATCAAGACAATCATTCTGACCAAGTTTCATAAATATTGGGTCACAACTGTGGCCTCTAAAGTGTTCACAAGCTTTTCCTTTGATCTGGCCTACTGATCTAGTTTTTGACCCCACATGACCCAGTTTCAAACTTGACCCAGAGATCATCAAGACAAACATTCTGACTAAGTTTCATAAAGATTGGGTCACAATTGTGGCCTCTAGAGTGTTCACAAGGCAAATGTTGACGGACGACGGATGACTGACGACTCAGACAGATGCCGGACAATGACCGGTCACAACAGCTCACCTTGAGCACTTTGTGCTCTGGTGAGCTAAATATGTGTCAAAACTTACCTTCAAATGGATTGAAAAGTTTGATATCGACAATGTACTCCCAGAAATTATGGATGGGCACATTTTACATATGGCCTTTATGGGCCCAGAACAACCCTTGGGTATATCAAAATAATCCAGTACCCACTTCGACATCTTTCAGTAAATTTGGTAAAAGGACTGTCTGGTTGCAATTAAACGCTCACAAAAATCTCAGTGCATTTTGAAGGATAAATCAGTAATTACATTCTGATGTCAATTCAGGCAAGTCATGTTTGCATTACCCAGGGGCATTGTGTAAATTGTTGGTATATTAACTGCTAAATGTCATATTTTCTCACCTGTGCATAATATCTTAACCCATAGTAGATAATGCAGGTGAAAGTGGATTACTGATCCCTAATAATGGCCAAAGGCATGTTATAATGCCAATTGCCTAATACCGGTAAACTTGTAAATAAGTTAAAACTATAATAAGATGGCAAAGTACATTATCATACCTCTCAATTTAGGGTTAGGGAAATGTTTTTGACTACATCGAACTTATTTGGAATACTCTCTAGATAAAGTGAATCAAACATATTAGATAATCATTTACATTGTAAATTTTTATATTTATACCCTGGTGTCACACTATTCCTTCAGTAATCAGAGAGTAATCAAAAGTATTCATAATTACAGGCAGAAAATTCACTGTAATTGATTAAATTACATTACATGAAATCAGATTTGGTGAATAATCAAATACATTTGAATACTTGCATCTGAGTAATCAATTACAGGTGATTACAATTACTGTATTCGATTACCCCAAGCCTGGTGCCAAGTGATATTAAAATCCCTAAATGAATGACAGAGTTATGGACCGGACACGAAACAGACCCTGTTCATGCCATGTTAACATTTGACTGCTACGTGTTGCCTTGACCTTTGAGCTAGGGGTCTGAAAGTTGTGCATGACACATCGTCTTATTATGAGGTACATTTGTGCCCAGTAATATTAAAATCCCTTCATGGATGGGAGAGTTATGGACCGGACAGGAAAAAAGCTCTATTGACATTTGACCTCCAACTGTGACGTTGACCTTGGAGCTAGGGGTCCGGGTTTTGCGCATGACACGTCGTCTCATCATGGGAAACCTTTGTACCAAGTAGTATTAAAATCCCTTCATGGATGACAGAGTTATGGACCGGACACGAAGTTGCGGACGGACGGAATGACGGAAAGCGCATTCCTGTAGTCCCCGAAACAGATTTGTCACTACGGTTTCACAGGCTGTTGGGCCATTTTAAGTTTTGCAATGTAAATTTTGTTTCGTCCAAAAAGGATGTCTGATAAACTTGAAATAAGCTTTTGACTGAAGCGAACAGTCAGTATCCGCTTACAAACACTGTATTTGGGCTAACACTGTATTCGGGTTTAATGTCAGTAGCGTTAATCCTTCGTGAATTTCACGGTAAACAACGATAACCCATTTACTGGAGACTGAATGAAAATGAATTAATTGGTGTGGGTATACCTGATACTACTGTCTGCACCTACATTGCTGTAACAATGACATATTTGACTTGAATTTAACTGACATCTAGCACAGTTTCTGTTACAATTCAGTGAAAACAAGAGCAGTCACTATTGGTGACAAATGCCCCCGAAGCGTGCCCAAGAATGCTGCATTTGTCTGCGCAAAAAAATCAAATATCATTTCGTGACCTTGACCCGAGAGACCCGGGTCTTGCGCGTGACACACCTCAATATGGTTAACATTTGAATCAAAGTATTGTCGAATCCCTTGATGAATGACAGAGTTATGGACAAGACAAGAAACACCTTTGACTTCTAAGCGTGACCATAACCTTGGAGCTAGGCGTCTGGGTCTTGCGCATGACATGTCATCTCAAAATAGGGAACATTTATGTCAAGTAATTTTAAAATCTCTTTATCAATGGCAAAATTATGGACCGGACGAGAAACAGACCATGTTAAAATTTAACCTCTAGGCGTGACCTTGGCCTTAGAGCTAGGGATCTCGATCTTGCGCAAGACACGGCACCTCATTATGGTGAACATTTATGCCAAGTTATTTAAAAATACCTTCATCAATGGCAGAGTTATGCACCGGACACGAAACAGACTCTGTTAACCTTTGACTTCTAAGTGTGACCTTGACCTTGGAGCAAGGGGTCTGCATCTTGCGTATGGCACATTAACACATTATAGGGAACATTTGTGCCAAGTAAATTTAAAATCCCTTGTTGAAAGGATAAGAAACACACCATGTTAACCTTTGACCTCTAAGTGTGACCTTGACCTTGGAGTTAGGGGTATTGGCCTTACGTATGACATTTCGTCTCATTATGAGGAACATTTGTTCAAAGTAAATTTTAAATCCTTTGATGAATGGCAGAGATATGACCGGACACAAAAGAGATCCTATTAACCTTTGACCTCTAAGTGTGACCTTGATCTTAGAGCTAGAGGTCTGGGTACTGTGCAGGACACGTCGTCGTATTATGGGAAAAATTCATGCCAAGTTATTTTAAAATCGCTTCATGGATGGCAGAGTTATGGACCGGACACGAAGTGTAACGGACGCAGGTACTGCCGGACGAACGGAAGGATGCAGCCTATTTCTAAGTACCCCTGTTTTGCTTCGAAAAAGGCGGGGGACAATATATGTAAGAATTGTTATCACGTTGATAATGATGCCGAAGAAGAATGCCGACGACAACAAAGAATTACAGATAATGAACAAGAATGTTGACGAAGACGAATGATGATGCATAACAGAGAGGCTAACGAATACTACCGACGACGACGAAGAATGCTAACGACGATGAATGTCGACGACGAAGAAAGCTGAAGACAACGGAAAATGCCGAAGAATGTCGACGACATAGAATGCTGACGACAAGAAATGCTGACGAGAAAGAATGCCGACCCGGAATGATGCTGACGACGGCGAATGATGCTGACAAGGCAGAATGCCGATGACGAAGAATACCGAAAAGAAAGAATGCCGACAACGAAGAATGATTCCCTATCAATCCCCGTAGAAGAAGTGTTTTGTTGGCAAAACAGGTCACAAGTGCATGTGAAACTCTATCCATGAAATATGATAGTGAAAACCCGTAGTCCCATGAAGTATAAAATATATTTTTGTTCCCAGGCCGTGCACTACCAATGAGTTTGGTCAATATGAAAATAAACTACTATTTCTATTGTCTATTGATGTACGTAAACCTTATTTAAAGAAAGACACATGCACGTAAATTTAATATTTACATACTCGATGTACACGAAACATGTACTGGTATCTTCTAAAATAGAATAAAGTACTGACTGCCATTCAGACACTTACAAAATGTCTTTAAAATTGATCTGAGACTCGCGTAATGTAAAATAGCACAATATCTTATCGGCGCACATGCGCCTAACTGAAAAAAAGTAACAAGTTATGAAAATATATTGAGAGCGGCAATCGTAGGTCGACATTGCATCTTAAAAACTGTAGATCATCATTCACTGTTGATCCGGGTCTGCAATTATAGATCAAAATGAAAAATGTCTAGATCGTAGATATACACATTCGAACATGCTAAGCTCTATGATCAACGTTAAAAATGTCTAGGTCGATCTTACATTTGGTCACGTGGTAGATTAACATTCAATGTAGACCCGGGTCTGCAATGCAGATCAACTTTCAATGAAAAAGAGAGATCCAGCTAAAGCAAACGAAAATACTCACCAATCATAAAACAGCACGTGTTGGTTGTTATGCCACCCACCGAGCATAGCTTCACCAATCCTCAACACAACTTTATCAACCAAAGGATTGAATTTAAATTCAGGAGGCAGGAGAATATGGAAAAACACGGTAATATGTGTGTCAGAAATGGGCTGATATCTGAAGAAGAAAAAATATGATATAAATACCACATGCACCTGGAGGTGACAGCGTCTTAAATTAAATTTCAATTACATTTTCCCTACATGGAAGTCCTACGCCTAATCACAAAATATATAAAAGCATGATTCTTAACTTCTATACATAGCAAACAAGTGTAAGACAGATATTAGGTCATACCATTAGTAAGTGTTAAAATCGTGATGTGGCACCCATGAAACAGCATATTAGTCTAATTTCCAAGCTATATTCTCCTAATATTTTCTAGAATTATAAATAAGGTAGCAAAAATCCCACAGGAGAAAAAGATACTCCCACGGGAGGACCGACTTTGAAATCGACCCAAGAATTCATTGTTTGAAATGACCAATTATTTCTCTACGACATCTGAACTATTAGCGTATAGGTTATTTCCTTTAGTGAAGAAAGCACGAAAATTTATATATTACTATGCTGAATCCAAAAAAGATGGAGTTAAAAAAGCTGATCATGATCTACACTGGACGCAAAGGCAAAATCAATCATAAGGAAATTCCTTTTTATGTACATAATCTTTGCTTTTGGAAAGTGGTAAAACAATCTGTTTGCTGCATTTAAAAGTTGCTGTGAAATAGAAAGTGCACCAAAACTTTAACCTGAAATACTGAGTAAACGGGACTTATTTTTTATTCATTTTAATCATATATTTTGAAAATAATTTCCAAAAAGATAATTTATGATATCAATAAGTAATTATTCTTGACACAATATTTAATCAGATACATTTTATATACATTTAATATATAAGACACAGACAAATGACATAGATGTGGAGCCAAAAAGGGGGAAAATGGTTTAAAAATCTCATTTGCAAGATGACTTTATTGTTAAGTATGAATATCATATCACATAAGTAATTTACTTTGCATTATTAAAATGCTTCCTAAATGTCAAGGATAGATGATCTGTTATATGATTTCAGTAAAACATTGCAAAGAAAGAAAGGAAAAAGGGTCTACAGAGTAAAACAGGAGGACACTTTTAATCCGCCATTTTGGTACCAATTTTTCCTGTTTAGTGTTTACCTTAATTGTTACTTTTGCATTGCTTAATCCTGTCGGCTTTGGATGGACCAGTAATGACACGTGAGTTCCATTATGGTGTACACTTCACAACCGATTAAATGCTAGTGTAATAACCCAGTCATGTATTAGGAATGTAAATTTCTCAAACAAATGTATTAGAGACATACTAGTACTGGAAAACCTTAAGTTCTTAGAAACCTTCTTAAAGGGTGCAAATATCAGTTTCTTTCATTTTATGGGTCTTTGGATGAGTAATTTGATTTGAAAGCATGATTATGTCATATACTGTTATGCAACAGACAATTAAGGATTCCCTTCACAAACATACAAAAATGATCCGCTGAGGGGGCTCACTTTTCAATGTAGATATTAACTAGCATTCAAAGCTTAACCAGGATTTTATAAGTCCAAAATGGAGCATAATTAGGCCGAAATGCATGTCAGAGATATGGGACATGATGATAGCACCTAGTCTTATAAGTCTGAAGACGCATGTAAAGTTTCAATTCAATATCTACATTAGTTTTGGAGATAGGAACTTGCACGCATACTTTAGCTAGGATTTTATAAGTTTAAAAGGGGACACAATTTTGCTAAAATGCATGTCAGAGTTATGAGTCTTGATGCTTTCATCTAGTTTTAAAACCATAAAATAACATGTGATGTATGAACTCAATACCTACATTAGTTTTGGAGATAGTTACTTGCACGCAGAACTTAAACTAGAATTGTCTAAGTTCCAAAGGGGGCATAATTTGGTTAAAATGCATGTCAGAGTTATGAGACATGATGCTATCACCTAGTTTAATAACATTAAAGACGCATGTGAAGTTTCAATTCAATACCTACATTAGTTTTAGAGATATGAACTTGAACGCAAAATGTCAACTAGGGTTTTTAAGTCCAAAAGGGGGCATGACATTGACAAAATGCATGCTAGAGTTATGGGACGTGATGCTATCACCTAGTTTTATAACCCTGAAAACACAAGAGAAGTATCAAATCAATATCTGCATTAGTTTCGGAGATAGTAACATGCACACAAAACTTCAACCAGGATTTTCTTATTCCAAAAGGGGCATAATGTGGGCACAATACATGTCAGAGTTAAGGCACTTGATCCTGTGAGGTTGGTGATTGACACGGAAAAAAATATAATAAATTTCAAAGCTATATGCCTTCAAATAATGGCTGTATGTACTTGCATGCAAAAGTTTAACAAAGATTTTCTAAGTCCAAAAGGGGACACAATTTGGCCAAAGTGCATGTTAGAGTTAAGGGACTTGATGCTATTACCTAATTTTATAAGCTTGAAGACACATTTGAAATTTAAAATCAATATCTGCATTTGTTTTGGAGATAGTAACTTGCATGCGAAACTTTAACCAGGATTTTTTAAGTTCAAAAGGGGGCATAATTTGGCCGGAATACATGTCAGTTATGGGACTTGACCCAGTGAGGTTGGTAATTGACCTAGAAAAAGAAAAAATAAATTTCAAAGCTATATGCCCTTAATGATAGCAACATGCATGCAAAACATTAACCAAGGTGTGACGCTGACGCCGATGCCAGGGTGAGTAGAATTCTTGAAAAGTCAAGCTCAAAATTGTGCGGTGGGTGGGGGGAGGGGCTTGTATGGATGCTCCAATCTCAGTCCCCTCCCTTACCTTGAAGAAACTAGAGCTATCACTAAAGGTGATGAATGTACCCCCCGCATGCACTGACACAGTACATTGCAATTTGATGCACACAAGACTGCATAATTATATGGACTGTATGTATATAGACTGTATGTATACAGTACAGTAACAAAAAACAAAGTCCCATAACTATGCAGAATATTTATCTAAAAGAATGTAACATGCACCATGCACAACTAGGGTTGGTACTGATCACTTGTGTGAAGTTTCATTAAATTGTGTGCAAGGGTTTGGTAGATTAGGCACGCACAAGATTGCATATGCAGACTGTATGTACATAGTATGTTAACAAGAAACAAAGTCCCATATCTCTGCAATTTTTGTCGCTGAAAGAACCTAACATGCCCCATGCACAACTACTGTTGGTACTGATCACTTGTGTGAAGTTTCATTAAATTGTGTCAAGGGGATGAGGAGAGATGGTGCGCACAAGATTGTGTCTATGTATATAGTATAGAAACAAAAAATCAAAGTCCCATAACTCTGCAAATTTTTTTTCTGAAAGAACCTAACATGCCCCATGCACAACTACTGTTGTTAATGATCACTTGTGTGAAGTTTCATTAAATTGTGTCAAGGGGATGAGGAGAGATGGTGCGCACAAGATTGTGTCTATGTATATAGTATAGTAACAAAAAAACAAAGTCCCATAACTCTGCATTTTTTTTTCTAAAAGAACCTAACATGCCCCATGCACAACTACTGTTGTTACTGATCACTTGTGTGAAGTTTCATTAAATTGTGTCAAGGGGATGAGGAGAGATGGTGCGCACAAGATTGTGTCTATGTATATAGTATAGTAACAAAAAAACAAAGTCCCATAACTCTGCAAATATGTTTTCTAAAAGAACCTAACATGCCCCATGCACAACTACTGTTGGTACTGATCACTTGTGTGAAGTTTCATTAAATTGTGTCAAGGGGATGAGGAGAGATGGTGTGCACAAGATTGTGTCTATGTATATAGTATAGTAAAAAAAAAAAACAAAGTCCCATAACTCTGCAAATTTGTTTTCTAAAAGAACCTAACATGCCCCATGCACAACTACTGTTGGTACTGATCACTTGTGTGAAGTTTCATTAAATTCTGTCAAGGGGATAAGGAGAGATGGTGCGCACAAGATTGCGTCTACGGACAGACGGCCAGACGGACAGACAGACAGACAGACAACCTGAAACCAGTACACCCCCCTTACAACTTTGTTGTCGGGGGGTACAACAAGATCTACTTTGTTCACGTTGTAATGCTTTACGAACGAAATTCAGTATTTCGGGGAAGTATGTTACAGCATGGACTTTATAGTAAAACCGGGGAGAAAATGTTTTTTTGGTGTGGTTTAATGTCATACTGACACAATTATAGGTCATAAAGTCGATTTTAAATAAACCTTTTGAATTGGTGAAGTAACTCGCCATAAGCTTTTTGTAATGGATCGACTGAACAACCAACTTACCTATCAACTAACAGACCGACTGACTGTATAATTACTCGGGAGTAAAGTAAATAAAAAACAACATTTAGAGATCAAGTATTTTTCAGAACCGTGAAAAAAAAATCAAAAGCCATAACATTGCTGTTTCAAAATAAACCTGACATTAATTATGTAATTATATAAGGTTTAATGTCTCTAGGTCATTTAATATTTGAGCAGCTTGCGTCACCAGTTAAATACTAAGTCAAATGCCACGTGGTACAAACAAAGTGAAGGACGCGTCATTAGCAAAAATGTTAGTACCATAGATTTATTTGTGTGTTCAACTGCTATGTTTAAATTGGTCGATAGCTTAAAGGTGTTAGAATTTTGTCCAATGTATTCTGATACGCACAATCCTGCCGAAACTTTTTTTGTGTATGGTGATGTTGTTACTCAAAGCACGCAAGATAGTTTTAATTATAAGCCACGATTATGGGACGAAAGTCAGATGCAAACTTTTATTTCCAATACTGACGTTGAAAATGTTAGAAAAATATATGAGGATCTAGAATCAATGGAACATAACTTTACTTTTACTCAAGAAAATGTAAACAAAATTGTACCTGATATATGTACTGTATTTAGTAATAGTGTTGAGAAGAGTTTTGTGAAACGAACTGTAAATTATAAATCGAATGGTGCAGGAAACAAAGTTAACTGTATGCCACGGTTGTTTAACACAGATTGTAAAGTTGCACGACGAAATTTCCATCGTGCCAAATATTTATACAAGCTACGTAAAACTGAGTTGCATAAGCAAAATATGAAAGCCAGTAGTAAAGTGTATAAAAAAGCTATGAAAGAAAACTTTAAAAAAATTAAACGGTCACATGTAGAAAAAATTAAAACACTAAAGAGATCAAATCCAAGAGAGTACTGGAAAATCCTTAATGGTGGTAAAAAAAAATGTTGTTAATGCACAGTTAAAAGATATGTATGATTTTTTCAAAAATCTAAATAGTAGTTGTAACGGTGATGATTTGCCATCTGACAATGATGTGCCATTTACTCCGTTCAATAATGATATACTTAACAGGGAAATATCTATTCAAGAAATTGAATATGCTGTTAAATTATTAAAGAATAACAAGGCATGTGGAATTGATGATGTTCTAAATGAGCACATTAGACACTCTTTTCCTGTTATGAAAAATGTGTATCATAAGCTTTATAATATTGTTTTTAACACGGGTATTTTACCCGATTGTTGGACTATTGGTGTTATCAGTCCGATATTCAAAAACAAAGGTGATGCTACTGAACCTTGCAATTACAGACCTATTACATTACTCAGCTGTTTCAGCATATTGTTTACGTCCATACTTAATATACGTTTATAGAAATTCTCAGAAGAATATGATCTGATCAATCAATATCAAGCTGGTTTTAGAAAGAGTTATTCAACTGTAGATAATATGTTTGTACGTAAAATGCTTATTGATTTGTTACACAACTCTAAAAAGAAGCTTTTTTGTGCTTTTATCGATTTGAAAGTGCCTTTGATACCATATCTAGGTCACATTTGTGGACAAAATTGAGTCATAATAATATCACTGGAAAGTTTCTCATTGTTGTCAAAAGTATGTACAATAGTGCTAAACGTGTGTCAATGTAAATGGTGAAAAGTCCGAGTTTTTTCCATGTTCAATTGGTGTAAGACAGGGTGAAAATTTGTCACCTATTTTGTTTTCCCTGTATCTAAATGATCTACACCAATATTTTGAAAACAGCAATGCAAATGGTATAACTCTTAATGATGACGAACTGTTTGGATTAGTGAAGCTTTTTGTTATATTGTATGCAGACGACACTGTTATTGTATCTGAGTCTCCTGAAGATTTACAAAATGCTATTAATTTATATTCCAGTTATTGTGACAGTTGGAAATTAACTGTGAATACATCTAAAACTAAAGTACTTGTATTTTCTAAAGGAAGACATGTACAATATAACTTTACTTATAAAAATGATACTTTAGAAACTGTTGAAGAATACAAATATTTAGGCGTTTTATTCAGTAGAAGTGGCTGTTTTGTAAAAGCAAAGGCTCATATTGCAAACCAAGCTACCAAGGTTATGTATTGTCTGATCAAAAAGTCAAAACACCTTCAATTACCCATAGATATGCAAATTGATTTGTTTGATAAACTTGTAAAGCCAATTTTATTATATGGCTGTGAGTGTTGGGGTTACGGTAACAATAGTGTACTAGAAAAAGTTCAATTAAAGTACCTTAAACGTATATTGGGTCTTAAGTCAAGTACACCCAATTGTATGGTATATGGCGAAACTGGTGTTAAACCGTTACACATTGATATTGACACCAGAATGATAAGCTTTTGGTCCAAATTAGCTGTACCAAATGTTCTAAAATTGTCAAAAACGTTGTATCATTTACTACTTAGAAAATTTAATAATTCTGTCAATGTAAAAAGACATACTTTCCAATGGATAAAACATATCCAAAACATTTTTGTTGAGAGTGGTTTACAGAATGTATGGACTAATCAAAATTTTCCAAACCATAAATGGTTGATTAAATGTGTAAAACAGAGATCATCTGATTTATTTTTGAATGAATGGTATTCCATAGTAAACAATTCGTGCAAATGTTGAAATTATCGAATGTTTAAGGAAACATTCCAGTTTGAACCATATTTAGTTAATACACCTCATAATTTACTTAGATACGTAATCAAATTTAGAACTCGAAACAATCGACTGCCTGTTGAAACAGGAAGCTGGAATAGAACTGAGCTTCACCTACGTAAATGTACTCTTTGTAATTGCATAGGTAGTATTGGTGATGAATACCACTATATGTTAGAATGCAAAGAATTATCTGTATTGAGAAAAAGACATTTAGAACGTCAATATCATAAACGTCCAAATGCAATTATGTTTAAGTCTATAATGAATATCGATTCGAAACAATGTGATAAATACCGACACTTCTGGATATTTATTAAAGAAATTATCAAGAAATTTGTCAACCCATTGTGTTCATTAATTGTTGCTTTCAAGCTTTATATGTGATGAAATGTATGTAAAATGTTAGTATTATGTATAACGTCTCTCCCTTACATATTATATGTAAGATGATTTGTTTGCCTCTTGTATGTCTAATGTATATATGTGTTTGCCTCATGTATTTCTAATGTATATTACGTTATAGCTCATATTGTCATGCATGTCATGAATTGAGTATTAAATAAACTGTAAACTGTAAAACTATACAGAAGCAAACTTCTGTGTTCAAATGTATGCAGTCTCAGAAATATCTTAGTTTTTAAGTTAATTAATATATCTAGCGAACTATGTTGGAAGCTGTAGGCTTATTTGAATTTTCTTTGACAAACGCTTGTGTTATATGCGACTGTGCGGTCGCTTGAATCTACGTGGTGTATATATGAACAAGTACCCTTTCAATCTTGAACGAATTTCTCTAAGATTATGAAAGAAACTGTCATTAATTAAACTTACGCGTTTGTGTCTGGACCTGAAATTGCGGCTGACACGTTCTGCTGAAAATAAAGTTAAAAATTAATTGCACATAACAGTATTCACCTGTGAATGAATCATATAAACTAGTACGACTAAACAATTACTGAGGCAAACCTCTAGATTGCATCATAATAACCGTTTTCTAAATACTTATAATATTACTATTGTCTATTAAAATAAGTTCTCACTAGCAGGGTCAATGAATTCATATCCTCGTCTGAATAGGTTGTTATGTGAATGAGGTGACTATATTTTGAAAGACAATTAATTTCCTGATATGCATAAGTTATGTACAACATGACTTGCTATAGTTTGTTGGTTCATTGACTGGTCTTAGAATAGTGTGATTTATCTTTTTCAATAAATAAACATGTAAAGGTTATAAATAAGAGGGCCAAGATGGCCCTAGGTCGCTCAACTGAGAAACACACCATAACAGTGTAAACATGTTTGACCTAGTGATTTCATGGAAACAAATATTCTGACCAATTTTCATTAAAGATTGGACCAAAAATGTGGTCTCTTAAGTGTAAACAAGTATTTTCTTCAATTTGACATAGTGACATAGTTTTTGAGCCAAGATGACCTACGTTCGAACTTGACCTAGTAGATTTGATCAAGGAAATCATTTTGACCACAGTTCATGAACCTCAATTGAAAAATACAGCCTCTATCGCATACAAAACATTTTTCTTTGATTTGTCCTAGCGATCTAGTTTATGACCCCAGATGACCCGTATTCAAACTTGACCTTTGTTCCATCAAGGCTATCATTCTGACCAAAGCTCATGAAGATCAATTGAAAAATACAGTATCTATCGCATACACAAGGTTTCTTTTATTTGACCTAGTGACCTAGTTTTTGACCCTAGATGATCCATATTCAAACTCGACCTATATTTTATCCAGACAAACATTCTGATCAAATTTCATGAAGATCCGGTGTAAAATACAGCCTCTATCGCATACACAAGATTTTTCTATGAATTGACCTAGTGACCTACTTTTTTACCCTAGATGACCCATTTTTAAATTCGGCCTAGATTTCATCGAGGTAACTATTCTGACAAAATTTCATGAAGATCAATTGAAAAATACAGCCTCTATCGCGTACACAAGATCTTTCTTTGATTTGACCTAGTGGCCTAGTTTTTGATGCCAGATGACTCATTTTCGAACTTAGCCTAGATTTCATCAAGGTTATCATTTCGACAAAATTTCATGACGATCAGTTGAAAAAATACAGCCTCTATCGCATACACAAGCTAAATGTTGACAGACAGACGACAGACGACGGACTTCGAGCGATCACAATAACTCACCTGAGCTAAAAAGAAGGCAATAACTCTAGATGATTAAGATATCCTGACAAAAGTCGCATGTGAAAACTGCCCTACAGTGATCTATATTTGTATTATATTTCATCAAGATCAATTGGTTTTGTTATATGTGTAAACTTATTAATTTTAAAACTTAATTGTTTAAGGGCAATTGCTCTGCAATTCCTGAAGAGATCCTGACGTAAGTTGCGCGTGCACCACCGCCTCATAGTAACCTATATTTGCATTAAGTTTCATGAAATTCAAAATTATTTAAAACAAAATGCAATAACTAAGTTATTGAACTGATCCGGATAGGAAAATAACACGTGCATCGCCTCCATATACTGACTTACATATGTGTAATCTTTCGTGAGGATTCTTCAATTGGTTGCTTAGGTACAGTCAAAAATCCCTATTTTTTCCAAATAAATGATAAAAACTACCTTTACTGGGTAAAGTGGTGGGGGATACCACGTGAGTAAAGGTCATGTGCTAATTATTATTATGTGAGTTTGGTGATTGTAGCTAAAACACTGTTTGAGTTACAAGCATTTTCAATTTCGGACGGACGGAGAGTCGGTTGGACAACGCCTATTCTATAACCCTCTGCCTAAAGCTCCATATTATTCGTAAAGTTATAATCTCAGCGTCGCTTTCAATCTAATTGAAGACGATATTCAATATATTATGGTAATAATATGTTGTTTTTTTTTAAATTGGCGATGAAAATATATTTGCCTCAATAGTCTGTTAATTGACCTCAAGAATGATAAATCTTTTCGAATAAGTTTTCACGCATTGATATCCGTCCGATCCAAAATCCTTAATTTCGTATGTTTTCCAAACTTTAGCAGTTACAAAAATATGCTTCTATTAAAAGGCATGCTTTACCAAAGTGCTAACATAGTCTGGAAAATTAAATTTTAGCTCGTCTGAATATTTATATTTTTACAAATTGAATCGCACTTGCCTTAGCATTGCCAGAATCTGTTCCACGTTCTGCCAGTGCTTTCTTAGTTTGGCTCCTAGTTTGCATATGGAATGCAGCATCAACATCGTGACCATAGTCGCCGTATTGTGCTTGTGTGTGTTCTGCTGTTGACACATCCATTTTTTCTATTTCGATCTTAGTCATTTTCTTTCTTTGGACATTAGTGACATCCTCTGAATTTCCACCATGTGTTTGTTCGCCAATATTATCATTTCGCTTTTCAGAATCTAGTGAGAAAAGATTAACGCTTGAGGAAGTGGAAATGTTCAACTGGCTTTTGCCCTCATTCATAACCTCTGGTTTGGCAAGGCCAAAAACCATGGTCTGTTGTCCTTCTTCTAAATCTTTACCGGTTCTTTCGTCATCGTTAGGTTTTGTTTCACTGTCTTCCTCAATTTTTTGGCGTTTTGATTCTCTTTCCAAAACGATATTCTTTTTTTCTGTTTTAGGTCTTTTGGAAATACCTCCCTGTCTTTGATCAGCGCCTGTTTCTTTCACTACTGTTGAGTCTTCACCTTCAAAACATTTACCTGGCGAATCTTTTATTCGTTCTTCAATGTGTTTTTTCGTATCGTCAACTCCACCGTATCCAACGTGCACCTCTTCAAATCTTTCTGCTAAATTCTCGCCTGAATCTATGTCCCTACTTCCGCCTGAAAATAAATACTCGTTAAAGGATAACATCAAAGGCATCTATTAAAAATGTACAGCACGCGGAAAAATAGATAATTAATTTCTTTTTTACACATACCTTTATGTGCTTGAGCTGTAGTGCAACTTAAAGGTCAAGATTAACTAGAACTGTCACAGGAGTGACTCATACCCCCACCATATGGTCTTGTCACAGAAGAATGGCAACCATGTCAAAAAAGCTTAATACTTAAAAAGAAGTTTACTCGTCTTTGGAGTACTTCATCCTGGGCTTCCACATATAAGTAATCTAGTATAATTATGTGCCCTGGATGAGGTAAATATAAAAAATCTCTAATATTAGAGATACACTAAAAGTGAATACAAAAAAAGTGTCTTACCGACCCATGTACCAAAGGAAAAATGTATTTACTTTTTACATAGGACTGATAATAAAAAAGTTAGAAAAATACCAAAAATATTGAAAATCTAAAAACTGGATTTCTAAAAATAGACTAATTCCTGGAATTTAAGGGGAAGAAACTCAGTACAAAAGTTTAAAAAAAGTTACTTTCCTTTGGCTCTAAGCCAATCAGAATGAGATATAGTGAAAATACATCAAAATTAACCTTAAATTCTAAGTAAAAGGGGACATAATTAATGAAAAATTGGTGTCAGAGTTATGCACCTTGTGTCACATGATGTGTGTGATGAGGTGGAACATCTACTTTAAGTTTAAATCAAATCCATTTAGTAGTAACTGAGATACAGTGAATATACATCAATATTAACCTTAAATTCTAAGTAAAAAGGGCATAATTCATGAAAAATTGGTGTCAGAGTTATGCATCTTGTGTCACATGATGTGGGTGATGAGGTGGAACATCTATTTTAAGTTTGAATAAATCCATTTTGTAATAACTGAGATATAGTGAAAATACATCAAAATCAACCTTAAATTTAAAGTAAAAAGGGGACATAATTCATAAAAAAATTGATGTCAGAGTTAAGCACCTTATGTCACTTGATGTGGGTGATGAGGTGAAACAACTATTTTAAGTTTGAATCAAATCCATTTAGTAATAACTGAGATATAGTGAAAATACAACAAAATTAACCTTAAATTCTAAGTAAAAAGGGACATAATTCATGAAAATCTGGTGTCAGAGTTATGCACCTTGTGTCACATGATGTGGGTGATAAGGTGGAACATCTATTTTAAGTTTGAATCAAATCCATTTAGTAATAACTGAGATAATAGATTTCGGGACGCGACGCGACGGGACGGGACGCGACAAAACTAACTCCTATATACCCCCCTCCAAACATGTTTGGTGGGGGTATAATTATAATTGTACAAAACATCAGTGATGTTTGATGAACTTAATTTAGTCGTTTTGATGAAAAAAATGTTTCTCCTAATGCATATTCTTTAATTAAGAAAGAATGTATTGATATGTATTATCAGTCCACCAACAACGAGGTTGTCTTGGAGATGGAGAAATGTGTTAAAAGTGTTAAACTACACACAACAATATATATTACTCTTTAAAACTTTCTGAACTAACTTATCTATTTGGCATTGCATCACAAATTAACATGTTCTGCACTGTTTGCTATTTAGTCAGTAAGTTTGCATTGAACATCCCTTTCGAATAATAAATGGTTTTGTCCAAATTGAATGACTGACCCAGTCCATTTTAGAAATATTAACCTCACTATGTTACGAAGTTACAATGCAACGCAAAAAAAAAGATATTCCCGGTAGGTTTATCGCTTACATATGCAGTGGTTAAAAAAGGCACATAAGTTAAAATACATGTTGCTCATGTAAATAAAAACAGTATCTAATGAAACATACATGCATGTACTTGATATCTTCGCAGAAAGCGGAGCAACAAGAGAATCACTATTAAGGACCGTATGAAACAGACCAGAAGACAAGTATCAAATCAAATCAACAAAAGTTCCGTGCAGATACCTCTTATGATGAATATTTGTGGTAGGTTATTTGAATATAATCCCTTTTGGCGATAAAACGATGGACGGACAATATTTTGTGAAGAACAAAAACGACATTTGGACTGGACAAAATAGTATGTCCCCTATATGCACAGCTGAAAGTGTGACTACTAGTATTTCATATTATGAATTTTATGTGAGACTTTGAGTTTGACAGGAAATTAGATTCTGCACGTCGTTACTTTGTGGAGATAATGTGTGCCAAGTAGCTAGGATGTTAAAATATAAATAGTAGACTCAAAGTACTGTCTATTAGACATTTTATAATAACTTACGACATTTATGTTTGAAATTTGCTGAGACAATTTCATCTTTTTAATTTTGACTTGAAAATAATTCTTGTTATTCGTTTACATGAAACCGTTTAAGAAGATTAGTTGAAACGTTTACAAAATTAACAATTTTCCAAGTTCAAATTTGGAAAACAAGTTAATTCTGTTACATTTATTTCCCACTTTGGATATGATAAGTATTCTCGTAAGCTTCTTACAAGTACTTTTATTTAAACCTAAATTTCCAATAGTTTGAATACTAAAGTAAGACAAACACGATATGTCTGTCAGACATTTTACAAATAATTGCACCTGCAGCTCATGATGTCAACTACTTTATTAGAAGAAAAATATAATTATGAGTTCTATTGCCGTAACATACATAACTAAGAATTTACAAATCTTAATAGATTAACCAGAGTTTAGTTATTCCCCTTCCGTATACCTTATTTAGTTTTTGTATGCAGACTCTTAAAAAGATTGTGTAGGGCCTATATTTGAAACATTTGAAGAAATAATACTAAACGACTGAATAAAAGTTAAATCAACAATAATAGATCACTGTATTATTATTTTTCAAAACCAAGCACGTCTTCAATAAAAGCACAAACGTGTATAAACCTCCCGAATCATTACAAATCATACCTAGCTGTGCTTTGGTCAACTGTATTGCTTTCTTCATTTGTTCCATGTCAATAGCAGTTTCTACTCTAACAGGTTTTCCTACCGCATCTGTTAATGCTTTAGATAAGTTGTTGATAGAATTTGACGCAGCCTCCTCTTCAAAAACCTCCCATGCATGCTGAAGGCCTTCTACTCCTGTACACGTCATAGAAAACTTCAGTGTTCGCTGAGGGTCCGCGGCTTCTGTAATTTTGTGTAATATTAATCGATAATTATGAACTTATCCCCAAACAAATGTTTATAATAGAAAAATTAGAAAGATCTGTAAACAGTACATAAACAAAACAATATCGTTTACAAATTCAACAACAATAAAACTAACTGTTCATTACCTTCAGTAGAGATTTTATTAACAAACATCTCGATAGAACTTCCTGTAATTTGTTGAAGTGTCTCTCGACACTCATTTAAGTATTGCCGTAGTAGCAACATGCTAATTTTCTTTAGATACTTTAAGTCGGTAAAGCCCCATTACTAGCATATACATATCTGGATCTCATGGATCCATTAAAGTAAAGCACATATCAAAACGGTATGACTTTTTTGTTTTGTTTATGCTTGATACTTGTTAATGGTAGAGTATGCAGAAAAAGTTCATTCTGATAATAAGCAATTGTTTGAATATAAACTATTTACAGAAACATATTGCATGTTGCAAAAATAAATTCCCATTAAGAATTAAAGAAAAATACAGCTTACGAAGTTTCTTTACGATCTCCTGGAGTGGCTCAACAGGGATGCTTGCGGTAAGGCGAACCTTATGACAAATCACACTTTCCAGAGCAATTGCAATGCCATCAAGCCGTCTCTCAATCAATGGGCTTTGAAAGTAATCTATCAAATCTATCAAAGCACCAAGTGAAGAACACGTAAAGGTAAACACGATGGACCCTTCGTCTACACTGTCGACTTTTACACTTAAGCCTTCAACATCTTCAACAAACGTGTCGACTTTCTCTTTCACAGCCGATAATGTGCCGGAAGACTCAGATTTTCTGACGCTTTCAACCGATGCAGAAAGTAGTACATTTTCAGCCGTATTGACTATGCTTTGCTCATCCGCACTCACCCTGACTCTTCCAAACATTGCTGAAAAATATAAATAAATTAAGAAACGTTGTAGGGTGATGTTTCTTATATCTTCAATAAGACTGCTAACAGTATGCAGATATTTTTTTCTATTTGAAATCGTTATTCGTTTGATATCACTATCGTTTATTAACAATCAACAGTTTCATATCAACTGTGATAACTTGTGGAAATAATTTAAATTGGTTGGCCTTGAATATTACCGTCGATAATGAGAATGATCTCTAAAATAAAGAAAAATGTTACAAGAAAGTAGATTGATCATGTTGATTAGGAAATTTTGAAGACAACTGTATGCATCAGTGTGTTTGTAATGTACCATAAAGTACTGTCAGTTATCAAAATATTTCAAACTTTGCTGTAAGTAAAGAAAATCTATAAAGGAAGCAGATAGTACGGTTAAATCATTATATTACTGAAAGAACTTACTATTTACAATCTTCGTATTTTCTCCTCTGTTTTCCATACTTTTACTCATGTCAAAAAGTTGCTTCCGTATATCTAGTAAGCCTTGACACATTGTTTCGTTCATCTGAATTACATCTACAACAAATTTCAACAATATAACGTAACCAATAGTTACATAAGCAAGTAGTCGACACATATTGTACAAAAAAGCCTCAAACTTAAATACACACAATTTAATTAAAGATGGTTGCCCGTACATTTGTAGAAGAAAAGTATTCCTACATCTTTTCGAAAGTATGTGCTGTCTTGTTTTATTGGTATTAAGAAATCGTGTCAATAGGACAAGTAACATATTAAGCAAAATGCAACTAAAAGGAACCACAAACACATATTAACAAGACAGCCATTTAATACGGACTAACAAGAAACAGGTTGAATATTACGAAAGACCGGTGGTGTCTTCATGATTTTACACTTCAAATCTTAAAACTACAAAATCATGAACTTTACGATTA
Organism: Mercenaria mercenaria; assembly: GCF_021730395.1. Taxonomy (NCBI): domain Eukaryota; kingdom Metazoa; phylum Mollusca; class Bivalvia; order Venerida; family Veneridae; genus Mercenaria; species Mercenaria mercenaria. The sequence goes on from NC_069364.1 coordinate 8,912,819, forward strand.
TACACTTCACGACTTCGTGATTATTTAAAATTTCATAAAACGTGATACCGTGCAGTACAAAATCAAGTACTTCACGATTTCACACTTAAAAACTTCATACTTTCTCAACATATAACGTGAAATCGTGAAGTGTAAAATCATGGATTTCACTACTTCACACTTCACGACTTCAAGATCAGTTAAAATTTCACAAAACGTGAAGTCGTAAAGTATGAACGCTATGATTTCACACTTCATGACTTCATAATTTCTTATTTTCATCAAACCTGAAATCGTGAAATATGTAAACATGAACTTCACGATTTCACACTTCATGACATCACGATTTCTAAAATTTGTCAGAACGTTAAAACATGAAGTGTGATATCGTTAAATTCTAATTTCAAACTTCACAACTTCACGAATTCTAAACTTTACTAAACTGTGATATATGAAACAATGAATTTCATTAATACACGTTTAATAAAATTATAGAAGTCGTGAAGTGTGTAATCGTGCAGTTCATTATTTCATGCTTCACGAGTTCACGTTTTGTGAAATTTTAGAATATCGATAATTCATGAAATGTGAAATCTCAATTTCATGTTTCATGAAATTAAAAAAGAAATCATGAATTTGTGAAGTCTGTACGGAAGCGTAAAAGGGTCTCTAGTTGTGAGAAAATGTTTTCACATGTGCAGAAAATTAAGGCGAGATTCCTAAACATTTATGCGTTTGTCGCGTTGAAAATCTCTTTTTAACTTTTTTAGCAACTTGATTTAAATCTTCATACAATGATAGGAACTTTTTGTCTTTCGAATCATTATTTTCGAGAAGTTTTACTTAATTTCATCGCAGAAAAATTCTTTGCGCGATACTGATAAGATATTTACGGAAGCTTATCAGGGCCTCCACTTATCTAAAAGTTTCGCGTCAAGTCAACTTGTGTCTTTTCGTTTTGAACAAAAACATCTGATGAAGGCGTGATAATTAATACATTATACGTAAATGTTTTTAATCATTACGCATACTTTTTTATCGAATTGCGTGAACTATTTGTCAATGCGATTAACTTCTACACGTCTAACTAGATCTTTCAGCGAAGTCGTCAAGAAACATAACAAGAAGATAAATGTATTTGGTATTTCAACATAATTTACTCGACTTGTTACATCTTTTTCTCGAGAACTTTTACTTTAAGCGATATAATTATGCATGTCACGTGATATTTAAACACGTCAGGTTCAAAAATTGCCTATATTGGTCTTGTCTGCACAGTGATGGTTTCATTATGTCTACGCCAGAAATATTCTAGGGAGACATGTTGTTTTTCCCCGAGTTGTCTGTCTGTCCGTCTGTCTGTCCCGACGTGCCCACATGTAAATTTGGCGTTAGCGTTTCTGTTGAATTGGACATTCTGAGGTTGTGGTCATTCTGGGGTTAAATTGGTATTGTGGGGTTAAAAAATAGTATTATGGGGTTAAAAGGATCAAAGGAAGATAATAGGTAATATAAGGGATTACCCACAAATCCTGTAAGTTCGTCCGTCTGTCCTTCACAAATCGTGTCCGGGCTGTATTGTTTAAACCCCTTAAAGGATTTTCAAATTACTTGGCACAAATAGTCACTGTAACAAATCATGGAGGCTGGGGGGAAACATGTGTTTTTGTTACAAAAACCCTTCTTGTTTGTGAGTTGATTTTAACTAAACTTGCACATAACTTTTACCACCAAAAGATCTTGGTTCCTTTCTTGAACCAGGCATATCCATGATTGACTCGAGAGTTATATCCCCTAAAAGGGCAAAAACTTGTCTAAATTGTGGTCTTGTCTGCACAGAATTATTGTTTCATTTATGATTTTATTTTTCAGCTATATTTTCAATATGAACATGTGAAATTTCATAATAACACAACAACACTCCACCTCTTCCACCCCACCCCCACATCACAACCCCCTCCCCACACTGAGGTGACCTGCCCCCCCACCCCCCCCCCCCTTAAAAAATCTATTGTTCAGCTATATTTTCAATATAAACATGTGAAAATGTGAAATTTAAAAACAACAGTTCCCCGCATCCCGACACCCTGCATCCCCTCCACCAGGGTGACATCCCTCCCCCAGTTATTATTTTTATTTTCCAGCTCTATTTCAGTATGAACATGTGAAATTTCAAAAGAGCACTTCCACACGCCCCCCCCCCCTCCCCTCCTCCCTCCCATTCAGTTATATATGATTGTCCGTTTTAGCTCGACTGAATATATCAAACACTATCAAAGCTTTGATACTAGCTAGATCAATGTAATTTTGTATGTGAATAGAGGGCAATATTGAAATTACGAACAACACTTTGTTAAAATTCATGTTGCTATGGCAACAGAAATAGTCAAAATATAGTTTTCCCATATGGATCCTTTGATGACAAAAAATTATAGTGGCTAGGTTAATGTAATTTGGTATGTGAATACATGGAAATATGGAGATTACTATAGGTTTACTCTCCATCTGTCTGTCATTCCATCCGTCTCACAATGTTTATCTCGAAAATCACGATGTATGTTTTTTTTTTCAATTAAATATTTGTCGAAAATAGAAAAACATCGAGCATATTGAGAAAAGTTAAGTCGAAAAGTGAAAAACATCGAGCATATCGAGAAAAGTGAAGTCGAAAAGGGAAAAACATCGAGCATATCGCGAAAGGTTAAGTTGCATTACCTCTATACTTTTAATCTTTGTCAATAAATTTTATTGACATGTGTAAAACATCTTATCTAGGCGAGTAAAGACAAGTCGACTTAGCACAAAACATCTCACCAACTGTAGGCCCTAATAAGCTTCCGTAGATATTGGCATTTCTCGCCTAAAAATACTCGCGTTGAAGAGATTATTTCTAACATCTCGACTGAAGCTTGTTGCAAAGAAAAACACTTTTAACATTTAATCGATCATCTTTCGGAATAAGTCACACGTTCAATATTAAGAGCTTCCACCTTACAACTGATTTTTTTATCCTCACCACAGGGCATGGATAAATTGCGTGGTTCGTCCGTCCGTCGTCCGTCTTTCAGTCCGGTTGGAGCCTTATCTGAGACATATATTGGATTTATTAAAATAACATATGATAGAAATTGTTGATACCCCAGTCACACATACGTCGCGGATTGCTATGTCTGGCCACGGATAGAAACGTAGTAATCCGTATCGATCCGTACATGAGCCATACGGATTGGTACGGATTAATACGGATTACTTCTTTAAAGTACGACTCAGATACGGATCGATACGGATTACTACGTTTCTATCCATGGCTAGACGTAGCTATCCGCGCCGTTTGTGTGACTGGGGTATATTGCTTCAAGGACAAGCCATCTTGAAAGTTTCAGGCAGATTGTCTGAGAAAGACAATGTTTATCGCTCTTAGTACATCTACATATAATACAAATAATAGTGGTTTATTCCAATTTCTGTCCGTCTGGAGTGGCTCAGACTGTTTTAATAAAACATAGTAGAAATGTTAACTGTGGTAAGAAAATGCGATCATGCTAGTTTCAGTCAGATGAAGACGAGTTTATGTCCCTTGTACTTAATACATATAGTTCTTATACAGTGTTTTGTTGTCTTTCTACCCACCTGGAACCATATATAAGACAGTGTCAGGAGTTTTTCAATAATACGTGGCAATGATTTTAACTGCCATTTTGAAATGCGGCATTGTACAAGAAAATTGCCATAAGTACTTGTATAATGTTTACTATAAAGGGCATTTCTTTACATATGGATGTTGCATCCAAAGTTTGTACATATCAAGCTTTTGTTGAGTGAGGCCACGCATTCTAGTCACCGGGGTCAATAATACTGTCACCGTAACTAAAACTTGTTTTCTCACAAATATGAGATAGGCTTAAAGCATACCAAACCTGCTAAATGTGCAGTCTTCAAAGAGAACAATGTATTTTCGTGCATTTTTTGTACCTTGGGTCAAGGTCACTTACACTAAATTATAGGCCAAAGATTCAGTCAAAAATCGGAAGCATGGAAATCTACACTCTAGAGCCTGAATTCTCTATGTTCAGTAGACCAGTCTTGAAAACACTGTGACCTGGTTATTATGATTAAAATAATATTTAAAAGACCTGTCAGACTAGACAGCGCTCTTGATAATTCTTGATGCTGGACAGTGAAATTGGGCACATTTGAGGTAGCTAGTGTTTAATGACTCAGGGTTGGCGTCACGTTTTAGACGAATTGTTGCTAAACATCTTACTTTTCGAAATGTTTCATATCGAATGGCAAAATGCATTTGTCTTTTCCACAAACATTTGTCAAAAAGACTGAATGATTTCATAAGACGAAAAGATAGCAAATCGATTCGACAAAAACATCAAGCATATTAAGAAAAGTCTAGGTGCAATGTTTATAAGATTTGTATATTTGTGAATTAAATTAATTGACTTGTGCTAAAATATCTGATCAAAGTGAATAAAAATAAGTCAACTTTCGCGAAATATATCATCAAATGGAGACCCTTCTACGCTTCCGTAAGTCTGAAATCGAATCGCAAAGTTCATTACGGAAGCTTATTAGGGCCTACAGTTGGTGAGATGTTTTGTGCTAAGTCAACTTGTCTTTACTCGCCTAGATAAGATTTTTTACACATGTCAATAAAATTTATTGACAAAGATTAAAAGTATAGAGGTAATGCAACTTAACCTTTCGCGATATGCTCGATGTTTTTCCCTTTTCGACTTCACTTTTCTCGATATGCTCGATGTTTTTCACTTTTCGACTTAACTTTTCTCAATATGCTCGATGTTTTTCTATTTTCGATAAATATTTAATTGAAAAAAATATACATCGTGATTTTCGAGATAAACATTGTGAGACGGATGGACAGACAGACAGACAGATGGAGAGTAAACCTATAGTAATCTCCATATTTCCATGTATTAACATACCAAATTACATTAACCTAGCCACTATAATTTTTAGTCATCAAAGGATCCATATGGGAAAACTATATTTTGACTATTTCTGTTGCCATAGCAACATGAATTTTAACAAAGTGTTGTTCATAATTTCAATATTGCCCTCTATTCACATACAAAATTACATTGATCTAGCTAGTATCAAAGCTTTGATAGTGTTTGATATATTTAGTCGAGCTAAAAAGGACAATCATATATAACTGAATGGGAGGGAGGAGGGAGAGAGGGCGGGGGCGGTGGAAGTGCTCTTTTGAAATTTCACATGTTCATACTGAAATAGAGCTGGAAAATAAAAAGAATAACTGGGGGAGGGATGTCACCCTGGTGGAGGGGGTGCAGGGTGTCGGGATGCGGGGAACTGTTGTTTTGAAATTTTCACATTTTCACATGTTTATATTGAAAATATAGCTGAACAATAGATTTTTTAAGGGGGGGGGGGGGGGGGGGCAGGTCACCTCAGTGTGGGGAGGGGGTTGTGATGTGGGGGTGGGGTGGAAGAGGGTGGAGTGTTGTTGTGTTTATTATGAAATTTCACATGTTCATATTGAAATATAGCTGAAAAATAAAATCATAAATGAAACAATAATTCTGTGCAGACAAGACACAATTTAGACAAGTTTTGCCCTTTTAGGGGATATAACTCTCGAGTCAATCATGGGATATGCCTGGTTCAAGAAAGGAACCAAGATCTTTTGGTGGTAAAAGTTATGTGCAAGTTTAGTTAAAATCAACTCACAAACAAGAAGGGTTTTTGTAACAAAAACACATGTCTCCCCCAGCCTCCATGATTTGTTACAGTGACTATTTGTGCCAAGTAATTTGAAAATCCTTTAAGGGGTTTAAACAAAACAGCCCGGACACGATTTGTGAAGGACAGACGGACGAACTTACAGGATTTGTGGGGTAATCCCTTATATTACCTATTATCTTCCTTTGATCCTTTTAACCCCACAATACTAATTTTTAACCCCACAATACCAATTTAAGCCCAGAATGACCACAACCTCAGAATGTCCAATTCAACAGAAACGCTAACCCCAAATTTACATGTGGGCACGTCGGGACAGACAGACGGACAGACAGACAACTCGGGGAAAACAATATGTCTCCCTAGAATATTTCTGGCGTAGACATAATGAAACCATCACTGTGCAGACAAGACCAATATAGGCAATTTTTGAACCTGACGTGTTTAAATATCACGTGACATGCATAATTATATCGCTTAAAGTAAAAGTTCTCGAGAAAAAGATGTAACAAGTCGAGTAAATTATGTTGAAATACCAAATACATTTATCTTCTTGTTATGTTTCTTGACGACTTCGCTGAAAGATCTAGTTAGACGTGTAGAAGTTAATCGCATTGACAAATATTTCACGCAATTCGATAAAAAAGTATGCGTAATGATTAAAAACATTTACGTATAATGTATTAATTATCACGCCTTCATCAGATGTTTTTGTTCAAAACGAAAAGACACAAGTTGACTTGACGCGAAACTTTTAGATAAGTGGAGGCCCTGATAAGCTTCCGTAGTTCATGATGTCATACATTTTACGAAAAGAAATAATGAAATCGTGAAGTGTGAAAGCGTGAAATTCATGATTTTGTAATTCACAAGTTCGTGTTTTAAGTTATAAAGTAAGAAATCACGAACACGCACCCGGTCTTTCGTGGAATATGGAAATGATAAGTCACCAAGAAATGTAACAAAGGCGGTAAATTCTGACAAAGTGATCGCACATCTTTATCTGACGGTCGTGTAGACATTCCTCAGTAGGAAAATTGGATTTGATATAAACGATGTACTATTCATTACGTAGATTCTAGATTCAAATGTTTTAATTCATCTGCGGTGTTACCTGTAATACCTATTACCTTAAACAACATTAATATAACATATGAAACTATGTCTATTTAAAACAAGAGGACCATGATGGCCCCTACATCGCTCACCAGAGTTGATCTGGCCTACTAGACTGAAGACTCGGTTTCAAACTTGACTTAGAGATCATCAAGACAAATAATCTGAACAAGGTTAATAAAGATTGTGTCACAAATTTGGCCTCTAGAGTGTTTTTTCTTTGATTTGACCAGGTAACATGGTTTTTGACCATACATGACCCAGATTTAAACTTTTACCCAGGCTGACCAGTTCTCATGAGTTTCAAACTTAAACCGTGGACTCTTGAGTGTTAACAAGATTTTCTTTTGATCTGGCCTACTGACCTAGTTTTTGACCCCACATGACCCAGTTTCAAACTTGACCTAGAGATCATCTATACAAATATTCTGACCAAGTTTCATGAAGATTAGGTTACAACTGTGGCTTCTAGAATGTTAACAAACTTTCCATTTGATTTGACCGGGTGACCTAGTATCTGACCCGACATAAATCAGGTGCGAACTTGACCTAGAGGTCATCAAGACAAACATTCTGACCAATTCTCATTAGTTTCAATCTTAAACTGTGGACTCTAGCGTGTTAACAAGATTTTCCTGTGATCTAGCCTACTGACCTAGTTTTTGGCCCCACATGATAAATTTTCAAAAATGAGATCATCAAGACAAACATTCTCACTAAGTTTCATAAAGACTGGGTCAAAACTGTGGCCTCTAGAGAGTTAACAAGTCTTTTCTTTGATTTGCCCAGATGACCTAGTTTTTGACCCCACATAACCCATATTCAAACCTGATCTAGAGGGCACCAATACAAACATTCTGACCAACTCTCATGAGTTTCAAACTTAGTGTGGACTCTAGTGTGTTAACAAGATTTTCCTTTGATCTGGCATACTGACCTAGTTTTTGACTCCACATAACCTAGTTTCAATGTTGGCCTAAAGATCATCAAGATAAACATTCTGTGCAAGTTTCATAAAGATTGGGTCACAAATGTGGCCTCTAGAGTGTTAACAATGCAAATGTTGACGGACGGTGCACGACGGACGCATGACGGACGGACGCACGACGACGGACGCCGGACAATAACCGGACTCAATAGCTCACCTTGAGCACTTCGTCCTCTGGTGAGCTAAAAAAACCATCACAGGTACCTTTTCCTTTTCTCTTAAAAGTCCATTTGTGGTATGTCAACTTTTATCTAAACACCTTTGTAGTGAAATCTACCCATTTGAACTAAGAGTGTTAAACATATTATTCCCTTTAAAGGAATATTCAGACGGATTACTCAACGAAAAAATAAACTCCTTAAATGATATCACCCAAATTGTATTGGCATGCGTTCTTTCTCTGGCGACGTGCAACGTATGAACGCCAGGTTATGCTAATCCTTCAAAGTGGTATCAAACACAAAACGATGCTTTTTGGTCATGTTCTTGATTTTAATGTTTTCACTTGTTTTCGCGACTTCACAAAAGACATATATTGGCTTAGTATCATTGCAAACATTCATTCGATAATGCAGCCCTTTAGTAATTCTTTAAACTGACTGGGTAAAATCATTGAAATAAGTCATGGATCTGTTTCATGAAAAAAATACTTGAACAAGCAATAAAGTTATTTTGGAGGTGAGTTGTTCTTGTTCTTGAGTAAAATACAACGTTATCATGCCACTAAATATGATTAACCTATTCGCAAAAAAAAAAAAAATATGAGCCGTGCCATGAGAAAACCAACATAGTGGCTTTGCGACCAGCATGGATCCAGACCAGCCTGCGCATCCGCGCAGTCTGGTCAGGATCCATGCTGTTCGCTAACAGTCTCTCCAATTCCAATAGGCTTTAAAAGCGAACAGCATGGATCCTGACCAGACTGCGCGGATGCGCAGGCTGGTCTGGATCCATGCTGGTCGCAAACCCACTATGTTGGTTTTCTCATGGCGCGGCTCATATGTATTACATTATTACCTTTGTGACAACTATCGACAGCTGAAGCTAGCTCAGATTGAGATCGTTGTAGATTTTCCAGACTTGTTTGAATACATTCAAAAAATTCGTCCCTGCGTTCAAGTAACTTGAGCTCCTCGATCGCCTTGTATATATCAAGCTGATCGCTCGACAATGTAGAAATAAGATCTATCAGCCCTTGCCTTTCTTCATCGGACATCGTATAACTCAAAGTTGTAATCACCAAAGACAGTTCGCTCCATATACATGTAAACTTTCGCGTTTCAATCGCAGCATCATTGGAATGTCCGTGAATATCGTTCCTCATGTCCCTTATTTTCTTTAGAGCTAGCGTCTCTGTCCCGGATAACTCATTACTCAGGAAGTTTAGAGCAATATACGATAACAATGAGATATCCCATTTGGAAATGTCCGAATAGTGTGGCGGTGGTGGATACAAGATATCCCGCTGCAGCTTTGATATCTGTTTTGAGTTACAAATATCAGCCTTGTTTGTCTGAAGAAATTCATTAAGGCTAACATTCTGTTTCTTCAGTCCTTTAGTAAAGGTTTTCCTCAGGACCTCAGTGCCCCCTTTAATAAGCAGCAGTATAAACCTGATGTAGTGCTCGTTTTCAAGCTTAATCATGGTTCTTGGAGTTGTAAATCTGGAATTTAAATATATATATAAAAGAAATTTTAAAACTTAGAAATAATATATAGCAATATATTTAAACATTCCGAATCGACTGTACGCCTCTTTAAATTATTCTGCAGGCACATAGCATCTTCGTTGCGTTTAAATATATTAAATCATGCTTCTGACAAATATTGTTTATCAATTAAATTACGTTTAAACAAGACTATATAATACAGGTATATTTACTCATGCGCATATATCGACAATGTATAACTAAACCACATGTACATTACCGTTACTATTACCTGAAAAGTTATATCCTGTATTCATAATCTACATATTGACGTATCATATCTCAAAGCAAACGTGTTTGAATACATTAAACAAATTCGTCCCTTAAGCTTCTCGATCGCCTTGTATATATCAACCTGATCGCTCGACAAAGTAGAAATAAGATCTATCAGTCCTTGATTTTCTTTTCTCGGAAAAAATGTAAAACAGAAAAAGAGTTTCATTTCGGCTATTCCAAGTCAGTCATTTATTATTTAAATGATTGTACCTTGATAAAACTAAAACTTAACAGACAAGTACAAATTTCCTATTAGCGATGAGCCCATACATACCAGTATGATATCTTGAACACAGCTCTTACAACTTTTACAATATCATTCTAATAATCAGCATTTCTTTTGGAAATTTAAACGCCTTTATACCGTGTTCAGACTACGTTTTTAATCCTACATTAACTTGGGTTTATTTTTTAAACTAGTTTGCGTCCTCACTATATGTGGTGTAAAACGTGAATTTTGTAAAGGTCAAGTGGTTTCTGTAATGTAGCATTAAAACTACCTCAGGAGGTGGTTTTAATACTACATTAAAAAGTAATGCTACATTATTTTACAAATGTGAACACAAATGTGGGTTATAACTGGTTTTACAATCCCAAATCCACAGATCTTACGTTTTGGAGGAATAATACCATGTGTTTCTCTTTTGTATCAAACAATTGATGCTGTGGCTGGCAAAATTAATTGGACTGTTGTTGAAACAAAAACATTAAATTGCGATATGGAGTCATGCTGACGCTCAAAATGGACAATAGATGGAATGAACAGAAATTCTTAGATGAACACAGAAGTTTAATATTGATGACCCCTTCTTGTTTCTGTTAGCTTCAATTCTTTGTAACCTTTTTTGCTTATTGCAAGATATCTGTTAACTTCCAACATTGCATGTATATATTTAAACCACATTTCTTTGCCTAGTGTGGACGCAAACTGGATTATATTTTGATGGGTTTTGAATGTCAGATACCAATTATAGCCAATTAGTGCCTAATAAAAATAAAACCGTTCGGCTAGTGTGAACACGGTATTAGATAATCATATTTAATAACATGTGGAAAATATTGCAAAATCAAATTAGGCAATGTGATTTGAAAAAGTCGCACAGAAAGTATTGAAATTCCACTTTTTCAAAATCTGAATCAAAATCGATCTTCGAGCTGGCTCGAAATTCAACTTTTTGGAAATGTGAACTTCGATCTTCGAGCTGGCCAGCTTGAAATTCAACTTTTAAAAAAAATCTGAATTTCGATCTTCCAGCTGGCTCGCAATTCAAGTCAAGCTCGAAATTCAACTTTAACTTTTTGAAAAATTTAAAATTTCGATCATCGAGCTGGTTCGAAATTCAACCCGAGCTCGAAACTCAATTTTTTGAAAAAATCTGAATTTCGATCTTCGAGCTGGCTCAAAATTCAACTCAGCTCGAAATTCAACTTTGCGAAAACGGCTGAATTTCAATCATCGGGCTACCCTGAAATTCAACCCCAGCTCGAAAACTGAAACTTTTTGAAAAAAAATCTGAATTTCGATCTTCGAGCAAGAACGATATTCACCCCCAGTTCGAAGTTCAACTTTTTGAAAAAAATCTGAATTTCGAAGCTCGAAATGCAACCCAAGCTCGAAATTCAACTTTTTGAAATTCAACCCCAGCTCGAAATTCAATGATGAATTTCAATCTCCGAGCTGGCTAGAAGTTCAAATCTAGCATGAAATTGATATTTGATGTTAAATTTCGATCTTAAAGCTCGCTAGAAATTTAATTTTGATTTTCGATCTTCAATGTCAGTGCCAACTTCTCGACGTTACATTCACTTCAGAAATCGGAATTCTACTTTCCTTTTCTCTTTATTCAAATAAAGTAAACATTTTAGAAAGTGTATTAAAATAGCCAATGATAAATGTTATACATCACATAATTATGAACTTATTATAGAAATCCATTGAAAATACTTAAGGCTTGCACTCCAGACTGCCACGTGATACCCAGTCCTTGAGAATGGCTATTTTATCTAACCTTAGATATTGCAACTACTCTTCCTTGTCTGTACATTTTTTTTGTATTTTAATGTTCCGTGCTTTCATATACTCTTAAGCATACTGTGTTGTGGTTAGCAGCTACAGTCTATATTTCAGCGTTTCATGCATTATACGGATATTGTAAAAAGAAGTTTTTTAAGTATTAAAGAATGGCTATGAGAAACTTAAGACATTATTCATGTGTTTATGTAACTATGCGTAGAGGTGACTCAAATAGATCTAAATAAATAGATTAGAGTAAAAAATCCCGGTCTTGTAGGTGCGTACGTATTTTATAATATCGTTCCACGGGCCATTACTTCTTCACGCTATATTCATTTTGAAATTTTGAAACGTTTAAGATACTGATAAATAAAAACGTGCTGTGGTAGAAAAGGAAGGCCTTCTTGTGGTTTCTTTGCATCAGTTCACTTCATTTAAACACTTTTTTCAACTTTGTGAGGTGACGTGAGCTTAGTTCAACTTAGCTCAGCTCTGCACAGTTCAGATTAGGATTACCCTTACAAAATAGGTCATTGTCTTTGTCACAAATTGACATACGGGCCTTATTTTATATGTAGTGTAAATGCAGGTATTGCATCATCTTTTTGTAAATTTTTGAGTTATTGAGGTAAATGTCAGATTTCACGCATGAAATACCTCTCGTGTTTTTTCTGTATTTCATAACTTAAATTTCCATGTAAATTTCATTAAATTCTGTTCAGTAATAAGAAAGTTGATATTTTATAAACTTCAGTAATTTATGTTTTTATCCCCAAAACCACTATAATGGGCCTCAAATTGTCAATTTAAATTCGCGCCAAAGTAGTCAGATTCCCCGGCTATATCGTGAATCCCGGAAAATAGAAATAGTAAGAGTCCACGGCTTAGCCGTGAATCCTATGAAATTTAATATTTGGCGGGACATTATCCTTTAAATAGACTGGACTAGATATCCCTTTGCGCACACCCCCTTTACGACTTATAGACGAATCTATGTCTGAATTATTTTCTTGCTAAAAATTTATGCTCGATCGAGGTAAGAAATTTATTTGTTAGTTTTTTGTATGTTTTTTGCATTACGATTTTTATTTGGTAAATTTTGTTCATCTACAGAATTCTGTAACATTTACTTTTCGGCATGTGATTTTAGCAGTTTCGGTATGTCGGGATGATTTATTAAATTTTTCAGACTTTTGTAAATTATTTGGAAAGGGGAAATCTAAAATGTTTCATTTATATAAGATGTAAAATTTGTACTGAAATTTGTAACAGGATATTTATAAAGTACTTTTTTCAAAAACTTATGTCAAACATTTTGTTAATTAGGGAAACGCCATTACTGCATTGTATGGTTTAAATGTATAAAATCCTATATGGCAAGTCTAGTGCCATGTTTGTAATATATTATTGTAATATGAAATTGTGTGACAGTCTATTGCATACACATACAATGTCCCGTTTAGTGTACGGCATTAGATATTATATGGATGCCAACTATCATATAACGTTTGATTTACATTGACTTTTGTTAGTTTGTAGTTGTAAATAATAGCTGCAGTTTATCAAGTCCGTATCTATAATGTTTCCTCATATACTTTTCATATCATTTCATGCTTTAACTTTAGTCTTTTAAGTAAGTAATCTTTGTAATAATGGAAGTAATAAGTGACGTATTTTAATCATGTGACGTTTGAACTTAGTAGCACATATGTTTTGTATAAGTAGCACGTATTATTTATGGAGCCTACGGAGGTATGGTGTACCCAAAGGAGCAGTTTTATGCCCGATTTAAATTGTTTTGCTAGGGTGCTTTACCATATGTTATATATTTTAGCTTCTTCCGCCAACGATTTTTCCTGGTGAGTCATAACCCGGAAGTACAATGCCCGAGGTTCACTTGTCTTCACTCGCCTGATGTGATATTCCCAGCGCAGAGCTTACGTCCCATGGTTGTGCCGTAAACCGCAAAGACGATGATTTTTGTTATCCTCTGAAGTCAGCTCAGGGATGCAATCACCTACCACCATAGGGAGCCAACAGGGAATCAACGTATTCACGGTTTAAAAGGGGACTGTATTCTGAATTTAGAAATCTGTTTTGTTTGTGCTACTTAAAGTTCACAATTACATTAAAGACCTGTGTCACGTCAGATTAGAATGGCCCATAAGAACTTTGTATCCTAGAGATACTGAACTTTCTTTTTTTTCTTTCTTAATCGTTTTTTTTTTTCATATCTTTTCATTGTTAATAATCATCTTTTGTAAAATAAATTTGTAAATATTTAAAGGGTGTTGATTTGTTCTGATGGTTACTGTCGCCGGAACGGCCTTCCTGTCACAATGGTGTCAGAAGTGGGTTTGGTCGACCAGACACAGTAGCTATTCGAACATTATTAACACCATTTAACTGCAGCAATAATTTGTAAAGATTCCCTTGTTTTGTTCTATTGGTACACATATAATAGTTTTATTCTTTTTTCAGAGTGACGTCTTACCTCAGACAAGACAAGACAGATCCATTGCTTCAGCTAACCAGCTTTAGTGGTCACAGACTGATAGACAGTTGCATACGACACTTGTTTCTGGGTGAGTTCTTCCTTTTATTTTTCTTTTGGGTTTATTTTGTGTCACTCCTATATTAAGCCACCATATATCTGTGCTGAGAGTGATCGCCCTTGAAAAGGGAGAGTTATCCTACTCACTCTTAATTGTGCGTCGCCCTACTTCTCCCAGTGATCCTTTTTTGTATTAGTGTACTGTATACATACCAGATACAGTATTTTTTTTTGTGTGTGTTAGCAAGATTGTTTACTTGCATATACTTTTACCTATTTTTAAGTTTAGTGGCTACACAGTTGTTTTTATACCTATACTTTATCTTAGGATAAACACTTTGATTTATATTGTTTTATTTGTTACACTAAAGTGTTAACACCAGTTACATTTGATTGATATTTGATTAAAGCTAAGGTATTGTTACAGCTACTGTCACGTAACTTTGTTGATTGTGTGCCTATGCAACCTTGATTGACACATAGTACTGTTCCCGAAACTATGTTTTAAATTTAGTGAGGACGTTTTGTGAGTAAAAATACGTAGGGTATATACTTTGTTTTGGCTTCAGTGGTAACTGTATAGCCTTAGTGAAAAACTAGTGTGGGTCTAGTATTCCCTCACGTTGTTTAACTAGGTCTCGGGTTGTTATAGTAGCTGTTGTACTGTAGTGTTATATAGTGTTAACGTAGTGTAATCATGACTAGGGGAAAGAAGCTAACGAAGGTAGGAAAAGAGTTAGTTATGAAGGAGAGGATTACGTAACTTTGTTAAGGAAGAGCAGGCTAGGAACGTGAGGAAAGACATAGTAATTTAGAAGCAGAGAAAGATAGGTTAGAAGCAGAGAGAGAAAGAGATAGGGAAAAAATTAAGTTAAGCAGGTTCCCAGAAAGAAAAGATAGAATATGAACGACAAAGTATTTAGAAGCAGAGAAGGAAAGATTAGAATTAGAAGCTAGTTACAGAAGGAAAAGATAGAATATGAAAAACAAAGTATTTTAGAAGCAGAGAAGGAAAGATTAGAAGCAAGAGAGTAAGGTTAGAGTTAGAGGGCTGGGTGCAGAAGGAAAAGATAGAATATGAACGTAAGTTAGAACAGGATAAGTTAGAAATGGAAAGGATAAGTTAATGTTAGCTAGAAAGTTAAAAACAGAAAGGAGGAAGCAGAAAGTAGAAAATTAGAAACAGAGCATATGTTTAAGACAGACTTAGAAAAGATGAGTAAGAAAAAGGTAAAGGTTAAGATGCCTCCCTTTGATGAAAAATTGATTCCATGGATGCGTCTTGAATGTGTACGAAACGTACGCTGTTGCGCAGGATTGGGATAAAGAGATAGGTCCCCTTAACTTCCCGTTCCTTCTAAAGGGAAAACGGCAAGAGGTTTTTGATAGCTTCCGTTGGAAGATAGGAAGGATTATGATAAATGAAAGCCGCTTTGCTACGTCATTTCGAACTCACTGACGATGGCTATAAGAAAAAGTTTAGAACTGAGAGGCCTCGGATAATGAGACCTTGTGATGTTTTCTAGCCAGAATAAGTAAATATTAGATGGTTGGCTTAGATTGAGTAAGGTAATAAAACGTACGAAGGATTGTTAGATTTTATAGGGACCAATTTTTAGATGTATGTAATAGAAACTATACCAGAATTTGATAGTAAGAGGTTAGTTAAAGCTAAGGATGTAGCAGAAGATGCAGATTTGTTTGCAAAGACTCGTGGAGGTCCCAAGAAAGTCGTGAATCGAACCAATAAGGACCGGAGCTATAAACCAAATTTGAAATACCTCAGAGACAGTATCCTAGTAGTCGTAATGTAGGCACTAGTAATAGAGGTAGTAGCAATGTTCCCTAATAGAGGAAAGGGGTTTTAAACCCCTTTGGTGTACTGAAGTGTTATAAGTGTGGTCGAATAGGGCATAGTTCATATTACTGTAGGAGTGGAAAGTACGGCGGTAACAGTGCTAATGCAGCAGCAGAGTTAGAAGTAGAGCGGGAACAGGAAAGTAGTAAAGGGGAGAATAGAAATAGTAAGGAAAGTAGAAATAGAGGTTAGAGGCCGTGACCGATCTAGGAGTAGGGGGAAAGAGGAAGAAATAGAGATAGAGATAGGAGTAAGTCAAGTAGGTCAGAGAGTGGAAATAGTATTATAGAACTAAGTAAAGTAAAGGAGTTAGGTATGCTTAGTGTAAGTACATGTCCTACAAAACCCGTACTTGTAATGGTAGGATGTAATCGCTATGCGGGATACGGGTTGTACATGTGTGATAGTAAAACGGGACTTAGTAGAAGCAATCAGTTTTTAGAGAAAACCCGTAGATGTAAGTACATAGATGGGAGTGAACATAAGCTAGATGTAGCTAGAATAGATATTGATTGTCCGTATTTCAAGGGTACAGTAGAGGCGTTGGTTTGTAGATAATCCTACCAATGATGTTATAATTGGTAAGTAAGGGAGCTGTAGAACCTCAGTTTAATAGTTTAGCGTCACAGTAGAAACTGGGGGCGCAAGCCAAAGTTTAAGAAGCAAGTAAAGCTTAAGTTCCGTCTCAGATTTTAGATGTACTAGAGGGGAATTCTTAGAAAAGAAACAGAATGATAGCACTTTAGATTTGTGTAGAAAGAAGGCTGGGGAAAGGGTTTACGATTAAGCAGTGTAGAGGTAAAGGTTCAGTTAGTTTGAGATTAGGAATAGATTTTTATATAGAGAGTAATAACCGCCCAGAATTAGGACAAAAGTAGACAGTTGATTGAACCTAAAGTCTTAGAGAAACTGTGATGAAAGTTGCACATGATTCGTTACTGTCAGGCCATTTGGGTATAAGGAAAACAGTGACAGGGTATTAGCGAATTTTACTGGCCAGAGTAATGGCAGAGGTTAGGAGGTACTGTCAGTCATGTAGTATTTTTCAACGTACTATAGCTAAGGTTAGAGTAAGTAAAGTTTCCGTTAGGAAAAATGCCTTTGATTGATACTCCGTTTAAGAGAGTGCCGTCGATATCGTTGGTCCGATCGAACCTATGACTGATAGGAAAAACAGGTACATTTTGACTATGGTAGATTATGCTACTAGATATCCAAAGTATAGCACACCTATATTGAAACTGGGGAGAGTAGCAGAGGCATTAGTAGATATACAGTAGATTAGGAGTGCCAGAGGAAATGCTTACCGATTGTGGATCGCAGTTTACGTCAGAAACCCTTTTGGCAGAAGTTAGTAGGTTTTTTGTCATTTAAGGGAGTTAACACAACACCGTACACCCTATGTGACGGTTTTAGTAAGAAGTTTAACTAGTTTGAAGCAAATGTTGAAAACGTATGTGTAGTGAGAGACCTAGAGATTGGGATAGGTAATTTGAATCTATGTTGTTTGCTTACCGTGAAGTTCCGCAAGAAAGTTTGGATTTTCTCCCTTTGAGTTACTTATGGTAGAACAATCCGTGGACCGATAACGTGCTAAGAGAGTTATGGGGTGGTAAGACGGAGAATGATGAGGTTAAACCACTTACCAGTATGTTATGGATTTGCAAGACAAGTTGGAGATACGTGTAAGATAGCTCAGCAACAGTTAGCAAAAAGTAGTGCTAGATACAAGAAGTATTACAATAGGAAGGCTAGAGATTTGGCGGTTTAAGGCAGGTAGTAAGGTACTTGTATAGTTACCTACGAAACATAATAAATTGTTTTTACATTGGAAGGGTCCTTACGTAGTAGTAGAGGGATAAATAGACTAGATTACAGGATAGATGTAACGGAAAGTTGAAAACGTTTCATGCAAACATGCTCAAACAGTACTGTGAAAGGAAGGATGATAGTAAGTCTATACCAGATAAGGTATATAAAGTAAGGTTGGGGCAGCTATTGTAGAGGAGATCAGAGAGATTATGATAGATTAGATCCAAATGAAAGTAGTGATGAGTTTCGAGTAGAGTAAAAAGGATATAGTTTTGTGTCCTATAAAGCAGGTACAGAAACTACAAAGATGTAGAGATAAATCCGGAGTTACCAGTAGAAGTAAGCAGGAAGTAGTAGACTTGTTAGAAAATTTCTCAGATGTACTGACAGATATTCCTGGAAATACTAACTTAGTTGAACATGATTCAGTTGTCAACTACAGATCGATAAGAGTAAAGGTTATCCCATTCCTTTTCATTCACAGCCCCGTGTGAAAGAGGAAGTAGATAAAATTTGGAGTTGGGAGTGATCGAACCATCAAAGCCTCCATTTTCCTCCCCTATTGTCCTCATAAGGAAAAAAGATAACAGTATAAGGTTTTGTAAGATTTTCGTCAGGTCCCCAAAAAACTGACGGTTTTCGATGCTGGGAAACCTATGCCAACAAGGAGGAAATGTTTTCAAAACTATCTAAGTATAGATATTTTTCTAAACTAGACTTGAGCAAAGGGTTTTCTGGGAGGTTCCTTTGTCTGAAAAGGCAAAACCCATGACTGCTTTTGAAACCCCGAAAGGTTTGTTCCAGTTTTCCGTAAGATGCCCTTTGGATTAGTTAACGCACCAGCAACGTTTTGTAGACTGATGCGGAAGGTTTTGAAGGACCTAGGGCACTCAGATAGCTTCATTGATGATATCCTGGTGTATACAATCACATGCCAGAACATGTAGTAGCCCTTACTGAGTTGTTAACCAGACTAAGAGAGGCTAAGTTAACAGCAAAACCGACTAAGGTTTTATAGGTTTTCAGAAGTTAGAATGTTTTAAGGGCACATGATAGGAGATTGTTCAGACCCTTGAACCAGTTCCAAATAAGGTACAGGCTATACAGGATGCCGAAAGACCGAAAACCAAAAGGCAATACGTTCATTCTTAGGTTGTAGTTGGATTTTACAGAAAGTTTATCCAAAAATTTTTCCGCCATTGCAGTTCCGCTCACAGATTTGACGAAAAAAGGGTCAGCCAAATCTTGTAGAGTGGGGTGAAAGTCAAGAAAGGCTTTCAAGACTTTGAAGGCTAGCTTAATGGGTCCGCCTATTTTGAAGTTGCCAGATTTTAAATCAGACTTTTATATTGAGAGTAGATGCTTTAGATTTAGTTTTAGGCTCAGTATTGCTTCAGGAAAGTGATGGAGAGAAATTACCTGTAGCGTATGCTAGTAGAAAAATTTCTACCTAGGGACAAAAGTACTCAGTGATAGAGAAGGAGTGTTTAGCGATAGTATGGGCCCGTAGCTAAGTTTCACCGGTATTGTTCGGTAAAGACTTTGTATTAGAGACAGATCATCAGCCGCTCACTTATTTGAATAAAGCGAAACTTAGCAAATTCCAGGCTATGAGAGGGCATTGGCATTACAGCCATATAGGATCAGTATTAGAGCCAATTTCCCGGTAAGAAAATGAGGGGCAGATTATTTGAGTAGTGTAGACAGTGGCTATATTATATTGTGTACAGATGTGACAGTGTGTGTTTTTCTTTTTGTGTTTGCTATTTTCAGTATGTCATTTTGCTTTCAATTAAGAAATTATAAAATTTTCTTTTTAAGGGGGGACGTGTGTCACAAATTGACATACGGGGCCCTTTTTTATATGTAGTGTAAATGCAGGTATTGCATCATCTTTGTAAATTTTTGAGTTATTGAGGTAAATGTCAGATTTCACGCATTTAAATACCTCTCGTGTTTTTTCTGTATTTCATAACTTAAATTTCCATGTAAATTTCATTTAAATTCTATTCCCGTAATAAGAAAGTTGATATTTTATAAAACTTCAGTATTTATGTTTTTATCCCCAAAACCACTATAATGGGCCTCAAATTTCAATTTAAATTCGCGCCAAAGTATCAATTCCCCGGCTATATCGTGAATCCCGTGAAAATAGAAATAGTAAGAGTCCAAAGGCTTAGCCGTGAATCCTATGAAATTTAATATTTGGCGGGACATTATCCTTTAAATAGACTGACTAGATATGCCTTGCGCACACCACCTTACATTATAGACGAATCTATGTCTGAATTATTTTCTTGCTAGAAATTTATGCTCGATCGAGTAAAAATTTATTTGTTAGATTTTTGTATGATTTTTGCATTACGATTTTAATTTTGGGAAATTTTTGTTCATTCTACAGAATTCTGTAACATTACTTTTCGGCATGTGATTTTAGCTAGTTTCGGTATGTCAGGATGATTTATTAAATTTTTCCCGACTTTTGTAAATTATTGGAAAGAGGAATCTAAAATGTTTTTATTAAATAAGATGTAAAATTTGTACTGAAAAATTTGTAACATGATATTTAAAAAGTACTTTGTTTCAAAAACTTATGTCAAACATTTTGTTAATTATGGAACGCCATTACTGCATTGTATGGTTATGTATAAATCTATATGGCAAGTCAGTGCCATGTTGTAATATATTATTGTAATATAAAAATTTTGTGACAGTCTATTGCATACACAAACAATGTCCGTTTAGTGTACGGCATTAGATAAATTTTATGGATTGCCAACTATCATATAACGTTTGATTTTTCATTGACTTTGTTAGTTTGTAGTTGTAAATAATAGCTGCAGTTTACAAGTCCGTATCTATAATGTTTCCTCATATACTTTTCATATCATTTCTGCTTTAACTTTAGTCTTTTAAGTAAGTAATCTTTGTAATAATGGAAGTAATAAGTGGGCGTATTTTTAAACATGTGACGTTTGAACTTAGTAGCAAATATGTTTTTTATAAGTAGCACGTATTTTTTATGGGGGCCTACGGAGGGGATGGTGTACCCAAAAGGGGCAGTTTTATGCCCTGACTTATTTTTTTTGCTATGGTGCTTACCATATGTTTTTATATTTAGCTTCTTCCGCCAGACGATTTTTCCTGGTGATGTCATAACCCGGAAGTACAATGCCCGAGGTTCACTTGTCTTCACTCGCTGGATGTGATATTCCCAGCGCAGAGCTAACGTCCCATGGTTGTGCCGTAAACCCCAAAGACATGATTTTTGTTATCCTCAGAATCAGCTCAGGGATGCCCAAACACCTACCACCATAGGGAGCCAACACGGAATCAACGTATCACGGTTTAAAGGGACTGTATTCTGAATTTAGAAATTTTGTTTTTTTTGTGCTACTTAAAGTTCAAAAATTACATTAAAGACCTGTGTCACGTCAGATAGAATGACTAAAAGAACTTTTGTATCTAGAGATACTGAACTTTCTTTTTTTTTTTCTTTCTTATAATCAGTTTTTTTTTTCATTTCTATTCATTTTTTATAATCATCTTTTGTAAATAAATTTTTAAATATTGTAAAGGGTGTTGATTTGTTCTGATGGTTACTGTCGCCGGTACGGCCTTTCCTGTCACAGTCTTACAATTCAATGAATTAGATTTTGACATATACTGTGTAGACCAGGAAAAAATGTACTAGCACAATACACGATACAACAGCTACGTACACATTTTCAAACTGAAAGTAGTGTCCGTAAGTATTGACCTGGAACTCGTAAATATTCCGTATGTTTCCGTAAATTATTTTTTTCGGTGTCCGAACCTAAACTAAGATATAACTATTGAAAAACCAATAAGATATAGCATCATGTTTCATGTGCAGATACAGTTGTGGGGATAAAGCGTTCTTGAAAAACCAATAAAATATACCATCATGTTTCATGTGCAGATACAGTTGTGGGGATAAAGCGTTCTTGAAAAACCAATAAAATATACCATCATGTTTCATGTGCAGATATACATGTAGTTGTGCGGACAAAGCGTTCTTGAAAAACCAATAAAATATACCATCACGTTTCATGTGCAGATATAGTTGTGCGGACAAAGCGTTCTTGAAAAAACAATAGAATATACCATCATGTTTCACGTGCAGATATAGTTGTGCGGACAAAGCGTTCCTCTACCAATTTCAGGATTGTATGTTCAAATCTTCTGTCTGACCAAATCGTTTTTTTTTTTTGTCATATAAATTTTATCTGTAAAATTAACAGAAGGAAAAATGATAACACTTCTCATCAATTATCAACGAAATACTCTACATCAACATACTTCCACGTATATGTCAGTAAACCGTTCTAAAACCTTCAGGACCGGACAAGTATTCATTCAACGGACAATTCCAGAAACTGTTGTTAAACGTTTCATTAAATTATGTAATATCGATGTAGTTACAAATACACTAAATTACAAATAAAATGGTCTTAACTGAATTCAGTGCCCATGGTAACGTGCTTTGTTACGCGGTATAGAGCTTGCGCCGTATATAGCTCACGCATGAGCTACATTCGAAAGTTGACAGCGCATACAGCTGACGATGAGCTGTATCAGTGAGCATGCAACGAATACAGCTTACGTAAGCTGTATATACTTTTCAGAAAGGTCTGTCGTCTTAACGTATATAGCTTACATATTCTGTATAAAACATTTTTGTGATCATCATCATCATCGTCGTCGTCGTTGTCGTAATAGTAGTGCTAGCAGCAGCAGCAGCAGCAGAAGTAGTAGCAGAATAGGAGTTGTAGGAGCAAAGCAACAATAGTAAGAGCAGTAGTAGCAGCAGCATTAGCAGCAGTAGTAGTAGCAGTAGTAGTAGCAGTAGCAGCATTACTAGCAGGAGCAGGAGCTGTAGTATCAGTAGTAGTAGCAGCAGCAGTATTAGTAGTAGCATCAGTAGTAGCAGAAGTAGTAGTAGCAGCAGTAGTAGCAGTAGCAGAAGTAGTAGCATCAGCAATAGTAGAAGTAGAAGTAGCAGTATTAGTAGCAACGGCAGTAATAGTAGCATCAGCAGTAGTAGCAGTAGCAGTAATAGTAGCAGCAGCTGTAGTAGTAGTAGCAGTAGTATACATATAGTATGCATGGTTAGCTTTGAAACAAGTTGGAATAAGATGGTATTGCATTACAGACATATGGTACAGAAATAGATGAAAGTGTTGGTCATAAATATATGTTTCACATATGATGATGACGTTATGTTTCATACATACATACATGATGATGACACATAATGATGATATGATCACAGTCTTATGTTACACATATCACGATTATTTAGGTGATAACGTTGTGTTTCATATTTTATGATGACTGGCGTAGTGGTAACCTCTCCGACTTTTATGCGCGTTACCATGGGTTCGATTTCAGTTCGTTCAGACCAATTTTTTATCAATATATCGATATCATTTTTACACATTATTCTAAGAAAGATATCTTTTTTCTCGTACACTGAAAACAGTTCCTTCAATTGTCTGTTGAATGAACGAACACTTGTCCGGTCCTGAAGATTTTAGACATTTTGTACAACGGTTTACTGACATGTACGTAGAAGAATGTTTAACAGTAGACTATTTCGTTCAATAAATTAACGATAAATAAATCATGATAAGTATGGCCACTTTTCCTTCTCTTAAATTTACGGTTAAATAAAATAAATGATGTAGTCAGACACTGGACTCGAACCCACAACCCCGAGATTAGTAGCTAAACGCTGATTCCCCACAGCTTAAAAACGCTGATTCCCCACAGCTATATCTGCACATGAGAAATGTTGATGTTTTAAAATTAACAAATGTATATTATTAAAGTTCGGACACCGAAAATTAATTTACGGAAACAGAGTGCCAGACAATACACAGTGTAACTTTTCTTTGTTTATTTACATTACTGACATCAGTTATTTATAGTTATGTATTTTTAGATTTCTAGATATCCAATCTATGAATAGTAACATTCACCTATATATACATGTAGTTACATATATTTAGATGTCTGGTTTCCCAAACTATTATTAGTAAACATGTCGTTCTTATCTTCGATGAGTAGGCATCCGATTATTTTTCTTTTTTCCTAAAGTTAATGTTAAAATAGTGTTTGAACAAACGATCAGTTTGCACGACTTCAGCCTCAGGCTGACAAATGCAAGATTACATTTAATACATGCCTATCACTAGAACGAAAAATTTGTAACAGGCCAGGCAACGTGGTGCTTTCTTAAAATTACCACAAGATTACCTGAATGTTATTTTTTTCTTCATAAAATTAGATATTACATATAGAAGACTTTATGTCAACGCAATGTTTCCACTTGATTTGAATTTAAACGGTGCGGGTAGTACTTAAAGCCCTGCTCCGCAGCTATTCAAATTCTATTGTGTGTATGCAACCCATGATTACAATACCTGCATGGTAACAGTTAACGGCCACGCGCCACACCTTAGCACGCAAAACCACAGGTATTTTATATAATACACTCTATTTTGACAGGCGTCACTGTTCATAGTCAGGATTTTCATGCTTTTTCAGTGACAATTTAGGGTTTATAATAAAAGGTAGGACTGGAGCAGGTCTTTTAATTTAAACCAAAGTATCGATTATCTAATTTCTTCGCTTGAATGACTGAATGTGGTAAATGCATATAATACGAAAATGCCGGTGTAATGAAGTATTTCGACCCCCATAGAATAACGACCCCCCGGTCATTATTCTATAGAAAATGTGACTCCTTTCCTGTAAAATATTGACTTCCCTTATAAAAAACTGACTCCCTTTGAAAACTCTATAGAATAACGACCCCCCGTCATTATTCTATAGAAAAACTGACACCTCCAAGTAAAATACTGACTCCCTAAAGATGACTCCCTTCGAATCTCATAGAGTAACGACCCCGGTTATTATTCTATAGAAAAAGTGACTCCTTCCATGTAAAATACTCACTGCCGAAATTAATATACATTCGAACTCTCATACAATATCGATTCCCGGACATTATTCTATTTAAAAAAGTTACTCTTTCCGTGTAAAACACCGGCTCCTAAAAATACTTTCGACGATAATATCTATTAAAAAGTGATCCCCACCAAACCTAACGGACACTTTTACTAGATCTACAACTCTAATACCCTCCATTGCCAATAGATAACATTTTGATTGTACTACTACTACTGGTGCCGCTACTTCTATTGCTATTACTACATGTACTTCTTCTTCTTCTTCTACTACTACTACTACTTCTAATACTACTACTACAACAACTGCTACTACTGATACTACTATACCTGCTTCCACTAATACGTCTTGTACATCTACCTCTTCTTCTCCTGCTGCTGTTGTTGCTGACACTTATTCCTCTGCTGCTGCTGCTGCTGCTGCTGCTACTGCAACTGCCACTACCACTGCCACTACTACTACTACTACTACTACTACTACTACTACTACTACTACTACTTTCTATTGTTGCCGCTACCGTACTTTACTGCCACTGCTAAGTATTGCAACTTCTATTAATACTAAGTTCTATGCTAGCAGATTCTTGTGCAGTTTTCTTCTGAAGAATTACTTCATACCGAAGTTTGCAGGGATTATTGACACTGGTGTGTTTTGTAAACGTATTGTGAATTGTTATTTTTCTGAAAAAAATGTATACACCAAGATACAGCGTCTAGAAATAGAATCCCTTTTCCCGTTGCGGAATGCTCTGATTTCTGTGTCAAGTGATGGTATCTGGGGCTAATGAACAAACGGAAGGACGGACGGACGGACGGACAAGGGCAAACCTATATGCCCCCTCCCCCGAGTGGGGGCATAAAATGCAGCAATTAGGCCTTAGATACATGAGTTATCACTAAATTTGACCAACTGACCGGGGGTCGTTTTTTTATGGGAGTCAATATTCTTCGTGAGGTTCAGTTTACTTCACGTGGGGGAGTCATAGTACTATGATCTGGAGGTCATAATACTATGACCGGGGGGTCACTTTTTCTATAGAATAATGACCGGGGGTCATTATTCTATGGGGGTCGAAATACTTCATTACACCGGCATTTTTATTCTGTTAGGAGACGTTACATTATTAGATGTGTATAAATACTTTGAGTTGCATTGTTTTATTTAAAGAACTAATTAAAGAACATGTCAACAACTGTGCATAGTTATAATAGTTTTATGTGTGTACTCATATTTTGTGGTCTAAAAATATATTGATTTAAGGGATATGTGTAATATCACAAGAGTAGTTTCATAGAAAAGTGTATGCGAATAGTGTGAGTCCTTTTAATTTCTAACAGAGATAGTTTAACATTCTTTTCTGTCAACCGCTATAGTTTCATGTATGCAGTCCTATATTTCCCGGTCTGTTAATGTAAGAAGAGAAATTTATAATACTTTCCCCGATATCATTGGTATCTAACCCTTAGGAAATCATTCTATCATATTTCGCAATATAAGTACCTTAGTTTTGTTTTTGATACACACTGCCGCTTTTGTTTTGTTTTGTCGCCGCAATCTTCTGTCGATTGTGTTGTTTTCCTTGTCGACCCCGTGCTTGGTCGTCATGTATATGTTTGCTATTAATTTATTTTCTCTATGTATGTAACATGTGTTTTATGAAATTTTATTTGTAATTGTGCATAGATGAGACTTAGATAAATAGATAAATATGGGAATAATGTAATATCGTGGCGGGAGTCAGTGGGATCATTTTATAATGGTTAGCAATTGGCCCTTGTTCATTTGAGATACACAGTAAAGTTGACATTTCTCTTACGGATATTCTAATTTTTCTATTCTAGTGCATGTAAACTGTTTAAACTCGCAAAGTCAGTAAGAAGAGTAACTTTCAATATTCAATTTATGATTTACTGATTGTCAGCTTTTTTCACAGTTCACCATTAACTCTTTATTAGGGCCTATACAAATTTTAAAAATCAAAATAATGATTAGTCATGAAAACTGTTTATCTATACTTCACCAAATATTCGTAGTATAAGAAATAAATTTGACTTTATGAAAGAATAAAATACAACTACCGGGTTTTGATTACATGTTCAGAAGGATAATACATGTCATTCTGGGTTTTTTATTTTATGTTTTATTGCTTGTTCTTTCTTATAATCACACTAACAAGTCGACGTGCATCCCCTTTTCTGTAACACTCGAGAGAGGGGTTGACATTATTATATTGATAGATAGAGATTGTTTACTAATTTATATATCCGCTTTTTAAGACCTACAAGACTGATTAATTTAGAAAATATACTTCCTGGATCACTTTGGGTAAAAATTAAAGATAAAAAACAAGCAATTCATAGACCAAATCATCACACGGTCAATGTTGGGACTAACTGCATAGATGTTTAAAAATGCTTTAGAATTAAAGCAAAACTTTATAATGGTAGGCGCTATAAATGAAGACCAGCTTAACATGTCGATAATGCTATTAAACAATATGACTAATTTTATAAATTCTCCCACTCTAATTACATCCAGAACATTACGTTACAAAGTTACACAAAAGCTATTTATGGTTGTATTTAAGGTATTGGACCCCTAATAGTAATGTTTAAAAACTTGCATTTGCTTGATATATTCTTAAAGTTGACCATATTTCGCACTGTGTTGCAGATTTTAAACAACTTTTACCGTGCCGTTTTTTGTAAATTTTGTATGATGTATGGTATTTCCTCAAGCTCAAGTAGAGGCAATTTCAGTGTGATGGCTACTATTAAAACGTTTGCAAAAATGCATTACAGCATTAATTTTGTTTATAAATAAAAGAAACAACAGACTATTGTTAAACAATTATAAAACACAAAATACTAATGTAAACATCATTTTTTCTAGGGTGCCTCAAGTAAACAGATTTAATGAGACAGCATTCTAACTCCAACATTGAAAAATTAAGGTCGAATCCTGTGGGTCTGTTTTAAATTTTGCTCACGTCATTTAAAAGTAACCTTGGGGCAGAGGTAAAACCTACCTGCATTTCTTTCACAATATGTAATCTAAAGAATGAAGGCAAAATAGAGAACTTTTACTGATTCAGAAGTAAATTCACTTTGAACAGCAAGAAACTGGTTATAAAATGAAAATTTTACACTTTTGTACAAAACATCCATAACAGGTCTTGAAAGAAGTAAAAACTTACCAGAAAAAAGGAAAATATGGGAAAAAAATTGCTCTCAGTGGGGCTTGAACCTACGCCCCCCCCCCCCCCCCCCCCCCACCCCGCGAAAATAGCAGTCACAGTAGGTTTATATTAGGAACTGAATACTCTTCAAAAAGGAGGTACTCTATTACGGGTCCAATACCTTAAATGTAAAGCTTATCGTACGTGGCCTACCCGGGTCACATCGGAGGACAGGTGCGTCGGTCTAGAAGTTTGGGCAGACTTGAAATTTGTCAAGATTATCCCAAGATAGTTGATTGTTTGACGTGTGAGATAAAAATGTTCAAAGTTTATTGTTATCAATTTGGCCGTTGAATACAAATTTTGCATCATTTTCAATAAAAGCCCAGTATAAAAAATTGAACTCTGCTTCATTTTTCGCAAAAACGGCGATCATTTATATGCACCAGAATATATCTTAATGGGAAGAGACACATCACTCGGCGGGGGCATCAGGTAATAGGGTGTGGTTACGAACCCTCAGCCGTGAGACCCCTTTTAAGTATATTTTAAAGTAAACTGTGTAGATTATAGCCTAGTTCCTAACCTCGCTTGGGTTGTAGGTGGCATACGGAAGGTCGGCGGTTCTACACACCTTTAATGTTCGGAGAATTCTTCTTCCATCATGAAAAGCTGGAATGTCGATCTAATTACGACTTAAAATCCAGTTGGTGTGACGATAAACACAACTTATTTACATAGACCTATAAGTTCAGTACAAGAAACGGTTTAAAATATTGTAGACTATATCTACTATAAATAATGTTAGTGCACATTCAAATCTAGGTCAATCAATGAACGCTTTAAAAAAGCTGGATAGAAATAACCTAATGTCTGAAATATGATCAACATTATACCCAAAAGAATTAACTGTACCTTGCTATAAACCATACATGTGAAATTTGCTCCTTTCTTGTGAATAATCCAACACTTATTTTACTTAAAGGTTAACCGTTTTAACAGAATCAAAAGCGAAACTACCTGCATTTTCCGAAAATAGAAAACGAAAACCACAATAACAGGAGCGTAGCCTCTTGTTAAATTCGTCTGGCAAAAGTGAGGTTGATATATTTCTCTATTCTAACATGGCTCGAATTGATTTCCAGTTAAACAAAGAAGAAAATCAAGCTCTGTATATTCTGCGATAAACAACGGTTGACACGCGGGAGCATTAAGACGTCAATTATGACGTCAAATTGCCGCATGACGTCCGATACATTACTGCTCGCGTAATGGAAGCCCAGTATAATATTTATTAAAATATATTAATGAGCATGTCAGAATGAAAACAATCAAGGTCTTCTTGTGATTTATCGTCTAATTTACCAC
This sequence comes from Mercenaria mercenaria, assembly GCF_021730395.1. Lineage (NCBI taxonomy): Eukaryota > Metazoa > Mollusca > Bivalvia > Venerida > Veneridae > Mercenaria > Mercenaria mercenaria. The sequence continues at coordinate 8,942,400 of NC_069364.1, forward strand.
GGTTCATCGTTCAGATGCTTTAGTATTTAACCACGAGGGCTAACGCCCTCGTGGTTCAATTCCTACGCATCTGAACTCTGAACCGTGGTAAATCAGACGATAAACCACTCGAAGGCCTTGATTATTTGTTAATTATACATGTTTGTTATTTTCAAATAAATCATTATCTATTTTCATCACCAAATTAAAGATGTGCCGTTTGCAAACTACAGATCTACAGTAAATTTACTCATTATCGTAAATAGCATTTATTTTACTTTAGTTACTTGTACGGGTAACATAGGAATTGTCTTCTTTTATCTATTTTTAACGAAAGCAAGCTGTAAACATTTTCAATTCATACAAATATTAAGCAAATCAAAACCATAAAGAACAGTAATTAAAAACAAAAATTTCTTGCACTAAATGTTAGTTGAGCGGCAACATGGAACCATGTATACCACTTGATTATATCGCTTGCAGAATCGGCATAGCTGGATGGCGAAAAAAAAACCACACACACACACAAACAACAAAATGCACACGACCGAATATGACCGACAAGACATGACCTAGTTCTACCTAAAACACAATATGATTTTATTTCAAATGGTTCTTACAGTAAGTACTAATAAACTTTGATAATGTGGCAGTTGAGTCCAATAAGTCCAGGGGTGTTCAAAGATAATTCGTCATAGATCTATTGTAAAGCAAATATTGGATTTACCTGTATTGGAAAATAAACAGTGTCGATTGTATTGAGGTCAACTGCCACATTATCAAAGTTTATTAGTAAGTAAGTAATTTATTTATTATTATAATAGTGACTTGTGTTATACTCTATAAACATAAAGTACATTTAAACATATACAGACAAAGAACACCCAGCCCCATGGACTTATAAGTCACTGTTAAATACAACAATTATCTAATACAAATACAACACGAATTAAATTGAATTAACATGACAATATCTGAACAATTTCAATAATGGACAATTTAAATAAGAATATGTAAGCTTACAAGTGTAGTCATTTTAGCACACAAAAAGGGCCATCTTGACGGTGATTTGAACACTTTGTGTGATCAAGGCCCGACGAATTTCACTTGATCCAAATACAACCTCCCAGATGAAACCGTTGTTATTTTCACTGTATTTAATGCAGCTATTCTTATTTTGTGCTCTTTATACTGCCTGACATTAAATGAGGTTTAAATTTGTTTTGTTTTATTTTGATACATGTATATATTTTTTATAATCAATGTAGGTAAAACAAAGAACAGAACAGAACATACCTTTATTAACTTAAGAAGTCAGTGGTTGTAAAATTATTGAGTTCCTTTATAAAACAGACCAACTACAGAGAGCAAGGCTTGTCTTAAAGTTATACAGTCAAATCAGTGTTAAAGACCACAGAACAGAGACCACCTGGCTCTAAAGACCACATGTTTTGTTTCCCATTTTTACATTTACAGTGTATTTGGCTATTTGATAAACGGCATTGTGTCTGAAATTATTAGTCCTCCACCTCTGATTCATACATGTGGGGAAGTTGGCAGTTACTTGCGGAGAATAGGTTTGTACTTGCGCAGAATCCAGGAACACTGGTTAGGTTAACTGCCCGCCGTTACATGACTGAAATACTGTTGGAAAAAAAAAACGGTGTTAAACCCAAAACAAACAAACAAACAAATCTCCCAAGGGCGGTATTTATAGGCAGGATTGATTACAGATGTAATAACATTGCTAGTGTGTTGGGTACAGACTTCTTCACAATGTTACACATTTATTTATATCACACTATTTTTTTTATATAGTCTTATTTTTTACTACAAATTTCATATCTGTTATCAAATCTGTTCATCAGGTGGATCTGAACCTCCATTCATACTTTCTATATGTAGCCCAAACAAGCAATAAAAGGAAGGGAAAAACGAAGGTCATGTTTTATCAATGTTTATACTTCCCAAATACGTTGGTGGTTTTACGCCTGAAGTAAAATAATATAGACACTACAAACTGTTTATATTATCGATTTTACAGTTAAATAGACAGGTTAAATTATTCAAAATGGCGAGCTCAAGTCCAGGTGATTTAAGTATGTCATTTACACAAGATTCTGATGAATATCGTGAAATGCATTGCGAGCAATGCGATATGTATAACGAAAAATCAACTGCGGATGGATTCTGCATTGAATGTATGGAATATATGTGTAATGTATGTTTGAAATATCACTCGAGGCTGAGTCCAGGGCATAGGCAACAGGATAAAAGCACAATGCCTCAAGATTTTTGCTTTGAAAAGTGTTCTAGACATACTTCTAAGCTCATTAAGTATTATTGTTTTACATGTAAAACATTTGCTTGCTACGAATGCAAACTTAGAGACCATGAACAATGTAACGAAATTGGCCATGTGCCGACAGTTGCTAAAGGAGTTGAAAACAGTGGAGAACTGAAAGACCTTTTCAAAGATATTAAAACGTTCAATACTGAATTAGAGAGGTTGAACGGCAGATTAGAAGCTAAAATAAATCAGTCTAGCACGCAAGAAAAGAGAGTAATGACGGCTACAAATAAACAGAGAGAGGACACACTAAAACATGTTCAAGAGCAAAAGCAATTGGTAACTGATACTTATGACAGAGAAATAGAGATAACAATAGAAAAGTTGCAAGCAGAAAAACAGGAGAAAATTAATCAAATCAGCGTAAGCCAAAAGCAGCTAGATGATAAGTTAACAACAATTCTAAATACAATTGAAAAGAGGCAGTCTACAGAGAAGGCAACTTTACAGCGGTTAAAAACTAAAACCGAAAAGGTCTCAGGTGAGGCCAAAGACTTGGCACTTGACATTGAACAAAAGCAAAGATCGGAAGAGAGGTGTAATTTCTTTATAACAATGAAAGCGTCAGAGAAAACGCTCGAAAATCTGCAACAGGAATATATGGGATTACAAAAGGTCACAAATGAAGAAAGAACTGACGACCTTACTCATGAGTTAGTTGCAGCACTCAACGAGTTTAAGGTAATTATGCGTTTGTTTCCATAAAACAATTATATTTTATACCAAAGTGACTATTTAAAAAGAATGGGACATATGATTTCTGTTTTATTTTACTTTTACGGGAGTGTGGACGACAATACTTATACAGTATTGTGTCACAATAAAGTCTATGCCAAGTTCAATAAATTATATAAGCCAGTTCTTCCAGTATCTATTCAGCGGACCGTTTGATTAGTCAAAGATGTGACAATAGATAGTGCCTTCGCAATACACGTATCTACTGTTTGATATACCTTTTCCATTACAGTACAGGACAATATTAGCCATACTAATACATTATTAAAATAAAGAACTCGGGAGGGATTTATGAACTTTTCAATTTGCAAAATATCTTGAATATTTTGGATACGAGACGTTTAATTTTATTTTTTATGGATTGCATTGTTATAAAATCTTTCAGGATATTTTAGTACTAGATCGGAATTTCAAAACAATGACAGTGTCCGCATCATAAAGTAATGGACACACTAATGGTAAACGCGGGAACCACAATTCTATGACACATAAATATGGATTTATTTCTCTTAATGTCTTGCAGTTAGTCTACATTTTGACTTCCAAAAAATGTTCAGGGAATCTTAGCACAATTGTTGTAGGATATATGACCTATACATACATACAAGTAAAGGACAAGGCAAGCATATAATCTCATCCTGTGTAATCCATGAAGTACTGTAATGTATTGATTACTTCCTTATAGTTTAAGGTTCATGTAAAGTCTTTTGAACCAACCCCTCGGGTGATATTTTTTTGTTTTAGTTTTTTCACCACATAGGCCTTGGTCTATCATAAAGAATACACCAAAATGTTCATAATAAGTAGAAGAATCTTTCAAGACAGGTTATTCCATTTTGAACAACACATTTGGTCTAATATCGCATGTGCTTTGACTGTTTATGTTCTATTTTGTAGAAGATATCAAGCTTCTTTTTCAAAAGTATTTTGTCATTATTTTATAATCATTGTGTGTCTAACATATTTGTCCAGGTACTCCGGGTGTTGAAAGTGGTACAAACCATGTACGTTTAAAAAAAATGCAAAACTTGCAAAATGAAAATGAAAGTAGAGCTGTCAAATTGACAAAAAACTGCAGTATTTCAACAAATATAAAAGTAAACTATTTTTCATTTCTCGGAGTACCTAGGTAAGTATGTAAGACACACAACAAAAACAAACTTAGAGAAAAATATGTTTGAAAAAGAAGTTTGATATTTTCTACAAAATAGAATGTGGACAGCTGAAGTACATGTTTTGTAAGACAAAATACATATTACCAAACAAGGTGGCCTTTATAGAAAGTATTTTCTACTTCTTCTGAACAACTCCGTTCAGAAATATATTATGAATATTTTGAGTCTGTCCGGTATAATTTCCAAAATGAAAATTTGCCTAAGGGGTGGTCTCAAACGCTTTACATGAACCTTAAATTATCACTAAACATTTTGACAGAATTACCGTCCATACACTGTTCATATATTGAAAAAAAATCTATAAGAAGATATAAGGCAGTCTTGATTAGACTAAAAATGAGAATTATTTACTGTGTTTTAAGTAAAAAGTCCGATCGGGAATTTCATGGCCATTCGGCGACTTACGTTTTCGACGGACATACGTTTACGACAATTTCTTGTTATTAAAAAACTTTTATTCTTTAAGCGAAACATGAAATTTTTTAAAGATGATTCTACATATGTCTAGATTTTTTATTAAAGAATGAAAAAAAAACAGTTGATTTCTGTTATTTTTATGGTTTTAAGATGATCCCCACTCTACACTGGCACGTGATCCGGTATTGGTGAATGTGATTCGCTATTGGAGAAAACACTGATCACTTACAAATCAACACTTCTACACTGTAATGAAATCTTTCAAAATCATTTTTATTTTGTGATATTAAGGGGATAATAATGCACATCTGAAGACCAGTTGATAAACAGTTTTTGTGAGATGAAATGAATTATTGCTAAAAAACTCGTAAGTGATCCGTTATTGGCGACCAAACTGTATAGATATTTAGCGTAAGTCGTAAAGTGCGCGCAGGTGCTTCAAGTTCAACTAACTTCCGTTTTTATCCGAATTGAACTTGCAAAAATCAGATTTCTGGATAATAACCGCACACAAAGTGAAGGTCTTGTATTGCTTTGTCGCTTGACAAGTTCTCCTTTCCTATTTTTGGCAAACATATGATTCCTTGCATCGTCGAAAATCGATGTCACGGGAATTGTTTTGTCTACATCCTAATTACCACTAATTCCTTCATGGAGATGTATGATAACATATTTACCATCCTAAGTGTGCACTTGTCATCATCGGTCATGTGATTATACTTGACACTGCTGCAAACATAAACACGTCACAAAGAAAAGCAGACTTAGCTTCGGCACGTCAAGACACACACATGCATTGTTGACGTATATAGTTCGCGAATTTGGCATAACAAGATCAAATGACTGATTATTGCAGCCACGTTTTGTTTTGATGATAAAAATGTTTAATTAAATGCATATGCACACTTTTTCAGGCACTTAAAAAGATTTATACCCTAGACTTTGGAACAACTCGAGAGGAAGCTAGACGGTTTGGAACTCTCACATCTAATCTGTTCGTTTATGAATGGAATCGCCATGTATCAGCCAGAGCAAATGGTACAGAACATAGTGCTTTGATGCATGTCTTAACTTGGCCACCATTTCCACATTTTCTGACATATTATTGTAAGTTTATTCTTTAATAATATATGTTTAACATCGTATAAAGTTTTATTCATATTTCAAGATACAAGTCTAAAAGTCAAACATTGTCAAATGTTTTGCATATTTTATTGGTTTCTTTCACGCAAAAGTTAACCGGAACGTCTGTAAGTACTCTAAAAAGCGTTGTGTTAATGATATCAAGAAATTTATTAAGTAAAACAAAGAAATTTTCCGACAATACGAGTAAAAGTTTGCCAATTATTTTTGTTTGGTTATATCACACAGAATTTCTGAATCAAGAAATACTTTTTTAACATTTTACTTTTGAGATAAGAAATTAAGACTGTACTTCTTAAATAAAAAATTCCTTTAACAGTAAGCCCAGTAGTCGATGTAAATATTGTAGGGAAAAGAAATTTTATATGATTGTGTAAACAAACATAATTATGTTGTATCTAAATTTCAAATACTGATTTGAAGAGTTTTCCGTGGCCAAATGGTTAAGGTCAATGGCTTCGAATCACTTGTCTCATCGACGGTTGTCCGAAACCTGTCTTGGAAAGTAGAATATTCTGCTTGTGTGGAAGGCATTCTTTGACTTACGGAATGTCGATGTTTCTAACAGGTGCTCGCCCATGCCTTCCTCCAATATTTGCAGCTAAGCAAGGCAGTCTAAATCTTCCGCCACTGTTATGGATAGTGAAAGGGTAAAATTTTGACCTCGAGCTGTTACCATGACCTTGAACTGACATGGCTGACTCATAAATTCTGCACATTGTCTTGATGAGGTTATCATTTGATCCTAGGTTCATAAAAATCCTTCAAGGGGTTTAGGAGATACAGAGCTCAAACCTTTGACCTTGAGTTGTGACCTTGACCTTGAGATGACATGGCTGACTCATGAGTTCTTGATGAGATGATCATTTCACTCAAGTTTTATTAAATGTCTTCAAGGGGTTTAGGAGATATGGAGCCCACACGAAATGGAAAACTAAAACCTTTGACCACGAGTTGTGACATTGACCTTGAGCCGGCGTGGCTGACTCATGAGTTCTGCACATTGTCTTGAAGAGGTGATCATTTGACCCCATGTTCAAGGGGATTAGGAGATGCAGAGGGGACACAAAAAGGAAGGCTCAAACCTTTTACCCTAAGTTGTGGCCTTGACCTTGAGCCGACATGGCTGATCATAGGTTCTGCACATCGTCTGGATTAGGTGATCATTTGAGCCAAGTTTTATAAAATTCCTTCAAGGGGTTAAGGAGATATAGAGCAGACACAAAATGGAAGGCTAAAACCTATTACCTTGAGTTTTGACCTTGATCTTGAGCCGACAAGTCTGACTAATAAGTTATGCATATTGTCTTAATGAGGTGATCATTTGATATGGAACGGACACGAAAGCGTTACAGACAGACGGAAGGACGGACCGACGGAGACCATTCCTCTACCCCCCTCACCACTCGTGGCAGGGATTTAAAAGTCTCCAAATACCTTAATAGTGTAAGTGTGATGGGACAATTTTGAGCACTTTTTCTAATTATAATAGAAATATGAAAGTGCAAAGTGTTTCAAATTATCATAAACTGATTTAAAATATATATGAAAAATACCTTGCAAAATTGTAGTTAACTTTTACGTTTATTGTATCAATTTTATTTTGGTATTTAAACACTAGAGCATTCTAGGGAAGCCTACAATTCAATAAAATTGGAAATAGTTAAATATTCTTCAGTGCTCTATGAGCAATCGGGTGCTGCTTTACGAACTGGAGATATCGTCATAACTGTAGTACAAAGATGGATAGGACAAAATGTAGCTATATTACAGCTATTACGAAGATGCGTTAGCATTATTACACGATAGCGATTGAGTGAAAACAGAATGGTACGAATAAGCACATATTCGATTTCCGAATGATCACACGGTCTTTTCATTTGGCAGCTGTGTTTCGTTTCTTTTCTTCCTTCTTGTTTTATAATTGATTCAAATAAGTTACTTAAATAGTTGAAGGCAAAACTGGTAAAAAATGTCATTGTATTGTTCGTATATAAGATTCGGACGGATGTATGTAACTTTCAAAAACTGGTTTATTTCGTTACATTAACTTAAGCTGCAATGTATGTTATCATTATAGGCTCTTGCAAAGGACCTCTGACAGTTAAATATGAGAACTGAATCGCTGTAATGATATGATATAATTTGTAACTTTTGTGTTGTCTTTTGCTACAAAATAACTTCCCTTTCTCGATTCTTTTTCGACTCTATTTAAAGTATTTTGAATAATCGATCATTGATGATCTGCCTCAGTTAATGATCTTGTTTTTCTAGATCCAAACAGAATGAATATGCTTACAGAAGAATGTGTTGAGAATTTGGTGAAGGCTGTTTCAATGATTGAAAATGTAGTTACAAAATTGTCAGAGGGCAGTCTGGCCGTTGACATATTCCGTCACATATCTAAGCCAGACAGTAAATTTCCCGAGCTTGCAGAACTCGCACAGACCAAAGAAATACATACTGCAGCCTCCATAAGAAAGGAAATTGAGAAACGACAACAAGAGATAAAAACATGTACTACCCGGGTGGTAAACACAATCATGAGAATGGTTAAAACATTCGATCTGAAAGGGGATTTTACACGTATTAAAGTAATTGCTGATGTAAGTATCTAAACATTTTTTTTTCATTTTTAAGGGCTTTGCTAACATTTAATTGGTAAGATAAAGTAGGTAATCGAAGATATTCAAGATTTACAACATGCCTTTCAGCTAGGAATTTCAAATATATCAACGTTTTAAAACTCAAATACGGGCATCTTTTTGTGCCTTCACCGTATTTCAGATTTAGATGCGAGTTACATATTTTTATCAAATGAAATGTTGAAAAGTTGTAAGTAGCGGGCTTTTTTCTCCAGCATGTGACATTTGCCATTAATCGCAATGTTTTAGATAGTTAAAATCAATTGTTCGAGAAAGAAATCAGGTTTGAAGATTCAGTGTTTTCAATTATATTCAGAAAGAATAAAATACTAACCCAGGTATAATGTGTAATGAAATTGAAAAAAAATAATATAAAGGGATGCTATTGAATTTTTATATCTTAGAAGGATGCAGTGTGACGTTCAGTTATCCTTGCTAATCCATGTTCTAATGATATATATTTGCAAGAAAATATGTACAATTCTCCGCAATCGGCTGTGTCAATATTTATGAAAAGATTTATTTTTTCCTTGATTAGCTAAAACTGAAATAAAAAATAGAAAATAACATTTTACAAGCATCTATGAATATTATTATTTTAGATTTTATAAAGACAAATATTCCGACTAGGATTCACATACATCTTATTAATACAAAATATCGTCGCTGAAGTGTTAACAATGTTGTTTTGTTTTCTGTGATTTGAATAAGTGAGTAAGTTTGCGAATCTAGATGTCCCAGTTCCTGCTTTAACCTACATTTTTAAAGGAAGTCATCATACTAACCAAACTGTTCCATTGTTTGGACACTTTGAGTTTCAGATTTGATCTTCTAGATTTTATGAGGTCAATCATTCTGATCAGCTTCCCTGTAGTCCAAGCTAAAAAAAGTGAGAGAGGGTTTTCCCACGATTAAACCTAGTGATTTAGTGTTTAATCATAGACGACGAATAATAATGAAAACTATGAAAAACAAGCATAATGTCCTAATATTTGACCCAAGATGCCACAGTTTTATGATTACACTTTGACAATTTTGCAATGTAAAGGAATCCTAGCCCTCGTAAAACATAAAAACAGAGAACGCGTAACTTTGGACAATTAGAGACCAAACACCCTATTAGTCGTTGACTATAACATAATCGGCCAGAATAAAACCGCTATAATAACCGAATTCAGATAAAAAAAAGTTGCGTTTAGGAAAAATATCAATGAAGCAAATGGATTTACACAAGATTTGATTGAATACACAGCTCGTTTATTGTATTTTTAGATGAAACAAACGATTGTGATAGATGCGAATGTCAGTGGATTGATATGTGTCTTCATAAATTCTATTTTGGTTTTTAGTAAAGAAACTCAGCGTCTGGATTATTATTCTACTTTAATTGCTCAAATAGCAGTTATTACTGATTCTTTACTGAGTTCTTTAAAATTTCTATTTCAAGATCTTTAAAACAAGGCTATCTGTGTGCCCCGATTTTATATTTAACAATACATATCCTTTTAAGCAGAGCCAATGGCATGCTGAATACGACAATATGAAAATAGCTAAGGAATAGCTTTACCGTTACCATATCTGATTTTATCTGCGAAAGTATATCAAATTGTTGACGATGCACAACTTTTCACCAAATCAAAACGTCGCTGCATTACATAAGTACGAATAAGCATCCGGAGCGAAACTAAATAAAGACAAAACATTTGGGCGTTTTATGGTGCGATTAGTTCTTGATGATTTGTATTCTTTTAGTTATATCTTTACAAGTAGGCGCCGCAGTTTTCAACGAAACACATCAATTGATTATTTAAAAACTATCCTAAACATAGATGTTTTAACTATCTTTGAACTCCGTGTAAGGGGAAAGTGTCATTAAAAACACACTTAATATCTGTTACTGATATATATTAAATCATTTCATTGTAACCATTGCATTTTTATATAGTGCTGCTGATATCAAACCCTTTTCGATATGGTATTATACAGTGCATTCGCGATGCTACGAATCGCAATTTAACGAAATACTGGTATACTACGAAAAGGTGTTGTGGTCCCGGGTGCTTTTCTTCTTATTTCTATGTAACAAATTCGCTGTTTTACGAAAATGCAATTTAACGAAAAATGCGCTCCTACGAATGTATTGTTATGCCCTTAAAGCCTATTTTCAACTTGTTTTAGTTGCGATTTTACGAATACCTGTATTGTCTAAGTTTTCACACCTTCATAATGGCGTGAAAACACATTAGAGTGGAAAATGTCACTATAATTTAACTGGGCGTAAACAGTAATTAAAGTGTGAAAACGTAGTATTTAAATTCAAAACACATACGCTGTACACTATGACAAAAGTTAGTGGTTAATTTTTTCTCCTAGAACTATCAGATCGGATGGCATACCAGTCACACTTGCTTCGATATCTATACGTCTCAAACAATCACTGCATAAAGAATGTTTAAGTCCTGATTGTCTGTATAATGTCGTTTTATTATTCTGAACTATTCAGTAAAGGGTAGCTGAAGGTATCGGAATATGCAATTGGGATTTTTGTTCTCGTGCAACAATGTACCCTGTATATGTTTTATGTACAGTGAATAAAAAGTGAAGAAGAAAAAAACGTTTAATATTCCAGATACCAGATTTGAATAAGATTTGTAGTAAACATAGATGTACATATAAAATTGGTATACATGTACTCCGATACGAAAATCACATGTTTAAATACTTCCGGTTACGACGTGTAAATATTAAGGTGCTGTGTAACGAAATTTCCTATGCTACGCTCGAACGAAAATTCGATATTACGAAAAAAACGGCCGGTCCCTTGGCTTTTCGTAGGATCGCGATTGTACTGTATATATATGTATTCAGAATCTTATTATATTAATCAATTATTGATATTTATGATGTATTGCTTATATGGATTAATAACTTTAGTAATTTTCATATTGCTGATGCGAACTAACCTACAAATATTACACTTATGCAAAAACTTACAATGTTTTGTATCTTACTGCTGAAAGAATAAGAAACACAAACATTTCCATTTTTGAACTGTTCGAGATTTAAAAAGAAACACATTCTTACCAGGCTTTTATAGAACAAAATATGGCCTCTAAAGTGTTAACCACGTTTCTTCTATAATTTGACATAGTGACCTAGTTTTGGGCCCCAGTTGACTTAGTTTGACATTGTCCGATATGTTATTCATACAGCATTCTAACTTAGTTTCATTAAAATTGGCCAAAAGTATGACCTCCAGAGTGCTAACACTAAAATGCTTGACATCGAACGACGTACGACAGAGAGACGACGTACGTTTCCAGGAATGTCATGAAATACTGTTGAAAATGGCGTTAAACCCAAAAACAAACAAACAAACATGAAATATAGTGATCAGTTGCATCAATATATCCGCATACATTCTAAAGATTATCTAAGACACTTCAAAGGTCAAAATGCCTTTGTTAGTAACGTGGCTGCCACATTCGTGTTATGAACATAAAATATATCAATTTTTAGTTAAAACCTACTTTTTACTGTTTTCCTGTAATATTTGTCATAGGTTTGAACATTGATTAATGTTGGTAGATACCTTTTTTGAACAGGTTATTTTTTTACCTCCCTATAGTGATCTTGATGTACGATTTTATGTGCAGTATTGAAAGTATCTTTTCTTACCGTGTTAATATTCATAAAGTCTATTTGGACAGCTGCTCCATCTGTTTTAACATAAAAATTAAAGCCTTATGGAGCCTTGAATAGCGTTATACACGGTCTACCTAAGATTCAAAAATGTTATTTACCATCAACATGTACGTAAACTTATATGAATGAGAAAGTATAGCTCTATTCCATGTGTTATTTTAGGACAGTGATCTAGCAGTGGATTCATTTGACGACAGTGTAATAACAGACCATCTGGAAAACATGACTCCAGCAAAGGAACGTTGCCTTGCCGCATTTGTGAACTGTAAACCTCTCATACAGTGGCTAAGAATGTCCCGTGTAGCATGTATGTAACATTAAAATATTCTTGCCGTATATTAGTAATGTAACATAATAAAAGGAATGGTAAGCATTACTGTGTGCTAATGTTATTTCGAAACCTTTCGGCAATTTTTATCTTTTCTAGTGGGTTTAATATAACAAACAAATATGCCCTAATTATATGGTTGTAAAAGAAGCCATTTTGGATTTATGCAGATAGAAACGAATATGCCAACCGGGCGCTAAATTGTTCACATACGGCACCCGATGTAAAACATTCAGCAATACAGATGTTGTATATGGACCTCTGTTTTTTAAGAGTCACAAACATTTCTACCAGACTTTACTTTCTTTTGAAGCTATCAGCATGTCACAGCTTGTAAGACTACTCCCGGGCTCTAACAGGGCGAGTGCTGTACCGATTGAGTTAGCAGGCTGTCTTACATTTATTATACCGTAATGTGACATACCTTTGCACTGTCACATACATACCACAGACTGGAAATTTGTCCTCGAATTCCGGAGGTTTATAAGCGTTTTAAGATTGGTCAAGCAAACAAATCAAGTTTCCTCGTAAAGCGTATATTGTCACAGGGTGAAAAATGCAGTTGTCCGGGGCTAGGACCTGGTACCACTAAATAATAGAGCTGTTTTGGCTGAGCAATCCGGCTGCCTACACATTTTTTTGCGATGAGCTCGATATAGTCGTCACTTTCGGTGTATGTGTGTGCGTGCGTGCGTCCGTCCGATTTTGTCTGGACCATAACTTTGGCATGCGCAAGAACCAGGTCCCTAGGTCAAAGGTCAAGGTCACACTTAGAGGCCAAAGGTCAGATACAAGATTAACATTGTCTGGAGCATATATTCTTCATTCATTAGGGGATTTTGATGTAACTTTGCACACATGTTCAACACCATGAGGCAATCTTATTATTAGAATTACTTCCCTTTGTTATACTATAAATAGCTTATATTGTAAATTTCTTATTACTGGCCGTTGGGAAAAAATGAGAATACTTTTCTGTGGTACAACATGCATGTTACATCCAATTGTTTGGTGTGTTATGACCTATCTCTACCTTGTAAGGAATTTTGTGTGGACTTATATATAATTTGTCAAATATTATATATGCAAATACAGGTGCCAGTGTAAATCAGTTCTGACACCGCCAAATAGTATAATAAATGTTACTTCTTTAGTTTAGACAGCTGGCGGGCTCGACATTCTGCCCTTTGGCACGCAGAATCAATTTCTAGTTAGTAATTAGGTCTTATACCGAGGCATACTTTCCTACTGTATCGAAATTCGTCCTAGAATTTCTAGTGAGACAAGGAACAAGGTAAACATGATTTCGTAGCATTTTTAGTAATTGCCCCTTGTTGGGCACCAGGTGTAACATGGTAAACAAAATGTGCAGTCAACCACGGGCTCGACCCCGGGATCTCTCGATCACTGGGTGAGAGTTACCGACAGAGCTAACTGACTGTATGCTACATATTCGTACCTAAATGTGATCGAGTTCGTAACTTGAAAGGCAGAATAGATTTCTGGGTGAAATCTTGAAATGGGAATGATTTATTTTACTGTGCAGGGCAGTCATTTCTCTCTCTCTCTCTCTCTCTCTCTCTCTCTCTCTTACAAAAACATATAGCTTAATTATGATGACAAGCATCATTTGAACGCTTCTACATGTCTGTCATTATTCGTGTTACACATGCGCACAGCCAGAACAGAGTTTCAGGGTGAAAACCTGAAATAATTCTTTCTTGTTAAATGTATTACATTTTGCTGTTTGCCTGTGTTTTCAAGGTTTTGTTTGTTTGTTTTGGGTTTAACGCCGTTTTTTAACAGTATTTCAGTCATGTAACGGCGGGCAGTGAACCTAACCAGTATTCCTGGATTCTGTACCAGTACAAATCTGTTCTCCGCAAGTAATGCCAAGTTCCCCACATGAATCAGAGGTGGAGGACTAATGATTTCAGACACAATGTCGTTTATCAAATAGTCACGGAGAACATACGCCCCGTCCGAGGATCGAACTCGCGACCCCGAATTCCGTAGACCAAAGCTCTTACCTAAACTGTTTACATATTATATTGATTTATGACCATTCTTCAGTTTCTCATACATCATTTGATTCATTTCATTGTAATTATTGAAAGTGTGTCTGTGGGGAGAGTGTCTGTCGTTCGGTCGGTCTGCCTATAATGAATAATTGGATGATGTAAGACTAAAAAGAGGAGCACATTTGATTTAACAGTTGTCAGTTGCCTGAAGCCTGCTCAACAGAAATACAAAAATATATTCACCCTTCACTAGAATGGTAAAAGTGAGGTTATTATAAAATGGAACATTATTCTCACAAAATCCACAAAATAGGATACTAGTTTAGCCAATAAATGTAAACGTTGTTAATCGAAATGCCCATAATTCCAAATAAAACAAGATAAAGTTTTGGTTCTTGGTCGACATTATAAGCAAATTTAAAAGCTTTTTTACAAGTATCAAAAAGAAGTAGAACAAAGGTTTAAAGGGCCACAATTATCAAAAATGCAGAAAAGTGTTACGGATAATTGCCTACATACATATAATTATTAACATTTGTGCAAAGTTGTTACAGTATTTTTTATGAAAATAACATGTACACAGAGCATTTTTCCCAAGAAATGCAAATACAATTGTTTTATAACAAAAAACAACATACGTCTTACAACAAATAAGATACCGTTATGATCTAATTACGATTAATGCGAGTTAAATTATACACATATTAAAGATTAAAAAGGCAATGATATCTTGGTATTCCACGCTTAATGATTATATTACCTTTTATAAGCTGACGTAAAACGGCTGCAAGCTTCTGTGGATCTGGCATTCTTGTCAGCTGGAGACGAGCCAATCAACATTGCACGTGCCCAGTGTTTTCACTCTGCTGTAACAGGATACGCCCCACTCATACGTGACCTTGATGAAAGTTGTGGATACAAGGAACTATTACAACTTTGTTCCCTTGTTTGGAAAGAACTTGAGACTGATCCAAAACTACCTGCAAAATTGGTAAGCAAAGGGCTTGGTTCGGTTAGTATTGGAAATGGCCCAATATTTTGCAGAAATTTAAAATACATTATTCAATTATTTGTGTGATGTATACTAGTAAAAAGTATTGAAACTCACACTGATGCATTTGTTGACATGTTTCCACGTATGGTAACCACGGCAACACTTTGCGAAAACACCCTCGATACGGAATTTAGCGTGATTTTTGGAAGTTTCCATCACTTAAAATAGAAATGTAAGTATGAGCACAGCTCTCGACAACCAAAATATTTATACAGAAGATTCTTTGATCTGTTTTTGTTGCCCAAGAAAAATCTTATGACTGTCGACAGCTGTGCCGGTGGTAAATATTATAAAAATTAGAGACGAGGGCGTTGGTCCGTGGTCAGAATGGTAGGAATTAAATTATCCATTAATTTTGTTCCAGAAAGAGTATTTACTAAAATCTACGCTTCAGTTGTAAAGAAATCTTTAAAAAAAATGATTGTCAGTTGTTGTCAGAACAATTTGTTATTTAATATATTGATAACGTAACACGTAAGCACAGATAGTGCTTGACTCCTTTTTCGTGTTGTCATTGCTATAATTTTTGTTGAATTGCTGTAATTAATAGAATTTGGGTGATTTGTGGCTGATTTGGGTTCATTATGTAGATGGCTGGGTCCCAGCTTCGCACATTATGTCATATACAAAAGTTAAAGGGAACCAGATATTTGATAGAGCAAGTACTCGTTGTAAAACGCTATGTTTAAATTTGGACCAATCAGAAACAAGTTCTAAAAATAGCACGTCTGCTGGGGTATAAATAGGTAGATGGATGACAGAGAGCTCATTCGGTATCCAGCGGTAGAAGAAGACACATCGAGTATTCAACTAATAATTTATCCCAGTACCTTGAGAAGGAGACTATTGCAGTTACCCTGTCAGGGCGGATAAATTATTAAAACGAAGACTTTGGAAGTTCTTAGACTAAAGAAGAGTAGCAGAATTTCGATAAGGTTACGAGCTATAGGGCCAGCGCATAGGAGTTTTACCTTAAAGGTAATTGAATGCTATAGACGATAGCATATATAGGCTGAGCATCGGGAAGCTGAGACAGAGACCCAGAGTTTGGTAATCTACTGAGATAGTAGGAGAGTTCCAGCTTATAGACGGTTCAGCATTATTGGCGAAGTACAGCCAAGGCATCGGGGATAATACCTATGGTAGTTGAATGCTTCATATGATAGCATATAAGCGCTGAGCATCCAGGAGTCAGGGCAATCTTATAGAGTTTGGTGGACAGAGGCCGAGCATCTATGCGATAGGACTCGTATGTTGTTGATTCAAAGACATTGTCTGACGGGAACTTCAACAAAAAGACCAGACAAGTATAGAGTCTCCAGCCTATAGGAGTTTGAGCTAAACATTTTTAATTGAAGATTGTTAATTTGAAACATTTCGTGATTTGCCTGATCCATGAAATTGTCTAGCTCATAACAGAAATCATTTACGAATCATTGGTACACGAATCATTTAGGCAATGTAGCCAGAGAAAAATTCTATATATGAGATATTTGGTCTCACCAGCTCTACGTTTTAACAAAGGACATTCTACATCGTTTGTCAGCTAGTCTAAGACATAGTCACCTTAGCGATTGGACCCAAACCATTGTTCAAGATACTAAAGGCGTAGGCACTTCCCTGGGTCATATAACCAGCATCCTGACAGTTGTTACGGTTCAAAGATTCTGTGCTGAACTGAATAAATAGCTATTTGTTTAGCATAAAAACGACCCGGTTAAATTCTACTTGGACACCGTTTCTGTGACGCAATGTAAACAAGTTGATATGTGTAACGTTATGTGTAATCGCTTGGGATTTTCATTCCTACGTGTATTCCTGGGAAGCATTGTGATATAAAAATGGAACAGTAAGTTTAAGAAGTAAGTGACAGGTTTTGATGATATATTTGTTTGTTTCAAATGGTCTTTTTTATGATATAAATGTACGAAACTGTAGCGAATCGTTAGCAGCCGACGCAAGTACACGTATGTAATTTCCACAATGACGTCATCCTTCAGAAAGAGACATAACAATGTATACTTGAATTGAAAATAAATGAAAAAGCAAGTATATCATAATAAAGACTAAAAGCGTTGTAAAAGGTGGAATAATTTACATCCGAAGACGGCTACTGTTTATTTTATATACTGTATATGTATATATTCATATCTAAATATCAATACACAGGTTGATTGGTATAATGGATAGCACTCTCGCTTGTCACGTCGTCGGCCCGAGTTCGAAACCGACTCGTGGATTATTTAAAACTATTTTTTTATTGTTTCTGTTACAATCTCTTTTTTTTATTTTACTCTAAAGAACTGAAATTAACATAATATGAAAAATATTAAATGTATGCATTATTCTTTCTTTGCAGAATGACGAAATATTACAACTGCATTGCTTGCAACAAATGAACCAAGCCTAAAGAAAGAAGAGTTATAAATTCCTCGGTCAGGAAATACTTACAATATAAGTTACTTATTACCAACATTTCAGAGACTGATATTATCTAAATTCCGTTAAGGGACTGCATAAAGAGGCCACACTTCTGGATAGTTCAACACCTTTAAAAACTCACCATTTTTAAAAAGATGTTACATGTCTCCGTTTTGATGCATTTGCAACAATGTACCAGTATTAAAACTTTACATAGCTAGGTTAACCCTTACCATCCTGGACACGGCAGATCTTGCCTATGCGGCCAGTGTAGATCATGGTCAGCCTGCACGTCCATACAGTCTGATCATGATCTGCACTGTTCACTATTCAACCAGTATCTTTTTGGTAGACACCCCTTTTAACAGTTAATGGCACTGTCCAAATTGAAAGATGGACAAGTTCATTATAGAAATTTAGCATGGTAAGGGTTAAACATTGTTTTTTTTTTTTTTTGACAATTGTTTACATTTTTCTTTACAAATGGCATTCTTTTTAAAGGGGGCAGTTCATTTAGAATATTTTAAGTATCTACGGGACAGAATGGTAAAATATATTAAACAGATAGGTTGTTTTTAAAGATATTGTTCCTTTTCTAAAAAATTCTGTGGTTTTGTGATACACAGCTAAACCTTACATGCACATCACAACTAATAAATGCTATTTTAGAAAGTTATCAGGTCATGTAAGAAAGTTGCAGTGTAATGTTAGAAAGTTGTTACTTATCATATTATGTTATAAAGTTAGAAAGTATTCATTCGTTTGCGCAAAACTTTGGTAGTACTTGATGGTATTAGACTTTGACCCTGACATTATCCATTTCTAGATAAGAACTACAGAAGTTATGGTGTTGCACAAAATATTCTCACGTACTGTATATGAAAATTGTCGACATGACTATGGCATATTTTTATGAGATTCGGATTTTATGCTATTTTATTAAAATGTTATTTAAATCTCAGTAGTTGTCATAGCAACAGACTTTGGTATGGCTCAATATATTTTGAATATATCTAATTGTGTATGTATTGAAATAAATAGTAGAATGTTTACATGTGATCTTCAGATACATGTTTAATAACATCTTAATGCTAGTGACTGTATCTGTGTAATATATAAGTGGGTGGGGTAATTCATAAGATCAGCTTTTTCTATTTTGCTCTGAAAAGGTAAATTTTGCAAATAACCTTAGGAGTTGTAATGAAAAAGACATATTTTTATAAAAAAATATTGCATGTGAATTGCTGTTTTGCCTAAATTAAAAATAATGGACAATAGAGTCTGTCTTGGTTGTATTTTTTTAAATACAGATGACGTTATACTACCATAACAATTTGAGTCATCTTTATGACATCATGCATGTTCCTAACCATAAAACTGTATTTATTATCTGAAATGCAATGCTTTGGAGGGTTCATATCCAAAGTTTTATCTATTTCTGAGGTTGGGCCGTTTTTGACCCTTAGTGAACCAAGCCCTTTTTCTAGGCATCCATTAATGTTTACTCTGATATTAAACAAGATGATATTTGATTGGCATACATTTAAAAGGTGCATAAGTGAATCCTGTAAAATATTCTTTTTATGGAACTTTCAAACACTATGTCTTTACGTGAAAGCAACCACTAATCGTTGGGAATATCATATGGTAATACGTTTGAAGATTTTTCAAGTTTGCTTTTCTAAATGATATTTTCTTATTAAACATTTGTATCGTGTCATAAATGATTATTTGATAAATAGATGGACTTAAATCGCCTGCTACAGTGGCTGAAAGCAACGATGGAACCGGATGTAACACAAATGATGCATGTTGAGGCCATCTGTGCTCGTGGTATATTCACTATTGGCAAAAATGCATGGAAGGATGATACCAGTTCACAGAACATTGGTGAAACATCTATGGTATAACTGTATGCTGTCAATTTCCAATCAAACTTGTGTAATTAATATTCATTGATGCAGACCAAACACATTCAGTGTAGCGTGTAAGGCATTTAATACAAACGTATGTTGTATCTACTATTTTGTGTAAGACAAACATCCACCAGTGCTTCAAAATCACATTGGTTGTAGAATTGTTCAACTCGGGTACGGAAGGTGAATGGTTCTATCCATGCCAGGAGTGGTATTTAGGGTCTTTCGCAACCATCACAATCTCGAAAAGCCACCGTATGCTTAAATTGTGTCAGTCTTACCCTAAACATAAAAAGACAAACAAACAAAATGTATCATTGATATGCGTAATTATCCTTTGAATAATGTCTAAGCTGGAATAAGTACAATGCTTTTTGGAAGTCCATTCTACAGATAGAGCAGAACTCCAATTTAAACATGTCGACACAGTTCCACTTTTTATACTTTTAGGTATTATCATTATTTTGCTTTCAAAATGAAGTAAGCGTGTTTTATAGTGTCTAAAATTGCACTGAAATGACCACTAGAGATAACTAATTTTCGAAATCGGACGTTTACACATGCACATGAGATCAAAAATCTATGTCGGCGATCTAGGGTTAAATTAAATTGCATGGTACTTAAATTTAAATATCTGGACAATTACTAAACTGTTATGCTCAAATGGTTAGTTAATGATATATATCTTGAACAAAACGTCCCCTTTTTCAATATGTGTCAATCATTTGTATATTGACCACGTACCTTTTGTGTCGGCAATTTGGACAACAGATACATTACAACATCTATTTACCTCAAATACTCGGGTGTGTAATGCATGTTCCGGAACAACTATTGACAGTTTGAATTTTAATGATATGATTATCAAAATAATATTTATTTATTAACGAAAAAAACATATTGTAGAAAATAAAATAAGATGATGTTCAACTGCCACCGTGTTTCAATTTCTTTTTAACAGATACGTTACGAAGTGTTTAATTCAACATACATTTATATTGCATTTATCTAGAAATGTTACTGGACAGTGTTGTAGAACACGTGTTTAACTTTGTATCCGAGTTAAAGTATTTAACTTTTAGTTCAGATATCATATTTTTCACTTATGGAAACGTATTAAAAACATATACGTTACAAACAACAGATACGTTATACGACTGTGCTATAAATGTGTAAAAATGTTTAAATTGTTTGAATAATCATCACCTTAACTTAAAGTTTTAGAAAAAAAGTTGATTACGGTTTTATTATTGATATCTGGAGGTAATAAGACATCATAAATAACGAATAAAACAGATACGTTACAATTTCTATTTTTATGTTAGATGTTCAAATTACGGTTTTTTTTAATATATAAAACATATACATTTTGGGTTATGTTTCTTTATTTTCAAATAGAATCATATCAAAATGTATGAAATATAAAGCAAATGTAACGCCAAATAATCAATTTAAAAATGCGACAGATACGTTTACACGAAATGGGTTGACTATTTTCTCCAAAAAGACTGTATTTTCGGATATATCTAAGAACCAACAGTTATATTGTACATATAGTATGTTTCCCTCATCAATTCAATTCAAGTGCGTTAATCTACATAATGATATAGATCTTATTTCATAATCCAGTATGAAGTGCGTTTTATGTCAATTGATATTTGTGTAAATTAAATTATTTTTTCCATACATTTTGATTTATTTTATCAATCATGATACATAAATAACTTCATTTCTTATCAAACTATAAAGAGTATTTAATCTGAACTGGTAAATAACGGACACAAATATTGTTATATGCTATATTAAAATAGTTTTTTGAATGAAAATTCGCAGTGTAACATATCTGTCGCTGATTTACAGCTATCTTTGCAAAATCAATGAAATAACGAAAAATTGTCGATAGTTAACTAAAATATTTAATTTGTGTACTCCAAAGGCATGAAACAACTAAATAAAAACAAATCTGATTATATTTGGGAACATCAGATGTGGGGACATTTTTACTGTCCAAGTTGCTCCTCTATCTGAAGCCTAAAATAAGACCGTTTGGAAACAGAATGCAACGAAGCAAAACAATAGCAGGTTTTGATCATGAGCCTGTTCTTGAGAGGTAAAGGAACACTATTCAACACCTCTGATGCGTATTAGCACCGGCTTAACGGCTTAAGCGCAACATTATTCTTTTCTCGTACATAATGATTAAATTGATTCTAAAATCCCAAAGTATCACATACTATTATATCAATACTGAGTCTTGGATATATTATCTTTAGTACTGGGAGACATTTCATGGCCGCTTCATGGCACTTAAAAGAATACCATTGTGATTTTGTTTGTTAATTGGTTTTTAGCTCACCTGAGCACGAAGTGGTCAAAGGTGAGCTTTTGTGATCGCCCTGTGTCCGTCGTCCGTCCGTCGTCAGTCGTCCGTCCGTCCGTCCGTTGTCGTCAACAATTTGACTTTTAACACTCTAGAGGTTACAATTTTAGCCCAATCTTAATGAAACTTGGTCAGAATATTACTCTCAATCAAATCTTGGACGAGTTTGATATTGGGTCATCTGGGGTCAAAATCTAGGTCACTAGGTCAAATCAAAGGAAAAGCTTGTTAACACTCTAGAGGTCACAATTTTGGCCCAATCTTAATGAAACTTGGTCAGAATATTACCCTTAATAAAATCTTGGACGAGTTTGAAATTTGGTCATCTGAGATCAAAAACTAGGTCACCAGGTTAAATCAAAGGAAAAGCTTGTTAACATTCTAGAGGTCACAATTTTGGACCAATCTTAATGAAACTTGGTCAGAATGTTACACTCAATCAAATCTTGGACGAGTTTGATATTGGGTCATGTGGGGTCAAAAACTAGGTCAACAGGTCAAATCAAAGGAAAACCTTGTTAACACTGTAGAGGCCACATTTATGATTGTATCTTCATGAAACCTGGTGAGAATGATAATCTTGATGATCTCAAGGTCCAGTTTGAATCTGGTTTATATAGAGTCAAAAACTAGGTCACCAGGTTAAACCAAATGAAAAGCTAGTTAACACTGTAGAGGCCACACGTATGACCTTATCATAATGAAACTAAGTCAGAATGTTGATCTTGATGATATGTAGTTTATATTCAGATCTAGGTCAGGTGGGGTCAAAAATCTAGGTCACCGGGTCAGATCAAAGGAAAAGCTTGTTTACAGTCTAGAGGCCACATTTATGACTTTATCTTAATGAAACTTGGTCAGAATGTTAATCTTGATGATCTCAAGGTCCAGTTGAATCTGGGTCATATAGGGTCAAAAGCTGGGTCACCAGGTCAAATCAAAGGAAAAGCTAGTTAACACTGTAGAGGCCACATATATGACCATATCTTAATGAAACTAAGTCAGAATGTTAACCTTGATGATCTATAGTTCATGTTCAAATCTAGGTGAGGTGGGATAAAAAACTAGGTCACTAGGTCAAATCAAAGGAAAAGCTTGTTAACACTCTAAAGGCCACATTTATGACTGTATCTTCATGAAACTTGGTCAGAATGTTAATCTTGATGATCTTTAGGTCAAGTTTGTATCTGGGTCATGTGGGTTAAAAAAACTAGGTCACCTGGTCAAATCAAAGGAAAAGCTAGTTAACACTTTAGAGGCCAAATTTATAACCATATCTTAATGAAACATGGTCAGAATGTTACTCTTGATGATCTTTAGGTCATTAGATCAGGTGAGCAATACAGGGCCTTCATGGCCCTCTTGTTTTATCAAGCACAGGTTTCATCAGTATATAAGTTGTATAAAAGTTCAAACTATTAGAAAACAGTGTCTCTGGATTCTGTACCAGTACTAACATTCTCTCCACATTCAAGTAATCAACATCATTTCCTCACGAATCAGAGTTGGAGGACTGAGCTCAAGGGATTGAAACTCTTATAATTAGTGAAGTTAGAAAGTATGATATGTCGGTACTCCGACAGGCAAATGTATCATTTACAATACCATATCATTCATCGGGTAAGAAAAAGATCAAATAATAATATTGGGAAATCGCTTGAGTAATGAATATTTGATTAGATAGACGAATATGACCAAACTGCCTTCATAGCCTTAAAACAAACTTCTTAAACGACTTTTCATAACAACTGGTGCTTATCTTATATAGCATGTACTGGCAGACATACTGAAGTTGTCAGTACCAGAGCAGACAGACAACAGAGAATTGAAGAACTGGACGTTTTCAGAGATACAGTCCTTGCAACGCAATTTAGGCAAACTTGAAAAATACACTGAAAATGCTGTCAGATTTAGAATGGCAAGTTTAATTTGTGTTTAAGTTGTATACATGTATATACCTTTTAGGAGTTTTGGTTTCAATTGCTGAATTCCATGATTACTTTTTTTCAAAGGCGGCGCTCCTGTATCAACATTATCTTGTCCGAACTTTTGATATGATGAATCGTTTGTTTGAATGTTCATCTTGACCAGAGCCAACAATATACAAAATCTTTTAAAGTTAGTCCCAATGATTCCACTCGACCCTTATGAGAGAATCCGCCTGAGCTGAACAGAAAAATATGGAAACATCTTGAATCGTCAACAGATATAGTTTATATCAGTCTTGCATTGTCACCTCTCAAATGGGTTCAAACGCCTTGTAGAGGTCACCAGTACTGAAGGCAGAATACAAAACATTTAAAAGACAATCTTAGAACTAAATTCAACTGTACACCTAGTCATTTGATTTAGCTGACAACTGCCTTTCATATCAAAGATTTGTCTGCCATATTTTGCATGATTCAATAAATCTAAACTGTCATAAGTTAAAGCGTTTTTCTTTGAACGTGCAAATTACGATGTTTATAACTTCTTATTATTAAATCAAATATCAAATCCTTTAAGGTTGTATTCCCTATCTTTTAAATTTTTGTGAACCTAACATAAATGCTAAATGTTTTAACAGATAGTTGATGGTTTCACCAGAATGGGAATAATATATACAAAGCTGTGTACCGCTGGATGTTTTCTGTTCAAAAACTGGACTGCAAGATTTCACTGTGACCCTGACCTTAACAAAGGAGTGTGTGTAGTTTTACAGTTTGGTTTCGAGAATGTAGACCAACAGCTACAGGTTTTTATTTTATTTAACTACCATAATAACTTATGCCAAATTTACTTATAATAGATTTTTGGCTAGGGGACATAGCTAAATATACTCCTCTTACATATGACACATTAGACAATAAAAAGACTTTTACAAAGTTAGTCAGAAGTCTACATAGTATATGTTTTTCTTTTAACATTACTGAAGTTACATGTGGCCAATTTAGCGATTAAGCAATGGCCATGCCAAATGTGCTTTTACGTTGCAGTATTTAGTTTGCCATTAGTTCGATTATATAAAAGATGCTTAGCTTACATTGTACCAGAGTATTTGTATACGTCATCGTAATATGTTTTACGTGGCCTTTTATGGCCGCGAAATATGATTTTAACAGACTTTAATTCAGAAACTGGTGTGATTAGTGATCAAATGTTATTTAGCAGAGGGCCTCAATGTCTAGGCCTTAGTACTATTTAGTTCGTGTTGTAAAGCATAAATATAGTGTAGACGTCAATTATTGGCTTCGTTGTCTTCTTGGACCGCGTTTATGTTTGAACTTATTACATGTAAGGAAGCTGTACTGGCTTGCGAAAGGTCAATCGTTCTGCCCAGTTGCTCATTTAAACCTCAAATAATGACAAGACGGGGGCAGTAAAATCTCTTATTTATCATTTCTTCAGGGAAGAATGACAAAGACTGGAGACATACTCGACATGATTTTAGATATAGCCAAGTTTATGGAGGTTTGTTTTGCTGAATGGCTGCTGTACATCAAGGAAGCACGTAGGCGTTGTTCGGAATTGAACCATTTCACTAACGACCAGCTGTTTATCCTACAGAAAGAGCTTGGGAAAGTTGGAACAGACTCTGAACCATCAGAGCTTGTCTATCCAATGTTGTCTTTCTTGAAAGACAATTGCTCCCCAGGTTCGTTATATATAATTATAAATTACATTTTAAAACATTTGAATTGTATGCACGAGTACGTTATATTGCAATTTTAGTAATCATCTTAATGGATTCAGTGTTGTCATATTCATTCTCTTTTGGGATCATGTATTTCATTCCATTTGTATATTAGAATTCTTCTCAAGTCGGTATATGTAGGTTTGCTAGTAGATGCGAATCTTATTACATATCATGAACAGACTTCAAGTCTGCAATTATATTGCTTGGTTGTAATGAATGCTTCCAAATTAACTTTTTATATTTTATCATCAGATAGTTCTTAGTCTCATATTTGAAAAGCAAAATTGCAGAAATATGTATGAAGTCTTTTTTTTCCAAGATCCCGCACCTCTGTTTGTATAGCAGTTCAAATATGTCTAGTGCCGGAATCGTTTTCATTCTTATTTACATCTTTGTTTGTTTTGTTTTGTTAGGTGACTTATTGGAAGCAATGGCAGATGCTCAAAAAACTTTAAATATTCCTTTAACTAACAGAGCAATAGAGGAAGTCGATCCAGAGGATACCAGAGCTGGTTATTTGAGTTTTGTTCTACTATCTGTGATCTATTGTTAACATATATATACATCAGTTTGATGTTTCCATAAATAATGCTTAACATATAAATTGAAATATGGCAATAACTATGAATCGATATGGTGTTTGGTTAAATTTGTAAACCCGTTTCAAACATGAACAATTGTATTTCAAATGTGCATCATTTCCGTCATATATTATAATGTTAAGACATTTTATTGAGCCAGGTTCAGTCTGGAGTATGGATCATGAAAAAGAGGTAATGGATAATTACAAACCACTGACTCAATCCGATGAGCAAATTAAAAAGCAACCTCAACAAGTGGATATTCATACTCTGATAACAACTCTCATAACAAAATTGAGAAAGGAAAGGTACACAGTTTGTTTTTACAAAACAAATTTACAGTATCTTGGCATTTTAGTTACATTTGTTAGACCTTTGTTTATACGCGATACCTTAGCTTAAAAGTTTCTAAGGTCGTTGCCGAGGTCATAATAAATGTGTATGAATGAAACTGACTTAAAGAAAGTACATTGTATTTACTTTTAATGTTGATTGTTTTCAATACGCATAAGTTGTAACTTTTGTGTTATATTTATTTTAGTTCTGTCGGTTCAGGACCACTGATTCAAAATCTCAACGCCTTGTGGAGAGACTTTCTTCAAGCTCTGTCCTTCAGCTTTCGAGACTGCCTTAGTTTAAAGCACATTGCAATCATCTTGAGTATCTTAGAAAAGAAAAGTAAGATTATAGAAGTGGAAGTGATCTTCATATTGATATTATCCTTCAAACATGTTACTCGTAATAAATCGATAAAATCACAAAAGGCTTAAGTAGAATTTGACAAAGACTTTGTTGCTTTCCTATGCATAAGAATGTTATTTTCTAACAATAGGTGATCTCACTTCACCCTCATTTAAGGAGAATGAAATACTAATCATTAATCAAAGTTTCAAACGATGAAGGTCGCGATCTGGTAACGTCTAGCTCTGTGTTATGTTGATACTTGTCAATAGTGTTCACTATCTAATGCATTAACTAGTCTTTTTTTAAATGGTACAATCACGTGTCAGCGTTTGCACGAGCACACAGTTTTGACATAACTTTAAAAATAACTGAGTTAGCGGTAGTTCCGATCTTTGTACACCTTTTTAACATTATAAGGTGTGAAAGTCTACCGGCCAGGAACAATTCGTCTCACGTTTTAATTCGAAACGCATTGGTATTTCCTGCATCCATTTTGCATTTTGTACACTTATATGCCACCATTAAGTTAATAAGTAGGTCCACGGCGTTATCACTTTCGTACGTAGAGAAAATGATACGTATTTTCAATTATTTTTATGAAAGTCTTGGTTTCATGACTTCTATCAGATCTTAAGCTTTTCAGTGGTAGATGTGTAAAAGTGCAATAATCTTGTTTTTTATATTTCCTTCTACTTATTTGCCTTTTTGTATTCAGGAAATTAGTACTTCAGTAAAGGGTTTTTAAGGTTAACTTGGCTTGCCAACTAAATTTGGTCATTATGGCCAAGAACTATTATTTCAGTGCATTATGAAGATCTGGTGACATTTTTAACAATAAGCGTCATTACACATAATCGCTTCCGTCAAACTGAAACGGAAAATGTACATTTCACTCGATGATCGGCATGCCGACATTACGATCCATGGTACTGTGTAAGTGACCGGATCTGGGATATAGAAATGTTTGTAGCTTTTGCGAATTAGAAATATTTACAAAATTAAAACCACACATATTTTAAGGCCAAATTAAAAGATACATATACTGTCAAATCTGTATTAAGCAGCCTGACAAGGAAGTTAAACAATCCTACTGCGCAAAGCAGGTGGCTGAAGTTAGAGGAAAAGTTAGCTGTCTGGCTGTTTAAGACAACCGACTGCTTAATACATGTGGTCGCCAAGGTTCACCTATATGTATGATCTACAAAGCAAGCTTCTATGATACAAGATTAAAAATGACTAAATAAATGAAAGTGTGTAGCATGAGTAAATGTTGAGTTCTGCTCAACCTGGGGCTAGAGGGCGTGGACGGCAGCATGCGTTTCCACTACCGTCCATGAACAGGCTCAATCAAACCAAGCCTGCAACATTTTCGTTTTTGTCGTGTTGAGCGACCTGTGAAGTTTCCACTTTTCTCTATTTTATTATCACAGCAGCGTTGTTTGTGCCGTGTGGCGGCCGTAAAATGTCTCCCCGTACATTCAAACAGGGCTGTTATATTTCGGTCTTCTCAGATCGTTCAGCACGACTTTTATGTCGTGTTATTGGTACTGTTTAGTTTCTCAACATGACCATTTCGGCCTGGGTGGTTCCAATACTCCAGCTTTCATAGCCTTGGGTATTGTTTAATCACCCCTTGGATATGGTGCCTGCTTTTTAATTTTGTCTTTTGACAGTTCCTGTGATACGCAGGCTCCATAACCTCAGATCCCCTTCCTAAATTCCAGTTTGTTTAATTCTGCCCATTGTTTTCTCGTTTGGGGCAAACCCTTTACTTTATCTGGGGACCAAACGCCGCTCTTCATGGAATTACACGCCTCAACACGTGTATCACGAAGGTTCCATGTTCACCGCCGTTTGAATACATCTGCGGATGTCTCTAAATTGCTTTTTGTGCTTTTAGCATGTGTAAATGTTGAGTTCTGCTCAACCTGAGGCTAAAGGGCGTGGACGGTAGCATGCGTTTCCACTACCGTCCATGAACAGGCTCAATCAAACCGAGCCTGCGACATTTTCGTTTTTGTCGTGTTGAGCGACTTGTGAAGTTTCCACTTTTCTCTATTTTATTATCACAGCAGCGTTGTTTGTGCCGTGTGGCGGCCGTAAAAAGTCTCCCCGTACATTCAGTCAGGGCTGTTATATTTCGATCTTCTCAGAACGTTCAGCACGACTTTTATGTTGTGTTAT
This sequence comes from Mercenaria mercenaria, assembly GCF_021730395.1. Taxonomy (NCBI): domain Eukaryota; kingdom Metazoa; phylum Mollusca; class Bivalvia; order Venerida; family Veneridae; genus Mercenaria; species Mercenaria mercenaria. The sequence goes on from NC_069364.1 coordinate 8,971,794, forward strand.
TGGTACTGTTTAGTTTCTCAACATGACCATTTCGGCCTGGGTGGTTCCAATACTCCCGCTTTCATAGCCTTGGGTATTGTTTAATCACCTTTTGGATATTGGTGCCTGCTTTTTACTTTTGTCTTTTGACTGTTCCAGTGATGCGCAGGCTCCATAACCTCAGATCCCCTTCCTAAATTCCAGTTTGTTTAGTTCTGCGAATTGTTTTCTCGTTTGGGGCAAACCCTTTACTTGATCTGGGGACCAAACGCCGCTCTTCATGGAATTACACGCCTCAACACGTGTATCATTGAAGGTTCCATGTTCACCGCCGTTTAATTACATCTGCGGATGTTCCTAAATTGCTTTTTGTACTTTAATCATGTGTAAATGTTGAGTTCTGCTCAACCCGGGGCTAGAGGGCGTGGACGGTAGCATGCATTTCCACTACCGTCCATGAACAGGCTCAATCAAACCTGGCCTGCAACATTTTCGTTTTTGTCGTGTTGAGTGACCTGTGAAGTTTCCACTTTTCTCTATTTCCATATGTTTTATAATTTGTATTTAATTAGCGTCTTTATTCTCTTTTTATTTAGACACTACATATATCAATCGATCTCTACATACAGTATTCAAAGAAGATCAACCAAACCTAGTGATTTGTGAAGATGGTAAGATTTATATTTCACGCTTAATTATTGTTTTGCTTATCTTAAGGATGGATAAGAGATGGTTTTAGATGAATAGCTGTGTAAGGAACTATCAAATTTGCTTCTAATAGCATATACATTGGCTTTACAGGTTGTATTTTGTAAAGAACATCAAACATCTTGTCCTCTGTGTTGTAATAATTTTCTGCCATACTTAGCTAGATAATCAGAAAAAATATGTAGAACACATATTAAAATATATGTATTAAGAAATACATGAATTAAATACGAAATATACAATGGGCAGTAGAAGAACGTATAACACATTTACTGGAAAGGAGCAAAATGTAGCAATGACTTTTTTGCTTTCAGATCAAAATGTATTATTTTCGTTTTTGATATTTCTAGAAAGCGTTTTCATTACTGCGTTGACTGTTTATATGGCGGACAAAGATCAGCCCCTACCACAACCCGATGAAGTACTTACATGTACAAAGGAAACGAAAACGGATGAGGTACCAATTTTTTTAACTGTTATTGTTAATAGATAACTGTATCAAAAATATTATGTCATTTGACAGACTTGCAACATTTTAAATATTCAATCAGGGGTATGATCTAAATGGCATAATGGTATGCTTCATGATATTATCACTTATTATTTGTACATCGGCTTCCTATAACTTATTAGCGTTTACGTTAAGTTTGATATCTTCATTGTTTTTTGTCTTTCAAAGGAGTTTTATAACGGAGCCCTCTCACATTTTGACTAGACTTGTGACATGAGAAACAAAACACAATTCGAAATGTTATGCATTTTTTCTATCTTCAACATTATTTGCAGCAGATTAAGTTAAAACCTTTATAACCAACCAGATAAGTAAGCAGTTGTGGTAGTGCCTAACTAGTAAGTAAGTAAGTAAGTATAAGTTAATTCTTTATTTATAGAGGGTAACCCATTTAGCAAAGATAATCTTCCATGGGGCCCTCTTACGACTAGAAAGAACGACTAGAATGTACGGTATTGTAATCATAGTAACAAATATTTAACAGAAATCAAAGAAGAAATTATATATGCATACAATAAAATAAAAATACATGAAATGTAGTTAGCATTAAAATCCATTCATTCATCGATCCATTTTATACAGTTAAATTTAAAACATGACAATGAAGATGAGGTTTTGATTTCTATTGGCAAACAATTCCATACAATCGGCCCTGAGTAAAAAAAACTTCCTTTAAATATTTCACAGTTTGTATTTGGTATATAAAAATTTAAGTTTGTATTAGATGTTAAGGATGTCTTATTTGTCTGTGGCTTTTGCAGAAACCTTTCATTTATATAATATAAGATGGATGTAAGCCAGTTGACACTTATACATAAAACATGCCTTCTGGAAAAAAAGACGCTTATCAAATCTTTGAATATAACTGTATATTACTTACGCTGCTTCCCGTATAAAAAAATTGTAAAAGCTGGAACAGTTTGTTGCAATAAACGGATTTTGATATTTATGCTATGATGACGACTTTGTCCTTAGTTTTGTATTTGTGTGCGTCAAATTACGTGTATATAGATAGCGAGGAAATGTTCTGTTTCAGATTGACATGTTTTTGAGGCGTGTTTTCTATAGTGGATCAAAGAAAATTTATTGTCTGGTCAATGCGGACATGTTGACATACGACGTGGATGAATATACCGAGAGATGTGTTGAGGAATACCTGAAGGAGACACATGCAGGTACAGTTGCATCATTATGAATTTATTGTCATGTCTAATTAAGCTATATTTATGTTTTTCAAAAGATTATGTTAAGAATTCACAGAAGGTCACATAGTTTCCGTTTTCACCAACGATCAAAAGTGACGAAATCAAATATTTAATTACGTAGACTTCAAAGTCCGCGATGCGTACATTTGGACCGGTATGCTGCGTTGGTAACTGCGTTCTTCCAATGTTGCTTTTCCTGCTGGACTCGCTGTTGGTGCTTAAATAAATAACAGAGTTTCGAGAGGTTTATAAAGTACATTGTAGTCCTCAATTCTGTTACATAGAATGCTTATCCTCAATCCTTTCTGCCGTCTATTATTTGATGTTATCCTCAAAAATTCTCTATGTATTTACTTCCTTCTTTGAAAAAACTTAATTATGAGATACACGGATATATTTTTCTAAAACTTTTTTGTTCTTTTAGCGCAAAAATTGTATATCCACAGCATTCACCTTTCTGCAATCTAACTGGTATATGTATCTATATCAACGTTAACTCGGGAGTGCTCAACACTTTAAAGTGATAATACTCTTAAGTTTATTTTGCAAACTGATATATAGAAATTATGATTTGTTATACAAGTTTTATTTTGATACCTCGTCCTTTTCGTCCAGGAGGTTAGTACTAAGATACTCTTTACAGGTTCATCATATCGGCTTATAGTGATCAGTGGGTGCAATAAACAGTCGGGTTTCTTAGCATCATTGAACAAATTCAAGAGACAGCCTTTACAAATAAGTACTGAAGCTGTAAGAGAATACTTGTTAACAAAACTATCTGTTCAGGAAAATTCTAGTACAAGACTCAGTCCTGCTGCTGTTGCCGATAGAGAAAGGTAAAACTGATCAGAAAATGGTAAAAAGTTTAATTGCAGATAAAATAAATCTTTTGCAATTTTAACACATTATTCAGAGATGTAATAACAAGGTAACGTTGACATTTTGTTCTGAAACTTGCGTTAGCTGTATAAAGAAGAAATGTTTTTCATGACTTTGGGTAACATACAGTACAGTTATAAGTATTGAGAATATGTTGAAATGAACAATTCTATTACACATACTTATTACAATGTTTTGCATTGAAAGATTTTTAAAAATTATTTCAAGAAATTAGTCGCTAACATCCAGTTCGTTAACTACGTATTCCCCCTTAGACCGCTGGAAAATGTTTATTGCCGCGGCGATCAGGAGTTGATTCCCATCCCGGGAATGTTTTTGTTCTTGATTTGGCGTTTCTTAAGATAGTTTTAAAACAAAATTAATATTTTAATGTCCATAATATGATAGCATTTCACTTCTAAATTAAGAGTTTTAGCCCAAATCTGGAGGTCAGTGCTTTTAAAAAACGATATATGTCTGGAAGTATTATATAAATTCTGCCATTCCTGTTTGATTCCCCTTTTCAGAAACATAATGTTCCTTGATTACGCCTTTACTTTCAAAAGTTACCAGTCAAATCACCAGTCTAAAGAGCTGTAAATGTGGTAACGGGATTTAAAAACAATGTATTTAAATCGAATCTGATAAGATTAATTTTACAATTTTCATGGAATCCAACGACTATTACATATATGCTTTAGATCTACCGTGCGTGTGATTAAATCCTGGCAAGCTGGTGCTGGGAAGTCATTGTGTGTAGAAAGAATGAAAGAAAAATTTCCACGTGTCGATTCTGTGTATATTGCTCTTAATGGGATAAGTATCTGTCCTGAGGAAGTCATAAAAAGCCTACTTCCGTTCACATTACGTCCAAATGAACCAGAACCTAGGATTTTCCACATTGATATATATCATGAGGTAAGATATTTGCATAAATAAACATTCAATTTGGGCAATACCATTTATTATTCGAAGCGGTTTTCACTGAAAATTTACTGACTGAAAAGTGAACAGTGCAGACCATGATCTGCTCAGCCTGCACGACTGATCTTGGCTTGCACTAGTCGCAAAAGCAGAATAACTTGCCGCCAGCAGGCTAAAGGTTAAGAATGGTGATCCAAAGTATACATGATACCGAATACATGAATGACCTGCTATTTGGTTCAGTTTTTCGATTAGAGGTGTAAAGTTGGAGAGGAGAAGATGAACGGAAAGTGTATGAAGGTCTGATGATAAAATGAAAGGGACTGATTATTCATTAGTTCAGACATTGTTTTAGTTTTTTGAAGAACAGAAACAACTCTCTATGAAAACAAAAAGAAAAGCAGATGGTGTGTCATAAATGTTGTCCAGAATAAAGTATTGCAGCTATTAATAAAAGATGTGTGAAATAAATATGCAGTGTAAAACATTTTAAGCTTACGAATAGAAAGAATATTGTTTTATAGGTGACAGTTATTAAAGCAATTAATTGATTTTCTTGAGAATTAGTGTAGTTAATGTGATTATGCCAAGATAAAGTGCTTTTTATTATAATACCTACAATATTTTCTTCATAACTGAAAATTAGTTTTGCAAATATAGTTTTATTGTATTTTGCAGGAATATACGTAACTTTAGTACTCAGTCTGCTTAAATTGATCTCACAATGAAGTTCTTTTTTCTTTTTCTATCAAGGGAAGAATCCTACGAGGGTTTCATATATATACAGCAACTGGTGCCAAAGCACTCACTATTTCCATAAACATTTCATTTCTTCTACTTTATGTCATCGAAATCCCTTTTATATGTTTCAATCCTTTAATCCAGTTTTCAAATGATCATAGTCAAGATTTGATACACAAAAATATAGTGTTAAACTGCCTGTCGAAAACCATAACGTCTGTGCGATAAGTGCTGTTTTATTCCTGGAAATAGGAAACAGTCATAAGGTGCATAGAGCATGCAGAACACGAACCTTTTCCTGCTCTGAAAGGCCGACAACAGCTGATTTGGGATGGGCGTGTTGTCGGGTAGAAACAACAATGTACTTATTACAATCTACTTTTTTGAAATATTAAACAGGACGGTTTCTGTTAAGAGTTTCATCTTGCTAAAACAAGGTGTCTACACGAAAACACTACGCTGAAAGTATATTCCTGTATTGTTCGAGCAGTATTTTAAAACAGAAAATCACAGTGGCTTTCTTTCAATTTAGTTTCTTCCTGTGAGTAACAGTGTTGCTATTGACCAATACGTAATAAATGTAGTTGTGTTATGTCCTCAGAATCAAAACGATTAGAATTAAAATGTCGCCATGTTTAAGAGATACATATAATATTTTTCAATGACCACTTTTCTGTTGTACAACCTTACACTGAACTGAATGTACTTTTCATGTGAAAACAATAACGATTCTTTAAACAACATAGATGTGTTTATAAATGAGTGACTGAATGAATGAATGACTCCATTTTACTTGTTGAAAGAAACGTGACAGAAAACAGATCAGTATAAAACAAAAATAATTATTATTATTATGTCTGAATACTTCTTTTATTTCATATAATAGTTGTTAACTTTTCGAACCTAAGACATGCTTTTATTACATAACTGAAACTAATAAAAATCTGACACTTGAACTAACAGTGTTAAAATGTTTAATTGTCATATGAGCATGCTGAAAATAACATTATGTTAATGGCAAATAAAAGTGACACGCTTTTTTATGATAGGTCGAAAATGGAGTAGATAATTTTCTTTTCAACCTACTCATCCTTGGTTGTCTGAGGGACAAGACGGGATTAATCTGGAGGAGGTCACTTACTGATATTTTCCTGATAGAAAACACGCCTTTACTTATATCTGTAAACAGTGGACAAGTATGTCATTGTTCTTGAACAGTTCATTAAAAACAATGTTACATGTTAAGTGTTCATATGAATGTATTTTTTGTCCTCAAAGGTATGAGGTTTAGACATTTTCACCTATAGACGTATGGTAGTTTTGTTAGCCTATATAAACTATTTGACTCTTGATCTTGACCACATAACTACATTTCAGAGTTAAGTACATTTATATAGTCTTAATATAATAGTCTGTGAGATCATTGTTCATAGCATAAGCCCCTTTTTAAGGTCATTTCAAATTTCTGGTTTAAACTGATTAAATAGCAAACACGTTCAGTAAAAGAAAAACATAGGAATACATCTTGTATTAATACGAAATGTAACAATAACAACACATAAAATGCCAACCTGATAAATATGAATATCAAGCGATATGAATAGCACAATGATGATATTTCTATTTCAAGGATGCAAACTGGAGATACGTGCATTCACTTTTGAGTGTTCTTCCAAACCGTACATGTAGATCACCCAAAGAATGTTTGTGCATCTATAAGGGTATACTTCCGCAAGGTAAAATAACTTGTATTTATAAAAATTAAATTTTACAATTTGAAGGACTGTGATACCGCATTGCGACTGATTTACATTGTTATGGGCATAATGGACAGCGTAAACATAAAAAGGCAAAAGTAGGTTTTATGATGAAATCGTCTTTTCATCCGTAAGTCCTTCGTCAATATTGAGACCTTATATACTGTTTGATGTAATTCGTAGAAGTGTTCTAGTTTGCCTAAAATTTGCTACAGAACCTGTAAGTGTAAGATTTTATCTTGTGTTTGTTATCTACTGCCTTAGAATTCTCCAGTTTGTTTGTGGTAAACTGCTGTTTGGTTCTTTTAATTATATTATTTGCAAGTTGAACAGTGGAGTATCATATATCTGTGGTCACTTTCTTAGGAGATGTAGTGATAATCTGACTCATAAAAGGCGCTCTTGAGGTTACTGACCGGGATAAAAGCGATTTTAAATAGTGGAAATAAATCAAGACATTTTACTAAATACAAATGTTTCACATCCAGTCCCTCATAACTCCGTTTAGGAGGTACAGTATAATTATTTATTTGGTATACTTTTATTTGCATATATGTACATTGTTGAAGATTGAAGACAAATGTTTATTTTTGTGTATATATTAAACTATCCTCATCAGTTGCTCCATTTAATATACTGCAAATTCAGATTACGATGACTCTGATCAGCTGTTTGATGATGAAATGTACAGAAGTGACGTTTTCCAAAGGCCTTACCGGTATCTGATGCGTACAGACAAGACAAAAGTGCAGTTTAAGAGTGATATTGAATCATGTCTTCAAACTATACTCAGGTACTAAAATTTATTCAATGTTTATTTGTTATAGAATACGATTTCTTAAGCACTGGACTGACATTTCCAGTGACGTTACTCCTACATAAAAAAATCCATCTGACGTCTGCTATGTAAGATGATACCCGTGCTGTAAATAACCTTCAATTATTGTATAAATTTATTTATTTATTTATTTATGTTTTTATTATTTATTTATTTATTTATTTATTTATAAGCACGCTTTGAGTGCGGAAGGTGGTGGTTTCGATCGCCGGCCGCGTCATACTAAAGACGTATAAACTGGTTCTAGTAGATTCCTCGCTTGGCGCTCAGCATTAAGAGGAAAGTGCTAGGACTGGTCAACCTAGTCTTTGTAAAATGTGACTTGGTGGGTATCATGTCACGCGTCATTTCCATTTGCTTGTTTGTAATATTTGTTTGTAATGCGTATTATATATATTTTATTTAGACACTGTGGATTAGAAGAACCATCTTGGAGAGATGTACATTACTTTGTCATGTTTCTGAATCGACAACTGATTGCCTTTGAAAACAATCCTTTTGTAGGAGAATTTTCATTTAAACAAGGCACAGACTTTTCAGTGTTTGTACTGGAGTTTCTTCTAAAGATGTCCAGAGTAAGTATTTGTGATTGTGCTTAATTAAAAGGGCACAGTGCCTTGATTATGTCTACTAATTTTTGGGGAATTGTATCTTTATCATTCGCAGTCTGTCAGTCCATTGGTCCGTCCGTCTGACCACCTTTAGCATACCCACTCTTTCAATAACCCCATGCACTTCCCATGACAGGAGTAATGATATTTGACATGTTTGTGCTTATTGTTAGCAACTCCCGCTCAGAGTATTGAAATGCAGATTTAAGGCCATTTAAATGCCATATTAAATTAAAACAATTCCGGACTTCTTCTATACAGTTGGTTCATTTGTTTTCCGGTTAGATCTTTTTACTTAGATTTATACATGAACTTTTTATTCTTTGCTTCCAAATGGGCTTGCTGGATTTGAAACTTGTAATTGCTAATAAATTCCAAAGCGATTGTATTACCATTTTATACATAGAGCGTGACGTCACTATTTTCATCAGTGAGTCAATATGAACGCGCTACCCTAGTGTACACAATGATTGTATCATGTAGCATGTCTATATTAATATTTTTTAGTTATTAACGGCGCTCAGTTAACCTAATAATTGTTCCTGTATTCTGTACCAGTACAAACCTGTTTTCGGCAAGTCTAACTGTCAACTTCCCCACATGTATGAATCAGAGGTTAAGAGCAAATGATTTCAGACACAATCGTATTGGAGAACATAGTGCGGACTACGCGTCGCCGAGGGATCGAACTCACGACATCGCAATCCGTAGATCTGCGCTCTCCCTTTTGAGCTAATCAGATGGGCTGCTAAAAAACGAAATTCGACATTTTTCATGTTGTTCTTAAACTTTCATCATAAAATTTATTGGACAATTCTTCCCTGTGGAAAAAAATCCTACAGGAAATCTTTCCTATATGCACTTATTCCCATGGAAAACCTTTCCTTAGGGAACAATTTCCTACAGGAAGTCTTTCCTATAGAAACGTATTCCCATGTGAAACTTTTCCCTAGGTAACAAAATTGAATGTTCTATGGGATTTCCAAAGGAATTATTTCCCATGAGAAGACTAAGTAATCTTTTTTTACAAAAAAAATCTAACATGTACAATAAAAGTATTTTTATAAGACAGCTATAATGTGTCTGATAGTTTTAAATGAAAATAAGAAAGTAAGTACTTCCCATAGGAATATCCATTGTAAAAATCTTCCAAAATGTTTCCCATTAGAAAGCCATTTTCCCATGGGAAAGGACCGTTTCCCATAGGAAATCGTAAATTTCCTATGGGAAATATTATAGTACAATACCTAGTAAAATGATAGGACTAGAATAATGAAAGTTGTTAGTTGGTATATGGTAGGTATGGGCTATCATTCAGTATCATTTCTAAGTTTAAAGACTTTTTAGAAGTACAAAATGTACTAGGCGTTTTTTCCAAATATTGTCCGTGGCAAATTAAAATTGGCAGTCATTACATGTTCACATCTTTTGATAAAAGATATATAGTTTATAACCATTATCTCACCATTAAAATGTTTCAGTATACTTTGTTTAGGTTAACGTTTACCACACATTCTACATGAATGTCTAATCAAATTGACACATGTCATCTTGCCTTTTTTAACAAAACACCACCAAGGTTTCTACTTTATTAGGACTCTCACAATGAGACAATAAGAATATATCTTACCTTGTATCCATGATTTGTAGTAAAGTACAATATACAAATCATTAAAACCCTGTTCTGTAGGATTTCGCTACTCGCTCATTACGCTTCACTGATGAATCAAACCAGTCTTTAAAATCGAAAACCAATGTTGAGACAGAAGAGATGCTTGATGGTTTGCTTGATGAGATACAGCTAAAACATAAATGGGAAGACAGGTGATTTTTTTCATTGTCAGTGATACTATGTATACAACAACAATGCGTTTTAGAAAAGAATTCGCTTGTGTTATTGGCAGTTTCGAGTGATTTCTTCATTACTAGTGCCTTTATTTGTTACATCTTTAGGATACATGTTCTAAATACATCACAGATTGCAAGGAGCAGTATCCACCAGTATATATTAGTCTGGATTAACCGTTTAGGTTCAATAAAAGGCAAAATGCCATTAGACGTCAGACAGTTTTCAAATTATCAAAATTATAGTTTCTTTATTACAACAAAAAGAATGAATCAGCAATCAAAGACTACTTATTACACACTGAACGTAATTATAATATAAATAACTGTTCGGGGTAAAACAGAATAATGTACCGTTTTATATTTCAATATATTTTGGTGTTTCCAGTAGACATCCATGTTTGCTTTTCAACTCGGACAATACAACCTTCACATTCCTTGGATTTCATGTAGAACCAAATTCGGGGCATTTAATTGATCCACTGACAAGACAAGTGCTAGAATTAAGAATAATGAACAGCAGTTTACATTCTTCACTTGTCAGGAATGGTGTGTCGTTATCAGACGATTTCGACTCTTTATCAAGGTAAGTACGAATATAGCGGGCACTTTTAGCTTAATTTAGTTTAATTATAAAGAAATGCAGATAACCTTCAAAAGTAAAACCAAACACGCAAACGACGATAATGTCTGTTTCCAACTACAATTAACAATGTATCCTGCAAAGCGTACTAGTATGAACATGTTGCAGGCTCGTTTGGTTGCGCCTGTTCAAGAACGGTATTGGGAATGCATGCTACTTTCCACGCCCTGTAGCCCCGGGTTGAGCTTGCTTTCTCATACAGACACAGTGTCAGTGACCATGAATGTGCATTTATTGCATGTTATTTCTGTACAACGGTATTTGTTTATCGATATGTATTCCCTCATTAAGCACTCTCTAAAACATTTTAGCTGTTTTACAGACATGATAAAATAATGAGGTTGTGCATATTTATGGGAATACAATATCCACATGATCCTGATGAAAATTTTATTTTGACAACTGACATCGTCAAGAAGATTATGGCAATTCATATGAGGTTTAGGTAAGTATCTATTTATTAAATTAATACTTGAATAGACTTCCACAAAATATGTCAAACGAAAAATGAAATGACCTTACTTATAACGATACAACATTTTATCTGCATGATATTATCAATATGGATAAATCCAGTTTTATTGGATATTTTTATCCGTAGAACCTCCAATTAAATACAACTAAAAATTCGGATACCATTTATTTGTTTTTATTTACATCTCTCTTTATACAACAAAAGTACACAAACATACTTGTAAAGATAAGAGTTTGCAAATTTCCCCCATTTGACTGAAGATGTGCCAGTGGTAAAATATTATGTCGTATACTTTTCAATTAGAGGTTCTTCAATGAACGTAAATACTATATTATATATAATATATTATATAGTATATCATAAATACTAAATAGCTTTAATACGGCTAAGAAAAGACATGGGTATGTATTTCATACATTTTACTATCGTTATTCAGATTTTATCTTAAAATTCAGGTAATATTCTGAAAATCCACCGGGACTGGGCTACTTCAACTTTAGTGCATGTGTAGGTTTGATCTTTACATGAAATAAAAGATTTTTTGTGTTTTACGTACCATAAATTCTGTTATCTTTGCGCGTGTTAAGGATTCACCTATCAGGGATAACATTTATGTACACTGTCATAATACTTTTATGAACGATGAGGGTTAAGAATAGGTATAGAAGCGCACTTTGAACCCGTTTAAACCCTCCAGTAGTGTTTTTGCTTCAGACCGGTCCAAGGCTGTGCTCCGCCGTGTTCCTTTGCAGTTCGTTTCGTCGTTTACTACAGAATACACTTTAACAAGTATATAATTTCTATTAGGACTTAACAAATTGGGGTTTGCTTTTAAAACTGAAATAAATTGTAATGGTAATCAATATAACAAAGAAAAGAATAACGTGTGATATTGGGGGCAGCAGCTCCATTAAGAATAATGACTAAGCATTGAGCCAAAGTGCGTACTTGGTGTATTTGTAAGTATGTGTTAGTCATGCACATTGCTATGGAATTATGGTTCAAAGCAGAATAGATAGATCCATGAAGAAATAATATCAAGAACACATTAAAAGTTTTTGTTTCCGATGTAGTAAGGCATGGGTTGTAAAATGAATAAAATGAATAATTCTAAATATGTTCAAACATTTCCTAAATCTAAACTTGTGACTTAAATCTACATACAATGTTACAAGTATAACACAAATTACAAATCATGAAAAGTTTTAATCATAACTTATTTAATAATTATTTGTACAGATTTGAAAAAGTATTAAGTGTACGCCATTTTAGACAAGGCTTCTCTCCCTTCGGAAAGACAGTAATATCTACCCCATGTAGGTAAGAATATGACATCAGTTGTGATGCCAAATTGCCGCATGACGTTTAGATCAGTACTACTCGGATGAATGAAGTTCAGCGCACTTTTTATCTTAATTTCATTTCAGTGTGCATATAGGAATGAAAATAAAAAAGCCGTATGCGTTATTTATTGTCTGGTTCAGTAGCTTGGGCATGTAAAGCCGTTGTGAGTCAGTTAATTTGTAACTGAACTCTGTCTCGCGTTAATTCAGACGACAAAACATGCGAGGTCTTACTTAATTCTTGAATAAATACATTTTTCGAAACATATAAATTTACTCCCTAGCATGCATTAATTTGCTGGTTTCTTTTTAAAATGTGTACGTGCCTAACAAGGTTTTTTATCACCTAACAGGTACGATTTACCTACACTCATCATGGGAGAGACGGGATATGGTAAAACACGTCTTGTCAAGTTTCTATGTGACATTCAGCTACCTTCAGAATATCGTAAAAACACTACAAATATGATTCGTGTAAAGGTAACGGTAATATTTAATTATATTTCATTCCATGCTTTCTAAACGTAAACGGCATAGAAAGCAAAGGAAATTATATTCAGATAAAATAGAATTTGCAAATTACGTGAGACAATATTTTTTCTATAATTGTTATGTTCTGTTGTTCGTTGGGCTTGTTCTAATGTTTTTTTTTTGTGATATATTTATAAGTAATTAAAGTAATTGATATGTTTGTTTAATTTATCAAGGTGATTGTCGACAATGATTGATTGTTAATTAACATATTAACTTTCTAAAATTAGTACTCGCAAAATGTTGACACGTGAAATGATTCCAAATAATGTAATGAAATACGTTTGAAATACAGTATCAAAACTTATCAAAATATAAGACGAGAACCCTTATATTTTACTCAAACATTTGATAGAAAGTATGTAGATCTAGTGTCGTTCAAACTTATCTGATAAATTTTTATATACGAAAATTAATCAAATAAGATTTTGCCATTTCAATTATGAAAAGTCTCTTGAAGAACATCTTGTTATGTTTTTCTAACAAGATGTCTTACCCTCGATTCTTCTTAATATTCAATTTTGGCTGGTAATATTGGCTGGGTTTTCTTTATATATCGTAAAAGTTTGAAGAATCTGGCAGAACTGACCACAGTGGCACAGTAACCAGTTAAAATGTTACAAGCATTGTTTCACGTTATTAGGTCCGTGATTGTGAGTAACGTTAAATTGCCTTAAAAAACTAAACAAAATAAGCCTTATGGGACTGTCTATTCTCATTTCTTTAATGTAAATTATATTTACATATTCGTATGCCACTAAGTAGTGTTATAAATGATTTCTAATCAGTTAATATCGTGTTCTTTAGTAAATTAGCAAAACATTTATTTAACAAAACTTATACAATCGTAATGTTTCTTTTAGTGTATTGCCTAAGAGCAACATCGATTTGTTAAACCGTTATAGAAAAATCTATAATTTCTTATGCACCGTATCATCTTGCCATTACAGGTACATGGCAGTCCATCAAAAGACATAATAAAGGCAGTAAGACAAGCTGAACAAGTTGCAGAGAAGAATAGACAAGAATATGGAGATAGTGTACATACTGTGCTATTCTTTGATGGGGTCAACGTCACCAAAGATATTGGACTTATTAAGGAAATAATGTGTGAAGGAAGCTTGCTTGGGAAGAAACTGAACAAGAATCTGAAGATAATTTCTGCATGCAATCCATACAGAAGGTGAGTAATAAAGTTTGATGTCATCAAAGTTTGCGGTTTTTACGGGTACTATCCACCACCTAAGAATCTTTCACTGTTTGAAGGTGTGGATGGGAATGTTCTTCACAATCAACTGTGAAAGTTAGATTCGATCCATTTTCATACTTACAAAAAAAAAATATTACTTTATATTTGTGTGCATATATACATAGTTTTGTGTGATTCAAAGTAGTGCACACTCAAGAAATGGTAACGTGTTAGAATCGAAATAATATATCTCATTAAGTGATTTACTCTTGAATAAAATCATTGTTTGTCGTTTAGATGCGTATTATTATATCACTCGGGCTGCGCCCTCGTGATATGATTCCTTCACATCTGAACTTCAAACAATGATTTATTCAGCGACAAATCACAAAATGAGATATATCATTTCTTAAGGAGGTAGGTTACTTTAATATTTGTATTTGCGCATGTCCAACCGGAAGCTAACGTGACGATTTACGACGACGTTAACGACAAACTAAATGTGTTTTTATATCCAGTCGTAAGACAAACAATTATGAACCTGTCTCCGATCTGATGCTTAATGGTTTAATAATGCAGAAATAATGAATAAATTGCCACAGAAACGCTTCAAAACAGTGTTGCTTTAAAATGACGTCTTTGACGTCATGACGTTACGTGTCAGTTACTTTGCAAAATTTATTTTGAAAGTACGTAATTCTGTGATTCTTTATTTGAACTATTTTTAAACAGCCATTATTTGTTGAAATATTTTTATGTGTCTTTCGCTCTGATAATCATCAATATTTTGCTTCTTTTATGTAGTTATATTGAAATGTTATGCGGAATGTAAGAAAATGGATGATGGTAACCAATGTTATTGGGAATATAGCTGGGTGAAAGGTTACTTAATATGGCCATTTTCAAATAAAAATTAAGCAGTTTGATTTGTAATACCTATTTTTCATTTTCGGTTGATAATTTGTAATTTATATATTAAACCTAGCTATAAAATTGTTCAAATTTCAGTAGAAAATTGTGGTTTCTTGAATTAAATTGATGTTACCACGGAAACGAAGCCCGTGACCTACATATCTAAATGTAAAGTTCAAAAGCGTTGACACTGGTCTATTTAAGGAACACAGCTTCGGCATTTTATTTGCATTTCAACAATATCCATAATAATATTAGCAGCTTGCAGAACGATTTTTCCATAAAAAATGTCAGACGAGGGGTACTGCTGTAAGTATTTTAAGCTGTGAAATTTGTTTAAATAAATGCAAGTAACACGAAAATTTTACTTACGTTAGAAATAAAATGTTTTAAAGCTACATTAACAAGAAAGATTATCTTATTTAATTTTTTTTATTGGAAATTACGATAAAAAGCAAGATAAAAGCTGTTTTAAACATCTCTGTTGCCATGGTTACTTTAAACTTTAAGAACAGTAGGGTACCATGTGAAGTGCTTGGTATTTTGCTGATAAGATTACCCAAATATTCCATGTTGGTCATTAACAGAAGGGCACTGAAGCCGTCGAAAAACCCGTTTTCATACATAGTAGTTTAAAAATGAGGGAAAATGCGTTACCATGGAAACACGAGCCCCGCAACATATACATTTTAAGCTTATATTAGAAAGCTAACGCGCATACTAGTATAATTATTGATTATGCAGACTTCTACGGATAACAATGAAACCAAAATGCACTGAAAACTGTTAAATATACGTATTTTCCTTTTTCTTTCTATATAAAATGCCTTTAGAGGGTCATGTTCTTCAAACCTGTACAAAATTTGTACTTGAAGGGCCAGAGATAAACGAAATTGAGATTGTAGCAGTCAAAACATTAAATTACACGAAATACAAAAAATTGCTGCGGTTCAACTAATTTGAATTTACCTTGGTAACAAGGTAACCTACCTCCTTAAATAATTGATGCTTGAGCTATTGGATATGATGTAATAATCACCAGAATAAAGTTTTATTATATAACTATATGAACTGTGTCAAAAATGCGGGTTATATTTTAAGAGGCAGAAACAAAATCCGTATTGTACTTTTTGTATTGTATTGCTTCCATTAGTATGCATGACTTGACACAGTTCTATGAATAGCGCACGAAAAAAACTACACTCATTTCTATTTTAACATCGATAAACAATAAGTATTACGTTCGATAATAGAACAACAAACAAAAAGATGAAGGTATATTATAAAAGGTTCAGTATAACAGTAGCTAGATCTTGGATTTTGCAAAGTCGGATCACACTTTGCGCTTGCGTGCCTCTTGAGATCCGATCTGGCAAAAATCAAGTCGAGCCGAATAAAGAATCACAGATCGAGTTAATATCAAATGGCTCAAGTGTCAACTATTGTTTATTATAACGGAATTACATTTTCAGACCATATAGGGGGATTAACATCTATGTAGTTTATAGTACGTCATAATAAGTATAGTACACAAAACTGCATTCTTGCATAAAACCTTTGTTTTTGCCGATTTCGGGCATGCACAAACAGGGAAAAAACGTGTACAAACAAGGAGATTCTCGTGAGCACGCGCTGTTGGTGAACGTTTTGAATATGCTGTTGGGGGTCCAACGTAAGCAAATTATGGATCCCGAATCAATTTTGGCCGAAGCCGAAAGGTCCGAGATTTATGAAATCTTTTCATCTGCATTTTTATTAAAAAATATCATTTTTCAACCTAACTTTACTTTAACTTGTAGTAAGTACTACCTCTCTTGATACGCGACTGCATTGACGTTCCGTATTATTGTATTATTACGCGTATTTGACTCAAAGTAAGTTTACACGCCGCGATTTAATCCCTGAAAATGATAGGCAAACAACATTTACAAAAATACAATTTCGTTTTCCAAATTAACTTGAGTCGAGAAAAATGACATGCTAACTTTAAATCTTACACCAAAACTTTAAAAAAAAATGTTTGTGTCTACTTTACACATCTATGCAGTCTACTGATGTGGTGATGGTGTGTAATGTAAAGCATAAACATGACGAAGCGTTAAGTTTGAAGGATTTTTCCATAGTTAATGAACATTTGATGAACAGAAGGTATTTATTATATATTTTTCAATTTATTTGTAGATCTCACCAACCATGTTTGAGTTTATAAATCCAATCTAAGTTGATTATATCGATGTTGGAAAACTTCAAATTTCAGTGTTTATCAAAATTTGATCGCGATGGGGTGGGGTGCAAAGCAAACTTTTCTACGTTATAGGCCTAGAGATTTCATTTTTAACGATATGAAGAATATAGGTATCGATACCAATTTCTATTAAACGATAATGTTTACATTTAAAAAGCGTAAGACTATTAATTTGAACCAAGCAGAATTGTGTTCTGTCGGCACCTCGCCTGCAAATTGTGTAAAGACAGGATGTCGTGTATGCCCTACGGGCTCGTGCACCAACCAATCCCTTGGGATTCTGCAGATGTTGTTTCACAAAAAAACGTGCGTTAACCCTACAACGACGTGTGCATGACATCATGCAGATTAAATTCATGCATTTCTTTCACTAAACTGGGAACCTTATATTCCATAAGTAAAATGCAGAGACATTGTATATGGTACATATTCAGTATGAAGAGCAAATTCTGACCGAAAGAATTTAGAATTGTACAGAAAATGTAGTAACTATTAATGAAATATTCAGGTAAAAGATGCGCTTAGTAAAATGTTAAGTTCGCATATAATTGCAACGTCACAACAGTTTCAGTTTTGAAAGGCAGCTACATTTATATCGATACTTTATTAAGAAATAAACCATTAAAGAAATCATTCGCATTTTTACTTAATTATAATTCAAGTGATTTAAAATATCGATGTAGAATAGATGAAATAATTCGACTTTTGTAAAACCGGATACGCTCTTTCTGTTTTATTGCAACTTCTGTTTACTTATTAAATCTTGAAATAGTATTGAGACACCGTTGTGGAATAAACGCATGTATAAATTGTCAGTGTCTTGAAACTTTAAATGTATGTTATTATTTTATTCATTTAGACATTCCGATAAAATGATGAAGGAAATGGAGCAAGAAGGATTTGGAGGTCACATGGATACAAATGACGCAAACGTTCTGCCTGGTCATTTACCGTTGCAGTGTTTGGTGTATAAAGTTTATCCCCTGCCGCATAGTCTTTTACCTCTTGTCTGGGATTTTGGACGGCTTGAAGCAGATGTTGAAAATGTATTTATCAATCAGATAGTCAAGAAATACGTACGTAATTCCATTATTATGGTAAATATTCAAATGCTTAAAACTAATGTTAAATGTTACCAACTGTAATTTATAATTATTAACGCACTTTAACTTGGTTAGACGTACTATGTGGACGTTCAAGCTTTTTATTGCGGACGAGGGAAATCCCAAGTGATACTCCGAGCATTATTTTAGCTCGAGTGGGAACCTTGAAGGAACCATAAGCCTGTCACTTTACACCACACGCGATGTTTTGAACCCTAAGCAGTGAGGGGTAGAGTATTGAAACCCGCGACCTTAACCAAACAGTCACCAGGTGAACTTTCGTCTTCTTCATCTAGCAGCCATATAAAATCCAACAAAAATAACCATTCAATCACGGAGGCCCCACATAGAGAGTAAGTATAGCAACATTCAAAAACCACAGTCCCCTATATCAGTGTACAACATGAATGTATAAATATTGACATCATGAGAAATATGTAAAATAACGAGGCACTGGAAGGCATCGCCTATGACCACCACCACTAGTGGGATAACCCGTTTAATTGTGTACCACATCATCCTTTACATGGAAAAGATAGTAGCAGTTTAATTAATGTCCACCACTAATATTAATGATAAACAGTAATATGCGTTATGTCTTTAAGTTTAAGTTTTTGACATTTTAATGAATACATTGAGCGGAAGTTTTCGCTGTTTTGTACAT
Organism: Mercenaria mercenaria; assembly: GCF_021730395.1. Classification (NCBI taxonomy): domain Eukaryota; kingdom Metazoa; phylum Mollusca; class Bivalvia; order Venerida; family Veneridae; genus Mercenaria; species Mercenaria mercenaria. Next base: position 8,990,897 of record NC_069364.1, read on the forward strand.
GAAACGAAAATAACACATTATACTGACACAGGCATGTATATTTTATAATAAAAGACGAAATTATATGATAATGTACAGTTTCATACAAACGTCTAGAAGTATTAAATAAACTAGTCCATTTTATAAAACTTACATAAATTGGGTACACGGTATATTGATATAATATACTAAATTACAATAAATAAATGAAAGGTTGTGATCCAGAAAATGACCGGTCATTTATATTTGTATGTTTTGTATGCAGATACGGGATGCGAAATTGCCAGATATACCAGGTTTGGCCGAAGTAGTCAGCGCCATCTTGGCAGCATCACAGGACTATATGAAAAAGCATATGGTAATTGTTCACCAAATTGATTATATACACATTACATTTTGACAGGCCATTGGCACGATGTTTAGAAAAATATCACCCAGAACCTATGCTGCAACCCATTACATGTATGTTTTAGTCTTAAAGTAGATTAATTACTTTCTGCACTAATGAGGTTAAATATGTCTGTCATGAGCGTTGGTCTACGGACCGCGGGGTCGCGAGTTCGATCCTCGGGCGGGGCGTATGTTCTCCGTGACTATTTGATAAACGACACTGTGTCTGAAATCATTAGTCCTCCACCTCTGATAATTCATGTGGGGAAGTTGGCAATTACTTGCGGAGAACAGGTTTGTACTGGTATAGAATCCAGGAACACTGGTTAGGTTAACTGCCCGCCGTTACATGACTGAAATACTGTTGAAAAACGGCGTTAAACCCAAAACAAACAAACAAACAAACATGATAATGCAATCATTTGTTCATATTTTAAACATTTTATATTATGTTATAAACTAAACTAAATTACAATAACTATTTATATAAGAAATAGCCAATTTGTACAGTTAGGAAAGATGACAAATATGGACATTGTTTCTTATTAGTTCCTAAAGTCACCAAACATTATTTAAAAAATTATTATTTGAGTATCTTTTGTTTATATCAATGTGAAGTCATACATTATGAACGTACTAATCTTATGATATAAATTACAGCGTTTCTAAGCACTATGTATTTATCGAGGGCACAGCGCAAAACAAGTCCAACTCAGATTTTAAAAACTTTTCAGGAGAGCTAAAAACTGTTTAATTTCACAATAAATGTGCATATAACTATGAAACATTTTTGTCACAAACGTATTAAGAATTACAGTTAAGGATTCTTGTATCGCACACTAATTTTCAGTGTAAAATAGGTTCATCTCGAGATAGGTATACTTAGCAATATTATACCGGTATTGCAAATATGTCAGTAAATGGCCCAAGATAGTCTGGTTTGCTAATAAAATTAGGTCACTGTAAGAGGTGATAATAGCAAAGTATATCTTAAAGGCTGCAGTTGGTAAAATGTTCTTAAAAAGAAAAAAGGTAAATCAGTTTATATCTAAGCAAGGACAAACACACTGATAAATTATATCACAATAAAATTCATTAACATCAGATAAAAATAAAATAATTGCTTGCAATTCCATTGAAGGTAACTTTAACGGTTAGAGTGATAGAAATGTTGTACTCTGCAGTGCCAGAGACATAGGGTACACAACAAAAAAATCTCAGTGTTGAAGCAATTTATATACACACATTATATATACCTTTATATCTCGATGTAGCAACTTTGAATTCCTTAATGCCAGTTAATGACAGTTTATCATTATTACCATCTAATTTCACATTTCTACAAAAGTTAAAAGTCTAGAGCTATAGACAAGTAATAAATTTTATATAAACATAAAAGTTTGTAAGTTTTTTGTTATATATTCCTATGATTTTTTTTTTTTCATTGCAAATTAAATCATTCAGTATTTTAAGTTACTTGTAATAAATTTTGCATCTTGATATCCATTGAAATGGACTCGGTCAACGGGTACCACTACATTCATCTGAGCCCAAGCAGCAATATGTTTTACTCAGAATCATTATCAACAACATTTTTTGTCAGATTCATGTCTCAGAAAGGAAAATAACTGATGATGGACACTGGGAATAATGTTTGATGTATTCAGTTGCTTTAGAGCTCTGTGTTCAGCAAATGTTGTTTTCAGCAGCCCCTTTCCCTTCATAGTATGCATTTTCCTAGGACATGGTAGGTGGAAATCTTCCGAGTGTTTAGAATCAGTTCAAGTGCAGACGCTCCTCACATTTAAGTTTGTATCTACTTTGGAAAACCATTGATATGATTTGTTGACCATCTCTGGATCTTTCTTCTCAAGTGTAATAATTTTAGTCTCTGCCTTCAGTATCGTCCTCCAGGTTTTTCACTGACCGAGAAAGAGTTTTGTAGTCCAGAAAGTATATTGTGCCCATTTCCTCGACTAGGCATGACTTTCCTGTGTGGTGTGCAATCCTGATAGTTGCTGCCAATGTAGGTGTTGTTGAGACAGATTTTATTCTGCTAACATTTTCAATAGCTTCATGAATATAAACAATTTCATTTTGTGTGACCACGCTCTAAACCATTGTGTAGCTACATATCAAAGTGTAGATGTTTTCGGTAAATTTAGAAGAACACAATCGATTTCTCTTCTGTCGTTCGCAGTTATCCGAGTACAATATAGCTTTTTACATTCCACTTGTAGCTGTCTTTATTAGGTACTTAAAAAATACAAGTTGTGATTTCCGCGCCCTAACAACAAAAAATATTATTATGAGACTAGTACTAAACAGTATAATTACAGAACACGACTGTGACATATGTTTATGAAACAAACAATTTTAATGGAATGAATTATTTATTTAACTTAACATATTAATTTACCGAAGAACTCCTTTGTTTTTTCTTTCTTTTACTAGGAATATGGCAGATTTTATTACAATGACTATTTTATGTTTGAATTTTAACTTATATTGTGTATCATTGACTTGACTGATTTATTGATGAAGATGTTTTTCTGTAATATTTGGTTAGAAAAAAAATGTGAACGTTTTTTATTACAAGGAGTGTTTCCCTTTTTAATTGAAAGTCTTTTCGCTCAATATTCATATTGCAAATCACTTTATATCTTAATATCTGCAGCTTGTATTTTCATCTAAATAAAAGAAGTTCTATGTTCATTTGAGTTATTAATACAATCAAAATGATCATAGATAAATTCATCTTCAATCTGCCTGATTAAATTGCCACCTGTCAGCTTTAGTGTTATGGCACTAAATCAATAGTTTTAAGTAAACAATTACTACGAAGTGTAACATTGATTTTATTTCCTACTTACTATATGAATGCATGTATATTCATAATATAACATTATAATATTCGTTATTTAGTACAATATGATTATATAATATTGAATATTTTGTTTCGTGAAAAGTTTAATAACCTAGTCTAACTAATTATATACATAACCATTTATTGAATAAAGCAACGAAAACGTGTTGACAGATAGTTTTTACACCATTAAAATCAAATGTCAAATATTTTCGCGACCCGATTTTTTCCCCTCGAATGCACACACACTCTTCTGTTTGGAAAATGAAGTTGTTATTGGCGTGGAAACTTACTGAGTGTAAACAAAAGTTTGAACATGACAAAGTAGTAGTTATTTTATGCAAGGTATGTTTAGAACCAGCAACTTGAAAAAAAAATCTCTAAATTTCACTTGGGGATACTTAAGATTTTTTAATGCATCTGAATGCTTACCATAAAACTTGAAAATAAAGTTTTAAACTAATATGATTAATTTTGACAATTCACCATGTGAAAAAATTCCAAATTTGACCAGGGGCCCTTTTCCAAAAAACCTAGACTAATATGACAGGAATGTGGCTGCGGAACTGGAAACAAACACACAGGGTTATTTTGATGTTTTTAAATTTTTAACCAAACATTGTTTCAGACCCCTTTGATTCTCACATCTCAGAAAGTGGGGTTCGGATAGAGCAAGTTTATACTCTCTGGGTTTGGTTTTTCGGCAACTACAAAAAAATGCTGGGCTACCAGAAAAAAAAATCTTGTTTTGCAATACCAAAGAAGCCAATGCAAGATAGAAATGTTGTTAATTAGCTATTATGTAGTAATTAATCACCATCTGAATTTCAACACAAAATGTATTTCATCTAGCTGTAACAAAATACCGGTATACAAAAAGTGACATTGTGAAAAAATGTCAGTTGGACCTGTTTAGCGCTGTGCCCTGGATATATTGTAAATCATACGTTATTGATATTGAGATCACATGATTAATATAATATGAATTGAGATGAGTAAGTAACTTTATGTACTGAATATTTCAGTGATGTTTTATGTTCAGTTTAACAAATATCAGAGTGTATAATAGTAACTGTTACAATCAATATTAGTATAGAGTTTTCAGTTTTTTTTACAGGATGAATACTGTGTTGTATCACTGCGAAATGTCGAGAGAGCTCTCACAGTTATGAGCTGGTTCTACCAGAACAGTCGGGGCGGGCGGACTATTTTCTGTCTGATGGACGAAATACTTCGTGATGTAAGTTGCTTGTTTTCTTCAGTCGAGTCTGCTCTCATTTTGCTTGGCTGCCATCTTTGCTCCAATCAAAAGGATTTCTTTGGATTTCATTGACTTACACAATATCAAAAAGAGACGACTGCAAATTAAGTGTTTTTATATGTTCTGGATATTTGGAATAATAGGGTTCATTCCATTTCTATATATATTGGTATTTCACTGAGGCTGATGCTATGGGGCGTGAGAAAGGTTGAACATTTCATGTTCACACTAAATGAAACTTTAATTTTATGCTTCAAATAATACAGGAGACATTGTAGCAATTGAATAAGTACATACGGGGAAGCCAGTGTTTCAATCCGAGCAGGCTTAATAATTCATTTAAAAAGTAAGAGAATTTTCAGTCAAACCGCGTCTGTCTAATTTGCTTGGTTGTTTTTTTTTGCTTCCAAATGATCTTGATAATAGATTTCTTCAACATTTTAACATTTGATAAAAAGGCAATCATTTTATGTCCATGGGAAAAGTAAACACAAGAGTTTATTTTATTTATCATTAGAAATTTAGTCCAAATGAAGTGTCTCAATTCGGTAACTAGAACGAAATAAACGATGACGCTGAACATCTTAAGTCAAGAAACTTTAGACAATCTAATATGTAGAAGGGAACATGTATTTGCAAAATATATAAGTAAAATCTGTTAGAAGATCCTTTGGGAGCATAGAATGCAACCCAGCAAAATTATAGCAGACTCGATTTGACTGAGTCTCTTCATGAGAGGTATTGTAAAGTACAACTTGCCTCACGCCGCTTAGCACCGGCTTAAGCGGAATGCTATTATCCATGAATATTGAGTGCACTTTATGATCCTAGCAAAGGACCGGATAATATAGCAACACGGAATCAAAGTACATGGATACTCTTTACGGTAGCAGTGTGTTTATGACGTCATTAAGTTACCTCTTTGGCAAGCCCTTTTCTTAAGTTTCAAACTGACTTATTTCTTTCAACAGTGGTCCGATTTTATTATTTTCACTCTACTTTAACAGAGAATTATATTTTGATCACGTTGTTGTGTGTACACTTGATGTCAAAATAATATATATGCTATATAATCGGAAATGTAAAACATATCCTTGTGTCAATAAAAACACTGTCTCTTGCGAAAAGTGAGCAACAAATGGTTTTAGATGTCAACATGTGTATGGAATTATTTTATGTTATATACTTTGACCATTATTTCCATATGTTACATATTTGATAATGTCATAGAGAATAAAACGAATTAAAAGGTATTTTTTATCAGAAATATGCGTCAGAAAATGATCACCAACGCTAAATTCTGAAAACAATCTCTAAGCACCGTCATATTCAGCATATTAAAGAAAAGTACGTCGCGACTATTCATTTTTTATCGTAATTTTGCGTGTGCGTTTGAATGGGTTACAGTCTATGTTCAGACATGAAATGAAATAAGAATCAACTGATAATAGATATTAGTAATGGAAAATATAAGACAACATGATGTTTTGTCAGTGAAAAAATAAAAAATGTTTTGCATTTCAATTGTTCCTTGATAAATTTATGTAACCCGTTCGTTGATACTTGCATTGGGTGTTTGTTACCATGCCTGCTTGAAAGAACGAGAACATTATCGTACATACATTGCACACTATTTCCGTGCACCTTGTCACGTGCATGATGGAGAGAAGCAGATCATGAATGAAATAAAATGGTAGTATATGTTATAGTGTATGTATATCATAATGCTTTAAGACCAATTCTCTGTAAGAACCAAAAAATTAAAGAAGGGGTCCGAAACTCATAGTCTCAGAATTACTTCATATTTGCACCCTTTTTAGTATTCAAGCCATATATGAAGAATTAAGGGCGAAAAGATATGAATCAGCTCTGGTTATCATGGTAACGGGAACATTATACTTTTTGCAAAAAATGGCAAAAAATGGCAATTTCTTAGAGTCAAATTTTACTAAAATGTTACAATTTTCTTCACACATAGTGGTCTCTATGTCTGAAATAAAGCACTAATTTTCATATTTGCCTGAAATACATACCTGAAGTAATTATTTAAAGCAAATATTGCCTTTCAACATTTTCACAGTTTTAGAAGCAACAATTTTATAAATACCCCCTTTTAAGATTTTACATTATCTTTAAAAATTGGTCTGCATGTATATTTTTCAACTTCTAATAGAAAAAAAGTGCACGCATCTGAATATAATACTTGTATAGATTCAGCAGAGCTATGATACCCATTTCAATTTTAGGAGGAATTTTAGGGGGTCATTCATATTTGAGCTTTTTACAGAATTTTGAAAATTGACAAAAAATGAGTTTTCAGCAAACTCATTTATGCCTAAATTACAGAATAACCTGAAATAATATTACATTGCCAGATACAGAATTATAGCAAAACATAAGTATTTCATGTAAAATCATTTTACAAAGTTATACTGTCCAACACTTTGTCTAGAAATTATGGAGAATGTTCCGTTACCATAGCAACGTACAAGAAAATTATAATTCAGACCTTTTTAAAGCACTTTCTGTATCAATTTTGTATTCTATGGAACAAGAAAAGTACATCTGCAAACTGTCAATGCATCTAACGCACCGGAAGCACATTCTGGGCAGAATTAAGAAGGATACAACCATAATAATGATCTTTGAAACTTAATTAAGGTATTAGGCCCCTAATAGTAATGTTTAAAAAATGCCATTTGCTTGGCATATTCTTACAGTTGACCGTGCTTCGCACTTTGTTCCAAATTTTTAAAAACTTTTACCGTGCCATTTTTTATAAATTTTGTGTAATTTGTGGTATTTCCTCAAGCTCAAGTAGAGATATATTTCAAGGTGGCGGCCTGTATCCAAAATGTTTGCAGAGATTTCATTATACCATTATTTTTTATGAAAGAATCATCAAACTATTGGTAAACAATTATAAAACTAAAAAATAAAAGTGTCAGTATCATTTTTTTCTAGCACCCTCAAGTAAACGGATTTAATGAGACAGAATTCTATCTCCAACATTGAAAAATTAAGGTCGAATCCTGCGGGTCTGTTTTGATTTTTGCTCACTTCATTCAAAAATAACTGTGGGGCAGAAGTAAAACTTACCTAAATTTCTTCCACAGTATGTAATCTAAAGAATGAAGGCAAAATAGAGAACTTTTACCGCACGTAATTCAGTATTTTTATAGATGTCTAACTCTACCCCTTCTATTTCAAAGGTAAATTCACTTTGAACAGCAAGAAATCGCTTATCAAATGAATATTTTCCATTTTTGTACAATAAATCAATAACAAGTCTTGAAAGAAGTAAAAACTTACCAGAAAAAAAGAAAAATAAGGAAAAAAAATTTTGGTCCCAGTGGGGCTTGAACCTACGCACCCCTGAAAATCGCAGTCAAAGTAAGTTTATGGTAGAAATTGAATACTCTTCAAAAAGGAGATACTCTATTATGGGCCTAATACCTTAAGGATGTAGGAGCGAATTTTTTCTAACGGTCAGAATTTTTTCATGCTCTGTGAGCTTGAAGAACATTAGTTTCTAAGACAAACAAGAGAGGAAAAAACACAGGTCACCGAACTCGTTTTATTTTTATAGGGCATTTTCTTCACCCGGTGTTTGAGCATTTCTGAAATTTTGTAAAACTGTAAAAATGGTGGTATGTTATAAAACATATAATATCCCATTTAATGTTAAAGGGATTTCATGTCTTACAGGTTAATATGAATACAAGGTGATATCAGTATTATATAAGCATAAATGTCACGAACAAATCTCTCTCATTTTTACATGATGACATAATTACCCCACCCACTTTATTTTCAATAAAAAAAAAGTTTTAGATCTGCAAAAAAAATTCTGACGGTAAGATTTTCAAAATATTTTGCAGCTTTAATGACATACAAAAATGCTTCAAAATGGACAGAAAAAATGTTGGGGTCACCGTGCATCTAAGAGATTTATTAAGAAAAAAACTGTTAAAAACTGGTGAATTTTGATATTTTTTGTTCTTTTTGTTTTAATCTATATTTTCTAGGTAAAATAAAGAGCTATCTTGAAGAGTTTTATTTCAGTTATAGCTTATTATTATATGTATCATTCTGGAAAATATCAAAACCAAGTCTGATCTACTTTCATAGATATTTGAAATTACCTACCCCTACCCCATTGTAAATCTTACGTCAAATTTAGGCAAATGCCAGCCAAAAATAAGGGTGAAAAATTTTTTTTTGCAAAAAGTAGAATCTATTTTGTTAAATGGTACATTATTAGCCATATTTTAATAATTTAACGTTAATTTTTTGCAAAACTTTTGTTAGAAAGCAATATTCGAAGAAACATTTTTCAAAATGGCGGATATTCTAAAAAAAACGCTCATACATCCTTAAAGCATTGTCACAAGGTCAGTTCTCAACAACCTTGTATGCTATTTTCTTTCTTTTGGGTAAACTGATTTTGAGTTTCAAAGCAGTCGGAAATACTCATAACCAACTGATACTGGCCTTTAAGGTATTGTATGGTTACTTATCATGACTGTCCAATTTTTTTTTTGAAGTTCCCATGGTTACAACATTCATTTTGCATTAAAAAAGAACTTTAAATCATAGTTATTTTTTTTGCTGCAGTTACTATAAAGCCATTAATATTAAATGACATTTTAGGATAAAATAACAAAAATATCTATATGTGTTTGTGTAAAGACACTGTCCTTTCACCTTTGGAAATCATTTTGTTGCTATGGAAACAAATAGTAGTAAAAGCAAAATCATGTCTACTTCGCCATTTGATTTAATATATACATTTTAAATTATGAACAAATAACAGTGTATATCCAAGACTGAAAAATTTCATGATATTTAAAAATATACAGTATGTTCATGTAACAACAATCATGATGCACATTTTTTATTTAACAATCAAATTAAATCAAATGATCTACCGAACAGTTTAGTCAATATTTTGCTAGATACAACTTTAAATGAGCCGCGCCATGAGAAAACCAACATAGTGCGTTTGCGACCAGCATGGATCCATACCAGCCTGTGCATCAGCACAGTCTGGTCAGGATCCATGCTGTTCGCTAACAGTTTCTCTAATTGTAATATGCTTTGAAAGCGAACAGGATGGATCCTGACCAGACTGCGCGGGCTGCTCTGGATCTATGCTGGTCGCACAGCCTCTATGTTGGTTTTCTCATGGCGCGACTCAAATGTATTTAATTCTTTCAAACTATCAAGACAATGGCCAGACTTTTTACGGATAGCTATAGATAATGTAGATTTAAGACTTTACTAAGTTTATTCAGAAAAACCCTGATCATACACATTCCAGTGCCAGAAAATACTCAGTTAATACAAACTGCAGTTGCAGACATATCTCCTAATGCTTTTTCCAAAATATATCAAAATACACAACTAAATCTACTTTATTTATTAAAGTAAATACATGCTGGTAAAATAGGATGATATATGTCTTGTATATCTTAGAATGAAACTTGTTTTACAGATGACAATTTTACTGGATTTCTGATTTATGAATGAGGTCTTAAATTAGTCAAAAAGTCAGCTAGAAACTCAGATATTCTCTTTAATTATTGGCCAATTAGTATATATGGGCTTAAGTAATTATCTAACACAATATAGGTAACTTTACAAATGTATGAATTTTCATTAAAATCTGCATTGCAGACATTCTTAAAAAATAAATTTCATCAGAAAATATGATTTTATGATACAGGCCTAAGAGGGAAAAAGAATTGTAATATTTCAACAGTCTCACAAAATTAAGTATACTAATTCAACCATTGTTTTGCTATATTTTCTCAGTATTTTTTAAAGATTTAAAAAATCTGTATGAAATAAAATTATCTATGGTAGAAAATATACAATTAGATTTGCATATGTTTGAGTAATAAGCCTTCATGTATAATTATGCTGTAAATTAGTATCCAAATCTGATGAGAACTGCAAAACATGTGCTTCTTTTTACAAATATTCAAATACTGTCATGTGTTTATTCCATTTAGATATGTTCAAGTGCATCTTTTTCAAAATACATTAAATTTTATCAAATTTAAATATAACAAATTTAATGTTATACATGCAAAAGTAATCAAACAATATCAGATTTTTTAAATTTTAATGTAAAGTCAAGAATAAAGATATTTTTCATTTACAGGGCCTTTGGTTAAACAACTATCAACATTTTTAAGAAATGACATTCATATTTTTTCCATAAATCTGAAAAAGAAACATTAATTCAAACAACATAATTCCATCTTTAGGGTCTCCAGTGTGAGTTCTTCTATTTATGTCAAAGGCACCAATCATTATTTTTATCTGTGGCAATCCAAAAAAGGGACAGATCTTCACTATTCAGATGTTCATAACTTATTCCAAAAACACTAATTGATGATTCCCCACTTTCAGCCGCTCTATTTGGAAAACACACACTATTTTCATAAACATTTTGCCTTCACAATGACATACTGCATTTCAAACTTGTGCCCTCTACTATAGAGATGAAGTGTCATCTTGTCAACACTAAACTACCTAGATCAGACAGTTATGTCACATACTGCACATTTGCAAGTTATAAAAAGTCTTTTTAGCAGTCCTTGTTATTTTTATTTGATACAAAATTTTGAGAAGGCTGGCTCTTCAGGTGATATCAGAGGTCTTCTGACTGCATTTACTTTTACCATGACTCAGTGTAGCTGTCACTGAAAAATAGAGAAGTGAGAGAATAACAATCTGAATGTCTTTCATTTGACTATGGGTGGTGGTGGGATGGGGATGGGCTCCCAAGTTAAAATATTTGTGACATCATGTTACTGGAAAGAATTACTGATCTTCTATAAGCCAGCTGGAGGGTTTCCTCTCACAAATTTGTAACTGAATAAACTTTACATACACTATTTCAATCATTTAATAAATTTTGTATAAGTAAATGTATAATATATACACCTTTCCTTTATTCTTTTAATGAAAATAATTTATCACATAGATCTCCCCACCCTTGAAATGATTTTAAAAGGAACAATAGTATGAAATACATTAAATACTTTTGACTTTGCTATACTTTGATTAAATTTAAGATACATGAAATTCTAAACAAAGTTCATAAATATTCTGTCAAAAGATAACATTCAGTCAAGCATTTATAAAGATCTGAAATCAGACCTGATCAGACACTAAGACAAACAATAAATAAAATGTAGATACCTTCCTTCCTTTTATTCCAATATAAGGATGATGATGATCATTCATTCTTTGAAGAATCAGTCTGGAATAAACACAAATCAAACTAAAATGGTTGTTACTGTTGTTACATTTTGACAGATACAGGATTTCATCCTTTTCAACATTATATGGACCACTTTAAAGGTAAAATCTGTTTCTCATACATGTGCAGAGGGTCCTTTTCTAAAAAAGGGTATATTTTAAAATTTCAGAAACTTATCAATATTTATAGTCACAATACAAATCTGTGTCAATTTAAGTTATATGAAATCCTACTAGCTATTCTTGTATCATAGTTTGAGAGGTCAAGATTTCATACTTGTATGAATATGGGCATGTGGGGGACTTTATTCTTTCTTTAAATACATGTAAATATACATGTAGGCCTCTGAGGTGTAAATATATATAAAAAAAAACATATTAAATTTGACACAAACCATTTACATTCAGTATGTACTTGTAAAACAGTAAAACAGACATGTGCAGACTGACTTATGTGTAGCAATGGATGCAATTAAATGTTTATTTTTCAGCATTCAGTGAGTCTTTACTTCAGTAAGTCTATATTTCTTCAGGTACTTTGGCAAACACATACACTGTTGCAAATGACTAAATTATGATTACCTCTCTAGAACATCCACTCACTTCATAGTTGTTTGAAACTTTATCATCAAGCAGTCATTTTCAAAAGAAACAACTCATAGCTGAAAACAAAACAAATAAATTTACAAAAATATATAGATCATCTACACTTTGAAATGAAAATATGTCTTATCTGCTTTTACAATTAACATAAAAAGCTTGTTAATGGTCATTTACAACTAAAATCAGGGCTTTTTCCATTATATACTTTCTGCCTCCAATAAAAGGAGGTAATTCCAAAGAAAACAGTATGTTTCTTCCCAAGTCTGAATATGAAATTCCCAAATGTGTTACCTTATATGAGTGTTTTATGTTTTAAAATGGTTTTGAAAATTTGTATATATCTATATTTAGGTTATTACAACAACATTTACAGTTTTGCTCAATTACTGAAATGTAATCCATTAATATTTTACAAAAAAAAAAAATCTTTACATAGATTTTGGTAATTTGGAAAATTTCCATATTAGACAATTTCTGAGGGCATTTTCCCAATTCCACTGCTGTTGGTGCATGGTATTCCCAAAATGATGGGAAAATGCCTGTAAGTTTTATCTTGGTAAAATTATAAGAAATGTCTGTCCAATATTTAAAAAAAATAAGCTCTGTATGGTCTTTGAATCTGTTGAAGGAAGTGAGCTGCACATATCTTGCATAGCTTGAAATTTTACATGTCATATTAAAACATAAAATATTATGAGACACACCTGTTTTCATTGTAGTGTTATCCTTTAACACTGATCCTTCAGTCAGTTGATACAAACTTCACTTATGGAGATAAACAGACAGATGACAGACTCGGATGTCTATCCACAGTTTAGAATCTTTTCTGCCAGAGTATTTTTCCCAAACAATGTCGCTGTTCAGCAAATTTTAAACGTGGACTTGGTTTGAAGGGACACATCCAAGCATCACATGCCTATTTAGCATAAAATCTCTGACTGTCATTGTACATATCTAAAAATTTGCAAAATCCGAGTAGAAATCTGAATTCAGCATAATCCAGGAAGTAAACTTAGAGACGCTTCTTGTGATTTCTTAAATGAAGAGCATCAAGGGGAGGTAATAAAAATAGGGAAAATGCCCCAAATCATAAGCTTTGGCCCAAATCTACAAGAATGTGTCTGAATGACCCACTACGATTTATATTTCTTTTTGAAATATCATCTTCCCTTTATACAAGCAAATATACTTTTCTGCTGAGACCTGTGCACTTTTCAAGATGTAGAGCACAATATAAACATATGTTTTGCTCCATAAATATATTTTTCTTGCAGATAAAAGTCAACAGTAGATCATACAATAATCAAATAAATATTTGGAAATATTAGTTTGGTATGAAACCTTGTGCATTTGCCTTTAAAATTTGCAAGTATGAAAATAAAGGACACTTTCTAGTACTTTCCAGATAACAAAATAAGCATGCACCCCTACTTACTTGAAAAATAAACAAGTTTGGGATTTGCATTCTCGTTTCCATGGTAACCGGGACATATATTGAAAAAATGAAAAACAGGATTTCTTAATTTTGCACCCTCTTCAAGAAAAAATGGGTTTAAAGGAAATATGTGACTATGAGTTTCCAACTTTTTTTGGTTCTTACAGAGAATTGGTATTAACATTTGATAGACTGTGGTTAAAATTGTTTAAAAGAGAGAATTTTATTCTGTGGCGGACATTAATGCTAGTGAACAATTTCAACGTACATAAATTGTTACATATGCTTGTGTGTTATTCTGTTACCTTTTGTATCTTAAGTAACACGCAATTGTAACCATTAGACGTAACAATCTATAAGTAACCATTTCTACAACAATGTGTAGAACTGTGTATTTCAAGTAATTTGTCTATGTTTGATAATAATTTAATAGGAAAATACTATTAAATAGTCTAGAATGTAAACAGACATTTCCATTTTGATGTTCGACAGTTGTCAAGAGGTTTTCTTCTACAACTGCCACTTGGAGAGGGACATTGCTCGTACTAACAAGACGCTTATGGAAAACGTATTCATTATGGTTGTATGTATAGAACTTCGTATTCCGCTTTTCCTAGTCGGTCGACCCGGGAGCTCAAAGTCTCTTGCAAAAACAATACTGTTTGATGCCATGCTAGGTAATGCTTCAAGACGGTATCCTTACAGAGAACTAAAACAGGTAAGATGTAAGTTTATAGAACGATATTGAAGGGACTTTTGTTTCCGGTTTGGCTCATATGATATTGTTCACCAATAAGCCCTCCATATTTCATGTCTCTACCTAACATTTTTGTAGAAGTTTTAACTATTTGAAAATACATTTATAGCACACTAAGGCCGAAGTTGAGATAAATCTTATTTTGTCGGATAACTCTCAACGTACAAGATGAAAAGGTCTGACGCGATTCGTCAAGTAACAAAAGGTGCATTTTTATTTCATTATACTTTTGATTTTCTGACGTGAGTACCAAGGTCGCTACAACTTACGCAACATTAGTACTAAGACATTTAGAAGGAGACATGGTAACAGTTCTGATTTTTTCGGTTACTTTCGCTTTAACTGGAAGCGATTTCTAGATTATTGTTTCTTAATTCTGAACAAGAAAATCAACGCATTAGAATTTCTGCATGAATTGAATAAGCTTCATGCATGTATATTGTTCACATGCAGTGATGAGAGAATGATTAATAGTTAAAGGCAGTCTTAAAACTTGAAACGCATCCTAATCTTATCGAAATTTGATATGGCGGAAAATATCGCTACTGTAACTAAGTGTAACAGAAACAAATGCAAAACGTGTCCAAACGTAATAAAAGGAGAATCATTTCAATTTTCAAATGGTAAATCGTTTTCTGTTATGCAGGGTATGAATTGTAATCAAAAGATTTTATTTATTCTGTTATCTGCACCAACTGCCAACAATATTTTAGATATTAATCACCATGAATTATAAAGATGGTATAAAATAATACCAATATTACAGGCTCAGATGGTAACCTTCCAGTGCAGTCCAATAACTGCCAAGAGTGGTATAGAAAATGCATTCAGTCAATGTGCTCAGTTGCAGAGGGATAAAGACTTGGATACATTTGTCTCAGTTGTTGTTCTTGATGATATGGACATGGCAGATAATAGTACAGGAATGCCCCTTCAGGTCAGTTTTAAAAACACATAAATGAAAGCATAGATGTTATACATTATATATGATATCTGTGAAATCAGAAGACATTGAGGTATTAACAATGCACACAAAAATGCAAGTTTAAAGTATCATCTGCTAGTACCAGTGAAATAAAAACATATTTATTCTCGGTCGTCTCCGAAACAGGATTGATTTAAACAAATGTAATATGCAAGGTCTGTAACAAAACAGATCATGAACAGAAGCAGCACTGGGGGATTACTCAAATACGGAAAACAACAGGCAAGCTGAGCTTAATCCATATCTATAGCAACCCGACTCCAAATCGAAAGTTTAAATAGAGCAAACAAAGCGCTTTCTAGCTTTAGCACTACATGCAGAATATTAAGAGATTAGGCTCTGTACACCTGTTGTTGCAGCATTGTTTTGTGCTTTTAGAGTACGGCCGTTAAATCAAGTTAACTGAAATATTGTAGTAATATTCATAATAAAAAGGTTCCGGCCCCTCATATAGTACCCAGCTAAAACATTCAGTTTTCGTTCCGCTTCGTAGTAGTATAACACTAGTTTTATGTGATAATATAATCATATGTATAAAATATTAAATCAACATATAATTAAATTGGATAGCTTCATTCAAATATGATATTAGTTTTATGTCCATACTAAGGTAACATGAAACAGTTTTACTTGCAGACCCTTCCTCAACTTCTTGATGATGGAGTTCTAGGTTTGGAGTCGCCAGCAACCCACAAAAAGGTTCGCTTTTATAGAAAACTCGTGTCGGCTGCAATTCTGTGGAGTTCTTATTTCTCTGTCACAAATTATGCAGCAGTTAGAGAGACAGCATGTAATTAAGTCGACAAATAATATTTAATACTTTACTTATACAAAATTTATATGCACTTTATTTAGTTATTATGCAGTTATTAACATGATATGAGAGATAAAAGGTAAGGGTAGATTTCCAAAACATAGCCAAATACCCTTGCATCGCAAAGTAGGCCCATAACAAAAAAAAGCTGTAACGAAAAAATGTGGGATTGGGTGTTAGGAGAAATTTGAGCAAGGACGAATATTCAAAAGGGAAAGCCACGTTCCTTAAACGCAGTAACCCTTCAACGTACACAGACACCACCTAAAACACACGCACGCACGCACGCACGCACGCACGCACGCATGTACGCATACAAGCAGGAAAAAACTACTTTAAGGCACCGCCCAAGGACGGCCGGCGTCCAAGATTGTGGTTAGAAATAGTAAATGGATAGGGAGTTGTCGATGGTGGTAGTTAAAAGAGAAGGAAAGAAACGCGAAAAACAAACAAGACAACTTGTGCAACACATAAAAAATGTAGACGGATACAAAACAAGTTGAAAATAGGTGCACCGCCTTTGAATGGTCAGTTACCAATAAAGGATACTCGGAGGATGGCAGGGTTAAACCTCGCATGTATCCTGTTTTCAACAAGTTAAGAAACCCGGAGGATGGCAGGGTTAAACCTCGCATGTATCTTGTTTTCAACAAGTTAGACAAGACAGTGTAAATAAAGAAAAGTTCCAGATCATAACAAGTAAAATATAACATAAGGGTCAATCTAAGGTATAAATGCACCAATGTACTCAACAACCTTTACGAAGTCAGAGCACCAAGAGCCTAACATTTAAAGACACGGCTAAGCAAGCTGCAAGACAAAATTCCTATCCGTTCGTCCGGGGTTTTTTTTGTAGGATTTAGGAGAAAAGCATCAAGGAGTCTTACACTTTATTAATCACCAAACCATCAAGTAGGAAAGCTTAGCGATTAACTGTAGTTGGGCCAATCACCAAACATGTACTGTGCTTAACGATTTTAGCATTGTATCCTCTTTTGTTAAATTTTTTAAAGATTTTTATTTATTTTTTTTAAATTTAAAATAATATTTATTTTTAATTTTTCGAATGTTATAAACTATATCCCCATGAGTAAGATCAAGTTTTAATAGTGTTTTAAGGTTAGTATTATATTTCTTTAATAGGCCGGATGATCTGTAGTAAAATGTAGTGAAAGCCTTCCGTATTTTTTGATATCGGTAACCTTTTTGTAATACTATTTGGTGATACATGGTGGTACAAAGATGTCGAGCATTCGATATTTTAAGAAAATTTCATATTAATTCGTTTTGATAATTCATTACATGTATTTAATTTGACGTTTACATATTTACCGCGGAAAAAGTATTTCAATTTGAAATCAATAAATTAATTTCATTTTCTTTCTATTTATGGTGATAACGAAGCAGAGTTAAAATCAAAGCAGACATTGAAAAGATGAACTGTTGATTTGCAAAGTTTGGTATACTGAATTTTGTAGATGTAAAATAAATCGAAGTACTGACTTATTCTACATAATATAGCGGATTCTATGCTAATAAGGATCTTCAAAAAGATTTTATTATGGCAACCACTTAACAATAATCAATGTATAGTGCACTAAATATCAGTTCATTACTGAATCAGTTTGCCGTTATTACTCCTGCAACGGCTGATCAGAAAATAGAACTAAAACTTTATTAAGCCTTTCAAGAGTTACAGCTACACGGATTTCATTCTCATTCTATAAACAGGAAACAAACGCGTATTGACTATAAGAGCATAAGGAAATAATATAGCTTTTAATAATCATTCTCGATACTTCATGCCTGAAGATATGAGAGAAGATAAGTCAGTTTTCTTTTTAATGCGGGATCTACTGAGGTGACATTTGATTTGCTTAAGGAGCAATCAATTGTTCCTTACAATAACTAAGAGCAAAAAGCTTCTCGACGAGCTTTATTTCAGGAAATTATGAATAAAATTTCTACCGAGCGAGTTCTTTTGTTATGACCTAATATGCGTCTTTTTATTTTGAACTTCGAATTCCCTACACATTTATCTGAAATTTGATTTATGCAAATAACAATGTTCTATAAAAAGCCCTGACCTCATTGTTTAATTTTAGCCCAAAGTCTTGTTTCTATTTCCATAGATTCTTTTCTCTAAAGAAAAACTCTTGAAGATTTAAAAAAAAAGTACTACACCTTTACGCAATAATACTTGAGCATATATAAAACCCAAACTTCCAGTTTCAACGACACATCCTAACAAGCTATTTTTACAAAAGATTCATAATCGTACTTCAGCATTTCAAAACATTTTCATCCGTCATTATGTGACCCCCATTTCCATGAAAGAAAAATGCTATAACTGACAAATCCTTGAATGCATCGATCTTTTCTATGCTGTATTTATATTTTATTTAGTTATTGGACCATTTCATATAATTCCGAATCCTTTCCAAAGACAATGAGCATAAAATGGCATTGTATACATTGTATAAGATATCTTTTTGAAGCGTAGACCGTAACCAACCAAACAATAACTGATTAGGGAGACACACTTAAATAAACAATATTTCAGTAAATAAATTCTTCAAATCTTTTAGCTCCTTTTAAGTATAATTTTTATCTGATTATGGTCCTTCTACCCTTTTACTCGATTTTGGCATTTTGTTTTCATGTTATCATCAAGGAAATGTTTTCAACCAGAATTCTTGTTTGATTTTAACAAAGGGTTAATTCCCATTGATTTCCCATTTCGCTTGATATGTAATGACTCCTCCATTTCAAGCAAAATGTGCAGTTTTATTAAAACAAATACTAATACAAAGAAAAATACTTATTTTGTGATATCTAACGTGTCCAGTAGATACTTATTCTCCGTATCTACTAGCGGTAATGTGGCGACCGGTGGTCATTTACCTTTACATTCAGATAATTCTAAGAGAACCATATAAACACTCGACGTTACAACAATAATTTAAAAGTACTGATATCACCAATTAAATCACCTATTCTTAGAAAAAACAACATAAAAACATATGCTACTGAACACGTTAGGTTTCATTCACTCTCTAAGTGCCATTTTAATAGGTGCATGTGCTGACCTCATCTGAACTGTAACTCGACAATACGTTCTACTGCTAATAACAGAAATTTCAGTATAAATATTCATTCAGACATTTCTTGAAATTCCTCTAATGTGTTTAATTTTCAAAATTCGTAATAATAATAAATTTTAAAACTTCTTATACAATCATTTTCGTAAAACTGGACATTCGGTTAAAGATGTTTCTGTTCAAGTTTCCCCCATGAATATTTATGATTTAACAGTATAGTATGAGGTAAACATGACTTCTGGCTTGAAAGCAAAACTAAGACATTTCTCTGAACTTAAATGGATTAAAATTCTACAAACACCCTTTCCACTGGGTTTAAATGATAACATTTATCAAAGGGGAAATATTTCAAAAGACTCTGGAATTGATATATTCTCTATTTATTCCCCAAGAAGACGCAAAACTCGTTCTTATGGTGTTCGACGAAATGGGAATATCAAACGTAAACTTCGAATAACAATGACTGTAGCTGATTGCCATAGGATACTTAAACTCTCTGGTAGACATGCTATGTTATCATGTTTAACCTCTTTATCTGTTTCTTCGTTGAGGCAAATTGATCAAGAAGATGATAATATTTATATGTGTACACATCCATTTTACGACACTGCTTCATTGATTCAAAATTATACACAGCATTTTCTTGGACCTCATATTTATTCTGAATCGGATCATAAACGAAACTTTCTAAAATTATCTTTCATAAATAAAGGAATCGAGTTTATTGATTTACCTAGTATTTTAAGAAACCAGTCTGTAGTTAACTCTATTCCTAAATATTTCAAGAATACAGAAACACCTATCATCTGTTACAAACATAATAAACTAGTTATAAACGTTACATTTAATGACAATCGATTTGTCTCGGATTTAGACATAGAGCTTAATGTTCCAGATAGTTGTAACTGGAAAGAATCTAAATACTGTTACCAACCAGCCGGTCGTATCATAACAGGTAATTTTAAGATTTTTAATGATAAAAGAAACAGAAATATTTTCTCCAAATGTCCAAAATATAGAATTCCCTCGTCTATTAATTTTGAAAAATGTCTCTCTGAAATAACTCAGTCTATTGATGACTGTATTAAAAATGGTGTCGGAAAGAAAATGCAGATCAGAACGCTCTCACTTAATAGAAAAGATTATATTTAAAATCATTAAAACTCTAGTTGAATTTTATGACACTTCGGAGTTTAAAGAAAGCTTTATCCAAGGTACACATGAATTTTGTTTTTACTCCTGCAGACAAATCTTCCAATAATATCATTATATGACACATTTACTACACAGAAATAATACAAAACGAACTGAAACATACAAAAACTTACCAGTTATCACAGCAAGATGAAAAACAATTATTGCAAAAAGTCATTTAAATCAGTGTATGAATTTTAATGTCGCACTTGATGACAGTCAGATGAAGCTCCCTACACTTTATTGGATCCCTAAACTTCACAAAACTCCATATAAAGCTCGATTCATTGCAAATTCAAACTTATGCACTACATAAAAGCATTTCTCTACTTTTGACTTCTTGTCTTACTACAATAAAAGACCACGTACAGAAGTATTGCCACAAGGTACTCGGGGGTAAATCTGTTTTGGTCCATCAAGAACTCCGGAGATGTTATCAAAAAGCTAAATAACAAACACTTCAATTGTTCGAATATAAGTACTTACGACTTTTCTACTCTTTATACTAATTTACCTCATAATCTTATTAAAGTCAAACTAGTACCTTTAATTGAGAAAACATCTGCAAGAGAAAACGTAACTGGTATCCCGATGAGAACCAACTGCGCCCCTCTCATTTGCTGATTTATTCTTATACTGTTATGAACGGGATTTCGTGCTTAGTTTAAACACTGAAACACAATTTGAAATCATTGAAGCTTTTAATGGAACCTCAATGTATCTTGATGATATTATGAATATGGACAACCAATATTTTTCAGAATGGTGAAACATATTTACCCAAAAGAGTTACAGCTTAACAAGGCTAATACTTCAGATTTAGAAGCGTCATCTTTTTATTTAAATTAAACAATTGTAAATAATAATCTAGAAACGAAAATATATGATAAAAGGGACGATTTCAATTTTGAAATTGTCAACTTCCCCCACCTTGACGGAGATGTCCCTCAGGTCAGTTTTAAAAACACATAAATGAAAGCATATATGTTATACATTATATATGATATCTGTGAAATCAGAAGACATTGAGGTATTAACAATGCACACAAAAATGCAAGTTTAAAGTATTATCTGCTAGTACCAGTGAAATAAAAACATATTTATTCTCGGTCGTCTCCGAAACAGGATTGATTTAAACAAATGTAATATGCAAGATCTGTAACAAAACAGATCATGAACAGAAGCAGCACTGGGGGATTACTCAAATACGGATAACAACAGGCAAGCTGAGCTTAATCCATATCTATAGCAACCCGACTCCAACTCGAAAGTTTAAATAGAGCAAACAAAGCGCTTTCTAGCTTTAGCACTACATGCAGAATATTAAGAGATTAGGCTCTGTACACCTGTTGTTGCAGCATTGTTTTGTGCTTTTAGAGTACGGCCGTTAAATCAAGTTAACTGAAATATTGTAGTAATATTCATAATAAAAAGGTTCCGGCCCCTCATAGAGTACTCATATAGTATAGTACTCCAGCGGAGTCTATATTGCACAACTCATTCGTTTTGCAAGAGTTTGCTCAAAGATGATTTTAATGACAGAAATTTTCAGATCACCAATAAATTGTTACATAAGGGTTACCGTTATCATAAGCTACGGAAAACTTTCAGTAAATTTTACTACAGATCGTCGGAACTGTAAGAAAAATACAATACGTACCTAATAACACAAACTTGGACTTATACACCCGGAATATTATGGAGATGTGGTTTGGGCGACCTGTGAGGTTTCCACTTTTTTTCTGTTTTATTATCACAGCAGCGTTGTTTGTGCCGTGTGGCGGCCGTAAAAAGTCTCCCCGTACATTCAATCAGGGCTGTTATATTTCGATCTTCTCAGATCGTTCAGCACGACTTTTATGTCGTGTTATTGGTACTGTTTAGTTTTAGCTCAACATGACCATTTCAGTGTGAGTGGTTCCAATACTCCTGCTTTCATAGCCTTGGGTAATCACCCCTTGGTTATGGTGCCTGCTTTTTAATTTTGTCTTTTGACAGTTCCTGTGATACGCAGGCTCCATAACCTCGGATCTCCTTTCTAAATTCAAGGTTGTTTAGTTCTGCCCATTGTTTTTTTTTCGTTTGGGGCAAACCCTTTACTTTATCTGGGGACCAAACGCCGCTCTTCATGGAATCACACGCCTCAATATGTGTATCATTGAAGGTTTCATGTTCACCGCCGTTTGAATACTTCTGCGGATGTCTCTTAATTGCTTTTTGTACTTTTAGCATGTGTAAATGTTGAGTTCTGCTCAACCCGGGACTAGAGGGCGTGGACGGTAACGTGCATTTCCACTACCGTCCATGAACAGGCTCAGTCAAACCGAACCTGCAACATTTTCGTTTTTTGTCGTGTTGGGCGACTTGTGAAGTTTCCACTTTTTTCTATTTTATAAAATTCTGAAAATTAAACATAGTCCTTATTTTAATTAGATATTTGTAAAACGGGTTTATAAATTGATCAAAAGAGGATACGATGCGAAAATCGTTAAGCACAGTACGTGTTTAGTGATTGACCCCTCTACAGTTGATCGCTACGCTTTCCTATTTGATGGTGCGATGACTAATAAAGTGTAAGACTTCATGATGCTTTTCTCCTAAATCATACAAACAATGGACGGGGGGAGTTGATTTTTGTCTTACAGTTTTCTTAGTCGTGCCCTTAAAAGTTAGGCTTTTGGTTCTCTTACTTCAGAAAAGTTGTTGAGTACATTGGTGTAATTATACCTTAGATTTACCTTATTTTTTGTTTTACGTTATTAATCTGTTCTTTTCGCGCTAATGTTAGAGCCTTTCTCAGCGGGGATTTTATTTACATTGTGTTGTCTTACTTGTTGAAAATAGGCTGGCATGCCCTCAACGCGTTTAAACCCAAAGTTTCCTGTATATTGTACTGACCGTTCCAAGGTGGTGCCCCTTTTTCCAACTGGTTTTCTGTCTGTCTTGTATAGTCTGTTGTTTTCTTGTTTGTTGTATGCGTTTTTCCTCCTCCTTACTCCCCCTATTACCTCCTCCTTTCCCCTTGCATTTACGCAACTTTTTGCATCCCCTCTTTGCTTTGAGTTAGTTTTCGTGGCTCCCCTTTATTCAGGCTGACGGAGTCTTAAGGCGGTACACAATTGTTTTTCTTACTTATATGGGTGTGATTGTGTGTCTAAGGTGGTGCCTTAATGTTTTCTATGTTATGTAGTTGTGTGTGGTTGTGTGTTTGATTTTGGTTCATGGGTGTCTGCGCTTTTGTGGTTTGCGTTGTGGTGTGATTGTTCTTAAGGAACGTAGCATTCCCTTTGTATATTCACCCTTGTTCATCTTTTCCCCTTCAGGTTCCTCTTTCCCTCCCCCCCCCCACCCCGTCCCTCTCTATTTTACCACTTCCTCTCCTATCTATATTTCATATAAATTAATATGTACTTGTTAGATGTTTGAAGCAACCCGTCTGTAATACTTTTCCATTACAGCTTCTTTTAATGGTGTGCCTACTTTGCAAATGTGTGGCTGTGAGGCTGTGTTTTAGGTGTTCTGTGCTTGCAAGATATCTACCCTTACCTATTATCTTTTGATTTAGTTTGTTAAGCAGTTTCTGGCTTTCACTTTTTCTATTTTTAGGTTGCATTTATTGGTATTTCCGGTCACGTTCCTGAGCCAGCTTTAGTAAACAGAGGAGTTATTGTACAGACAGAGGTACCAGATCTTCAACAGCTCAAGGACATTGCAAGGTGTACTTTTATATTTATTTGTCATGGTACGATAATTATGATAACAACATTTGCAATCTTGTCATCGGTCTTTGAACCTTAGCAGTTAGTTAAACATGTTATACAATTAATGAAAACGCTACTTAATACTTTTGTTGATTAAACTGTAAAAACAAATACAGTAGAAATGTTCCGGACACACAGAAGACTATATCATTAATAACTTCCTTAGTTAAACGGATTAACAAATATAGATCTAGCAAAAATACTAAAAAAACTTAACACTTGCAGTGCCGTTTATCTTTGTTTTTTAAAATCGATTAATGACAGCAGACATCCATTACGGAAGTCGGGAAGATATAGCTTTTTATTAATTATACTTACGTTGTGTTCATATTTCATACATTAGATCAGACTCGTTTATTCATTGTCACTCATCTGTGACTGTTTAGTTATTTGTTGGTTGATTTTCAAAATTTCGCAAAACTTCATATTTCACCGGGGAAGAAACTTCTTAAGATAAGTCCACCTTAAAATTTCAGAACGTATAATAATGTACATGTATTTCTTCATAATGCTTCATAGTTCGATGTGCATATCGGATTCTGACCTGATTACACCTTTGATTGAGCCTATGGCCAAGTCGTACCTAGAAATCGTCGAAACTACTTCTAAAACAACGGGAGAGTTCTTTGGACTAAGAGATTTCTACAGGTATTTACTTACATTCTAACATATAAATTAGGATTAAAAGAAATACTTTTGATTATTTTGAAAGTGCGCTCATTTCATCTGTAAGTATGTAACAGTAGCCTGTGCGTTATGTAAAATAACCCATCTTTCTTTTAATTTGCTTACAGGTTTTTAAAGACGGTTTTCAATTTCACAGACAAATCTAGGCGAAAAGCAACGTGGCATGAATTATTATATTCTATTAAGAGAAACTTTGGTGGGCTTGACAGCGTAGTTGCTCCAGCTGAGATTTTAAGGAAAAACTTAACCACGGTTGTTCGTTTTGAACTAGAGGCAAGTTTCAAAAGCCATTGAATAACTAAGATCATTTACATTCTTTCGAGCGTTTTAATGATGTTTAGAAATATAATTGTAATTACAAATAGTTATACATATTCTTGATATCTTTGTTTTCATTGATCATGCCGCGTGTAAAATTAATTGGTTTTCTAGGTGACAGTTCATATAACTAAAGACCATTACGTTTTACTAGTACGAAGCTGCTGAATCTTTAGATAATGATAAGTAGATGAATGATATTATTTCAGCCAAGACCTTCCGACCCAGACTGTACGCTACTTGGACTTGTTCAAACTCAACTACAAAGGTAATAAAATAACTGACAATTGCAGAATAAAGAACTGACACTGTCTGACAGGTATTCATCTTAAGTATATATATCAGATAACATTTCTACACAACACAACGTGGAATGTCAGATAACATTTCTACACAACACAACGTGGAATGTTGCAAGAACAATTATAAACTTCATTTGCGCAAAAATTTACGTCGGTAATGCAAGATTTGAAGAGTAGACGAAAGTGATGTTCCTACACGTTGTAGTCGTTCATGCGGTTCAAATCCTGACAGCGGCAAGAACAGAGTATAAACGCTCACTCTTACGAATAGGTTTACTGTATAATATAAATTGGATAATATTCTCAATTAGTTTATGATAGATAATTTTCACAAAGCGAGAAAACCCAAAGATAAAGAATAGTCGTTTGTTTTTTCTTCAAAAGTACGACCAATTACATTTCGTACTTTCTGGCCTTGTGTTTATCAATTTGCGAAATAGAAGTGTCGTCAAAATAATCTGATCTACAGAACCTGGTAATCAAATAGACAATAGTTGGTAAGAAAAATACATTCATGGTTTCTCATTGTTTTCTCGTTTAGGGCAAACCCATTATTTTAACTGGGGACCATAAGCCGCTCTTCACGGAATTACACGCTAGTGTAGCATTGAAGGTTCCATGTGCACCGCCGTATGAACACATCTGCGGATGTCTCTAAATTGTTTTTTGTACTTTTAGCATTTGTAAATGTTGAGTTCTGCTCAACCCGGGGCTAGAGGGCGTGGACGGTAGCATGCATTTTAACTACCGTCCATGAACAGGCTCAATCAAACCGAGCCTGCAACATTTTCGTTTTTGTTGTGTTGAGCGACCTGTCTTTGGAGTTTCCACTTTTTCTATTTTAAATAATTTGGAATAATAAGGCATCTTTCTAGAATATCGAAGATAAAAATGTCTGTATTCAGCTTTTAGAAATGTAAAGTTTCTTTATTTATATGGAGATGTACCAACTTGATACGTTTTATGGGACATATATTTCTAAATTAATTCGGGTTGCTTTAGCGTGTTGTCCTGTTGTGGAGTGGAATGAACGTAATCACTTTGTTCCAAATAACATCTTCAGTATGTCTGCTCTTATTATTATTTGCGTAACAGTTTGCTAACATTTGGTCGTTATTCATATTTGGTCTTAACATTTATAAAAGGTTGAAGACACTTCTACGACCAAGCATATATGTTTACAATCGAATCGATATTTCATACGCCTAAAGGGACGTTTTTGTAGGTGATCCCGTCTGTTGTAATTTAGTTTCCACTCTATAATGTAGGAATGATTTTACCTATGATCCTCAGACAACTTATTCACATTGTAAATGGACAGCAAATTGCATCTATTGATTTCTGGGTCAGTAGTTTAAAGGAAAAGGTCATAGTCTGTTAGCTATTTCGTTTCCGCACAATAACATTTAAGTGCTTTTATAAATGATATTCAAGATTTATCTGCTCATTACCCATAAACCAGTGACGGTTAAAACAAAAACAATTTCCACTAAATATCTTGAGAACCCATTAGCCAACGATCTTTAGATATGACAGGCACATTGGTAATGGACAATTCATGTCCTGTATTAATTTTGAGGTCTGTGATTGAAATGCAAAAGCCACGTCGACAGTAATACAAAAGCTCTTTCCACTCAATACCTTGACCTACTATACTTTAACTTGGCATATCATTCATGTGCAGTAAATGGCCCTATTGGCGTGACGTCATAGAGTCAAAGATCAATGTCACACTTACTTTAAGTATAAAAACCGTTTCATCTCAATATTTTGGGAATGATGGAATGATTTTATAAATAACCACTCAATATTTGCGGACACGATGCCAGTGAACTGTAGATGGGTCCTATTTGATTGAGGTTAGTGGTTCAAAGGTCAAGGTCACAGTGACTGTTAATACAGAAACCGTGTCTACTCAATATCCTGAGAAAGACTTGACCTACGACCATCAAGCATGGTAAAAGACCCTTATAATATTGAAGTCAGTGGGGTCAGTTTTTAGTTTGAACTTTCTTAGTCAACGGTTATGGTCAGTTTCATGCGAAGTGATCAGATGAACATATTATGTTTTGGTGTTTGTCATTAATAAAACCTGTTAGAAGATACCTTTGAATTTACAATGTAACCAAGCAAAATAATAGCAGACTCCGTTTGATTGAGTTTTTCATAAGAAGTAATGAAATATGCAACACCCCTCACGCACACTAGCACCGGCTTAAGCGAAATTCTATTACGGTATATTTGAGTGTAGTGAAACCTGCCTGTTTGTTTGCAGTGTAGTTTTCGTTCAATGAATTCAAATTGCTTCGGGCGGATTTTGTTCGGCAAAGCGGTAAATACATTGACTATAGATTATTACATCGTTTGACTTGCCTAATTTACTTGTCTTTATGTATTTAGTGACGGTCGATACCTACTTTTGATGACAGAGAATTATGGATCTCTAAACATCATACAACAGACGTTATTCAAGAGACTGGATATCAAATATATTACCATGTTTGGAAGCAGCTTTCCAGGTGACCAAAAGGATACAAAGGTTATTTTTTACCTCTCCATTTGCTATTTTTTCTGTCTTTATCGATTATACAAATTTTTTATGAAAATCTTGCTACTTCTTAACACAATGAAAGGAATAACAGTCATGGCGGTTTTCACCGCATTTTAAATCTTAGCACGATTTCAATGCACATGGGTAATATAAAATGATGTTACCGTTTGCAGGTTTGTCTTTACTTGGAAGAGATCAAATATTTTATGCAAAATGGAAGCACAGTCGTCTTACTGAATCTTGAGAGACTATATGGAAGTCTGCAAGATGCTTTGAATCAGTATTACATATACTTTGGCGGAGAAAGATATGTAGATCTTGGACTTCCTACACATAGAATTAAGTGTCCTGTGCATAAAAACTTCAGGTAAAGTGAAATGAGATCTTAGTATAGGAACTTATGTGAACATTAACTGAATACAGTATACTTTCCGATGTTCAGGAAGCATGTCTTTTCATATAGGCACTAGGTCAAAGATCTTTCGTATTGACTCGAGGCCGCCGAAAGGCCGAAAGAGAATCTAGTACATGACAATTGGTTAAAAACATATGTATTGACAATTTTGTTACACGTTCACATTCGATTATTTAAAATTGAAAATAATGCCAATAAAGTAATTTGAACTATAGTTAACTGCTATCCTATGTCACTTTAGCTTCGGCGATATATGACCTTTTTGTGTCGATTCGCCGTAAAACCCAACTCATTCATTCAATTAGACATAGTTATCTCCTGTTGTCCGGCTACTGGCCCGAAAAACAACAATGTAATGAGCGGAATATTTATCTTTGGGTATCTGACTTTATTTTAAAAGCTACCTTATCGACATTCATCAATGTAAGTGTTAAAGGTAAAACATATAGATTTAGACTTGTTATAATCGTTTCAACTACATATTTTAGACTTATAGTGGTAGAGGAAAAGAACACTGTATATAAGAAGTTCCCAAAAACTCTGCTAAGTCGATTCGAGAAACACGTTTTCACCCACACAAACATACTGCCCTTAGAACAGATCCGGGTTGCACATGAACTTGAAGACTGGGTCAAAACTTTGATGACGCAAAGGTAATATTCTGTTAAATAAATGTGTGTTTTTTATGTCTTTAAATATACTGTATAAATGAAATGAAAAGCGGAGGTATGAAGGAAAACATGAAATAAACAGCAAAGTTGATGTAGATCATATTTATGTTATTAGAGATGTACTGTGTCTTAGACCTAAAACAATCTTTGTTTCCGGTAACATGCTAAAAAAAATAGGGTAAATGAATACGAATAAGGAGGTTATGCCTTTAAAGCACCAGTAAGTTGATTTCTAACATCACTGGCCATATGTAAAGCATAAAAAATTCAGTTTTGCAACTTTTTGTTAAAAAGTTGAAAAAATACTCTCCAAGGCCATAAAACATTTAGGGTCGGGCCAAAAATTTAGGGTAGGTCGGGATACCGGAAACAAACAATTTTTTTACGCCTTAATTTCTGTCTTAACCTCTTGCCCGTTAATCAAAACTAATAAAAATGAGAAGACGTAATATATAAACACCGTTTGCACTATAATATGCTAGTACGCAGTTGCGTATAGAATACAGATATAACAACTGTAAGCAATGGGGAAAATTGTACAATAAGTAAATGTCCGATGCAAAGACATGATCTTTAATATCAAAAAAGAAGTTATAAGCTATATTCTTAAAACCTGAATTAAGCGTCATTCTAAAAATGGTTGGTTTTCCAAATAATATTACCGATTTTAATCACGTATTGAAGGTTACATATTAAATACGTGTTCTTTACAAACACTTGACATATAGAGATAATTTCTACGCTCAGTTCATTTCAAAAGCAAACAGATACTGGCTTACAGATGGCAGGGAAAGTTGGAGACCCCGATCCCAGATGTCTGTAAGCGAATGTAGTCAACACGCGCTGCAATCTTGCCAAAACCACATTATAATTTCCTTATTAAGCAATCTACGCCAGCATATCAAAAAGGCACATCAACTCAGCTTTTAATGACTTGAAATATTGGTCAATTCATATACTTGTATGGATATCACGAGTTTTACGGATATTCAGTATTCGTTACCGGTAACCAGTAAACGGACGATTGCTTAAATTTGTTACATAATTATATCCTTTTTTGGTTGTTTGATTTATTCAATATTTTGCATATTGATCTTTTAATTATATTTTTGTTGAAGAAACTAGCAGCAGTTTTTTTTTCTCAGCCTCACCTTTCAAAATGTGTACTTTTAGGAAGGACATAGGTCGCAGAGCCAAAGTTGAGGATGTTTTTATTGGTTATAATGGTGACACGTGCGCTTCTGTTGTTCTCGATATATGGGACAAACATAAGCATTTAGAATATACAATGGAAAAGGATTCAAAGGTAAAGTATGCATTTAGATTACTTTATTTAAGGAAGTGACGTAACACAAAAATATCATTATGGTTTATTTCTTTCTTCAAGTCGCATAATGATACGAGTGTGATATCAAAACAAAAAGGTTTAGCATTTTGTTAACATCTCGCAGGTTCTTCGAGAAGCAAAATCTGTGTTGCTATGGTGTGCTACACCCGAATTGCTTGAAAGGATAGACAGCAGTAGTTTATCTAACCCAGAGAAAAAGTTTCTTAAAGGACTGTATTTGACAGAGCAGGCACATGACAGTCTCATCCAGTACCTAAATGTAGCAATTGTACTACGACAACGCAGGCAGCTTTTCACCCAGGTTTGCGTTTACTTTATGTTTTAACACTTTGCAAGTGAACTAGAGTCGAAATTAGTGTGATTTCATATTTCTATTACATTATTTTAATGCATTTCATACTTTCCGGATAGTAGAATCGAAACACATCTACCAATTTCAACTGAAAAAAAAATCGTTTTCTTACTGATCCATAACTTAGAGTTATCAAAATTCTAAAAACCAAGATAAACATGATAATGTTTATTCATAAGTTTTTATAGATATTTTCTCCTTGGTTTTGTTGATAACTGCTCCCTGATTTTATAGATACTTACTCCTTAATTTTAAAGATAACCACTCATTGATTTTATAGATAACCACTCACTGATTATATAAATGGCTTTTCAGTGATTTTATAGGAGGCTTTTCAGTGATTTTATAGATAACCACATAGTGATTATATAGATAACCACTCAGTTAGTTTATAGATAACCACTCAGTGAGTTTACAGATAACCACTCATTGATTTTATAGATAACCACTCATTCCAAACTAATATCGGCTGTTCAGAAGACGGATATCAGCAAGGCAACAGAAATATGTGCAGAGAACATTTCCATTCTGAGGACTCTGACTTCATTCGAAACGGAAGAGCAGTTTGTAAAAACGATTCGGTAAGTTCGCTTTCTTTAACTATATAGCTGTATTATATCTTAAAATTCATCTCATTTATTGTGCTGTCTGCAAATTGAAACATTATCAAATAGAATCCGTATGGAGATTTCGGAAGCATAGAAAGTACCAAGAAAAAGAAGCAGACTCTGTTCATGAGAGGTAAAGAAACATGCATCACCCCTCACGACTCGTAGCCCCAGCTTACTACTATATATGTGTATGGATTGAATGAATAGAAATAAGCAACCCTAAGCCGAGCCACATGGCACATTTAGATCCTCTGGAAGCATAGGATACACGGAGGCATCATTATTTATTTGAATGTGAAAAAAACAAAACTACGTATTGATTTTCCTTAGTACATTTTGCCTAAAATCGTAACAAGTAATTACCTCAACGTTTTTTTATTAACACAGACAACACATTCAACGAGCAGACAAGGACCCAAGCCTGCTGTTTGTACAGTGTGACGCTGGTGACGAAAATGACAACCTTATAGCTTTTGCCCGATATTGCGTTACAGATCAACTTGAAAAGATGAAAGATGAGTTACGGGCACCGGTGCATGTTGTTTTGATTATTCAGCTTCAAAGAGGAACTTCTTACACTGGATTTCAGGTACTTTTATCGGCGGTTTAGAAGGTCTCATTCGGCAAGTTGATATGGAGTATCCTAAATGTGATTATATCGCATACAATCTAACTCTCTAATTGATTTGTTTACACTTGGAAATGGCTACATTGTTAACTTATTAGATTCTTCTAAAGAGCAATTTACAATTCAAATATTCACAATAAGGTATTGAGTTGAATGTGGGGAGGGGAAAGGTATGGAATATAATGTAGTGGATTGCATGTGATTTTACTGCGCAGTGTGGGATTGTGGTATGGAATTGATACTATAGACGAAACACCATATCGAGCAAAAAATATGTTTATTGTTAAAATATAGTTAATAATTATTCGGAGAGAATAGAACTGGTACATATAAAGGGACGTTATGCTTCAAAGGGATAACGTAGAAGAGATAGAAGTGCCATTAATAACTTTGCACAGGTATTATTTATCTTTGATCTAATTACATAGCGTTTAAGTACCGGTGATATGCAAGTTTAAACTCATTTTGTTTTACCTCCCACCAGATTCTAGCTCTTTCATTGGTTGAATAGTGTCACGTGGTTAGCCTCTATATTCCTATAGAGTGTCATTGGGTGACCCTACATGAAAATTGCAATTCAAAATGGCAAAATATTTCTTCTTTAATTATGATTTAACGTTTCATTTTTAGGTTGACTATTCAATGAATTAGGGAGCTATCCTACTTGCCCGGGAGAAGTAATTAAGTGGTCGTTAAAACAAATCAATTATTGGGTTTGTTACTGATCCTCTACGGAAATATGTAGGGTCAGTATGCTTTATAGAGAGCTCGGCTTCGCCCTAAGCTTCGCCTCGCCCTCTATAAAGCATACTGACTCTACATATTTCCGTAGAGGGTCAGTAACAAACCCAATAATTAATAATATCCCATATAAAATGTCTGAATTTGATTTGCGCAAATCGGGATTAGTTCAAAGGTCAAGGGCAGATCTGGGTTTTTATTTTGCTCTGAATTTTCTAAGCATTTGAAAACTATTAAAACCTTTAAACTGTTATGATTATATTTTCAGTGCGGACTTTGGCATTCAGTGCATATAGATGACTTGAAAACGGAACAAATATAGAATGACAAGTCTGAAATATATACGAAAGGACAAATTTCACCTCCATATTGGTATAGAAATTAATCTTGAAACAAATATCAAACACTATGTGATAGATATTGAATTGTGAATGCATATACATGTAGTTTTGTTGATTGTGTTGTTAACCTATCGTACTAACTTTCCTAGAATGCAAATCAATTGTCTAACGGTATAATTCAGTTGCCAGGAAATTACAGCAGTATTTTAATTTTTCATTGCAAGCGCTTTCAGTATTAAACATATCTTCAGGCAGATACATTTTGAAAACAATGATACAGAAATTTGAAAGTTAGGAGAGCACAATGCCATATGACTGTTTAGATGTTCTCCAAATAATCTGTTCACTGTTGTGTATTCCGTGTATTTTTGTAAGAGGCAAGTAGGCAAAATGTCTCTAATGTACTTACCGTTCGCTCAACTTGTGTAAGCTTTTCACTGTCCGCTTTGATGTTATGAATGTAAAGAAGTAAGCTTTACAAATATGGGAAATGAGAGCACGAAACGCTGAACAACAGAGCTATTCGATCTCGTGGCTTCGTTTCAGTATCACTTTGTTGTTATCACGTATTGTACGATCAATCTGGCAATCGTCAGTTCTCTTTTGCATTTATTTGAGAATTGATTATCTCTTTAGAAAAGATGAAAGTCATAGTATATGGTTGTTTAAAGCTAGTGTAATATGTTAGAAGCTATCTTGTATAAATAGCGAGGCAATTCCTTAAACATATAATAAAATGGCATGTCTAAAGATGAGGAGAAAATTATGTTTGCAGATAATACATACATTCGTTAACATAATTATATTTACTAAAGACCTAGTAGAAATCTGACAGTCGTCATAACGCATACTATCAACAGTCGATATATCACCTAAGATTTGTAATTTTGAGTGAGTTAAAGGATACATAAAATAGTATATTAATGGAAATGGAGTACTAGCATGATAACGCTAAAACTAGCATATTCTCCAATACCTCAAATAATGTAAGAAAAGGAAATTTAATCGTTATTAATTTCCGGCTTTATATGTTTGTGAATTCTGCGTGCATCTACTGTTTATAATAATTGTTTGCGAAAATGCACTAAATGCATGTTTTTTAAAGTTTAGAATTGTTACTTCGTAAAAACGAGCTGCTATTCCCTAAATAATTATAAGCCCCCGGTTGCTGTAAATGGTTGCTCCATTGTCATTTGTCGACTAACACACATGCAGGCTATTATTTTGTCTTAATTGCTTTCCAGTTTTATCACAGATCGCTACGTTTAATAAGTATATTTTCTATACAGTATTCTTATGAATCCATCTTATGTCTTTGTGTTTATATTTGAAATTCTGCTCCACGAAACGCAGTCATCCAAGTATCGGTACCGCCATGACCGACGCGGGTTCGAAGCCTCTCTTGAGTTGTCATATGAGGAAGACATCTAGCTGGATATTGAAGGTAGGTTCTACACAAGTCCATGACTGAAATAACGCTCTGATGGTTACCTTAGGTGTTCCTCCGCCATTAAAAGCTACAAAAAGTTGTTATATGACCAAAATTGCATTAGTTTGACTCTCTTGACCCCCAACCCCAAACAACCAAACAAATCATTCCATTATTAGTTATTTTGTTTGTTGTTGTTACAAAAATACATCACTCTGAATGAAGATAGGAAAGGACCTCTAGTACGTACGTCATCGTACACACGTACATCGCAGTGTAACTGATAAGCTGCTCTAACCCAGTTTGTGTCTCTGTCGCAAAGAAATTCTAAAAATGCTACTTGTATTGTTGAGGATTTATAAGCTGGATACGTAGTAAAAAGTAGTTTAAATGAAATCTCACAGGGCCCAGTTTTACGAAATTTCAACAGTTGATTAAGCTAACGGTCGGTCAACGTCTAAAGTTATATTTAACACTAAGAAGACTTAATAAAACAAAGCTATGAGTGAAGCATTATGTATAGGTTATAAGTTGAATACAGCAGTTTTAAGATTTTAATATCCAGCGAGCGTTAGCGAAGCGAGAAATTAATATCTTAAAACTGTTGTATTTACCATATAGCCGTCTTACAGTTAGCTCCAGGTACAGGTACAGTGTTACTGGGCGGAGTCTATTAAATAGTAACATTGAAATATTAAATTTAATACATAAAGTTGATGTGACAACTATATGTGAAATAGAATGGCCAGATTTGAACGAAATGGAGCAATTCCATTGGCAGAGCAACTTGGGCGAACTGTAAGAATACTAAAATGTTTTGCAGTTAAATCAAATCGATATACTGGTGTTTACTACCTAATCAAAATTTATCTGGTTGTTTCTTTAACAGCCTGTTAATATTTCGAGCAATTTGGACCTTGTCTTTAAATCAAATATGTTGGAAATAATACAAAGACATGAATTATTTAGACATAATCATCCGTAAATTGTATTTGCGACATCAAGATAAAATATTCAAGTAAGCTTCTTGACATTGTTTGTGATATAGGTATTAGAAGACTGAAGTGTCTAGGGCCCGACCATTTATTTATCTGATTGTAGGAGGGGTATGTCTGTGGATTTTTCTTTCCTCCCCTTATTTTTTTTTTGGGTTTTGTTAAAATTTTGTATTTAATTTCAAAAAATTGCTCGGATTTAAATTTAAATTTCCCAGATATTTTGTAACGTAAAAATTAAAATCTTTTGTGTACTGTTATAAACCCCCCCCAGTCATTCTAACCGGTTTTTTTAAAGTGTTTTTTTGATGATAAAAAAATAAAAAAAATTTTTCTTAAAAGGTCCAAAAATAAATTTCCCTTTCGTCTAAAACTTTGAAACAAAGCACTCTGAAAATTTGTCTATTGATGACTATGCTCAAAAAGGGTGTGGGAAAAGAAAATGCAGCCCAAACGCCCTTACTAAGGGAAAAAATATTTTTTAAAATCATTAAACTCGAATAAAATTTATGAATAAAAACCTTCCTTATTACCCCAAAACCTAATTTTTTACTTCAAAACTTAAAAAAACTTCTCAATTATACACGAATGCTTCAAATATTATTATTATTTATAACTCTAACACACAGAAATATTGAAAAATGAATTAAAAAACGAAAACTTTCAGTTAAACGCCACAAATGCAAGATTTTTAAAAAATCAGTAGACAATGCATAAATTTTAATGTGGACTTGACGACAATCAAATAAAGCTCCATACTCTTTATTGGGTCCCTAACTACAAAAAACCCCATTAAAGCTCGATTCATTGAAAAACGACCTTATGCACTAAAAAAAAATATTTCCGTCTACATTTCCTTTACCCATCTCCTCCAAACAAAACCACCAACCCCAATTTTTTGGGGGAAACTTCGCAGAATTAAATTTCCGTACAAAATTTGGTTGCCATGGCAACCGAAAGGAAAAATTTTAAAATTTCTTGCCCAAAACCACAAGGTCTGGCTTTGAATTAGGTATATAGCTCATTAGTAGGCTTTTTTCCCGCTTTTTAAAATTTTTAAACCCTAGGTCAAATATGGCCCCCCCCCGGGGGTCCAGGGTTTTTAAATGGGTTATAGGAAAAATTTTTGAAAATCTTCTTGTCCAAACCATAAGGCCTAGGGTTTTGATTTTAGTATTAAACCATCATCTAGGGGGCCTCTCAAGATTTTTAAAAATTTTTTCCCATAAAATAATGGGGCCCCGCCCTGGGGGGTCACATTGTTTCTGTAACTTTTATGGGGAAAAATTTTAAAAAATTCTTGTAAAAAAACAAAGGGCCCGGGGGCTTTGATATTTGGTATGTAGCATAATAAGGGGCTCTCCCAAGACGTTCGATGACCCCCCAGGATAAATAGGCCTCCCCCACAGGGGGGGGGGGGGGGGGGGGGGGAGTGAAGCGGGGGGGGGGGGTGTCATATTTTTATATGACTTGTTGGAAAAAAATTTTGAAAAAATCTTCTTGTCTAAAACCCACAAGACCAGACTTTTGATATTTGGTATGTGCTTGCCTTTGGGTCCTCTCCCAAGATTGTTCAATTATTCCCCTGTGGTGAAAAAGGCCCTCCCCGTGGGTTTTCCCCCAGTTTTACATAATTATATGGGAAAAAATTAAAATTTTCTTCTTGCCTAAACTGCGGCCTACTTTTGATTTTGGATTTTGAAATTCTTAGTGGTCTACTCCCAAAAAATTGTTAAAAATTTGCCCCTGAGGTGAAAGGGCCCCGCCTGGGGCCCCAAGTTTTACATAGAATTAATAAAAAAACTTTAAAAACCTTCTTTTTGAAATTCAAGGCCTTCCCTTTGAAATTTTTATGTATCTTTGCCTAGTTGACTCTAAAAAGTTGTTAGTAATAAGCCCCTGGGGGAAAAGAGGCCCCGCCCCGGGTCGCTTGATATGATTATAAAGGAAAAATACTTAAAAAATTATCAAAAACATATTTCCTAGACTGTTTAATTATTTTACCCTGATGCCCAAAAAGTGAAAGGGGGCCCCGACTGTGACCTTGACTTAACCTACTTTCTTTTTTTTTTTAGATCACCCGAAATTGGATGACATGTGTTTTTTTGCACCCCCGATTTTAAAAACGCTTTTCAGTACCATAATGTGACCTTCTGCCCCTAGTTTCTTGTTTTACCGAGAGTATTTTAAGGGGCCCACCATAATTTTGACCCCCCGGTCGTCCTTGGGCGTGCCCTTTCTGTTTTTTTTTCCTGCTATGTTGTATGTGTATTTGTGGTTTTTTTTATGGGGGGGGCCCCCACAGTGTTTTTCCCCCCTTACTTTTCTGTTTTTTTATTGGTATGTTATTTACTTGGTGTGCGTGTTTTTTACGTGCGGTCTGCGACGTTGTGGGAATACTGCGTTTAAGGAAACGGGGTGCCCCTGTAATATTCATCTTTGCTCAACCTTCCTTCAAATTTCCGACCCTTCCCATCCCAACCCCATTTTTTCTGTATTTCGCATGTATTTAAATGTACTTATTTTTGGTTTTTTGAAGAAACCCTTACAATTTTTTTCTTTTTTCCGTTAAGCTTCTTTTTGTGTGGGCCTATTTTGCGATGTAGGCTCATGACTGTGTTTGGTGCTCTGTCTTCCGGGAAATCTACCCTTACATTTTTGTATAAAGCCAGCATTTTTTTCTGAACTTGAAGCCCGCTTTTTTTTGAAAAAACCTTTTCTTTTTCAAAATTTCTTGTTGCACTTTTGTAATTAAAACCCTTTAATGCAGGATAAAATATACTTCTGTCATGAGTAATCTGTGAAATTACATGAATACATTTGCATTTTTTTGTCTTTTAGTCTTTTCAATTAATTTGGGGAAAAAGCTTTTTAAAACCCAAAACGGTATTTTTTAAGTTTACTAAAGTCATTTACAAAAAGTAAAATGACAAAATTGCTTTATTATATAAACAAAAAAAATTGTTGGACACACAAAAAAAAAATGTTCCAGTGGCGTAGTCGTCAAAAATGGATCGTTGAGCCACAAAAGAGATTTCATAGCTCCCCGTTGAAATCAGCTCGGTTTCATTTTAATGTTATTTCGATATGTCGTTAAATGTAAATAATCCCTTTTAATATAGCTCAGCCCGGGCCTTTGGGTTTAACAGCTACTACACTACAGGCTACCCTATACACAACGTATGACTAATAAGGGGCAAACTCACAAACGTGTTTGTACGTTCACCTTCCCTTCTATGCATAAATTTTTTTTTTCATCCAGATAACACATAAATCTTTTTAGCTTAATCCAACTTAAACCAGTTTTTTTCTTAAATAAGGAAATATTTAGAGTTTTTGGGTAGAAAAAGGGTGAAAAGCAGAAAAATGACTTTTATCATTTCAAAAAATGCAGCGATATTAGAAGTAATAACTAAGACTTTTATCAAGGAGCGGTTCTGTTAAAATAATATATTTAAAAAATTTTGAGTAAAGTGAAAAAGTTTGACACAAATCATGCCTTTTAGTACCGCGTTTTCAATGACAAAAAGACTTTTAAAAGCAATACTAGGCATAGACAAGCCAAGTGTTTGGGAAAAGGGGAAAAACCAAATGTTGAACAATACAAATTTGTGGGGGAAAAAGAAAGAAAATCTTTAAAAATTACATAGGATTTGTTTTTCACACAGAAGCAAAACGAATCTAGGATGACCCATTTTGCTCATCTTCTCCCATTTTTAACGCAAGGCAAGCTCACAAACTCAACCAAGACAAATCACGCCCAGACATGTATTTTAACAGAAACGGTGAGAAAAAAGTTTTTAGACTCAAAATTTTTTACAGGGAAAATTTTAAATCAAAAGTTGATCTACTAGTATTTTGATCTGACCTGATTCTTAAAGTAAAGTACCATTCTATGAAATTAAAAATCCTTTTAGAAAGGAGGGGGCTAAAATGAAACTAAATCTGTCTTTTTGTGGGATTAATTACCTAAGATTGGCTCAAAACAACTTGAAAAAATTTAAATTTGGGCTCAAAAAATCTGTTTCACTAAAACTGGGACATTTAGGAAGAAACGGTTTGAATTTAAACAGGAAATAATCCGTTTTAAAAAACAAGGACTGTGGACTTTCCCAAAGGCCCATTATTTTTTTGACAAGGTCAAGATATAGTTTTCTTTGTATCATAAGATGATGTGTAATAATAATAAAATAAAATAAAAAAATATCCCAACGGGTTTGCCGACCCTGAAAACATTTTCATTTAACGTGTTGGGCGATCTGTATTTTCCCAATTTTTCTATTTGTACTGAAAAACCACAAAATACACTAAAATTCATCGGGTATAAATAAGGTCGTCGTCAAGACCTTTCTTCAAAAATGACGTTTAATGGCCAAAACTCTAAAAAATTTTTCAATGATTTGCAA
Source organism: Mercenaria mercenaria (assembly GCF_021730395.1). Taxonomy (NCBI): domain Eukaryota; kingdom Metazoa; phylum Mollusca; class Bivalvia; order Venerida; family Veneridae; genus Mercenaria; species Mercenaria mercenaria. Next base: position 9,031,113 of record NC_069364.1, read on the forward strand.
ACAAGCCTTTGTCCCAAACCTGAAAAAACCACCACTGTTGGAAAAAGAAAATCTTGTGACAAGGGACAGACAGACGGGACAAACAAATAACCACAAAATAAATGTACGAAATTGAACAACCTTTTTTTGCTATGATCCCATCATTTATAACAAAATTTTGAAGCTAGTATCATATTTTTTTTCAAAAAACACATCTCATAGAACCTATGGGGACAGAATTTTTTTTCAAAATGATCTGAGGCTGAATGTTTGGCTTTTAAAAAACGGTATGCTTTCTGGATTCTAGGGGGGGTGCCGGGTGCCGGGTCGCCCCCCTTTTTAATAACATCTGTATAGGTTTTTTAGATCTTGAAATAAAAGGACATTTCCTAGTTTTTTTTGTAGGGACGTTTTAATTTCCAAAATGTATTTAAATACCACTAAAATCATTTTGGCGATCTTTTGGGTTTGGGTTATGTCCCATCACATTTTCTACGTATGGACTCAAAAAATGCGGGCCCAAATCTGAAATTTGTTATCTAAATATTAGAATCAAGACCCCAAGCAAACTATGAATAAAATTCAAAAAAATTCGTTTAATTTTCTTGTTTTTTTCTTGAGTTTTAGAGTGTCCATGTTTTTTTTAAAATTTTTAGATTTTCTCGAACTTTGGTTTTTTTTTTCCGGGGGGCCAAACCTGTTTCTGCCTAAAATTTTTTTTTTTATTCGAAATTGTTTTTTTTACACACTTTTATGGAGAAATTATCCATTTAAAACAGGAATAAAAATTTAACTGAATTGGCATACTACCCAAAAGCTACATATCGTTACTTTCCCTTTCATTTTACTATAAATTTGGCATTGGCATTTCCTTAGATAAAAAACCCGTAAATTTCCTGTTTACCGACTAAAACTGTTCTTAAAACCTAGTAAAATTCCGTACGACAGGGGGTTTGGGGGATTTAGGGTTGTTTTACTTTCTTTCCCTTGGGAACTGAAATTTGGCTACATACCAAGCTACTATTCGTACTTCCCTTCATTCACTAATAGATTTGCATTGGTTTTCCTTTTAGATAGAAACCGATAAATTCGTGTTTACCGACAAAAACATTTCTTAACTATGAATTTCCGTACAACAGGGTGCTGGGGGACGTTAAGGTTGTTTTACTTTTCATTACCTCGGGTTTTAACAGCTCGTCAAACCGAATCTGCTATGTTGTTGGTCTTTCTTTTTTTTCAAAAGGACCTTTTCAAGATTTAATTACTTTTTAAATATCAAAAGCGGTCACTAAATGCCGTATGGGGGCTGTAAAAATCTCCATTCGTTTGGACCAGACAATATATTTTTTGGGGGATCACAAACTTCTTTTTTTTACATTATAGAACTCCGTTTAAGCCTGTGATAGGGGGCGGAGTGTTGTTGCATATTGCATTCCTGTCATGAACAGCTCAATAAAACCGGTATACTTCCAGCTTTTTGGGTTTACGTTCTATATATTACAGATGATTTTTTCCCCACGGAAAAAATTCAAAAACCCCTTTAAACTAGTTTTACACAGTGAGGAGTTTTCTACTTTAACCTCTCGGAAACGGAGGCCCAACTCGAGTTCTAGGCAAAAATGGGGAGTTTTTGATAAATCCCGGGTTTGTTAACACTTTCCCTTTTCAATTTAGACGAAAAACTAGGGCACGTATAATAAAAAGTAAGGACAATCCCAGAAACATTAGAACTTTAATTTCCTCAGTAAAGTCTTAATCACTCAATCAAAATAGTTTTATTACATAAAAGGGTATTATAATAAAGTCTTTTATTTTTCGACTTGGGTCACTGCGATATTAAGTAATAAACCATTTATATGTTTGATGTTACTGAGTCATTTTTCTAGTTCATGAAAAAAAGAAATGTAGAATTTTTTAAAAAATGATGGAAAGTAGGGGAAAGGTACAAATCCTCCAAAAAACTAACTCCCAATATGTTTCTTTAAAGGTTTTGGGGGGAATGCTGAGTTTTAAAAACTGTGCGTTGTATTTTAGGGCCCTACAAAAACCCTTTTATGTCATGAAGAAGCTTTAGCAAGCAAAACTTACTATTCCTCAAAAATGTCCCCTAAAACATACCTTGTTTGTAAAAGTAAACGGTCGTCTCCCGGGATTTCCCATTTCATTTGCCATTAAAATTAATGTACTAAGGGCTTTCAATACACATAATGAATCAAAAAGTATAAATATCATCTACCCATTAGACCACATTATATCAAAATTTAAAATTTTAACTTTCAGGACATATAGTCTTTAAATCATCGTCCCCTTTGGAAACTTTAGAATGTGTTCACGTTTGAATGCTTTCTCTACATTAAGGAAACATTACAAAGCCTTTTTTTTTGCGACAAAAATTTATAAATCTTAAATTTGACTTTTATTTTTTTACTTTCGTTAATTGTAAATAACCGTAAGCAGATAAAGTCAAAAATAGAACAATAAATTGTATACACCTGACAAGGAAAAAAATTTTAAAATTTTGAAATATTAAAAGGGACCAGGGATTGGTATTATTTGAAACAAAACGAAATTACCAAAGTAATTTAAGCCTAAGATTTTAAGACGAAATATTCATCCTAGTGATCTATTAAATGACGCTCACGGTATACAAACCCGACTCGGTAAAGGTGCCACTTGGACAATAACACTTAAATGACGTTAACGAACTGATACTTAACTCTTTTTTTTTAACATACGGTAACTTGCCCAAAAAATATCACTGTAATATCTCAATGTAAAGCAAACGTCATTCTAATTTTTAAACCCAAATAAATAGTGTAAAAGATAGGAAATTTAGGTAAAAAAATTTTACACCTAACTTTGCCTTTTTCAAACAGATGTTTTGTAAAAGACCATAAAGCTTTTAACAAACACCATTTTGTTTGTGGACACACAGTCCAAAATTTAAACTAGGGGGGGCTTTTTAAAAATTTTTTTTTCATTTTAAGCGTACCTTTTTGATGACTTTCTTTGGGGCGGGGAAAATCAATACCCCTACAATCCTTATCAAAAAATATTGATGTTTAATATTTTTTTAAAAAATTTGAAAAACATTGAGTTAACTTTCGACGAAAAAGGAAAAAGCTACTTTTATGCAAAATACAGTTTACTATTTTATTTTGAATGTTTCCTTTCTTTTTAAATGTTTTTGTTTTTAAATGAGGTGTTACAACAATATGCATTGTTTTATTTTATATTTTAAAAACCCTTTCCAATTTTTGATATTCTTAAAAAAGTTCGTAATGTTTTAATTCCTTCAGGTTGTTCTTTAATTACAAATTGTAGTGTAACGGGTCTAAGGGGCCCGCTAATAAAAATTTGCAAAACAACAACTATGTTTTTAATAACACTATTTAAATTTTGTTAAGTTTTAAGATAATATAACTCATGTCTTTCTTCATAATTCTCTAACAAAACTTGTTATTTCAATAATCTCTTAACTTTTAAAAATACTTTCATCGTTAATTGCTCAGCCATAAACTAATAATTCTTTTGCAAGTATAAAAATACCATCTAACCCTAGGTACCAGAAAATCGAATTTTTTCTCAAAATTTGCTTAGAATAAAAAATTCGTGACTTGAGTCATGCGGCGTGATCAAAAAACCGGGGGTTTTTTAATAATCTGTTTTTTATCCAGTTTAGTAAAATTTTCAAACAATTGTAATTTTGAAAAATGCATTGCTGGACAATGCATAACTGGGCGATATAATGTAACCGTCATTTTTAAAGCACATGATAATTCTAACCGAAGCTAAGTGTAAAAGGAAAGCAAATATATTCTTAAAGTACTGACTTTTTATTGACCGAAATCTATCTGAAAAGAAGCCCAAGAAGTATTTGGTTAATGGATTCTTTAAACCATTATACACACTATGCTTTTTCTGAGGTATGTACAAAATGATACATTTCAAGGATATATTTTCAACACGGCTCAAATGTTTTTTAAAGGGAAACAAATTTAACCATTCCCCTTTTTGTAAGTAGTTTCCCACTATGGGAACAAACTTTAATGTGAAAAAATATGTAATAAAATTTATCTTATATATGGTTCATATGACTATCTTGCTCGACAATTCGGATTTAAGAGACACTTATTTTAACCTTGGAAAAGCATTTCAATAATGTTTTATATACTTTAATTATTTCTATCAAGCTGTTCAAACCATGTTACTTTCTGACCCACGACCCAGTTTTTTGTTTTTCTTAATTAAAATTGAAACTCCTTTACTATGAAAAATACCCAAAAAAATAAAAATTGCTGATTTTTACTGTAAATCAATGGGAAATGTTTGTTTTATGCTACATATTTTATTTCTTTGCTTTTTTTAATAAAAATCTCGGAAACAATCTCTTTAAAATTAAAAAAAATATTTAAAGACAATCTTTAAATTTAGTGTACGCAGACATACTTTAAAAGTTGAAATAGTCAAAATTTTAAAAAAGGGAAAACAATGACCACATAAACAAGAAAAAAGGCCAAATGACGGGTAGATTGTATGCAAATCAAAAAAGAAAGTACAAAATATCCTTGAAATGATAGAAAGACAAAGGGCATATACGTTAATATTGAGTATACATACTATCTAAACAGACTTCAATCATTTTAAAGAAATAAGTACTGACGGGTAACCTTTTTTCCATTTTCTAAAATGAAACCTACGAAAAATTTGACACGGCAAGAAATGATCAAAAAACGGGAAAATGCAGACACTTTAAAGGGTTTTTTTAACTTACAGTGTAAATTAGCTCAAAAAGGCTGTTCAGACTATAAAAATAAATTAGAATTTTTTTGAAAGCTAAATGTACCATCAGAAAGTACCCCTTTAAGCAAAAGGTTTCTTAAACGCCTCCTTCGGGGACTTAAAGGACTTCAGAAAATTTAAACATTATCATATTTATGTTTCAGTCCTTAAAAAATATGTCAAATAAAAAAAATATAGCAAAATTAAAACCCAGGACAAGTGTATTTAAGGAAAACAGTACGAGCCAAAATTTTTCCCCTAATTGTCCTGCTTAAAAACCCCCCACAGAAAAACTAAAAACTTTTGGTTTTCCCTGATATTTATTTTATGATTAGCACGCAAAAATTTGAAAAAAGAGTTCTACTTTTTTTTTTACAAAAGACTGTGACATGTAGGCCAACCCAAAGTGTTTTTAAAATCTCAAACCCTTTTACTGAATTAATGCAGCAGATTTTTATGTATTTTGTTCAATGTAGACCACACTTACCACATGTAAGGTATTTTAAATTTTAATTATACTTTGGTTTTTAAGGGCCTCCGGGCCGGTGGTTAAGGGCGCTGTCTCCCGTAACTTGCTCCCACCCATGGGGTTCAGCCCCACCGGGCTCTGATTTTTTTTCATGTGAGGAAGCCATTAGCTGGGTTACGGGAAAGGGTTTGGTTCTACCCCGGTGCCCCCCTGATAAATAAAGCACGGAGGGGCACCCGGGATTTCCTCCCATCAAAACTGGGAAATTTCCATATGACCTATAACTGTGCGGCGCGGGGGTTTAAAAAACCCCCAAAAAAAACAAATTTTTTTTGAAACTTTAAATCACTGAAAGTGACTGATTGAATCAAGATTTAAAAAAGTTTTCACAAAAAAATTTTCAAAACCATCAAAATGGCCTCAATTTTTCCCCCGTCATTGAGGGTTTTCTTATTATGCCCGGGGTTCCTGATTTTCATAAATTTAACGAGAAAAAGTAGGTCACGGTTTTTGAGGGGTTTTTTTAAAATGTACAACTTTTGGAGAACTTCTTGATAATGGTTAACTAGCATACAAAAAATGTAAAATGCAGAAACGTCACTTACCAAACAAAATTTAACTTGTTTATAAATAAAAAGTCTCCTATTTCAATTACATTGCAAGTGTGTCGGGTAAAATATCGCTAAATAGTTCTAAAGGTTATCAAAGCTGTTCACCTGTTTAAAAAAAAAAAACTTGCATCCCATATGTAACCCAAGGGAAATATAGCTAAAACATGAAACGTCTTAAGAGATGAAAGTTCAATCGCTGTTTTTTAAATTTGTTTCTAAAACCTGCTGGACATTTGGTAGGTTGCCAATCAGAGTTTTTTATCCACCAAAAAATTGGTATGCCTGCTGGGGACGAACACAACGAGGGACACCTTTCTTTTAAAAAGTGCCCTTTAGCTTAGTTTCTTACACATGTACACAAAAAGGGGGGGGGCACTCTTACACTGTGACTGATTTCAAATTTTCTGAGAGAATTTATACAAAAGAAAAATTTACCTTGGTGTCAGTAAGGCTTATAGAAACCCTTGTTTTAATATGTTCACTCGCGTTCAAAAAACTGTGTATTTCCCATTTTGCAGCATATCCTCCTATTTCCATTTTTTTCTTAATACATTTCGCAATTTTTAGAAGACATTATATTCGAAAAAATAAAAATAATGGTTAAAATAAAAAAATAATTTTTAACATCGGTCATGTACGTTTATAACTTTACTTTGAAAAAACATCGTTCTTATCATTTTTCATATTTCGGGGACCCAAACTTTTATTATTTTTTTTTACAAGAAAAAGAACCTCAAGTAAGCCACAGTAACTACAGATGCTGCGACGTTTCCATCCTGCGTTTTTAAATATCATGTATCAAATGTGTCCCCGATCTCCTGGTGTGTACTAGGAAAAATGCCAAACACTTTTCAAACGAAATAAGCGAAATTGTTGAAAACAAATAATTATGAAACAATAAGTGAACAAAAAGACATCATTTTATCACAAAAATTTTTATTATCGGGAAGAACCTTTTAATGGTTACTTTCCACAACTGCGTTAAATTTAGTGCTCAAACACATGTGAAAAATTTTTTTTTTTAAAAATCTTTTTTAACATTTTAAAAAGGTGAATATAAAGGGATGTAAAACCAGGTACATTTTGATCGAGAGGTAACAACAAAAATTTATATCTCGAAAAAAAAAAACACCAAAAAGAAAAACAGAAAAAAAAAAAAACAATAAAAACGTAAAAAACATTTTTAATGTTTTTTCTGTAAAACCATGGGCCTCCGTGGTAAAAGTTAAGGTTGTGACTTCATTGAAATCTCGCTTTGGGAAAGTAGAATTGTTCATATAGGGAAATATCTTTCTGGGTTCTGAAGCGGGGGTGGGCTGCCAAGGTGCCCCCCCCAGACGTTCTGAGGATTGTGGTACAATAAACGATTTCTAAAAACCCGAATCACTGAACTCCCACCAGAAATCTGTATTTAAAAAAAATACTCAATTAAAAATTTCTTACCTCCAAAATTTAAAATACACGACTAAGGACAAATATAACCCTCCCCTCACAGTTTCTCTTCTCGGGACGGACTGTATTTTCCTGCGCACGGGTTTTTTCTCCTGACTGGACTTTACACATAAAGAAATAATTGTTCTAAATCTTTATGCTTTAAGAAAAATTGACTACCCTAATGGAATTTTAACTTATTTTCAACAATTTAGTAATTTGATGAAAATATATTATACCAAAAAAACACACAGAAGCAGATTTTTATAGGCCTTACAATAGAATATATAGTATTTAATCAATTAGCTTCCAAAAATCAATTTCCTTCCAAAAAATTAAAAACCACTGGGTTTTTCATCATGTCGGGTTTTTAAAAAATTTAATTAAGCATATGATTATAATATTACCCTACGATGTTGCCTTTCCATAAGGTGCGAAAGTTTCTTGTGTAGGTTAATGCGTATAGTGAAGTTGGGTTTTGGAACTGTGCAAAGTTAAACGCTAAACATGTTAAAATTTTTTAAAACTGGGGAAAAGCAAAAGGGTGTATAGAGAACGGTTTACATGTAAAAAAGACGGACAAAAATAAAACGCTGGAAATAAACAGTGAATTAAACGGGAAAAATAACAATAAACTAGGAAATGGAATAGCAGCACTAAAGAAACGTAACTACATCTTTTTTGTCTGACCTTTTTATACTAAATCACGTTTTATAAAAGTGCCTTTTTTTTACAAGCAAAAATGTAGTATCTTTTTTGTTAATTACCTCTCAAAAACGACTCCGTCAAACCCGGAGTCTGCAGTTATTTTCTTAAACGTTCTATGCTTCAAAAAGGTATTTTTTAAGTTTTTTTTTAAGCATTGTTTCCGACGGGGCAAAACTAAAAAAAGAAAAGCCTGTTCCTAAGGTAAATATTATCGTCTAAAAAAGTTTTTGGGCCAAAAGTATTTCATGAAAAGAAGTTACAAAAGGGATAAATTAGCATTCTTTGAAATTTAAAATCCTTTCAGATTCAATTATTTTATAAGTAGTAAGTAATTGTTTTTTTTTGGCCCGATTTTGACCCCCCGACCCCCGACCCTTCGAAAAATCCAAAGCCGGACATTTAAAACCAAAAAAATAAAAAAACTTTTCATAGTACTTTAGGGAAACCCATAGTTTTTAGATTAAACACTTCCCCAAATTTTGCCAAAAACTGCCAATGGCAGCAATGTGGGAGTCCTGCCAACTTGACAAACTTTGGGGCAGAACGTTGGGAAACACAAAATTTAACCAATCAAAAGTCTGCCATTTTCTGCCCTGGGAGCAATGAAATGTTGCCCCCTTGGCAAACTTTTGGCAACTTTTTTGGCAGATTATTTTTTTTGATAAAAGAAAATTATTTATCTTATTTGAAATTTAAAAACTCATTATTAGTCTTTAAATAATTTTAAATCATTTTATATAGAAGTTTACAAAAAAAATATATTGTTTGAAAGAAGAAGATTTACTGATAATATAAACCCCCCTTATGTTACAACAAAAAACCGGAGAAAAATGATAAAAGCTACCTTTCTTTGTGGAAAGATGAAATCAAAATTTTTTAAAAGTACAGGGGGTAATTTAGATTTCACAAGCATGTTACCTTTATTACCTAAGAAAGTTTAACACTTTCCGGAAAATTATTTGGGCCAGGAAATCCCCAGATAATGGCCCCCGCAATGAACTGGATGCAGATGTATGACCATGATTTTTGCTAACTAAACTAATAAAAATGAAAAACAAAAAAAAACTTTTCCAAATTTAAAAAAACTAAAACAAAAACATTTTGGGGAAAAAAAATTTTCAAAACATTTATTGTAAACCCGCTTTTTAAAACGAAAAACAAACTTGGGTTGGGGGAAAAACAAAAAACGGAAAAGGGGGTAATTACCCCCGAATCACGTACCAAAACACCCCGGAGCGATGAATTAGCAAAGAATTTCACAAAACCCAATTTAAAAAAAAATTTAGGAAAAGAAGAGTGATAGTTAAAAGTATTGATGAACTTTGGGCAGCTGATTTGTCGCATGCAAGCTTTTCAAAATATAAAAAAGGAGTAAAATCTTGTTTAAACCCTTTTGATATATTTGTAAATATGCTTGGTTATTCCTTAAAAAAAAAAACTGGAGAAACTGTTTCAGAAATTTGAAAAAATAATTTTTGAAGGACGATTACCATAAATTTAGGGTAATGAAGGAAAAGAATTTTTATAATAAAAAGTTTAAAAACATTTTTGAATAAAAATAAGATTAATATGTTCAAAATTTAAGAAGGCAAAACTGAGTAATTGAAAGATTCAATAGAACTTTAAAAAGAAATAATGGGAAATATTTTACAACAAAAAATACTTATACTTATTTAGATATTTGCAGGATATGGTTGATAAAAAAAAACAAAACATTTTTATATAAAATGACACCACCGAAAGCTATAAAAAATTTAAAAAAAGGTACTGTTCTTAATTTTTATGGTGATTTAAAAATACCAAAGAGCAAAGCAAAATTTAAAATTGGTGATCGGGTTCGCTTAAGCAAACTTAAAAGACATTTTGAAAAAGGATATACACCAAACTGGACAGAGGAAATATTTATAATTTATAAAATTAATAATACAAATCCCAGAATGTACACTATTAAAGATTTAAATGGTGAAATAGTTCAAGGTTCATTTTATGAACAAGAACTTTTACCTACTACACAAGAAGTTTTTAGAATAGAAAAAAGTTATTAGACGAGACTATAAGAAAAAGCAAGCTTTAGTAAAATGGAAAGGTTACAATGAAAAATTTAATAGTTGGGTACCATTTAGCGATCTTGAACAAATTTAATTTAGAAATAAAAAGTTTAATTATATAAATGAGTAATAAAAATCTTATTTCTAATAATAATGGAATAGAAACAATAGATCAATTAATTATTCACTTAACTAAACTAGCTGCTGCTTACAGAAAAAGTTATAAATTTTGTGGGAGAGTAAATACTGGATTATATATTACAGCAGGTATTTTTGGTTGCTCAGCTGCATTAGTACTTGTTCCAGCTATTCCTATATTTGTAGCAGTTGCTGGCGCTGTTCCATCAGTAATTACCATATTTACTAACAGACTAAAACTTGACGACAAGAAATTTATTTTAAAAGCACATCATCACAAAATAAAACAACTTATAACAAAAGCACGGATCGGAAAAGTAAATAAAGAAGATCCAAATAAAGTTATTCAGGATATTTTTACAATACTATTAGAAATGCAGAAAGAAAAAAATTATTCAACACCTCTTGAAATGCATATGAAGGAATTTAAACTTAATGGATATAAAAGTAAAAAAGAAGAAGAGCTGTATTAACTTTAACTTTAATTAAAGATTTTTTCTATAAGTATTTTATATAAATGAGAAAAATTATATCAGTTGAAGGTAATATTGCATCAGGAAAAAGTACGTTTTTAGATATTATTAAAGAATATAATCCTAATTTTAATATAATTCCAGAACCAATTCACGAATGGCAAAATGTTATGGATCCACGTGCAACCGAAGGTTCCAGCTTCGCAAATTATAATTCATATAACCTTTTTGAACTTGCTGCTCAAGAACCTTCCAAATATTTATTTCCTTTTCAGCTAACAACTTTAAACAGTCATATAAAAATGTTATCTTCTGCTAAACAGTTTGATGGTGTTTCTGTACTTGAACGTTGTTATTTAACTAACAGTAACGTTTTTACAAAACAACATCACGACAATGGTGTTTATAAATGACCCCGAGTGGGCAGTATCAATCTTTTCTTAACTGATCATATTATAAAACCATACGGAAAAAATCCAATTGATGGATTTGTTTATGTTAAAACCGACCCCAGAAATATGTTTTAAAAGACTTCAAAAAAGAAACAGAACGGAAGAAAAACAAAGTTGGTTTAGATTATTTAGAAAAACTACACAAATTACACGAAGAATGGTTAAACAGAATGTTTCAAAAAGGTATTAAAATTTTAACAGTTGATAACAATTTAGAAAAAATGACTTTAAAATCTTATTCAAAAGATATAGATAATATAAACAAATTTCTCAAATCAATATAATTTCATTAGGTGCGTTTTTTAAGATTTTTTTCTATAAGTATATTATATATAGATGGTTAATAGAAAGGTAGATAGAATGATATACCAAAATTATCTAGCACTTTAGGAGAAATAATGAATCCAGATGAAAATTCATATAAGAAAGTTCTTAAAAGAAGAAATGTTATTAAATCAAAACTTGATCAAATAGTTAGCGATGAATATAAAAATCATGTCATTGATAAATTCAAAATGTTATAGATCCTTATCTTCGTAAAAGAATTTTATTTGAATGGGACTGTGGTTGTCTATTAACTGAAGAAGAAAATGATGAAAGATTATGTGATTGTCCCCGACCAGATAATTATCGAAACAATCCTAAAAAAGTTATTGTAACCGACTGTGATACTAATGAAGAAAAATATATAGAAGCACTTACAAAGCATCTAAAGAATTTGGTATTAATGCTGGGTTAATAAAAATGTGTTGTGAAGGGACAAACCGAGTAAAATGTGGAATATCAAAAGTTAATGGAAAAAGATATAAATTTAAATATTTTATTTCTTCTTAAAGATAATTTAAAACTTTATTTATTTTATTACTTTTTTTTAATTATTTTTTTAATCCTTTTTTGCTTGAAGATTTTTTTCTAAATATAATATATAGATGGAAATCGAGAGATCTTCAAACAAATATTAAAGAAATTTGAAATTAAAATTACATATAGACAAGATCCAAAGAATCAATTATATTTAACTATAAACGACTCTTATGAAATACTTAAATCTGAACTTAAAACTTTTAAAAGGTATAAAAATAAACGTTGTTTTAAAAATAACTTTTGCAAAAATGGATAAAACTGATACAATATATAAATCAGCTTATTTTCAATACAAAGGCTTTAGAAATTATTAACACAAACGAAATAAAAAAAAACTTTACATCAAGCTTTTGATGAAATAATAAATAGAATTGGTAATTGGAATTCTGAAGGAAGTGGTTGGAGAATAGAGTCAGTTGATGCTCATTATATAAATAGATATAAGTATAGTCCATGGCTGCTTCAAGTTATTTAGAATTACCAAAACCGTTACAACATCCAATGAAAGGATTAATAAATATCAAGAATGATGATAACGAATGTTTTAGATGGTGTCATTTAGCTTACAAATTTCCTGTTGAAAAAATCCTCAAAATATTTCAAAATATAAAAAACATATAAACGATCTTGATTATACTGGAATTAAATTTCCTGTTACATTAAATCAAATACCTAAAATAGAAGTTTTAAATGAAATATCATTTAATATATTTGGTTATGAAGAAAAAGTATTTATCCATTGTACATATCAAAATATCAATACGAAGACACTGTGACATGTTGCTAATTACAATGATAAAATACTGATAAAATAAATGATAAAATAAATGATAAAATAACTGATGATGACTGTAAGCCCTCAAGAACTGTAGTCCAACATTATGTTTGGATAAAAGACTTTAATAGATTATGAATAACAAAACAACAAAATACAAACAAGAAACATTTTTTGTAAAAGTTCTTACAACATTTACCAAGAAGAATATTAATGACATTTCCAAAATGTAGCTATTAATGGTACCCAAGGTGTAAAATGCCAAAAGAGGGAAGTCAAGTACAATTAAAAATTATCATAAAGGTTTAGCCAGACCTTTTGTAATTTATGCTGATTTTGAAATCAATAACTAAAAATTTTAACTGCTTTACCATCAACTGAATCTTCATTTACTGAACCATATCAAAATCATATAGATTGTGGTTACGGCTATAAAGTTGTTTGTTGTTATGATAACAGTTATACTAAACCAACCCAGATTTATAGAGGCCCTAATGCAGTTTATAAGTTTATTGAAAAAATGCTTGAGGAAGAGGAATATTGTAAAGAAATATTTAAAGAACATTTTAACAAAGAACTAAGAATGTCTAAAAATGATTCAACCGAATTTAAAAAACAAAAGTTTTGTTATAAGGAAAATGAAAATCCTGTCCGTGACCATTGTCATATAACAGGAAAATTTAGAGGAAGTGCTCACTCAGAATGTAATATTAATTTTAAACTAACACATAAAATTCCTGTTATTTTTCATAATTTAAGAGGTTATGACGGTCATTTTATTATGCAACAAATAGGGAAATTTAAAAAAGAAATTAATGTTATTCCTAACAATATGGAAAGATATATGGCATTTATGATTTCTGACTTGGTCTTTTTGATTCATTCCAATTATGTCTCAATCATTGGATAACTTAGTAAAAAATATTCCAGAATTTAAATACTTATCTCAAGAATTTGATTGTGAAAACATTAATTTATTAAAGACAAAAGGTGTTTATCCATATGATTACATGGATTCATTTAAAAAATTCAAAGAAACAGAATTACCTTCTAAAGAAGATTTTTATTCAATTTTAAATGAAACTAATATTTCTGATAATGAATACGAACATGCTAAAAATATCTGGAAAAAATTTAAAATTAAAACAATGGGAGAATATCATGATCTATATTTAAAAACTGACGTATTACTTTTAGCTGATGTATTCGAAAATTTTAGAAAACTATGTTTAGAGTACTACAAATTAGATCCTTGTCATTATTTTAGTAGTCCTGGGTTAGCTTGGGATGCAATGTTAAAAATGACTGGAATTAAGTTAGATTTAATAACTGATATTGATATGTATCTTTTTATGAAAGGGACTGAGAGGTGGAATAAGTTATATTTCAACAGATACAGTAAAGCAAACAATAAAATATGAAGGATTATAAATCAAAGAAGAAAGCAAATACATTATGTACCTCGACGCCAATAACCTTTACGGTTGGGCTATGTGTCAACCTTTACCTCCTGGAAACTTTAAATTTATATCCGAAAAACAATTTAAGAAATTAATTGCAAAGGTAAAACTAACTTTATAGTTGAATGTGATCTTGAATATCCAAAAGAATACATAAAACCCATAATGATTATCCTTTAGCTCCTGAAAAAATTAAAATACGAGATCAATGGCTTTCTGATTATAGTAAAAATATTAAAACAGAATTTGAAATAGGAAAAAGTAATGTAAAGAAGTTGGTTCCAACTTTAATGAAAACAACAAAATTATGTAGTTCATTATAAAAATCTTGAACTATATACACAATTAGGTTAAAAGTAACAAAATACATAAAATATTAACTTTTGACGAAAGTCCTTGGTTAAAAAAGTATATTGATTTTAATACTCAAAAAAGATCTAAAGCAAAAAATTCATTTGAAAAGGACTTTTTTAAGTTAATGAACAATTCTGTATTCGGTAAGACGATGGAGAATTTACGCAAGAGGGTTAATATTAAATTAACACATGATGAAAATATTTTATTAAAATACATAGCCAAACCTTCATTTGTTAGTTCAACGATGTTTAACTCTAACCTTTTTGGTATTCATAGAATAAAAGAAAGTTTGTTTATTAAACAGACCTTGTTATGTTGGAATGTGCATTCTAGATTTATCAAAATATTTAATGTATGATTTTTCATATAATTATATTAAGGAAAAGTACAAGGGTAATTGTAAATTATTGTTTACTGACACTGATTCATTATGTTATGAAATTAAAACCAAAGATGCGTATAAAGACTTTTATAAGGACAAAGATTTATTTGATAATAGTGATTACGATAACAACTCAAAATTTTATTTCGATAATAATAAAAAGTAATTGGAAAATTTAAAGATGAAGCTGCCGGTGTAGTAATTGTTGAATTTGTCGGATTAAGAAGTAAAATGTATTCATATTTATTAGAAAATGAAGTTAACATTAAAAAATGTAAAGGAATTAAAAAACTTGTTGTTAAGAAAACAATAGTTCATAAAAATTATAAAGATACTTTGTTTAATTCAACCCAAAGTAATCACACCTTTAAAGTTATTCGTTCTAATAAACACAATCTTTCCAGTTATGTTATAAATAAAACATCTTCATCATGTTATGATGATAAAAGATATATTCTTGATAATGGTATTGATACATTAGCTTATTCTTAAATTAATTAAAGTTTTTATTAAAGTTTTTATTAAAGTTTTTATTAAATTAAGAACCATAAATTGTTAACTGAATATTTTTAACGTTTAAAGAATTAATAGAAATAACATCATTTATTTTAAATTTATTAGCATAATTAATAGAAATAGATTCATTTTTTCTGTTATATTTTACATCGTAACTTTGAAGAATTACATTTTCTTTATTTTTTAATTGTAATTTAGCTTCTCCTTTATCTAATTTAATTGCATCAACAAGAATACTTAAAATGCAATTAAAATTAATTCTTACATTATTACCTTTTTGAACTAAACCAGGACTAGCATTTACAGTTTTCCATTGAAATAATCCACCATCAGTATCTTGGGTATAACTTGTTAACTTGTTAACAATGGAGGTTTTCTTATTAATTGCCTTTCTATTTGTTTTTCTATTTTATTTACTTTTTCATTTATATTATTGAATATTCCCATTATATTAATTATTCCAGTTAAATTTCAGTTAAATAAATGTCCTTTTTTATTAAAATAATTTATAATAGTTTGTTCATTTACTCTTTGATTATTAATTTTTAGTATTTTATACAATAAATCATACAACGGTACTTTATCTTGTAACATTTTAATGAAAAATAAACAATAATATCCGCAAAGCATACTTGTTTTGTCTTGATATTGAACATTGTTGTATTTTACATTTGGTATATACTTAATTACTTCTTTTGGTGGAGGAAGTCCAAATGGGTCAAAGTACATATTATTTAAATAACAAACCCAATGTGTTCCAGGACCAACAGAGTCGTCCAAATTTATAATTCCACATTCAACCTTTTCTTTTAATTTTAATAGATTATTTCTACTAAATACACCCCTAAAGTTTTTTATTTTTAATTGGTTTACCCATTGTTCAATTTCAAAGTTAGAAATAGGTTTGTTTATAAATTTTATTTTTTTTTTCCTATAGGAATTCGTCTGTAAGGTCTCCGCTGTGAATCAATCTGTAGTCCTTTTCCACTTAACAAAGATGTAATCAAAAGGTATTCCTAGACTAGCAGCCAACATACCTAAAAACCACCGCTTTTTTTTTTTGTGTTAATTTAATCACTCCAGATCCTACTAGTTGCTTTCTTTGATTAGGTGTAAGATATGGTGATATCATATTTCTCTTATCATTAGCTATGAAAAAATACCATTTCCACGTTTTTACTAACACCAGTACTGGCTAGCCCAGACAAAGCACCAATGCCTAAAGGGGCTAATATTTTTGGAGCTATTTTTGCTGCCATTGGAAGAATTGTTTTTCCTAACAAACCAGCCAAAGCTCCTAAAAATCCACCATTTTGACCTTGACTGGACATTTGTTTCTTTGAAATTGTAATTTCTAATCCCTTCTTATTTGCAACAGCTTTTTTAATTTGATTAATTTGTGTTTTTGTTAAAAGTAAAGGGAAGTTTCCACGTAATTGTTCATGTTTTAATCTAAAAGTATGTGAATTTTGTTGTTGTAGGCTCGGGCTAAATTTTTCTTTTGTCCATCTGTAAGGTTAATTTTATATTCAATATCATTTGATGACATTATATACTTTATATTTATTTTATTTAAAATTTATTTTATTTAAACAATAACAAGTTCATTTCCAATAGTATTTATTTCAACTGTTTCTTCATACAATTGCATAAACACGAATATTAGCTGCTGGTGGAATATTTAATTTAGCTGTTAATGTAATATGCTTAGGATCTTCTGTAGTTACTTCCTTTTTATATTCCAAGTTAAAATGAATAAATCCAAACAAACTTTTAAAATTAAATCTATTTAAGAGACTTCCAGTAGTCTTATTATTTTGTTTATAATAATAATTAATTACATCGTCATATATTCTTGATATACTTGTGTATTCTGTTTCTGGATAAAAAACACCATTACCAACTTCAAGACGACAAGAGCTCAAAATGCAATTTTCATTGCTGCATTAATTTTAAATGTATCTAATAAATGTGGATTGTGATTCTTGTGAATTACTTTTTATCAGGTCGTTGTAAATAAACAAATACATGTTGTGGTTTTGTTACACCACCGTTATTCTAAAGGTTATATTAGTTTGTTGTTGTATCAGTTGATTGTGTCACCATTTCCCTAAGGTATGACCCATCTTGCTTTTGTAAATCTTTCAGTAGTAATTAGATCAAACCCAAACTTCATTAAAAACCAAACGTGGAACCCATAGAATTAATTTTGTTACAATTACTCTACCACATCAGCAGCATTAGCTCTCTAAAAATTAATTCATCATCATCTGTCAGCTGCAGTGTTTTGAATTTGACTTGGAGGTAAAATATTAGTTTCTAAACCCTGAAAAAATGAATAATTATTTAATGGAATTTTAGTGTTTACCTCTTTATTATCTTGGATTAATTCTTTTCTAAATTTAAAACCTGAATTATCAGCAGTAGCAGCAGTAGCAGTAGTATCTAAATAAATAAATTCATTTGTTCCAGTTGATTTTACATAATCTTCAGATAGTTCAACCAAACTCTTTACATTTATTACTTTGTATAAATTATTACAATCATAAACAATTTTTCCATTTTGTTTAACCACTAACTGATCAATTAATGAAGCTGCATTATTAATTAGAGCAATTTGATCTCCATCAGCGTAATTATTACCATTAGCAAGCTTATTTACTTTAAAACTTACTTCAAAATAACCATTAAACCAATCAAAATATGAACTTCTATCATTAATTGTAAAGTGATATCCGTTTTTTTGTTGCTTAACATTATTTCCCAGGACAGATATTAAAGCTGTATCTAATTGAATAGGAGTTAATTCATATCTTTCGCAATATTCTTTTGTTCTAAACATGTATATATTATATATTATTTTTTATTCTAGTTTTTATTTTAGTTTTTATTTTATTTTTTATTTTTTATAAATTAATCTGTTAATACGTTTTTGTTGAGCTGAAGTTCCAGCACGAGCTAAAGTCCCAGATCCTGACAATAATCTATTTAATCTTATATTAATATCCTCCTCATTATCATTATTATTTTTATTATTTTTACTATTATTATTCTTTTCTTGTAATTCCTTAGCAATTAAATTACCAACTGCCGGAGCAGGTTTCTTTTTAAGTTTTTCAACAATTTTAGCTGCAGCTAAATTTCCAACTTCTGTTCCAACCTTTTTTGTTCCACTTTCAAGTGCTGCTTTTCCTGCTGTTTCCAAAGCTTTTTTTCCAGCTGTGCTAATTGAAGATTGAATTAATTTCGTTAAAGTGTCAAAGATACCTGTCCCGTGTATGATTTCTTCTCCTGTGTGAGCATCAACATAAATAAATATTCCTTTATTTTTGTCATAAACTTTCTTGTACATTATATAAAACTAAATTTTAATAAAAGTTTTAAAACTTTAGTTTTAATTAATTTCTTTTAATATTAATGTAAAACTTGTTTCAACCTCATTAAAATTAATTATTCTACCAAATACATCTGTAATATATATTCTAATTGAATTTATAATATATTTATTAATTTCAGAATATCCAACTCTTTGTGGTTCTTTTGTAAATGGATAAGCTCTTGTTAAATCTGCAGTACTTAAAGCATAGATAATATCACTGAAATTACCATCAACAAGTGAATTATCAATAAGATCACAATGAATGTAAATTGTATCCACAGAGTTAGTTATATTTGGTGTTTTAGTTCCCCATTCATTTTTGTCTAATTTTTTTTTCTCAAATCCAAGCAATGTATGAAAATTTGATATTTCCAATCCAACTTAAATTATCTGTAATTGAAATCAAAATCTTAAAACTACTTAATCAAATTCCAAACTTATTGGAGCAATTTCTGATTTATCAAATTCTAATCACCATTATTTATTAATGTTTCCCTAATATAATTATTAATATCTGTGTAACTGTAAGAACCATTTGTAAATATAATAGCTTTCCAATCCTTACCATTATGATAACGAATTCTTTTATTGTCATATTCATCACTAATATTATGCCAAGAGTAGGTCATAGTGTTAATACTATCCAAACCAACAACGTAAGTTTTATTTTTATCTAAAATTAAAGAACGACTAAATCTGATTGTAAAATCACTCGGAGTATTTTTCTTATCTTTAACTGTTTCAGAACTTAATACTATTTTTTGTTCCATTTATATATAATTAAAAACTTTAATTAAAGTTTAAATCAAGAAAAATAATTTTTATATAACATTCATTTGTTCTGGTAAAAGAGAATTCATTTTTAATAGTTCATCAATTATTCTAATACCTTCATTTTTTAGTTCTTCATTATTATTTCCAGCATTAATTGAACCACAAATTAACTCCAAGTCATTAACCAATTCTTTTGGATTACATGGACAAACGTCATAACCTTGTCCCTAATTACTTTTTTAAATTTCATAGATCTTTTATTGATAGGTAATCCTGACTTTTCTGTTAACTCTTTAAATATTTTTATTGAATGATTTTGAATGCTTTTTCTTATTGTTATATCTTTTATTAATTAAATCAATTAAATCATCATCAACTTTAGTGTTAATGACTTCTTTTCCAGTTATTCTATCCTTAGCAATTAATTTGTTTTGACCATAAAGTGTATTTAAGTTAATAATTAAATTACCATATTGTCCATTTTGGTGAAACTTTATATGGGTTATGATATCTTATTCCCTTCCTGTATATTTTTTTTGTTTTTATAACATCAATGATTGCGTCTCTATAATTTTATAATTTTCCTTCTTGGTTGTAAATTGCTTCCTTTTGCTTTAAATCAAGATCTGTTTGTTTGTTTTTCTAGTTATTGCACCAGATTCATTACCCAATTTTTTTATTTCATCCGATACTTGTTTATAATATCCTCTACTTCTTTCCTAGTCATTTTTTCATCAGGATTTTCAGATTCAGTGTGAAAAAAATTAAACACTTCTTGCGGTGTATAATATTTTTTTTCATCTAAAAGACCTAAATCAATATTTTTATTAAAATTAACTGTAAATTCTTTTGGTCTTGCTCCCAATTCTTCTTCGATTCTTCAAACACATCATCTTCATCATCCAAACCCATATGATCTTTCGGCGTAATAACGTGTTGGTTCTCGGAATAGTTTTTTCCAAACCCATAGTATCTTCCAGCGGTAATGGTTGTAATGGTTGTTGTAGTCCCGGAGGTGGTTGTTTTTCCAATAACTCTGTCACCATTTTTAGATTTTCTATTTCATGTATCTTATCAGCAAAACTTTTTGGAAGTAACGCTAATTGTTGTTTTATTCCAGGTAATGCTTTTAACTGACTTGATAATTGTTCTTTTTGACTTTCTATTTTTTCAGTAATTGGTTTATAAATTTCAGTATACATTTCCCGATTTGTAGCTTTTCTTATTTTTTCTCTCATTATTTCTTCTCTAAGATTTCTCATCTTTTGCCCAACTAATTTTTTTCTTATAATCATTTCATTAAGTTTTGATTGCATTTATATAATAATGTAAGATAATGTAAAATAATGTAAAATAATGTAAGATAATGTAAGATATTGTAAAATAATGTAATATTATATAAATGGAAATTCCAAATTATGATACAAAAAATGATAAATCCAATAACTTTAAAAAAATTTATCCTTTTATGCCAGATTCATGTTTTAGAATGTTAATATGTGGATCTTCTGGATCTGGAAAAACAAATTCATTAATGCATATACTTCGAAAACCTCATATATATTATGATAAATTATACTTGTATGCTAAAAACTTAGAACAATCTAAATATCAGGATTTAATTAACAATTTAAACCAAATTGCAAAAAAAATTAAAGTAGATCCAAATGAAATACTTGAATATTCAGCTGATCCCAACCAAATTGAACCTTGTGAAAATCTTGAATCAGAAAAACAAAAAGTAGTAATATTTGATGATTTTGTATGTGAAGATAAAAAAGTTCAAAATGAAATAACAAAATACTTTATTCAAGGACGTCACAAAAACTGTTGTGTTATTTATTTAAGTCAGTCTTACTATAAAACACCAAAAGATATTCGAATTAACTGTTCACACTATATTTTGTTTGAAAGTCCAGGTAAAATGGAAAATAATAGGATTTGCGATGAACAAAATATAGATCGTGATACTTTTGCTAATGCAACAGATCAAAATATGATTTCTTATATATTGACAAACCAAGGAAGTTTTTAAGAAAAAACTTTACTGGTAATATATAATGGGAGTTTTTAATGATGTAAAACAATAGTGAACCTGACAGTATAGTAAAGTTAAATTTGATATTGAATTTAAGTGATTATGCTACTAAAAAACAATTCAAAAAGCTTAAAAAGGAAACGGAATCGTATCTTCACAGAAATAAGGAACTTGATAACACAATGAACAGAGCATTAGATATGGGAGGTAATGAAATAATCAACCTAGGAAATCCAGATAAACCCAACGATGCAGTTTCAAGACGGTTTGTGTATAAAAAAATTCAAAGTGTAATAGATGACTATAAACTGTGAAGACATCAAAAGTATAAAACAAACACTAGAAGCAGAAGTAAAGATATGAAGAATTAACAAAAGATTTTAAAAGAATTCATTATTAATTAATCAATTACAAGGTAAAATTGAAGAAGAAATGAAAGCTATGGTTTGAATTCTATTAAAGAACTTGAAGAGAAATCTGATTTGACAGATGACAACATAAAAGAAGTATTTCGAGTTAATTTAAACATTTTATTCACCCAAATTCAAGAATTAAAAGATAGTATGATTAAACATGAAGAGCTAAAAGATAAGATTATTGAAGCTGAGAAAAAGTTACAAAATATGTATCAGTTAGAAATCAGAACAGAAATAAATAAACTAAATACTGAAATGACAAAAGGGAATCAAGATTTACTCGATACATTTTCAAATAAATTTGCAGAATATAATCTGAATTGGAAAAGGCAGCTTCACAAAGAGGTGATGATCATGATACAGCATTAGATAATCTTAAAAAGAAATTAATTCTAAAATAGATGACTTTAAAAAACAAATTCGAAATTGGACTAGTATTGTTGACAAACCGTCACAATTTAAAATATGCAGAATTAAGTAATATTACAAAAAAATTACAAGAAGATATTAATGAATTTAATGATCAAATTAAAAAAATAACAAATGATTTGGACTCTGTAGTTGAAATATCAGCTAAACAAGAAGAAGCAATAAGATAATTAATGATCAAATTAAAAAATAATAAATGATTGGACTCTGTAGTTAAAATATCAGATAAACAAGGAGAATCAATCACTGCTAATACCCAAGTAATTACTGCTAATACTAAAGCATAACCGCTAATGTTAAAGAAATTACCACTAATGGCTGAAGAAATTACAAAAGTAAAAAATGTTTTCTTAAAACAAGAACACAATTAGCTAGAACAAAAGGCGTTGTTGACAATTTATCTGCTTCTGAAGTTGCTACAACAAAACGAGTTGATGATTTAGCTGAAATAATTCTTAAACTTAAAAAGAAAGACAGGAAAATAAAAAAAAGGGTAGAGGAAGTGAGACATGAAGCGTTTCTCTTGAATACTATTATAATCATACTTTTGATTACATACAAATGAAAAAGTATTTTGACCGTCGTGGTGCTGGATACATTCAACATATAAAAATATGGCTGATCTGAACTATTTAAATATATTTGAAATAAGACCTGGAATTATCTTAGATTATAAAGATTTTATAAGCATAAACCAACAATATAAAATAGATGTACTAGATATGCTTTTGAGTGGTGTGTTATAGTCAGAAAAACCGGAACTTATATAATAGATATTAAGATTTTAATTAAAGGTGCAAGCTCCCCGGGTGAACCGTATAAACCGACTAAAAAGCCCAATATCACATTTTATATTTAGGTGGCGAAATAATAGGCCTCAGGATGATGTTTTACTTTTTGGTATATTTGATAATGTAATATAACAGCTGAGGCAGCTGAGGACTTTGATACTGATAAGTTAATATCTATGTATAAGAAAAAATAAAATTTATCTAAAACAAGGAACAATGTTTGATATTCACCCGTATGACGATTCAGCATTTACAGAATTAACATTTATGCTTTTGATGGGCAGTTACATCAAATTCTACATATCAGATGAACCTATATCCTCTGGTAGAAGCAGAATTTTGGATTAAAGGGTTAATTAAAAGCTTAATTAAAGTTTTAATTACTATGTGTACCCTAATAATGTAGTTATTAATTCAAAATAAGATCAAATAAGTTACATTTTATCAATAAAAATAATCTGCCAAAAGTTTGCCAAAAGTTTGCCAAGTTGGCAGACATTGTCACATTGCTGCCACTTGGCAGAAAAATGGCAGACTTTTGATTGGTTGAATTTGTGTTTGCCAACGTTCTGCCAAAAGTTTGTCAAGTTGGCAGCGACTGCCACATTGCTGCCACTTGGCAGGATTTTGGCAAATATTTGGTGGAAGTGTTTAATCATATTTTACTATAGGTTTCCATAAAGTACTATGAAAAGTTGTTTATTTTTTGGTTTTAAATTGTCCGGCATTGGATTTTTTAGAATAGGGTCAAGGGGTCAGGGGGGTCAAAATCGGGCCAAAACAAACAATTACTATACTACTTTTATAAGCTGCTAGATGAAATGTCATGACGATTAAGAAGTCTGCAAAGACATATTGTTTACACTGAACAATGCTTGACAGTATAATGCGTTTTTATGATTATGGTTAATGTCAAGCTTGAAAGCGACATCAACACACGGAGTAACAATGTCTTAATTAAAGTTATATTGTTATTTGCACGCACATACATACGACATAAAGATATTGGCAGGAAGGGTTTTCGAGCACAACGTAAACATTTAAAGCTTAAATAACACGTCAGTTATTTTCAATTGTTTATCTCTTCTAGAAAATGTTTCTGGGCCTGCTTTGAAGACAAATGCGTTTGACGTTATCATAAGCCACTGTATTCCAGTATATTATGTAAATGAAAACCGCAAATTGCTAGGTATATAAAATTTACCCGAAGGAATAAAATTTATCGATTGCATTTTAAATATTTTGTTCCAATTTCATTTCACCTTTCTATATTAATTGATAAGTTTTATCAAAAAAACAACAATTGATTGGTGGAGTCATTTGACTGTTTGTGGAAAAAATGGTCAGAACTTTCGAAAGAAAAATGCAGACGTGCTTCAATGACACGCTTTAACACTAAATTAATAACATATATTTTACGAACTATATACAGTCATTTGAGGAAGAAATATAAGCCCGTTAAACGTATGTCGATGAAATATAAATATACTGAAAAGAAGGATAAATATCCTATACGAAAATCTACGTTCCAAGAAGGCAACCTTTTAACAGCCTATCAAATATAATAATTCAAAGGAAAACAACTCTTTGAAACGGGAAGATGCCAATATATTTGTATGATAAATATTCATTTTTAGCATCAATGAATTCCAAAACATATTTCAAATATGAAGAACTCTTGATAAATATCCTTAGGTGTAAAAATGCTAAAAATGTTGTTTGATAAACTATATTGCCCTATCCCTCAAAGAAAAGTGACGCGTTTTAATGCACATAATTTTACCTTTTCATTTATTTTGCTATCACCTTCAACAATGTTCATTAAACCTAATCCCTTCGTTTATTTGCCATAACCTTCAACAATATTCATTAAAAATAATAGAATCCATTTACAGAAATAATAATGACAATGTTGGTATTACAGAAATGACAGTGGTGATTATAGTGATACATCAAAAATAGCAGAATCAGTAGTAATAACATTAGCAAAAATAACAATAACAACGAAATGAATTGAAAATAAACTAATAATATGATTATATTTTAATCTAACATTATCACGCATACACTTGGGACACGTTGACCCATGTGGATCCGCATGACAAAAGTATAAATATGAACATTAAACTGTTATTAAATGCGCACACATAGCACGATAACCAAAACTGTGTGTGTATGTGTGTGTGTGTTCGGGTTTAACGTCTTTTCAACAATTTTTCAGTCATATAAACGACGGTGTTACGTGTAGCAGTGAGCAGAATGCCCAACTTTATAGTGCTGCCTCATTGAAATATAATGCCGTAGGCAGGTGACATGATACCCCACCCAGTCACATTATACTGACACCGGGCAGGGGCAGACCAGTTCTAAGCTCTACCCTCTTAATGCTGAGCGCCAATCGAGGAAGCTACTGGCACCATTTTTCACGTCTTTGGTATGGCGCGGCCGGGGGCCGAACCCACGACCTCCAGCACTCGAAGCGGACGCTCAACCACTAGGCTACCGAGGTGGTTAATAATCAAAACTAAACATGTGCTTGATCGCAATAAAAATGTTTACTAAGGCAAATTAAATCTATGGGAAATAAGGTGGTTATGGGAAAAGCGTAAGCTTTCTTATCTTTCTGATCCTGAGGCCATTGGTTCGAATACCTATGAGAGCGGCGTTGTGTGGAGTCTCCATAAACGTTTACTACTCATTCAGTTCTGGCCACAAATGACAAGTGTAGTTACATACAAAGCGACAACTATCTCTACCGTCAGACCAAAAAAAAAAAAAGGAAAAACAAGAGCTGTCTCCATAGGATGACATATGCCCCCAGTGGCACTTTGAATGAGTAGTTATGGCCGATGTTAGAGTTTAGGACCTTTGACCTACGGAGCTGGGTCTTGCGCGCGACACGTCGTCTTACTGTGTCACACATTCATGCGTAGTTATTTTAAAATCCATGCATGAATGACGAAGATATGGACCGGACACCCCCATCAATGCACTATCATGAAAAATGACCTTTAACGTCTAAGTGTGACCTTGACCTTTGAGCTACGGACCTGGGTCTTGCGCACGACACGTCGTCTTACTGTGGTACACATTCATGCCAAGTTATTTGAAAATCCATCCATGGATGACAAAGATATAAACCGGACATGCCCATCAATGCACTATTCTTTAACGTCTAAGTGTGACCTTGACCTTTGAGCTACGGACCTGGGTCTTGCGCGCGACACGTCGTCTTACTGTGGTACACATTCATGCCAAGTTATTTGAAAATCCATCCATGGTTGACAAAGATATGGACCCGACACGCCCATCAATGCACTATCCTTTAACGTCTAAGTGTGACCTTGACCTTTGAGCTACGGACCTGGGTCTTGCGCACGAGACGTAGTCTTACTGTGGTACACATTCATGCCAAGTTATTTGAAAATCCATCCATCGATGACAAAGATATGGACCGGACACGCCCATCAATGCACTATCATTTAATGTCTAAGTGTGACCTTGACCTTTGAGCTACGGACCTGGGTCTTGCGCGCGACACGTCGTCTTACAGTGGTACAGATTCATGCCAAGTTATTTGAAAATCCATCCATCGATGACAAAGATATGGACCGGACACGAAAATTGCGGACAGACTGACAGACTGACAGACGGACAGACGGTTCAAAAACTATATGCCTCCCTTTGGGGGCATTAAAAAGAAAGACTAAAACTAAAACTTCGGACATTGTCGGAGTAGTCTTACCATACGCCCGTAAAATTAAACCTTTACGTTTGTATAGGACAATTACAAAAACAGTAAAAGTTGGACTTGTCTAGATAAATAGTGCAACTGTGTTATGTGGATTTCTTCACACATGATCCGCTGGTTATTACATGTTCTAATATGGCTAACAATGCTTTAATCATCACAACGATGTTATGTTGACGTCACGTCAACGTGATATTTAGCGCCATGTACGCATCAAGAAATGGCGCTTTCAAATTTCATGAAATATTTTACTTAATAACATGTTTTAAACGAAATGTCACATTGCACAAATGTTTGATTAATTTATACACATACTGAATTAGTTATTCGCTTTGCTGAATAATTCGCAATAATTTCGCTCGAACTGAATTCTGCCGCAAGACGTATTACCGTTTCCGGTCTTGGCGTGTTTTAACAAATACCTAATATTGGCGCCATGCTTACGCGAAGAAACAGTTCCATCATATTTGATTTAAATTTTACAATAAAGAACATATTAGAATCGAAATAGTTTATATCAAAACAGTGCTTCATCACTATTTATACACTCGGGCGGTTATACGTCGTCCGAAATAATTTCACTCGGGATGCGCCCTCGTGAAATTATTACGCCCGACGTATAACCGCCCATCGTGTATAAATAGTGATTAAGCACTGTTTTGCTATGAATTATTTCTTATTTTACTCCTTTCCCTGAAATCCCATAACGACAGATCCGCGAATGTGTTGAGGAGTTGAACGAACGCACGCACTTAAATAAATTGTTACAGATGTATATATAACATATACATATATACAGATGTATATTTGTTGAATTTAGTACTAGTAATAGATGGTATGAAATCTAGCAGAGGTATCCTCCCACTGGGCCCCAAACCACATTACAAATAAGAATAAAACGAGGACTGTAAATTATCTTCAATAAATAGACGATTCTTTGATCGTATTTTTATGCTGAAATATATCTAATAGATCCGTGAAAAAATCTGACACACTCCTCAAAAATCAGCAGCGAATTTTAGTCTTTTTCACAAGGATACACTAAATTTGTACAGATAATGGGTACAAAAAGGAAAAAATTCGAATATTAAACTCAATGACCATTCAAAAGATAACAAGGTCCATAAGAAGATCCCTTTTAAGCATATAACGCAATAAGGGCTGAGTGGATCTGTTCAAAGGAGGCAATGGAATTTTCAACATCCATCACGCCCCCTAGCACTGGCTTTCGCTGAATTCTACTACAGAAATATTCAATAGAATCCATTATTTTAAAACATCAAATCATGAAAACCATTAAATCAACAGTAATTGCTACTCATATTTTTTTTTCACCCTTACTTCATAATCCATCAATATCTTAATTATAATGACTTCTGTATGCTTTTAAAAATGTCGTTAATATTCATTTTTAAGTTAAAGTCCAGTTAACAATTACCTGTCCATTAGAATTGAAAAATAGTATGGCACCGGTTTTTGAATAATGATTTGCAGCAACACCGGCAATAAGGGCAAAGCATGTACTCAGTTAACCCTCAAGGTTGTTCCCATTTCCCACTAACTAACCATGTCAGGGCAACACCTATTTTCTTTCCTGTAATGTTGTCATATTCTGTTGGTGGATCCATGAAATTAATTCCCACCTTTTTCAACTTAAATATAGCATTTCTTCAGAGTTGGTATGATATAAAATAAGAAATTGTTTATTGTAGTGGCATTTGCATTCATTAAAAGTACAACACAGTAAATATTCGCCTAGAAGGCCTATAAGTCAAAGGTGTATTTAGAGTTACAAGTTATGATGTTTGTTGTTCGTACTATAAACTGGTTTAAATATCAGTGATTAGGCTTACAAAGTCTGCTGAGATCAAGTTATCTGTAACGAAGTTTCTTTCTTTCTTCATAATGACACTGATAATTTCTAAGAAACCCCTTTTCTCTCTAGGCTCATCTCAATTAGAGTCAGAGATAAGAGATTTTGTAAATTGTTTCAGAAAGTGCTATTTGAGAGGATTTAATGGCAGAGATATTTATTTTATATATGTATAAGTACTCTAACGACTGATGCCAGTCTAATCATTGATGTCAAATTCTATTATCTGACCTCTGCTGCAGATGAGAGGTAAAAATAGAACCAAATATCTGATAACGTATTGTTTACATTTTGCAATTACCTCAAATGTTTTTGATCATGTAATGCAGTGATTAATAACGACAGCAACACCGTGAGTAATGACGCCTTCTATAAATTTTCATTGTAATATGTATCCACGCAATAGCTACATAAATATGCCGATATTAAACGTTGTCGAGCAGAATGTAAACACTGAAAAGTGTAAATAACACGTCAGTGATTTACGACAGTCACTGGAAACTAATCAGGTTTCTGTGCCACTGTGTAGACCTTAAAGGATACCAGGTACACTAGCAGACGACAACACTTTAGTTTCGTGACTAAGCAGTTTTGTTACAGAAAAATGAATTTAAGTAGGAAGTGGGATATTTGAGAACTTTCCTAGAAATCTGCGAGAGCTGATATGAATTTAATATTGACAGAAACAGAAATCAGAAAATAATCCAAAATCAAGTTTTACTGCAATAATAAGTATATTTTCTATACAGTATTCATATGAATCCATCGTATGTCTTTCTGTTTATATTTAAGATTCTGCTCTAAGAAACGCAGTCATCCAAGTATCGGTAACGCCGTGGACGAGCGATTAAGGTCGTTGACTTCGAATCAATTGCTTCTGACCGATTCGGGTTCGAAGCCTCCCTTGAGGTGTCATGTGAGGAAGCCATCCAGCTGGCTTATGGAAGGTTGGTAATACACAGGTCCATGCTTTAAATAATGCTCGGATGGTTACCGGAGGTCTTCCCCCACCATTAAAAGCTGAAAAAGTTGTTATATCACCTAAATTTGGCAAATTTGACTCTAACCCACCCTATACCTACCCCTAATAAACAAACAAACAAACAAACAAACAAATCAGATGATGTTCTATTTTACTTGTTGTTGTTACAAAAATACATCTCTCTGAATGAAGATAGGAAATGATAATTGTATATCTACCTCTAGTACGTACGTCATCGTACACAGTGCAGTTTGTTTGGAAGTATTGTGTTTCGTTTAGACAAGACTGTTTTAAAAGTAGACTAAAATATCTTTGAGGAAATAAATTAACATCAATATTGTAGATCGTGTATCAATATATCACAAAACTTATAAATATCATGGTGTATCAGTAAGATGAGTGCTTAATCACTATTTGACTTTTTGTGTTGCCATATTCATCTGCATTCTAAATCTAATCCTTTTTTTTGCAATGTTCATGATTATTGTATCCCCATGTGACATTTTGCCTTTAGGTGTAATATAATGATCATATTCATCAAAGCTCTATGTATTATAAAATTAATATGACAAAAAATACACATTGACAAACCTGTTTTACACTGAAATCAATTTTGTTAGGTATTTGCTTAGGTATGCTTCGATGTAACTGATAAGCTACTCAAACCCAATTTGTGTCTCGGGCACAAACAAATCCTAAAATGCTACTTGTATTGTTGAAGATTCATATGCTGCTCAGTTATTCACTGTAAACTGCAGATGGATACGTAATTAAAACTTCAGTTTAAATGAAATCTTACAGCTGATATTTAAATCAAATTTGTTGGAAATGATACAAATACAGAAGACGCAATAGTTGAAGAATCATATTTGGAATGAGAAAATGTTACTACGTTACCTTTGCTGTGCCATTTCTGTCTCTAGGCGACAACGCATTTTGAAATTAGATTTAACGTATAAAATGCTTAAGGCATATGAGAAATACAGGAGGTGCTATTTGAATTAGGACTGAAGTAGTAAACTCGCATGAAGGTAAACAATCAAGTACATTAAACTTTAGGGGTTCTTCAAAGTGAAAAGAAATACCCAAACAGATAGCTTTTAGAGATATTTTCTGTAACTAAAAACATATGGGAATTCATTACTAAGTACTTGTTGATGTCTGATAAGTAGGCTGGCGGGGATAACTTTTATTTACACTGTCTTGTGACTTTGGGACATGGTGGGGGTAAGAATGAGGATAGGTGCACCATAAACCGGTTTAAACTTCCCAGTGGTGGTTTTGCCACTGACCGTTCCAAGGCGGTGCCCCACTGTGTTTCTGTATTTGTTTGTTTTGTCCTTGTGTGTTTATTTTGTGTGTGTGTGGTGTGCGAATGTTGTTCGTGTGTGCCTTTTGGGAGGCTGCGTTTTTGGAACATGGTTTTCCCTGTTGGATTTCTTCCTTGTTTTTAAGTTGAAAAGCTTAAGTTGGAAAAAGCTATTTGACTCAAACGGCAGCTGTTAAGCTTTATTAAAATCGTTTCTAAACAGTAAAATGACTCAAAAGCTGCTATTAATATATAAACATATATAAATAATTGGTACATCAAAGTAATGATTCCAATTGCGTAGCCAGTCACAAAAGGATCAGCTGGGAATCATAAGAGTTTATGTTGCTCCCTCGTGGTAAGTCAGCCCTGGTGCATTTTAATGTATATTTAGAGATATAATCTCCTTCTTTTTGAAACGTTGATATAATAAATAATGATTCAGTAAAATCATGCTCAGATCCGGGCCTTTGGTTCTAACAGCTAGCTACTTAATAATAAAGGTCATTGTCTGTACTGAGAACAGCTGAAATCAGTAGATGGGATGTTACGTGTTCTTGCACTTCCTATAAAAGATATAAATAGAAATTTCAACTGTAATTCCCCATACAAGTAGAAACTAAAATTAAAGAAAAGCACTTTCTACACATATAGAAACTAAACAATATAGATAGAATTGCTTACTATAATTGTCCCAACACATGGAAACTGAAATTAAAGGAAAGTACTTGGTGCATTACAGCTGAAATAAATATAAAAAGCATATATCTATGTACATGTAATAAAAAAGATTTCATTATCCTTTGTTTATGTTTTCTCCTTGGTCAGTGATGTCTGGTGTGCTGTTTGCATTTAGAATATGTGACATTCAAGTGCCAAGTGTTTCAGCTGAATAAAACATGTTTAAGGCACCAGTACATCTTCACAAGGAAATGTTATATAGGCTTTGGTTGTTCCAACACAGGCTAAACCGAAAAGATAGTGTCTGTGATGCTGACTAAGAATGTATGCCACATTATTTTACTTTATTTTTGTTTTCTATTAAAAATAATACCTAAATAAAAAATATACAAATCGCTGCCTTACCACTGCTACCTTAAAAATAGAACAGCTACCTTAAAATAAAGTTAAGGTAAAAATCTTCATGTAAAAGGACATAAAAGTTTGTTTCAACCATGATACAACTTTAAAAAATAATACAATAAAATAGGACTTGAGTAGTGTTGCATATTGTATTACCTGTCATGAACAGACAAACCGAGTGTACTGAGTGGCATGTTGCTTAGATGCGTTCTATGCTTCAATAGGATCTTTTCACAGATGGTATTACCTCACTAGAAAGAAATCTACAACCTTAACGAGTCTTTTACCTTAACCTCTCGGCTGCGGAGGCCCCTACATCGAGTTCTAGTGACAAATAGGGAGATATGATAATATCCCAGGTTGTTAACCGTATTTCCTTCAATCTAGACGAAAAACAACTGTATAATAAAAATATAGGACAATTCCCAGAAACATATAGAACATTTAATAATTCCCGCAATAAAGTCAGTTATCAGCTCAATCAAACTAGCTTTGTTGACATCTAAGCGTATTATAAATAGGGTATTATTATTTTACTGGCATAAGGATCGCAGTTATATTAGGTAATATACAATTACTATGTTTGAGTACACTTCACTTTTATTCTCGTTCATAAAATAAAAAAAATGTAGAAAATTTATTTAAAATGAAGGAAAGTATGGGAAGTAGTACAGATCCTCCACATAAACTACAAATATGTATTGCTTTAAAGTTTCTAGGAAGATAGCTAAGTTTAAACTCGTGCTGTTGTAGCTATTTCCTTACCCAAACGTTTGCTTACAAAAGCGTTTTCTCATGACATATAAGACATCATCTAGTCCTCAGAAATGTGGCGTGAAACATTTCCTGTTTGTAAAAGTAAAGATGTCGTCTGCCTGATTTCCCATTTACATTCGCTATTAAAATTAATGTACTAATGGCATGGCTTACAAAACGACATGAATGTAATTATTAAGAATAAAGTACCATATAGTTCGTTGACAACATTATGTTAACAGCTAAATGTTATACTTATAGGACAAACAATATGTTAATCATCTGCCACCTTGGGAAACTTTAAAATGAGTCCACGTTGAATAATTTCATAGATATTTAAGAGGAATCATTATAAAGCCTGTTCTATTGTAAAGGAAATCATAAATTATTTAATCTTACGTGACAATTTTGCACGTCCAGTAAATTGTAATTGAACTGATAAGCAGACAAGCGTCTTAATAGAACAAAAATATTGTATACACCTGATCAAGGAAAAGTATTTATGATATTCACATATCAACAGGATGTTCAAGGATGGGTAGCATTTAAAACAGAGCAAACTTCCTTAAGATAATTTAATGGCACTATAAGATAACACAGATTAAATCGTAGAACGAAGATATCGATTGATTATCTAATTGATATGTGGATAACAACTGGTTATCCAACCATTTGTGGTTTAAGTCTGCTTTCTGTTTATTTGTGAACTCATAATTGAACTCTCCACTAATACATTATGATCAGACGGAACAATACACGTAAAGCGAAGGATAGAAATGACAACAAAAACTTTATCATCACGCTCAAAGTCTAGAACTTACTCATCTGTGTTAAAGCGATACTGTTTGCATTTGCAGTGCTCATAGCTAACTGTGACCATAAATAAGTTGTTTACTTTATGAAAGATGGCTTTGTTTTGTTTGAAGAAATAGAAAAGTTAGAAACTTTACAGGTGAATCAAAATGGCACAGTGAAATTGTTGTATGCTTTGATTGAGCCTGTTCATTTACGGGAATGGAAACGCATGCTATCGTCTGCGCAATCTAGTCCTGCGTTGAGCAGAACTTGTTACAATTATCAAAATCATATCCGCTGATGTGTTCAAACGGCAGTGTACATGTAACCATCAATAATACATAGAGTATAATTCCATGAAAAGCGGCGTATGATCCCCTAGTTAGAATATTGTGCTTGCCCGTGAGCAGAACTAAACAAAAACTGCAATTTAGAGAAGGGATATGAGATTTCGGAGCCTACAAGTTCAGGGAGCTCATGTTTTCGGAGAGCTTATCGGTTACATAGCCATCGTACGGCCAACAAAGAACATATTAACGCCATATAGAATTTTTGCTTGTAGAGTTATTGCAACATTCTACCGTCATATGTCTGCTAATGGGAATTTATCTTAGATCAAGGAGTCTCAGTTTACATTTACTAACTGTAGATATGTAGTGTGAAAATTTAAACAAGATTATAGTATATAAAATATATCATATATTTTCTTTTCTCACCGTTGAAATAACAGTTCTGTGTTACCATTCAGAGCTTTAAGTTATATGACACCAGTTGTTAATATATGCAACGGCAGTAACGTCTAAATCTTCATTATTATTCATATATAGCCAAATTTCGGAGATAAGAATCTAATTTGTAGTTGGTGTTTTATTCCTCGTCTGATTGGACCCAGTATAATTGTTGCTGTTATTCAGTTTACTCTGGAAGAAGACAGTTCGACTATAGATATGATACAATCGGTGGGCTTAGTGATATTTTTTTGACAATGATAATTCATCCAGTAATCTATTCATATGAAAAGAACGACTGCAAAGACAAGTTCATCAGGTCAAATCTTCCGATTTGTGGTTCATGGTAGTCGTGTATCACTGGAACAAGTATCAAATTTAGTAGTCGAACTGTTATTGATAATTTAAAGGTAATAATATAGAAACACCAGAACAACCTACGAAATAAAGTATTGAAGGAAGCACCGACTTTGCCAAATGGTGCCAGCATGGACAATGGACACTCAAATGACTCTCACGATATGCTGATACTTCACACGTCTAGTGATAATACAACGGTAACATTGTTCGAAAATATCACTGTAATATCTGAATATAAATCAAAGGTAGATTTTAATGCTCAAACCAAAGAAAAATGTCATAGACTTTGCAAATGATTGTAAGAGAACTTAAAGCTGACATTATTTCATAGCATTGATATTTCTGTAAAACGCCAACAGAATGCTGTAAACAAGATAACATTTTGTGTGGACAAACATGAAATATGCCTGTGTTAGGGTTTTTGAGATATTTTGCTTTAAGAGAGTACCTTCGTTGATGAATTCGTTGAACAGACCGAAATCCCATAACACTACTGTATCCTTATCAAACAAAAACTTGATTGATTCAATATATACTTAAAATTTCGATAGTTAACCGTTCGCATGAAATAGATATTGTTTTAATTTTGACCTCAGAAAAAATCGCAGAAAAAAACAGTTTACCAATTTTATTTTGAAGGTGTCAACTTTCTTTGTGAATGTAGTTGTCATTTAATAAAAGTGTTACATTAGTATGCATTTTTAAAATCATAATACACCTTGCCAAATCTTGATATCGCAATGTTTCAATTTCTTCGGCCCAATGTTCTCTGAAATAACAAAGCCTTGTACTGTGATATGTTACAACAAACTGGTTTATTTAGATGCATATATTTTTAACATGAGACTCTTGAAGAAATTTTTGATTTCAGTTTTTGATCTTGCTATTTCTATATTATTGCTTTGGGCAAAATCAGATTGCTGACTTCAGTAATATTTAACGTAATAATATAATTTTGAACTTAAATAGAATAATCTCTAAAGGAAGGCAATGTAACCATTTTTTAAACAATGCCTACATATGGGAAATACTTAAGTAATTAACACCATAGACAAGTATGTTGAATCCTGCTACCTACCTACCTACTTACCTACCTACCTATCCACCTATATACCTATCCGTCATTTTTTGTCATGAATTATATATGGTCGTGCTTCCTTCGCAGACAGACGATGAATCAAAATTATACCAAAATATAATTACTTTCAAACGTTTCATAATGTGACTTCACCATGAAAAGTTTGGCATACGACTATTCTGGATTTTAAGAGACTGGCTTATTGTAAGCTTTACTGGTTTCATAGTAGTTTCCGGACCCAAGTAGTTGTCCGGACCTTTTACATTTCGTGCTGTATAGACTTTACGCCGTCGTAAAGCATCTGGGTAACAATATCATATCATCTAGACTTTTGTTGCCTTTACATAGCAGCGAAAATCTAGCATTACCGAACTTATTTATTATTTGAACATCCCGGTTGTTTTAACTTACTTGGATGTAATGTTTACACAAGAGATTGTCAACTGCAGGGGAATTCCAGTTACAGTGCGCATGCGCAGAAATTGATGCCCCTTCAAGGTAAACATCAGTCAATTGATGCTCCCATTTACAGACGATACAGTAAATACATTCCGATAGTAATAAAATAAAACAATGAAAGTCAGAAAAAATCGACCTACTCACTATACTACGGCATTAAATTATCGATTAAAAATAGGAACCAAAATAGACAGTGATTTACCTACGATACCGTCTATCAGTCAAATGTTCAGCAGCAGTGTCCATGCCCAAGTGGTCAGGGTGTTAGACTACCAATTTTGAGACCGGTCTAGGTCTTTTTTTTTTTAAAGTTGTTAACTATATTAAAAGTTCTGAATTTCTTTTTTGTAATCTTACCAGTCCGCTAAATACGTCCCGTCATTTTAGCGTGACGTTGCAAAAGTCATTCAAACGTAATTAGACGTAACTGTAATGAGCGTATTATAAATCTAGTATTTGTTAAATTCTTGAAATAAACTTTTCAAATCATCATCACGCCTTAGAATTATGTTTTAATTTTGAATATATATAACGAAATCGGAAATGTTTGCTTTTACAGAAAAGTTAAAACTGTTACAATGAAAGGTCCGGAAAACTACTCGGACTAACAGAAATATTTATGGAATTAATTGCCCCGTTTGAGGCCTCATCTACATTTGTGTTATTAACGCAAGTGTAATACGAATTCTGCATGGTGTTAACGAAGAACCTAGCTATTTTCTGTGAAAATTTTATGTTTCTACTATGTTTTGTTTGAAAGTTACTGGCAAAAAATAGCGATTTCGGTCCGGAAACTACTGGGAAATCAGTAGAATAAGTCATTTTATAATGTTTTATATGCTTTATACTCATTTCCATCAAGCTGTTGAAATCGTGATCATTTAGTTTTCTTACCCAGCGACCAAGGAGGCCGTTTATCTTTGATTAAGACAGCAATGTCCTATATTATGAAAACAACGCCTAAATGCATAAAGATTGTTCGAGTGTGTTGTAAATCTAATTGCAAAGGGTGTGTTGATTCGAGATATTTTATGGCATTGTTTTCATTATTAATATCTCAGAAAACAATCTCTTCAATTTTAAATCAGTATCAAAAGACATCAAACTAAGTTCAGTGTACAAATACATACTAATAATGATTCCAAAACAGATCAACTATATTTAAAGAAAGGGAAGACGAATGACCACATGGAACTAGTATAAAGGTCAATACAACAAAAAAAATCATAGGCATTCAGCACATTTGTTTGGTCAATAATGTTGTTATATATGATAAAAAAACATCAAGAGACAGTCCAGGACCTAAACTTAAATCAAACACCCATTTACTACATATCTGTTTATTGAAGGTAAACAATTCTGCAGTGCTTCATTTCACGGTTACCTTCGTTTCACGGTCTGTCATTTTTCATTCAAGAAAGATATGGCCAAATATCCAAATACCAAAAAGACCCACTGATTATATATTTCAGTTCCCGGCTAGATTATTTACATTTCATCGATCATTTCTGAGAAATAAGTTTGAATAAATTGCCAAAATTTGACAACTGTGTTAATCGTAAACGATCGTGGCCACTGGCACCAGACCAGAAAGAAAATGCTTCTGTACATGTTATACCTTATCACTAGGTATCATATAAGAACCATGGTCGTGAACGGGAAAATACACTAACTCATTTCAATAGTGCATTTCTCAATTAAAACGTGCAGTTCGATAAATGTGTATTATGGATATTGAACAAGTGATAATTTATCTTCCATTGTGTACCAGTCACACTTCTTCAGTATTTCTTATCTTAGAGAAACAATGCGTAGTTTATAGTTTCATCAACGTTGCAGAAAAAACCTGATGAAGTTCCGGTCTAGATTTCTAAACGTTTCTGATTGGTTGATGTGAAAATGTAGGTCATTTGTTATTTAACTACACGTTTTTGCTAATATGTGTATATGCAGCATAACCGTGCACTGTGAATAAAATAAACAAAAAAGATTTATACCAATGTATTACTTCAAATTCAAAATCATTTCAAAGATGAGTTTCATTCATCATGTTGAGTTTTATTGTATGACTGTGAATATTTTGCATTCTGTTTTTGTTTGTTTACATTCCACCTAACATGTGCACATCACTGTGACCTCTAGACCGGATGTTCATAAGGGAAGGTAACGCAAGTTTTTTCTGTAACGTTGACGAAAGCATAAAATATGCGAAGTATCTCTGCAGTATGAAATAGTGAGACAGTGTGACTGGTGCACGTTGGACGATAAATAACCGCTTGTTCAATATGCTTGGTACCCATTTATCGAACTGCGCATTTTATGTGAGATTTATGCGTTTGAAATGGATTAGTGGATTTTCCCGTTCATGAGCATGGTTCTTATATGATACCTAGGGGTAAGGTATAACATGTACAGAGGCATTTTCTTTCCGGTCTGATGTCAATGATCGTGGCTATGCAAATGCCACGTCTAAACAGCTATTTAGAAGCTTATACAAATAAAATACAAAAACGTACGTGCAAGATATAACAAATACTTATAATTTGCAAGGATGGGATAAATAGTATAAGTATTATGTTATGCAGGTGTCAAAAATAGAACGCATTAGAACATTGGAATAATGTAGCACAGTTTATGTATTAAATTAAGTTTATACCGCACTTAAAATTCAATGTAAAATAGTTACTAAACTGTGTTTTTGAAACTTTAAGGGGACGCATATTGCTACATTCACAGTTCATACAGCAATGCGGAAGGGGTGCATATTCAAGAAATCGATGGTGGGAAAATAAAAAACATATTCCTAAACTGATATAATACTGATGGACACCTGTAATATTCAGTATTTTGTGGATAAGGATGTGGTACTATGAATGTAATAGGAAAACAGAGGTCTTTGTGAAAGTACATTCAACACAAAATATTAAGCTTTTGTATAAGGAAAATACAGGTTTTTTACAACAACAGTATTCCAAATAATGTTGAAGGGATGAGATTTTCTTTCTAACACACCAGGTTTGCTTAAACATGTAAAAATTTAACGCCACGTCTGTTCATCTCGGGATGGACGCCATATTTCTGATTGATAAAAAATGTAAACAAAAAAATCAGAGTGGGATTAGCATTGCAAGAGCATAACATGACATTCTACACAATGAATACCTTAGAACAGATATCTAAGATGCTACACAGGTCAGGCGGGTTAAATGCATAATGTCGATCACTTGAAATTTATCTTGAAAAGGTGG
This sequence comes from Mercenaria mercenaria, assembly GCF_021730395.1. Taxonomy (NCBI): domain Eukaryota; kingdom Metazoa; phylum Mollusca; class Bivalvia; order Venerida; family Veneridae; genus Mercenaria; species Mercenaria mercenaria. Next base: position 9,070,807 of record NC_069364.1, read on the forward strand.
TTAATTTTAGTTTGTTTACATGGTTTTTAATTTTCCCACGACTTCTCGGCGATTCACTGCAAATGTATTACTGCGCCGGACGAAAGGTAACTCTAATAAACAACGGGAGACAACTTAGGTGTCAGCACGTGTACGATTTTTAAAAAAAACATGTCGATGATTATAATTTCTTATCAAATAATGAATCCTATTCAGATATTCGTCTTTAATATTAGAAAATTATTAATTTCTGTGGACTTTTGTCAAATAATATTACTTACAGTGGACTACTTTGCGCATCAAACTGGTTTCCGCTTCAGTTGTGAGGCACTTCCGTTATACTTTTTGACAACAATAACAAAACACAAAATGAATCAATAAAGTCACTTATAAACCGACTGCTACTTAAATCAGTGTAAGTAAAGTTGTTGTTACAACATTATACATGTTCGTTACGTTATGAGATAAAGTTTATCTTGAACTGCATAATCCATTAATTACGTTTAGATGATACTGCATTTACAACTTATTTGACCCCGTTTTTTTACGTGAATGACAGCATTCTCGTGCAACTCCTGCAAACAGAGTTATGAAAAGTATGGTGGAGAATTCAAGGACAAATTATAAATGACATTAAAGTGAGGATAACTGTATATTCGTCCAGTTTTGATCACTGACATTCCTGCTGTTTATTATTAACTTTTGTGAACAAGATTAGAATGTTGCTTTTGCACATATACACATTGATTGGACCTCTCAACCAAATTTCATATCTTATTTTAGGGATTTTTAAGACAATACATTTTCAAAAGTTTGTTGAATGTGTTTTGATATTTAAGTGCATTGTAGTTCATGAATACCAAGTTAAAAATTAATTATGGCAACATTTCTAGGCCTTTATTGTAAGCCACTAGACTTCTGTAACGATAAATGTTTAATGTATTAAGGGGAATATACTCTTTTAGTTTTGTAATGTGGCATTCCTTGACCACCGTATCTTTTCTTATGCACTACTTTGTAAACAAACTAAATAATGTGTTTTAGCTCACATATGCGAAATGAAAAGCAAGACAGTGAACTTATTTCACATTCTTTCTTTAAATTAGAATCTGTAGGACATTGATAAATGTTTAGACAAAGTGAAGCACTATTATTTTCGCACCAAAAAGTCTTAATTGTTGACTTTGAATGTACACAAGAAGTCTTACGTAATTCAACAATATTTTTCTTGTTTCAGTTTTTCTCATTTTTATTTTAGTGAGCAATCCTTTGTGTACTTATAACAGTTGAAACAGTATTCATTTCATTTACCAAAACCTTGTACTTTTTTGCAGGTAAATTTTATAATACCCCACCCACTTTTTTCTAATTTCAAAGTATGCGTCCCCTTAAAATACACTGAAAAATGATTGAGAGCACGTTAATGCAGAATAGGTCTTGATTTCTTGTAGCATAGCTGTATTATATCTTAAATATCAGACAATTTTCGTGAAGTTCATGTGGAGTGAGTGAGTAAGTGAGTTGGACTTTACGGCTAATCGACAGAAAAAGGTCATGTATAACCAAACGTAAATTGTATGTGTGTGTGTGTTCGAGTTTAACGTCTTTGTCAACAATTTTTCAGTCATATAAACGACGGTGTCTACTTGTAGCAGTGAGCACAATGCCCAACTTTATAGTGCTGCCTCACTGGAATATCCCGCCGTAGACACGTGACATGATACCCCGCCCAGTCACATTATACTGACACCGGGCTGACCAGTCCTAGCACTACCCTCTTAATGCTGAGCGCCAAGCGAGGAAGCTGCTAGTACCATTTTTTTTATGTCTTTGGTATGACGCGGCCGGGGATCGAACCCACGACCTCCCGCACTCGAAGCGGACGCTCTACCACTAGGCTACCGAGGCGGTTCACGTACATTTTAAAGCATCTCTTAAATACATTATGTAAAAATGTATGTACATACATTAATAAAATATTAATGAGTATGACCTATTTGACAACGAGAAAGAACAACATATCAAATAATCATCGACATATAATGAACACTCTGTCCCTGGTTATAAACATTTCACAATAGTATTGATTTTAATACTAAAAAGTGTAACAGAGCTTCATGTTGGAGAAATGTTTATTAGCAGGGACAGATTGTTCATTATATTTTGATGATTATTTGATATGTTGTTCTATCTCGTTGTCGAATAGGTCATACACGTTTGACTCATACCTATCTGGTGAACGAAGGAAATCAACCTGAAAGTGTACCATGTCAAACACCGCTTACTATTAAACATGTTTAATCGATTGTGTAGACTCGCTCACGGTATTTAGCACTGTCGTATGTAAGCTTCATTGAGAACTGTTCTTCATGACATTGAAATAGCATGACAGTATATAGTAAACTTTAAAATACACTGAAAAATGATTGTGAGCCGACAGATGAAGTCATGAAAGCACAATAATTCAGGTTTTATATGAAAAAGTTTATTGAACTATGCATTGTTCCATGACGATTGCCATTTAGATCAAATGTATTTATTTTTATTTGGTTTGAAATCATTATAATTATGGTAATTTCAAATTAGATTGTGATAATGAAAGGAATTGCCTAGCTGAAGTATCACTATCCTCATCATTTCAAATAATACATACCAACAGCAAAATATGATGGACTTTTTGAAAGATAGTGCATGAACCCTTAGTGGAAGGATTTTGCTTACTTCGGTTACGAATTGACTGTAAAACAGAAACTGAGACGGAAAAAATAAAACATTTTTGTCCCTATATTTTGATACAAAATTTAGGGCTAAATCATTAGCTTTTGCCTCGGCTGAAAATATTGTTGCGTTATTTGACAAACGTAATTTTGATAGATGAAGGTGGCGGACAGCAGCACAGCTCAGCACAGAATCATCTTTCGAACAGTCTGAGTAAATTGGTAAGCAGACTTTGATTTCATAAGGGTCCATGGTAGTGTATCTGGAACTGAAGTTTCTTTTATATCATCAAATTAAAAGTACTTTCGCTTAAAAAATGATTTTATGGACAGGATTAGGTTTGTTTGCACCCACCCTCAAAGCATATTGCAATGACAGTTTTTCTCGGCGTATGCAAAGAGAGGGTTCAATGGCTACGACATATACGTTTTCAACAGGCAATGTTCTAAATGCACCAAGAGCAATTCGAAGACCTTTATTATAAAATATAACCTTAGGACGGCCAGCACATAATTATTCAATCTCGCCAGGCATATGTATGTTTTTGACAACACAGAAAATGACGTCACTCGACCTTCAGCTATTTCCGGAAGTAAATAAAATGAAAGAAGAAATGCTAAACTTGAAAACGAAAGCCGCATTTTGATTCGTAGATAGTCAGGGGTCAAGCGCAGGGGTCACCCCGTCTAAATGTATGCGCGTGGACTTCTTTTTTTGTTTTTGTTTTTGTTTTGCTATTGGGGAGCCAATTTTCAGCATTTTATTACGAATTGAAATTACCTGGGCTTTAGTACAGCATGACAGCTTTTAATCTATGAAAATATATTTGAGCTCTGGATAAACACAAATCCCACAGGGGTCCGTAACGGACCAAGGGTACATTGATAATTTTGGAACTTTATCAAATCGCTTAAAATGTCATTTTTGATGTTGTCTGAGAGTGTCAGTATATGCCTCAGATGTAAGATATAACCGTATTTGAGAGCTGCAGACCTAGACATTTCAGAAGTATTTTCAAAATAAGTTTCGTATAATAAATGTTGTTTCTACGGAAGCGTGGAAGGGCCATCAGACGCTAATACGTTTTAGTACGTTAAGGCTGCAGAAAGGATATAAGATTTTTATTGCTGAAGCCATAAACAATACTACCGTAATCTAGCTTGGCTCCCCTATCAGTATTTGAATTTACCTATCAGAGATTCAATGACTTCAAACAATTGGTTTTCAGATTTATTTTTTATTTTTTTATGTGGTACAAAGGAAGCTTTTTATCAAAGATAATACCAAGAAACTCTGCTTCGTCAACAACGGATATTTTTGCACCATGTAGAAAAAGCTTAGGGTCACAGTGTTGTTTCCGTAATTGACAAAAGTGGACACAATGAGATTTTGATTTTGAAAATTTAAAACCATTTTCTGTGGCCCAAGTTTGAATTTTATACAAACACTGCTGTAATTGGCGTTCAGTTGTACGTATATTTTTCGAACGATAACATATCAAATAATCATCGACATATAATAAACAGTCTGTCCATTATTTCACAATAGTATTGATTTTAATACTAAAAAGTGTAACAGAAGTTCATGTGGGAGAAAAATAAGTCACTAGGTCTTGGTGGGACTTTAAGTATGTAAGCTTCATGGAGAACTGTTCTTGATGACATTGAAATAACATGACAGAATATAGCAAAGCGCAGTACCTGTGACATTTCCAAGACTAATATAACTGGCTTTTAACAAACTACGTCTCCTATTTCAATGACATTCCTACTTAAAAGTTAAGCGAGCTACTTAAAGAGCCGCGAAATCAGTCTATGCTGTTATTAAAGCGGTTCTACCTGCTAAATAAGAGCTTGCATCACGATATGTAACCCAAGGCTACTTACAGCAAATAACAAAATGTCTTATCGAAGTGAAAAGTTCAATCACAGTTTTGAATTGAAGAGAATTTATTTTTATCTACACAGATGTAATGTCCTCCATCATAGAATCATAATAAAATCATATTTATTAATGTCGGATTTTTTCTATAGATTATAAACATTCAGTTCCTGAACTTTTTGATAAAAGTAATTTCATCCGACATATATCCAAAAGATAATAGGTAAGGGTAGATTTGTCGGAAACACAGATCACTACAACACAGCCCCAGAGCCACGCATTTGCCTAGTAGGCCCAAAACAAAAAGAAGCTGTAATGGAAAAATATTTCAGACGGGTTGCTTCAAACATCCAGCAAGTACATATTAATTTATTGTTAATATAGATGGAGGGGAAGGAAATGGTAAGGGGCAAAATGGGCCGGGGGGGGGGGGGGGGGGGGTTGAGGAACCCGAAGGGTAAAGTTGAACAAGGACGATTATACAAGGGAATGCCATGTTCTTTAATAACAGTCACACTACAACGTAAACCACAATAGCGCAGACACTCATGTACCAAAGATAAACACACAACTACGATCAACTGAATGACATAGAAAAACGAACAAGAAACACATAAGAAAACAGTAGGGCACCGTTATAGACTCACAAGCATACAAACGCACCCGCACAAAAAGGAAAAAACAATTAAGTACCGTCTTAGGATTCCGGCTGCCGTCTCCCGTGGTTTTAAAAGCTGCTGAACATTTGATATAGGATGCATACATATATAATCAGCCAAAATATGTGGTATGCCTGCTGGGTACAAACGACAACGAGGTATAATTAATGATAAAAAAGAGATGACCAATGATCAACATATAGTTCTTGACATATGAGCTACACAAGGGATTGTTCTGTTTTACATCTATTACAGATGTCAAGTTTTTATGTTCACTCACGTTCAGAAAAATATCTGTTTCCTTATTTGCACCATACTCTACCATTTCCATTCTGACTTAATTCATTTACGCAGTTTGTAATAGGCATTATATTCGAAATATTACAGTCCTGTTTAATATTAAAAAATAATTTTATCAGCGGTACAGTCTTATAGCTTGTATCTTTTGTAAAAGGACATCGTTCTCGTTCCGTTTTTATAATCTTTCTTATCCTTCGGTGAACAATATTTTTGAAAATATTTTTTTACAAGTGATTGAACCTCACAGGATGTCTAGGTTGAACTCACAGAGGCGTGTAGACGTTTTCATCCTAAAAACTTAAGACCGGTACGCTTAGTAGTTTTGTATACATTCATGTAGTTAAAACGTTTCGCCGATCTCCTTTGTGTGAATAGGCGAAAATATGTCATAACGTCACTTTTCACTGAAATAATGCGAAATTATTGAAAAAAATAATTATGAACACAATAAATACGAATTTAAAAGACATTATAAAATGTACAAATATAGATATATATATATATCTGTCATGAACATTTGAATGGATACACCCTCACAACTGTTGTTAGTTCAGTCCTCACTCACACGTGTGAAAATCGGATTTTTATCACGATACTTTCTTACATTTCAAAAAAGTGCATTATATGACATAGGTTGTGTATATGTAATTCTTAATACAATAAAAATAGTTTTTAAACCCCGCTTAATCGCAAGACTTCCGCACAAGACATCCTAGAGGAAGAAATAAAAACTCGTATGTACTCACTTTCCCATCATATAATTACTAAAACCAGAATCACTGAAGACCTACCAGAAACTCTGTATTGAATGAATGTACAAATGTACTTGTAGTAAAACTTTCTCACCTACAAGAGTTATAATATTCCGTGTTAAATTGTCACGACCAAGAACAATATGAAACGTCCGTATGAACAGTTCTTCTTCTCCGTCCTGATTTTCTTTATTTTCCTGCGCAGGTATTTTATCTTCTCAAGGACTTAACACACTTAGATATGTTTTGCAGGCGGAACTTTTGTACAAACAATTATTTTGATTTTTTTAAATTTTGGTTTGTTTTGACAGATGTGCCTATTGTTTTGCACTTGTATGGCAAAACGAAGATTCTCCCAATTAACGCTGATTACCGTTAACATACAGCTATAAAATGCAAAAACAAACCTATGTTTATAAAAATGATAATATTTTAACTGCAAAGAAAATACTACCCTTACGGAAAATGTCAACTCGAAAATTCCAACAACAAAATGTAAATTAAAAAATTGATTCTACCAAAAACATTTCACAGAAGCTGATTCGTCAGAGGCCTTAGAATATACATAATTATGTAGTATTTAATCAATATAGGCCTTACAATAAATCTCACAGATTGCGTTAGAGTTCTTCCGAAAATTAAAACCATCTGTTCGGATTTTGTACGAAAATATCAATTAAAGCATATAGTTATATTATTAGGCTACATGGAGAAGTACTACAATATTTGCCTTAGACATTAATGTGCAAAAGTAGACTATGTGAAGGTTATGTTCTAGTACTAGAGAAGGTTCGATGTTCGATGGACCTACGCAATGCTATGAACTTTACAATTTTGAGTCTTGGAAAACACAAAGGTCTGTCATAGATAACTGTTTACATGATAAACAGACGGATTAGGTCAAAATGCTGGCAATATACGTAATTTGGAGTTGTTGTATTGTGAATATAACCATGGAAATTAATAGCTAATGTACAAAAGATCAATATACTTACATATTTACTAGTCTTACCTCTGATATACGACATCATCTGTTCATAAATATGCCATTTTTTACAAGACAAAATGTAGTATCTTAACTATTAAATACTGAGTGATACATCACTACATAACCGATTATTAAATTGTATCATTTTAAGAAATTAAGGCGATAAAACCACCTGATGCAGTGACTGAAGGTCAAATCCTATACAGAGAAAATAACCTGTTTGTCTTTCTTGTGGAAAAATATTACATTTTGTCTTAAGTCCTTTTCATTTTCCACTCAGGGCAAGGGATATCTGTGCTTGTAAGTGCCTGATAAATACCTACCTGAGACATGCGTTGTGAACAGGTATAAAAAATCTCAAAACATTAATTATTGATATCAACAAAACGTTCATATGTACATATTTGTCGAATTAGTCACTAGAATGTAACAGGTTTTATCTCTATTTAATGTGCTGTCGCCAATAACTGTAACAACTGGGGGAAAAAAACGGCACTGACAAGATCACATTCCTTTGCAAATTTCGATATTCTGGCAAACATTCAAAAGAGTTGCCTGGCAATTTCTTTTTAATTGTTGAGCAATGTTCGCAAGATTTTTGAATGGATTGTCTCCACTTCTCCCATTCTTTGTTATTTTTTTTACAATTGTCTTCGGCACTGTATCATACATTTTATTACATACGTCTTACTTCAGTTATTCATTTTTAATGAAATTTTATATACACTGAAATTACGAACCAGTTTACAATATGGAATAGAGCGGCATTTTTTCGGGCCTGGTTCCATCCCACGTTTTTTGTTTTCAATTCTCCGATGTAAATAACAAATACGAACGACTGACGTGTAATTTCAATGTTTACGTGCGCGTAGGACTCGAAACATTTTGATATCAGAATATTTATGTAAACTGTGCGGGCGTGCAAATGGCAGTAGAAATTTAATTAAATGTGTGCTGGTGTTGTTTACAAAGACTGCATTAGCCATTATCATGAAAGTGGGTTTTACCATCTAAAGTCATTTGAAAAAGTTGTTAAATGTAAACAATATGTTATTGTGTCAGAGATTTCAATCTCTCGCTGCAGCTTATTAGAGTATAAGATACAAAAAACAAACACAACTTTTATAACAACAGTAAATTTTCAAAACATGTTCAGTAAGCACGGCTCTGTTCATGAGAAATAATTGTACAGCTGTTTTTTCACACAATGTTATTACGAAATATTCGGTTTACTTTGCATTGTCTAATTAATTAATCATTCGATTTATTTGCAAGACATTTTCGACATTAGTGGGATCAGTTTAAGGAACGAAAATAAATATTACTCAATAGCTATTTACCTATGTTCAACCTGTATTCATAAGCGTTCTGTGTATGACATCTAGGTTTTGTATTCTGCAGTGAATTTGAGATTTTTGGTAACTTTTTGTAAAACAATTTTATCCTCTTTATTCATTTTGATTACTATTTTATAAGATTAAAGACACAAAGACATGATGTTTAAAAAAGCATTTAGGCAAATGAACAGAAGTTCCTCTGAAATTTAACCCAAAGCAAGATGCTTTAATGGTTTTAGATTTTGAACTGTTTTATAAATTATGCTTGGACTACGCCGAGATCGGATTTCATAATTGATTATCTCATTTGTAACAATAAAGTTATATGCATTCTCCGATTTGCAGCAGCGAGCTTTTCCTGCTTCAGGCTGAAGGCAAGAGTACATTCAACAAGCATCTACTTCTGCCAATCATTGGAGCGGACGCAGTGGTCCAGTGGTAATACTGCCTGACTACGAAACAAGGGATATTGAGTTCGTGTCCCCACTCCTCTACATAGAATAGAAATAAGATTCCTGTATATACCTCGCGTGCTGAAGAACTAAGGAAGCTTCTGTGATTTGAATGATTTTGTATCTTGCAATATCCACTAAAAATAACAGTCTTCTGGAAGAAATTTACTCACAAATAAACACGCACGCACACATGCAAACATAGGCGAGTCATGTGTGTTTTGACTCAAGTATTGTTAATCGATAGTAAAATAGAATATATAATTTATGTTTCTGTTTAGGTGAGTTTAATTTTCGTAACTTTTCAGGCTGAAATCATATTGTTAAAATTTAGTTACACGTACTTCTGGCTGTACTGTTTTGTTGAATTAATAGGGAATCGATCTTACCGATTTTCGTCGCGAAGCGACGAAAATCGGGATCGAATCCCACTACGGTAACATACGAGGGTATCCAAACAACACATACTATCCAAATAAAAAAATTTATCCTGTCACTTGCAGTATTTTCGACCCGATATCAGGGTGCCGTATATCTTTTTTGATATACCGTCAGTTGATCATGTGACCAGTGATATACGGTCAGCTGATCATGTGACCTTATGATCGATATTGTTGTCATAAGAAATTTTGCAACGAAACCATCATCATTGTGTTGGAAATGTCCGAACTAAGAAAATGAGTGGTCAAATAATGAGTTTTTATTCAAAAACGAAGAAGTTATTGCGATTTTGCCGGTAATCACGTCATTATATAAGTGACGTCATTACGAATATGACGTCATTAAAGTGGTTGTCGCACACATATTTTTGTAAAATAAATTGCCAAATATCGGAAAATGAAGTAATGACAAGATAAATAGAATAATAGGTTAGTGCCTACGATGGAGGAAATTTATCTGGCTCGGCTCCGGACGTTATCAGGTTCGCCTTCGGCTCACCCGATAACCTCCTCCACCTCGCCAGATAAACTTTCTCATCTACGGCACTAACCTATTATTCTCTATATGGAGTTCCGGTTTAGACCATGGGCGTGCGACGACCCCGATGAAATTCGGGATATCACGGCCTCGTTAATGTTAATAAGCGTCCGTCAGATCAGTAGGCGAAACGCAATATCCGCACAATAAGATGTCTGCGACTCGAAAGAATATTCAAAGTAAGCTGTTAATTTTGTTGCGTCAGAAGCTAATCAGCCGGTAACGTGACTACACTGATATAATTTGTGATACAAACATGCTTTATTCAATACTGAGTAGCATTTTTAAACGGCGACATTTTGAACATTTTTATATTTAGAGTGAGAGTGGATACATGTTACACTGGCGCCGACATTTTGAAAATTTGAGGAAACAAAAACATTCTCCAACGAGTTCTTCAGCTCGGGGAATGAGAGAATAGATTGACCTTTGTGTCGCTTTTCAGATCGTATTTAATTCCTTTCCGGTACTTTAGTTTCTTTCAACTTCTTTGTTACTAAGCCTATATTGAATTTTTAGAATTAAGAAATCCGTGATTTTACTTGCAGGCATGACTGATTAATGGAATTATTTTACTTTTATATAGAATATGGACGGCACTCCATTACAGCATGTGCATGGTTGGACCTGTTGACATTTTTAGAAACGTGAGTAACTAACTTTCCATTGTATAATAATAATGTAAACAAACACCCCACCCATAAAAAGCATAGAAATTCCTTATTTTTACATTTTTATTTATTCATCAATTTGAAATGGGCCTTTTAGATTATTATTTCTTAAGGCTCACTGCATGTATATCGTTGTCTAGCCTAAGTTCGTGGATAGTGCAAGTTCGTGGATTCCCCATTACATATGACGTCACACTCCAGCTTTGGCGCACGCGCGCACTAACCAACGGAAAACCGGAAGTAAACAAACTTTTGTCAACAACCAAAAAAAAAGTCAAAATATGCGGTTTAAACAGGTAAGAACACCAATAAAAGCCCAAGCATACAGAAATACCTTATATTTACTAATCCCAAATGGCCCCTTACTCGTAACTCCCTTAAATACATTAGAATGACATTTTTATTTCCCAGATATCAACTCGTCGCTTTGTTTACATTTTTAACTTGACAGCCTCATTTTGGGTTTTCATTACATTTAGGCCAAAGTTATTTTATCACGTGTTGATTAGTCCAGAAACCTTACCCATTTTACCAAAAAGATAACAATCTTCTTTTTTAATTTTAGATAAATCCTCGTCCTCTGAAGCAGAAATACCGCCTCTACTCACCTACTGCCATGCACCAATGCCTACAAATATATAAAGATGAAAATGCCTCAGTGTGTAGAGCTGCTAAGATTTTTGGAGTGCCTGAGCAGACCCTTAGGGACAGAATACATGGTTAAAATTGATCCAGATTGTGTGACTACTGGAAGGGCCCCTGTTCTTTCTCTGTATGAGGAGTCTAAAATAGTTGACCATCTTAAAACGATGCTGGGTATGGGTATGGATATACCAAACAAGAAACAGTTGACATTGCCACTGACTATGCTATCAGATTAGGTAAACGTACCAATCCAACCGGCTTACTCTGGCTTGGTTTGAAGGTTTCAGAAACAGATGGCCAGATGTGAAAGTACACAAACCAAGAATGTTTGGAACAGCTGAGGGCAAAGATGGCAAATGAGAAATAATGTGAACACTTACTTGACAATCTCAGGGGAACACTAGACCAGTATGATTTACATGACAAACCCCACCTCATTTTTAATATTGACGAAAAGGGTATCTCGTTGGACCATAAACCACCACATATTGTTCATGTACATGCTAATCCACCTGCAGTCACAACTGGAAAGAGCAAAACAGTCACTGTCTTGGGCTGCGGTAGTGCCAGTGGTGTGGCCATTCCGCCCTTTATTTGTATTTGCAGGAAAGCGCATGAATCCTGACTTTACTGGCGGGCAAATGTGCTGGTGCAGATGGAACAGTAAGCGAGACCGGCTGGTCTAATGGTGCTATCTTCAGACACTGGATTGAACATCATTTTATCAAGTACATTCCAGGTCGCACCAACGAACCTGTTCTACTTATGTTGGATGGTCACAAGTCGCATGTTTCTGTAGGGCTTGCAGAGTGGGCTCTGGAACAGAATATTGTCATTTTTGTCTTGCCTGCTCATTGCTCCCATATTCTTCAACCCTTTGATGTTGCCTGCTTTGGACCCTTCCAAAAATCTATAACATCCAGTGCCACAAGTTAATAAGGGAAACATCTGCCACTATTTGTCGGTACAATGTGTGTGAGCTGGCGTGCAAAGCCTACACTAAGGCAGTATCCCCTGAAAATCTACAGTCTGGGTTCAGGAAGACGGGTATATTTCCCCTGGATAAAGCTGCCATACCTCAAGACAAGCTTCTACCAGCCGATGTCTATCAGGAGTCTGCAGAATGTAGTCAAGCTAGTGAAGCTTCTACAGTGGAAGGGGGTACTGAAGTTAACAAAGATGAAGGAATGTAGTGTCTTCATGAAAGAAAAAGAGAAGAACTTAAGAGAAAGAAATCAGAAACTGAAAAGCAGAGAAAACAAGAAAAAACTATGAGCAAAATAGTGTCAGGAAAAGAGATGTCTACAGAAAGTGTAATAGAGCAAATGAAAGAACATGAACTAAGTCAGAACAAAAGGAAGCCAGACCAAATGCAAACAAAGGAGAAGTCAGTAAAAAAATCAATGAAAATCAAACTCTTGAACAAACAGTCCAGTCCAAAGCCAGGCCCTTCCACTGAGAAGTCTGCTGAAAGCCCATATAGATGTGAAATATCTGACTCTGAGTCAGACAACATGGACACTGAGCCATGCTGTGTATGCAATGCACGCCAGCCTATTGAAATCTCTAGAAACAGGTCTGTTAAGTTTGTTGAGTGGGCTCAGTGTGATGGTAAACAAGGCTGGAGGCCCTGTTTACACTGGGTACACCTGAAATATTGTTGCCCCATAATTGAAGTTACTAAGGGTCAGAAATTCTACTGCCCTCACTGTGTTGACTATGAGGAATAGGCACTGACTTGTGAAAAAAAATCTTATTTATAAATAATTAACTGTAAATAAATCATTAATGACTATATTTTGTGTTGATGTTAAATGCTATGTAAAACAAACTTTTTTTCCTTAGCCTAACTGACAAATCTCGTGAGCACATAAACTGATGACGTCATCCACGAACTTGAACGAAAATGAAAGTAAGTAAACTAATTGACATGCCTATTTTGTTCTGCACATTTCTGCAAGGTTTATGGTATTTTTCACGCGTTTTGCATGCTTTTGAAAAGGAAATTGATTAAGTATTTGATTGTAAGTATAAATTTGTTGCTGTTTGCTAATTTTATTCGAGTATGAAATGGTTGTTTCTTGTATCCACGAACTTTGACCAGACAAGGATACACAGTAATTAAGTTGAGCTTATGATTCTGCCGATAAGCTGTGCTCGGCCTAAATATAGCATTATAATTTATAGGGAATCGGATCGGCTTATAGAAAAAAATATAGATTTTAAACAGGCTGGTAACATTGCCCGATCGGGCTTTCGACATAAAAACTAACATTTTTTGAAAAATAGTAAAGATATTTCTTTCAAACTTGGATCATCTGTTCATATGACACAGATTAAAATAAAAATAACTTGGTTGCCTTCAGTTTTGGTAGAATTATTTCCCCTTTTCAGATTTTTATGACGCATAATTTTTGAAGTCCAAAAAATTATGTGTTAATGCATTACATTATGCTATTGGTGTTTGTTTCGTATATTCCACACTCATTTGACACCGTGCAAATTGTCAACAGTCGAGATAGCGTTGATAAGCGCAACTTGGCGCAGACATGCAATTCGGCTCGATCTTTCTTTGGATATATGTAATACTGTTTACATGTCGTACTGATACAACCACATTTTAAAATAAATTCGTATTGATACATCCACATTTTAAAATAAAGTCATATCTGATCCCTAACAAGTTCGTAATTACAAAAATACAGCCCCTTATCTGGAGTTCTGAAGCATGCTCGATTAGTTGGTCAGAATTATGAAGGAATTGAATTCAAACTGTTCCATAAATGCAAGAGTTTAAAGAGTTAGTCAGAACCATAATCATGCAGAAGATGTAATTACTGTGAAGTTTCACAAATCACAGGGCTCAAATTTTGGACTCGCTAAATGCAAGTCAATTTCATGGAATGCAAGTTAAGATAAAAATTTCACACTATTTTGTAAATACAAATAATAGTCAAAATTGTTGCGGTTTTTGTTAATGTTTGTAGATTCGCTTTCATTTGAGGATAACAGAAAACACAACATCTTATTTGGTTAGCCATTTTTTGTTGAATGGATTACTGATTATAAAGAAATGTAGAGGTCTATCTTATAATTAAATCTAGAACGCAGGCTATCTTACTAATTCGTACATGTATACAGTTGAATTGCTATTTATAATATTAGGTACGAAAATTTGCCTTGCCGTAGTTTCAGCCAGTAGTTAAGTTACGCCATCAATGATGCGTTCCGAATTACTTTGAAGGTCATTTTGAGTTATAACGCATAAAATTGTACACCAAGGAAAACCGTGCAAACAATATTGATGTTCTAGCATGATTTTTTAGGATATTCTAATATTCTTAAATGAAAGTCTAAATTTGCAAGTAGATTTCAGATTAAGCAACAAGAAAAAAAGCTACATGCTAAAATTTGCAGTACGTTGGTCAAAAAAGTTAAATTTGAGCTCTGCAAATGCAAACTGAAGCCGCTCACATTACTTTTTGGTCCGATGCATTCAGTTCCTGTTCTCCTAGGAGTCCCCAGTCGAGCATGTCCCAAACAATATGATGAAGGTTTTTGAGGGTATGAGCTAGACCAGTTGTTTTATGGTTCAAAATTCAGCTTTAAGTTCGGGCATGTGAAATTGGTGTCAGGCTTGGAAAATTTTCTATCTGGTTGCCAGCATGGTTAGTTGAAATCTGAATTTTGTACACTGCACACATACTCAAATATGTTTAAAGTTATATGTTTATGAATCATGACCGTCAGATACCAATAAACAATTGTAGCATTTTGTCGGCTCCTGTGTTCATACTAAACTGAGGAAGGCAGAACAGATTCTTCTAGCTGCTTTACCAGTCTGTTTTTGCCTTTTCATGATACCGAGCAAAGTGAAGGTCATAGACCACCAAGTCAAAAAGGTACCTGGAATTCACTGGGTTAAAGTACGTAATGTTCATACCTGTCAAGACTCACGAATTGCGTATGTGCCACACGCATTTCAGCCTTACATCACGCTCACACGCCTACTATTCAAGGTCACACGCATGTTAAAGAAATAAAGCAATCAATTGTTTTTTTTTCGTAGAAAATTATTGAATCAAACATGCAAGGTGACGTTGACACAGTGTTTTTATACCGTATAATACAGCTTTTACATTCACCGGGTGCAACCTGTTATTTCTACCGCATGAATAAACATCACAAAAAGTAAACATGGAGGGAGACTATTCAAAACCAGATCTATTGTGTGTTAAAAGTCTAAATTTTCTATGTGAGGGCGTTTCCGGCATTTAAGGATCATCGCCCTCCAGACCCTCACGAGGGAAACCTTCCCTTCGAACTCCTATCACACTCGTGGCCTTTGTGGAGCCTTGACAGCTATGAATGTTTGGCTGTTCTGGCTGGTCAGTCGTGTAAACAAACCTACTCATACAGTGACTTTTCTTTTTTCAAAACTGAAATTTTTAACCGCATTTACTTCGTTCCATTATACATTTTGACAAAATTTGCTACTGTTTTATTTTCATTAAAAAAAGTTTTATTTAACAAATTTATCCCACCATGCCAATGATATAATTGGGGTCATCTTATTGGCATGAAAATTGATAAACTGCAAAAAGGATGTTAGCTCTTAGACCTTGAAATTTCAAAACAGCTGGTTGTCCATGTTTTCTTAATTTGCTCACCTTTCACTATTTTCAGGCATCTTGGTCTATTATACAGAGTATTGTTGTACTGCTCCAAAGTGCTTGTTGACAGACTGAAACCACTTGCTTGCGGCTCATAAGGTATTTCTATCTTTCTGTTTCTTTATTATATAGTTTGCAGCTGTGCACCATGGGAAGCAGTTTCAATCATTCAAAGGCATGATATACTGTATACAAAATTAGTATTTGTGTGAACAGATTTTTTGCAATCGAGTCGGTGCATAGAATCAAATACCAAGGAACATTAGGCATAAAAAAATTGTCTGTTTCCTGTATCCTGACCTACCATAAATTTTTGGCCCGACCCTAAATGGACGGTCCGTCCGCCTTTGTCTTTGAGAACATTTTTTTCAACTTTTTGACAAAAAATTGCAAAACTGCATCTTTTTATGCGTTAAACATGGACAGTGATGTTATAAATCAACTTACTGATGCTCTAGAGGCATAACCCCCCTATTTGTATTCAGTTTTTGACACAAAAATAATTTCCAAAAAGGCTCCCTAAAAATAATTTTAAAAATTCCAAGGAAAAAGTTTTTCTGACCTACCTACCCTAATTTTTTTTAGCATGTTACCGGAAACAAAATTTTTTTTAGTCCTTAGTAAAGACTCCATTTCATTTTCTTGATGATAAAGCATTTCTGGACAAAACCATAAAATTTAATACATGTATGCAAATTTAAACAATTATTAGCTCGATCACCTGTCACAGGGTGACAACATGAGTTGATGTCCGTCATTTGCCAACAATTTGTAAAAATCTTCTTCAGAACCACTGGGCAGATTTACACCAAACTTCACAGAATGATCATGGGGTGGCCCTCTTTCAAAATTACCCAAAGAATTTAATTCCATATAGAACTCACCGAAAAGAAAAACTTTGAAAATGATTTCTTGTCAGAAATTGTTAGCCGGCAGGGCTTTTCATCCTTATATGACAGAGGCCTATATTCGGCCACTTCCCAATCCAAAAATATTGCATTTTTTCCCCAACATCCCAAAATGCAAGGTAACATTTCCCAAAAATCACATCACGAATGGTTCAATTTTATTTACATTTGAGTGTTATCGCAGGAAGCGGTTCTCAGATATTGATTTTTTAGCTCACCTGTCACAAAGTGACAAGGTGAGCTTTTGTGATAGCGCGGCATCCGTCGTCCGTCCCTGCGTCGGTAAACTTTTGCTTGTGACCACTCTATAGGTCACATTTTTCATGGGATCTTTATGAAAGTTGGTTGGGGTCTCTTTTTATCAATTTACAATATTTGATTTCTGTTTTACAGGTTCAGTTCTTGAGAGCAGGCAGCTACAAAATGGAAGGTCAACAAATCCAGTATACTTGAAAAGCAAGAAAGAAACACCAGAAAATATAAAAAGACAGAAGAACAAGGGAACTTTAATAAAAAAAAAACTTTTAAGGATAGGAATTCAGGATTTATTTAGGAACTAAATATATTTTGAGAACAGCAGTGTTTGACTAAGCCTGTTACTTTAAGAGATAATGTGATTATCACATTGGTTTTGTTATTGTCGAGCCCGCTTGCGGAAGCGAAGACATAGTTGTTTTAAATGTCTATTGGGTGTATGTGCGTGCGTGCGTCCGTCCGGATTTGTTTGTCCGACCATAATTTGGACATGCATGGAGCAATCTTGTTTATATATGGTATGAATGTTAACCTCAGTGAGACGGAGTGTCATGCGCAAGCCCAGGTTCTATTTCAAAGGTCAAGATCACACTTACAGGTCAAAGGTCAAATATTCAAAAATGACTGTCCGAGCATTTCTTCTTCATGCATGGAGGGATTTTGATGTAACTTGGCACAATTGTTCACCATCATGAGATGGAGTGTCCTGCGCAAGAACCAGGTCCCTAGGTCTAAGGTCAAGGTCACACTTAGAGGTCAAAGGATACAAGAATGACAACTTTGTCTGGAGCATTTCTTCTTCACGCATGGAGGGACTTTGATGTAACTTAGCACAAATGTTCACCACCATGAGACGGAGTGTCATGCGGAAGAACCAGGTCTAAGGTCAAGGTCACACTTAGAGGTCAAAAGTCAGATACAAGAATGACTTTGTCTGGAGCATTTCTTTTTGATGCATAGAGGGATTTTGATGTAACTTGGCACAATTGTTCATCATCATGCGACGGAGTGTTATGCATAAGATCCTAGAATTACTTCCCTTTGTTGTTACTATAAATAGCTTACATTTGTAACTTAATTATTACTGGTCGTAGGGAAAAATCAAGACCACTTTTCTATAGTACAACATGCATGTTACATCCAATTTTTAGGTGTATTTTGTTTGAATTTTTTTTTTAATTTTTTTTTTTTTATTTTTTTTTTAAATTTTTTTTTTTATTTTTTCTTTTAAATTTTTTTTTCTTTTTAATTTTACGTTCCTTTGTTGTTACTGTAAATAACTTATATTGTAACTTTTTGCAGTCTCTTTTATTTGGCATAAATGTTTGCCTCAATGAGACAAGGAGTGTCATGCACAACTCCCAGTCCTTTTGACAGCTGGCGAGCTTGACATATTGCCCGTGGGCATCTAGTTCTCATATTTTTCATGAGATTTTAAATAGGATGTTCTGTTATACCCCCATGTAGTAAGCTTGTCTGTCTTTCAGTCAGTAAGTTTTCATGGCTTCCAGATGATAACTCATGAAAAGCTTGACCGATTTAAATATTTTTTGGTACATAGTTACAGGTCAAGTTCGACTTTAGGGTCAGTAGGTCAAAGGTCAAGATAACTTGCAAACACTTTGGCCTGGGATCATAGCTTTTGTAACACAGGTGTAACATGATAAAATACAGGTTGTTTGAATTTGAGGTCAATAGATCAAAGGTCAAGGTTACAGTGATTTTGAACAGTTGAACCGTTTCTGAATGATAACTTGAGACCTTGAGCCTAGGATGATAAAGTTTGGTACACAGGTGTCACATCATGAAATACAGGTCAAGTTTTACTTTGAGGTCTGTAGGTCAAGGTCACAATAAGGCAAAACAGTGAAATGTTTTTCAGATTATAACTTGAGAATGCTTGAGCCTAGGATCATGAAAATTGTTAGGGAGGTTGATTATGACCAGCAGGTGACCCCTAATGATGTTTAGGTCACAGGTCAAGGTCACACTGAACCGGTTCTTTAAAATGATGCACGGAGGGGCACCTGGGGTATTCCTCCGCCATTAAAACTGGAAAGTCGCCATATGACCTATCCTGTGTCGGTGTGATGTTAACTTCAACAAAATAAATAACGGTTCTTTAAAACGGTTTTTTGACAATAACTTCAGGATGCTTGGGATGAGAAACACAAAATTTAGTATAAGGTTGGTCTTGACCAGCAGATTACCTGTATTGATTTAGAGTTCCAAAGGTCAGGATGATCCGGAACATTTAAACCTTTTCCATACAACAACTTGAGAACACTTGGGCACAGGATCATGAAACTATGGAGATGGAATTTGAGGTCATTAGGTTATAGCTCAAGAAAATGCTGCTTTGTTATTGGCTTAGTTCTTTGATAAGGCCATATTGTGGGGGTATAATTCGTCACTCCTGTGACAACTCTAGCATTTAGCTCACCTAAACACAAAGTGCTCAAGGTGAGCTTTTGAGATCGCCCTGTGTCCGTCCGTCGTCAACAATTTGACTGTTAACACTCTAGAGGTCACAATTTTGACTTAATCTTTATGAAACTTGGTCAGAATGTTACCCTCAATAAAATCTTGGACACATTTGATGTTGGGTCATCTTGAAACTAGGTCACCAAGTCAAATCAAAGGAAAAGCTTGTTAACACTGTAGAGGTCACATTTAAGACTATATCTTCATGAAACTTGGTCAGGATGTTAATAATAATGATCCATAGATCAGATTCAAATCTGGGTCAAGTGGGGTCAAAAACTAGGTCACCAGGTCAAATCAAGGGAAAAGCTTGTTAACACTCTTAGAGGTCACAATTTTGGCCCAGTCTTACTGAAACTTGGTCAAAATGTTACCCTCAATAAAATATTGGACAAGTTTGATATTGGGTCGTCTAGGGTCAAAAACTAGGTACATGTAACCAGGTCAAATCAAAGGAAAAGCTTGTTAACACTGTAGTGGCCACATTTATGACCATATCTTAATGAAACTTTGTCAGAATTTTAATCTTGATGATCTATAGGCCAAGTTAAATCTAGGTCAGGTGGAATTAAAGACTAGGTCGCTAGGTAAAATCAAAGGAACAGCTTGTTAACACTCCAGAGGCCACATTTATGACTGCATCTTCATGAAACTTAATCAGAATGTTAATCTTGATGATCTTTCAGTCAAGGTCGAATCTGGGTCATGTGGGGTCAAAAACTAGGTCACCAAGTCAAATCAAAGGAAAAGCTAGTTAACTCTTTAGAGGCTACATTTATGATCATATCTTAATGTAACTTGGTCAGAATGTTGATCTTGATGATCTTTATGTCAATATGCCAAGTGAGCGATACAGGGCCATCATGGCCCTCTTGTTTATTTGTTATTGTTGTTAGAGAAATTGTACATTTTAGAACACAGATTACAGCAAGTCAAATTTTCTTTATTTTGACAATACTTATTTCAAAGCCTGACAAAAGCATCCAGTACTGTTATTCACAGTTCAGCTATATTTCATGTCTGGATAAAACAAATTATGTGATCTGTGATCATTATAAATGTGTATACAGATAAAACTTAAACATGTGAACAGTTTATTCAATAAATAAAGTGTAATGCAAGTCTTTGTGATGTGTATATAAAAGCAAAATTAGGATTTGTTTTACGAGTAATTTCAGAATTACAATTAACACAAATAGAAAAAACCAAGCCTGCACAAGAAAGCTAATATGTCTCCCTAGACTGAGCTCTTAACCTGCCGTGGTGCAAATAGATTATTTATGTGTGTCTGTTAAGTCTTGTTAACAGTGAGTTGCAATCTAGTAACTTTTAAGTTTGTATGATTTTTAGCTCACTTGAGCACCTTAAGTCTGTCATTGTGCTTCTCAACAATTTGCCTGTTATTAAACACCCTAGTAGACAGTTTTTTTAATGTTAAAGGGATGAGTTGAAGTCTGATCGATTCCCGATTGAGGCAGTGCCTTATTTCATATTACTTTCTCTCTATTACACATTTACATTGTATGCATCATGTATGCATCATGTACGTAAGAAGCAACATATGTACATAATAATGTAATATAAAATATAACGTTATATGTGTACTTTTGAATTTTACTCTTAAGTATGTTTGAAAGGATGGAAGCAGCCAACAGTTGTAATAGTTAGGTGTGTAACACCAGACTTTAATCCAGGTGCCCGCCCGTGATAAAATAATGCACGGAGGGGCACCTGGGGTCCTCCTCCATCATCAAAGCCGGAAAGTTGCTATATGACCTAAATTGTGTTGGTGCGATGTTAAGCCCAAAAACAAAATAATTAAAATGGTAATTTCTCTTTGTAGTATGACACTGAATCAGAGTATATTTTTTATACATATAACCACTGCAACATCGATAAATTAGAAATAAGTTATATCGAATCAATTATTTTACGTTTGAAGTCTTCTAAGACCAGGGCTCTGATAAACACGGGTCCAAATGTCCTGTATTGAATACAAATCGTCTCGTCCCTATGTACATTATGTTTCACACAACTTAATTTTGTAAATAACTGCTAGTAAGTCAAGTCTTTAAAATAAATGTAGACCAACAACTCAATTTGTTTTACCATGCAAACTTAGACGCACGGAGGCAAACTGCAGGGTGCCTGCGAGTTCCTAACGAAGGTACGTCTGAGATTCAATGGTAAGTCAGCGTACCTTAATTCGGGTGATCAGACAACGATAAACAAAGAAAAATGAAACGTTATATAGGACGTTTAAACCGGAATACCGGAATATGGTGTTTAACTTTATTCTAAAGTTACAGGAAAATGCAAATAAAATTTATCCATAACAGATACAACATGATAAAAGGACTATTATGTAAATATCAAAATGCGCCTGTAAACAATAACCAAACAACTTTAAACGCATGTAGCAATAAATTTGCAGAAGACAGTGCAACAGCAGAAATACCCTTAAAGGCCCGACGAAGCCGACCATAAGACAAGTAGCAAAGAAGAGCTGTCTCGATGGGCTTTCAAAACTGCCAGTTATAAATAGAAAAAGTGGAAACTCCACAGGTCGCTCAACACAACAAAAACGAAAATGTTGCAGGCTCGGTTTGATTGAGCCTGTTCATGGACGGTAGATGAAATGCATGCTACCGTCCACGCCCTTTAGCCCCGGGTTGAGCAGAACTCAACATTTACACATGTTAAAAGTATAAAAAAACAATTTAGAGACATCCGCAGATAAAGTCTTGTTTCGTCAGACATAATCACAGGATATCAAAGGGCGATACATCTGAAAAAAGTTCGCTCGAATGCTTTTCAACATAGCTATGTAAATTATTGTTATATACTTCATACCAGTCTCTACTGCATGGCGGCTGATTTCTGCCATGTCGAAGTGTCTACATCAAGATACAAAAGTGTCATGCTGTCGTGTTGACGAGGCCTACTAACCTAATGTAGCCAGCTACTGTCCATGTTATAGTCTTAATAAGACCGAATCAATACTGTTTGGTTCTAAATCTAGACTGAGGTCACAATCAAGCTTGAATATTATTTGTAATGGTTAGAATATTCAGTCAACCACTTCAGTTAAATACCTGGGAACAACTTTGGACCGAATGTTAGCATGTGAGTCAATAGCTAGGTCAGTAACTGAGAAGGTTTACAGTAAGTTAATGTTTTATGTACACCAGAAAGCTTCTAGTCATGTCCCTTTTCCATGTCCATTATTGAGTACCACTTTGACTATTCCTGCTCCTCCTGGTACCGAAGTCTGACTGAATTTGAAAAGTAGGCCCAAAACAACTCAAAGTAAACTTATTCGTTTTGTTTTGAACTTAGACAGCAGGTCTCGTACTGCATCGGATCTTTAAATATTCAAACTGGTTACCAGACCTAAAAGGAGTTGACCAGATTACACTATGCCATGCCTTTAAAGTCAAATAAAAAAATCGGGTACTGCTCTAGACTATCTTGAAAGCATTTCGTTCCACTTAGTGTAACTCGTAATCGCTGTACCAGGTCAAATGGAATCCTGTCCCTGATACTTCTTTTGGGTTCTCCTTCTTTGACAATGGCCGCTATGTACTGCCCAAAGTAAAAAGCTCTGGCAAAAGGTCATTTTCTTATAGAGGCGTATTCCTGTGGAAGTCTGTCTTAAGCTATCAGAAACACCTTGGTCAGTTTAAAACCCTTTTACTAGCCAGTTAATGTTTTTGGCATTTTGCTAAGTATTAAGTTTTTTTATTGTTGTTGATCTTAGTAACTTCATCTTTTTTACACATATTTTTAAACAGTTAATTAGTTAATTTCAATACATGCTGGGCAGAGCTGTTATTTATTAGCAAGTTTCTTAAGTTCTGCTAGAATATACTTTACAAGCAGGAACAGTAATTTGTGCTAGTAGCAAGTTTTTTTTGTGAAAGGAAATTTTAATTTGGTATTTAAAACATAAGATAAGGTAGTTTCTGAGATAATTTGTATGCGATAACAATCACGACTCTATGTGATACTGCTAACATCAAGGACCACAATGGGAATAAATACATCTATTCATCGATCGATTTATTTATCTATCTATCTGACTATCTGTACTTTTTTATATCTTGTCATCTCCCTTTCCTGAACGTATCATTGTACTCACTCTTGGAAGTTGCTTTTAATGATGCATTTGTACTACACTGTGTCTTCTATTTATCTTCAGTCAGCCATAATCTAAATATTCGATATTCACTTACCCGGCATTCGTAATCCCCCGTTGATACGTCACATTTACAAATCACTTGAAAAATATCAACAGAGTATTTCAGTTTTCCATTGAAGGCAGTACAACACGCAATGTTTTTACAAAAAGCAGAACATGTTGTTGGAAAGTTAACGATGTTTATATATTTCAAATGACTTGATTTACGTGATTTAACAACTAATGACTTGTTTATCTTACATCGTCATGCGCGTGGACTTCGATCTATACAGCACTTGTCTTAATGGTTATAGCTGTATTAATATTTTGGATTTTTATAATAAAGCATGGTGTTTTCTTGCAAAAAATTACGTTTTATTGCATGAAGTAAAGGTTATTACGTTGTCATTTAATGTCGAAAGTTGAAGGCATGTTATTGGGCCACGAAACACAAGAAATATGACGTTACGAAACACGATGTCTGCTATAGCACATTAGACACACGTTCTTTGACAGAATGAAAGTAGAAAAAAGAACATCAACGATATATATCGAAGGCAAAGCCATGTTTGAAGAACGTAACATCCCAAAACAATTACATACAGCAGTGCATGCATGAACGTGCATAAAGCCAACCCACTCACAAAAATACATAGATAAAGTAAAACAGACAGGTAACGAGGACGAAAAGAGCAAATAAAGGAACTCGGTGGGAAATCGCCTTTGAATGGTCAGAGGCAAAAACATCACCCACTAGGGAGTTTAAACCTCTTTATTATGCGCATCTGACCCCATTCTGAACCGTCACCATGTTTCGAAGCGCCAAGAAAGTAAAAATGAAAAAAGAAGAAAGTTAATCCGTGTCAGGTGAATCGCTAACACACGCAATGCTTACAGACGGCATGATATTAAAACACACACAAAAAAACCTTTATAAAGCAAATCTAAAGAACCACAAACAAATGTACAAAGTGCCTTAAATTTGCAGAAGGCAGAGAATCTGGAATAACACCATTAAGGGTGCGAAGAAGTAGGATAGAAATCGGATATCATAATAGCTTTGTTCCAGTGAGCTTACAAAACTGCCTTTCATGGAGTCCCCATCAGTTCTGTAAAATCCAGTCCAAGAAGAAAGCTTACCGTAGGTGTATTGTTTTACGTTCGCAAAGTATTTGAACTGTTTTGTTGTTTCATGTGTTAGCCCTAATGGACGTCCAAGAAGACAAGACATGTTAATAACTTCCTAAGAACTGGATTACTGATATAAGAGAAAAAGAATAAAAAACATTTGGACGCTGTCCTCAGTGTGAATAAAGCCAGTTACTGGAATCAGATCCTAATGGGAGCCAAAATTGGAACAAGAACATTTGGATTTGTAATTTGAAGCAATGTATGTTGTTTATGTTCTTTATCATATAAACAATTTGTGGAAGTAAATTAAGCCAGAGGAGGCAATGAACACAATCATGAGTGCTAAATTGGAGGACGTTGATTTATTTTCCTTTTCTTATTTTATCTTTGTTTGTACGTATTATACTAATTTTAAGATTAGCTATTGTGATATGTGTGTCCATCCGTCCGGCGACAACTGTGATGTTTTAATACTGTCTCTTTTTCAATATTTTGTTTCCTTTTTAATTGTGTTTAAATATCAAAATCTTTTTTTTCGCAGATTTGTTGTATTTAGGACTTCGTGTAATAATTATTTAGTCCGATTCATTTTTATGCCGAAAATACGATTCCTCATAGACGTCTTGAAAAAAATGGTGATGCAAGACATTAGAAAAATATACACATTAATACTTGAACGAAACCGTATTAATAACGTATTTGAAACAAACTTGTTTTTTTTTATTTATTCGCGACAGAAGAGTTAATCACTTACATTACTTAAAAGAAAAGATATAAACCATTATAAGAGATATACTTCAAAATGGATACAATACATAGCAAAATAAAACACAGATGGAGCAGACAGACGTGCTCAGATTGCATCCTTCCAATAGTGTAAGGATAAACACGTTTTCAAAGTAAATTGCAACGATACAGTCACGTTCTATTATCTGACATTCGCTTAATAAAATTTCATTATGGTACACAATATCTGATAACATCTTGTTTACATTAAACAATTACCTCAAATGCATTTGTTCATATAACGCCTTTTTAAGAAAATGTTTTATGGCTGCCTTAAAACGACAGCAACATCACGAGTAATGACGCCTTCAATAAATGTATCCACGCACTAGGTGCATAAATATTCTGCTCTTTTTAGAGCTGAATGTAAACACCACCGTTTTACAACTGTTACATTGTCCTAGAAAACCAATGAGCCTTTCAGCCACAATGTAGGCTTTAAGTGGCTGTAAGTTTGAAATTTTAACAACAACACATTATTTTGTATGACTACAAGTTTCATTCTTTTAGCGTTTTAGTTTATTCACTCGCTAATTTAACCTATGTAATCTATCGGATGTGAAAACTGAAAAATAACGTTATTAAGAACATTTATCGAAATCTAAGAAAAAATGTTAAATAAATAGAAATAATAATACGATTAAAGGAAGAAAAATAACGAAAAAAGTCAAAAAATAATAATTTTTGTCAGATTAAAAAAAAGCAACAACACATATATTTTGAAATATTCAAAAATTAAAGTTTATTGCAATAATAAAATCATTTATTTTCTAAAAATATTCCTTTGAAACCACTCACTGAATGATCATTGTATTACTTGCTTTGCAATAACGCTTCTATCTCCATTGAATACGTCTTTTTCTGTATCTTTATTACTACATTTGTTTTAACCAAGCCTGCATAGCTACATCTAGGTCGTCAGTGCATAAAAAGTAACTGGTTCACTACGTCTTGTGTCTCGTTTTCAAATTGACAGAATTATTCTTGCTACATTTATATAACAATAATGTGTGATCAAGGTGTAAAGCATGAATCTCACTATACATGTTACATTAATAATACAAAAACATATCGTCTAGTTGTCTGACATGTATCTAAATAAAAAAAATATAGGTTGAATTTTGACTTTTGCAAAGTCGTACGCCAATTTAAGATTTGATATTAAGAATTTTTTATATGTGAAATTCGATTGTCAGGATTATTCTTTGTCTCTGTTTGACTTTGGTATGCAGATGCAATACAATAATTTCTCAAATGTAGTAGAGAATAATTCAAATATGAATTTGTTCAAATAATTTGACTAGTTAAGCTGAGACGTTCAAGCATCCCGTTCATCATTTCTGTATCCATGTATGTATTAAAGCGTTGCCTCAATGCAGAAACCGATATCAGTATCATTCGAAAACGGCGACCTATATGACTCCCTTCGGATGGAGCTATATTCTGAGCAAGTTTTCGTATATAGCTCCTTGCTATAGAGGAGCTGTATACGAACGCAAGCAAGTGCAAATCTAAACATTGATTAATGCTACAACAGTAATGTAAGAGTAATACAAAACATACGTATGCGGCAGAGATTTATTTGGACATATGATATCATCTCCCTTTGGGAAGAGAGGGAGTCATAAAGATTTGCTCTTCTCTGTCCGTGCGTACGAATGAGTAAGAGAGCAAGCGTGTGTACGTCACGGTAATGAGTATACCAATTGATTGATAATCACCAAACTTTATAAAAATAATAAATGACGTTAGGTACCTCTGTTTAGAAATTTGTATCTGGACTGACAGTTATGGCCCTTAATTTAGTCGAAAAATATACTTTATCATACTATGACAGGCATCCATCTTCTTAACTATGTGAAAGAGTCACCAAAATTGAAACAAATGTTAATTAGGTGTAAGTGACGACTTTATTTATATAATCGTACAAGTAAGAGCCCTTGACGAAATAAAGTAATTGCCCCAAAGTCCAAAAACTGTACAGAAGTCGTGACTGGCAAAGAGTGGTTAAGTAACGACCCTTCCAATAAACTTTAGCCATCATATGTGAAATATTAAAAAGTTACCAGATTTAACACAACATTCATGAAGTCTCAAAGGAGAATATTACGGTGTTCCGTACGATGGCACGATGCAACGATGATGAAAACGCGATGGCACGATGGTGAAAACGCGATGGTACGATGATGAAAACGCGATATTACATCGTCATTTCACCATGGTACCATCGCAACATTGCGATTTCATCATCGTGCCATCGCGTTTTCACCATACTACCATCGTTGTTTCATCATCGTGCCATCGCGTTTTCGTCATCGCCATCGTGCATTGCGGTTTAGTATTAAATAAAAAGTCACGATTGTCCAAACGGAACACCGTAAAATATCAATGCTTTTGTTTTGTAAAAAAGTGACAAAGTGGTGACATCCGTATCCTATCGACAGAGTTCTAGTTTTGTATGTGTAGAAACCCCTACAGAAACATCCTAAATGTATGTTTTCCCAGGAATAACGCAGCTACTTTTTTTAAAAAGAACACGCGATGATGCATCTACGATGACGCGGTATTTCAACGGTAACTTGAGTTTTCTAATTTATTCTCTATAAATGCGAAACAATATGTCTTAGAGACAATGTCGTGACACATTGAGTATGACCCTCAGGTGCTGGTAGCTGAACTCCGCATTCAAGCTCGACATTCTTTTATTTCTATGAAAAATTAAATTTCCATTGCTGAGCCTGGTATTCTAGCTCTATAATCTTTTTGTTCAGTCATATTAAAATGGATGCCGCATTGTAGCTCGGTATTTGTTTTTCACGATATAAAATTCTAATGTGAATGCTAATAGCATGAACACGGACTATTCTATATTCAAAGTTGCTTTTTAGAAATTAATCTCAATATCTTAAATTTTTTAAATGAATTAGCAATTACGAGGGCCATGTTGCATAACGAGAACCAGGGAGCTATATGCTGAACGGAGCTACCTGTGTTCCGGTTATACAGTAGCTCTAATTTTTGCAAGGGAGCTATATACGAATACGTGCTACGTATACAGCTCCCAGAGGAGCACACATGTTTACTCTGAATTATAAAGGTTATATATTTTTTCCCTGTGTTCATGCATGTGTAAATCCTACCGCCGAATAACACAATAATTGAACAAAGCCTCTTTTACATATACATGAACAGCAGAAAAAAATAATTAAAACCAATGCTGATAGAAAAAGAGGCAATTCACATTCATTTACCAACCTTGCTTTACAGTATTTACGACTAAAGGTAACATTTTCTTGTTACTTTAAATACTAAAGGTAACAGAAAACAAACCAGATAATTTAAAAAAAGAAGTTTATTTTGAAAAGTAACAATTCAAATTGAATGTGTTGACGTGGAAGCCAATTCTAGTTTTCAAGAATATTCCGAACTCTGTCTTGATCATATTTTAAATTCAATCAATATTAGTCCAAATCTCACACAGAATCCAAACCGAATTTAGTACCCCCAAAGAATATAAATCCTCTCTTTAAAGATAAATGTTTAAATCGACAATGTTAATGTAAGTCAACCAAATACGTCTAAAGAAATATTTTGTTATTAAGAAATACCGGAAAGTTTTTTAATAAGATCTTGCATGGGTTCTTTTTTGTCCTCAGACAACTTCCTATTTAAAGCATCTTGGAAGATTCCAGAACCTTCATTAAAAGAAGATTCTGGAAACCCAGAAAACTCAGATCACGCCCTGTGTATTAATCTTCTAGAAACAATAGGCTTTAATAACTTGTTGACAGACATGATGTTTCAAAACATGCTTCAAAGTAAACAATGAGTCATCGATATTCAAAATTAAAAAGAAAAGCAAAAAGAAAATGAAGCGTAAGCATGGAGGACATAGGATTTCCACCTAATGGTGATGGCATAAAAGTAAAAACATCATCAATCTGAAAACAAATACAGAAAATCCAAACATTGTGCTTACATGCCAATGTTTGGTGTACCTCAAAATAACAGTCTGTAATAAAATGTGATTTTTCTACAAATTAAATAAAAGACTAGATCTATAGAAATTGTGTTACCGGGAAACATTTTGTTAAGTTTAAACCGGGTATTTGTTCGGGTGTCCATCAAAATAATTATCTGCCATAAAATAGGATATTTATTGTAAATTAAACAAAACTTTCCGTCGGAGTTCTTTGTAATATTTAAACCGGCTATTTGTAGCTAGATTAATGAATAATGGAGGTCGCCATATAACCTATAATGTGTCGATGTGAATTATAACTTAGCAAAGTCAACAGACATAGTGACTAATAATTAAAGAGATCACCACACTAAATTTGTCAAGAGGAACATACCTACAAACGGATACAGGCTTATCCACATTCTCCGCAGCACGAGTTGGAAAGAATAGGCATGCTTTCTAATGTGTGTATCGAACACTGAATTATAAAAATATAAAATGATTCAGCGTAGTAAGTAAACTGACTATGAGCACACATTTTATACTATATTTTAAATCTTGCATTTGTAGCATTAAAGGTTTATTCGTAATCTTTGTTTTTATTTGTGATGAGAGTTTATACTCTGCTTAATCTCTTTGTGATTTGCAAATACTTATATGAATAACAGATAAACAAATATCGTACAGGTGTTTCAAACTCTGTATTGGAAATAATGCAAACATATAAGATACAGATCATTGGAGAATCATATCTAGAATAATGAAAGGTTGCTATGTTACCTGTGACATTTGTATTCCCTAGGCGGCTTGACATTTTGAAATTTGATTCAACGGGCAAAAAGCGTAAGGCATTTGAGAAACACATGAGCACAAATGATTATGATGTTACTGGGAAAGTACAAGGAGGATTATTTATTTACTTGGTTTAGGATTAAAGTGGTAAACACTCTTGAAGTTGAATAATAGGTAATGAAATTTTAACGTTTAACTGTCGTTTGTCTTCAAAGTGAAAATAATTAATTAAACAACTTGCTTTAACAACATTGTTTTTGGGTAATTGAATACCAGTAGGAAACATTATTACAAACAATATAATTATGGAAGACAGGCTCGAGGTGCACAGATAAACGAAACGGTCTACCTAGATACGGGCATCCAAAGATTACAAGACAAAAATGATCAAGTAAGCTTCTGTGCAATGTTCTTTTTTTAAAATTAATTATGCATTTTCTATATAAGTATCAATATGATAAATATTATTTATGTGTACTTTACCGATTAATTTTTGTCTTTAGGACTCGTGACTTGGGTGTTTTATAAGAACACTGAGCTGCTCATGTAACGTTTAAGCTATCTAATGAAATTTGTCATTTTTCCTTTTCGATAACTTCGGAAATATAGGAAATTTATTTAGAACATAGAAAAAAATATAGAAATAGTACTAGTCCTCAGTAAAGTTCAAAACAGAAATTGCGTGAAAGCTTGCATACCAATAATAACAGTTGGGTTTAAATTCGAGCTTCTTTGGCTTTATTCAACTTTAACTATAAATTATGAGGAAACGCATTAGCAAGAGAACCTCAGAAACTTGGCGTGAAACATTTCCTGTTCATAAGAATAAAAGCGTCGTCTGTTCTGATTTTCCAATTACATTCGCCTTTGAAAATAATGTACTAATGACATGTTTTGTAATACGTTTCAATGTAGAAATTTAGCACGAATCTAGACAATATTATATTCACAGCAAAATTGTATGCTTTCAGAAGATATATGACGATAGGCATCTGTTACCATGGGGAATTTTAGAATGAGTCCATATCGACGACTTATCATAAATTCTGTTTCATTACAACGGGAATTATAAATCATTAAATCCTATGTGACAATATTGTACTTTCCATTAGTTGCAATGGAATCGATAAGCAGAAAAGATTCAAACATTGCCATCTGAGATACTAGTGTGGTACAGAAAATCGGATATCAAAACAGCGTGAATGTATAAATAGTTAAAGAACTATTATTTTCTATAAAACTTGACAAGGAAACAGTAATATCGAATAATATTCACTAAAGAACAGGATATTCAAGGGTGGAGTGTTTTCAAAAGTGAACGAAAGAATGAATATACTGGTGTATCTAAATCAATTGTGAATAATGGTTGGCTATCCGGCAGAATTTGTGGCTTTAGTTTGCTTTCTGCTTGCCGGTGAACTCATAATTGGTCTTACTCTTAACTTATATATCATGATCAGGTGGTACAACGACAAGACACGTAAAGCAAAAAATAGAAAGAATGGCAACAACTTCATCATCACGCTCAAATTTATGGACTTATTTATTTGTGTTACAGCGATACCGTTTGCATTTGCAGCGCTCATAGTCAACAGTGATCATAACTTGGTTGTTTGCTTCATAAAAGAAGGCTTTGTAATGTTTGCAAGTTCGGGGAGCTCATTTTGCGTGCTGCTTATCAGTGTAGACCGTTACATTGCCATCGTATGGCCAACGAAAAATCTACTGACGCACAAAAGGATTTTAACTTGTAGGGTTATCGCGGTGCTGTTTGCTTTGATTGGTCTAGTTCTACCATCTTTAAGTTTGCTAATGGGAATGTTTTACACCGCAAGGAGTCAAAGTTCATCTTTACTTCCCTGTAGACATGTAGTTTGGATATTTGAACCAAATTATTTATATGAAATATATTATATATTTTCATTTCTCATCGCTGTGATAATAACTTTCCTGTGTTATCACTCTGTGCTTAAAGTCGTACGACGCCGGTTGTTATTACGTGCAACGACGGTAACACATGCATCTGCATCAACCCAGAGAGCTAATTCATATGTAGACAGATTTCGCAGACAAGAATACAAAGCTACGCGTGTAGCCTTTGCAGTAGTTGTATCATTCCTTGTATGTTGGGGTCCACATGTAATCATTACCGTTATTCAATTTACACTGGTAGAGAGCTTGGTTATAGATATGATACAATCAGTGTGTTTAGTGATAGCATTTTTGACACCCATAATTCACCCCGTGATCTATTCATATGAAACCAACGATAGAAAAGATACATTTACCATGTCAAGTGTTCCGATTTGTGGTTCATGGTTCAAAGGTGGTAGCCGTATAACACCAGAACAAACACATATTGACAGTATCAAGGTTATTAGTCGAGAAGTACCGGATGAAGTTAATGTTGACAGTTTTAAATGCACTAGTACAGGGACACCAGAACTACCTAAAGAAGACAGTATTATAAATTACAATCGGAAATCACAGACTCAATTGGACAATGGACTTTCAAATGACGTTAACGATATACTAAAGCTTGGAACTTCTCGTGATTCTACCACAGTAACATTGGTAGGGACTATAAATGTTATATCTGAACATATAGCATAACGTTGACTTAAACACTGTTACCAAAAGAAGTGTTATAGACCTTGCAGATACTTGTACGAAAAATACAACCTGACGTCTGTATTATTCTAAACCATTTATACTTCCGTAAATTGCTCAATGTGGAATGCTGTGAACAAAAATATGTTTATAGCGGACAATAATTTGTTATCCATACTACGACATCCTTAAAAGAAACATAGATTTATTGATTTTATTATAAAATTCATCTTTGATAGTTTGTGCACTTTATGTATCAAATACACGACATTACCATTTTGGTCTCCCATAATTATATAGGTATATTCTTCATGGAATGCGTTAGAAATTTTATAGAACTAAACTGCTCATTTTTACCTTTTCGTCTCAACGCCCTACTTGCTTTTGATATCCGTTTTTTAATTGTTCATAAAATGTCTTCATTTGTTTTTATTGCAGAAAATTCCTTTGCTGTTATGAAAATATATCATAACTAACAGACTAAAACCTTTACATGTATATAAATTCAACAAGAGACGTTTTAACAGGTTTGTTTTTCCTTGTTATCAAGTTAGGATAGTATTTTTTATGAATTTTGCGTTGACTTTCCTTATTCAACGTCACATGGCGACTTTCAAGCTTTGATTGTAGAGAAAGACCCTAGGTGCTCTTCCGTGCTTTATTATGCCACGGGCGGGCAAGTGGGTAGACCCACGGACCTACCGTAAGCCAGCTGGATGGCTTCCTCACATGAAGAATTCAACGACGCGCGTGGAACTCCAACCCACATCGGTAAGGGACAAGTGATCAAAAGTCAGAGACCTTAAACACTCAGCCGCGGACGCCCCAAGAATGATTTATATGTTCTATAGTCATTTCTGTACAACTATTGAAACAGTCGTTTGTTTGTTTTGGGTTTAACGCCGTTTTTCAACAGTATTTCAGTCATGTAACGGCGGGCAGTTAACCGAACCAGTATTCCTGGATTCTGTACCAGTACAAATCTGTTCTCCGCAAGTAACTGCCAACTTCCCCACATGAATCAGAGGTGGAGGACTAATGATTTCAGACACAATGTCGTTTATCAAATAGTCACGGAGAACATACAGTCGTGCTCTTACGTTTTCTAACTAAGTGGTCTAGTTTTTCTGTAGAGAAGCAATTATCGTGTATGAAAATAATAGTTCCCTACAACGACGAGAAAAGACTGTTCGATTTTTTTATACATCTGAAGGCATTATGTTTGTTGATTCTATAAATTTTATGCTATTACGTTTATTGATAATAGCTCAGTACAAACATCGTCCATTATACATCAATATCAAACGATCAAACAAAATGCAGTGTAGACATTTTAAACATTCGTAGCAGATGAACTACAGCTTTACAACGTGTTCCGCCGAGAACTTTACCTCCGGAACTTTTGTAGAATGGGGAATCTAAGAAAATATATAGAAGAAAGATCAATCCTCTTTTCCAGCAAGTTTTATTTTATTATTTTCCTTCATAAGAAAGTTGGCAGAATGATCTCCTACATATTAAAATATATGTATGTCTGATAATAAACATAAACATATTTTGAATATACATATAATCCAACAGAAATTACTACTGATTTCTAGAATTAAATTTGCATGATATTTGCATAAGCAAAGTCACTAAGGTTACCCTTGTTATTTCATGATCTAATTATAAATAAGCAAAATATAAAATGAGACGGATAATTAAGACTTTAGTTAACAAATGTTTGAACTGTAATTTTGTACCAAATCATTCACTTAACAATATTACCTTATAGATAATGAAATATTGTCAAAATTCAAGATATAAAGTTCTTTCAGGAACTTTCAAGTTAACATACCATTATTACATAAATCTCAAGAAATCATAAAATGATATCTAGAAAAATATATATTCACTATCCATGAAATGACATATTAACCAAATTCAAGATATTTAAAGTTCAATCAGGAACTTTAAATTTATGTACAAACAACTTATTTACACCTATTGCTTCTAACAAAAATGGTCAGAGCAATGTCAGATAACAACTTAATTTAATTTTCATTCTGACTTCTAATTTTAATTATTTTTCAAATATCAAAAACTCAAAGAGATACATAAGAACTCACTTACCTAAGAAAATATATAGAAGAAAGATCAATCCTCTTTTCCAGCAAGTTTTATTTTATTATTTTCCTTCATAAGAAAGTTGGCAGAATGATGTCTGCCTGCTGGAAAAGGGATCTTTTGAGGGTTCCTCTCGTTGGCCATTGGTCCTCGGATCTTGACCAATCCAAACGCAAAATTTCACATAATTTACATAAGGCGGAGATGTTAAATCTTTAGTTAAGTAGTAGAAAAAACTGTGAAAATCTTTAAGATGTTGTACATGTCAAGCCAGACAAACTATCACCTATGTTTTTAGAACAATACAGCTTAACATTTGCTAAAACAGCAAACATTTGATCACTTCCTTTGAAAGTAAGGGAAGTGTTAAGTGGCTTCATACCTAGCTACAGATGTCAGGATATTGAGACTTCTTAGTGTGATTACAAAAATTTAGCAAAGTAGTGCTTTTCTAAAAGATTACATTCCTGACTGTGGGAATATTAAGAAATATTAAAAGTGTAAAATATTTGTGGCCAAAAAGTAATATAGACCAAAGTTCAGAAACAAAGTATTTTACTAATAATAAATGAAAAATAAAATATAAGAAATTTACACAAAAATCACAGCATAACACCAGGGATGACAAATGACCAAAAAATTAACAACTATTAAGGTCAAAATGACGGATAAATATGAACGAAAATGTCTAACAGAGAATGCAGAAGACACCTCGATTAAATCAGTGTAGAAAGACAAATGACCTGATAAGTACAGGGAAAAAAAATAACATTGAACTCAGTGATTGATAGATTAATTAAATACGTGCTTAGTTATCATTTCACAATTTTCTGAAATTATTATCGAAGTAAAATTGCCAAGAAACACTGAATATAGATAATCAAATCATACTAGCCTAATGCGTTCAGTTTTGGTCGTAGAATTACAAGTGGAAAGTTGATTGAAGTTAACTAAGACGGGTTAAATATAGATAAAAAGGTTCTTTCGTGTGTGTGTTTGTTTGTTGGCTAACGTCACACCGGCAACATTGTATGAAGTCATTCATCGACTTTCAAGCTTTCGGTGGTGGAGGACCACCTCGTGTGCTCCTCCAGGCATTAACAGACACTGGTGAAACTGACCTCCCGTAAGACAGCCTGATGACTTCCTGACATGAAATAATTTTACACCAAAAGCAAGGTTTGAAGTCACATCGGTGAGAAGCAGATGATATGAACCATTCGGCCATGGAGGCCCCTAAAGGTTTGTTGTAACTGCTTAGACATAAAACTTGAAATTTGTCTATTGGCAATTCTATCAAAACAAAAGGCAAATATAGTGAAAGCTCAAAGTAAACGCCGTAAATCTTAATAAGAATTGGTCGCGCTTTTTATACCTATTATTTGTTCGTTTTGACGAGCTCTAAGAATGCATAAATTGTGACGTCATTCAAGAAGATTACACGTAATTATTTGCTATACGTTCCCTGTTTGAATATACCGGTATCATCTCCAGCACTTCAAAAGTGAAAAATAAATGACGATACAAATACTGACCAATCATGCATCTAAACTTACATTATGTTATTTCAGTTTTGGTGGTCGGCACGAGGCGTTACCAACGGTTAGGAAGGTAGTTTGCACCTTCTGACTATGGCCAATCTAGCAATTTATTGTTTTCCTATTTATTTTTGGGCGTTTAGTTTTGTGTGTGAATTTTTTGTAGCTTTTGTTTGTATCTTTTACTGTATATACATTATGTGTTTTAACATGGTGACGTACTATTTACACCTAAATCAAACGCACACCACACACATTCTTTCTACAAACATAACTAATTTGCACTGCTTTTCGTCGAGCTTTTTCACATAACCGGTAAATATGATGAATAAAAATACCGCAAGTATTTCAATACTTATGCTCGGTCAGCACAAGCTTTAACCACAAACCATTCAAAACCAAACAATTAGTCTCCAAAACTCATAACTATATATTCGAAACAATGTACAACCGAACAGCTGAAAATCAATTTATACACCTCTCACTCTCTAAGAACCCATCAACAGACTAATTCAAACAACCAGCCAAATTATAAACATCAAATTAACAAAAAAACCAAGACTTCCAACCGCCAAAAAACAAATTATCAACTTGAAAACGAAACCACAATTAAACAACCAAAATATTCGCCGAACAAATCAGCAATCATGTACAATTAAATGTACAATGAAATGTTCACCACCAATCTCCAAGAAACAAATCAAGTAACAAATCTTTACTTCAAAAATCATGCCACCAACTTTAAAACTGCTTGTATAAAATGCGAGTTCCAGCGTATCTTTCAACAGCTCTAGCTGATATTTGGCCTAGTTACCACGCTCCCTCTCTCTACTACAGAGGTTATTTTATCTGGCCGTATAAATATAGCGACAGGTAAATACAGTCTGCAGCTGTTAAGCTACTAGACAGTACAAATTTATAACATGCCTTTGTAAAGAACTTCTCTAGGTCCATAAAGTTTAAATGGAGAATTGCGCTAACGCCATTGAAAGAGATGCAGCTTTGCCATTTTATCATTCAATACAGATACGTTCGATGATAGTTCCCAAATTCGCCAGAAGGTTATGAAATTTTACGGGCAAGCAACGCAATTTTGCAATCAAATCCTGGTTAAAAAGAAGGTAGAGGACACCTTTCAATTTGTTTCAGGTGGCGGACCTGTTATAATGTTGGTGGATATAAAGGAGACACAACTGTTTTCTAAGCTTTAATCTATAGGAATGAATATTCTATGTACAACAAACATACAAGTAAGAGAGTGGTCAGTGGGCGGTGCTTATCAGTAGACCTGATAGCTGTGATTCGCCAGTGGACTAGCCTATAATGTAACATCTCCCTTCTTCATAAAAAAATTAAACACATCAAACAGTTAATTAGTTCCAGCAACTGTCAGTTCAAAGCAATAAAAGTCTCATGAAAGTTCAGCCTTCTGTTAGAGATTAATTAATGTATTCCAGGCAGACTCTATCAAGTTACAGTTCTGTTCCATTGAATGTTTATCACTTCACAGCTAATTTACAATCGAAGATCTCTGTCTGTTCCAAAGCTGCAAGATCATCACTCTAATAGTATAGCTCTAAGTAATCAACTATATTTTACTTATCTTGAACATCATTCATTACATCACATATATATATATATATATCAAAAAGACAACCTTTGAGGTGGTTTAATACTACGACCTGATCTTGTTCTATAAGTGGCTGGACTGGCCTGGGGCGGATCAGTTACTGTTGCTTGTGGGGATTGTGTTTTTTGCGGAGATTGCTGCGTAGATTGTTCCAGCGAGGGTGGGGTAGAATATTGAGCTTGAGGCATGTTAGACTCAATTTGTTTGGAACTCTCTGTAGAATTATTTGTGTTGTGTGTTGTTTGTAAAGGGAAAGGTACTGTGCATAGTTCATGATCTGTGAATGGCTGTTCGTTTGACTTCAGAAGATGTTGCCTATTTCTTCTATAGCTGCCACCATTTTCAGTTGTGACAATATATGACCTATCATGTACTTTTTTCTCAAATATGGCAGGTAGCCATTGTTTTCCTTGTCGGAGCCTTACACCTTCTCCAATTTCTAATGGTTTGAGCTTTTTTGTGGACATATCATAGTACAGTAAACCTCGCTTATAAGGAACAGCTTGGGACCTCTAAAAATTGTTCCTTATAACCGAGGTTCCTTATATCCGTATAGCGAACTAATTCCTTGTAACCGAGTTTTGTATAACGAACACAATTTGTATAGCAAACACTATTTGACTGACGTTTGAAAAGGGCCCCGGGTCGACCATGAATCTTTATGTGAGAAAGTTGTGAGTCTAGTACCGGTCCTCTAGAGAGATGGTAAGATAAACTGACTGCGTGTATATGACTGAAATAGCGTTGAAACACGGCGTTTAAACCTAAACTAAGCCAAAATGTATGTCGGTAAGAATGACGTGATTTGTGTTTATTATTGTCGGCTATTTCTATCTTTTTTTTAGGAGAGCACTACATTATGATTATAAGATATGTTGCAGCCCTTACCTTGCTCGGCAGCATGTTATGTGAATAGGCATCAATACTAATATAAAATAAATGTTCAAATAATTAATATAAAAATGTTAAATTAGACTACCAATTAAAATTTAAAAGTAGGATGTTTATGACATACAGTGCATTACGACTAGACAACGGCGCCATACATACGGACTAAAGTGTAAATTATACCTATAGTTTTGCTATTGTCTATTTTAGCACCTGATATAATTTTTACAATTGAAAATTTGGTAAACTGGACTGTTTGCCATTGTTAATCACGCATAATTAACACATTTATTTAGGATAGTATGACATCATGACCGTGTCCACGACTTATTTTCGTTCAGTATTGTTATCATGAAATACCTTATACATGTAGCTCTCAAACATAATCTCGAGTAAATATAAATTAATGGTGATATTATTTATTTTCTTTTTAACATATCCGTGAAATAAAACAAACTAAAGATCATAGAAATGAAATAATATGTGTTTATTCATGTGCATAAAAGCGCGTAAAAGTGCTGACATTACTCGGACGTCATCAGCAATTCTCCTGTTTATTTCCAGTTTTCAATAATTTTTATTCTTTAGGTCTGTTCGCTATAACCGAGGGGTTTTCCATTGAATTTCGTACCTTGGGACTAGAAAAAGTGTTCCTTATAACCGAGTGTTCCTTATAACCGAGTTCCCTATAACCGAGGATTTTTACATTGAATAAAGAAGGAATTAAATCGGGGAAATGAAAAATGTTCCTTATAACCGAGTGTTCCTTATATCCGAGTTCCTTATAAGTGAGGTTTACTGTAACCCTTTGAGATTTGTTTTGATCTCCGTATGTGGCCTTTGATCATTTGTTGGTCAGGCACATTGGGATGTAGTTTCTCAGAAATTATAGGAAGTGTTGACCTGAGCTGTCTGCTCATTAATAATTGAGCTGGCGATTTACCACATGCCTGTGGGGAATTGCGGTACTCTAAAAGTGAAAGATACGGGTCCTTTCCAGCTTGTTTTGCTTTTGTAAAGAGTGCCTTGATTGTTTTCACAGTGATTTCTGCTAATCCATTTCCTGACAGGTGACCTGGGGAGGAAGTGACATGAGAAAAATCGTATGCGTGTGAAAACTCTTTGAACTCTGAACTATCGTAACAAGGCCCATTATCTGAGTATAACACTTCCGGAATACCATGCCGGCTAAAATAACTTTTGAGTTTATCAATCACAGATTTTGACCTTGTACTAGAAAGCTGACTGACCTCGAAATACCTACTGTATGCATCGACTAGCAGTATGTAATCATTGTTGTTCCAGTTAAATAAATATGTAGAGCAAACTTGCCATGGCCTATTGGGAATTTCTGTGGGTTGCAGAGGTTCTTTAGTGTTTGAACACCTGTATTGTATGCATATTGGATTGGGCAGCTTAGTACTTTTGCTGTTATGTCTTTGTACATACTAGGCCAGAAAAGTATTTCTTTCGCACGCTGTGTACATTTGTCTACACCTAAGTGTGAGTCATGAATTTTTTCAAGCATCATTGGCCTTAATTGTTTTGGAATCAAGATTTTTGATCTTTTCAAGATGATGCCATCAATCACAGATAATTCGTCTCTATAATTCCAAAACTCTAATACCTGACTGCGGCAATTGGCTCTGTCATTTGCCAACCATCTAAAATGACCTTGGATAGATGTTGCATTTGTGAATCTGATTGAGTTGCTGACCTGATTAATTGCATTTTACAGTCGCTCACAGGTAAGTTGGACATGACTGTGTGTACATGATACTCTAAGTCATCTACAATTTCTGGATATTTATCAGGTAAAAATTTGCGAGATAAAGTATTTGCCAGGGGGATGTTTTTTCCCGGCACGAATACCAGATCTATATAATATTGCTGCAGCTGTAACAGCATGCGCTGTTGGCGAGGAGGTGCGAGTGCAAGTCTTTCTTCCAGATAGCAAGGAGTTGCTTGTGGTCTGTTTGGCATGTGATACGTCTACCGTATGTGTATTGGTGAAAGCGCTTGAAGCCAAATAGTATAGCATATAGCTCTTTTGTGATCTGCGCATAATTGACCTCTGTGGGTGTTAATGCTTTTGATGCAAATGAAATTGGTTTGTCATTTTGCATGAGAGCTGCAGCAAGGCCATATTTGGAAGCGTCGACTTGCAGGGTAGCCTTATATTTTGTGTCAAAGTATGCGAGGATAGGACCTGGGCTTTGCGTAATGAGCTGTTTGACCTTTTGAAATGCATCTTCATGGGGTGTATCCCATCTGAATTCAACATCTTTATACAAAAGTTGTCTTAAAGGGGTAGTTATTTCTGATAGGTTAGGTGCAAATCTTTGCAGATATGTTACCATCCCAAGTACTGTTTGAAGTTCTGACTTTGTTGTGGGTGAAGGCATCGGTTCAATGGCTTTAACCTTGGATTGGTCCATTTTTAAACCTTCAGAGGTGAGAAGGTGACCGAAAAAGGGTATTTCACTTTTCCCTATCTCTGTCTTATCTGGGTTTATTCTGATGCCCATTTCTCGACATCTTTGCATGAACATGTGGAGATTTGTGTTGTGTTCAGTGTGGTCTTTACCATAAAAACAAAGAAAAATATCAAACAGGGAGTGCCACGCACCAAAAGCGTATAAACCACAATATCATCAACAATTGTTGTTACACATGGCAGATTTTCAAGGCACTGATCCATTTTTGATTGAAACAAATCATTTGCACATGAAATTCCAAAGGGAAACGATATCTTTGAAATGGCGTGTTAAAGCATGTAAAGTATGAAGACTCCTCTGTAAGTTTTATGGACCAGTAACCACTACGAGCGTCAAATTTAGAGAACACTGTAGCATGTGACAATTCAGGAAGTATGTCATCAAGAGTCTTGTTTGGGTAGTGTGGTCTCTTAATGGCATTGTTCAGGTCTTTCGGGTCTAAGCAA
This sequence comes from Mercenaria mercenaria, assembly GCF_021730395.1. Taxonomy (NCBI): domain Eukaryota; kingdom Metazoa; phylum Mollusca; class Bivalvia; order Venerida; family Veneridae; genus Mercenaria; species Mercenaria mercenaria. The sequence continues at coordinate 9,113,056 of NC_069364.1, forward strand.
ATTCTCAGAGATCCATTAGATTTTTCAACAGTGACAAGACTGTTGACCCATTCAGTTGGCTCTGTGACCTTAGCGATTATGGATTCCATATGGTCGAGCTCTGCCTTGAGCTTGTCCTTAATTGCTATGGGCACTTTTCGTGGAGGATGTATAACTGGAGTTGCATCCTCGCGTAAATGTATTTGACATTCACCAGGTAGTTGCCCTATACCTTGAAATATATCCGGGTATTGACCTAGTACTGACTCTTTTGTTGGATGTGAGTCTGAGCCCACAGCTAGGACCAACTTCATGACATTAAGTTTCAAACATGTTTGTAAACCTATTATGGGTTGTGACCTGGTATCTACTATATAGAACTCTACAAAAAATGTTTGCCCATTGTATTTTAATGGCAATTTGATGATACCATCCACCTTTAACGGCTTTCCGTCATAGCCTGTTAAACGTTTCTGATTAGGCGTTAGTGGGCATGCAATCTTAAGAGATGCATAAACGGACCTTGAAAGGCAGTTTACCTGTGCACCGCTATCAGTTTTCATGGAAATTGGTGTTGAACCAATTGTGATTGTGGCAAATGCTTGATTTATGATATGATCATGCTCAACTGTATTGACATAGAATTCATCATCATGGGAAGAGGTGTCAAGGGAGGAATATTCAAGATCAGATGTAGTATCAAAATGTGTTACCTCATTGATTTTGTTGTCAAGCTTTCTCCTTCTGCATACTTTGGCAAAATGATTAGGTTTGGTACAATAATCACAAAATTTCCCTTTAGCGGGACACATGTCATTATATCCATGCTTTGAATTCCCACAATTATCACAGAAATTGCTAGTCCTATGTATGTCATATTGTCCACCTTGTTGTTTCCCTTGAAATGGTCTCTGTTGGCGATCTTGGGGGTCTCTGGAATAAGTCTGGTGCATTGTACTCCGTGTTTTCTTCTGCGCTGCCCTGTGCATTGGGTTTCGTCCGACTGCATTCACTGACTGCGATTGACAATTAATGTCCTTGACCTGAGTTTGACTCAACTCATAAATCCGTGCTATATCCATGCACTTTTCAAGTGTCAGTCCCGATCCTTCGCTTATGAGTTTTTCTCGTATTTTGTGCGAGCGTATTCCAAACACTATGTGATCTCTGATCATTTCGTCAATGATTGTGTCTGGATAACCACAGTCCTTAATAAGGATTTTCAGTTCAGTTACAAATTGTTCAAAGACTTCTCCTTCTTGCTGAATTCGCGATTTAAACTTGTATCTGCTGTATATGTGGTTTGACTTTGGTGCACAGTAGTTTGCGAAACCATCATAATATGTTTGCAATAACTTCTTTGCTTCTGCGTCAATGTTCCATGTTGAGAATATCTGCCGTCCTTTTTCCCCTACCCAAAGCATTAGATAATTGCATTTTGATTCCTCGGTTTCTTTTCTAGGGGTCCACCAAGCATAAATTCGGCATGCTCTTTAAAACGCTTAAATGCATTTGGCAAATCATTTGATTCCCAATCCATCCTGGGATTGCTTTGTGTTTCCATCTTAACAATGGGTTTTCTTTTATATACAAAACAATAGTCCGCAGAATATTTAATTGTTTAATCCGTCAGTAATTAGGCACAGAACAAAGTCACTTTACTTCTGACACCATGTTATAATGTTGGTGGATATAAAGGAGACACGACTGTTTTCTAAGCTTTAATCTATAGGAATGAATATTCTATGTACAACAAACATACAAGTAAAAGAGTAGTCAGTAGGCGGTGCTTATCAGTAGACCTGATAGCTGTGATTCGCCAGTGGACTAGCCTATAATGTAACAGGACCTGTTATAAAAATCGACAAATTCGTATTTTCCATATGCAATTTCAGCAATTTTCAGTTTTTACGGAAAGCAAAGGGCGCGTTGAGCTGTAGTTATACTCGAAGAATGGTCGATAATACATAATTACACCGACATTGTAGAGTGTCATAATGATTACGTATCCAATATTTTGAAATTCCATTTGATGACAGCGGCCCTTTGTCTTAATCTGTATGCAGTGAAGTACTCCTATACAGCCATAGAAATACTTCAAAATGAGTCTGGAACACTTTAGTAAAATGAAATGAAATTATGAATATTGATGAATATAACAACAGTCTACGAAGGTTGTTTTAACCTTTTTGTAATGTTTCATTGTTTGATATACATTATTTTTATCTATTTAATTTGTGTAAATCACGTTATCCTCACTGATAGCAAAAAGTACATTTACCTAAAAGCCAAAACTTAAATAAATGTAGTTAACAACGATTCTTAATATCGTAAACTTTCTTGAAAGAAATTTATAATGCACTGCAGGGCCTTAGCACGTTTAAAGTTTGAGCTGTTAGGAAAGTGTGTGTGTGTTATTGATGACAAAGGGTTTTAAACAAAATTAATTAATGTAGGTCATATTTTGTCTACCTGATCAATATTTGGGAAAAGGCATATTTATAGTTTTTCTCTCACTTTTAACCTCTGTTATGATGTTGACTTCAGTTTATTGGTCAATTTTCCTCCAATCTGTATCTCTACAGGCATAATACAGCTATACTACAAGATGGCAGATGAAGAATTCAGGCCCTTCCTAAATTAATATATTCTCGCAATTTCGTCTGTCCCAGTCAATCTCTTGTTAGTATAGCTTTAAAAAAAGTCGTTAAATAATTATCTTACCCTGTTGAAACTAAGAGTGGTCTAAACTACTCAACTAGATGCATCAATTACTGTGTAATAATTAGACACTAAACACAATATAATGCTAATGTCGGTTTGTACCTAGATATTTGTATTTTTCAGTTTGTTTAAGCAAATCATGTATAATTATAAGATATTACAGTTATCCTGTAGTGGGTTTTCAAGTGCGAACAGCCTGATGTAAAACAACACTTGATAATAGACAATAGTTGCACAAGCTGGTCAGAACTTATTTAAACGTAATAATTGTGAACTTTCCCATAGAAATATTTCCAGTTTGTTACCACTTGCGTAAACATACCTGAATAGAGTAAAATGAGTGCAAAGGCCTTATGCTTTTGAAGCTGTTCTACATTTTTATCTCTAACTGTCTGCTTAATGGATTCTGTAATGAAAGCTTGCGAAATGACATGTAACCACGGCATGCTTTTAGTAAATAACATAAAATGTGTTAACGAAGTGGAAAGTTCCATCCCAGTTTCAAATCTAGAAAAAAATTGTGTATAATATTTCAGACTGATATCACGTTTCTAATTGCAGGATCACCACAAGGTTGTATTTATAAATGTCAGAGCTTTGTAGCGAAAATATTGAAATAATGCATATAAAATATTTCTTGTAAAACTCGATCTCTGGATTACGGCCTGAGTGATATATTGTTTCGCATAAGAACGAAAAACACGGGTTATTCTACAAAGAATCACACTTTCGATTTTAACACGACATACTAGTATCAATAGTGTTAGAAATAAATGGTAACTACTTTTTATGACATGAACTACACTTCGTATGCACCTGGATCATTCTATATATAAAGGATGACGTCAATACTTTGCACGCGCATGGGTTATCGCAAAATAACTGTTGATGGATTTTCTCCTATGTGTATATGGGTTATTTGCAGGTCGTTTTAGAATATCTAATATACCATGCTTTAGACAGAATGACTTTTATCAGCAGGTTAGATGCACGCATAATGTGCGATTTAACTTCTTTGAATGTGGATTTTCCTCTTGCACTTTAATTTGTCATAGTGTTTTGGAACATATACTGTGCATTTGAAGTTACAGAAACATAGACCCAGATCCACTATTCCAGCTGAATACCAGTATTAGAACCTACCATGTACTTACGAAAACTATTGACCTGAATACATTCGCAAAAGAAATTAATTAGCGTTAGTATTTAACTAGACATTTTTGCATCATTGTTGCGTTAAACTGGTGACATATTGTTAAAGAGTATATTTTAGGTAGGATACAAATGCATAATAACATGTTATATTTGATTATTTTTAAATCGCCTGCCTGTATCTGACAGTCATATGCAACAAATTTAAGTTTATATACTAGTATTCTGTCCTGAAAATCTAATCGCTGAAGATAACTCTGAGAATAGTATTGTATCCGTAGACTATTTCTTGAGTCAATATGTGCTGTATTAACCTTGACGACCACCAGTACATGAAGCACGAAATTATATGTTTATAACTTAAAAACCGGATGACAAGGGTAATGCTATGCATTTAATTTTAAACCTGCAGTTTCCTGACTTTCGAAGAAAATGTAAACGCATTATAATTATTATTTTTTTTGTATATCAGAGATAGGAGAATTAAAGATTACGACAGGTGTAAAAGAATCGACATTGACATTAATTTATTAAAAGCCTTTTAAACTAAAAGCCTCTCATGACTCAATAGACGAGGATATTAGAAGCTTTATATCCTTGTCATGCCTATTTCATAAACTAGGTCATTTTAAACTGCAATACTTAGTTCATGAAAATTGGCGTGTCAAATGGAAACTAGAAATTATTTCACTTAGCGGACATGCAATTAGGATTTTATTAACTCAGGTCCTATTTCGTGCATAAGATAACTGAAGTTTCATTAGACATAACTTAAATATAGGAAGGTATAAATAATTTTTCAAAACACTAGACACAACATGTAAGAATGGCTGACTGCTTGATGATATCTCTCATCTTGAATACGAAGATGCGTGTGCAAGTCTAATCAGTGCCTGTTATTGACGACGGGTTACTATCTTAAAGAATAAGTACGGTACAGCAAGGCATAAATGTCAATGCGATTGACGCTGACTGTTTGATTTTTAGATCATGGGCATAGTTCGTAAACACTCTTTTAAGAAATGTCAAATGTGGCATCTTTATCAGATGTTTAGTTTACTTCGAACTTAGAGAATAAGTAGAAATAAAATACATTTTAAATTGTACTTTTTAAAAAACGTATGTCGATATATACTATTATGATGAATTTATTGAGAAGTGCATGCGTTCGCTTGAAGATTTATATTCATCTTGTATACACTAAGCAAAACTTCTAATCCTTACATTTAAATAATACGAATCAAAAGATTTTCAATATATTAAAAACTCTCATTGAATATGATTCAGGTCCGTCTCGACAGTAGTTTTGTTTAAAAAAAAAGGAAACAGGTCGAAGTTTTCAAATGAAGTGGCTTTCTGTGCAATAAGCAACTGGCAATTTGAGAACCAGCTACCCCATCACAATTAGTCCAAAGAGACTCTTTTCAAATGGAAGGTGTTTGCTATCGGTGGAATGCAGGTTCCATTTACAAGTCACTGAAAGATGAATTTAGATCTAAATCAGGCTAGATCTTCGGAATTTAGGAAAATCGATTGCGGAAGAATATTATGTAAAACCAAAACTAAGATTTCTGTTACAGACTGGTTTATTGTTTATTAATATGACGGGAGTTTATTATTTAGGCTGTATAATGAAATTGTTGCTTGAAGCGAATGAGTAATGTTAATTTAGTCATGCAACAATTCGTTCAGTTCGGTTTGTCGAATAGCACATCGTTCAGTCTCGTTATGTCGATAGCTACAATTCGTCAGTTCGTTATGTCGATAGCAAATTCGTCAGTTGTATGTCGATACAATAATCAGGCCGCTGACAGTATTTTACAAAAGGCTAACCTTGTAACTGATGGTGATAACATCTCCAAATAGATGATGTTATATTTATAGAATTCTAGACTTTAGAAGTAAGCCAAACGTAAATTATTGTTACGATAAGCAAATTTTGATCATATGTTGCTGTTTAGCTTTAGATGTTTGGAGTCATGGTCACTTTCTAAACTTCATAACGGATAAACAACGCGTTGTATGTTGTAGAAAAAGAAACTCACAAAATCGTCAGTACTTCAGCTTGTTTGCAGTTTTGCTTTCAAGGAGCTGAGGGCGTCTCAATGCTCGGTTGTTCTGCGCATTTCACCACTTTCAGTGGACACATTTTAACACTTTTGCGTCTGTTATTTTGTATATGTTGTGTAAATTCTTAATTTAGTTCTAATGGGTTTGAACTAAAAATGAGCGTTATTTAAACTTTTTATGCGCATTGAATCGTGCATTGAACAAAAATACATATGTGTTTGTCCATATTATGTTAAAGTTATGAAACTGGTAAATGCTAGATTTATCAATATTTTAAATGTGTGAATGTTCATTTTTATGATTCGTGGACTTTAGTCATTAATATTAGTAGTAGCTCACTATATTAGTTTACCAGTAAAGCTTATGTGTTTATTTAAAACGTACATTTGAAAAATAAATAAATCACGCACACACACACAAAACTAAACATCCTGTCCATACTTTGTCACGAGTCGGTGGAAGAAAGGAAATTTTTTTTCAGAAAAAAAAAAAAACCAACAGCAATGAATGGTCTTTTTGTGTTATGTTAAGTGACATTGTAATACAGTACAAATTCAAAAGTTCGAAAAACAAATCTACCAGCGAGGTATATCTTTCTTTTCATGAAGTTGATTGTCGGCTGGATCCTTTAGATATTTTACAAGGTGTAACAAAACTCGCAATATCATGTTTCTGTCAACTAAGCGTAATCAATCTCTTCTAGCGTATTTCTGAAGTGATGTTCATGATAGGCCAAACAGGGATGTAATCAGTCATTTCTTTTGAATTTTGTGTTGTCATTCGCATTAGCCTTTTGACTTTATTCTATCCTACTCTACTTACTCTTAGCAAGTTATCCGATTCCTTTGTAATCGACTAGAAAATTAATTTACTGAAGATAGATCAATGTTGTTAACAGAAAATGTAAACATTCTATTTATGAAGGCAACAAATCGCATTCATTACGCACCACTCTTCAGCATCATGGCAAATACCTTAAGTTTACTTTGTTTACTTTCATAAACGTTTTTATGCCTGCATGTAAATGTAAATATGACCACATACTTATGGCAATACGCTGTTTTTATAACCATGTAAATAAAAAACGAATGTGATAACAAGATTAGCTTACCTGCAATTACATGTAACTAGGAGCTGATGAAATTTTATAGGAACCGAACAACAATCTGAATGTTCGGACACTTTTTGAACAAACCCATCAGATCACAATCAACTAAAATTTCAAATGTCATTACAACTTGAACCAAAGACAAATCTAACATTTAAAATATTGTTTTCAAACTGCTGGTGCTACGTAAACAGTATATAAAATAGAATCAATCAGGAAAAGAAAGCGTTTGAATGAATCACCTGACTCATTGAAAAAATACGGTCGCATTAAGAACATAAAAGGCAAGGAATTTATTTCCGTTTATCATCTCATCTCAGACGTTTTAATTTCCTATAAGAAATCTTTCAATTACATATGTTGGGTACATTGTTGTGAATCAAGATTAGCATTGTTCCAATTGCATTGATTAATTGATCAATATGTCCTTTCATGCTTTTTGTTCATACTGCTATCGTTAAATTAATGAAACGTCACCATAAACAAGGGATTCAAAGCCTTCACACTGTCAGTCAGAATCTGTGTGCTTATAATGTTTGGAACATTTTTACTGATGTAAGTTAAGTTTAAACAAGCTGTGTGTATTTATATGAAATTTCTGTTGTTATATAATGATGGTGGTTTTACCACCACCCTCACCAACACACTTCTGTGTTGATTTCATTAGAATAAATATGTATACGGCTGATGGGTATATAAAGCTCTTCGTCTACAATGTCGATCCACTATAATGTTTATTCGATGGTTACTCTTTAATTTGTACTTTTTCAGTGCATTTGGATCTTACAAGATTATTGTATCCTGTTTATTGTAGATACAAAAAAAACAAAAAACAAATAAAGTTAGTATTACATTTGAATATTACATTATTGAAGTGTCTGTCAAAGCCTTTAAATGATTTCTAAAATTAACCAGATGTTTGTAACTCAACAAGTAACTCTTTAATTTGTTTTCCTCATAACTGCAGTAAATTCATTTAATTATTTCTATATTTTTAAATATAGTGTGTTACAGGTCCCTCCTCACTAATATATGGTGTGTCTAAGGATTCCCCTCACTAAAATATTATGTGTTACAGGATCCCATCCACTCAAATATGATGTGTTGCAGGAACCCCCCCCCCCCCCCCCCCCCCCCCCCACACACAGACCAAATATGGTGTCTTTCAGGATTCCATCCACTCAAGTATGGTGTGTTACAGTATTTCATCCACTCCTGTTTATCAGGATTCAAACCACTGTAATAAGGTGTTTATCAGGATCCAAACCATTCAACCAAGGTGTGTTTAAGGATTCCACCCATTCAAAATGATGTGTTTCAGGATTCCATCCACTCAAATATGGTGTGTTACAGGATTCCATTCACTCAAATGAGGTCTTTATCAGGATTCAAACCACTAAAATAAGGTATTCATAAAGATTCAAACCACTCAATTAAGGTGTTTTAGGATTCCCTACACTCACATATGGTGCGTTTCAGGATTCCACCTACTCAAAAAAGGTGCGTATCAGGATTCCAACCACTCAAATAAAGTATGTATCTGGATTCCACCCACTCAAGTAAGGTACAAATAGGATTAGAAAGCAAGTTTAAAAGCTAAAATATACTTGCAAAGTGCAAACATTTCTAAAATAATAAGTTTAATATTTGAAATATTTGTGATGAGATAAAATGCTACTCTGCTTTGAAGCAGAAATTACATATTTGATTTAAAAAAAAATCCCTGTCTGGTATGTTCTATGGCAAAAACTGATAAGATATCATGTCCAAAGATCTTTACCACCGCCTCTGGATATGGAGGCAGTATACTAGCATACCCTCGAAATGGAGTTATGTAGTATTTTGATAAATGAGAGTATTTTTAAAGAAAATTTTAATAATGGATGTAAATCCTTGGCGTTACTGAAATGCTAATGGCCACCAATAGATGTTAAGCTTGTCATCCTGCTTCTTCGTACAAAAAGTTGTAAAATGAAGTAAACAATTGCATAATTTTTCGCTAGAGACACACATTAAAGCCAGCCAGAATTGCCAAACTTACGAGTAACAAGAACAGTCACAAATTAACGCCACAGGATATACCTTTATGAATCACACGATACAAATAATTATTGTTTATATGTAGCAGAACAGGGAAACAGATTACAACAACGATGTACTTCGTAACGCCCCCTAAAATGCAACAAAGCCTTTAAAACGGATAGCAACCAATGTACATGAAAGTCAGCTGTGTAAAATCATCATACAATTTGTTTGAACCTGTTGATGAATTTTGCTCTTTGATGATATATGCTATTATACACTGGCATGCATACTGATGCAGTATTAAAGAAATAGTATGCGTATTTTCATTTTATTTAATTTCGGGCACCAATTTATTGTCACTGCAGTGAAGCATATTCTATTTTAGCCATATTGTTTCAAATGAATCCACATAAGATATAAGTAAATTTGCGCGATGAAAATAAAATGGAAGCCGGACGGATTTAATTGTTGAGTGTGGGGACGAGGGATTTTAAAACAACATATAAACCTACGAGATATAAGTAAAAATTAAGTCCTTTCTTTGAGGGACTGGAGTTTGGAGGGTGTGTGTGAAACAGATGTGTAGGAGAATTTAAACAGCAGTATAAGATATAAGTTAGTGTGAAGGATGATAAAAAGACTGAGAGGTGTAATTGGTTGTAACCAGCACTACAACAATATTTGACCCCAGTGGTTATGGCCTTTAGGATGCCTGAGCTCTAAACTATCAGATGTCTGCTCATTAGCAAGACCAAAATTTATGTAAAGTTTGATGATAATAGGCGCAGTAGTTAAGAAGATATGGCGACAATAAGAACCTGGTAACGGCGACGTCGACACCAACACCAAGGAAAGTACAATAGCCATCCTTTTTGCTCGAAAAGTCGAGCTAAAAACAAATGCGGACGACAAACTGTGGACAGCCAACAATTTTGATGACCATTCATCCTTAAGCTAGAATCACACTGCCCCGGATAGGCTTGCGGATGAGTTTCGGATAGCATCCGTATAACATCCGTAACGCATCCGTAGAACTCCTAACTCATTCGCAAGTCATCCGGTGTATCCGTTCAGAAATCGGGGGCATCCGGGGGCAAGTGTTTTGAACATGCTCAAAATTTGCCACGGATAATATCTCCGTAAGAAATCCGTAATAAATCCGTAACAGTTCTGAAAAGATAGTAACAGATCTTAAAAGATCGTAACAGTCCGGAAGACAGTCACTGTGGTAAAAAGATACGAGCTATTACGGTTTTATTCCGGTTCTATAATTAAGGTCCTGTTACAATTGCATTAGAGATGTATAACGTAACAATTCGGAAAACCCATTTTTTTTCTTACATATCCGGAGCAATCCAGGGATGGGAATCTGGAACTCATCCGCAAGCCCATCCGGGGCAGTGTGATTCTAACTTTACATAAAGTTGAGGAATCAAAGTAGGCAGTTATTTGTAGAATCCTTTTGCTTACTGCAAAAAAGGCTTAAATATTTTTTATTTTAGTCTAGCTGATTTTTGTATCTGAACAAACGTTTAAAGTGCCGATAATCAACACAAATCTCTTGTAAAACATGTTTATTGGGATTAGACTCTACTGGGCATCAATATGTAATGGGTACATACGTTCTAAGGCTTCACTTAACAAAGCATTCTTCCCTAGTCTTATGGTAAAATATCAATATTTTTAAAAACATTATTCATGACCTTGAGTATTAATGTCTATGTCAATTATGCTGAAATCGGATTACGTGAAAATGTAAAGGTTGCGTAGGAAAAAACTTAAAAATTGAGAACTATTGTCAGCTTCGAGGCTTAGTTGGTGGCATACCAGGATGACCTATCACGGAATTTCAGTTCTTACATACTCAGGTAAGTCTAAATCTTAATAGAATTGAGAAAGACGATCTTTCTACCTAATACCTAAACGACCTTTAAACATGAAATATTACAAGTACAGAAAAGTTAGCGCAATATATTACGCTAGTCAGATACTGTATATTGCGATATTTAAAAAATTAAGCTGGACTATGAACTAAACATTATTGTCCAAACTAGGAACAACCCGGAAGTTTTGTCCTTGGCTACCTTAGGTATTCTAATTAAAAGTAATGTGTAGAAAAACCGAGTTTTAACGTTATTAATACACAGAAAAAGGTTATACGTCAGCGGAATAATTTCACGAGGGCGTAGCCCGAGTGAATTATTCTGGCGACGTATAACCGATTTTAAGTGTATTAATTTAGGTAAAACACGATTTTGCTATACATTATTTCGATACTAATATGCCCTTAATCTAAAACAGTAGATAACATATAGTAGCTCTCTTTCTTTGTCGCAACAAAAACATTGACGTCATCGCATGTTAACGTGACGTCAGTTTAGCGTAAGAGTGTTTTAACAGAAACAAGCATATTAGAATCCCTTTTGAGGTCGACTAGAAAACCACATAAAACATAAAAGTCCGTAATTAAAAGAACATACCTTTTCTTTAGCCACACCACCTTACAATTGAGGCATCCAACAAACAGATAAAATGTCACATTTAAGAAGCCTCTGCAAGTACACACTTAAACGAGAAAAATGTATATTACAATTAACATTTGCATAGTGTCATCGTACCGAATTTAACGTGATATCAAATCAAACACAACCTAGTCGGAAAATCACTCCAGTTAGAAGCAAACTGTCCCTACATAAAAATAATGGTCCAAAAACGTTGTTTTACAAAACATGAAAGAAAATATAACAACAATGCAACAGTTTGGGTACAGAATTTGTATACCTTGTGAAGAATTAGACATAGTCAACTTCTTAACCTGTGAATGTTTCTGCCGCACCATGTGTGAAATAGTGATTCAAACATGTTGGAATCAGAACAGAGATTATAAATCAAATTGCTAAGTTTCTTAAATGGCACATCGTGCTTATGATATGATACAATCTATAGGAATATTCTTCGGAAGCAAAGAAGGCAACAACAAAAATATAAAAAAAAAAAAATAGGCTCAGTTTGACCTTATCTATTCATGAGAGGTAATGAAATAGGCAACACTATAGTCTTGTCACTCCTCTTAGCCTCTGCTTAAGCGGAACTCATTCAGAAATATTAAATTAACCCCGTGATCCCAAAGGACCAGAACATATATAACAAGTTCCAAGTAGGCGGAGACCTTTTACGTCCGCCACATGTAATCATTCCTGATCATTTCTATTTTGAAAATGTCGCAATGTTTGGTGCCTCCAGTAAAGCAACAGATGCTCTTTCTTTCAATAATAGATTCTGTACTTAAAGAAAAACGTGTCGGAAATATCAATAAATGTTTGCGTCTTTCCTACAGAAAAAATTACGAATTTTAGAGTTATAAAATGAAATAAGTAAACGGCGTCTTTATCGGATACTTTTAATGGAATTTGGATGAGGGCACAGTACATAACAACAGCTCCGCAAGGCGGGGTAAGATAAGCCCGACGTTTTAGATCAAGGAAGGTCTGGCACCACCTAGAGGTCATAGCCATATACCCAAGCTAACTTAAATCATTAGCTTTGAATGCACTTGACCAATCATTTAAATACATCATGGTAAAAACTATCAGTCATCAAATAAGATTTCATAGATACTTTTACTGCCCCTGGTTACTGCACGTACCAGCCAATCCAGCGCATCTTTTGGTAAGGGTAATATGCGCACAAGGAAGTAAAATTAAAAGGCGTGTTTGCGGTGGTTTATTGGGACTGTAGGGGGATACGGTTTTTTTACGCCGGCGTTGTCGGGATACTAAGGTTGACGAAATTGAAATGAACAAAATTTATATACGGTCGTTGGTAGGGGTTAGATGGAAATAATAGTAATGTGGGCTGTTGCATCAACATCTACCTATTTTCTTAGTTTCAAATCAATATCGTGAATAGTGTTTTTGGGTTAAGCTCCGGACACAAAATATGAAGGACAAAATTTAATGTTAACTTTGAGTTCAATTTGAGACCTTAACCTTTGATATACTGAACGCATTTTGTGCTTTGCACATCGTGTCAGCGCCAACTACTTACATGTCGACTTGAATGGTTTTCAAGTTACGTTCCGGACACGAATTATGACGGACGGACGGACGCACGCACGCACGCCCAGTCAAACAATACGTCTCGTTTTTCAGAATGGGCGTATAAAATATTGTAAGGTTATTACTTGAAATGACGTTACAAATTTAGGTCTGCTTAACTTTGATAATAAGTTCATTCAATCTTAAAAGTGGAATGTAAGAAGGGAAAACCATTTACCCTATACATGTATTTAGATCTCATTTGTTTTCATTCAAATTGTAAGAGAATCTATAGCAAACTTTATGGCAAGGAAAAGTTTCCATAAATATATATGAAGTGAGTAAACGCAGTTCATTTTAAGCAATCACTGAATAGATATTTTGTAACTGATCTTATATTATATCCGGAAGTTGGTTATTAATAGAAATAGCTGCACCTGAGACTCCTCGCTTGTTGTGTGTTGTTTGTCGTAAACACTTGCAACTAATATGAATGTCTTTTAAATCCGCAGTTTGGTGATTACAGTGCATGGTATGTTGATATGCATAAATGGCATTTTCATTATGCTATGTTATTTAATTAGTCATATGAACAGTTAAATGTATCATGTGGTGAACTTTAAGCTTTTTTTTCTCAAAAGTTTGGGCCAACAAATTGAGTGGAAAAGTTATACACTAACGCAAATGTTGACATCCTCACTACCATACCCTTTTGCAGACCTAAAGCCCTGAAATAAAAAGGTTTGAATGGAATAGTTCTTCACGAAAACCGAAATAAATGCTTATAAAACATTAACTCATCAAAGTTATTCTTTTAAAGATCAGATTCAACATAATAACGGCATATTACAACAGAGCATAAAACTGACATATCACATCTTTATTATTATTAACATTATTGTCTATCGCAAGAGGAATTATACACTGAATGAAATCATTTGATTCCTGACAGCGTTAAAACGAACTAGTCAAGCGGATGAACTATAGTTTTGTCATTACTTTTTAATTTCCTGCGAGACCTGATCAAAGTTAAATTGAGGTCACAGCAATCTTCCCTTTTACTGGAGATTTATAATTTTCAGTTTGATTTAATTTATTATTATAATAAGATGGAAGTAACGACGTCAGTCGAATTGCTTTATTAATTCGACAGGAAGGTCTTTTTTTCGGATTTCTGCAATGGTCAGTTATGAGTTTGAACTAAATGTGAATGTTATTCTGTCAGATAAATTACGCAGAAATAAAACAGTAAGATAATTGTTGTCTTTTTTATATCGTCCACTGAACTTTACAGCGACTGCAAACCAAAACAAGTTTTTCATTCATAATTTAAGTAAGGAACAAATTCGAAAATGACGTCATTTGACCGGTTCAAACCAACGAAAATCAACGTTGTTAAACTGATTGGAAATATGAAATTTTCTAACTATTGGTATATCAACTCAATTTCTACAGTATGTATCAATATGCTGTTTAAATAATAATAAATATTTATTTCAGAGCCATATGAAGTCACCGGTTGTAGGTGCGGATGGGATTATCCACTTCTGATGTTAGTTCGTCAAGACATTCTTTTAATAACCATGTTGGGATAGGATTTGTTTGCTGACTTTTTAATTATTGATTTCACTTCGTCTTCTGAGGTATGAGTAAACTCAACATAATTGACACCTGTGTATTCAGTTTCTATGTCATGTAAATCAGATACAGATTGTGTTAATGTCCCCTACAATGATGGTGGTCTTGACAATTGTTGCATATTAAGAAATGGGGCCATTCTTGCTCTAGGAAAATGTGTGTACTCAAACCGTTTTCTTTAGAAGTGGGTGGCCTGTATATAATGGAAAGCCGTAGGCCTATGGAGTGTCCGCCTGTAACTATATTGCAATCCATATACTCAAACTGGGAAAATTCGTTGTCTTTGCTTGATGTGAAAATGTTCACTTGTATGGCTACCTTGTGAATGATCGCTATGCCCCCACCACGCCTACAAGTACGAGAGACATGTTTCATTTTGTCGCCATCAGGCACGAGTTCGCTGATGCACGCTTTGTCAACAGAGCAACTGAGTTATGTTTCAGTTATGGCACAAATGTCGAATTCATTTGTAAGAATGAAGTCACATATAGAGAGTGTTTTAATTTTTCACTGATCGTATATTGATTGAACACATCTTGATGTTTTTCTGCCAAATAACTAATGTACAATATTATCAGGTTTTATCCATATGAAGTTGTTACCCTTTACCCCATTGTTACATCCTGGGATGTAAAACAGAGTTTTCCAGCTCCGGTGAAAACATAAGAAACTCCCTTCCGGAATGCGAGAAAATCTGATACTGACATCAGAACTTATTATTATTGATATAATCGGTACACATAAAGTCATGACTGAGAGACAATAGATATTCTTGATATACTAAAATACAAAAACAGAACATTGAAACAGACAAAATATCTGCAAAACCAGTTTTAATGATGAAGGTTTTTCTTCTAAAGAAGGCTGTCTCCTTTTTCTTCAAAAGAAGGTTGTCTCCCTTAGAAAGTGAAAGTACATTATACAGAATGTTCAGGTCAGTTACCGAGAAATCGGATTACTTGCTAACTAGTAAGAGGAGTAGAATGGAAGATAAAAATGATGCCAATAACAACAGACATTTCAATAGAAAATGTTAATGAAACTCCTGGATGACCTATCATGAACATAAAGGAACTGATAACGTTAGGTCTACAGCAGCATAGTACTGAGGGTTTTGTCGGACTTTGAAGCTTAAATGCGTACCCGTTAAGAAGATCTTTCCCGTTTGACGATTTGCCCTCGTTTCACTTTGAACAACTTTAAACAAAAACCGATAGTTTGATATTGCCGAAATTTATACGTCACAGTCACCAGCTGTCGTTTCCTCTTACAATGACACGCGTATAGGCCAATCAAAAATTAGTCGTGTGTTTTAATGTATGTGTTGGTTTCTAATTTAGGATAACTGTTCAACATTTCTATTTACATGAAACTATAACGTCAACATATAACGTTATGTATGTATACGCAGTATACCGAAGGCATATCATTGAAAGCACGTGCAACGTTTCCGCCAAAGTACGTATAAACTAGCTTCTGCTATACAATACATTCAGAATGTGTCGATCTTAATAATAAATGGAATGGGGTTATTGAAGATAATGTATATCGCACGGTTTCAACAAAATAAGATTTTAAAAGTATTACTTTCAGCCAAGGGCGTCTTAACTTTAACAAAATGTATGTCATGACTGATGATTCCTCGAACTTTAGTTCCGATTTTGTTCATAAATAAATTTCAAGCGATTCAATAACACTAAAGGATAAGAATATTGTGTGGTGCATGTCTTGGCAAAACATTTTTAAAACAATTACCACTTTGTGATATATTCTGGATGCACGATTTCTAATACTGACGATTTTTATGAATAAAAGAATAAAACAAAACTGTTTATAAAAGCACATGAAGTATTCCGCATGCCTAAAATAGTTTTACTTTTATTTTGATTGAATTATGAATCAAATTCGCGTTAAAATGAAAATATTCTTAATGATTAAAAAGTAGTTCGAGATGAAACTGGCCTTGGCGACGGGGAGATTCGATTGTAAAATAGGTACAATTCACAGTGCACAACAGTTTTAATGTACAAATGTACATCATATTTGTGCGTAACGTCTTTTTAAAGAAAACATGTGACGCCAGTGTAAAAACTGTAGACAATGAATAAAATATATTATTTTTGAGCTAACGCAGTCCTCATAAAGCATGTTTCGCTACGTATGTGACACTTGCAAGAATAAGACACTGATACCTTTCTTTCAATGACTTAAACAAATGACATATTACCGATAACAAATACATGTTTAAAAAGCATATTATGTATTCCTCGTTTGTGGTAGAATGCGCCTACCAACATTTTTCAACAGACTGTTATAAAATTGTCACAGAACTTTACACAGTTTGCGATATTTCCAACAATGTGTTATTTTTCTTAATTTCGCTGCTGTATATCTTCAGGAATAATGTATCAAATTTATGTCCCTGATATCTTCAAACATTACAACTAACATCGTCTTTTCAAGACAGCGCAAAATGACATACCTTATAGGCTTATTTAAATTAATTCAAATTCAGTTCTTTTTCTATTGCTTGATATAATGAAGTGATAAAAAGAAGTTATTTCATAGCATTCTTTCGACAGACAATTGTATTCGATAAATTATTCTCCTATACATGATATACGCAATATTATAGTATGTAGCTCAAATACACGTGGCATCCGTGGCCAAGTGGTTAAGGTGACTGACATTGAATCACTTACCCCTCACCGAGGTAGGTTCGAGCCTCACTCTGAGAGATGAATTCTTCATGTTAGGAAGCCATCCAGCTGGCTTATGGAAGGTCGGTGGTTCTATCAAGGTTCCCGCCCGTGATGATATAGTGCACGTACGGGCACCTGAGAGTCTTCTTCCTCCATCAAAGCTGGAACCAACAAACTCAATTACACGGACTGGGACTGAGTCGACTAATCCATGAGTGCATAACACGGTACACGTTTCTATTACATCTTTATTTCAGAAACTGTACTGAGAAAACAGAAGTCGCGTAAAACTTTTGCCGATTAAGGACACTATGAATTTTAAAGCAATGGCTATTATAGCAAGACTACAAATTCAATCTAAAAACATTTAATGAACAGAAATAAAAACGAGTAAAGCGGCAAACAAACAAAATTTTGGTTTAGTCCTAACCGAGTGTTTTGCAAAATGCTTATCGATAAATTCCTCCCAAAGTGAAATGTACACGCACAATTCCCGGTGACATGCCGGTAAGCTTCAAAGACATGTACCGACGTCACGGAGGGCAAACAGGTGTTGGAGTGATTCACAAGTAAATGACAGCAAACTCGCAAACGGGAAACGTCTTCTTAATGGGTAGTATGTATTTTAATGGAAGTGCATTATTCATTATTTCGCTATAGTAAAGCCATACACACTAACATTCATCACCTGTGTTGTATTGTAACATGACAGTTTTGCGGAATTATGCGCATTTTTTCAAGTTAAAATCCAGTTGAAATAGATGTGTGTGTGCGTGCGTGCGTGCGTGTGTGTGAAAATGGTGGAGGAAATTATAGCTTTTAACCCAATACACCAAGCTCTTCCTGTCATAAAATACCATTACGAAATAATAACTTTCAAAACATTACTTTTCTTATTTTGACTGGGGCAGTCTTTTTAAGAGAAGTGAAACTGCACGCAGGAGTTGCTTCCCTTCAATTTCAGAAGTCTCTACTTATAGATAAGGGGGATCACTGCGTAGAATATTGAAGAAAAAAACTATTATGTTATTAGTCCGATTTCTTTATTTCTAAAGCATCAACTTCAAATAGATATGCGGAATTGTCATTAATTTAACACATCTAAATGGACAGCAACCGGAAATTACTTTTATAAAACATTCACCAAAAACGCACTATGTGCAGTTAGATGTGCATAATGCCACTTTAAATAATCAATTAACAAGACAAATCTTCAATTAAAGACATGGATGTTAGTGAAGGTAATGACAACTGTCATATAATTCTGGTAATTGTGAATACATCTGTTTGTTTGTTTTGAGTTTAACAGTCGGGCAGATAACCTGAAGGTGTTCTTGGATTCTGAACCAGTACACATGTTCTCCACAAGTAACTGCCAACTTCCCACATGGATCAGAGGTGGAGAACGAATGATTCAAGACACGATGTCTTTTATCAAATCGTCACGGAGAACATACGCCCCGCCCTGGGATCGAACTAACGACCCAGCGATCCGTAGATCTGCGCTCTCCCTATTGAGGTAAGTGGGACAGCGTGAATGCATTTACTTTTTTGGACATAATTTATACCTTTAAAGTTCGTACAAATTAGCAAGTCATTGTAAATATAATTACTTATTGCCAACAATACCCGTTTTACTATGTAAATCAATAACGAATTCTGTGTTTGATAACAAGAATGGTGCTGGTAACAAACGATTAACTAGTAACTGTATTTGAAATCTAATAAACCAGAAAGGACGGATCTGAATGCTTGATGATTTTTTGTATGAATATTAAATCAAAAACAAACTGAAATGCCTAATGTCAATTTGGACCAAGCGCAAACCAAACCTTTGATATGTCGATATCTTTCAATCTGCAAGCACAATCAATCAGGATAATAAAAAGTTTGAATGAAATCACGTGATACGCAGTAATGTTGCAACAATTATATGTCAACAATAAGGACATTAAAGTCACGGAATTTATTTCCTTTTTATCGTTTCATCTCAAACATTTTAATTTCCTAAACTGAATAATCCAATTACATTAAGAGAGCAAGTTGCTATGAATCAAGGTTAGGTTGACCTCTGTAATATCGTTCCTTTTGCTTTGGATAACTAAAATCCAATTACATTAACTGAGCAAGTTGCTATGAATCAAAGATAGGTCGAAGTCTGTAATATAGTTCCTTTTTCTTTGGAAAACTGAAACTTCGTTTTATACTAATATCATGCTACATGTTCCTTCTGCGAATATATGCTTTGTTATACTTAACGTGACAAAAATAAATTCAACAAACATTTGCAGATTTAACCTACATACTGCTTGTGTTGTACACGAGTAGAATAGTAAAATGATTAATACGCTTTGTACGCACCATTTTATTTGAAATCTTCGTTATTTCGTATGGTGGCGGTGATATCTTGTCTCGAATTCTCCGACTTTTTTATATTCATGCCAGAGATGGCCCACGTTTGGTTGCAAAAAGCTATCCATATGATAATGAAATTAAATGAATTTAAGTTCTGTCACAAGTTGTAAAGATATACGTTTACTGAACTAAACAGCAATCAGGATATGGCAACGAAAAGTCGACACTAAATACAGTAATTACTGTATTAGCAGAAGCCCTGTCCAGAAGTATAGAACATAGCAAACGCAACATGTATATGACAACAAAAATCGGAGAAGAAGTAAAGTAATAGTAGAAGCACTGAAAGTGACTTAGCATCGCAAACGCAACCAGCGTAATACAATGCAAGGCTAAAGCTAAACAAGTAAGAGTTGAAGTCCTGGATGTACTGAGCATAGCAAACACAAGCTAAACAACGCAATAACACTGAACCTGCTTCTTCAATTTGGCACATAAACAAGCTTGACAGCAAATCTTTGGTCAATTATTTTCCGTCTAATTATAGAAAGGTAAGATGAAGAAATATGACGATGCTAGAGTGTTAACATGGCTAAATATTGGTTGTTAATAAATCAAAAACATATCTACTTATTTAAAGATCTGATTTTTAGCTCGACTTTTCGAAGAAAAAGTAGAGCTATTGCACTCGCCCCGGTGTCGGCGTCGGCGTCGCCGTCGCCGTTGGTTAAAGTTTTTGATAAAGTCAAATATCTCTGTTACTATCAAAGCTATTGACTTGAAACTTAAAATTGTTATTTACTATCAAAGTCTACACCAGGAGAAACAATCCCCATTACCCTGACTGAATTTTGACAGAATTATGCCCCTTTTTAACTTAGAATTTTTGGTTATTTTTTTTTGGATAAAGTCAAATATCTCTGTTACTATCAAAGCTATTGACTTGAAACTTAAAATACTTATTTACCATTAAATTCTACACCAGAAGAAACAATCCCCATAACTCTGATTTGAATTTTGACAGAACTATGCGCCTTTATTTAACTTAGAATTTTTGGTTAAAGTTTTTGATAAAGTCAAATATCTCTGTTACTATCAAAGCTTTTGACTTGAAACTTAAAAGTCTTATTTACCATCAAAGTCGACACCAGGGGAAATAATCCCCATAACTCTGGTTTGAATTTTGACAGAATTATACTCCTTTTTAACTTAGAATTTTTTGTTAGAATTTTTGATAAAGTCAAATATCTCTGTTACTATTAAAGCTTTTGACTTGAAACTCAAAATAGTTATTTACTATCAAAGTCTACATCAGGACACACCATTCCCATGACTCTGATTTGAATTTTGACAGAGTTATGACCCTTTTAACTTGGATTTTGTTTACTGGCAAAGCTCTAATTCAGAGTCAAACACTGAGAAATGTCGAGCGCGCTGTTTTACGGACAGCTCTTGTTTCCATTGTGATTGCTTAAGAAACGTGTAACTACAGCAGTAGAAACCAAATGTGGACGACGGAATCATCTTTGTACTCACTAGAGGTAATCATTATATTTTATAAATATACAAGTAATATTTAATATTATAACAAATGCTGTGTAAAATCTAACACAGCATATTTGAAAGTTCTGAAGATACAGAATATGTTTTATAAATTGGAAAGTTAAAATGTTACTTGTATATGGAAAACATTGTATATAAAAACCATTATAATGTCAAGTGTATAAGGTGCTTTGATTGTACGTGCTCAACATTCTGCATTGAAAACTAAATTCCTCCTTACATGAAGTTAATATCTATACAATAACGGAATCATAGTAGGCAGTTTTCGTAAATTCTCCCTCGGCTAGAGCAAAACCACATACAAATTCAATTTTTCGGACAAAATGATTATTTTCTCGACTTACAAGGTTGCATGTATCTTAACAAACAAAAATGCTCTTCTAATCTGTTGAAATATCCACTACAAAACATCGGTATGAAATTGGTACACGCATTCTAAGGCTTTGCAATTATTCACGTAACAATAGTCTTATTATAAAATCAATATATTTAATATCATTATGTACGACCTTGAGTACATAAATGGTATGTCAGTTGTACAGAAATCGGATAAAGGTTTTGTAGAACACAGTTTAATTTCAGAACTGCCTACGGCTTCTTCAATTAATTGGTGGAATACCGGGATGACCTATCACGTAATTCTCAACTCAGTCAAATGTTTAGATGAAATTTCCTACTTAACACTACAAGAATGTCCTTTAAAAGTCAATATTAAAAACAAAAATGAAGTATGGTCAGGTAAGTGAAGTACATAATTACGCTAGTAAGATACTTTCCAATGCGCTTAATATCTGAGCTAGATGTTAAAAAAATGGCATCGTAGGTTTTTGTCAATATTGACATTGTTATCTTGGGCATTACTGCCCTTTCTTAGATCAAAACGAAGATCACATAAACGATAAATTTCCTAAATGAAAATATTAGATTTAGTTTGTCTTTACTATAAAACTTTACATATGAGTTTGTTTTGTTGGGTTTAACGTCGCACCGACACATGTCATATGGCAACATTCCAGTTTTGATGGTGGATGCAGATCCTAGGTCCCCTCCGTGCATTATTTCATCACGGGCAGGCACCTAGGTAGAACCACCTACCTTCCGTAAGCCAGCTGGATAGCTTCCTTACCCGAAGAATGTAAAGCGCCGAGTGAGACTTGAATCAACATCGATGAGGGGCAAGTGATGCAAAGTCAGCGACCGTAAACACTTGGCCATGACCATGGAGACCCCTTCACAGATGAAACATTAGACCAATAGTCATTCAGACATTCAGGGCGGGTCATGCATGTAATACAAATTTTTTGTTTCATCAAACTCGAGACATGTTAAAGCGATTCACTCAAACAATATCGAGAAACCAAATACTAGTAAAACACAACTAAAATAGCAAATCATCCTTGTTAAAAGCAAACATTACTTATGACATTTGCTGTACTTAACAATAATTTCCCTAAAATGTTATTTTACAAAACAGGAAATAAAGCGACAGTAAAAGAGATTGCAGACAGAATGTGTAGGTAACACGACATCTTTATATCCGGCCTGTGGAAGTCTTTGCTGTTCCGATGCATTTATAATTCAAAGACAATAAAGGAGTCTCCATGAAAACTTTCGACAATGATCTTAATCAACTTCTGGGTAAGGTTTATCAAAATATCCGGCAAGGGAAATTAAATACTTCCGTTAGCAGGATACCGTATATGATCAAAAACATTTTATCCACAATTTCGCCAAAAGTTATTTCAAGTGTGGGGTGTTGCACATTTTATTACCTCTCATGAACAGACTCAGTCAAACCGGGTCTGCTATTGTGCTGCTTGGTGGCGTTCTATACTTCAAAAGGATCTTTTCACAGATTTTATTAACTATCACACTGTTCCGAGTAGCGACTTTAATAAGTCTACCCGTACATTGACTCAGAGTTGTTATAAATTTTTTTGTCCTTTGTCCTTTAAGGAAGTCAGTGGCGCAGTGGTTAGCAGGTTGGACTACAACGCCTGCGGGCAGGGTTCGATTCCCGGTCGTGGCTGATATCCCGCTGGGTGATTTACTAAAATTGATACTGTTTCCAGCATTATCAACCTAGACTTGATGCCGGGGAGGTAAATATGACGTCTGCCGAGGGGTCGGCTGGAAATAAATTGTTCCATCCATTCCAAGTGGGGACTTTCTTTGACTACTCACGTTAAACAAGACACTTTACCTTTACCTTTTGTTATAATGGAGTACATTCACTTATTCTGTTATAGAATTCCGCTTAAGCCGGTGCTAGGGGGCGCGAGCTGTGTTGCACATTTCATTACCTCTCATGAACAGACTCAATCAAACAGAGACAACTAGTATGTTGCCTGGTTTATAGTTATGTTTTAGTCTTTTAAAAGATCTTTTCATTGATTTTAGTATGCAAGTAGGATTTTTGTCCTGTATTACTTTTTTTCAATTCTTGAGCAAAGAATTTACTTTATACACAAATACATTAAGAATATTCCAGCTCACTATGAACTTATATGCAGTTTATAGATTAAAACTTGACACCTCTAAGTGAATACAAGGAAGATAAAACAAATGTTTGGAGATCAACCGATACTGAAAGTGATTGTAACAGTCTTTCTACAAAGTTGGGCTGTAACCTACCGGTATGTTACTCCACTACATTAGCGGATTTTATGGAAAGACAACTCAAAGAAATCTAATACACTCATATAATCTGTACATCTTATTCGTTTTCACTCAATTAACGAAAGGGGAAAATGTCAATGAGAACGTAAAAACCGGGTTTATTTTAAGCATCTTTTATAATTGATCATATATCATATCAGAAACTCCAGTAATAGAACAAGCTGCACCTGAGACTTCTCGTTAGTCGTTGTGTGAAACAGTTTGAACAGACTGGAATGTCTTTTCAGCTAGTATTCTGGATACATTTTTTATTTATTGATTACAAGAACAAACTTGTTTAAAGCACCGTCTTTTAATTGCAGTAGGCGGAGTACTGCATTATAGAAAATGTTAATGGGCGTGAGCGTTGTTTACCATCACAACAGATCCTGGAGTCATGACGGATGTAATATTTTGTTGTCTTTTTATAACTACGGAGTCCAGTCAATGTATTAAAACAATTCCACTTAATTTTGTACTAGGGGACTTGTGTTACACATTTGATTACTTCTCATAAACAAATGTAATCAAACCTAGTTGTGCTATTAAGAATCAAAACTTCCCACATGCGGATTTAACCTCTATAGATATAACTCGTCCAAACCTTATTCAAGTAAAAAATAGTTTACGATTATATATTGAAACGAACTATTTACAATTTTCAATTCATACAACTAGTACACATGCATTTACATACTTCGGTACTATATTGTACTTCTGCGAACGCAGCAATAAATTAGAATTTCTCTTATTTTATATGCGTGTAAGCGTATCTTAAAGATACTGATATTGCGTGTTTACATGAAACACAATGTACATCACTTCCCAAACATTCTGATCTTCCTTCAAAATTTAATTAATTGAACTAGAGTATCAAAGTACGATCGGGTTAACAGTTTTATGAGCCAGTAGCACATGAATGTACTAAAACTAATCTGACTGAAATTATATCCTGCAAGACAAAAAATGTCAACAGGTCTACATTAGGAGCATAACAGCCAAAGTCCATGAGCTTTTCAAGGTTTCATTTTCCAATTAATACTCTACCTCAAAGGACAAAACCAAGACAATCCTCTAGCTTGCTGACTGAGCTGACATCTATTCCTAGCTCTTGGAAAACCATAAATAACAGTATCATCAGGTAATATAAGCATTGTGATGTCTGATTAATTGTAGTTTACTGGCTAAATGACGTTGATATAATATCAAATATCATGCAAGTCGGTTATATTGTGTAATTTGTAATTTCTGGCTTAATCGTCAGTGCACTGGATGCATATAAAAAGTGTTTTGTATTTTAAAAACGGGTATTGATAGTAAATGCTGTTTCGTTACATCTAATGCTAAATAATAGAAGACAGATTGAGTCTTAGTTTTAAGTTTAAGCTAATAACGATCATTGACCAACTTTCTTCCTATACACTCATAATAGATGAGACTAAAACTTCCGATAAACCATAAAGTCTGTAACGCAGTAAGAGTAATAATTTTTGCCCCTGGCTGTAATTTTATACCACATACATGAGTAAATTTTACTCAAAGATTACGTGGCTATCACATTAAAAGTAACTATAAATTCGGATTCATAAAATACAAGCAAATACATATATTTATATTGGGGTCAAATAGAATTCCGCCTAAGCGTGTTCTTTGGGGGCTTAAAGACAATTCTGCTACAAGATTTATCAAAGCCTGAATTTAATGTTGATGTTAGTTCAAACCTTCGTATGTTCCTGGGTCATGGGACTTTTCCAAGTGGTTTTTCGAAAATATAGCCTAACTTTTTTGAGATACCCTGCATGTTTGGTGATTTGCCTTTTTACAGTTCGACGCTACGCTTTCCTCTATGATTGTGCCTAACGGGACAGGTGGAACTCCGCTATTGTTTTGCTTGGTTGTATTATATGCTTAAAACGCATCCTTTCATTGATTTGATAAGTTTTTTGCTAACACTGTACAAAGTGTACCACATTACCCATTTAAGTCAATTACGACGGATAAACATGAGATAAACAAGAAATAGTTGAGCCAGTAATGTATAGTAGCTTTGTATGACTGAATCATACTGTTGGTTAATTTACTGAAGTTGCTGAGATTACCAAGGCGATGCCTTGGCAGTCCAGATTTTCATTGAACATTATATTATCGCATTGACTAACCTTACCGCATGCATTCGGTTTTCTGTTTGATAGTCTAATTGGACAGATGCAAGACTGAATGATACAAAAATCAAAATTGGAATGATCCGCCTTGATAACTATGTTCTGTCTGTTTTTACACTTGTTGCTCTTACTTCTGCGATGTCATTGAGACATGTACACTTTGTCCAGCCGGGAATTTACACTGTCTATAATTTTGAAACATGTTTTGGGTATAAAAGTGAGGTTGGTATACTATAAACAGGATTAAACTGATCTGTGGTGATGTCACAAATAATCGTTCCAAGTCGGTGCTCCCATGTGTTGTGTCATCCTTGTCTATTTGTGTTTATTTGTTTTAGTATCGTGTTTACCTTTTCGTTATGTTTACACTTCTACATGGTTTTCTTATTTTGATCTTTGTCTTTGTATTGTAAAATGGACACAATTTACCAAATCTTCAGCTCACTATGTAAAATAGTAGTGTTCACGCAAATGTATATTGTTATTGCCTCACATGCGAAGGATAAAAAACTGTAGATATCATTTTCTTGTCCCTCTCCTGAATAATTATTACATAAAACGGCAAGTGAAACTGGTAAAAATATGATTAAGATAATAGAGTATAATGGTTCCGTGTGTGATAGAAGGAAAAAAACTAATAAAAATATGATTAAGATAGTAGAGTATTATGGTTCCTGAAACTCTTATTTATATACATTATCTTGTTAAGAAGCAATAAAAATTGACCTTGTCCAGAGAGTTTTAAAACAAAATATAAAATTCGTAAACATAATTGTGCTATATAAACCTTTCTGTTCCAAGGACGTTAAAATATCAGTTAATACACACTGACTTTCAATAAAGCAGTAGACATTTCAGAAAATATGTCATCAGATGTTTACAGCTTATCCACCTCATTAAGAAGAAAAAGTTTCAAAGCTAACGACGGTTTTGTTTGAACCAACTTTAATCACGTTTACGGCAGCTTAGTGTACATAAGTAAAATCTGCGGGAGCGTAGAATGCAACCAAATGAAATAATGGCAGACTCAGTTTGACTGACTTTGTATATTAGAGATAATGAAACGCGAAACACATCTCAAGCCGTTAGTACCAGCTAAAGCGGAACTCAGTTGTACAGAAACATTGAATGGACCTTCGCTTCATTTTAATGAAGTATGTTATTGATAACTATATGTATATGAATAAGCGTTCTGTGCAGAACGAGTAAGATGTTACTGTTGTTCATCATAATGCTTCTGGAGTAAACAAAGATTCATTTCACATTATTCGTTGTCCTCACTTGAAACTGCGCATCAGTCTGTCTGTTCGTTATTCCCATTTATAAAATTCTGCAGCATTCATACGTAGTCCGCGCAGTATACATATTAATGATAATATTTAACTCTACTGCACACAAGCCTACTTTAAACGACGTTTTCGCGAACGGAATAATGTCACCATACACTAGATGGAATTAACTGATTTCAGAGGTCATTGTACAAGTCTCAGACCTCATAATTGCCTAACTGATCAGCGCTAAATCTGCCAATTTGCGAGGTAAGACCTTTCCTGGAGATAAAGTTCCACAGGCAAAACCATTGTGAAAATGTGTTATGTCAATAAAATGTATTGAAGCAAGAACGCCATCAAGTAAAACAGCAGACTTGATTTGATTTTGTCTGATCATCAGAAATAATGAAATATTGCAACATTCATCACTCCCCCTAGCACCAGTTTAAGTGGAAATCCATTATACAAATGATTTAATGGAGACCGAGATCCCAAGGGACAGGAAAATATAACAACACTGGCTCCAAGTACGGGGAGACTTTATACAGCCGCCACACTTCAGGATGCTGGATCAATTGTTTTCTACAGTTAAGATTTTTTTTTTCATACTCTGTGAGCTTGAAGAGCATTAGTTCCTACGACATTTAAGAGCAAAAAAAGACACAGGTCATCGCACTCGTTTTTATTTATTAGGGCATTTTCT
Organism: Mercenaria mercenaria; assembly: GCF_021730395.1. NCBI lineage: Eukaryota > Metazoa > Mollusca > Bivalvia > Venerida > Veneridae > Mercenaria > Mercenaria mercenaria. The sequence goes on from NC_069364.1 coordinate 9,141,203, forward strand.
TCTTCCACCGTTTCAGTATTTCTGAAAATAAGTAAAATCGAAAAAATTGGGGCTACTTTATAAAACATAATATTCTATTAAATGTTATATAGAGAGTTCAGACTTACAGTTTATACATGGTGAAATCAACATTATGTAAGCGTTAATGTCACAAGCAAATCTCTTTCATTTTTACATGTTGACATAATTACCCCACCCACTTTTTGCATGGAAAAAGTCGTATTTAAATCTACAAAGAAAATATGTAGTTAAGACTTTAAAAATGCAATGACACATACAAATGTTTCAAAATGGAAAGAAAAAAGTGATCGTGCACTTAAGAGATATACTAAAAAAAAAACCATTTAAAAATGATGAATTTTGATATTTTAGCTCTCTTTATTTCAATTTATACTTATATAAAGTGCTATGATAAAAACTTTTATTTCAGTTGTAAGCTTATCATTATTTTTATCAATCAGAAAAATATCAGACCCATACCTGACCTACTTAAATAGATATTTGAAATTACCGACCCCTATCCGTATATCGCGTATTATGTCAGATTAAGACAGATGCCGGCTAAAGGTTAGTGTGATTTTTGTTCGCAACAAGTACACTCTATTTGATTAAAATTTATGTTGTGCTATTATCCATATTTTGTTGATGTAGCATTTATTTTCGGCATAAATTTTGTTACGAAAAAGTTTTCAAATAAACTAAATGGCGGATATCCTGAGAAAAATAAACTCGTACATCCTTAAAGTCTGCTATTGTGGTAGTTAATCAAAATCTTATAAGAAAATCATCAGGAAGCATTGAACGTAGCAACATTGATGTCCGTTATATTTTTCGTCTATCGTTTATAAATTTAAAGGGTATATAGAACTGACATAAGAAAATAACACACAATTTTCGCATCTTTTTACACGCTTAAAAAAAAGTCGTGACAATATCAATACGTGCGGTAACTTTGAAAATTATTTTCGTAACTTTACAAGTGATTCTTATGCTTTGTGGGACATTTTCTATTAGATACGGTATCTATGTAAAGGGCAAGTCATAATATGTTGTTATTTTAAAGCCTTCGAAATTTCTGAAAACAGAGCCACTTTTATACATAAATATCTTTGTAGTGCACTGGTGCTTTTGTTATTGTTGAACCTAGTTAAAGAACACTTGATAATAAGTTCTGTTATAAAGCTTATTATAAATCGAATAAATGTTTCTGTAAGAGCAATAAATAGGAAACATTCAGCAAATTTGAGAGACATGATCATGTTTGGTACGTATTCATTGAGCTGAAGTGTTTATTTTTAGTTATGATGACACCTAGGTGTAATCATGCAAATTAAAGAATGGTCCGTGTAAGGATATTTTTGACCAACGTTAATAAAATTTTATCCCTCCTGGATTCATGAGAGAAGACGTTGACAAAAACTAGACCTTAACTTATAATTCGTTCTGCACCTTTGTTACAAGATGTCCGTTGTTATGCCGCCCTGTTCGATAACATTCCATCAACACATTGCTTTATGAGAAAAAAGTTCCGATTGTAATTGCAACATATTGAGTGTTTTAAGCCCTATCATGATGGACACGATTGATTGTGCCTTTGTGACCAGTGTAGATTATGATCAGCATGAACATCCGTGCAGTCTGATCATGATCTGCACTGTTCGCCATTCAGTCAATATCTTTTTGGTAATCACCCCTTTTAACAGTAATGGTACCGTCCAAATTGAAAGATGGACAAGTTCATTATAGAAATTTAGCGGGGTAAGGGTTAACATTTACAAATTAAGATGATATTTACATTATTCATTAACACTTAGCCTGCTAAATTTCTAAAATGGACTGATCCATCATTCAATTAGAGCTATACCATTTATTACACAAAGGGGTGTTCACTGAAAAATTATTGACTGAATAGCAGACAAAGGAAGAACCACTTGCCTCCAGCAGGCTAAAGGTTATATAAATAAAAGAGTAACCCTCAACGTCTGAAGCGTGCATTTTCGACAGTTGCAATGCTTTTGTTTAAAGCGATGATTTTATGATGAATGTACAACTGAGATAGGCAATAAGACAACTGGTATAACCGTCATGCAAAATTTAACGGTAACCTGAGTAAACTGAAAACATCGTACCTGATTACGACATACATTTTGTAGACACGTACAAAGAAGCTTGCGACAAACCAGTAAATTAACAAATCTTCTGGAGGAAGGGCATCACTCACCTGTCCTTTTATGTATTTCATTTGAAATTGTATGATGTCTGTACTAAAGCTGATCGTCTACATTTTCAAAGACGTGGAGCGGAACATTGGGATGGGTGAAGGCAAGTTTGATAAAAAGTTAAATGAAAATCAAGCAAGCTTTCATGGAAAGGAAGACTCCATTACATTTTTCTTTTCTTTTCTGAAACTATCGGTCCCTGTATGATAAAGGTTTTATTATTTTCACGTGTTCTTAATCAGTATTTTAAACGTACTGACCATGTTTTAATTTGACAAAAAAACATTGTAAAAGTATGCAAAAGACCAACGTTGATACTGACTCATCAGGTCGTCTAGCAAAAGAATTCAAAGAAGTTCTGTATAGCTCTGATGGCCATTATTCGCTCCGAAGGCGATGAGTTCCGTGCATAGATGCTACAAGGTTTGACAACGTGTTTATATGTACGTTTTCTCTATTTTATGAACGGACGATCTTTGTCTACCATCGAGCGGACACATTTTATGGAATATTTGAGAACTATTGAACATCCATCTCGCAGTTCGTGAAAATAAGTCGTTTTTTTTTCTATATCAAGCCCTGGTGATCAGTAGTTTTGATAGATTGTTAAAATTTAAGTTTGCGAAAAGGTCGTTTTAAGGTAGGCTTGAGTGGAGCAGAGTTGAATTAGTCGTATACTAAAATGAGCCGACTATGTATGAATGCTTCAGAATAATATAATGAAGCTGCATTACGTTGTTCATTGGAAAAACTCACGGACAGATGGATGTGCAGTTTGAAGCACAGTGAACAAAGGATGCCACGTGAATTATTGCTCGCTCCAGAAGCGTTAATATGAAAACCAGTAATATCTTACGCGTTCTGCCGGCCCATACAAATATCCTTCACATCATGGTCCATCCATTCAATGTTACTTTACAAAAGAGTTTCTGTTTTTACTTGGGGTTTGAGATATGTTGCACGTTTCATTATCTCCCGTAAACAGTCAAGTCACGTCTGCTTTTATTTCATTTGGTTGCATTCTACGATCCCGCTGATTTTACTATTGCTCATACAATGCATATTCATCGTTACCTTTGAAACATTTTCTTTCTAATGAGGTGGATAAGCTGTAAACATCTGACGACATATTTCCAGTATTGTCTAATGCTTTACTGAACACTTCATGCAGCTCGTAAATATATAACAATTCTCACACGTTCTGACATCATTGACGCTTCAATAAAATCAATGCTATTCAATGATATTATTTTGTTCTCATTTTATGACCTCTACATATTTTTAAGTCACAAAAATATATCTGAATGTTTTGTTTTAGTAAACATGCGATTATCATCAGGGATACAGAGGGGTAGAAATTGAAATATTTCTAATCTATGATCAGATATTAAGCAAAATTTGAAATCATTTTAAAGATATTACATGATAAAGAAATAATTTTGCTTTTTTAAATAAATTTACCATGAATTTCGTACATTATAAAGATACCTGTTCATTTGTCAATTCTAGACATATATATTGAGTTTTGTAACTTTTTTAAAATCAGATTGAGGTCACAATACCGAAAGGAAGATTTTTATGGAATAAAGTAGGTCACTAGGTTCTGGTGGGTCTTTACGCCAATTTCTAATGGGAAGCGAATAACCTGTACTTAGTTGGAGACAGTAGGCCGAAAATTAAAGATTGCAGTTTCCGTTAGTGAACCCTTTTGGTTTTGAGCTTTCTTAGTTACTGTCATGCGAAGTGACCAGATGGGTGTATTGTGAGGCGGTGCTGGTCATCCATCTGGTTGTTCGCAATTTAATTTTCACTACACTATAACTTTAGAATGCTTTGACCTGTGAAAAAATCTGATAGGCACATTGTTTTTGGCGTAATATTTAACCTTCTAAAATTTTTTTACGAAATATGTTTTACTGGTTGTCAGGGAATAACTTTTTAAATACAGGGACCAGTAGCTCGGACAGCTTGAGTAATGTTTCTAGTCTAGTGGAGAAGAATTCAGTGTCCAAGAAAGTACCTTTGTAAAGGAACAGCAAGCCACAAGGCAACCAGGAGAAGCTTACCGATCAGTATGTTATTTTAATATTTTAGCACTACTGTGCTTCTCCCACTCTATCTTTTCCCCAGGTTTGTATTTTATTATATTCAGGGTTAGGACCACCCTTCTCCGCACTGTTAGTAAATATCTATTATAGTTTTAAAACAAACTGTGCGGAGGTGGTAATTATAAAACATGTTTTGTTACAATTCAGCAAGCATGTTTAAAAATATGGCCTTCTGAAATTAATAAAAAGAAACAATATCTTGTATTAGTTTCTCTGGTATTAGTCCATGGGTCTGTATCCACTCTTTTAAATCATGACAAATGGCATTTGGGTATCGACGAGAAATCGATATCTATCATAAATCAATCAAATTTTCTTCCTTGGTACACTGACTCGAGATTCGATACCCGCACTGTAGTGTTGAGCCAGGTACTGTTTACTACGAAATAGAACTGATGCCTTCTTCATAAGTCTATGTTATTCACATTGTTTTCGGTCATGTTGCAATATAACGTGTTAGCAGATGGTAAACTTATTGATGACATGAACAATATATCTAAATGTCAAACTGTGGAATAATGCAATAATATAAATGTAATCATGTAATCAAAAGGTCGAGTAATACACATGAAAGTTCTAGTTTTATAAAACAAATAGGCATTAGAAAAGTAGATATTGAGTTTTGAAACGTAAGAGAAATATTAAAAGGTTCCTACTGGATAGAACATGACAAGTATTGTAGTCACTTTGTAAATTTTAGACATTTCAGTGTAATTTTGTGACTTTCAAAAAATGGATAGAGTCGTAACTTGAACAATGGTTTGATTTTGTTTCCAATATTACCTTTTCCTATTCGCATATCACGGACAAATCTGATTTCACTGACTGACGCGCACGCGCAATTTAGTTATCGTATGGTATCGACCGAAATGGAAATACCTTCAAATATTGGAATCAACTAAGGCTCACAGCATACAAATAATCTAGTTTATATAAATATGCCTTAAAACTGATCCTATATATATAACTGATCACGCGCACAAACTCTCATTTCCCCACTATCCATAGTGGCTTTCAAAAAGACCTTGCGACAGAGGTGGGAAATTTCGTCACGGTGCAGTACAAGTTACGTATCATAAACTCATATCCATAGCAACAGATCTCTTGCCGTAGTTTCCAAAGCCACAATGTATGCACAATTTCGCCGGGGTCAACATTTTCAGTCCAACAACCTTTTCACATAGAAAAAATCGTGGAGATGTAGCAAGTTGGTGCATGGAGTGAAAATTACATGCATGAGCCAGTGCAGTGTGCGGGTTGTTAAAACTGTCATTCCCACACATGACACATATTCTTTCATTAGAATGATATCCACCTGGAAGATAAACAGCACGTTTGTGTTGACAAAATGTACATATATAAACTGGAGCTACCCCCTTTATTATCGGATCAGCAAGGTTCCGATAGCGACATTCCTGAAAGATAAATGATGTACAGCTTGCAAAGATTCTATAATATAATGTGAGAAGATGTATGTTCAGAAATATTACACTATGACCTTGACCTTTGACCTACTAACACCCAAAACGTCAGGGTACATAAAATTCATATAGGAGAGATCGTGTTTGTATACAAATTCTATTTTTAGAACTGATAAGACAGTGATCGGGTGGGCAGAAGCCGACCGTCCATGTTTTTTTGTAAACAGTGATGTTTTTTCTAACGGTCTAAACTTTCTTAAAACACAAATTACATAAATAATTTTTAGATCAATGGAAAGGTTATAAAACAAGCAATTTATTGATTACTTTTAATTGTTATTTCGAAATAAAATGGATTAATTATGAACGCTTAACTTACACTGTTTTTCTAAAGGTTGTGAAAATCACTACGCCGCTTTTAAAATTATATGTCATTTAAAACGGTTATTCATTGAAAAAAGATATTTGGTTACAAAAATATGAAGATTGTTAGTATTTCAAATCTTTTTGAATTTTGAAAATCCATAAATGAGCAAAAAAGTTATTAAAAATTAAAAATTCTGATTCAATACGCAAACGGTGTTAAAATCATTTGTTTTGCCAACCACCAGATAAACAGATGTTAACGCGTGACGTCACGGCGATCTCTCCTATAACCAATCGAGCTATCAAGTTTGAAAGTTCTGACTCGATTGGTACTAAAATTATTGAGAGCGGAAACTGTTTTCAAGGTTCAGGTCCCTGTGGCCTTGGCCTTTGACATATTCAACCAAAAAACGAAAGTGGTCATCAACTTCCAAAATCTGATGATGCTACCGTATTTAAATGTCCTGGCTCAAAGGGTTCTCAATTAATTGGACAGAAACCGTTTTCAAGGTTCAGACCCCAGCGACCTTGTCATCTGACCTTCTGACAGCAAAAACAATAGGAGTCATCTACTTCATAGATCCAATGATGTTACTATGTTTGAAGGTCCTCGCTAAAAGGGTTCTCAAGTTATTGGGTGGAAACGAAAAAAAAATAAGATCATCTACTTCATAAGCCAAATCATGCTACCAAATCTGAAGGTCTTGGGTTAAGTGTTGATGGAAACAGTTTTCAAGGTTTCGGGCGCTGTGACCTTGGTCGTAGACCTACTAACACCAAAAACAAGATCATCTACTTTATATGCTCAACCATGCTACTAATTGACTGTTCTCGGTTAAAGTTTTTCCCTAATTAATGGGCGGAAACCGTTTTCGCTCTACTGAAAGATGTGCAAAGCAATATACCCCCTCTTCTTAAAACTTTTGTGAGAGAGGAGGGTGTGGGGCATAAAAATATAAGTAGAAAGAAACGTAACCTGGGCCACACATTGCAAATCAAACCGACCAAGACTTGTTGATACTGTAGTGGGAAGATACAGAAGACGATACATCAATAACAAGAGCTGCCCGTAAGACAGCGCGCTCGACTTTTCTCAGTGTTTGGCTCTGAAATAGAGCTTTGCCAGTAAAAAAATCCAAGTTAAAAAGGGACATAATTCTGTCAAAATTCAAAACAGAATTATATGGATTGTATCTCCTGGTGTAGACTTTTATGGTAAACAAGTATTTTGAGTTTCAAGACAAAAGCTTTAATAGTAACCGAGATATTTGACTTTATCAAAAAATTAAACAAAAATTCTAAGTTAAAAAGGGGCATAATTCTGTCAAAATTCAATCAGAGTTATGGGGATTGTGTCTCCTGGTGTAGACTTTGATGGTAAATAAGTATTTTGAGTTTCAAGTCAAAAGCTTTGATAGTAACAGAGATATTTGACCAAAATTCTAAATTAAAAAGGGGCATAATTCTGTCAAAATCAAATAAGAGTTATGGGGATTGTTTCTCCTGGTGTAGACTTTGATAGTAAATAATTATTTTAAGTTTCAAGTTAATAGCTTTGATAGTAACAGAGATATTTGACTTTATCAAAAACTTTAACCAACGGCGACGGCGACGCCGACGCCGGGGTGAGTACAATAGCTCTACTTTTTCTTCGAAAAGTCGAGCTAAAAATGAAATAAAACAAGAGATGTTTGTAACATGTATGCATTTATGCGCAACTGTTTTTTTTTTTGTTGGATTTAACGTTGCACCAGCACAATTATAGGTCATGTGGCGACATTCCAACTCTGATAGTGGGGGAAGACCCAAGGTGTCCCACCGTGCATTATTTCATCACAAGCGGGCAACTGGGTAGAACCACCGACCTTCCGTGATTACTAAGCCAGCTAAATGGCTTCCTCACATGAAGAATTTAACGCCCCGAGTTAGGCTCGAACCAACATCGGTGAGCAGCAAGTGATTTGAAATCGACCACCTTACCCACTCGGCCACGGAAGCGCCTTATACAGAGACAAATGAGAGACGAACATACAAGGGAAAATGCGCTTTAAATCAGCCAGTCATCGAAAACTTTCGAGACCTTTCATTGCAACACAAGAAAGACCACTTAAGTTCTAGTTGCTGATCAGTTTGTAACCTTTGCGAAATTTCTGAAGGTTTTATTAACAAAAAAACAACCTTATTTCCATCAATATTTAATTTCATTACTTAGAAAGCTCATGAATATAAATTTCTAACTTCTATAATATTGCGGCTGAATGTGAATTATACATTTTATTGCCCAACCCCTTAATTCTGTTTATGATTTTGCTTGGCTGTCAGACTAACAAAATTGGATGCGAAGCCACATGCTTTCACAGTGATACCAATTTAGTCTATAAAGTGAAAAAAAAACCTATTTAAGTTTGTCTACAAGTACAATTATTTATAAAATCTGAAGCTTCTACAAGCTATACTAAGAACAGGCAAATTCGATGAATTGGTATCCCCCGCCGATAGGGTTTGTGGTGAGGAATGGCAAAAAGATATATCCGGCAAAAAGTTAAGGATGTTAATAAGAAGCAAATAATTTCATTAGTCAAAATCAAGTTAACAGAAAATAAATGTTTAATTAAAGAGTACATAATAAATGTATGATACTTTGATCCTGACTAAAGAATTTATTTTGAATGGGATATGCTTACTGTAATAAGCTTAGCTTTTAAAATTAAATGCAGTTAATTGAAATGTGAGCTTGAAGTTTAACTGGAACGAAATATTGTCTTTGAGTGGTTTGGCACCAGGTGTTGCTGTTTAAAATGTACATTTGTACATAAAAGAACAGATGTCCTTAAGAGGTAAGATATCTTGAACATGGCTGAGGGCAAGGTTTGTGCAGTCACAACTTAACATGTTGAAGGTTTGAACATTTAAAAAAAAAAAGGAATGGAAATATATATATGTATAATTATATAGATATATGTATATATTTATTTTTTATAGGATGGGGGTGCAGGGGAACGGGAGAGGAAACAAAATTTCACATGTTGATTATAAATATTGACTGAAAATTAAAAATGAAAAAAAAAATGGTAAAAGGGTGAAGTTGTGGGTGGGAGGAGGTGTGCATGATCAGTGGTCAGTGGTGGGCATGACTGGGTGGAGAAGTGAGGTGGGGGAATGGTACAACTTGGAAGGTTTGAAAAAAAATCTAAAATAAGAAATGAAAAAAAATAAAAAAAAAAATTTTTTTTTTGGGGGGGGGGGGGGGGTGTGACCACGGCAAGTGGGTGACCAGGTGTGGGTGCGCAACTTCACATGTTTATAATGAATGTTCACAGAAAAGAATGAAAGAAATTTACTGAAATTCTGCCAGAATTAATGGTAAGTTTTTTATGTACAAATATGTTGATTTTTAGACAATTAAGGGCAATAACTCTGAAGTTACAAAAGGAATCCGTACAAAATTGTCTGTGTACAACCACATTATAGTGCTCTAAATTCTGTTAAAGTTTCATAGTTCTAGGTCAAATATATCAAAAGTTATGATGCAGAAATTGCCATATCTATAGATCTATAGTACCCTATATAGTTAACACTAGAAACTTCTAAGGGCCATAACTCTGGTGTTACTTGGGCAATCTGTCTGAAACTTAATGGGCCCCATAACCTCATAGTGGTGAACATGTATATGAAGTTTGTTTGAAAAAAATCTAAAAAAAAATTATTATTATTTTTTTTTTTGGCGGGGGGGGGGGTCGGGGGATAGTGGGGAGGTGATCAAGGTAAGGGGGTGGCCAGGTGTGGGTACACAACTTCACATGTTTACAATAAATGTTCATGGAAAAGAATGAAAGAAATTTAATGAAATTCTACAAAATGGTAAGTTTGTTATGTACAAATATGTGGATTTTTATACAATTAAAGGGCAATAACTCTTAATTTACAAATAAATCCAAATGAAATTGTGTGTACACAACCACATTACGGTGATCTAAATTCTGTTTAAGTTTCATAGTTCTAGGTGAAATATATCAAAAGTTATGATGCAGAAATTGCCATATTTACTGTACCCTATATAGTTCACACTAGAAACTTCTAAGGGCCATAACTCTGGTGTTACTTGGGCAATCTGACTGAAACTTGACGGGCCGCAAGAACTCATTGTGGTGAACATGTATATGAAGTTTTAAATAAATATTCCCAACCATTTCCTAGATATGGCTCCGGACGGACGGACGGACGGAAAGACGGAAGGACGGACGGACGGAAAGACGGACGGACGGACAACGCCAAAACTATATCTCTCCGACTTTCGTCGGGGGATAACAATGTGTGAAAAGGTCCATAAATACTAATCAAAAACATAAAACAGTGTCTATTTTAAGCATTCAGTGATCTGACCTTTTTTATTATGTACCGCAGAATTAGCTTCACCTGAGCCTTAACAAAAAACTTCCTCATCTCTTCAATTTTAGAAATAATTTTCTAAATAAATCTGGTTCATTTCAGTGTTGGTCCGAGAGCTCACGGACTTTTATTGCAACAATTGAGGCCAAAAGAAGTTTATATATTTTTGGAAACAGTATTTCATATCCTGCATGAAAACCCATTTCTTAAGTGTCAAAGCCGTGCCTATCTAAATTTTGTTCACTTATGTTTGTGATAGGGGAGGTAAAACTCACTTGTAAAAATATTAGGGGGTAGGGTAAAGTTTTTGTCTACCAGTTTTTTCACTGATTAATTACAGTAAATATTTGATTGTCAGTAAATGTATATATGTCCAACAATGACAGCAATAAGAAATTCATCAAAAAGGACTGAAGGGCAAACTGGATATTCAAGGTCAAAGGTCAGATTTATGTAAAAATCACAAAAATTGGCATATTTGAAATTCATTTTTATTCTTAAAAAATAGTTTGTCATCATAAGTCACTCATCTTTATTTATGTAAAGTGTGTATATCAGCCAAAATTAGAAATGCAAATTTTATTGCAAAAAGTCAAGGTCAACCCTGATAACTGAAGGTCAAAGTTCATTTTAATGCAAAAAATGTGAAAAGTATTACCTTAACTTTTTCTAATCTGTTTGATATGTTTTCACATTATTAGTCAGTGAAGTTAATTCTTTTTGATGTTTGTATGTCAGGCAAAGTCAGCAGTGCAAATGTAACCCTAAAAATGCCAAGAGTAAAGCTAATATCAAGGGTCAAAGGTCAAATTTGTGTGAAAAATCGCATGAAAAGCTTCCTGTTTGAAAAATAACAGATATGTATTAATCATTATAAGTAATTGCTCGTGATTTATTTTAATGTATATATGTCTCACAATGTCAGTAATAAAGATATCGTCTAAAATCAGACAAGTTCAAATGTAATATTAAGAGTCAAAGGTCATTTTCAAGTAAAAGAATGAAAAAAAAGCTCTTTAACTTTTCTCTTTGTTAACAATATCTTGTCGATGTTAGTCAATGGTATCAGTTCATTTTAATGTATAAATGTTAGGCCATGTCTGGTATGCACAAATAATTTCAAAACATTCAAGTTCAATCATAATATGAAAGGTCAAAGGTCAAAAAGTGAGTAAAATGCAATAATATCACCTATTTGTAATATATTTTTATTGTTTAAAAGTATTTGTTTTGTCATTTCAGTAACTGATCGTTGTTCATTTTACTGTATATATGTCAGACAATGTCATGGAAGAGAAAATATGTCAAAGTCAAACCTGGTATTAAAGATCAGGGGTCATTTTTGTGTAAAAGATCAAAATGTAGCAAACTTACTCATTACTTTTTTCAAAAATAGCTTGTTGTTATAATTCACTTTAACAATTTGTTTTAATGTATACATGTCAACCAAGGTCAGCAATGTAGATTTTATCCTAATAAGTCAAAGCCAGCCCTTTTTATCCAAGGTCAAAGGTCAAATTTGTGTGAAAATTCGCAAATAAAAAAACATTTTGCAATGATTTTTCTTCATAGGTTTAGGTATTTTTGTCAACACTAGTAACTGAGCATTATTCACTTTAAAGTATATATAACAGATGATATCATTCTTCCATGATTATGAAAAATTAGTCAAGATCAAACCTGACACTAAAGGTCAAAGGAGAGTGTCTTTAAGAAACTCGCCATTATAAAAATGGCTTTAACAAGTTGGGGAGCAAATGAATAGATCCTACGTTAAGTCTACACAGGCACCGTATGGCCTATAGCATAGTACGCATCCACCGCATAAGTAACTTCTTCCAAAACCAGTACAGATAAACTGGACAAGGTTCAAAATTCAGGCCTGAGGATAATTCTCAAAGCAACGAAAACAACTCCAATAGAAAAAATGGAAAAGACAGCCAACCTTGAGCCATTAGAGATAAGACGAGAGTACAAAGCCCTTGTGCAGGCAGAGAAAGCAAAGAGACTACCATCATGCCCACTCCACTCAAAACTCGAGAGCAGAACTAAGAACAGACTGAAACGACAGAGTCTCAACGATATCGTCAAAAAACTGCAGAAAGGAAAGGCAGCAGCACTAGACACTTGTACCCGATGAATGGGTTCCTAGACAATGTGCTCCAAAGATCAGATTGGAGGTACCAGGAGTAGAAGAAAAGGGAAAACAACATCAGGCCCACCAACAATCTTTTACGCCAGAAATGATCAATGACCGCTATCCAGCACATTCCTGGATCCAAGCATATACCGATGGAGCAGTGGAAAAAGCAGTTCATAATGCTGCAAGTGGTGCCTACATCAAATTTCCAGAACAAAATATAGATAGGCATTGCTTTGCCACTAGATGCGGCAGTGAATTTCACCGCTTCTGCATGTCGCTGGCATCTCCCCACAGCTTGGTCTCATTTGGGATGTCTATGAGCTAAACTGCCTGGCGTACTTCTTCCAGATAGAAACCGCTCTGCAGGATGTGGAATGGTATTTGTTCCTCTGATCCGCACTGGCATTTTGGTGTCTTTGCATCACCCGCTTCTTCATATGTTTTCTCAGACCACAGTGTCAAGTGCGCTGACGGAGGATAGTTATTTGGCTGTGCCTGATTAGCTTGTGCAGTCTGTCATGATTTGGCAGGTAGCCTCCATCATTTATGTTCTTCCATTCTGACGAAAATTTGTTCTTCTGCAGAATCTGAGATTCTCTGTATGAAGTTGGAGGTTTGGAACTGTATTTCCTTGGTTGCTTCCTTTGCAAGTTTGTCCACAGCTTCATCTCCGGCTATGCCCACATTTCCAGCAGTGTCTCGTTAAGATGTCTGATGGACCTGCTGAGAGAGTCTGAAGAGCTCACTTGGAGTCTGTCAGGAAAACAATATTGTGTCCATCTTCTCTTCACTGATCCATCGGTATATGCTTGGATCCAAGAGTGTGCTGGATAGCGGTCATTGATCATTTCTAGCGTAAAAGATTGTTGGTGGGCCTGATGTTGTTCTCCCTTTTCTTCTACTCCTGGTACCTTCAGTCTGATCTTTGGAGCACATTGTCTAGGAACCCATTCATCGGGCACAAGCGGCTCTGTGTCTGTGTCCAATGCGTCTATTTTTCATTTCTGCAGTTCTTTGACGATATCGTTGAGATTCTGTCGTTTCAGTATGTTTTTAGTTCTGCTCTCGAGTTTTGAATGGAGTGGGTGTGAAGGAAGTCTCTTTGCCTTCTCTGCCTGCACAAGAGCTTTGTACTCTCGTCTTGTCTCTAATGGCTCAAAGTTGGATGTCTTTTTCATTTCTTTTATTGGAGTTGTTTTCATTGCTCCGAGAATTATCTTCAGGCCTGAATTTTGAACATCGTCCAGTTTACCTGTACTGGTTTTGGAAGCAGTTACCCATGAGGTGTATACGTACTGCGGTGGATGCGTACTATGCAATGGGTCGAACGGTGCCTGTGTAGACTTGCCGTAGGATTTTTTCATTTGCTCTCCATCTTGTTCAAGCCATTTTTTTCATAATGGGAAGTTTCTTGAAGACCCTTTCCTTTGACCTTTAATGTCAGGTTTGACAATGACTGATTTTTCATAACTAAGGAAGAATGATATCACCTGTTATATATACTTGAAAATGAATAATGATCAGTTACTAGTGTTGACAAAAATACCCTAAAACAATAAAGAAAGATCATTGCAAAAATGCTATTTTTGCGAATTTTCACACAAATTTGACCTTTGACCTTGGATAAAAAGGGCTGGCTTTGACTTATTAGGATAAAACTTATATTGCTGACCTTGCCTGACATGTATACATTAAAATAAATTTCTAACAGTGAATCATAACAACAAGCTATTTTTTAACAAAGTAATGAGTAAGTATGCTACATTTTGATCTTTTACACAAAAAATGACCCCTGCCCTTAATACCAAGTTTGACCTTGACTTATTGTCTCCTCCATGACACCGTCTGACATACATACTGTAAAATGAACAACGATCAGTTACTGAAATGACAAAACAAATACTTTTAAACAATAAAAATATATTACAAATAGGTGATATTATTGCAACATTTTACTCACTTTTTGACCTTTGACCTTTCATATTATGATTGAACTTGAATGTTTTGAAATTGTATGTGCATACCAGACATGGCCTAACATTTATACATTAAAATGAACTGATATTATTGACTAATATCGACAAGACTTTGTTGAAAAAGAGAAAAGTTAAAGAGCTAGTTTTTCATTCTTTTACTTAAAATGACCTTTGACCCTTAATATTACATTTGAACTTGTCTGATTTTAGACGATATCTTTATTACTGACATTGTGAGACATATATACATTAAAATAAATCACGAGCAATTACTTATAACGATTAATACATATCTGTTGTTTTTCAAACAGGAAGCTATTCTTGCGATTTTTCACACAAATTTGACCTTTGACCCTTGATATTAGCTTTACTCTTGGCATTTTTAGGGTTACATTTGCACTGCTGACTTTGCCTGACATACAAACATTAAAACGAATTAACTTCACTGACTAACAATGTGAAAACGTATTAAACAGATTAGAAAAAGTTAAGGTAATAATTTTCACATTTTTGCATTAAAATGAACTTTGACCTTCAATTATCAGAGTTGACCTTGACTTTTTGCAATAAAATTTGCATTTCTAATTTTGGCTGATATACACACATTACATAAATAAAGATGAGTGACTTATGATAACAAACTATTTATTAAGAATAAAAATGAATTTCAAATATGCCATTTTTTTGTGATTTTTACATAAATCTGACCTTTGACCTTGAATATCCAGTTTGCCCTTCAGTCCTTTTTGATGAATTTCTTATTGCTGTCATTGTTGGACATATATACATTTACTGACAATCAGATAGTTACTGTAATTAATCAGTGAAAAAACTAGTAGGCGTAAACTTTACCCTACCCCCTAATATTTTTACAAGTGAGTTTTACCGCCCCTATCACAAACATAAGTGAACAAAATATAGATAGGCACGGCTTTGACACTTAAGAAATGGGTTTTCATGCAGGATATGAAATATTGTTTCCAAAAATGTATAAACTTCTTTTGGCCTCAATTGTTGCAATAAAAGTCCGTGAGCTCTCGGACCATGTGTACATGTATGTTTATTTTGCAAGTCTTTGCCACAACTTACAAAATGTGCTATATAGGCCTAATATTCTAATACGCCGTGAACATCTCGGTATAAACCATGCTATTACTACTCAAAGATTAAAATTTACGACGTTTTAAGAAATGCAATCAATTATTTGTGTTTCCAACCATTTTTAAAACTTCACACTTAGTTGAATAAGGTACCCATGAGATTAAGTCGCAAACTGAACGCAACTTGCTACTTAGAATCACTAACTTTATTTTCATAAAAAATACCCTTTAAATAACACCAAGATAAGAGAGAGATTTTTTGTCCGACATGTCAACACTATCAAACATGTCTGAATCTGCAAAACAAACTACTTTAAAATGCTACCAAAATGTCAAGCAAAGATTCACAATGAAGAAAGGAGTTTTCTGCCCGCCGTTTTAAGTGCTGTTGATGTAGCTATTATTACTGCTGTGATACCTATAAAGCACATTTCGATTGCGTTGAAAAATGTTATTGCAACATACCGTTTTAAACATGCGAAATATTTCATTAAAACTGCATTATGACAGATATTGAAAACATAATTATAAACGCACCACTATACTGGCTTGCGTATTAAAACAAGCAGACAAAGTTCAAATATTCACTATTTTATTTCACAATTCCGTTGACTGGTTATTGTCCGAGTCGATTTAAATTGTAGACAAGAGCTCGTCGAACACGAAATGCCCCCCTTGATGCATTCAGTAATTGCACAAGGAACAGAAATTATATGCTCACTGTAATCAGAAGTTCTACCCTTCTGGTTTAATCTGACCTTGACCTTTAACCTAACAAGAGATTACAGAGTGATCTTAGCGCCATCCACTGAGCTATTTTTGAATGTTCCAAATTTCAAGACTTGCTCAAGGTCAAATTTCATTTCAGAACACAAAACAATGTGTATGTGGTCCAAATTTGAAAGCTGTGGCTTGAGAAATGTGAAAGCAGGTCAATAGACCAATTTCAAGGTCAAAGTTCATTTCGGTAGACAGAACTATGCATGTGCTTCAAATTTGGAGGCTGTAGCTTGAGAAATTTGAAAGTAGGTAATAGGTAAAAATCACTGTCTAATTTCAATTCAGAACACAAAAATATGCATGTGGTTCAAATTTGAAGCCTGTAGCTTCAGAAATGTGAAAGTAGGTCACTAGGTCAATCTCAAGATCAAAGTTCATTTCGGTACACAAAACTATGCATGTGGTTCAAATTTGAAGGCTGTAGTTTGATAAATTTGAAAGATGGTCACTAGGTCAAATCAATGTCAATTTTTTTTCGGAACACAAAACTATGCAAGTGGTCCAAATTTGAAGCCTGTACCTTCAGAAATGTGAAAGTAGGTCACTAGGTCAATCTCAAGATCAAAGTTCATTTTAGTACACAAAACTATGCTTGTGGTTCAAATTTGAAGGCTGTAGCTTGAGAAATGTGAAAGTAGGTCACTAGGTCAAAATCAAGGTCAAATTTTATTTTGGAACAAAAAACTATGCATGTGGTCCAAATTTGAAGCCTGTACCTTCACAAATGTGAAAGTAGGTCACTAGGTCAATAACAAGGTCAAAGTTTTTTTTCGGTACAAAACCTATGCATGTGGTCCAAATTTGAAGGCTGTAGCTACAGAAATGTGGAAGTAGGTCACTAGGTCAAGATCAAGGTCAACTCATGTCAAGGTTCATCTTGCCACTCAAAACTATACATGTGGTCCAAATTTGAATGATGTAAGTTATGGACATGAAGATTCTAAGTTTTTCCCTATGTAAGTCTATATGAACCATATGACCCCTGGGGCGGGGCCATATTTGACCCTAGAGGGATAATTTGAACAAACTTGGTAGAGAACCACTAAATGATGCTACAGTACAAAATATCAAAGCCATAGTCTTTGTGGTTTGGACAAGAAGATTTTCAAAGTTTTTCCCTATGTAAGTCTATGTAAACCATGTGACCCCCTGGGCGGAGCCATATTTGACCCTAGAGGAATAATTTGAATAATCTTAGTAGAGGACCACTAGATGATGTCATATACAAAATATCAAAGCCCTAGGCCCTGTGGATTGAACAAGAGGGTTTTCAAAGTTTTTCCCTATATTAGTCTATATAAACCAATTGACCCCCGGGGTGGGGTCATATTTGACCCCAGGGAAATAATCTGAAAAATCTTGGTAGAGCACTACTAGATTTTGCTACATACCAAATATCAAAACCTTATGCCCTATGGTTTTGGACAAGAAGATCAGAAACCATTTAACTGTTCCTGGCCAATATGACCTTGACCTTTGACCTAATGACCTCAAGATCAATAGGGGTCATCTGCTGGTTATGACCAACCTAACTATCAATTTTCCTGAAACTAGGCCCAAGCGTTCTTGAGTTATTGCCTGGAAACCATTTTACTGTTCCTGGTCACTATGACCTTGACCTTTGACATACTGACGTCAAAATCAATAGGGGTCATCTGCTGGTCATGACCAACCTCCTATCAACTTTCGTGACCCTAGGCCTAAGCGTTCTTGAGTTATCATCCGGAAACCGTTTTACTGTTCAGGGTCACTGTGACCTTGACCTTTAACATACTGACCTCAAAATCAATAGGGGTCATCTGCTGGTGATGACCAACCTCCCTATAAACTTTCATGATCCTAGGCCTAAGTGTTCTTGAGTTATCATCCGGAAACGGATTGGTCTACATTCCGACCGACCGACCTACCGACCGACATCTGCAAAACAATATATCCCTCCTTCTTCGAAGGGGGCATAAATATATAAAATAATCTGTTTTAACTAAAGTGCCACAGTTGGGTAATTTGAAATAATCAAATCTTAAAGGGAAGTTAAAAAATTGTTTGATTTCTCAGTGCGAGCTTTACATGGGCCAGGAATACAGGCCTACGTGACATATTCTCTTGTTGTTGGAAATGTTTGTGCCAAGTTATTTGAAAACTTTATTGCATAAAAAACTTGAGTTAACGGTCTTGGTGCTGCGTCCGACACATAGTGTTGTACAAAATTTCTTTGAATTCCCATTTGTATATGACGTTGACAAGAATAGGACAGATGGTTGGACGAAGTGCAAACTAATATTTCTAAAACTTAATTCCAATTACTGAAAAAATAACGTTACTGTCTTAAAACTTTGATGTGGTCTAAATCAGAGTTCATTACACATCCAATAAAAAGCAACTTCTGACTTCAGTTTTCTGAACATTTATTGCGAGTGTTTCGGTATAAAAGACAACCACAGTAGTACGTAACAGGTAAAATACGTGTACAACATATCAGTTATATATGTAAATAATATAAAATATTAAAATATCATTAAATCAAATAATATAAGATATCAAAATATCATATAATCAACAATATTGTAAACCTTAACCAATATAATACTTACACATGCGTTTACCATTTAAAAGTATTAAACATTATTATGAACCCCACAAATTCAAACTGAGACGCAGACCATGTAACGAAAACCTTAGTTAGGACAAACAAATAAAATTTAATAAAATTTTAAATAAACGAGCATTTTATGTTTACCGCAACATAGAATTAATTCAAAATAATTCACCTTGAAAAACATGAACACAGCTTTAAAATGCTAAAATCGTCAGTACCTACGAACAAAAATATTAGACGTGTTAGAAATCAATTTGTGGAATTGAAATGCGCAATCCTATCTCGTCTTTTCTAAAAAAAAACCTCATCTTCAGTAATTTAAGTTGTAATTTCTATAGTACGTTTGAGGTATCACGCGCATAAACTCTCATTTCCCCATTCCCCATAGTGTCTTTCAAAAACACCTTGCGACAGAGGTGGGAAATTTCGTCACGGTGCAGTACAAGTTAAGTATCATAAACTCATATCCATGGCAACACATCTCTTCCCGTAGTTTCCAAAGCCACAATGTATGCACAATTTCGCCGGTGTAAACATATTCAGTCCAACAACCTTTTCGCAAAGAAAACATCGTGGAGATGTAGCATGCTGGTGCATGGAGTGAAAGTTACATGCATGAGCCAGTGCAGTGTGCGGATTGTTAAAACTGACATTTCCACACACGACACACATATCTTCATTAGAATGATATCCACCTGGGTGATAAATAGCACGTTTGTGTTGACAAAATGTACATATATATACTGGAGCAACCCCCTTTATTATCGGATCAGCAAGGTTCCGACAGCGACATTCCTGAAAGATAAATGATGTACAGCTTTCACAGATTCATATACATGTATATATGGTTTACAAATATTACATTACAAATATGGATATAAATTTTGTGATGAAAACGGTGATTCTATAAAATCAAAAGGGTCATTCATTTTGTGATGAAAACGGTGATTCTATTAAAACAAGAGGGTCATTGACCCTAAAGCGCTCACCTGTGTACAAGGCTTCAAGTGTGTTTGTATAAGTAAAGAGTTAGGTTTCTTCTATGTTAGCCTATATTATATACATGTCACACACACTTTTGAACCTAGGGCAATAATTTGAATAATTATGGTAGACATTACAAATCTGATATCACACGCCACATATCAAGGCTCTAGCTATTATTGATTCGGAGAAGAAAAGTGACCACGCCCCCTGGCAGCCATGTTTTTTGACGAATCGGAATAATCTGAACAATCTTGGTAGAGGATCACACAAGACCCATTTGTGTAAAATTATTTTAAAATCGGGCTTGCAGTTTCAAACAAGATTTTTAAAGTTCGACTACATACATATAGGGAAAAGTGACCACTCCCTCCAGCGGCCATGTTTGTTTTTTTTTTGACGAATCAAAATCATTTGAACAATCTTGGTAGAGGGTCACACAAGGACCATTTGTGTAAAATTATTTTAAAATCAGGCTAGCGGTTTCACACAAGAAGATTTTTAAAGTTCCACTACATACATATCGGGAAAAGTGACCACGCCCTCTGGTGGCCATGTCTTTTGACAAATCAAAATAATTTGAACAATTTTGGAAGAGATTGTTTATTTGTTTGATCTGGGTTTAACGCCGTTTTTCACAGTATTTCAGTCATGTAACGGCGGGCAGTTAACCTAACCAGTGTTCCTGGATTCTGTACCAGTACAAACCTGTTCTCCGCAAGTAACTGCCAACTTCCCTACATGAATTAGAGGTGAAGGACTAATGATTTCAGACACAATGCCGTTTATTAAATAGTCACGGAGAACATACGCCCCGTCCGAGGATCGAACTCACGATCCCGCGATCCGTAGACCAACGCTCTTACCTACTGAGCTAAGCGGGTGGTTTTCTTGGAAGAGGGTCAAACGAGGACCATTTGTGTAAAATTATTCTAAAATCGAGCAAGCAGTTTCACACATGAAGATTTTAAAAGTTTCCACTATATACATATAGGGAAAAGTGACCACGCACTCTGGCGGCCATATTTTTTGATGAATCAAAATAATTTGAACAATCTTGGTACAGGGTCACACAAGGACCATTTGTGTAAAATTGTTCAAAAATCAGGCCAACAGTTTCACACAAGAATATTTTTAAAGTTTCCACTATATACATATAGGGAAAAGAGACCACGCCATCTGGCGGCCATGTTTTTTGACAAATCAAAATAATTTGAACAATCTTGGTACAGGGTCACACAAGGACCATTTGTGTAAAATTATTCTAAAATCGGGAAAGCAGTTTCATACAAGATTTTTAAAGTTTCCACTGTATACATATAGGGAAAAGTGACCATACCCTCCAGCGGCCATGTTTTTTGACGAATCGGTAAAATTTGAAAAATCTTGGTAGAGGCTGACGTAAGGACCATTTGTGTTAAATTATTTCAAAATCGGACCATCGGTTTAGGAGGAGGTGTCGTTTGAAGTTTTTTTTCTACTTTTAGCTTTGGCAGCCCCAATGTGCAACCAAGCGAAACCGTTTAAACAACTTTGGTAGAGGACCACACAAGGAACATCATGGCAAAGTTTCATCAAAATCCGTTCATTGGTTTTGGAGGAGATGTTGTTTAAACAAAAATGTTGACTACGGAAGACTTGACGGATGGACGCACGCACGCACGACGGACAAAGCGTGATCACAATACCTCACCATGAGCACTTTGTGCTCAGGTGAGGTAAAAACATGAGATATTTGTAAATCATGTATGACCACCGTGATGGTTATCACTATGACCTTGACCTTTGACCTACTAACACCCAAAATATAAGGTGTCATATAATTCATATGACCTATCGAGGTATTATGTTTGAAAGTTCTGACTCGAATGGTTTTCATGTTATTGAGAGCGGAAACCGTTTTCAAGGTTCAGGCCCCTATGACCTTGACCTTTGACATATTCATCATGGTCATCTACTTCCCAAAATCTAATGATGCTACCATATTTAAAAGTCCTCGCTCAAAGGGTTCTCAATTAATTGGGCAGAAACCGTTTTCAAGGTTCAGACCATAGTGACCTTGACATCTGACCTACGGAACGCATAAACGAGTCGAGTCATCTACTTCATAGATCCAATGATGCTAATAAGTTTGAAGGTCCTCTCTAAAAGGGTTCTCAAGTTATTGGGTGGAAACGAAAAGAATAAGGTCATCTACTTCATAAGCCAAATCATGCTACCAAGTCTGAAGGTCTTGGGTAAAGTGTTGATGGAAACCGTTTTCAAGGTTTCGGCCGCTGTGACATTGGTCGTAGACCTACTTACACCAAAAACAAGAGAATTCATCTACTTCATATGCTCAATCATGATATTAATTGAATGTTCTCGGTTAAAGTTGTTCCCAATTTTATTAGCGGAAACAGTTTTCGCTCCACTGAAAAATGTGCAAAGCAATATACCCCCTCTTCTTCAAACTTTTGTGAGGGAGGAGGGGGTGGGGCATAAAAATATAAGTAGAAAGAAACGCAACCTGAGCCACACATTGCAAATCGAACCGCCCAAGAACTGTTGACATTGTAGTGGGGAGATACAGAAGACGATTCATCAACAAAAATGGAATAAAACAAGAGATGTTTGTAACATGTGTGTATCGATTCTGTTTTGTTTTGTTTTGTGTTTGTTTTAACGTTGCACCAACACAATTATAGGTCATGTGGCGATATTCCAGCTCTGATAATAGGTGGTGGGGGTGGGGGAGACCCAAGGTGCCCATCCGTGCATTATTTCATCACAAGCGGGCACCTGGGTAGAACCACCAACCTTTCGTAAGCCAGCTGGATGATTTCTTCGCATGAAGAATTCAACGCCCCAAGTGTAGCTCGAAGCCACATCGATGAGGGGCAAGTGATTTGAAGTCAGCGACCTTAACCACTCGGTCATGGAGGCCTCTTATACCGTACGTGAGAGCCGAACATACAAGGGAAATGGGCCTTCGTTTTTTACGTTATCGAAGACTTCCGAGACTTTCATTGCTGCGCAAGAAAGACCACGTAAGTTCTTCTTGTTAACGGTTTGTAACCTCCGCTAAAATTTTTGTCAACAAAAAAACCTTAATTTCATCAATTTATTTTAGTTACTTACAAAGCTCGTGAATATAAATTTCTAGTGTATAATCTCGCGACTGAATGTGAATTATACATTTTATAACCCTTCCCGTTAAATCTATTTATGATTTTGCTTGGTTGTCAGACTCTCTGCTTAGAAAAGTAAAATTGGATGTGAAACCACTTGCTCTCACAGCGATACCCATTTAGTCTATAAAGTGAAAAAAAAAACCTATTTAAGGTTTGTCTACAAGTACAGTTATTTATACAATCTGAAGCTTCTACAAGCTATATTAAGAACAACGTGTGAAAAGGTCCATAAACAGTAATAAAAAACATCAAGAGTCTATTTTAAGCATTCAGTGATTAGATCTTTAATAATGTACCACAGAATTAGCTTCACCTGAGCCCCATCACAAAACTACCTGATCCATTCTGACAGTTTTAGAAATAGCATTAAAAAACACAGGTTCATTTCAATATTTTTGTATATGTACGTATATTTTGCAAGTCTTTGTAACGACTTACTTGTGACAGTTTAAACCCAGCTAAATAAGAAAATAAATTGCCACGACTTACAAAATGTTTTTATACACTGTTTCTTATACGCCAGGAACAGAATATCTGGGTATAAATGATGCAATTACTATTCAAAGATTAAAATTCACGACATTCAAAGAAATGGAACTTAAATATTTGTGTACTCAACAACTTTTCTAACGTCGCACTTTGTTTTTTTGCTGTTATCTCTATCAAATGAGATGCACCACGAGAAAACCAACATAGTGGCTTTGCGACCAGCATGGATCCAGACCTGCCTGCGCATCCACGCAGTCTGGTCAGGATCCATGCTGTTCGCTAACGGTTTATCTAATTGCAACAGGCTTTGAAAGCAAACAGCATGGATCCTGACCTGACTGCGCGGATACGCAGGCTGGTCTGGATCCATGCTGGTCGCAAACGCACTATGTTGGTTTTCCTATGGTGGGCTCAAATATTGACATACTATGTCAATGGAACGTGGGCATATTATTTGATAGTCATTTAACTGAAATAATAAATTTGAATAAAACACAAAACTAACAAGCAAATTCGATGAATTGGAATCCCCCGCCGAAAGGGTCAGAGTTGAGGAACGGCAAAAAAATATATCCAGCAAAAAGTTAAGAATGTTACCAAGAAGCAAATAATTTCATTAGTCAAAATCAAATTAAAAGAAAATGAATGGTTTGTTTGGGTGGGGCTGGGGGGGGGGGGGGGGGGGTGAGGACACAGCAGTTTACATGTTGATTATAAATATTGATAGAAAATGAAAAATGAAAAAAAAAAAAAAAAAAAAAAAATGGTGGGGGGTGGGTGGGTGGGGGTGGGGGGGGGACCAAGGTAAGGTGGTGACCAGTGTAGGTACACAACATCACATGTTTATAATAAATGTTCATGGAAAAGAATGAAAGAAGTTTAATGAAATTCTTCCAATTGGTTGGTTTGTTATGTACAGATCTGTGGATTTTTAAACAATTAAAGGGCAATAACTATATGGAAAGTTGACCAATCGAAAAAAACCTTGAAGGGCATCGTCGCAGTATCTTGGTTCATGTCTGTTTCAAGTTTGATGAAATTCTACCTGCTAGTTACTGAGAAATGGCTGCAGACGGACATTTTTCATTAAATCAAGGGCAATAACTCTGACGGAAATTGACCTATCAAAAAAAAAACTTGACGGGCATCAGCACAGTATCTTGGTTCATGTCTACTTCAAATTTGATGAAATTCTACCTGTTAGTTACTGAGAAATAGCTGCAGACGGACATTTTTTATTAAATCAAGGGCAATAACTCTGAGGGAAATTGACCAATCAAAAAAAAAACTTGACGGGCATCATCGCAGTATGTTGGTTCATGTTTATTTCAAGTTTCATGAAATTCTACCAAGTAGTTACTGAGAAATGGCTGCGGACGGACGGACGGACGGACTGACGGACGGACTGACGGACGGACAACGCCATTTCAATACCCCCCTCCCGATTTCATCGGCGGGGGATAATAATCGAAGTAAATCATTGGAGCCGTGACAGTTAAAATGAGGTACTCATGAAATAAAGGTCCAAATGCAACTTGGTGCTGGCCGCTATATGAGTAATAATGCCGCCAACAGGATAGTAAAGCTAGACTACGGTCTAAAGGGGACACGGGTTTCTATTCCGTAAATGCACAGTAGGTTATCAGATTTGTATCGAGAAATACGCTGTTCTGCAGGGAAGATAAAGCTCGACTTTTGGGGCAAAATATTAATCCCGTTAAAGAACACTCTTTGTTCAATATTCATTTGAACATATGAAATAATTAGCATTTTACCCGTAAGAAGGTACAAATGCAAGTTATTTTACAGGTCACGACATGACAGTTATAAATGTGGTATCATTAGTGACGTCCCACATCTAATATAAAATTCACACGTTAATTTTGAAAATATTGAAGGATGTACGGAGTTGAAAATGAGTAGAACATGAATTACATTACAATTACCTTACATTTTAAGTGTGTTGTTGTCATAAAGGGTGTAATGATAATGTGAATTTTGATTTTAGGGTACCATTATTGTAACATGCTCAATGAAATTAGATCAAATGTTCATATCGTTGTTATGTTTAAAAGACATGTTGTGCAATTTTTCAATATTTGAAAGACATAACAAGAGAAACGAAGTGTTGAGTTAGAAACGTTGAAGACGTTAAGTGTATCTTACATACATTCTCGCATACCAGAGGTTTACCATGGTTCCCTAGTTAAACTCTGAATTTTGACGACCCTCTGATGGATGAGAAGGCTTACATACTGTATCGCAAAGATTTTCAAACTTTAAAAAAAAACTATGAATAATAAAGCTTTTGTTTTATTTTGGATTTAACTTTACACCAACACAATTACATGTCGTATGGCCAGCTTCAGTTTTGGATACTGGAGAAAGACCCCATGTGACTTTCTTGAGCATCTTTTCAGTCACGGGCGGGCACACGGGTAGAAACAAAGAGCTTCCGCAAGCCAAAACATGAGTTCTACACCAAAGGGAGGTTTTGAACCCAAGCCGGCGGTGAGTGGGGGAAGGGGCAAGTGATTAGAAGTCAGCAACCTTAACCACCCGGCCACGGATGTCCCTGAATACGAATGTAAAATAGTTCTTTCCAACTCTGATCAAATCAATCCACTTTATCTGAAAAGCATATGTACCACGTACGAACAATGAACAATAATTGGATCGTATCTATTTACAAGCTTTTTTCATTAGTAACTGTTCTCTGCCCTAAATTAACTAGGAACTAGGAGATGCTTTTGTAGAAATGCGCATGTTTCCCCCAATGAATAGTAGTAATAGGCAAGAAGACAACAGGCAGTAGGAGCAAAAGTCAAAGAGACACTGGTGACTGGCTGCAATTGGGATCATCTACTCAGCATGTCCAATTATCCCATGAAGTTTCAACATTCTGGGCCTAGTGGTTCTCAAGTTATGGCCTCTGTGACCTTAACCTCTGTTACCCTATTTTCATGAAGATAGGGCTTACATAGTTGATGACCCTTAATGTTTTTGGGGTCACTTGAGCAAAGGTCAATGTCACAGGGGCCCTGAACATGGAAAACCTCTTTCACATATGAAGATTAAAGGTTCTAGGTCAAATGCTTCTACAGTTACATGTATTGACCAAAAATGAAGTGTGACAGACCTATGGTCCCTATAACCTTGAACATTGATGGAGTAACCCCAAAAACAATAAGGGTCATCTACTCTGTAAGTCCTATCACCCTATGAAGTTTGAAGGTTCTAGGTCAAATGGTTCTCAAGTAACTGATCGGAAATGGATTTCCATGTTCTGGCCCCTGTGTCCTTGACCTTTAATAGAGTGATCCCTAAATCAATAGGTGTCAACTAATCTGCATGTCCAATCATCCTATGAAATTTAAGCATTCAGGATCAACTGGTTATCAAATTATTGTTCCGAAACGGTTTTCTGGCCCCTGTGTCCTTGACCTTTATTTGCGTGTCCCCAAAACGAATAGGGGTTATCCACTCGGAATGTCCAAGTTATTGATTGGAAATGGTTTTCTATGTTCAGCCCCCTGTGAGCTTGACCCCTAAAACAATAAGGGTCTTCTAATCCATAAGTCCTGCCACCCTATAAAATCTGAAGATTCTAGGTCAAATGGTTCTCCAGTCACTGAGCGGAAATGAACTGTGACGGACTGACGGACGGGCTGATGGACGGATGGAAGGAATGGGCAAAAATAGTATGTCTCCCCACCACTAGGGGAGACATAATTACTGTTCGAACAAAATGGAAGACTAATTTATGCACTAAACTAGCACCTTATAGTCTAATAACGTTTTAGTTCAAAAATGTCAAAACTGACATTTAGTGCGAAGATTTCTACATGTGGCAAATTTTATTTATGTCTGGAAAGTTTCATTTTATGAGCCATATTTTACACAACAATTTACCAAACAGCGTTAAATTAAAGGTAAATAAAAAATACTCCTATGTTAGTGAAATGAAATGTTTACAACATTCTTTGGATTTTCATATGGTTTGACAAGTTTCCTGTTTCAATGAAAACAACATGGTTGTTTTATTGAACTGCTACCACCAATGCACTTGTTTATCATTTGGCAACATCAAGATATGTTATATAAATAATAGAGATAACCTGAGTTTTCCATTAAGATAAACAAGTTTATAGCAAATTTAGCAGTTATTTTGCATTCCTGTCTGAGGAATAAAAGCACAAACGATCAGTCTATAACAATGGAGATAAATATCTGACCAAATTGAAGTAATTAATAAATCGTGGCAACGTCATACAGTATATAATGTCACAATTGTCCTGTAAACATTTTCTAAATTTCCTCTTAAATGCATATTTTCATTTCAAGTTTCTAGTAAACAGGAACTTTCCGTGATTAGCACACCTTTTACAGCTATCACGTATACAAACTGAAGTTAATGAGTATTGATTTAATCAATACTAACCAATGCCTTCATTTAATGTTAAATTCACAGATACACCCTACCAAATGCAATCAGGGTGTCTGAACATTCATGACCCTATAGTACAAAAAACCGAACTGTTTGAAATATTACTGTATCATTGGCATTGACTATGGTAAATCGTACTTTTTCTTGTGCTATATGATTTATTCTAATATACTTGTCTCTGTTAAAACACGCTTACGCTAGAATGATGTCACGTTAACGTGCGGTGAAGTCAATCTTTTTGTTGCGACCAAGATAGAGCGCTACTATATTTTATCTACTGTTTTAGTAGAAGTGCATATATTAGAATCGAAATAATATATAGCAAAACCGTGTATTAACACATTTCTACACTCGGGCGGTAATACGTCATACAAATAATTACACTCGGGCTGCACCCTCATGAAATTATTACACCCAACCTATAACCACCCACTGTGCATAAATAGTGTTAAAACACTCTTTTGCTATAAATTATTTCTTAATCAATAGAACTTATAGGTGAGGCTAGATAATGAGTTTTCTGCTTTATTTGTTTAGGAAGCATAATAACCAAGTCACCCTGGTACACTGATCTTTCAAATTCACTTAAAGTGCAAACTAATGAAATGAAACTTTAAAAAAGTTACTACTAACCAACATAATTGCACTGCGTCTAAATGTTGGGATACGTGCTGATTCAGGAACTTCTCTCACAAAATGCACCAATCTAGAACAAAAGTTGATCTTTAAACATTGAACATACATTCAATTCTACCAATCCACTCAATATGTTCTCTCTGAGGTTAAAAAAGAGCCCTGCCTGCCAGTTTCTCACAGTTCTTCATTCATATTCCCATGGTAATGTAAAATGTTTAAGGTCCTTCCTGACAGGAAAATTCCTGTCACCCTATAGAAACTTCCTTCATGTCGCTGTGTTCATGGATAGGGGATGTTTCAAACAAAGAGAAAGCTGTGGTTTCAAGCCTGTATATTTTCGATACATTAATTTTGATGTTTACATGCAAAGCATTTATAGGGCAGCCCGACCACATAGCTCAATACGGAGAGCACAGATCTATGGATAACAGGGATGTGAAGAAGATCCCCAGGCGAGGGATATGTTCTCCATGACATTCGATAAAACACAATGCACAATCACGTGACTTGTGACAGCAAAACTAAAGCAGACACGGACATATGTTATATTACCGGAGGTACGTATTGATATAAGGACTTGCATCAGCTAGGTGTCATTTCACAAAAATATATCTTTAAAAACTTTACCTTCAAAAACAACGTTTTGTTTACGAATTCTGCTTGGCGTGATACCCCAGTTGAAACGTCACAAGTCACGTGATTGTGCACCGTGATAAAAGTTAATTGTGTTGTGCTACAATATCATACCATTTTCAATGTTATAATATTAGACAATCATCCATCTAGTCAATGAACAACTGTTCTCATTAACCAAATCAAGCCAATATAAAATTGTTTGTCACTACCTTTTTCTTAACCCAGCTTGCTGTAGATGATGTGGCAGGGCTTCCATTCTGAGTGTTGTATTTTCACACCAATACTCTATATAGTCAGCAAGTATAGTATGCCATTGTTTTGCTTCTGTTTGGTTCTTTATCAAACAATCATAGATCACCTACAAACAACAAATAATGTTTGTTCAATTTGAACAATCAGTCATGTCAATATTAAACAATAACATTAAAACACTTGGTTGGTATAAAATATTAACATTAAAACACACTCAGTCAGTATGAATTAATAACATTTTATCCCTAGGCAACACTACAATCAGTTAATCAAAGGCCTAGGCCTTGAACTTTCAGACAAGAAGATTTTTTTTCTCCCTATATAAGTCTATGTTAAATTTGGGACCCACAGGGCAGGGCCTCTTTTCACCCGAGGAGCATAATTTTAACAATTTTGGCAGAGGACCACAACACAATGCAACATACTAAATATTAAAAGTCTAGGCCTTGCAGTTTAATCAAGAAGGTTTTTAAAGTTTTTTCCTATATATAAGTCTATGTAAAACTTGAGACACCCCAGGGCTGGGCCAGTTTTCACCCCAGGATTATAATTTGAAAAGTTTTGGTAGAGGACCACAAGGCAATGCTACATACCAAATATCAAAGGCCTAGGTCTTGTGGTTTAAGACAAGAAGAGTTTTAAAGTATTTTCCTATATAAGTCTATGTAAAACTTGTGCCCCCCTGGGGAGGGGCCTCTTTTCAACCAAGGGGCACAATTTGAACAACCATCATAGAGGACCATAAGATGATGTCACATGCCAAATATCAAGGCTCTACGCCTTGCTGTTTTGGACAAGAAGATTTTTAAAGTTTTTTCCTATATAAGGCTATGTAAAACTTGAGACCCCTCAGGGCTGGGCCTCTTTTCATCCCAGGGTTATAATTGGAACAATTTTGGTGGAGAATCACAAGGCAATGCTACATACCAAATATCAAAGGCCTAGGTCTTGTGGTTTTAGACAAGAAGATTTTTTTTCCCTATATAAGTCTATGTAAAACTTGTGACCCCCGGGGAGGGGCCTCTTATCACCATAGGGGCATAATTTGAACGGTCTTCATAGAAGACCATAAGATGATGTCACACTCCAAATATCAGGACTCTATGCCTTGCGGTTTTGGACAAGAAGATTTTTTTAGTTTTTCCTTTCGGTTGCCATGGCAACCAGAATTCTGCATTGAATTCAATTCTATGAACAGTTTTGAAAGGGGGCCACTCAAGGATCATCCCTGTGAAGTTTGGTGTAATTCTGCTCAGTGGTTTTCAAGAATAAGATTCTTCTAGAAATTGTTGATCGACGCACTCCGCACGACCCACAACGGACTACGGACGACGGACATTGAGTGGTCACAAAAACTCACCATGAGCCTTTGGCTCAGGTGAGCTAATAATATCAAATAATGTCAGAAAATGAGTTTTATATTTGCTGAATTTTTTTTTTCTAAAATAAGCACACAGTCCTATGATTTTTATTTAACCATATAATAGAACATCAATAAATATGCATCTTTATATATTTTTCTATATGCAAAAATGTAATCAAAATTGTTATTTTTCATAGACGTTCATAATCAAAACTTGCTTATTAGGTCCATTTTTTTTTTCAAATCAGTCTAGTAAAGAACGAAACAGATGACACTACATGTATACTTTTTAATGCCTTAATTTTCTTTACATTGTATTAAAGTATTGACAATCACACTTCTATCATATATTACATGTAGAAATCATTTTGAACTGAACATGCAAAACCACATGGAAGTATCTAAAAGTAACAGTTGTGTACAGCATGCAAGTCATGAGGCAAAACTGTGGATGAAATAGGTGGAATTTCATTTGTACTTTACACAATTATACCAAACATAACAATTATGATAAGGTAGATAAATACATACATTTTTTATCTTCACATGCACAAATGTGATTTGATCATTGTAGTTTGTGACTCTCAGGTAGGAAGAAAGGTTCCTTTTAACTTTGGCCCACAAAAGCGGTGCCAGTGGTTCTTTCTTTGATATGTTTCCTAGCATTCTTTGTAGATCTTGGACAGTTATCACACCAGAACAGCATGTTATCAGACATAGTGTCTGGAAAACAAAAAACACTTTTATCTTAGAAAACTTAATAACAGAATATTTAGCTCAGAGCAAGATAATCTCTGAAACTCACACATGTTTCAAGGGTCATAATTCCAAGTGCCTTGGCTGGTTTAGCTAGTTATCAAACTTGGTTGAGGAGTTATTGGCAAACACATTTTATTCAAGTTTGGTGAAGATCGGATGTGAAATGTTCGACTTAAGAGTGCAGACAAGCTTTGTGACAGACAGACAGGCGGACAGACACACACACATACAGATTGGAGTAAATCAATACATCTCCAACACCACTGTGTGGTGGAAGATACAACAAGAGCACTGCCTACAGTTGCCATCGCTCGTCTGCAAGTGCTGGACAATATGCAAGAAAAGAGTTATAGTTCAGATTTTTTCTAAGTACTAAAAAGGCCATAATTCTTACATTTATTTATTTGGGTTTTACAGCGCACCAACACAGTATAGGTTATATGGCATAATTCTTACAAAATGCAGCATAGAGTTAAGGTTCTTGACCTACATGGTCCTCTAATGACGATAATCAAGTGAGCAAAGTTTCAAAACTGTAGCTCTTATAGCCTTTGAGAAAATTTGACCTAAACAAAAATTTTAACAAATAAATTCAAATTTTCTAAGTACAAAAATGGCCATAATTCTAACAAAATGCATATTAGAGTTATAGTTCTTGGCCTTTTTAGTTCCCTAATGAAGGTAAACAAGTGTGCAAAGTTTCAAAGCTGTAGCTCTTACATTGAGAAAAGGTGGACCTAAACACAAACTGTAACCGACACCAACGCCGGCGATCTGCAGACGACAATACCTCGTAGATTTTTTTCAAAATTCAGACAGGCTAATAAAATTAAAGATATTTTACAAGGAAACTTACAAAATAGTCATAGGACTCAAGTTTTTTTGTGTTTTTTTTTTTCTCATGTTTTCTGGCCTTTTTGGAGAATTAAGTACATATAATTTAACTTTATAACAGAATTTTGTTTCAGCCAGTGCTATAGATTGTGAGGTGTGTTGCACATTTTGTTAACTTTCATAAACAGACTCAATCAGACCGAGTCTCTGCTACTATTTTGCCTGGTTGTGTTTCATGATTCTAAAGGATCTTCTTACAGATTTTATTACTGGTATGTAATTTTCAGCCCAAGAGGTCATTTCCTGACCACATGCAATTATTCTATGAAGTTTGAAAGCCATTGCATTTCCCTATAACTAACAACAAAAGGATCATCTTAAACATGAGCAAATCAACATACCAAATCTTCATTGACAAATGAGCCATGCCATGAGAAAACCAACATAGTGGGTTTGCGACCAGCATGGATCCAGACCAGCCTGCGCATCCGCGCAGTCTGGTCAGGATCCATGCTGTTCGCTAACGGTTTCTCCAATCCCAATAGGCTTTGACAGTGAACAGCATGGATCCTGACCAGACTGCACGGATGTGCAGGCTGGTCTGGATCCATGCTGGTCGCAAAGCCACTATGTTGGTTTTCTCATGGCACGGCTCAAATGGCTATTAATTTCATTTCAAAAATATTTTCCATAATAAGGCAACAATTATTGACTTATCTTGTTTACAAATTTGAGAAAAAAGATTTCAAGAAAACATGAAGGATGTTCAACAGCTTTCCACTTCAAAATCTTTGAACTAATAAAATATTTATTTTTATTATGAATAATTTATATATAACAATTAAATGCAATAGTCATGAAGGAACGGTAATTCTGACAAACATTTAAGAGTTATGTAAAATGAAAGTGGTACAAACTTACAAAGAATTTTTTCACAGAAATTAAGTGGAATACCTTCTCCATATAGTTGGTATCATCTTCCTTGATCAAGCGTCTCAGTACAGCCTCAATCATTCCTTCAGTACTAGTGGTAACAGCTTGCACGTGCTTGGTGAGAGACCGGAAGTCACCGTAGATTCTCAGTTCCTCACAAATCAAGTACAGCCACAGAGGACTCTCAGAACATTTAGAATCCAGGATCAAAGATAACTGGTCATTATCCAATCTCTGAAAATCAACAATATTGTAAACATTGTAAATACTGTAACTGTAAACATTACAAATATTGTAAACATTGTAAAAATTGTAATTTTCATAAACACAGAAAATAATGCAAGGACTGTACTTACTATAAATATTGTAATTGCAAATAATGTAAACATTGTAAGCTCTAGGAGTTAAAACAAGAGGGTCATTGACCCTAAAGCACTCACCTGTGTACAAGGCTTAAAGTGTTTTTTGTGTACAGAGTTAGATTTCTTCTATGTTAGCCTATATTATATACATTACATGTCAAACACACTTTTGAACCTAGGGCACAATTTGAACAATTATGGTAGACATTACAAATCTGATATCACATGCCAAATATCTAGGCTATAGCTATTATTGATTCAGAGAAAAAAAGTGACCATGCCCCTGGCAGCCATGTGTTTTTGATGAACCGGACTAATTTGATTAATGTGGTAAAAGGTCACACAAGAACCATTTGTATAAAATTATTTTAAAATCGGGCTTGCGGTTTCAAAAAATTTACCACTATATACATATTGGTAAAAGTGACCATGCCCACTAGCGGCCATGTTTTTGACAAATCAAATTAATCTGAACAATCTTGGTAGAGGGTCACACAAGGTCCATTTGTGCAAAATTTTTATAAAATCGAGCTAGCAGTTACCCATAAGAAGATTATTAATGTTTCCACTATATACATATAGGGAAAAGTGACCACACCCTCTGGAGGCCATACTTTTTGAAGGATCAAAAAAATATGTACAATTTTGGTAGAGGGTCACACAAGGACCATTTGTGTAAAATTTTTCTAAAATTGGGCAAGTTTCCCACAAGAAGAATTTTTTAAGTTTCCACTATATACATATAGGGAAAACTGACCACGCCCTCCAGCGGCCATGTTTTCTGACGAATTATTATAATTTGAACAATCTTGGTAGAAGGTGACATAAGGACCATTTGCGTGAAATTATTTCAAAATCGGAATATTGGTTTAGGAGGAGATGTTGTTTGAAGGTTTTTTTTTCTATTCTTAGCTCTGGCAGCCCCTATGTGCAGTTCAGCAGATCTGTTTGAACAACTTTGGTAAATGACCACCCAAGAAACATCACGGCCAAGTTTCATGAAAAAGCATTCATTTGTTTTGGAGGAGATTTCGTTTAAACACAGGACAATGGACAACGGACACAGTATGATCACAATAGCTCACCATGGGAATTTTGTGCTCAGGTGAGCTAAAAAAAAATAAAAAGAGCTGTCACTATTAGTGACAAATGCCCCCAAGCATTTATGCCAAGTAATTTTATAAATCTCTTTATCGATGACAGAGTTATGAACCGGGCAAGAAACAGACCATGTTAATCTTTAACCTCTAAGTGTGACCTTGACCTAAGAGCTAGGGGTCTGGATCTTACGCATGACACATTGTCTCAATATGGTAAACATTTATGCAAAGTTATTTCAAAATCCCTTCATGGATGGCAGAGTTATGGACTGTACATGAAACAAACCCTGTAAACCTTTGACTTCTAATCTGACCTTGACCTTGGAGCTAGGGGCCTGGGTCTTGTGCATGACATGTTGTCTTATTATGGTCAACATTTATGCCAAGTTATTTCAAAATCCCTTCATGGATGGCAGAGTACGTTATGGACTGGACACAAAACAGACCCTGTTTTAACCTTTGACCTCTAAGTGTGACCTTGACCTTGGAGCTAGGGGTCTGGGTTTAGCACACAACTCATTGTCTTACTATGGTGAACATTTATGCCAAGTTATTTAAAAATCCCTTTATGGATGGCAGAGTTAAAGCCCTGAAAAGAATTTACACAGATGCACACAGAATTTAATTTGCCCACCTACATGCTACTAGGTTACTGGTAACTGCTCACAAAGGGCCTTTCTTGTGTATGTAATTATGTCCTGGGTACCTGGATCTCCTGTACTAAAGCTGGAAAGATGCCATATGATATAAAATTGTGTTGGTGTGACTTAAACCTCAACAAAAGAACACAAACAAAAACATATATTCAGAATCGTACCTTATTAAATTTCTGAAGGAACAGCTGTATAATGTCTCTAGCATCTGATGTTTTCAAAGCCTCTAGTTTCATATTATAATAAGCATATTCCCGGATCCTGCTCACTGTAGGGGGATGCTCAGTACTGCTCACTATACACCGTACTCCAGCGGGGAACTTTGGAGGCAACCAGCTTATATGTTTCAAAGTGTCTGCTGATGATAACTGTTATGATATATATGGTAAATTAAAGAACACTTTTGTACCAGATTTCATATTCTTCATATTATGACCATTCTGTTAATCTTGGAGACATAGATTCCACAAAACTATCTCTTCATAATTTAGTAGTTACTGATTAAATCTTAAACCTCACAACCATGCATGGAGATAATGGGAGTCAGAATACAATGTTTGGTATAAAGTGTAACAAGAGCTCCGCCAAGCTGGGCAATATACGCCCGAAGGATTACATCATAGGATGGGAGCAAAATTTAAAGAACTTGACTGTTGTAGCCCAAAGGAGTGGAACAACAAAAGGAAAACTTCAAAAAACAAATCTAAGTCCACAAAAAAATATTCAAAGTCCACAAAAAAAAATCCTTATCAGGTACAGGTATGTAAAAATACACTTAACAATTAGAGGTACCATCCATTTTGTACCATTTTGTACCACAGAAAAGTGGTCTCGGTTTTTCTCTACGGCAAATAATAAAAAAGTTTCAAAATAAGCTATTTCATAGTAACATAAAAGGGAAGTAATTAAAAAAAAAATTATTGTAAGTGAACAAAAAAGAGATCTGCCAAATAAAAACAACAGCACTGCAATGCAGAGCAATATACACAAAGCAAAGGCTTATATGACATTTGACCCTTAAGTGTGACCTTGACCTTGAAGCAAGTCATCCGGAACATGCGCTCTGCACATCGTCTCCGTCTTTGAAATCCTTCCAGCAGTTCAAGAGTTACAGAGCAGACACGAAACAAACTGATATGACTTTTGACCCCTAAGTGTGACCTTGACCTTGAAGCGAGTCGCCCGGAACATGTGCTCTGCACGTTGTCTTGGTGTGGTAAATATTTGTGTCAAGTTTAAAGTTTGAAATCCTTCAAGGGGTACAAGAGATACAGAGTGGACACGAAACAAACTGATATGACCTTTGACTCCTAAGTGTGACCCTGATCTTAAAGTGAGACATCCAAAACATGCGCTCTGCATGTCGTCTTGGTGTGGTAAACATTTGTGTCAAGTTTCCTTGAAATCCTTCAAGGGGTTCAAGAGTTACAGAGCGGACACGAAATTACTAACGGACAGACAGACAACAGCGTCATACGTAATACGTTCCTTCGGGCGTATAAAAAGTAGTCTGGCAGAAAAAATGTTTGACTATGAGACTATGGACTGTATGGTCCCTTGATTCTCAGACTAAAATTAGCCACGTCATGAGAAAACCAACATAGTGCATCTGAGACCAGCATGGATCCAGACCAGCTTGCACATCTGTGTAGTCCTGTCAGGATCCATGCTGTTCGCTAACAGTTTCTCTAATTGCAAGACTTTGAAAGCAAACAGCATGGATCCTGACCAGACTGCGCAGATGCGCAGGCTGGTCTGGATCCGTGCTGGTCGTAAACGCACTATGTTGGTTTTCTCATGGCGCAGCTCAAATTACTAACATTGGGACAGAAGTCCCATGTACGGGTGCTTTACACCTGGCATACTACTGAACCACTGGGAAGCTCCTTGAATTAAAATGTCTTCTATATCTTACACCATCCACCAACTCTCCGGAGTAGCCACCCATATGATCTTTATAAAAGTATCATTTCCTAGCAGAAAAAAAAATCCTAACATATACCTTAAATAAACAATTATATACAGTTAATACTTAAAACAACTTGACTTTGATTTAAAATTTTGACCTGCATATTTCTATTAAAACATACCCATGAGACTGGACAGACTTGGTAAATTCTAAAACTTACCTGATTCAGGGCCTCAAATACCAACACTATGGGTTTGTCAGCAGGCTTATTCTTCAAGGCTAGAAGTGCTTGTCTTATCATATCCTTTAGTTTCCCATCATCTGACTGGTACAGTGTTTCAAGATACTCTGAAACGTGCATATAAGTGATGTGTAAATAAAAAATGTTTTTGAATCAAAAAGTGATTATGTTATTTCACATGCAGCTTCAATCAGAAGGTCTTGAGTTCAAGTGCATCATGTGTGTTCACCTTAAAGAAAGATACATGTATTACATTGTACACAACTTTGTTTAGTTATAACAGAAATGTCACTGTTAAATAAGGACTGCACAAATCAATGGATCTCAGGGTTGTGAGTCTGATCCCCAGGTAGTGTGTATGTGCTCTTAGAGGATATGAAAAAGACATTGTGTCACCGCTGATTCTTGCGGGGAAGTTGGCAGTTACTTGCTGGGACTGGTTTGCGCTAGTAAATAATCCAGAAACATTGGTTAGGTAAACTGTTCACCATTTCATAACTGAAAAAAAAACCCCAAAAAGTTCAATTCTACCGGACAATAATTCAGACACCAATTATTGTTGTTTTCATATAATAGCAGAATTGGATACTTAAAGAATATCAATACAGAATCTTTTCTTTTAAATTTGTCTGCAGGTATAAATGCAAATATAGTATGAAACTATAGCATTAAAAATTCCTAAATCTCAACACTAGTATATTACAATTATGTCACTAATGTCACTTTTTTTCTCATCCAGAAAAATCCACTAAATTCAGCACATCAGCAACTCAGTTGTCATTATAGTAGAACTGGTCTTTTTGACACACATTCAATGCAATGAATATAATATAGAGCCGCATCAAGAGAAAACCAACATAGTAGGTTTGCAACCAGCAAGGATCCAGAACAGCTTGCGCATCCGTGCAGTCTGGTTTAAATCAATGCTGTTCGCTAATGGTTTCTCTAATTGTAATAGGCTTTGAAAGCGGACAGCATGGATCCTGACCAGACTGGGTGGATGCGCAGGCTTGTCTGGATCCATGCAGGTCGCAAATGCACTATGTTGGTTTTCTCATGGCTCATATGTGTATAATTACACAAATATAATCATGAACTTACCCAAAGAGTGGTCTTGTTTCATGAACTTATACAAAGTGTGATCTTGTTTCATGAACTTACCCAAAGAGTGGTCTTATTTCATGAACTTACCCAAAGAGTGGTCTTATTTCATGAACTTACCCAAAGAGTGGTCTTATTTCATGAACTTACCCAAAGAGTGGTCTTGTTTCACGAACTTATCTGTACAGTGATCTTGTTTGAGGAAAAAACAAGCTGAATGTCACGTTCTAGGAAGAGTGGTCTTACTTCAGGAACTTACCTGTAGAGTGGTCTTGTTTCAGGATCTTTCAAGCTGAATAGTCATGTTAAAGATACTGGCCTGTAAAGTGGTCTTGTTATCAAATCTTTCATGCTGAATAGTAATGTTTAAAGATACTGGCCTGTAAAGTGGTCTTGTTATCAAATCTTTCATGCTGAATAGTAATGTTTAAAGATACTGGCCTGTAAAGTGGTCTTGTTATCAAATCTTTCATGCTGAATAGTAATGTTTAAAGTACTTACCTGTAGAGTGGTCTTGTAGAGTGGTCATGTAATAGGATCTTTCATGCTGAATAGTCATGTTTAAATAATTACCTGTAGAGTGGTCTTGTTTCAGGAAAGCTGCTAGTCTCTGCATCAACAGCGAGGCATTCTGGGAGTTACCACTACTTCCACAGAAATGGTAAAACACATCCATACCATTCTGAAATGTAAGATGTCAAATTTCTAAGAAATTTTAACATTTGTCAAACAATGCTCTTAATTCACTTCTGACAGTCAAGAAAATAAATGAGCCGTGCCATGAGAAAACCAACATAGTGGGTTTGCGACCAGCATGGATCCAGACCAGCCTGTACATCCCTAATGGCTGTAGGCTTTAAAAGCGAACAGCATGGATCCTGACCAGACTGCGCGGATGCGCAGGCTGGTCTGGATCCATGCTGGTTGCAAACCCACTATGTTGGTTTTCTCATGGCACGGCTCAAATAATGTTTATTAGTAAGGTACATTTATGGTATATTTGATAAGTGCATAGTTTAACTCCACAGAACATATTTTCCTTTGCATATTGCATACTTTATGGATAAACAAACATTGAACATTTGCAGCAATATAATTATACTTACCCTAACAGCTTGATGTGCAATGAATGCTAACAAAGTTGTCTTTCCATAACCTGATTCACCAGACAAACGCAGGAGGGCATTATCACAGTCAGTGAAGTCATGCCAGAACTCTACATCTCCTGGAGTAAGAATGATGTGTTAGCATGTTGCAACAGAATGATGACAAATAGTTCTGCCTAATGTCTATGTCTAATCATAAAACAAAGACTTCCATCTCTATTTAACCAACAATCTCTTACAGACAGTCACTAAGTTAAACTAGAAAAGTGCAGCGAAAAGTTTTGTACATAATTTTAAAGAACTCTGCAGTTGGTATTAGAAACTCTTCACCCAGTCAAAATCAATTCTTGATGATACATTTAGAAAAAATTATTTAACCATAAAACCCGCACCAAACCTGTAACTGGGCTTGCTACTGATCATTCAGTATAAAAACTTCATAGGATGATTGTCCAGTTAGTAGATGACCCCTTGTCTTGAGATCGGCAGGACAAAGTAACCTCATGGCTGAATTAGGGACAGGCAACCATGGGGTGCACATCTGGTTTACAAACAGCTCTGATTCAAAAACGACCTTTATAAAGGAATATTACTCTGCAGATGAAAAGCTGAGAGGAAATTGTCACAGACATTCCTACTAAGGCTTCATACTTAT
Organism: Mercenaria mercenaria; assembly: GCF_021730395.1. Lineage (NCBI taxonomy): Eukaryota > Metazoa > Mollusca > Bivalvia > Venerida > Veneridae > Mercenaria > Mercenaria mercenaria. The sequence continues at coordinate 9,181,934 of NC_069364.1, forward strand.
CATTTCTTTTAAGTTTCATTGAAATTCAGCCGTACGTTTGCGCTAGCCATGGATAACCTCAACGCAGATGTATGGACAAATAGAAAGTGAAAGTAAAATCAATAATAATCTTGAACCAGATATTAAACATTTCCCAAAATATTCCTGATAATATGTGGAAAACTTTCATGGTTCAAACCATATTAGAATTTTTTATTACAAGTTTTAATACTAACTTAAGATTAAGCAAAAACAAAATGTTTTAAAAGAATACTTACATTAATAAGTATATGATTTACAAAAAACATTCAACAATGTAACAATAAAAAAACTTACTTGAAAATGGTTTACTTGTCTCTGAAAGAGAAAAAACAAAACATAAAATTATATCTTACATGATTTTCAGATTAAATTCTAAACTTTCATTTTTTCTGAATAAAGGGAGCATAAACCTAACCATTTGGTTGTGTGTGGTTGTGTATGGGCATGCTTGTGTGGTTGCGTATGGGCATGCTTGTGTGTTTGCGTATGGGCATGCTTGTGTGTTTGCGTATGGGCATGCTTGTGTGTTTGCGTATGGGCATGCTTGTGTGGTTGCGTATGGGCATGCTTGTGTGGTTGCGTATGGGCATGCTTGTGTGTTTGCGTATGGGCATGCTTGTGTGTTTGCATTTGGGCATGCTTGTGTGGTTGCGTATGGGCATGCTTGTGTGGTTGCATATGGGCATGCTTGTGTGGTTGCATATGGGCATGCTTGTGTGTTTGTGTATGGGCATGCTTGTGTGTTTCCTTACAGACAATGCAGTCTTTGTAGTCTGTCAAAAGAAAACAGCCGCACCATGAGAAAACCAACATAGTGCGTTTGCGACCAGCATGGATCCAGACCAACCTGCGCATCCACACAGTTTGGTCAGGATCCATGCTGTTCGCTAACGGTTTCTCTAATTGCAATAGGCTTTGAAAGCAAACAGCATGGATCCTGACCAGACTGCATGGATGCGCAGGCTGGTCTGGATATATACTGGTCTCAAACGCACAATATATGTTGGTTTTCTCATGGTGTGGATCATAAACTTGTTTCTTTGTCTTGTTGGGTTTCGAGTCACACTCACACAACATAGGGCAACTTTTACAGCTTTTGATCACAGGTGCCTCTAAAGGTATTTTTCTGGCATTGGCATGTCCTTCTGTAAGCCAGCTGAAAGACTCTCTCAAATGAAGAATTCTACATCCAAAGTCAATTTTGAAAACAACTCTGGTTATGTTTTAGTCACACTTCACCGTAAAGCTTTAACAGACGCCAAACGTATTGAAAAATTGTGGCAAAAAGTTATCCGGTGATGAAAGGCATCCCATGCTGCTTCTCAGTGCTCTAGTGATCGGTGTATGGGGCGAATCATATGCAAAATGACCGCAAGATTAACGCACATAGATAGAATGAACAACATTCAATTAACAGATAAACCCGTACCATTAACGGATTTGTACTGCATAAAACGTAAGCACAACGCATGAGAAACTGACAAAACGTTCTTGTCAGTCATCGTTCACTGAAGATACATTACATATGTTGCATGTAAGGCAGTACTCACAGTCCGGCCGTGAATCATGTCCACCGGACAAGAACAGATGGGAACTGGACAAGTTCAGAACAGGGAACGCACAAGTAACAAACTAAATGCATATCAGCGCATTGCTACCGTACATCTAATGGACAACTTTGTTCGGTGGTGTACGTTCTAAATTTTGAACATGCTCAAAACCTTCCGTCGGATGGAATGGAAGTGGCCTGACAAGGAGCACAGGCGCCACATGAGAAATGAGAAAGAAAATTAATGCATGTGAACGGACATGAACGGACTGAAAATTGTTTTAAACGTTGGACGTCCGTTAACGCTATATGGTGTAGTGTGACTGAGACTTTAGGGAAAAATGATTAAAAGTCAGCATCTCTAATTAGAAGAGAAATCTACCATTACTGGTAATATTTTTCATTATGATTCTAACAGCAATCTACAAGTAAATACAAGTAAAATTACTATGTTTGCCAAGAGAATACAACAATTTTTTTATTTTTTCATATTTTTACAAATTTATGCTGATGATAATTACCTTTAGAATTTCTAAGTACATGTACTTATAGGCCAAATTGAAAAATTAAATATAAATTTTAAAGCAGACCTGCTTATTTGAAAAACTGAAAGTAAGAGGGTAAACTTCATTTATCTGAGCCCCCTTACAGAAGCAAGCCTCTGTGGCGTACATGCTGCGTATTTGCTGTGTATATGCTGCGAACACAGTAGTACGCCAGAGGAGTACATTTTACATACACCGCATGCCGCGTACTATTTCGACGAGTACACAGCATGTACGCAGGAGGTCACTAGTACACTTCAAGTACGCAGCACAGACTCTGAAAATTTAAGGAGTACACTGCATGTACGCAGTAGGGACTTGTACAAGAAAATAGTACACTGCATGTACACCGCAGATACTTCGAAATTTATAACACTTATATTTAGTTGCATTAAAGTTGTTTCCCCTTGATGCAGTTACGCCATTTTCTTCAGATGTTTACCAAATTACATGCTACAAAAATTGATTTATTTCATTGAAAAGTGGATGAAGAAAAGCATACTAATTTATTTGATAACATCAGTCTACATTATTTTGGTAAGGGTAAATACTTATTGATGCATGTCACTTATCTTTTTTCTGTTTTTTTCTGTCCAAATGATCAGCATTTGCATAAGAAAGTTGGTGGGGTAAGGAATTTACATTATCACAGCAGTTTCCCCACAAGAGTACACAGCATGTATGCAGCAGGAGTACACAGCATGTACGCCGCAGGACTCGGGCCAGGAGTACAAAGCATGTACGCCGCAGGAGTACACAGCATGTACGCCGCAGGGGTAGTACACCACAGGCTCATTTGCATGTGAAAAGTGTATGTGCCGCGTACATGCTGCGTACTATTTCCCGCATACTAAATTCCTCCAGCGTACATCCTGTGTACTATGTAGTCCACAGCATGTACGCAGCAAGTAGTACGCGGCAGAGCTCATTTGCATGTCAAAAGTGTACTACAAACATACTATCGGTGTATGTGCGGTGTATATCCTGCGTACTATTTAAAGCCCTTGATTTCAGTACACATCATGTACGCATCATATACGCTGTATGTACACAGCAAGAGTACGCAGCAGGCCTTTTTCTTCTGTAAGGGCCATGCCATGAGAAAACCAACATAGTGCATTTGCGAACAGCATGGACCAGCCTTCACGCAGTCTGGTCAGGATCCATGCTGTTCGCTAATGGTTTCTCTAACTGCAATAGGCTTTGAAAGCGAACAGCATGGATCCTACCCAGACTGCGTGAAGGCTGGTCCATGCTGTTCGCAAATGCAGTGTTGGTTTTCTCATGGTGTGGCTCACCTGTAGAATAATTCAGTGCAGATTGGGTAACAGAAGAGTAAATCAAAGGCAATCATTTTGGAGTTAACCCTTAATTACCCTGCTTAATTTCTATAATGAACTTGTCCATCTTTCACTTTGGACAGTACCACTGGCTGTTAAAAGGGGTGCTTGTAACCAAAAAGATACTGACTGAATGGCAAACAGTGTAGATCTTGATCAAACTGCATGAATATGCAGGCTGATAAAGTTCCACACTGGTCGCAATGGCAGAATCAATCGTGTCCAGCATGATAAGGGTTAATTGATAAAACAAGCAAACATTTCTATCTTTCTGATGATTGAATATTTGAGCAAAAACGTGAAAGCCCCAGAACTGTTCATAATGCCAGTTTGAAATTTGTGCATCTCTTTTATTATGGGCAAATAATATTATTTCAAAATTAAGCACGCAAATATACATACTTCATTTAACCAAATGAAAGACAGTTTGTAAATTTATGACAGTGGCAAGTTTGCTTAAAATATGCATGAAAGCTACATGTAGTAGAAATTTCTCTTTATCAAAATTGTGATTTTTCTATGGACTCCCATTATAAAAACATTAGACTGGCTGACCCATCCCTATATATGCTTGCTCTGTCATATTTCTCATATATTATATAAGTTTCTTCATTAACAGCAGAAGTAACTTCAGCAGGTTGTTTCTATTATGACCCCCACCCCCCTCACGGCTCCAAACATAGATTAAGGCCCCCCCTCGGCTCCAAACATAGATTAAGCCCATCAGATAAAAATGTGCTACCTTAGAGGCTTAAAATTTACTTATAAAATGTTTGTAGTATTTATAAAGAAAATGACCATGCAGCTAGGAAGCCATGCCATTAAAAAAATGATTTAAGTCCATATTCCTCAAATAAGTCTAGCAAAAAATCAAGCACACCTGACTTTATCCTTCTTATGTGACAAAGTTTCTTAGTGCATCTTGATATTCTGAAAAAATGCAATTTAATGATCTTTTTTACATTGCATAAACTATTCTGACAGAATTATGCTGTACTTCCTTAAATGCTAATCCATTCTAGATTTCACTAATATATATGAATTGTTAATTCAATAAAGAAATAGAGAAAAAAATATTCTAAATATTTAGTTACTTCCAGCTACGAGATCCTGATCATTATGTCCCTGTAGAAAGGACAAAATCTGCTCAGCTTCCTGTTTACGTCCAAGCATGCTACCTGCTAATTCCTCCACAAACTTCTTCTGACTGGCTGCAAAAACAGAAACATAGTTTAGCAAACTCATTTGAAGGCTATCCAGCCAGCCATTACAAAAAAAAGTCGGAGAAAAATACGAAGAAATTAGGAAATTTGACGAAAAAGGTAGAAGTTTAATATGTAAACTTGAAACTTTGATAAAAACAGCTTTTGGGACAAAAAAGGGCTTTTGCACTGGAATCAACAACATTTTCACTATGCATTTTTTCAGCTCAGATAGAACCATAGACTTTTAACAAATCAACTCGATGACTTCCTCATATAAAAGTATTTTGCCCTTTGTCAGGTTCTTATAGTGATGCACGGCAAGTCAGTCAGCAACCTTAACAAGTCAGCAAAAAAGGCCCTCATAGTCTGACTATCATTTGTGAACCGAAACCTACTCTGACTTGAGAATGATACAAATGGCCTTCAACCTCACTATAGGGAAGTTAAGTAAGTTCATATATTAGATAAAAACTTTCAACTCACCATTTTCTATAAGAACTTTGGAATCCTGTACCTGGACACACTCTCTGTTGGGGAATGTTCTTGTAATGGCTGCTTTGAAAAACTTTAAGACTTGATCACAGAAGTCTTCTAATCCAGTGATATTCACCTGGAAACATAATCATAGTTTTAGCTTGTTAAAAAGTGATGAGCACATACAGACAGGCAACCAAAATGAGGTAAATTTTAAAATGGTTTTGGTATAACGTTAAAAATGAAAGATAAAGTATATAACGATTGTAGACATACATTATAATAATCCTGGCCTCATGTCATGTGCTATGACAAATACAATGTTTTCTTATACTTTGAACACTCATCATAATGGGGCCCTAAAATCAAAGGCAAAATACTACATAAGCTATTATAGAATATTTGCTAAAATTTCTAATTCAGAAGTGACGTCCAAATCATATCAAATTAACGAAAATAAAATTAATCATCATTATCAAATATTTCAATTTTATCATCAAATAACATATTAATTAAATATTTGAAATTTCTAATTTGATCACTCCATCTAAAAGTGGGACATTTACAAGTGAATAAACAAACAATTTTCCACTGTGCATGGGAAATGACACATGACTGTTTAGTATTTATTTACAAATATCACTTGAATTTGATCACAGAGAAGCAGGAAAGAGTGTTGTTGTGATACAAATAAAAATTTTCAGTTCTGAGAATGTGATTTCTCTAAGAGCAGCTCATATGTTTAGCCATAAATAACCTTTATCAAGTTTAAGCTAATTTACAAAATAAAAATATAAAATATCAATGTGGGCACCTGAAATGCCTAATTGGTATTTTAACAAATAATTAAAAACAGTTTTGTATTTCTGTTTTGAAGCCAATGACATTTATAGTGACACTCCAACATCACCTTATAGGCACCTTAAACAGCCTGTTTGCATATCAACAAACAGTTTCATATTGCTATTCTTTTACAATAGCACTCCAACTTTATTTTTACCAATATTATTGGTACATTTAATAGCCTCTTGGAATATTAACAAGAGCTGTCGGAGGACAGCAACGCTCGACTATTCAACAGCCTTGTCAACTGAATGAATACAAAAGTCGAAAAAGGAGCATAATTTTGTAAAAATGCAAAACAGGGTTATGGAACCTGCAAAGTGCGTATCAGCTCATGACAGTGGACAAATGTGTGAAGTTTCAATCCATTCCCATTAGTGTGTACTGAGATACCAGCTTACATATAAGAATTTAACCAAAAACTGCTAAGTTGAAAAAGGGGCATAATTTTGTAAATATGCAAAGTAGAGTTATTGAACCTTTGCACTGCATGTCATATCATGACAGTGAACAAGTGTGTTAAGTTTCAATCCTTTCCCATTAGTGGATACTGCGATACCAGCTTACATACAAAAACTTAACCAAAAGCTGTCGAAAGAAAGTCGAAAAAGGGGCATAATTTTGAAACAAGAGGGCCATGAAGGCCCTGTAACGCTAACCTGACCTATTGACCTAAAAATCATCAAGATTAACACTCTGACCAAGTGTCATTAAGATATGGTCATAAATGTGGCCTCTACAGTGTTAAATAGCTTTTCCTCTGATTTGACCCGGTGACCTAGTTTTTGACCCCATATGACCCAGATTCAAACTTGACCTAAAGATCATCAAGATTAACATTCTGACTACCGGTAAGTTTCATGAAGATACAGTCATAAATGTAGCCTCTACAGTGTTAACAAGCTTTTCCTTTGATTTGACCTAGTTTTTGACCCCGCCTGACCCAGATTCGAACTTGACCTAAAGATCATCAAGAATAACATTTTGAATAAGTTTCATGAAGATAGAGTCATAAATGTGGCCTCTAGAATGTTAACAAGCTTTTCCTTTGATTTGACCTAGTGACCTAGTTTTTGACCCCACCTGACCCAGATTTGAACTTGACCTATAGATCATCAAGCTTAACATTCTGACCAAGATTCATTAAGATATGATCATAAATGTGGCCTCTACAGTGTAAACTAGCTTTTCCTTTGATTTGACCTGGTGACCTAGTTTTTGATCCTACATGACCATTGTTCAAACTGGATCTTGAGTTCATCAAGATCAACATTCTGACCAAGTTTCATGAAGATATAGTCATAAATGTGGCCTCTAGAGTGTTAACAAGCTTTTCCTTTGATTTGACCTGGTGACCTAGTTTTTGATCCCAGATGACCCAATATCAAACCGGTCCAAGACTTTATTGAGGGTAACATTCTGACCAAGTTTGATTAAGATTGGGCCCAAATTGTGACCTCTAGAGTGTTAACAAGCTTTTTATCTGATTTGACCCGGTGACCTATTTTTTGACCCTAGATGACCCAATATCAAACTCGTCCCAGATTTTATTGAGGGTAACATTCTGACCAAGTTTCATTAAGATTGGGCCAAATATGTGACCTCTGGAGTGTTAAAGAGCTTTTCCTTTGATTTGACCTGGTGACCTAGTTTTTGACCCCAGATGACCCAACATCCAACTCGTCCAAGATTTAATTGAGGGTAACATTCTGACCAAGTTTCATTAAGATTGGGCCAAAATTGTGACCTCTAGAGTGTTAACAGTCAAATTGTTGACGACGCCAATGCCGCCAAAGCCGACGCCGATGGACGACGGACACAGGGCGATCACAAAAGCTCACCTTGAGCACTTTGTGCTCAGGTGAGCTAAAAATGGAAAGTAGACTTATGGGACCTCTGCAATGTAAGTCAGTTTATCACAGTGAATAAGTGTGTGAAGCTTCAATCCATTCCCACAAGTGGTTACTGAGATACCAGCTTACATACAAAAACTTAACCAAATCGGGACGCGGACGCTGACGCATGGGCGAGTCCAATAGCTCTACTATTCTATGAATAGTCGAGCTAAAAATCAGTTTCATATTTCTGTTTTAAAACCACTGACATTTCACACACTTGTTTAAAGAGACTTATGAAAAAAAGATTTATTTTTCTACTCCTATTAGAGTTCAACAAATCAGTGTTCTTTATCCAAAGCTATTGGCAAAATTTTGATTCATGTCTTCCTCAAAATTATGTTTCCCCTGATTTTGTCAAAACATTTCTCTCAAAATATTTTATGAATAATTTTTTACATATTTCAGACAAAACTGTTATAACAGTAAGTAAACCTAAACATCTGAAACAAAATTTAGTCATTATGGATTTTTTTATTGTTGAGTTACAGACTTGACAGGAAAAAAGCCCTTTTGGCCTTTGACTTCAAAGTGTGAGCTTGACCTTGCAGCTAAGGACTCAGGTATTGCCCACAACACATTGTTTCATCAAGGGGAATATTTGTGCAAACTGATATTCAAATCCTGTTTTGCATGACCAAGTTACTGACCAGACAGGAAAAAGTCACATTGACCTTTGATCTCAAAGTGTGACCTTGACCTTTAAGCTAGGGTTCTGGGTGTTGTGCAGGACATGTAGTCTAATCATGGGGAACATTTATGCCAAGTAATATTAAAATCCCTTAATGGATGGCAGAGTTCTTGACCAGACAGGAAAAATGCCCTGTTGACCTTTGACCTCCAATTGTGACCTTGACCTTTGAGCAAGGGGTCCGGGATTTGCGCATGACATGTCGTCTCATCATGGGGAACATTTTTGCCAAGTGATATTAAAATCCCTTCATGAATGACCGAGTTATGGACCGGACATGAAACAGACCCTGTTCATGCTATGTAAACATCTGACTGCCAAGTGTGACCTTGACCTTTGAGCTAGGGGTCTGAAAGTTGTGCATGGCACATCGACTTATTATGAGGTATATTTGTGCCAAGTAATATTAAAATCCCTTCATGGATGGCATAGTTATGGACCAGACAGGAAAAAAGCCCTATTGACCTTTGACCTGCAACTGTGACCTTGACCTGTAAGGTAGGGGTCCGGGTTTTGCGTATGACATGTCGTCTCATTTTGGGGAACATTTGTGCCACGTAATAATAAAATCCCTTCATGGGTGACAGAGTTATGGACCGGACACAAAATTGCAGACGGACGGACAGAATGACGGACGGAAAAGCGCATTCCTATAGTCCCCGAAACTGGTTTTCAACCAGTAGGGGACTAACAAGACACATATGCCTCCCATTAAGGCCTGTTAAAGGCAACTTGATAATTTTGTATACTGTGACCTTGACCTTTAACCAAATGACCTCAAAAACACTAAGTGTCATCTACTGAATTCAGGCAACTATAATTTCCAATAGGGATCTTACTCTATTAAATGGGTCTTTTTGTTTCTTATATCTCTAACAGAATATATGAAAACTGAGAAATGTCATAAAATGTTGCTCATATGTGACTGACTACCTTTAAACAATTTTTTTCAAGTATGACAGTCAATAAACAAGAGGACCATGATGGTCCTGAATCGCTCACCTCTTCCCACATGACCCAGTTTTGAGTATGACGTCGTTTTTTCTATTATTTGACATAGTGACCTAGTTTTTGAGCTCATGTGACCCAGTTTTGAACTTGACCTAGATATTATCAAGATAAAAATTCTGACCAATTTTCATGAAGATCCATTGAAAAATATGGTCTCTAGAGAGGTCACAAGGTTTTTCTATTATTTGACCAATGGACCTAGTTTTCGAAGGTACATGACCCTGTTTTAAACTTTACCTAGATATCATCAAGGTGAACATTCTCACTAATTTTCATGAAGATCTCATGAAAAATATGGCCTCTAGAGAGGTCACAAGGTTTTTCTATTTTTATACCTACTGACCTAGTTTTTGACTGCACGTGACCCAGTTTCGAAACTGATCTAGATATCATCAAGGTGAACATTCAGATCAATTTTCATGAAGATCTATTGAAAAATATGGCCTCTACAGAAGTCAAAAGATTTAAATAATTTTAGACCTACTGACCTAGTTTTTGACCGCAGTTGACCCAGTTTCAAACTTGACCTAGATAACATCAAGATGAACATTCAGACCAACTTTCATACAGATCCCATGAAAAGTATGGCCTCTACAGAAGTCACAAGGTTTTTTTATTATTTGACCTTCTGACCTAGTTTTTTAAGGCACGTGACCCAGTTTCAAAACTGACCTAGATATCATCAAGGTGAACATTCTGACCAATTTTTATGGAGATCCATTCACAAGTATGGCCTCTAGAGAGGTCACAAGGTTTTTCTATTTTTAGACCTACTGACCTAGTTTTTGACCGCACATGACCCTGTTTCGAACTTGACCTAGATATCATCAAGATGAACATTCAGACCAATTTTCATACAGATCCAATGAAAAATATGGCCTTTAGAGAGGTCACAAGGTTTTTCTATTATTTGACCTACTGACCTAGTTTTTGATGGCACGTAACCCACTTTCGAACTTGACCTAGATATCATCAAGATGAACATTCAGACCAACATTCATACAGATCCCATGAAAAATATGGCCTCTAGAGAGGTCACAAGGTTTTTCTATTATTTGACCTACTGACCTAGTTTTTGATGGCACGTGACCCACTTTCGAACTTGACCTAGATATCATCAAGGTGAACGTTCTGACCAATTTTGATGAAGATGTCATGAAATATATGGCCTCTAGAGAGGTCGCAAGGTTTTTCTATCTTTAGACCTACTGACCTAGATTTTGAAAGCACGTGACCCAGTTTCGAACTTGACCTAGATATCATCAAGATGAACATTCAGACTAACTTTCATACAGATCCCATGAAAAATATGGCCTTAGAGAGGTCACAAGGTTTTTCTATTATTTGACCTACTGACCTAGTTTTTGACGGCACGTGACCGAGTTTCGAACTTGACCTAGATATCATCAAGGTGAACGTTCTGACTGATTTTCATGAAGTTCTTTTGAAATATATGGCCTCTAGAGAGGTCACAAGGTTTTTCTATTTTTAGACCTACTGACCTAGTTTTTGATGACACGTGACCCAGTTTCGAATTTGACCTAGATATCATCAAGGTGAACATTCTGACCAATTTTCATGAAGATCTTGTGAAATATATGGCCTCTAGAGAGGTCACAAGGTTTTTCTATTTTTAGACCTACTGACCTAGTTTTTGACCGCACGTGACCCAGTTTCGAACTTGACCTAGATATCATCAAGATGAACATTCTGACCAACTTTCATAAAGATCCCATGAAAAATGTGACCTCTAGAGTGGTCACAAGCAAACGTTTACGGACGGACGCACGGACGCACGAACAGACGGACGGACGATGGACGACGGACACCGCGCGATCACAAAAGCTCACCTTGTCACTTTGTGACAGGTGAGCTAAAAATATACTTTCATCATTACTGATCTTATACATCACATCAAATTCACAGCAGATCGCAAAATGTGATTAGCACTAAAGGAAACTGAAATATTTATGAATATTTTGTGAGTTAATGAAATTAACCTTGTCCGATGGTTGTAGGTTTACAAACTTGATGGAACTTACAACAAAATTTGCGGTTATAGCATGGTCAAAAAGTGAACATATATTTATCAGATTTTACCAGAACCATTATATTTTTATTAATTCATATGGAGTTATTGTAATTATAATCAAACCAGTCTTGCGCATGGTTTTTCCAGTTTTGCATTCTAAATCTCTTAATAAGACACAAAATTGGTGCAGCTGTTCCCAAAACTTTTATGTAAGATCATCAACTGATGGTGTTTTACAGCTTTCAGTTATAAAAAAAACATCTTCTGTTAGCCAAAGGGAAGTAAACCTTAAGTCCCAAGAAACCAGTACAGAACAAAGGTTATGTCCCTTCGTTTAATACCCGTCTAAAAATATTTTACCATTTCTTTGTCATGCAGTTTAACCGTTCCCTCTGCATTGCACGAGTACTCGTGCATTTGCTCAGGAAATCTTGACTGTAGCCATGTCTTCAGTTGCTGGAAAACAAACAATAAATAATGCCTGTTAATTAAATCCAGCTAGTTCACCTTTATCGTATTTATTCATTTGATAGGGAGGTTTCAAAATCATTTTACTTTTATTTCTACTTGGAAGAGAATTTCATTGAATTATTTATATAGGTCAGTGTATGTCAGACTTTTTCCTGCCATTAATTAATATTAAATGGAATCTAAATTGGTACTTAACTTAAAATACCTGAAGCAATTTATACAATTATTACATAGAACTGAATGACAGACTAAATGGAATCCAGATTTCAAACCTATAAACCTGTAGAGTAAACAAGTATTTAAAGTCTGAAAAAAATTACAGCAGGGTTTATGAATGTCTGAAAATAGTTAAAACAAGAATAATTAAGGTTCGAGTATTTCCAGTTTTTATAGGCAGAAAAAAAAGACTAATTTGATGCGACAAATGAAATAAAAACTTGAATTTATAATGTTGTATGGACAGTTCAGGATAAACACATGCTGATTGTATCTGATGAGCAACCAAAGTGTTAAAACTTCAATAAAAGAGTAGCAATGACCAGGGCTCTGGAAATTTGCCGGTTTGTCGGTTTTGGACCAATTTTTGACTTTTCATACCGATTCGTTAAATGAAAAAATGAAAAAAATCGGCACGGTAAAAATGAAGAAAAAGTATAAATTTTGGTCTAAAATCTCAATACATGATCACTTGCCAAGCAGGAAACTGTTTATCACACCCTCAGATAATCAATAAACATGTCAGAATGGTCTGACTGTCACCTTGGTAATCGGTCCGAAATAAGCACTCACGTGGCACATCCTTTAATGTTTGCAGACAGCCGACTGCAATATATTAAACATTTTTGACTGGTTTCCAAAGGCTTATGACTGGATCCAAATGCTTTTGATGGGGACCCACTTCTTTTATTTAGACCATTTGCCAACAGATTGTTTTATTTCAAAAGGCTATGTTTGAAGACGGGTAAAAAGAATCAAATGGTCATTGCATTTAATTAGACATCACACAGGAAACCAATATAAATAATTTTTATAACTACTTGATTTGCAAAAATTACATGATTCATTTGGCAGTCCAGTTGAAACAAGTACAGAAGATCGTCTATGCAATCTGACTGTGTACAAAAAAAAATGGACTGGCCAACCCGAATGATAAAGAAAAACAGAGTTGGCAGACTGGCCAGTTTATCAAATCAGGTCTTAAAAAAAATTTCAAAATGAAATTTTGTTTACATCAGAAGAGAACATCCACGTAGATTGATCGGTACGATGATTAGGACGGCCAACCCACGTGATCTTTTGGTACCATATATACAGGAAATTCAATCTCAGCGTTCACTGAACATACACATTTGGACCATGGCAAAGTACTCTAAAAATAATGAGGATGCTTGGTAGTGACTATGTGTCAAGTAAACGTATTTTATAACAAGAGCTGTCGGAGGACAGCAACGCTCGACTATTCAACAGCCTTGTCAATTGAATGAATACAAAAGTTGAAAAAGGGGCATAACTTTGTAAAATGCAAAGTAGAGGTATTGAACCTCTGTACTGCATGTCATATCATGACAGTGAACAAGTGTGTGAAGTTTCAATCCTTTCCAATTTGTGGATACTGAGATACCAGCTTACATACAAAAACTTAACAAAAAACTGCTAAGTCAAAGGGGCATAATTTTGTAAAAATGCCAAGTAGAGTTATGGGACCTTCACAGTGCATGTTAGATCATGACAGTGAACAAGTGTGTGAAGTTTCAATCCATTCCAATTAGTGGATACTGAGATTTCAGATTACATACAAAAATTTAACCAAAAACTGCTAAGTCGAAAAAGGGGCATAATTTTGAAACAAAAGAGAGTAGAGTTATGGGACTTGCTTAGTGCATGTCAGATCATGATAGTGAACAAGTATGTGAAGTTTCAATCCATTCCCATTAGTAAGTACTGAGATACCAGCTTACATACAAAACCTTAACCAAAAATTTCTAAGTCGAAAAAGGGGCATAATTTTGTAAAAAAGCAAAATAGAGTTATGGAACCTGTGCAATGTAGATCAGTTCATCACAGTGAATAAGTGTGTGAAGTTTCAATCCATTCCCACAAGTGGTTACTGAGTTACCAGCTTACATACAAAACCTTAACCAAAAATTTCTAAGTCGAAAAAGGGGCATAATTTTGTAAAAAAGCAAAATAGAGTTATGGAACCTGTGCAATGTAAGTCAGTTTGTCACAGTGAATAAGTGTGTGAAGTTTCAATCCATTCCCACAAGTGGTTACTGAGATACCAGCTTACATACAAAACCTTAACCAAAATCGGGACGCGGACGCGGACGCAGACGCCGACGCCGACGCATGGGCGAGTGCAATAGCTCACTATTCTATGAATAGTCGAGCTAAAAATCCGTCAAATAATGAGGAAACATATCACAAAGTACCTGCCATGTAAATGGTACCGAAGTTACATGTGTTGGCTTTTAGACTAGTTAGGTACACGGTGCCAAGCAAACAATGCCTTGGCAATTTTATCCTTGCAAGTATTTTCTCGGAAAAACATCGAAATTTAAACAAAGTAACGATCACATATAACACTGAATGACAGTTTTCATTGTATGGTAACTCACGATTTTAAATGCATGACATACTAATTTCTTTACTCTATCACGTTTTTACAAATATAGTGTATTATGGTAATATGGTGGGTGGGGTAGCGCCGATGTCGTGATTTCGTTTCGGACCGGCTGAGTTTTCAATATTTCCGGAGCCCTGGCAATGACAATACCTCATAACTGTCAGGCATTATCATGTTTATGAAGTTCTTTTCTTTGCTAAATAAGAAAATCAAGTCTCTATGGATGTTACACGAAAATGTGTGCCAAAACTGAAATTCTCTTGGAGTCCCTCTGGTAATTATTTCCGGTACAGACTGACACTTGAGTAGAAACACTGATATTCTACAATGAAAGAATGTGACAAGCAAACCCTGGTTTGCATAGAAGCTGAGCTGCAGTAAGTATTTAATGCCTTACCTTGAGATGTTGGACCTGTAACTGATCTGTATCTTTATATCGAGACATCTGCTCCTCTGGAATGTCCTTGAGAATTGAACTGTCCCTCATCATGAATAAAGCATTTGGATTCTGCATCCTAATAAACAGATATCAACACTGTAGGAATAACACATGCTTTTTGTGTTATAACATCTACAGAATGTGAAAATTGGCAACTTTTTCATTATTCTGGTTTTCATTCTTATAGATTCTCTATATGATAAGACTAGCATTTTTCATGATTTAATTACTTTCCTTTTACATGGATCACAGTCCATAGTCATCAATTCAAATTTGGACTTAAGATTTTGAAATATGAAAGATCTTTCAGTGAAACTTCATCACTATAAATTTGCTCTAAACAAAATTATGGCAAATGGGATAACTGCTGTTCTCATGTCTAGGTTTTAGCCTCTAAATGTAGAAAAATGTGGGCCCCAATCATGACTAATTATGTGAGATATTTTTGTCATGCAGGCAATTTTAACCTATCACTAGGTTTCTCATTTTATCTGATACTGATGACAACTTCAAACCAATCACTAGAAATAAAACAAACCCAATAAGGCTTCTAAAACTTTGTTAAAATCTCTCCACTACTGTTTGAGCCAACATTTCTGTAACAAGGTTTAGCACAAAATTATGACTTTATTTTGTAGGCTCGTAATTATGTAGTATAATACATCATTCGACAGGTAACTAAGAATAGCAGCAGGATCTATCTGAATTTTTAAAATATCTTCTTTAATGTCTATTTTATGACCAAAATGTATTATTTTCCACTGTAAAAATTGGACAAAATCACCTTTTGATTTATTTTTTTTCTTAGGCTTTAAATATCTAGCACAGAAATATTGCTTTTATGCTATTTAAACTAAGATATATCCTGAAAGTTTGATAATCCATTCCTAAATAAAGTCAAAGTTACTTATTTTTAAAATTTTGGAGTCAAAAATGGTTGAAATTTACAATGGACAATAAATTCAAAACTAAACAAACTATTTTGAAAATTTAAAAAAGTTCCTATTGCCACCTTTAGAGTCCATTAGAATGATGAAGTATACCATCAATACATCACCTGAGTGCAAAAAGTGGATAACTGCATTGACTTAAAGAAGGACTTACCCACTTTTTGCGCTAAGGTGACAAATTATTATAGTATTATTTCATATTTAAAGAGAAACCAAGGAAAAACCCTGTTACAGAAAAGGTGGATCAAACAAAAGTGCTTCAATTTGTTGGCAGTTCTAAAGATACAGTCTAACCTCTGGTTATGACACCTCTAAAGAGCAAAAACTTTTCCACAAAGGCATACTGTCTTTCTCATTTGATAGAAAACTAAGTAACCACCCCTCAGGAGCAGCAATTATTTTATTGTAGCCTTCCCAGCGGCGTTCGCCCTTGAGAGGTTCAACTGTTGAAACTGTTCCATGCTGCAGCTGCATTGTTAATATATTCATACATTTAAGGTCTAACCTGTATGCACCATGCAGAACTTCCATAAAAGTTATAGAGGTATTTGGCACCCAGTGAAACCTCTTTCTTAGTGCCTCTGGTAAGTCATCTGAAGCTGGAATCCAGCCATACCTATAAACATATTTAACTAAATTATACATAATCTAAATACAACATTTAGCAATATTCATCAAATTATACATCATCTGATGACAGAATCCTGTCATTATCTAAGAATATACTTCATTTAAAAATGAAATCTATCCATGTCTATGAACATATTTCATTAAGTGATACAGGCATAGTGGTGAATAGTATTCTCTTGTGTTTCTCCTAATTACATGATTGAACTACTATATATAGACTTCTATTTGATGAATGATGAATTTATGTATCATATTCTACACCATCAGTTTTTGCAGAAAAAAATTACTTTATATTCCTTGTGTTATACATGTATTTTTCACTCATACTTGGCTTGAATTTTTTGTCAGTAAAACAAAGAAGTAAAACTAAAATCTTATAAAACAATTTGGTTGCTGTTACAATGGTCCATGCGATTGAAAGAAAGATTTTGTGAATTATTCAAAATCTCAGTCAATTTACACTTGAAGCACTTTTGATTTGAATAAAATGAAGAGCAATGCATAGCAGATCTGAGATGACATGCTCAGTGCCTGAAAACAAAACCATTTAAAAATCTCAGGCATATTACAGGGGCGTAGCCAGGATTTTGAGAAATGTTCGCAGTACGAGGCATGAAGTGCCGAGGGGGGAGAGTGTGGGAGGGGGTGTCCCCCTCCCACAGGTGGGGGTCCGGGCCTCCCCCGGGAAAATTTTGAAAAAAAGAACATGAAAAGACGCATTCTGGTGCATTTTAAGAAACGCATATAGCGAGATATAATGTTGTCAAAAAAGGAAATGATTAAAGTACAATAGGAGAGATCGCCCTGACGTCACGCATCAACACATGTTTATCTGGCGGTGGGCAAAACAAAATGTTTTTACATCGTTTGTGTATGGGATCGGAACTTTCAATTTAATATATAAAAGTTATCAATAAATTGCTTGTTTTATATTCTTTCCACTGATCAAAAAAAAAATTGATATCGTTTGTGTTTTAAGAAAGTTTAAGTTGTTAGAAAAACATATCACTTTTAACAAAAAAAAAACATGGACGCTCGGCGTCTGCCCACCGATCTTTGTCTTATCAGTTCTAAAAATAGAATATACAACGGATTTGTGTACAAACACGATCTCTCCTATTGTAGGAAAAAATACGTTTCGACCTCTCCAATAGGTCTCATCAGGCGGTGATGAGTACATAATTTGATCTCATAGATGTCCCCGCGACGTTTTTTTTTTTTGTTTTTTTTAGTGTTGTTTTTATTTTTTTTTTGTGTATTTTTATTAGTTTTGTATTTTTATTCAATTTTATACGGTTTTATGTAGACAGAAGTATTTTTCTTTTCACGTATAACCTGATCGATATCGATCTGGTGATTGCGATGGATATGCATCAGAGCGAGTCCAGTCAGCCGTTCTTCGGTCATCGTATTTCTTAGATAAGTTTTAAGGCGGCGAAGGCTACTAAATGATCTTTTAGCAGAGGCCATGGACACTGGCATTGTCAGGAGGATCTTCAGCACAACATGTATGTTTGGGTATAGTTGATATGTTTCATCAACTGCCTCTGCCAAGCCTTGTATGGGCGAATCTGCTGCAACTCTCTTCCAGACGTCAAGTTCAGTATCTATTGCCTGGCAATCTATGAACGGAGAATACTCCTGCTTGATATCGGCCCACATTTCGGGCGAAAGTTGCCGAAGTTTTGTTGGCAATAGATACTGAGCGTTCAGTCTTGTAGTCGAGAGGCACAGTCTGTCGTGCAGTTGGGACAAAAGGTGATCCATTAATGGTACAAACATATTCAACCTCCAATATTCCTTTGGGGTTTCTGCGGCTATGTTATTCCTGTGTTGTTGCCTTGCAGCAACTCGAGGCTGACAGACATTGATGTCATGCTCAGTTGCCAAGGCGACAGCCTTTTCCCAAAGTCCTCCAAAATACCCAATGTCATTGCGTTTCTCGGCCAGCAACCCATGAAGAACTTTAGCATGCTGTACTGCTTTGACCAAGTCACATTGAGGGTCTTGCATTGAATCCGTCAAAGGATTCAATGTATCTAAGGGACCGCTGACGCAACACAAAGCGACAACAAAGTCAAAAGACAGGACAGCTTTTTGAAGGCTTGACGCTGTAGACATAGCTTTGGTGTCCATGCCAACTTGAAGGTCAGTAAGTGTTTCTAGAATTGACTTGAAGTGGGTATAGAAAGCAATGATGCTTTCCGAGTGCTGAGACCACCGTGTTAGGCAGAACTTCTTTAAGGCTTCTTCGTCATCGTTATGAGAGCTATAAACTCCGAGACATTTCGGAGAAATTGTGATAAAAAACAATACATCTCCAACAACGGTAAACATCGACTGCACAAACGCTACCCTGCAAGCATGACATATTGCTAAGTTTAGACGGTGGTTGCGACAGTGAATACACTTTGCGTTTGGAAATTCTGCAGAAAATCTTGCCTGCAATCCACGGTGACAACCGGACATGTTCCCAGCACCGTCGTAACCTTAACGATAAAGTCTGGGTTCAGGTTGTGTTTGTGTATTTCATCTAGTAGCAACTGGTGTAGTGTTTCACCTGTTGTTTCTGTTGTCTGAACAAATGAAAGAAAATCCTCGTGGAGCACATGCTTCCCGGAACTCTGACGTTCAATATAACGCAGACAAAAAGCAAACTGTTCTGTATTGCTGACATCAGCAGATTCATCTGCAAGAATAGAAAAGTACCTCGCATCTTGGCAACGGTGCAGGATAGAGTCCGAAATCTGATTGCCGCATATATGTATGAATTCGTTTTGAATAGAGGGGCTTAAATACTGTGCATGTTTGGGAGAATTTGCTAGATGGTCGTGCAAATCACTGTCTACTTCAGCGCGATAATTTATCAAAGCTCTGAAGTTACTTTTTTCTTCTGTTTTGCCACGAAAGGCTATGTTTTGTTTTCCCAGCAAAACTATTGAAAACTGCGTAATGGGCGCTACGCCCTTGTATTATTTGAACACGTCAGATGCAAATTAAATGAAGAACACATCACAGTGAAATGCACTGAAAATTTAAAACCTTATACAGCAGACAGCATGATCGGGGAAATCAAACAATTGCACATTATTGTAACATCCTTGTCTGGCTATTTTCAAGTGTCACTCAAAATATATATTAGTGACATGCTTTAATGCAATATTATGTATATAAAGGACGACCAGTAAGAACACTCGGAATATTCATTGTTGTGTTTTTGTGTAAAATGATTTGGACAGAATTGTGTACTTGTGTATTATACAGCTACATACGCCCAACTCAAAAGCTGAAAATTTAATATGCTCAGTTTGAACTTTTAGATCAAACATCAAGCGTTGTAATCTTGAAAATTGTTTAAAATATCTTAACAGTGAAACCCTGCTTGCACAAGCATTTATGACTCGAGCACCTGGGTTCCCTAAAGCAATTCATGTGGTTCTTACATTTTCTATGTTTAAACCGCTTGAAGCCCTTGATAATTCAAGCATTTTGTTATACTGTATAATAAATTATTTTTTTGTTTGTTTATATTTTATTTTAACTTAGAAGATTACCTTCAGAGTTCTAATATATATGAATTCTTGTATCTGAGATTTAGAACCTGAACTAAAAGTGAAAGCATGTTTTAATTGTAGCTACATGATAGTTAATGACCTTTGTCAGAGATCAGTGACCTGAAGTTTACATATCCAGTATATAAAAGCTGATTAAAAATAAGAAGTCTGGAACCATGTTTGTACTTCAACTAATCAATTACATAACAAGAGGGCCAAGATGGCCCTAGGTCGCTCACCTAAGAAACACTCCATAACAGTGTAAAACATGTTTGACCTAGTGATTTCATGGAAACAAATACTCTGACCAATTTTCATTAAGATTGGACCAAAAAATTGGTCTCTTGCGATAAAACAAGCATTTTCTTAGATATGACCTAGTTTTTGACCCTAGATGACCCATGTTCAAACTCGACCTAGATTTTATCAAGGCAATCATTCTGACCAAAATTCATGAAGATCAACTGAAAAATACAGCCTCTATCACATACAGAAGTTTTTTCTTTGATTTGACCAAGTGACCTAGTTTTTGACCTCAGATGACCCATATTCAAATTCGACCTAGATTTCATTAAGGCAATCAACCTGACCAAATTTCATAAAAATCAATTGAAAAAAACAGTCTCTATCGCATACACAAGATTTTTCTTTAATTTGACCTAGTGACCTAGTTTTTGACCTCAGATAACCCATATTCAAAATCGACCTAGATTTCATCAAGGCAATCACTCTGACCAAATTTCATGAAGATCAATTGAAAAATACATCCTCTATTGCATACACAATGTTTTTCTTCGATTTGACTTAGTGACCTAGTTTTTGACCCCAGATGACCCATTTTTGAATTCGGCCTAGATTTTATCAAGGTAATCATTCTGGCTAAATTTCATGAAGATCAGTTGAAAAATACAGCCTCTATTGCATACACAAGGTTTTTCTTTGATTTGACCTAGTGACCTAGTTTTTGACCCCAGATGACCCATTTTCGAACTTGGTCTAAATTTCATCAAGGCAATCATTCTGACCAAAATTCATGAAGATCAATTGAAAAATACAGCCTCTATCGCATACACAAGGTTTTTCTTTGATTTGACCTAGTGACCTAGTTTTTGACCCGAGATGACCCATTTTCGAACTCGGCCTAGATTTCATCAAGGCAATCATTCTGACCAAAATTCATGAAGATCAATTGAAAAATACAGCCTCTATCGCATACACAAGGTTTTTCTTTGATTTGACCTAGTGACCTAGTTTTTGACCCAAGATGACCCATTTTCGAACTCGGCCTAGATTTCATCAAGGTTATCATTCTGATCAATATTCATGAAGAAGAATTGAAAAATACAGCCTCTATCGCATACACAAGGTTTTTCTTTGATTTGACCTAGTGACCTAGTTTTTGTCCCGAGATGACCCATTTTCAAACTCGGCCTAGATTTCATCAAAGAAATCATTCTGACCAATATTCATGAAGATTAAATGAAAAATACAGCCTCTATCGCATACACAAGGTTTTTCTTTGATTTGACCTAGTGACCTAGTTTTTGACCCGAGATGACCCATTTTCGAACTCGGCCTAGATTTCA
This sequence comes from Mercenaria mercenaria, assembly GCF_021730395.1. Taxonomy (NCBI): domain Eukaryota; kingdom Metazoa; phylum Mollusca; class Bivalvia; order Venerida; family Veneridae; genus Mercenaria; species Mercenaria mercenaria. The sequence continues at coordinate 9,203,796 of NC_069364.1, forward strand.
TCAAGGTTATCATTCTGACCAATATTCATGAAGATTAAATGAAAAATACAGCCTCTATCGCATACACAAGGTTTTTCTTTGATTTGACCTAGTGACCTAGTTTTTGACCCGAGATGACCCATTTTTGAACTCGGCCTAGATTTCATCAAGGTTATCATTCTGACCAATATTCATGAAGATTAATTGAAAAATACAGCCTCTATCGCATACACAAGCTAAATGTTGACAGACGACGGACGACAGACGACAGACGACAGACGACGGACGACAGACGCCGGACATCGAGCGATCAGAAAAACTCACCTGAGCATTGCTCAGGTGAGCTAAAAAAGAACTATTTGTGTGTTAGTAAGTGACCTGTGATATGAGTCGTTGACCTGAAGTGTAAAAGGACTATCCTTACGAGATACTGTAGACTGGCTATTATTTGCAATGATTTAATTTTTGTTATACATATTCAGGACTAATGGCACTTATGAATTCAAAATATATATTCTTGAATATCAATCTACATTATGTTCTAAAACACAAACACTTATTGTAAGAATATTTTGGTGAAATAGGTCATAGCAATGCCATATGTGAGAATATTCCATAAACAAAATTAAGTTATAGCAATTCTGTCCCCCTACTTCCCCCGCACACTCCCAGTAAGCTTAATAGGTACAGACTGTCTAATGAGTTCATAGGCCATAATTATGACTCTTTTGTGTGTTCTCTCTTGTGTCATTTGTCATTCATCTCCAACTGAGGAGGGCAAGTTGTCAGTTACTGATGAAAAACAGGTTAAAAATGCCAAGAAATGTAGTTGAAGAATACTGTGGAATCATTTAGGTCAACTGACTGTTTCACACAACTGAATATACTTTTAGAAAAACACTATTAAAACAATAACAGTCAAAAGAATCTTAAAATCTTCTAGTGTTTTACAGTGTTTGAATTATCATGTACCTTTCTCCAGTCATGTTTAGAAAGAATGGTTCTCCATGTGTCTCGTCAATACATCTGTCAAGCTCCTCAAGGCATATTGCAATAGTCTCTGAAGTGGTTGTGTCCTTTGGTACTCCCCAGCGCAAGTCACAGTCTACCACATACAACATGCGCTCATGACACCACTCTCGTAACTCGGGGAATACCTGAATGATAAAGTAATGACTGGCTTTTGTACTACAGAAGCTTGTTTAGGCCAAAAAAAATTCTTTGTAACATGCTAAAAAAAATTAGGGTAGGCTAAGGTCTGAAAAAATTTTTTTTTTTGGATTTTTTTTTTTTAAATTATTAAGTTAAGACTTTTTGGAAATTATTTTTGTGTCAAATAATGCATAAAAAATAAGGGGGTTATGCCTTTAGAGCATCAGTAAGTTGATTGCACATCTCTGACCATGTTTTAATCATAAAAAGTGCAGTTTACCAACTTTTTGTTAAAAAGTTGAAAAAAAAAAATTCTCTAATGCTATAAAAACATTTAGGGTCGGGCCAAAAATTTAGGGTAGGTCAGGATACTGGAAACAAACATTTTTTATTACTCCTTAGTAACATTTCAACACAAGTAAATGTACGAGTCAAGTAAGTAGCAGAGGTACCCTTCTATAAAGGGCAGACTCTTTAAGTGAGATTGGCTTGTTTGCATTTCATGTTCAATAGGTATTTATAGCCTACTGTAAAAGCACATGTTTGAGCTGGGTAAAAATTTCGCAAATTTGAAATTTTGAGTATGTTCGTTGGGTTTAATATTCGCGAAATTGTTAAATTGGTATCATACTTGAATTTTAATTATACTAATGATGAATATTTATGCAATGATTAATTTTCGCAATATGTAGGGCCTCGCGAATATAGTGAAAATAAAACCCTCGTGAAAATTTCTGCTTTACAGTATTAAAGTTTAAGCAACAGATCGATGTTGCACTGATATTTCATATTGAAACTTATAAAGTTATATAATGTATTTTCTACTGTAGCAAGTTGACAATTTTAGTGTAATCGGTTGTTTATTTGCAATATAATGGAAAAAGTACCTGAGTATCCCTAACTGGATGTTGACATCCAGTGCATGTGCAAATTAGTTTTGATTTGCAAAAGGATAGAAAAGTTTGTCATGTTTTAGATGTAAGGCAATACCCGGTAGTAAAGAAGTAGACTTTACCTTTTTAACAAGTACTTCTCTTTCACAGAAGAAATCCGTAAATGTTGATGACACAAATATCCGTACAGTTCTCCATTCTCCATCATCTGTCACCTTACTATACCTTGACTGGTGCCCATATTCTACACACTGGGAACCAATCTCTTCCCAGCATTCCTGCACTGTCTGCAGTATTTCTGGGTCAACTTTGTCAGCTGACTGGGATGGATGCAGATCAACCTGAAGAAATAAGGGAAAATAATACTTGGGTTTAATCATATCAAGAAGAAAATCATTAGAACAGTAATATAGAAAGATATTCATAATTCATTATGCAAGCCTTTAAAATATATCCTTTTCCTCTCAAGAAGCCTGGGTTTGTAGATACTGAGGGAAAATAGTTTTCTTAAGACATTTCCAATAAATAAACATCTAAAATATCATAATGTGTGTTATGAAATAGGTTTGTGCTTCCTGCATGTTGTTAAAAACACCACTTTTTCAGCCATATACAGTTCTGTAATATTTATCATCAGTTTATATAGAAAGTAACATAAATTATACTGAATTTTGGAATTAGAACCACAAATAATACTGCTTTCACATTTGTGATAAATTTTTGTGTTTAAAGGCAGAAGCTGGGGAAACAATTAATATTTCATTTTAGGCCTTAGAATATTACAGTAGAAATGAAACTTGAGGTACTTTTGAGAAATGCACATGTTTCCCACAACTGCCTAATCATCTAAATAGTATATATTGTTTACTCACTACAAATTTACCTTTGAAGAGTTAAAAGGCTGATTTTGGGTAATTCAAGGGCCATAACTCCAAAGTGCCTGGGCGATTTGACTAGTTAATGAACCTGGCCAAGGAGTTATGGTCAAAAACATTTGGTTCAAGTTTGGTAAAGATGGGATGAGAACTGTTCAACTTAGAGTGCAGACAAGAGTAAAAAAACACAGATTTTCAGTAATTCAAGGGCCTTAATTCCGAAGTGCCTGGGCCGATTTGGCTAGTTATCAAACTCAGCTGAGGACTTAGGGTCAAACACATTACGTTAAAGTTTGGTGAAGATCGGATGAGAAATGTTCAACTTAGAGCGCAGACAAGATTTGTGACAGACAGACAGACACACACACACACAGAAAGGAGTAAATCAATATGTCTCCTACACGGTGTAGGCACCACTGTGTGGGAGACATAATTAATTCATTAGCTTATAGTAGGAAGGGGAAATTAATCAATCTGGTTAAATAAAGGGAAATCATTCAAACTATTTATTAAAGAAAACAATCTTGATAATTCTCCAGCAATATAGAAAATAATAATTCACCAACTAATCTGTTTGGTAATATAACTGGTACTATTACATCAGGCTGGTTAATACATTAAAGATAATCTGTCAGGCAGTTAGCAAGGACATAATGACACCAGTATCATAAATTCTGGTGAACTATGAGATGAAGTATTTTAAAACATTTACACTGTGAATACTATAAATATGCTAAACAAAACAAAATTTTTGAAATTCAATATAAACTGCAGTGTTTTTGAAAACCTACCACTGACAGGTTTGACAAACTTCTTTGTACAACATCTTGTACTTCATCTATGCCGTGTTTAAATCTCCTGTACATCTAGTCAATGAATTTACTACCTGCACTACCTGTGCCAATATCTAATCATCTGCCCTTCTTTATGTCACTGCACTGTTCATACAATGTTGTATAACATGTACATTTTAGTCCAACTATAAATAAACAGGAAATGTGTTAAGTGCAAAAAATAGTTAAAGCTGTTGAGGTCAAGGGCAAATTATAAACAATATACTACCAAACTGATATATAGTAACTGTTGTAATTTGTAAATTGTGATACTCTGGAGCTGTTGATATTTATAACAGTGCCAATCATTTTTTTATCTTTTAGTTTTGCTTAAATGTCAATTTATTTAATATATAAGTTCATGTTCTAAACAGGTATTTATAATCATACCACAATGACTTTAAATGGTATGTATCTGAAGAACATCATTGTAAAATAAAGTATTGACAACCAATAATAACATCAGCTCTGTAATCATTGTTTAAAACAATTGTAAAGTTAAACATCTATTGTTTCTATCATACATCAAATAACAGATAGTTACTGACATAACCAATTTTCTGTATAAATTCAATATGTGCCAGGAACACATTTCTCAGTTGTTATTTGAACATAAATAAATAATTCAATGAGATACAGAAATCCCTAACACTAATAGATAGCACAAGACTCAAATTCACGTTCTGTCATTGATTTCAGGAAATTCCCAATAATGCATGATAGTTTGATTTTGAATAAGATAGTAAAAATCAAATGAATGTAAATATTATTTACTGTATTCCTATTAAAGACAAATCTCAACAACCTCTCGGAATGTTCTTATTACAACGCCCTTTAAATAAACGTATAATCCAATGTTTTGGATTGTAAACAAACCACGTTTAAACAAGTCTTGTCATGACATATGGCGGGAAAAATCTGTTATTGACTTTCTTTCTTTCTAAATAGAAGAGTATTTAGTGAGAGATAATAACATAGTGTTACTTCCCCTAATCGGTTAACTTAAAAATAAAGCTATATAAATCGTGTTGAATTTCTAAACATAGTTTCACGTTGTATCACTTCCTAGTTTTTAAACGGAAGTTGTTTTCGACGTACAATAATTTTCTCTCATGACAAAATACATCATAGCTAGGCTGGATTACAGGCAAATAACTAATAAATACATTTATGTTGTATCTCACTATTTTTAAAAAGTTTCATTTCGGGACTTAGTCACATCAACACAGGTCAAATGGCGAGTTTTTGTTAATGGGGAAAAAAGATTCAACATTATTGCAGACTGTTGCGGACACCTTAGGGTCTCTGATCACACGAACCTTTCGAAAACCAACTGAGACCTTAGTATAGCTTAAAGAGGTGAGGAGTAAGGGGATCAAAAGCAATCGGGCTTTAAAAAAAAATATTGTTTAATGTGGGTAGTCGGCGAAAGTCCCCACCAGGAACGGATGGAACAACTTATATCCAACCGAGCCCACGGAAGGTGTTATATGTATTTCCCCCAGCATTCAGTCCAAGCCGATACTCATGGGCGTAGGAGCGAGTTTAACTTTTGGGGGGCCAAACCTTTTCGACCGGCGGTTTGTATGTGTGGGGTGGGGGTGGGGGGGGGGGGGGGGGGGGTTAGCGGCAAGGTATCCTCGGTGCATTATTCGTGACAAAGTCTTACAGGGATTAATTGGGCCATAGGCTCCCTCAAACCTTTATGTTCTAGCAATCGTTGAGTTATTCTGATGATACACATACGACTAGGCACTGAACTGTCTTAATCAGTCATATTATGTATTGTTCTAATTAAGTGTGCCATTTTTTACATTCTTCTGTTGAAGCCCTGGACATACAATCAATTAGCACTGCATTTGTCTAATTGTGGTATAAAGTTGTGGAAATATCATTTCCCTTGAATGGACAATGAAAAACAAAAAAATACATAACGTTTACATGCGTAAACAGGCTTAGGGGAGACCGGGGATAGTTGTTACATGGGGTAGGTTGTTACATTGCAAATATTGAAGTGATGACGCGTCATATAAAGTCACAGATTATGCGTGTTTGTTAGTTTTAAAAGTCGCCATCTTTTACGGATGCGTTGTTTAACTTGGTGACAGTTATTTGAAAAATAGAACAAAAAGCTAGATTTTGGGCCACGTAAGTAAATTTTCGAGTTTTTCATACATTTTTGGTTCATGTGCACACTTGAAATATATATAAAACTTTAATAATGTTGTTGGACTAAACAAGGAATTGTGCTAAAAATCGTAAAATCTCAAGAGGTTACATGCTTTCTCTGAGTTGTCTACCTTAGATATTGTCACGTGTTGTGGGGTCGGGGCATGTTGTTACAATTAGTGCGGGGCACGTTGGTACATACTACCAGTTGACCCCAAAGAGAAGATTCACAAGAGGATCTTTATTTGAGACTGGAACAACCGTATTAGACCTTCCTGTTTGAGACAAGGGAAACCAGAACACTACTTTTGTTATAGTAAATGCCCGATTGAACCAGGAAGCTGCGTATGGGGGTGGACATTGTTGGCTCTATGCTGTAGTTACATTGAATAGCAGAGATGACAACTACCCCATGCACATACTACTGAAAATGAAGTGAAATGACCATGCCAGTTACTATATAGATTTTCAAATGGCCAAAATGAAACTGACGATATTAAGCGCTACCTTATATTGTCGACTTTGTGTGGCTGCCTTGGCACCTCTGCCATCTTAAACCATCAGAGCTCCTCTGGCGATACAAACATTATTGCAATTTGTCTATGAAGATGTCGTATTCAATGGAGATATATATATCTTGTCCTGATTGGTGTGAATAGAAATGAACATTACAGTGGCGTCAATAAAATCTAATAGTGCACTAAGAGCAGCGAACAACTACAACAGGCCTGCGTTTTCTCCAGATAAGAAATGCCAATATAGAATGACTGCTGGATGGCGAAAGAATGTAACAGAGCTCTTCTGACAGATACGCCCGAAAAGAGTGCTAACATAGTAAAATAATAATTCACCATGAAACTGTGGAAAATTTGCTAAAAATGAGCAAAACAAGTGCTCAAAACTAAAGAACAGAAAGCAACAAAACAAAAGAAAAATGTAAACAGATGTAAACATCGTCCTATTTGTCATCATTGTGGATATGATGGAGAAATGGAAGAGATGTTTTGATTTAACCATATTGTATTGCCTATATATACATGCAAATAGATACAAAAAAATACAAGAAGCAGTTTCAGTAAATAGTAGGGGCCTATAGCATTATTCAGGCTTGCATTAATGCTGAAAAAAATAGAGTATGGACCTGTACGTTTTGAAATTCGCAAGGTTTTGTTTAACTTCCAAGGCTCTACTACCAACTCGGTGAAGTGAATCATTTGTGAAATGAAAATGCTGTGTTATACATGTTATAAACAGAATGGAAAGCATTGTATGTTTACTGTTGTGTTGTAAAAATGTAAATTCTTTGTAAAATTGTAAAATTGCTTATTGTAACAATTTGCCCCAGACGCTGTAACAATTTACCCCAACGGTGGGGTAAGTTGTTACATTTCACCAACATGATACAACTATCTTTATCGGATAGAAATATTCTTCGTTTTAGAATTAATAGTACAAATTTGAAAATTGCAATGAATGAGCTTTACAAAGATAATAAGCTGGACAAAATCGGTTAAATAATTCATCCGATACAATATAAAATATGAAAAATGTAACAACTATCCCCGGTCTCCCCTAATAGTTAGGCCTACATTGATTTTGCAGACGCTCAAACCGGAACTGTAGTGATTGCACTCAATGATATATTATTTTTATAAAATGTAAACAATTCTTGGCGTGGCGCGTACAGATTTCAGTACTCACACTACGGATAGAGACAAGTCGGAATACAAGGGAAGGCCAAATGCAAATCAGAAATCAGGATGAAAAGAATTATATGATGCTGAGTAAATGTTATATTAGCCTGCAATTTATATCTCTTTTCCAAAAAATATTCGGGGGGCCAAACTATACTTTGGCCCCCCTCTCCTAGCTTTGGGGGGGGGCCTGGCCCCCGCCCCCCCCCCCCCCCCCCCTGCTCCTACGCCTATGATACTGCTGGAAACAGTAGGGCCTACCAATTTAAGTAAATCACCTAGCACTGAACACTAGTCGGTGTATCAGCCAAGACTAAGAATCGAACTCGGAATTCGTTGGCGTCTTATTCCAGCTACTACATCCAATAACCACTGCACCACTGACTCCCTGTACTTAAAAATCTACTCTTGAAGGCTTTCATAATGGATAAAAACGACAACATAACAGTAAAATTCAACACAAAACTGGTGCATAATCATGTGACAATGTATCAGTGGTGCCAGCAGACGCGTGTTTCAGAACGCGCACACACATACAGGCACGCGCAAGCAACAATAAAGCCAGTAATACAACGTTACTGAAATTCTTGAAACACCTCTGAAAAAAACACACAATTAAATGAAACCTATTAAGCAGAACGATTATTCATTTTGGTGCTAATACTCGCTGTCATGAGAAAAAAAAAAAGGACTTTTATCGACCGATAGCAACACAGGATAAGCTAAGCGCACGCGGCGAACGCTCATGATTTCATGCGATGAATCATAAATGAACATGTTGAGTACAGCTTTTTTGTACGTTCAATGATGTTATTTCGCTACTGTGCTTTAATGAGGCGGTTTTTATGCGGATGTTAATGTTTACATTCAATTTTCTGCTTGTTTACTTGTAATTATATGAGAAACTTCTTTTTGTGTCGCTCTCAAACGGAGTTGTATAAATCGCTCTAAATTGATATATTTGTGGTTACAAAAATTGACAATTGAGGATTTATAACATATGGTACGTATCCATGTATTTTTGTATGCATACACTTTTCTGTTACAAAGAATATGATTTATTTCATGTAGCATTATATAACTCGGTATGATTAAAAACACAGAAACGATATTAATACTCAGCGTTTATTAAGCAAGTAAAATAGTTCTGTCAGTTTATTCTTTTTAAAAGTCGCTTCTTAGCAAAAAGCTAACCTACTCTCTTTAACGTGATGAGATTTACTTTATGTAGAAAACTGCCAGTCTCATTTTGAAACATTCCACACGCCGGTTGTATATTTTATCTAATATTATATCAGGAAACTGACATAAGATCTAGCATTTAAATGCATATTAACCTAAAGAAAAATGTTGTTATGTCTGGAGTGTATAAACACAGTTATTTTTGAACAACTGAACACTGTTACAGGCATCTTATTTTCCCGTACAGTACTTTGAACATCAATTCAGTTACAGAAAAAACGTTTATAGTATATCCTAGGATACACTTCCCGTTCTGTCTTCTAATGGCAGACATGTGGCACCAACTAATCATGTAAAGTTATTTATAAATACAGTTATACAAATGCCTCTTTGTCTACAGCAGACGTAACTGCCTGACTGACATAAAGTTCTTGTAAATACAAAATATAATTCATTCATTTTATTCGATTCTTCCACGCATCATCATGTCCACATCTTATCCTTGTTGCCGTTGGATGACGTGTCTTTACTGTATCATTGATCCCTTTTATTGTATATTTGTGGCATGCCATTTCCATATTGGAAATAATCCTGAGCAGCAATAAGTGCTAAGCTGAATCAATCTTTATCACGATCCATTTTCTCTCATCTACATCCCCCACCCCTTTTTATTAAAATATCTGAAACAATGTTTTCACTAATGCTTGTAAAACTTACGAATATTGGGTCATCAATATTTAAAAATGTCTAATGGCTAGAAGTGACCCTTTACTGCATTTTATACAGTATTCCCTGTTTGAGAGAACCGTGTCACATTATTTTGACATACTTTTATGCCCTAATATGTGCAGTCAAAGGGGTGTGAATCATCCCCTTAATGGAGAAACAGTGTATAAAATGTACTAAACCGTTTAATAACTTCAAGGTAAGCTATGAGAACGATTTAATTTATCGGAGTCTCTAGTTTGAGCATATTTTATTAGTAATGTCACACATCATCTTTATGTATTGTCTAAAACAGCCTAAAACTAGAACCTATGTCATTGTGAACTAGAAATTGCATGGAATTTGTATATGAAGAATGGACTGTACAATCTATTGAGGGAAATAAATGTAGCTGCTCAAGGAATTGTAACTTTCCATGCTTGTCATTACTAGCGATTTTCGCCAATGTAAACTATATCGTTGTTTTGTTGTTGTTGATCCACCGTTATATATATCTTGTTCAAGCTGTTGCTAATATGGTAGTGGTTTGTAGATAACGAGTTGAATGATTTGAACCATTTGTATTATTACAAAACAACAGTAAAACACCAGTCATTCTAGGTCGCAAGGAATGGGATAAATGCTCGAGTTGTTCAGGCTTTCGAGCGATCAAAAGATAGAAAAGATAAAGAAATCGGCCAAGGACTTGCTCCAGTGAGTCTTGGGGCTCGGGCTAGGAAAGCAATTGTTGGAATGTGTCGATAACATTACACATTTTATTAACTACACTCTGTGATTGTTCTCCTGATTCAATAATAGACTGCCAGTACCCAGTCCGACGGCATTCGGGCATCCCAATCAAACCGTTGTTACGAACAAAGATTTGACAGCTAACATCATACCGTGAAGATGGTTTTCATTAAAATACCGTCAAACCTGCAATCATTTCCTTACAAAATATACTTAATTACTTTTATTGGCAAGAAACCTGTCTGTTGATTTGGTATGTGACTGTATTTTCTCATACTGAAAACGTTTTTGCTCATATATATTACCTTGATTGATCAAATGATACAGGCATTGAACTTTTGTCGCTGCATAAATGTCAAATAGGTAAAAACGTAATCATTCGGTAAAAACAAAAAGTATTGACTGCTTAACAAGTGGCCAAATTGTTAAAGGCTCGATTCCCTCACGATAAGGAAAAAGTGATCAAGAGACGATAAAGATAATTATGTACGAAATGAACCGGCCTAAATGGTTAAATAAGAAAGGCTTTTGTCCGCTCACTTCTGTAGTGCTTCAATCAGGCGAATTCTAAATATGACTATGCGTATGCCCACAATACATGTCACACCGCTGTTCCGTGTACGGAGGCTGTTTCGTGTACGGAGGCAGTTTCTTACGAGAACCACTTGTATACTGGTCAGACGTCCACCTCTATATAAAACTATAATGCCATTAACATACAAAACAACATGAATCAGCAAAATATATAAGAACGTTTTATATGCTTTCACTAACTGAACAATCAGTGGAGAGGACAACCTTAGATAACATAGATTTATGTCCAATTCCACAACTATTCATTTTGTAAATGTTTCATGAATTGCTGAAATAAAAGTATGTTTAAACTGAGTGGAAATGAAGTAATATACACTGTATAACCATTTTCAAATTTAAACAGGACAGTTGCAGCTGCTAAATCAATCGTGAAAAACGTAAAATGAACTATATACTGATATAAAGTAGCCTAAAAGTAAAATTGTTATTATTGTTCAACTATGATGAAAATGTTAAACAAAATAGGCCTATAGTGTAATGTTGTCAGTCAATATCCAAATAATAGTTCCCTCCGCCGATATCAAATAGGAAAGTACATGACATCTATAAGCCTTCAAATAACTTATGAGATTTGTCCTTAACCTTGACTCCAGGGCACATATAGGTAAGGAGCAGTTTTCTCGCTTGAATTGGTTACCTGTGGCTAGTAGATCTAGAGTTGACTTTTTAACTCTGTGTCATGTCTTTAAGGTGTTTATGCAAACTTCCTGACAGTTCATACATCGATGAACCGCAGAAAAACACCATTCAATTTTTAAATGAGCTTCCACAACATATAAGAGACAGCAGCTCCTTAGTTAGTTTCAAGTCCTGTTTAAAGAAGTATTTAATGGAATAAGCTTTTCCTTCTCTTTTTTGTTAATTTTCTAGTCATGTTTTAAGTAAAGAAAGATTTATCATTTTAATATGTAATGATTATCTTAAATCTGTGATGCAAGAAAAGTCCATGCCTAGTATTTAATTTTGCACCATACGGTTTCTAATTGCTGTGGTATTTTTAGTTAATTTTTAGTCCTGTTTAAAGAACCAGGTTTCATTTTCTAGTCATGTTTTTAATTTATAGATAGATTTATCATTTTAATATTGTAATGATTATCTAAAATCTGTGATACATGAAAAAGTCCATGTCTAGCATTTAATAATGCACCATACTTCTTCCGATTGCTGTGATATTTTTTGTTAATTGTCTTCCTATGTCAAACTGTTTTGTATTTAAAGGACCACAATGGAAATAAGAGATTTCATGTCTCTGTTTTGTGTTATCCTTTGTATAAAATGTATTTGACATGGATCATTATCACATGTTTGTTTCTGTTTTCATGGATAATGTTTTGTGATGCTATGTTTTATACATTTTATGCAGAAGTAAATCTATCTAATCTATCTATCTAGTGTTGAAAAAATACAAGAAGTTTCATGATTACTGACGAAATAGATACTTTTAGTGAATATTTATTAGAAATAAATGTAAAACACACTGAACGAAATCTTCCCATTTGAGTCTAATGCATTACTGACATAAGCTGAAAATGCAATAAAAGTGCAGAATCTGATATGTTTAGATTACAATGTATGGAGACATTAGTTTTGATATTCATAGTTCATGAATATGCATGAATTCTTAAATAGTCAGTTCATGCGATAACTTAACAATTCCCAGAGAACCATAATATCGGTCACAGAGTGATATCGGATATTTAAAGCCATTTATTCTTTGACAGTAACGCAGAGTTTAATGATCTTGATATGAAGGAGTAACAACAGGGAATGGCGCTACACTAAACAACTTAATACAGAATTATTTATGAAAGCATTTCTTAATGCATGCATTGCCCTTGATTGTGCATTATATTATTCCATTTACATTGGGATATGTAAGTCTGAAGTAAAATGAGCATAAATTTCTATAATGTATGGATCGATATTTGACATCACAAAAAAAGGCTTTCATAGCTTATGGCTTTGACAACAGCTTGGTGTAATATTATACACTTATAAAGGTAGTTTGACGCAGAATAAAAGTTGAATCTTTGTCTGAAGCAAAACTTACACATATTAGCGCATCTTAAAAAAAAGGTTTCTATAAAACTCAGAACATTTTTTTATGGCGTTTCTATTTTCTTAAAACATGCCAATTAACATGAGTTAAGAAAGTGTAAACAATATGATATCTTCTTTCAAACTTTGAAAACAGTGTCACTTTGATTGCTCTGTTTAAACGTTTGGGAAAAACGATTAATTTAAAAACCTGTTTTTCTTGGTGATGGAAGTTCTCATGGAGATACCGTGCCAAACATTAATTTAAACAGACGCGAGTGGGCACCTAGGAAGAACCACCTAAGGTCCGCAAGCCAATTGTATGATTACTCACATGACAAAAATCTACATTCTTAGTGATGTATCGAACCCACAGCGTCGAAGGACAAGTGATTCGTTGTCAGCAACCTTAACCACTTGACCACACGGAGGCAGTCTTGGTAGAGGGTATAACGAGTATTTCAAAGAAATATAAATGTTGTTATAAAAGCATATAGTGGAAGGCAGCAAATTTACCTATAAATATGCATTTTAATCAATTTTTGTGGCTAGAGAAAAAGCAAACATTCTAAACTCTATTTTGTTTGCTTTAAAATGATAGTTAAAATGATAGAACTATTTAATATGTATATATGTAAACTGTTATTACTGAATTAAAAAAGTCTGATGTGTTAAGTTCAAGAGCAAATTATTTCATTTTGATCAATTAGAAATAGAATCTGAAACAAGCGTACTGTACAAGGACAAAACTACTTCAAATTTCTGATTTGACGGCATACTTTTACCGGCTTCCTATATACAATATGAAATCAATCAGTAATCGTTACACAACGTTTGATAACTACAAGTGATATATTTTAGATAAGTTAATATTAGTAATTCGGTGACAGTATAGTATATCTTATCACCACTTGGTTCCATTAAAAGAATTCTTAAAACCTGTTTGTTTCTGAAGTTCTATAGCTGCGTGCAGTGGAGCTCAATGATTGACAACACTGTTGACAATTCATAAGAGAACAACAAATGATAGTGACAATGTAGTAGCTATCATGATAATTATAAACCTGTCTCCTCAACTACTCGTATCATTATTTCTTAGACCATAATCAAAGGCCTATTGTATTACAGTTTTATTTCCTGTCATGATATTGTGTTGTGTTTTCTACTGATTGAATGGACTGTTAATCAACTTGAACTAAGTCTAGACAAAATCAATACGTTATTAACGCATGAACATGTCGAGCATGTTCAGTGGCACGAAAAAAAACGCACATATGAACCACGCCATGAGAAAACCAACATAGTGGCTTTGCGACCAGCATGGATCCAGACCAGCCTGCGCATCTGCGCAGTCTGGTCAGGATCCATGCTGTTCGCTTTCAAACCCTATTGCAATTAGAGAAACCATTAGCGAACAGCATGGATCCTGACCAGACTGCGCGGATGCGCAGGCTGGTCTGGATCCGTGCTGGTCGCAAACCCACTATGTTGGTTTTCTCATGGCGCGGCTCATATGTAAAGTTGTATAACATTAGCATACCTTATGTTTTATTTTTTGCCATAGTAAAATATGTCAAAATTACTGTAGCATTCAATAATTGGTAAATATAATTGTCGTATAATTTAATATCATGACTCATCTCTCGGTAAAGTATTTTGAAAATCAAGTACAAGGCCCGTTCGTCGCGTTATTTGGGCCCGCAACTATGGAATACTCAAAATATAGTGCCAGGCAAACATAAAGTGGCCGACGTCATATAAGAATAAGTGGGAAATTAATAAGACCTTAAAATTACAACAATGAATTCCTGACAAAACCAAATTTCAACGAAAAACTGATGAAAGTAGTATCTCGTATTTCAAAAAGACTGTTCTAAAGGTGGTGCTTTTTATAAACGCGAAGTTAAATATTTCTTTAAATAGCGTGAGCAAACTGGAATAAAGACAATTGTTATGCCAGTCTCATGTTAGATTCCAGTTGCCCATTATATATATTAAGGAAACTGACACCAGGTCTATCACGATATTCAAATAAACTTAAAAGAAATATAATTATATCTGTTGAATGAAACATATAATCTTGATTGGATATGACAATGTATCCCTGAAGGTCTGTGAACACAATTCTAGAAATAACTACGAAGAATCTTATCTTATACTAGATTGTCTATTATCATTACTAGTGATTCGCCAATGCTAATAGTATTTGTGTTGTCAAGCTGTTGTAGATATGGACTAGAAGGCAATTTTTAGCTACATATCACACATTATAGAAACGAGTAATTTGCAAAGAAATTGTTTTTGTGAGAATAAAGGATATCAGAAAAATAAAAGTGCATGATATTTTATATTATAGTCAATATCATAATGAATAGAAGCAGTTGTAGCTATGGCACTTTATACTATACTGTGTACACTTTTTCATTACCATGCTATGTGTATGAATTCAAAGTCCACTCACGACAATACTTCGGACCCACAACACACGCAGTTGACACATTAATGTTTGCGTCTGACATTTTACAACGGAATTGGCTTGAGAAACAAAAGGATCCATGTGCGTGAAAGACAAACTCCGTTTTGGAGCGCTTCGACCAGGTGAACTTCAAATACTGTATGGCCAAAAGTATACATCCCACCACTAGTTCATGAAAGGAGTCTGTTTCTAACGTGGGTCTAGATGTTTGCCTTTATATTAAGACGTTATATCGTTGAAAATACATTATAAAAACGGTTTCTGTACTACGAACCTACATGTCTTCTTCAGCAGAAAACGAAGCTTTTGTTGTGAGCAAGTAAGGTTATATGTAGTCGCCAATATGGGTTACTCCCCATTGATGACTGTTAATGTAAAAGTCTATTTTTTCGCGATGTTTTTATTTTCGCGAAATTTCGCGAATGAACATTCTCGCGAATTCATCTGTCTCACTAAATTCTCTGTCTTAATATCATTAAGTATTAAGTAATTCCTGATTTCGATGTGCAACCTCGCGAATTCAAAAAAAAAAAAAAAATATGGAAGACACTCCATTTCTATTCAAATTCAAATTTTTGAATGCTTTTGTCCAACAAATAAACTATAATAGAGCCTTACATATGCACGTGTTCTCCTGGTAAACAGATTCACTAGAATATGTACGACAAAATGTTCATGCGTTGATTCGTATTGATTTTGTCTAGACTGGTTCAAGTTGATTAACGTACAGCCCACTCAATCAGCTGAAAGAAAAACGAAATAAAATCATGACAGGAATGGAAACCGTAAAATAATGGGCCTGTGATTATCATGCCTGAAGGAAATACGATTTTGTATGGATTTTGTGCAGACGTCCAGCCCAGAACGTCCAGTGTAATCTATTGAGGGAAACATATAATTTTGATAAATAATGACAGTCTGTATCCCTGTAGGTCTGTGAACATCATCCCAGAAATAACTGCGAAGAATCTTATCATATAATAGGTTGTCTAATGTCATTACTAGTGATTTCCAATACAAACGGTATTTTTATTGTTGATAAACCGATCAACACAAAAGATGGTTGTAATATAAGCGAGTAAAGTGCAGGAAAGATTTTTACGAGGATAAAAGAATTCAGAAATAGATATGCTCACACCTTATAACAGCGAGTAATTCGCAAGAAAGATGTGTGAAGATAGAAGAATTCTGAAGTATAATGTACACGATATGCTACACTGCTGTTAATAATGTTGCCATAATACTGTGCCAAGCACACACTTTGATGTGCATGTTTTTGTTATAGCTATTGATCAATGAAATATCCAAAGTCCTCTTATGACGATATTTCGGACATATAACCTTGGGGTTAAGATGCCCACAAATTCACCTTTGAGTTTGACAAACATTTAACAGCTGACAACATATGAGAAGTTGGTTCCTTTTATTAAAACACCATCAAACCTTCTATTATTTTCTTACAATATATAGCTTAATACTTTTATTGGCAAGACACTGATATACTGATCTTGTATTGCATGTATTTGCTCGTGATTAAGCTTTGTCCTGCTACATTTCTCAAATGGACTGGTCCAACATTCAATTTGGATAGTACCACGTACTTATCATTCAAAAGTGTATTCACTGAAAATTTACTGACATGATAAATGAACAGTGCAGACCATGATCAGTCGGCACGGATGTGCAAGCGGATCTTGTTATGCACTGGTCGCAAAGGCAAAATCACTTGCCGCCAGCAGGCTAAAGGTCAAAACGTTTTTGCTTGGAGATATTATCTTGTTAGACTATATGATACAGGAATTTGGTCTCTTAATTGGTGTTAAATAGGTAAAAAGTGGATTCATTTGGTAAAACAAAGTTTAAACATCTTAAGAAGTATCCAGATTACTTTAGGCCTGTATCACACACGTCTGAGCCAAGAAACGATTAACCTAACATAAATATAAACTCATAAGATGAATACGTAAATAAATGTTAATATTTATGTCTTGAGCCGGTGTAACATTAAATATTGACCCCGTTGAAAATTGACCCCATTGATCAAAATTTAACGTTGAAATGTTGGCGGTGTCAATTCTCAACGTTGAAAACGGACCTTTTGATCAAAATTTAATGTTGAAATGTTGGCGGGGTCAATTCTCAACGTTGAAAAAGGACCTTTTGATCAAAATTTAATGTTAAAATATTGACGGTGTCAATTCTCAAAGTTGAAAAAGGACCCATGGGGTCTATTTTCAACGGGGTCAGTATTTAATGTTACACCGGCCTAAATTATTGAATAAGCCAAAGTATCCGTGTGCACGACAGTCATTCATTTTGAACTTTTGAAATGCTTCCATCAGGTAAATTCCAAATATGCTTTTGTCCCAAGGTATACGTCCTACCACTGGTTTGTGTAAGGAGACGGCTTCTAACGTGAACCAATTGTATACCTGCCAGATGTTTACTTTTATATGAAATTATTAAACTATTGCAAAGAAAATAACAAAAATGGCAAAGGAACTCAAAAAATCGATTTCTTTACTGTGAACTTATATGTAATGGAAGTGAAGCTTTATGATGAATATACAGGTTGTAGCATTTTTGAAGTTGAATTATGTAGTATATATAATTTATACCAGTATAAAAGTACAGTGATGTCTTGTAGCATGAACTCTGTTAAATAGATATATTGCAATAATACTGGATCTGTTTTTCATATACAGTATCCCATTGTTACATTCCTTCCGATATTTACAGATTTTAAATATAAGCTCCCCTCAGCTGAGACCAAGTAGTATTTTAGATAACACTTACAACACGGAGAGTAATGTCAAAATAATACAAGCAATATTATGTATGAATCGTAATTGAAGAAAGAAATTTATTAGAAACACATATTACTGTACAATAATCTGAATGGAGGCTCCCCATGCGAGTCTTAGAAGTCTATAGGAATGAATTCTTGACATAAACCAAACTGCAATGAAAGTGATGATAAAATCTGTGAAAAAAGAGTCTAATGTCTATAAAATAGACTGTCATGAAGAGTGTTTTATTAATAACACAGTCAAAGTTAAATATTTCTTTGAATACCTTGTTATAAAAAGAAAATGATATGTCAGTCTCCAGTGAAACTTTCCATATGCCCACTTTATATATCATTTTTATCATATTAAGGAACTTACATAAGATTTGGCATGAAACTCAAACAATCTGTTATGACTGGCCGGAGTGTAAAAGTATTCCCTGATCCACTTAAAATTACAGGTAAATGCAGCTTTCATATACATCACTACTTTGAAGGTGTGTCCGCACAGATCTTTCTATATTTCCCCAGCTCTGAGATAATCATCTAAATTCATATTTATCACATGTTTGACGTCGCAGGAGTGAAATAAAGCCATTACATAACTATGATAATACACTAGTGTAATAAAGCTTTGACGTTGACGTCATTTATAGTATAGGAGACGTTGGTCAAATTGACTTGTTTATAATAGTTAAAGAGAGTAGATTTTTTTATGTTTTGACAGGAAAAGCTAACATGTGACAAAAAGAATATAACATTTGTGACTTTCCACATTGAATTTATTAAACGAGTTGAATAAAATTGATAAAATGCTCGACAGAGCCTCGTATTTTATCATTTTATTCAACTCGTTTAATAAATTCAATATGAAAAGACACTCATGTAATATCTTCTACATGTATATAAGAAACTAAATATCTTACGTTGCATCATAGATAATTGGAAATAAAGGCAACATTTTGATTTTGTAATTATTCCATTAAAATACTGTTGCCGTCAAACCTGCCATCAACCACTTCAACGTTCAAGTAGATTCAGGGATAACATACTGTTTCATTTCAAGAAAACGAGATATATATAGTAGTCAAATTGCTTTAGGCTTGCGATAAACACATTGCGATAAGATATTAGTCAAATAAGGGAATACTTACAATAAGGTCATATAAAAGAGAAACAAAAGTATAGATCATAGTGAGCACAATATTACTCTTATACAGGAAGAGCTTCGGTAAAGCAAATCAGGTAAATTTGCAATGAAAATTAGCAAAACGACATACGAAAGACTGTGTCTAGAGCAAAGCAGCTACACTGTGTCCTTGCCTGAACTTGTCGTTCTATAAAACTATTTTACTGTGAAACATATCAGTATACAAGGTATAAATATGTATCATGTCCCAATGCAACAAAATGAAATGAAACTATGCACATCTAAATATAGTGCTCTTAATACCGATATATACTAGCATAAAATACTAGAATTTATAAAGCTATCAGTCTTTTCTCATGCTCCAGACATTCTGAATAAATGAACGCTCCGCTGAAGTAAAGTAGGAATTAATATGATATTTATAGCATTTAGGGCAATGTTGCAAAATACTTTATAAATTTTAACGAATATATCAGAAACAAATTTATTACAAACAGACTGGAACCTTCACAATCCAGTCTTATCAGTTTACGGCAATGAATTCCTGATAAAAACATATTGCAGTTAAATAGTGCTGAATTTGACATCTCTTCAGTAGATTGTTCTAAAGATAGTGCTTCTAAATAACGCAAAATTTAATATTTATTAGAAAAACGGGTCCAGAATATTTTGTACAGAAAACTGATTGTCAGTCACTTTTGAAACATTCCATATGCTCGGGTGTATATGTTAGCTAACACTACATTAGGAAACCGACGTCAGATCTAGCATGATATACACATAAACTAAATGAAAAAATGTTATTATGTCTAGAGTATACAAGTATTTCCTGACTTATTCAAAATACAGGTAAATACAGCTTTCACCTGCATTACTATTTTGATATGTCTACGAATTCACTGCTCTCCCTCTCTTTATCAGTATAATTAATTTAAAATGTTCATAAGAATAAGGTAACTGCTGATACATTTTGTAAATATTTCGTCCTTTCTGCTTGTAACCATGTCCAAAGTATAATTGTTTTACACTGGATGCGTAATGCAAACGTTTCTATACTTCTTACATCATGTTCACTTACGTCGATCAATATTAAATATTTGTAACAACTCATTGCCATACAGGAATCAGTCAGTACGTTTGTGACGCGAATTTCTTTAGCACATTATAAGGATTCCAATGAAACGTCATACACATGATCGCCATTAATGATATATATTCTGTTTGATGCGGACGAGGATAAGTGACTTCTTACCATACTAAGCATCCCCCAACTCCCGGGTTTGTCTAGCAAATTATTTCCTAATTTCCGAAGAGGTTCCAATGAAACTTCATACGTATCACCAACATAAAGCATACATTGAAAGTTTCTACTTAATTAATGACAAGAAAGTAAAAACAGAATCATTCCGTATAAACTGCTAAACAAGTTTCAAGATTGCTTTCGGCTTACATCACACACGTCTGAGCCTTAAGGGTACAGAAGAAGTGATCTCCCAGAGATAAAGATAAATACGTAAACGATGTTAATTTCTACTATGTGAGCTTGTCTGGAATGGAATAAGAAAGACATAAGTTTTCCCACGAAAAAATAGAAAGGAATTTTTGTGCACGACAATCACATTCTTGGGCTTTGAGAGTACTTCGATAAGGTGAATTCTAAATACGAATATGACCAAAAGTATACACCCCATCACTATTGCATGTAGCACAACTGTTTCTAACGTTAACCAGTTGTTTCCTGGGTAGATGCCCGTTTTAATATGAAACTGTTACGTATATGAACGAGTTTTGTAGTACCTTCATATCTAATTAATGAAACTATGCACACCCTGATTAAGAATTTATAAAAGGTTTGATTCCACAGTTTTGCCTGCAGTTTTCGTGTATTAACGGCCTTTATACTGATATTTATATACCAAAATAAAAAAAGTACGATTATATGTTGTTGTCAAACAGATATATTGCAACGCCGATATCGTCTCTGTTTTTTGCAGCCATTTGCAAAGTCCGTTTCCACAGTTGATATTTCAGATTGTTGATGAAAGCCCCCCTCTGCCGGGACCAAGTAGCA
This sequence comes from Mercenaria mercenaria, assembly GCF_021730395.1. Classification (NCBI taxonomy): domain Eukaryota; kingdom Metazoa; phylum Mollusca; class Bivalvia; order Venerida; family Veneridae; genus Mercenaria; species Mercenaria mercenaria. The sequence goes on from NC_069364.1 coordinate 9,225,144, forward strand.
ATTTATATTATATTACAACATGCAGCGAGTGTCGAAATCTGGTATTACAAGAATCAATTGTATTTGAATAACAATAACATTTATAGGAAATATATTGAAAACAAGTGTTAAATTAACTAAATATGACATTTTAATATGAGCTTTATTAATTGACGATAATGGGTAACTGACATGAACCAAACGGGAATGAGTGTCCTGAATCAGGTATAATTAGCAAACATGAGACCATGAATTTAGAAATAAAAGTTCATAAATATGTACGAATCCCTAAATAGTCAGTTTCTATGGCAAACAATGGAATCAGTAGTAATAATAGAATTATATCTGCTATTCAAGCCGTATGTTCTGTGCCATTAACTCCAATTGAATATTATATGAAAGAGTAATGAAATGGTCATAACTTACTAAAATGTTACGAAAAAACTTTATAGAGAATTTTTTATGAAAATTGTTTGGCTCTTTGAATTCTGTAAGTTAACTCTAATTTAGAGTATTCCATTTATATCGAAATATAGTAGTCAGCAGTGATACATTTCGAACTGAAGTCTATACACCCTGTAGTCAGCAGTGATACATTTCGAACTGAAGTCTATATACCCTGGGACAATCATAAATGGTTTTGGCAAGAGTCAGATATCATGCTTTACCGAAATGGTTTGACTTCGAAAAAAAGTTCAGCAATTTTAATTTCAATGCATTAAAGTATTCGTTTCACAGAGTTTTAAATGTCTCTTCTTCCTGTCATAAATTTGCAACTGGATTAGAATAAAAATAGTGCCATATCTACATATAAGCAAGCATTAAACAAGTTTTGAAATAATGAAAACCATAAATTTATTTCAAACGTTTTATCTATGAACTGGGTACTGCCTTATACATTTATCGCTACTTGAGAAACATATGACTATATTTACGACATTAAGATATTTTTTTTAATTATTTCGCCCACTCTCTTACATAGGTATAAGAATCACGTTCGGAATCAACGTGTAACCTTTATCTATTTTCATTTTACAACACAAAATATTTTACCTGAACTTACTTTGTTTTATTTAGATGAGGTATCCATTATAAATGGATCCTTACAATATATTTGTTAAAAACCATGACTCTCCAGCAACAATGGTTTCTGTATTGGTGTTTTCGTTGCTCTATCTACAATGTTAACCTTTGGAAAAACTTACTATCAAAGTTTGAAATCAGCGTATTTCCCACATTTCAGGGTAAAAACGATATCAAATATCCTTCTGAATAAGTGTGATTTTTAAAACATTTTAGTTAAATTTACTTTTTTCGCGTTTGCGATAGAATTAAATTTGCAAAAGAATACAAAAGAAGTTAACTGTATACTGTTCTGTCGGAAGAAAAAATGACAAAGCTGCATCTCTTACAATGGAGTTTAACATTATAAATAAGAGCACGTCTAAAAGTCATAAGTTAGTTTAGAAGCCTGATTGATCAGTGTCTATGTCACCATTAATTCTTCTCTTGAAATGTTGTTAGGCAGTTTGATTCTTGCCGAACTATCCAAACAGGAGACATACCACAATTCATAACGTGAGATCGTCTCGAATGACTTCAAGATTCATGTTTGCTTGCAACCAAGTCATGGAAATCGTCAAGACAAACAAAATGATACAAAAACTCCCTTTTCTATAAATAAAGAGACACAATGTTAGATTATTAGTTTTCAGGAATATTTTTTTTTACAATTGCCTTTTCGATCGAAGTTTCTCATTCGTTTTCATGCAACTCTTTAATGGATAATTAATCAAAGTAAATGAAATTCATTAAAAGATTTTATGATTCGTTTTATCGATAACTAGTGTTGACACGTCAATATTGTTACTATTTATGTCCGATAATATGTATAGATTTTCGTCGTTATTCTATTTTGGCGATGTATTATGAGTAATCAATCTTTAATCAATTCCATTTAAAGAGAGCGATATTATAGAAAATTCAAAGTAATTCAGTATAAAGCTGCGAATTCCGGTGGATATAATTGAACCTACGTCATTTTATTGTGAACAGATTTCACGATGTTTCCTAGAATATGCACAGCACATGTATATGATTATAGGAAATACCATGTGTATCGATTTTGTCTAGACGCCTCTACGGACTGTAATACAATCTATTCAGGGAAACATAAAATCTTGATAGGAAATGACACTGTGTCCCAGTAGGTCTACGAACATCATCCAACAAATGATTGCGAAGAATAATATCTTATAAAAGGTTATCTATTGCCATTACTAGTGTTGATAATATGGCAGGCGGTTGTATATATGCATTTTAATTATTGTTAATTAATATTAATGGCAATCATCACGCCTTATATACCCTAAATTCTTTTACTCGTGGTTAATTGTATGATGTGGAAGTGCAGTAACCGTATTCGACTAGTTAGGAGACACGCAGTTAGCACCTACACCTATTGGACATAGCACTAGAGACCAATCAATGACACAAATAATAATCCTCCCCTGCACTAACCTGTACACCTGTATGACACCAGTTAATAGGAAGAATGAAGTAACTGTATGGTTAAACACTTAAGTGAAAAATAACTTCATTGTAATTTCAAATTTCATGGTAAATGTTGAAGAGCTTTTTTTCTTGTTTTTTTTTATATATGATGTATGGTATGGTAGAACTAACATTATATCTAAATTTCAGCTAAAATAGTGGATCTGAATTTATTTTATTAGACTGAAAACATTTTCCGATGTCATACAATTATCATGTGTTTTACAACTTTTTTTGCATTAAGTTACCTGCAACAAACCAGGTATAAGTCTGAAGCAAATATTGATCAATGAATTGACAGGTAGGAGTATCTGCAAGAAGGGATACATGGAAATTAGACAAAAAAAGTTTAAGAAAATCTTAAACAACATGATTCAGAATGATCAAATCAAGACTTACGTATTATATTCCGTCTTAAATGTTATATTCAAACAACAAAAGTTATTTTTTTTATTGCTTTTCATAATAGACAATTTTAGGTACTATATCTACACCAATGAATCTGACAAAGATTTTGTTGTTTTGATTAAAATACCATCAAACCTGCCATTAGTTAATTACAATATAAACAACACTATACTGGTCAAGATGTGTGCAGCTCTTTAAAGTCGTAGAAATATATAAATATACAGTTATACTTGGCTAGCGGATTGTTTAAAACAAGGGAGCAAATAATGGCGAACAAGTCGTTCAGTTTCTGGCGACGTTATATTATAACATCGAAATGGTTGAATATACTAGAAGTGAAATTTATCTTAAAATACTCAGTTGTACTGCACAATATTCATAACAATTACAGACAGAAGTTTACACTGAACTGTTCAAGGGTACGAGCGTAAAACTAATATATTTTTCCAGTAGAAACATTTAATGTCAGTCAAAATACCCCAGATTGCAAGCCTCTAAATTTATGCACATATACGTGTGAAAATCTTGTTATTAGGCTATCGTGATATAATAGTTTCCTTTGTACATGTATAACATTTAGAAGTTGAACCATTAGTTAAACAACGTTTCTTTTTGTTGAAACCGTCTCCCACAAAATGAATAAACACAGAGGCCTTTTCAAAATGTTCGCGGAAATGTAGTTTTCCTTGAGAAAACGATTTTATCTGGATACCTTTCTATTTCATCTGAATGCTCTGTGCTATTCTAACAGTATTTTACTGTAGTATGACATATGTTTACAAACATTTAAAATGTTCTAGCTTAGGGATATTATCTTATTTGATGAAATGATACAGACATTGAAACTTGGTCTCTTAAAGCGTCTCGTTCACACATTTTAGGCGAGACTGCTTTTCTCCAAAGATCCATATCTAACATAAACCAAATTACAACGGAACAGTATTGCATTTAATGTCTTTAACACAATTTATTCATAAACTGAATTTGATGTTAAAGCAGCTATGGATATTGACATTCGGACCTTATGAATTGCATGAATAATTAAATATTCAGTTCCTACCATAAACGTAGAATTGAAAGAGAAGTTTTATTGACTAGCAGTTAATATAGCAGAACAAAATGTGATATTATAGCCAGTTGTCCTTTGACATTAACGCCGATTTCATTATTTTAACTTGAAAAAATAATGACCTTATAATAGTTCACAGGAATTGTTTTATTTACAAAATTATTTATGAAAGCTTTAGTTCAGCACGTTTTGGTTTTTGTTCTTCGAATTGTTTTAGTTAGTTGGTCCAATCAATTTTTACTATTTTGTTTACATCGTACAATATTAATTAACACCATGACGTTAACGTAGTCTTTAAAAGTTTATGAATTATGGATCCTACGAATAAAATAGCAAAAGTAAAGTTCTAAGGCTATTATAGTAAGAGATAAAGCCGCTCTTTAGATCATCAGCAATTCTTTGTGAAATATGTGCATTAAGATTAAACCCAGAAGCTACCATAATGTCTTCTTCTTTTACTATTTTGTTTAATTACCTTGAAATTCGGTCTTGATTAATTTCATAACATTTGCAAACAAGACGTATTACAAGCTTAACAAACTGCCAAATTGCTCCAAGCATGTACTGGCCTTTGAGATGAAAGCAGAAATGGTCTTAATTAAATGCAGTATGAAGTATGTATCCATGTCAGGTGTTAAAATTTCTATTTAGGACAGACTTAAAGCAAACAATAGTATGTCGGGCTAGTAACATGACTTTAGAAAAAACGATCAAAATTTTTTGTATTGTCTGGGTCAAATGATTGTGATGAACAATTTGATCATATACGTTGAAGTCCATAGATACCTTTCTCTTTTTGGGAATAGAAATAATCGTACAGAGATTGACTGGGTTTGTAATGAATAGTTAGTTTTACTGGCAGTTATAATCTGGTAATTGGTGTAAAAATGTACTGAAAAAAAAAGAAGAAATACTATAAAATGTCAAGGCTGAACTTTGTGTTCGTTCAATAAAGTTGACTTTTATTATCATTAAGAATTAGGTTTGCCAAATATATACAAACCGAAAAATGTTATAAAAAGTGTTCACACGTAAGATGTTTAAAGATTTAAATGTATTTTGGCTGTTAGGTAGACTAGCATATAATATAAATTCTATAACTTGTTGAAATTGGAAAGTATGACGATATATGAGCATGTACATCTGTTACAATGCTAAATGTCTGTGTCCGACGTCAGTGCCTCGAAAGCATTCTAATTGTAAATGATAACTGAGACCATGCAATATAGATAATATTCATAGTTTGTTGAGTGATGCATATATAGTACAAGCATTGGTCCATTGAGATTCTCGTGGAAAATTTATTATTTATGTTCTCAGTTACATATTTTCTGAATATTATCACCGCCTCACGTGTAAATGTATCTAGCTACAAAGTTGCTTACAGAAGTTTTTTTAGAATGTCATTCAGTTTAGTTTTAAAATCAACAGTCGATTTGAACGCCGAAAAGAAAGGTTAATAGCGTATTGAAATGACAAATATTGTTTTATCAATAAACAATGTTATGTTGTCATTTTCAGTGGTGTATTTTATGTGTTATTCTACTAGTTTCCTTAACCAAATGTATTGTTAAATCCTACAATGTTAATTTTTGAAAACAAAATAATGGCGTTTCAATTTAACCATGTTTGACACATTTCGTCCGTTCAATAGTCTGTCTCTATGATCGATTGTATTTATTCTTCTATAAACTAAAAGTAGCTTGCAATACATTACCAATCTTTCTAGAACTTCAAGGATTGCAGATAAACCGACATTTGAGCCGCGCCATGAGAAAACCAACATAGTGGCTTTACGACCAGCATGGATCCAGACCAGTCTGCGCATCCGCGCTGTCTGGTCAGGATCCATGCTGTTCGCTTTTAAAGACTATTGCAATTAGAGATACCGTTAGCGAACAGCATGGATCCTGACCAGACTGCGCGGATGCGCAGGCTGGTCTAGATCTATGCTGGTCGCAAAACCACTATGTTGGTTTTCTGAAGGCGCGGCTCATTTTATAAAACACTAATGATGTAGTAATTCGATTAATGTTGCAAAGACGGTAATAAAGTTAAAGAACCGTATTGTTTCTAATTTCTGAATATGAACGTTCATTCTTAGAAATGAGAGATCACCACTTGAACAATTGGGTCCAGAGGTTACAGTGAATAGGAATACGTGACCAACTATTGTATATTTTATCATATTGTTAGGCAGATGAGAAAAACATATTTGTTTCTAGTTTACAGAAATTGTTAAATAAATGACGAACACGTCCTGAACAGCCAGTAAATGCATTTACTGTAGAATAATATACTTGTTTGAACAACATCAATATAAACAATTTGTTTATTTAAAACCGTGTTCAAATGCCTAATATCTCTTTTTGTTAAGATTATTAGAACGGTTAGTTTGAAGTACAGCTGGACACCGTTTTGATATGAACCAATGCCTTTTGTTCAAGTTCAGTCGGTAACGTTAATTCCTCTCCATTATACACTTAGTATTGATGTAGATGCTGTAACGTTCTTTGAAATGGTAAATGTTACTAGTCTTGTAAACATACATGTACGTTACAACATTTTCTCTTGTAATCACATATTGATTTTGTCCTTATTATTTATATTGAATTACTATATGTTTAATCACTAAAAACCATGTTGGCGATCATGCAAGAATTTCACCTAATTTACTGCGCTGAATCCATTCTGAATCGTTCATGTACATTATGACAGTCTTGTGTCGGACCTATGGACTATCATGTCTTGTAATGAAATTGTTTATGGTCCCCCTTATGTGCTTTCTAATACAATATGCTTTACTAAATACGTCATATGACTACATTCTGCATCTAAATCTGTTTTCGTGACTTTGCTTACAAGATAAAATATATAAAGAATATGTATTGACAATAACATGATTCACGATTAACCAGATGGAGCATTGGGCACACACCAGTTTGGTATTTTGTTCAATCGGGAAGATGTTTTGTAAGTCTTTCAAAGCAAATGTGTACAGAAAAAAATAGTACACGTATATCAAACATCATATCTCCCTTTTATCACATGTTTGACGTCGCGGGAGTGTAATAAAGCCATTATATAAAAATGATAATACACTGGTGTAATACAGCTTTGACGTCGTTTATAGTATAAGAGAGAGAGACGTTGGTCAAGTTGACTTTTTATGTAGTAAAGGAAACTAGATTTTTTTATGTTTCGACAGGAAAAGCTATCATGTGATAAAAAGAATATTACATTTGTGACTTTCCACATTGAATTTATTAAAGTCGTTGAATAAAATTGATAAAATGCTCGACAGAGCCTCGCATTTTATCATTTTATTCAACTCGTTTCATAAATTCAACATGAAAAGACACTCGTGTAATACCCCCTATATCTGTGTCATATGAAAAGAAATAGTATTGAACAGATATAGCTTTAAAAATGACAGCCTTCGTATTTAATTTAGAGACTGGTTTAACCGAGTAGTTAAGATCGACGACTTTCAATTAATTGTCCACCTCCTTTGTTGATAGTTTGAAACTCAGTCGGTGTGAACAATCTTCAAATTTGGGAAAGCTTGTAGAAGGTCGATTGTTCTACCTATGTACCATACCTCTTGTGCCTGAAATAATACTGTAACCATATGAGATAAAATTCACCAAACAAAGGACATGTGGACACGATGTTCATTTGAAACAATGATAAAACTATTAACACAAAACAAAGACAGACATGTGAACATGTGCACCATATGTTCCTTAGTTACAATAACGTTTACATCGTCACCAAACAATCACGGGCATACATTGTACCAATGGCGTAAACAATATCGTAAATGAAAGACGAACACGTGATAATGGTGTTACTGGTATAAACATGTATTTGCACGAGAAGTACACACATACCTCCTTGTGTAGTTTCAAAAAGATTAACAGCTATATTACAATGTTCACAGCCGGAAGCACAATTATACAGATGAAAGTCATCTAACGCGCATTTTGAACAGTGTGCAAATGGCAATTCAAGTCCTAGGAGACCAAGTGGCAATTTGGATAATATTAATAACTTGTCAAGTAATAATGCTAACACAAGCAAACTATTAATCGTGATCCACAAGGATCATTCTCGTCGGTTCTCGCAGAATAATGTCTTTTTGACCTGATTTTCTCCTGGATATAATGATATTGGGCTCATCATAGTTCGTACTAGTTCTTGTTCATATTTTTCTTTCATTTCGTTGGTTTTTTAAAAGTTTTGGCTCTAGAAAGACGTTGTTAATGTTATCATATTCAGGTATTTTATGCCATTCATATATGTATTTGTTTTAATGTCGAGGTACCACGATGCAAGTTGTTTGCTTGTAATAATGTTATTTAATAAAGATGAAAGTTCTTCTCATTCACTGGTTTGAAGTAGGGTCGTTAGTCCTAAGACGAAGGTTATACGCGGCATAAAGTCCTAAGACAAGGGTTACCTGCGGATGATAGTCCTAAGACAAGGGATACCTGCGGTCGAAAGCCCTAAGGCAAGGGTTATCTCCGGATGATAGTCCTAAGACAAGGGCTACCTACGGCCGAAAGTCCTAAGGCAAGGGTTACCTGTGGATGATAGTCCTACGACAAGGGCTACCTGCGGCCGAAAGTCTACAGACAAGGATTACCTGCGACCGAAAGTCCTAAGGCAAGAGTTACCTGCGTATGATAGTCCTAAAACAAGGGCTACCAGCGGCTGAAAGTCTTAGGACAAGGGCTATATGCGGCCGAACATCCTAAGACAAGGGCTACCTGCGGTCGAAAGACTTAAGACAAGGGTTACCTGCGGTCGAAAGTCTTAATACAGGGGCTACCTGCGACCGAAAGTCCTACGAAAAGGGCTACCTGCGGTCGAAAGACCTAAGGGAAGGGTATCCTGCGGATGATAGTCCTAAGACAAGGGCTACCTGCGGCCGAAAGCCTTAAGATAAGGTCTACCTGCGGCCGAAAGTCCTTAGGCAAGGGTTACCTGCGGATGATAGTCCTACGACAAGGGCTACCTGCGGCTAAAAGTCTTAAAACAAAGGCTACCTGCGGCCGAAAGTCCTAAGACAAGGGATACCTGTGGTCGAAAGACCCAAGGCAAGGGTTACCTGCGGATGATATTCCTAAGACAAGGGCTACCTGCGGCCGAAAGTCTTAAGACAAGGGCTACCTGTGGATGATAGTCATACGACAAGGGCTACCTGCGGCCGAAAGTCTTCAGACAAGGGTTACCTGCGATCGAAAGTCCTAAGGCAAGGGTTACCTGCGGATGATAGTTCAAAAACAAGGGCTACCAGCGGCTGAAAGTCTTAGGACAAGGGCTATATGAGGCCGAACATCCTAAGACAAGGGTTACCTGCGGTCGAAAGACTTAAGACAAGGGTTACCTGCGGCCGAAAGTCTTAATACAAGGGCTACCTGCGACCGAAAGTCCTACGAAAAGGGCTACCTGCGGTCGAAAGACCTAAGGGAAGGGTTACCTGCGGATGATAGTCCTAAGACAAGGGCTACCTGCGGCCGAAAGTCTTAAGGTAAGGGCCACCTGCGGCCGAAGGTCCTTAGGCAAGGGATACCTGCGGATGATAGTCCTACGACAAGGGCTTCCTGCGGCTGAAAGTCTTAAAACAAAGGCTACCTGCGGCCGAAAGTCCTAAGACAAGGGATACCTGTGGTCGAAAGACCCAAGGCAAGGGTAACCTGCGGATGATAGTCCTAAGACAAGGGCTAACTGCGGCCGAAAGTCTTAAGACAAGGGCTACCTGCGGATGATAGTCCTAAGACAAGGGCTACCTGCGGCCAAAAGTCCTGAGGCAAGGTTATCTGCGGATGATAGTACTTAGACAAGGGTTACTTGCGGCCGAAAGTCTTTCAACAAGGGCTACCTGAGGCCGAAAGTCCTAAGGCATGGGTTATCTGCGGATTGTAGTCCGAACACAAGGGTTACCTGCGGCCGAAAGTCTTAAGACAAGGGCTTTCTGCATCCGAACGTCTTAAGGCAAGGGATACCTGCGGTCGAAAGTCTTAAGACAATGGGTACCTGCGGCCGAAAGTCTTAAGACAAGGGCTTCCTGCGCCAGAAAGTCCTAAGACAAGGGCTACCTGCGGCCGAAAGTCTTAAGGCAAAGGTTACCCAAGGCCGATAGTCTTAAAGCAAGGTTTACCTAAGGCCGAAAGTCTTAAGACAAGGGTTACATGCGACAAAAAGTCCTAAGACAAGGGCTACCTGCGGCCGAAAGTCTTGAGACAAGAGTTACCTGCGGTCAAAAGTCCTAAGACAAAGGTTACATGACGCCGAAGTCCTAAGACAAGGATAACCTGGAGACGAAAGTCCTAAGACCAGGGTTTCATTAGGCCGATGTCCTAAGGCAAGGACTATCTGCGCCGAAAGTCCTAAGACAAGGGTTACCTGCGGATGATAGTCCAAGGACAAGGGTTACTAGCGGCCGAAAGTCTTGAGGCAAGGGCTCCTTGCGTCCGAACGTCTTAAGGCAACTTTCTTCGCCAAAAAGTCCTAAGACAAGGGCTACCTGCGGCCGAAGGGACGGGTTACCTAAGGCCGAAAGTCTTAAAGCAAGGGTTACCTAAGGCCGAAAGTCTTAAGACAAGGGTTACATGCGGCAGAAAGTCCTAAGACAAAGGCTACCAGCGGCCGAAAGTCTTTAGACAAGCGTTACCTGCGGTCAAAAGTCCTAAGACGAGGGTTACCTGTGGCCGAAAGTCCTAAGACAAAGGTTACATGACGCCGAAGTCCTAAGACAAGGATAATCTGCTGACGGAAGTCCTAAGACCAGGGTTACATGACGCCGGAGTCCTAAGACAAGGATAACCTGCTGACGAAAGTCTTAAGACCAGGGTTACATTAGGCCGAATCCTAAGACAAGGGTTGCCGTTGTACCACAGTGGCATATAGCCCGAAAGCTAACGGAAAATACCTGAGAAACACTTCATCCAAACACATTAAGAAATAAATCTAGGTTCGGAATAGTATCATCCAGTTGAATCAAAACTAGTAAAAGAAATCGTTTTTCAAATCTTTCAAAGAGGTGGAGCTGAATTTATAGCACAGCGGTTATAAAACACATTTACTTTTATGACATTCAGTGTCATATATCAATGTATCAAGATGACTATTGCATACCAGATCCACGAAGTGCTGCATTTCTCTTTGTCCCGCAGTTGCAAATAAACACTAAACTTTATGTATGCACTACATATACTAGTCTTGTAAAACGTAAACAGAGGACATGTTCAAACTACTGTAAAAAACGATGATAAGGATTAACTCACATTTTAAAACAATTGTACAGGCAAGACTTTACACCTTATTCAGTGATCATTTTACACATTGCTTTAAATCTTAAACAAATGCACATAAGAATGGCATTGTATGTGCAATGTAATTCGAAATATTTCGGATGTCCTCTTTATACTGTTTCGAAGAGGAAGAGTAACAGAGCGGTTTTAAATTTCCAAATACCTTTCAAGACATTAAAACACTTTCCTAGAAGTAACAGATCAAATGTAAGTATGTTATACACAGTAAAGTTGCGAAGCTACTTTAAATACTTCATAGTAACTTAACTCAAGTGGCTTTTAAATAGAATAACTTAAACAGAAGATATAACAATAGTATTTTGCGTGATATCATTTGGTAGCGGAAAACTGTGCTTGGTACTGTTTAGGAAGTCAAAATCTTCCTTATTGGCGAAGCAATAGTTGAACTAACTAGTTATTGTAATAAGGCGATATATTGACTGCAAGTATTTTTATAAAATGAACAATGAAGTTCCAACAAATATAGCATTACAAAATGATGATATGTTGCAATAAAAAGCTAAAATTAAGATATAAACTTCTTATTAAACGTTGAAAGTAGCAAAAATGTCATCTTCCTCAGATCTAAGTAGCTTTGAAAGTATATGGCAGTGCTTTTTCAAATGAGTTCATATTTGAATTAACATGTCATATGATGAGAACCGATGCCTGTGTGAAAACCTGAATGGATATTTTCTGAAAGAAGTATAAACCACTTTTCTGCTAAATTGTTATACGAGCCGTGCCATGTGAAAACCAACATAGTGGGTTTGCGACCAGCATGGATCCAGACCAGCCTGCGCATCCGCGCAGTCTGGTCAGTATCCATGCTATTCGTTTTCAAAGCCTGTTGCAAATAGAGAAACTGTTAGCGAACAGCATGGATCCTGACCAGACTGCGCGGATGCGCAGGCTGGTCTGGATCCATGCTGGTCGCAAAGCCACTATGTTGGTTTTCTCATGGCGCGGCTCAAATAATATATCTGTTTCGAAGACCAGAGACTGCAGCTATACCAATGGGTTAAGAATGAGCTCAGAATGAATCGGTCTGTGAAGATTTTGTGACTGGTTTGCAAGTGCAGTTGAATACTTTGCCTCTGATGCATATGTATTTACATTAGAAGGTGTAAATATGCAGCAACATCATTCAAAATATAAATTGGTTGAAAACTTAGGCTGATCAAACTGCGTGCGTCAGCATTCCTGATACAAAGCCAACTGCAATTCTTATAATGCGTTCAAGTTCGAAATGATTAAAACATCTGCTACGGTCTTTTAAAGCAGAATTTTTCTTTCTTAGTTTTTTGTAACAATAAAGAAGACAGAATGTTAAAGCTTTTTAACATTACTTTTTAAACAATGCGCATATTGCATTTCTAGTATAAACACTATAATGATCAAAATACCAATGAGATTCAGTAATTGAATAGTCAAATAAATATATATCTTAGGAAGCTCAGTACTGTAAGATGCTCACATGTTAATCTGTTATGTGCTCTGCTTTGAAAAAAATCCTCTTGCAATTTTGATCACACTACATATAATTATAAACTAAAGGAAAACTGGATATGCCGTTTAGTTGTCGGAACTGAACAACAAGCGTGTGAAACACTTCTTTTCAATATTCGAGGTGTTCCACCATGCAGTAAATTTCTTTATCCTGAATAGGCTATAAAAATATGGGACAAAAACATTTTATAATGGTAAAGAAAATAAATTTTACATCGATTCAACAAATAATTATAATAAAAGAGGTCCTCCGTGGCCAAGTTGTTGAGGTCGCTGGCGTTGAATAACTTGTCTGTTACCGACGTGAGTTCGAAACTTCACTTGGGTTACAGAACTTTTTCATGTCAGGAATCCATGCAGCTGGCTTACGGAATGTCCTTGGTTTTATTCAGGGGTCCGCCTGTGCATGAAATAATGCACGAAAGGGACCCTGGCTTCTTTCTCCATCATGAAAAACTAGCTATAATTATGTCGGTGCGACGTTATCATACACCGAAAAAATGTAAAAACTACGTTGTTCGCGAAATTATTTTGGCAGTTTCATCTCGTGATCTCGTGATCTCGTGATTTCGCGTTTCGCCAACAAGGACTCTACCTATGCGCTTCATGCATCCCTTACTCTAGTGATACACGAAGTGTGAGATCACAATGGCGAAGCGCGAAAATCTACAGTTTTCACAATTTTGCGATTTGCCATCATGATCTCGCGCTTTGCGTATCGCATTCGAATTATGGCGAAGTGCTTATTTACGATGGCGAAGCACGACAGAACAACGGCGAAGCGCGAAATTACAAATATTCCTCGCGATTTCGCGGTTCGTTATCGTGATATCGCGCTCCGCCAACCCAGTGATGGCCCTAACAGAACACCGTAAACGGTATCTTTTCTATATCATTGAAACATGCTCGTTTAAGACTAGAAGATATTGTTTCACTGGTAAATATTTTCTCTCTGCTGGTGTAAACGGCAATTATATTGATTGCGTCTAGACTTGTATTTGATTAATGATTAATCTTTCGGATACACATCAACTCATTAGGAAAAGAGACAAGAGACACATTTACATCTACATCTACGGGGATACTCCCAACAATCAATTTCTGATCATAACTGGGAGGTCGGGGCATTTATTAAAAACATGTTGCTATGTTACATGATACATGATATTCATGTGTTAAGAGAGTAAGAGCAGTAATATGTACAGCTTTGTTAAAAATAAAAACAGGATGATGACATTAGTACATATGCGAGTCTAGGTCAGATGTGAAGCACTGAAGGTTCACACTGTCCTTGATGTTATAAGGCAAGGCGTTCCAGTATCTGATCGTGCGGGGGAAAAAGGAGTTCATATGATATTGTGTTCTTGAAGATGGAATGATAAAGTTTAAATTTCTAGAGGCTGTCAGGTGGTTATGATCTACAGAGACGAGGTTGTGTGATATTTTATACAACATAATTAAAGATGCATGTATTCTTCTCTGTTCTAATGTCTGCCATTTAAGAATTTCAAGCATTGATGTTACACTGCCTTGGTATGAGTAATCATTCATAACATACCTGGCTGCAGCTCTTTGCACCTTCTCTATCTCATATGCTAAATTTTTCTGCCATGGATGCCATATGGTGTTACAGTATTCTAATTGTGGGCGGACGTATGTTTTATAGGCAGTTTCTTTGATATTACGGTTATTACATTGTACATTTCTTTTTATGAATCTGAGAGTGTTATTAGCTTTTGAAGATGTAGTTTCAATATGTTTTTTCCAACTAAAGTCATCACTAATAGTAATCCCAAGATATTTAGCATTTTCTGTGGTTTTTAGTTCTTGATTATGTAGTTTATATGGAAAAATGATATTTTTTCTTTTTTTGGAGATTCTTATGATTTCGCATTTATCAGGATTGAACTCCATAGACCATTTACGTTCCCATTCTTCTAATTTTGTCAAATCATCTTGAAGTTTGTTAGAGTCTACTAATGAGTCGATGGTGAGGTATATGATGGTATCATCAGCAAATAAGCGTATTCTACTTTTAACAGAGTCGGGAATGTCATTGATGAAACAGAGGAAGAGACAAGGACCCAACACTGAACCTTGGGGAACCCCTGATAAAACTGGTAGAGAATCAGAGTGTGAGCCTTCAACTACTACAGATTGAGAGCGATTACTAAGAAAAGATTGAATCCAGGATAGAGATGTTTTGTTGACACCAAGTTTCATGAGTTTATAGAGAAGAAGTTGATGATCGACCTTGTCGAAAGCTTTCGAGAAATCCATTACAATGAGATCTGTTTGTAGTGTGATATTTCTGTGAATATTATACACCAAATAACTCCACTAATAAGGGCTTTCCAGTTTTATCATAAACGACAAATAATAAAAGATAACTTAACGCGATATATGACATAAGAACATATTCTATTTTCAATTATTTGCTGTAGAAAAGGCGTCGACTACACCACTTGAATGTCAAAGATTGGAATCCGTCCATATTATAGTTATTTCATTGTGGAATGTGTTTCTTCAAGATATTACTTTGTTTGATTCTATGATACAGATATAATATAACAATGCTATCAGATCTATTTTCACAGCCGGTTGTCAAATTTTACAGACTAAAGGCTCCAAACATTCTTTTGTGAATAGTCTGGGAAATATAAATGGAATGTTCCTTCCGCAGAGACAAAGAAGCAATTGGGATAGTATTAATAACTTGAAGAGTAATGTCGATATAATGCAATCACTTTATGTTTCGTGACCCATAAAACTTTTATAGAGAATTTCTAAAATTAGCCCGTTTATCTAGAAAAAAAAAACACAATGATTTTCGGTCACAAGCCTGGGCCCAGTTGTTCGAAACTTTAACAGAAGATTAAGCTAACGATTGATTAACTTTTTGGGTTATGTTTTACATCTCAGAAGACTTAGAAATACAAATGTATGAGTTAAGAATTATGAACACTGAATAGTCTTTACAATAAAATCAAAACATCATACTAGTATTTCCCACCAAGATTAGAATCACAGTTTAACCGGCGGTTAGTTTAACAGTCAGTTAAAGTTTCGAACAACTGGGTCCTAGTCGTTAACGTCATTACAATATCAACCAGAGCTTATTGCAACATTCATTCAAAAGTAGAAAAAAAGATATGACTCAACACTATCGGACCAGAAATTGTTTTATAAACCATCTTACAGTTCTGGTGTCATTCTGTACTGTTGTCATTCATAGATAAGTTGAATTAAACGCTTTACTATTATTCATTTGAAACAAATTTACGAATTTCCATTTTTAAGTAAACGAGATATGGGCCCGAAAACAGTTTTCAGGCAGCCATAGTGTCTGTCTCGCTTTTCCAAATATCTGGTTGTTTTTGTATTGATGTATCGTTTTAGTGGAATCGAATGGTTAATGTATTTCGTGTATAAAAGTTTGATGCAACATTTTTTATTATGGTTCTCCCGCTGACATTTATGCAAATATATTATTTTAGCAGCTGTTTAGACTGAATGATGTCACCGAAGTTACAGTGCATTTCTTACAATTAATATTAGTAATGAATACTCCTACATAGAGTTAAGGGTATTCGTAATGTGTGTTTGCTAATGAACATGAGAACTACAATTGTGCAATACATCAGTACATACCCATTTATTGTCAATGCTATCAACTTTCAGCGTGAGACTAAAAATAGTGGTTGCTTTATCCACGAAATAAAGTAACAGTGAAAAGTAAAATTCCCTTTTATTTCTAAAGTTGAAATCCTCGAATTCATATCCCCACCAAATAGCCGTTTTAGGTCAAAACTGTCTGCACAGTGTTTTGAATATTAGCGGACTTCCGGTATATTTCAGAAACTAATATTCTTTTTCTTTGGATGAAATGTAAACTATTTTCATAAATGATTAAATGCTGAATCATGAAAAATATCTTCCGGATTTTGACAGTTTTTCTCTGAAATGCTGAAATTTAACATGAAAATACGATATTCAAAGCTACATATATACATGATCACGGTCAAGTAGAATATGAGGAGCCTCATTTACACAGATATGAATTAGAAACCATTGTTTATTGAGTTTTAATACTAAGTTACGGATAGAATATAAGATTCTTTTGAAAGCAGTGATTAGCATGAAAGTTATTTTAATTATAGCTGAGAGTTTATCTGAAATTTGAACAGACATGTTTCACAATTCAGTGTAATTACTTGTCTTGTATACTAAAGTGTGTCTACTTCTGTTGAAATGTGTTGAGTTACAAATATGCGCCACAATGTCATTTTCTTTTGTTCTTTTAATTTATGATTTTAATAAATATCTACAAAGTGTTCAGGCTTGTCAAGCCAGTGCTACGAGCGTGAGGGGTTACATCTCATGTACAACTGAGTTTGCTATCATTTTGCTTGGTAACTTTTTTTCGAAAGAACATCTTATATACATTTTTACATAGCCCATGAATTTAACAACAGCTCAGTTGTCCGAATTTGAATAAAGTCAGTTTATGTCATTTCTAAATTCCGACAATATTTTTAACAATAAATTATATATATATATAAAATGAAAGCTGTTAAAATGTACGAACACAAATCTAGTACTAACTTAAAACGTGGACACGCAAATCGTCCATGTACTTAAATATTTTAACTATTTTTAAGGAGGCATACGCATTTCGGTGCAAGAAATGTAGTACAAAATAGAAGAATGTTATTGCTGTTTTATGAATAAATGAGTGACAGTGTTATTTATTCCATCGTGTTCTAACAATTCAGACAAGACAGGCATCTTTAAGTGCTTTCAATTAGCTTTCAAGACTGAGAAACTTACATAAATGACGCATCGCATGCACTTCTTGAATAATGTAATTAATACATATCTTGGGATGCTCAATATTAGAACATGTTGATATTTATGTATTTTGTTGCTGTGATAATCTCGGAAACTGATTACTTTTCATTTTTACTGATATAGATGATAGAAGTTGAGTTAGTTTGAAATTACTTTCAATAAGATTAGCACAGACAGAGCAAATTAAATCCAGTAATATTCGAGTCTCAACTGAAATCATTTTGAGGATAATCAGGTTTTAAATGTCTCAAAGCAAGGCCACAATAATATATTGTACATAATTTTTATTTGAGCCACGCCATGAGAAAACCAACATAATGGGTTTGAGACCAGCATGGATCCAGACCAGCCTGCGCATCCGCGCAGTCTGGTCAGGATCCATGCTGTTCGCTTTTAAAGCCTATTGAAATTGGAGAAACTGTTGAAAGCTTCTGGTCAGTCTTAATACTCTCTAGACACAAAGTCAATTTTGTTTCTTATAAGACTTTTAAGACACAATCTCTGCTGGTATAACTTTTTATACTGAGCAAGATTTCTACACAATTTGATTCAGGATTAAAAAGTCTCCGGAATGAACATAACTACATACTTTGTCGACGGCTGACGTCAACGTATAAGTGCATTAATCACGACTCAAGGTTTAATGTGACCTGTTTACTTGGTCAAGGTCAGTCTGGATCTCTTCCTGTGTTGTTATGCTATCGAAGAAAGTGAAATGTTTCTAGTTTGTTTATATCTATTATATAAGCTTAATAGTATTTGAAGCTTGAAGCTGCCTATCTAATGCGTTTCTACAGAAATATCTGACGAATTCGCAAATTCATCCAATTCGTTTAGCAGTCGTACAAAGTAGTTTTTCACTCGTTTTAAAATTGGTACAGGGAAAAGTCAATAGGCGTACTCTCGGTCGCATATAAATTAATATTTACTGGATCGACACAGTGCTGTTAAGTTTTTGCAAATGTGAAAATAAACTTTATATGTGTATAAATAACCTGAAAACAGTACTTAAACAAAACATAACGAGGAAATTCACCGGGACTTATTTATAATAAACATTTACTTTTTAATGTTATGCGTTGTTCAAACAGCTGATATATAGACCAGTACGAAAATTAACATTACTAATTAATAGTTTAGATGTTGATGGTATAATTGCAATGTCTGGGAAGTTCAAAACATGCACCGGTCCGCTACTGTTTACAAATGATACATATTAAACAATTCAATGTCCTGTTGATCTATCTGTATGAAGATCTTACATTAGGCTAATTACTAGGGGTGGTAATATCCATAAACCATTGTCAAATTTGTCTGGTTCGCAATTTCCTCAATAAACAAACATCTGTAAAATGCATAAATGCATGATGAAATACGCTATCGCTGCATGCATTACTCTCATATTCAGTTCGTTCTCAATGCTTTACGACCACAAATTGAAATTTAAATAACCCGGAAAATAGACGACGCCAATGTAATTAATATATCCTATTCAAACGGTTTCACCACTTCTTTCCTTTCTCATAATTGACATCAGACAAACTATAAAATTCTTCCTTGTCATTTTGGCATGCCTTCAAAAAAAAAAACATTCTTGTATTTTCATCATCTTTCAATATTTTGGGATATTTTTGAGGGTAAACCACATTCTAATTCAATAACTGTTGACATAACTTGTCTACCGTGTTTTGCTATTGTTGTATATATCTGAAATATTACGTACAGAACACATGGAACAAGTGAGTTCTATAATTACAAATTGTAATTGTCACCGCAAATGTATGAGGTCGTGGAGAAAAATTTAACGTGTCATCTATGTTTTATGTTCAAATTAAATAGACTGATTCAGTACAAGTTTATAAGCTGAAAGCATGAGCTCCATTTCTAGTTACTATTCTCCATTCCATATCAAACACTTCTTCAGCTATGCTTTCTTTACTAATCGTTTGCATATTTCAGTAGCACACTACTTATAGAGAAATATTGCTGCGATTATATATGTCTTTGTTGTAAGACCTGTCAGCCAGTCAATCAGTAAGCGAGCCATGCCAAAAGTAATACTGAAATTGAAATATTCATAAATATTGATAGATGTGCCACAATTTAGCAGCTCAGCTGACAACGCTGAACCACTCCTAAGTCTTCAGCTATAACATTTTAACTTAATAATTAATGACATAAGGCTCCCTGATAAATTTTATGTTTGTTATTAATTCAGTGGTTACTCGTTGGGATTTGCGGTAAAAGTCCTTTGCTGAGAACGAAATAGGGTCATTCAAATAAAATGATACGATGATACGGATATAAATTTGCTAGAAATATAATACCAGTTAAAAGTCACCACGGAAATAATTTATTTTCAACAAACATCATATGTTGTGATACGAAAGGGTACACTACGATATCCAAATTTACGAATTAAAACCTAAGTCTAGTTACTGTATTATTTGTGCAAAGTACAAACTGTTCCTTCAGAACCTATTGTATGTTCTGGCACAAACGCCCACAGAACAAGTTATTTTGTTTGTTCCATATGTTTCAAAGATATGTTAGTAGACAGTTTGCAATTTTGCTTTGTAAATATATCTTTATAAGGACTGGTCAAGTGGACGCGAAGTGCCGTACTCATTATTTACAGACATACAAAGAAAAAAAACACGCTGCAATCATAAGCATTCTTGTGGTCTAGATAAAAGACTTTTTATGCACATGATTTTAGTGACAAATTATTGGATGATGTATAAAAGTAGTGTTCTGTTGTTTAGTATTTGAATGAATTTGAATGAGGTATTTTAAAATGTCATTTCTATTTGTAACAGTTTACAGTTGGTCATGTTTTAGCGAAAATGTTGTTTGTTATTTACATGTTCACTTGCCACGAGTTGCAGATTAAAACTTCCAGGTAGCGATATCAATGAAACATACTACACATTCTAGTAAATGGTTGTGTCTGAATTACATATTATCCTTACTAAGTTGTTAAACGCTGTGGATTTTTACTCTAGCTTTATAGTCAAGAACATAGGACCACATATTTCATCACATATATCTTAACTTCTAATGCAGAAATCAGTAAACTGAGTTTCACGCTTAATAGGATGTTCAGTTATTGAGTTAACTTATTTTATTTATTCAAGCTTCCAATTCTGATTTCATTCCAAATTTGATTTTAAACCCAAACGAAAACTTTTATCTTTCCATCAATTTCCTTCAAAAATAAGCTGATATTCTACGTTAATTATAATATTTTATAATTTAATATTCATAACATTGCACATCAGATAGAACCCAAAAATTATGTATCACGACTGACAATGAAATAATTGTAAAATAAAACTGGAATATGAATATGATAATAATGAAATAACATGTTGACAATTTGATTTATTTATGTAATGTAACAACATCCAAAATATATAGATAGCATTACATGTATTTATCAGTGTAACAGTGATGTGTCCAATACTGACAGCATCCAACTTAAATGAACGATCGAGTATTCCTGTTTCCTCGGCTGAGGCGCAAAATCCGCTGCGTGACTTTTAAAATGGTGGCTGGATTTATCTTATAATCGGGATGGTTGGTGAGTTAACGAAATAATTTCTATTCTCTGAACTAGAGACAAATTGTAATTCCTCTTTCTGTTCTGGGACATTCTATGCATATTCAAATGAATTAGAAAAAGTAGTGCTACAGAAATGTTATACAAACCAGACATGTTTCTGAATAAAAATTACATACATTTCTCTCTCTGCAATCTATGATTATGTAGACATGTAATCTTGAATTTTACTGGATTGATAGCTCTATACTATTTACCACTACTCTATAAGTAAGTTCGACTCCGTGAGGGGCAGGTTTACTTTATAGCGATGGAATAAAAAGTAATTAATTGTCGAGTTTTTTCGTCGTTGGAATTCGATTACGACGAACAGTTCAATTTGTTGTACGAAATACAGAAACACGGTAATTGGCTCAACTGGGAGCTGTCACTATGTTTTCAGACTTACTAGAAACTAGAAATTGACGGTCACATATTCATAGCAATTATAGTAAAACAATATCCAGGTGCTCTCTCTGATTATCTTATATGGTGTAT
Source organism: Mercenaria mercenaria (assembly GCF_021730395.1). Classification (NCBI taxonomy): domain Eukaryota; kingdom Metazoa; phylum Mollusca; class Bivalvia; order Venerida; family Veneridae; genus Mercenaria; species Mercenaria mercenaria. The sequence continues at coordinate 9,246,931 of NC_069364.1, forward strand.
ATTAATTACCACTCTTTAAATTAAAAGATAAGGAATAGCCAGCCAGTGTTTCTATATCCATTATTTATTGAATGTGCAATTCACATAACAGCAACATTACGTAGAAATATAGAAAAATGGACGGTCATGTTTACTATATACCGATATGAAAAGTGAAGAACAACATGCAACCTGTGAGGTTGGAACCTATCAACATAATTACAGAGAACAAATTAATTTATAATAACATGTAATGCTCGTGTAATAGGTAAACCAGATGAATTCTCCTCTGAATGAATGTTTCATATGACAAGAACTTCCCGCCTTAATGTATATAACATACGACCAAAAAAATTTAAGAATTGTAACGGGACTGATGTCTAATCTTATAAAGCATAATAGATATGCCGTTCTTAGTTTTTTAGTAAACTATATGTAGTGCAGATTTAGTTTTTTGTAACCTAACTGGTTTCTAAATGCGGAAAATAACGTAGTATTCAAGAGCATTTATGAAAAGCATTAATTACTAGTGTTGAGATTTGAACAACTGATAATTTCCTTCGACTGTGCATGCCTTACAAGTCATTCTGTAAACTAAGTTCTGTGGAACAACCAGTTCTTTCTACGTTGTCATGTATTTAACTGTCTGCTAATGTATCTGTACAAAAGGCTTCATCTTTTTTTACAGTTGGTTGTAGGTTCGAGCATGTGGATACATCGTGCCATTTTGTACTGGTAGTGTATAACTATTGCAGTAGCACCCTTATAACAATAAGTTTATTAGGATCCGTTATTTACATACCTTACTATCAATAGTAAGAAAACTGCTTAAGACAAAATCCTAAAAATATTGCGCGCATGTTTAGTAAATTTGTATTGTCATGGAAAAACCATTAAAGTAAAAACATCGTTAACTGAAAGGAAAATAAACAGCAAGAAAGAAAAACACGTGAACGAATTTTAATAAAAAATTGTTTTACAAGCAATATCATGAATCCTTATTAAAAAGCATCGTTTTAGCGAATTCATAAATAAACTGAATGAAACAGTGAAACATTGTGTTGAACCAGATAGGTTTTGCATGCATTTCCCACAGTCAGAGTTAATGTATATGCATTAGTTGCAAATAATAGTAGACCAGCAGTTCATATAACAAAATAGTACCTGATATTTGAAGCCATGTGTTCTTCGTCATTAAGACCGAATTCATAATAGTATGCTGTCAAAAAAAACTGGTTATCATTGACAGGAAAGATGCTGCTACACTCGATGCTCCGTTTCATGTTGATTTTATCATTCAAATTATATCGAAAAAAGCATCATGAAATTACCGAAACTACTAATTTGAATCAAATAATTTAATACATATTAAAATAAATTTTAATGCTCTTGCATTTTATATAATGACAATAACAAAAACAAATAAACATGGTATTTTGCTACTATTTCTATGCGTGATAAATGCTCGAGCCTATTCCCTCGAGCAAGCACGACAAATTAAGTCCATAAGCGTTCAGAATACCACATGGAACGTATAGGTTTTGTCTAGACAGGATTTCAGTTGATTTATGTATACGTCCGTTTAGTCTATTGAGTGAGGCATAATGGTATAATGAGAAATGACGCTAAAATACTGTAGACCTGTGTTTATCTTCTAAGAGGAAACGGTATGAATTGCTGTGAAGAAATTTTATATCATAATAGCCACTGAATTATCAGTACCAGTGAATTGTCTCTTAGTAATAACCTTATTTTTATTGACCCATTTCGCGTTGTGTCTAATATGGTATGGGAAGCGATGGTATACTTACATTTTTACATAAAGAACTATAGAAATACATCCTTTGTAGGACTTTGGAATCTCTATTCCCTATATAACGGCAAAATGTAGTGACCGCATTTGTTTCAAAGTATAAAACTACTGTAAAATGATGTAATCATAAATACAAAACAATAGTGCACATAATAGAACGCTGATTCAATGAAGTACTTACATTGAACACTATTAAAGCTTCTTTTTCAAACTGAATTTATGAGGGTTATTTTGTACAGAGCCCTGAAAAATGATGGCCTTTATACTGATATACATGTATAGTCTAATTATGTCTAATAAGACAAATGGACATACTTGTTGCAAAACTATCATTATATTTTACCAATCAATATCTCAATTATACTATGAAAGGGTTCCAAACACTCTGAGGTGAACACCGAGGCCAATAGCTTGTAGACTTAATTAAACTAAATGAAACATTCACGTAAGAGGCTATAATATCATGGAATTAACCAAATTGCAACGCAACAGCGATGATTTTAATGTCTTTAGCACACTGATATGTTGAATTTGATGTGTAAGCATATATGGTTTTGACATTCAGAGCTCACGAATTTGCATGAATAATTAAATATTCAGTTCTTACGATAACCTAAGCATTCCACGAGGAACAAAATGGTCGACTAGCAGTTAATATAGCAGAAAAAAAATGATATTGAAAGCTAGTTGTCCTTTGATATTAACACTTATTTCATTACCCTGACTTGAAGAAATAATCACCTCGTAATAGATCACAAGAATTGTTCTATTTATTGTATTATTTATGAAAGCTTTTTGTTTAGAACACTTTTGTTCTTTGATTTCCCTAAGTTAATTGTTCCAATCATTTACATCGTTTAATATAAGTTCACAATAAGTTCACTAAGTCCTTAACGCCGAAAGCATTCAAGTTGTAACCGATAAGAGGGACCATGCAATATAGATAATATTTATAGCTTGTTAAGTGATGCAGATATAATACAAGCATTGTTTTACTTCACAATCCATTGAGATTCCCATGTTAAATTTACCATAAACATTCTCATGAACATATTTTCTTAATTTTATTAACGCTTCACATACGTATAATGGTTCCAGTAGCAAATGTTAACAAAACAACTTGCTTAGTATGTCATTCAGCTTCACAAATCCACAATCGATTTCGAACGTCGAAAACAAAAGTTTGTAGCGGATTGGATCGACTTATATTGTTTTATTAAACTATTTTTAAGTAATTGTATCATTTGCTATAGGGTATCTTATAGATGCTGCTAGTAGTTTCCTTAACAAATTGTTTTGTTAATTCCTACAATGTTAATTTTTGAAAACAAAATAATGGCGTGTAAAGTCAGTGTTTCACTTTTAATCGTGTTTGAACCATTCTGAAAGCTCTTGATTTCCATCTCTAAGAGAGCCATTACATTTATTATGTTATAATTTGTAGCTTGTAATCAATTTCTAATCTTTCTCGAACTTCGAGGCATCACTGTATTTGTGTTTGGATTTGTCCAATATGACCTCTCCAAACAAAAATAAAAAGCAAAAGCTATGAAACATGTAAGTTCTTGAAGATACTTCAGCAATCCTGGTAATGTCCAAAGAAATAATCGCCACACTGGCTTGGTGATCTTAATTAGCATAAATATATTTTCTAAACTCATACAAATTGTTCTGTTTCTTGTCTGATGTTTCGAAATGTCATGCTTCGCCACAGTGATCTCGCGCTTCGTGCATCGCCTACTCATGATGGTGAAGCGCAAAATCAATAAAGCAAAGCGAAACATTTTGAAAATTTCGCAATTCGTCATCGTAATCTCGCGCCTTTCCATTCTGATCTCACGCTTTGCCATCGTGGTCTCTCGCTTTCCCATCGTGATCTTGCCTTTCGCACACGGCCAATATAAAAAGATACGATGGCTCTAATGTTACACCGTACCGTACAAAATATACTCGTTTAGGACTAGAGTATATTGCTTCACTGGATAATACCCTCTCTCTGCTATAATGTAAACGACAAGTATATTGATTGTGTCTAGACCTGTATTTTTGGAGTAATCTTTGGGGGTAAACATCAAATCATGAGGAAAAGAAACAAAAGACATTGTAGTAATGCAATATTGCTGTGATTAGCATGCTCCAAGTAACTAAATTAAAAACACTTAACAACAACACATAATAAAGGAAATTTGATGGGATATTTGACATTAAAATCGTCTCTTATCAATTATGTTCAGTAGAAAAGGCGTCGGCTACAACACTTTAATTCAATAATTGGAATCTGTCCATATTACTACTATTATATTTTCTTCAGTGTGCAATTTATTTAATGATTGCTTCTTCAAGGTGTTTCTTTGTTTCATTTTATGATAAAGGTATATAAGAATGCTAACAGATCTATTTTCACAGTCGGTTGTCGAATTTTACAGACAAAAGGCTCTAAACGTTCTTATGTGAATAGTCTGGAAAAATATAAATGAATGTTTCCTTCCGCTGAGACAAAGAAGCCATTGGTATGATATTAATAACTTGTATCTTAGAGTAATGTTGATATAATACAGTCACTTTATGTTTCGTGACTCATAAATCTTGCAGGGAATCTTTAAGCAGCATTTTGAACGTATATTTCTTATATAATCTGGAAATATGGACCACATGTCGAGTCGTTAACGTCGTTTCAAAGTCAACCAGAGCTGCTTATTGCAACATTTAAAAGTAGAAAGAAAGATTTAACTCCACACTATTCGACCAGACATTTTTTTATATAAAACATTGAACAGTTCTGTTGGCCTTTTGAATTGTTGTCTGCACTTGCTATTATTTTGCAAAACCATATAGAGAGGTTAAATGAATCGATTCACAAGTAATTGTTTTGGAAACAATTTAACGTACCCCCATTTCAAGTAAATGATAATGTGGCCCGAAAAAACGGTTTGTAAGGAAAGCCATAGTGTCTGTCTCGCTTTTCCAAGTATCTGGTTGTTATTTTATTGACTTCTTGGTTTAGAGGAAAAAGTTAATTATCATAAAATGTTTGAAACAACAATTTCATTTGATCATGGTACCACTTGTATTAGTGTAGCCGCTGCTTAGACTGAATGAATGTCACCGAAGTTCTGTAATCTCTGGTTATGGTGCATTTTCTACAGTTTACGCTAGAAATTAGTACTCAATATATACAGCTAAAACATGAATATGAGAACTTGCGTTACTCTACAAATGTGTCATACATCAATGCAGTCAGTATACTCCGGCATCATTATAGAGGCATCATGGTTAATGCCACCAACTACTGAATAATTAAAAGTCGTCGGAGACTTATGTTACTGACTGACTTATCTACCTTTCATTTCAATAGATGAAATCCCCACTAAACAGCGGTTTTGTCCAAGAAATAATTTAAGAGTCCATTAATGTTAAACAAATACAAGTTAGAAACAAACTGTCTGCAAATTTTTGAAATATTAGCAAACTGCCTGTACAGAAACCGGAAATATTTTCATTTGGATGAAATGTAAACTATTTTTAAATTAATTATTAATTAATTGCTGAATTATGAAAATATTTTCCGGATTTTGACAGTTTTTCTTAGAAATGATGGATTTCAATATGAAAATGCGATATACAAAGCTACTTATATACATGATCACTTCATAACTCGGTCAAGTGGAATATGAGCAACCTTACTTACATCGTGATAAAGTAGAAACCATTGTTTATTGAGTTATTACATTTAATTACGGATAAAATATAAAGATTCTTTTGAAAGCAGTGATTAGCATGTAAGTGATTTTCATTATTGTTGAATATTTGCCTGAAATTTGAACAGACCTGTATCACGTTTCAGTGCAATTACTCGTCTTAAATGTTTATATCGAAATATGTTGATTTACAAATATGTGCCACAAGGTTATTTCCGTTTGTATTTTTCATGTATAAATTAAATAAAAGTCTACAAAGTTTCTGTGTGAGAGAGTTTCGCTTCAGCCAATGCTATGAGGCGTTAGGGGTTGTGCACATTTCATTAAATCTCATGAACAGGCTGAACTGAGTTTACTATCATTTTGCTTGGTTGCTTTAATTGTTTCCGAAAGAACTTCTTATATACATTTTTGTACAGCCCATGAATTTAACAACAGCTCAACTGTTTGGAGTTGAATATAAGCAAGAAATGTCATGTGCACATTCCACCAATATTTAAGGTAACACTATATATATAATATATATCAAAACGTGAATTCGCAAAGGAAGATGTCGTAATCTTCCCATTTCCACCATTGTTCTTGAAAATATTAATCATTTTTAAGAAGGCATATGCATTTTGATAAAAGAAATGTATTGAAATTAGAGGGTTTTTAATTGCTATCTAATACATATTTGAAGGTGACTGTCACTTTCTCTATCGTGTTCTGTAAATTTAGACGGGCATCTTTAAATGCTTTCAAATAGTTAAGGTGCCATCGACTACAAATTGAAATAAATGGAGCATCGGATGCACTTATTGAATAATCTATTAAATACACATCTTGGGTTGACCAATGTTAGAACATGTTGATGGTTATTTCTTTGTTCTGTAATAAGCTCTTGATTGACTTTGTTTTACTGATATCGGTGGTAGAACAAGGTAAAACCCCATATACTCGAACTTTCACTGACGAAGTGTGAAGTTCTCTCATTCGTAACAGACGTCGTATAATTTCAGATATTAAATGCACAAAGGAACGAACACAATAATATTGGTCAGATTCATTGAAAAACTAAATGTCACGTAGTTTCAGTTTCATTCTGACTCAAGGTTTAATATGACCTGTTATCTCGCCAAGGTCAGTCAGTCTCTTTCTTTGTCGGAGAAAGTGAAATGTTTCTAGTTTGTTTATAATAATTATTTAAGCTTAGTATTGTTGACAGCTTATAAAAGCTACCTGCCTAACTCGTTTCTACAATGCTATCACACACATTGGCAATTTCTTCCAATTCCTTTGGCAGTCCTTGAAAGTAATCTATCACTTGTTTGAAATTTCAATAGGCATATTCTCAGTAGCATTTGAATTATTATTTACTAATTGGATACAGTGCTTGTAAGATTTTGCAAATGTAAAAAAATACACTTTGTATATAAATAAATAACCTTAAGAAGTACATATGAACCAGAACATAATAGAAAATTTACCTTGTATATTGTTGAGTCCTGTAAAAAAATAAAAAACATTTACTTTTTGATGATATGCATTGTTAAAACAGCTGATATATAGACCAGCACGAAAAATACCATTACTTATTAATAGTTTAAATGTTGCTGGTATAATTGCAATGTCTGGGTAGTTCAAAACATGATATATATTAAACGATTCAATGTGCTATTGATCTGTCTCTATTAGGACATAGTATTTGGTTAATTAGTAAGGATGGTAATATCCATAAACCAATGTCAATTTTGTCTGGTTCACAACTTTCTCAGTAAACAAACATCTGTTAAGTGCATTGTGTTTGTGACTTAAATAAATGATGAAATACATTATCGCTGCATGCAATTCTATGCAATAACTCTCATATACTATACTTTCTCTATGCTTTACGAGCACATTGTCAAACTGAAAATGTAATAACTCGGAAAATAGACAACTCAAATGGTTTCACTACCTGTTTTCCTTTCTTTTAACATCAGATAAACAATAAAATTCTTCCTTGTCATTTTGGCATGCCTTCAGAATAATCCATTCTTGTATTTCCATAATCTTTCAAGATTTTGGGATATTTCTGACTGTAGACCATAATCATTAGCGTTATGTAGTACAACTAATATTATTTATAACAAAAACATAATTTGTCTGCAGTGTTTTGCTATTATTGTATGTATCTGTCTTGGTTACGTACAGAACAGTTTGATTGTTAGAGCTACAGCTAGATTAACATGGAATAATTGTGTTCAATAGGTATAAATTGTAATCGTCACTGCAAATGTATGAGATCATGGAGAAAAATTAACGTGTCATCTATGTTCTTATCTTCTTACTAAATAGACTCATTCAGTACTAGATTATTAGCGGAAAGCATGAGCATGAGCTTCGTTTGAAGTTACTGTTCTCCATCTGTGGTTACTGTTCTCCATTTGAAGTTACTCTTTCATTTTGATCAAACACATTTTGTTCAGCCAGCCATTCAGCCATGCTTTCTTTACTGATCATTTGCATATTTCAATAGAAAAGTACTTACAGAGACATATTACTGTGATTATATATGCTTCTGTTTTACGACCTGTCAGCCAATCAGTCAGTAAGCGAGCCGTGCCATCAGTAACATTGAAACTGAAATATTCATGAATATTGATACATGTGCCACAATTGAGCAGCTGACAACGCTGAACCACTCCTTATCTTCGAATATAACATTCGTAATTTATATTTCACTATATAAGGCTAACCGAAGGTTTGTCCAGACAACATTTATGTTTGTTATTAATTTGATGTCGATCGGACTTATGAATAAACAAAAGTGAAATTTGCAGTAAAAGTTCTTTGTTGAAAGGAAATTTATGACAACGAAATAAGTTTATTGAAATGGAATGATACGGATATATATTTTCCTAGAAAAGCTTTACCAGCTGTAAGTCCAAATAGAAATAATATTTGTGTGTTTTTATAGAAAGAAGCCATTACGATAACCAAGTTTACTTATTAAAGCCTAGTCTAGTATTATGTGTACAAAGTACAACTTGTTCTTTCATAATCTATTGAATGTTCTGGCGCAAACGCCCACAGAATAAGTTATTTTATTGGTTTCAATATGTTTTAAAGATATTTTGGTAAGGAGTATGCTGATTTACTTTGTAAATATATCCTTAAAAGGAATGACCAAGTGGAAGCGAAGTACTTCAATAAGAAATGTACTCATTATTTGACAGAACAAAGAAAATAAACGCTGCAATCATAAGCATACTTGTGGTTTATTAGTACTGATCTAAAATCGGATAAAATCTTTTTAAACATGTGATATGAGCGTGTACTAGTGACAAATTATTGTGTGATCTTTGAATGTATACAAGCAGTGTTTTGTTGTTTAGTTTTTGACAGATTTTGAACAAAAAAAAGTGAAGAAAAACTACCTATCCAGTTAAGAAAGGTTAAGCAATACTTGGTTCATACTTTACTGTTTTTGTTTCTAAATAACTGGGAACTTGAACGTATTGCACTGACGCAGAGAGTAGTCTGTCTGATGCCGTAACCTTGTGACATTATTACACGATTCAGCACAATTCTAACCTGAACCTGATTTGAAGAATGTAACAGAGCATAATTGATCATCTTTTTAGCGAAAATGTTGTTTGTTTATGTTCATGTTCACTTGTCACGAGCCGCAGATTAAAACCTCCATGTAACAATATCAATGGAACATACTGTTTATTGACTATATTCTAGTAAGTAGCTGTTTGTTGCTGAATTATCATATTACCGTTCGTAAAATAGTCTTACTATGGAGGGTCAGGCGACATTTAAGATGTAATCGGTCGCGGTCTGAACTTCAAAGACATCATTACATACCGGTGATATAATTATATATAGGCTTGCGTCTAGAATTTGGAATGTTTTGTTTTAAACTCGTTAGCTGCACAAATACACAAATAAATCTATCAACATGTCTCCAGCTTTATATTCAAAACCATATGGCCAAATTTTCTTCATCACATATATTTTAACTTTAATGCTGATATCAGCAAATTGAGTTTCACGCATATGGTGTCTTTCAAATTGTAAAATCTGAAACATTTGATTTTAAACCCAAACGAAAACTTGTATCATGCTATAACATTCCTTCAAAGCATGAATTAATTAACTACGTTAATTATAACTATTCATTATTTAATACTCCTGTCATTGCACTTTAGATAGAAAACCAAAATTGTACATTATTACAGGCAATCGAATAATTGCAAAATAAAACTAGAATATGAATGTGCTAATAAATAATTAATATGTGGACAGTTTATTTTATTGATGTAATGTAATCACAACCTTTTGAAGTTTCGCTGCGGAAGTTTCTTCACGAAAATTTTATGTAGATAACATTATGGACAGTGTATGAGTGAACTGACAGCATCCAATTTAAATGAATGTCTCGGATGAGGCGCAAATCCGCTGCGTGAATTTCAGAATGATTGCTGGATTAACTTGTATTATAGAGATTGTTGGTGAGTTAACGAAATGGTTTCTATTCTCTTATCTAGGTGAACATTTTAATTCTTTTTACTATTCTTTGTTATACTTGACATGAGCCAAGTGAGTTGGAAAAGCGGTAAAACAGAATACAAAAACCTAACATGAATGTCAATATAAGTAACACACTTTTTTCTTTCTGTTACTCTATGATTTAGTAGACAAGTAAAATCTTGAGGACATGTAGCTCTTACAAGGACTATAAGTTTGGCTCAGTGAAGGTCGGGTGTCCTTTATTACGATTAAAAAATAATAAATTATCGGACTTTTCCGTAATTAGAATTCAATAACATTACACTACCATTATCGAATGCACAATTCACATAACTGCAACGTTCAGTAGAAAGACTAATGGGCGATATGTTTACTAAATATCGATATAAAAAGGGAAGGGAACAACTTGCAAGTTGTGGGGTAGGACCGTGTCAACATAGTTACAGATAACAATGGTTTTATGTTACAGATAACAATGGTTTTATAATAACATATATTACTCAAGTAATAGGTAAACCAGATGAAATCTTCGCTGAATGAATATTTCACATGACTAGAATTTCTTTGCATAATGTATATAAAAACCGGCCAAATGAATTCAAGAATTGTAACGGGACTGATGTCAAATCATACTAGGCATAATAGTTATTAATAGATATGTCGTGTTTTGTTTCTGTATAGTCTAAGTGTAGTGTAGATTTAGCTTTTTGTGTAAATCATTGGTGTCTAAACTTGAAAAATAACAAAGTATTGAAGAACATTTATGAAAAGCACCAGTTTTCAGTGTTGAGTTATGAATAACTGATAATATCCTTCGACTGTGTGTCTTACAAGCTATTCTCTAAACTAAGTTCTGTGAAACAATCAGTTTTTTTTTTATGTTACAATGTTCTTCGTGTATTGAACTGTCTGCTAATGTATCTGTACAGTTGGTTGTAGGTTCGAGCATCTGAATACATCATGTCATTTTGTACTGTTAATGAATAACTATTGCAGTAGCACCCTTATAACATGTGGCTTTTTATGATCCATTAAAATCCTCCCGAATTCTTATTGCAATGTATGACTTTGCCCATTCCTCCAGTAGAGAGTTATTAGTCAATTCTATAGAACTTTCACAATTAAAGTATGAAATACCAGTACTCCACTTCCTTTATGCTTAGCTTTGCACGACAGAACTACATCATTAGTTAGGTGTAGCAGATTAATTTCACAGAGTATTAAATTACAATTGTCTGAACATTGCAAGAAATAAGAGCTAGCGGCAAATGGTTTATAAATTCACAGCTTTCAACATAAAAATGTAAGTGAGGAAATTAATTTCTTTGTAGGTATAAACAAAATGAAACTGGATAGAAAAGACGCATTGATACAAGTGACAAAGATAATAATTTTTATGGACTTTGATTTCTTTAGCTTGCATTTGAAGATAAGATACAAATTACATTGCATTTTCTTGAGATAGGTTCCATAGAAATATGGTCAATCAAGGTCGTGTGTGCAATATTTTTAATTCTACAAAAGTCTATGCAATATGCACTTTATTAACATATTAATAAAAATTAGCTGTTATTAGTGTCTTTAATTAGGCAACATCGTAATTTATGTTAAGTAATTAGAATGGAAGTACACATCGAATATGACTGAGCCGCGCCATGAGAAAACCAACATAGTTTTGCGGATGCGCAGGCTGGTCTGGATCCATGCTGGTCGCAAATCCACTATGTTGGTTTTCTCATGGCACGGCTTTGTAATTTCAATGTGTCTTTATACACGTCAAATTAGAATCAAATCAATGTGCCTCTGAAAATATTGTACTCATTATATACCGACATAATAAAGAACATAAACACTGCAAGCACATTTAAGCACTTGTACCGATCTAACAAGAAGTACATGCGATACGAGCATATAAGTCATTCAAAAGGTCTTCGCAAATACAGCAGCATGGCTTTAATGCTGCCGTCAAAGCTGTGAAAATCTGAAATTCGTAAGGAATAGCCACTAAGTATTTTAATGTTTAAGTCCGTTCTAAGAAATATTCTAATACTAAGCTTGTAGTTTCACGATGGCTGTTTAAAATAACACAGGCGTTTTCCTGTGTGGCCGCCTATTGGGTTCAGTGCAATGAAAGTCAAATATAAGCTGCTGTGTTCATATATCATAATACTAGGGTACTTGCAGTAATAGTGACATGATATAGACTGCATACTATAAAAAAACATTTGTTTATTTCAGAAATAAAATGTTTCGAGCCCTTGTTATTATGACTGTGTGTACATGCAGTCTCTTGACCTTTGGCCGCGTTTATTGAAATAGGCAGATCTGGTATTTTAGCTCACCTGTCACGTAGTGGCATGGTGAGCTTTTGTGATCGTCCGTCGTCGTCGTCCGTCCACAATTTCTTGTGAACACTATAGAGACCAAATTTTGCAATCGATTTTAATTAAACTTGCTCGCAAACTTGTATTAGCATAATATCTCAGTTCCTTTTGAAAACTGGCCAGATCCCATCATGTGTTCCAGAGTTATGCAGCCATTTATAGACTTCATCTATGGTTTGATTTGATACAAACTTGCAAACTATTTTTAACAACAATATATCTTGGATTCCATGATGAATCCGTCAAATCCAAAGATAGGTTCCGGAGTTTTGGCCCCTGATTGACCTCTGAAAGAGCCAAAATTTGTTCAGCTATATAGAGGTTTTATTTATGGTTTGATTTGACACAAACTTGCACAGAATATTTATTTTGATGATCCCTAGGCCAGATTTGAAACTGGGTTATGTGGGGTCAAAAACTAGGTCACCAGGTCAAATCAAAGGAAAAGCTTATTAACACTCTTGAGACCACATTTATGACATTATCTTTATGAACCTTGGTAAGATTGTTTATCTTGATGATTCCTAGGTCAGATTTGAAACTGGGTTATGTGTGGTCAAAAACTAGGTCACCACTCAAATAAAATGAAAAGCTTGTTAACACTGTAGAGGCCACATTTATGACGCTATTTTCATGAAACTTGGTCATAATGTTTATCTTGATGATTTCTAGGCCAAGTTTGAAACTGGGTTATGTGTGGTCAAAAACCAGGTCACCACTCAAATAAAATGAAAAGCTTGTTAACACTGTAGAGGCCACACTTACGATGCTATCTTCATGAAACTTGGTCAAAATGTTTATCTTGATGATTCCAACGCCAATCTGGGTGATATTTAACAGGTGAGCGATATAGGGTCATCATGCCCATCTTGTTAAAATTGCACCATCTTATGTCTTCACAAGTTCTGTTTAAGATGCAGTTTAACAGAACACATTGACAAAACTTCATTTTTGTCATTCATCTTTTCCTTACAATACTTCAAGAAAGGTCATGAATGCGTTTGAACTCATTCAACGCTGTTGTCTGCCAGGCACACAATCATTATCCTTTGAAACTGATGCCTCTGCACTTCCGACAATAAATTGGAGGGAAAAAAATGCCAGAATTACCGATAGCTGAATATCCAATATGAGAAAAGAAAATATAAAAATAGAAATGTTATAACGTTATCGTTTAGTTATGTAAGCACGAGTGTTCTCAGTTCTCTCTGTTCAAGATGAATCAGAGGGATATAATGTAGAAAAAGATTCTGTTTCGTTTACAACTTAAGAGTGACGAGATAGTTCGCTGCGCATACAGCTTTCAATAGAATTTTACGATCGAATATTCATAAATGTTGTCTCCTCCAATGCAAAATATGCTGCCACGAATTCTGTTGCGAAAGTCGGATTAAGATTATATATGAAATTTTGGATTTGATTTAGTCTTTATTGAAGTGTTTGGTAAGTAAAAATGCCGATCGAAGTATATTAACTATACAGACTGATCTAGTTTATGTTTGTAACATGAAGTAATTACTTGGTTATTTCGTTATGTTGTATGTGTTTTACTTGAAGTTCAAAGCATATATAGGTTACAAAATGCAGGTAAATGTAGTTGTTCAATTGTTTGAAGTTGGAATTCATTATGTTTTAAATTCACTGTTACGAAAAATTAAATGGATGATTGTCAGGATCTAAGAGTTTAACAGAACTTAAAGAAGATTATGACTTACCAGACTTGGGACCCTTCATCATCAACATCTACAGTTATAAAAGCTGTTACCGAAAAGTCAGTCATATTACGAAATCCAGGAACAGGATTATTTAAACTGACTGAACATGTTGATACAAAACATGATTTAATATTGATTTGATGCAAATGAGTTTGAAACGGATGATAATCAAAGCAGTAATTGTAAAATTCTAGCATTGATTTGGTGTAAATGACTTAATCATATGATTTACATGTAGATGCTTTACTATTAGAAAGTAGGTGGAGAGACAGAAAAACGGTATACTACTAGTAAATAAAGTATGTGTATCATCATGAGTATTTAAGACGATGTACTAAATAATATATGTCTGATCAATTAAATATGAGGGAGCAAAACATATGTTATGGTGCTTTTTAAGATACATCATTAAGTAATTTAAAAACGTCTCATCTAATCATTACAAAATATTTCTTCCAGAAGGATTTTTCTTATGTGTATATTTATTATATTGTTTAATAAATACTGGTACCAAATGTAGGGATTCCTTTTTCAGGAGGTTGTGTTCTTCAGACATGGCTAACCCCATGCGACCGTTGTCCATGTTATATATTTATATTGGTTAACATAGCCGCCTACTTTTCATATTGATACAATTTTGGGTGTTGTATGAGGACAAGAACAGAAAGTGTTCTTTCAGTATCCCTCAGTCGTGGAATTTAGGTCATGATAAAATCTTTTTAAAACCCTTTGTCTGCAATTTCAATATTCGTCATAAATTGGCAACGTGAAAAGTGAAAAATCTTACGAGATATTTACTGATTTGTTTATTATCCAAACTTCAAATTATGAATTCCTACTCAGTGTGTTCGGTTAAAACATTGTACCAGCATTTATACATTGAAAATTCGTACGTAATATATTATTGATAGTTTTATCTGTTTTTACAAATACAGTAAAGAATACGTTACAACAAAAATAAATCTTCCCAGTAGCAATGTTATTGCAATATGACAACTTCAACATTAGCAGTGCAGTCACAGGGAATACGTCCCCTATAAACAGACAGCTGTACAATGTATATACAATTAAACGTTAATAACTAAATAAATGTTATCTGTATACAGTTATTTAACCATTACAATAATCACATTGTAATGAAACAATCATCAAATTATCCGGCAAATAGAAAACATAAATTTGATAAGTATAGCCAATGTTAAAGTTTCACTGTTTATTTTATTTAGACTGATAAACGATCGAATACTTCCTCTTTCTAAAATAATCTTAAATCGCATACTGTGACTGAAAATGTAAGAATAACATTGATACACGTTTTTTGTCAGAGGTTTGTGTTTAAAAGATCTGACTGTAATTCTGGAATTATTTTTTAAATTCAGTGTTGTTACATTTCCCCGAATAATGAAGTCCATATACTATTTCTGCGTGATAAGAGTTCCATTTAAGCCGGTGCCATTGGAGGGACGTGGGGTGTCTTTAAGACTCAACACTGCGAATGTACCAGCTAGTACACCGCAACTAATGCATCAAATGTGGTTACTGAATGTCAAATTCTGTACTTGATCACAAATGTCTTGGATTATTATGTATTAATGCACGAAAAAAAGTCCACTACAATTGTAAACTTAACATTGAAAACAATCCACGTAAAGAATGAATCTCTAGACACCAATACCTTTTTGTCCTTTTCTGGTATTGCATTTGTTATTGGGTTTGTTATCTTTACAGTTAGACTCAGGATTAAGCAATCTACGAAATAAATCTAGTCACATACTGTGTCGACGACTTTATTTTGGCTTTAACGTGACATTTACCTCGCCAAGATCAGTTAGTATTTTCGAGCATTGTAAAAGCCATTGAAGACAGTATAATCTTATTTCGTTTAAGCTTAAAAGAACTGCGAGTTTGAACCTACCTCTTGAATTCATTCTGCATTGATATCAGACAGACTGTCAAATCCTTTCTATTCATTTTGACAGTATTTCAAAATATTCGTTCACTTGTTAGGAAAATTGTAATAGCCATATTGTCAGCTTTGAGTGAAGTATTATCTAGTAGATATGCTGGCACTGTGCGAGGCAGCTACATGAAAGAAAATGAAAATAATGTTTCCGTTAAAAAGAGGCTTATGATAATAGACGTTAGATCAGTTTAATAAGCTGTTATATAGCCTTGTATGAAAAGTTTCCCAACTATGTATTCATCAACATCTAAGACGTCCGAAATGTACTTCATATACAATGTCATAATGCAAAACAGACTCACTGTTACCTCATATACTAGTTTTTAGCGAATGGGTGTCCTGAAATTTACATTTAGTTTGAGTTTATAATGACTTGTTTTAGCTCGATTATGACTTATTTGAACCACACTCGAATCCGCTTTCTGGTAAAACCAGTCCTGCTGTCATTATGAGGAGGTACACACTTTACATTTTTAACTCAGTTCTTTTTTGGAAATGGATGTCTGTTCAGGACATATATTCATATTATAGAAATGGAATAATATGGATATATATTTCCTGGAAATGCCATACCAGGTTAAAATAACAAATGGCATATACATTATCATGTGTTCGAAGTGAAAGAGTCCATTACGAAATCTTCACTTGCTTATTTTAAAAGTAGAAAAAGGTCAATCAAAAAGTTGTAAAAGAAATTGCGAATGAAGCATTTATATTTTGCATTTTGATACATTTATAATTATGTTACGTAACTAACAGAATTTAACCTTTCACTGTAATAGTTGATTCAAGATGAAATGATGTAGATAATATACATTGTATTTATTGACACTGTAAGCTCACAACTGACAACATCCAACATGGAGTAACGATGTTTTTCTCTCTGCCAAACAGTTTTAGCGAAATTTGCTATTTGAAACGAATTCTGTGTTTTAAAATACTAGCTTCATAATTTTTGTTTTGGTGAATGAAATCTCCTAGTTCCATGATCTATTTCGGGAATCACTTGGCTAATGTTAGGTGTATTTGAAGTGTGATGTAAGATAAAAATGACTCGTGTATCAGTGTATGTGTGTATAAATAACTCAGTTCTCTCCACTAATATTATGACTGAGTAAGCATGTCAGGTTGTCTTGTATTCTACTTACTTGATAGCTGTATACTGTTTACGCTGTAGGATGTTAGAATTCTAGAAAGCCAAATATACTCTGTGACGATCACGTAAACTTCCAGTAGGAAGTCAGGAAACCCGATACCGCTAATGGAGAGCTATTTCACATCTAAAAGAGTGTCGAAGAAATAGCTACAAGTATTAAAGCAGAAACTGCTGGTTAAATCTTAGTAAAATAATCATAGCATTAAAGAAACATTATCTTCTCAATATAATCCACCCTACCTGCGTATCGTAAAAATATTGTATATTAAATAATTGTTCAATAAATGACCTGAAGAATACTTACACTACTGGCGATTTGATAAAGGACATTGTGTCTGAAATCCATGTTAGGAAGTTTGCAGTTACTTGTGAAGAACAGGTTAGTACTTGTACGGAATCCAGTAATACTGGTTAGGTTAACTGCCCCTCTTTATTTAACTGAAATGTTGTTGAGAGACGGAGCTTAAGTCAAAAAGTACAAATAAAAACAAACACGGGTTGCCATTTTTTTCTGAATATAGATGTGAACAGTGAGGAATAGATTGCAAGCTCTTGTGCAGAAACATATAAGCATATCTGCAGGGAACCAGTTGTATCGTGCAACGCCTATAACATGTTTTCAAAATTGATCAAATAATAAGTAACCAAATGGATTCTGAATGCTACGAACGTCTCGGCGTGATGTTTTTAACACCAGACTAGATACACCTTTGAACGGTAACGTCATATCATACGTCATATCTTAAAATGTGTAACAACTTATGCCATGTGAGTTTCTGTGCAGTTTCTGATAAACAAAGATATTCTGCAGGAATTCAAAAGATGTATTACGAACATTTAGCTCTAGTGTTCCTGTATAAAAAGATATTTATGTGTATCTGTACACTTATACCAGGGTCCGTCGTAATTCATCAGACTGGTTATGTTTGCCTTAATTCTCTTTAACATATGGATGTATGAAATAATCCACAGTCGCTTTCCTTTATTCTGCACGATAGGACTATATGCATTTAAATAACATTAGCTGTTTCATATTCCATTACTTTTTCTTTAGTACGAAACAAAAAGGACAATTTTGTTAGAAGACACTCCAAAACAAATGATGTCCTCATAATAATTTCTTTGTTCTATATGTAAAATAGTACTTAATAACGGAACATGTAATTTCACTTTGCCATCACGCAGGTCAAGTGGAAGTTCAAAGTGCCTCTGAAAATCTTTTACTCATTATATACCGACAGAAGAAAGAACATCAACACTGCAAATACAAGTCAACACTTATCTTTTATAGGTAATAATTAAACATGAAATACACGTGATATTAACGTGTGCGAATTATAAGTCATAAGGTCTCTAAAAATATAGAGGCAGGATTTCGTTGTTTCCTGTAAAGATATTTTTAATACTAAGGGATAGGAGATCACCATTTAAATGTAAAAATGTGTACCAAACAAAATTCAAGTTCGTAGATTTTTTACATATTTATAAGAAGAAACACAGGATATGTTAAATAAACTTTTGTGGTCATGTATCCTTTGACAAATCCCTTGTCATTGCCGAAATATTGATAAGCGGTGTGGATCGATGTCCAGTTTAACGTTGGTACCTGAACATTTGTAGAACAATTAATGTCACTTTTAAAAATGTTATAATTTATGTTTACTACAGATTTGCTATGTTTTGAACTCAGATTGCAACTCTGCGACATTCAGTCTAGACATTCTGCCATATTTATCAAAAAGGTAAATTGCACCGAATTATTCATATTTGTTAAAGTTCTATTTTAGTTGTAGTTTAACAATGCACAATGCACATTGTAACATGGCCGCCAAAAGCATTTTTTTTAGCCATCATGTCCTTGGCGATTGTTAAAAATACTTAAGGAACGGATATGAATGAATTTGAATTCATTCAAAGCTGACTAATACGACTAATACGACTGCACAACCACAGGGGTCAACCAGAAGAAGGAGTGGTGATTTAAAATTTGTCAGGAATAGCGAAAGTTGATAAATATGTGACCTTGACTTAAATTTGACAAGAAAATGTATTATCAAAAGTAAATCGTTAGCTTCTATAATCAATGTGAGTAATGCATTCACGGATGCTTGTATTTTTCGTTTTGGAGATGAAACGCTGGGATGTGATGTAGAAAACTTTAGTTTTATTCATTTACAAAATAAGAGTAAAGTCATGTTTAACTCCATCCAGTTATCAGAATTCTATAAGATTTTATGAGTGTTGTCTTCTCCAGGGCAAATCTATTTTGCACCTAATTCTATGGCGAAAGTGGATTAAGATGCCATATGAAAGACCGGTTTGTAATTAAGTTCGTTTTTGCATGTGAGTACCTGTTATCAAATTAATAGTGTTTACGCTTAAAGTTATCGTTTTTAAGATTATTTCTAAATATTTCAGTGTTTTACAAATTTTGAAGAAATAGATAGGAAATGTAAAGAAAAGAGTTTGTATGTTTGAATGAGTTTTATGTTCTAATGTAAATCACACGTATGTTTATTAAACACAGTTAGATACTACAATTAAAACCAGTCAAAACCATATAAAAATTGTTAAATTGGCAAAGTTGCAATTTCTTTTATCCAAACATTTAACTGTTATCCATATAGCCTGACGACAGAGGTTTAACTGTTCCCCGAAAAAAGGCACAGGTTCTGATAAAATAACATGCATATTACAGAAGTGCTGAGATGATTAATATGTTCACATGTTTATCTGTGCTGGCAAAAAAATCGATCATACTGTTTGTTCTGAGCTAATGGAGAAAATCAAATTGAACTGCTAAACTGCTACTAAACTGAATTAAAAGAAACTGACTGCAAACTTCCCATTAGCAAACATTTGAGGCCATTGCGACGGTAAACACCAAACGTGTGACATGCAGACTTACATTATTCAATCATATAATAATATTTTCAATCGTGAGTGGATTTTATGGAACGCCTAAACTGCCCTTGCGTGATAATTATTATTATAAATAACTAAAATATGTACAGGACAAACTGGCAAATGTACATAACAAACTGCAAACATGATTTGTACCAAATATATTGGAAATGGCACATGACGAACTATTAATTGTACAAAACAATCTAGTGAATGCACAGCACAAACTAAGAAATGTACCGGACAAACTAGTAAATGTACATAACAAACTGCTTTATCTACATAACAAATTGTGATTTGTACCGAATATATTGGAAAATGCACATGACGAACTATTAATTGTACAGCATAAACTAGTGAATTCACAGCACAAACTAAAATATGTACAGGACAAACTAGTAAATATACATAACAAACTGCTTTATCTACATAACGAATTATGATTTGTATCGAATATATTGGAAAATGCACATGACGAATTATTAATTGTACAGCACAAACTAAATATGTACAGGACAAACTAGCAAATGTACATAACAAACCGCTTTATCTAACAAATTATGATTTGTACAGAATATATTGGAAATGGCACATGACGATCTAATAATTATCACGCAAAGGCACTTTATGCGTTCCATAGGATTTACTGAATATGTACTGTGTTATGAGGAGTGGAACGTTGCTTTACGTTTAAGTATCCTGTAGCATACATTTCATATCCTGTATTGTGCGGAACAAGTATATTGATTGTGTCTAGACCTGTGCTATTTGGTTAATGTTTGATCCATTCAATATTAGAGAGACAGAATCATGTTGAAATGACACTGTAATGCAACTGTTTTGTGATTTGTGATTACTATGTAACATCTAAACGTCTTGCACTTCGTCGCGTGAGTGGAACGATGCTCTATCTACCATTTTTTAAACGTGGCGAAAATCGCTTCCAAAGATTAATTCTCGTCTAGTTTCTTTATTTCTGGGCGAAAATGATGATAAATATATCTACTTGTTCCTTGCGCTTAGTTCTTTCAGACTGTAAATGTTTTTAAATACATTTCGTTTTTACTTTTCTTCATTTATACATTTTTCACTTTGGAGATAGAGCAAATTTGACAAAAATAGAAAAAAATGTTAAAGGTGTATTGCTCTATCGGGAGATAGAGCACTGTGAATTTACAAAATTGGACATAGAGCAAGATAATATTTATTACAATTGTATATTGAAAATAGTGCGAGAGCCCTTAAACAGTAATGACAGTCACTGTACTCATTTTGAAATTAAAGGAGGATTGGATTTGGTTTTAGTATCATCAAACTGACACAATATTATAGGCCATATTGCAACTTTCAAGATTTTCTTTGAGGAGGAGGACTCTATGTGCATTATTTTTGGCACGCGCGGATACCTGGGTATATGACTTTCTTCGTGTCAACTGGATGGCTTCCTCACATGAAAAAGCGAGGTTTCAAACTGGTGAGGGGCAGGTGTTCAAAGTCAGAAGACTTGGACTGATTTGCCAATGGTTTTACCATGCTGTCCGCATTGTTCAGGGTTAACTGAACTGCTACGTTATAGACATAATTGGCTATTAAACTAGGCACATTGGTCCTACTTATTTGCAGATGGGTATTCGTAAAGCATATCGTAGTATTGTGTTAAACAACATCAAAAAGATTTTGAAGTTTAATTACTCAGTAACCGCAATAATTATTGTCAGCAATGAACAAAGATCTAAAATCTTTTTTTAGTCCTAACTATTCTATTTGCCAAATACAACTAGCTTTTCATTAAGCTGAGTAAGATTTTCCGTGTTTTGTTATCAGCTGGCATTAAGTTTGACATAATACTAAGCATTATAACAATACCTAATGACATTGTCTTTGCAACTAAATATTCTCAGTAATAACTGTATTCTTTCACAAAACGACAGTTTTTATATTATGTTCAATTTTTGCATGTAACTGTACTTGTCATGAAGTCATACCAGTTCTCTTTTACACAACACAATCAATGTTATATTCATGTCTCTTTTTAGCTATTAGTACAGGTGGATTGTACGGCGTCCATCGTCCGTCTTCCTGCGTCAACATTGTACTTTTCTCCTCTGAAACTACTGGTTACATTTATACCAAAACTTGGTCAATAGAATTTTGGGATAGATTTCTATCAAGTTTGATCAAATGGTTATCTTGGCCCCTTTAAGGGCAGCTTCTGCCAGCTAGAGCACCAGTATAAGGTCCTTTCTCAAATCTGTTTGATTAAGGACACTAGAGCTACAAATAGAGATACTTTCTGGTCATGAATCAGTGGACGGATCTTCATCAGAGATGGCCGGTGGCATCATTAGAGGGCTATCTCTCAATTTTATTCAAACGGAGACTGTTTGCTCATTCTAGGGCTAAAATCAAAAATACCTTTAATGACTACTTCTAATGAACCACTCAATTGACTGTCATCATTCTCGGTCCGTAGCATCATTATATTGCCCCTCCATTTTTTTTAATTGTGGGTTGGGGTGGGGGAGCGCATGGCCCTCTAAGGGGCGACTAGACCTAAAGCTACAAATGCCTTTAAATGACTACTTCTCAACCGCTTGATGGATCTTCATCAAACTTTTATTAGGTCCTTCAACTAATTTATTCAATAAGTGTGGCCTCTTTTAGGGGCTGCTAGAGTTGCAAAATAGAGATACCTTTTACTAAATTCCTCTCTAACTCCTGAATGGGTCTTCATAAAACATTGTCCGGAGCATCATTATAAGGTCCTTTACCATGTTATGTCTTATATCAAATCTATTCAAATAGGGACACTTTGGCCCTTTTAGGGGACACTAGAGTTGAAAAAGAAATAACTTTAGATGATTTCTTTCGATGGTTATGTGCTTTGGTGCGTGACAGCACAATGATAAAAAAATAATGAACAGGTTAAAAGATTTTCACCAAACCTAGTTAGAAGCAAAGTCAGATGGTTAAGGCTTTCTTCAGTTGAAGGACTTAGGCCCATTTAGGCCTCTTGTTAACTTTTCAGATAATTATGACAATTAAATTAAGCTCAAAGATATTACATCGCAAATAATATGTCCCGGTCATACCTTTCATACTAATCTTATTGTATATATTCCATTTAGTTTCTGCATGTCGTTCTCAAATCTGGTGGCATACATTTCAACTTAATACTGAGTATCATAACAAGATTTCATAGCATTTATTTTGCAACTAAACATATGTTTCATATTCGGTACAGTTACATAATGTGATAGTTTAATAGTTTTGTGGCATTGATTTTGATTCACACCAACCATTTGTAATAAGTATTGACTACTTAAAATTCTAAGAAACATATATATCTATTCTCTCTCACAAACACAATCGTTATTTATATTCCTCACAGTTTCTTCATGTACGTACTTTCATTTAGTGACTTGAATTTCAGCATTGCATTCCTTGTTTGATATTTGTCCTTGTTTTTTAAGTATTTAATTTTCAATTTTCTCTGTTGTCAAGGGTTGCAAGTTTAACGATAGGATTTTTGCGTCGTCTGGAAGTAGGGATATTGTACTGCTTGTTCTTGTTGTCTTACGAATACTGCATTCAGCAAAATTTGCATAGCTAAAAAAAGTGATCAACAAGAAAATTAGTTGGCGCCTTACTGTAACTTTGTAAAGTAAAATATGTCCTGTTTTTGGTTTTATTTCTACTGCTCTTAATAGACAATAACTTACTTAGTTACTATCACAAATTTGCTTCTCGGAAACATGCTTACAAATACCATTGTTATATTCAGTGGTATTTCTTAAGATACAGCTTCAGAATGACGAAAATAGTTTCTATCCGAAATACACATCAATACAGGTCTGTTGCAAATATTGCATGTATGTTCTTGCCTATAGCTTAATTGACAATGCTATGTGTTTGTATAAGTAATAAAATGATAAAATAACCTGTATAAGCAATCTCACCTATGCATGTCGTGTAGATAGGCATTCTAAGTATATTTCAAACATGCTACAACTATGCCTATCCGCCATATTTTGTTGTGATCACATGCATGTAAATGTGCATTCTATTGGTTAAAATGGAGTTAGAGCAATTCTGGATTAAGTTAAATGGAGATAAAGCACTCCTTTACAAAATCTAATGATGATCACATGATGTTAGTTTGTGTGTATGATTGGTCAGAATAATTTTAAACATTACAGTGCTTTAAGTCCTGGAGATAGAGTACTTTAGTCGTTACTGTTACATTCAAACAGAGGACATGGAGCAAAGTATTACGCAGGATCTTTCTCTATGACGTCAAAAGTTACGTTTTCTTGCTCCAGAACGATAGAGCTCGGCGAGACAAACAAAATGATGTAAAAATCTCATTTTTTCAAAAAATGGAGATAGAGCACTATAAGAATCAGGCGACGACTTTACAACTATACTAAAATTTTAAGTCCAAAGCATAAAATGGGCTCATTGAATATGATAAACCAAATGATAAATGTCACCGTTCTTTACTTCTTTTTTTCAATTATTTTTGGCTACATAAACCATTCGTCTATATTATGTTTAAGTGTGATCTGTATTTACATTCGTTGTTAAGCCAGATATTACTTTTTTCATGTTAAGATACAGATATATTACAATGCTATCAGATCTATTTTCACAGTTGGCAGTCGAATTTTACAGTACCCAAAGGCTCCAAACCCTCTAATGTGAGTCTGGGAATGTTAATGAAACCTTTCCTCCACTGTGACCAAGTAGCAATTTTATAGTAGAATAATGTCGATATAATACAAGCAGCCCTTAAAACTTTTAAACTTATTTAGGAGGAATATTTTTCGCAATATTGTACTTATATCTTAGCGTTTATCTTGAAAATGCATTTGATTTTTCTTTCACTCGCCGTGTCGTTTGCTACCATGAATAATATTTCATTTGAGAAATCCGGATGTTATTGCATTATTTAGAGGTAAAGCAAACCATTCGACTTCAATAAATGTTAAGAAATAATTTTAAGTTTATTTAATACGTCTATTTGCAAAACTACAGAGAAATTAAATTTTTGTCATAGATTTGACTAATCATCATTTCCCAGTTAGTGTGTTCTGACCATAGCATATCTAAGAAAGCAATAATCTACAGCTGTATTCTCGATATGTTGCTATTCTAATGACTTTTGTGAGTGTATTAAGCAACCGCTACCGTTTCCACAATCATACTATTTAGGGCGTTGCTTGAGTGCATTATACATGTATAATGTACGGAGTGGTCGGAGCTCAGGCACAGCAATCATTTGCTATGTTGCTTTACATATATTTAGTATTAAAAAATTATACGTAATACGTTTTTGCAATGTAGCTCGTCATGTGAGGTTTTTGCATTTCCACTGTATATCAATATAATCAATATATTCATGTATCATCACGGGACGCAGGACTATCAAAGTATATGCTTTCACGTTGCAAATAAATGTTGCTAGGAACTAAGTTTAAAGATTTTGATAAATGTAGAGCTATAAATCAACTCTATTTTCCCGTCAGATGCAATACAAACTATAATAGGTATAGAACAGTTTTAAGCAAAACACAAAACATAATCGTACTATTACAAATATATTGCTTGATCATAAATATATAATTCCAGGTTTTTGACAGTTTTTCATAGATATCTAGGATTTAAAAATGAAAATAAATATTAAAAATCAAGCCGAGGGGCTAAGTATGTAATGACCACTTCATAGCTCAAGTATCCAAATATGAAGTTACAAGATGATAAAATAAAAACCATTGTTTATTGTGTTACAACATGAAGTAGTGGATACATGTTTTTTCCTTTTGGACGAGTGTTTACATGTGAGTTAATTTCATTCTTGTAAAACATTCATCTGAAACGTAGAAACTGATTTTTATAACTTAACAAACTTGTTTCACAGTGTAATTAAATTCAGTTTCTATGTGCATCTTCCTCATTTACTAATGCGCGCCTAAATATATTTATATTTTTCTTTAATGCATGAAATGGGTATGAAAATAAACTAAATTATATTTATGGAACATCATTTAGGCAACAGATTGGTATTGGTATATTTCCAATCATTTGCTTTGAATTAAAATTAAATAATACATGTTTTACACGCCACCGACATTATATACAGCATTATTTATATTTGAAATTTGTAAACCCTTTTCATGCTGGATACGATTAAGTCTGCCTTTGCTACCAGTGTAGATCATGATCAGCTTGCACATTCGTGCAGTCTGATCATAATCTGTACTGTTCGCCATTCAGTCAGCATCGTGTTGGTAAGCACCCCTTTTAACAGTTATAGAAATTTAGCAGGGTAATGGTTAAGTCCTTATGCATTGTTCATGTTGTTCTGTTCAATAAATCTACTTCAGCTTAATCTATTCAACCTATGTCACTTATGACATTCGTTCTGGTCTCTTTAACTGCAATTCAATGGCATTCAACACGGCAAATGTGCTAACAAGTACAAATGTAATCATGGAGGGTAAAATCAATGAAGTAACCGCAATGCATGCGTCAGATGCAATTACTGAAAAAGTATCAAATTAATATATTTCTTTTGATGATCAATATTGTAGCACGCTGGTCGTTGTGTAAATGCCTGTTCCGTAATGATAACTTGTTAAATTGACAAATGTTTGTGGTTTACTGACATGGATGTTTAATATCTGAGCTTGAGATAAATTGAAATTTGTAAGAAATGTGCATATGAGCCGTGCTATGGGAAAACCAACATAGTGGGTTTGCGACCAGCATGGATCCAGACCAGCCGGCGCATCTGCGCAGTCTGGTCAGGATCCATGCTGTTCGTTTTCAAAGCCTATTGGAATTAGTGAAACTGTTAGCGAACAGCATGGATCCTGACCAGACTGCGCAGGCTGGTCTGGATCCATGCTGGTCGCAAACCCACTATGTTTGTTTTCTCATGGCGCGGCTCAATTATAGACAAAGGTAAACACATCTATAAGAAGATCGTCTGGAAGCATAGAATGCAATCAAACAAAATACAATGTAATAGCAGATTCTGTTCATGAGAGTGAATGGAAAGTGCGACACCTCTCATGACCCGTAGCATCGGCTAAAGCGGAATTCTATCACGTATATTGAATGGACTCCATGATCCAAGAGGACCAGGAAATAAAACAATTCTTACGATCGCCACACGGCATTTTTGATAGTTGATAAAAACCTATAAAAATCCTATGCAATTAAACAAAATAGTAGCAGAATCGGTTTGACAGAATCAGTTCATGAGAGATGAGGGAAATTGCAACACCCTTTACGGCCCCTAGCACCGACTTAAGCGGATTTCTATCACATATATATTGAATGGACTCCATGATCCAAAAAGAGCAGAAAATCGCAGCTAAAGCTTTTGTCAAATTCTGTCCCTCCAAACAGATAACTTGGATTATCAGACAGAATCTCCACTTTAATCTCATACTTTTATTGCCATTCTCGTTAAAATCGAACGTGTATTACATGAAATAGACCTGATTACTTCAAATTTGAATCTCTAGACACACGTATCTACTTTTTATCTTTTCAGACACAGCCACTGCTTATATTACAGCATATTTTGAGCTAGACTTCTACACAATTATTAGCAGGATTAAACAATATCCGGAATGAACATAGTTACATCCTGTGTCGACGTCGAAACTTAAGTGCTGTCTTCCTGACTCCGAGTTTAACGTGTGACAAGTTCACCTCGCCAAGGTCAGTTAGTAGTTTCTCGTTTTGTCGATCTTTTGAAGGTGTTTTATACTTCAAGTTTCTTTATACTAATTATTTTAGCTCAAGAGTACTGGAAGCTTGAAATGCGTTGCTACAGTGATAAGAAACAAATTATCTAACTCTTCATAATTTTAGCAGTCTTTCAACATAATCTTTCAGTTGTTATTAAAAGGTTACTCTCAGTAAATATGTATGTACGTTACGTCGTATGTACAAAATAATCATTGATTATTTATAGTTTAAATATTGATAGTATGGCTTCATAGAATAAAACAGTAAAATGTATGTGACTGTTTAAAAGATGATCTATCTTTATGCAGACCTTTCATTAGTATATTATAAAAGGGTTGGTAATGCCAGTATGACAGTGTCAGTTTTATTTGTTATGCAACTTCCTCAATAAACAAACATGAGTTAAGTGCCCAATCATGCTCAATCAAAAGGCGAACTACATGTTAACAATAAATGACCCGGGAAATGTACTACACGAGTATAATTAATATAGCCGAAAAACCAACAGGTTTCAATATCTATTTTTCTTTTCTCATAACTGACATCAGACAAACTACCAATTCTTCCTTGTCATTATTGGCGTGCCTTCAAAATAATTTCCTGTTGTATTTCCATCGTTTTTCAAGATCTTGGGATACTTCTGAGAGTACTATACATAACACAATAACTGTTCACGTTATGTCGTTACTTAAAAGTGGTACGTTGCATTGCTTAACATCAGTATAATTGACTTTAAATTTGATACGCACAAAGAAGTTTCATCTCTTCTGTATATAGATAATGCTATTACAATTTTTGTTTTCTATAAATTCAATTTTTGATAGTCACTGTAAATGCACGAGGCGATGGGAGATACTTGAAATTTACCTGTCATTTATTTTTTTATTCTCGATTATTTGGGCTCATTCAATAACAGTTTACTTGCCTGAAGTATGATCCCACTAAGTGTCAGTCATTTTTGTTCGTAGAAAACTTATGTTTGGAAATTCTTGCTGAGATCATCTGTTTCTTATCTCGGAAAAGTCTGTCAGTTAGTCAGAAAGGCAGTCATGTCATCAGCAACATTGAAATTGTGAAATTGAAATATTCATAAATATTGAGACACGTGTCACAAATCAGCAGCTAGCAACGCTGAGCCACACTGCAACGAATACTTTCGGTAATTAGTAATCATTTTAACAAGTTCACAGAAGTTTTGTTCTGAAAATCTTACGGTAGCTATTGACCAAGTAAAAGCTTGATGATGTTGCCCTCACTGATAACCCGTTGACATTACAAAGTTTACGTTTGCGCTTAAAGTCCTTCGTTGGAAGTGGATGTTTTTGAAATGTTTTATATATTTATTACAGTTTCTAAACAAACTCTTGTATTCTTTGCATAAAGATAATCAGTTATTCTCTTTGTTCCATATGGTTCAAATATATTTTATTATAGCATAGGCAATTTTGCTTTTGTATTATATCTTGAACAAGATTGGTCAAGTGGAGGCGAAGTACTTCTAAAGTCATGTACTCATCAGGCAGAACAAAGAAAACAAACACACCATTAACAAACATACTTGTGGCTTAAGACATAAATAATTTATTATAAGACTTTTACAAGTGAAATGAGCATCTTCGTACAACTAATAAAGCATCCCGTGGACTTTGAAACTACAAATATGATATGTTTAGGTGTTTAGCATTTGAATTATTTTTAATAATAGGTATACCCATCGTCATTCAGTCATGTTTAATAGTACTAGTTGTTTCTAATTTGATGCATATATCCGCTTTCCACGAACTGCAGTTTTTGTAACAATATGTACGCTCTACAAAGCAGTAAGCCTTATGCCCTTTGTTATAGCAGTTAATCACATAAATGTAAAAGAAATCGAGGCGTTACAAAGAAATCATTAATACATTGGTATGTTTATATATTACACAGTTATTTTATGTAACTACTGGTATTTAATGTTTGTTAAAGAAGAAATGGTGTAGATAATGTAAATTGTATTCATTAACAGCATAAGAGTGAAGTTATATACCCTCCTTCTTCCAAAGTTCAACAGGGTTGAACGATTGGATATGTATAGTTGTGTGAAATGAGTTAGATTTTATAAAACTGTTTTCTTGATTTGTTTTAATATTGGGACATTTGATGAGTAAACGGAATATGTATTCACGTTTGTCTTTAAATGAATCTTGTGGCTTGGTGATGATTTCAAAATTAGAGTGGATTGGAAGAATGATGTAAGGTAAATCTGAAGTGTGTATCAATGTATGTGCTGATATATATATGAGCCGCGCCATGAGAAAACCAACATAATGGCTTTGCGACCAGCATGGATCCAGACGAGCCTGCGCATCCGCGCAGTCTGATCAGGATTCATGCTGTTCGCTAACGGTTTCTCTAATTGCAATAGGCTTTGAAAGCGAACAGCATGGATCCTGACCAGACTGCGCGGATGCGCAGGCTGGTCTGGATCCATGCTGGTCGCAAAGCCACTATGTTGGTTTTCCCATGGCACGGCTCATATTAGTTTTCGTCACTAATCTATGAGTGAATAGACATGTTGGTTGTCTAGAAGTTTGTATGAATGATGGCTGTATACCGTTTACACTTGCACAGTCAAGATAAAATGGTGTGGAAAACATAACAATAATACATGTACTAAAACATTACAACAGAAATTGCAGATTAAATCTCAGTTACATTATCACAGTAATTAAAGAAAGAATTTTTGCTCATTCTCGCAACCCTATCTACGTCACTTGAAAACAGTGTTTATGAATTAAGGATATGTAAAGTGCATGACAAATGCACATATCATCTAATAGGAACCAAAGCAGGAAGACAGATGGGCGGACATGGTTACTGAACATAGATATAAACAGCGCAGTATGACTTGCAAGCCTTTTGAGAAGGAACATATAAACCTGCCGACAAGGATCTAATTGTTCTCTCCAACAGCTAAATACGAGAGTTAATCCAGAAGTAATGGCACTGCTTCCATCAAGGCGAATATATTCATTGCTATATATCATAAAAGTTATATCAGGATGTATGCAAATTCAGTTCTGATTACATGGCTAAATGTTATTTTCCAGGGCACTTTCGTTTCTTTGAAAGAAAGGCATTCAAGAAATCCTGCCGACGTCATTTCACCGCCTGCTCAAATTATGTTCCTTTCATAAACAGAAAACACAATGAAACAAATATTATCACTAATTAACATCGGAATAACGCCCTAGATAATATGGAATTAAAGTGACGCGAAGTAATGTCTTTCAGTTGTCTGCCGTTAAAACTTTAGTGCCATCACCGCAGTTCGCTTTATAGTGTAAAGGCATGCTACTGCTTAGTGACAGCAATGGTGTGTGGCATTCTCTGATAAGATGTTGTCGTTTATATGTCGATATCTTGAGAGGTCAAATTTATTCATCGATTGTAATGGGGCCGATGTCAAATCAGATATGCCATTTTTATTTCCTATATACTATATGCTTATTGCAGATTTATTATTTGCAAAACGATGAAAGTTATATAGTCTTTTTTCTTCATTTACGAAAAACTCCAGTATATTGTTATCAGTGTTCTGTTGAGAACAACTGATATTTTTCATTAATCGAGTATGTCTTAAAATTTCAGTAAAAATAGTTCGCTCCACATTGTTCTTCTAACATTTAGTTCTATGCTAATGTATTTGTACAAAAAGACATCATAAATCCACTTGCTGAAGGTTTAAAGCATATGACATCATACCATTTCTTATTGGAAGTAACTTTTTATTGAGGTAACGCACTTGAAATGGTTTAACCGCCTCAGTAGCCTAATGGCAGAGTGCCCATTTCGCTTGAGAGAGGTCGTGGGTTTTCTCCCTGCCCATGTCAGACCAAAGACGTGAAAAATGGTATTAGTAGCTTCCTCGTTTGGCGGTCACCATTAAGAGGATAGTAATAGGACTGGTGTATAATGTGACTGGATGGGATACTATGTCTCGTGTCTATGGTGTGATATATTCCATTGAGGCAGCACTATAAATTTGGGCATTAAGCTCACTGTTACTGACTGAAAAATGGTTGATACAGACGCTAAACCCGATATACACTCACTCGAATGGTTTGATTAAAGTCTTCTTACAGTAGTTTTTTTTTTTTAATTTTGCTCAGTCCTCCGTTACTGCATTATTAATCAGTTCCTTATAAGTTATAACATTCATAATTGGGGAATTCAATAAAGACAGTGTCTTTACGGCAAGGTTTTTAACCAGTTAATTTGATTAGGTTTAACAGATTTATTTCACAGCGTATTCAATTGCAATAGTCTGAACAGCGCAAGAAATAAGCGCTAGCGGTAATTGGTATATAAATTCACAGCTTCCGACTCCAAAATTTATTACGTTTAGGAAATTAGTGTCTGGTGGGTAAATCAAGGCTAAATTGGTTTGATATGACGTGAGCTGCAGCTTACGTAGAACTAAGATACTTCTTTTACTTATTATACTGCCTTTCGATTAAACCTGTTAACACTGTGTAACATTCAAAAAGGATAATGTCAGTTTCTAAGCATAGCATAATGTAGTTTACTTGAATCATTACAAAAACCAAAGTATTATAAGAGCACTTTTAATCGTTTAATCTAGATCTTCTTTGGATTATGTGACCAAACGAATATTTGTAAAATTACTTGGTAAAACATTTTTCTATTTTCCCTTCACTGACATCAGACAAACTACGAATTCCGCCTTCTCATTTCTGGCACGCTTTCAAAATAATCATTACTTGTATTCCAAACTTGATTAAGAAAGTTCAAAAATAAACATTTACGTATGCACGTACTGTTATGATAATGAAATAATGCAACGTGACATCTTATGACTTTCTAAGAGAAAAAGAATCACTTGGCCAAAACAAAGACATTTGTGTGGCAAACCAATCAAAGACCTGTACAGATAAGTTTAATGTTTTTGCGCACTTTTGTGGGGTTCTTTGTCTCTTAAGGATCTTCTTATAGATTTTATTGTATTTCTGATACAACGTTCATTTAACCTTTGTTTTTCGACTGCAAGGAACATATAAACAAGACAAGTGGGAGGTCTGAAAATCTTTTACTTATTATAAAACAAAGAATATAAACAATGCAAACACAAGCATAAACACTTGTTATTTACATATATATATAGATCAAACATGAGAAACATGTGATATGCACGTGTGAATCATAAATCATATAGCAAAGGAGCAGGATTTCCATATTTCCTGTAAAGTTCACAAGGGACAGGCGGTCACTTTTACAATGTCTAAATTGGCGCCAGCTAACATTCAAGCCAAAGCCAAAGCAAAAGTCAAAAGGTGTCACATGCGTTATTGTGAGCATATGTGAAATATCATTATTAATGTTTACGCCCTTCTATAGGAACAATACTTAAAGGTAATCAAGCAGCACTTCCGGGCTAGTCGGATAATGGCGGAGAGAAAAGTGGAAGTGGTATTTTCATGTTTTATGTAAGCCAGTTCCTGTTCCTGTTTTTAGCTCACCTGAGCCAAAGGCTCAGAGTGAACTATTGTGATCACTCACCGTACGGCGTCCGTCCACACTTTCCTTTAAACACATCTCCTCCTAAACTACCAAGCCAATTTTGATGAAACTTCACAGAGATGATCCTTGGATGGTCTTCTTTAAAAACTGTTCAAAGAATTGAATTATGTACAGAACTCTGGTTGCCCTGGCAACCGAAGTGAAAAACTTTAAAAATCTTCTTGTTCAAAACCACAAGGCCCAGGGCTTTGATATTTAGTATGTTGCATCATCTAGTGGGCCTCTACCAATATTGCTCAAATTATCCCCCTAGGGTCAAATATGGCCCCGCCCCGGGGTCACATGGTTTATATAGACTAATATAGGGAAAAACTTTGAAAATCTTCTTGTCCTAAACCATAAGGCCTAGGGCTTTGATATTTAGTATGTAGCATCATCTAGTGGGCCTCTACCAAGATTGTTCAAATTATTCTCCTTGGGTGAAAAAGGCCCTGCCCTGGGGGTCCCAAGTTTTACATAGACTTATATAGGAAAAATAATTCAAAAATATTCGTCTGAAAGTCCAAGGTCTATGCCTTTGATATTTTGTATGTATCATTGCCTAGTTGAGCTCTAACAAGATTGTTCGAAATATGCCCCTGGGATGAAAAGAGGCCCTGTCCCATGGGTCACTTAATATAGGAGTTATATAGGAAAAAAATACTTCAAAAATTATCAGATCATATTTCCTAGACTGTTTAATTATATTTATCTGATGGCCCAATTAATAAGGGTCACCGACTGTGACCTTGACCTACTGACCTACTTTCTTGTTTTTTAAGAAATTTGGATGACGTGTACAGTTTTGCACACTAATCTGAAAACTGACTTTCGGTGACTATGAATATGACCTACAGACCTACTTTCTTGTTTTTAAAGCTTTTGCAAAAGAAATTTGTTCAAGCAAGCAATTTAACTCAGGTGAGCGATATAGGGCCATCATGGCCCTCTTGTTATTTCATTGTTGGCATATACTTGACTTGATTTTGGTAGCATTTTCAAGAAGAGTGTTTGTTTTTATAAAAATTTTAGCTGTCAGTTTGGAAGATATTCCATAGCGTTGACCTGTGAGACAAGAAATCTCTCTAAGAAGATACATGCCGCCTACTTTTCTTGGGTTTTTTTTTTTTGGTGGTTTATAGGTCATTTAAGAACATAAGGCTATTATTTTTTGGTATTGATTTCACCTTTACTTCCTGTAAATATCTGGGATGAAGGTTATTTAACAGCTGGTTAAAACTGTACATTTTGATTTACGGATGAAAAAATTCACAGGTTTTCGAATGGAATAGATAATATTTTCTTAAGGGGTGTGCAGGTGCACTGACCTGTGTTGTTAGACAGTATAATCCGTTGCAGTACTTCTGTGGAACAGTGGAAATAGCCTACGTCATAAACCTGACTCCCCTCTACAAACCTGCCAACTCTGCCACTCTAATACGGAGAGATCTCCTGTAAACGATTTACAGTCAACTCGCCCCCTCCCAGTCAACTCGTCCCCATTTTGGTCATTTCGTATCCCTTGACGATTTTCAAACTGGTAATTTCGTATCCCACTTTTCGGCCTCTCCTCAGGTGTCAAAATTGGACAAAATGTAAATCAATTTGGAAATAGAAAGATACAGTATAACACTGAAAACAGAAATGCAATCACTAGAGCTCATGTTGAAGCTGACAAAGTGGCTATATACATTGACGACGCCAGACAAAACAAAAACTGCCATTCAGTCTGACAATTGCTTTTTTTCCTGCATATTTTGACTATAACACCCTCTGATACAGCCAAATTTCTGTTTTTATGTTGTTTAATAATGTATATTCATAATGCGTCTTACAAAAATACTGCTTTCGACCACTTGATACCCTAGCGAATTTTTATCATACTTAATAAACGGATATGAATGCATTTGATCCTATTTAGAGCTGTTAAAGGCGAGGCATACATTTAAAACATTGCACTTCCGCTGGTTATCTAAAAGATACAATATGCAATATAATTGTGAAACGTAGTATGTAAGCGCGGAAGTTAATAGTTTTCGCTACGGAAGATGAATCAGAGGTATAAGATTGGGGAAAACTTTATGTTTATTCTTTTACAGTGTTAAAATACAAGGATAAATATCAAACAGGGAATGCCATGTTCCAAAAAACGCAGCCTCCCCAAAACGAAACACACAGCACGCAGATGTTCACACTTCTAGCAAAAACACACACGTACAAAGCAAACACACGAGGACAAAACAAACTAATAAAGGAACAGTGGGGCGCCGCCTTGGAACGGTCAGTGGCAAAATCACCACTGGGGGAGCTTAAACCGGTTTACAGTGCGAACCCAATCTCACTCTTACCCCCGCCATGTTCCAAAGTCACGGGACAGTGTAAATAAACGTAATCCCCGCCAGGTGAATCACTAACAAAATTTGAGAATTTTGAAAGAATGAAGTGATATTACACTGCTTTCGGCATTTGATTGCATTTAAAGATTCAATATTCATAACTGATGTTTCCTCCTGTGCATTTATATTATGCCATGAATTCTGTTGCGAAAACGGATTTAAGTTATATGTGAAAGATCGGATTTTAATTCGATTTGTTATTACATGTTATTGGTGAGTAAAAGTACTGATACACATTAATTTAATAGTCTGCCTAGTCATTTAATATAAAGTGATCTCTATGGAAACCGATTCTGACATACGAGTCTTAGGGACGATGGCCAAGGAATTCCTAATACGCTTTGGTCTATTCAATTATTTTAAGAGTCCTTTGAATCACCATCTATTTTTGAGGTGATTGTGACATAATTTCGGGGAAGAAGTCAGTCATGTTACGAAAGCTATTATGGTTTTATATGTCGATGAGAACAAATAGTAGCAAACATGGTCATGAACTTTTTTTCAAATGGTTAACCGTTATTATGGTATTAAAATACTCCTTATATAAATCGCTGGTACATAGTTTGTACTATATGCCTGGTCTGTATTCAACGTGTGCGAACTAGGTTACTAAGTCAAAAAATGAAAAAGAAAACATAATAATTTCTGATTTTTATGTATCAAAATACATGATTTGACCTTGGCAATAGGTTAGAATATTGACCTTCAAGCCATTATACAACATATTGTATTGTTGAGTTGTCTTAGTTAGTCAAACGAATAGTAAAATCAGTAAAAGTATAAGCTGATTTTGTATAATTTGAGCAATGTGTACACATATTTGTCAGCAGTAAATGGCGTAACTAATAAACGTGTAGATGCCGTATAGTAAAGTGTAGAGACAGAAAGGCAGTATCCTAAATAATATGGGCATTATCGGTTAAATATTTGTAAGATACTTTGTAAATTACGGCTACTTTGTTGTTCGACAACATCACTGCATCTAGTTAATGCAAATGTCTGTTTCAAAGTATGGGTAATTTAAATGCAGTTGCACGTAAACCTAAGACATAAGATTGTGTTATAATTGATAATTTTAGTAATGAATGTCTGGTAGATATATTATATGGTAATAGATTAATTGAATTGTTCAGTCGCTGTATGGTAAATAAATGCATTATATATATATATATATATATATATATATATATATATATATATATATATATATATATATATATCAAAAGAATTAATTGAGTTGTTCAGCTGCTGTATGAAAATCATCAGATGCGGGATTAAAACGACTTTTTACCAATGAAAAAGTATTTCACTATGTGAGCATATGTGTAAATATAAATGATATATTTATTTTCATACTTCGTTCTTTCTATTTTTAGACAAAAGTGCAGTCTGTTACAAATGTCCATTATTTCAATATAAGTATACTTTACTCAATGACAATTTTGTTATTTGAGGCCTCCGTTGCCGAGTGGTTAGGGTGCTGACTTCTAACAACTCGCCCTCACCACTGTGTGTTTCAAAAATTGTTTGGTGTGTAGACTTCTGTCATGTGTGGAAGCATGCAGCTGGCTATCGGGAGGTCGATGATTCTACCTTGGTGCCCGCTCAGTCCTAAACTATTAAAAACTTTATTGTCGCATTAGGACTTTTAATTGTGTCAGTGTGACGTTAGACCCAAACTTTAATGTCCACTACATATTCCGATTAAAATCATTCGTCCACCAACTCTGGGTCATGTGGAGAAGCTATCAGTTACTTGCAGAAAACCGGTTATTACGGGTACAAAATCCAGGGACACTGTTTACAGCCCTCCGTTGCATAACTGAAATTATTTGCAAAAAACGGCGTTACACCCAAAATAAACAAACAGACGCATTCTATATTGAAATTACATGAGACTCCGTATAAATATCTTATCGGCATTAATTTAATGAAAAAATATATATAGCCCGCGATGGTAAATTTATTCATAAACCTTAATTTTGAATGGAACAAATGAACAATCTCGAACACAGGCAGATTTTGAAACAATCTTAGAACTGGGAAATGGGCATGATTCAGTTATTTTTAGTCAGGCAAGCACTAATCACATTTTATTTTACCATTTTAAACTCGTTTTATTGCACAAACTAAAGTTTCCTGCAAAATTTTGACAAAATGTTTTAACATCAGGAATATGCAGCTGCTTATCGTTAAAGCCAATCAAAAATGTAGGAAAACGAGAGACGAAAATAAACGCAAGAAAACGAAAGTGTTATGTAACCATTAATAATCGAGTGAGATGAATCAGAAAGAAAATATTTAGGCTGTAAGAAAAAAGTGACATTCTTCTAAGCTCTCACAAGCTTGATTTAAGATTGAATATTCGTGAATAGTGGCTTCTCAAATGCAAGAAATGTTCGGATTCTTTTGCACATCTCGTACATGGCTTAACATTATTTTTTCTAAAGACGTAATTCTCTAAGTGTCTGTATTGTACATGAATTATTTTGTATTAATTCATATGGAAGTGAAGATGTCTGTCACTTTTATCTTTATTAGTTGTTTTTATTAATATCAATTGAAATACACCAGATATATAGCTGTTTAACGTCGTATGGACACAATTAGAGGTCATATGGCGATTTCCGATGGCGGAGGAAGACCCCGGGTCCCCCTCCATGCATTATTTCATCACGAGCGGACACTAAGCCAGCTGGATGGCTTCTTTACATGAAGAATTCACGCATCAAGTGAGACTCGGGCCCAAATCGGTGAGAGGCAAGTGATTCGAAGTCAGCGACCTTAACAACTCGGTCACGGAGGCCCAAGACATATTACTAAAGAATAACCTCTTTGATCTTTACATTGTATTGAAAATTTATTTGTAAGTAGCCGCGGCTTTGTCCTTATTATTCGACGCAGTAAAATGTTTTATTGTTGCCGGTTTCGTTACAGCATTCTTATTGAAACGATCCGTATATATTTATTATACACATATGTAAAATTCAAATGCAATTGCCTGAAGATTGAAAGAAATAAGAGGTTTTTGAACCTTTGGAGATGTCGACGCCAGAAGAAATAACGCCAGGTAATGAAAGTCTGGTAGATATATTACAGAAAAATGGATCAATTTAAGCCTTCAAAGGATTAACTGATGGAAGGATGATTAGAAGCTGAAAAAAATAAATTGCCAAGATAGAGAGTGTTTCTGTTAATATTTTTGTTAACCTTATATTAACGTATGATGAGGTATAAAACAAACAGCGGCCATTTCTGTGTCAGGTGTATGTTTTGTATTATAACGTTTATCATTAAAAAGAAAACTGAAACCATGTCTATATTTTTTCACAACAGTTTTAAAATCAGGACCATTATCAAATTGGTAATTTAAATAAAGTATTCTGGTTTTTGGTTTGAACAGCGAGGTCTGCAATAAGCAAAGTGTTTAATACGTGCATTTTATTTAGAAAATGTAAAGCAGTGTCAAAGTATGTTCGAAAGAAAATGTTTATTTCAAGTTTCCCAGCAAATAAAATACACACAATTGTTTCATACATCTACATGGGACAAAGATCAAACAGGAAAATCTATCTTCTAAGAAAGCAGCTTCCCCCAACACAAGACCCTACAGCAGTATTTATAAGGGTGGTAAAGGGCACGCAGGGGTTTGGAACGGTTACATGGAAAGTTTTAACCTGTAACATGTGTTATCGGTTAACCCAACCTCACCTTTAACCCCAGTTTGCTCCAAAGATAAAGGACAGTGTAAAAGAAAGTTATCTCTGCCAGGTGAATCCGAATCAGACGAAATGGTGAAAGAGACACGAAATGTAAACCACGAAAATAATATATGAAAAAGCAATCCCGAAAAAACATTTACGTATGTACATGTACTTTGCAGAAAGCAGAGCATGTACTTTGCAGCAGGCCGTGCAACAAGAGAAATACCATTAGTGGCATGGCAGTATCTGTTTAATCGTCTGAAATCAGGAATCCTTTGTCATATCGACGTGTTATAATATTATTAATACAGAGTTAAACACTCTAATAAAAGTTATGAGGACTGTATGCTCCCTACGATATATCCCATATGGATAACGTTTACATAATACAGGTAAATATGTTCCAATATCTGCCTTGGAATCTGAACAAAACATTTTAATTTGTTTTGCATCTGCGTGCATATATTGCTAGCTATTGAGAAGCATGTGTTGGTGGTTATGGATCGGATCTATAATTCATAATCTTAGCCTGGAAATAACCTTTATGTATATAATGCTTAAAAGAAGTTAAAGCAGATAAAGCAGCTGTCCAAATAGATGTTTTGCATAATTAGATTGTTAGAAAAATACTAATGTCAATACTGCACATGAATTTGACCCGTTACAAGCATAAAAGGGAGATAATCAAAACAAAGTATTAAGTAATACTTTCTATTTTGTTAACCTGTGTTATTAGGTTGAGAATACCAATGTAAGACTACTGTCAAATCCACTCCATCCAAGCCACCATTTTCAATTACAGACTGCACGGGTACATGCACAAGTGCACTTGAGAACTAGTGTGAGATTAGACAAACATTAATCACTCTAATATTGCTGCCGTTTTGACAGGAAGCTTTCAGAAAAAGATTGTTTTGTCTGGAATATCCGGCTCCATGTCATGAAATACGTTGACAGTTGTCAGTAACACTATACATGTATACCCGTTTTATGATGATCATTTTCATATAAAGTAATATACTGAACAATTTTGATATCATTGATGTATGTTTTCTTTTAAAGTCAAAATGTATTTCCTTTGCTGTACATGATAACAGAAAACACTATCTGAGTTGGTAACTTAGATCAGCTCCTATACTGCGATGTATTTTTCAGTCATATTTTGTCAGTATATATCCTACATCAGACATATGTTATTGAGACAGGCTTGTAGAGATGCTGAGGTAGTGTTTTCTATGATTATTCAAAACAGTGTTTCTGCAAGTTTGGGAGCTTCATCTTTACAATAAAGTTACATTATCGATGTTTTTAATTCATTAAATATCTTTGCATCGGCAACTTTTTATTTCTTTTCTAGTCTTAGGGTGAAACTTCAGAGATATTTCAGTTTTTGAAGCGATCACAGAATGCTAAAGTCCTGGTGTGTGTAAAACTGTACAGAAAGCAGCATTTTTTCTTTCAAAAAGCAACAAAAAAAGTTATGTCGAATGTCTCTGTTGTGCTTCCAGGAGGTAAACTATGCAACTTTGCACTGTCGCTAAAATCAATTTTATTTCATCATAGCTTAGACGTAACATAAGATAAGGTCAGTATAAAGGACTTTATGAAAGAGTGATTTGTTGTTATTTTAAAGACGCCAATCTACAAACTTCTACAAGTAATTCTGCAAATTATTCTAACATCAGTCAATTTCACTTATGCAATCTGAATTTTAGTATTTTATGTTGTCAGTTTCACAATCCCGTTCTGTAAAAAGCATTCCATATGATCACTTATTCTATAGGGTCCGTTATAGACTGTAGCGGAATAACAGAACTGTGATTTATTGAAATCCATGTGGAAATTGTTATTGGATTTTACGTCTGCGTTCTTGCTTTTTCAGTCAGGTTTTTACAACGCGCGGTTTTGACTAATGGCAATTTGGATGAATAATTTGGTTTTCACTACACGATTACAATTTGTTTCGTAAATTCAATCAAGGAGCTAACAATAAAAGTATGAAAACAATCATATGGGTAAACAGACGGACTTCTTCATAAACAAGCAGCTGCATGATGCATCTTAATTGAAAGACAATACACATTATAAATGTTAGCTTTTTGCAATTATTGTCATAAACACCTCTACAGAAATTATCCGGCAACAAATTGGCATACATAATTTTATTATGATTAATACAGAAGTATAGCTACCTGTTGTACGTTCTTGTGATTGACATTACACAAATTACCTGATTATTTCCTGTCACTTTGGCATGTTTTCAGAATAATCTTTAGTTGTTTATTAAACGTCTTGGGATATGTTCTGGAAATATACTCTACGATGCAATAACTATTATTCTGTAATTTCCCACATGGAGTATGATTTATTGGAAATTTCACTTTTTGTGTACAAATAACTGTGTATATAACGCCGTGTCTATTGTGGTATTCATACAAATTAGTTTGATTTCTTCTGCCCCTGATTATATATATTTAGAAATCAGTATACTTGTGCGCTTTCATGTCTCATATTTTTACATGATTATCATCGACATTCGGCAGTAGCGTTATGATTTCTGGTCCACTGGGACCATCGAAGCTACTCATTGTAATCGTAAAGCACAGGATCACGTCTGTAAGTGCTAGCGGAGGGAATGGGTTGTAAATTTAACCTGCTCTCAAGAACAGATTCAACTTACATTTTCTTGACTGCGGTTCAAGCTTCCTGCTGACCGTTTTAATGCACCGGATATTAACTTTAGATTTGCGCTTAATATTGCCTTCACATCTAATTCAGAGAGACCTAGATTTACGGATAAGCATATTCTAAAGTAGCGTTGTTATCCTTTCAGCCTAACGGAAAATTATTTAGAAAATAGATATATACGAATACTGTTATATGTGTTTTAAATATTTGTCTGTTGGGATTAACATCACACCGATACACTTTTAGTAATATGGCAAGTTTCCTGTGGTGGAGGAAGACTCCCCAGATGCCCCTTCGAGCAAATTTTGGCCACGTGTGGACACCTGTGTAGAACCACAGTCCTTCTGTTGGTCTTATAAACACAGGCGTACACTATAAAATCATACTGTATATGATTTCTTTTGTAATGACGAGCCTTTTGGGCTTGTAGGAATGTTGAAGCAAAACAATTTAATGATCATTCAGTTTCACCAACATACTACAACCCACAAGTCTGTAATTACAAGTCAGTACAGAAAGTATGTGAAATATTTTTCAGTTGATAATATAATTAAGATTAACTTCAAATGCTCTACCGCCAACAATTGAATAAATTAACATAGTGCATCCCAACAAAATGATATCTGTATCCAGTTGACCAAAGATAGTATCAACCTCCTCTACCTTAAGTTGCTATGGTACATCTGTTTCTCTGTCTGATGTCTTATCTGTGATCCTGAAAAACAGCTTGCCTTCCAACCACAGATATGGATATTCCGATTACGGAAGGTCGGTGGTTCTACCCAGGTGCCCGCTCGTGATGAAATAATGCACGGAGGGGCACCTGGGGTCTTCCTCCACCATTAAAGCTGGAATGTCGCCATATGACCTATCATGTGTCGGTGAGACGTTAAATCCAAAAAAAAAAATGGATATTCCGAATAACTCATGTCTCCATTGTCGCATCTAGTAACAATTATTGACTATCTTATTCAAAATATTTGTTGAGACATGCTAATGTGTAACATGTTTTATATCCTGCCGATCAGACAGAGGCCAAGTACTTTACAAAGTATTGTGCCCACTAAATACAGGCTGAACAAAGAAATCAAACAGCGGGATCACAACTACATACGTTTGGTTTAATTAATGAACTTTTTTCCCGATCCTAATGTGACGGATAATAGAACAACTTGGCTGTTGAGGTAACTGAAGTAGAACATATTTTGACCAACTTGGGGATAACTGTCTGCTTCATATACACAGTGGAAACAGTTACATTTATACTGTGCATTTTTATCAACAGAAGACTTAGAACCAGTCGTACAATGGGCATATGAACTCTGAGTGACAGTGCTTCTTTATCCAAGGCACTTGTTCGAATTACTCAAGAAACGGATATCTATGTACTTGACCTAACTTTTAGCCATTGTTTATAGGACAAAGTTCGTTACAATATTGTATCATTTTAAACTCAAATTACTGTATTTCCGACAGGACATTAACATAAAGCATTTTAGCAATGTGTCTGAAATAACAGTAAGTGTTAAAAAAAATTTGAAACGAATACACATTGAAGATAAAACATTAAGACACTGGCGATTCGTTGCTCACACCTTTTTCGAATGATAATTTAGGA
Source organism: Mercenaria mercenaria (assembly GCF_021730395.1). Lineage (NCBI taxonomy): Eukaryota > Metazoa > Mollusca > Bivalvia > Venerida > Veneridae > Mercenaria > Mercenaria mercenaria. The sequence goes on from NC_069364.1 coordinate 9,290,775, forward strand.
GTGTCCGTCGTCCGTTTTCATTCCGTTCTTCCGTCAGTCAAACTTAGTGTCTATCATCTATACAGGGATTTAAATATGTCTTGGTGCAAATGTGTTCCATATTTGTCGCGCGAAGGTGCAAAACTGCAACCTCAAAGTCAGTATCAATGTCCATGTCACTCTTAGAGGTCAAAGGATCACAGGGTCTGTTTTGTGTCCAGTATCAAGGCATTTGACACAAATATACCTAATAATGGAACAATGTGTCGCACGCAAGATCAAGATAGTGGGCCATTTTACTTGTCCGATCTATAACTTTGTTTTGGCAAAATCAGGCACAATCACACGACAACATGTTGCATGCAACACCAATACCCCTAGCTCAAAGGCCAAGATCACACTTGGAGGTCAAGTTTTAACATGTTCTGTTTGGTGTTCGGTCCATAATCTGCTATTCATCCAGGGATTTCAATATTACTTGGCACGATAATAAATAGTTATTTGACGCCTACACACTTTTAGGTAAAATATGTTGTCATCATTCCTGTCCTGTCAATTGCTTTCAGATACATGGATGGATATTGAAGTAACTTGGAACAAACATCCTCAATAACAAAAAGATGTGTCTCATTCAAGCTCAGCTGTAAGGACACACTTTGAAATAAAAGGTTTTTGTGTTGTAACTATTTTATGCACGGATGGATATTTAGATTATTTTTGATTAAAACCCGCCCGTTTAGCTGAGTAGGGAGAGCGTTGTTCTACGATCGCGGGGCCGCGAGTTCGATCCTCGGGCGGGGCGTATGTTCTCCGTGACGATTTGATGAAAGACATTGTGTCTGAAATCATTTGTCCTCCACCTCTTATATATCATGTGGGGAAGTTGGCAGTTGCTAGCGGAGAACAGGTTTGTACTGGTACAGAATCCAGGAACACTGGTTAGGTTAACTGCCCGCCGTTACATGACTGAAATACTGTTGAAAAACGGCGTTAAACCCGAAACAAATAAATAAATAAATACTTTTGATTAATATTTACTATTGCAAAGCATATGTCCTGTGCAGGACCCAGACCCATAATTCAAAGGTCAAAGTAAAAGTGACCCAAGTTAATATTACTGTTTTGTTGGTACAGATAATTACATCTTTCTAAATATGCATTTCTTTATCTCTTTCAATTAATTTGAAAATGAAAAAGTGTTTGTACTGATAGACATAAGATCGCAATTAACACTGTAGATTTCCAGAATGTAAAACCAGGAGAAAGCTATGTTATATTGTATACATATAGCTAAAGTATTAGCTACTTTACAATTTGAGGACTGTTGTGTCACTTGATTTGAAAATGTACACCGTAAAGTAGTTCTGCACAAACGTGGTTTACAAGGCGATAAAATCTTAAAAGTTTTATTGCAATAGGATGTTTTTCGGGTATGTCAGGCGGTGAATGTAAAAATATATATTAACATGCATAAGTAACCATATCTTACAATCATATGACTCAAAAACATACATACTTAAAGTTATGAGCTGCAGGTGGCTTACTTTAATAAATGAGCTTAACAAAAGTAGGCGGACAGATAAAGAAGGCTGACACGTTACATACCCAGCGTGAATGTGGTCTGCACAATATGAATATAACAAATATAACAGTGGGCAATGAAGAACGATTTTATTAATAGAAACGTTTGTAATGATCAGCCTCTAGAGGACATAATTTCATACAATATGTATATAAGCTGACTTATATTGATCCAATAATAAGGACACTAGATGCATCATCAGTGAATAACTAACAATCAGAAATGTTTAGGTTACAGATTTCATTATAGGTCGAATAAATCCAAGGATAAGATCAGAGTTGATGTTGCTCATGATTTTTTTTATCGTTGTTCGTTTTTATGCTGATCTGGTGATTCAAATGCGCTTCAAGTATAGCAGGAGATTGTCAACCACTTTGACGGTGTATCATGTAAATGTCTTTAGATAAGAATTCCATCAGTTTGTAATTTTACTTAATGGTGTGTAAATCATAATTATCCGTACCCTCTTAGATTATTGTACAAATGAGGACGGTAGCTTTAAGAGTTTTATAATCCTAAAACAAATATAAACTGGTCGTAAAAGTTTCATGTACTTTGAAAAACAAACAATACATACGACAGAAAGCAAAGCTGATACAATAACTGTAAAATTATAGTGTTAAGACTCACTTTTATAGTGGGTTAAATGGTCATTAATCTGCTGTTTACTACTTGACCCCTGCTTCCTTCTCTACTCACAATTATTTCCAATAAGTTTATATCATATTGATAAAACTATGTCTGCTGCCTTCCCAAATTCCAATTTAGATGCAGATAAACAATGAAATTGTGTAATATGGCTGGCAAAAGTACTTATTTTAGTTATTACGCCCTCAGCGATAATCTATAATTCTTAATTAACGGATATGTATACTTGGCTGTTTTCGACCAGACACAAACTAAAATCCTTTGAAACTAATGCCACTGCACTTCCGTCTGTTAACTTAAAGAAATACTGATGAGTGATTAATATATTTACGAAAATGAGTCAAGAAAATATAAGTATAGAACTGTAAAACGTTGGCGTTTAATTAATGTGAGTTATATAACCACGGGTCTTCACAGTTTTTGCCGCGATATATGATTCAGTGGGATATGATGTGGAAAGCACAAGTTTCGTTCATATACAGTGTAAGACTGAAGTGGTGTTTCACTGCGCATTCTGCATTCAACAGGATTTTATGATCGAATATTCATGAATATTGTTTCCAGTGCAGGAACATTATACCTCGAATTCTGTTTCTAGAATGGATTAATATTTCGTATGAAAGATCGGATTGTAATCAAGTTTTCTATTTTATGTAATTGGTGAGTATAATTAATGATGCATATTAGTTTTGTAGTCTGTCTAATCATTTAGCATGAAGTGATGTCTTCATTATTTCATTTTGTTTTCTGATTTTTACCAGACATTTTTACGAGGCTTAGAACAAAACGGTTACTAAAAGCAGGAGCCTGTTGTTGTATAAAGTGTGGTTGTTGCTCATTTATGGTGTTTTGTCTCCCTTTTTGAATAAAAAATTGATGGTTTTTCTAGATGTGTCACTGAATATTTAAAACCAATGTCTTAAGCCTCAATATAACTCTATAGAAACCTGTTATGACAAATCAATTTTGGGGTCGAATACGAGATGCCCCAGATGGTTAGATATTGTATTGTAATTGTTATGCTTTGCTATTAATATTCGTGGTTATAGACAAGTCAGTCCTGTAAAGAAATACAGGGACATAGTTATGTTAACTGATTTGACTTGACATGTCATGAAAACAAATAGAAATAAACAAACATATCTGAAATTGAATATCTGCACGTGGGTGTTTTATGGATGATATGAATGATAAATATTACATATTTATTTAGCGATATGTTTTGTTAGTCAGTCAAGCGGTCATAATTAAAGCAGTAAAAGTATAAATTGTAAGCCGTGCGTAAATTTACCATATAGATACCTTAACGATAGGCTTAGAGACAGAAAGCCGTTGATGTCTTAACAAAAATTGTGCATGATAACTTTAGTAGCTGTTACATTCCTTTTAAGGCTACATATGTGTTATACTACGATAGAAAAATGGGCCGTATGTAGTAACCTTAATTGCCGCCCCATAACAACACGATATAGACTAACGGAATCTTTATTTAATTTATATAGTATTCAAATTTTAATTGTATATTGTAATTGCAAGAAAGCTCTTCGAAATATTTTCAGGCATTCTCGATTATGTAAGCATTAATCACATTTATTTGTTCATTTAAAACTCGTATCATATCTCATACAACCGAAAAGAAACACACAAAAAACACAGCAAATATTTCACAAATGTCAAGAAAATCCAGCTGCTTATCATGAAAGCCAATCAAAAATGCAGGAAAAAAGGCACAAAAATAAATACGAGGAAACGAAACCGTTTTTGTTATGTAATCATTGATGTTTAAATATTCAGCGGCGAAGATGAATCAGAAACAAGATATTTGTAAGGAAAACTGTTTTATTCAATTATAGCGTAAGAGTTAAATGACATTCAGCCATACTATCCAAGTCAATTGGATTTAAGATCGAATATTCGTGAATGTTGTCCTCTCGAGTGCTTCAAGTTTTTGCGTGGATTCTATTGAACAAAATGGATTAAGATAAAGCTAGCTGGATTTCTTTATTGTTACTAAAGTGCATGGTGAGTACATGCAACATATTTTGTAAATTTCTCAGCATTGCGTCATCATTGAATACTCTCTGTCTTTTATTTAGGGAAAACTCTTTTAAATTGATGTTGTGTATATTTATTGCTTTTCTACGAAACTATTATAAATTATGAAGATATCACTTTTATCTTTTTGCTTGGATTACTATGCAAGGCAATTAAAATACAACAGATGCAGTGCAAATGAAATATTCACAACATAGAACTTCGCTTTTGTAATTAAATTTGATACATGACATGGATCTATGACGTATTTATTTTTCGAAGCAGCAGAAATGGTTTGTTATTGATTGCATTTTAATTAATGATACTATCTGCGTCTTATCTTTTTTACGTAGGTGTATTTATTTCACATATGTATTAAGGGAATATAATTGCCGGGAAATTGGTCACAATAAGTGTTATTTGAAATTTGGCAACTTACACGTATGCCAAAGCAAATGACGTAAAATAATGACAGTCTGGTAGATATAACATGGAACAATGGATCAATTAAAGCTTTTAGTGGATGTTCTGATAAAAGGAATGAAATGAATTGCCTTCATAGTCATTTGTCCTTCAGAGATTGACATTGAACCACTGTTGTTAGCATTTGTTGTCTTTGGGATCATAGAGTCCACCCACTTGTTCTGTTTAATAGTGTTCCGCTCAAGCCGCTGGTACTGGTCGTGAGGGAGTGTTGCACTTTTCATATCAAGCCGGGAAAGGTGTTAATCAAATGAGTCTGCATTAATTATTCTATGTTTTCAAAGGGTCTTCTTGTATATTTGATATCTTAAATGCAAATCATTCAGTAAATGAGCCGTGCCATGGGAAAACCAACATAGTGGGTTTGCGACAAGCATGGATCCAGACCAGCCTGCGCATCCGCGCAGTCTGGTCAGGCTCCATGCTGTTCGCTTTTAAAGCCTATTGGAATTGAAGAAACTGTTAGCGAACAGCATGGATCCTGACCAGACTGCGCGGATGCGCAGGCTGGTCTGGATCCATGCTGGTCGCACACCCACTATGTTGGTTTTCTCATGGCACGGCTCAAATGGTAATTTTTGTGGTTAATTGTACAACGGCCGGAACAAGTTCTTGGCGATAATAATTATTAGCTAAGTTGCCAAGAGTATTTGTTGATTAACTTTCAATTTTTGTTCAAAAGCGTCGTCATTTCGATAATTCGTAATATGTATGTTAAAAGTGTTCTATGAGGGAACGTAGCTTTCTTGCAAGGTGTTGATAAAGTGGTGGTCAAGTTGTTCCGAATGTCTTGTACTTATTAGATGCCGACAGAACGAATAGATAGAAATAACACAAACATATATTTATTGTGTTTAATCTTTTTAAAATGTGGTATAAAAAGTAGTCGAGTGGTTAAGGTCGCTTGCCATTCACCGAAGTCAAGCTAGGGATTTATATTTTGTCATGTGAGAAGCCATCTAGCTGCCCTACGAAAGGTCGGTGGTTCTACCTAACATAAACAAATTAAACTTAAAAAAATTAAGATTATAGGTTAATTGACAAATCCATTTCATTCAAACCACCATTTTGGATTTCAGGAGATATGATGCAAATGAACTATTTTGAGACGCTGTCGCCAGACTAACATTTATCACTATCATGTTGCCCAAGGTCTGGTCGGTAGCTTAGAGAAACACAGTTTTTGTCACATATGTCTGTAATATCTGGCTTCTTGTCATGTAACTAATTAATTTTTCTGAAGGGAAAACAAGACATGATTTTATGTAGCAATGAACATGCGTTTTATAATCATTAGTATTTAACGAATTCTCTTTCCTGTACTAACGTATTTAAGACACATTCCCACGAAACCGGCTGCGTGAATAAAAGAATAACAAAACTATGTTAATGAAGTGGTAAACAAATTGATAATAAAACTACCGATGTTAATTATTTTGTAAATCAGTAAGCACAGGCAATGGCCCCAAAATGAATGTGTGTACTGTGTTTATAAATATTGATAATATAGATAGTAACATTTGTTTTCTAGAAAAGATATAACAGAACATAATTTTCAAACCGGTTTACATAGAGCACTTCGTGCCAGAAAGAATTAGATCTAAAGCACTCTTATTACTGATGTAATTCCACCAAAATCAATGTCCGCGAATCATTCTTGCTTTAGAATTAAGCTCTTTTCTGCAATCTGCATTAAAATGTTCTGTTTCACAATTAGGTTTGGTAAAAAGCATTCAGGAGAATCCGCTCTAAAGTGTAGCATAATATATCAGCAGGTTCTCCGTGAGTCATTTGAATTCATATGGATATTGCATCCGAATTGATGTCTCCGCTCGTGTGTCATCAGTTTAAGAAAGTGTGTGTTTGACAGTAATGATTGAGTTGTAGGGATTATTTATTGCAGGTTTTGTGTTGCACTATTGTATTATGCTGTGTTTCTTACCAAAAAGCAATATCCGCCATAAACTATTAAACTCAATCTTGGTGCATTGCATTATGTCATTAGAAATGATGGCTATTTCATTTTCCTACCCATGATAAGATATGAAATTTAATCATAGCCTATCATGTGACTAATGAAAGTTGTTAAATGATTATGTAGTTTACAATGATGATAGATGTCTTGTAATTTCGAACACTTACTAAAATAATTATGAAGTCGTAATTGTTCAAAATAATCAGACTGACTTTGATTTAAATATATATTATGTTAGAATACATCTATGTGGCAATAAGAAAGATTTACAGCAATGGAGATTTGGTAAATATCTTATCATAATGCAATTTATTTACGACTCATCTGGGATAGACGAAATGCATTAAAACTGTATGCTTTTTGCAATTCATGTCATAAATAAATCTCCTTACTGTTTGTTTTGTCTCTACAGATAATTCCGGCAATATATAGATACACATAGATTGATACAGAAGTTTCGCAACCTGTTTACTTTCTTGTGACTGACATTAGATAAATTGTGTAATTCTTCCTTGTCATTCTGGTATGTTTTCAAAATAATCTTTAGGTTTTTATTAGACGTCTTGGGATAGGTTCTGGAATAATGTGCAACAATGCTGTTGATATTTAGCTTATGTAATTTTCCATATGGAAAATGATTTATTCATCGGAAATTGTACATTTCCAATGTCAAAACAATGCTGTATATATCGACTGATTTACACTGGAATTCGTTCGATTATTTTAATATCTTCTACACCTGACCATACATGTTTTGAATTTAGTGTACCTGTTTATATGTTTTGCTGCTTACTTAAGATTAAAAGAGGAATGGAATGGGTTAAATCGCAAGTTTTTTTTCAAAGCAAGAATTACGTTCCAGAAGGAGCAGTCAAATTCCGAGAATAAAGTCCTTTAAAATGAAACTCTACAGCAATGAATGTATGCATATGATCAAAACAAGACAGAGCAGTCATATCGAACGGCTGCTGCATTTTGTCCAAGCTTTGTTATGTTTTCGACTCTTTGGGATAATGGTGTCCATCCAGGGAAAACATTTGGTAGAGTTTCACTTACGCCGGAGCTTGGGAGGCGATGCGTCTTATGCATTATTAAATTATTGAAGAGTATTAACTTTAGATTTGCGCTTAATATACCCATTGCATCTAAATCCATCAGACCTAGATTGACGTTTACGAATATTTAAAAAAAAAGATCACAATTTTAAGAGCTAATACTACATGGATACATATTGTCATTCTATCCCAAGATGTTTTTATTAGAATACTGCTAATAGGGTTGATCTTTAGAACAATATCATAAACGATATGCTCTACTGACTGAATAGTTACATTATCATAAGTAATATTTTGATGAACTTTACATGGTATGTACATGGAAACGTACTTCTCACGATATATACACGGCGATGAGGTACATATCAAGTCAGAACATCAGTGATATGTTGTTGTTGTTTTTTTTTCAGTCAATACCTAAATCCAACAGAAAAACACACGTTCAAAGACCATAGGAACCCCAGACTGCAAACCCCATCAGTGCACGACAAACATACATACATACACACAAACATAGATAAAGCCAAACATACAGAAAACGAGAAAAAGGAACACATTGGAATGGTCGGTGCAAAAACACCACTGGGGAGCTTTAAACCAGTAAATGGTGCTCACCTAACCTCATTAGGCACACCGTGTTCAAAAGTCACATGCCAATATAAACAAAAGTTATCCCTGCATAACCTGTTGAATACATCGCACCATTGCTTACCGATTATCTTCTAATATCTTCTAATATATTGTGATGATATACTTTTCTACTCGAATGACAGACTGTCTTTCACCTAGAGCTATTGCAAAAACTTTGCTTTCTTAATTATCTTGCTTCATTGCATTCATCACTTTTACATGATCTATTTGTAGATCTCATTCTCTATGTGAGTCAAATGATAAATCAAAATACGTTGTTTTTCTTGCAAAATCAAGCTGAATCCAAAAGTTATTTAAAGGTTTGGACTGATTAAATGCAGACAGAACAAAGACGATAAAAACTAGAGTCACAAATCAAATATATACGACTGGTTAAAGTAATTAACAAACAAAGAAAAGAGAATCTTATGATTAGAGTATGCATCAATGAAAAATCACAGAAAAGAAAATGTTGCATCAGACTCTTTTGCTGTAGCTTCATTTTTTTAAAATATGTAAAGCTGTCGAGATGACACATTTGATACATTTGGCACAGTCTGTGACATGCAAGTCAAAAGTTACATTTCAACAATGCTACAAGGCTAAAACAAATCTAAACTGTTATTATACAAGTCTACACAAATTTTAGTAAAACTAGAGTTATCTATTAACTTCGACCAGGGATGGTTGAGAAAAGAATGTTGCTGTCTTCACAAACATAATTCGATATTTACTACATGTATAAACTTTGATTCAGATCTTCTCTGTTTTGGTCGAAGGCAAGCTTCCAAATTCATGTCATTTTTACGAAGTTTATAAATGGTTTTATTCATAATTGTTGTAAATGAAAAGTGAAAACAAGTAAGTGATTTCTTTGCAATTTGTACGTTGTAACATGTTTAACGACATTTATATATTATTACATCGACTTTTAAGCCAGCTCAATAGACAGAGCTACGTACATTCAACCTTTGAATAGTAATCTTGGTCATATTGTTTCTTATTGTGCCAGCTTGTTTTCAAAATGTATCACCAAAGTAATGTGGTTTAGAAAATAAATTTTACTTAAGTAGGGTGTTTTCTAGTTATTTCTATTGGCGATGCATAACTATTCATGTTTTATAAGTTGTATTTGAAATGACCTACTGCATGTAGCATAATTAATTAGTGCAATAAACATCTTACAACAACAAATAGGTCGGACATGTTCTGTATAGAGCATGAATGTGAGCTATAGAATATTAGTATGCTATGAAGTGCCGTTTTATGATGGAAACATGTTATTATCGGATGGAGGGAGAGAATTTATACACATAATGAAATCATACATATTTTTTCCAGATTTAGGTGGAGTACATTGTATGAAACAAAATCAGACTTTATATGAACACCTTTGCACGCATTAATTGCTCTTCATACAGACATATCAAGCATTTACTCACATAGTTTCCTACCGACACATTGTGTATAACAGACATTAATAGACGTCTTTTGCAAAGCATTACCTGTCCATAAATGGATTATTTGGAACAAAGTGTTACTTTTCAGTATAACAATCGGTTTGCTGTTATCATCAGGGGTCTTATTGTCAAATTTTCTATTTAAGAAATAATTTATAGAAAAAGAGTGTTTTAACACTATTTATGCACGATGGGCGGCTATACGTTGGGCGTAATAATTTCACGAGGGTGCAGCCCGAGTGAAATTATTTGTACGACGTATTACCGCCCGAGTGTATAAATAGTGTTAAAACACGGTTTTGCTATAAATTATTTCGATTCTAATATTCCCCTAATCTAAAACAGTAGATAAAATATAGTTGTGCTCTTTCTTGGTCGCAACAAAAACATTGACGTCACCGCACGTTAACGTGACGCCATTGTAGCGTAAGAGTTTTTTAACAGAGAAAAGCATTTTAGAATCCTTCATATTGTTTTCTATTGCATTGTCAGTCAATTTTATAGAAGGAATAAATTTTTGGAATATGTTACAGTAGTTCTGCACTATTTTGATAGGCAACTGATTTATTTGCTTTTGTATGAGTGCAGTTTTTGCTTATGAAATTATTATTGCTAATGAGCTACTCGGTAGTTCTATTGCATCTTGATTTATTTCCCAAAATGCATTTTGTTACTTTTATAATACCTCAGGAAATACAGATTAGTTATAATTGATGTATGAAGAAATAGCTGTCGACGGCGTAACAAAGAAAGGTTAGACTCTGAATATCTTGTATATCGGTACAGAATATCTAGCTAATAATTAATTGAAGCCAACATACAATGCAGAGATGAAAGAAATAATAAAATGCAAGTGCGACCTGACGATGCCACACATAATTTTTGCATCTGCTGTAAGAATTCTAGAAGCATGTAGGTACACTCATCGGAGGATGTGCTCTCGAGAAAACATCGGCAACATTTAACCTATAGCCTGGTGGCGGCAAGTGTTTCTGCCTTTGCGACCAGTGCGGACCAATATCAGCCTTCACTGGTCGCTGTTCAAGCAGTAAATTTTTAGTGAACACCCCTTTGAATAATAAATGGTATTGCCAAAACTGAGTGATGGACGAGTCCATTATAGAAATTTAGCAGGGTAAGGGTTAAAGTAGCATGATCAAAACAGCCAAGTCGTGTATTGTATCATATTTTTATTACTTCCTGTTGTTTATTTGTTTATTCGTCACTTATGACTATGACTGTTTGCAGATTGGTTTAATTATTGGAAGGAAATTGACGGGAGACATGTAAGTTTTCCCCTCAGTTATACAACTTGACGCACCATTGATCTTCCAGTTGTCGGGTGGTTACATTTTGACCGATTATTTAGGATGGTATTGTCAGTTTATATTACCTCCGGTGCAAGTTGCACTTCATCTACGACAAATGTTTTTTTAAAAATAAATATTGTAATAAAATACGTGCTTTTTCATTCATGTTTCGTAACCACAAACATTTGTATCAAATTACCGAATTACCGACCAGATAGAAGGGAAACTTCTCATGAATATTTATATACATTAAATTAAGCAAGTTTCACTACCTGTTTAACTTCCTCATGAAAAATATCACATTAACTGCCAAATTCTTCCTTATCATTCTTGCGTGCTTTCAAAATCTTTTACTTGTATTTCAAAGATTCTTAGCTACAATCGCAAAGCAATAACTGTTATATTTATGTAATTTACTACATGGAATAAGATTGATTAAAGTGAAGGAAAATACATCAGTTATGCAAAACAAACGGAAATGTGTCTTCGCATTCATCGTGCAAATATCCTACTTGGTAGAGGGTATAGAACGGATAGAATTTCTATAAACGTTGCTGAAACTGACACTGAATATAGATGTGATTGAATTTTGTTCCGTTGTAGTTTATACGTTTGAAGCGACATTGGTTGATTTTCATGCAATAAGTTATCAATATATCCTTCAAAACCTGTCGAGTGCTTAAGACAATGCAACTGTACGCTTCTAGTTTAAAGTCAAGGTCACACGTTGATGGGATCATCACGATCATCGGAAGTAAATCTAATATCTCAAAACTCCCAATGTTCGCCCGTTAATTCTGAGGTTGTCAACATACCTTTTCATGTCCTGTTCTACTAGATATGACATAATGGACAATTAGATTTTATTGACTGGATGAAAAAGCATGACACAATTGAAAGTTATTGTCCAGTAAATGTCAGATATTCCTTTGCCAATCTTTACGATGATAAAAATATGTAATATTAAATGTAAAGAATGCATTGGTGTTTCGAAACCCCAAATTGTCATGCTAGTTACTGCCTTAGTTATAAAGAACACACTGATAGGTTAATTGTTTGTTTGCAAATCAGGCTCGGGCACAAGTATGGGACACAAGTTTACTATACATGGATGCATATAGAAGTAACTTAGTACAAACATCCTCAATAAAATGAAAATGTGTCGCAAACAAAACAACGACCCCTAGCGTAACTATAAGAATACACTTGGAAATAAAAGGATTTTGTGTGCATTGATGGAAAATACATTACTTGCCATCATGTGCACGACCCAGACCCATAATTCAAAGGTCAAAGTAAAAGTGACCCAAGTTAATGTTAATTTTTGTTGGTACATATAAATACATCCTTCTAAATATGAATCTTATCTGAACAGTTTCAAAAATATATTTGTGTTTTTTTATGTTTTTTTATGTTTTTTGTTTTCAATTTTTCGACTAATTTCGAAATGACATTTTATAGTGTTATACTAATAGAAATACGATCGCAATTAACACAATGACTGTCTAAGATTTCCAGAATGCAAAACCAGTAAAAGTTACGTCATATTACATATATAGCTACTTAAAATTATGAGCTGCAGGTGGTTCATTTTAATCAATGAGCTTAACAAAAGTAGGCGGACGGATAAAGAAGGCTGACACGTTTACATACCCCAGCATGAATGTGGTCTGCACAATATGAATATAAAAAATATAACAATGGGCAATGAAGAACGATTTTATTAATAGAAACGTATGTAATGATCAGCCTCTGAGGACATAGTTTCATACAATATGTATATAAGCCGACTTATATTGATCAAATAATAGGGACACCAGATGCATCATCAGTGAATGACTAACAATCAGAAATATTCAGGTTACAGGTTTTATTAAAGGTCAAATAAAGACAGGAATAGCATCCGAGTCGATGTTGCTCATGATTTTATATCGTTGTCCGTTTTTATGCTGATCTGTTCATTCAGATTCACTTCAAATATAGCAGGGGAGATTTTCAACCACTTTGACGGCGTATCATGAAAATGTCTTCAGATAAGAATTCCATTAGTTTGTTATTTTATTTAATGGATTGTAAATCAAAGTGACCGTAGCCTCTTAGCTTTTTGTACAAATGAGGACTGTAGCTTTAAAAACTTTTAAAATGCTACAAATACATATTAGCTGGTCGTAATAAAGTCATGTTCACAAAAATGCATACGCCAGAAAGTATAGGTTAGTTGTAAATTTATAGAGGGTTATAAATGGTTATTGTGTCTGCTAATTACTACTTGATCCCTGCTTCCTTCTCTGGTCACATTTATTTATAATAAGTTTATATTATATTTATAAAACTATGTCTGCTGCCTTCCCAAATTCCAGTTTAGATGCAGATTAACAATGAACATGTGTAATATGGCTGACAAAAGTACTTATTTTAGTTATTACTCCCTCAGCGATAATCTATCATTCTTAATTAACGGATATGTATACTTGGCTGTTTTCGGCCAGACACAAATTAAATCCTTTGAAACTAATACCGCTGCACTTCCGTCTGTTAACTTAGAGAAAATACTGATGACTGATTAATATATTTACGAAAATGAGTCAAGAAAATATAAATATAGAACTGTAAAACATTGGCTTTTAATTAATGTGAGTTATGTAACCACGGGTCTTCACAGTTTTTGCCGCGGTATATGATTCAGTGAGATATGATGTGGAAAGTTTCGTTCATATACAGTGTAAGACTGAAGTGGTATTTCACTGCGCATTCTGCATTCAACAGGATTTTATGATCGAATATTCATGAATATTGTTTCTAGTGCAGGAACATTATACCTCCAATTCTGTTTCTAGAATGGATTAAGATTTCGTATGAATGATCGGATTGTAATCAAGTTTTCTATTTAATGAAATTGGTGAGTTTAAGGATGCATATTAGTTTTGTAGTCTGTCTAATCATTTAGCATGAAGTGATGTCTTTATTATTTCGTTTTGTTTTCCCGATTTTTACCAGGCCTTTTTTACGAGGCTTCGGGCAGAAAGGTAACTGAAAGCAGGAGTTTGTTGTTTTATAATGTGGGTGATGCTAATGAAATACATTTATTTGCGTTTGTCTCCCTTTTTGAACAAGAAGGTGGTGGTTTTTTAGATGTGTCACTGGATCAATATATTATAGAAACCGATTATGACATACCAATTTTGGGGTCGAATGCGAGATGCCCCAGCTGGTCAGATCCTGTCTTTGATAATATTTTGCAAGACATTGCAATGTAAGTGCTATGCTTTCATTGCTCTGCTATTACAAAATGTAATATTTGAGGTTATAGAAATTGTAACATTATTTCATTCTGGAAAACAAGTCAGTCATGTAAAGAAATACAGAGACATAGTTATGTTAACTGACTTGACTTAACATGTCATGTAAACAAATAGAAACAAACAAACATATCTGAAATTGAACTTCTGCATGTGGGTGTTTTATGGATGTTATGAATGATAAATATTACATATTTATTTAGCGAGATGTTTTGTCAGTCAGTCAAGCGGTCATAATTAAAGCAGTAAAAGTTTAAGTTGTAAGCCGTGCGTAAATTTACCATATAGATACCTTACGAAAAGTGGGTAGGCTTAGAGACAGAAAGGTGGTAATATCTTCATAAAAAATGGGTAACTATAATAACATTAGTATTTGTAACAAACAAACTGTTAATACCTGTTAAGGCTAAATATGTGTTATACTTCGTTAGAAAAATGGGAAGTATGTAATGATCTTAATCGCCGCCCCATAACAACACGATATAGACTAACGTAATCTTTATTTAATTTGTTTATTATTCAAATTTTAAATCTTATATTGTAATTGCATGGGATTTTCATATTAGAATGTTTTGCAATCTGTGTTTATTTCAGTGTCCCGCGGATGCTTATAAGGGTGAAGTGACAAAAATAATGTATCGCGACCATCACAAAGCTTCACAGATACATTCTCAAATTCATACATGGTGTTATTATCCATTCAGAGAATAAAAGTGCGGTGAAAGTGAAGGTTGTGGGCAAGGAAGCTCATCGAAATATTTTCAGGCATTGTCGATTATGTAAACATTAATCACATATTTTTTGTTCATTTAAAACTCGTTTCATATCTCATACATCCGAAAGGAAACACACAAAAAAAAAACACTGCAAGTATTTCACAAATGTCAAGAAAATCCAGCTGCTTATCATGATAGCCAATCAGAAATGTAGGAAAAAGAGGCACAAAAATAAATACGAGAAAACGAAAACGTTGGCGTTTTTTTGTTATGTAACCAATAATGTTTAAATATTCAGCGTGGAAGATGAATCAGAAGGAAGATATTTGTGGAGAAAATTGTTTTATTCATTTATAGCATAAGAGTTAAATGACATTCCGCCATACTACCCCAGTCAACGAATATTCGTGAATGTTGTCGTCTCGAGTGCGCGGATTCTATTGAACACAATGGGTTAAGATAAAGCCGGTTGAAATCTTTTATTGTTACTAAGTTTCATGGTGAATACATGCAACATAATGGCTGTAATTCATTTTGTATTTCTCAGCATCACGTCAACATTAAATACTATCTGTTTTTATTTAGGGAGTAATCTTTTAAATGTCTGTGATGTATATTTATTGCTTTTCTACGAAACTATTATAAATTATGAAGATGTCACTTCTAACTTTTTGTTTGAATTGCTATGCAAGTCAATTAAAATACACCAGACGCATTTACAACATAGATCTTCGCTTTTATAATTAAATTTGATAGATGACATGGGTCTATGACGTATTCATTTTTCGATGCAGCAGAAATGGTATGTTACTGATTGCATGCGTTGCATTTTAATTAATGATACGATCTGCGTCTAATCTATTTTACAGATTCGTATAATTGCCGGGAAATTGGTCACAATAAGAGTTGTTTGAAATTTTGCAACAAAGCAAATAACGTGAAGTAATGACAGTCTGGTAGATATAACATGAAGCAATGGGTCAATTAAAGCTTTTAGTGGATGTTCTGATGAAAGAATATAGAGAGGGAAAATGAAATGAATTGCCTACATAGTCATTTGTCCTTCAAGAGTGAAATTGAACCACTGCTGTTAGCATTTGTTGTCTTTGGGATCATTGAGTCCACTCACTTGTTCTGTTTAATAGTGTTCCGCTCAAGTCGTTGTTAGTGGCCGTGAGGGAGTGCTGCACTTTTCACACCATATCGTGAAAAGAGCTAGTCAAATGAGTATGCAATATTTTGATTTGTTGCATTCTATGCTTTCAGGTGATTTTCTTGTATATTTGATATCTTAAATGCCTGTCATTCAGTAAATGGTAGTATATATGGTTAATTGTACATCGGCCGGAATTACGTCCTTGCGATTATTAGCTACGTACGGGTACTCCACTGATTTCTTTTACGTTTGCACATATATTTGAAATTTGCAAATGTTACAGTAGATTGTTTTCGAGGACCACCATGTGCATGATATTGACTGGGGTCGTGTTCATACTGTACAAAGATTCACTATGATTTACAATATACATCAATACAATACAGCGTGTTATGATTTCTACATACTTTTAGTATTAGTTGATTAACTTTAAGATTTGGTTCAAACGTTCCGTCACTTCGATAATTCGTAATATGCATGTCAAAAGTGTTCTACGAGGGAACCTGTAGTTTCTTTGAAATCGTGAAAGATGCTGATGAAGTGGTGGCCAAGTTGTTCCGAATGTCTTGTACTTATTAGATACTGACAGAACGAATAGAAATAATACAAAACTAACTGACTCATACATATTTAGTCTAATTAAAATATAGCATAAAAAGTAGTCGTGTGATTAAGATCGCTGATTTTTGATCACTTACCCTTCACCAAAATCCAGTAAGGGATTTACATTTTGTCTTGTGAGAAGCCATCTAGCTGCCCTACGAAAGGTCGGTGGTTCTACGTAACATCCAACACAACAAATAAACACATGAAACGTGAAAAAGTCAAAATTATAAGTTAGTTTACAAATCCATTTCTTTCCAGCCATCATTTCCGATTTCAGACGATCTATATTTTGAGACGCTGTCGCCAGACTAACATTTATCACTATCATATTGCTTTAGGTTTGGCAGGCACAGCTTTTACTCATATGTCTGTAATATCCGATTGTTGTCATGAAACTAATTAAGTTTTCAGAAGGGAAAACAAGCGACGATTTAATGTAGCAGTGAACATGCGTTTTGTAATCATTTTTAGCTCACATGTCACTTTGTGACAAGGTGAGCTTTTGTGATTGCGCAGCGTCCGTGCGTCCGTGCGTCCGTGCGTAAACTTTTGCTTGTGACCACTCTAGTGGTCACATTTTTCATGGGATCTTTATGAAAGTTGGTCTGAATGTTCATCTTGATGATATGTAGGTCAAGTTTGAAAATGGGTCACGTGCAGTCCAAAACTAGGTCAGTAGGTCTAAAAATAGAAAAATCTTGTGACCTCTCTAGAGGCCATACTTTTCAATGGATCTTCGTGAAAGTTAGTCAGAATGTTTATCTTGATGATATCTAAGTCAAGTTTGAAATTGGGTTAGGTGCCATCAAAAACTAGGTCAGTAGGTTAAATAATATAAAAACCTTGTGACCTCTCTAGAGGTCACATTTTTCATGGGATCTTTATGAAAATTGGTCTGAATGTTTATCTTGATAATATCTAGGTCAAGTTTGAAACTGGGTTACGTGCGGTCCAAAACTAGGTCAGTATGTCTAAAAATAGAACAACCTTGTGACCTCTCTAGAGGCCATACTTTTCAATGGATCTTCATGAAAGTTATTCAGAATGTTCAGCTTGTTAATATCTAGGTCAAGTACGAAACTGGGTCACATGCCATAAAAAACTAGGTCAGTAGGTCAAATAATAAAAAACCTTGTGACCTCCCTAGAGGCCATATTTTTCATGGGATCTGTATGAAAGTTGGTCTGAATGTCCACCTTGATGATACCTAGGTCAAGTTTGAAACTGGGCCAACTGCGGTCCAAAACTAGGCCAGTAGGTCTAAAAAAAGAAAAACCTTTTGACCTCTTTAGAGGCCATACTTTTGCATGGATCTTCATGAAAATTGGTCATAATGTTCAACTTGATGATATGTAGGTCAAATTTGAAACTGGGTTACGTACCTTCAAAAACTAGGTCAGTAGGTTAAATAATAAAAAAACCTTGTGACCTCTCTAGAGGCCATATTTTTCATGGGATCTGTATGAATGTTGGTCTGAATGTTCATCTTGATGATATCTAAAGAAGTTTAAAACTGGGTTAACTGCGATCAAAAACTAGGTCAGGAGATCTAAAAATAGAAAAACATTTTGACCTCTCTAGAGGCCATATTTTTCAATGGATCTTCATGAAAATTGGTCTGAATGTTCAGCTTGATAATATCTAGATAAAGTTTGAAACTGGGTTGCATGCGATCAAAAACAAGGTCATTAGGTCAAATAATAGAAAAACTTTGTGCCCTCTCTATAGGCCATACTTTTCATGAGATCTTCATGAAAATTGGTGAGAATTTTCACCTTGATGATATCTAGGTCAAGTTCAAAACTGGGTCACGTGCTTTCAAAAACTAGGTCATTAGGTCAAATAATAAAAAAACATTGTGGCCTCTCTAGAAATATTTTTCAATGGATCTTCATGAAAATTAGTCTGAATTTTTATCTTGATGATATCTAGGTCAAGTTCAAAACTGGATCACATGAGCTCAAAAACTAGGTCACTATGTCAAATAATAGAAAAAACGATGTCATACTCAGTTCAAAACTGGGTCGCGTGGGGACAGGTGAGCGATTCCGGACCATCATGGTCCTCTTGTTTAAAGAATTATCTTTCCTGTACTAACGTATTTAAGATACATTCCCACGAAATCAGCTGCGTAAATAAAAGAACAACAAAACTGTGTGTTACGGAATGAAGTGGTTAGCATATGGATAATAAAACTACCGATGTTAATTATTTTATAAATCGTTAAGCACAGGCAAATGTAAAGGATTTGAAGGGGCCCCAAAATGAATGTGTTTACTGTGTTTACAAGTTTATGATAATATAGATAGTAACATTTTTTTCTAGAAAAGATATAACAGAACATAATTTTCAAACTGTGTTTACATAGAGCGCTTCGTGCCACAGAATTAGAAAGAATTAGATCTAAAACACTCAAATAACTGATGTAATTCCACCAAAATCAATCTTCTCGAATCATTCTAGCTTTAGAATTAAGCTATTTTCTGCAATCTGCATTAAAGTGTTCAGTTTCACAATTAGGTTTGGTAAAAAGCATTCAGGAGAATCCGTTCTTAAGTGTAGCATAATATATCAGCAGGTTCTCCGTGAGTCATTTGAATTCATATGGATATTTCATCCAAACTGATGTCTCCGCTCGTGTGTTCTCAGTAAAAGGAAGTGTGTGTTTGACAGTTATAATTGAGTTGTAGGGATCATTCATGTATTTCAGAAGGATTTGCCTTGCACTAAAGTGTTACGCTTTGTTTCTTACCAAAAAGCAATATCCGCCATTTACAACTAAACACAATATCTATAGGTGCATCACATTAACGTTATTATAAATGATGGTTATTTCAATACAGTATTGTCAAAGGAGATTTTGTAAATATCGTAACACGATGCAACTTATTTACGACAAAATTGGGATAGACGAAATGCATTAAAAGTGTATGCTTTTTGCAATTCATGCTTTACTGTTTGTTTTATCTCCATAGATAATTCCGTAAATAAATAGATTGATACAGAAGTTTCGCAACCTGTTTACTTTCTTGTGACTGACATTAGACAAATTGTGTAATTCTTCCTTGTCATTCTGGTATGTTTTCAAAATAATCTTTAGTTTTTTATCCGACGTCTTGGGATAAGTTCTGGAAAATTGTGCAGCAGTGCTGTTGGTATTTAGCTTATGTAATTTTCCATATGGAATATGATTTATTCATCGGAAATTGTACTTTTCCAATGACAAAACAATGCTATATAGATCGACTGATTTACATTGGAATTCGTTCGATTATTTTGATATCTTTTGCACCTGGCCATACATGTTTTGAAATCAGTGCACTAGTTTACATGTTTTGCTGCTTACTTATGATTAAAAGAGATGTGAGTGGGTTCAGATCGCACGTTGCTTTTTCAAAGCAAGAATAACGTTCCAGAAGGAATAGTCAAGTTCCGAGAAAAACGTCCTTTAAAGTGAAACTCTGCAGCAATGAATGTATGCATATGATCAAAACAAGACAGAGCAGTCATATCGAACGGCTGCTGCATTTCGTCCAAGCGTTGTTATATTTTCGACTCTTTGGGATAATGGAGTCCATCCAGTGTTAACATTTTGGTAGCTTTTCTTTTACGCCGGAGCTTGGGAGGCGATGCGTCTCATGCATTATTAAAATATTGAAGAGTATCAACGTTAGATTTGCGCTTAATATACCCATTGCATCTAAATCCATCGGACCTAGATTGACGTTTACGAATATCTAAAAGAATATCACAATTTTAAGAGCTAATACTACATGGATACATATTGTCATTCTGTCCCGTGATGTTTGTATTAGAATACTGCTAATAGGTTTGGTATTTAGAACAATATCATATATGCTCTTGTGACTGAATAATTATATTATCACAAGTAATATTGTGAATTTTACTTACACAACAAGGAGGTACACATCAAGTCAGAACAATAATGACGCACGACCGCAGGGACCCCAGACTGCAACCCACATCAGTGCACGACAAACATACACACATACACACAAACAGATAAAGCAATACATACAGACAATTAGATAAAGGAACACATTTGGACACCGCCTTGGACTGATCGGTGGGTAAAAACAACAATGGGGAGCTTTAAACCAGTAAATTGTGCTCACCTAACCTCATTAGGTACATCGTGTTCAAAAGTCACATGCCAGTATAAACAAAAGTTATCCCTGCATAAGTGTTGAATACATCGCATCATTGCTTCCCGATTAAAGATAATATCAGTCTACCCCTTCTAATATTTGTGATGATAAACTTTTCTGCTTGAATGACAGTCTGTCTTTCAGTTAGAGCAATTCCAAACCTTTGCTTTCTTAATTATCTTGCTTCATTGCATTCAACACTTTTACCTGATATATTTGTAAATCTCATTCTCTATGTGAGTCAAATACTTTTCACGATAAATCAAAATACGTTGTTTTTCTTGCAAAATCAAGCTGACTCCAAAAGTTATTTCAAGTTTTGGACTGATTAAATACAGACTGAACAAAGACGATAAAAACTAGAATCACAAATCAAATACATAGGACTGGTTAAAGTAATTAACAAAGAAAGAAAGAAAAATCATTTGATTTGAGTATGCAACTTGTTGCATCGGACTCTTTGCTGTAGCTTCATGTTTAGAATATGTAGTCGGGATGACACATCTGATACATTTGGCACAGGCATATTGTGATTTTGATGCGAGTTACCAATGCTACCAAGCTAAGACAAATCTAAACGTCGTCTCAAACATAACTGTTATTATACAATTCTACACAATGTCATATTTTAGTGAAAGTAGTGTGATCTATTAAATTCAGTCAGAAATAGTTGAGAGAAATAGATTGCTGTTTTCACAAACATGATTCGCTGTTAACTGTAGGCGTTGATTCAGAGCTTCTCTGTTTTGGTTGAAGTCATGCCATTGTTAAGATAAAAATTGTTGGAAATAAAAAGTGAAGCCAAGTGATTGCTTTCTTTGCAATTTTGTATTTTAGAAACGCAGTCGTTAAACACGTAGAACGACATTTATATACTTTTGCATTGACTTTTAAGCCAGCTCAACAGACAGAGCTACGAACATTCAACCTTTGAATAGTAATCTTGGCCATATTGTTTCTTACGTGACAGCGGTTTGAGTTTGATTTAAACAATATTTTATTAATCACAATTCATTTACAATATGTACATATATCAAAAAGGCATACAGGATTGAGTAGGAAGCTGAAAGTTTATTTGAAACTCTCTCCTTTATCAGCTTCATTTAAAAGGGTAGCACAAAAGTAATGTGGTTGCACAAACGAGTGTTAAAAAGCATTAAAATGTTATAATTTAGGAAATAAATTTTACTTAAAGTAGGGAGTTTTCTAGTTTTTTCATGTGGCGATGCATGACTCTTCATGGTTTATAATAATATTACTCAACATATATTTGAAATGACCTGCTGCATGCGTCTTAATTAATAAATGCAATAAACATCTTACAACACTGTATGTGAACAGACAGACAGGTCGGACATGCTCTGTATAGAGCATGAATATGACCTATAAAATACTAGTATGGTATGAAGTGCAATTTTATAATGGAAACATGGTATTATCGGATGGAGGGAGAGCATATATACACGTAGATGAAATCAGATTTCATTACCGGTGGAGTACATTGTATGAAACTGAATATCCCCTTCAAAATCAGACTTTATATGAATACCTTTGCACGTATTTAATTGCTCTTCACACAGACACATCTAGCATTTACTCGCATAGTTTCCTACCGACACATGGAACGATTATACGTATTAGACCTTCCTGCCGACACACTGTGTATAACAGACATTAACAGAAGTCTTTTGCAAAGCATTGCCTCTCCGTAAATGGATTTATTGGAATTAGGTGTTACTTTTCTGTATAACAATCGGTTTGTTGTAATCGTCAGGAGTCTTATTGTCAAATTGTCTATTACTTCTACTGTTTTCTACCGCACTTTCAATAAATTTTATAGAGGGAATGAACGTTTGGAATATGTTACAGTATAACTGCACTATTCTGATTGCCAACTGATTTATTTGCTTTTGTACCAGTGCTTTGTTGTTGTTTTTTTTGTTGTTGTTTTTTTGCTTATGAAAGCATTTAGTTCTATTGCGTTTTGATTTATACCCCAATAATGTATTTAGTTTCTACTTTAATACCACAGCAAATACAAACTAGCTTTAATTGATGTATGAAGAAATCGCTATAGAAAAGTTAGACTCTGAATATCTTGTATATCGGAACAGTATATCTAGCTAATGCTTAATTGAAGCCAACAGACAATGCAGAGATGAAAGAAATAGTAAAATGCAAGTGCGAACTGACGATGTCACACATAATTTTTGCATCTGCTGTAAGAAATCTAGAAGCATATAACGCATTCAGACACAATTATTGGAGGATTTATTCTTGAGAAAGCAAAAACACTCATGTGACGTTTACATTTTAAAGTACATTTTTGTAACATGATCCCAAAGGACCAGACATGATAACCACACTTAGTCAACCCATGTATAATTATTTCCTGTTGTTTACTTTTTCATTCGTCACACATGAATATGACTGTTTGCAGATTGGTTTAACCCGTATACAATATTTTTCCGTTAAAGTTTCTATTTTGCTGCGGACCTACTTTGCGATGCATGGTTCTATGTCTGTGTCTAAGGTGCTCTGTGCTTGCGGGAAACCAACATTTACCTTTTAAGAGATAAAATAGAATTCATGTGACACAAAGCAATAACTGTTATATTTATTTAATTTACCACATGGAATAAGGTTGATTGAAGGAAAATACATCAGTTATGCAAAACAAACGGATATGTGTCTACGCATCCATCATGGAATCGGTGCAAATCTCCTATTCACCTAGTTAGAATTGATAGAGGGTATAGAAAGTATAGAATTTCTCTAAACGTGGCTGTTACTGAAACTGAATACAGATGTGATTTTGAAGCGACATTGTTTGGTTTTATGCTGTTGGTAATAGTTGTCTCGATAATTAAAGACCGCTTCGTAGGTTATTATCTCCTGCAAAAGTATGTCAAGTGCTTCAAACATTGCAACTGTGAATTAAAGGCAAGATCACACGTTATTGGGATCATCACGATCATCGTAAGTAATGCTGATATCCCAAAATTCCCAAATGTTCGCCGTTCAGTCTGAGGATGTGAACTTACTTTTTACGTCCTGTTTCACTATGTGAGATGGTGAATAATTCGATTAATTGACTGCTTGTAAAAGTTGAAAGTTATTGTACGATCAAATATCAGATATTTCATTGCCAATCACGATAATAAAAACATTGTAATATTAGATATGAAACATGCATTGGCGTCTCGCATGCTAGTTATTGCCTTAGTTAAACACACACACACACACGCGCGCGCGCGCACACACTTAAAGGCCAAACGTTTGTTTTGTCTTTACCTACCATCTACAATGCATGATATAGGAAAGTTTTTAGTTATAAGCGGGGAGTTTCATAATATTAGGAAGATAGTACTACTATGTTTTAACTTATTTCTATTCAGTGAAACGAATATCTAGCTTTTCGGAGCCAGGGACACTAAAAATGTCAAAACAGAAACAATCTGCTGGAGTTACTTCCAGTGTTAATGAAGAAAAATATGACAGAACAAACATAGAGACGGGAGCCAGTCTACATTTAAAGTAGCATGATCAAAACCACAATGGGTCAAACCGTATAGTATATCATAGTTTTATTATTTCCTGTTATTTATTTATTCGTCACACATGGATATGACTGTTTGCAGATTGGTTTAATTATTGAAAGAAAATTTACGCGAGACATGTAAATTTTCCCATCAGTTATACAACTCAAAGCAACTTAATCTGCTTACATTTTGACCGGTTATTTAGGATTGTATTGTCAGTTTAAACTACCTTCGGTGCAAGTTGTATTTGATCTACGACAAGTGTCTTTAAAAATAAATATTGTATTAAAAGACATGCTTTTTCATTCATGTTTCGTAACCACAAACATTTGTATACAAACATTTGTATCAAATTACCAACCAGCAGCCAATTGTATAAACAATGGTTAAAATATACCACGGTTAAACTATAACCGCGGTATATACCGTGGTAAGGTAACCACTGGTTATTTTCTCTTGTATAAACCAGTTTAACCGCGCGGTAACCTAACCACGTAAAATATCAATTTAACCACGGTAAATTTTCCGATAATGCACTGCGTGCATGACGTAATTTTCGCGGACAAATGTCAGACGACTGTTTGTCAACAAACATGGCCGCCGTTACAGTTATTGTACCAAAACAAAGGGCAAAAATGTTCTCTATACGAGAAATAGATGTTATTACGGAGTTTATGAAAACTCATCTCAGCACCCTGCGAGCAAGTCACACGCAAGGAGGACCAGGGGCGGCACAACGACAGGCCAAGTTGTGGGAAAAAGTGACCGCCGAGATAAATGCTTGTGGTAACGGTCCTCGGACCGTGAAACAAGTAAAAGAAAAGTGGAGGAATATGGTTTGTTTATTGTCTTTTCACCAAGTGATATTTGTAATTTTTGTAGATCTACTGATCTGGATTCAAACCCGAGAACTTGAGTTCTCTAAGAAGCACTCTACCACGTCGCCATTTTATAAAATATACAGTAGCGATAGTAGGGGGTATTTATATAAGTGCTATATTTTACCTCTACTACATGTACATATTTAGTATTATTTACTGAGCTGTAGGGATCAAGAAAGTTACTTCACCTCAGAGGAATTTTAAAATATTTGGCATTACAGTATAGCAAGTGGTCATCACATAGAAATATTTCTTTTACTGATTACATTCTTAGTTTTAACTTTTACAGACAAGTGAAATATTGCTAAAATTCAGGTAAAGATGGCGAAAACAGATGTGTCAGCAGAGAGGACCAGTATGAGGAAGACTGGAGGAGGCCCGCCACGGCCGGAGATGTCACAGACTTCTCAGACTGTGGCGAGCCTGTACGAGAGCTCAGCATCTTTTCATGGTGTGTGTTCAGATGCTGACACACTCATCAATGTTTCTGGTAAGAACGTAAAATTATAATATAAATAGTTAAAGGATATAACTTTCCACATGAATACACAACGATTTGCAATGTACCGAACACCGACGCAATCCTCTTAGAAAATTACAAAACAATGAATAATTTCCATTTTCATATAAAACGACAATTGAAATCATTTCGTCATTGTTGTTGATGCAGGCTGCACAGATGTCGATATAGGACAGCAGGTTGTAGACCATCTAGATCTGCTCAGCTGGGACCAGCAGGACACAGAGACAGAGACCAGCGAGAGTGCGGATACAACTACCAGGAATATATTCTCCGTAGCTGGTGATTTATTAAGTTTAACTCTAATAAATGTTGTCTTTTTATCCTAAAATCTGTTTCATTTTAGATAAAAATAACAATAAGCAAATTAAACAATAAAAATGTAAATTGACTCACTGTTAATACATTTGTACTATCAAAGTTGTAATTCCTACAAACTTCTTCCAATTCCCCAGTAGCTGTATCCAATCCTAGACGAATCAGTTATAAACAAACAAGCTTTTCAAACATCGATGAAATTCAGGCACCAATCGCACCATGCCCTTGAAACAATGTGTGAAATTAAACAATTTCCAAACGCATGGTTCAAAGATAACCTGTATTTTAGCATCCTTTGTGGAATATTTCCAGTCCGCAACATATCTAGTTCCTTATAGATCTACAATATCAGTTTTCAATAAAATTATTCATCTCATCTCATCTAGTCCCGTTTACGAAATGCAAGAAAATTTAAATTCTTTTCTCCGAAACCAATTCGTGACGTAGGGCACGAATGACGTAAGAATGCAATGGCCATAATTGAGCAGCGCCATGATAAAACCAACATAGTGACTTTGCGACCAGCATGGATCCTGACTAGCCTACGCATCCGTGCAGTCTGGTCAGGATCCATACTGTTCGCTTTCAAAGCCTATTGGAATTAGAGAAACTGTTGGTGAACATCATGGAGCCTGATCTGGATCCATGCTGGTCGCAAAGCCACTATGTTGGTTTTCCCATGGTGCTGCTCAATTATGTAAATTTATACGGGGCGCACAAGGGAAACAGTACCCTTTAAACAAACAATCAGTCGATAGAATATATGAATTTTATCTTATGTCACGCTAATAGAAGGAGAATTTTGCAATACTTAATATAATACATTTTAAAATATATATTTAAACAATGGTTGTTTATCATTTTATCAATTTCTAGTACCTATGTTTTTACTTTAAGACACTGTATAAACATAAACATGTCCTGTTCTATGGAAGGCCGGTTGTGCACTGTTGTAAATTGCTTGGTTGTGCGTGTTCTAATCCCATTCTAACACGTTCGAATTACACCTGGAAAGGATACTTATTTAAAGTCTAATTCAGGCGGAGTAGCCAAAAGTAGGTCAATTTGCGAAAAGTGTTTTAAAAAGAAAATCTTTAAAAAAAAAAGTGTTGGAATTCTTGATACTTAGTAAATGCCAAATGCGTCCATTAACTTCAATGTGAATTATTGAATGAACAAAATATGATATTTATCATTTACTGTTTCTTACGCAGCTGCTTTGTGCAACATCAACCAGCCAACAGGGACAGAAGCAGCGAGGCAGGCGGATACTGTGCCAGAGGGGGTCAGTATCCAACCTGACTATCCAGAGGATTCTTGTGTACCATGCGCAAACCGTTCTAGTAAGTTTAATACATTTTACGGTTGTATCATCACTGGTGAAGGAGTTGACGTTTTGTTTTAAATATGTTCTGCATAATTCCGGCTATGTATAGATGGCCGTAGAAGCGTTAGAGGTAAAAGTACATTGAGCCGTGCCACGAGAAAACCAACATAGTGGGTTGGCGACCAGCATGGATCCAGACCAGCCTGCGCATCCGCGCAGTCTGGTCAGGATCCATGCTGTTCGCTAACAGTTTCTTTAATTGCAATAGACTTTGAAAGCGAACAGCATGGATCCTGACCAGACTGCGCGGATGCGCAGGCTGGTCTGGATCCATGCTGGTCGCAAACCCACTATGTTGGTTTTCTCATGGCGCGGCTCATTTATTTTATTCTTTGGTCTGACCTACTGTAATGTTATTTTACAACAATTCACTGTTCAGGCGTCACAATTATTACTTAATTGCGTCAAACGGCAAAGCGGCGCGTTGAAAAAGAAACCAACAAAAAGGCAAATATTTGGCGGACGTCGTAAATGATGTACCTAAACGTGCTTGGTAACGTGTTAAAATCGAAGTAATAGATCCTATTTTGTAATTTGCTCTTGAATAAATTGTTTGTCATTCAGATGTTTTCAAAGTTTCAAAGTTTCAAAGTTTTTATTTTCATTAAACCAGAAGGTCATAGACCCATGTGGTACATGGTACGCTATATATACATGGCAACAGTGAACATTTAATTCATAACACAATAAACAAATGATTCGTATAACAATTGGCAACATCTTCAACAATTCATGTATATTTATGCTTCAGTCTGACAAGTCAAAGAGATTCATCAAAGATTTAAATGTTTCCGTATTAACGTATAAAGGCTATCTAATAGTAACTATACTAGATTGTGATATATATATAACGGCAAAATGATCTTGATTGAAAACAAAAAGAAAACGAAACATCAAGATCATTTTCCTTTCAATACACTACATAATTTATAATATGAATGAATACATGACTAAAGCTATATTTGTATTCCACGGATGACCGTTCTTGTAAGCAAGAAAGCGAAAGGGCCTTACAAGAACCGGCTTGTGGAATCTTCGCCGAAATTGGCAAAACCATTGTAATAAACACATTTGTAAAAAATTTGATTCAAATAATGATATTAATACTATGTAGTAATAATAGCGACAACTATAAGTGACAAGCACTTGCATCATTCCTACATTTCAGAAATAAAAATGGTCAATTATATTTTGCTTTAACTTGTCAATTTTATAACTACACAATAACTGTGCCAAAACGTTTGATGACCTTTTCTATATGGATATTTATCGGCTATACAAAAGATTTGTTCTTGTTGTAAATGCTTTTTCGATATAATTAGATAAATTCTTTACAATGCGTGGATTTTCTGAATTTACAAGTTCAATAAATTTATACATGCTAGGGCGTCTCCAAAAGTATGGTGGTATCAATCGTTTCCTTAAATCAATATACATGTTACATTGTATTACGAAATGATATTCATCCTCTAACAAGTTACAAACATTACATATTCTTTCATTTATAGGTGTACTTACAGGCTGATTCCATCTACCAGTTTCGATACAAAGGCGATGAGATGATAAACGTAAACGTGATAAACTAACACAAAATTTCTTAATATCTAATATATCTAAATATGGCTGAAACCTAAAATTACATATTTGTCTATAGAATAGGGCTCTGCTGGAATTGTTTAATCTTTCATTCCAATTTTGTAGAAACTGATCTTTTATCCTTTGTTTAACAATCGTTAAAAACATACTGGTATCACCTACTGTTTGAAAAATCCATGCTTCATGAAAACCCAACAAACACAGTAAATTTTTTATCAAAGAACACCAGTTTTTTCTATAAGGATAATTTAAAGTATCTTGATATAACATAGTGTACACTTTTCTTATATATTTTTTACAATCCGTATGTAATATTTTAATCCAAAATTTAATAATATTATAATATCTCATATTTTGCAGAGGCATCCGACCTAATTCACCATAAATAAAATCATTTTGTGTACTTCTTTTGACACCTAATAGGCGTTTACAGAATTGCAAATGAATTCTTTCTAATGATTTACCGGCATGAAATCCCCATACTTCGCTGCCATAATTGAGAATAGGTAATATCAGCTTGTCAAAAAGTTCTAATTTATGTTTTACAGATATGTTGGTAAACTTATACAGACATCTGTTCATTTTAAAGATCGCTTTCAGTGCTTGTCCAGATAAGGTATTTTGAGCTTCCGTGAAAGACCCAGCTGTTGAAAAGACAATTCCAAGATACACAAATTTATTGACTATTTCAAGGTCGCATTCACCATAATGAAAATTAATATTTAACGGTAAACGACCACCTTTTCTAAAAATCATAACTTTTGTTTTGCCAGAATTTACTAATAACCCCCATTTATTACAATAATTATACAACAGATCTAAGCTAGATTGTAATTCATCCTTAGTATTTGCAAATATTACAATGTCATCGGCATACAGAATTAAAAATATTTTAAACATATCAACATCAATACCATCTAAGCCGCTTGCTACATACATATCCTCGATATCATTTAAAAACATGGAAAAAAGAAAGGGAGATAAGCACTCACCCTGTCTAACGCCTAACTGACATTCAAAACTATTACTTAACTGACTCATATGTTTCACTCTTGATTTTACACCAGTATACATAGAGCGCATGATATTTAAAATATTACCTCTTATTCCTAATTTGATTAATTTCATCCATAAATTATCTCGATTAACATAATCAAAAGCCTTACTAAAATCTATAAAAGCACAATATAATTGTTTGCCATTGTTAATAATATGATTTATAAGCCCATGTAACACAAAAATATTATCTGTAGTACCCATTTTTGCTCTAAAACCTGCCTGGGCTTCAATGTATACACTATAATTTTCAGCCCAGTCATACAAACGATTATTTAGAACTCTTGTAAACAGTTTGCCAAGTGTACTAAGAAGTGTATTATTATTTTACTCGGGATTCACCATCGTGGCATTATTCCTTCGCATCTGAACTCCAAACAATGATTTTATTCAACGACAAATCACTGGATGAGATACATTATTTCTTAAATTATTATTTGGCTGTGGAAGACCAATATCATAAAACCATACTTACATACATTTAAACCCGATTTCTTCTCTTGTTTAAAAATATACCACCGAGTTTTGCAAATAACAACGCTATAAAAAGTTGAGTTCTCGTACATAAAGCATATAATTTGATTTTTTCTTTTACAGCTGTCACCACACAGAAGCAATCATCGAGCACAAGTTATCAGCAAAAGAAAAGCAGTAATCACAAAAGGTTAACACCTAATTGTAAAATAACTTGTATAATTTAATAACACTGTGGTTGTTTTCTATATTTTGTTCGTTCCTCGTTGCTTCGAAAGTTCTAAAAGGAATGCATTTTTCTTGAATGAAAATAAGCTGTAACATAATGATGTATGTATTTTTAAAACATTGATATTCTGTAATAGTGAAATGTTACTTTCTATAAATTAAATATATTACACTTGCTATACTTTTGCCGAAAACAACAAGAAAAACAACACTAATACAACAATAGTTTACATACACACCATGGTAGCTAACTGATGATTTTCTTATGTTGTAGAACACTGAAGGACCTCCAAACGGTGTACTTTGAAAAACAGATTGATCTAGCCGAGGCACAGATGGAATGCTTCAACAAGATTTCAAAGCTAGCCGATGTTTTAATCGAGAAATTCAAATAACTTTTGAAATTATTATCTCAGTAATTCTTGATAGTTGATACATGTACATTATATGTCATTCCAGACTTCTGAATATATATAAAAGCTGAAATATGAAAATAAATTATGAAACCAAAATAAATTGGTGTTAAAAGTGTCAAGTCTTCACTTTCCATAAAACGTCAATGTATGGTGTGATTTAATCATCGGTTTCTTCTGTTATTACTGATTCTGAAAATAAGCACGAGCCACATGGTCTCGAACTCCTCGCCCATCCATTCGGCCATTAAAGATGTCGGCGGGAGGCTGATCCAGATCACCGGCTTCTTCCACCTCTGGTTCACCCCACTGCAGCCTCAGATTATGGAGGACAGCACACGCCACGATTACACGTGTCACCCTCTGAGGCTTCATGCGTATCTACAATGATAAAATATAACAGTGTAAATATGAACTGCGTATTACCAATTTATGCAGAATATACTAGTATCTAACTTGACCTACTGACCTACTTTTTTTCTTTTTGAAGCTACAGCAATCAAATTTTAATCATGTTTTTTGACAGTTTTGCATTTAAATTTCAACTTCGACCTTGGCTAACCTACTTGACGTACTGACCTTCTTTACTTGCTTTTTTTGGAAATTACAACACTGAAATTTCAATTATGAATTCAGTTTTACATGCATATTTGGACTTTGACCTTGAGTGACCTTGACCTTTTGGCATCCTTTCCTGTTTTTGAAAGTACAGCATTGAAATTGGAACCATATTATACTGATTTCAATGCATATTTCAACACTGACATTGACTTATCTAGACTTTAACATTTGACATTTTTCAAGTTTTTCAAACTTGCAGTGCTCAGCGAAGTTTGAACCATATGCATAACTATGAATGGAGAATTGAATTTTTCAGCTAGACATATCAATACTTCATAGCGATTGAACTTCTTCCATATAACAATGATATTGTTTTCTAGTGATTGCACTTTTTTTTTGGATAGACATAAAAACTGTAGTTTATACTCATTGTCCTTATATATCGGAAACTAACTTACTTCCCCATGTAAAACATGGAATGTCCTCTTCCATACACCAAATGTCCTTTCAACCAAATTCCGTGTGGAGATGTGCGCCCGGTTGTACCTCTCCTCTGTTTCATTCCCTAAAAAGTTATTTATTAATTGCATCAATTATAAATTTGATATTTAATTTGTCGCAAGTA
Source organism: Mercenaria mercenaria (assembly GCF_021730395.1). Taxonomy (NCBI): domain Eukaryota; kingdom Metazoa; phylum Mollusca; class Bivalvia; order Venerida; family Veneridae; genus Mercenaria; species Mercenaria mercenaria. Next base: position 9,323,478 of record NC_069364.1, read on the forward strand.
TCAATCATTTCAGTTGATTAAAGTGCAATACCATTAAAACAAAAGTACTTGTACAGTGAAAACTCCCAATATTGTAACATAATTGTTCAATACACAGAATAAGCCAATACATACCAGGCTGCAAGAAAGGTGTTAGCAGAAATGGCCGACAGGGGTAGCCACTATCCCCCAACAAATATCCGCGCTCTGGATCTGAAATTATAATGTGATAAAGTAAAATACCAGTAATGTAACAGTATTGAAAAGTAAAACTGTGGTAGATTTGATTTTAGCATTAAACGGCATATTCATATTCCTTTTTATATTAACTGCATATTAAAATTAAATGCAACATATTGACTGTACTGTTAACTATTTCAACTAACCTTTAAGAATGACCACTTTGATACTACAATCAATGGAACATACCTTGGTGATGAGCTTCAAGGTACCGGCCTACATTAGAAACTCGTAAGATGTGGCTGTCATGGCAGCTTCCAGGCCAACAGGCATTGATGCTTGTGAACATCCCTGTGTATATAATGTGTATGTGTGACATTCACTTAAACAAATAACAATTGGCATAATGAGCAGTATCAATTTTGCAAATTGTATTAAGCAAACGGTGTTTCGCATACACTGTAGTTTTAAACACATGTTATAGCCCGAATTAATGACATATCAGCAAAGGGGTCTAGCCACAAGCTCTAACAACTTAAGACCAATTCTCTGTAATATTTATTAAATGACATTTTTTTTTGATAAAATAAAAAAAAAAAACACTTCTACTTATAAGGTATAAATACTTTCAGTGGTAAAATGAACGTTTCTGTTATCAATTTACATTAACTTAAGCATGTAACAAACTTAATTTTTGGGATTTGAAATACAAATATCCCAGCCATTTTCATCCAGCATATTGTTTTTAGTGAATATTTTAAAAATTGATATTTTAACAATCAAATTAAGTAAATTAGATGATCTACATTACAGTTTAGTTATTATTTTGCTAGATACAAATTTAGATGTATATAATTCTTTCAAACTATCAAGACAATGACCAGACTTTTCAAGGATAGCTTTAGTTAATGTAGATTTAAGACTTGGCTTAGTTTATTTAGAAAAAAAAAACCCTGATCTTGCACATTCCAGTGCCAGTAAATACTCAGTAAATACAAACTGAAGTTGCAGACATATTTCCCAATTCTTTCTGAAATTAATCAAAATACACAAATAAATCTACTTTATTTTTTTTTTAAATAAATACATGCAGGTAAAATAGAATGTTATATACATTGTATATCTTAGAATGAATGCTGTTTTACAGATGACAGTATTATGTTACATGAATGAGGTCTTAAATTTTTATTTTGAAAAATGAATTTCCTCAGAAAATATGATTTTATGATACAGTCTTGAGTGAAAAAGAGTTGTAATGTTATAACAGTCTCACAAAATCAAGTATACTAATTCAACCATTATTTTGCTATATTTTCTAAGTATTTTTTAAAGATTGAAAAAACCCAACCACAATAAGTTTATCTTTGGTAGAAAATAACCAATTAGATCTGTTTGTGATTGTGGGTAATAAGACTTCATGTATAATTATGCTGTAAACTGGTAACCAAATCTAATGGGAACTGCAAAACATGTTCTTTTTTTACAAATATTTAAAGACTGTCATGTGTCTTTTTCTTTTAAATATGTTAAAATGCATCTTTTTCAAAATACATTAATTTTTATTAAATTTAGATATAACAATTTTAATGTTATACATGCAAGATTAATCAAGCAATAATAGAATTTTTTAAATTTAATTCAAGGTCAAGAATTGAGTTATTTTTCCATTAAAGGGTCTTTGGTTAAAACATTATGAAAATTTTTAAGAAATGACTTTCTCAATTTTTTCCATAAATCTGAAAAGAAACATTCATGCAAAAAACATAATTCTATTTTCAGGGAGGGTGTCCAGTGCTAGTACTTCTATTCACTGTCAAAGACACCAATCACTCTTTTGGTCTGTGGCAATCAAAAATAAAGGCAGATCTTCACTGTTCAGATGTCCATAACTTATTATAAAAACACTGATTGATGATTCCCCACTTTCAGCCTCTCTATTTGGAAAACAACAACAAAAACACCATTTCTAAACATTTTGCCTTCACGGTGACACACTGCATCTCTACCTTAGAGATAAAATGTCATCTTGTCAACACTTTAACTACCTGGATCAAGCAGTTAAGTCACAGACTGCAGTTAATTTTAGCAGTCCTTGTTATTTTCATTTGATACACATCCAAGCTTCACATGCCTATTTAGCATAAAATCTCTGACTGTCATTTTGTTAATTTACAAAAAATTTACAAAATCCATGTATGCATCTTCGTTTCTATGGTAACCGGGACATATATTGAACAGGAGTTTCTGAATTTTGCATCCTCCTCAGGAAAAATCGGTATAAAGGAAATCTGTGAATATGGGTTTCCAACTTTTTTTTCTTACAGAGAATTTGTCTTTGCTCTGCCCTGCATGTATACTGTAAAAACACCACACCGGCCTTTCATACAGTTACTTTAGCAAGGTACTTGTATGATGTCATCAGTAAAGTGATGTCATCAATACACTTGTGTGTACACATATTATGTTTACCAATTTCAAGGTTAATAAACAGTGTAAAGGCGAGACATTGTATTAACTATCTCTTGAGAATCTGTAAATTTAAGTATACATATGGAATTAGGAATTACCTGTGTTTAAAGTGACAGTAGGTCTGTAAAATGAAATGCTGCATGAAATGCCTGCGAAGCTTCTGTAGATGTACTGCTGAATATGGATTATCAAGTTAACAAGTAAGATGTTTGCTTCTATATTTCACATATCGATGTAAATGTAGAGCTAGTGCACAAGGGTGCAATACCATACTTAAATTACAAACAAAGGAAACATACCTTTGTGATCGCAGGTCGCCTGGACATTTATACTGTGTTGGTGTTTTCTGTTAACAAATGCAGCCTCATCTGGATAACCAGGCGAAATTATTTTAACATGGGTCCCGTCAATACAACCAATTACAGATGGGAACCCACGAATGGCGTAAAATCCACTCATGATCCGTCTTCGGTCGTGGTCCGTCACAGGAAACTTGATAAATTGGTCTTTCAGTCCAAATAGTACGTCGGTAACGTCTCTCACGACCCGGGAGACGGTAGAAATATCTACGCCAAAGGTGTCGCCGATAACCTGCATGAAATTACCTGTAGCAAGAAATCTCAATGTTATCAAAATTTGTTGCCGTGGTGTCAGGGCTTGGTTACGTCGCGTCCGTCGCTCCAAAGTTGGTCCAACAAGTTCAACAAGTCTGTCTATGTTGTCAGCTGAAAACCTGTACCTTTGGCGTAATTCTTCATCCGTCAAGTCCGTCAATTGTCTGTCAATACGTCGAAACTGTCGAGGTCGTCTATGTCTTACAAAATGAATGGCGGCCATGTTTGAGTGGTTACTTTGTGGTTACCAAGCTCCTGTAGGTAGGTTAAAACTAACCGTGGTTATATCGCGGTTACCACGTATGACGTTATCTATACAATCGCTTACCACGATGTAACCATGTTGGTTACTGGCACTTAGTGGTTACCGCGCGGTTAAAAGTTTTATACAATTGGCTGCTGATAGATAGGAAACTTCTGATGAATATTTATATATATTAAATTTAGCAAGTTTCACTACCTGTTTTACTTCCTTACGAAAAAAAAACCACACTGACTACCAAATTTTTCCTTATCGTTCTGGCGTGATTTCAAATTACTTTACTTGAATTTCAAACATTCTTTGGTACATCTTGGTGAAAATTATCACAAAGCAATTATTGCTTTATTTACAATATGTAATTTACCACATGGAATAAGATTGATCAAAGGAAAATACATCAGTTATGCAAAACAAACGGCTATGTGTCTTTGCATCCATCATGGAATCTGTGCAAATCTCCTACTCACCTAGTTAGAAATGATAGAGGGTATAGAAAGGATAGAATTTCTCTAAGCGTGGCTGTTACTGAAACTGAATACAGAGGTGATTTTAAAGCGACATTGATTGGTTTTTTATGTTGTTGGTAATAGTTGTCTCGGTAATTAAAGACAGCTTCAGGTTATTATCTCCTGCAAATGCATGTCAAGTGCTACAGACAGTGCAACCGTGACTTAAAGTTAAGGTCACGCATAAATGGGATCATCACGATCATCGTAAGTAATGCTAATATCTCAAAATTCCCAGATGTTCGCCGTTAAGTTTGAGGTTGTGAACTGACTTTCCATGTCCTGTTTCACTATGTGAGATGGTGGGGAATTCGATTAATTGACTGCTTGTAAACGTTGGAAGTTATTGTATGATCAAATATCAGATATTTCATTGCCTATCAAGATAATATAAATATTGTAATATTAGATGTAAAACATGCATCACAAATTGTCATGCTAGTTATTGATGTAGTTAAAAAAACACTTAAATGCCACTCGTTTGTTTGTCAGTAAGACTTGGGCACTAACACTAAGAATGGAAATTATATTTAACATAGTGTTGTATTCAATGTCTTTGAGACAAGGCAGACAGTCTAACTTTTATGTAAAACTATTCATTACTTCCTGCGTCATTGTTCATGACTTTTGAGCGGAAATTAATGCACTTGACCTCACATTGAGCGACTGTCGTCCTGAGATGCATTAATTACACTTATTTAATCATTTAATCTCATACTGTTGCATTTTCCAGAAAAAAAAGTGAAAACGGAAATAAAAACTATTACAGCAATTTTTCATAAATGCCATGGTGTATCCAGCGCCGTATCAAGAATTCTGTAAAAATTGATGGAGAATAGGAGAATAAAATATAATGTAACCACTCGTGTTTAAACTTGCCTTTAACATAAAACAGTATAACTAAAGACCTGTTTGGAGTTTGGATTAAACTAATACTAGTATTAGAATTTTTGATGAGTAAATGTAATTCATACTAAATTCATGTATCTTAACTCTAACCTAGTTTTTTTTGTATTATTGATAACACTTTACTTGTGTGTGTGTGTGTGTGTGTGTTGTGGGGGGGGGGGGGGGGGGATTAACATCGTTCATACTTTACTGGCTGAATCGGAAGAGGGAACTTCAATAACTGAGGTATATGTGTATAAGTTTTCTCGTTAATTTGAAATTAATTTGGGGACATATGTAACAAATATTAAATGTAACATGTAACAAATATTACATTTATAGGATTACTATAGACAAATGTATGTGCACAGTTTAAAGATTTTAACCTGTATTGAGACAGTTTTATCTGGACACGGACATGAGTATGATGCTGCTGGTGGAACTTCTTTTTGATTGGCTTGGTCAAAAAGATCGATTTCAGCAAACATATTGCGTTAATAATCAGTCTTTACTACCATCTGTAATATAGGAATGTTTATAGATATAAACCAGTTTCGGAATATTAGGAAGATAGTAATAGTTAACTGATAAACGAATAGCGTTTTAAAAGAATTTGACGAATACTTATATAGCAATTAAAGTAATAGTGGCGGCAACCATGTCTCATATATTTTGTAACAGTTCGTCGTATGTGAGGTGTTGCTTATCGATGAAAAATGAAATTATACCGTATTAAAGTGGGCGGACAGACAAATGGGCGGACAAGTTTAACACTGACTGAAATAATATCAGTGAACTCTACTTAACATTCAGTCTGTGAGGTATGAAACATGAAAGCGAAACATATGTTACTCGTCTGTCTGTAAGGGCTTATAGTGTCATACAACAGCTATGTACTTCTATCGATCAAGAAACAAGTATACCAGATGCATACTCAATGAATATTACATATGCCGAGAACTTCATGTCTTTATAGATTAATACCCTGAGGATTGCAATGAAACCGAATTACTTTTTACAGACCTGCAAACTGGTTAATCCGAATTGGTTCAAGATTTGATAGAAACTTTAAAATGTGGTCATTTTGCACTGATTTTAATTTGCGTAAAGCACTTAGTCTAATATATATAATACATAAGGTCTTCTTAATCATTCATTAGGCATGTTTATTAAATCTAAATTTATGTAAAAATTACTCTATCTTAGTTGGGCAACCAGGATTTTAAAATCAAATGTTCAAAATACCGCCAATGAAAAACTTACTTAAAGATTTGAACTAAGAACTACAAATTTTGCTGACATTCGTTAGAAATACAAGTATTTGTTTTGTATTTTTCCCACTGCCTACCTCGGTGCGCAACCAAGATAGATTACAAACAAATGAATTCAGATGCTGCATGCAGATTCAAAACTTGGCTTTTGCCTCAAAATTCAGATATATCCCGATATTTATCAAATGCAAATGTTAAACTTGCTTTCATATCGAAATTAAAGATATGACTTTTAAAATACTCACATATTAAAGGAAGTAGTTACAAACTTTTATTAAAATTGATAAAACGAACGTTTCTAATATGGATCTGATTGTATATATAACAGGTATTCTTTTCTTTTGGATAAATCTCTGACAGGGTATATTGAAAGTGAATCACTTGAAGTTCTTTTGTAATGTCTTACCTGACTATACGTTATCAATAAGAGATTCTTAACAAAATGTTTTTTGTGCATATCTGTTTTCTACACTTATAACAGTATATGTCCACCAACTGATTGCCTATATTGGAACAGTTTCATTTGGTGAAATTCTGTTCAGTATTATCAAAGTTTGAAAAATATAATTACATGTATGTGTAATCAAACTGAAGTATTTTACACTATTTCCGTGTGTGTGCTCAAACATGCATATATTTTTCTTTTTTTATTGAAAGGACTCTATGTGATGGTATCAACTGTGACAAAATAATAAACTCTGTTCAAATGGTTAAGGAAGATTAATACTGTACCAACTTCCTTCTTGGTATCAGTCGCGTAGAAACGCTTTCTCTTCCGGGTAACAACCCTTATCCCTTTGTATCTTGAGCTTTTATATCGCCGATGTGAAAGGAGATTTTGTAATTACAAAATGCATTTGCATTCAAAATATTGATAGCGTTAAAAAGGTATCAAAACCTCACTTTTAATCATTACAGTGAGATCACTGTCATTTTGAATGGATAATTTATACCAAACACTTTTTCTTTTCATTTAAAGGTATGTATTGGTTTACGAAATATAGGACAAAAGCTGCAAAATATCTCATGTTGATAATCATACAAAATTTCTATGACAATTTTTCATGATAAACATGTTCAAAGGTACTTTAAATACTCAAGGGCGCCAAATTCATTCGAGCAGACGGAAGGGCGAGAGGGAGAAGGGGAGGGGGGGGGGGGGGGGGGGGGGGGAGAGAGAGAGAGAGAGAGAGAGTCCCGAAAATACACAAACAGAGAAGGTTTCAGCTCCTTATGAATAAATAACATGGTAACTACTCGGTGGTAAGCACCGACACATTCGAAGTAATCTTCAGGGAAGAAATTTTACACAGTAGCAGACGAGGCATCTCAGAAATTCCCAGTATCTGAACTGATCTCCGGATAATCAAGCGTGCTGCGACTAGGTCACCGGGCCATTCATAATAAATGTTATCGAATGCTTTAATTTCTATTACATGTTTTCATTTAAGATTTAATTAATGAATGATGCTGATCCAAATGTATTTCACAGTATACGTTGTTAAGCTGCAATGAAGCTCATCGATTTTAATATAATTAATTTGTGACTTCTTATCTGCTGATGCTATCGCAATGAATGCATGTTAGATACATTATTGTGTTAGGATTAATTGAGCCGCACCATGAGAAAACCAACATAGTGCGTTTGCGACCAGCATGGATCCAGACCAGCCTGCGCATCCGCGCAGTCTGGTCAGGGTCCATACCGTTCGCTTTTAAACCCTACTGCAAATTGGAGAAACAGTTAGCGAACATGCATCCTGACCAGACTGCGGATGTGCTGCTGGTCTGGATCCATGCTGGTCGCAAATGCACTATGTTGGTTTTCTCATGGTGCGACTCAGTTGAAGATTAAATGTGATAAATTGATGAAAGGGGGGATAAGTTGCAAAAATGTTTAGCTTCCATGGTAAATTCTCGCATCACGTATAAGAATATTGTCTGACTTTCAAGTCGTAATGAATGTTTCTCTGAATCGATCCTTCTGGAAAGAGTGTATTTAATATATTAATATAATAGATATAATCTTACAGACTATATGATGTAGGTATAAACGAGGATGTCGATTTTCGTAAAAAAAATACCGGTAATCAGCTTTGTATAATAGGTAAAGTAAAAAGTAACGTTCGATGTTCCGGCAGAGAAAACTGTTAGGTGTTAAAAGGAATATAACATTTTTGTCTTTCCACATTTAATTTACTTAATTCGTTAAATAAAAATGATAAATCTCTTATTTCATTAGTTTTTCGACTGGTTTATAAATTCAATTTGAAAAGATCGAAGCTTTAAAGTATCTCAACTTAAGTTTATGACTCAGCATTATTACTGCTTAACCATTCCTGGATAAAAATGTGTTCTGCTGTCATTTGAACCCAAGAGTTCAGAAGAGCTCGACTTTTTATTTAATCTTTGTTTGAATTATTGTCTTACGTTCAAACCTGTGTTTTACCTGACCCAGGGAGAATGGTGACACAGGCTTAATGCACGGATCTCATTAAGACACCCATGTCAAACTGTTTGATATCAGTACAGATACATGCATATACATGTATTAAAAATACTCTCTCATGAACTCTGTTTAGAACTCTGGAGATATTTAGTAGGGAAGCATTTATGTGAATTTCCATTTTAACTTATAATTGTTAAAACCTGGAACAAGGCTGTAACATGTTACCTGTAAACTGCACGTGCATCTGAGATTGTAATTAACAAAGAACAGATGCAAAACTAAGATCCTGGTTAGTGTTGTACCATGACTGCATAATATAGGTAAAATAATAAACAAAACATAAAAGCACGCATATAAATGCAAAGCGCTTTTATAGTGCACAGTCGATTAATTGCACTTTTGCCTGTCTAGACTGCTTTTGATCACAAATGTAAACTTTTAAGTTGTTAAAAATCGGAGTGATAAAGAAGAAAATATTTTGCTGATGTATTTTTTGCAATTTATTTAATTTGCAGACCTGCTAGGGCGGCTTAGTCAAATGAAAACCCAAATAACTTATTATTTGGCTCACAAGTACGATCGAGGAGAAGTAGTATTTTAAGGTATCAGCTGCTCAACGCGGAGATCATGGATTCGAGTATCACTGGGGTCACGTCCACGCCTTCTTATATTACAAAAGTACTGTTGTTTTTCCAGGAAGTTGACCCGAGAGTGATTCATCGATTCTTTTGTAGTGATAAAGACTCACTTTTCTGTACTGATCTGGCATTTTCTGAAACCATGTCCCTTTTGGAGATGTTCCCTTGGTATATAACTGATTTGTTTTAGATTTTGTTTTAATTCTGCGCGAATTCACAAATATTAAAACTTTAAAAGAGATGAAGAAAATGTACATACTTTGAACATATTTATATGTTTGCACAATATTTTATTGCCATTATAAAGATAAACATCTTGACACTTATGTGTCCCTTTTATGTTGAACAAACTATGCATTAAATTGCTATTAGTTGCCAAAATATAGTATGGGAACCTGACAATAAAATGTACGCCATTAACGTTTATTTTCATTTCAACACAAATAAAAAGATATAAAGAATGTGCAACAGTTGGTTATCAAAATGAAAACAGATGCCTTACGTAATATAAGTTGTTTTAACTGTAACATAAACCTGGAATAAACGTTCTCTATACTTGAGAAAACATTCGCTTGTGAACCAACAAATGGAAAACGAATGAAAATAATGGTTTCCAATTCAGAAATACATTAAATAATGTTTACATTAAGATGTGCATCTCGGGCAGTGAAAAACTGAAATGTTGTGGTCTATGATTCTTACTTTGCACTTTAGGGATTTCTTTACGTCAACAATAGAGGAAGCTATTACTGTGAATGACTTAAAAGGAACATGTGTTATCTAAACTACCGGATTGTTCATAGGAAGGAAACTTAGTCACTTCCTTATATCACATTCAGTTTACACTGTATCATGTTAATGTGATATAATGCCATGTTAATGTCAATTAAGAGATCTTGTACTTCGGTTAGGTATTGTCAGTGTATTGTCTAAAAGTTCTGTTCTCTGTTAGATACCTGACAGAAGTACTGAACGTTTGTTTTCAACGGATATAGTCTTATTATGAATAATAATACAAATGAGCCGTGCCATGAGAAAATCAACATAGTGGCTTTGCGACCAGCTTGGATCCAGACCAGCCTGCGCATCCGCGCAGTCTGGTCAGGATCCAAGCTGTTCGCTTTCAAAGCCTATTGCAATTAGAGAAACAGTTAGCGAACAGCATGGATCCTGACCAGACTGCGCATCAAAGCCACTATGTTGATTTTCTTATGGCGCGGCTCATTTTATGTATGTATGTACTCTAAATGTATTTTACACTTTCCTCCTCTGATCCATATGCAATGATTGATTACTAGATGTTATCAAACAACATGCAATACATCTGCAGCGGAGATATTGCGCGACATTATTGTTGTAGTATAACCCTGCAGATTCAAATGATACAGCTATTTATACTTTGTCCTAATGTAAATATCACGTTAAAAAATAAAGATATCTGACCTGTTTTAGGATTATTTGCCGAGCATATGTTGTAACATTAACTGATATGAAATCGGCTTCCTAAAGTGGTGTTATTTAACACTTGCTATATATATTTTCAGGTGAAACATGTTAAAACATCGTGTACAGACTGCAGCCGTGCCGAATGCGCCGCCCAGCGTCGGAAGCTATTCCGGTACCCAAAATAACACCCAAAACACAACTGTCAATTATTCTGATGCTCGGACTACCGCACCAGTTGATATAGTTGATTGTGCTGGTACTCAGCAGATTGTAAATGCTGGTGCCGACAGCTATCATGGTTCCCAGCTCGCAGCACCACATTACATCGCCAGCAGTCTCAGTGCACAGACTGGACAACATAGCGGATATAATGCTCCACCTCCAGTCATGGACAATGCTCAATATAACTCGCAACAAACAGTAAATGATCTCGGTTACCATGGCTATCAAGATAAGCAATATATTCCTGACACTTCGCCTTCACATTCGATTGAAAAAAGTGCTTATAATTCCACCCCCAGTGGTCAGCTACCGATGGTGAACTCACACGGTAGTGAGCAGCCCTATAGTGTTACATCACAAGATGCCAAGGAAGGCGTTCGTTTAATCACAGAAAAATATGACTCCTTGAACAAATTGTCTGTATCTCCGCAAAAATCTCCACTGGGGTCGCCTTCTAGTGATGGAGGATCGTTTTCGTTTGCTGATATGATAATGTCGCAAAAATTCCGGGAAGGCGTGACTGAACAGGATTTGTTACAAGTGGACACATTCTACCGAAGTCATAAGTCTGAGGTATATGTATGTGGTTGTTTAGTTAACATGTATTTCGGTTCAGCGAAAGCTGCATTACATAACGATCAATGGTCTTTCTCTAGTACGGGGATTCCCCTATTGCTGTTAGATACTGGGGAACACCACAGAGAAAGAAAACTATATATAATTCTAGCAGAGAAGGGGACTGGATTCACAATGTGGCGAGATGTGATAGACAACCAGACAGGTTACCGAACTCCAAATGCTAATTTCCATACAATGCACACTTCGAAAGATCACTCGAAATTAGCTGGATTTAGTTTCGACGATGCTAAAGCTGCATCAGAATTTTATGGTCATATTCACAAACTTACTGCTGATCCAGACGATGAACTGCTAAAAATCGGGAAATTTAAGAAGAAAAAATCGATAAAAGATAAGAAAAAGAAAGTGAAATTACCTAAAAAGACTGAAATTTCACAACCTTGTTGCTTTGTTCATGTAACTAAACTAGACCGACCAATGTCAGAAGAGAGCGAAACTAGTTCATCCACAAAAAGTGCAAATCCGAATGAAATTTCGGCACCATTTAATTTTCAGCACGTGACTGGCCCAGCCGGAAGCGGAAGTGACTTATTAAATCTAATGGGAAGTAAATTAACTTTGACTAGCACTAGCAGCGTAGATTCAGGTCTATCAGACGACAGGGGTTCTGCAAAAGCGGGAAATTAATATTAGCAGACACTCTTAGAAATAAATACCTCTCTAGTCATATACTTGTATACAGTTGTCTACCCTGGATTATATACTATTAGGTCAGTTTACATGATTGAAGTGTGTTCATATTTTATAAACTTGGAATCAAATAATAATTATTTTTGAACACTTTTTATCAGTCAGCAATAGTCGCTATGTTTCGTTATTGTAATTTGAATTTGTCTTTGTTTTACTGCTAGTTTTATGTCCAATGCCATTTGTATTTTTTTAATATGCCAAACAATGACTAAGCGTGTCATTCATTTAATTACATAAATAAATACTTAACAAAATTTGAACCCAGATTGATTGTGAAAATCTTTCTGAATGAGCCAGTTTATATAAAGATAAAGTTATTACATACATCGGCATGCCTACCATAACTTTTTGCATCGTTTAACCTTTCGAAAAAGTTGTCAAATTCATCATGTTCAATATCCTTGTTTACGTTATTGCATAAAATATCATAAACATAACTTGCCACGTTCCTGTTACGCATTAGTTAACTGATCATCTGCTGTTCCTTTAAATGCATAAATTATATCTATATACATTGTGCCTTTAATATGTGTATGTCTAATATTTATCTTCCTGAAAGCGACTGTTTGTATATTTGTTCCCCTAACATTGAAAACGATCTTCGTTTTCTTACAAACATACATTTTTTGAACATTAATCTTGGATTAAATCTCATTGACAAGTAATAAATGTTCGCTTGGTATAACAAACAAAAACAGAAGTGGTGCAACGCTTCAAGTAAAATATGAATAAAATTCATTTTTCTGCAGTTTTATTTACTACATGAGTTCACTATTTTCTTACGTCCCTATGCAAATACAGAATAACAATATATGACATATTGATTCTATTCTTTAGATATCTCCTCATTGAATGTCTGGTCCAGACATTTCTCGGAATTTGCAGCCTCGTGTCGATAATCTTAATGACTTTGTCAAGCAATCTAAAGGGGAAATATTCTGTCTAATTTCGTCAATCAATCAATCGCCCAGTAGCTATATAAATATAGAACTGTAATAGGAATTCTTTGGGAGCTGTCGTCTAGTGGATAAGGTGTCGGCCGCTCAATCGAGGGGTCGTGGGTTCGAGCCCCACTGGGACTTCTCATATGACACCAGTTCTGGTTTTTCAAGGAAGCGGACTCGAGAGTTGTTCCAGTAAGCTTGAAGCTTTAATCACAATCAAGCTAAAACAAATTACATTTGTAGTATAAACTAAACTAACAGGAATTCTGCAGTGTTTTGCTAAAGACTTGTATCGGAAGTGTCCGTGTTGTGTACTTTTAATTAAGAATATTAGACGGGACGTCTGAAAACAGAATGTCTGCTATATCATACTCAGTGACAACCAGTAAAGAACATTAAGGTAATGCTGCGGTTTTTGCAACTAGAAATTTAAATTGACATTTAGGTTTTTGTATCCTGCAATACGTCGGTCAAGTGTTTCAGACAGCTATACATGAAATAGATTTATCATGCTCTTAGTTGAAAAGTCAAGTTACACATTGATAACATGTAGTGAACCCTTATTTCAAGTGTGATAAAGTGGACAGTTTGATATGACTGAATGCTGAAAGTTGAAGTTATTTTCAGGTCATATTATGACAATCTTTATGATGACACGCATATTATGATATCAGATGTGAAACACGTTTCTCGTCGAACCTATGTCATAGTGCGACAGGGTTAGTGTCTTGGCAAAGGGGCCTTTAAGTCTTACATTCCTTCGTAGTGCTTGGCAATATAATGAGAATTAGATCTACTTATATCATGGGTATACGTGTGAACACGTTACACTAAGGAATGATTTCGGACGAGCCTCGATAATGGATTTCTGGACAAAGCGAAATGGATTTCAGGAAGAAAACTGTCTTATTTGGCGTCATCGAAAACGAAAGTATGTTGGAGTGTCACAGAATTGATATATCTATTAAATATGCAACTTGTTTTGGATAATTAAGTGTTATTTTGCCTGACAAACTGACCGTATGTTGATATTATTCTGCTGAATACAAAGAAAGTACTATCCTATCAAAAGATATTTCTCTCCGCTTTCGCAATGGGATGGTACATCGTATTTAGAATTACATAATTATTATTACATATAGAACGCTGCATCCTTATAATTGCAGTGTAAGACCTCATATATTTAGGGAGACTTCCATTATACCTAGAATGGTCTTTTGCTTAGCAAGAAAAAGCCAGATTAAAATAATCTACAAGGTCTTTTTGAAGCATAGAACACGAAAAATGTTTGACAGAGTCTATTTGTGGTAATAAAAGTGCTGCACACCAAATGCAACACACCCCCCCCCCCCCCCCCCCCCACGCAAACACACAACATCGCCTCCAGACGCCCTCCTATGGTACTGATTGAAGCCGAACTCTGTTGAAGAGACATAAGGATTCCAAGCACCAGAAATAATTACCAACACTAAAAACCTGGCCTAAACCTAAAAATCTGTTCTACAACCGCCACGCGGCAATATAGACTCGATAAGACGACTCTTTGAAATCACAGACCTTTACCAAACCAAATAAAAGACGTACTGGTTCGATCAAGCCTTTCACGAGAAATAATGAAAAGTGAACACGGTACTCTGATATAAAACATGTACAGTAGAACCATGAACCCAAAGGACCAAATATTTTGCGAAAGTTTATGGCCAACAGAACGCACTTAAAATTGAAATATTGTAACACTTCTTTTAGGATATCTTTGGAAGAAATGGAGTAATGATATATTCTATATGACTGAGTTTGTTTATGAGAAACAATGAAAAGTGCACCCAATCTCAAGCCTACTAGAACTGACTTCATAAAAGTACTTTGAATGGCCTCAATGGTCAAAAGTCCAACACTAAGTACCACACGATTGACGTTGTGATAGTTAAATAAAGATGTAAAAATATTCAAAGCATGTACAATTTCAAAGCAAATACTAGCAGACCTTGTATAATCGAAATTCTTCTTTGGAGGTTGTGAAAAGCGCAGCATATCTCTGGCTATCGCGGAACTGAATTGATTCCATGGTCCTTAAACAAATAAAAACAATATTTGGTCCAAACAAGACAAGACATTAAAACAAACAACTGACTGTGGCAAGTATAATTGAAACAGACCTTGAACTAGCTGTTCATGGTTTGGTTTCGTATGACGAACTGTCAACATCAGTTCACACTAAAAATCCTGAAAATTATATCATTCGGCTAATTTTCAGCAGTATATACTGTATTTCATTGAACGATTTACATAGAAATGTATTTTGTTGTTTTACATCTTTCACGCCGTACAAAAAAGTAGGTTTTGTTCTATTCAACCAACTTCCAACACACTTGATCAAAAGTTTGTTATAGCTAAAGCTCTGGTAGGATACATATCAATTAGCATTAAATCTGGTAAGACATGAGGCTTAATAAAGTTGAAGAGGAATTGAAATATGAAATTTAACGGGATAATTGTCTCCACTTAAAATGTTAACTTTTGTAAATTTTATGATTCACTCGTAATTAGTTCAGTACAATTTTCCAAAATTCTTTCAGCTATCACATAGATCGGAACGTGTATTTAATAAATACTGACTATATAAGGTGAAGATAGACATATCTATATACACGGTAGGAATAAGCTGGTAACCGACTGGAAACATCATACATAAGGGTATTGCTGTTGGCAATATGTTTTTACGATGGAATTCAATTTCAAAACAAGGAATCGTATGATTAGCAAAACAGTTCTCGATATCGCAAAACACATTGCGTTCAAAGCCACCATCCATGTGGAGGAGATTTTAGTTATTTGTGACGGGGCCCTCCTTGGCCGAGCGGTTAAGGTCGGTGGTTTCAAATTACTTGCCCCTCATCAACGTGGGTTCGAGCCTCTCATACAAGTCAGTAAAGATTCAGAATACTAAGTAGGTAGTTAACTTTTACTGACTAGTGTTCTCTGAAACAAATAGCGTTAAAACGAAGTTTCATATAAACCAAACAAAAATATGTTGCATGACTGATGTTGCATACATAGGTGTTAAATGGATTTTACAAAGATTGATCCCGTTTTTGTGAATAATTCATGCAGTGAGATCACTTACAATAATTAATTGAAATGAAAAGAAGAGTGGCATTAACCATCGAATAATTTTATGACACCTCGTCGTTAGGCTTATGGAGTCATAAAAGCAACACACCCTATTCAAGATGGCGGACTGACGAACAGGCGGACAAATTCAACACTGAATAATATGACACATTAAAGCGAAATACCTGTTATTCGTCTGTACATAATTAAGGGCGTATGGTTTCATCAAACAGCTATGTTGTTTACACATAAGTGCAACAGATGTATTTTCAATGAATATTGCATATGCCGAGAACGTTCTGTCTCTCTCTATATATTTAATGAATTAGCCTAGCTCTTCGTGAATAGAGAGTCACGTTCTTTTATTATCCAGTGTAGAGCACCGATATATGCGAAGCCATCTTCACTGGGAAGTACTAGCCTCTTATTTGGAGCATCTTAGAAAACCAAGATTGTACCCGGTTGGGCAGTAAAGCGTGCATAAATTATACTACCGGGTCACTCCTGTGCCTGTGGTATCTAATGGTTATAAGTTTATTGCAGGTTTGCATAATGAAATCTCCTAATCCAAATGTATTTCACTATATGTGTTATTAAGCTGCAATTGTCTAGTGTGCAGAAGTTCATCGATTCTGGTAAAGTTAATTTGAGACTTCTTAAAACATGAATGCCTGTTAGATACAGTATTGAGCAACGAATTAAATGAAGATTACAGGTAATGCGTTGATGTAAGGGATGATTAACGGCAAGCAAAATGAGCGGTGGTAACACTGTCGGACCACGAAACCAGGACTGTAATTCGTCAACACTTAGACTTAAGGATGGCAGGCAAGTAAACGTGTTATCACAACTTTCTTTATTCAATATCTATACCAATGAAATTTTGCAGAGCAATGTGTAGCGACAGAATTAATATTTATTCAAAGTTTTATTATTTCATAAACTGACGCTGAGTTCAAAAGGGTGTAAACAGAGGGAGAAGTTAGTACGCACATTATTGACTCTTTAGTGTTGTAGGAGGGCAGTGCGTTTTAGGGTTTGTAACTGACACAGCAAAACACACCATGGATTACAATGCATCTTTTATGCTACATAAAGACTTTAATATGGAAGAAACAAGACGCAGATACCAGATGTCCGTCTGTCATGATCTGAGCATGATTTCTCCCGTTAATACATTGGCGGATCCAGTGAAAAAAGTATTTTTTATGCCAAAACGCAAAAAGCAAAAAAAAGGAGTTCACTTTTGAAACCAAATTCTACTCGTGAAAATATTACGTTTTGTGTTCACTTGGTGAAAGACACTAAAACAAACAAATATCTTCTACGACATTGACATTCGTTTCTAGTATAGAATGACTATGTATATGTAGTAGGTAAAGAAATTAGAAATTGCGAGGTTTCTGCAGAAAATGCTAACCTGAGATAAAAATGTTTTATACATAATTATTTGATTACGCGTTCTGCGTCCACACTACATTCCATCAAGAACATAACTTTTTTATCTCAAAAAAGTATTGAAAACCTTGCAGGCAACATGAGTGTACTTGTTGTCCTGCTGTAAACTTTTAAGTTGCTAGGTTCTGTAATATTTGTAGACAATTAAAGGGGTCCTGCTGTAAACTTTTAAATTGCTAGGTTCTGTAATATTTGTAGATAATTAAGCTGATTATTTGTTTTGCAATGCAGAGTGCGAAGTGTAGATTAATTTCTAACAAGGTCTTTGTTCCACTGTTTGCCACTTCCTTCGATTCACTATCATAAATGTGATAAGATCTAAAGAAGACTGTATAAGAATAATTTGCATAACTCGAATTTACTGGTTTTTAAGATATTAATCTGTAATTTCATTGGTTGAAGATCTTAAACTGAAAAGATAAGAAATAATGCAGCATCCAGGTAAAAAAAAACAGTTAGTTAGTGGACATCCACAGAACAAGCGTGTTATACTTTAATGTTTTAAATTAATTTCTTGTTAGTTCGGTTAACCGACGTTGAAAGTGACACTAAATTTCTTATCTAATTATATTAATGGATAACCGTGTTCAAAAGCTGATACTTATTTTGTTATATATTTATACCTTTTGTTAATTTGAACTATTGTGGATAAAATAAAAATAGTAAAATTGCACAGGAACGTTCGTTCTACATACACCCGACATCCCAGAAATTTACTGCAAACACCCTGGTGGAGAAGCCGGGTACAAGGAACTTCTACGTTTACTTGACTTTCCCAGTACCTTCAAAAAGCGAGTGGATTATTCTACAAGATGAGTTATATTCCCCAGCGAAGTGTAAACACGTCGTACGGATAACCGACAGTGGAATACTTATAAGTTTATTATGGACTAAACAAGAAGTGTTCGAAATGTGGATTATTTCATTCATTTAGTGAATGCCGTGCAGTAATGGCAATTTGTAACAGATGTCAAAAGACAGGACACTACGGTCGGGTGTGTAGAATTTCAAAAAGTCAGTTGCGTTTAAAACAGAGAAAACAAGACAACGCGATATCGCGAGATCTATTGCATTTCAAAAGAGACTGATCCTATAAATTTCACTGCCTTTTCACGGAGTTGAGGATAGTTACTTAAACGAAAGTTCAACAAACACGGCAATCTGTAAGCATAACGGTACAATAAAATGCATGAACAAATTACGGCACGAAAACGAAAAGATGAAAAGTAAGCTAGAAGCAGTAAAGCTAGAAAATTCCAACCTAAATGCCAAGAACCAAAAATTACGGGACAAAAACGAAAACTTGAAAGCTGAACTTGCAGAAAATCGCACAGAATTGAAATGTAAATTCGCGGAAATTAACGTGCTTACAGCTAAGAATAACTATCTTATTGATAACGCGAATTCGCAGGATGAGCTATTGTCAAAATTCAAAAACCTACGTTCGGATTATGAACACTCAATGAAATAATCAGTGCCATGAAAATGGAAAGAAATAATCTGTTAAAACTATAAGATGAATTAAGCAGGAAATCGTGTATATCATATAACCGTTCAAATCTGTATTGTGATTTTAGTCAAAGATTCAATAATCTGTATGAAATCATTGACACTCTGAAGGCAGAACTGTCCGAATCAAATAAAGGAAATCTTGAACTACAAAAACAAATTAATGAGTTCAGACACGAGAACAGACCAGGAAACATCAATAAGCAACAAAAACAAAGGGGTATCATCTCAGACCATCCACCACGTGGATTTTACGCTAGAAGAGGAAGACGTTAAACGTGTAAAATAAAACAAAACACATAGCATTTCATTAGTTTTAATTTAATGTAGACATGTACTCTTAATATTTTTAGCATACATCAGATGAAACTGCATTTTCACGGAGTGAAAATAAATATCGGAGGGGCAAGTGTCCTGCTGTAAACTTTTAAGTTGCTAGGTTCTGTAATATTTGTAGACAATTAAAGTGTCCTGCTGTAAACTTTTAAGTTGCTAGGTTCTGTAATATTTGTAGATAATTAAGCTGATTATTTGTTATGCAATGCAAGAGTGCGAAGTGTAGATAATTTCTAACAAGGTCTTTGTTCCACTGTTTGCCACTTCCTTCGATCACTATCATAAATGTGATAAGATCTAAAGAAGACTGTATAAGAATAATTTGCATAACTCGAATTTACTGGTTGTTAAGATATTAATCTGTAATTTCATTGGTTGAAGATCTTAAACTGAAAAGATAAGAAATAATGCAGCATCCAGGTAAAAAAAAACAGTTAGTTAGTGGACATCCACAGAACAAGCGTGTTATACTTTAATGTTTTAAATTAATTTCTTGTTAGTTCGGTTAACCGACGTTGAAAGTGACACTAAATTTCTTATCTAATTATATTAACTGGATAACCAGTGTTCAAAAGCTGACTACTTATTTTGTTATATATTTATACCTTTTGTTAATTTGAACTATTGTGGATAAAATAAAAATAGTAAAATTGCACAGGAACGTTCGTTCTACATACACCCGACATCCCAGAATTGACTGCAACACATTGTTATCGCGCTAGATAGGCCCAGTAGAAGTAACATATAATATTTATTTCTTGCCTCGCTAGCTCTATAAGAACAATATTCTTCTCGTCTGCGACGATCTAATTGTTTCTGCACATTTTCGTTTAACAAATGGCGGATAATTGTCAAAAATTTAAAGACTTTCAAAGGTGAACACATACCTTGAACATGTTCGTATGAAAGCTAGATATTTTAACACCATCATCAAGATTTTATGTTGAATAAACTGTTCAGTTGTCAAAATATTGTATGAGAAAGTGGCATAATAACGTTCGCTATGAACTTTAATTTACAATTTTACTCATAAAAATGTATCAAGAATTTGCAACAGTTGAACAGGTGCTTTACATAATATTAGTACTTTATCAAAAACCAGGCGCGAACTTACATTTAAGATTGAACCGAAAAATAAAAAAAAACGAATGTAAAAAAATAATAGTACATCTTCAGTTCAGAAATACATTTATCACACCCACACAAATGCGGAATGTTAATTAGATATGCACATACAAGGCAATAACATAAGTGTATATGGTTTATCATCTGTACTTTAGAATGTCTTTACGCCAATACTGGATTATTTCAGTACAGAATTTAAAATGAAAAAAATGTTATCTTAAACATATTACGATAAGGTTAATTAATCTTATAGCGAAACGATATGCATTGAAATCACGTCACAGATGCTGTCACACTTACACGCTGATGTTGTAACTTCATGGACTTTGAAAATGAATATGTATCAAAATGAAATGATCGCTTTTGTTTAGAATTACTTGCCTGGCACATGTTGTAACATTAATTAAATGATATGTATAGGTTCCTAAACGTCAACAGCAAAACGTCATGCTGGTACCTGAAATTGCAAATCATTCTGTAAATGCATCACCTACCGCGCCAACTGATGCAGTAAATTGTTCTCGTTTACGCTGGTACGGGCAATAATCATGGTTCCTAATTCGTGGTACATTCCCAAGACGGCGTTTATTTACGGGTGAAAAAAAACTGTCGTAATCCACACAAAAATCACCAACTGGGTCGCCTTCTAGCGAAATAGGAACATTGATACCAGATACGGTAATGTCGCAAAAACTCCTGGGAAGAGGAAACAGAACAGGATCTTTTACACATGTAATCCTGATCAGCGAACGCTGCTAAAACTAATGACCAGTGGGCTTTCTCTAGATCTAGCACAGAGATTCTTGTGTTTATACTGTATACTGTATAGCACCACAGAGAAAGAAAGCTACATATATTTCCAGTAGAAAAGGGGACTGTTTTCAAAATCTGGCGGAATGTGATAGACAATACTAATTTCCATACAAAGCACACTTCGAAATATCACATAAAATTAGCTGAAGACGCTAAAGTTATATCGTACTACAGACGATGAGCTGCTGAAACTTGGAAAATTAAGATGAAAAATCGATTAAAAATAAGAAAAAAAAGTGTACAAAATATGAATTTTCACTATCTTGGAAAATGTAACACAATAGTTATACTTGTATACACTTCACATAAACCAAATGTGTTCATATTTTATCAAATGTTAAATGTTAAAACCTAGAACCAGGCTTTTGCATGTTACCTGCATGTTGCACGTGCGTCTGAGATTGTAATTATCAAGAACAACTGTAAAAGAAAAGAAAAAAAACATAAATGAAGATCTCTGTAGATGCATAATCAATTTTGTATCACTGCATAATATCACTTTTAGTACAATCAAAACGTTATTGTAGCATGTAGATATATGCAAAACGTTTCCATAAATAACGTAATTACTTGGCTGTTTCCGTCCACTGAAATGATCTAGTTGCTTCTGCACATTTTCATTTAAAAATGGTAGATATTACTAGATAATTGATTTCCTCCGGAGCTTCATGACTAAAAAATGGAACATATACATACCTTGAACATGGTCTTACGTTAGTTACAATGTTGTATCTTAGCGCCATTGTCAATATTACATGTTGAACAAACTGTGCATGAATTCGGTGTAATGGGAAAGTGGCGATATAATGTTTGCTATAAAATTTTATTTACATTTTAACTTCAATTTTACCACGCATAAACAGGTGTTAAGAATTTGCAAAATGAAAAAAGATACTTTACGTAAACATGACGCAAACTTTCAATACACTTGAGAAAACATTCGCTTTTGATCAAATGTAAAGAAAATATAGTACACCTTCAACTCAGAAACACATTTGTCACAACAACTCAAACACAGAATGTTAGTTTATGTGCAAATATAAGGCAGTGACACTATAGTACTGAAAGTGGTCGTACAATGATGCGTACATGATTAAAGTAAAAATATGTTTACGAGAAAATATCACGATCATGATCATAATAGCGCAACGATATACATTACAATCACGTCACAAACTCTGCCACATGCCTAATATGAAACGTACATATTGACGCTTAAAATTCTACTCAAGATTACTTCATGGAGTTTAAAAATGAGTATGTATCAAAATGAAGTTATCGACCTGTTTTTGGATAACTTGCCTGTTATTTGTTGTCACTTTAACTGATATATTATCATGTTCCTAAACGAAACCAATATTAACAATATGTAGATACATAAGTAAAATGGTGAAACACGTCAAAGCACTTTGTACTGAAATAAGCCATTCGTCGGAAACTATTCTGGTACAAGTGTACTAAAATATCACACAAAACCAGACTGTAACTTATTCTGGTATTCCGCCTACCGCACCAACGGATGCAGTAAACTGTTCTGGTACTCAGCAAATCATTCACGCTGGAACTGACAACTATCATGGTTCCTAGCTCACGGCACCACATGACAACACCAATAATCTTGGTGAGCATGCTGGACAATATAACGGATATAAAGTTCAACCTCCAGCCGCAGACAATGTTCAATATCACTCGCAACAATGACCACGCTTACCATGGCTATCAAGATCAGAAATATGACACCTCGCCTTTACATCCGACTTACAATATAATAATTATTAGTACACTTCCGGTAACCAGACCCGATGGTAAACACTGCTTTAGTCCCCACAAACGGGACCGCCTTCTAGTGATGTAGGGACGTTTTGGTTTACAGATATGGTAATGTCGTAAAAGTTCCTGGAAAGTGAAACCAAACATGATCTTTCACAAATGGACACATTTTACCAAAGTCGCAGGATTGAGCTAAACTACAAAACGAAATTTCAGCGCAGTTTTATTTTCAGCATCAAATCTAATGGGAAGTAAGTTAACTAGTAGCACCAGCAGCGTATGTTCAGGTCTATTACTGCAAAAGCAGGAAATTAATATCAGCCTACTCTTGGAAAAAGTAACTCTGAAGTGTAGTCATATTTGCATACACTTTTAGATTAGACGGTTCATAGTTTGCATTATGAGTCAGTTTACATTAATCAAATGTGTTCGTATTTTATTAAGTGTTTTGATTGTTCCATGGCTCAACAATTGTCTCTATACAGTGTTTTTTTAAATGTATTTTCCCAGGATTACATTTTTCATCGTCTACGTGTCATCTTTAAGGTCATCTTTGTTTTCCAAACTGTGACGCAACTTTGATAATTCGATAACATCAATAAATGAATATCAATTTCGATCAATATTTGTTATTCGCGGTTAAGCAGCTACCTAGTAACATAATAAATATTAGGATTTGTATCTTAATAACGTTTTAAACCACTTAACTTAAAAATGTTGCCAATTTTCTTGTTTAAGTTGTTGCGTAGATTTATTGTGTCATTATTTTGCTACGTTCCTGTTACGCAAGTCAAGTCAAGTCAGATAGTTTATTATATCTCTTCATACAAACAACATAATAAAACATTACAACATGACAATATTTTACGCATTAGCTCAACCATGCAATTAACTGATCATCTGCTGCACCTTTAAACTGCATAAGATATATTTACATACATAACGACTTGAATAATATCTGTTTTATAGTGCAAAAATGACTCTTAATTAACGCATTTACTGAAATGAAAAGTAGTTTTTTTACTTAAAGACGCATTTTGGGTTTAACTTATTGAGATGTAAAGATAAATTATCTCTGTGTAGTTCAAAAAGTGGTGAAAGCGGCTTCGGGTCAGAGTGTGAATAAAATATATTTACTACAGGTGTTCACTCTTTTCTTATGTCCTGTAAATATTTGAGTGGGTGTGATAGTGATTCATTTCGCTCCGTCTGCGTCCTCCAGTTTATACTTAGATGTTTGATTTTAATTTATAAAGACATCTGTCGAGAAAAAAATTCTATCGAACTGTTGATCGCCCAGAAATTATAAACAATTGTTTTTTACTTACGAGTAAAATAGGAAGCATCCCTGTAGAATGTTTTAATTAAGGTATTGAGCCACTAATAGTAATGTTTAAAGAATGGCATTTACTTGGAATATTCTTAAAGCTGACCCTGTTTCGCACTTTGTTGCAATTTTTAAACAGCTTTTACCGTGCCGTGTTTTGTAAATTGTGTATAGTTTATGATACTTCCTCAAGCTCAAATAGAGACGAATTTCAAAGTGATGGCCACTTTCCGAAACGTTTGCAGAGAATTCATTTTACCATTAATTTTGATAAAAGAAATATCAAACTATTGGTAAACAATTATAAAACACAAAATAAAACTGTCAATATATTTTTTTCTAGGGTGCCTTAAATAAACGGATTAAGGAGACAGAATTCTAACTCCGACCAACATTAAAAATATTAAGGTCGAATCCTGTGGGTCTGTTTTGAATTTTGCTTACTTCATTCAAAAATAACCTTGGGGCAGAAGTAAAACCTACCTACATTTCTTCCACAATATGTAATCTAAAAAGTTAATGCAAAATAGAAAACTTTTACCGCATGTAACTCAGTATTTTTGAAGATATCTAACTCTATCCCTTCTGTTTCAGAGATAAATTCACTTTGAACAGCAAGAAATCGCTTATAAAATGATTTTTTCCACTCTTGTACAATAAATCAATAATAAGTCTTGAAAGAAGTAAAAACTTACAAGAAAAACTGAAAATAAGGAAAAAAAGATTTTGGTCCCAGTGGGGCTTGAACCTACGCACCCCTAAAAATTGCAGTAAAAGTAGGTTTATGGTAGGAATTGAATACTCTTCAAAAAGGAGGTACTCTATTACATGCCTAATACCAAATGTCTGTTTTATTATACACGAGACCTTGATACAGTTTTAGGTCGTGCTATTTTTCACATTCATCGCGAACCAGTTAAGAATATCATGCATGTAATAAAATTTCTGGTTGCAAACATGTGGTGTTGATTGGAAGCTATGTTCGTTTTTGCCAAATTTGGCATGGAATGTATAGTTAGATACTGGTAAAGATGAAGGAAAAATATTGATTTTCTCCTTTGTTTCAAAAGCCTTGTACAGAAGGGTTTCTTCCTTCTGCACAATATGTTTGGTTATTTATTAGTTTGTACTGCAAACATTATATGGAACTAAGTTTGTACCACTGGTCATTTTCACAGTACCCACATTAAATGGATTTTTGAGACCCAAAAAAAAGAAAAACATTTCGGCTAAAATATATGAGCGGATCTCTTTTAACCTTAACTTAACTTACTTTGGAGTAACGTTTTTCTACTAAGAATAATTTGGTTTAACTCTAATCTTGTAAAGCTTCATAATATACCTGGAAAATTAAGCTGATGAAAAAAATGGTATCGTGCTCCATCATGAAGGTTTTGTTCACTGATTCTACAGAAAAGACATCTAAGAAGGTTTTATAGTGTGAGACTGGTAACTTGCAATTATGATAACACTTTTAATAACAGACCTTAACTCACAATTTAACTCCACATCTCTAAGTTTTAGGCGTAACACCTGATACTCGGGGTCATCCATGTGCACGGTGATCTGCGTTGCTGCTACGTTGTTTCTCACCAGTGTTAGGATTCCTCTCTTGTTCCTACCCAACCTGTCACAACGGAAGCACTGATAGCCTCTAACCTTGAAGGATTTGTCCTCGGTAAGGTGAGTCACTTGGATGCAGCAGACCTGAATGTCCTTATCAAACAAGATGTTCTCATTTTCTTTTTGAGGAGTCATTCTGCATTCCAATGCATAACCTTGAAAGGTTGCATTGGCTTCTTCTTTGTTCCCGTGTGGCCAGTAGATTTCCTCCCTCGTCTCCTAGCTCTAAGGCGATGGGAGTTACCTCCAGTAGTATGAGGTGGACTCTGTCGAGGCTCAGACCCCGGCACTGATTCTGCCTGGAAGGGTCTCAAAGAACCAGCGCCATCACAACTTAATCTAGATGATTGTGTAGAAATAGTGTAAATGCATTATACCATGGTTTGTTAGATAGCGCCAACTTGCCTGGTACATCTGTCTTCAGCTCTCTAGGTTTTATGTCGGGTTTACCTCTCCCTTAGATTCCAGCCGAAAGACCTACCCTAGAATCACAGGGGATCTGTTCATGGGAAGCAGGACATATCTACGCACGGATGGGCCTTGCATTCCGCATGTCTTGGGGCAGACCTCCTCCGAGTCCTATACAATTCTGCCTGAGGCCGCAGGGTGCTCAGATTAGCCGAGCTTGGAGCTACAGATTACCAGACACAAAATGCTTTTACTCACGAGGAGAAAGTGACAATTATCAAAGCACTGACAAACAAAACTAAGGCCAACCAAGGATGACTACCACCTACTAGACAGATGGGAACAAATCATCATATTTAGGCTTCGCACAGGACATAACAGGTTAAATGACCACATGTGCACAAAGCTTAAATTGTCTCCTTCTCTGATGTGCCCCTGTGGCCTGGAACAACAAACTGCTGAGCACATTCTGCAGAGATGTCCACGTCTGGAGAAACAAAGGAAAAGTGTGTGGCCAAACAGCACCCCAATGAAAATCAAAGTGCACGGCAAAATGGAGGACCTGAAGAAGACGACATCCTTCATTGCTGGATCAGGGCTGACGGTATAGGCGGTGAACGCCGGGAAGAAGAAGAAGACTCACAATTTACATGTTTATTTCCTTTCATATGGTCAAATAAAACGAATGGATTCAGGTGAGTAATTTTGAAATATTTGAAGCTGCTTATAGGACATTATATTGAACCATTTTACGTCTAAACATTTTAATATTTTTAGTGCAATATTGATAACAATGTGATCAGTTAACACAATAGCAAGTTAAATGTTTCCGTGTGTCGGATCAAACTTCCGTTATTATAGATTACGCGGATAAATAGCATATTGAGTCAACACTTTTCGATGATCTTTTGTTACAAAGGAACTGAATTATTACCAGGCGTAATTTAGATTAAAATTGTAACTCAAATAATATCCGAGGATTCAAAATGTCAGTAATCAGTGTGTTGAAAGTTAAAACAATGCACTCATAACTTTGTGCCTACAAACATACAGTTTTGTAGACAACTCAGTTTATATTTCCGGTATTTGCAATCAAGATGTTATTTGTATAACCTTTACTCTTAAGCCTCTGGCGTGGTGGCAGCTGCTTTTGCAATAATGGAATATTTTGTTATTCTCTACTAAAGCCAACCAATATTAATATTTTAAGACAATATCAAAACAAGGAATAAAATCCAACAGGAAAATAACTAAGTTAGACTCCAAGCAAATGAAGGGGCACGCTTTAAAGGGCTTATATCCAATTAAGCAATTTACGTGCGCAGCTTCTTTGCAGCTGTCAGGAATTGACTATAAGGATCTTACATGCCTGCCTGTGTAAGACGGGGTTTTCCCTACCCGAGGGACAGTGTGGAATGGAAAACCGAGAGTTAGCGAGGTTTTTTATCCATGCAGTCCAGAGGGTAGGGAACACAGCTGTCTTACACAGGTAGACATGTTAGATCATTTTTCTTGCCTATCATGTTCAAAATAGATCGTGGAGACAAATAGGTTTGGGTATTTCCTGACATTATTTATAAAGTTTATGACGTCACAATGGTACCAGTACTATGTGACGTCACCTTAGTGCACGCTATTTTAGACAAGGTTTTTCCCTAGGGAAAGACAGGAATATCTATCCCCGGCGCGTGCTCGGATAAATGTATACTTTCCCCGCTAGGTAGGCAAGAATGATCAATCTTAACGGACATTAACGCGCTATGCCAATATATAGCAATTGTCGCCATATCTTCGTTTTGTCACGGCACTTAAACGGAAGTGTGAAAAAAACTGTTACAGCATTTGCTATAAGTCTAGTAGCTTATCATGAAAGTCGATCACCAACTGATGTAAACCATATCAGGAAACTAACCTAAGATATCGGCGTAAGATATGTGTTATGTAACCGTTAGTCTTTAAAGCTAGAGAGATAATTCAAGGTGGGCTTATGCAGAAAGCCTGGGCTTTTTAGTTTGTAATGATTGTCAAGGATTTAATGGGTTAAACGTCACACCAACACAATTATGGATCATATGGCGATATTCCAGTTTTGAAGATGGAAGAAGACCCTAGGTGTACCCCGAGCATTATTTAACCAGAGGCGTACACCAATTAGAAATACAGACTTTCCATAAGCCAGATGGCTTCCTCACTGTTTTCCTGTATGGAAATTACATCTAGTTGTTTATTTGAATGGATTTAACGGCATAAGGAGTTTAGGTAAGTAAGTTCATCAACAAAATTTAATATTCATTGTGTTTTTAATGTCTTAGCATAGGGTTAAGTTAACATTGAATAAATCTGTATTCTTGGTGATACTTGACACATTTTACAGAACGTCGGAAGATGGAAGTTATTAAAAAGTAAAACCAATCAGTCGCGTATACAAAGAAGTAACATTTTTGTTTCCTCAATCAACAGAGCTTAGCCTGGAGAACATCAAAGATAAAGTTAACGTATTCCTATGAATTGAACATGAAATATTGTCTGTATAGGAAGAATGAGAAATGCATATACAGGGCATTCACGACTGAACGCCTGCAAACATCCAAATCCCATCAAATAAAAGATACAAATGTGTCGCTGTTTGCGAAAACTCGTGAATTCCAAACAAGGGGCTAAATTGTCGATTTCAATTTGTGCAAATAAATGTCTAAAGTGTCTAAAGGCAATTTTCATTCACCACCTCTCGTACAATTATTTGCGGAGAAAAACTAAGTTGCGTTTCTGCATTAAGAGATGGTGTAAAATACTTCAAGATATTTCAGTCTTCTCATTATTAAAATGATTCAGCGAAACATTAATCTGTTAATGCCAGTTGCCTGCCTTTCGATAAAATATTGTCAACCTTTATAGAGATAATATCGCCTGTGCAGGATACATTTGATCTACGACATAAGATATGAATTAAATACAGTGATACATTTAAATTGAAATGAATACTTTTCGTCATATTTTCCGACCAAATTACCCGACAGACAGAAGAAATAATATGTGTTTGTCTATAGTATCGACATTTTTTACTACCTGTGCCTTGTTTACTTTCCCTCGATTAATATGTAAAAAAAAAAACACACAGAATTATTCTTCCTTATTGTTCTGATATGATTCACTTGTATTTCCAACATTACTGGAATCTGCGTAATGACGAAAATCATATTAAATCAACTTACAGTTACGAGTCCGTAATTTGAAATTATGATTTAACAGAGAAAAATACACCAGTTCAGAACGAAATGTTGCAAAGCATCAATTTTTGAATCTGTGCAAATTTCTTAAACCCTGGTTAAAGTGGTAACAAACCTTTTTTATGTGGGGCCATACAGACTTGCTACCGTCCGTACGTACGTCTGTCCGTACGTCCCGAAAGTTTGTGTGTCAAACTCCTCCCATACCGTTAGGCTGATTTGCTTCAAACTTTCAAAGATAAGCGAGCTTGATGTGCAGATGATCATAAAGGAAGGCTTTTTTCTGTGACTATTTTATCACAGTTATTGTCCCATAACAGTTTTTGCTATATGGAATATAGAGAAAAATCTTGTGTCCAAATCCATCCACACCATTAGCCTGATTTGCTTCAGACTTTCAAAGCTGAACAAGCTTGGTGTGCAGATAACCATAAAAGAAGTTTTTTCTGTGAATATTATTACTAGTTATGGCCCTTTGATAGTTTTTGCTATATAGAGGATGGCGCAGTATGCGGGGGCATCCATGTCCTATGGAAACAATTCTAGTTGAAACTTCTGTGTAACCGGCAATTACCAAAAACTGAATAATATAACTGTGCTATGCTATATTTGATGCGATTTTCAAGTAACTCCGTTCATTGTTTTGTTGTTTTTTTCCCCTTATCAGGATAGTTTTAGATTGTTTAAAAGGAAAATATTATACTATTCTGTAACGCATTGACAACATTTTGTTATGCGTATTTCATATAACTTAAATCTGCCAAAAGTCCTCGGCTGTGAATGTCAGATCAGATCCATTTTACTATGTGTTCTAGTAGCGGAGACTTCGTTGAAAGAGCATGTGACAATTGCAAGTTATATCTAATATCTAAGATTACATATCCAATTTTTATTAAAAAAAATATAAATATTGTATTACAGGATGTGAAACATATGCAGTGACGTGCCGAGCCTATTTCACAACGTGTAATAAAAATTTTCATGGTAGTTAGTACTTTGACAAAAGAAAGATAATATGTTGTTATTTTGACGGTTAGCTATGCAGTTGCGTAACGCGACGGACAATCCCCTTGTTTTCTGTCCTCACTCCCTAAGTGATCACTGACAGATATTGAAGCGCTTGAGCTATCTTGAATACATTCGCAACAGCCGTATCAGGAAGTCAGTGAAAGTGGAACAGAAAAAGACCTAATACGTTGGCGTTAGGTATGTATTATGTAACCGCAAGTAACCTCTCGTGTTATGAATGAGTCCTTTAGAAGAAGATAAAGGAGAAATGATGCAGAAAATCTAACCTTAGCTTTAAGGAGTGAAGTGATTTTTCGTTTCCCATCAAGATAGTTACTGTTTTCTAATATTTTCCAGTCTAACATGGATTGATATAGTTATAAATTTGGTGGATTTTAGTTTATTTTATGGAGTTGTTTTAAGTGAGTTAATTCATTCATACCAAACTTGTTTGAGTTTTGTCACATAGCACAACACGAACACGACACGAAACGAGTCTATACATTTTTGATGTTTATTTACACAGTAGAATATTTCATACATACCTTCATAATTTATTTCGTAACTTCTTACGCCTTAACAAATGTCATATCTAAAGCCTAACTTAATATCCGCGAGACCCATTCCTAGGTCTAAGTCCTTCCGGACTCCTAAGCCCTTCTGACCACTTCTGCTATCTAAATATCTGTAGCTCTATTATATAGCTATATCATAACATCAGTTATATTTATTGTCTGACAATTTGACGTACAAAACGTGAGGATGTGATATAATAAACAATTACATAAATGCACCAACAATATATCAACTTGACAGGTGTGTAGCTGGTTTACAAACAATAAAATAATCTTTCATTATTTTACACTCGTTACCCACCGAAAGAAAAAATTTGAATTGCAAATTTAAATTTTTCAGACTTGAAGTACTATCTATCGCCTTACAATATGACATGTAGAATGATATTTAATATGATCAAGAACATTAGAATACAATCTGAATATTAAAAAAAAAACAGTGTTAAAGAAAAAATCTTATGTCATTTATGCAATTAATGTAAACAAGAACAAAGGAGAATAGAATTTTAAACTAAACAATTTTCACATTTCATAAAAAGTCTTTTTTTATTTTATATCGGCCTTTGTAGTGGCACTTCTTCTTTCTTCCTCCAAGACTTTTCTTTAACCCGTGTTACATCCATATTTCACAAAACCAGTATCTGTAAAATAAAGCAAAACACAGGTGAGCATCTTTTAGAATATATGCTATATAAGAGTTAGGAAAAAGATAACAATTTCGTTTAATAACATTGCTAAATTGCCTGTAATTATTGTCGCGTGTAAAAATTTATCATGATACATGTATTTAAATTTCACTTATTTATACAAAGATTTTAATCAGCACATTAATCTTAGTTTCGAATATTTTGATATTTGACTACAGATCTTAATCGATATGTAATGACCAAAATGTATGAATTGTGTATTGATAAGTAGAAAGAGAGAGAAGATAATTAGTTTTTTTTAGAGCGCTGTAATTTTCCAGCTGGACCATTTTCTTCGCCAAACATCACAGGCTCACAGCTTGCAGTCCACTTTCGCCATTGTCGCTTGGTTTCGCCATATTTCTATACATTTGTCCTTTGGTTCTGACATTCTTATACAGCGTAACGCATCACCATCAGTCTCAGTAGCTAAAAATCTCCCGTCATAGGCCGTAACGTTGTACCGCACTATCCAAGTTTATGATGTTCATCCATATAATTTCATTTGCTAACTTCTGAAATTATCTAGAGTTCTCCAAGTTATAATATTATTGTTTCATTAACGAAATGTTCAATATTTCAGATGCATTTTCTAGAGTTCTCCAAGTTATAATATTACTGTTTTATTAACGTCATGTCCAATATTCCGATGACCTCCGAAAATACCTTGTTATTCATTTTTCCCATTTGTCATAAATGACAGTTTATGACAGATAAAATCAAGTCTGCATGTTTACCAATTGTCATAATACAAAATGCAAATGTCATCATTTTGCTTTGACAGGTACTTCTCGATATGTAACCGTTAGGTATAATTAGTTTCCCTTTGGCTATTACATAATGACAGTCCACAATACGACAAGACTTATAATGTTGACTTGGAATACACTTTTTCCCATGTTAATTTGACAGTTTGTTGGTATTTTATTTCGGACAGTTCGTATTTTATTCAAGGCAGTTCGTTCGTACTTTCTTTTCATAAGTGGTATCTGTACTTCGAATAAACCGTTATGTTACCGAAAACCTTACTTCTTTGTACTTTGTTTTGCAAGCTATGTCCTACGTTTTACATTATTCGAAAAATAAAGATATCAGCCAAAATATGTTTCTAACAAAAAGCAAAACATGTTCTCAACATAAAAATATACTTTTTTAAAAATGTATAAGACAGCTATAAAATTCTACAAAATAAAGCATTTAGTCATTTCCAAATACAAACAGACATACATACAAAACCAACACCAATATATAAACAGAATAACTGATAATGATTTCTTCCATGCTTATATTTACACAATGT
Source organism: Mercenaria mercenaria (assembly GCF_021730395.1). Lineage (NCBI taxonomy): Eukaryota > Metazoa > Mollusca > Bivalvia > Venerida > Veneridae > Mercenaria > Mercenaria mercenaria. The sequence goes on from NC_069364.1 coordinate 9,356,951, forward strand.
AACCTTTCCAGATGATTCAACAGAAATATTATGTCGTCCGCGAGAAAAATAAATTTTCCGACACAATACTCTGCAAAAACTCGAAAGGGTAACCTAAAAGTAACAGCACGATCGACTGTTTTTGCAACTCTTTGACAAAAAAATACTACATCAGGTCTCATAAAACAAAATTAAAAGCTGTTGAACTTGAAATAACCGGTACACACCCGTACCTCATAATGCAATATATGCATCTATTTCACGCTATGATAGTAAGACTCCGATTAAATATTTCGGAAGACAGTATCTGTGTCTGTATAATAGTATACATCTTACAAAACAACTGGGATAACAACTTCCAGTCTCACAAACACAATATCAAGTAGCACCTAGTATCTCACAATATATAATTATAAATTCGACCTTACTGGAATCCACATGTTCCAGCGACAATATCAAGTCATTTTTACGTAATAAACATATTCTTGTGCCATATCAGGCTTCAAAATATTTCCAGCACAACAGACAAGACCAACCTTTATTTACTGAGACCTGAACTAACCATATTTTAGTACAATAACCATGTACACATTTATTCAGCAATGACACTTTAACCCGACAATGCATTATCATGCATAAAACATATTAAACACGAATTTCACATATGTAACTAGTTTTCAGCCGTTCCTTGTATTTTCACATATATTCGTGATGAAATATTACCCATAACCTCAACAGAAACTATTTACAACTCATTTGGCGCATATCTATGACTATAACACAAGTTTCATAGGACAATCCATCTTCCTTCATTTAAACAATTTGTCAATGCGGGAATGCTCAAAACTGTTTAAATGTGGCCATAAGGGAAACAAATATCATATGGAACAAGTAAAATAAACATAATATGACAAGTAACATTTTCGAAAAATAAATATCTTAATATTTGCATTTCCTAATTCAGTCTCTTGAGTATTTTCCTCAATGCATTGTTTCTTACTTTTTACGTTTTTTTTTCTAACTATATTTTACTCTTTTTTTTTAGAATTTTGTTTATAATGAGTTAGGTTTTATCCTTTATAATTTTGTATTTTCTTTTCATGTCTAACAACTAATCAAAAATAAATTTACCTTGAAATTTTGTTCAAAAATAGAAACAACAAGAAATATCTTTAAAAATGATGGTCGGCGAATTGTAATAAGGAAAGAAGAAAGAAGTTTATGAATTTTTCATCTAACATTCATCTTTCATCTAACATTTTTCAAATTGCAAAACTAAACACCGCACTTTAACAATTTAAATGGTTCTCTTTTAATTTTTCGCAATGGTTTCGTAGGGTTGCAATTTTGTTTCGTTTATCCTTAGACGAATAATTACAGCAGTAATTTGATGAAGATTCATGAAGCGGTTCATGAGAAGAGGTCATTAAACGTGTTTATATTTTTAGCTAAATTGGTCCCTATCCCCATTTGTAACAAAATAGCAGGAGACCTTACGATATTGTTACACATCGAGTTTGATAAAAATCCATTACATTTTAGTGGTTAATGCGAAGAAAGGCATATCCACTTTTAGCTATAGTGGTTCCTAATAGGACCCAAGTTCCTATATAAATAAATTTGGAAGAGGACCTTATAATGATGCTCCAGACCAAGTATGACAAAGATCCACCAAGCTGTTCATGAGACGCTGTATAAAGGCATTTCTAGTTTTAGCTCTAGCAGTCCCTAAAAGGGGTCAAATGTCCCAGCTGAACAAAGTTGGCTGCGGGCCTAATAAAGATGCTACAAATCAAGTTTGATTAGAATACATGAGAAAAAATCAATTAAAGGATTTTTTTATTTATTATTTTTATTTATTTCTAAAATAGGCCAACTGATCCCGCTTTAACAGATGCATATTCGCTATTCATGAATCTTTGGACAATGACGTCACACCTATAAAAAAGTGAAGGTCAAGCAAAACATACAATTGTAATTATTTCAATATTTCTGTTTCATAAGCAAAGTTTGACCGTAGTCATTATGCAGCGTACCTTCATTTCATTGTAATGAGATTCAGTCATTATATAGCATATATATAATGAAACAGATTTCAACTGAGTTCAATATTTGCATACCATACTAAAGAAAAATATTCATATATAATAAATCAGTTAAATAATTTATAACAAATATATAAAAGCAAACAAGTACTCATTTTAATATGCAATCTGAATAAGTCGCAAAAGCAAGAAACCTTTTCATATACAGACGACAATTGTAACAAGGAAAATCTTTTAAAAAGCACTTCTCTACATAAAAGACTCTTATCACGCCCTTATTCATGTGATATGCAGACCGTATTCAGCTCTTTCTTTAATTTGATACATGTTGGTATTTGAACAGGTTTTTATCATATTTATTAAACTTACTTAAAATTTTGAGATATATCAATATTCTTGCTAAATATACTGAGCCAAATTTAGCTTTAATTTGTCTACATTTCACTCAGCGTAGCACAGTCAACAGAGTGAAAGAAATTGACACTCTCGTCCAATCAGGCAGAGTGTTGCATAAATCTTCCATTTTGATAAATTATCTATAATGCGTTATCAAGTAGTTTGATTTGCAAACTGAAGTCATGTGGCATAGGAAACGAAAACGAATTTAGACGGCGTCGCCGAAAAATTTAATAAAAGAAAAGACTAGCTTGCAAAAATTGCACTAGAAGATAGGTAAAATGGCAACTCACAGTTTCTCTTCTTTCGTCTTGGCAGCGTGTCGTCGTCGCAGGAGTACTTCGCTTGGCAATGTCGCAACAACCCATCTTGAAATTCGACATCCTGTCTGCGGCTCCAAAAATTTATAAAGTTGTGTAGCGTAACACAACACGACACAACACGAAACGAGTCTATACATTTTTGATGTTTATTTACACAGTAGAATATTTCATACATACTTTCATAATTTATTTCGTAACTTCTTAAGCCTTAACAAATGTCATATCTAAAGCCTAACTTAATATCCGCGAGACCCATTCCTAGGTCTAAGTCCTTCCGGACTCCTAAGCCCTTCTGACCACTTCTGCTATCTAAATATCTGTAGCTCTATTATATAGCTATATCATAACATCAGATATATTTATTGTCTGACAATTTGACGTACAAAACGTGAGGATGTGATATAATAAACAATTACATAAATGCACCAACAATATATCAACTTGACAGGTGTGTAGCTGGTTTACAAACAATAAAATAATCTTTCATTATTTTACAGTTTTAAGTTTCTTTATATGTGTTTAACGTTGAATAATCTCTGTTTCTATCCCTGCCTTGTAATACTTGAGTTTGTCAAAAGATGAAAGTTTAAAAATCTAAAAGACAAAAGAAAAGACAAATATTTAGTGTTTTCTCATTCATCTGGAACTAATTTGGTGAACGTTTACAAGCTCATTTTCGGTAAAATCGTCATTTAAGGTAGTTCTGTACGTTCGTAGCGAAATTTTTTCTACAATGTAGAATTTTATTAAACTCTGATTTTTCAAAATCTCATAATATACCTAGAAAATTCAGGAAATAAAAAACTAGGTTCGTATGCTTGATTATTTGCTAGACTGATTTAAAAAAAAAAGCAGGACCTCATGCAATTTTTCATAATGGAAGTCCTTGGGAAAAATAATAACTTTCATAACATTTTCGCGAATAGAAATTTTTCTAAGATGTAGAATTCAATGGAACTTCCCACAGCTGTAAATAAACATATGGCCTATAACGTGGTCAAATAAAATGTAAAGGTCCGTGTGCTTACTTTTGAGATATTTGACCATGATAAAAATGAATCGCACTTTTCACGCTAATTTTCAGACATTAGCTAACTTGATTTTTTAACGTGTCAGATATTTTAATATCATTTCTTAATTTTACAAAGACTGCAACAATGCCATTGTATAGTAATAAATGTACTCAAAGGTTGTTATTAATTCATAAAATGATTTTCATTTCCGTACGCCGAATCTAGGCTTTCTGATAAATGACGTTACGCCATCACTTCCGGTTTATCAAACGTGCAGAACTACCTTAACATTGAAATACATGATAGACAAGTGAGTGGACAAGTGGAATTCTAATATGCTTATCTCAGTTAAAAACCTCTTACGCTAGAAAGACGTCACGTTAACGTGAGGTGACGTCAAAGTTTTTGTTGCGACCAAGAAAGAGCGCTTCGATATTTTATATACTGCACTAGATTAAGGGCATATTAGAATCGAATTAATTTAAAGCAAAGCCATGTTTTAACACTATTTATACACTCGGGCGGTAATACGTCTTACAAATCATTTCACTCGGGCTGCGCCCTCGTAAAATTATTACGCCCGACGTATAACCGCCCATCGTGCATAAATAGTGTTAAAACACTCTTTTGCTATAAATTATTTCTTAAATAAACATCGGGAAATATTTATCACTAGAGGCCGCTATAGTAGGACAATGAAACTTTAGGAATACATGAGCTGCAAAATATTACAATTACAATTAGAGTCGCTTTTTAAAAAATCAAATTTCGTTGATTTCAAGAATGATAATATAAATATTAAATTCTCGGCAAAACAATGTTCATATAATCCCTGAGTCATAAAAATGTATCATGACTTCGTATAAGGTATTATTTTAAATTCGTGGAACAATTTGTGACGTCTCTAAGATATTGGACACGGATTTTTGACCTTTACCTATTTCTGACTTAGATTTTGTGTACACATTTTAAATTTCACAAAAAAAGTGACGTAAATATTGCATATGTTTGAAATGAAATTTGATAAAAGCACATCTTCTAGTTTTTGTATTTAAAATGAATGTATCACCCCTGCATGCACTGTACCGACTACATTGCATATTATTCGCACAAACGGGTGCTCTTCCGGATTAGATTGCAGCCCATATCTCTTTAAAAGGAGTTTTTTTTTGTTATGCATTCAAGATACATGGGATTACTGAAGAGTTGAAAAACATTAATCTTTATTATAAAAGCGGGCATACTGTGGTCCTTAAGACTCCTTTTGTAATCCTTTCAATTAACGTTATGCAAGGGTGATTGCAATATTTGACAACAACTGCATATGTATTCAGCAGCATATCTCGTGATGTTAATCTTTGTTTTGCTGCTCCTGATTAAAAAAAAAAAAACATTTCACAGTATTACAGTATATAACTAAGCTGCAGTTGTCTAAAGAGTGCACAAACTCGTCCAACTTGAGACTTCATAGCTGCTTATACTATCACAATAAATTCTTGTTAGATATATCATTAACCCTTACCCCTAAATTTCTATAATGAACTTGTCCATCTTTCAGTTTGAACGTTAGACAATCCACTTATTTGTTGTTATCACTTCCTAAATGATCATAACAGTGTAGGCGGCATTGAAGCGCTTGAACTGACTTGATTACACTCCCTTTATGACTGAAAGTGGAGTAAAACAGTTTTCACTATGTCAATGGTATCCAGCTACGTATCCAGCTCTGTATCAGGAAGTCAATGAAAATGAAAAACACGTCAGATTTGGATATGAATTATCATCCACAATTCGTTACTGTTTTCTTATATTTTCAAGTTTACCATGTATTGATACAGTTATTTATCTTGATGGATTTTACATTATTATATGGACTTTTTAGTGAGTTGATTTATTCATATCAAACTAGATTGTTTTATGAATGTTTTAACATGTGGTCAACATTAAATAATTTCTGTTTCTTACCTTGTAATACTTGACTCATGTTATGGAAAGTTACAAAATCTAGAAGAAAAAATGTCGAGCATACAACGAAAAATATTTGAGCCGTGTCATGAGAAAAGCAACATAGTGGTTTTGCGACCAGCATGGATCCAGACCAGACTGCGCATCCGCCGTCTGGTCAGGATCCATGCTGTTCGCTTTCAAAGCCTATTGCAATTAGGGAAACCGTAGCGAACAGCATGGATCCTGACCAGACTGCGCGGATGCGCAGGCTGGTCTGGATCCGTGCTGATCGCAAAGCCACTATGTTGATTTTCCCATGGCGCGGCTCATTTATTGTTTTCTCATTCATCTGAAACTATTTCGGTAAACACTTTATACAAGCACATTTTCGGTAAATTCATCATCTAACATTGAATACACGAGACGATAAATGCATATAAATATCAGTTATACAGAACATGTGACGCTAGAGGCAGCTATAATAGGAAAATGAAACATTAGGAACGACACATAAAATGCAAAGTACAAATTACAATAGAGTCGATTAAAAAAAAATCAAATTTCTTTGATTTCAAGAATGATAATATACTGAACAGCAAATGTATAACTGGGGTATTTTTTTTTATAAAAAACAAGTCAAATTTATAAATCTAAGTTTTTTATTAAAAAATATCCCAGTTATACATCTGGAAAGTTTCTTTTGCTGTTCAGTATATGAATAATAAATTGTTGACAAAACAATGGCTCAAGTCATAAAAATGTATCATGATTTCGTATGAGGTATTGTTTTGAATTCGAGAAACAATTTGTGACCTTTCTAACACATTGGACATGGGTTTTTAGACGGTTACCTACTTCTGACTTAGATTTTGTGTACAAAAATTTCACAAAAAAAAAAAAATGAACTAAATATTGCGTATGTTTGAAATGAAATTTGATAAAAGCATATCTTCTAGTGTTTGTATTTAAAAAGAATGTATCACCCGGTGTACATGCACTGTACCGGCTTCGTTTCATATCATGCGCACAAAAGAGTGCTCTTTCGGATTAGATTGCAGCCCATATCCCTTTAAAAGGAGTTTTTGTTATGCATTCAAGATACATCGGCTTATTGAAGAGTTGAAAAATCATCAATCTTCTAAAAGCGGGCATACTGTGATCCTTAAGACTCCTTTTGTAATACCTCGAGCATTTTCCTTCCAATTAATGTTATGCAAAGGTGTTTGCAATATTGGACAAAAACTGCACATTTATTCAGCAGCATATCTCATGCTGTTAATTTTTATGTTGATCTGCATTACATTTAAGTAATGAATCTTCATGATTCAAAATTATTCACAGTTTGTTCAGTATCTAACTAAGCTGCAGCTGTCTAAAAGTGCAAAAACTCATCGATTTTGTTACAATTAATTTTAGACCTCATAGCTGGCGATACTATTGCAATACATTTTTGTTAGATATATTATTAATTATAAACAACTAATTAATTGAAAATTGCAGATGACGCACTGGTGAAAGGGGAAATACATTGCTAGTAAAATAACTAGCAGACACCTCCGTCAAACTGTGTGGTATCAATATCAAACTCAAACAAGACAAAGTGCACTATATGTAACTGACTCCCATGAATTGTATTTCTCTGGAGATCTTTAGACGAGTAGCATTTATGTGAATTTCCTTGTTAATTTATAATTGTTAAAACCTGGAACCCTGCAGCATGTTACCTGTAAACTGCACGTGCATCTGGGATTGTAATTAACAAACAACAGATGCAAATAAAAATATAGCATAATAAAGATGGTCTGTAGTTACCTGATCATTTTGATAGCATTGTGTGATATCGCTTAAAATAAATCGCTTAAAAATCGTTGCTATAAAACGGATTGAGCGCAACAAATGTTCATTTGCTGTCGCGCTAGATCGACCCAGTAGAACTAAGATCCAAACAATTTATTTTTTTTACTTGCTCCTTCTCCTCTCGTCTTGTGCGATCCGACTTGTTCTGCTCCTTCTGCGGATTTCGTCTGAAAAAATGCAGTTTTCCTCTGAAGATTCATGATTTTACTTATTTCAAAACGGAAAGCTTAATATAAACAAATGTTGGAATGGTTAATTGTAATCTAAGTGCCATGAACAATACGAATCTCGCTAGTAGCTGCCAAGGTATGAAACTGGAACCTGGCCATAAACATTTGCATTTACATTTAAGGGGTCGGTCGCATTTAAGCAATATCTTATGTCATTTTTCACACTTCGTATATATTCTGTTAAGGGTTTTATTTAAGGAAAGGTTTAGGGTAAGATCGCTATTAGAAATGTATATTTTCTTTTTTAAAAGATCGTAAATACCACCCTCAGATATGAAAGTATTTAATCCTTAGCCTTAACCCTTGGAATATTAAATGGTACTGCCCAAATGGAAAGATGGACCTGTCCATTTTAAAAATTTAGCAGGCTAAGGGTTATAGGTTAAACAGTTAAGTTTTGTCTGCTTAAAGTATAGATTCTAGTTTTATATTTGCATTTGACAGATATAATCTCAATAAACCGGCAAGTTTTAAAACTGTGTGTAGCTTCGATATTCATTTATTTTTTACACTTTTTTTGGCTGCGCAAGCAACCAGGATAGGCAAAGGGAGGTAATAGTTATTTTACAAACTTTCATTTCTGATGAATTCTCAAAAAATATATATTTGTGAATTCATAAATATGATATAATAGCTATTTTATAACCTAGGGATTTGTATACCTCTCAATTAATACTTACGCAAAAATAGGTCTATCTTGGTTGGGCAACTAGGATAGGAAAATTAAATTTTGATAAATACATCCAGTGAAACTTTTACATGAATTAAGCACTTACTGGTGTCATAATAAAGTGAATTAAAGTTTTGAACAGATCAATTACTTGACCAATATCTTATTAACCACCTTTAATTTTAGTTTTACCACCAAGCAATTTGCAATAGTTGTTTATCAAAATGATAACTGATGCTGTACATGATGCAAGTACTTCAATATTAACCTAACGCAAACGTTCTCTGTACTTGAGAAAAACATTCGCTTTTGAACTATGGTATTAAATTTGAATGTACACATAATTATGCTGGTTGATCAAACATTTATAATTTAGGAATGCATCAATGACACCGGCGTAAACACTTATGTTTAATATGTGCGTAATGTGAAATGCACTTCAGGATTTGTGTACGTCATCATTGAATGAAGTTATTTCATTTCAGGATTTTAAGTGAAATTGTTATCTGAATTTCCTTTTAATTAGTAAGCAGGAAATTTAGTTACTTCCGCATGTCTCGCTTAAGTTGTACTGTATCAGTTTAATGTGATCTAATATCTCGTAAGGTTCAAGTTTTTTTTTTGTGTGTTTTGGACTAAATTCATAGGTACCGTTTCCTTCGTTGTCTTTAACAATGGATTATCAAATGTGACGGAAAAGGTTGTGAACATGTTAAGGTTACATATAAAACCATTTTTCTGTAATTGTGTTTATAAGCATTGTATTATTATCACAATTTTGAATTTTGATTTTTTTGTTGTGTTTAACGTCAGTTCGACACAATTACGGGCCATATTACAACTTTCTAGCTTTGCATAGAGAAGGGAGGGCCCATGTGCCCCTCCATGTAGTATTTCGGGTACAAGCGGGCATCTGGGTAGAGCCACCGATCTTCCTAAAGTCAGCTGGATGATTTCTTTATAAAAATTTGAACCCAAAGAGGCAAGTGATTCTAAGTCGTCAATGACCTTAAGCACTCAGCCATGGAGATTTGTAACCGTAAATGTTATGGGAAAATAGACAAAGGTTGAAGATAAATTTGTGTGTACAGATTTAACATCAGGTTTCAGCGATTGTTATATAATGAATAATGATAAAGATGTACATACTTAGGAGCTTATGTCTGACTCCGTGAAAGAGCGAGTGCAGATTTATCGATATATATATATATATATATATATATATATTATATATAATATATATATATAATAATTTATATTAAATCTTTTGTGCATATATTTTCAGATAAAACAGTGTGAAACATGTTGAAACACAGTGTACAGACATTTACCATGCCGAATGTGCCACGCAGCGTAAGTAACAATTCTGGAACTCAAGATGTCACACCGAACGCAACTGTTAATTATTCTGGCCCTCCAACTGATGAAGTAAATTGTGCTGGTACTCTGCAGATTGAACCCGCTGGTACCGACAACTATCATGGTTTCCAGTTCGGGACGCCACATGACAACGCCAATTATTTAAGTGCGCAGACTGAACAACATACCGATAATCATGATCCACCTCAAATCGTAGACAATGCACAATATAGTTCGCAACAAACAATACATGACCGCGATTTCTATGACAGTCAAGATCAGCAATATATCATTGACACCTCGCATTTTCATTCAAGTAGCAATAGTGATTATAATTCCAACGCCGGTGATCAGCAATCGATGGTAAATTCACACAGCAATGAACAGGCGTTTGATGCTACATCTCAAGATATGAAAGAAGGCGTTCCATTGACTACGGAAAAAAGGGATTCTTTGGATAAACTATCGGTATCCCAACAAAAATCTCCAATGATATCGCCTTCTAGTGATGGAGGAAAGTTTTCGTTTGCAGGAGTGATAATGTCGCAAAAATTCCAGGAAGGTGTGACTGAACAGGATTTGTTACAAGTGGACACATTCTACCGAAGTCATAAGTCTGAGGTATATGTATGTGGTTGTTTAGCTAACATGTATTTCGGATCGGCGAACGCTGCTAAAACTAATGACCAGTGGGCTTTCTCTAGCACGGGGATTCCTCTGTTGGTATTGGATACTGGGGAGCACCACAGAGAAAGAAAATTGTACATAATTCTAGCGGAGAAAGGAACTGGTTTCACAATGTGGCGGGATGTGATAGACAGCCAGACCTATTACCAAACTCCAAATGCTAATTTCCACACAATGCGTACATCGAAAGATCACTCGAAATTAGCTGGATTTAGTTTCGACGATGATAAAGCTGCATCAGAATTTTATGGTCATATTCACAAACTTACTGCTGATCCAGACGATGAACTGCTGAAAATTGGAAAATTCAAGAAGAAAAAATCGATTAAAGATAGGAAAAAGAAAATGAAATTACCTAAAAAGACTGAAATTTCACAACCTTGTTGCTTTGTTCATGTAACTAAACTAGAACCACCAATAATAGAAGAAAGCGAAACAAGTTCACCAACAGCAACTTCAAACCCAAATGAAATTTCGGCACCGTTTAATTTTCAGTACATGACCGGCCCAGCTGGAACCAGAAATGATCCATTAAATCTGACTGGAAGTAAATTAACATTGACAAGCACTAGCAGCGTGGATTCGGGTCTGTCAGACGACAGGAGTTTTGCTAAAGCGGGAAATTAAAGCAGCTGACACTCTTAGAAAGACATTCCTCCCTAGTTATATACAAATATTTGTGTTTGATCCTTCATAGTCTGCCTTAAAGTTTACAATCACCTGTTTAATAACATAAATAAATACTTACCAATCATAATGATGCTAAACAAGCAATTAAACTGCTACATAATAATATTTTAAGTAAGATAGTTTCTGTTTATATCTTTTATACCATTTAACCTTTGAATTGATCATGTTCAATTTTCTTGTTTACCAAAGACGAGAAAACGATACTGGTAACTTCCCTGCTGAGCAGTCAGTATTTAAAGGGTTGTACCAGATACTAGAATAAGCCAAGGTTAGTATCTGTTACTGGATATCATGTTGGTCGCACAAGATCTGTCTGTCGGGCATATGCGACGTTGAATAAAGATTGCCTGTACATTTACAAAATATACTTACTTACGTATTATGCCTCTAATAATATACGTTTTTATCGTACATAATTATATTCTTAAACAAGTTTTATCAAAATAGAATTGTTGTATCACCTATCTTTCGTTCAAACTGACCGATACGACATTAAATACATTATTCAAAGCAGTGCAATATTCCAGGTAAAATATTGGGTAATATAAATATGTTCTGCATTTGTTTTCGTATACACATGTATTTAATACAGTGTTCCTCTTATGTCCAATATAAAATATATGTGAGTATATATCGGAAGACTGTGCATATTGATTGATGCCTGTACGTCTGCGAGTAGACATTTTCTCCTCGGGTACCTGTCGAGGACATTATTCAGACATTTTCAGGAACAGATGATCATCTTATTTACTACATTTTATTAAGCTATCTGTCCAGTAAAAATTGATTGCTTTAATCAATCATTCACCTATACCTAAAAATACTGAAGACATATATTGGTAGCACCCTTAATGAAGATATTCCAATCGAGGAAACTAAAGTAAGAAATCTGTTTATAATAATAAAATGACTGCTATATCATACAATGTGTTTTGGATCAGTCTGACACTATCATGTTGTTTTCACGCTAACGATAAACCAATAACAATCATAATGTAATAATGTTTAACCAGAAAATTTATGTTAATGTAATACTGATTGTTTGGTGAAATATGTTTTCTACAATGAACAATTTGATTTAAACCTTACTTTAGAACATTCGGCTAGGATAGGATCGTATTGGGCTGATTTGAGCAAGGTTTAATAATGGAAGGAACACGATTACAATAGTAATGAATTTCTAAGTAAAACAAAATACCAATATGTAGATTTTATTGAAATTTCTTGTCGTTGGTAATATGCATATGAATCGCAATCCATGCGTTTAATGAAAAAAGCGATATGCTCAAAACTCCTGAAGACGGTTGGTATTTAGTTTAGTAGACATGTTCATTTACAAAATTTACATTTTGGATGTCAATGGTGTAGACTTTATTCAGAGACATTTCGTGTAATAACAATTTCTTTTACAATAATTACATGATACAGTTACTCGTAGTATAATTATTGAAATGATTGTGTACTTGTTTTGTAACCTGTTCTGTAGCACATTGTTCTCATTATTAAGTTACATAGACATTATTGCAAACACCATTTATATCGTCAAACAGCAGTAAAGTTAAAATAATTCGAAGCAAAAGCACCCAGCACCTCATATTTCATGCATGATCATGAATAACATCAACAAGCAAGTTCAGCAGAAAAGGTTCAGACTACGTAAACATTGCGTGAGGTATACTGAGCATGTCCATATTGTATAATTAATCTAATTAGGTAATTAAAGCACACGAAAAGCACATGACTGAATAGAAACACTAATTAATATCATGACAACATTTATGTCACGTTTTCAATTTAGTAATGAAACTGATCTATTATAGGTTCGGCTCCTCGAAATGAATTAATAATGAAGAATATCATAACAAAAGGTCAACGCAGTCACGAAATATATGGCCATTTTATTTTTAATATATTCAACGATATGAAAAACAATACGACATTGAGCCAGAAATGAAATTTCAGAAAATTAACCTTGTGTGAAATTTGCAACAATGCAAAAATGTTGGTGATGAAATTTATCTTGACGTTCTGTTATCTTTCTATCTGCTGTCCGCTACCTAACTGATTTGGCAGCCGACGAATTAGTTACTTGACTGTAATAGACAATTTCCAAAGTTGGGGATGTATAGACTGGTTAATAAGATTAAAACGACAAGTATACTGAAGGAAAAACATTTCTTTACATGGAAGTTTCGAAAATAGAAAATTAAACCGAAGTATATTTATTTTGGACTTTATTTAGATTACACACCTGAAACAAACGTCAATGGCTGGCACACTGCTTGAAGTGAATGTTGGACACAGATGAAGTCAAATACATTATTTCGATATTTTGGTATAAAATTCTAAACGATTAAACGATGAACAACTGGAGGGAGTTGACTCACAAAGCGGCACAATACTTTTGATTCATGTTTAGTTGATAGGTCACTATTTGCAAGAATTTCTCATGGTACATCTTATCGCATCGCTATTCCGCTGCCTTTCCTCATATATCTGTTGCACCATGTACATGTTAATGTACGTATCTAATTTTCATTTCATAAATTGTTGTATTCAGTGTTATGTTTTGGAACAGACTTGCTCCTTGTCACAATGTACCGTCTTCGAGTATATGAAACTAAAATTTTTACAGACCAGTTATAAGTACAACACTGCCACTGGATAGTTTCTAGTTTTTGCTAAAAATAACTTATCAATGTAGGAATTTTAGAACTGGTGTGACTCTCCAATCTCAGCTTGGTACGCGGGACCATGACATACAGCTACACATGTTAACTGGAGTGTCATCCCCGTGGAAACGTTTGTTTATGACAATTTGCGCTCTAAACATATATCTAAAACACGAGAAAGTACAATTGTAGCTACTTGTACTTTTAATCGAAAATTAAGGTAGAAATGATCCAGACCACAGGGAATGTAGCCAGGCTACTCTCAGAAGGGTGTATATTTTTGTATCCTGTGAATATTTTAGGAGGTCTTGATATTATCAAATATAATTTTATTTATGCATCAACTGCATAAAATGAGTAAAGATGCACATAATTCATTCTTATCACGTATTTTAGGGTGAACTTGATTTGTATTCTACAATTTATGGGTTCTTGTTTCATGGGAATATTTTGGAAAATCCTGATATGATCCAGTATTATTACACCGTGGCGTCTAATTCAGTTCTTTCTCATTTCAGAGAGTTATGTTTATCATGAGACTGGAATAAATAGTCTATTGATGCTACCATACAAATATAAGAGAGATAATCATTGCCAAAAAAAAAATGAAAATAAAAATAAATGGTTTACTTGAATCATCATCATTGATTATTAGTAATTTTACAAGGATTTTTTTTTAAATTCGAACTTAATGAAAACTATAGGGAAATTATCCAGGGTTGTGTCATATTCTAGAACCGTTTCTTTTTACTGTCGTAAAATATTCCAAGAAATTGGCTGCAAACGAAAACAAATATGCTCTATTATGATTAAATCAACACAAAGCATGATTAATGACAAAAGGTCGAGTTGCTTCATTGGTTGAGCTAAACATGTATTGACCTCCAGCAGTGACGTCATCACAGAACATAGTAAACAATGTATTGGACAAATACCAACCACTACGAATTTTTGAACTTGATTTCTCTATATTAGTCTTGCAAATGCTTGGTTTAAACACCTATTACCTTTTAAGTTCGGTCGATTTGGGGATTTATCGACCTTGGAAAACGTACACATCTCCAGGTCAATAAATCATCGTATCAACTTACTTAAAGACAATAATTAAATTTAATTTGATAAATGCTTACTAAATAACACTGACCTGTTTAGTGTTTGAAATTATTTTTATCTGCATTTTTAAGTTCCTACAGACACACGCGCTATGTGACTTACAAGGTTAAAAAACGACTGGGAGTAAACATAAATGTCCCGATAATTTTAAAAATGCTGCAATGCCAAAGGACAAAATTAATTTCAAACACTAAAATGTTTCTTTTTAGTGAGGCCGATATGAGGATTTATCGAAAAGGATCGAGTTTTCAAGTTAAAAAGGGAGTAACTTTGAAGATAATTCCCTTATCCGCCATGCGACTTACTTCCCTTTTTGCCATTCATATTGGCTCTTTAAATCCGTTAAAATGCATTTCTTTAACATCAAAATGCAAACATTTATTATGACAAATAAAAACATAAGATAATAAAATTGTGCATTTTATATGTTTTATTTGTCACGATAAATGTTGTGCATTGTCTTCCGCTCATATGTAGCTCATTATGTAGTCTAGGAAAAAATAACTGATACCAAAATGACAGGTTTTACCAACAATGTATGCTTGTATAGCTGTAATCAGTAAACAAAATAAATACCATAGGGTACATAAGTCGTTCTTATTTCAATGTTTAGGGAGATAATCAAATGTTAAGACTTATTTCCTTTCAGATGGTAATGCAGGTATAGTGCTGACGTGTTATGATATCATCAGCATTTTACTCTTTGGAGTAATCTTTCACAATTTACGTAGTTTCATTCATTTGACTAGACAAATACTGCATATAACTAACAAAAAGTTGTTTGATTGAAAGCTGCAATAATCTTTCTTCTGTACTGTAGATGAATCTAAGTATATGTTGAAGTTTTTACTGGCTTTGACAAATATGTTCAAATTAAAAAAACATCGAAACCAGCCGGTATAGATAAAATAAGAAAAAGCTCCATAATAATTAAGCATGTAGTGTTACTTTTTTCGTATGCTTTTGCTGATTAAAATATACATTTTTTTGCATACATTTATAACAGGATACTCTTGTGTTTTTCAAAACTTATTGATCGAAACAAGGAAGGGGGAAGAAGCTTGTTCATAGAATTAAATTTGCTAGGTGTGTTACTATATGACTGTATATAGAGTCGCGAAAACATGTGACGAATTGTACAATCTTGAAATTGTTTCACTTTAAGATGAAATCTATCCCAAATGTATGAAAAAAAAACAAACACATTTACTTTTGAGTTTAAGCCTATTTACATTTAAATAAGTAAATAAGAAAGAAAGTAAGTAAATTGTTTATTATAGTGACATGTGTATACATAAATTCCAAATACATAATATAAATATATCAAAATATACCTGACCCATTGTACCTATAAGCTACATTAGTAATGAACAGTAGTGAAACGCAAAACATAATTAAGATCGAATGTACAGCTCTATAATATAAATCAAACATTGGAAAAATGAATAAGCATATTAAAGCATACTATTGTGCCATGATTGTATGGCTACTAGTGGCATATTATCCTTACTAAGTTATTATAAAGCAAACTTCTTTTTAACCCATAGCCTTCTGGCGGCAAGTGATTCTGCATTTGCGACCACGGCAGACCAAGATCAGCCTGCACATCCGTGCAGTCTTATTATGGTCTGCACTGTTCTGTATTCAGTCAGCATATTTTCAGAGAACAACCCCTTTGAATAATAAGTGTTACTGCCAAAACTGAATGATGGACAAGACCATTTAAGAAATTTAGGAGGGTAAGGGTTTATGTATATGCTTTAAAAAGAAATTATATTCCTAATTTGCATTTTGTTATAATCAGTTGTCTATACATGTGCATATGCATCAGTTTTCGATTGAACATAGGCCATATTTACCG
Source organism: Mercenaria mercenaria (assembly GCF_021730395.1). Taxonomy (NCBI): domain Eukaryota; kingdom Metazoa; phylum Mollusca; class Bivalvia; order Venerida; family Veneridae; genus Mercenaria; species Mercenaria mercenaria. Next base: position 9,373,793 of record NC_069364.1, read on the forward strand.
ATACATGTACTTTGTTATAAAAATACGCTTCCTGAATAAGCGGGAAACATACGCGTTAAAATTACGTCAACGTCCTGCGACTTTACAAAGACGTGCACGTAAGTTCCATTTCACTTTATTATTTCCGGTATGACATTTTTAAATTCTCGTCAAGCTTTTTGTCAAGTAACGTTATTTCAACTGAAGGAACAAAGCGACTGCAATTTTCATCTAATTTCCCGCGACAAAATATAAACTAATAAACAATTTACACGTATGTTGGCGAAGCTATATCACTCACATTGATTGATATGGATTATATCTCACTGATAAAAATAGAATTTTTAAAGCATATAATAAACTGATTCTAATTGGGATCAAACATCCATTCAAAAGGTCACAGATCCAATTCCACGCATATCCTTTATCCATATCATACCCGAAGTTATAATGCAGTATAATGGCTTATCGTCCACAAACGTTCCAAAAGCAGGCATTATGTTTGTTACCAAAAATTGAATACACAATAGTTAATATCTTAAGAGTCAGAATATGTATTATGTTTCCATTTTAAGATATATTCGCTACCACAAGTTTGTTTACATCCACTATAGAATATAGCTATCTTCATTTTTTAATTCTAGTATCATACAAATCTGATCTCATTTTCCAAACAATAGCAATTGTTGACCTTTATCCGCTTCTTTTTTTACGCCAATAAGCTGCAAAATTTCCGGCATGATCATAGAGCCTCGAATCGATGACGTCGACACCTGATACAATGCTGCTATCTGATTAATTTCCCATGCAATAACTTAATAACAACTCGTTTCTCTTGTTATTTGCTAATGTAACATGGTCGCACAGTTTAACACAAGCGTCTAATGTATGACTGCGAACATACCTAGGTCTGTATATGTTGATGATTGCAAGAACACAGGAGCATGCTTATGAAACTTAAAACACAGGAGCATGCTAATGAAGTTTAACAACACAGGAGAATGCTAATGAAGCTTAACCACACATGAGCATGCTAATGAAGCTTAAAAACACAGGAGCACGCTAATGAAGCTTAACAACACAGGAGCATGCTAATAAAGCTTAACAACACAGGAGCACGCTTATGAAGCTTAACAACACAGAAGCATGCTAATGAAGCTTAACAACACAGGAGCATGCTAATGAAGCTTAACAACACAGGAGCATACTAATAAAGATTAGCAACACAGAAGCATGCTAATGAAGCTTAACAACACACGAGCATGCTAATGAAGCTTAACAACACAGGAGCATGCTAATGAAGCTAATAGCATCATGATCCGATGCAATATAAAGATGAAGGTCGTCTACAGTGATGGTGCCCTTATCAGCAGTATAGTTCGCGGAATGCTTTTTAAGGTGTCACATATATTATATCAATACGTTCATTGCAACACAAGACCAAAGGCATTTCGAAGTCCATGATACAAAAATAAAATGATATTTCCTGTAAAATTAATACACCCACGAACAATCGAAGAAGTCAGATTTCTTGACTTCCTCCTTGTTAAAAAACAGCAGAGTCCGCTTAGAAAATTAAATATTTCAAATTGATGTAACGTCCAAGGCTCCACGTCTTGTCATTCAAAAACAAAACACTAGATTATTCAATGATTTTGATAGATTAAGTATTTATAAAGCTAAAATCCATCGTATAAGAGACAGGCACCTTGACCACCTGAATGGCTTGGTGCATGTTTGTCTCAAGATCCATCAAAGCATATATCACTCTCGGACATTTTCTTAAACAATAGTGTTTATCAATTATATTTATGTGTTCATGAAAGCAGACATCATGATAACATAATTTTGTCCATTTAATAAATTTCTACCGGGTAAACTTTGGCATGCGTTTGGTTTCGATTTTTTTCTTCGTGAATATTTTACAAGTAACTACTGATAACAATGTCTTCTTGAACAAAACAACAATCCATTTTGAAAAATTGTCCGTTAAAACGCATTCAAAAAATGGCAGGACTTTTTTGTAGACATTTATGCAATTACCTCTGTTTGCCGGCCGTCTAGGTAATCAACGGAAGATACAGGTTGATATTTCTTTGATCCATCCAGACATTTAACAACAAAATTATCGTCTGCTCTAACAAGGAAAGCCAGAGATTGCCGACGTTTCCTCGCTTCCGTTTCATTCTCTGAAAGAACAATTCTATGCTTAGGAGCGCTAAGGACATCTGCTGTCAACCTCTGAATCTGGATGCCGACAAAAACGACGATGGTTCCAGGAATAGGAGACACAGGTCTGTAACCCTTACTTGGCGTGTCCATGTCTAAGCCACCGACATCATCTTGAAATAAGAATGTCACCATTCCATAATCTGTGTGTTCTCCAAGACGAAGTTGTCCAGGTCTAATCTTTCGGTCCAATGGAATTGCAGGATAGATCAAACTTCGAAGAAATGTCTGGTTGTCTTTCTTCCCTACGTTCTGATAAGGCTCTGTCAGACATCCCTTTTCAAAGCCAAGTGCAATTGACAGGGCATCTGTTAAGCGATAGGATAGCTCGCAACAAAGTGAATATACACTTTTACACTGGCCACTGAATGCTGCTTTCAATAAACCATTTCTCTCGTCTGCAGGATGATAATTGAAACTTTCTTTTAGATCAGGTGCAAGCTCTGGATTTGATTTTTCTGATTCCATACGAACCCATCCAAATTCTCCTTTTTCGCCTTTTAAATGGCGTATCTTGCATTCTTCAGGTTCTTCAAAAAAATCCGCTGCGGAGGCCATCAAACTACTGATAGACTCCATGGATATTCCATGATTTTTTCCATAAAAGAAACCAAAATTCTGTAACGCTCTTTTCATCTCACGACCGATATCTGCCAAAACATCATCGCCTATATCATTTGCCTCCCGATGTAAACTGATTTGTTCAAAGTCAAGGACCGGAGCAGAAACATCGTGTTCCGACATCATTCCACTGTCAACTGTTGAATGAAAAATTAGTATTAGTCTTTAACGTATCAACATATAGCGGTGTATTCTATCAGTTAAGAGCACGTGCATATTCTCTGACGCATAAATGCAAATCATGAAAAACTCTTCAAAATATCTAAAATTGAAGAAGGCTATTAATATAAAGTTTAAGTTCAATATTTGGTTTTCAATGAAACATATTTGAGTTTGTAACCTTTTGTCTGGAACTAAACTTTAAAGCTGCAACGAAACTCCTCTTTTGTTATGAGCGGCTTCGATTTTTTCTACGTTTATGCCGAAAAATGCGATAGGTTTTCAAAAGGTATTCAATTTTCAAAATTATGTTGAACATTCTTGAAAAGACTTCTTCCCTAGACTGTATGTTTATGTCTGTTGGGAAAAGAGTTTAAAAATGTAATCGGTCAAACATCTTGAAATGTTATGTAATCGATTTTTTTTTTTTTTGATATTGTGTTTAAAAAGTCCTGAACATTCAAAAGAAAATCTGGTGTGGTATCTTTTACATACAAGAATTTTTAATTTGATTTCACTATCCGTATGTCAGAAATCGCCTATTAATTTTGTTATGAAAAAAGGATTTGTCTTTGTTTCAGACATCGTTAAGCTGACACAAGAGACAGCTCGGTGCTAGATATTGAGATTGGACAAATCATTCTGAGGAAACTGGAGCTGTCACTGGAGCGTTTAAATGACTCAAATTTGAATGACGATATAAGACAACAGTTTAAGTCTGTATCAAATTTATTTAGTAATAACAGAGATAGAGGTAAAGTGTTTCGAAGCATTAACTAAGCATAAAAGGGACATAACTCACGGAGTATCCTGCACAAGTAATGCACAATGTGTCATATCAATAATGTGGAAAACCTATATTAACGTGCAGCAAAACTATATCCTGAGATTCTAAGTAAACAGGGAGAATAATTCATGAAATGTTGGTGCAAGAGTTATGGCCCGTGTGTCATATCGTGCGGGTGGTAATATAAAACACCTGTATTAAATTTAAATCGAGCCCCTTCTGTAATAATACAGATATTGCGAAAATGCATCAAAATGTACGTAACATTCTAAATAAAAAGGGGCATAATCAATGGCGCATTGGTGCCAGAGTTATTGACCTTGTGTCATATGATGCGAGTGATGATATGGAACAACTATTCTAAGTTTAAATCGAAACCATTTAGTAATATTAGAGATAGAGTGGAAGTGCACCAAAACTTTAACCTGAAATTTAAAGTAAATTTATAAAATATTGGTGCGAGAGATTCTTGTACCAAACAATATGGATGGTGATAAGGAATAGCTAATTTCAGGTTTACTTAATGCATCAGGTAATTACGGAAATAAAAATGTGCATCAATACATAAACCAATATGGACGAGGAACGGGCACAAAAATTATAAATAAACGAATTACGTTTTACACTGGCAATTCTAAAAAGAAATTGAAAGTGCAGAGTCAGACGCAGGTTATTAAAAACCCCTGGGAAATAAGGTATTGTTTAAAATTAACAGTATCTTTGACATTTGAAGAATATGCCATTATTGCAAAATGTTGCTGATTCAAATACAACTTTTTACACCTATTATTAGTAATACCTACCTTTAGCTACCATGGATATAACTTATTTTATGTATATTTCCAAGAAAATTAAATTTCAATATTTCTGAGAAATAAAAAACCCTCTGCATATACGGACATCTTTGCGTTAAAACTGGGCAAAAAATATTCATAGTAAAGTAAACTACTGAAAGGGTGATTTAGTATGCTTTTTTCTGCAGTAAAAGATACATTACCGAGTTTTAATATTATGATGATTTCTATGCATATTTTACGTAAAGCTCCTTCATCAGTCACTTTTAAATGTGCATTGTGCACGCCACGTGAAATCAAAATTAACCGTCAAGGAACAACTAAATTAAACCTATATCGCACATATTAATCAAGTCAGATGTCTCTGACATTTTGTTAAACATTTGTTTCAATTTTAACATCCTTTACCGATCTTTTCTGTAAGTCCAATCAACAATTCAAAGGACCAGAAGATCGCTGAAGTGGTAAACGTTTGAAGTCAAATCCATCTCAAAGTCTCGAGTCAATGAGAATGACAGCGGAACAAACCGTAGTGAAATAAGAGAACGTGACTTGGGTCATGATGATATCAGATTACAATTGTATTTTTAAATGCAATCACTCGTGTGTCACTATCCCCGGCACAGTAAAAGCCTATCCCCAACATTTTAAGGAAATCTAGCGGCCGCAGTCTTGCATATGTAGATGAAATTGTACAATTCAGAATTTTCAGTTATTCCAAATATTTTCTTAAAAAACAATATCGAAACAATTTACTATCATCTGACCAGTAATTGTACGTAGAAGCGATAGGTGAATATAACAGTTAAATTAATAAATACGACACGGGGAGAGAAAAATGACAACAAACTTTTTTTCACTTTCGGACTATATTCGCAGTGCGTTTCCCACACCACGAAAGAGGTAGTTATTAAATTAGGTAAAAGGCAAGACGTTCCCCAGGCATAATTTACAAAGCTGCGTCGCATTTAGGCACTGGAGCCCACATTTCCAATATTTTAACAAATTATTTATATGGAACAATACCGAACTGCCCAAACAGAGTTGTGAGACGCAACTTCTTTGTTTTTTTTTGTTTGTTTTTTTTTTCTGTTAAACAAAGAAGACGCCTTTCCTGTCAGTCATCAGTTTACACTTAGATATTTTAGTACTCGTTAGGACCAATTTGGCACAAATGTCATACACAATTGGTATTAAACATACCCTTAATATATATGCGAAAATTGTCAAATTACACTATTGTGCATGGAAACTTAGTAATTTTATGTTTTTTGTTCAACGGATCTACAGATAAATTATTTTTATTTTTGTTTTTGTCACATAACAGAAGTCCCAATAGTACTAAGACCTTTCGGTCGACTGTGAAACAAGTTCTGCAAATAATAAATCACTATCTATACCTCATTCCTGATCGTATTAATCAACGAAGAGAAGTTTCCCATATAATGCTAAGCGCTATGCAATGGAGCTACACGTTTGTGGTTACATAAAGACAGACCCTAAAATTTTCAACGATAGAAATACATTAAATAAAGTCTAAAAATTGCTTTCTAAGTCCTTGAAATTACCCAAAACTGATTTTACAAAATTTAATGTGAAATGTATAATAGCAACGAATGACAACTCTTGCCTTAAGCCGGTACTTATAAGCAGAGATATCTTTATTAGTTTATTTACCTTGCAATTACACAATTCGTTGGAGAATGAAAACGGTTTAAGACACAAAACCACATGCTATTGCATAATATAAAAACATTTAGGACTTATTCATATGTGTTTGATTTACCCTTTTAAACTTGCTTCATATGATTTTGTCAGCCTACTTGCGGTACAAAAATAACTTTTAACAAGCCAATAATAAAATGAAATACCAATGTGTATTTTATAGTGCAGATAGGGCTGTTTTGCTTGCATCGTAATGTCACAATAGAAACACTTATGTGATACAAGACAGGTAGGATTAGTAAAGGTGAAATTATATTTATCTCTATTTCCTATGCCTATGTGGTTTGACACGGCCAGGGAGCAAACACATACACTACCATGGCCAGTAGGCTACCAATTTGAAACCGGTTAAATGTCCAGTCATAAAAAGAGACAATTATGTCATATATTGATTCAGGAGTTTCGTTTTCATGCATAATGCTCAAATTTATCAATGTATTATGCTTGAAACTGATTGATGTAAAGCATGCTCAAATATGGACATGCATTGTAGTTGTAATGCTACAACAAAAACGTATAATTTGATCAACTTTACTTAAGTAAACACTGAAGTAATAGACGATTTAACACAATTTTTGATACCCTTGATGAAATTGAAGACATTCCATGATAAAGAATGTATAGGATACGTACAAATGGAACATTATTGCGAGCAAGGGAAAGAAACTAATTAAAAAAGCTATTGTAGAACATTCTTGAATTGAAGACCTCTTAAAGATATTTTCGTTCGAGCTTATTTCTGTTAAGGACGAAGTGACTAATAAACCATGAAATTCGAATGCGCGTATGTTCAGAAGGAAGCAAATGTACGGCCCATTACAACATCTTTGTTTCTTCTAGACAAAATTATATGAACCTGTTTCCACTTTGATACAAAATGGTTCAATAGTATCGAACTGATGCATAAATTACCAGAGGAAAGTATACAACACCGTTGCGTTAAAAAGAATGACGTTACGTGCCAGTAAGCACGCAAAACCGATAACTTTTACCTTGAGTGTACGTTGTATTGCACATAAACATAATATTGATGTAATTTTGAACTGCCATTATTTGCCGAAAAATTTCTCATGAAATCTTCCGATTCGGACAATGATCAATACCTTGCAGCTTTTATGCACTTGAATTTAAATGTAACGCGGAATGTAAGAACATGGCTGTTGATAGCTGATTTTATTTGTAAGATAGGCATGTGGAAGGTTAATTATCACTGCCATTGTAAAAGAATTTCCGCGGTTAAATTTTCAAAAGCTACTGTTTTCTTTTACATTGGTAATTTGGATTTTATATATTAACAACTGTATTAAAATTGTCCACATTCAGCTCGTGAATAAAACTAATGTTACTATGGAAACAAACCACGTAGTATCTAATTTTAAAATTCCATGCTTTGACATACAAATGTAGCGCTCCTGTATTTTAGTGAAACCCAGCAAATTTTCTACGTTAACCATTGAATTTAGACTGAAATGGTTAAGCATGTAACAGTCAAGCATAATCATACTGAAGTTTCGTTTTTCTAAAACTTGTTTTTGGTAGGCACATCAATCCTATGCAGTAACGTCATATTCTAGCAAAGGTTTTATGTATGGTTTATATATCTTATTCAATGAATCACCAGCAATTATTAATTTTAATGATCTCATCGACCAAATGACATTAAAAAACGTAATACATAAAACTATTTATATAATCTTGCTATTTTCCTTACGACCTACAGGTATCTCAAAATGTGTTTACGGCTTTCAACAAAATAAAGACAAACGTTATTGTATGCCAATGCATGCAGCTTTACGTTCTGGTTCGACAGAGTCAAGACAAATGTTATTGAATGTCAACGTAGCCTTACGTTCTGGTTCTAATATGCAAATTACTACTTCTGTTTTAGTGGAATCAGATTCAACGAGCAATTGCAGAGACAAGTCACTACTGAAAATCATTATCTAAGATCTGTTGTTTGGATTTTTGTCTGAAGACGAGACAGCTAAAGATCTATCATTAACAAAAAGCTAAACTTTATTCAATAGATTATCAGTTATATCATTCACATAATCATAAAAAAGAATACAGGACCAAGGACCGAGCCTCTGAGGATTCAAGCAGATACAGTTTTTCGGCGTCGCCGTCTAAATTCGTTTTCGTTACCTATGCCACGTGACTTCAGTTTGCAAATCAAACTGCTTGATAACGCATTATAGATAATTTATCAAAATGGAAGATTTATGCAACACTCTGCCTGATTGGACGAGAGTGTCAATTGCTTTCACTATGTTGATTGTGCTACGCTGAGTGAAATGTAGACAAAGCGTTTATCCTAAACGAAGCTGTTCGCAGTTTTAAAGCTAACTTTGGCTCAGTATATTTAGCAAGAATATTGATATATCTCAAAATGATATGTAAGTTTAATAAATATGATAAAAACCTGTTCAAATACCAACATATATCAAATTAAAGAAATAGCTGAATACGGTCTGCGTATCACATGAATAAGGGTGTGATAGGAGTCTTTTATGTAGAGAAGTGCTTTTTAAAAGATTTTCCTTGTTACAATTGTCGTCTGTATATGAAAAGTTTCTTGCTTTTGTGACTTATTCAGATTGCATATTAAAATGAGTACTTGTTTGCTTTGGTATATTTGTTATAAATTATTTAACTGATTTATTATATATGAATATTTTTCTTTAGTATGGTATGCAAATATTGAACTCAGCTGAAATCTGTTTTATTGGTGGCTGCTGCCACCAGTGTCAAAAAGAATACTCCGTTTGAGAAATCTTGTCAGTTCTTAAGACCATCCTAACAACACAACCCAAAATAGTTCCAAGCTTTCCAGGTAAACAATTATCTACACAACGTGCAGAATATGCAAAGCTACAATATATGCCTTAATACCACTTTTAATGTAAATTCGGCGACTAAAATCAGTACAAACTGAAGTCAACGTTTTGATTAAAACAACCACGTGTATGAATACAAATATGCAAATTTATGGTCACGTGAATAAATGATGACCTCATGTTACCTGAACTGGAGCGTGATATTGAATAGCTATTGCATAGTATTGCCCCAGAGGTCACGTAGCTTATAACCAAAGAGCTATAAAAATAAATGTATTTTATACTTCTTTGTTATAACGTAGAAAAGGTAGCTTATATATATATAGAAACCTAGCCTGGGAATCCAGACTGACAATTCAAGAATGTTTCCTAACCGCAGTGTCACATGTATAACTCCCGAAATTTAAGGCTTTATTTGATAAAGAACAATGACTTCTGCTAGCAATAATCCGTGGCTAAGAATAGAAACGGAATTTCAACGGAAAAGTTTCCAAACATTTCCGGTCCATAGACAATACCAGTTTGTACCTCTGATAGCTTTTCCAGCAAGTTGTAACACTTTTCAAATATGTCAGAACAAACTTAAATGTTCGTCTTAGCTATCAAATTGTAAGATATTATATTAATGCAACCCTAGTGATCTAAGAGTGTTACTGAATTTTCGACTACATTGTCTCGTTTTCGTTTCAAGCACGCACATGTTAATTAGGCTATTTATAGAAAATCGATAATCAGCAGTGATATGGATTTCCTCAGGCGTTGATATAGCCTGGGAAGCCGTTGATAATATTTGTGCTTTGTCAGAAGAAATCATACCTAATATCTATGCAATAAAGATCACTTAATTTGTGCTAACAAGGGCGTAGGAGCTGGGGCGGCAGGGGCGGCGCCCGCCGCCCCAATATTTCGAGGAGCGGCGAAATGCCGAACACGTAATTTTTTAAAAAGGCTTGAAAACATAATCATAACACAGCGGTCTTCTCTTGCCAATTGTCAATTTATCATGAAGTGCCTCGGCGACTGATATGTACACAGAATCTTGTATCGCTGACACCTTGCTAGATCACCATGGTGACAGTGTATTGTACCAAGATCGCTGTATTTTCACACCCCGCAGGCTCGGAATATAGGCGAAACATTGATTACTGAATAGAACAGAATTAATTACTGAAAGTCAATCGTATTTAATTGCATACTGCCATGCAGATTATAGACACTTGCAATTAATGTTGTGTCTCAAATTCTGCCGATTGAGTAAAACACAAACGCAAATCGGCATCTTTAGATATCTTTTCATAAAATATATCAAATTAAATATTTTGGACACTTAAACAATTTGTTTGAAATATCAAAGAAACCAATCATAATGAATCAACGCATCAAAAGTAGAAAAATCCTCATAGATTTTACAGATCTAGTTAAATTAACAAGTAGTACAGCTTCAATGTAAAAATGGAAAAACTTAATAAGCCTCGCAATTTTGCGTTTCCAGTAAAATGAACCGTGAACTCCGTTCATTCAACCCTCAATGGTTTCGGCGTATTTCCATGGATTCATTATAATGAGTCTTCTGCTCGATCCCTTGCTTAGACTGTACTGGTTCTACTATGTCAAAACATTGTCTGTATCTAGCATAGTACCGCCATTACAGTGTTTGAACACAGTAAATTGGGATGAAAACTCGAAAAAAAATGAGTATATTCAACAGCTACTGAGAAGTCCAAGAAGTCGCCAAATTGCACTATTTATTCTAGTTGTATGCAAAATTTTCACGGGACGACCCTGGATCCAGCTCATGGGAGGGAGATGGGAGGGGGTATCCCATCTCCGCCGCCCCAATGCTCAAATCGTCCCTACGCCCCTGGCTAATTAGTGTTAATTGGCATTCATCGAGTTTCTGATATTAAAACAGGTTTCCCCAGACTGTCAATTTGCAGGTAGAAAAAAAGTTAGAAATTGTCAGACTGGATTCCCAGGCTAGCGTTGATACTGCCAATTAACAGTAACTAGCGCAAATTTAGTGAGATGATTTATGAACAGGACAGTACTTTATTGATATAACTTGAACATGTACAGTTCATCGTTATATCAAGAACAAAATATACTAAAACATGCTTAGCAATACGAGAGTGAGCAAAAATAAAAGAACAGTCAGTTAAAATTCATTCGATATTGTTTGCAATGTGACCTGCCGTGAGAATCCAAGACATGTATGTTTTCTAAATAATATTCCTTCACGGATAATCTTCCTTCAGCAAATACTATATCTATGCATAGATACACATGTATTCGGTATAATTTCGTCTGACAAAACACGAATTATCAACGTGGAAACCCACAAGTCGCCCAAGCTGAGAAGTGTTGCAAGCTCGCTTTGACTAAGTGGTGCTACTGTATCACGATTTCATCAACTTGTAAGCCCGTGAAAGTGGGCGCAGCGATGATACTAATCCTCGCCTTTTTGAAACGGCAATCTGTCAGACTGTAGCAAGTCGTCGGATAACAGATTTGACCAACTTAAAAATTGAATTGTTTCTAGACAGATTCTGCTCACTTCAATTAAATTCATTCGAGTCGCCCCATGAGAAAAACAACATAGTGCATTTGTGACCAGCATGGACCCAAATCAAACTGCGGATCCGCACACCACTCTGGTCAGGATCCTTGCTGTTCGCTAACGGTTTCTCTAGTTGCAATAGGCTTTGAAAGCTAACAGCATGGATTCTGACCAGACTGCGCGGATGCACAGGCTGGTCTGGATCCATGCTGGCCGCAAATGCACTATGCTGGTTTTCTCATGGTGCGTCTCAATATATCTGGATACAAATATATGTATTAAAAATAAAAACGGTTTCGTTTCGCCAGTTACATATTATTTGACTTTTTTCTCGGTCTGACTAAAGTTGTAAGTGTGTCTGACTTAATGTCCAGCATTTTTGCGAAGCCTGCTGTTATGTCTAGCGGACTTTTGAGTATAACAGATGGAGTGATAATTAATGCACCTCTAAAATACACTGGCTGCAGAAGTGACATTCTGGGGTGCATTTGTGGTGCATGTTTGTGTTGTTTTCTTTCACAAAAGTCTCATGAAAAACACAGCTATCTGATACGGACTAAATCAGTGTGTAAAATAATTCATGAAAGACACTGCCCAAAAGCTTTAAAAAGAAATCTTAAAAACTGAAAGATTTGGAGAAAAAGCTTATATTATTTATATTATTTATTCATTGTAAAACATCTTCGATGTAATTTATGTTGTAGTTTTCGTCACAAATAACCAAAAAGGATCAAAACTATTCGTTAAAGACTGAATCAGTGTGTATGTAAATAATGACTGGCAGTGAAAAGGGATTAATTATGAAACCAAAGCCGAATATTAAAAAAATGCAAAAAAAGTTCTTATGGTTTATATTAACAATTCCTCAGTTGTCGCTTTCTTTGTAATAGTTTAAACATTGATTAGCAGCCACCATCAGCGCTTTGAGCGCTTTGATTATATATATGCTATATAATGACTGAATCTCATTACACTGAAATGAAGGTACGCTGCATACAGTTTATCTATGTGATATGACTACGGTCAAACTTTGCTTATGAAACAGAAATATTGAAATAATTACAATTGTATGTTTTGCTTGACCTTCACTCTTTAATAGGTGTGACGTTATTGTCCAAAGATTCATGAATAGCGAATATGCTATTTGTTAAAGCGGGATCAGTTGACCTATTTTAGAAATAAATAAAAATAATAAATAAAAAAATCCTTTAATTGATTTTTTCTCATGTATTCTAATCAAACTTGATTTGTAGCATCTTCATTAGGCCCGCAGCCAACTTTGCTCAGCTGGGACATTTGACCCCTTTTAGGGGCTGCTAGAGCTAAAACTAGAAATCCCTTTATACAGCGTCTCGTGAACAGCATGGTGGATCTTTTTCATACTTGGTCTGGAGCATCATTATAAGGTCCTCTTCCAAATTTATTTATATAGGAACTTGGGCCCTATTAGGGACCACTATAGCTAAAAGTAGATATGCCTTTCTTCGCATTAACCACTAAAATGTGATGGATTTTTATCAAACTCGATGTGTAACAATATCGTAATGTCTCCTGCTATTTTGTTACAAATGGGGATAGGGACCAATTTAGCTAAATATATAAACACGTTTAATGACCTCTTCTCATGAACCGCTTCATGAATCTTCATCAAACTACTGCTGTAATTATTCGTCTAAGGATAAATGAAACAAAATTGCAACCCTACGAAACCTTTGCGAAAAATTAAAAGAGAACCATTTAAATTGTTAAAGTGCGGTGTTTAGTTTTGCAATTTGAAAAATGTTAGATGAAAGATAAATGTTAGATGAAAAATTCATAAACTTCTTTCCTTATTACAATTCGCCGACCATCATTTTTAAAGATATTTCTTGTTATATCAGAGAAAGACAAATGATTACTGTTGTAACTTTTGGTCCATCAATGATTCCATTTTGGTTTTGTTTGGAAACAAAGCCCTCAAGCAATACTCGGTCGAACGTCTTTGATGTTTCGCACAAAAACACACGTGGAGGGATTTTATTATCGAAAACCAGCTTTAATAGTTAATATCTAATAACTTATACACAGTAGAGTGACCTGGTAAGAAACTAGACTGCTTGAAATATATTAAATCGTTTGAATATAAATGGTTGTAATATATTCAAATATAACTCTTTCCATAATTCTTCCTACACAAATAATCAGAGAAATAGGACTATAACAGGAGGATGCAATTCTATATCGGAATGACTGTTGCTGATTTCCATATATCCGGATGTTCACATTCAAGTACATGATCTATTAAAAACTATCCGTGTACTTTTTACAACATTTCTACGGCTAATTTCATCTCTGCCTGAGGCTTCATTAAGTAGCAAAGACGATAGAATATCAGTAGTTCTAGCTTATTCATCAAGCATTCACCCATGATGTTCCTCCGTTTCATTACAAATGGTAGAAAGTTAGATTCTGTGGAGTTAACCGTGGAAAAACAAAATAATCATGAGGTCACTATCAGAAATAATATATGAGACAGTAGTGTTTTCATTAATTTCAAGGAGATTAAGTTTTCGTTATTTGAATTGTTTTACTTACCAAAAGTTAATCATTTTCTAATAAAATCGTGGGTTGCTTGAATTTATTTCAAAGAGAATAAATTCAAAGTTATTGAATTTTTTTAGGTGTGCCTGTTTTATTTACTTACTCCCTTGTATTCGTTCCATTCAAATACAAATGTATATTTTTTTATATAATAGCTTTGAGTTGTTTGCCAATCTTTTGTCGAGAAAATAATCATAAAATGTTAAAAGAAACATCTAAAATATTGTATTTACCACCTTGCCCAATTTATAATAATTCACTGTTAGAAACAGTACACCCATCTAGTTGTAAAAGGTGACAAAGATGAACTGTCGAATTTCAGATCTATTTTTCTTATAAGCTGTGTTAGAAAAGTAAAGGAATGTATTTTTTAAACGTAGTAATTATGTTTAATTATCTCCGTAACAATTCACTAATATTTCAAAATTAGTCAGGTTTCTTACCAGGACATTCAACTGTACCCAAATTTATTAATATCTATAATCAAATATGCTAAGTTTAAGACAACAAGGAATCTATATGTATTGCTGTTTGTGATATATCCAAAGCATTTAGATATTGCGACAAAAACATTCTGAGTTCTATTTATCAAATATTTTTCTAGCCAGTCAGTCAAGTTTCCTGTGATTCCATACTGCCTTATTCTAAAAGTTAGACACTTATGCAAAACTCTATTAAATTCGACACAAACTGTCAGCGAGAACAAAACGAACATATAAAGGAACACAGTGACAATGGGAACCGCACAGGAACGGCCGGTGGCAACACCATCGAACGATACATCTATGTGTATTTTTCTTCTTTCTAAATTACACATTGCTTACAAAGCTGGACATACTGAAAGTGCTTCATTTATGTATATCATAATTATCTTCTTTGCAGTTCACGTGATCAGTGGCATCTGGATTATTGTGATCTATAGCGTAAAAGTGAACAAACCTTATATAGGGAGTACGGACATATCATTTGATGTCGAACATATATTGTGAATCGTTTTAAGTTTCATATATTTTAAATGAATTCGTAATGTCATATGATCTTAATTACATATGTGTATATTGTGCATCCGTTTAGTTGAAGTTTTCTATACATGTAGAAGACATTTCGCATAGATATGTCTCACAAGAACCAAAAATTTTGTCTGCCTACGTGACAAACTTAAGTAGAAACAAACGAAAAATGAAAGTAAAGCAAGTGTTTTAATCCCATGGAAAACAATTATGTAGGTAAACCCTAAACAGTTTCATAGGTTTAGTATAAAATCATCAACTGTATTTTTACAAGTACGTGTTTATTTCTCAAAAGAACTGTCCAGCTTTTAACAGTGTTTAATGTTTGGAGGAAGACCCCGGATGTCTCCTTCGGACATAACTTTAGGCATGAACTGATACCTGGATAAAGCCATAAATTGTTCACAAAGCCAACCTGATGGTTTCCTCACAATGAAAAATGAAAAAATAGACACCTCGTGCGACGTTCCGAACATACAAAGATACAAGCGGATACAAGCTAAAGACTATATCTCAGAGGTATAATACTAGATCTGAGTTTCATATTTGAAAATATGTACAGTTACTACATATTGTTTAGGTAAACAAAAAGTAACAGGTTTGTCTGTATTAACAGTACTATATGCTTTAGGTTTAAAAAAAGACGTATTGCATGTATAGCTAAACACAGTATAAATATTTGCTGCTATTACAAAAAGTTAAGCCAATGATTTATATTTAATTGACACTGAATTTCATGCGAAACATTTTGCAACAAACCCCTAGTTCAGTCAAAAGCGAGATTCTGTTGTGCATGCAAGTTTCTACGCAACTACCGAGCGCTCGTTTTCTACAAACATACCTACATATCACTTTGCCCTTGAACCACGGTATTCTCAATTTGGACATGTCGGAATCTGTTTGCACAAAGGATCACCCGCCTGACTGCTATTCAAGTATCAATAAGATGCAATAAACAGAAAAACAGAGCAGTGGGAGAATAAAAATGATAGTCATCCGGTATCTCGAGTAAGAAAACCGTCGCTGCTTACGCGATATCGAAGACATTATCAATGGCTGCAATAACTGAATACAGAAATACTTTTAGCAGTTCGCGCAGTTTAAATTTGCATTTGCCAAAATTAGATGTTTAATCTGACTAAAAAATGTTAAGGTTTCGATGGAGGCATTGTGAAACAAAAATCAAACAACACCAAATCATAGAAAGAAAGAGTTGTTTGACATGAAAATTTAACAGCATGTAAAACATGTATATTACTTTACGAAACAAGTGTCAGTATACTGATATAAACATTGAATTCCGGAAAAGGGCTGCCTAAAGGGGCTTCACTTCAGGACAGTTAAACGCCTTTAAAAACTCACCATTTTCAAAGAACAGTTACACATGTTCGTTTTGATGCATTTGCAATAGCGTGCGAGTGGTGAAATTTCGCATAACAAGGTGGAACACAGTTTTCAGCAATTGTTTATCTTTATTTCTTTACAAATGGCATTCATTTTCAAAGGGAGACAACTGTTCCCGATTATTTTAAGTACAAATGGCATTCATTTTCAAAGGGAAACAACTTTTTCCGATTATTTTAAGTAATCTTTGAGAAAAAGTTGTCTCCCTTTGAAAATGAATGCCATTTGTAAAGAAAAAAAGATAAACAATTGCTGAAAACTATGTTCCACCTTGTTACGTGAAATTTCACCACTCGCACGCTATTGCAAATGCATCAAAACAAACATGTGTAACAGTTCTTTGAAAATGGTGAGTTTTTAAAGGCGTTTAACTGTCCGGAAGTGGAGCCCCTTTAGGCAGCCCTTTTCCGGAATTCAATGTTTATATCAGTATACTGACACTTGTTTCGTAAAGTAATATACATGTTTTACATGCTGTTCAATTTTCATGTCAAACAACTCTTTCTTTCTATGATTTGGTGTTGTTTGATTTTTGTTTCTCAAGTGCTCCATCGAAACCTTAAGTTTCCCGTGAGAAAACTTGAAACGTTTGCAATGTGTGCATAGATACAATAATCAAAAACTTGCCAAAATGTTGATGCAGACGCAATGACTAATGATTAAATTAAATACTGACGAAGATTTCAAATACGATTAAAACAGAAAAAGAACTAGTATACCTTTAATGTGCTAGGTAACGTTCCATTCATTGCCTATGTAATCTTGACGTTGTGAAGGATATTAAATGAAAAAAAAAAAATAATCATAGTGACAGCTTTGAACACGGTTCGAATATTCGATTTTTTCACGTGTGTAGCAGTTAGATGCAGTTACCCAAACTGCCATAGTGTTAGGTCCCTTTTGGCGTGAGCGGGTCATGGCAGTTGTACAATAAAATATATCATAGAATGACACAGTGTTTCAGTGACACAAATATTTTGAAACATAACCATGTATCTACTGTTACTATTGATGTCTAATGTACGAAAACAGAGAGTATATTGTGTAGAGCAATTCACAGAACTCTGATTCTTCAACGTTCTAATTCTCAGCCGTGCTAGAGCGATACACAATTTCATTGTCAAGTTAATTAGGACTCTTAATTGTAAATAAAGTATAAAAATGGTTGTATTCCTCAAAATATCCTGGGCTGTTCGAGTTGCAGTTTTTGCTTTTAGACAATGTTACTATCCCTGCCATTAAGCATGAGCAGTGTGCTTAACGTTGATTTTAAATGATTACCTCCGTAATATGTGGTACAAATGTGACAAACAAAATAGATTAACGCTGGAAAACACCAAGAGAACGCACCTCTTGCCTAAAACATTCACTAAATCTCAATTTTCTGGGAGATGGAGACCCCCTCCCTCACCTACATCATACTCGCAGCATCGCTGCTTCGTTCGCAATTATGCTGCTCATATCTAGCGTACAGTTAAAAACCATCCAGGTACACTCCCGTTAGTGATTGATTCATTACCTCCTATAGCCTGACCCCACTTACCCTTCGATTTTTTTTGCATATTTGGCATTTTTATTTTTTCACTTTCTCGGATAATCTGCAGGCCAGGGCCTGCAGTGCCTTATAGAAGCAGGGCCTGCAGTGCCTTATAGAAGCTACGCCACTGTTCGTAGTTGACATTATACTTATCAATCCTGCTTTCATTCGGCTTAAACAAAAAGACAATCTTACTTAAAAAGATGCTTTACAGTCTTATATTCTGTAACCTTATACAATGTACTTATCTTAAAGTGAAGTGCTATTATTGTTGAATTTTTGTTTTGCAATGATGAAAGAAATTCATGAAAAGTACTTCATGAATATGTGAATGGAAATGAAACAGAATGAAGTTATATGTTCTACTGCTCATCCAGCTGCAATCATGCCTATAGAATAGAGAACATGTCACAAATACTAATATGAGCAAATAACTCCATATTTTATAAATGTTTTAAAATAAGGTCACGTTTCCTGCCCTCATGATATGAAAAAGTTCAACTTTCTGATTCAAACTACAAATGTGTTTTAGGAAAAACTAAATTAGTCAACTGTGAGAAATATTTGGTAAAAGTATGTTTTGTTGCCATGACAGTTGTGAAGTGGCTTGAGAATCACAATCGTAATTGTTCTCACAATTATACAGAATTTAACTTTTAAACTTTCCAAAACTGCATGCATGAAATACTGAGACATGTCTGTTGGATGAATCCTAGTTGTTTCAAACTACAGTATGTGTGACATTAAAGCATAACCTTGGGAGGAAACATTTTTTTACAATCAAAACTGCCTTGCCAATGTTAGAAGGATTTTTGGCCATGACAGAAAACTATCAATATTGCAGAAAATGTTTGTTACTGGATAAATGTGATGTGTTTTTAATGAATAAATCATGTAAATCCATGTTTATAATTGTGTAAAAAGATTTCTTACATGAACTTAGCAGAAATAGCTAATTTTGTTGTAAAATATTGTTAATTGCCATGGTAACATAAATCTGACTTAAAATGTGTTTGATTATGTAGACATCATGTTTTTTGTTAATATTCTGCTAATCAGACTATACTCTGCTAGAAAATATCTTTTATTTGTAATCATTGCATCAACAAAACATGTTACAACACAAATATGCCTTAAAATGGCAGAGCTGTAATGCAAGCAGACATATTAGGAAAATATATAGTACTCAAAATCAAATCATATTGCACGAAATGATGCCTTTTTTATACATAATCATAATTGACCATATTTGGTGTAAAACAAATATATACTGAAAGATACAAAATGAATGTTCTGATTCTTTTTGGAAAATTTACAAAATTAAATACTATTTTTTAAAGAAAATAGTGCATTGCATTGTTGCCATGGTAACGTTAATTTGACTTTAAATTGTTTGGTTATGTAAATCAAAGCCTTGAGATGTCTGGTGGTTGCGGGTTTTGCTAGAGATATTTTCATTTTAAATGCAAATCTATAAATATACATATAGATGTATAAGAAACAAATACTAATGTGCCTCATATCTAAGATAAAGTCTGCCTGATCTTACATGAACAGCTGCAAGTCAGTGATATAACCATGGGCTGGAATACCTAATCATTGACAGATCTTATATAATCTAAATGGCCAGTGTGAATGGATAGAGGATGAATAAGAACTACTTGATCATTGATAATTCGTCCGCATTGTTCATGAAAGGGACTACTTTGTGTAGCACATGAACATCCTTTGGATGTGATTTGGAATCAAATAAAGATACTACATGATTGTCAGAAATACACTTAACTTTGGTAGCGGGATAAACCCGCAACCAAAACAATCTTTCTTATTTATATGTTATATTTTTAAAACTGCATTGTGTTATTGAATATATTTTCATATGTAATAATTGCATCAGCAAACCACTACACTCAGTTCCAAAAGAAAGTGTGCACTTAGTTTTATGTTATTTTTTTCTCGGTTATTTTCATGAAAACTTATAATGTTTGGTACCAAAATTTAAATCAGTTCGTAAACAAATTGGTGTGCATTTTAGATTTTGAGTTATACCTGAGAGTTAGTGTATGAAAAAATGAAACAAAAACGTAGGGGGAATTTTATGAAATATTTAAAACTTAAAAAGTGCACACTTTCTCTTGGAACTGAGTATATGTTACCACACAAATCTGCTTTAAAATGGAAAGAGTTGTAACTGAGAGAGGTGTATCTGAAAACCATGTATTTCTTAAACAATATGAAATCAATTTGCATGAAATGATGTCTCTTACTTTTAAATAAGACAGCAGAAAGCTTTTGATGTAAATATATGAAAAAACTTTAAATATTCAAATTATTACAAAGAAATTGACAAAAATGTTACTTTTTGTAAGAAAATACCACATCGTTGCCATGGAATTGATTCACTGATCAGTACAACTAAGCCTTCTGAAATTTTAGCAAGCTCACAGTTGATAAGAACAGTCTAATAATTTTATCTTGTTGCCTGATTGTCTTTCTTAATGTTTAATAGATAAGGGGCCGTATTCATAAAGCATCTCAAGTATAAGTATACGAAATTGATTATTTACTTAAGTATTACTTAGGTTAGAAATCTATTTTACTTAAGTATATTTGTTATTCATAAAACAACTTAATAAGTAATTCTTGTTTTTTATTGTGGACGAAAATATTAAAAAAACCCATTAATTTCAGACAGATACAACACGCACAATTATGTTTAAAGTGCTTTTATCTGAAAACAACACTTTAATCGTACTCACCACGCTATTTTATTTTCTGACTTAAGTCATTTCTTACCTATCTTAAGTTTTAGCTGTTTTATGACTAGAACTTTAGTTTTTACTTAGACTTAAGTTGAAATCACCACAAACTTAAGTAAAATCTTAAACTTAAGTCAAAACTTATACTTAAGATGCTTTATGAATACGGCCCAAGGTGTCCTTAACAATAAGATTAATGTCCTAGTTTTTGGGATGTTGTCTAACTTGATATAAAATAAAGTCTGTATTTTTGTTCAAAAGAATCTTATAAAACTTTGTACATAAAAGCAGTTGCCAGTGTGTAAACTATGTCTTTACACTAGAAACAAGTAATTTAGTATTTATTTCACATTCCAGATGTAAATTATTGCTAGATTCATTAGGTTAAGCAAGTATTGCTATGGAAACGAATTTTAGAACAAAAAAAAATTGATACTAAAATTAAAGAAAGCGACATAAAGAAGTAAATTTCATTAACTGCATGTTGCCATTATCATTTTATCATGTGTTTTATCTTGATATTGATTAAAGAAAGACTCATTATCAAGATATACTGCCTCAATTTTGATACAGTTAGACAAAAGCATGGTGTCGGAAAAGTGGTAATTTCTCCATGAGAACGGCTGATTTTTGTTGTCAAATTGCAATTATTTACTCAGATCTATCAGATTAGCCAAAAATCCCAATTTTGTCAAAAATCGAGTTTGGACCCCAATTCTCATGCTCTGCCGTATTATAACTTATATTCTTTTATTGGGCACGCTTATCCAATAACAAGAAGGCATATCCGAGACGTGGGCTAAAGTAAGATATGTACATTTGATTAAATGTATTTCTCAGAGCTTGAAATTTTAACATTCTTACGGATCCTAAGATTTTCGATGCAGAAGTAGAAACGTGAGAGAGGTGAGACAGGAATGGAAGATGGATAGATAGACGGACGGAAGTACAAACAAATAAATAAGTAGGTTGGTACGTAGGTACCATCCAATCTATTCATCCGTCCATCCGTCTATCCATCTATTTATAGTTTCGATTGGCTGATATAAGTCGTGGTCACGAGTTATTATAATATTATGTTACTAAGTTGCGGCCACAATATAAATACAGTGTTGCGGATGTCACCTCTGTGCCACCGTAGTAATCCCGTTTATGGTATAGGGAAAAAAACATAAAGCACTTTTAGGTTGACTTAAATAGATGTATCAAAGTGATTTTTGTTTTTCGCGTATTCCTGAAATTTTCTTTGATGCTTATTGGTCATTCTTCTAAAAAGGGACTTATTGTAAATTTTAAAGAAAAAAAAAAAAGTGTAGGCAGTTGATGAAGAGCCATCAGTTTTGGTAAGCTTTTATAGAATACAGACAGGTGTGATATTTAAAGAGAAATAGATAAAAGTTTGATAAAAATCAAGAAATTTATTTGTGAACATTTCACCCGAGCCCAAAACCTGACATAAAATATTTTTGTTTTAATAGTTGTCCAGCTATAAAGTTTATGTTGATAACGAATAGACTTTCCTTGAATATTTGTTTTGTGAAATGTAAAGCAATCACCTAATTACCTGTCAAAATTCCTTTAGCACATGTCTTTTCGGTTTAAAACACGGCTATATTTGTTATAGAGAAACGTTTCGCTCACTTAATCCTTACAGCATACCGCCATACGCCCCTTGTATTAACTGATTTATTAGAAAGTTCGCTGGTATGATAGCCACTCGTTTAGTGATTGATCAAAGGCCATCCGAAGTACCTGTGCCATTTAATACCTGTTTTTTAAACTACATATATCATCTTGCCGAAATAAGATAAACTCTGCTACTTACCTCTCTGATAATTATGAAAATGACATCTTTAAAACTATATCATAATTAGAAAATAGTTAAGCATTAACAATTAACAATTTCTCCGGGGTATGCTTGGTGCCCCTATAAATATCAGACGATAAAATGTTTTAAGATGAGTATAGTATGACAATGACAATTTCTTTCTTTGAGTCTCACTTTCCAGAAAATACATCACAAAATATTAGTTCATTATAACAATAACAATAACATGTTAAAACAATAGTACATTTACATAAAAAAGTCACAAAAACTTTTTTCATAGAAGAAATATGAAATACCGTTACCTTTAGAAGTTAATATACACCAATTTATATCAATCCAAATGTAAAATCTTTATCAAGTTTACCAATTTTGTTTATGAAAAGAGTGAAAATGTGTTTCTCTTTCTTTAATCTACTTACACCATACATTAGATGAACTTTCATTTGTTTACACACTTCAATAATCAGTAATGCACCCCACCACGTCTGGCTGACGCTTAAATTGCAAATTAACATTCTTTGATGCACCTTTTCAACTTCATATAGCATAACAAAATTTTCATTACAACTTTACATTTGCTGTAAAGGCATATATCTCAAATTAGTATTGAATGCAACTGTATTCAAACATGTTCGTCGACAACTTTACATATCTTTAGCAAATACAATCTGTAAAAAGACCTTATGGAAACACACAACCAAGCAAAATAATAGCGGACTCGGTTTGATAGAGTCTGTTCATGACAAGTGCATCACTCCCCTTGCCCCGGCTTAAGCGGAACTCTACTAAATAGAGATTGAATGGACTCTATGATCCCAAAGAACCAGAAAATGTAAAAGCACTGGAAACTTTTCACGGCCGCCACTCGGCTCTTAAAGGTTGCTGTTGCGATAGTTTATAAAATCTGTATTGCAGTTGAAAAGGCTATTCATAGTGCCAAGAGTGGTAAAGCTGTATGTTTCGATGAAATACCTGGTGAAGTTCATAAGAAGCATGCAACTACCATTATTTCGTAAAGTTATTCTTAACGTGTGTTTAACAAAGATATTGCACCATCTTGGGAAAATGTGGTCTAAAACCTATAACGGAATCATCAAGCAATGTTCCACGATACCCTTTATCTTAATGGGCCATTTCATTGCACCAATATGTACAAAATGTACTGCTTTATACTTAATCATATACTTCCAAATAGGCAGATGATAATGATAAAATTGGCTAGTATTTGGGTTACAAAACAAACAAAAAACAAGGGTGAATATCCAACAGAAAAAGGACGCGCACACGACCAACACGCACGCGCGTGCATCGGAACACAATTAGACACAACATTTGCACGGTCAGTGTTAAAACATCATCAGTTTATGGTGCACCTTACTTAATTCTTACTCCCACCATGTTCCAGCGTCAATGTAAAGTGTAAACAAAAGTGGATATAAAACAAAAACAAAAGCAATATATTCCTATCGTATTGCCTTTTCATTCATTTGGCAATAAAGCTTAAAATTCCAACTCCGATGATTAGCAACTTATTGTAAATTCACACGCTAATGAACAGACCTTTTGAGTTTCATCACAAGATGTGAAAGAATGCGTTCATTTAACTACGAAAAAGGGCTCTGTACAAATAATCGGTATCCAAAAATAATCTCCAATGAGATCACCTTATAGTGACGGAGGAACGTTTTTGTTTGCAACATTTATAACGTCGCATAATGTCCAGGAAGGTGTGACTGAACAGGATTTGTTACAAGTGGACACATACTGCCTATTTAGTCATAAGTCTGGGTATGTGGTTGTTAAGCTAAAGCTAGACTCACACAGCCCCGGGTGGGCTTTTTGATGAGTTCCAGGTAACATCCGTAACGCATCCGTAGGACTCCTAACTCATTTGTAGGTCATCCGTGTATCCGTTCAGAAATCGGAGGCATCCGGGGGCAAGGCTGCGAACATGCTTAAAATTTTGTCACGTAAATCTATCCGTGAGGAATTCGTAATAAATCCGTAACAGTTCTGAAAAGATCGTAACAGCCTGGACGACAATCACTGCTCAAAATATACGAGCTATTGTGGTCTTTTCCCGGTTCTAATAAGGTTTATTAAAGTTCTGTTACAATTTCATTTAGAGATTTGTAACGTAACAAATTTGTAAATCCCTTTCTCTCTTAAACACTTTCGGAGCAATCCGGGGATGGGAATCCGGAACTAATCCGCAAGCCCACCCGGGGCAGTGTGATTTTAGCTTAACATGTATTTCGGATCGGCGAACGCTGCTAAAACTAATGACCAGTGGATTTCCCTAGCACGGGGATTCCTCTGTTGGTATTCGATAGTGGAGAGCACCACAGAAAAAATGTACATAATTCTAGCGGAGAAAAGAACTGGTTTCACAATTTGGTGGGATGTAATAGACAACCAGACCGATTACCACACTCCAAATGCTAATGTCCACACAATGGATACTTCGAAAGATCACTCAAAATTAGCTGGATTTAGTTTTGTTTCGACGATGCTAATGCTGCATCAGAATTTTATTGCCATATTCGCAATCTGATCCAGACGATGGATGGCTGAAAATAGGAATATTTTAGACGGAAAAAAGGAAGGTCTAATTATAGTATAAAGAACCAGCGTGGAAGCCATCTGGTTTAGTCGCGTAAAGGCGGACAGGTTTTTGAACAATAATTGTTTACTTGACATGGCCACAGAGGTTTAAAGAAAAGCTGTTTTTTGTTTCTGTTTAAATTAGTTGTGTATGCCTTTTTGATATTTTGTTAGAACAAATGGTGGAGGAGCTTGTATTTGGTGAAGTGAAACTCAGTTTTAGTATGAGTCGTACATCTAGGTCACAGCAGTGTGATTTTTGCTTCCGAGAAATCTACCCTTACATATTATCTTTTGATGTGAATTTACAGTAAGCAAGAGAAATCTCTCTTAGAAGATGCATGACCCCTACTTTTCTCTTCATTTTTATATCAGTTTTATCATAACTCTTTAAAATGAGGTAAGGATTGTTTTCAGAAATGGGTCTAGCTATGTTTGGTTGCTCTTTAAGAATGTCAGTTTTATATAGAATATAAAGGGAATACTATTCATTGTAGTGTGACTATAAAGATCATGTTACTTAACTAGACCCACCAAAAATAGAAGAAAGCAAAATAAGTTCACTGACAGCAAGTTCAAAGCCAAATGCAATTTCGACATCGTTTAATTTTCAGTACATGACCTCCGGCCCAGCTGGGAGCAGAAATCTGACTGGAAGTAAATTAACATTGACAAGCACTAAGAGCTTGGTGCTAGTCTGCTAACTGATTTTGCAGTCGACGTATTAGTTATATTACTGTAATTCACAGTTTCCAAATCTGAGGATGTAAAGACTGGATAGACTGGATATCTAAAGCACTAAAAACTTCAGTAGGCATGAATGAATTTGCAACCCTTCCCACCATTTAACATCCTTCCGAAGTTCCCCTTGCAAAGCCAGGTTTATCATGAAAGTGTTTTATAAAAAGTACGGAACACAGATTATCACTCCATCAATGTATGTTTTAAGTTATGGAAAATCAGAAATATTGGACAGATAAATGACAGCTAATTGGAGGAAAAACCACCGGAAAATGAAATGTTTCCACAGATATATGCGTACAAAGTGCGGACATGAACATATCTTTGACCGCCTTACAGTTTACAGTCACATAAATAAGAAGATTTTAACTAACGTCAGTGTCTTGCACACTCGTTAATCATTCTTGCATAAAAACTACTTTTTTCACTGGATCCGCCCATGTATTAACGGGAGAAAAATCGTGTGCAAACAAGGCAATTCACGTGCTGTTAATACCCGATTTTAATTTTCAAAATGCTTTCCCAGGGACGTATATGTAATTCTGCGCAGATTGACATCTGGTATCTGCGTCTTTTTTCTTTCATAAAAACCTCTTCTTTATGCATTAAAGATGCAATCTAATCCATAGAATGTTTTACTGCATCAGTAACTAACGCCAAATGCGCTGCCCCCAACATTGTTCGTACTCGTTTCTTCCCTTGTTTACTCCCCTTTTAGAACTCTGCGTCAATTCAGATTTTGTAGACAACCGTGAATTTTAAAGAATCGCGTGTTTACCTGTGCGATTCTTTGTTTTTAAGGTATCATATTTATGATTTTGGTAAGTATCAGTCAGTATGTTTTTATCTAATTTCTCGAAGAATTTATATAAACAGCTTGGAAACTTGACAATAAATCCGTACTCCAGCTGCGTGTCCGTACTCAATATAACTCGGATGTAAAGTTATTATTCTTCAAATTGTGATCGAGACCACAAAATTGTGAACTGATATGAACATTTATTGGTAATTTATGTTTGTAATAATGAGAGATAAAAAAAATCGCTTTAAAACCTTCAGGATGTGCTTTTTATAGTGTTGTTTATTTCCGGGCCCTGGATACGGATATTTAAAACATGTTTACCGTTTCCAAGAACAACTGGAATGGTACATAAAAAATGTACCGGGATTGTCAAGTCATCACATATGAAAACAATACATAAATCGTCGTGAAATATATTTTTATGCAAGAATAGCGACAATACACGTTTGTTTTGTGTATTAACGTCTGCAGAAGCCATTGGGACCTTCGGTCTCGGTCACAAACAATCCCACGGGCTTCTGCAGACGTTAATGCACAAAAAACGTGTATTATCCCTACATTATCCGTTGTGTGTGTTTGCTTGAAGTGAATTTTGGACATAGACGACGTCTAATACAATATCTCAACATCTTAGAAACAGTTTCTGGAATCTATATGTGATAAAGCTAGTGACCAGTGTGTGAGATACGGTTAGATAATGTACTTGTTTGCAACAGCAATATCGTAATGGACTAATCCACACAGTTTTGACACAAAATATTTTCTCTCAAAATCTGAAAGTGACTAGAGGTACAAACTTATTGACCTAAGATTTTTTGCAAGATATTGTGATGAAGGTATAAACCGTTGCAACGCTTTCGAAATAATACAGAAAATTTGCTTTCTTCTTGCAACTTTACCAATATCTGACTTTTATTTTCACACATTTTATCATTTTACAATGTTATACAGTACAACCTTCCCAGAGCGGCCCTCTCGTTAGCAAAAACCTCTCTATAACAACATCATCAAAATTTCAACTAAGCTGAAATATACTAATAGTATCAAATTTACCTCTTTAAAAGATAAGAAGTAAGGGTAGATTTCTCGGAAGCACAGAGCACCAAAAACACAGCCATAGAGCCACGCATTTGCATAGAAGGCCCACAACAAAAAGAAGCTGTAATGGAAAAATATTTCAGACGGGTTGCTTCAAATATACATCAAGTCCATATTAATTTATGCTAAACATAGATGGAGGAGAAGGAAATGGTAAGGGGCAAAACTGGGCCGCGGGCGGGTGGGGGTGGGGGTGAGGAACCCGAAGGGGGAAAGTTGAACAAAGACGAATATACAAAGGGAATGCCATGTTCCTTAAATACAGTCACACTACAACGTAACATGATAGCGCAGACACTCGTGTACCAAAGGTAAACATACAACCACGATTAGCTGAATAACATAGAAAAACGAACAAGCAACACATAAGTAAACAATAGGGCATCATTATAGACTCACAAACATACAAACGCACCCACACAAGAAGAAAAAAAACAATCGTGTACCGTCTTAGGATTCCGGCTGCCAAAACAAAGGGGAGCCACGAAAACTTGCTCAAAGTAAAGGGGGAGGGGATGCAAAAGTAGCGTAAATTCAAGGGAAAGGAGGGGCAATAGGGGGAATGAGGAGGAGGAGGAAAAAACGCTTACAACGAACAAGAAAATATACGCAACAGACAATACAAGACAGACAAAACAACCAATTGAAAATAGGGGCACCGCCTTGGAACGGTCAGTAATCTGTATAAAGGAAACTTGGGGTTTAAACGCGTTTAGGGCATGCCAAACTCGCACTTACCCTATCTTCAACAAGTTAGACAACACAATGTAAATAAAATCCCCGCTGAGAAAGGCTCTAACATTAATGCAAAAATAACAGATAAATAAAGCAAAACATAAAATTAAGGTAACCCTAGGTATAATTACACCAAAGTACTCAACAACTTGTCTGAAGTCAGAGCAACAAGAGCCTAACTTTTAAGGGCACGACTAAGAAAACTGTAAGACAAAATTCAACTCCCTCCGTCTGTTGTATATAGGAGTTAGGAGAAAAGCATCATGGAGTCTTACACTTTATTAGTCATCGCACCATCAAGTAGGAAAGCGTAGCAATTAACTGTAGAGGGGTCAGTCACTAAACATGCACTGTGCTTCACGATTTTCGCATCGTATCCTCTAACAACAACCTCTACATAACAGTCAATATTTGTATCTCTCAGAGGGTGTTGCTATACAGAGATTGCAATTTATATACATTCTATGCCATACTTAGTGGAAATAAACATGTCGAAAACAGTGGGGGATTAGCTTTAAATACCAGGTAGAACTCAAATTAAACATTTGCTTGTAAATAAACTGTATCCAGATTTAACTAAAATCTCTTTATAAATAAAGACAAATAAAATGGTATGCACGCCCATTCAACATATTGAGTATACAATACGACGAAAACAAACAGCATATTCATGAAAATTTCTTTAAAAGAAAAGATGTTTGAATTATATCCAAGTCGTGATTAATCCATTAATCAACTACAACAACATTCTTGGTAAGAACGAATGATATGATGAATAAAATGTTAAACATTAAACAACCGATGGGAGTTGACTCACAAAAGCGGCACATTACATTTGATTCATATTTAGATGACAGGGCGCTATTTCTGCCAGGCTTTCTCATGGCACTCCTTATCTCCTTGGCATTCCGCTGCGTTCCTCATATATCCGTTGCACCATGTGCGTTTTAATGCACGTATTTCAATTCTATCACATAAATTGTGGTATTCAATGTTATGTTTTGGAACAGGCTTGCTCCTTGTCACAATGTACCGTCTCTGAATTTATGAACCTAAACTTATTACAGACCAGTTTTATAGTACAACACTGCCCACTGGGTAGTTTCTAGTTTTTGCTAACAAATAACTTCTCGATGCATGAATTTTAGAACTGGTCAGGCTCTCCATCTCAGCTTAGTACGCGAGGACCATGTCCTTCAGCATCACATGTGAACTGGAGTGTCATTCCCGTGGAAACATGTTTATGACAATTTGTGCTCTAAGCATATATCTAAAACACGACAAAGTGCAATTGTAGCTACTTGTACTTTCATAAGAAAAATAAGGTAGAAATGATCAAGACCACAGGGAATGTAGCCAGGATATTCTCAGAAGGGTGTATATTTTTGTATCCTGTGAATATTTTAGAAAGTCTTACTAATATCAAATATCATTTTATTTATGCATCAACTGCATATAATGAGTTTAGATGTACATAATTCATTCTTATTACGTATTTCGGGGTATACTTGATTTGCATTCTACAATTTATGGGTTCTTGTTTCATGGGAATTTTCTGAAATATCCTGATATGAGCCGGGTGTAGGGTGAAATGGGTGGACATGGAAAAAAGTGGACACAAGGTCATGTGCGCATGCGCTAATCTATATATAGTTAACGGGCGGAGCACGCTAAATATAATCTCAGGGTACATCTCAAAACCTAATATGACTGGTTTGCCGATTGATAAAAACGGCCAGTAACTAACAAATAAATATCCTCTGGATTCAAGACATTTAAGTTTCCGTGTATAAATTGGGCTATTATACTATAGCTGACTTATCTTAATACGACGGACATTGGTATCATCATAAGGTCTAAAAATAGTTCCTGTGTTTTCCCGGTTATATTTTACCTACACATAATGCGCAGCATGAAATCTCCAGGGAATAGTGATAGTTGTGGGTTCGAGTCCAGTCAGATATTTTTTTTTCATTTTGTCTTTTACTTTGTAATTGTTTCATGGTCTTATAATAACCGAATTATGTAAAGAGTAGACTTACAGCATATATTCGGTTTAAAGCAATAGTAATTTTGCCTATTTTGTTGTTTACTTTGTAATTGTTTCATGGTCTTATAATAACCCAATTATGTAAAGAGTACATTTACAGCATATTCGGTTTAAAGCAATAGTAATTTTGCCATGCGCATATCTATATTGAAATGCAATTTCTCTTTATTGTTTGAAAAGTTTTAATGATATTGCATTTAGATGAACAGAGTAATGTGAGAATGGCATGCAGCTAGAATATAAATGCACAAATAATATACGTGAACATGCATAAGAAGCACAGCTGAGGAATTAGTAGACACACAATCAACTGGGATATTAGTAGATATAGGTGGACGTGTGAGACAGAGATGAGAAATTGGTAGATATACTTATAAATTCCTGGGAAATATGTGGACACAACACATATGAGACACAGCTCATAAAATGGTAGACACAGGAAGAATCTCATGGGAAAGAACCGGACACGACATTGAAACACAGCTGAGTAACTTGTACACATAATAAGAATCTTCTGTGAGATAAGTGGACACGACATATATGAGACACAGATGAGGAATTAGAAGACACACTAACAATCCACTGGGAAGTAAGTGGACGTGTGAGACTGAGATGAGTAATTGGTAGATATACTAATATTCTCCTGAGAAATAAATTGACACAACACACATAAGACACAGCTGACGAAATGGTAGACATAGTAAGAATCTTCTGGAAAATAAGTGGACACGACATATATGTAACACAGCTGAGTAACTGGTAGACATTATAAGAATCTCCTATGAGATAAGTGGACACGATATATAGGAGACACATCTGCGGAATTGGTAGACATTATAAGAATATACTAGGAAATAAGTGGACATCATATATACGAGGCACACCTGAGGAATTGAAACACATAAGACTCTCCAAGGAAATAAGTGGACACGATAAGAAACTTGTGGGAAATAATGGACATATGATATACAGAGCTGAGAAAATGGTAGACAAAATAAGAAACTTGTGGGAAATAAGTGGACATTTTAGAGATGGCTGAGGAATGTGTAGACAAAATAAGAATCCCCTGGGAAAAAATAGACATATGAGACAGAGTTGAGGAATAAGAGGACAAAATTAGACTCTTCTGGGGGAAAAAACGTACATATGAGACAGAGCTGAGGAATTAGTATACAAAGTAAGAGACTAATGGTGAAATAAGTGGACATACAGAACTGAGAAACTGGTAGACAATGTAAGAATCCTCTGGGATATAAGTGGACATATGAGTCAGAACTGAGGCATTGGTGGACAATTTAAGAATCCCCTGTGATATAAGTGGACATATGAGGCAGAACTGAGGAACTGGTAGACAATAAAAGAATCCCATGGGAAATAAGTGGACATATAAGACAGAACTGAGGAACTGGTAGACAATAAAAGAATCCCCTGGGATATAAGTGGACATATGAGACAGAACTGAGGAACTGGTAGACAATATAAGAAACCCCTGGGAAATAAGTGGACATATGAGACAGAGATGAGGAACTGGTAGACAATATAAGAATCCCCTGGGAAATAAGTGGACATATGAGACAGAACTGATGAACTGGTAGACAATATAAGAATCCCCTGGGAAATAAGTGGACATATGAGACAGAACTGAGGAACTGGTAGACAATATAAGAATCCTCTGGGAAATAAGCGGACATATGAGACAGAACTTAGGAACTGGTAGACAATATAAGACACCCCTAGGATATAAGTAAACATATGAGACAGAGCTGAGGAATTGGTAGACAATATAAGAATCCCCTGGGAAATAAGTGGACATATGAGACAGAGCTGCGGAATAGGATTTAAAAAATTAGAAACTTCTTGGAAAAAAAGTGGACATATAGCACAGAGCTGAGGAAATGGTAGACACAATAAGAAACGTTGGGAAATAAATGGACATATGAGACTGAGCTAAGGAATAGGCAGACAAGATTAGAACCTTTTGGGAATAAAGCGGATATATGAGACAGAGAAATTAGTAGACATAATAAGAAACCTGTGGGAAATAAGTAGACATAAGAGGCAGAACTGAGGAATTGTCAGACAATATAAGAATCCCCTGGAAAATAAGTGGACATATCAGACAGAACTGAGGAATTGGTAAACAATATAAGAATCCCCTTGGATTAAGTGGACGTATGACGCAAAACTGATGAATTTGTAGACAATATAAGAATCTCCTGGAAAAATAATAGGACACATGAGACAGAGCTGAGGAATTGGTAAACAATATAAGAATCCTCTTGGATTTAAGTGGACGTATGACGCAGAACAGAGGGATTGGTAGACAATATAAGAACCTCCTGGAAAATAAGTGGACATATGAGACAGAGCTGAGGAATTGGTAGACAATATAAGAATACTCTGGGAAATAAGTGGACATATGAGACAGAGCTGAGGAATTGGTAGGAGAAATAAAGTCCAATGGACGAAACTTGTTAGTTTTAAGGTAAAAAGTATATATCTAGTGTTTGTTCATCTCTGTTATTGTAGACAAAATAAGAAACTTGTGGGAAATAAGTTGACATCTGAGGCAGAGACGAGGATTTAGTAGACAAAATAAGATTCACTGAGAAAGAAATAGACATATGACACTGAGCTGAGGAATTGGTAGACAAAATTGAAACTTTGGGGGAAAAACGGACATATGAGACAGAGCTGGGGAATAAGTAGACAAAATAAAATAACTTGTGGGAAATTAGTCGGCATATGAGACAGAGGTGAGGAATTAGAAACTTGTGGGAAATAAGTGGACATATGACAGAGAGCTGAGGAATTGTTAGACAAAATAAGAATCCCGTGGGAAATAAATAGACATATGAGACAAAGCTGAGGAAAAGGTAGACAAGATTAGAAACTTCTGGATAAAAGCGGACATACGAGACAGAACTGAGAAATTGGTAGACAATATAAGAATCCCCTGGGATATAAGTGGACATATGAGACAGAACTGAGAAATTGGTAGACAATAAAAGAATCCCCTGGGATATAAGTGGACATATGAGACAAAACTGAGA
This sequence comes from Mercenaria mercenaria, assembly GCF_021730395.1. Lineage (NCBI taxonomy): Eukaryota > Metazoa > Mollusca > Bivalvia > Venerida > Veneridae > Mercenaria > Mercenaria mercenaria. The sequence goes on from NC_069364.1 coordinate 9,407,682, forward strand.
AATTGACATACAATAAAAGAATCCCCTGGAATATAAGCGGACATATGAGACAGAACTGATAAATTGGTAGACAATTTAAGAATCCCCTGGGAAATAAGTGGACACATGAGACAGAACTGAGGAACTGGTAGACAATATAAGAATCCCCTGGGATATTAGTGGACATATAGACAGAATTGAGAAATTGGTAGACAATATAAGATTCTCCTAGGATATAAGTGGGCATATGAGACAGAACTGAGAAATTGGTAGACAATAAAAGAATCCCCTAGGATATAAGTGGACATATGAGACAGACCTGAGGAACTGGTAGACAATATAAGATTCTTCTAGGATATAAGTAGACATAAGAGACAGAGCTGAGGAATTTGTAGAAATATCAAAATACCCTTTGAAATAAGTGGACATATGAAACAGAGCTAAGGAATGTAAAGGAAAGATAAGAATATTCTGTGAAATAAGTGGACATATGAGACAGAGCTGAGAATTTTGTAGACAAAATAAGAATCCCCTGGGAAATAAGTGGACACGATATATATATATATATATTTATGAAACAGCTGAGATATTGGTAGATAATCGGAATCTCCTGGGAAAACAGTGAACACGATATTTATAAAACACAGGTAATGAATTTGTTGACAAAATGAGACTCCTCTGGGAAAGGTGGACACGACATATATGACATATATGACACACAGCACAGGAATTTGTAGCTTTTGGACATAAAATGACATATGAGACAGAGCTGAGAAATTGGCTGGCCAAAAAAGGAACTTATGGGAAATAACTGGACGCGATATATATGTGAGATTCAGCCGAGGAATTGGTAGACCTAATAAGAATCCACTGGGAAATACGTGAACACGATATCCTCGAATAAGAGGACATGGTATACATAATACATAGCTGATGAAACGGATGACATAAGAATCCACTGGGAAGTACGTGGACACGATATTATAAGAGACACAACTGACAAAATGGTAGACATAATAAGAATCCTCTGGGAAATAAGTGGGCATGGTATATATGATACACAGCTGATGAATTAGTCGACTATAACACGAATCCACTGAAGAATAAGTGGACACAATGTATATGAGACGCAGCCGGGGGATTAATAGACATAATATGAATCTTCTGGGAAATAAGTGGACACGACATATATAACACACAGCCCAGGAATTGGTAGATATAAAATTAAAAAAATATAATCCACTTGGAAATAAGTGGACATATAACACACCGGTGAGGAAACAAGAAACTTCTGGGAAAATGTGGTATGATATATATGCAACAAAGCTGATAAATTTATTGACATTTTATTAATCCGCTGGGAAATATGTTGACAAGAAATATATGACACACAGCAGAGGTGTTGGTAGATATTATAGGAAGCACCTTGGAAAGTAGTGGACATATGAGACACAACTCTAGAATTGGTACACATAATAAGAAACATCTGAAAAATAAGTGAACACGATATATATGAGACACAGCTGAGGCATTGGTAGACATGATAAGAAATTCTATGAAAAAGTGGACACGATATACATGAGACATAATAAGAATCTCCTTGAAATAAGTGAACGCGATATATATTAAAGACAGCCAGTGTTACGTACTCGTTGCTACAATTGACTTGGTTGACATGTTAAGACGCAGTGTCAGACATAACATTTTTTGATCGGATACAAGATAGCCAACTGGCAGCTGTATTAGATTTTATACTTTCCTTGTGCTGCGAACTACTTCTAAAGTTTCATTGCATTCTCTTCAAACATCACAGAAGTGACCGACATAATAAATGCGCAGCGTGAGACATAAAAAAGTTCTTATAACTGTTCCCTTGGACATAGATAGAATGTGTTTTCTGGTATGAAATGTCTTTATCTGATGCAAGATGGCCGTCTGTGTCAATGTGCCATTTCGTGGGTATTTGTCATCTTCCATGACTGCTCTAATGTCTGCTAATTCCACATCTGTGCCTAATATATATTGTGTCCACTTATTTCCCAGAAGATTCTTTTATGTCTTCCAATCGCTCAGCTTAGTGTCATATATATTGTGTCCACTTATTATCCAGTAAATTCCTATTACATTTGTATATCTACCAATTTCTCAGCTACGTCTCATATATACTGTATTCACTTATTCACCCGGAGATTCGTACTGTATCTACGATTTCACTTATTTCCAAGTAGATTCTTATATCTACCAATTTCTCAGCCGTGTCACATATATCGTATCCACTTATTTCTTAATGAATTCCTTTTAAGTATAGCATTTCCTCAGCTGTATCAAAAACATTATGTCTTATTATGTCTTCCCGTTGCCCATCTCTATCTCATATATTTCGTGTCTCCTTATTTCCTATTTAGGAGAACCTATGTCTCTCATAATATACGTATATCTTTAACTTATATTACCGGGTCTCCTTGGGCAAAGCTTGTATCATGGCTTACCTGCATTTTCATTATAACTGTTAACTTCTATCTGTAATATTCTTCAACTGAGGAAGAGGCGTGGCTATAAGCCGTACTCTAGCTAAGTTAGAGAACATTATGTCCCGCCTACATATAGAATACTGTAGGGAAATGTTGAACTTTCTGAAACCGTTCTCTATTTTAGCTGGAGAACGCTTGTCACGTGATTGATAGTTACAACGCATAAAATGGAATGTTAACTTGTCAATCAAAATTAGTAGCCGAATGCGTTGTTCATATTGGCGGATCATGGTACAAAACAGAAATCGTAGGAGCCACTCAAATAATGAGCTTATTCTCGTGAACCCCTACTCTTTCTATTATATATCAGTTATATCATGGTCATCCGTTCAACTCTCTGGTCAGCAAACTTTGATTTCTCGAGTAATAATTCTATTCAGTTGACAAATACAACGTAATTAAAGTGCAGTTGTTTGAAATTTATTAACTCTTATACTTTTTGTTTGGAAACTCCCTATGAATTTAGCGACTATAAAACGACGACGCAATTTTTAAACTTCCCGAATTCAAGTATAAAATAGAAAAAGTGGAAATCTTAATTTTCAAAGATTATTCACGTCAGTTTGTGTCAAGGGGGAGTACGTGATAATTTCTAAATATATTTTATTACTCTTCCTTCTAATGGTATAAAAAGTATCTTTGTTGCATTGATTTCCTGTCGAACATCTTACCACTTCGTGACTTTTTGGTGACTCTTGGCGATTTTATTAGATGATTCGGAAAGAAAATGCGATGGTAAACAAATAAATGTTTTGAGAAATATTTTAGCCTCATTTATGTTAATGGAATAACACAAAGCAATGAAATAATCCAAATCAGCCAGATCGCTACGTAATTTGCTTAAATTTATAACTTACAAATGCATTAGCTATCAAGTCTTGTACAAAATGAATAACACAACAATAAACAAGGATGCATTGCTTGAACAGCTTAATAACAAAAAAGCAGTTCTGATGGTACCTGCTTTTGTGTATTTGGTGGTTTTAATGCTGGCTGGAATAATTGGCAATGTTTTAATTTGCTACTACTACGGTTTCAAATCGAGAAGAAGTTCGGATAATATGTTTATTCTCAGTGTTGCGATGTACGATCTTATTTCATGCACTTTGTCCATTCCGATTGAAATTGTGGACATAAGATTCTTCTGCAATTTCCCTTACGCCGGTGCATGTAAAGTTATGAGATTTGTGAACTACTTTGCGGCAATTGGAAGTGCCTTTACGCTAATAGTCATTGCTATTGACAGGTACAGAAAAATTTGCAGACCATTCAAGAAGCAGTTCAGAAGTAAAGAGGCTAAAATAGCATGTGGAATTTCTATACCGTTTTCGTTGTTGCTGTCCTGGCCTGCAACAGTATTCTACACGTCTGTACCTGTGGATGTATTGACAGAGGATGGCATCGAGCTGCAAGGCTTTGACTGCACAACTACAAAAGAAGCCTCATACAAAATATATCTGTGGATTTTCAATGGATTTTTTCTCCTTTGTTTCATAATTTCGACTTTCATTCTTTTTGTGTTGTACGGTCTTGTTGGAAGAGCTATATATAAACACAACAAATCACAAATTAAGTACACTCGACCAAAATCGTCAATCTCCCATACCGTCGAAAGTCATGTAACCGATAACAACAGTCCAAATGTAAACGTAAACAAAAGAAAGACAAATGGTGAAACAGAAGGTGTCGGTGAAGCTCATTCTACCAGAAGTGAAATTCACACTAAAATCGTTCCTAACAAACCAAACGAACATGCTAGCATCAAAACTATGAAATTTACAACAGTAATGTTTGTAATAACGACAGTATTTATTGTTAGCTTTTTGCCACACCTGGCTTTGTCGCTGTGGTTAGCCTTCCAAGGCACATATGACTGGGAAACTCTTTCTGGTTTAGTTGCCCTTCAAATTGGTCTGCGATCATATTTTCTGAATTCAGCGATTAATCCTTTAACCTACGGATTTTTTAACTCGAAATTTCGAGCATTTTTCTACATGACGTTCTGTCCATGTTGTAAAAGGTTAACTGATAGGCGCACGGTTTCCTCGAGCTCTGGCACTCTATGACCTCCCATTCAAACTCTTTTATCGAGAACGTTCACACATATCATACATAATATGTCTAATTATCATAAATTAATAAGCCCTAATATCATGTCAAATTGAATGTAGTTTAAGATAGAATATGTAAAATGTATGTGCTGGTATTAAATACTATATATGAATGAGTATAAAAGTTGTAAGTATCCTTGTTTATGACCTTGGCCTTAGGACCTAAATCTTTTATGCGACCAGAGATTCCCAAGTAGGTGAGACATTACTTCACATATTGTTTAACATATTTATCAACCATTTTCGCTAGAATATCTTAAATCGGTTAAAAAGTAACATATATGTCTGAGCCACGTTTAAATGCATGTACATATACTGGTATAGATATATGAATGTACACGAAAGTTAAAAGTTTTCTTGTCTGTGACCTGGCCCGTGGACGTACAAACATGCCTCTTGCGGGCAGCTCACCTAAAAATGCATTTTACAAGCTATATCATACTAACCCATTTTCCACCTAGAACGCCCAGTTCGGCATATGGGTACTCTGCATTTTAAAGAATTGGTAATTCATTTTGCATCGTCCAGCAGTCTCATTTTCTCAATGTTCCTTATTGCAGAGATAATCCAGGTATTTCATGTTTTCGTCAACGTTATAGATAAAATTAGTTGTTCAATATGCATTGTACCAACTGGCTGAACTCTATCTTTTAGGTGAGAAATACGCGTATGAAATGGGCTATTATATCTTCCCGTTTAGTGCTAAGGGCCGATTCGGGCCGATCTGTACAGAACATTTACACCATTCATTTGATTGAGCTGAACTCTTCTTCTCAACGCAGAAAAGTAATATTGTTCCTATGGATATGAAAACATAACAACGTTACAAGCATTTGGTGACGTCATTTTTGATTCACAAGAGATGTCAACGTTACAATAATTCCCACGAAATAAGAAATAGATTTCAGTCGTCCAACCGAAGAAATCTTCATACAGTAGACTTCGAATGTTAACGAAGAAATATCAAATATATTGAACAAAGAAACAAAAAGAGTATAGCGATGGTTACCTAGTTTATATTTAACGTAACATGGAATCTTTAAAACTAAAATATTAATTAAGTTCACATATATTTCTAATGAATGGCAAACTGTCGGATCAGTATGTTCATAGTATGAAACAATACAATCATGTTCTTTTTAAAAAAAAAAAAAAAAAAAAAAAATAGAAACCGGACAAAATAGATATCTTGTTGAAATGTTTTCTTTTTCATCGTCTTTACTCAACGAATGTCCTAAACTGTCGTAGACTGCCTTTGAATCTTTTTTTTTTTCAATTTGTTATTATTATACAAACACGAAACCTGCATTTGTTTGTTTGTTTTAATATAAAATTTTGTGTATGTATATTACAAATGTGAAAAAGAAATTTGATCGTGAACTAAGTAATACCCGCAAGAATTTGTTGTTATGGTTACCAGTGATGTTTAGCAAAACAAAAAATATAAATTACAAGAAGGAAAAAAGTTTACGAATTTATTATAAGTAAATCACAGCCACGCAGGTTCGGGAAGGAAATTAAAAAAAAAAACAGTATGTAAAAGTTTCTACAAATTCAAATGAATTGAACATATCAAAGCTATACAATCACTTTAATAATATAACACTGACGCAGTATTGTGTATTTATTTTCTTGGAGATTCTTATTATGCCTACTGTTTCTTCGCCTGTGTCTGGTATATATCGTTCCACATAATTCCCAACAGACTCTTATTAAGTATAGTATTCCTTAAGAGTGTCTCATATATATCCTGTCCACTTATTTCCCGGCTGGAGAGTCTTAATTTGTCCACCATTTTCATAGCTTGGTCTCACATATATCTTGTCCACTTATTTCCTAGGAAGTTATCATGTATACGAATTCAACAGCTGTGTCTTATATTTATTGTGTCCAATTATTTCCCAGGAAATTCTTATTATGTCCATCACTTCGTAAGCTGTGCCTCATAAGTATTGTGTCCACTCATTTCCTATGTGATTCTTATTATATCTACTGTTTCCCTCAGCTGTTTCTCATATTTTATTTGTGGTCCATTTATTTCCCAGGAAATTCTTTTTATGCACACCACTTCGTCAGCTGTGTCTCATATGTATTGTGTCTACTTATTTCCTATGCGATTCTTACTATATCTACCGTTTCCTCAGGTGTGTCTCATATCGTGTCCATTTATTTCCTAGAACATTCTTACTAGTATTGAATTCGTCAGCTGCTGTCTCATATGTATCATGTCCACTTATATTCTCAAGGAAATAAGTGGACACAATACATACGAGATACAGCTGACGAATGGGAGACATAGAACTATGTCTCCAATTTCATCCTTATATGCTATTGTTTCTTACCTGTGACTGGGTATATATCGCGTCCACTTATTTCCAATAGGCTCACATAAGTACAGTATTTCTCACAGTGTCTAGTATATATGTGTCCACTTATTTCCGGCTGGAGGGACTTATTATGGTCCGTCCATTTTCTCAGCTGCGTCTCATATATATCGTGTTCAGGGGTAGGGGGAGTGGGTTGCTCATTGATGAGTGGTTAAGGTCACTGACTTCAAATCACTTGCTTCTTATCGATCTGGGGTTCGGCCTCACTCGGGGTTGAATTCTTCGCAAGGGAAGCAATCCAGCTGGCTTACAAAAGATCGGTGGTTTCTGCCAGTCGTGATGAATAAGGCCTGTGGATACTTGGGTTTCCTCATTATCAAAGCTGGATGTCGCTATATGATTTGTAATTGTGTCGGTGCGACGTTTAAACCCAACAAAATAAATAAATATATATCTTTCCACATTATTTCTTACTGGATCTTATTATGTTTACCATTTTCTCATTTTCTCATCAGTGTCTCATATACATCGTGACCGCCTATTTTCTTGATAATAATTATGCCTTCCAATCCCTCAGCTGTGTCTCACATATATAGTGACCACTTATATTCCAGATGCTTCTTGTAATGTCTTCCAATCCCTCATATATATCATGTTTAAATATTTTTACCAGATGATTCTAACTACAATGTATGTTTTCCAGTTCCTCAGCTGTGTCTCAAATATATCTTGTCCACTTCTTTCTATACATGCCGTGAATTCCCAGTCAAAATTACCACTTTAGATTTTCGCAGTAGAGAACTGTGGCAAGTCTATATCTGCATGTAGTTTTCGTGTGGCTATCGGTGTGTAACATTAAGTATTGCATTGACGTTATTGTAGGCTCTCTAGCATTTATTTTATCCATCGGTATTTAACAAGTTAGAAGATTAAGACCCCCCAATACCTAGTGGTCTACTTTTCCTCCCACATGAACTTTGTGCAAATAATTCCTGGTAATACTGGTATCATACAACTATTCTACAAATGACAGGTGGACAAGCTCAGTCCGGTTTTCATAACTTCATCTGCAAACTTACTCAGTCATTCTCTTCTCAGTATAGTTTTATAAAAATAAATAATACTATCTACATCTGTATATAGAAACAAAGTGTGATCTAAACTCACCTTAATACATGAAGTACCGTGCATACTACTACATTAATTGAATGATATATTTTTAGTAATAACTTGTTCTTAGCCTTATATCTGTCACTGTCAAACTGTAATTAGACACTTGTTTATTCTCATTTCTCCATACAAAAATGTATAATTACAATTATGCAACATCTGACTGAAATACTTGATCTTCTAAACCAAGATCGAGAAGGACCCATTCTTAATCGTGTTCTGTATATTTTTGATTTCCAGAATTGCTATTTTTATTTTCGCAATTCTATTTTTTATTTAACCAATCAGACGACTGTTCGAATGTCAAAGATTAAGAAAAAAATGTGTAGGTTGTCAGGGACTCGAAGCTTCGGGACCAGTCGACTTACAGAGCCAATTGCTTACTACGACAGAGCTAACGGTTTACGACAGAGCTAGGCTGACACTTTAACTCATAAAATGTAATGTCATAAACCCAGTCTAAATATTGTTTTTTTATTCTTACAAAATGTTGTAAGTAAGTAAAAATGTGTAGCTGTCAGGGACTCGAATTTCGGGACCAGTCGCTTACAGATTTTTATTCTTACAAAATGTTGTAAGTAAGCCTTCTGTCTGGCTAACGGAATGGTCGTCAGACGAGGCTATCAATACACGTCTTCAGATCCGAATATAGCGTAAATAGGAGATGTACTTTAGTCAGACAGCTTATGGAAATACAAAGGTTACAGTTAGTTAGTGGTGTGTCTTTAAGGTAACATGACAATAGCACTATGACCTTGACATTTAAAGATCATAAGTACAAATATATGATTACTCTCAAAGTTAGAATTGAAGCTCAAACAGAATGGCACTATTAGTGACAACGCCCCTGAGGTTTGTCCAAAGATGCTACAGTTCGATGCGCAAAATTATGCCAGAATAGTTAAGTTATGACTAATTTTTCGACAAGAAGAAAAAATTTCTCCGAAGGTAACCTTGACGTTAGAGCTAGGGTCGGTCTTGAAATGACACACTTACTTATCATAGGAAAATGTGACAAGTATGTTTGATTGATGGCAGAGTTATTGACTGACAAGAAACATAAATGTTAGCTTATTAATCTAAGTTGACTTTTGACACTAGAGATTTTGGACTTGCGTCTGACACTTATTTTATATAGGGAACGTTTATGCATGTAACTTTAAATGTCTTCACCGACGGAATAGTATGGAACTGACAAGAAACTGACAAGAAACACACCATGTAAACCGTTAACTCTAAATGTGACAGCGATCGTGGAGCAAAGCGGTTGGTTGTTATGCACGACAATCGTTTTCTCGTTATCGGGGAATATTTTTAAGTTTTCTTTTCATTCCATATTTTTGTTTCTTTCTTTGGTGGTTTGTATTTGTATGTATGCCTTTATATAAAAAACAGTATGTTTATTATTTGCAAATGACTTAAATGCCATGTATTTAGTCAATATTCATCTTTGATATAATGTAAATTTTTGATCTGCATATCGGCTTATGATACTTCTTGTTGTGTTTGTCACATAGTCATGAAGGAATCTAAATGTTTACGAGCACCCAAAAATAATGTCGATGGTGAGATTCGAACCACACACGGTAAAAGATCTGTTTAACATGGACTGTACTTTACCACTGAGCTAATTTGCAATTGGTACGAAATCTTAAAATATTTAGATTGTAACTGATTAATGACAGAGTTTACGATCGGATATGAAACAGACCCTCTTAACCTTTCACTTGACTTCTAATTGTAACTTGATCTTGGACTAGGGGTCTGGGTCTTGCGCGTAACACATTGCTCTCCTTATGGTAAACATTTATGCCAAGTTGTTTCAAGAACCCCTCATGGATACAAGTTATATATCGGCACGTAAAGATCTATTATGATATGACTTCTAAATATGACACTGACCTTTGAGCAAGGGATCTGGGTCTTGCGCGTGACACATTGTTGTTATAGTTAACCATTTATGCCAAGATATTCAAAAAATCTCTCCATGGAAAAGCAGAAATATGGATCGGTCACAAAAAATAACCTGTTACCTTGACCTTGGAGCTAGGTTCTCATTTTGATAAACATTTATGTAAGTACTTTTAAAACTCTTTGATGCAATGGCAAAGTTACGATCCGGACACAAAACAGAATGTTTGACTTCTAAGTGTGACCTTGACAGTGTAGAAATGGGCTGAGTGTTAACAATAAACTCGTCTCATAAAGGTTAATATATTTATTGCAAATATTTCAAATTCCATCATGGATGACAGAATTACAGACCGGACAAGAAATTTACAAAGTTACGGTAGCATTAAATCAAAGAACATACTGTAGTGTAAATAAAAGGTTATTTGCTGAAACATCTTTAAATGATGTAAGGATGTTATCATTAAATAAAATCCCTAAAATTATCTATGTTTTTGTTTTTTTTTTTTTTTTTCTTGAATAGATATCATGTGATATATACTTAATCACTTAATAACAACATAATATATTAGGCCCTACAAAATCTGAAAATAGATCTCAGAAGCAATGAGGACAAAACAAATAGTAAATATTGCAGACTCGATTTGTCTGATAGTTGGTTTAATTTGTACGCAAGTTAGCAGTGTACATGTATTTAGATATTTACAATTATGCTTTGCACGGATGAATTTGCAACCATGCTTTGCACGGAATGTCATGGATCAGAGGGATAGACTGGCTATATTCATCACTAAAACCCAGCAAACTGTATGAAATCTAAAGTGGTAGGATATTCATGGCATGTTCTGTCCACTCCTTTCCCAGAAGATTCTTATCATGTCGTACAAGTCCTAAGCTGTGGCTCATATGTCAATATATTTTCTAGGGTGATTCTTATCATGTCTATCAGTTCCCCGGCTGCGTCTCATATATATTGTTTCCAGTTTTCTCCGAAGTTTCTTATAATGCCTACCATTTCCTCAGGTATATCTGCTATATACATGTATCGCGACCACTTATTATTTTCAAATAGATTGTTATGAAGTATAGGATTTCTCTGCAGTGTGTCCACATTTTTCCCAGGTGATTCTTATTATGTCTACCATATATATACACCATAACTGTGTCTCATATATAGTTATATTATATGTGGACCGGTAGTCTAGTGTTAACACATTTGACTGTCAATCCAGAGACCCGAGGTTTGAATCCTGGTCCAGACACTGGACATTTCTGAGATGCTCTCGAGTGTATCCCACCTAACTAAAATAGAAAAAAGTGGAAACTTCAAGACGCCTGTACTGGATCTTCGCAGGGAAGACGGCTTCGCGTGAACTTGACTGTCTATTCGCAAAGAGATAGACAGGCATGTATCTAGAAATGACTTCTCTCTATCTGTTCTGGGGGCTTTACCTCTCTCTGTCCCTCTGTCAGATCGCTTTGTGTCTGTGCCAGTAGAGCATGAATTTCGCACCATGTGCGCGCTGCGTTTGTTTTATGTTAAGCGCCTTTGAATGTGTTTATCATGAAAGGGCGTTATATAAATGTAGTATTAATAATACATCGTTTCAAATCATTTCTAGATAATTCTTATTTTGTCTAGAAATACCGCATTTATCTCTCATAGTATTGTGCTCCACTTATTTTCCAGGGGAATCTTGGTATGTCTATTAATTACCATGCTGTGTCTCTTATATGTGTATATGTATATTTTCATATCCTTGTAATTTTCCTGTTGCATGCCATTATTTGACAATTAAAAAATGGCTATAGCTCTTAATGAACACCTGATACCCACTGGGCAAAATTCACCTTTGTTTGAAATAAAAAAATGCTGTAAATTTCATGCAAAATTGCCAGCGCCCTAGACCCACTTAGTCACAAAGAGTTGTAAAATACAATGTCGATAAGAAATATGTCCGAAAGAAAATCAAACAGAAACCATTTTAGATCAGTCATACCAGTATATTAGCCCAATTTATTCACGGAAGCTAAGTTAATATCATTAATCCAGGGAGGCATATTATCAATCTGCGAACTAGTTCAATTTAGGTTTTGAGATGTACCCTGTAGGTTATATTAAGCGCGCTCGCCGTTAGCTTATCACAGTTTGGCATGCGCATATGACCGCCTGTCCACTTTTTTCATGGGTCCACTTATTTCACCCCACGTATTATTACATCATGGCGTATAATTCAGTTCTTTCTCATTTCAAAGAGATATGTTTATCATAAAATGGGAATAGATAGACTGCTGATGCTACCAAACAAATGTCTTTTATAATTGTAATTAAGGCATGTATTGCATAAGAGAGATATTCATTGCAAAAAAGCTGGTTTATTTGAATCATTATGACTGATTATTGGCAATTTTGCAAGAAAGCTTTCACTTGCAGCTTAGATCTAATGAAAACTGTAGGAAAACTAGAGATGTGTCTTACTCTGCAACTGTCTTTATTTTACCTTCATAAAATATTCCAAGGATTTTCTAGCCACATTCGAAATATTTTTTCTTGCAACGATAACAAATATACGGAAGAGCATTAGTGCCAGGTGCGTTTTAATTATCAACTCGAAATTTCGAGATACTAACTCGAAATTTCGGGTTATTAACTCGAAATTTCGAGATATTTAACTCGAAATCTTGAGATACTAAGTCGAAATTTCGAGTTAATAACACTTGCCCTTTTATCCGCAAAATTTGATGTTCTGTCCGTCTGTAATGGACGACTTTTGACTCATCATCTATCTACACATCCATATATTGTACCCAACATGTAACGACTTGAACATATACTACCATACATCAATGTATGACCTACCCCATAGTCTCTAGAGCTACTCCAGATTTCAAACTGTATCCAGGGTATATACTTTCATTTACATGTATGGTATGTTCAGGTGGTAGGGGCTCGAATTAGGTCGAAAACCTTCCAGATATGGTCAAAACAGTGAAATATTCTAACCTTGAATATTTCCCAGTCACCCTCAAAAGTTTGGTCAGACTCATTAATACACGTTCATGTAGGGTACGTCTATATTTCCTTGCTATATGGGCTCAAACTAGGTTGAAAACCTTCCAGACATTTAAACATGGTTTAAATAGTGATATTTTTATGAGCAAACGATGCCCAGTCATCTTAATCATATGACCCTGTAGGCCTACCCGATGGAAACACCAGGTACCTTATCTTAGCCAGGACCTATGCATCGACGTAAACTATTGTAGTTAGTAACTTGAAATTTTGAGATAGTAACTCGAATTTTCGCATGTCAAACTAAAGTCTTCTTTCATCAAGGGACAGTACCCTGTATTTACCGTTGATAAGAAGAATTAGATATGCGAGTTTCTCCCCTTATCAACCCGTTTGGTAACATAACGTATCTTATCACATAGCCTGAGATTCAGTCGGTGATATTTTTAGATTTGTCATAACATACGCGCTATCTTATGTGTATGAGAAAGTTGCTGTTACTGGCCCGTTTAGTTTCTAACAGTAGAACAGAAACACATGAAAAATCAACAGTCTGGAACACAGGCTACTTTTCACAAATAAACAGTGTTGTTATTATCATCTATAAAAGAAAAGGAAAGACGAAATGGGAGTCCGTATAATTATATTAATGCAAGAATTTTACAGGATAAAATATTTTCACGACCACCTCAAATAATAACCAACCTTATGAAATGATAGCTTTGATGTAATTATGATCATATGAATTGTAATGATAAAAAATGTCATTTCATCAGTGATATGTGATTGAAATTTTAATTAAAAACATTTAAATTGTAAAGATATCCGGATAAGAACATTTTGATTCATCAAAAGCTTTTAAAACTCGATTTGTAACATTTAGTGTTAAAATAACATTTTGCTTCAAGGCTTTCTTTCGATTTTATTTAATGAAAGTTCATTTTTGAGTACAGGCTATGAAATGGACTAACGCAGTCTGGCATTGTGGAAACTTTAACTTGCAGCAATTAAAACACATGTATTTACAATATGTAATAGTACAGAAAGAAATAAAAATTTAAGACACCGGTCACATAATTTTAAGTACTAAAATTTTGTTTATCAGACCACTATCGCATTTGCATTTGCTTAGTTAATTAAGTATAATATGTTGCGCAACAAAACATCTGGTTGTATATCCGTATGGATAGCGCACACTGCATGCAGTTGTGTAAACTCGCATTTCTGTGATCAAGAGTATTCAATAATTTCCGAAAAAGGCAACGTTTTAGGATATATTTTTAGGATAGAAATATGACGATTTAATTAAACATCCAGCTCATTTTCTTTCATTTCTTTTCATCATGCCGACAGCTACTATACTTAACACTTCGCTATTAATCAGAAACACATTACACGCTTATATATAATATGCAAAACAGCCAACATGCTATATGATATTTTACTTTAAAATCAAAATTACTGTAATATTAAAATCTATTTTAAATAAAAAGATATTAAGTTAAAAGATATATCATGTCAGGCCATTGTTCACATTTAAACTTAGAATAGTTTTGACAACTATTTGTTCGACTGTAAACATGATAATTACAATTAAACACTCGAATCAATAGAATAGTTTATATATTTCCAGTAGTGCTAAATTTATGTATTAGTCCATTATATCATATAGCAAACTGGTAATACATATAATAACAGTAAAATTTATACAGTCGTATGTTGATAAAGCTGTGATTTATTCTGTTATGCACTGATCAGATTCTGATAAATAGTAATGGAGGCGAAACCCCTGTAAAAACAGTTTAGAATTCTGATTTTGTTTAATTTCTATACTGAAGCTGAATAATAATAACATACATATATAATTTAGCAACGTTTGACATGCCATAGCTATCACTTTCTCCATCATTATCATAATTTCATAATTATAAGCCTCACTCAATTGAAGTGAAAGGGGAGTAACCTTCCATAAAGTTTCTATAATCGCCATGCGGCTAATTTCCCCTTTCGCTTATTCGAAAATACATAATCAAAGTACTGAAAGTGCTGACAGCAATGGGCTCGTTGCAGATCATGGATGTCAGCTGGACAAATGTATACACTCAGTAATATCAGCCTATTAAAGTGGCATTATGCGCATCTTTCTGCACATAGTGTGTTTTTGGTGAATGTTTTATAAAAGCAATTTTCGGTTGTTGTGCACTTAAGTGTGTTAAATTAACGATAATGCCGTATAAGTATTTGAAGTTGATGCTTTAGAAATAAAGAAATCGGACTAACAAAATAATAGTTCTTTACTTCAATCTTCTACGCAGTTATCTCCCTTACCTATAGGTAGAGATTTCTGAAGTTGAAGTGTAGCAACTCGTGCGTGCAGTTTGACTTTTCTTAAAAAGACTGCCCCAGTCAAAATAATAAAAGTCATATTTGGAAAGTTATTATTTCTTTCTTGCAACAGGAAGAGTTTGGTATATTGGGTTAAAAGCTATAATTTTAAATAACGCATCTATTTCAGCTGGATTTTTACTTTAAAATGCACATAATTTCACTTTAAGTACCATCATTTAAGTCAGATACATTCAAAAACCCTCCTTGTTTTGTTGGTTTCATGCCATATTTCAACAGGCTTTCAGTAAGAACCAGTAGAGTGTGAATCACGACTCGTGACAAGTTTCTCACATAAACAGTCAATGGCCAAGTGTACGTGAGTAACAGAGATGGGCTCCGCAGAGCTGAATGAAGTTGAAGGAGATATCAATATTTCACTTTAGTCCATGATGTCTAACGGTTGAATGTTGACAATTATTACCGTTGATACGCAAGACCATGACTAAGACATGATCACTCGTAATTACAAACTTAAAGAAAAATCAGATTAACATAAAAGCTATTAGACAAAATCAACCATTATACTAACTGTACAATGATAATAACGAGGAGATGACTACTCAATAATTATCGCATAGTGCGGCAGTTTTCCTTTGATCTTTGCAGCATGTTATACATAGTAACACACATTATTACTACAAAACTGTGCTGATAACTTACAAAACTGTTGCGATATATATCAACACGGAAATCTCTATGGAGTTTCATAAGAAAAAAAGTGTTCCGATATATATCAGCACAGTAAAACTGTTCCGATATATATCGGAACACTTTTTCTCTATTGAGGTCCTATCAAGGGAGTATAATTTTTTCCTTTCAAAGAAAAGATGATTTTAGCTCCAATTTACAGTTCACAGAGAAAGAATTGTCACAAACACCTACATTTATAAAGTAAAAGAATAAATAAACTAGAATATTTCAAAAACTTGATAGTTATTGCCAAATTCAGAAATACATGAAATTCTGAGATTTCTCAAATGTTTCTTTTTCTCTGATTTTTTTTACAAACAAAACAACAAGTTTTACAATATGTCTGGCCAATGAAATGCAAAGATTTAAAACCAATGCAGAAATTTGTTGGGTACTTTTATCTGGGGAACACATTTTCTAAAACAGAAGTTTTAGTGTTTCAGTCAGCGAGGCGCAGAAAGGGAATCAAAATAGTAAAAATAATAATAAACAAATTTAAATGAAAATGATATATAAATTTTAATGATAAACTATGCGATAAAACAGTTATAATATGTAGTGCTCGTGTGTTACCAGGATATATCAGAGCTAGGGGTACATCTCGTTATTTTTCTCTTCACATATCTGTCTCGGCCTACCGGCCTCGACGATATGTGCAGAGAAAAATACCCTCGATGTACCCCTAGCTCTGATATATCCTGGTAACACACTCTCACACATACTATAACTATTACTTAAAATCTCGACAACTTGCTTCCAGTGGTTTGTCAAAATCGTGCAGACACTTCTGAAGAGGAATCCCGGAATATTATTTTCGAAAGGATTATTTTACAAATCCGAAACTTGCACCGAAAAACAAATGGCCCATATTGGCGTATTTGTGATATAAAATTATAATGTATTCTAACACAATCTGCAGCAATTGCTATATAAACATATAGAGAAATCGCCTATACATGAATCTACGATAAAATATGTTTGGCTGTTACATTTCACCCCCTATGATTGTGGCATAAGAGATTCTACTTCAGTTCCATTACATACAAATTATTTCAGGGCCAAACGGTTGAAAACAACATTTCAAAAACATAAATATGATAAAAAGTCATACTGACTTATGTGCAGGACCGTAAAACACGTTTCGATCTCTACGAGCGAATTCAATTAGTTTAATTATTCAATGGTGACGTCATAAATGTATGACATAAAGTATTACGTCATAATGATGTGACGCCATATAAATTTAAGCTCGTAACTTGTAACACAGTGTCAACTCGCCTAATTTGTTGATTCTCTTCATAATTAGTTTGCGAGCTGTTTAGATACTAAATTGTAAATACTTCTCAAAATACTGATAAAAAGAAACAAAATTTAATATCTATACGTTCCATTTGCTATGCAACTCTTTCTAACCGTAGGGGGGTAAATTGTAACAGCATATGACCCGAATGGCGTATTACGCTGAAATTGTAGTACTGTAAAATGCGAATTATTTGCGTTGTTAGATTCATGAAAGTCACTCAAAACAGAGCCATCAATACTTTCAATATATTCTGTCAAAAGAAATCATGATTAAATATAAATACGTGTTCAATGAGGTTGTTTTTTGAATGCATACACATATTTTTCACCGCAGAAAACCTTCCGGAATTTCTCAGGTTTTCTGGAACTATTTTCACTTTTTGTTGTGAAATAAAGATTTATTTCATGTAAGAGTTCTAGCTGAAATATTAATATATGACTTGTCTGTGCCTTCTTGCTATAATGGCACACCTAGTGTCATAATTGCCCGAGGGCTTTAACCCGATGGCCATTTTGAAACTAGGTGTTCCATTATCGCTAGAAGCCATTGAGCTTTTAATTATATACATTCGCTTCATATTTATCTTGGTATTTTCAGTTCACACATTTTTTCCCACAATCTTACAGGGATTAAGCATCATTTGTATTGATTTTTCATCAACAGTGCCATCATTATTTGACAGTCGATCTGAAAATCGTTAGCCCCCTTTCAACTGCCATAATGACGTTGCTATATGACGTCAGCGTCAGAACACGCTGACGTTCCGGTTACCTGGGACTGTTATTATTATGGCGCGTGAGGCAGCCGTAATGACCGTTTTTAACGGCTTTTTGGTTACTATCTAGTATCTATAGTAAGGTATACATAAATAACATTATATGTGTCACTGATGGTTATTCGCTGTTCATTCCTTTATAAATATCTGTACATAGTTCCGTTGATGTTTTCTTTTCTTTGTATCACCTTTCCATTATTTTGAAAATAAGGCTTAAAACTCATGTTGTGCCACCAAGAAACCTATCCTAATCGTTTGCTTTTTAAAATATCTAAAGGAACAATGAATTGTTGTAGTTGTTTTGGATGCATATTTTTAATATTAGCTATAGTGTCTTTTTATAAATCAAAATCTTCATTTTTGAAGATGACATTGGTATAGAAAATGGCGTAAATATCAGTCGAAATTATTGAGTCTGTTCATGAAAGGTAATGAAATATGCAACACCTCTCACGCCCCCTAGCGTCGGCTTAAGCGGAACTCTATTACACATATGTTCAATGGACTCCATGATCCAAAAGGACCAGAAAATATAAATGGCTAACATTATTTATAAGATCAGACATCAGTGTAATAAAAGCAAGTCATTTACTATATTTTTCACTGCCTTTGACCATTTTCTTATAAATTCATGCGTACCACTTATCCCCCGCTACACACTTCCCCGACCCCACTCCCATATGAAATGACCCACACTGGTGGCGTTAATAATATTACTTTTAAAAATATGATTTCACTCCTTTCAAAATTTGTAAGCATGCCCGAAAGATACGAATCCTGCCATTTTAATCATATAAAATATAGCATTTGATTTATTCAAAATCGGCTACATGTATTTCATTATGTAAAAACGGTCGTTTACATTAATTTTAATCGGCCGCCGTGAATACCTAAAATCGGTATTTAATCAACCGTTTAAATTTATTTACCTAAATAGGTCGCTTAAATCATTGCAGTTGCAGAAATACATTTTATCTTACTTATCTGGCTTATACTGGCTCCGTGATCCTGTCCACAGAGTCCAATAGGCATGTGTATAATAATACCTGTTGGTCCCTCAGATAATGCAACATCCTTTTGAATAGCTTGGACATAGCTACTACCATCAGTTTTACAATCATACAATTTCTCTGCCTTTGATTGTATCACCATTTCTTCACGTCTTAAGTCAATCTGTTCACAGTCATCATGGTCATACAGTTCTTCCACCTTTGTTATCGTGACGATTTCGTCACTTCTAATATCAACCTGATACATAGAGCCGTCTGCAAAAGTTACGTTTTCTTCCATGTGCACATCCTGAGCATCGTTTAGAGGATTTAGTCGTTTAAGTTTACCGCCAATGTCCAAAAGCCAAAATCTACCAAGCTTTTTCAGCTTTAGTTTACAATGTGTTGTGTTTTCCATTACGTCCAAATTACTTTTAGTTACAGGATACATAAATTCTGTCCAGTCATTATGTGTAAACAGATTCGTTTACGAAGCAAAACATAATAATCCTTAGTAATGTCATTTTTAAACATATTTTGTATGAATATTAGTAAAATAGCATTATAGTCCACCCAACTCATCATTAACTAGCGAATCTAAATTTAAGTTATCAAGATAAACACTGCAATCTAATATCGTTTATCATTTTAAGGTACATATAAACGGTGTTTGATTACATGTAAACTATCTTTGTTGTCTTCTTACTTCCTCCTGTTGATTTAATTGTCCGTCAAATATTTGGTTAAAGTTGCTTAAGGAAACACTGAAAATCTAAAAACACTTAAACAGAAATACAGCTTTTAGCAAAAAAGCTGACTGAAATGTGTTGCATGGATGCTATATTATTATACAAAAGTTACAAAAATCTACTCAAACTATAATTAAAATATACTTGCTGATAGATATTTGAAGCAAACCATATACTACATCTTCCAGAACAGTTTCTTTTGTGGCCTATATTTTGCGATGTGTGGTTCTGGATGTGTCGGTTGTGCATAGTGCGGACATTACAACTTTTTTATGAATGGGTTCAAAGCCCTGAATTCGAACAGCATAGGCCTGTGTTTAGTCTCACATTTTTTTAAAGCTTTTGGAACCGGTAAATGATGCCTATGTAGAGCTCAGTCTAGATAAAAACAAAACTCTAGGACGGATTGTTGTCTGTAAACCGTGAGAAAATTACATTTGATTGAGTCGGCTCAAATGAAAGTACAGAATTATGTTCTCGTGTTTTTTAGACAAAAACTATGTTACTATTATTTGCGACTTGTCTGTCCGCTTACTGTGGGTGTAATAGGGAGAGCGCAGATCTACGGATCGCGAGGTCGTGAGTTCAAGCCCTGGGCGAGGCGTATGTTCTCCGTGACGATATGATAAAAGACATTGTGTCTGAAATCAGTCGTCCTCCACCTCTGATTCATGTGGGGAAGTTGCCAGTTACTTGCGGAGAACAGGTTTGTACTGGTACAGAATCCAGAAACACTGGTTAGGTTAACTGCCCGCCGTTACATGACTGAAATACTGTTTAAAAACGGCGTTAAACCCAAATCAAACAAACAAGTTGAAAGATTTCCTGCGGCCAGAAGTTATACAGACCAGAAATTGTTATGGATGTATGTGTGACCACTCAGCCTAAAAAATAATTTTATACCATTACGCTTTTATGTAGGACATATTACTCCATTCTACATGATTAACAAGTAGATATATGAAATATGTATTTCTTAATTCTGAAAGTTATTGTTTTGAGCAAAAATAATTTCCCTTTCATGTATAACTTTCAGCTCAGCTGGTCACATTCCCTGACTCGCTAATATCGTCACGTGGATACATCGTACCTTCTTATTAAAATCATATAGCAGCTGTTAAGATTTGTAACTGTTTGAAACATCTGTGGTAAGCATGTTAGGACGAGGTGTGTACACGAAAAGATGGCTATTCAAACATGATAATATAATAATAATAACTAAGGTTAGAAGGTTGTTTTACAAAACCATCTCATTTCCTCATGCATTAAGCTGGAAAATAACACCATATCTCGTTTAGATATCATCCAACCGTGAAAACCATCAAATAGGTGCCAAAATTACTTGTTATTCCTACGAAGTTTCATTCGAATCTTACAGATTATATAAAACAAGTAATCCGGACAAATTCTTTAACGGAAATACTTTAAGAGGTCATTGCATCAAAATACATCATATATTGTAGCTTCTTGTATCATATCCTTTCAAATCGAAGTGTCGTGAAACGGGAGTTTTACACGTTTTTGTCAAAAAAAAACAACAACAAAAAACGGAATTGGCAAATGATAAAGTGCTAAGTATATGAAATACATCCGCTTTACACTTCCCTGACATTTCTCAAAATTGTACCTTTATGGCTTTTTTTTCGCACTGGTATCAATGCAAAATTTACTGCCCCGTGTCCTCTGCCCTAATAAAGTAACAGGGCTGACTCTAGTAGAAATTGTATGTCATATTACGTAACTGCAGTAGAAGCTAGTAAGGCAGCTGAAATAGCTATATTTAATGTGGAGTGTTCAAGGTGATATTCAAATTATAATGAATAACGAACTTTTTTAATTAAGGAATCGAAATCAGGCTATGAAAATGCAGCTCTCACTAAAAATCGTGATGACAATATTATATTTAGTTATATTTTTTTCAAATTAATAAATTTTCTATCATACATATTATTAGTAGTGTATGCTGTTATATTTATAATGTATTGACTCTAATTCAAGTATGAAGATAGATATCTCTTCGTATTGCATTAAAGTCAACCTCTTATGTTCCAAAGCACTACAAAGTGACGTGATAAGTACCTCTTAAATCAGGATAAATCTCTGTTTTATCTCTTTTGTTATTGTAAATACTCCCAATAATTGTGTACGATATATGTTGTTATAAAACATCGTGATAATGTGGATATTAATGTGGTACAACGATATTCAGCTGTAATTGTTATTATTACACGTATACCCATTATATACCGAACAAGTAGTTTCAAATGACTCA
Organism: Mercenaria mercenaria; assembly: GCF_021730395.1. Lineage (NCBI taxonomy): Eukaryota > Metazoa > Mollusca > Bivalvia > Venerida > Veneridae > Mercenaria > Mercenaria mercenaria. Next base: position 9,429,890 of record NC_069364.1, read on the forward strand.
CAATTATAGAACCGTTAGTTTCGTTCATATATGCAATCTTTCCGTTGCTGTTACGTAGCTCATGTGCCTAAAATCTGAACCTACAATTGGTTGTCTAAAAGGCATTATGTACATACTGCGTCCTTGGTTCAGCAATACAGAAATGAAACACTTTCTTAAAGGCTACATACCCTGTCTTGTTTTCCATAATGCTGACTTATTTTCAAAAAAAAAATGAAGTTGTATTGACAACACAAGTTTTAGATTTTTGATGAGACAGTGCAAAGTTGCAAGTAGAGCGTTTTGGTAGAGGTCAATACCTCATTGGGCATTTAAACTTCGTTTCCGTCCTCTTCCTTTTGCAATTTTCCCACGGCCTAAGATGTCGCCAAAGGGTATGTTAGGCTTAGATAAAGAATGTCGCTTATTCTTGGAAATTTCAAAAATAAATGACAAATTTGAAATAATTTACATTGGTGACTCATGTAATAAAAGTTTCACATCAAGTAATGCAATTTTAGTTAAAGATAGCAGAAAAATCTTTTCCGAACATAAAAATGACTTTTGGATATTTCGTTTAACCTTCGTCATGTCACAAAGTATTTACTGTCCGTTCTACGTAAAGTCATGGCGATTTTTGAAAAGCTAAAGAAGTGTATACCGGTTTCCACATTTTAATTTTCTTTTAATGTAGGGTTAACGCACGTTTTTTTTTGTGTAACAACATCTGAAATCTCTAGGCCTATAACGTAGAAAATTTTGCTTTGCACCCCACCCCATCGCGATCAAAGTTTGATAAACACAAAAATTAAAATTTTTCCAACATCGATATAATCAACTTAGATTGGATTTATAAACTCAAACATGGTTGGTGATATCTACAAATAAATTGAAAAAAATATAATAAATACCTTCTGTTCATCAAATGTTCATTAACTATGGAAAATCCTTCAAACTTAACGCTTCACACCATCACTACATCAGTAGACTGCATAGATGTGTAAAGTAGACACAAACATTTTTTTTAAAGTTTTAGTGTAAGATTTAAAGTTAGCATGTCAACTTTCTCGACTCAAATTAATTTGGAAAACGAAATTGTATTTTTGTAAATGTTGTTTGCCTATCATTTTCAGGGATTAAATCGCGGCGTGTAAACTTACTTTGAGTCAAATACGCGTAATAATACAATAATACGGATCGTCAATGCAGTCGCGTATCAAGAGAGGTAGCACTTATTATAAGTTAAAGTAAAGCTAGGTTGAAAAATGATATTTTTAATAAAAATGCAGATGAAAAGATTTCATAAATCTCGGACCTTTCGACTTCGGCCAAAATTGATTCGGGATCCATAATTTGCTTACGTTGGACCCGCAACAGCATATTCAAAACGTTCACCAACAGCGCGTGCTCACGAGAATCTCCTTGTTTGTACACGTTTTTTCCCTGTTTGTGAATGCCCGAAATCGGCAAAAAACAAAGGTTTTATGCAAGAATTACAGTTCAATAGTTTACAAATGAAATGTACCAGTTCAATATGTATAATTCCATTTTCATGTATATTTCTAACAGAATAAATATACAGTCAAACTTTGTTCCCTTGAACACGGCACGACCGGTAAAATTTGTTTGAGTTGTTGGTAGTTCAGTCCATCAAAACTATACATTATAAAGTGATTTTACCGGACATGACGTTAAGTTCGAGTGGTGGGTGGTGTTCGTCTTATTCGAGTTCAACTATATCCCTCATTTGTAGAAATCCAGGTCTTGACCAATTCATGTATTTTTGAAAAGTGTCGATTGCTTGATTCATGCTGAGCAAAAAACTTTTAATAGTAGTGTAACCAGATCAACAAATCAGTATTTCTCTCAGAAAAATACATATCGCCCTTTTTTCGTATATTTTATTCAAACTTTCTCTGAGGAGGAATTAATACATATTTGACTATCATTAAATGGAATATAGTGTTGCTAATACATCATGTCTTTATGTACTTCGTCAGAACATATCATAGGAAGAAGACAGACATCTGTCCTTATTTGTACACTGTTTTTATTCTTGGCCAAAACTTTCTCCTTCATTATAGTGACTGTCTCAAATTTAAAGTTATGTTTGTTTATAAGGTAATCTTCCAATCACATTATTATGTCTTGATATAATCGAGTTCATTGATTGTGTGCAACAATGTGTGTCTATTTTAATGGGAAATCTGGTCAGTTTTACCATACGATGCTATCTGTAATTGCAAATCATACTTCCTAGGATTTTTCTCTCGGCTAATGTGCGGAATCAGATTCATTATACGCCTAATTTAGTCTTTCGTAACACATTTTTATTTAGACAAAACTAGACTGATATCTGAAAACAGAACGTATAATGACCATCCAATGATGAGGCGAAGTCGTTATTAAAATTCCCGGTCGTTTGTCTTTTTTGCGCTTTTTTTTTCATTGGGTTTAAAGCCACACAGCGACACAGTCATAGGTCATATGGCGACGTTCCAGCTAGTCATGATGGGGGAAGACCGAGAATTATTTCATCACGTGCCCCTTCGGGCATTATTACATCACGGGTGGGCACCTTAGACCCACATCTACGAGGATCAAGTGATTTGAAATTAGCGACCTTAACCTCTCGGCCACGGAGGTATCTTCCGGTCCTATCTGTAGTTCATTATTGGGTATATTCTAATAAAAAAGTGATATATTTCTATGTCACGAATATCGGATATGCTTTCTCAGATATTAACCTTTAAAACTTAGAACAATCTTTGTAACGCAACACCTAGTTTTAATCTGTGGATGTGGATGCGCAGGCTGGTCTGGATCCATGCTGGTCGCAAATGCACTGTGTTGGTTTTATCATGGTGCGACTCAAATTCCTTTGTAGCATATTGTTCGGCATTCTTATGATGCGTCATTAAATTTGTTATTTTTTTCCCATTTTACTACTTGTACAATCTACTTGTATAGATCAATTCACAGAGGTATTATTAGTACACGCCGGGAACCAGGCTATTAGTTCAACTGCTTTTAGCGTTTTATCAATTGGTTAATATCATAATTTGTCTGCATTTAAGCTCATCATACATTCTTCGACCGACAACATTTTGTCGCCTTATTTTTGTAGTGAGCTATTTCCTTTCTTGAATTTTGAGAAAAATTGCCCCAACAGGTCAACTTCACTTATTCCGGTCATAGTTCCTTTTTTTTTAATTAATTTTTATTATTTTAATATTTTGCACTTTTATTGAAAAGGTTTGACGCAGTTTAATTTATTTTACGTATGAGATAGTTCAAAATTGATTTTTGTCCACTGTTGTAGTACATTGTCTATAAATGTCAGACGTATTTACATTTTCATAACTTCTCATCCACTGACTGAATAAATCAAGGTGGACTGCTATGCTCAAAAAAAGATATTTTTATGGATTCATTTTACTTTCACAGTAGCAGCCTTTTAAGTCATTTTACCTTTAAGTTTTAAAGGCAATCAACTCATTAAAAATATGAATATTTTATCTATTTCTAATATGGCTATAATTATTGATGAGCGCAGCTATACCAGATATTACCAATAAAAAATTCCACCAAACCCTCAGTTGCTTATAAGTTCAAGTAGTTTCTTTCGAAAAGCACATACTAGTATATACATGTGAAATTATAGATATTATTAGATTATTGTCTGTCTGACGTAATACGTTTAGAAAATGAGACAAACGCCTGTATCATAAAAGTTTTTTACCATAGAGCTTTTGCGACACCATACATTTTTCCTGTGATTGCACAAACAATTAGATTTGTCAGTCATTGGCCCAGCAAAGTGTAATTTTCTTTGAGAGTTAAATATGAATTACGTTTTCGCTTACTTTGATGAACTTGCATTCCCTTGTATATTCGTCCTTCTTCAACTTTCCCCTTCGGATTCCTCCCCCAGCCCCGACCCCATTTCGCCCGTTACCATATCCTTCCCCTTTATCAATATTTAGCTTAAATTAATATGTACTTGTTGGATGTGATGTTTGAAGCAACCCGTCTGAAATATTTTTCCATTACAGCTTCTTTTTGTTGTGGGCCTACGATGTAAATGCGTGGCTCTGGGGCTGTGTTTTTGGTGCTCTGTGCTTCCGAGAAATCTACCCTTACCTATTATCTTTTGCAAAAAGAAACAAAATACTTGAACAAGTGAAGATGTGATGGGTATGGCAACAAAACGACTAATATATTTTATCACAATTATCTAACTTGTTTATTGTGTTTATAATATGGCTGCCTTATGTTTTATTATGAACATCAAATATATTAGTGTCTTTTTTAGCTGTCCTGCTCTTTGTTTTTTTCTTACGTAAGTTTGCATTTTTGATTGTCATAGCAGAAAGTAGTACTGAATCTATTAACCAACTACAAAAACACGTACCACCCCATCTTCTCCACTAATAAAAAAGGTAAGGGTAGATTTCCAGGAAGATCAGCAAACGCAGTTAGAGATAGACCACAAATTGAGACTGTTTACTTCAAATCTCAGTAAACAAGCACTTTTTGATTAATATGAAAATATAAAAATGGGGATAATATTGAGTAAAGGTGTCGGGTTTCGAATATTTAGAGAGGGGAGGAAACAAAGGATGATTATTCAAAAGAGAAAGCCAAGCATCACAAACGCAAGCTCCCCACATCGCAGTTTTACAAGCATGAGAGCGCAACACAGTAGGTCATTCCAGGAAAGGCCAGTGGCAAAAAGCCAGATGAGAGCTTAAATATTTACTGGTATATAATGGTCATCTCACTTCACTCAAAGTAAAAAGGAGTGGGCTGTGAATGGAAATTAAGAAGAGCAGTAATACCAACAATATACCAGTTAGTATACACATAAAACGAAACGGACAAAAAGCATGTTGAAAATTCGGGCGTCGCCTTGTAATGGTCAGTAATGTATGTAAAGTGGGTGGGGGTGGGTGGTAACGCATTTGGGGGATGCCCATCTCGCACTATTTTACGTTAATTAGGCAAAACAGTGGTAAAGGCTAACACAAACCCTACATTTAGTGATATAATACTAGAATGTATAATGTTAAATATACAGATATGGTCAGTTTGTAGTATCGATACACTAATACACCCAACGACATGTCTGAAATAAAAGCACCAAGAGCCTACCTATTAAGAGCATAACTAAAAAATTCCTTCGTCCGTATTGTAGGATTTAGGAGAATGACATTACGGAGTCTCGCACTTGAGTAGTTTTAGCTCCATCAAACAAGACAACTTAGCGTTGTAGTGTTATTTGTGTTGTTATATCTTCTGGTCCTTCAGTGGCACTTGTCTGCCTATGTCTTTGTAAAATATGCAAAGATCTGATATCTAAACTTGCACATCGGAACTGTTGGATCGGAGATCGGAACTGCCGGTAAGACACGGTGAATGGATACTGAATTGGGTAAATTTGCTTTCGTTTCATAATTTTTATTTCATGCCGATTTAAAGCGAAAAAAAAACATGTGTAACGTTGCATGTTACATATTAATTAGTCATTGTGATTAGATGTTTGTATTGTTTTTAACCGTTTGTGCGAATAAATTTAGTCAAAAAAAAAACGAAAGTAAAAATTATCTGCTGTATTTTTGAAAAATGGATATAAATAAACATTGTAGATCACTGTTTACTATCACGCAAAAGGTATACAGCATTATTTTTTTATGACATTAGCAATTATGACTTTTTTTACATTTATTACGGGATTTCCAATGATCAATTTGGCTGATCATGAACAGTAAAAGGATTGAACACAAAACATGCAACCTGTCTCAAAACAGTTGTGTTATGACATCTATGTAGGGATAACTCATGTTTATTCGTGTTATAACGTCTGCAGAATCCCGAGAGATTTGTTGGTACCCGAGCCCGTAGGGTGGAAATTTCAAATTGTTCTTAATTAAATGCATTAAAATGATGCGATGGCCTGTAAAGACACATTTACGTTCAATGCTGTCGAAAGGAAAGAGGAAGAAAATTCAATCCTATGCGTTATCAATACTGATCGTTATACAGAGTGCGAACGCAACTATAAATATTTATAGAAATTGTTTTTATTTATTTACAAAATTAATATTCATAGATTTGCAAAGAGTATACATGTATCTAAATTCCAATCTTGCTAAGACTAAACATGCTTTACATTCTGACTGTACCGTAAAGATAATTTGAAACTCCAGACATGTCAAAAATTAACAGAAATAACCGAATTAACTACTTGTGAAAAGAGTGTAGCCGAACTTTGACCTCGCTAAAGGATATGAACAAACGCCAAGCGGGACAATATACGCCCGAACGTTTTTTTTTGTTTTTTTGTTTTTGTTTTTTTTTTGATGTGTTGGAGGAGGGGGAAAGCAGGGTGTGTGTACCGTGGTGGTGACAGGATAAAAAAGGGCAAGCTACTAAATGATAATTTGCTTTGGTGCGGTTTCATTGGGGGACTGTAATGTACATTGTTGCAGTCTGCACATCATCTCATCACCACCTGCCTATATACAAATATAAAGTTAAAACCTTAAATATTTTATAATATACTCTGGACACGTAATATGATGTGCAGATTTTACAATGCGGCGACCTTGATCTTTGATCTACAGACCCGGATTTATGCACTCTGCACATCGACTTATTACCACATACCTTCATTCCAAGTTTAAAGTCAATACCTTGAATCGTTAATACGTTATACTCCGGAAACGAAATATAACGGACATATTTGATATTTGAGCTCATTTTGTGACCTTGACCTTTGATCTACGCGCTGCACGTAGTCTTATCGCCACCTACTTACATGCATGCCTTGCATTGATATATAGTTATGTTCCAGACAAAAAATATGATGCACAGTTTTGACCTTTTAGCTAAATTTCTGACCTTAACCATTTAGTTACAGAGCCGGTTCAATCTCTCTGTACATTGTCTCATCTAAATCTACCTATATGCTAAGTTTAAAGTCAATACTTTTTATGGTTAAAAAGTAATGCTCAGGACACAAATTATGACGGACAAACGGATGTTCATAATATGGGTATTTATGTGGCTACTCTTTCTTTCTCTCTATTGTTCTTTTAGCCACGTAAAAGAAAAATAGCCACATAAAAACTTACGGAATGAATGACAGCAAGAAAAAGTACAGTAACTTATTATTCCTATGTAAGCCATCAAAATATGCAAATGTAAACTCGGACAGACAGACAGACGTACGTGCCATCACATAACACGTCCGTTTTTTTTTTTCAACAGGCATATAAAATTATCATTATTTGCATAGCGTAGGAAATACCAGACGTAAATAAAATGCAGCTAATCATCACCGGGGAAACGGTTACGTACGCCAAAAATAAAAATAGATAATAATAATAATAATAATAAAAATAAACTACCGGGTATTCGGTTATAAATTTGTCTTGCATAGTGTAGGAAATACCAGACGTAGATAAAATACAGCTTATGGGAACCCATTACATTGGGTCGATATCGCCTATCCACCGTGTATAACCGTTAATATCAATATTGCGTATACGTTCGACAAAAATACATACTGCAGCACTACGGACTAATTAAAAAATAATAAACACATTCGAAAACGAAACAGTTTTCCTTATATTTTACATTTTGTTATTAAGCATGGCGTATATCACAATCAAAATTAACGTAATCTTCAATCGACAGCCGTACATGTAATATATTTGAAAGGTGATTTGGTTTTAAAATGAGGCTGCCACATGGTTTGTTATGAAAATCAAATATATTAATGCCTTTCTTCACTATCCTATTTTATATTTATTTTTCACATATTTTGCATAGGTTTGCATTTTTGATTCTTGTATTTGAAATCCATATGCACATTTAAATACGAATATCTGGCGCCACGTCGACGTATCATTAGGCGCCATACAGGCGCCAAGAAGTAGTGCTTCTACATTTGATCTACCATTTTTCAGGGTCGAAATGAAATAACAGAATCATTTATGGTGTTACACCTAATTCATTCATACTGTATAGGTTAATATGAAATTAGGTGCTACCTAAAAGGCAGAGCTCCCTGAAAAATCACAGCGCCCCTTTAAAATTAAAGGAGTGGTGTTGGAATTGTCTGGAATTTAAGGATTCATTTAGGAAGTTTATGCTCTATTAGATCTATTAAAATTATAAGTGATAATTCGTGATTTCTGAATGCATGTTTTAGACAGCATCAAATTTAATTCTTGACATATGAAATACTCGTAAGATATTCTGTATATAATTAAAAGAAAGTTCGATATAGATTAAAATCTACACCAAGATAAAGAAGAAAACGTATTTGAATAATTTCTGTTATTCTTATTAAAACGTACTGCATCAACAATTTTACATATTATTATACATTGTACTGGAAACCAATCACAAAGGATAACCCCTTCAAATTGAAAAGCTTCAAACCTAACAGAATCTCATTAGGCCAATAGCCGAAGGAATTCTGTCTCTTTGCGTGTGAATGTTTGGCAATAAGGACTTAATGTAAAAAGTTAATGTTTCAATTCCAAAGTTAATAGAAATTAGAATGTATGTACTCCTGGAAATGACTATTGTAATTCTTTTAAATGTCATTATTGTCAAATTTTGGTTCTTTCTGAAAGGAAGAATGATTGTGTCCAACTTTCAGTCAAAAAAACTGCTATAATAGACGCCTGGTATGGGAAAATTACAATCATTTACATGACTGTACAAAGCTTGTTTTAAACTCAAAAGACTAGCAATTTTTAAAAGTTAATGATCAGAATTTTACCTGAAAAAAACAGTGTATGCCGAAATTCTCGAAAAACCCTGTTTATTTACTAAACTTCTAAGTTAACATTTCTATGGCTTTTATGGTTAATCTTTTGGCACTATAAAATAGGGATGGTAGTAAGAACCTTTTTGATGTTTATTGATAAGTCATCGCCAACAGTAACTGTTTTAGTTTTTTAGATCAACTCTGGTCAGTGTTTTTAAAGCTAACGGATGAAATATATGCGAACGGGGAGAAGGGCATTATTTGCTTTTCACAGTTCAATGCCTGTATATTTTGATCCTAAAGTTGCTTTTGTTTTTAAAGTTATGTCTACTGACTACTGCACAGGCACTAAATTGGAGCCTCACATCAAAACTAAACACTTGTTAAATTTCACATGAATGACTTTAGTTATACAATATTTTCAAAACTCATAATAATAGAAAAAAACTGAAATAAAAAAAGGAATTGAAAAAAAAAATTTGGTCCAGGTGAGGTTCGAACTCACGGCCTCTGGTTTTCAACGCGAAATCGCTAACCACAACACCACTGTGGAGTTATGACTTCGTCATGACAAACATAAGTAAATATAATAAAGTTCGGTAATGGCAGCGTGAGGAAAGTCGTTTCAAAGTGAAAATATTGTATTTTATTTCTTTTTTTCTTCGTACAAAATGTATTTAGCTCTAAATTTTTATTATCAAACGCGCATTTAAATTTTTATTAAATATTCAAAGCAGTAAGCGAGACGCTTTTGTCAACCGTAAACAGTAAGCGTCTACTGACGTCTTTACTGATTAATTACTATGTGCATAGAGCACATGAAAAAATCCGAACAACACCGATTCCAAAAAAGTACCACGAATTTTCAACTCGATAGTATACACAGTTAGATCTCTCTATTCGTTTTCTTGTTCATACGTCTAACCGTAATGCGACGCTGTCGGCGCCGCTTCGCGGCGCCGGTAGCTCTGCTATTAGGCGCGAAAACGAAGGTAGACATCTACGCATTAAAGATTTATTCCACGGGACGTATTACATTTTGTACTACCCATATTGTAACACTGTTAAAACACAGTTACGCGCTGATCTCACGTCGACCTACTATTCGTATTGGGCGCCACACATGCGCAGTGAGATAGTGCTTCCCTATTTCATCAATTTGTTCACATGAAAGACAAACTAGAATCGAAATAAATATAAAACGTAACTTCGAAACAATACGAATAGGTTATACGTCGCGTGAACAATTCACTTTGGCTACGCCCTCGTTAAATAATTCCGTAAGCGTATTAAGTGATCGTATTGTTTCGATATGTACTAAATGTTTTTTTCTGAAGGTAGTACTGAATTCATTGTTTTAGTTAACCCTACTATCCCCCCCCCCCCCCCCCCCCCCCCCCCCCCACGACTCATTCAGCATTATGGTTCTGAGTATGCAATATTGAAAGTAATGATTTTGTAAGTAAGTAATTATGCATATTCTCGATTTTTTTTTACAGCAAAAGTATCTGTTTTAACAAGAAAATAAAAGCTTTCTGCCACATGTCTATCATAATTAAAAAATAAATAAAGGCAACAGTTGCTTAACAGAAATAACAGCAAACACAGTAACACGGCCAGAGCTTCACATCGCTAAATAGAAATTTTAGTGGAAAGTTAAAGCAAACTTGCCACTTCCATTATCCATCAAAAATATAAAAAAATAGGGAATAGGGTAAAGAAAAGTTGGGAGATGACGGATTTTTAGAGAGCTGAAAGAAACTAAGGATGGACTAAGCCAATTATGAGTTGTTAAATGTATTTCAGCACGGCTTTGAATTATTTCAGCTAAGTATGTTTCATCCGTAAGGTCTACGATATACACCAAATCACACTAGAGGTACTCGTCAGCCTAACTGCATTTGCCTTTGTCTCTGTAAAATATGTCGTAAAATACTGACCTCCAGATTTTGTCTTAAAATGGTCGTTTTGCAAAATTGAAGTTTGGACAAAATACGAACATTAAAAAATGAGGTTTTGTTTCTAAGCTTTCGTAAATGTGTCAGATCAAGACAAAATCGATAGTTAGGAAGGTCGTTATATATTAAGGCAGTTAAGCTCCGGTGTCCTGTTACCAACGCTTTACAATTTTGAATGGAAAAGAGACATAGTAGTAAAACCAACTTATTCATATACGTTTTAATAACATTTTTTCTGTACGTAACTAAGTTAGTTTAAACATATTTATTCCCAAATAGTAAACATATACATTGATACATAGTCATACAGTGAATATTGTAACTTAGGAAAGGATAAGAATGAAAGACAAGTCTTATAGAATTCTTCTCCTTCGCGGACAATTAACTTGTAGACATACTATAAGTTTATAGCTAAAATGGGACTTTAAAGAAAAAAAAATAATGTTGTCATTATGTTATCTGAAAATAATTGTACAAAGATTGTCAGTTCAGTATTTATTGTTAAAGAAAAATAAAGACGAAAAGGGTTAGTAAAAGAAGATAGAGTTGTTGTAAGGTGAAGTAATAATAATGAAATGATATCTATTGCGTGATAAAGATAGAAGTGTTGAAGTTTGTCTTAAAGAAAAGAGGTCATTTGACTTATAAGACTTTCTTGCTGTCCGATATGAAGGACTTACGTAAAAGAATATAGTCATGTTATCCTGATCAGAAAGGGATGGGTTACCAAAAACAACAGTATCCAAGTCAATGTAAAAATTCCGCAGATTATTAAGAAAATCGTTTCGGCAATCATTGTAAAGTGTACATTCAAAGAAAAAGTGATGATTAGTTTCAATTCTGCCACATTGGCATAATGGTGTAGGAGAAATATTTCTAAGGAACAAGTGATAGTTCAGTGCACTGCATTTAGTACGGAGATGTGTATGGAGAACCTGAGACTTCCTGTCCCCAGCGTAATAGTACAGTGGTGTACGTCGCTTGGTTAAGTTTAAGTTTCGTTTAAATGAAGACAGTGTTTCACAGTTGCGAGTATCAGGGTTAAGCAGGTTCCAATCACGTATAGATGAAGGCAAAAATGAACTGAAATAAAGTGTTGTTCTTGCGGAGTTTCTTAAATTGTAGCGTGTGTCACCTGAGCCAGGAACGAGAGAAGACAGATATGTTGGGGTCAAATTCGACTTCATTTTGAAGAACAAGATGAGTCTATGTTTATAGCGTCTTTCTGAGAGAGTTTCCCAATGTATTTCTCTTTGTAGATTTTCTATTGAGATGAGCTTAGTCGCACCAGATGCAATGCGTAAACATTCATTTTGAATTTTATCACGTTGGTCCAGTTCATATTTAGTACAGTTGCTCCACACCACATCAGCATATTCAAGTAAAGGTCTTATGAAAGAGAGATATACAATTTCAAGAAATCTGCGATCAAGTGAGAATTTCAATTTGCGCATAATGTTAACCCTCTTCCACGCTTTTTCTAAAATGTAGTTGATTTGAGGATGCCAGAAGCAATCACTTGACAAGAATACACCCAGATGTTTGTGGTCAGTTACTTCGGGTATGTACTGATTATACATTTGAAGAGGAGGGTGTGGTTGACCATTTCGTTTTCTTGATATTAACAAAGTTTCGGATTTGGAAGAATTAAATGTGACGAGCCATTTATCTGCCCACGAAGATATTGTTTGAATGTCAGACTGAAGAAGACCTGCCGCGGTATCTGGTTGTTCAACTATAACGTAGAGACATGTGTCGTCAGCAAAAAGATTAACACATGATCTTATTTCATCAACAATATCATTTATGAAGATAAGGAATAGTAAAGGACCAAGGATTGATCCTTGGGGAACGCCAGCTTTTACATAAGCCCAGTTTGATTTAACTCCAGGAAGGATAACTCGTTGAGAAGAGCTGCTGTAATCCCAGCATGTTTAAGTTTACAAAGTAGTCCTCTGTGCCAGACTTTCTCAAAGGCTTTGCTGATATCGAAGAAGACCACACGCATCTCAAGACCGTTATCGAGAGCTTTGCAGAGAGTGTCATATATGAAGACAAGTTGGTTGACTGTTGAGTCACCTGGAATGAAACCAAATTGCACTGGAGTTAGAAAACGAGAACCATGAAGGTGATTGAAAACATGTTTGAAAATAAGACGTTCAAAAACTTTTTCAATGGTATTTAAGAGGGAGATTGGGCGGTAATTACTAGGAAGAGACGTAACTTAGTTAAGATTCCCTTCTTCAGAAATACAGAAATAAATTTCTGATGTCTAAACGTTTTCTTTTTTGTTGTACGATCTGGAGGTCAGTGTTTTAGCAGTGATATTAATTTGATACTATAATAATATTTCACTCTTTTTGAACGCACATCGGAACTGCCGGTTAAACACGGTGGACGTACAATAAAATGGTACATTTCTTTTCGTTTCGTAATTATTATTTTAATGCTAATTTTAAGCAAAAAAAGTATCTGTAACGTTGCATATTACTTCTTAACTTCTCATTCATTTGTTATAAGATGTTTGTGGGGTTTTTTTATTCTAACCGTTCGTTTATTCAATTATCCGGATACATTTTGTAAAAACCGAAAGTACAAAACATTTGTTGTATTTTTGAAAAATAGATAAAATAGATATTGTAGATCATTTTATATGTACTCAATATTATTTTACTATGCCCGATATGTTTATATTTTTTACTCGAGTATACGATTTATTTTCCAATGCAATGTCAGAGATCAGTCTGTTCATAGTACATATATGTAAAAGTGTTGAACAACATACAATCTGTCTAGAACCACTCGGGTCATAACATCATTTAATAAAACGTTTTATAACTTTTATAAGTTTGCAAAAGACAATTCAGTTGGAAGATTGTCATAATAAAAAATATTGCCATGTTTGTATTACAGCAACATTTTCTCGCTGCAAAATTGCGCAGGTTAATGCTATATTACCTTCATATACTGCTATTTATGTTTTTCATTATAAGGACATAGACATATTTGAATATGGTAGCTTAACGTCATAACTTTGAAGATAATTTCAAACCTCTGTGAAAATTTGCAACTGTATAACAACGCTTTATCCGGCAGGTAATGATTTACTGAACAATTAAGGATGTTTTTGATGAATATAATTGTTATAAAAAACATGGGGCTACTGTAGTCGACTTGACCATTCCATCTGGTTGGCAAATATTTGCCCTAGACTATAGAAAAATTAAGAGTAATATAAAGGTAAATACTATTTATTTTTGATGTAAAGAGCCTCCGTGGCAGAGTGGTTAAGGTCGCTGACTTCAAATCACTTGCCCCTCATCGATGTAGGTTCGGGCCTCTCTCATGCAAGGAAGTCGTCCAGCTGGCTTATCGAAGGTCGGTAGTTTTACCAACGTGCCCGCTCGTGATGAAATAATGCACGGATGGGCACCTGGGGTCTTCCTCCACCATCAGAGCTTGAAAGTCGCCATATGACCTAAAATTGAGTTAGTGCGACGTTAAACCTAACAAAATAAGTACGAAAAATATTTCTGATTTAATAACAGTTCATTTTATCATTTTCTTATACTTACAAAAATGTATATTTCGAAGGTTACTTTCTCTTTCACTCCATTTGAAACGTCAGTGCAGTTAACAAGAGTAATTAGTTATCTTGAAATGAACAAGATTAATAATATCGAAAAAAACTTTTTACATTATTTCTGTTCAAGTGCGCGCGCGTGTGCGTGTGCGTGTGCGTGCGTACGTCTATTTTACAGACAGATATCTCAAAGCATTTACTATCCTACATATACCGATGCCTAGATTTTATAATAAATGTTCGTCAATGAAAAACATTTCATGATTTACATTAAACAGTTTCGGTCGTACTTTGGAAATTTAAAAATTATATGTTAAATGCATTTAGATAATTCGCTGGCAAAGACCCAGATCCGTTCAATTCTGTTTAAACGAAAGAGGAAGAAAATTCAATCTTACCCGCAACCAAGACCGACCATTACACGGAGTGTGAACACAACGGTAAATATTTACAAAATGTATTTTATTTATTTACAAAATCAATATTCATATATTTGCAAAGAGTATATCTAAATTTCAATCTTAGTAAGTCGAAACTTGATTTCAAATGAGCTAGATATTTTGGAAGTCAAAATCAAAATTGGGATCGTTATGTTATATCATCGTTAATGTGCACCGGAATGTTTCATAGCATTTAGAAGCTGATGAAAAACATTTGAATTGATTTTAAATTCATATATCTCTATATGTTATTTACAGAATATTTAAAACTTTGTAAGATTTTACATGCGGAAACCATGGAAATCATACTACAAATTTAAGTTTTTGTCTTAGATCAAAAATAAGAACATTCCTTAAATTACAGATAGGTCTGTGCTGATCGTGTGCACGTCCGCGTGCTGTGAGTTGCGGTTTTGGGAGGGCTGTTTCTTTTTCTTTTTTGCTCAGGTGTAGGAAATTCTAAACGTATATTAAATACAGGTAATGGGAACCCACATATCTAGATAGTAGACGGTCGATATCGCCTGTCTACAGGAATAATTGTTAAAAATCACACAATAATTGAATGACGTAGATTGCGACCGACAAGTATATGTTCAAATGTTTGAGTTAAAAGTAAATTTGCATGCTGCTACAGTACAAACTAATTACAGTAACAATAAACAATTACAGGAACCGTTTCTTAGTTCATATTATGCAATGGGGTTATTAACTTAGTCCTGTTTTAATCATTGCCTCACTGCAATTTCGAAATGTTTATACTTTATCTCAACCAGTTGCTACTATGGTCGTACAGTGCTTAAAGTTAAAAATCTCACTGTCGCATTGTCAAAGATTTCGCAGTTAAGATATTATTACCGTTGTAATTAGTTGGTTAGATATCAAAGGGAATTGATCACGGTACTTCTAAACATTGTAAATTTCCCATTTTAGTTATTAGTCGATCGTGGCTGAATACATGAAAGCAACTTAGTGTATGTAAAATTTTATATTTTCAGCAAGGTGCTAGATATCTCAACCATATTTATGTCTACACACACAGCAATCAGTCGTCTATCCACTTTCGTTTACTCATGTGTCCATAAAGAATGCACGTAAGTGTTTACATACATTGAATGTTGAATTTACAAATAGGAGTTCCGACCGCACAAGGGATCTTCCGATTAAAGATATTACGGCAGGAATTTTATCAAAGAGAAGCAAATCAAGTGATAATAGTTAACCCATGTATGATCGTGAAATGGCGACACGCTTTGTAACGCCTGGTAAATAAGCTGCAGACAAACTTACACATATTCATACACGTTCATGCCATAACCTTTGGCCTTTAGCCTGCTAAATTTCTAAAATGGACTGGTCCAACATTTCATTTGGGCAATACCATTGAATATTTGAAGGGGTGTTAACTTAACATTTACTGACCGAACAGCTAACAGTACAGGGTCGTAAAGTTAGACCTTTCTGTGACCTTGACCTTTGTTCTACTACCCTAATTGATGCAATCGGCACGTCGTCTTACTACTACAAACCTACAATCCAAGTTTGATGACAGTACCTTGAATGGTTAATAAGGTATGCTCCAAACACAAAATATGGACAGTTTTTACCTTTAAGCTTAATTTCTGAAACATTTTGATGTCATAGAACGATGAAAGTTTCCGCCTTTCTCCGAACAAAACCTATAGTTTACGAATACGGATGTACGGTATGGGTACGGTACGGGATTAGAAACAGCTGTGACTCAGTGCAGAGTTGGAGCGCTGGTATAAATTACAGACTCCAGTATATGTCGGATTGAAGCAATTTGAACTAAATGTACTTTAAATGTATATATATGTAACCATGGTGATACTTACCCTAACATTTAGTCAGTATATTATACATATTTTACATTAAATGCATGCGAACATACAATAATTTGCGAATTTTTGCCGTACGCGAAATTAGATAATCACTTCCGGGCATGCGCAGAAAACCTCTCCAACTCTGCAGTGAGCTACATCGATTAGAAACACAACCAAATTGGCACGGTGTTGGGGTAAATATCGACCCGTCCGGAAAACTGTAGCGAGTGCCTTTAAAATAAAGCTACCACATGCTTTGCTATGAATATAACTCATATATGAATATCTTTTTTAAATATTATCCTATTTTCGATTTATTTTCTCCATATTTTGCATAAGTGTGCATTTTTGAGTCTTGATGCACATTTCCGTTAAACACGAAAAAAACTGAATAAGTTTGCAGATGAAGTTGTCAAAATACATTTATTCAGGAATGGCCTAAATTGTCCACTTGAAAACTTGTAGTATAGCTGTATATTACCTGAATTTCAAGAATGATTTTCATGAAGTTTTTGTGAGTGAAAAAAGTAGGTCACTAGGTCGTGGTGGGTCTTTAATTGAAACCTACTGTATATTGTATAGCTTTTTAGGCACAAAATTTTACACACTTATTAGACGTCTACACATTTGTAAGGTGTTCCTTGGGACATATTACTTTTTGCACTACCAATATTGTAACACTGTTCAAACACTGTCGTCCTTTCTAAAAGATATGAAAAAGTAGGAATATATAACAGTGCGATCGTAAATGTTAATGAATTGCTATTTGTAACATGTCTTCAAAATCTGACTGTTTGTTGTTTCCAACAAAATAAAAGGCATTTGCGTTCGATGATACGTTAGAGTTAAATACTTGCACAGGTATAAGCACTTTTAAAATTAACTACAATAGAACAAAATAAAAATAAATATAACCTTCGACTATAAATAGATTTTGCATAGTGTAGGAAATACCAGACGTTAATAGAATACAGTTAATGGTAACCTGAGTAGTACAAGGTCGCTCTATCGCCTATCCACCCTGTTTAACCGTTAATAGCGTAAATGTTTTGGAACAAATTTACATACTGCTGCAGTACAAACTAATTACACAATAATAAACAAGTTCGGGAACGAAACAGTTATATCATTTTACATTTTGTTATTATGCATGACGTATTTCACAATTCGAATTAACATAATCCTTCTCTTGTTTAGCATAAAATGATTAATAGAAAGGTCATTTGTCTTTGTTTACAATATGGCTGCCGCATGTTTTGTTATGAAAATCAAATATATTAATGATTTTTACCTATCTTATTTTCGGATAGCCTAGTGGTAGAGCGTCCGCTTCGATTGCGGGAGGTCGTGGATTCGATCCCTGGCCGCGTACCAAAGACGTAAAACACGGTACTAGTAGCTTCCTCGCTGGCGCTCAGCATTAGAGGTAGTCTAGACTGTCAGCCGGTGTCAGTTATGTGAATGGGGGGTATCATGTCAGTGCTACGGTGTGATATTCATGAGGCAGCACTATAATGTTGGCATTGTGCTCACTGCTCAGTAGCACCGTCGTTCATTATGACTGAAAATTGTTGAGAAGACGTTAAACCCGAACACAACAACACACCACACACACACACACACACGCACGAACGCACACACGCACACACACACATATCCTGTTTTCAATATTCTCACATAGGTTTGCATTTTTGATTCTTATCTTATAATCACGCATGCCCATTTCCGTGTAATCGAGAATACCTGACACCATGTCGATGTAACATTTGGCGCTAAACAGGCAAAAGTTTGATTTAATTCAGTCATACTGTATAGGTCTTTAAGTGCGAAAACAAACCTATTAAACGTATACGCATTAATATGTTATTCCTATGAACGTGTTACATTTTGCACTATCAATATTATAACACTGTTTTTCACGTCGACTTATTTTATTTGGCGCCATTCATGCGCCATGAGATGGTGTTTCCCTATTTCATCAGTTTATATACATTAAAGACATACTAGAATCGAAGAAATTTGAAACAGAACATCAGAACAAAACGAATCGGTTATACGCCGCGCGAACTACCGGTAATCACTTTGACTACGCCTTCGTGAAATTATTCCGCAAGCGTATAAAGTGATCGTACTTTTTTTATATGTTCAATATGTCTTAATTAACACAGCAGAATGTAGTGCTGGTTTTCATTGTTTTAGTTAATCCACTATCCCATTCAGCTTTATTGTTCTGAGTATATAACTGCATATGCAATATTGAAAGTAATGCTTTTGTAAGTAAGAAATTATTCATATTCTCAATTTTAGACAGCCAATTTATCTGTTTTAACCAGAAAACAAAGGCATTATGGCACATATCTATCATAATTTAAAGAAAACGAGAAAGGCAACGTTTGATTCCCAGGAATAAGAGCAAAGGTAGTAACACGGTCAGAGCTCACATCGGTACAAATAGAAATTGCAGTGGAAAGATATAGCAAACTTATTACTTCAATTATGCACCAAGACACACAATATAAAAATGGTGATATCGTAAATAAAACTGGGAGATGGGGGATTTTTAAGGAGTAAGAAGGATGGATACGGTCGTAATTTGGAAATTCTGAAATTGATTGTTAAATGCAATTAAATAATACGCTGCCAAAGACCCAGATTCGTTCAAGACTATTAAAACGAAAGAGGAAGAAAAATAGAGAATATTAGGTTACTGTCTGATAAATTTAAATTTATTAGGCGAGTTGAAGAAAATATATTAGGCGAGGCTCTGCCGAGCCTTATATTTTTTCGTAGACGAGCCTAATAAATTTAGATTTATTCAGACAGTAATCTAATATTCTATTTATAGTTCAAACATCGTTTTTATCCAATGACAAGCGAGGGATTTTCAAAAAAGTAATCAACTTATTTTCATATTGTTTCATTACTGAAGAATCTGATCCACTTAATCATGAAGTAGTTCAAAATTAATGAGTATTCATTGTTCCGCCTACTATGGATTTCCCACATTCTAGGAGGCGGAGCAATCACCAAAGCAGGGACTGCATACAAGAAATAATGTGTCTATGTAATAAACGGACCAAATAGATAAATGAGCCGTACCATGAGATAACCAACATAGTGCGTTTGCGACCAGCATGGATCCAGACCAGCCTGCATATCCGCATAGTCTGGTCAGGATCCATGCTGTTCGCTAACAGTTTCTCTAATTACAATAGGCTTTGAAAGCGAACAGCATGGATCCTGACCAGACGTCTGGCGCGGCTCAAATATCAAATTATGTTTTTAGTTTCATTGTACTTTCATAGTTCAAGTTTGACCTTTCTGCACCTTTCACTACTTCTACTGGTCTAAAAATAAACCAGGGTGCACTTAGATTCTACTTTGTCTTGTTTTATTTATACATGTAGTTGCTTGAATTGTACTGTTAGATCATTACGAGTTAAACCTGCATATTATATTTCCATTGAATAAGAATATAAAATTGTGTTCCACAAACTACTCGATAAGACTTAGTCGTTTACTATGTATTTATGATATAAACTAAATTAAAATCATCCAGCACTTGATCAACCGCTGTTTTGCTATTGGCACTAAAATGACCTTGTGTAAAGTTGTAGTAAACATGTACTTCTCCATCATGAGTGAAGATAAGACTAGCCAATGAATTAACAGAAGGCGTGGTTAGTTTACTTCAGAGAGAGCTTTTTGCGGTTTTGACCTGTCAGTAAAATGAAACGGGGCGTTAAACTATAAGCCGGTTATAGATACACTTATTGAACTTCTAAATGCATTAAGTTTTGCCTTCACTACGCTACGCTCCGTTTCGGCAAACTTAATTGCATTAGAAGTTCAATAAATGATCTATAACCTATACTTATTCTACCTGTTCAGAAAATTAGGAAAAAGTCATTGGAAAGAGCAACAGCGTGCAGACTTGACGTCATATAATATGACGTTTGCTAGTGTAATTCAGTTTGTGAAAATTTGAAAAAATGCAATAACTTTTTTGTTTCTGGATAAAAACTTTTGATTTTACCACTTATTTTCTTAGTTAGAACATTTCCAATACAATGATAACAGTTTCAATGAAAAATTCGGAAAAAAAAATTGTTTTCAAAATTTCCGGCTGAAGTGCTGTAAAAGTGAAAAATAGCAATAACTTTTTTGTTTCAGGATAAAAACCTTTGATTTGACCACTCATTTTCCAAGTTCAGACATTTCCAATACAATGGTGATGATTTAAATGCAAAATTTTGATAAAATAAGTGATTTCAAATGTTCCCACAAAATTGATATCTTGACACTGACTAGATAAAGCAAAGTTTATTAGGCAGGCCGATATTGCGCTATATCTTATATGAGGGTAGGATAAAATTCATTCTAGACCAACCACTACACGGAATGCGAACACAACGGTAAATATCTGTAAAATGTTTTTTTATTTAGTTACAAAATCAATATTCATATATCTGCGAAGAGTATATCAAAAATCCTATCTTACTAAGCCTTAACTTGATTTGAAATTAGCAAGATATTTTAGGAAGTCAAAAGCGAAAATGGAATCTTTTTGTTATGGTTAAGTAACACCGGAATATTTAATAGCATTAAGAAACTTATGAAAAACATTGAGCTTGATTTTAAATTCTCAGTATATCTCTATATGTTTGCTATTTGCAGAATACTAAAACCTTTACATACAGAAACCATTATACTACATGTATTTTAAGTTTTTGTCTTAGATAAAAAATAAGAACATTCCTTAAAATTACTAATAGGTCTGTGCTTGTCGTGTGCACGTCCGCGTGCTGTGAGTCTGGGTTTGGTGAGGGCTGCTTATTCGGCGCGGTGACTTGATTTTTTTTTGCTCAGTGTAGGAAATCCTAAACGTAAATAAATCACAGGTAATGGGAACCCACAGATCTAGATAGTGGACGGTCGATATCGCTTATCTACAGGATTAACGATTATTCTAACACGACAAGCAAATAACCTACATACATTTAGAGCAAAATATATTTCGGGTTATTCTGCAATAAACCACTCGCGTGCAATGACGTCATCCGATCCAGGTGCGTAGCACGGTCGTAAAAACTAGTCACCATTTTTTCTAACATTGTTGATACTAGTATGTCGTGTTAGAATCGAAATAATAAGTTCCCAAGTGTGATTTATTGTAGAATAAACCGAGTTTTTCGTTCTTATGCGAAACAATATTTCACTTAGGCCTATACGGTCTTCGCGATATATTCTTACGCATAAGAACTCAAAAACTCGGGTTATTCTACGATAAACCATGTTTGAGAACTTATTATTTCTTAAATAACGATTATATTAGTCGCGCAATATTGCGAAATTAGTAGTTTGCGACCGACAAGTAAATGTTCAAATGTTTGAGTTAAAAATAAATTTGCATGTTGCTGTACTACGAACTAATTACAACAACAGCAACAAACAATTTCAGGAACGGAACAGATTCTTAATTCATACTATGCAACGAGGTAATAAACTTCGTCCTTCCCTTATAACAAAAAACTATATCATTCGCACCAGTGTTTATTTTTAATAATTATTGCCTCACTGCAAAATTCGAAATTTTTACCCATTATCTTAACTAATTGCTATTATGGTCGCACAGTGCTTGAAGGTAAAATCCTCACTGTCGAGTTGTCAAAGGTTTCGCATTTAAGATATTTTTACCGTTGTAATTATTTCGATACCGAAGAGAATTGTTCACGTTACTCATAATAAAATCTGTTAAAAGATCCTTTGGAAGCATAGAATGCAACCAAACAGAATAATAGCAGACTCGGTTTGATTGAGTCTGTTCATGAGAGGTAATGAAATGCGCAAAACCTCTCAAGCCCCCGAGCGCCGGCATAAGCGGAACTCTATTTCACATCTATTAAATGGACTCTAAATGGACTCCATGATCCTAAAAGACCGAAAATATAACAACACTGAATCCAACATCGTAAATTTGCCATTACAGTTCTCAATCATCGTGGCTTAATACATGAAAGTAACTTAGCGCATGTAAAGTTTCATATTTTCAGCAATGCGCTAGATATTTCAACCATGTGTGCACACATTTAGGTCTACAAAACACACCAGCTCGCTCTGAAAGCAGTCGTCTATTCACTTGCATTTACTTATGTCTCCATAAGGAATGCACGTAAGTGTTTTGATGATATTTAACTGACATTTTACATTGTTGAGTTTTCAAATCAGTAAGAGTTCTGACCGCACTACGGACATGTTGATTGAAGATTTCTCACCTCAAAGCATATCACGTGATGTTGATAAACCCATGTGATCGTGAAACGGCGACACGTTTTATAGCGCTTGGTGAAACATCTGCTTGCCATAACCTACAGACAAATTTATGCATTACACATTAATTATACAATTTTGCCACAACATTCAAGAACATAATTCAATTATTCAATCTACTTATGTTTTGCAATAAGCGATTCGTCAGATTCTTTTACTGTACTCAAGATCTTTGTTTAAGTTTTAGCATGTGCGCGAAATGGTGTAAATCTAATATCACTGTTTTAGTTCTGTGGTTTCTGGGACCTCAGATTAGCTGTTACACCCAGTCGTCCTTGAAGAGCTACGAAAAGGCTTGGTTCACTAATGTACGTAAATGGCACCGAATTTAGCCATATTATACATTACTTATTCTACATTGATACATATGCTGTTCGTAACAAGTAAACACAATGCTTCATATATAAGTAATAAACTTTGAAAAATAATGTGTTGTTGTGTTTATATATTACTCCAAACATGCCCCACTTTCCAAAAAATGTGAATTTTCCATGAAATTTGAGACTTTATTTATGATTTTCGCCTTGGCGGCATCCTTTACCAGTCTTAATATTTTAACCACTACTTCGTACATGAAAAACCAACAAAAAGTGCAAAAATCATCGCTGGTGAGCAATGCCGCCATATACAAAAACGAAAAAAAACGTCCGTCTCAGAGACACATTTTTATCCGAAATTACACAAGCCTCGGTTTCGGTAAAATGACGTTGAAGTTGACGTCACTTAATTAGATATTTGTTTTCATTAATTTGTTTTTCAAGCAACAGCCATTAGAGCTAGTGTTAAAATCAATAATATCGGACGAAGATTTTTAAGTTTTAACGTTTCAACATTTAGTAAAATATCACAAACCTTATGAGTGAATTAGTGAATTGTTTCCCTTTGAAATCAACACGCCATTATCGGTGGATACATGTCTGAAACTGGGTCAGAGAATACATGCAGTTATTGCTCTGAATATACGCGGATATTTAAAGTACATGGCGGATTTAATAATTGTTATGGTAAGTGTAAATTTTCATTATAAATTTATTCGTAATTGGAGGCAAAACAAAATGGACAGACCGCTTCGTTTGTTGACTTATCGAAGATGCAACTTTGCAGCGAAAAATAGCAGTGTTGACATTTCGATTCGACTGTCTGCTGTCAAATAGATCTACTTTTAATATCATTCCTGTGTATTTGTAAGTTTTCATGATGGCAGAATATACTTGTAGCCAAGACAGTCGGGCATCTTCTATGTTAAGTAGGCCTACCTTCTGTATGAAACTTTCTATCTAGAATTTGTAAAGAGGTAAATGAAGTGATGAACAGGAATGGGCTATTCCAGAAAATATCCACCCCCCACTGTGGAAGCAGTTTTTTCGGAGAAAATTACCCACCCCCCCTCCCTCCTGGAGACATTTTACCCCTCTCTCCCCCTTCCACACCCCGGTAGCCTGAAAATACCCCCCTCCCCTTTCTCCCAATAGGATCCCTCCAAATACCACCCCCACCCCCCACTCGCCTCCTCTCGGGTTATTTCAGAAAAGATCCTCCCTCCCCCTTCCACACCCCGGTTACCTCAAATACCTCCCTCCCCTTCCTCCCAATAGGATCTCTCCAAATACCCCCCGCCCCCTCCCGCTCCCCTCCTCTCAGGTTGTACCAAAAAACTGCTTCCACAGGGAGGGGGTGGATATTTTCTGGAATAGCCCAATATTACAAGATATTGTACATTGTTTAAACTGTCACAGATGTGAACAATTTAATAATTACATGGTCATTATGCACAGTGGAATCTATGAAAATTGAAAATTATAGTACAATGACACAGGAAAAGTGGTGTTTTAAATTGTCACTTTTTGTTGTAATTATAGCAACTAAAATAGACCTCCTGAAAATTTCTTAAAAAATCTACATGCAAATTACAATACAAACTACATTTTTCATTCTCACTACTGCCATTACTGGTAGACAGCATGCTGTAGGCTACTAAATAAATGAGAAATTCTTTTTTTATATTTTTCAGGATAACCTCCAGCAGTAAGAAATATAAAGGCTCACTGCAGTTTTGAGTGCTCAACAAGTATTGACCCCATACTATGCTCAGCAAGTAGGGCTTTTGTATTTCTGTGAATCCTCATGCAGGTATAAGATTTTGAAGTTAGTGTTTACATTCATATCAGTGTCAGTATCCTCAAATGCACTTTTTCAATATCAATTTTAACTATGAAATTCCATATATCACTAAATTAAATTCCATAGTCTTCAAACAAATCATGACTCTATGAATAAAAGCTTCAGGCCTGCAGTGTACATTTTACATTGGAATTATAGTGACACCTTTGCAGAAATTTTGTCAAGTAAAATTATCTAAAGGAAGTTATGTTTTGTTAAGACTTGATATTACTAATTCCTGTGGGTTTTATTTTCACTGAACTTTCTGTAAATCCCTTAAATTGGGTTGAAAATACTGCATTGCTTTATAATAAAGATGCTATCATAAGCACTGTGAATTGGAATTCAATTAAATTTTGATAAATACAAGTTAATGTTTAGCAATATCTATAAGAAAGGATGAACTGTTTGGTCAGTGTTGATTCACTCCATTTTTGATGAGAATTTAATACATTTCTTATAAACTGTTCTTGTTTTTGTATGAAAAGTACAGTACTGCTGTTGGAAGAGGAGCAAACAGTGTGGTATCTATGGTCCTATGGTCCACCATCACTTCAAGCATCATGGCTATGGAGAAAAGAATGTTTCATTACATATGGACAATTATAGTGGACAAAATAGGAAAAGTGTTGTAATAAGGTAAGAATTCCCAATAAATAAAGAAATATTTATTAAGCACACAGAATTTAATGTTGAAATATTTAATTTTACAGTGTGTTCATACACTTCAGTTTGGAAAGTCACTAGTTTTTTCTTAACCAGGTTAAAGAACTATTTGTTAAAATGAGATCAAAATCATGGCCCGTACTTGATGTAGAATATGTGCGATTGTTGAATTTTTTCATGAAAAGAAGTTATTACTGTAATAAAATTCTAAAATGTTATTTAATGTAATTATGTGTGGGATGTCTTTTGGAATGCTGTTGTTCAGGATTGATGAAAAGGTTCTTTGTTTTAAATATATGATACATTTATCATTACAGAATGTCTTCTGCATGGCCTGGTATAGATAGTATTCTTGAAGGATTATAACTTCACCACAGAGACGGAGATTAATATTTTTAGGCAGGGAGTTGGCATGACAGGCAAATTCACCAACCGTATTATCATTCCTGAGCTGGATGCCAGTCGACAGTGGTACCTGTATAATGAAATAGCGCCCCTTTGCAGCAACAGCAATGTATGCTCAAAACCAGCAGTGTCAAAGCCATTAAAATTGATAATTCAAGTCATTTAAAACGAAGAATGAATGGAAAAAAGTGTTTAACATTTAAAGTAATACAGAGAAAGAGCTCTGAAATTTTGATTAATTTGAAAGTGTTTTTGATTTTTTGAAGATGTACTAGACCCAAATTCCATATATTTGAAAAAGAACAAATGATACATATAGTTTATGTAAACATTGAATTAACAACTTTATGGTGTCAACAGTACTATGCATTTGTTAAATATTGACTCACTATATACATGTAAGGCTGAACACAGTATAAATGTGAAATTCCTCTAAAACACTGGAAGATTTTTCAACAATAATTGTAACATATATGGTAGTAATGTACATTTGTTTTCATTACGACAGTTGGATTATATAGATCTACGAATATTTTCTGCTGTATTCAAACTGCATGTAATCATTTCTGTCAGCAGTATCATGTTTATTTTCCCTTTCATAAACAATTAATTTAACCTGTCTTGAAAGCACAATATATGTATAATTTGTAAAACATACATTGGATTATTGTGGAAACAATTTAGTTTTTGTATGCCTAATTATATATTATTGCCGTTAGTATTATCTGACTCTTTTAATATGATCAAGACATTTGATAAGGCATTTTTCTTAAACTATTACTGTATGTTAAATGAGATTATGTAGTATTATGTTTACGGAATTAACTGCGTAACCATGGAAACATTTTTCTGTTGTTCTATATTATGTCTTGAAAAAAAAACATTGTTTGAAGAACACTTTTCAGTGGTGCATTTTTTTTTAATTTTTACATGTAATGGTAAATGCTGAAAGTGTTCTACAATAACTTAGCAAAAACGTCATTGTTGTCTCATTGAAGCATATACTGCAACTCCATTGTAACCATAGCAACAGAAATATATTGTATTATTTATTAATAATGATCTTCACAAACAAATTACATATGTTATTTTTCTTAAAGAATGACCTAAATTGGTTTTATTCCATAAAAAACAGACATAGCAAATATTCTCATTTTTATCTCCGTTTCCATGGCAACCATATATTTTTTGCCTCAAATTATAGGCGTTGCTTAGGGTTATATCTTAGCATATCTGAATGTTAATTATACGTTCTGATGTAATTGTTATAAGAGATTTTCGTGTTTCCATAAAGAAAATCAATCGGTTGCCATGGCAACAGCACAATTTCAAATGAATTAAAATATGAGATTTTGCATTCTGAATTGTTGATCATTCATTATAATAATATTTCAACAACATTTGATGTTGTGCCATTTTAACCTGTAAGTGAACCAAGCCCTTTGATTCATTTACTTCAACTTCATACGGTTTTTTAATTTATATTGTCGACAAATATTGACAGATTGCAATGAAATTGAACGACACAGTTTTCAATGATTATTATTTATTCAAGATATCAGTAAGAAAAATCATTACACCTTAACAGATACATTGAGGTAAACCTAAAACCAAAACGAGCAGTAACATCACCCAGTCTTTTTGTACCGTTTTATCTATAATAATGTGAAATAATTAATTAAACATCTTTTAAATTCACAAAGTAAGTACAAATAAACTTTGACTAAGAAGAACTGACCTTAGTATGGCTATTGTTGTTTAATTTTCTTGATGATATAGTAATATAATGTAGTTTAATTTCATTTTTCAGTTATTCAAAATAATTAACGTAACGTATTAAATGTCTGATTCTTTTCAGAATAACTGAAAAAAATGTCAGCAGCCTTTCTGAATCTGACTGAAGAAGAAACAAGAAGGTGTAAACTCTATCATCTTGTTGTTGACGGAGGAGGCGCAGTGCTGAGGTATAGGTTCGACAGAGATATTCCTACCCCAAGGACATATCTCAATGATACGACAGTCAAATTAGAGTTATATCAGTTGCAAACAAAAAATATTATATCGAAGGCGCAATATGAATTGCTTTATCCAAGTACAGGAGCTGGTGTCACATCATCAAATGATTACGACATGACTCTTTTAGTGGCACTACATCGTACCCTTCTGTGTGCAAAGAAAGGTGACCCAATATGGCACACAGGAAATAAACCGGCTCCTATGGACTTTTCAGTAGAAGCAGAAATCGTTCGTCTAAGGGATTTCAGGAATGAGGTAAGCCGATATGCATAAATTATTCAGTGACTGTTGACAAATCTTGTTTCTTATATAAAATATGCTGGTATATTATATTTGATATACTCACAGTAAAGTTATCAAATGTGGTAATTCTTGTCAATGAACTCTTAATTATAATACAGTATTAATACAAGTATATATAGCTTTTTACAAGAGCATATTTTTAAACTGAAAAGGAAACTTTATAGAGGCACTGGTTAAAGTTGTTAACATTGCAAGTATGTTGATGATTTACAGATATAATAACATTAAATGTATCAGTACATGACGCAGGGAAGACAACGCTTAGAGTGCCAATAAGTGATCTATAACTTCTTAAATGTGAATTAGTAACCTATGTATTGGTCAAATAAATGATCTGCCTAATTTATGCGGCCTGGAATAATATATTTATAAGTGAGTAAACATTCCGGTATCTTGTTGTTGATCTGACGTTTAGACAAATTTAACTATAGATAAGATAAACCAATCTGTTTTTGGTTTATATGTAGTATGGAAAACTAGTATTTACTTCTAAACATTTCGTTCTTCACAATCAAATACAAATTGACAGAAAAATTAAAATTCGTATTGCACTGGTTGGAAATCTTACAGTGTATTTTGTCTGTACAATAAATTCTTATATTCGCACATGAGTTGTTTATGAATGTTTGGTTAATTGAAAACAAACAAAACTTGTAGGTATGTAATAAAAGGGTAATTATGACAGTAGTGTATCTATGACGTATTCGGATTCCACATAGCATATATCTCGTTTGATGGAGGCCTGGTAAAAGTAAAAAATTCCAAAATCAAGTTACTGTTAGGATAACCCTAACAAACTAATAAAATGTAAGCTTTCTTTTTGTAAACGTTTTTTGATGTTCAATGTTTTGGAAAACAAATGTCATTTTATGTCCTTACGGTTTCTTCTTTCAGCTAATGCATTCACCGAAGGTGGGAGGATTAACCGAAGCTCAGTTTGAAACAAAATGGAAGGAAGTTTCTGATGTAATGTACCACTTTTCATGATTATCAAATATTTCTAAAAATGTTGAAATTATCTGTAAGTTATCATCTTACAAAATGTCAGTAAATTGGAACCATTTACAATCATAGCTACATGGACAGTAGTCTATCTTAGATCTGCATGTTGATACTAAGAAATATTTTAGATAGGAACCGTCATACAATATATATAATATTTGTAGTTTGTTTATATAGTTACAATAAATAGGGAGACCAAAGAGAAAACAGGTTGTCGACTGAGTAATGAAAACTGTGTACCCATTTTAAAGATAACTTCGTTAAAATAGATAAATTATACCTACTCGAATTGTGTTCTATAGCTTGTTGCTTTATAAACTTGCATTGCTAGAAACATTATTTATATACGGTAAGGTGTTGTCACGTTTTGGATCTGGAATGCCTTGTCTGCAAGAAAAGCTAGAAATTCTTAAGAATGACTGTCTAGACAAACGATTTGAGAAAGAGCTTTTGTTGAAACTGGAGGAATGGACTGCCATGGATAAAGCGTTCGGGGACGAAATGATGAAAACGTTGCAAAGTAACAGTCTTAGCGGTAAGAATTGTGATTATCAAAAGAGAACTTGAACGCTTTTGTAAAGCATGTATTAAAATACATTCATCGGAAAAGTAAGTTTTTTTCTTTCGTACTCTAGGAAAGTTATGATTTGAAACGGTAAAAGGATATGTTTCACTTTTTTACAACAGGTTCGATATCGTATTTTCAGCGTATTTCACATTAAATAAGGGAAGAGTAAACACTTTCTTTTTGTGCTTTCAGATATTGCCTTGGGTAAGTTTTACTGATAATAATTTTCTAGAAAAAGTATAATAGTATATTCAGAAGGGAATGACTTCAGATCATACGATACACTATCGAATGTTACACTATTAAGTATAACTGATGCATTAGAAAAAGTTTAAAACATGTCCTGATACATTCGTCTTCATTTCAAACGCATCTGTTAGTTCCATGCTGAAATAGTTGATGTGTTACCTATTTTACTTATAAGCATAACGTGTGTTTCCACCCAATGTACGATAAATTAATGAAATACCATAATGCCAGATTAAGACAGCTTTTTTCATACCAGCAGCTAATTGCTTGTGACATTTAATTAACTGTAGTAATTTATCTATTAGCCTTTATTTTCTAAAACAGAACGGTCAAGGAGAGAACTTTCAGATGTTTTGGGTGACCCCTATTTTGTCAAGACAAGTGTTTTCCAAAGGGCGACAGACATACTGAACGAAAAAGGTATAATAGTAATAAAAGGTGCACAGGGAGAAGGAAAAACAACAATGGGTAAAAAGTTGGTAAAAAATCCAGATAGATGTTTAAAGATTAATAACTGTTCTGACTGGGATATTCGTAATCACTCTAGAATTGATACAGTCTTGATCGATGATATGTTTGGGTCTAGTATGTTTGACAAAGGCGACAGCAGAAAATGGTTGAAATACATTCCTCAGATAAAAGATGACGTACAAAACAAACGTCTTACCGTGATTATCACTTCCCGCTCATACATTTTGGATGAAGTGCTCGAAAAGATGTATGTTTCACACTTGATTAATGAAAGTAATACTCTCACAATCTCATCAAAAGATTTGAGTGAAAAAGAGATGAGAGACATTCTTGAGAAACACATGCAAATGACGGAAAGAGAGCTGAACGAAAAAGATATCAATGAATGCATAAACGAAGCAAGTAAGCCCTCTTCATTTGTCATAGGTTTTCCGGAATGCGCAAGGTTGTTTTGTCAGCATGAGCAATTCTTTTTAGAAAAGAGTGCATTTTTCAGAAGTCCAATGGCCCATATCAAAGACTGTCTTGTAGGTATTTTCAAAAATAAAGAACAAGTGTTTCTGGCGTTTTTTGTACTTTGGGCCCAAAAATCACAGGAAATAATGTTGCGTAGTTTACAACAGCCTATAGTTAACACCCCACAGTCAATAACTGGAGCGATAGAACAGCTCCAGTATCGCCCTGAAGATATGCTCAGGACCATCCGTGTCTCTCTTTCGACACATGGGACTGACTTTATACATTTTGACACAAGAAATGAAATATTTTCATTTTGCCACCGTGTCATAAGTGATGCAGTTGGGCTGGTAGCTTATGAGAAGAATGAAACAGCCGTACTTAAGTGTTGTGATTCATCGTTTATTGAAAGATACATCCGAATAGAGGACAGCACAAGAGACGGGAATTCAGCTGAACATTCTGATGGTGGTACAAATGAAATAGGAATTACAATCCCTCCTCTGCGGTTTGATCAGTTATGCTCAAGGATGGGCGAGATTATACAGGACATGAATGGCATCCATCCGCAGCAAGGAACGGGCAATGCAACTTATGAGTTGTGTTTCAAATGTAGCACTGAGCATGGACAGCCGCCTGGGCAATACTTGAAGTATGCACCGTTTTTGCACCCGGCTTTCCGGAACACTCAATTTTGTGAGTTGTTCATAAAGGATGTTATGAAAGGTAATGCGTTGAAACTGCTAACCATGCCAGTTCTGACATTTGGTGCCGACCTTGTAGGTTTTGAGAAAGTCCTGAACAAAAGCATATATACAAATGCAGTATGTTTACTTGCATATTTGTTGAAAAATCGCATGACACAATTCGCTTCAGTTTGTTACAGGGAAATGAAAAATATGAGATGCAGAACAGGTGAGATGTGTTCTTCTGTAACAGAAGTGTTAGAAACGGATCTTTTGATTTCAATGATTTTGGCAATCAAACGAGGCGATCAATACATGATCGAAAACCTAGCCAAACTTGGAGCTCCAGTTGGTGATCTAAACGTCATGCTTATGGCATTTAAAATGGCTGATAGAGATATTGTAACGTTTTTGTTGGATCTTGCTGACAGAAACATCAGCAGTTACAGGAAGAATGGCAAAAGTCCATTGATTCTCTTTGCTGAAGAAAACAATATTGAAGCCGTTAAGTGCCTGCTCAACAGCAAACACTTCACTGAAAATGAGATCGATTTTCAAAGTGAAGATGATCCATGCAACGAAACTGCATTACACAAAGCATGCAAGAACAATCAAGACAAAATAGTAGAGCAGCTACTACTGGCAAATCCAAATCTCTTGCTAAGAGATGTGAATGGATATTGTCCAATTCACGTAGCAGCATTGGCTGGAAATGTCGAAATAGTAGAACAACTTTTGAAGCACAACATGAAACAAGCTGATTACCCTGTCAATTTGTCTGACAACCTGAAACATGTCAAACTGTATCACATTGCCGTCTGGAAGGAAGATGCTGATGTTATTGAACTGCTGGAGCGGCTGGGTATATCACCAGGTTGTACAGATGATGATCAGAAAAAATCTCCATTAATGTTTGCCATACAAGAAAAAAGATGTCAAATTGTCATGAAACTGGCTGATATATCAGTAAAGCACGAGGTTCACAACATGTCTGATCACAGAGGAAATACAGCATTGCATATTGCCATTGAGAAATTGCCACATTTAAAAGATCCAAAGGAATCCGAAGTATATAAAGAAGTAATTTCTTTTCTTTGCCAAACTGGTATAAATGTTTTTACGGCAAATTTGGAAGGAAAGTCCGCTTTGATGTTGGCCGAAGAAAGTAAACAGTTTGATGTTATGTCAAAGTTAGAGAGATACAAATTCAGCAGTTCTTCATTGTCACAGGAAACTGAAACTGAAACTGAACAAAATGCTTTTGAGTGTGATGATGCAAGTCCTACCCCTGCGAAAAGAGTAAAACATGCATAATACTTGCATAAAAAAACACGAAAAGTAAATTAGAATGCTTATATAGGT
This sequence comes from Mercenaria mercenaria, assembly GCF_021730395.1. Classification (NCBI taxonomy): domain Eukaryota; kingdom Metazoa; phylum Mollusca; class Bivalvia; order Venerida; family Veneridae; genus Mercenaria; species Mercenaria mercenaria. The sequence goes on from NC_069364.1 coordinate 9,463,153, forward strand.
GTAATATACATGTAACGGTATTTTGAGCTCAAAATGTCCATCTAAATGCTACCTAATTGGACCTGTCTCAAACATAGTCATCGTTGAACTTTCCTTGAAGTAGAGTTAAAAAGGCAAGATCGATTTATAAACAGTGTAAATGTTTTATCTTTTATTTATTTATTTTGTTTGCTTAGTCTCGACTCAGTTTGAAATTCATATGTAAACCTGGCCTGGATTTTGACACAAAATATCTCGTACCTGTGCATGGACAAATATGACTCAGCTTGATTGTTTAGTGTCAACATTCCTCATTCCGTTTTTAAGAACGATTTCACTTACGTAACCAGATTGTCTTACACATTTCGTACCGTTCTAAACGGTTACAAATATTACAAAACTTGCGGACTAGCCTGAATAACTTGAACTGCCGGTAAAATAGAACAGTAATGGAAATTCGTTTGGTACATATCCTTACAATGAATAAGCTGTAAATGAGTAATCTGTGCTATGTTATCTGCAGGCCCAGAATCAGCAGACATTTCTTTAATTTCCTTTTTCTATTTAATATCACCGAAAAGCTGGTATGTATTTTATTAGTGTGAGCGTAATCGAACTTGTGGCGTTCAGCTTCCTTCTACATGGAGATATTTCTAGTGAAACATAACTTCTCTTTTTTTTCTTATTTCCGAAACAGTCGGGTAAATCAGGAAAGCTAAGATAACAAAACAAAAATAACACAAAATCACATTGTCAGACAGGGAGAAGCTCAAATTTTGAGAACTTACTACAGAGGCATTAAGCACATTAGCAAACTTTATTTCAATAGAAATGACCTGGTTCTTTACCATTATTTTACAAGACAAAATTCGTTTGTCGGGAAGCAAAATAATAAAAAAATATGTAAAATGGAAGAAAAAGCCCTTAAAGCATTTTCTGCTCGCCTTTTGTTGAACTGATATGATTGTATATTACATTTGCTATATTGTGTGAACTGATATACTAGTATGTACATATTGATTACATGTGAATTATAGACCCGCCTCAGAATAGTTGTTTTTGGTGTTTACTATCTAAATATTTTATTGTATTAATGTAGCACAAAGTATGCTGTACATGATGTATTTACTTATTTTGTTTCTACAGTATAAGATAATTGTTTAGGTGTGTTCTTGAAACTTTGAAATATACTGAAAAAATGAAGTAAGAAAACCCCAAAAGAGTTATCAGATATATGTGTGAAAATACAAAGTTCAGGAACGGCTGTAAATGGTCCGCCTTAGCTGTATTATGGCTGTATTATCAAAATGATTTTCAAATGTTTATGTGGGGTGGGTGGGAGAGTAAGTCCCTACCCATTTCAATCATTTTACATCGAGAAGTGAAAGCGAAAGCGCTACAAGTATATGTATATAAAGAATACATTTTTCGCTTTTCATTTTTGTATGTTCTTTCTGATTAAATTGTTTAAAATTATATATTATATAAATATTGCATTCCTGAGAGGGTGATATGAAAAATATTCACCGCGAGACATATGAATATTGACCAAGGCCCCAGCCGAGGTCTATATTCATATTTCGAGGGGTGAACATTTTTCATATCACCCTCTCAGGAATGCAATATTTATTTTATTATACCGAAAACGTATAAGGGTCAAAACATTTACTGGAAAATCAACATAATAATGTATTTAACATGAAAAAGTAATTACTTACCAAATAATGAAGACAGAATTAAAGAGTCTTTATTTGTTAGCACTCATAATTTGTGGCGACCTTGCTGTGTAATAAGACTTTTTTGATAGATTTAGACGAGACGTTTACATATCACTGACACCTATATTTATTCTAATATTTCAACATAGCGTCAATCAGTAACATTCGAAAAACGGTGATAACTTTCTTTTTCCTAAATGAAACATATAAGTGTGAGCACTCATTTTCTTAGTTAGCTCATTTCCAAACTTATTGTGGTAGTTTCGGTTCAATATTTGATGAAAAAATGTTTTCGAAATATTTTGCACGTAGCATAAAAAGAAAATTCGGCCGTGTTTGCATATGCACACCAGAAAAGGGTTATTTAATCCTAACGTATAATTATATAAGCGCCTCGTCTGAAAATTTATCGACTCAGTCTTTTAATCAATGCGAAAGTATCGATCTCTCAACGGGTGATATGAAAAAATATTATTGCATATGTTACTAAATATAGTAACAAATTTGCACTGGATTTAAACGTATATGAGCAGCGTTAGGCCGATAATTGCGTTCCTGTGAGCTGGTGTGCCTGATATCGATATCAGACACACTTCCGGGTGTGCTAAAAATCCATATCAGGCACACTTCCGGCTGTTCAAAACATCAAGATTTTATACTTCCACTGGCAGAATGTCAAGTATATACAAACTAACACTAATTTTAAAAAGAATACATTGTATGAATACATAATTTCGCTAGCTTCTTCTTCTATGGTGGTTGAATAAGTCGGACACAAGAAACTACGGCACTAAAATGCATGAATTAAAAACAAATGTTTGAAAGGAAATGACGTCAGCGTAATCAGAAAACGTTGACGTTCCCGCGCATTACACAAACATCCAACACGCTGTGTAACATGAACTTATTTTAATGTCGTTATTACTTTAACAGTATAGTAGAACATATGCAATAAAAAGGTTATAAAACAGGGCAGGTGTGCCTTAAGGCGATATTGGCATACTAGACCGTTATTAGCCATCGGGCTAAAGCCCTCGGGCCAATACCTCTCCTAGTATGCCAATATCGCCTAAAGGCACACCAGCCCTGTGTAATAACCTCTAAATATCGCATGCGCAGAAAAACAAAATAACGCTGTTGCGCATGTGATATGAAATTATGGATCATAACACCTGCGCAGAAATTGAAAATAACGATTTTGCGCATGTGATATAAAATCACTAGGGAATATTCAAGTTAAACTAAAGGGAAATTTGCATTGGACATTTATGTGAGGTATAATAAACGAGTATATGTAAGTGTTAATTGTTTGATTGATTTTGTTTATTGCATATATTAATCTGTACCGATAACAAATGTTGTGAAGTTGTCAAGTATTCTGGACACTGTGACGGTTTGATGCATGTACTGAAAGCATGAACACTCACCGATTACTAAAATATTGTTGACCATTTGTTAATTATGTGAATTATCACATTTATGCTCTCGTTGTTATTTTATGTCTATTTCATTCTGCATACAAAAGGTCCACCCTGGTTCGGTTGTACAACCTGTTGGTTTTTTTCGTTGATATTATTTATAATTCTTTCAGTTATTCTACCTACAGCGGAGCCATAATACAAGAAAAAACAGGTTCATTTCTCGTATTAAAATTCGAAACGTCCAGTAAGTGGATCGAGTAGTTTTGGTTGGTGTTACCAAGTAACTGATATATACATTAATCTTTGATGGACACGAATGAGTCTAACCGATTTAAAAGAATATGGAAGGTCACATCCCATTGAAAAAAATAATACATCGAGGACATCTGCTCCATTTAGTGTCAGATCGAAATATCTTTCACCAAGTGAACATAAGATGCAACATTATCACGAGCGGCGTAATAATATTATCTGGTGTTCACGAGTGGAAGCTAACTTGCTCTTTCATGTATTACAAACATATTTTAAAGGTTCGTGCTAGGGAAAACATATTTGACAATTTTAATGTAGAATTATCAGATACATTTTACTCTAATGTTTCAATTATCCACTGAAAAACTCTAACATGGATTTGATCTCCAGTTTGTTTAAAAAAAAAATAAGAATGTCAAAAGCTGTATATTCCGCGAATAACAACGGTTGACGCGCGGACTGGTAAATTATGACGTCAGATTGGAGCATGACGTCCGGTAAACTACTACTTGTATAAATGAAGCCCGGCAATTTGTTTTTCAAAATATTTCAATGACCGTGTAAGAATGAAAACAATCAATGTCTTCTTAAGGTTTATCGTCTAATTTACCACGACTTTTCGTTCAGCTGCTTAGACATTTAACAACTCGGGCTAACGCCGTCGTGGTTCAATCACTGCGCCTCTGCACTCTGAACCGTGATGAATTAGACGACAAACCACTCGAAGAACTTAATTACATGTATTTGTTAAGTAAATGATAAAAATTAAAGAATGTATTGTATTCAAATAAGTGATATTTACAATTTCGACTCCGCTTTAATGTGTACTTATATCTTGTGATAAAAAGTCACGAAATAATGTAAACTTTCTTATTCTTTTATTATGTATGTGATAAATTATGAAATTACCTTGTTCTGTTACAAGTTCTGTTACTAAATTTATTGAACATGTTCATTACAAAACTATGGTGCACGCCAGCGGCTAACATTTATGTTTTATTCAACTCGTTCCGTAAAAGCGGAACAAAAACAAAACGTATTTGATATCTTCTTTCTATTTTACCAGTATTTTATGTTGTGGAAAATAAATTTACTGTATCAATATCCTCTTTTAATATTTCCATCCATTAGATAATACCTGTACATGATTAGAACTATAAATTCCTTTGAAATAAAAAATCAGATATAAAAAATATTGTGTTTGTTTCCACCTACAACACTATATGTAATAATGCATGGTAATGGGAGCTTAAACGGGACACTATCGTTCTTCGACCTAGCTGTCCGTGGTTTACAGACGAACTTCATGAGCCTAAACACTTACAATGAAATAGCGTACGTGTCTAAACTAACAATTGACCATCAACTTTATAGTGACCAATGTGCTGCCGTAAATTAACTCTTAATTCAGGCGCGAACCGACTACTTCTCTGATAAAGTAAAGTCGTGTGGCCTTGGCCAAGTTAAACAAAATCTGCTACAGGCAGTGAAAGATACTGCCCGTCCCTCAAACTCATCCTCAAGGGAACTTGCACAAAAAATTAGCGAGTTTCACCGATAACATTGAAAACATTAGGAATGACATTATTTTGCATCAGAGCATCAGGAAGTAGTAAACTGTCTTGTTGATTTGGCTCCTGCAAAGAAAGAAGAGGTAAAACAAATCATACAAAAATCTCCAAACAAACCCTGTGAATTTGAACCTTTACAAACATGGCTTTTGAAAAAAGGCCTTGATGAGCTATTGCCGTTGATAACAAACATTATAAATACATCAACAACTGAATTAGATTATGTACCAAAAGAGTTTAAGAGTTTGAGGATAAGACCTCTGTTTAAAAAACCGTGTGCAGTTTTCGACATGACTGGCCACCAATCACTGGTACATCGCCTCGAACATCATTTTGGAGTCGCAGACAAAGCACATGTATGGATATCATTATATTTAAGTGACCGCTATAAAACTGTGTGCGTTGATGGCGAGTTGCCGACACCTATGTTGATGAAGTACAGTGTGCACCAGGGATCAGTGCTTGGTCCAAAGAACTATATCATCTACACTTAACCCGTTGGTGCTACATGCAGACGTCATGGACTGCTTCATCATTTCTACGTCGATGACTCTCAGTTATACCTGTCATTTAAGCCGATAGAAACTGCGGCTAAAAGTTAGGCTTTGTGCCGTATTTAGATTTGTCTGGCTGGCTGAAATTGTCTTGTGGATGCATTGCAACATGTTGAAGCTCAATGCTGATAAAACAGAGGTAATGTTATTCATATCAAAGCATAACTCAAAGTACATTGAGAGCATCTCGGTTAAGGTCTTTGACTCTGTGATAAAGTCCATGTCCATACAATGCCTTAAGAATCTTGGTGCAGTATGTGACAACAGTATAGGTATGGAACAGCAAGACAACTCTGTGTGCCGGGCTGGGTATGCACATCTACGCTGAATATAGGTCACATCAGACGGTATTTACCAGTGATGCTACAAAGACCCTTGTTAACCCTTACCATGCTGGACACGATTGTTTCTGCCTTTGCGACCAGTGTGATCACGATCTGTACTGTTCGCCATTCAGTCAGTATCTTTTTGGTAGGGACCCCTTTTAAACGTTAATAGTGCTGTCCAGATTGAAAGATGGACAAGTTAATTATTGAAATTTACCAGGGTAAGGGTTTACTTAATAGCCTGGTTACCGCACGGTTAGACCAGTGCCTTGTTAAGTGGTATTCCAAACGTCACACTTGACAAGTTGCAACATGTCCAGAAAACGACAGTTCGCGTTATCACTAGGACGCCCCGTCGTAAACATATAACTCCTGGTCTGTAGGAGCTTCATTGGTTGCCAGTGAAATATAGGGTAGAGTGCAAGGTTCTGAGATCTACACGATCAGTCCCCTGCCTATATTAGGGATGTGATAGAAGTGTATAAACCGGTTACAAACCTAAGATCACACGACTAGCTATCACTGGTTATGCCAAAGACTAAAACCTTGATGTATGGCAATCGGAGCTTTTCGTTCACTGCTCACAAGCTTTGAAACTCCCGTCAAGATTAGGGAAGCTGACACCCTGGCTGGCTGCTTTCAAAAGCCTGCTAAAAACCACTTCCTTTTACATTTCGTTAACTGACCTATACAGTTTTTCTTTTCATGTCACAGCATAGAACATTACTTTATGCTAGGGTCACATAAATGTTTTTATATATGTATATATGTTTGTCTTGTTTTATCTATATGTTTTTCATTCATGATTTTTGCTAAATCGAAAATGCATTTTTTTTGTGTTGAATGTGTAATTGTTTATATTGTTTGCAATGTATTCTGTAAAGCACTTTTGAACGTGTACATGTGCATGAAAATAGTGCTATATAAATGTGTAATGATAATAATAATATAAAACATTGGTAACCCGACGCTGAAGAAAGAATAAAAAATCTACTTAGCTGAGCTTTTAAAATGCCCTGAAATTTTGTTCAAAACTATACATTGCCAATACCGATTTCAACGAAACACAGTGATGGAAATTTTCAAAGTTTTTAAAAAAGGAATGTGAAAACAACAGCTTTAATATAAAGCATTCTCACTATTTAGACGAAAGATTTAAGTCGATCACATGACAAACCTGTTTATTTGTTTCTAGTTTACCTAACTTTACCTCTGGTGTCCCCTAAAAGAGATCAAGCAAAACCATTTACACAGACTGAATCCATCATGTAGTTGTATGTTCTTCATGACTATTTGATAAACGAAATTGTGTCTGAAATCATTAGTCCTCCACCTCTGATTCATGTGGGGAAGTTGGCAGTTACTTGCGGAGAACAGGTTTGTACTGGTACAGAATCCAGTAACACTGGTTAGGTTAACTGCCCGCCGTTAAATGACTGAAATACTGTTGAAAAACGGCGTTAAACCTTAAACAAATAAACAAACAATCTATAATGGCTGAAACTCACAAATCGGTGGGCGAATGCAAAGGAAGTCTATGTGGCTTCTTTACCTATATGACTGTAACAACTGTGACTACTAAAGCAGTGTTTCCCATATGATAACAACCCTAAAGACAAATCATAGAACAACGCAGTTATCAAACCGCCCTGTTTGTATTTTACAAAATCATATATAACCAAGTCCATGTAGATCATCATCACCTTACCCCTACCAAGAACCTAATCTACCAAATGCCACATAGACACACACAATACTACTCAAATTGTTTCTTTCCATGATAAATGAAATACGGGGAGCGGTGGTCTAGTGGATAAGGTGTCGGCTGCTCAATCCCGGGGTCGTGGGTTCGAGCCCCACTGGGGTCACGACCATGACTTCTCATATGACACCAGTACTGGTTTTCCAGGAAGCGGACTCGAGAGTGGTTCCAATAAGCTTGAAGCTTTCATCACAATCGAGCTAAAACAAATTAGTATAAACTAAATGAAATACCTATGAAATACCTCCCAAGCAATGTGCAGTCCATCCCAATGCAGCCAGAGTCGCTCAAGCGAATGGCTTCTGTATACCTTATTTATTGGTCTTGTTTTAGTCCCCTACCGGTCACATATGGTATGTACTTTATGGGATCAATGTGGGTCCCTTATGGGTTCCAGATCTTATATCCCATGTAGGACCTTTATAAGCCCCATATCATATACAGTATATACCATTTAGGGCCTTTCTGGGATTGCCTGTGTCTTATTTGTAATTGATATTGTCAACAAGCTCTGTAATATTGGCAGCTGTTCATGTAGTTGTTTTGGGATCAAGATGGACCCTGTTTTGTTCTCCTGATATAATGCACCTCTAAGACACTTCGTCACAGATTCTTTGTAAAGGCATTCTGTAAAGTAGAAAAAGTAATGTCAGTCTTAGCACAAGTCCATAAAAAATATGACTATTTACAAAATATCATAATGTATTTGCAAGCGTTTTTCATTTTTCTAAGAAATAAATGATAAATCTACAAATTCAGAAATGTAGTTCCAATCTGAGAGAAAGATTTCTACAGAACACTAAAAAGGTATCAAAATTCAATGGGAGTATTAAGAAATGGGTTTTTTTTTTTTTACAATTTGGACATACATGTATGTGGTATATACACCCAGATCATGAAAAAACAGTTTTTTAGTAAAAAAACAAAACAACAAAAAAAACAACACACACACATACAAAAAAACGCAAGTATGACGCCATGCGGTTGTTATCCCATTCAAATGTTTGGGGGTTAAACTTAGTGTATGGAGTAACAAGTTAAGATGTGAGTGTCATATCATTACAATATTTTCCAATTTACACAAAATAAATAAATAATAATCAATCATATACACATACACTGCCCGAACAGTCACGGTAGGAAATATAGGACCCATATGGGGCCCTTCTTGGAAAATATTTTTGAGACCAAAGAAATCTATAAAAAATCGTGAAAACATACAAAAATGCTTGTACATGTAATTTATACTAGTGAAAACACTTATAAGTCGATATATCACATCGCTGAGACACTGTATGGGTCCGATATTGGCAAATCCTTACAACGTGGCACCCAGATGGTGCCCTTCTGGGAAACATGTTTTGTTTAAGACCAAATAAAAATATAAACATTCAAAGAAAGCATACAGAAACTTTTTTATACTAGTGACAACACTTATGAGCTTAAAATAAATACATTGGTATATCACGTAACTGAGATATTGCATATGGGTCCCATATGGGTCCTATATATGGGCAAATACTTACAATATGGATACAGCCCATATGGGCCCCATATATGCTTATGTACTGGGTCACTACTTCAAATATTCTTTTTTTCAGCAGGCCTATTGTCCTGTAGAATAATATTCCGCCTGACATTCCCTTCCATCCAACCCTTCAGCAGTTCAATGCCGCTATTTGAAACATTAAACATACTTCACCATAACCTTGCTTTTTCAGCCCTGTTTTTATATTTTCTTTTCCCTTTATTTGGCCCAATTTTCTTTTATTTTCTACAAACAACCTTTGTGAATTGACGCACACGAATATGTCTACGTAGTCCAACTAATTGTACGTGAGCCACGATATTGTGAATGTTTTTGCATAGGTCAATATCTTTCCTCTACGTAGAACATAGAAAGTACCTTTTTATGTGTTGAGCCTTCCGCGCTCTTTTCTGAGCGGAAGGCACAACACAGACAATGTGATTTTTAAATCGCATTCTAACTATTAAAAAACAAAAACATTTGTAAATTTTTAAGATACCTGGAAAGAATATTCATTTCTTCCTTCAATTCAATTAATGTTTATATGAATAAACGGCAAAACACGAGTTTGTCACTGTTTTAAACAACACACCCTAAAGTTTACACAAATTTTACATGGCTCCGATTCGTGTCACGTGATCGATAACGACCAACCGCACTGTCAGCTTGTACTGAGTGTAATGGCAGGCGTGTAAATACAGCGAGGTAGCCAAACTGAAACATATATATAGTGTTTACGCTTTATTAATGTGTTTTACTGTTATGTTTAAACCGTAAAATGATTCAGTTTTAAAATGTTTTATGATTTCATCGTGTAAATATATTGCCTGATCGTGTTTTTACCTAAATCTAATTTCAACACAGGAAAGGTTGTTCTTGGTTTTGACGTAAAGAGAGGGATTATGACCTATCACGAAAATATCTCAGAATCACTTTTGACGTCAAATTATTTGGACTAATGTCTACGTTCCTGTAAAGGGTAAGACAGTAACGGATCCTCCAATGGGCGTGATTCTTGTACGAACTGATTAATGTCATGTAATTTGTCTAGAAATCGCAAAAATAAAAATATATGATAAAATTTATCGGAAATATAAAGAACTGATTAAATAATGTGCAATTTCACAAACATGACAAGCGCTTTCAGTTCATATTTAATCTTTTCCGTGGAAAATGCCCTTTCTTTAATTAGGCTGTGTTTAACCGGAAGCGAAGGAAGCCGTCTACTTTCGGTTTTGCTTTTTATTTCTGCGAAGGAAAAAATAATAAAATGTATAGTAATGTTCTTGTTTTGAAACATTCATTGATTCCAAACTATTTGTTTTAATGTAAAGTTTTAATATCTCTCTGCAACATCAGCTGTGTCAGTGTGTCACACATCAAATTTGAGACACTTACTAAAATTTCGAAACGCACTTTCGTTTTTGAAAAAAATTATGACAGTCACAAACATAGAAATTAAAATAACTGATTACAGGGGCGTCGGAAGGTGTTTGATATTTGGGCCGCGAGGGGGGTAGGTAAAGGAGGGGGATATCCCCTTCCGTTAGGGGGTAGCCTTACTCATTTGTCTTATCGGGATGACTTATTTTATTGATCAGGTCGGCGTGACGTCACTTCCTAGCAACCGATAAATCCGAGATACAGCAAGGTGAAAGTATCACGTAGCAACCTGTAGCGATTAAACAGGCGGTACGGGTCGCGATGTTGTTTTCCTAGTCAATTATGAAATAAAAAAGTATTATGATCTACTTTATTGGAAAACAACATCGCGACCCGTACCGCCTGTTTAATCGCTACATGTTACGTGATACTTTCACCTTGCTGGTTACTGGACGACTAGAAAGCAGGCTAGGCATCCGGTTACCGGACGACTAGACACTTCCATATTATAAATTGACAGGGAATAATATTATTTGCCTAGCCTGCGTTCTAGTTGTCCAGTAACCGGACGTCTAGCATTTCCCCTGGCGATTTACTAGTCGCCCGGTAATCGATTTCTCATAATTGTCTAATCACAATTATATATACTTCTATTACAACTATCATTCTGTTTGATGGTAGATTTATTGTACTTTATGCAATAGTTTTCAGAGTATTTGAATCAAACATTTTGCTTGATATTTACGTTACACCTGATTGTTCGAGACAGACCAAGTAGTGCTCCTCTATGATAAAAATAATGTCTATGATAAATAGATATTTTTGACAGTAATGCTTAAACTAGTAATGATAGTGAAGTTTGAGGTTTTGAAACAAAATCATATTCACCATAACATAAATATTTATGTTTAAAATCTTTGCATTATGCATTTTACTTTTAATTTAAGTTTAATTTGCATTTTAAGTGACGAATTTGGAAATTTGTAATTCAATAAAAAAAAGAGAGCACTGATAATGTCACATTTTGTTATTACTTTAATTTTGTACATTTATGTACCATTCTACCTCACAGCGCAAAACTCACAAAATATGTTTTTACCAAACTTTTTGAGCTTCATTAGCAATATTCAAAATGTGCTAACTTAAATATGAACAATGCGGCAATGGAAAATAGTATTTGCACTCATGTTCTTTTCACGACCACTGAACTGCACTACGAATTTTAACTAATGGCACATTGTCCATTTCTAATCCAGAAAACCCGTTACTAACAAAAAATGTTATATATGACATTGAATTAGCACTTTTGTTTTTACTAATTTTTTCTATTCTGACCGGTTCATTTTATTGAGATTGGCTGTGTAGCAGATTTTTTAATGTTTATCATTAAGGATGATATGAATTAGCAACGAGGTGGCACTTTTCCTATCTTTATTCTTCCTTCAATCGTCTTTGTAAGTTTATGCTGCAACATGTTCATCAATAATTTCAAGGAGTTTGTTATAAGATTGGGAGTTTGTACTGTTTGGTTTCATTATGGGTATGTGGTCAGAGTCCAAGGTGAGATTGGGAGTGTTAAAATCACCAAAAATCCATTTGGTGCCCTTAAGGGGTCTGGAAAGTTCCAGTGACCTTTCGAGCTCAATTAGATTAATGAGATCATTTCCTTTGGTCTGTAGTAGGCAGCAACATATAGAGACTGAGAGGCATTCATATTTTTTTTTTACCCATAGCAGTTCACACTGTGTACTGAGTTGTTGCTGCACTGATGAAGTTTTTTTGTTTTTGACCAAAATGAAAACGCCACCACTTTTACCTGAAAGCCTATCTTTGCGAAATGGGGTGTAACCTAATGAAGAGGGGAATATCTCACTTATGTGGTGGTCATTGGTGAGCCACGATTCAGTTGCTATGACGATATCTGGATTTTGAGTGTCAAGTAGAACATAGAATTCATGTTTTTATTGACTATAGATTGGCAGTTCAGATACATTACCTTAAGATTAGCATGTGGTGGAGGGTTATTTTTAACTTTGGAGGTTGACCTGGTGGGACCTGACTCTGGGCTACTATTTGAAAGCGGGGAGAAAAAGTTGTGATTTCTGGTGGGGGATGTGCAAGGGCTGGGTAAATAACTAAAGAATAACATAAAGAAACAACATGGTAATCATTTTATCAGTTTTAATAGGAACCTGTTAATAATCAGGAAAACAATTATGAAAAAAAAAGATTTTTACCTATAATAAACGTTGTCATAGTTTGGAATTAAATTGTTATGCCTATTCCAAAACAATTTATTTTTCCTTTTGATATTTTAATTTTGTAATTTTTATCATTAAAAAAAATAAAATTGGGCTATGATAATGGTGCCTTCCAGTGGTGTGGCCTTGAAGCATATGAACTGTTGACAGCGTCAGTTGATAGTACATATGTAACCAGTAAGATGACAACGACACAGTTACAATATTTACTTTGCATACTGTGTTGGTATTTTGTGACATTGCTCTGTCGTTTAAGTATTTCACTTTAGAAGGTGATGATTCTTGAGTATTTTTGCATAATTCACCTATTATGTTAAATGGTTAATTGTTTTATTGTAACCTTGACATGAATAGCTTTATACTTTGAAAGGTTTAGTATTTACACTAATTGTATAGCTTGATCGATAACCTGATAATCTACGAACCAAACTAGTGTAATCTACGAGACAATGAAAAAAAGCAGTTGTATCATTATCATTGTATCTTTGGCAAATCTAGCTCAGTCGCCTGAGAATATGAATATATTATTGATTCACTTACACTGCACGGTAAATATATGTGTTTGCTTCATATTATTCTAATTAAATCAAAAGAGAAGGTATCTTGAAAAATGGAATAAACAACAAGTATTTCATTTTTTATTTGTCCTTTTTATTTGTCCAAAAGTAAAAGTTACATAATAATATCAAACAGTAACTTATACTGAACAAACGTGTAGACCATACTCTGTAGCACTGGTAACTGAAGTACATATTTTTGTAAAAACTTGCATCATAATTGCATATCAATGAATGCTAGTCGTGTTGTAAAGTTTATAATTTTTGAGCACAGCATGTCATTTTTAAACATATATATCTTGAAAACCTTTTTAGTGTAAATGGTAAAAATTCACATTTAGGCCGAGATATATCATTTACACCGCTGGTAATTCTCAAATACAAATCAGAGGAAGAGAAAAATTTCACTTTCTAATACCTCAATTCACCAGGTTAAGAGAGAATGCGTCATAAGTTGAATGAAAAACCTAGCTGCCCCTCACCGTTGTGGGTCGGAGCTTCGCTTTGGGCATAGTAGAATTCTTCATGGGAGGAAACCATCCAGCAGGTTTATCGAAGCCTGGTAATTCTACCCAGGTACCCGCTCATCAAGAGAGTCACCTAGTATCTTTCTACACCGTGGAAGCTGGAAAGTCACCATATGACAGACCTACAAATTTGTAATGTGATGTTACAAAAAGAAAAGGTCATTTTAGAGCTCCTCTGGACTGAAACGTTGACATGTTACATGGAGCAGTCTTATTTTATATGGCATAAATATTTGCCTAAATGAGACTGAGTGCCGCAAGCAATCCCTGGAGGTTAGGGTCACACTTACGGTTCAAAAGTCTCTTTACAGCTTACATTGGCAGTAACTTGACATACACGGACCAGTCTTACTTTTATTTGGCATAAATGTGTTCTTCAATGGGATGGAATGTCACATTCAAACCCGAGGCTCCTGTCTGATTTGTCAGAGTCACACTTAGGGTCAAAGATCATTTTAGATGTTGTGCGGACCGTAACTTTGACATGCATGGAGCTATCAATCGTATTTTTAGTTGGCTTAAATCTTTGATGCAGTGACAGGGCACAAAAACAAGGCCCCTGTCGGAAAGGTAAAGGTCATACTAGGAGGGAGGTCAAAAGGCATAAAAAGTCTTGTCTAGGCAATAAGTTTGACAAGCATATAACAATTTTATTTTATTCCGCAGAAATAATTGGGAGGTGGCTTCCAGCTTAAAAATTTCTCACATGGAGATGATGTCATTAATTTAGGATCAGCTGTTGTATTACAATATTGTGATTAGATTACAAAAAAAATGTATATAAGACAAACTGATTTAATAAAATTTCATAGTAAAAAAATAAATTGATTTTTTTAAATCATTCAATTTCATTTTAACGCAGGTATATAATCACAATTATAACAATACATTGTCAGCAGCAATCGTATAAGAATTTTCCCCATTTTTGTAGACTGTTCAAGGGTCCCCTACTTAAACACCTTATTCGATTTATTTGATAGTTATTTCTGTGAATTTCGCATTTTTTTTTATCATAAATTGACTTCAGTGAAAAAATGTAAATATATTCATAAGGAAATAGAATATTTGAAATGATCTTCGCTCAAAATTAGCGATTGAATTTTATTCTCTCTAATATACATATAGGAATGCAAGTCTTTTCAGATTGGTTTTACCTGCGTAGATAGAATGTCAGTACGATTCAAAAGTAGTACAACTATTTTGTCATGGATAATGGTTTCACTACCTGATTCCTCTTTTCTTAATAGTATTGTACTATTTTATTGAACTGTCAAATGCATATTGATTACATACATGGGCGGTACACAGAATATTTTAATCTTCGGTTGATTTTCGGTACATTCCGTATACGGAAAATAACCAGGAATTAAAATGGTTTATATTTAAAGCGTGCATACGAATGTACGCAAGTCACGATAGCTAAGTGGTCATCGTCAATAGCTTGAAACCTGGAGACCTTAAGATAAAAACCGTTCAGAGTCTGTTTTTAGTTCACCTGAGGCAAAGGCTCATGTTGAGCTATTGTGACCGCTCAATGTCCGTCGTGCGTCGCCCGTCCGTCAACATTTCCTAAAAATATCTTCTTCTTGAAAACCACTGGGGGCATTACACCAAACTTCAAAGGACTGATCCTTGGGTGGCCCCCTTTCAAAATTATTCAAAGAATTGAATTCCATGCAACACATAGACTTATATAGGGAAAACTTTGAAAATCTTCTTGTACAAAACCACATGTCCTAGGGCTTTGTTATTTGGTATGTAGCATCATCTAATGGTCTCCTACCAAGATTGTTCACATTATCACTCTAGGGACAAATACGGCCCCGCCCTGGGGGTCACATGGTTTATATAGAGTTATATAGGGACAACTTTGAAAATCTTCTAGTACAAAACCACATGGCCCAGTGCTTTGATATTTAGTATGTAGCATCATTTAGTGGTCCTCCACCAAGATTGTTCAAATTATCCCTTAGGGTCAAATATGGCCCCGCCCCGGGGGTCACATGGTTTATATAGAGTTATATAGGGGAAACTTTGAAAATCTTCTTGTACAAAACCACATGGTCCAGGGCTTTGATATTTAGTATGTAGCATTATTTAGTGGTCATCTACCAAGATTGTTCAAATTGTCCCTCTAGGGTCAAATATGGCCCCGCTCTGGGGGTCGCAAGTTTTACATAGACTTATATAGGAAAAAAAGTTTAAAAATCTTCTCATCTGAAACCACAACTCTTAGACCTTTGATATTTGGTAAGTGGCATTGTCTTTTGGTCCTCAATCAAAATTTTTCAAAGTGTAACCCTGGAATGAAAATAGGCCCTGCTCTGGGGTCCCTAGTTTTATATAGACTTATATAGAAAAAAGCTTTAAAAACCTTCTTTTCAGTAAACATACAACCTAGGCTTTTGATATTTGGTATGATGCATTGTCTAGTAGTCCTCTACCAAAATTGTTCAATTATGCCCGGCCTGAGATTAAAAGAGGCCCCACCATGGGATCACTTAGTTATTATGTGATGTATGTAGGAATAACACTTAAAAAATCATCTGATCCTATTTGCAAGACTATTTAATTATAATTACCTGATGACCCCAAGTAATATGATGTCACTTGATTGTGATCTTGACCTACTTTCTTGTTTTTTAAGATACAGCCTTGAAATATTAATGACTTACACAGTTTTGCACACAAATCGTAAAACTGAATTTCATTGACCATAAATGTGACCTTCTGACTTTCATAATATTTTACCATCAGTTTGAAATTTGAAACATGTAGCTCATATTACTCAGGTGAGCGATCCTGAGTCATCATGACCCTATTGGTTTGTTTTTTTTTTACAAATTTCAAGAAACACTTTGTACTTTTGGACCAGTCTTAATGAAACTTAATCAGAATGTTACTCTCAATAAAATCTTTGACGAGTTTGATATTGGGTTATCTGGGGTGAAAAAATTGGTCACTAAGTCAAATCAATGGAAAAGCTTGTTAACATTCTAGAGGTCACGTTTATGACCATATCTTAATGAAACTATGTCAGAATGTTAATCTTTATGATCTTTAGGTCAATAGGTCAGGTGAGCGATACAGGGCTTTCATGGCCCACTTGTTTTTTTAATTTCTCATTTCAAAAATATGTTTATGTTGTTTTTATTCACAGTTTATTTCCCTACATTGTAAATTTCATACATATAAGTTACAACTAGCTGAATTTATCATTCAGTTTCGCTCGTGGTGTTGATACTGCTGTCATCAGAGTCATATAAATCATATAAACAATTAAAAATGAAAAATAAAAATGTTCTTCCTAATGAACCAGCGATTTTCCAGCATTTGAGTCATGTGCTGTAACCACTGGGCCACAGACACGAACGACGAGTACTTGTTTCACTTCCAATACTAATAATGAAATTTGGACATTTAACCAAAATTTCTTTCCGTGAAACATATAGATAGCATCGAAGTTGAGTCGAATATTATAATATCGAATGCACAGAGCGTGTAATATATGCACATTTGACAGGTTAAAATTCAACATGTTACTGTTACAAATACCGTGCTAGAGTACAGTTCATAAAATAAACAAAGGTGTTTGTAAACATAGACGGCTCCAAACGGAAGGGGAAGAAGTAGGCATTGTTACTGAAAATACAAACTTCAAGTAGCAGGTATCTATATTATATGTATGTGTAGTTAACTGCATCAGAATACAATGACTGAAAACATTATTAAAATATCATTTCCTGGAAAAGAGTTATTTGAGCTGAAAAAAAATGATCCCGGATGAAATATTTGGAAAAAATGGAGACAACTCCGCAAAGACTTTATGATAGGCTTAGGTGACAATTGACCTAGTACCTCATGCAAACTACCCACTTTTTACCTGTAATCATGAAAAAAGTATGCATACTTGCCACATGGATTAGCAATCTGAATACAAAACTATGTAAAGATCAAATAATTGATTGCCCTGGGGAAATTAGGACATTTTTGTGGTGAAATTTGTCAACGAACAGACGACTTTTTTTTAAAAAGTCAAAACCCACAGAATTTCACAAGGTGAAATATGTTGAAAAGGCTGGAAAGAGAATAATCTCAACTACCCATACATATGCGTCAAAGTATGGGAAAAATATCTAGAAATATGAGAAAATCGAAGAAATTAATTTCAAGACTGTTAGATGCATAACTGTGTAATCATCCATGGCATTTATCATAGATAGGTTACTTTTTCCTTTGCACTGATATAACATGGGCAGGATTAGGATTAAGAAACGGTGCTCACTCAACAATTTCGCTATATAATTAGATTGTTTCCCTTGCGTTAAGAAGGCTTAGGGTAAGTCTCTAGAAGAAGCATTTTGTAGAAATATTTGGATAGCAAAATACAATACATATCGTAGCACTGACCAACCTATAAACCGGGTCAGTCTATTTTATAAGTACATCAACATGGTTGACCCATTTAAACGAGCTGTATGTAGTATGTTTGTTAATTGACGATACACAAGTTCATATTGCGCTACATTTCTCTTAGGGAAAGCCTGGCTATTTTTAGACAGAAATCTGTATTACAGATCAGTGGAACAGACTATAAAATAGCTCGAAAATGGCATTGTCCAATTTATTTGACCGGTCAAAAAATGGACCCGGCTTTCATTATATTCTGTTCGAGCCTATATAAGATTAATATGAAAGCCGGGAACATGATGTTTCGACAGGTCAATTAAATAGTACAATACTATACTGGTCACATAGGCCGGAGTTCAATTCAGGAAGCGCTGGCGGAAACAAGCAATTGGAATATTTTGTTTTTGATTTGTATTCTATATCGTTTAAATTTTCTTTCTCCCTTACCGCCCGACTACCCACCAGACTACTTACCATATCTGAGTTACTTTAATTATGTCCCCTTCCCCCCCCCCCCCCCCCCCCCCCCCTCCTCCTCCTCTGTGGGAGACATATTGTTTTTGCCCTGTCCTAGAACCTTCAAACTTCAAAGGTTGGTAGGGCTTATAAAGGAGACGACTCCAGTTGTTTTTGGGGTCACTCCGTAAAAGATCAAGGTCACAGGGGCCTGAAAATGGAAAACCATTTCCGATCAATAACCCAAGAACGACTTGATCCAGAATTTTGAAACTTCATAGGATAATTGGTCATGCAGAGTAGATGACCCCTATTGATTTTAGGGTCAATCCATTGAAGGTCAAGGTCAAAGGGGCCTGAACATTGAAAACAATTAACGGTCAATAACTTGAGAACCACTTGACGTAGAATGTTGGAACCTAACAGGATGATTGTTCATGCTAAGGAAATGACACCTATCGGTTTTGGGGTCACTCTGTTAAAGGTCAAGGTCACAGGAGCCTGAACATCGAAAACCGTTTCCAATCAATAACTTGAGAACCTCTCTACCCAGAATGTTAAAACTTCATAGGATGATTGTTCCTACAGAGTAGATGACCCATATTGATTTTGGAATCACTCCGTTAAAGGGCAAGGTCACAAGGGCCTGAACATTGATAACCATTTCCGATTAATAACTTCATAACCTCTTGACCCAGAATGTTGAAACTTTAAAGGATGATTGGACATACAGAGTGAATGATCCCTATCGATTCTGGGGTCACTCTGTTAAAGGTCAAAAAAGGTGTAAAATCATTTCCGGAAAATAACTTGAGAACCACTTGACCGAGAATGTTGAAACTTAATAGGATGATTGGACATGCAGAGTAGACGACCCCTATTTATTTTGGGGTCACTTGATCAAAGGTCACAGGAGCCTGAACAGTGACTTAAGAACCACTAGGCCAAGAGTGTTGAAACTTAGCGGGATGACTTGACATGCCAAGTAGATGATCCCTATTGCAGCCAACCATCAGTGTCTCTTTGATTTTCGCTTCTGACCCCTCTTGGCTATAGGACTTTGCATTGGGGTAGACATGCGCTTTGTTACAAAAGCAATTTCTAGTATTATGTTTTCTTTTATAATTTGACATTTTGTTTTCCTATTTTTGGATCTAAATCAGAAATATGTTTGTTAATATTGTTGCGTGGATTATATTTTGAATTGGTTTGCTTTCTAATATAAGAGATGTATGCTTTAGATTGTGCAACATTTCACTGGTATGCAGCAATTTAACATTAATATATACATATCAGTTTAGAATTGAGACCAGAGTAAAGTTATTACATTGTAAATCAAGAAAGTTAAGGGGTGGGGACACTCTTCCATTTGCATCATTTTGAATCCACTACCCCTGCAACTCCAAGACCACTACCTCAAAGGTCAAAGTCATATTTAAAGATCAAAAATCAAAACACGATGTTGTTAGTCCTTTTGACAACTTGCGGGCTCGACATGTTGCCCAAGGTCATCTAGTTTGAGTGTAAGAACAAAGATATTGCCTTTGGTTTCTTGTATGGCCTGCAGAAGAGTAATTGGCTGATATTTTAACCCGTCATGAATAAATGAAGTATACATCTGAAGCATTGAAGATATAGAATCTTAACATCACTGTGTACCAATCATAATTTTATAATCATTTAATCTACTTAGCATTATACTTCATAGACACCTTCCTTTTTTCTACGTCTAAGACATTCTAAGGAAGAAAGAAATTGCGGCTTCTTTGATGCCATGCATCAAAAATTCGTCTTGTTTTCTCATCAAAACTGAGGTTTGGTCATACTAAGAGGTCAAAGGTCATTATTATGTCAGATCTTGTAGGTGCAATAACTTTTGACTTAAATAATGCTTCTGTTTCTGAAATATTTGTATCATTAAGGTTGTGTGTCAACAAATAATGGGCTTGCATTTTTGCCCTTTGGGCATCAACATTCTTGCTTAATCAGTTATCATGAAATGCGCACATCCTGGTATTAACATTGATTATTTATGGGTTATATTTAATTCAGAAAGGTTTACTGTAGTGTTTTTGGAAAAAATACCCCTTTAAATGCTTATGTAAATATGGGCATAGGGGATTTCTTTGTATAAGTATTTCACTGTAACATTATAGAAACAAAAAATATCAGTATCTGGCTGTTCATTATTGTAAGAAAATAGCATAATTCGTGTGACGGCTTTATCTTTTTGAAGAAATGTGTGTTTTTATGCCCCCCCCCCCCCCCACACACACACACATTTGTGTAGGAGGCATATGGCGTTGCTGCTGTCTTTACATCTGTCTGTCTGTATGTACATTCCGAAATCTTGTGTGTCCAATTTATCCCGAACAAGCTTAAATGCTGGAAGGATCTTCTGTTGTGACTATTTTTACTGCAGTTATGACCCTTTGATAGTTTTGCTTTATTGCATTTATGTTAGAGAAACATTGTTCGATTCCTCATACACTATTAAAAGGATATATGCTTGATTGTTTCTTAGATGATGGACCCTGATGTGAAGATGGACTTTTTTCTGTGGCTATTGTTTTAGAATGATGGCCCTTTCTTAAGTTCACCAAATAGGCCTTATTGGAGAAATTTGGTGTGTTCAACTCCTCATACAATTTTTGAAGGAATGGATTCAAAGTTGCTCTGATGCATAACCTTTTCTGAATACAATCTAGATCAAACATTTAGTCGAACAGACTTCATGTGAAGATGATTCTGTACTAAAGACTTTGCTATTTAAAGGATGGGGCAGTATGTTGGGGCATCCATGTCTTATGGACACAATTCTGGTCTACCATTATAATCATCTGTAATTAGCTTAGATATAGCAAATGACATATGAATTTGTCAAAATCTTCACCAGTGGGCCATACCCTCCCCCAGTGAGTTAAGTCATAAAGCTTTGCCCAACGCCCCTGGGAACACATCAAACTACAGTAAAAACTGCCTTAGCGACCCCTTGCTTTCAGCGACTTTCTGTCTACAACGACCTTTTTATTTCCTCCCGATGCATTCCACATTAAAATTGGCTTGTTTCTAGCAACCCCCAGTCTGATGTGTACAGCGACTGTGACTTCTATTCTTTATAATGACTTTCTGACTCACTCTCGCAAAGGGAGAAAACTTCTCCAGAACTGTAAATGAACTTTTAGATTAGGTTTATTTTAAACCGAGCTTTAAAAGGTCATCTAAAATATTACTCGCTTTATCAGAGTGTTTCAATGCCCTTAATAAGTTGCCAACTAGAACATGTATTATATGCCTAAAACCAAGACCTCTCCTAGTCAGACTGTGTATAGAGACTCCCTGTCCACAATGGCCTTTTTTGAAACACCAAAGGTTGGTTCCTGAATACAATCTTTACTGTACAATTAAATATATCTGGACAAAGTCACCATAATATGCTTCCAAAAGCTGCTGTAAAAAAAATATTGGTTCATGTCAAGATGAAACTACCAGTACACTTCCAGATTTGTTATTGGCAGAAAGATATCTCTGAAGAAACTTTTGGAGCTTTATATTTTCACACTGGCAATAGCTTTCGCAGAAACGGTGGTTCCAACGCCGCGGCGATGGAGGATTCGTCGCAGAAGCGGTGGAGAAATATGGCCGACTAACTATATATATTTACGCTCTCGTCGGTACTTTTTCTAACGAGTGTTTCACGTTTGACTGAAAACAACCGATGAGACAGGCGCCCACATGTGTATTCTTCCAGCCAAAAACACTTGTTCAGTGCAATTCTTTGTCATTAATGTAAACACTTCTGTACAGTTTGACGAGAGACTGCCGTTTTTGTAGAATTTCTATCAGAAATGGTAAATTCTTGTACAAAACCACCCCTGAGCATGTGTGCATCAAAATGTAAGTCTGGCACTGTCAAGCAAAATCTTTTTCTCCGTAATCGGTGATTTTTCATTGCAAGCATACAAAATGATCGGCAAAAAATGATTCTAACGCAGTGTGCGGTGGGTACAGTTGCAACGCATTACGGTGGATTTTGTTTCTATAATGTTCGCTATTGACTTTAAATTGGAGTATACAGCATATTCCCACAATTTTGATTGGGTAGGGCCATAACATTACTTTGACATAAGACTAAAAGTTTAGAATAAATATGACATTGATTTGCACATCCGTAAATACAATATATCAAGTGACAGTATTAATTTTCTGATTTGACCACATGCAGCTTCTGCATCGTATGATAAACCAACTTGACTGAAGTACCAATACAATTACTAATACCTAGCATACCTTAACAAAATGCCATTGAGCAGCTGTGCTACTGGGATTAAGACTTTTTACAAGTAGGCTAATTTACCTCTTCTTCAGCAATATCCTTTATTTTTAGGTGTTTACCACAGAATCTCAGTGTCAAGGAAAGTTTAGTTTTTATCTTAGTGACAAGATGAGATTAATAATATTTGATTGCCCTTCGTCCGTCGTCTGTCAGTCGTCTGTCCGTCCGTCGTCCGTCCACAATTTCTTTTGAACACGATAGAGACCTCATTTTTCAACACATTTTAATCCCCGAAGGAGCCAAAATGTTTACATTATGAACATGATAGCAGTGACATTTTACTTTCGATTTTTACCACACTTACACACAAATTAAAGAACAATAAGATCTCGGTTCCTATTTAAATTCAGCTAGATTCCATCATATTTTCAAAAGATACTTCCCCTGAAAGAGGCAAATTTTCTATTCTGGCCCTCTCAGCCATATAAGGTTTCATTTATGCTTGGATTTGATACAAACTTGCATATGTGTGCCCAATCACATGATCACGCTACGTCATTTTGAGACCAAAAGTGAAAAAGGAAATGTAAACAAAAATTATAAATCAGGGCGTAAGTTTTATTATTCAATATATTGTGTGAATATCATGTACATTATTCGAAATCTGTTTGAAAGTGCTACACACGGTACAACAATTGTCTCACCAAAACCCCGTTTTAACGCTATTCCTGTTCAACCACTTTCGACAGTATGCGCTAAATGTGCAAGTCAATTGAACAGGAATAGCATTAAAACAAAGTTTTTGGTGGGGAAACCATAGTACCGGGGATAGCACTTTCAAGTGGGTTTCGAATCATATGCATGATATAAACACAATATATAGATTAAAAAACTTACGCCCTGATTTTCAATATTTGTTTGCCCGTGCGAAGACAGGCCAGTAAATCCTGGGATATCTCAGGAGAAATTCCTGCCAATTTTCCTGGGATATGGAATATCTCAAGATTTTTCACGCCGGTAATTGGAACAGGATTTATTCCTGCACATTCCTGGACAATCCTGTATAAGTAGGAAATGTCAGGATGTACAAAATAACATTGCCAAGATTGAAAAAAGTGTCCTGGGGCCAGGATATCCTGGAATTTCCTGGAATGTAGATGGAGTACCAGGACCAGGAAATCCCAGAAAGTCAGGATGGTAGAGTGTCCTGGGGCCAGGATATCCTGGGATTTCTTGGCAAGTAGAAGTAATCCTAGGGCCAGGACATTCAAGGTTAGCCTGGGTGCAGGACTTTACCTTAAATAATTGTTAGAAATAATCAATCCTTGTGTCTCATTTGGAAAGGATTAAGTTCTTGTAGCTTTAAGATTATTATTAGACTGAAATGAGATCCTAAAGACAAACATAAGTTGTAAGCTTTCCTTCCTTTTGGGAGGAATTCATATAATAGGTATCTCAGAAACACTGACAACTGTATAAACAAAAATTAATGTAATAAAAATGTCAAATGTTAAATGTTATTTTTATACTTAAATATGATCATATTTGACAGGTTGTATTGTTGTTTTTTTGTGTGTTTTTTTCACACTGGCATAATTCAACATCTCTTTCATACACCAATTCATTTCGTCAACTGCTGAATGTAATTAGCCTTTGCCTGACCAGCTTCAGCCTATCCATGTACCCCTGTAATTAAGTCAGTGGTTCAAATTTATTTATATAAGAACCACCTAAAATATATACAAGTATTAGATAAACTCTTGTTACAGAAGCATCATTATCTATCCTTCACATATACCTGAACAAAAAATACCTGCGACCAGGTAAAAGTTTAATTAAGACACTGAGGGGAATAAAGATCGTTTTTAGTCTATGATTTCTTTCTGGTCCTGTGACATTACAGGTTTGAAATTCATTTAAAATTGGAAAGTTTAATGTTCTTACCTGATATCCTTCTTAAAAGTAACTCCCTGGGGCCGAAATGCGACTATAGGCGTTATATTTTCTACCCCCGTAGCGTCGATATCCGACTATACGCGCGTTATCAGGACTCCCCAGGACGGCGATTGACGAGTATAGTCGCGGCACTGAGATCATGCTGATTGTGACATGTACTTGTTAATTTTTGATAAACTTGGCAAAAGCAAAATTATTTTGCATACTGGGTATTATTTTTTATAATTAGTGCTAATTAGTTCCCTTGTTGAAATAAGTGTTTGCCATTATGTGGCCATGTAAAGACGAAATCCACTGTGTGTCGTTCATTCTGTATTTCAAAGGAGTAAAATAATGTCATCTGCCACAAATATTTCTTAAAATAAAGAAAATATTCATTATCATGCAGCTTCTGACATATCAGTTCCGTCCGATGATGATTCAGACGATGAAATTCCATTATCAGTTAAATGAATGGTCGGAAAATGTTAAGTTTTAGAAGGCTGAAATATTCGTACACTTACATCGAATACGATACAAACTGAAAAACATGAACACAACAAAACATATTTTATAAAATACAAAAACAACGTGATTACATAAACATATGATTGTAAATTTAATAATCTTTCAAAGGTAAATGTATATATTACAACTTAACTGTCTCATCGCGTGTCACAAAACGTTTGTGTACATGTATACATCAAAATTAAACAAAGGCATGATCGATATTCACACAAAAACGGGTGTCAATTTTAAGTATGCTTTTGTACAAAGTCTTTGTTAATAGTGTATTTCTATTTAATGGGGTTCAATGTCTTTACATGTGAAAAAGTAAGCGAACCAGAAACGTTCAAATATTTTCAACGCAGTAGGTTTGTTAAAATTGTAAATACTTCGAAGTGAAAATATTTTTCTATTTGGATATAGGTTACGGATGAAATAGGATATAAAAATATTTTTTGAAACTTCGAAGGTTTTGTAAGTTTATTTTAATTTATTTTAATCACCAATGATTCCCTGCATGATTTCAATTGACTGCATGTGCGTGAGATCGTGATAAGATCAGAAAATGTTCTTCGACGTTAGGTGGTAATTCTTATCTCGCCGCAGCAGATATATTACGATATCGGCCTCAGGGAGTTAAGCATTTTTAGAGATTCCAGTTAAAATATTTTGCTCCATTCCATGTGCCAGCAACAACATGAACAAAGCACTTCCTGTTTACATTCAAATTTTTGGTATTCATGAGCAATTTTCTTGAGTACAATATAGTTACTGAAGGGAATATCTAGAATGTTATTGATAAAATATATACATTACAAGAGTGAATTTGGCCATTCTTTAGCTAACAGAATTTGCAATAATCACACAAAAACAAACAGAAAAAAGGGCAATATTTTTGGAACATGTATAACAGCTTCAGAAGCATTCATTTTCATTGGTTTCTATCCTGATGCAGGATTTTTCAGGATATCCTGGGATTTCCTGCATGAAGAAAATTATGATTTACATTTGTTACAGCTTATATATTGAATCTTGTTTGAAGCAGTCCTGGCTTGTCCTGCCTGTTCCTCAATCAATTTATATAAGTCCTGGATTGTCTTGCCTTATCCTGTTTTCATTTATTCAGGTCCTGGCTTTTCCTGTCTTAAGCTGAGCTCTTAAAAATCATGTAGGATATCCCAGGATATCTCAGGATTTACCTGGGATATCCTGGCCTCCAGGATTTATTTCTGTGTAACCTTTTTATTTTCTCTTTCGAGCTCAAAATGACGTAGCGCGATCACATGATTAGGCACACTGTGCATGGAATTATTATCTTAATAATCTCTAGATCTAGTTCGAAACTTTGTCATGTGGGGTCAAAAACTAGGTCACCCTGTCAAATCAAAGGAAAAACCAGTTAACGCCATATATCACATTCATAGCCTTATCTTCAGTAATGTTTATCTTAATGATTCTAAGGCTAAGTGTACCATTGAAAGATAAACGGAGAAACATAGTAAAAACAACTAACAACAGTCAAGCAGAAAGAAATGTTACAATAGATTAAAGACAAAAACTTCATTCTCCTCTGAAAGCTGTCACAGCACCAGTCAAACATATTAAAGACCTTAAACTCCTTGTTCTAGTGCCTAGAGGACGACAATGAATCAACTCATTTCAGTTATTCTTATTATAACAACGGAAGAGAAATTACAGCTGGGAACGTACTTAAATATGCTAAAACATGATTTAAATTAAAAAAACCTATAAAAATGAAAAATGGTTGCAGCATGTGCAGTGTTGGAGAATACTCCCCCGCCCCCGCCCCATCCCAATGCGAACCCGACTTCGATATTGTGGCCAAAATATAAAAGGGAGAGCAAAAAACCAGTCAGTTTGTATATTAGATAAGTTGGTCTGTTCTAAGATTTAAAAGTCGCATGTGGTAAGCATTTAATCAAAAGAATAAATATTGTCAGTTGATATTTTGTATATAATAAGGGAAAAGGAAAATGAAGAAAACCTTCATGCTTTAATACCAATAATCATAATTAAGGTGCATTTAGTACGGAAGAACATGGCGTTATTATTTCGCAGTTGATTTAGTAAAATAATTATGGTTTTAAATAAAGCTTTTCGTGTGTGCATCCAACAGAACGGAAGTGCAAATCAACAGTATTTTTACTAAACATTAAGTTTCTGTTGCTGTCTGATGTCAAAGTGATTTCATGGGCTTTCCCCAGTCAAAATCCCAGGAAAATGCTGTTTACTTAAGTTAAAAGTCCATAACGAACATTAAAGAAACAATTTCCACCGTAATGCGTTGCAACTGTACCCACCGCACACTGCGTTGGAATCAATTTGGTTGATTTTTTCATATGCCTGCAATGAAAATTCACCTATTACAAAGAAATAGTTTTTGCTTGACAAGGCCGTACTTACGATTTGCTGCAAACATGCACAGGGGTCGTTTTGTACAAGATTTTACCATTTTGATGTGAATTCTACAAAAACGGCAGTCCCTCGTCAAACTGTACAGAAGTGTTTACATTTATGACAAAAAATTGCACTGAACAAGTGTTTCTGATTGAAAGAGCACACATGCGGGCTCCTGTCTCACTGGTTGTTTTCAGTCAAACGTGAAAAGGTCATTAGAAAACGTACCGATGACAGCATAAATGTAGTCAGTCGGCCATATTTCTCCACCGCTTCTGCCACGAATCCTCCACTGCCACGGCGTTGGAACCACCGCTTCTGCGAAAGCTATGGCCAGTGTGATTTTATTGTAGATGATTATCAAGACACATTGAGATACAAAGTAAATACCTATCACTAAAACTGGTTTATCGGCGATAATTAGCACATTGAGCAGACAATCCAATCTGCATTGAATGTTTTTATTAGACAAAAGCAGAAAGTTACATTGACTCATTATGATATTCTTTTATCCTTAGTTTTCCCTATTTGATTTCCAGAGATAAAAAAAAGACTGAAAGATGAGGTGCTCACGCACCGTCTGTGGTAAAGAGGGTGATGGTAAATTCTGTAATGAATGCGGAGACGAGATGATTGATGAGAAGATGGACACTGTTGTTATTTGTCCTGGTAAATTTGATGATGGCTCACCATGTGGAGCAGACTTGGTGCCGGTACAGAAGTTCTGTAAAAACTGTGGGGTCAAAGTTGATCAGTCGCTGTTTACAAGTTTGCAAGACACATGTCCTGAATGTGGTAAAGTTCTTGAGCAAGAAGCGAAGTTTTGTATAGAATGTGGACATAGACTGAAAAAGCCTATTGTAGGAGGTAAGTAGCAGATGTAGAGTTTTAACTTTCTAAATTATTTATTGTCCCTGGAAGGTTAAATCCTTATAACTGGGATTTTAGTACTTTTCAGGAGTCTGAAGGTTGGGTTTGCATAATTTTGAAAAAAATTAAGACATACCTCAAGTGATACTCGGGTTTAAAAGTATAAAAGTTTGTGCTCTTTTGTTGCAAAATCTGATTTTATTATAAATTAATTATAAATCCAATAACAATATTCCAATAGTAATTAGTCGAAAGCTATTTCAACAATAATTAAGTTTTTTGAGGCAAAATATTCTACAACCTAAAATGAAATCTAAATCATGTGCTTCATTGAACTCGCTTTTTTTAAAAATGGTCTTTTTCATTTAAGAAAATTGTTATCGTTCCAAATTTCTTACTTCCAAGACCATGAAGTATTTTGATTAATTTAACCGGCTGGAGTGGGGGGTGTCAGGGTGCTCCACCAAGAATGGTAAAAAATTTTAAAGATGCACTCTCACGGTTGACCAACAGTCCAAAAATCGTATTATAACATACTGCGCACATCAGGAACCATTTATTACAAGACGTTTTAAGGAACTTAGCCTGGTACAGTGCCTTAATGACCACAAAGTCATGTGTGAAGTCATGTGTGAAGTTTCAACCCAATAAACATAGTAGTTTCTGAGAAAAAAGACTTGACATAAACTTAACTTTGACACCACCGCCGCCGTCATCATCGCCGTCGCCGCCGGTAAAACTACGCCTTAGTCCACCGTCATTTCCTAAAGTCAAAGGCTGTCCTTCAACACTCTAAATATGTCTTTCGACCGTAACATTAAAATTAATTTCACTAGGAACGTCAGTGTTAATGGCATAATGGATGGATCGGGGCTGTCAATCAAACTAATTGTTATCTATGATATTGACCAATAAGATAACGCAGATTATTCAGTGCACTTCCCTTGTTGCTAACAAGCAATTGCTTCCCACAAGCTTTCACTTAGAAACCGTAACTGATTAATTATGTCTCCCCCCCCCCCCCCCCCCCCCTCTAGGGGAGACATATTGTTTTTGCCCTGTGCGTCCGTCCGTACGTTCGTACGTCACACTTCATTTCCGAGCAATAACTGGAGAACCATTTGACCTAGAACCTTCAAACTTCATAGGGTTGTAGGGCTGCTGGAGTAGACGACCCCTGTTGTTTTTGGGGTCACTCCGTCAAAGGTCAAGGTCACAGGGGCCTGAACATTGAAAACCATTTCCGATCAATAACTAGAGAACCACTTGACCCAGAATGTTGAAACTTCATAGGATGATTGGTCATGAAGAGTAGATGACTCCTATTGATTTTGGGGTCACTCCGTCAAAGGTCAAGGTCACAGGGGCCTGAACATTGAAAACCATTTCCGATCAATAACTAGAGAACCACTTGACCCAGAATGTTGAAACTTCATAAGATGATTGGTCATGAAGAGTAGATGAACTTTATTGATTTTGGGGTCACTCCGTCAAAGGTCAAGGTCACAGGGGCCTGAACATTGAAAACCATTTCCGATCAATAACTAGAGAACCACTTGACCCAGAATGTTGAAACTTCATAGGATGATTGTACATGCAAAGTAGATGACCTCTATGAATTTTGGGTCACTCCGTCAAAGGTCAAGGTCCTGAACATTGAAAACCATTTTCGATCAGTAACTTGAGTACCACTTGACCCAGAATGTTGAAACTTCATAAGATGATTGTACATGCACAGTAGATGACCCCTATCGATTTTGGGGTCACTCTATTAAAGGTCAAGGTCACAGGGGCCTGAACATTGAGAACCATTTCCGGTCAGTAACTTGAGAACGACTTGACCCAGAGTGTTGAAACTTAATAGGATGGTTGGTCATGCAGAGTAGATGACCCCTGTTGATTTTGGGTTCCCTCTATTGAAGGTCAAGGTCACAGGGGCCTGAACATGGAAAACCATTTCCGATCAATAACTTGAGAACGACTTGACCCAGAATGTTGAAACTTCATACGATGATTGGTCATGCAGAGTAGATGACCTCTATTGATTTTTGGGTCACTCCATTAAAGGTCAAGGTCACAGGGGCCTGAACATGGAAAACCATTTCCGATCAATAACTTGAGAACCACTTGACCCAGAATGTTGAAAATTCATAGGATGATTGGTCATGCAGAGTAGATGACCCCTATTGATTTTGGGGTCACTCTGTTTAAAGGTCAAGGTCACAGGGGCCTGATCATGGAAAACCATTTCCGATCAATAACTTGAGAACCAATTGATTCAGAATGTTGAAACTTCATAGGATGATTGGATATGCATAGTAGATGACCCCTATTGATTTTTGGATCACTCTATTGAAGGTCAAGATCACAGGGGCCTGAACATGGAAAAACATTTCCGGTCAGTAACTTGAGAACTACTTGACCCAGAATTTTGAAACTTCATAGGATGATTGGACATGCAGAGTAGATGATCCCTACTGATTTTGGGATCACCCGATCAAAAGTCAAGGTCACAGGGGCTTGAACATGGAAAACAGTTTCCAATTCATAACTTGAGAACCACTTAGGCCAGAATGTTGAAACTTTGTGGAATGATTGGACATGCCAAATAGATGATTCCTATTGCATCCAGCCACCAGTGTTGCTTAGACTTTTGCTCCTGTCCCCTATTGACTTCCTGCCTATGACTACGCATTGGGGGAGACATGCGCTTTTCTACAAAAGCATCTTCTAGTTATTAAAGCTTTATTAATAGACTTTAAAAGATGATGACTTGAAATTAAAAATGTGTTTATAATCATCATCTGCATGTGTGGTTACATACCCCATAACCAGGGTTGTTAATAATTACTTGCAAAAGTAATGCATTACATTAGCATTACTTAGAAAAAATCGGCATTAAATTAGCATCAGCATTACTCATTTTTGTCAAAATAATGCATTAAATTAGCATTACGTAGGGTACATTAGCATTAGCATTACTTTTTGTGAATTATTGCATGTTATGATCGAATCACTATTTGTTTGTTGTTTGTTTTTCATTTGATCATTTTAGTTGTTTACTTCATAGCAGCAACACAAGAAAATCATTTGTAATGAATCAAATCTACCAACTAGGGGTTATATATAATTTGTATGAAATACTTTAAATGACCCAACAGCACCATAAGAAACACAGCATTTAAATTCTTCAGTATTTTTGTATCTGTCTATGTCTCCAGTGCTTGATATTGTTAATGTATTATAGTTTATCACTGTTGCATTTTATGAACATCAGCTGCTCAAAGATTTGAGCGTTTAGTCTGCTTTACAGTATTTACCTATGTAATCTATAGTTTAATACATGTATTACTTTCTTATATTATATCTGAATTTTTCTTTTACCATTACCATTACTTTATAAAAACACTTATGTTGAAAGTCAAGTACCTGTTTAATGACTCCCTAACAGCCTAATTTGACATGACATGTAAAAGCTAGCTGCCTTAAGGTCTTTAACATCACTATCAGTGGCTAACTGTTAATGGATAAAAAGATGTCAAAAGATAACAATGACTGTTTGATATTTTGGTTGACAAAACTAATTGTGTAAAAAACAAAGAAAAATATCAAACAAGGAATGCCACGCACCAAAAACGTAGCCTCCTCAAAACGAAACCCCCAGCACGCAGACGCGTGCACCACACACACACACACACACACTCAAAGCCAACACATAAGGACAAAACGAACAACACACACGCACACAAAGCCAACACATAAGGACAAAACGAACAAACAAAGGAACACAGTGGGGCACCGCCTTGGAACGGTCAGTGGCAAAAACACCACTGGGGAGCTTAAACCGGTTTATGGTGCACCTAACCTCACTCTTACCCCCACCATGTTCCAAAGACATGGGACAGTGTAAATAAAAGTAATCCCCTCCAGGTGAATCTCTTACACACGTAATGGAAACAAAAAGGCATGGCATGTAAAACACAAAAATGCTCGTGTATAAATATATAAAAAACAAACCTTAAGAACCAAAAACGTATGTACTCAATGCCTTTTCAGAAGACAAAGCAACAAGAGAAACACCCTTAAGTGCCCGACGAAACAGGCCAGAAGACAAATATCAAAACAGTTCAGTCCTGGTAGGATTTAAAAACTGCTTATCATAGAGTCCTCCCCCTCTTCCGTCAGACGCAATCAAAGAGGGAAGCGTAGTGTCCAACTGTAAACGGGTTGAACACTAAACATGCGGTATGTCTCAAAACAGTTGGGTCGTAACCTCTTTTAATAAAACGTTTGATAATCTTTCCAAATACATTTGGAAAATTACCGTGACCCAAGATCTTACGAAGTTTGTAAACCACACCCCCATAAAAAACGGGTTTAGAAATACCTTCTCGCAGAAGTGTCTTTAAATTACTATTGAATTTTAAAATTAAATCAGAATTACGATAATAAAATTTAGCAAAATATTTACGCAATTTATATTAACGGTAGCCTTGCTGAAGAAGTTTACCTGTAATATATTGATTACGTTCATTGAAATGCTTGACATGACTACATGCTCTGGCAAACCGAGTTAATTGAGAAATATATACCCCGTAAGATGTAGCCTGAGGTACATCCCCATCCAAATGGGGAAAATTTACAATACTAAAATTAAAATCATCCCTCTTGTCATAAATTTTGGTATGTATAAAATTGAAGACTTTAATTGTTAATATGAATTTGCGCTTTGTAGCTGTCCAAGATTTTAAATGTATAGTTCAATGCATTAATTTGCATTAGGTACTCTTCGAATGTTTTTGAAAATTTAATTGGTTACAAACAAATAGTGCTAGTGTTTTAAGTAAAATTGTATGTTCAAAAATGTTTCATAACTAGATAGCCCATATGTGATCTAACTTTTATCAGTATTTAGGTAGAATATTGTGCATCCTGAACATTTAGATTGTGTTTTATGTCCTTCAAATTGGGGTTTGTGGTATATCTCTGGATCGGATCGGATTCACACCAAGTTAACTTGAACCTGGGATTTCCAGTGATACAGAAAATAATGCCTAAGTAATGCTAAGCATTAGCATTAGCATTACTAACTTTGGCATTAAAGTAACATTATTTTAATGCTAAAATTGTGGCATTAATCATTACTGGGCATTAATTGAAAAATATGCATTATTACTGCATTAGCATTAGCATCAGAATTACTACAATCCTGCCTATAACTCTAATTGTATTTTTGACAGAATTATGCCCTTTTTGTACTTAAACTTTTTTTTTGCAATCTTGGCTTTCTGGATGTTGGATATTACTTTAATGTAATATAAGATAACGACTTGAAACTTAAAACTAAAAATCTTTATCATTATCATCTGCATGTGTGTCAACAATCCCCATAACTCTGATTTGAATTTTTGACCAAATTATGCCTCTTTTATACTTATTTTTTTAACAAACTTTGTTTCCTGGACATAACTTTGGTACTATATAATATAATGACTTAAAACTGAATATATATCTTTACCGTCATCATCTGCATTTGTTGTAACAATCCTAATAACTCTAATTGTGTATTTGATGGAATGATGCCCGTTGGTGTATCTTCTTTTCATAGTAAAGGTCTTTTATTCAGACATATATTCAATTTACTGTCAAATCCACGAATAGTGGAGCACGCTGTCTTACGGACAGCTCTTGTTACATGAAACATGGCCATCTTGAAAAAAGACACCATATTGGATTTTGAAACCAGTCTTTTGTGTTTCAAAAATAGGTTTTGCAGACTCAAAACATCTTAAGATATACTTTTCCTCAAAATTGACAAAAAAACACTCTGTATAGGTCTTTTCAAGTCAAAAATCAACATCCTGTGGTGGCCATCTTGAAAAATGGCCGCCATTTTGAATTTCTTAAGTGACTAATTAGCGTTTTGGAAAAAGTAGGCTCAGACAAGTACACATGGCAAATTTCACGCTTGCATCACCAAATGCAGTATTGGTTCAGGAATCTGCCCAGCTATTTCTTAGAGGCACTACAACATAATTTGAAAGAGAGTTCTTATCTAGTTGTGTCAAACAACTATGATCATGGAATTTTTTTTCGGAGGAAGGGGAAAAAGCATTATTTTATGAGGGGAATGGGGCCCATATTAGGCATCAAAAATGGCTAAACGAATGCCATGGAACATCACACAAAATGCATGTCCATACTTGTTAATAACAGTGCTCAGTCAGAAGTATGTCCCATAGGGTCAATATATGCCACGCCTGCCCAGGGGGTCCCTTGTTTTACATGGACTTGTATAGAACATTTTTTTTTAAATATCTTCTTGTCCAGAACCATAAGGCCCAAACGTTTGGCATTTTGTATTGTCTAGTGGTCAACTATCAAGTTTGTTCAAATCATGACCCTGGGGTCATAATTAAAGGTTGAATTCTTCATGTGCGGAAGCCATCCAGCTAGATTATGGAAGGTAAGTGGTTCTACCCAGGTGTCCACCCGTGATGTAAGAATGCAAAGAGGGGCACCTTGGGGTTTCCTCCACCATCAAAGCTGTAAAGTTGCCATATGACCGAAAATTTTGTCAGTTATGCAGCAACATTAAACCCAACAAAACAACCAGAGCTGCGAATAGAAAAACCTTTAAATGGCTTCTTTTCCTGAACTTTTACCAAACTTTATCTGTAGCATCCTTGTACATTCCTCTTTCAAATTCATTCAATGATATGCTTGACTGATTTTAGGGGCCGCCAAAGTTAAAAATAGGAAAACGTTTTATAAATAAACACAGTTATTACAATTCTTGATTTATTGTGTTATACATATATTTAAGGTCAAATAGTCAGTTTCAGGTGGGGGACTTATAAGGGCCACTTCGGCCCTCTTTTGTAAATTTCTTACATTGACATATCTCATATCATATTATTGATTCTTAGAATCACAGCTACTCAACCAACACAACTTACACAGCCCCCCTCCATCAATCATCCCTATACATCGATCTATTGTTTTTTAGTATCCTCCATTACTTCTGCACCAATGACACCCCCCCCCCCCCCCCCCCCCCCCCCCCACACACACACCAACACAACCTCCTCCCCTCTAACGTTTATGTACATTTCTTATTTTAACATGGCAGGGGTAGAGCCAAGAATTTGACACAGACTTTGTATCCAGTTCTGGGGACATGCCTCACTGGAAATATCCCCCAAATTGTTCTAGCTGACATAATATTATATTTGACAAACAGGGGCCTAAATGTTTGACACATTGTCATCTTCTAAATTTGTAAATTAAAATAAAGCAAGTTAAAATGATAGCTTTTAAAGCATACTGTTGTCCCATCCAAAAGTGATAGCTTTTTATTGTGACTGTCATTCCATAGGCTGAAAATTTTATCTATTAAATGATTGCTGTCTCAACCTTAGGCTAAGAATATTGTTAGTATATGTTAGTATCTCTCACACTTCCCCCAACTTCTGAACCTCAACCATTCCTTCCCATCATTACACCCTCCTAGAAACAAATTTGTATCTTTAATTTCTTTATGCTCATATTGATTAATTACATACCTCGCTCAACCTACTTCTATATCCCCCACTCTTGCAACAATTTTTTACCTGCTACTTTCCTTTGAATATTTTGATTCCCAGTGTTTCTTCAGAAATTCTTCGTACACCTCTACCTCATATTACATCCCAAACGATGCTCACTCAAAAACAAACAAATCTTAATATTTTTATACGCCTGAAGGGACGTATTATGTTATGACGCCGGTGTCTGTCCGTCCGTCCATCAGCAATTTCTTGTACGTTCTGTAACTCTTGAACCCTTTGAGGATTTTAAAGACACTCGACACAAATGTTCACCACATCGAGATGATGTGTAGAATGCATGTTTTGGATGGCTCACTTAAAGGTCAAGGTCACATTAAGGGGTCAAATCTCATATGATTTTGTTTCTTGTCTGCTCTGTAACTCTTGAACTGCTTGAAGGATTTTAAAGAAACTTGGCACAAATTTTCACCATATCATGACACTCTTAGTGGTCAAAGGTCATACCTTCAGGTGTATACTGCTTGGCATTGCAGTGCGCTTGTTTTATTTGCATTCACAGTTTTCAGTCATTTTCACTTCCTAACTGGAAAAT
This sequence comes from Mercenaria mercenaria, assembly GCF_021730395.1. NCBI lineage: Eukaryota > Metazoa > Mollusca > Bivalvia > Venerida > Veneridae > Mercenaria > Mercenaria mercenaria. Next base: position 9,500,006 of record NC_069364.1, read on the forward strand.
ACTTTCGAATAGTTAAGCATGCTGTCCTTTTGGCAGCTCTGATGTACAAACTGTATTTTTTTTCAGGTCAGCATTCATCTATTGTGAGAGAAGTGGAATATTCTGGAAGGATTGAAAAAACTGACTGTAAATCTAGAATGGAATCACGAGCCGACAGCAAACAAAATGATTCAGTAGAGACAAATCATGCAGTCCTTTTGGCAGGTACGAGAAATGTAATTGAGGATGGTAACATCCAGGATGGAAAGGATATAAATACAGAAAGGAAAGAAAATAAAAGTCTGAAAGATGATAGTAGTGGTCATTTTGAAAAGAGAGATGAAAATATTATAAAATCAGGCTGTAGTGGATCAGAAAACATAGATAAAGCTCATTCAGAAATGTCTGAAAACTACAGTGCTAGTTCAGTGAACACTGAAGCAGTTCAGTCAACAGAAAATAAGTCACATTTGAAACCAGAGGATGATACTGAAATGGCAGTCAACGAGAGTGGTATGTCTGATGAAAATAAGACGGGACAACCTGAAATTTCAAATAATCTGACTGGAAACATTAGCATAATTCATGAAACTTCACAAACTGACTTGTCTGAGCAACTGAAAGAAGTCCATATTGGAAAAAGTATGCACAGGAATCTTAATATTGTTGATAGTACAAAACCTGCCAGCAATGATGAGAATATGAAGGAAGACATAGGAACAAATAACGATGATGCAAAAGGTGGAAAAGAAGATGCTGCCAAAGGTGGAGAAGATGGCACTATGGAGGTACAGAATTATAGAAATCGACAGGTAAAACATAGTAAGACCCAGAAACTGAATGAGAAAAAAAAAAGAAAACAAGAACAAACAGAATTTATAAGTGACAAGGGCAATGGAGATATGAAATTTATCTCGACTACTAGCTATTTTACTCACCCTGTTGTATAATTTTGCATCGGTTACACACCTTCGTTAAAGATTAGCATGGAAGTACATAGCTTTCATTTAAAGGCATATAGCTGCGAAAATTATTTTTTGTATTGTTAGGTCAATTACCAACCTCATTGGGTCAAGTCCCATAACTCTAAAATGTATTTTGGCCAAATTATGCCCCTTTTTGGACCAACGAAATTTTATTTAAAGTTTTGCATGCAAGTTACTATCTCCAAAACTAATGTAGATATTTGAATTGAAACTTCACGTGTGTCTGCAGGTTTATAAAACTAGGTGATATCATCAAGGCCCATAAATCTGATGCATTTCTGCCAAATTATACCCCCTTTAGGACTTAGAAAATCCTGGTTAAAGTTTTTGTGCAAGTTACTATCTTCAAAACTAATGTAGATATTGAATTGAAACTTCACGTGTGTCTTCAGGGTTATAAAACTAGGTGATAACATCAAGACCCGTAACTCAGACATGCGTTATGACCAAATTATGCCCCCTTTGGACTAAGAAGATCCTGGTTAAAGTTCTTCATGCAAGTTACTATCGCCAAAACTAATGCAGGTACTGGATTGAAACTCTACAGATATTTTAACATTTAGGGTAATATTCCTGCTTCTTGAACAACAGTTTGAATAGTCGAGCATTGGCTGTCTTACGGACAGCTCTTGTTTATAATGTGGTTAAATCTTAGCCTGTTCTGCCTTTGCGACCAGTGCACTGCACTGTTCGCTATTCAGTCAGTAAATTTTCAGTGATCACCCCTTCGAATAATAAATGGTATTGCCCAAATGGAATGATGGGCCAGTCTATTTTAGAAATTGATCAAGGTAAAGGTTAATTTTGAGATATTTGTGCATGATTAAAGATAGCCTCAAATTTGAAGTTGATTTTGTGACATTATCTGTTTCAAGTGCAAACCGTTTTGTTATCATACTAAATAATCTTTATAAAGACAGTAAGGTTGTTTCAATAAACACAGCAGTACAGTTATGCGCCATAGAACATTATAACGTCAAATTGCCTCATGACTTCCGATTCTTTACTACTTGGATAAATGAAGCCCAATATAATTTTTATCTAAAAAATTCATTGAACATGTAAGAATGAAAACAGTCGAGACTTTCTTGTGGTTTTTCGTCTAATTTACCTTGGTTCATTGTTCAGATGCTTAGATATTAAAGCACTTGAGCTAATGGCCTTGTGTTTCAATTCCCGAGCATCTGAGCTCTGAACCTTGATAAATTAGACGACAAACCACTCGAAGGCCTTGATTGTTTTTATTTGTTAATAAATATTATATGATAGCTGTTCTAAAAGGATGAGAAAATTAAAAGTTTTTATCATTATTTACAAGACAATATCCATTCCTGAAGAAAGCAAAGAGGAAGTCATCATATATTTTGGCAAGAAAAACTGTTTCCATCAGTTGCATATGAATTGTGTTTGTTGTAACCCACAAAATGTTTTAGGAGGTGGGGGTACGTAGAGTTGCCCATGTCCATCCGTCTATCCATATGGCCAAATTTGTGTCGTGCATATCTCAAAAAGTATTTGAACCAAAGTCATCAAACCTCATAGGATTGTTATTCAGCACTGGAAGTTGTGCACCAGGGGTTTTAATTTGGATCTCACACAGCGAGACCACAGTTATGACCCTTGACTTAGTCAAAAATATGCGTAAAAAGGATCTTAGTTTATGTTGCATGTTTCTCAAAACGTATTGGACCTAGAGTCATGAAACATCATAGGAATATTATTCAGCATGTGAAGTTGTGCACCTTGGATTTTGTTGCAGATTTCTATCAGACCAAAGGTATGTGTCACATTTCAAAATGTCAAAATGTATTTGACTAAGAGTCATAAAACATTACGGGATTGTTTTATAGAAAGTGAAGTTGCACACCTGGTGTTCTGTTTGGGATTTAACTCAGCTAGACTGGAGTTATGGTCCTTGGCTTAGTGAAAAATACACATAAAGTGCTTAAAAGTTTGTGTTGCATATATCTTAAAAATATTTCACATAAAACCGTGTAGGAATAGTATCCAGCATGTGAATTTGTGCACCTGAGTTTTTTTACATTTCATTTGCAAGACCAGACTTAGTCAAAAAATAAAAGTCTGTGCACCATGTATCTCAGAATATACTTGACCTAGAATCATAAAACATTAGAGAATTGTTTTATAGCAATTTGTAAAGTTTTGCGCCTGGTGTTCTGTTTGGGATTTCACTCAACAAGACTGGAGTTATAGTCCTTCACTTAGTGAAAAATACATATAATAAAGTTCTTAAAACTTTGTGTTATAAACACGTTAAAGAATATTTCACCTATTTTCATGAAACTATGTACAGTGACAGGAGTGCGAGGCACCTGTGTCCCATGTACACACATCTGGTTTTATATTGTAATATATGATAACAACATATCAATTTTTAACAAACATAATGCAAGATTTTTTAGATTATTATAAATGAAGTAATTGATATAAGTTTTCATAATCTGCTCTTTTCAGGTCTGGAATATTTTGATTCAAGATAACTATTATAATTACCAAATGAAAAATAAACAAAGTGCTGTGTTGACAGAAAGATCTTTTAGTTTATTAACACTCTGACCATTGCCTGTCGTGAATACTTGATTCTCTGAGTTATCTATTTATTTTGTAGGATGAGTCCAAGAAACAGACAAAGACAGAGGACAGCAAAGTCAAAGCTGCTCAGAGGTTAATACAGTATAAGTTTAATATGCTATAATAATTGTGTAATGAAGAAGGAAAAAACACTCATCCTATATATAGTAAACAGCTTCACCTAACATGACAGATCATGGTGATATTTAGCCAGATGAGCTAATTAGTGTCAGAGTAATACATTTGATTCTTATTAAAATTCATTCAGGTTATACAATTAGAATAAGGCCAATAAGGAAATTAAAAGATGAGGGGTGTTTCAGAATTGTTACAATCACCTTGTATACTATCAAAATGATAGAGTTTATGCAAGTATTACTGAAACTGAAATGGTTCTTTTGCAATTTTGATACTTTGCAGTCATAATTCCAGGACCTTTAAATAACTGCACTGAAAATAGTTTGAAAATGAATTGAAAATGTTGCTAAAATATGGGTGTATTTATTTAAGGTCTGCTTTAAACTGTGTTGAAAAGCTAAATGCATCCATAATTATGTGACATTATTTTTTATGCTTCTCATAATGGTAGAATTGAGTCTACAGTGATCAAGTCTGACATTAATAAAATACAATCATGGAGAAAAAATAATCATTGTTCACTGTCAAGATGACAAAATTGAGTGCAGCATCAGTACATTGCATTCTTAAAAATTACCCCACCTAGTGGTAAGTGCTTGGGGAATCCCACATCTATTGTCTGCTAATGAAAAGAAACATACCAGGTTACAAATTTCAAAGAAACTACTCAAGAAATACCTTGACCTTAAAAAAAGGGTATTTGATAACTTCATAACAGGTGATGAGACATAGATTCCATTTAATGACACTAAACGTAAAGTGAATAATAGGGTATTGACTTGCAAAAATCTCAAGAGACCTAGTATTGCAAAACAATGACCACACGGTATTGTATACTATCTTCTTTAAAAGGAAATGGGTTTAGGTCACTGTTCCTACAATAGTATAAAGCCCATGACAAATTTAAAAGTTGAATCTAAAAATGGTCTCTGTTTGCTTCATCCTATAACAACTTAAATTATTAGGCTTCTGTTAAGAGCAAAATGTCATTGTTGTGCTTTCCAGATTTGGTTCTCTGATTTTTTTTTAAATTTTTAACTTTCGTTCCATGTTGCACTATGGACCCAAGACTTCCCCAGGGGCTGCAATACATCTGTATTTGTTAGGTTTACGATGCAGAAAGTGAGGCATAGCACTTTTGTCATATTCAGAGCAACATATAAGCTTTGTTTTTGTGTAAGTATGCAGTTACACAAATAGGCTTGGACTTCAAAATAAAACAGACCACAGTCTATTGTCTGTAAGTGTTGCCCAGGGACTCATGAATATTCCGTATGTTTCCATAGATTAATTTTTGGTGTCCGAACCTAAATAACGAAACCAATAATATACATTTCTTAATGAACACCATGTCGGATGTGTAGTTATAGCTAAGCAGACAAAGCATTCAGCTACCAATCTTGTGGTTGTGGGTTCGAGACGTATGTCTGTCGTGACCATACCATTTTTTGTCAAGCCCGCTCGTACAAATGGCTGTTTGTTGTATGTGCGTACGTGCGTCCGCCCGGATTTGTTCGTCCGGACCATAACTTTAAGATGCATAGAGCAATCTTGTTTATATTTTGCATGAATGTTAACCTTAGTGAGACAGACAAGCGCAAACCCCAGGTTTCTATCTTAAGGTCACAGTTGGAGGTCAAAGGTCATGTCAGATCTTGACAGCTGGCGGGCTCAACATGTTGACGTGGGCATCTAGTTTTCTATTTCATCTGTAAACTTAAATAGACGGGAAAATTGTCTAACTTATCATGATTTAACATTCATATATTCGAAGAAATACTAGTACTCTGCCTTGCAACTTTCTTTCAATATACATGTCAGTAAACCATTCTACAAGTCGACTAAAATCTTTAAGGACAGGACAAGTGTTAATTCATTCATTCAACTGACAATTCAAGAAACTGGTGTCAGTACATGAGAACAATGATGTGTTTTATAAAATAATTTAATCTATACAGTTACATAACATTGAATTAAAAAAAGGTCTGAACTGAATTCCAACACATGGTAACCTGCCAAAACATCTGAGAGGTTACCACTAAGCCACCATGCCATTTGTTAAAAATGTATTGGTTATTATACCCCGCCGAAGGCAGATGATATTGTTTTGGCGTTGTCCATCCATCCGTCCGTCTTTCCGCCCTTCCATCCGTGTGTGACATTGTGTGGTGTATTTAAATAAAACGTGGAAGAAATGTTAATTGCTGTAGGAAAATGTCACCCTGCAAGGTGAGGTCAGATTGCATGCCCTTTGTACACACATTTTATATTGTTTTATTCCATTTTCTGTACATCTGGAGTCATATCTCAGGCATGGATAGATGGACATCAATAAAACAGTAAAATGATAACTGCTAAAGGACAATGAGGCCCTATAAGTTTCATTAAGATTGGTTGAGGAAGACAAGATTTGTGGCCATTTTTACTTATATATATAGAACAAAAATAGTCCATTTTCTGTCTGACCTGAGTCATATCTCAGACATGGCTAAATGGATTTCAGTAAAACATGGTAGAAATATAAACTGCTACAGGGCAATGCGGCTCTGCAAGTTTCATTCAGATTGGTTGAGGAAGACAAGATTTATGGCCCTTTGTACCTATACAATTATATATTACATAAATTATAGTGCTTTTATTCCATATTCTGTCTGTCCAAAGTCATATATCATATATGGTTTAAAGGATTTCAATAAAACATCGTAATAATATTAATTGTAAGTGGGAAACGTGGCCCTGCAAGATTCAGTGAAATTGCTTCAGGAACACATGAGTTATTGCCCTTAGTACTTGTACATAGATTATTCTTACTATATGGGCCATTTCTTTGCAAATTTAATGTCATTTTTATATCCATTTTTGCTGTGGAGTATAGTGGCCAAGCTTATTAGAACATACATAGCTTTCTAAACTGTTCTATGGTATGTGTTTTGTTCACTGCGTGTTTGGGTCAAGGTCAAGGTCGCTGTTACTAAAAATAGAAAACCTGTTTCTGCTCAGATACTAAGGAATGGGGTATTGTGATCATACTTGGAATTTAAGAAGCTTGCATGGAGACTGGTTTTAGATGTATTTTGGTTGTTTAGGTCAAGGTCAAGAACATTGTTGTTAAAAATAGAAAAGTGGCTTTTTCACAATAACTTCAATTAGGAATGATGATAGCAAACTAAATCTGGTTAACAGGTAGTTTTCATTGATACATTTTTTATTTCATTTTATGTGGCTTGGGTCTAGGTCATTGTTACTAATGTATGAGAAAATCTGTATTAGTGACATGATATAACTATTGTATAATTAAATATATTGTAATTGTGTCATCTAAGACAAATCAAATTCTACCATATTTTTCAAATAAATGTTGTTTCTGTTGTCATGGCAACGGAAATTCCAAAGCACCTATGCGTCATGAAAATATAGAGGTGTATAGATAAAAGGCTCGTGATGAAACTAAAAATATACGGTTAAATTATTTTTCAGTAAAATCGCTTTAAACTGTTCCTAAATATTCAAATGTATGATGTTAAGTAAGTGTTACGCATAATTTGTTCCATTAATGACTTGAAAAATACAGGGCATGCACAACGACGTCATACTGCTTTCATGACGTTCTTAACGTCACGTCTCAAAATACCCTCGGTGACTAACTTAAAAACATTGTAGCTCTTAAGATAGTGAAGATAATCACTTCAAGTTTTCGGATTTGAAAGATAAAAGAATGCTCTTTATGAATATGTTATTATCTCAATTTTGATTTTTTTGTCACTAATACGGGTTTTCTCATGGAACGCCCCAATTTTATATAGAAAAATGGTTTTTGATCAGTAATTTAGAATGAGTATCAAAAAGATTGAAATTCAGTTGCATTTGAGTGCTTTTTGCTGGCAGAGAATGTTTCTTCAAGGTTAAAACCTTTATCCCGTATGGCAGGGGATACCAATTTACTGAATTTGCTTGTTTTAATTAATGTAGATATTTTCAGGATACAAATATAACGTATAATAACGAAAACACCCGAAATTACACAACTATTCCTTTGTTCTCTTCGGGTTAGTAACCAAAATGAATACCTACATACCATACCTGCGCACGTGCACAGATATCATACCATACCTGAGCACGTGAAAATTTTAGATGAGTTCAAACTGTAATGATTATTTAATGCCATGTTAGACAATATCTGTGTCAAGTAGCATTTACAAATGTATAATTATTTTATATATATATATTGTTTATTTTGACCTTTGAGTTACGATCGTCATGTTTTCATCTCAGACTAAACAGGGAGAAGAACACATAGCATACATATATCTTGCCTTAGGCTTACAAACATTTGTTATCGTGTGCAAAGCTTTACACATGTATCTATTATACTATTACAAAATACAGTGTGGCATCAAGTAATAATAATAATAATAATAATAATAACAAGAGCTGTCCGTAAGTCAGCACGCTCGACTTTCTCAGTACTTGACTCTGAATTAGAGCTTTGCCAGTAAACACTTTATAAAACTAACTTTATGTTAAAAAGGGGCATAACTCTTTCAAATTTCAAATCAGAGCTATGAGATTGTTTTTTCTGGTGTAATCTTTGATAGTAAATAACTATTTTAAGTTTTAAGTCAAAAGCTTTGATAGTAACAGATAGATCTGACTTTATCAAAAACTTTAACCAAACAATTCTAGGTTAAAAAGGGGCATAATTCTGTCAAAATTCAAATCAGAGTTATGGGGATTGTTTCTCCTGGTGTAGACTTTAATAGTAAATAACTATTTTAAGTTTTAAGTCAAAAGCTTTGATAGTAACAGATATATCTGACTTTATCAAAACTTTAACCAAACAATTCTAGGTTAAAAAGGGGCATAATTCTGTCAAAATCTAATCAAAGTTATGGGGAGTGTTTCTTCTGGTGTAGTCTTTGATAGTTAATAACTATTTTATGTTTCAAGTCAAAAGCTTTGATAGTAGCAGAGATATTTTACTTTATCAAAAACTTTAACAAAAAATCTATGTTAGCTCCGTCAACATTCAAATCATAGTTATGGGGATTTGACTTTATCAAGTGCAATAGCTCTACTTGTTCTTCGAAAAGGGGAGCTTATAATAATAAGGAAGAGGAGAAGAAAAAAATAATCATTATAATTATTATTGTTAGATGATGATGATGATGACGAAACGATGATGATGATTACGACGATGAAACCGTAAATGCAGAGCCTGAAACTTAGTTTATCATGAAAAATGTTTTTTAAATGTGCAACCAAAGTGCGAAGTTGTGCATTAAAAAAATCAAACAAAAAAGAAATAAAAAAAACAAATTTGCGGACTTTTCTTTCAATTAAACAGATAAACAGACAATACCATTTTCGAATACATATTTGTTAATCACTTTAGAATGTGAAATATTGAAGTTAGGGAGAGCGGGGACAGAGATCATACTGGTGCGTTGTTTTTCTGTAAAAGCAAACAGAGAAAACCTCCACACAAATAATCAGCGTACATAAATGCATTTATATTCGCGTATCAAGCAGAACTTTCATAAACTCTTTTGTATCATTTTGCGTATTACAATTTACCTGCTGAAGTTAAAGAAATTCCCACAGTCATTTTTAGCTCGACTATTCGAAGAATAAGTAGAAGCTTTGAAACTTTCATCACTTGTTTACCATCACCATGTCCAGTTATAGGCAAGAGCACATAACTTCATCAAGGATTTTGGGTGAATTATGGCCCCTTTTGACTTAGAAATCATAGTTAAGTTTTCGTACCAGTTCATATTTTGACAAAGTCTTTTGAAATAAAGCTTTGAAACTTTCAACACTTGCTTTCCATCACCATGTCCAGGTATAGGCAAGAGTATATAACTCCATCAAGACTTTTGATAGAATTATGGTCCCTTTTGACTTAGAAATCTTGGTTAGTTTTTCGTACCAGTTCATATTTTGTGTAAAGTGTTGGACATAATTATGGCTTTGAAACTTTTATCACTTGTTCAATATTATAGTCTGTAGCTGTAGGCAATAGTACATAACTCTGTGATCTATTTTTTACTTTTTTTACTTTTCTACTTTTAAAGAAACATCTATTAACAGAAATGGAAAGAGATGAGAAATCTTTATATATATATTTTAAACTGGTTTTGTTTTAACATTTTTATGGTATTTTTATGAAATTAGTGTTTAGTATTTGTGTTATTATGTCAATTCGTGTAGAAAGTTATTAGACTCTTAGTTTTTGCATATGTTTGTATCATGGTGGTGTCATTGATTTTGTAAGACCTATATAATATGCTTATGACACAAACTTTAACGTCACTCATAAGATCATGACGTGTTAACACCTTTGTACTCAAAAAAGGAATACTGTTTTAAAATGGAATGTATCTACCACTCTATAATTATAGGTTATTAGCTTTGTATCGGAAAATATGCACGACTTTAGGAGCACAATATTCTTCTTCCAATAAAGAACGAGTGCAAATTTCACGATGCAAAGATAAGATAATAACCTTTTTATTAAATACGTATCTACATGTAAAATGTAAAGTAAAATTTAAATATTATGAACTTATTCAATAACCTGAATAAGGTTGACAGTACTGAACTAATTAAAAAATAATAATGCAACAACACACATTTAAATTACAACACGCACCCGATATGAAATTGAGGCGTCAGTGTATGGAAAAATATTGACTTTTCCGGTACCATTGTAACTTAACGGGGAATAGAAATTAGTACATGTATGTAATAATCCTCTTTGTTGGCTTAAGGTGATTGCTTTGGAGTAACTAGAGGCAACTTAAGAAACTTATATTGCAAAGAAATCCCATTGATTTCTGAAACACCTCTTATTTCATGTTTATAATATCATTGTAGTAAGATTTTAATATGGTTTAAAATGACATGTATGAGATTGTAAGATAATGTTGGGAATATATATTCGTTTGTTTTCTGTATAGACTTTTCCAAGTAATAATTTGTCTTATCTTATTTTAGGAAGTTCAATGAAAAATGCTTTACGGTTCAGTTCCATGTTTTGACAAGTGAGGACTTCCATTTTGATCCAGCAAAAGACAAATGCATATTGAGGATAGGCCATGAAGAACTGGGTGGCTGGAATAGACAAGATCGTATAATGAAAGAAAAAAGGTATTTACTATCAACCTTTTAAGTGCAAAATGTATGAAATTTAGCAATAGGCACAAAAAATACTAAAATAATTAACTCTGCAAGGTGTCTGTCCTTACTATTGTAAATTATCAATTCCCCTGAATGAGATGAGATTTGCTGTTGATATTAGATGTAGAAGGGGACGGTGCTCAGTACAAAGAAACTCATAAATGCTGAGTGACTTTTCTCTCCAACCTCTTAAAATCAAATGTCAACAAGTGTTTGCTTTACTTGCTTTGTTGGTCAGTAGATTTACTGAAGAGCAGTTGATCTAGGTCTTAAGGTCCAGTTTCAATCTGGGTCATGTAGGATCAAAAACTAGGTCACCAGGTCAAATCAAAGGAAAAGCTAGTTAACATTGTAGAGCCCACATTTATGACCATTATCTTAATGAAACTTGGTCAGAATGTTGATCTTGGTGATCTTTAGGTCAGTAGGTCAGGTGAGCGATACAGGACCTTCATGGCCCTCTTATTTCTACTTAAAGGGATGAGCAAAACACATTTGAGCCGCGTCATGCAAAAACCAGCCTTATGACGACTGCAACCAATATGGATCCAGATCAGCCTCCACATATGTTTAAAATGTATTGTGCTATAAGCATTGCAATATGTTTAATGCAATAAAATGATATTTTATTGTATTGTATTGTTTAGTCCTAATTTAATCAGGCTTTCTAAACTCCTTAAAAAAGTGAGAACTGATTTGCTATAAAGGTGAAAAATATCACACACGCAATCGATGTACTGCGCAATAGCTATACAGTAGCTTTCTATGATGAACAAAAGCAACTCTTATCAGTTGTCCAGTCTTGTATATTGGCTCTTACTGCCAATGCGCAGACCCTAGGTCACATACTTAGCATACCAGAATCAGTGTCTTTAATAAAATCTGGGACGAGTTCGATATTGGGTCATCTAGGGTCAAAAACTAGGTCACCAGGTCAAATCAAAGGAAAAGCTTGTTAACACTCTAGAGGTCACAATTTTGGCTCTAAATAACCATCATTGGTAGTTGCATTTACAGCTTGGACAAAAAATCTATATATGTGTCTGTTGTACTCGCACCTGAAAGTATATTAGCGTAACATACACCCTGAACGCCAATGAGTAAATTTTAAATTTTATTTGGAGTCTTTTGTCTGTCTTGTGTTTCGATAGCACGCTCTCCCACTGCCGAACGTCCGTAACGAGCACTGTTCACATCGGGTTTCGCAAGCCCACTCTTGTCAAAAAACTTGATTGTGTTTACATCCTTTGTGTGAAGAACATCCAGAAAAGTTATATAGACCATATTATCATCTTTGTAACGGTCAGCTGCCGGTCGCGTGAGAATTTTTCTCGAACCGTTTTTTTTCAAATAGTTTGATATTGATTTTGTTGAAATTTGAAGGTCACAGTTTTCTAACAGTTTGTCATGAATGCTGCCAAGTAAAATTGAAGGTTCGCAGTGAACCAAATAGTCAATATATTGTTTATGATCTGCGTGTAATTTACCATTATTGTACCGTATGTATTCCTTTCGTTTAGTAGTTTTGTTTACACAATATGTAGTCCAAATGTTTTTCAGTGATGTATGATAGATCTCCAATTGTTTAGCAGCAGAAGCGAATATTCCGTGCGGCACAATAGCCATTTCAGAATTCCCGCTGGCTGAAACTATTTTCTTGAAAACGATTTTTTTTACATCCTCTTCTATGAAATGACCTTTCTGCATAACTGACATTTTTATATATTGTTACGTTTATAACAACAACAGGTTTGACAATTTCCAGTTTTTGAGGGAAACAACATCAATATATAGGCGGGGCTTGAAGTGAAAGTGGGAAGTGTAAAGCGTTATGTGGCGCAGTCTTATTGGCTGTCCAATAAACTGATTGGACAATGTACTTTACTGAATTAAACTTGACACGCGTCATACAGAGAAGTTGCATTCTTTGATGTCGGTTTGTGAAAGGTGATTTTGACACGACTTGAAACCTTCAAATGCTAAGGTTCAACTTTATGAGTAGTATTGCTTTGAAACCTTGAAGGATGGTTCAAAACTCATTTTACACCCCATGGTGAGTCCCTTTTGACCTTGACCTTGGAGAAATTAGCTTTTTTTAAATATTTTTTACGCCTTTGAAAATTCACAAATTTTAAAATGACAGTTTCTCAAAAACAGTTACATATATTACTTTGAAACCTTGTAGGATGATTCAAAATTTTACACCCCCATGGTGAGTCCTGGCCCCCTTGTAACCTTGACCTTGAAGAAATTTATGATTCTTTAGATTTTGTTGACACCTTTGAAAATTCACAAACATGACCAGTTTTCAAAAACTTGTTAAGATATAACTTTGAAACTTAGAAAGATGGTTTTGAAACTCATTTTGCACCTATTTCAAAACTCCTGTGGGTGAGACACTTTCAAGTGGTGGCCTTGTATTAATATACAATTTTATTGTCTACTATCCTAATACAATGGCAACCTGCTAGCTTGATAAATTCCAGGTTGTAGCAAGCTAGTAGACATAGTAATGTTTTAACTGTAACATAAAACAGTATAAAAATTGTATACATTTATGACTGCCTTCTGTACCCTATTGTATATTTTTTTATTCAAAAGAAATATTTAAAGAAATATACGTAACTTTTCACTACATAATTTAACTGAACCGGAACTCTGTATTGATATTCTCCTTTAAAACTTAAATGACATCATCAAATAGAAAATCCATGAAACAACTGCTTTTTACAAACCACTTGATTGTTCTTAATCAGACTTTTGCATCCTTTGATGGTCATTTTGTTTAACTGGTTTGCCTGTCCTTTTTAGGGCCACCAGAGATAGAGAAGTCTTTTTAACAGCACAGCTTCTGATCATTAGCCATCTGATGAATGTTCAGCAAATTTGGTTTTGTTGGTTTATAGAATCCTTGGAGGGTCCTCTCTCAGTTCTGCTGCGCTGGTTTTGTTTGGCCCCTTAAGGGACTGCCAGAGCATAAAATAGAAAATCCCTTACATAACTTCTCTTGGACTGCATGATTGATCATCACCAAACTTGGTCTGTAGCTTTGGTACATGGTCCACTCACAAAATTTAGGACTTAAACAATGACGTTATTGAAGAGACCTAAATATAACACAGTGCTAATTGGTAAAATTATCAGTTGTAAACCTAAATTCCTTTCTATTTGTGTAACATATATTATTAACTGATAATATTACAAGAAATTCATATTTTCTCTGACAAAGCAGTTTGTAGGGGTATGAATCATTTGTAGTGATAGCTGTAGTATGGTTTTTCTGCAAGGTGATATTAGAATGTCATGTCATGTCCCTATTATAAGGCTTTAGTAGTCTTATGCAGAGTTCTTATGACAAGCTGTTCCTTGTAATCACGTGCCATGTTTCAAAAGTCTTACATGAACTAATACATGCAGTAATGATGAAGAGTTTATTTTAAGGAAAATAGACAACTATGTGTATGAGATGGTATATGATGAAGTGATACCTACACGACTGATATCTGGTAGACATTCCATTTCATACAAGTACATGATCGTCCGAAGTGGCAAACCAGATATGGTAAGATGGGAATATTATCTGAAAAATGACAAGCCAACGATCACAAAAAACAGGGATTTAACCGTGTACTACCTGAACTTCAAAGGATTAGGTAACCTTAATACAGAAATTGTTACTTTTCATATCATTTTGACAAAGACCACCAATGTACATAAAATATGTGAAAAGATTCTTTCGAAGCGTAGAATGCAAACAAAAGATTCTTAAAGAAAGAAGAGAAAGCAACCAAGCATTACACAATAGCAGACTCATTATAAATGCCTGCCAAAATTTCTGCGGAGAACATTATTTTGTTTGTTTCAATCTTTCACAACAGTCAGAAAAGTTTTTCTGCTTTGTACTTTTACCCCTATTAAAAAGAATTTTTAAATTGCATGGCATAAATGTTTGCCAGAATGAGACCACGGTGGATCAAGATCAAAGATCATTTTACCCAATTAAAGTAATTCTGAAAGTTTACCCCAAAGAGATAATGTGCAGAACACACTTTTCAGTCAAGTTTATTTGGTAAGATCAAATTATCTGAAAGAGCAAGTATTTTGTGTCTAATCTGCTGTGTTTAGCTCATCGGAACCAAAGGTTCGGGGTAAGCTATTATGTTAGGTCATATTATATTCATTGTCTGTCGTGCCTAGTTTGATTTTAGCTCGCTTGAACACAAAGTACCCGGAGTGTGCTATTGTGATCGCTCAGCGACCGGCCTCCGTCCATCCAAACTTTCTTTAAACAACATCTCTTAAACCACCAGGCCAATTTTGATGAAACTTCACATAGATATTCCTTCGATGGTCCTCTTTAAAGTTTTTTTCAAAGAATTGAATTCCATGCAAAACTGATTGCCATGGCAACCGGAATGAAAAACTTCAAACATCTTCTTGTCCAAAACCACAGGCCCTAGGGCTTTGATATCTAGTATGTGGTATCATCGAATGATCCTCTACCAAGATTTTTTAATTATTTCCCTAGGGCCAAATATGGCCCCATCCTGGTGGTCACATTGTTCATATAGACTTGCATGTATAAAAGGAAAAATCTTCTTGTCCAATACCATAGGGCTTAGGGCTTTAGTATTTAGTATGTAGCATCATCTAGTGGCCCTCTACCAAGATTTTTCAAATTATCCCCCTGGGGTTAAAAATGGCCGCAGCCTCAGGGGTCATATGGTTTATATAGACTTAAATAGGGAAAACTTTGAAAATCTTCTTGTACAAAACCACATGGCCTAGGACTTTGGTATTTGGTTTGTAGCCACATATGGCAGTCCTTTACCAAGATTGCTCAAATTATCCCCCTGGGGTTAAAAATGGCACTGTCGCAAGAGCAACATGGTATAAGTAGACTTGTCTTCAAACAATATCTCTTCTTAAACCTTTGGTGGGAAGTTGATGAAACTTGATATGGTTGTTTCTTGGGTGGTCCTCTTTCAAAGATGTTCAAACAGTCCCGCTTGGTTGTACAAAGGGCCACCAGAACTAAAAATAGAAAAATGTTCTAACAACATGTCCCCTAAAACTGTAGGACCAATTTCAAAATGAGTTCACACAAATGGTCCTTATGTAACTCTCTGTCAAGGTTTTATGTAGATTATTATGATTTGTCAAAAAACATGGCCGCCAAGGGGCATGTTCACTTTACCCAGTATGTATATAGTGAAAACTTTAAAAATCTTCTTGTATCAAACTGCTTGCCCGATTTTGAAATATTTTCACACAAATGGTCCTTATGTAACCCTCTACCAAGATTGTTCAAATTATTATGATTCTTCAAAAAACATGGCCGCCAGGGGCATGGTTTCTTTTCCCAATATGTATATAGTGGAAACTTTTGAAATCTTCTTATATCAAACTGCTGGTCCGATTTTGAAATGAGTTCACACAAATGATCGTTGAATGATCATCTACCAAGATTGTTCAAGTTATTCCGATTCCTCAAAAAACATGGCCGCCAGAGGGCATGGTCCATTTTCCCTATATGTATGTAGTGGAAACTTTAAAAATCTGCCCTTATTTATGTAGTGGAAACTTAAAAAATCTTCATGTTTGATGTTGTCATATCACATCATTTCCCCCAATGTCTTGCCCCACCTCAACCTCCCGAAAAAACAATAACAAAGAACATACACATACACATTACCTGCTTGTGTGTATTTAGTAGAAACTTTTAACTGTTCAAGCCAGCAACTAATAAAATCTGAAAAGTAGATCCCTCGGAAGCACCGAGAATAACTCATGTTAGCGATATAAATGTCTTGTTATTTGAAATGACTTAGTCTTCTTATGAACCACATGTAGTTCAATAACATTAAACTTGCACAGGGCGCCTTTTAATATTTGGACGTTCAACATGTCCCTGTGTCAAGTTTAATCGAATGACAGCCATTTGCATAGCACAGATTTCGACCTTATTTTATTGAAGTGTAATGTAGGAAAACTCTCAAACACCTGATATATTGGTTTACCATACTGAAAACTGAACAATACAACACTGAATAAATGTATAGAATCAATTGTACATGCTTAGACGAAAAATACGTTTAGCCTACGGCACTAGTAAAAAATCTGCGGCCATTGTTTAACGCATGGGTACCGCCGAATACACGTGGCCTAGCCTTTCAAACTGTTTTGATATGAACTAATAATTTATTGTAATAACTTCTAATTAAATTAAAACCAATAAATGCTGGTTACATTCATCGATTATAAACATATGCATACTAGATAGACAATACCTTAGTAACCGGCCGCATTTTTTTTTCAAGGCCGACCATGAGACTTTTTTTCGTCTAAAATCATTCTTTATAATATAGAAGATTTGACAGTTATGTGTTGTGTTGTGAAAGTGTATGGATGTAAATTTCACTTTGAGAGTGTGGACATATCTTCAATATTTTCAGTAAGACAATATGTTCAATTGGTGTGTAAACTAGGTTTCTTTGCCCGTTGTTGGTATTTAGTTATCGCTTTTCAGTCAGGTCCACCTTCAACTTGTAAAACCTTCCGCAAGATATTTTGCGGAACGCTCTAAAAGGAAATTTATAATTTCGATAAAACGTCGGACTATATGAAATGTCAAAATCGTAAAATATTGAAGTCCGACATTTATTTATAGAACTAGAACCACATGATGAATTTTCGCCAAACTTGAGCAGAAGCATCCTTGCATAGGCCTCTCTCAAATTAGTGAAACGGTTCTGCTTGGCGCCTTTTAGTGGTTACCAGAGCTGAACTGAAAAGGGAAAATACCTTTAAACTTTTCTCATGATTCAGCTGATGGAACGTCACCAAACTTGGTCTCTAGCATCCTTGTACGGTTCTTTCTCAAATTTGTTCAGATGGTTTTATTTGGCCCCTTTTAGTGGCTGCCATAACTAAAAGATGAAAATCATTAAAAAAACAAAACAACTTCTTCTTATGAATCACATGAAGGATCATCACCAAACGGTCGGTAGCATCTTTATAAGGTCCTCTCTCAGATGGTCGAGTTTTGCCTCTTTTAGGTGCCGCCATAGCAAAGGGTAGAAAATATGTAGAAATGATTTCTTTGCATGAACCACTCGATAGATCTTCACAAACTTTGTGTGTAGCATTCTTGTCAAGTCCTCTCTCAAGTTTGTTTAAATGGTTTTTTGACCCCTTCAATAGGCTTCCAGAGCTAAAAATAGACACACATTTAAACAATTTCTTCTCCTGAATCCTATTACCCCGTGGAGTTTCTTAGAATAATATATACAAGTATGTACTCATCTTACGAGTATAAAACGCACCTTTTTTTACCGAGATTCTGGTCAGGAAGGACCATGGGTATAGAACAAGACCGCATTTTTCCTGACTCAAAATATTAAGAAAATTGATCTTTGTTTACACCGCGTACCTTTACATTGAAGAGATTTTAAGGGGAGTAACTAGCTATGACTCGGGCATAGCTAAAAGCTGAAATCGGGACCCAGGGTCTTAAATGAATTTTGTATAGGTAAATTGTAAAATTAAGAGCTCCCACAAAAGCTTTAAAAATGCTGTTTTTTATTAAAATATATTTTACAACGCATTTCTGTAACTCATCCTTAAGTTTAACCTGTGTAAAACTTTCCCAACGTGTTTTCAGACTTTAGCAAGTACATCAAACCAACCGCAATTACAAGTTGCCGCAACACATGAGTCATTAATTCGGAGATGTTTGAGAAGGTTATGAGATTGAAAAGGTGTTGAAACGTTTGAGAATGTGTTAAGAAGTTTGAGATAGTTTGGACACAACTTAAAGTTATTTAAATATCTGTGTTTTCGATAGCATCTCATACTCAGTTTGGCATCTGTCACTTGATTAACCTCTCAGTTATTGTCATCTATACCTCTATTGTCTCAGCTGTAAATTCCACTGAAACTGTCAGTTTAGTTGTATCTCACCTCATGATTTTAATAAGTCATTTTCACAATGAGACTTTACGTGTTTTTGAGATTCTCTTTTTTGCGACCAATACATGGATATAAGCATTTTTGTAGATATTTTTTCGCTGCGTCTTAAACACGAGTGCGACATATAAAGGTCGCACTCGTGTATAGGACGCAGTGAAAACATATCAGCAGAATTCTGGAAAAATGCTTATACCCACTTATCACTTATCAGAATTTATGTTTGTCCGAAATTCGCTATAGTTTCTACGAACTTGCCGGTTTTTGCCTAATCATTGTCGATGTTTTTGAATGTTGTAGCAAGTATTTAAATTATAAAAGCATAAACTCTGTGTAAGCACTAAACTGCCACATCATCTGACCACTCCATGAATATTGACGCCAGTGAAAACGAAAGTTCACTTTGGCACGTGGCGGTAATATGACGTAATTTTAAGACTGGTTTGCAAATTGTTTTAAACATTACTAATCAGCGACTATGATATCATATTGGATCATTCTAAAATCTCGCATGCACCTTTTTACAATTGCCTCCGGGTATGATTAGTAACCGGTTAATTGTTTGCAGGTTGTGACAGTAGGTGTAAGAAAAGTAATGCCTCGGGCGTGAATTTCTCGATGAACAAGAGGATTATAGACAACTATCAAAATTATGTTTGAAGATTAGATAATCGATTTCCGGGCTACCTGATATGGAGTTTCAAGTATTTCAATGCAAAATGTGTGAAAACGCGCCGGGAAAGTTTTACGAGGGTCTTGTTAAAAACTTAATAATCAGTTACAGAAATGCGTTCCAAAATATATTTTAATGAAAAACAGCATTTATTTATCTTTTTACGAGAGCTCTAAATTTTTTATATTTTATACAAAAGTAATTTAAGACGCCGGGTCCCGATACCGGCTATTAGCTATGCCCGAGTCATTGGTATTTACTCCCCTTGAATTCTCTTCAATGTAGAGGTACGCGGGGTAAACAAAGATCGATTTTCTTAATTTTTGAGTTGGGGGAAATGTTTGGTCTTTTTCTATACCCATATATAGGACGCATCGGTCAGACCAGATTCTCGTAAAAATGTGCGTCTTATATTCGTAGGATGACGGTACGAATGGTTTGTTTGTTTGTGTTGGGTTTAATGCCGTTTTTCAACAGTAGCTTCGTCATGTAATGGCTGACAGTTAACCTAACCAGTGTTCCTGGATTCTGTACCAGTACAAACCTGTTCTCTGCAAGTAATAGCCAACTTCCTCACAAAAAAGGTGGAGGACGAATGATTTCAGACACAATGTATTTTATCAAATCGTCACGGAGAACATACGCCCCGCTCGGGGATCGAACTCATGAACCCGCGATCCATAGACCAATGCTCTACCTACTGAGCTAAGCAGGCGGGCCATCCGGTATGAATGGTATTGTCATATCTAACAAGAGCCATGTTAGACATGGCTAATCCCCCGCCGGGCATATTATAATTGAAGGCTAAAGTTCCTGGCAAGTTAGTGTCTGAAAGTATTAATTTTGGGGAAAGCTTTGAAGAACCGTTTAGTTGTGGTCCGCATCAGGGGTTTTAAAGATCAGGAAGAAAGAATAAGTCAGTGGTGAGGTGGTTTACTGATAAATTTAATTTTCATGAACAGTTACATTATAATAACTATGAGGTTTTTCTATATGGCTACTGTAAAAAGAAGGAATGGAAAGTTAACAGGGAACAAGAGTGCCAGCATGTCACAATATACGCCCGTCACAGCACATTTCTTTACTCTAGCACCTGTATTTGCAAATGGAATTTTAATTTTGTGGTTGCTTAGTAATCATTGTAAGTGTTTTGTTTTTCTAAGTCCACAAAACAACTCCATACCAGGTAGAGATACCTTAAAATACACCTAAAATTGGAAAGTAACATTGTACTACAGAAAAAATGGTCTCGATTTTTCCCTACGACTAGTAATGAAAAAGTTACAATAAAAGCTATTTAAAGTAACAACAAAGGGAAGTCATTCTAAAGAGAAGGGAACTGCGCATGACACTTTGTCTCATGATGGTGTATAATTGTGCTAAGTTACATCAAAATCCCTCCATGCATGAAGAAGAAATGCTTCGGACAAAGTCATTCTTGTATCTGACCTTTGGCCTCTAAGTGTGACATTGACCTTAGGATTAGGGACCTGGATCTTGCTCATGACACTCCGTCTCGTGGTGGTGAACATTTGTGCCAAGTTATATCAAAATCTCTCTATGCATGAAGAAGAAATGCTCCGGACAAGGTTTTCATTCTTGAACCCTTTGACCTCTAAGTGTGACTAGATTTCTTCCTAATTTCCAGTAATTTATACACATACTTCAGTAATGCGTCAATTTTTCCAGACTATAGAACAGGCCATTCAATGATTTTATTAAGTTTTGAATTCGGAAAGTTTAAGAAAGGTACCTCGTACTGGAAATTCAGCAACTCTTTGTTAAGGAATATTCAATTTGTTGAACAAACTAAGCAACTTATAATGCAGATTAAAAGACAATACGTTTCAGAAGAATAATCTTCACAAGAACCAGTAGAAAATATAAGTAATGAAGATTTAATATTGACCATGAATGATAAACTTTTTTGAGGTTCTTTTAATGGAGATTAGGGGTAAAATATAGCTTTCTCCTCCTTTAAGAAAAAAAAACAACAAGAAGAACATAAACAAGAGAAACTTATAAATGAGATTAGTACCCTTGAAAAACAAAATACTATTAACTTTGATTTATTACAGAGTAAAAAAAACCAGAATTGGTAGAGTTGAGATCAAAACATTTGCATGGTGCCTATATAAAGTCTAGAGCTAAGTGGCTCGCTGATGGCGAAAAACCCACAAAATACTTTTGCGGTCTAGAAAAAAGAAATTTTGTTTCTAAGTTAATGAACTCTTTGTACTCGACATCAGGAGCTCTCCTGCAAAAGCAAGATATTATGAATGAGGTTGTTAACTATTATAAAAACTTATATTCAGTAAGACAGACTGAAACAGTAGAATTAGACCATATATTACAAAATTGTAGTATCCCAAAATTAAGTGAAAATGAGAAACAAGGTTTAGAAGGACATCTAACATGCTGAACAGTCTAAAATGTTAAATGACACAGCGCCCGGAAGTAGTGGGTTTACCACTGCCTTTTTTATTTTTTTCTGGTCGGATATTGTCCATTTCTTAGTAAGATCAATTAACTATACCTTTGATTCGGGGGATCTGTCGGTTTATCTTAAACAAGGGGTTGTAATCTGTATTCCAAAGGGAGATAAAGATAAAGGCTACATTAAAAATTGGCGTCCCATTTCTCTTTTGAATGTTTCATACAAAATCGCTTCTGCTAGCATTGCTCAAAGATTAAAAAATGTCTTACCAAATCTGATTAGTCCAGACCAAACTGGTTTTCTTCCTGGAATTGCAGATAGTATAAGACTAGTGTATGATGTAATGTTCCACACAGAAGAACAACAAATACCAGGAATGTTATTGTTAGTTGATTTTGCAACAGCTTTTGATTCCCTTTCATGGTCTTTTATGTACAAGGTGTTACAGTATTGTAATTTTGGTGAAAACTTTATAAACTGGGTTAAATTGTTTTATAATGATATACAATCTTGTGTCAATATAAATGGTCACCTGTCAAACTGGTTTAGGGTCCAGCGAGGTTGCCGACAGGGGGACCCCCTGTCTTCTATATCTTTATTATGTGTGCGGAAGTATTAGCGGCAATATTGAAACAAAACAAAAATATTAAAGTGATAAGAATCAATAATATAGAATTTCTCCTGTCACAGTATGCGGATGTCACGACTGTATTATTAGACGGAACTGAAAAGTCCTTAAAAACACAATACAAACATTAGACTTCTTTGTAAGAATATCAGGATTACAAATAAACATAGATAAAACAAAAGCTGTTCTGATTAGATCTTTAAGATATAGCAGGTTTTTACCTTGTCCAGAACTAGGACTTCATTGGGAGTCCCATAGTTTTAAATTACTAGGAGTAACTTTCACAAATGACCTCAACAATATGGCAAATACTAACTATTTACCAAAAAATGAAGAAATTAAAAGGCTCTTCGCTCACTAGAATAAAAGGGTTATCAGTCCAATAGGTAGAAATATAGTCATAAAAACACTAGCTTTACCAAAAATCAGTTCTTTTTATACATGTTTATGGAATGGCCAGGATAAGGTAAAAAGATGTACTATTATTCAGTCCTATGAAAATGGAGGTATAAAAATGACAGCGTTAGATACTTTCATTACCGCTTTAAAATTGACTTGGCTTCGCAGATATATGAGGTATAATACTACATATTTTGAACTTATTACAGATATCTACCCTTTTCTTTAAACCTATAGTAAATATGGAATGAATTTTATGAATAATAAACTGAACACTGTTGGAAATTACTTTTGTAATGTCTTTAAAGGAATCATACGAATAAATGATCAATACCCAAAAAGCTGGAGTGATTTTTGTGCACTGCCCGTATTGCACAGCAGTAATTTTAAAATTGATGGTGTTAGTTTTCACTATCCAATGTTCATAAGGAAAGGAGTTTTATTAGTCAACAATTTTCCAGATAGAAATGGAAATTTTCTGTTGTATAATGATTTTATTTGATAAATATGAAGTCAGAACAATTTTTTTACAATACCAAAATATCATCGCATCAGTAAGAGATTTCATTGACAAGGTTAGATTTCCACATTATGCATGAAGGGAAACCTCACTTTTACAACCGTTTGCAGTAAAAATAATTAATAGTCAAATAAAAAGATGTACAAAAATATATGCTTTCCTATTTGCCAGGCCAAAAGTAATCCTCTCTAAACTAAATTTAAATGCGCTTTTAACTGGAAATATGTATATAAATTCCCTTTCATTGCAACTAAAGATACAAAGTTGCAATGGTTTCAATTTAAACTGAATCGTAGAATCATTGCAACAAATTACTCTCTCCAAAAATTGGTTTAAGAAATGATTCGTTATGTTCTTTCTGTAATACAGAAACTGAAACTTTACAACATTCATTTTATGATTGCCGTTATATTAACTTATACTGGACTGAGGTCAAAAGATGAATAAACGAAACTTGTCCATATTTTTCACTGAATGGTCAAAGACAGATATTATTCTAGGTAACGAAAAATTTAGCATTGCATTAATGAACATATTACTAAATGCGAAATTTACTATATATCAATGTCGAACTAGAAACATATTTCCAAGCTTTCAGTTGTTCAAAACACAAATGGAAATGCTATTGAAACTTGAACATTTTAATGCTGAGAAAGAAAACAAATTAAACAAATTCAATGTAAAATGGAGTGATTGTCTATCTCTGCTTTCACTAGACAACTGAACTTTCATTTGTACAGCTCATTTCGAAATCTCCCCGGTGCTGCATCACCAACCCCTACTTTGTTTCTTTCCTTTCCCCCGTTTTTTTCTCTCATGCTTTTGTGCATAGCCTCTCATGCCGATCTGGTATCTTTTATTTCAGTTCTTTATTAAGATAAGAAGTAGGTATTACAAACAAGAAAGATGAATCACTGTGTTTTGATTAGCTTATTATACTTGTAGGAATTATTTCCCTTTATGTAGCTCAATAGTACTTACTATACTATGGTGTTGCTTTGATCCTTGCTTTTGTTTAACACAATTGGTTTCTGCTATTGAGATCAGTGTAGATCTTGATTAGCCTGCACTTCAATGCAGTCTGATCAAGATCTGTGCTGATTTTAAGCCTGTTGGTCAGTATGTTTCGGTAAACATCTTGTAATCTCCATAGTACTGTTCGAATTAAAGAAATCTAACATGGCAAGGGTCAGGGCTTTATAGAATAGAATGGAAAAAGTGGAAACTTCACAGGTCGCTCAACACGACAAAAACAAAAATGTTGCAGGCTCGGTTTGATTGAGCCTGTTCATGTACGGTAGTGGAAATGTATGCTACCGCCCACGCCCTCTAGCCCCGGGTGGAGCAGAACTCAACATTTAAACATGCTAAAGTACAAAAAGCAATTTAGAGACATCTGCAGATGTATTCAAACGGCGATGAACATGGAGCCTTCAATGATACACGTGTTGAGGCGTGTAATTCCATGAAGAGCGGCGTTTGGTCCCCAGATAAAGTAAAGAGTTTGCCCAAAACGAGAAAACAGAACTTAACAAACTGGAATTTAGGAAGGGAATCTGAGGTTATGGAGCTTGCGTATTACAGGAACTGTCAAAAGACAAATTTAAAAAGCAGGCACCATAATACAAACATTTTTAAATAACTCAATATGTACTTACCTACTTATAGAATATTTCTTATACTATATGCTATATGCTGTAACCTACTTTTGACAAATAAAAAAAATCCCTCTATTCATGAAGAAGAAATGCTCCGGACAAGGTTTTCATTCTTGTATCCTTTGACCTAAGTGTGACCTAGACCTAGGGACCTGGTTCTTGCGCATGACACTCCGTCTCGTGGTGAACATATGTACCAAGATACATCAAAATCCCTCCATGCATGAAGAAGATATGCTCCGGACAAATTTTAAGAAAATATGATAAAGGGGAATAACTCAAAAAAATAGGCATGGTAGTGTTATTGTTCTTGCACGCTGCACTTCCTCCCAATGTGTTCTATCAGTGTATAAAGTTTGAAGAAAATGTTTTAATTCATTAATGCTTTAATCGTATAATTTAAATACAATTTATCTCGGAGACTGGACAGTCATATAAATGTTATCTGTGTAATTATTATACATATTAAAATCTTTGCAAGGTCGCATTGAGAAATTTTGTAAGGATTGTTTTTGACATGTTAATTGTCACATGCCATGGTTGAGACATAACTTGTGTTGTAATGTACCTGTCACAGAGTAACTTAACATTTATGAAACCTTATCAGAGTAATATTCTTCATGAATTCTAGGTCAAGTAAAAACTTGGTCTCCTGGGTCAAAAACCAAGTGACTTATTTAAAGTGAAATAATAGAAAAGCCTTGCTAATACTTGAGGCCACTTTTCTACTTTACCTACATGAAACCTGATGAGAATGTTTATTTAACTGAAATGTCCGTCAAATTAAATACATGTACTAGCTAGTTTATCTCGGGTAAGAACTAGGTCAGGGGAGCGGTATAGAGCCTTCATGGCTTTCTTGTTATAAACACTTTCGATTACAACTTAAAAAATTACATTTAAGTCTGCTCTTTTTCTGTTTCAGAATTGTGGCATCAATATGATTGTTTTATGGAAAATGAACCAAAGTCTATGAGGCAAATGGGGTTTGGCTTGTATTGTTTCACATGGAAGAAAACTCTGATTAAGCATGCGGAGAGGGCTGTAGAAATATTCTGTCAAGATTTAATGGAACATGACAAAAGTGTTCTTACAGTAGATGATACTGTTCAACAGCTCAGAATGCTTTCAGAATGCATGAAAAAAATCTATTTAGTTGATGGAAGATGCTATTTGGACAATGAAGATTTTTCTCAAAATGTAGGTATTCCACAAAATATTTTCTGTGTATTTTTACCTCATGCCTGTGTGGAAAAGAAACTGGAAATTCTAAATATGGCAATTTCTGCTTCATAAATTGTGACATACTTGACCTAGAACTATGAAACTTGAATTAAATTTAGACCACCATAATATAGTAATGCAGATTCCGATTGGTCAGGATTTCTTAATAATTTCAGAGTTAATGCCCTTTAATTGTTTAAAAATCCACATATTTGTACATAACAAACTAACCAATTGGTAGAATTTCATTAAGCTTCTGTCATTTTTTTCCATGAACATTTATTGTCCACATGTGAAGTTTTGTACCCTCACCCGGTCACTGCCCCCCCCCCCCCCCCCACACACACACACAAAAAAAAAATGTTTTTCATTCCTTTTTTTAGCTCACCTGAGCTAAAGGCTCATGGTGAGCTATTAGGATGGATCGATGAATGTCCGTTGTCCGTCAATCCGAGCTCACGAAAGAACATTTGTTGGATACAGAGAACAATAGGTAACAGTAAATACTATTCATTCTGTAGTGCTTATTGTGTACTTTTTAGCGCTTGTTTGGTACTTTATAACAAAAGAAATACCCAATAAAGGTCCATCCGTAGGAATGTCTGTCTGTCCGTCTGTGTATTCACATTTAGTTTGTTTACACTCTAGCATCCACAGTTTTGAAGCAATCTTAATCAAACTTGGTCACAATGTGTTTGGTTATATTATGGACTAGATCAGTTTAGTATGACCAGCGTTATTTGTCCTTGATTAACAAAATTTGTTGTATTTCACTTTGTTTACACTCTAGCATCTTCATTTCTTCACCAATCCTAAATATATTTATATAGAATGTGTTTGACTTCAAGTTCTTGAATGAGTTAGATTATTAGTGAAGTTGGACATAGGGGCTGCCAGAGCTAAAAATAGAAAAATCTTCAAACGACATCTCCTCCTAAACAGACGGTCCGATTTTGAAATAATTTCACACAAATGGTCCTTATGTCACCCTCTACCAAGACTGCTCAAATTATACTGATATGTCAAAAAACATGGCTGCCAGGGGGCGTGGTCACTTTTCCCTATATGTATATAGTGGTAACTTTAAAAATCTTCTTGCGTGAAACTGCTGGCCCGATTTTAGAATAATTTCACACAGATATGGCATTTTTGTGTAATTTTTAGTATCAAAATTACAATACAATGTAAACAGTGATTTGTCTTTGTGACGTATATTTACCAAAATGGTCCTTGTGTAACCCTCTACAAATGTTGTTCAAATTTTGTCGATTCGTCAAAAAAAGAAATGGCTGCCACTGAGGGCGTGGTCACTTTTTTTTACTGATTCGTCAAAAACATGGCTGCCAGGAGACGTGGTCATTTTTTCCTATATGTATATAGTGGAAACTTTAAAAATCTTCTTGTGTGAAACTGCTAGCCCGATTTTAAAATAATTTTACACAAATGGTCCTTGTGTGACCCTCTACCAAGATTGTTCAGATTACATTGATTCGTCAAAAGACATGGCCGCAAGTGGACGTGGTCAAAAATAATTTTGCAAAGAATGTGTGACATTCTACAAATACATTGTAGTGTTCAAATTTTTCTGATTCATCAAAAAAAACATAGCCGTCAGGGGGCGTGGTCACTTTTCATCAACCATTTCTTTAAACAGTATCTCCTCCAAAACCATTTAATGGATTTTGATGAAACATTACACAGATGACCTCTGCATAGCCCTCTCTCACAAGTGTTAAAATTGTTCCGGTTCATTGAACATAAAGGTCTTTTTGGTTAAAATTAGGTTTTTAGCTATCAGACATATCTTTTTCTCTAGAGCTTTGATATTTGGCATGTAATATAAGGATTTGACTGTCTACCATACTTGTCCGAATTATTATCCTAAGGTGAAAAGGTGAAAAAAAATGGTCATGCCCCTGTTTCTGACATATATTTACTATAGGCTTTTATTGTGAAATATTGAAAATCTTCATCTCTGAATCCACAATAGCAAGAGACTTGATATTTTGCATGTGCTATCAGATTTGTAATTTCTATCGTAACTATTTAAATTTTACAGACACACGTGAAACCTTGTACACAGGCGAGCGCTTCAGGGCCAGTGACCCTCTTGTTAGCTCACCTGTCACCTAGTGACAAGGTAAGCTTTTCTGATCGCCCGTCGTACGTTGTCTGTCGTTCGTCTACAATTTCTTGTGAACATGTTTGAGACCACAGTTTGCAATCAATTTTAATCAAATTTGCACACAACTTGTATTAGCATAATATCTCGGTTCCTTTCAAACACTGGCCAGATCCCATCATGGGTTTCAAAGTTATTGCCCCTTAAAGGGCCAAAACTTGCTTTTTTGGCTTGTGAACGCGATAGAGACCACATTTTGCAATTGATTTAAATCTCACTTGCACACAACTTTTATCAGCATAATATCTCTGTTCCTATCGAAAACTGGCCAGTTCCCTTCATTGATTCCAGAGCTATGTCCCCTTAACGGGCCAAAATTTGCTATTTTGGCTTTAGCAGCCATATAAAGACTTCATTTATGGTCTGATTTGATACAAATTTGCAAAAATATCTTTAACAACAATAAATCTTGGATTCCATGATAAATTCGCCAGATTCAGTCATAAGTTCCAGAGTTATGGCCCCTGATTGACCCCTGAAAGAGCCAATATGTTTTAATTACTTTGTGAACACGATATTTTGTTCTTAACCACATTTACACACAACTTAAGTACAATAACATCTCAGTTCCTTTCAAAAATTGGCTAGACTCCATCATGGGTTCAATAGTCATTGCCCCTGAAAGGTGTAAACTTTTCTATCACATCACTATAGAGGTTTTATCTATGCTTTGATTTGATATGAACTTGCACAGAATGTTTACCTGATAATCTCTAGGCAAATTGAGAAACTGGGTCATGTGAGGTCAAAAACTAGGTTACCAGGTCAAATCAAAGGAAAATCTTGTTAACATCATAGAGGCCACATTTATGACCCTGTCTTCGTGAAACTAGGCCAGAATGGTTATCTTGATGATTCTTAGGCCAAGTTGGAAACTAGGTCATATGGGGTCAAAGACTATGTCACCCGGTCAAATCAAAGGAAAAGCTTGTTAGCACCCTAGAGGCCAGGTTCAAATCTTGGGCATCTGGGATCAAAAACTAGGTCACCAGGTCAAATCAAAGGAAAAGCTTGCTAACAACTTAGATTACACATTTATGAACCTATCTTCATGAAACTTGGTCAGAATGTTTAACTGAATGATTCCTATGCACAGTTTGAAACTGGGTCATATTGGTTAAAAAACTAGGTCACCCGGTCAAATAAAAGGAAACGCTTGTTAATAATGTAGAAGCCACATTTATAACTTTATCTTCATGAAACATGGTCATAGTGTTTATCTTGGTGATTCATATGTCAATGTTGAAACTGGGTCATGTGGGGTCAAAAACTAGGTCACCCGGTCATATCAGAGGAAAGGCTTGTTAACACACTTGAGGTCACATTTATGATTCTATTTTCATGAAACTTGGTCAGAATGTTTATCTTCCTAGGCCAAGTTCGAAACTGATCATATAGGGTCAAAAACTAGGTCATCCACTCAAATCAAAGGAAAACCTTGTTAACACTGTAGAGGCCACTGTATGACCCTATCTACATGAAACTTGGTCAGAATGTTTATCTTGATGATTACAAGGTCATGTTTATCAGGTGAGTGATATAAGGTCATCATGACCCACTTGTTCGTTTGACCGTCATGAAATTTTTTCAGAATGTTTGTCTTGATGAAATCTGGGTCAAGTTCGAATATGAGTCATCTTGGTTAAAAAAACTAGGTTATCTGTTCAAATCAAAGAAAAACTCTGTGTGTACAATAGAGGCTGTATTTTTCACTGAATATTTGAGAAATTTGATTAGAATAATCTTCTTGATGAAGTTCGAATATTGGTCATCTGGGGACAAAAACTAGGTCACCTGGTCAAATCAAAGAAAAACCTTGTGTATGCAATAGGGGCTGCATTTTTATCCACTGATGCTGGAGGCATATAGTGATTGTCCTTTCCGTCCGTTCGTTCGTTTGTCCATCCGAACGATGCTTCGTCTAGCATCATTGAATACCCCTAACTAGAATGACTTGGACACTACGCTTCCCTCTTTGATTGCGTCTGACGGAAGAGGGGGATGACTCTATGATAAGCAGTTTTTAAATCCTACCAGGACTGAACTGTTTTGATATTTGTCTTCTGACCTGTTTGTCGGGCCCTTAAGGGTGTTTCTCTTGTTGCTCTGTCTTCTGAAAAGGCATTGAGTACATACGTTTTTGGTTCTTAAGTTTTGTTTTTTATATATTTATACACGAGCATTTTTGTGTTATAAATGCCATGCCTTTTTGTTTCCTTTACGTGTGTAAGAGATTCGCCTGGAGGGGATTACTTTTATTTACACTGTCCCGTGTCTTTAGAACATGGTGGGGGTAAGAGTGAGGTTGGGTGCGCACCATAAACCGGTTTAAGCTCCCCAGTGGTGTTTTTGCCACTGACCGTTCCAAGGCGGTGCCCCACTGTGTTCCTTTGTTTGTTCGTTTTGTCTTATGTGTTGGCTTTGTGTGTGTGTGTGTGTATGTGTGTGTTGTTCGTTTTGTCCTTATGTGTTGGCTTTGTGTGTGTGTGTGTGTGTGTGTGTGTGTGTGTAGTTCACGCGTCTGCGTGCTGGGGGTTTTGTTTTTGGTCCTTGATCTTAATGAAATTGGTGTGAATATTTGTTACATGAAATCTCAGACTGGTTAAAAATTTGGTCAGTTTAGGTCAAAAACTAGGTCACTTGGCCAAATTGCAGAAAAACCTTGTTTACACTCTTTGAGGCTACATTTTTGCTCCAATCTCCAGGAGAGTTGGTCAGAATGTTTATCTCTTTGAAACTGGGTCATTTGGTGTCAAAAACTAGGTCATCAGGTCAAACATGTTTACATTGTTATGGTGAGTTACTAAGGTGAGCGACCTAGGGCCATTTTGGCCCTCTTGTTAATTATGTCTCCCCCATATTGTTTTTTGCCCTGTCCGTCCGTCACTCTTTGTTTCCTATCAATAACTGGAGAACCATTTCACCTAGAACCTTCAAACTTTATGTGCTGGTAGGGCCAATTAAGTAAATGATTCCTATTGATTTTGGGATTAATGAGTCAAAGGTCAAGGTCACAGGGGCCCGAATAGGGAAAACCGTTTCCAGTCAATAACATGAGAACCTTTTGACCAAGAACTTTCAAACTTCCTATGCTGTTTGGGCTTATTGAGTAGATGATCCCTGTTGATAATTCCTGCCTATAGCGAATGCCGTTCGTGGGAGATATCCGCTTTTCTTCTAAAGCATCTTCTAGTTTTTCAAACCTTCCAAGAATTATTATAATTTATCAACATATGAAGTTGTAAACCCCTACCCCGTCACCAGCCACGTTCCAGAGTTCTTACTTGATTGTGCTCTTTTGTTCTCTTAAGGTTTTCTGTTCTTTTAAGTTCAAATGTAATGAAATTATTTGCTTCTTGGTAACATCCTTATCTTTTTGCCGGATATATGTCTTTGTCATTCCTCGACACAAACCCATTTGTTGGGGGATACCAATTCTTCGAATTTGCTTGTTGTTAATTATTTTGTTATCGAATGAATTTTTTTAATGTTTGTCAGTGTCAAAATAGAAACGAGTGAAGTCTTTGTGTGCGCTATTTTAATAATAGAACTGTGTCAGATCATGCATATAATATGAAAGTATTCCGGAGACATACAATGCAAAAGGTACAATATGAGGGTTTTCTTGCCTATTCATACTACCTTGTTAAATTCAAGCTGTATTTTGACAGAATTAATATAGGTATACAATGTATACTAAAAGTATATATTGCCCTGTTCTCAGGAAATCCCAGGACAATTGCACTGTGTGCAGGATATCTCAGGAATTCCTGATGTGAAAAATCTCAGAACAATTGTTCTGTCTACAGGAAATCTCAGGATATGTAATTAAATACTTGTACAGATTTGAAAGCGTGTAAATCAGTTTCATTTTCACAAGAAGTAAATTTAACAAATTGAATGTCAAGTTTCAATAGTATAACAAGTTAGAATATTAGGATTATCATTTCTATGTATTCAGTTAAAAAGCATATATCATGTACATTGAAACAATACAGCCTGTCTTAATAGAAATATTGATTTCCTGGCACACCCTAAATCAGCTCAGTTATGTCCATTCATGGAAAAACAGCTAGTGAAAATATTAATTCATTAAATTATTAGCTTCATACTGGGTAAAAACCTTCATGCTTGATTCGATGTGATGCTGTAAAAGTCCAGTTATGTCTGAAAAGTTATATTATAGCTATTTTTAATAGTATTCATGTTATTTTATCTACTAGAGTATGTTATTTCTTTAGGTCTGTTTCTTAAACTAAGTGAAACTGTCTTTGATCAAACATGTAAGGATAGCCTAAACTCTACTACGTAAACACATACCACTTTTTAGCTCCACTATTAAGAAAATGGAGGTGCTATTCTACGAGGGGCGTTCAATATGTAATGTTACTCCGTATGTAGTTCCGTAACCGCTTATCATTTTTAAATGCTGTTTTATAAAAATCGGTGGATTCAAAGTAAAATTATAATCATTTGAGTGAGGTATACTCGGGTATACTAGGCAATTTTATGTCCAAAATATTGTGATTGTAATATGCAATTCCTTGATTCTACTATTCAACAACTAGAAGTTCATTTTTCAGTTTAAACAGATAAAACAAATCATGATCTTCACAAAAACATGAAAATTAAAATAAAAAATGTTTATAACAGTTTTAAATTAAGTGTATATATTTTTACTCGAAAAATGATAAGGTGAGTACAGTAAGCCTCTGCAATTTTGTCAGATGCGATAATCATCGTTTAAAAAATTATTGTATTTTAAGTTGATACTAGTATCTTAATTCTCGATTGCGAAACTAGTTCTTACAACTTTGATTAATCGCTTTCATCATCCATTCTAGATGGAATCAACCTCGAGTTTAGATTTTTAGTTGTGTTGTAAAATTAGAAATGCAATAAATAGTTTAAAACAAAAACAAACTCATCACAAATTACTGTACCTCGTAGAAAAATGATAGAATTTTGTGATTTTACAAGTTATTCTATTTTTCTGATACTCTGGAAGCCCAGGACAAACCTAAATTATAATTATGGTTCAGTATACCTGAGTACACATCACTGAAATGATTATATTTTTACTTTGAATATGCCGATTTTTATAATTGATATAGCATTCTGTTGCCAATAAATTGCTTTATAAAACCGCATCTAAAAATTATAAGCGGTTACGGAACTACATACGGAGTAACAATACATATTGAACGCCCCTCGTACTCGCCCCGGCATCGGTGTGAGCCTTCTTGTTTAAAGTTTTTCGGCAACCTTTCTTTTTCTGTCATATCGTTGTTACTATCGCTTATATCTTACTGTAAGTTCGCATAAACATTGTCCAGCATACAAACAAAGTATGTGCAGGGGCTGGGCCCATTATACGTAAGGTTAAGGTCACCAAAGTGATATACTAAGGTTATTTTTAAGAAGGTTTTTCAGCAGCCTTTGTTTTTCTGTCATATCTTTGTTACTGTTGCTTTTATCTTATTGTAACTTCACATAAACATTGCCTAGCATACAAGCAAAGTATGTGCAGGGGCTAGGCCTATTATATCCAAAGTCAAAGTCACCAAGTTCATATTAAATATTTTTGAAAGCTTCGTTTATAGACATATCTTTAGTACTTTAAACGATAATGATTGAAATTAAAAAATTGTCTTTATAATCATCATCTGCATGTGTGTTAACAATCCCCAAAACTTTGATTGTATTTTTGACATAATTTTGCCCTTTTCATACTTATGAAGTTTTTTGTCAATCTTCGCTTTCTGGATATAACTTAAGTACAATATAGGATAATGACTTGAAACTTAAAATTTATCTTTATAATCATCATCTGCATGTGTGGTAACACACCTCATAACTCTGATTTGTATTTTTGACCAAATTATGCCCCTTTCATACTTAAATACTTAGATTATTTGACAAACGTTTCTGGACATAACTTTGGTACTATATTATATATTGAGACATAAATTCATTTTACTGTCTTATGGACAGCTCTTGTTTCATGTTGATAACAATTGTTTCATCCATTCTAGATGAGTACATTCATTACAACAGCCTTCATGAAAAAGGCCAATTTGAAGCAGATGTTGACAGTGGAAACCAAAGAAGAAAAAGAAAAGACAACAACTGCAGGACTCACACTTCTGTATGTGTTGAAAACGATGGAACTGAATATGCCAAATACAGAAAGTGTACGGGCACTGGCAAAAGCCTTGATTGTTTCAGCTGATACAGACAAGAAAGAATGCCCAGAGTTACAACTGGCAGATAAACTTTTCCCTGGGAAAAGGTAACAATATATGTTAATGATATCAAAAGCTTAGAAATCATGCTTTGTTTGGTACTGTAGATATTTGAGTCACGCAGATTGTCAACAAATTCTCATATGAATTGTGTGTTGATAGGTTCTTTTGAGTTTTAGAGGTGAATAAATTGATTTTCTGCAGTTCGGTTGTGACTTGTTTCGAATATATATTTTGTTTCTAATTTTGAAGACTAATTGTTTGGGTTTTGAATGTTTCTTGGTTAAAGCTTGTGCTGGCCGAGCATGAGTATTGAAATACTTGCAATATTTTGTTCATCATATATACCTGCATAAATGTGATAAAGCTCGACAAAAATCTGTGCAAATTTAGTTAAGTTTGTGGACAGAATGTTTGTGGTGTCTGATTGATTTAGATGTAAATAGTACGTCATCATGCTTAAGTTTATAATGTTCATACAGTGAAAAAAATATACAGAAAATCTACAAAAAAGAAATACACAAAAGTAAAACTACGGTGCCCCTAAAGTGACATGTTACACACTTTTTTCCACTTAGGTAATGTGAGACTTTTTTATCATGTTTAAACGAAATGATTTCGTTTAAACGAAATAGTTATTTCGTTTAAACGAAATCATTTCGTTTTAACGAAATAAGTTTAAACGAAATCATTTCGTTTGAACGAAATAACTATTTTGATCTCTAAAGTGTTAACACCATAACAAGGAGAGATGCTTCATTTAAGTCCCATACCTGCATTTAAGGTCAAGGTCACATTGAGGTAAAAGAGTCTGTAGCTTTTGGATGAATGGATGGATATTCAAATTACTTGGTTCAAATATTCAGTATAAGAAGATGATGTTTTGTATTTAAGACCTTTACCTGCTACCTTAAAGGTCAACGTCACACTTTGAGGTCAAACATATTTTGCATATTTTTAGCTCACCTGTGCACGAAGGTAAGCTTTTGTGATCGCCCTGTGTCCGTCGTCCATCCGTCCATCGTCAACAAATTGACCGTTAACACTTTAGAGATCAAAATTTTAGCCTAATCTTAATGAAACTTGGTCAGAATGTTACCCTCAATATAATCTTGGACAAGTTTGATATTGGCTCATCTGGGGTCAAAAACTAGGTCACCAGGTCAAACTTTAATCAAAGGAAAAGCTTCTTAACACTAGAGGTAACAATTTTGACACAATCTTAATACAACTTGGTCAGAATGTTACCCTCAATAAAATCTTGGATGAATTTGATATTGGGTCATCTGGGGTCAAAATCTAGGTTACCAGGTCAAATTAAAAGAAAAGCTTTTTAACACTCTAGAGGTCATAATTTTGGCCCAATCTTAATGAAACTTGGTCAGAATATTACCCTTAATAAAATCCAGGATATGTTTTATATTGGATCATCTTGGGTCAAAAACTAGGTCACCAGGTCAAATCAAAGGAAATGCTTGGTAACACTGTATAGCCCACATTTATGTCTGTATCTTCATGAAACTTGGTCAGAATGTTAATCACGATGATCCCAAAGCTTGAATCTGGTTCATGTAGGATGAAAAACTAGGTCACCAGGTCAAATCAAAGGAAAAGCTAGTTAACACTCTAGATGCCACATTTATGATATTATCTTAATAAAACTTGGTTATAATGTTAAGTTTGATGATCTATAATTCAAGTTCAAATCTGGGTAAGGTTGGGTCAAAAATTAGGTCGGTGGGTCAGATCAAAGGAAAAGCTTGATAACACTCTAGGGGCCACATTTATGACTGTATCTTCATGAAACTTAGAGAGAATGTTAATCTTGATGATCTTTAGGTCAAGTTTGAATCTGGGTCATGTGGGTTTAAAAACTAGGTCACCGGGTCAAATCAAAGAAAAAATTAGTTAACACTTTAGAGGCCACATTTATGACAATATCTCAATGAAACTACATGTATCTTGATGATCTCTGGTAGGTCAGGAGAGCGATACAGAGCCTTCATGGCCCGCTTGTTTTCTTGTCCAGTCTATAACTTTTGTATGAGTGGATTGATCTTCAAGTATCTTACCACAGTCACCATAACTAGATACTGTATTGCATGCAAGACCTACATCCCTTGCGGAAAGGTTAAGGGTAACCTTAGAGGTCATTTCTACATTTCTCTTGTTCAATTTTTTGTGTTTTTGTATACCTAGATGACTTGGCATAGTCTAGACATACATCATAATAAAACAATGTGTAAAATCTAACTCTTAGACCCCTTGTTCAAAGGTAAAGGTCACACTTACATATTAAAAGTGTTATGCCATGTTTAGCTCATCTGATTTTTTGAAAAAATGAGTTATTTCCATTACTTGAACGGTGTCAGCGTCAGTCTCGGCGTCGGCGTCGGCGTTGGCTTCTGCGTCCACGTTGACTGGTTAAGTTTTATGTTTAGGTCAGTTTTTCTCCTAAACTATCAAAGCTATTGTCTTGAAACTTGCAACAATTGTTCACCATCATAAGCTGACCCTGTACAGCAAGAAACATAACTCCATCTTGCTTTTTGCAAGATTCATGGCCCCTTTTTGACTTAGAAAATATCAGATTTCTTAATTAAGCTTTACCACTTGTTCACCATCATAAGCTGACCCTGTACATCAAGTAAGATAACTCTGTCTTACTTTTTGCAAGAATTATTACCCCTTTTGAACTAAGAAAATCAGTTTTCTTGGTTTAGTTTTATGTTAAGGTCAGCTTTTCTCCTAAACTATCAAAGCTATTGCATCGAAACTTGCGAAACTTGTTCACCATCATAAGCTGACCCTGTACAGCAAGAAACATAATTCCATCCTGCTTTTTGCAAGATTCATGGCCCCTTTTTGACTTAGAACATATCAGATTTCTGGGTTAAGTTTTATGTTTAGGTCAAATTTTCCTCTTAAGCTATCAAAGCGATTTCTTTGAAACTTGCAACACTTGTTTACCACCATATACTGACCCTGTACATCAAGAAACATCACTCCATCCTGCTTTTTTCAAGAATTACTGTATCTTCATTAAACTTGGTCAGAATGTTACCCATGATGATCTCAAGGTTTATTTTAAATATTGGTCATGTAGGCTCAAAAACTAGGTCGCCAGGTCAAATCAAAGGAAAAGCTAGTTAACACTCTAGAGGCCACATTTATGACCATATGTAAATGAAACTCGGTCAGAATGTTAATCTTAATGATATATAGGTCGTGTTTGAATCTGAGTTGGGTGGGATCAGTAACTAGGTCACTGGGTCAAATCAAAGGAAACGTTTGTTAACACTCTAAAGGCAGCATTTATTACTGTATCTTCATGAAACTTAGTCAGAATGTCAATCTTGACGATCTTTAGGTCAAGTTCGATTCAGAGTCATGTGGGGTCAAAAACTAGGTCAGCGGATCAAATCAAAGGAAAAGCTTGTTAACACTCTAGAGACCACATTTATGACTGTATCTTCATGAAACTTAGTCAGAATGTTAATTTTAATGATTTTTACGTCAGGTTTGAATTTGGGTCATACGGGGTCAAAAACTAGGTCACCAGGTCAAATCAAAGGAAAAGCTAGTTAACACTCTAGAGGCCACATTTA
Source organism: Mercenaria mercenaria (assembly GCF_021730395.1). Classification (NCBI taxonomy): domain Eukaryota; kingdom Metazoa; phylum Mollusca; class Bivalvia; order Venerida; family Veneridae; genus Mercenaria; species Mercenaria mercenaria. Next base: position 9,538,422 of record NC_069364.1, read on the forward strand.
TGACCATATCTTAATGAAACTTGGTCAGAACGTTAATATTGATGATCTATATGATCGTGTTCAAAGCCGGGTCAGGTGGGGCAAAAACTAGGTCACCGGGTTAAATCAAAGTAAAAGCTTGTTAACTCTGTAGATGCCACATTTATGACTGTATCTTCATGAAACTTACCGTAGTCAGAATGTTAATCGTGATGATCATCAGGTCAAGTTCGGATCTGGGTCATGTGGAGTTGAAAACTAGGTCACCGGGTCAAATCAAAGGAAAAGCTTGATAACATTCTAGAGGCCACATTTATGACTGTATATTCATGAAACTTAATCAGAATGTTAATTTTGATGATCTTTAGGTCAAGTTGGAATCTGGGTCATATGGTGTCACAAACTAGGTCACCAGGTCAAATCAAAGGAAAAGTTAGTTAACACTTTAAAAGCTTCATTTATGACCATATTTCTAATGAAACTATCTTGATGATATTTAGGTCAATAGGACAGGTGAGCGATACAGGGCCTTCATGGCCCTCTTGTCTCATAAACTATCAAAGCTATTGCTTTAAAACTTGCAACACTTGTTCACCATCATAAGCTGACCATGTACAGCAAGAAACATAACTCTGTCCTGCTTTTTGCAAGACTTATGCCCCCTTTTGGAATTAGAAAAAAATCAGATTTATTGGTTAAGTTTTATGTTTACCTCAGATTCTTAACCTGTCCGCTTAGCTCAGTAGGTAGAGCGTCTGTCTACTGATCGCGTGGTCGCAAGTTCGATCCTCGGGCGGGGCGTGTGTTCTCCGTGACTACTTGATAAACGACATTATGTATGAAATCATTAGTCCACCACCGCTGATTCATGTAGGGAAGTTGGCAGTTACTTGCAGAGAACAGGTGTTTACTGGTACAGAATCCAGGAACACTGGTTAGGTTAACTGCCCGCTGTTACATAACTGAAATACTGTTGAAAAACGGCGTAAAGGTCAGCTTTTCTCATAATGCATGCTTTGAAACTTGCAACAGTTGTTCATCATCATAAGCTTCCTATGTACATCAAAAACATATCTCCATCCTGCTTTTTGCAAGAATTATGGCACTTTTTGGACTTAGAAAGTCATGGGTAGGACAGTTTTGCTGTTATCCAAAAAAATCAGAAGAGCGTCAGCACCCGCAAGGCGGTGCTCTTGTTAGCTCATCTGAGTTTTTGAAAAAAATAAATGATTAGTTATTGTTATCACTTGATCGGCGTCGGCATTGCCTGGTTAAGTTTTATGTTTAGGTCAGCTTTTCTCCTTAACTATCAAAGCTATTGCTTTGAAACTTACAACGGTTGTTTACCATCATAAGCTGACCCTGTACAGCAAGAAACATAACTCCATTCTGCTTATTGCAAGATTCATGGCCCCTTTTGTACTTAGAAAATATCAGATTTCTTGGTTAAGTTTTATGTTTAGGGCAATTTATTTCCTACACTGTCAAAGCTATTACTTTAAAACTTGTAACATTTCTTCACCATCATAAGCTAACCCTGTACACAAAGACACATAACTCCATCCTGCTTTTTGCAAAAATTATTGCCTCCTTTGGACTTCTTGGTTAAGTTTTATGTTTAGGTCAGATTTTCTCCTAAACTATCAAAGCTATTGTTTTAAAACTGCAACACTTGTTTACCATCATAAGCTGACACTTTATAGCAAGAAACATAACTCCATTCTGCTTTTTGCAAGATTTATGGCCCCTTTTTGACTTAGAACATATCAGATTTCTGGGTTAGGTTTTATGTTTAGGTCAACTTTCAAAGCAATTGCTTTGAAACTTGCAACACTTGTTCATCACCTTATACTGACCCTGTACATCAAGAAACATCACTTCATCCTGCTTTTTTCAAGAATTATGGCCCCTTTAGGACTTAGAAAATCAATTTTCTTGGTTGAGTAATATGTTTAAGTCAGCTTTTCTCATAAACTATCAAAGCTATTGCTTTAAAACTTACACCACTTGTTCACCATCATAAGCTTACCATTCACAGCAAGAAACATAACTCTGTCCTGCCTTTTGCAAGACTTAAGGTGCCTTTTGGACTTAGAAAATATCAGATTTATTGGTTAAGTTTTGTGTTTAGGTCAGTTTTTCTCCTAAACTATTTAAGCTATGGCTTTGAAACTTGCAACAGTTGTTTACCATCATAAGCTGACTATGTACATCAAGAAATATAACTCCATCCTGCTTTTTGCAAGAGTTATGGCCCTTTTTGGACTAAGAAAATCATGGGTAGGACAATTTTTCTATTATACAAAAAAATCAGATGAGCGTCAGCACCCGCGAGGCGGTGCTCTTGTTTAGCTCACCTATCGCATAGTGACAGGATGAGCTTTTGTGACCACCCTTCGTCTGTCGTCTATTCGTCCACAATTTCTTGTGAACACGACAGAGACTACAGTTTGCAATCAGTTTTAATCAAACATTCACACAACTTGTATTGGCATAATATCTCGGTTCCTTTCGAAAACTGGCCAGATCCTGTCATGGGCACCAGAGTTATGGCCCCTTAAAGGGCCAAAATTTGCTATTTTTGGCTTGTGAACATGATAGAGACCACATTTTGCAATCAGCTTTATTCAAACTTGCAAACAACTTGTACTGGCATAATATCTCGGTTCCTTTCGGAAACCGGCCAGACCTCATTTTGGGTTCCAGAGTAATAGCCCCTTAAAGGGTCAAAATTTGCTATTTTTGGCTTGTGGACACGATAGAGACCAGATTTTGCAATCAACATTAATCAAACTTGCACACAACTTGTATTGGCATAATAGCTCGGTTTCTTTTGAACACTGGCCAGATCCAATTATGGGTTATAGAGTTATGGCCCCTTAAACGGCCAAAATTTGCTATTTTTGGCTTGTGAACACGATAGAGACCACATTTTGGAATCAACTTTTACATAACTTGTATTGGCATAAAATTTTGGTTCCTTTCAAGAATTGGCCAGATCCCACCTTGGGTTCTAGAGTTATGGCCCATTAAAGGGCCAAAATGTGCTATTTTGGCTTTTGCAGCCACAAAGAGAATTCATTTATGGTTTGATTTATACAAACTTGCAAAATATCTTCAACAACAATAAATCTTGGATTCCATGATGAATCTGTCAGATTCAATCATAGGTTCCTGAGTTACAGCCCCTGATTTACCCCTGAAAGAAGAAAAATTGTTAATTTGTACCTTGTGAATACAATTGAAGTGACATATTTGATTTTAACCACACTCACACAACTTAAGTCACAATAAGATCTCGGTTCCTTTTAAAATCAGGCAAGATTCGGTCATGAGTTACTGCCCTAGAAAGGGGCAAAATTTTCTGTTTTGGCCCTTTCAGCCATTTATAGGTTTCATTTATGCTTTGATCTGATACAAACTTGCACAGGATGATTATCATGATGATCTCTAGGCCTGGATCGAAACTGGGTCATGTCGGGTCAAAATCTAGGTTATCCGGTCAGATCAAAGGAAAAGCTTGTTTACAACCTAGAGGCCACATTTATGACCCTATCTTCATGAAACTTGATCAGAATGTTAATGTTGATGATTTATATGCCGAATTTGAAACTGGGTCATATGGGGTCAAAAGCTAGGTCACACGGTCAAATCACAGGAAAAGCTTGTAACACTCTTGAGGCCACATTTATGACCCTGTCTCCATGAAACTTGGTCAGAATGTTTATCTTGATTCCTAGGCCAAGTTCGAAACCGGGTGATATCATAGGTCAAAAACTAGGTCACCCGTTCAAATCAAAGGAAAAGCTTTTTAATACTCTAGTTCATTTGATGTTCATGAAACTTGGTCAGAATGTTTGTCTGCTTGAAATCGGATGAATTTTTATCTGGGTCATGTGGGGTTTAAAACTAGGTCACCAGGTCAAATTAAAAATAAGCTTGTTTACACACTAAGGGGCACATTTTTATTCTATCTTGACAAATATTTGTTATTATGAAGTATTGGATGATTTTAAATCTTGGTCACGTGGGGTCAAAAACTAAGCAACAGGTCAAATCAAAGGAAAAGCTTGTAAACACTCTAGAGGCCACTTCTTGCTCCAGTCTTTCCGAAGCTTTGTTAGAACAGAATGTTTTCATGAAATTTTGTACAAATTCGATTCTGGGTCATGTGGGGTAGTAAACTAGGTCACTAGGTCAAATCAAAGAAAATGCTTGTTTATACTCAAGAGGCCACGTTTTTTGGTCCAATCTTTATGAAAATTGGTCAGAATATTTGTCTCCATGAAATCACTTGGCGAAACATGTTTACACTCTTATGGCATGTTACTCAGATGAGCGTCCTCGGGCCATCTTGGTCCTCTTGTTTTTTTGTCTTCTAGCCTGTAACTCTATATACATAGAAAGATATTGAAATAACTGTGTACATATTTTCACCATAACTAAGGGATGTTACGTTTGATCAATTAATGATGAGATAAATATTTATAATCTCTTTGGCTTTGCACATAAATCTCATTATATTACTTATATATAGTTAGGACTTTTTTTTCAGGAAAATCTTGTTGGATACTATTCTAGCTGTCATAAAGAATATTTCTGGAGCATCAAAGGACCCATATTGGCTTTGTCTTTTGCCTTGGGTACACTTCCTTTCTGACGAATGTGTACCATTTCAAGCTTCTGAAGTAGATGTGAAACATGACCAGACTCAGATATGGTGGGGAGTATCCGCAATAGACAGAGAGCTTGAAGGTTTCAAGAAAAAACGAGAAAATTGGTCAATGTAAGAGATGATAAAATAATAATGAGAAAATGTATGTTTTATCTTCATGATAATATAAGTGGGATACAAAAAATATAGTCCATCTGTCTGTCTGTCTGTCTGTCTGTGTCTCTCCATCAGATAGCTTCGAAAATGCTGAAAGGAATCGATTAAAACTTGATATAATTATTTAAATAAGGGAACATTTAGAGCTGTAATTGTGCCTCCAACGAGTGGTGGGGGCATATAGATTTGGTCTTGTCTGTGCATCTGTGCGTGCGTGCATCCGTCCGTCTGAAGATCGTGATGCGCCTAGCTCGGAAAGTATTTGATATAAATTGATGAAACCTTGCATGAGTCTTTATCATGACATGAACTTGCGCACTTCCTATTTTTCGTCTGGCTGCGCCCCCTATTTTTAGAGTTATGGCCCCTGAAATAGTCAAAAATGCACATTTTACCTTGTGACACGCCTAGCTAAAAAAGTGTTTGATACAGATTTCATAAAACCTTGCATGAGTCTTAATCATGATCTGAACTTGCGCATCTCCTATTTTTCATCTTGCTCCCCCCCCCCCCCCCCCTCCCCACCCCCCATTTTCAGACCCTGAAATAGTCAAAAATGCGCATTTTCACCTTGTGACCCGCCTTGCTCAAAAAGTATTAAATATAAATGGTTGAAAACTTGCATAAGTCTTTGTCATGATATAAACTTGCACACTTCATTTTTTTTTTTGGCTGGCTCCACCCCTTATTTTTGAAGTTATGGTCCCTGAAATAGTAAAAAATGCACTTTTTCACCTAATTATGTGCCTAGATGTAAATTCAGGAAACCTTGCTGGAGTCTTTATCGTGATGTGACCTTGCACACTTGGCATTCTTCTTGAGAATCTTAGCTCTTATTACAGAGTTATGGCCCTTGAAATAGCCGAAATAGTGGATGTTTTTGTTTGTGATGCTCATATCTCAAAAAAGTATAGGGCCTTGAATAATGGGCCTTTTCATAAAACGTTTGAGGCTATACCCCATTAAACTGCAAACATTTGAATTATTGCCCCTTATTTGTGACAAATGTACCAGTGGTGGTGGGGGCACACCCTGTGTCCTACAGAAACATTCTAGTTTTATCTTAAATGATTTTCAAATTATTTCCCTCTGTGTATTAAATATTTAGCTCTCCTGAGCCAAGGTGTTCATTTTTAGCTCAACTAGTGTAGCTATTCTCTCATCCTGGCGTCGGCATCTGCCAACAGGTCACCAGGGACTCTAAAGACCATTAGTTTCATTTCCAATTAATACATTTCTAGAGAAAAGTAGAAACCAGTTATCCCAAGAGACCAAGCATTTTACTGGGAAATAACTGAAATTCGACTTAAATTGATGCTTGGTACAAATGTCTTTTACTGAAGTGTTATCACAACCTTGTATGTATATAATTAATAACATGGCAGAAACACTTTATGAACAATTTGAAATGCATTTAGTTATAGTTTATTTACTTTTTAGCTCGATTATTCAAAGAATAGTCTAGCTATTCTACTCACACTTCACACTTTGGTTAAAGTTTTGCATGAAAGTACATATGGCCATCATTTAAAGGCATGTACCTCAATGGGTCAAGTTCTGACATGTATTTTGGCCAAATTATGCCCCCGTTTGGACTTAGAAATCCTGGTTAAAGTTTTACATGCAAGTTACTATCCCCAACACTATTGCCGATATTGAATTGAAACTTCACTTGTGTCGTCTGGGTCATAATACTAGGTGATAGAATCAACAGCCATTACTCTGACATGCATTTTGGCCAAATTATGCTCCTTTTGGACTTAGAAAATCCTGGTTAAAGTTTTCCATGCAAGTACATATAGCTATTACGTACAGGCATATAGCTCTGAAACTTATTGTTTCTTTTCTAGGTCAATTACCAAACTCACTGGGTCAAGTCTCATAATTATGACATGTATTTCGGGCAAATTATGTCCCCTTTTGTACTTAGAAAATCCTGGTTAAAGTTTTGCATACAAGTTACTATTTCCAAAACTAATGCAGATATTGAATTGAAACTGTCTTCGGGATTATAAAACTAGGCTATAGCAACAAGTCCCATAAATCTGACTAGCATTTTGGCCAAATTATATCCCCTTTTGAACTTAAAACTTCTGGTTGAAGTTTTGCATGCAAGTTACTACCTCCAAAACTAATGCAGATATTGGTTTGAAGCTTAGACTATAGATATTTGAACATTTAGGGTAATATTCCCGCTTCTCAGACAATAATTCGAATAGTCGAGAAATGGCTGTCTTATGGACAGCTCTTGTTTTGTATAGTTGTTGCGTTTTAAATTTAGTCATATTTGTTCAAAAACTGATTAAATCATAGATACACCTGGTTTACATTTTGTACCTGATCTGTATGCTACCTGATAGAAATGTTTGTTTTTGATGAAATCTTAGACAAGTTTTAAACTAGGTCACCTGTGCTTGAGACTGGGTCAGATCATAGAAAACTCTGTTAAAACTATATTTTTAGCCCATCATCATCAGATGGGCTATTCAAATCACTCTGCGTCAGTGGTCCGTCATCCTTCCAGCCTTTCATACGTTCTTCCGTCCGTCCTTCCGTCCCTTTGTTAACAATTTCTTGTTATCGCATCCCCTCAGAACCTACTGGGGGATTTTGACCAAATTTTGTCAGAACGATGTATTGGTACCCTAGTTGTGTCCCTCTGAAAATCAGACTGGTTCAGCAATTTTTGAGTGAGTTATGACCCTTTGTTTATTTTTTATAAGTTACATAGATTTGTATAGGGAAAAACTTTGAAAATCTTCTTGTCCAAACCCACAGGACCTAGACTTTGGTATGTAGCCTCATCCTGCGGTCCTTTATCAAGATTGTCCAAATTATTCCCCTAGGGTCAAATATAGTCGCCATATGACCTAAAATAGTGTCGGTGCGACGTTAAACCCAACAAAATGAAATAAATAGGGTCAAATATGGCCGCGCCCTAGGGGTCACATGGTTTATATAGACTTATAAAGGAAAAAACTTTAAAAATCTATTTTTCAGAACCTACAGCATTCAAATTCAGACCTTATGTATAGTTTTGAGTGGCTAGATGAACCTTGACATGAGCTGACCTTGATTTTGACCTAGTGACCTACTTTCACAATTCTTAAGCTGTAGCTTTCAAATTCGGACCTTAAAAAATAGTGTTGTTTACCGAAATGAGCTTTGACCTTGAGATTGGCCTAGTGACCTACAGCCAAACTTGTGTTTAAGACCACCTCTGAACAGAGACAACCTGGCTCTAAAGACCACATGTTTTATTTCCCATTTTAACATTTACAGTGTATTTTAACCTGTGAATAAAGATCACCTCTCAATAAAGACCACATTTTGGCTCTCTCAAAGGTGGTCTTTATAGATAGGTTTGACTGTACTATCACATTTCTCAAGCTACAGCTTCAAATTTGGACCACATGCATGGACCACATGCACAGTTTTGTGTACCGAAATGAACTTTGACCTTTATTTTGACTTTGATCTAGCCTTGAAATTTGGAACATTCAAAAATGGCTGAACGGTGGGCACCAAGATCACTCTGCGATCTCTTTTTTATAGATATACTGAAAAGTAATTGGATGTCCTTTTTATGACCCCCTTCAAAGATGTTTTGCAGATGTCGGTTGGTCGGTCTGTCGGTATGTAGACCAATCCGTTTCCGGATGATAACTTAAGAATGCTTAGGCCTAGGATCATAAAAGTTGATACAGAGGTTGGTCATAACCAGCAGATGAGCCCTATTGATTTTGAGATCAGTACTAAGTAGGTCTAAGGTCAAGGTCACAGTGACCCGGAACAGTTGAACGGTTTCCGGATGATAACGCAAGAATAATTGGGCCTAGGATCTTGAAACTTAATAGGGAGGTTGATCATAAGCAGATGACCCCATTTGATTTTGAGGTCAGTAGGTCAAAGGTCACGGTCACATTGACCCAGAACAGTTAAATGGTTTCCCGATGATAACTCAAGTATGCTTGGGCCTAGGATTATGAAAGTTAATAGGATTGGTCATAACCAGCAGATGATATTTTGCGATCAACAGGTCAAAGGTCAAGGTCACAGTGACCCGGAACAGTTAAATGGCTTCTCGATGATAACTCAAGAATGCTTGGGCCTAGGATCATGAAAGTTGATAGGGAAGTTGATCATGAGCAGGAGTTGATTTTGAGGTTAGTAGGTCAAAGGTCAAGGTCACAGTGACTTGAAGCAGTTAAACGTTTTCCGGATAATAACTAAAGAACACTTGGGCCTAGGATCATAAAAGTTAATAGAGAGGTTGTTCATAACCAGCAGATGACCCCTGTCGACTTTGAGGCCAGTAGGCCAAAGGTCAAGGTCACAGTGACCCAGAACAGTTAATCTATTTTTGGACGATAACTTGAGAACGCATAGGCCTAGGATCATGAAAGTTGATAGAGAGGTTGATTATAATTAGCAGATGACCCATATTAATTCTGAGGTCAGTAGGTCAAAGGTCAAGGTCGCAGTCACACGGAAAAGTTAAACCGTTTCCATACGGTAACTTAAGATTGATTTCAATTCATTTAGATTTGAAGATTGAATACCGCTTAAGCCGGTGCTAGGGGCGTGGGCAGTGTTGCATTTTCCATTACTGCTCGTGAACAGACTCAATCAAACCGAGTCTGCAATTTTCACTGTTTGCATTGTTCTCGGTGTTTGAGTCTAGGATTACGAAACTTGATAGGGAAGTTGATCATGACCCCTATTGGTTTTGAGGTCAGTAGGTCAAAGGTCAAGGTCACAGTGACCCAGAATAGTTAAACAGTTTCCGGGTGATATCTCAAGAATGCTTGGGCCTAGGATCTTGAAACTTAATAGGAAGGTTTATCATGAGCAGATAACCACATTTGATGTTGAGGTCAGTAGGTCAAATGTCATGGTCACATGGACCCAGAACAGTAGAACTTTTGTGTACAGTGACCAAATAATTTCTGTTTCTTGTGTATTTACTGAATGCATCAAGGGGGGCATTTCGTGTTCTGTGAGCTCTTGTTATCTAGTATGATTATCTTTCAGTCCTGCAGAAAAGATGTTGAAGCTGTTACAGCCACTATTTGAAATGGACTACCTTCTTCCAAGATCATTTATAGCTGCTGTTGATTTGGCAGACTTAGAGAAAGTCCTAGAAACTAGAGCAATACCAGTGGAAGCATGCCTTGCTTATATGACGTACATGTTGAACGTTACCAAGCCAGAAACATGCTATGATTATGGAACATGCAAATTCCGAGAAATCTCTTATGCTGAACAAGTAATTTAAAAGATACTTTAATTTGCTTCCAAAAATTGGTCTATTGCAAAAAGAACACTATACATACAAGAAACTGAGCTGCCAGTGGGGCTGCCAGAGCTATAGGTAGAAAAACCTTTAAATAACATATTCTCAAACTGCTTTATGGATCTTCATCAAACTTGCTCTGTAGAATTATTGTATGGTTCTCTTCTAAATGTTTTTCAGTGGGTCACTTTGCCCCACTTAGGGGCTGCTAAATTTAATATAGAACATTTTTAAACCACTTCTCATGAACTGCTTGATGGATCTTCATCAAACTTGGTCTGTAGCATTATTGAAATGCTCTCTCCCAAATTTATTATCCCGCGCTGAAGCTGAAGGTGGAGGGATATAGTTACGGCGTCGTCCGTCCGACCGGAGCTATATCTAGGAAGTGGTTTGGAATATTTAAATAAAACTTCATATACATGTTCACCACTATGTTTCAGTCAGATTGCCCAAGTAACGCCGGAGTTATTGTCCTTAGTAGTTTCTAGTGTTAATTATATAGGGTACTATAAATATGACAATTTTTGCTTCATAACTTGTGACATATTTGACCTAAAACTATGAAACTTGAATTAAATCTAGTCTAAGATCACTATAATGTGGTAGTGTACACTAAATTTTGTGAGGATCTCTTTAGTAACTTTAGAGTTATTGCTCTTTAATTGTTTAAAGATCCACATATTTGTGCATAAAAAACTAACCAATTGGTAAAATTTCATTGTACTTCTATCATTTTTTCTATGAATATTTATTAACCACATGTGAAGTTGTGTACCCACACATGGTCACCCCCACCCTGTCACCCCCACCGTCATGGCCGTAACCCGTCCACTCTCCACCCCCGCACCCCACAATTTATTAGCTTCACTATTCGGAGAATAGGGGAGGGGGCTATACTACTCGCCCCGGCGTCGGCGTGACCTTTCTTGGTTAAAGTTTTTCGGCAACCTTTGTTTTTTCGTCATATCTTTGTTACTATTGCTTATATCTTACTGTTACCTCACATAAACATTTTCCAGTATACAAACTATGTATGTGTAGGGGCTGAGCCCATTATACCCAAGGTCAAGGTTACCAAGCTGTTATACTTAGGTTATTTTCAAGGTTAAAGTTTTTCTGTCATATCTTAATTGATATTGCTTATACCTTACTGAACTTCACATAAACATGGTCTAGTATGCAAACAAAGTAAGTCTGGAACTTGGCCCATTATATCTAAGGTCACCAAGGTGTTATTCTTAGTTTATTTTTAAGGTTAAAGTTTTTCGGCAATCTTTGTTTTTCTGTCATATCTTTGTTACTATTGCTTATATCTTACTGTAACTTTACATAAACATTGTTCAGTATACAAACATAGTATATGCAGGGGCTGGGCCAATTATACCCTAGGTCAAGGTCACAAATGAGTTATAGTTGGAATTATTTTCATGTTAAATTTTTTCGAAAGCTTTATTAATAGACATATCTTTGGTACTTTAAAAGATAATGACTTGAAATTAAAAATATTTGTTTATAATCATCATTTGTATGTTTGGTTACTTACCCCATAACTCTACTTGTATTTTTGACAGAATTATGCCCCTTCTGTACTTAAACTTCTTCGCTTTCTGGATATTAGTTTAATGCAATATAAGATAAAAACTTGAAAATTAAAATGTATTTTTATCACCATCATCTGCATGTGTGGTAACAATTCCCATGATTTGTATTTTTTACCAAATTATGCCCCTTTTATACTTAATTTGTTTAACAAACATAGTTTTCTGAGCATAACTTTGGTACTGTATAAGATAATGACTTGAAACTCAAAATATATCTTTACCATCATCATTTGCATTTGTTGTAACAATCCTTATAACTCTAATTTGTGTATTTGATGGAATTATGCCCCTTGGTGTATCTTTCTTTTATAGTAGAGGTCTCTTATTCAGATATATATATTAATTTTACTGTCAAATCCCCTGTCTTACGGACAGCTCTTGTTATTTCTTTTTTTAATAAAAATAAACCTTCCATGAATATTAATCAACATTCAAGGTTGTACCCTCCCCCCACCTCGCTACTCCACCCAGTCACCCCCACCACCTCGATCATGTAACCCCCACCCCCCCCCCCCCCCCCCCCCCCCCCCCCAAAAAAAAAAAATATCGATTGATTTTCCATCAATATTTATTATCAACATGTAAAGTTTTGTACCCACAACAGTCCTGGTCACCACCCGCCACCACCCCGATCATACACCATCTCCCACACCCCCAACCCCACATTCGATTTTTTTCATTTTTAGCTCGACTATACGAAGTATAAGGAGAGCTATCCTACTCGACGTGGCGTCGGCGTCTTTCCGCGTCCCCACCTTGGTTAAAGTTTTTTTTACACTTTCGCTTTTTTCAACTTATCTCTGTAATTACTTGATGGATTTGATACAAACTTAGTTATAGTTATAGAAATAGTTATTCCTCATCATCACCCACATCATCTGGCATATAGGCCATAACTCTGGCACCAATATTTCATGATTTATCCCCTCTTTCAACTTAGTTTTTAAGGTTAAAGTTTTTATGCACTTTCACTCAATCTCTGTTATTACTGAATGGATTTGATTCAAACTTAAAATAATTTTTCAACATCATCACCCACATCATATGACACAAAATGCATAACTCTGGCACAATTTTTTCATGTATTATTCCTCCTTTTTACTTAGAATTCAGGTTAAGTTTTGATGCACTTTCACTCTATCTCTGTTTTTACTGAATGGATTTGATTCAAACTAAAATAGTTGTTCCACATCATCACCCACATCATTTGACACAAGGTGCATAACTCTGGCACCAAGTTTTCATGAATTATTCCCCCTTTTTACTTAGAATTTCAGGTTAAAGTTTTGATGCCCTTTCGCTCTATCACTGTTATTACTGAATGGATTTGATTCAGACTTAAACTAGTTGTTCAACATCATCACCCACATCATTTGACACAAGGTGCATAACTCTGGCACCAAGTTTTCATGAATTATTCCCCCTTTTTACTTAGAATTTTATGTTAAAGTTTTGATGCACTTTCAGTCTATCATTGTTATTACAGAATGGATTTGATTCAAACTTAAAATAGTTGTTCAACATCATCACGCACACCATTTAACACAAGGTGCATAACTCTGGCACTAATGTTTCATGAATTATGCCCCTTTTACTTAGAATCTAAAGTTAATTTTGATGCATTTGCACTATCTCTCCGTTATTATGAAATGCATTTGATTCAAACTTGAAGTAGTTGTTCCACATTATCACTCACATAATGTGACACAAGATGCTTAACTCTTGCACCAATATTTTATTAATTATGCCCTCTTTTTGCTTAGGCTATACTTATGTGGTGTTTTGATACACTTTATCTGTACCTCTCTTATTACTTAATATTTTTGACACAGACTCGGGCAATTGTGCAATATCTTCATTCACCATTGGAGTTAATAAACACTCCAGTGACAGCTCCAGTTTCCTCAGATGTGCCTAGCTTCACTATCCGGCATCGAAATAGTCGAGCACGCTGTCTCCTGTGACAGCTCTTGTTTATTTTCCATCAAAATTTATAATCAATATGTGAAGTTTTGTACCCTTACCCGGTCACTGCCCCCTCCCCCCCCTCCCCCCACCCCCAACCCCCCCCCCCCACGCGCCCCCCCCCCCCTCCCAATTTTTTTTTTTTAATTTTCAAACCTTTCTTGAATATTTATCAACATGTGAAATTGTAAATCCCCCTTCCCCATCACCACCCAAGTTCCAGAATTCTGTTCCTTTAATTAATTAATTAAAATTCAAATGTAACGAAATTATTTGCATCTTAGTAACATCATTAACTTTTTGCCGGAAATACATGTATTTCTTTGCCATTCCTCAACACAAACCGATTCGTCTGGGGATACCAATTCATCGAATTTGCTTGTTCAAATTGTGTCACTTTTATGGTCCACTGAAGCTAAAAATAGATAAACATGTAAACAATGTCTTAAGCACCACTTGATTGATCTTCTTCAGGGTCAGCTGGAGGTTGAAATAGAAATATTTTTATTTGACTTCCTCTCATGACCACTTGATCAGTAGTATATCGTTATAAGGTCTCCCAATTTTATTCAAATGGCATGTCAAATCAATTGGCCCCATTTAGTAGCCGCTGTACCTAAAAATTGAAAGAAAACTTTAAACGGCTCTTTCTCATGAACTAATTGATGAATCATCATCAAACTTATTGTCAAGCATTCTTTTATGATCCTCTCTCTAATTTGTTGAAACCGTTCGGTCCACTTGGCCTCTTGCAGTCCAGCCCTATTCTTGGTTTTTGTTGAGCAGTTGACCACTGTACTTTACTTCAATATATTTATGTTTTTAATCCTTTGTTGAGATCTATCTTAGTTTTAACTTACTGCCTCAGACCAGCACTTCCGTGTAATTATTGTTAAAATGTATTCAGAAGTCCCCTAAATGCAGAAAGCCATAATACTTTTCAAAAATGTTCCTGGAGTGAATGACCTGGTTCTGATCTCCCTTCTACCCTTCCCTAAGATTGATTTATACCTTCAGTTATATTCAAATAGGTGCCAATGGTTAGAGCTAAAAATAGTCACATTAAAACTAAACAAGAATTTTTTTACTGCATTTTAATAGGAGAGGACCTCAAATGATGCAAACATTGTGCTGTTGTACATTTTTATTGTCTTTCTCCCTCTGCTCTATGACCACATACTGCATGTTAATTCATTTACCATTTATTTTAATAAATGAAGCGGCACTTTGTTTTAAAGCAACCTCTAGTTTAAGACATATTTTATTAACTGCACTATAGATTTACCGTAATAAACATTATAGGAAAACGTTTCCTACAGTATTTATCTTTTACACGCATGAACAAACTGTTTCAGACTGTCCACCGATGTATAGATTCATTGCTGAAGCAGTTGCAAGAAACTTTCTTCAGGTTAGTGATAAAATAGTTTTAGTTGTAATAGCCTGTGACTTACACTATCCTGAAATGGCTACACAATTTTTATCTCAAGTATACAAAGTATATGGAGAGCTATTCTACTTGATCAGGCATTGGCCTCCACACATCTGCATCTGTACCTTGGTTAATGTTTTATCTTGTTTATTACTTGATTAGTTGCCTTCAGACTTAAGGTAGTTGAACCTCATCATCACCCAAATTATATGACACAGAGACCATAACTCGCGCATCATTATGTCTCTGCTTACGTGGGGGAAACATATTGTTTTTGCCTTCACCGTCTGTCCGTCCATCGGTCCATCCGTCCGTCCATCCGCCTTAAGCTTGTCCAGCTTTCACAAGTCAAACTGCTCGCCAGATTTCGACGAAACTTCACAGGAGTGACCAGTACCAAGCCTAGTTGTGCATGTTACCGGCAGGTTCCACTGCGCTGCACAAAGTGGCCGCTAGAGCTAAAAGTAGAAATATCTTGTCCAGCTTTCACAGGTCAAACTGCTGGCTGGATTTCAACGAAACATCATAGGAGTGATCAGTACCAAGCCTTGTTTTGCATAATGCCAGCAGGTTCTGCTGTGCTGCACAAAATGGCCACCAGAGCTAAAAATAGAAAAATCTTGTCCGGCTTTCACAGATCAAACTGTTGGCTGGATTTCAATGAAACATCACAGGAGTGATCAGTACCAAAAATAAAATCTGGAAATTAGATCCCTCGGAATCACCGAGAGCAAGGCAAACAGTGAAAATTGCAGACTCGGTTTGATTGAGTCTGTTTATGGGCCTAGTTGTGCATATTGCTGACATGTTCCACTTCGCTGCACAAAATGGTCGGCAGAGCTAAAGGTATACATAGGCGGGAGGACATATGTTTTTGTGACAAAAACACCTTCTAGTTACTAAGTGGATTTGATTCAAACCTAAATCATTTGTCTCATATCATCACCTACATAAGCTGACTTAAGTGCCATAATTCTCACACCAATATTTCATAAATTAAGCCACCTTTTTGCGTAATAATTCAGATTAATGTTTTGATGTACTTTCACTCTATCTTGGTTATTACAAAATGGATTTGATTCAAACTTAACATAGTTCTACATCTTCACCAAAATCATATGACACAAGGTCAATAACGCAATCACCAGTTTTTCATGAAAGATGATCATTTTTTTTCTCATCAGCATCTGTTGATGTGGGTGGCATATAGTGATTGTCCTGTCCGTCTGTTCGTTCGTCCGTCCATAAGAGGTTAACCGAATGGGACCGTTTTGTCTAGCATCAATACCCCTTACTAGAATGACTTGATACTAATGCAGATGTAACCTGTGACCATTCCTCATCTTCAGACATCACCTGACCTCAATTTGACTTTGACCTTGACCTCATTTTGGACTTAGGTTACTTTATACGGGCCATCTCTTGGTTAACCAAATGGGACCGTTTTGTCTAGCATCAATACCCCTTACAAGAATGAATTGATACTAATACAGATGTAAACTGTGACCATTCCTCATGTTCAAACATTACCTGACCTCAGTTTGACCTTGACCTCGTTTTGGACTTAGGTGCAAAATCTGTCGACAAGGATGCCACTGGGGGCATCAAGCGTTTATTGAACGCAGCTCCTTGTTCTGTTTCAAATTTCAGGTTAATGTTTTTATACACTTAAATTTGTATGGATGTATGGATACCAAAAGAGCTTGGCTAAAACATTTACAATTACTAGATAATGAGCCTTTTGCAAGACATGTACATGTACCCCTAACTCCAAGTTCAAGGTCAAAATTGGAGGTAAAATATTTTACTTCTTAGTTTTTATGAGGTGTATAACTTCAGTATACATAGATGGATAATCAAATAATGTGACACAAACATTCTTCATATCAAGACAATGTTTCATGTTTCCAAATCTGTGACTGGTTAAAAGGTCAGCATCACATATAGAGGTCCAAATATCTTGCCTTGTCCTCATTCCCTATAACAAGGCGACATGTCCCTTGCAAGACTTAGACCCCAAGCTCAATGGTCAAGGTCGTACTTTGGGGGTTCAGTCTAAGGTCAGTAGGGAGAGGACAGCCCTATGGATCATGGGGTTGTGAATTTGATTTCTGGACAAGATGTATGTTCTCTGTTGATAATTTAATTGACTTGAATTTAGAAACACTGGCTAGGTTAACTTCCCATTGTTACATTAAAACTTAATTTAAAACAAACAAACAAATGAGGGGCACACACTTCTCTGTCATCACATAGAAAGGACATTCATATGTCCTTGGACATATTTCTAATTTGTTTGCAGAACTTTGTTGGATCAAAATCTAATTGATCTGAACATGCAGAACTATGTTGCAACGAGTTTTGCCAATCAACCAGACAATATTGGTTTTGACTAGTAAAGTAAGTGAATCAGTAAGCAGATTTTAACTAGAAATTTGATTGAATGAAGCCCTGCATTTGTTCCATACTTCCAGTAGATCAGTGATGCTAAATAACCATCTAGCTGATGTTGAAATAATAAATTTAATACATTCAAGAGCAGAGAGATTTTTTTTTTGCATTATCAGATATGTCTCTACTGTGAAATCATTTAATTTCTTGGGCATGACATTTTGTGGTTTTTGGTCAAAACGGCAATTTCGTGGGGATATGAATTCATAGATTTCAATTTTTGAACGAAATGAATTGGAATTTTACTTGTTCGTTTGAATTAAAGTTCGTGGGTTGACTCAACCAAGAACTCCACGAAAATTGGTGCCCCACAAAAATTAATGAATTCACAGTATGTATATGAAAATGTGTCTATTCTGAAAGAGATTTATATCTGGATATCTGAAACAGTATGATAAAGGTTTACTCTTTTCAGTGAAGATTGTGTTTTATCACGCTGGACAATGTGTTACATCATTGCATCCCACATGTTGAAGAGAAGCATGGAAAACAAACGGTTAGGTACAATACAGCTTTGTGCCCAGGCTTTCATTCACTGCATTGCCATGTACGACAGAGTAGTTGCAGAACAAAAAACACAAGACAAAGAGGCAAAAGGCCATAGCAATGTCTTGAGAGAAAATGCAAAAGATGTAGTTAGATTGGTGGAAACTTACCAAAGATGGCATATAGAAATGGAAGACATTTTAAATGTAAATATTCTTTTAACCTTTGATGTCAGACACATACTACGTGATAATACTGACCTTATGGAATATAGAGAAAAGTCTTATGTGTCCAACCCCTCCCTCGCTATTAGCCTGATTTTCTCAAAACGTTTACAGATGAACAAGCTTGATGTGCAGATGAATATAAAGGACGGATTTTTTTCTTTGAACATTTTTACTGCAGTTATGTCCTTTAAAAGTGTTTGATATATAAAGGAATGGCAGAGTATATGGGGTGTTTTATGGACACAATTCTAGTTTCAACTAAACTGTTTAAGGTGATAATTTACGAATTAATATTTTCAGTCAATCTGTTAACAATGTTTTCAGGAATAAATTTGTAGACTTTTCAAAATTATCTTTTGTTTTCGTCACTGATTTTGTTCAAATGTCAGTCTTACATATTTTTAGGTTTGGAACGGTGTATTCGCCCCAGTTGTCCTGCAGTCTGAAGATGTCGGAAATACATGGAACAAAATTATATCAGAAGGACTATTGCAGAATCTACAGCGTAAAGTAAGACTTAGTTTATGAAAGAACATACTGACCATCTGGCTAGTCATAATGTTTCAAAAGTGGTCAATCTGATTAAGGTCACTTGTTTCAGGTCATGCTATGGAAATTTTATACGTACTCATATTCGCTTAGTGCTTGATCCATATTAAAATAAAAGTTTGATGTTTTTAGCTCACCTGAGCACAAAGTAATCATGGTGAGGTATTGTGATCAGGTTGTGTCCGTCGTCTGTGCGTCCGTCCATGCGTGTGTAAAGTCGCCCGTCGTCAACATTTGTGTTTAAACGACATCTTCTCCGAAACCACTGAATGGATTTTGATGAAACTTGGCCATGATGTTCTTAGGGTGGTCCACTACCAAACTTATTGAAACGGTTCCGCTTGGTTGCACATAGGGGCTGCCACCGCTAAAAATAGAAAAAAATTCTAACGACGTCTCCTTCTAAACCAATGGTCCAATTTTAAAATAATTTCACAAATAGTCCTTATGTCACCCTCTATCAAGATTGTTCAAATTTTACTGATTTGTCAAAAAAACATGGCTGCTAGAGGGCGTGGTAATTTTTCCCTATATGTATATAGTGGAAACTTTAAAAATCTTCATGTATGAAACTGCTTGCCGGAGTTTAGAATAATTTTAGACAAATGGTCCCGGTTGGTTTTCCTCCACCCCCCCCCCCGGTTGGTTTTCTGCCCCTGGTTGTTTTTTTCTGCCCCCTGGTTGGTTCCCCCCCCCCCCGCCCCAGATTTTGTACATAAACAAGGGAGAAAAAAAATCGGTTGTTTTTTTTTCTCCCCCTGGTTGTTTTTCCCCCAAGTTTTTGTACATAAACAAGGGAGAAAAAAAACAACCGGTTGGTTTTTTCTCCCCCTTGTTGTTTTTCCCCCTAGTTTTTGTGCATAAACAAGGGAGAAAAATACAACTAGTTGTTTTTTTCTCACCCCTGGTTGATTTTTGTTCCCCTAATAACTAGGGTTTTGTGCATAAACGAGGGAGAAAAAAAACTGTTTTTGTCTCCCTTATTTATGAAAAAAAAATTAGGGGGAAAAACTCACTGGTTGTTTCTTTTCCCCCTAGTACGTATGTGTCTACATATATGAATAATAGTCAGTGATAGAGTAAGAAACTGACTGGTTGGTTCTTTTCCCCTAGCAAGTATGTGTGAATAATAGACCGTGAAAGGGGAAGAAACTGACTTGTTGGTTCTTTCCCCCTAGTATTTATGTCCCTGCATCTGTGCATAATAGGCGATGAAGGGGGGAAAACTGACTGGTTGGTTCTTTCCCCCTTAGTTTGTATGTATGTACATGTGTGAATACTAGGCACTAAAGGGGAAAGAAAATGACAGGTTGGTTCTCTCCACCTTAGTATGTATGACTGTATCTACATGTGTGATTAATGTACAGTAAAGGGGGAAGAAACTGACTGGTTGATTCTTTCCCCTAGTATGTATGTATCTACATGATTGTGTGAATAATAGGCGGTGAAGGGGGAAGAAACTGACTTGTTGGTTCTTTCCCCCAGTATGTACAAGTGTATGTGCCTACATGTGTGAATAATAGAGTGTGTTCTTCTTTCTCTCTTATTGATGCACAAAAACCAGTTGGGGAACAACAGACTACAAACTTAATCATAAATAAAATAGAACATTTTGCATCAACAGATGACCCCTTCTGTACATGGGGTTAGTAGGTCACATTTCAAGACTACAGTGCTTCAGTCATCAATCTAACATCATACTTACATTGACCTAGAAATGTGTTTCTTATCAACAGAATAACTGAAGAATGTTTGCACCAGACACTTTAACACTAAAGGATCATTTTCTTTGGTTATATATGAGCCTTATCGGATGTGGGCTTTAAAGGTCAAAGATCAAGGTCACAGAGACCTTGAGATAATAAAGCGTATCAAATCATTAACTATAGAAATGCTTAGGCCTAGTGTCATCAAACTTATAGCATGACTGTCTTTGCTTATTAGATGAACACTATCCTTTTCAGAGTCAAATGTTTAATAGTGAAGGTCACAGCAGACTGTAGACAATTCATTGCCCAGTTACCTCTGACTGACATTAATGGGGGCATATTCTGTTCCGTCATGTTTTCAGTCAGACTTTAGCAGGCACTTCTTACTTAGTAAAGTTAAATCATATTCTTCAGATAGACACATTACAGCTAAATATTTTCATCAATAGGAATGTATTTCAAGCATACAGTGACTGTTTTCAGTACAGAAAGAAAACAAATAACTACCAAAATATTTTTTCTGACATTTTAATACAAATAAACCTTCATAAACAAGTCGGAAAAGTACCAACTACTCAATTACTTCTCCCCATCACAGTGTATTATTCAGACATTCAGATATACAAATACCAGGGGGGTGAAAACCAACTGGTCAATTTCTTCCCCCTTCACCATGTATTATTCAGACATGCAGATATACACATACCAGGGGGTAAAGAACCAACTAGTCAGTTTCTTCCCCCTTCACCGTTATATATTATTCAGACAGGCAGATATACAAATACCAGGAAGGAAAGAACAAACTGGTCAATTTCTTCCCCTTTCACCGTTTATTATTCAGACATGCAGATATACACATACCAGGAGGGAAAGAACCAACTGGTCAATTTCTTCCCTTTTCGCCGTGTATTATTCAGACATGCAGATATACACATACCAGGGGGGAAACAACCAACTGGTCAGTTTCTTCCCCCTTCACTGTGTATTATTCAGATGTTCAGATATACAAATACAATGGGGGAAAACACCAACTGGTCAATTTCTTCCCCCTTCACCGTGTATCATTCAGACATGCAGATATACAAATACCAGGGGAAAAAACCAACTGGTCAATTTCTTCCCCCTTCACCGTGTAATATTCAGACATGCAGTTATACAAATACTAGGGGAAAACCAACTGGTCAATTTCTTCTCCCTTCACTTTGTATTATTCAGACATGCAGATATACAAATACCAGGGGGGGGGGCGGGGGAACCAACTGGTCAATTTTTCCCCCTTCACCGTGTATTATTCAGACATACAGATATACAAATACCAGGGGGAAAAAACCAACTAGTCAATTACTTCCCCCTTAACCATGTATTATTTAGACATGCAGATATACTAATACCAGGGGCGGGGAAACCAACTGGTCAATTTCTTCCCCCTTTACACTGTATTATTCAGACATGCAGATATACAAATACCAGGGGAGAAAACCAGCCGGTCAATTTCTTCCCCCCCTTCACCGTGTATTATTCAGACATGCAGATATACAAATACCATGGGGGGAAAGAACCGACTTGGTCATTTTTTCCCTCTTCAACGTGTATTATTCAGACATGCAGATATACACATACCAGGGAGGAAAGAACCAACTAGTCAGTTTCTTCCCCCTTCACCGTTATATATTATACAGACATGCAGACATACCAATACCAGCAGGGAAAAAACCAACTGGTCAATTTCTTCCCCCTTCACCGTGTATTATTCAGACATGCAGATATACACATACCAGAGGGGAAAGAACCAAATAATCAGTTTCTTTCCCCTTCAACGTGTATTATTCAGACGTGCAGATATACACATACCAGGTGGGGGGGGGGGAGAACCAGCTGGTCAATTTCGTCCCCCTTCACCATGTATTATTCAGACATGCAGATATACAAATACTAAGGTGGAAAGAACCAACTAGTCAGTTTCTTCCCCCTTCACCATATATTATTCAGACATGCAGATATACACATACCAGGGGAGGGAAAACCAACCGGTTTTAAATTTCTTCCCCTTCACCGTGTATTATTCAGACATGCAGATATATAAATACCAGGCGTGAAAAACCAACTGGTCAATTTCTTCCCCCTTCACTGTGTATTATTCAGATGTGCAGTCATACAAATACCATGGGGAAAGAACCAACTAGTCAGTTTCTTCCCCTTCACCATTATATATTATTCAGACAGGCAGATATACTAGTACCATTGGGAGAAAGAACCAACTGGTCAATTTCTTCCACCTTCACCGTATATTGTTCAAACATGCAGATATACAAATACCAGGGGGAAAACCAACTAGTCAGTTTCTTCCCCTTCACCATTATATATTATTCAGATGTGCAGATATACAAATACCATGGGGGGAAAGAATCAACTGGTCAATTTCTTCCCCCTTCACCATGTATTATTCAGACATGCAGATATACACATACTAGGGGGCAAAGAACCATACTAGTCAGTTTCTTCCCCCTTCACCATATATTATTCAGACATGCAGATATACACATACCGGGGGGAAACCAACTGGTCAATTTCTTCCCCCTTCACCGTGTATTATTCAGACATGCAGATATACACATACCAGGGGGGGGGGGGGGGGGAAACAACCAACTAGTCAGTTTCTTCCCCCTTCACCGTATATTATTCAGACATGCAGATATACAAATACCAGGGGGGAAAGGGGGAAAAATCAACTGGTCAATTTCTTCCCCCTTCACTGGGTATTATTCAGATGTGCAGATTTACAAATACCACGGGGGGGGGGGCGGAGAATCAACTGGTCAATTTCTTCCCCCTTCACCATGTATTATTCAGACAGGCAGATATACACATTAAAGAGGGGAACTAGTCAGTTTCTTCCCCCTTCACTTTGTATTAAACCAACCAGGGGGTAGAAAAAACCAACCGATTTTTATTTTTTGATACACAAAAAAAAAACAACCAAATTGAAGAAAAAATCAACCGGTTGTTTTTTTCTCCCGTTGTTTATGCACAAAAACTAGGGGAAAAAAACAACCATGGGGTAGAATAAAAACAACCAGTTGGTCTTTTTGTCCCATGTTAATGCACAAAAACTTAGTTATTAGGGGGGATAAAAACTACCAAGAGGGGAGAAAAAGTCAACCATTTGTTTTTTTCTCCCTTGTTTGTGCACAAAAACTAGGGGAGAAAAAAAAACAATCAGGGGGGTTGGGGGAGAAAAAAAACTACCAGCTGTTTATTTCTCCATTGTTTATGCACAAAAACTTAGTTATAAGGGGGAAAACGCAACCAGGGGGGAGAAAACCAATTGCGGGGGGGGGGGGGCCCAACCGGTTGATTTTTTCCCCGGGGAAAGAATCAACCGGTTGGATTTTTCCCTGGGGAAGAAACCAACCGGTTGATTTTTTCCCCGGGGAAAACTGACTGGGGGAAAATCTGACCGTTACACCGGTGTGACACTCTATCAAGATTGTTCAAGTTATTTTGATTCATCAATAAACATGGCCGCCAGAGGGCGTAGTCACTTTTCCCTATATGTATATACTGGAAACTTTAAAAATCTTCTTGTGTGAAACTGCTTGCCTGATTTTAGAATAATTTTACACAAATGGTCCTTGTGTGACCCTCTACCAAGATTGTTCAGATTATTTTGATTCATCAAAAAACATGACCCCCAGAGAGCGTTGTAACTTTTCCCTATATGTATAAAGTGGAAATTTTAAAAATCTTCTTGTGTGAAACTGCTTGCCTGATTTTAGAATAATTTTGCACAAATGGTCCATGTGTGACCCTCTACCAAGAGTGTTCAAATTATTTTAATTTGTCAAAAAACATGGTCGCCAGAGGGCGTGGTCACTTTTCCCTATATGTATATAGTGGAAACTTTAAAAATCTGCTTGTGTGAAACTGCTAGCCTGATTTTAAAGTAATTCTACACAAATGGTCCTTGTGTGACCCTCTACCAAGATTTTTCAAATTATTTTGATCCGTCAAGAAACATGTTCGTCACAGGGCGTGGTCACTTTTCCCTATATATATATATATATATATATATATAGTGGAAACTTTAAAAATCTTCTTGTGTTGAAACTGCTGGCCCGATTTTAAAATTATATTACACAAAAGGTTCTTGTGTGACCATCTACCAATATTGGTCGAATTATTCCGATTCGTCAAAAAAATGGCTGCCAGGGGGCGTGGTCACTTTTCTTCTCTGAATTAATAAAGCTAGAGCCTTAATATTTGGCGTGTGATAGCAGATTTGGAATATCTACCATAATTGTTCATATTATTGCCCTAGGTAGAAACATGTGTGTGACATGTATATAATATAGGCTAACACAGAAGAAACATAACTCTGTACTTATACAAACACACTTGAAGCCTTGAACACAGTTGAGCGCTTTAGGGTCAATGACCCTCTTGTTTTCTAACCTGGTTGCCTTACTATGTTTAGCTAGCTCACCTGAAGACAAAGTGCTGTCATCAACAGTTTGACTGTTAACACTCTAGAGGTCGAAATTTTGGCCAGATCTTAATGTAACTTGTTAGAATGTTACCTTTAATAAAACCTTGCACACGTTTGTTACTGGGTCATTTGGGGTAAAAAACAAGGTCACTATGTCAGTTAACAGGGAAACATTGTTAACACTTTAGAGGCCACATTAAAACCTCATCTTCATAAAACTTTATCAGAATGTTTGTCTTTTTAAAATCTACAATGTAGGTCAAGTTTGAAAGTGGATAATCTGAGGTCTTTATTTAAAACTGGTGTGGACGGTAGCATGCATTTCCACTACCGTCCATGAACAGGGTCAATCAAACCGAGCCTGCAACATTTTCGTTTCCGCTGTGTTGAGCGACCTGTGAAGTTTCTACTTTTCTCTATTTTACCTGAGGCCAAAAATTAGGTCACTTGGTCAGATTATAGAAAGAATTTGTTTACTCTCTCTAGAGGCCACATTTTCAGTTTGGTTTTCATAAAAGATAGTCAGAATGTTTAAAACTGGGATACCTGAGATATTAAACTAGGTCACCAGGTCAGATCATAGGAAAACCCTTTTAAGCAGTCTAGAGGCCACATTTTCTATTTGATCTTCATAAAACTTTGTCAGAACATTTTCTGTATGAAAGTTAGGCTTAGTTCAAAACTGGGTTATCTGACCTTTTGAATTTGGTCACTGGGTCAAAAAAGTGGTAAAACCTTTTTAACACTCTACAGACAACAGTGTTTACTTGATCTTCATAAAACATTGTCAGATTGTTTGTCTTTATGAAATCTACTGGTTTATCAGAAGTACTAGGTCAAATTATATGAAAACCCTGTTAACACTCTAAAGACCACATTGTGCACTTTATCTTCATAGAAGATTGTCAGAATGTTTGTCTCTATGAAATATAGGTGCAGTTAAAAACTGGGTTACATGAAATCTTAAACTAGGTAACTAGGTCAAATCAAAGAAAAACATTGTTAACACTCCAGAGGCTACATTATCTACTTGATCTTCTTAAAACTTTGTCAGAATATTTGTCTGTATGGAATCTATTTCAGGTTCAAAACACTGAACACTGTAAAGGTCACATTTTCTTCTTGATCTTCGTGAGACTTGGTAAGAATAATCTAGGATAAATTTGTATTGGAGGCACTTGGGAGAAAACTAGGTCACTAGGTGAAATCATAGAAAAAAATTTCAATACTTTAGAGTCCACTTTTTCAGCTTGATGATCCTAAATCTTTGTCAGTATACTTGTCTGTATGAAATCTAGGTCAAGTTCATAAATGGAGTACCTGAGGTCAAATACTGTTGAACTAGGTTAAATCATTTAAAAACTTGGAACATGATTTCTATAATTCTACAAAATGATTTACATAAAATTTAGTCAAAATGTTTGTCTGTGTGCAATTTAGGCCAAATTAGATACTAGCTTATCTGGGTTTAAGAGCTAGGTCAGGTGAATGATACAAGGCCCTGTTCTTTTTAGCTCAAGGTGAGCTTTTTCGACCGCTCTATGTCCGTCGTGCGTTGTGTGTCAACAATTTCTAAAATAATCTTTTTCAAAACCACTGGGCAGATTTATACCCAACTTCACAGGAATGATTCTTGGATGGCGCCCTTTCAAAATTGCACAAAGAATTGAAATCCATGCAGAACTTTGGTTGTCATGGCAACCGAAAGGAAAATCTTTCAAAATCTTCTTGTCAGAAACTGTTAGCCGGATTTCAAAAGTACTTTGTAGAAAAGATCTCTAGGTGACCCTCTACCAGAATTGCTTAAGCCGTTCTATTGAGGTAAAAAACATGGCTGCCAGGGGGCGGGGCGTATTTTCCCAATATTGTTAAATTGTAAATTTCAAAAATTTTCTTCTCTGAAACATGAAGACCTAGCTTAGATGTTTGGTATGTGGCATTGTCTAGTGGACTTTTACCAAGATTGTTTAAGTTATGGTCCCAGGGTCGATATTGGCCCCACCCCGTGGTCCCTTGAATTTACATAGAGTTGAGTTCTATAGGAAAAATATAAGAAAGTGTTCTTCTCTTAAACTGAGACGCACACAACTTAGATATTTTACATGTGGCATTGTGTAGTAGTCCTTTACTAAGATTGTTCAAATCATGACCCAAGGTTCATTTAAAGCCCCGCCCCGGTGTCACTTAGTTTTTATATGAGTTATATAGGAAAAACACTTAAAAATTATCTGATCATATATCCTAGACTGTTTAAATATAATTACCTGATGACACCAAGTAATTTGGGTCACTTGACTGTGACCGTGACCTACTGACATACTTTCTTGTTTTTTAAGATACAGCTTTGAAATTTTGATGACATATACATTTTTGCACACTGATCTTAAACCTGACTTTCAGTGATCATGAATGTGACCTACTGATCTACTTTCTTAATATTTTAGCATCAGTTTGACATTTGAAACATGTTCATACAACTGGGAAAAGATTTCAATGCTAACTTGTATTTTACTTTCTTATCTATCTCTTACACTTGTCCATGTAGCTCAAATTACACAGGTGAGTGATCTAGGGTCATCATGAGCCTCTTGTTTAAAATATCAGACCACATTTGATAACATAATTTGCCTAAATAGTTATAGGAATATGGAAAAGTTTTGTTACATTTGTGAAGGTTAGCAATGAAAATTAGATGTATAGCATTTTTAAAAAAAAATTAAAGAGAATTCCTATACAGTACAACCTCTCCAGAGCGGCCCTCTTTTAAGCAAGAACCTCTATAAAAGCATCATCAAAATTTCCCTTAGCTGAAATATACTATCAAATTTACCTCTCCAAAGCAACAACCTCTACATAACTGTCAATATTTGTATCTTCCAAAGGGTGTTGCTCTACAGAGGTTGCACTGTATTTTTTATGCCCCCGAAGGGAGGCATATAGTTTTTGAACCGTCTGTCGGTCTGTCCGCAATTTTAGTGTCCGATCCATATCTTTGTCATCGATGGATGGATTTTCAAAAAACTTGGCATGAATGTGTACCACAGTAAGACGACATGTCGCGCGCAAGACCCAGGTCCGTAGCTCAAAAGTCAAGGTCACACTTAGACGTTCAAGGATAGTGAATTGATGGGCGTGTCCAGTCCATGTCTTTGTCATCGATGGATGGATTTTCAAATAACTTAGCATGAATGTGTACCACAGTAAGACGACATGTCGCGCGCAAGACCCAGGTCCGTAGCTCAAAGGTCAAAGTCACACTTAGACGTTCAAGGATAGTGCATTGATGGGCGTGTCCGGTCCATATCTTTGTCATCCATGGATGGATTTTCAAATTACTTGGCATGAATGTGTACCACAGTAAGACGACGTGTCGCGCGCAAGACCCAGGTCCGTAGCTCAAAGGTCAAGGTCACACTTAGACGTTAAAGGATAGTGCATTGATGGGCGTGTCCAGTCCATGTCTTTGTCATCGATGGATGGATTTTCAAATAACTTGGCATGAATGTGTACCACAGTAAGACGACGTGTCGCGCGCAAGACCCAGGTCCGTAGCTCAAAGATCAAGGTCACACTTAGACGTTAAAGGTCATTTTTCATGATAGTGCATTGATGGGCGTGTCCGGTCCATATCTTTGTCATTCATGCATGGATTTTAAAATAACTACGCATGAATGTGTGACACAGTAAGACGACGTGTCGCGCGCAAGACCCAGCTCCGTAGGTCAAAGGTCCTAAACTCTAACATCGGCCATAACTATTCATTCAAAGTGCCATCGGGGACATGTGTCATCCTATGGAGACAGCTCTTGTTATTTCATAGATTTTTTTCAAATTCACATATCTGATAGGAAATTTTGTGCTGAAAACAAGGAACAAATATAGCAAGCTTGTTTTTGTGAAAAATTGTTTTGAACACACACACCAACTGTCACGACTGTTGCCATGGTTGCTGAAACTGCTAGCGGTTTTTCAACATTTCATAATTTTCTGCTTTTTATAAATACCAACAAAAACATGAATTAAGACAGCACAATAAGGTTTATGTATTTATTTCATATCATAGTCATATTTGTAATACAATATCATTACAATGATGGGTAATATGAAAAAAAGATCTTGTTTCTTATTCACTTTTGTGAACTTTTTTTCAATGAAAAATACTCATAGCAGAGAATATTTTTTAATTTTGATAAAAAAAATGTTTCAAAGATTTTTTTTTCTGTTTTCCTTGTGTATAGATAATTGTATTGTGAACATAAAAAAGGCCAAAAAAGTATGGGTCACCAGGCTAAATTGTATGTTAAGACCTCTTGAATACAACACCTGTTCAGACCAAAAAATGGCCTAACTTGACCAAATTGATTACATGTATATCTGCTAGAAGTTAAAAAATCTTAATCCTTTATAATTGAAAAGTAAATTATTTGAAAGGAGATATTGTCTTATCAGTACTTATAAGTTAATTGTCTAACATTATATGAACAATACTGTCTTTGTACTAAAATGCGCTGTCAAAACACAGCCACAAATGGCAAGTTGCATGATACATGTCAGGCATGATTACTGATAAAACTTATTGAAAAATGTTATTTAATACAAGATTCCTCATATTTAAGATCGTCTATCACATGTTTCAACAAATGTTGACTTGACTTGACTTCACTTTTTCTATAGATAGTATCGGGTGCACAGAAAGATGCGCCCGAAAAACTATATGAATTCCCTTTAAGATCCTAAAATTAATAGTACTTCCCTTCTGTCTGTATTAGTTTCAACATTCAAATTAGGTTTGCCAAGATTTTTTTCTTGGAAGATTTGTAATAAAATTTATTTAATAAGTCAAGGTAGTAAATTTTCTGTGCTTTTTTATGCCCCCACTTGGGTGGAGGGGGGCATATAGATTTGCTCTTGTCCGTGCGTACGTCCGTCCTTCCGAAAATGTTGTGTCGCGCGTAGCTCTGAAAGTATTTGACGTAGAGTCACAAAACTTTACAGGAATGTTGGTCAGCATGTGTAGTTGTGCACCTGGGGTTTCGCGTCCGGATTCATTCAGTCATGTAGGAGTTATGGCCCCTGACTTAGTAAAAAATTGGTCATTTTAATGTTGTGTCGCGCATAGCTCCAAAAGTATTTGACCTAGAATCACCAAAGTTTACAGGAATGTTGGTCAGCATATGTAGTTGTTCACCTGGGGTTTCGCGTCCGGATTCATTCAATTGTGTACGCGTTATAGCCCCTGACTTAGTTAAAAATGGGTCATTTTAATGTTGTATCGTGCGTAACTCCAAACGTATTTGACCTAGAGTCACCAAAGGTTACAGGAATGTTGGTCAGCATGTGCAGTTGTGCACCAGGGGTTTCGCATCCGGATTCATTCAGTATTGTTGGAGTTGTGCCCCATGACCTGGGAAAAATTGTCATCTTAATGTCATGTAGTGGGGGCATCTGTGTCTCATGGACACATTTCTAGTTGAAACATGACTCGAACATGAATCTTGTATTCAGATTAGCTTTATTCGGATATACAGAGATGCAGTAATCACGACCAACTCATCAGTAACAGACATCAAACATTCTTCAGAAACCAATAACTATGTTATCAACCAAACCCAAACTTTGCAAGAGATAGGCAAGTTTGAACAAAATGATTGTTTTTATCAGCTATTACATGATGATTGTAATAAAAATTGTTTAAGCTCCATTGTACAGCAAGTTCAAGCTGTTGTGATCATGCTGCATCTGTGTCTTTCATCTGGAATAAGCTTTTAACTTGAAACTACTTTATCTCGTGAACTGGTTGGTGGATCTTCACCATACTTGATTAAAAAAAATCCTTGCATTGATCCTCTCACAAGTTTGATAAAATCGACCCCATTTAGCTGTTTCCAGGACCAAAATTAGAAATAACAACTTTTCTCATTAACCACTTCATGTATCTTCACTGAACTTGGTCAGTAGCATGCCTCAATTTGTTCAGATAGTTTTGATTGAACCCTTCTAAGGGATTTTAGTACTACAAATGGTAAAAAAATACACAAACTTCTTGGGAACCACTTGATGGATCTTTACCAAACTTAGTCTGTATTATCTTTTTATGGACCTCTATAAATCAAGTTTGTTTAAGTAGTACTGATGGACTCATTGGTAGCTGCCAGCGCTAACAGTAGAAAAACTTATTCATTTTACATGAAAAGATAAAATATCTTTCACTCATTTACTCCAGAAGTTACACTTTGGCATGTGGCTGTTCAAGTCATGTAAATATTGCATCTTGGGTTCACTTGATGATTTACTCTGAAACAAGCACAATCTAGTATCTACCATATATTCTGTGCGAAATGTTTTTAATGTATACTAATTTATTATACCCCCACAAAACGAAGTTTTGGATGGGGGGATATATAGGAGTGAGCTTTTCGGTCGGTCGGTCTGTTGGCTTTTGTGATTTCCGGATGATAACTCATGAAAGGCTTGACCGATTTGTATAATTTTTAGTACACTGGTGTAACATTAGAAAATACAGTTCAAGTTCAAATTTGTGATCAATAGGTCAAAGGTCAAGGTCACAGTGAGCCTGAACAGTTAAACATTTTCCGGATGATAACTTGAGAACGCTTGGGCCTATGATCATATACAAAATGTATTTTGGTACACAGGTGTAATATCATAAAATACAGGTCAAGTTTGACTTTGGGATTTGTAGGTCAGAGGTCAAGGTCACAATGACTTTGAACTATTAAATGGTTTCTGGATGATAACTGGAGAACACTTGGGCCTAAGATCATAATGTTTGGTACACAGATGTAAGATCATAAAATACAGGTCAAGTTTAACTTTGAGGTCTGTAGGTCAAAGGTCAAGGTCACAATGACTCGAAACAGTTAAACGGTTTCCAGATGAAAACTTGAGAGCACTTGGGTCTAGGACCTTAAATTTTTGTACACTGGTGTAACAAGATTAAATACAGGTCATGTTTGACTTTGAGGTTAGTAGGTCAAAGGTCAAGGTCACAATAACACGAAACAGTTAAACAATTTCCGGATGATAACTTGAGAACATTTGGGCCTAGGGTCATGAAAATTGAAAGCGAGGTTGGTTATGACCAGCAGATGACCCCTATTGATTTTGAGATCAGCTGGTCACAGGTCAAGGTCACAGTGACCAGAAACATTTAAACGGTTTTCGGACAATAACGTCACAACGCTTGGGTCTAGGATCCCGAAATTTAATAGGGAGGTTGGTCATGACCAGCAGATGACCCGTACTTATTTTTGGTTTCAAAGGTCATTTAAAACATTTCTGGACAATAACTTGAGAACGCTTGGGCCGAGGATCATGAAACTTCATTCGGAGGTTAATCATGACCAGCAGATGACCTCTATTGATTTTGAGGTCGAAGGTCAAGCAAGGACAGCTTTGACATTGGTTTAGTTCTTTGACAAGGCCATATTGTGTGGGTATAATTCGTCACTCCTGTGACAACTCTAGTTATATCTGAACTGTTTTTGTTCCTAACAGGTATGTAAGGAGAAATTTATAAGGCAGAAGTTTGTGGAACTTTACTGTCAGAAAGTAGACGAGTACAACCGATGTATGCAAGAATGTATGAGTCGAGCGGCTTTTCTGGTGAGTAAAGGAACATGACGTAAACAATTTTCATTTTTCCTCAATGGTTTTTGTGTTGATGGTCAATGGTTATAGATAGCATAGAGAAGCTGTTTGAGCTATACATGACTTTGATATCAAATAACCCTCCAACCCTTGGTACTATGTCATCTGAGAGATTGATCAAGGGATCTTTACAGATTATAAATAGTTGCATCTATATGACATATTGAAACGCCACTGAAAATGTGCCATTGGCTATTTGTATCACTTGTTTGCAGTTCTCCAATGAGAGCTGATGCAGTGGTCCAATGATAACACTATCTGACAACTAAACCAGGGCTCATAAGTGTGGACTCCTGTTCCTCTAACTAAAATTATTAACATACAGATAGAGTCTTGTGTATTGGTGCTTTACACCTGGTATGCTTTAAAACCAGGAAACTTTCAGGAATTGGAGTGTCTTCTAAAGCTTGCACTATCCTCCAACTAAAATAATTGGCAGTCTTCGGAAGGAGTTGACCATATTGGTTACTGGTGACTTAAGTACATTGTATTAACCGTTTAACTAAAGAAATCAATCATGTGAGATCTGTTAGCTTTGTAAAAAATTAGCTCAAGTGGTTAAGGTTGCTGACTGTGAATCACTTGCTCCTCACTGCTGCAAGTTCAAAACCTTGTTTGTGTTATAGAATTTATGCAGCAGCCATTCAGCTGGTTTATGGAAAGTCAGTCGTTCTACCTAGGTACCCACCCATGTCTTTATTATGGAAGGAGGGTCACCTTGGGTCTTCCAGCACTATCAAAACTGGAAAAGTATTATGGGATGGTTTGTGCATCTGTCCTTTCATCCGTCATAATTAGTGTCCAGAGCATAACCCTATAACTGTTAAAGATATTGATTTTAAACTTTATATATAGGTAGATGGTGATGAGACAATATGCAGAGTACTTGAAACAGCTTTGTAGGTCAAAGGTCAAGGTCACAAATCGAGCTAAAAGATCAAAACTGTCAATCATATCTTGTGTCCAGATCATAACTAAATAACCATGCAATATGATGTGCTGAGCACATGAACTGGGTCTGTAGGTCAAAGGTAAAGGTCACAAATTGAGCTCAAAGTTCAAATTTATTCGGATTTTTTTTTTCGTGTCCGGAGCATAACTTATTAACTATTCAAGGTATTTACTTTAAACTTAACTGAAAAGACCATATGCCAGGATGGTAGGACAGGGTCAGATCTGCCCATCATATTTCATGTCCGGAGCATAACTTAAAAATAGGGATGGCAGCGAATAGCATTTTTGGTATTCGAATATCCGGTCATCCTTCCGAACGAATATTCGGTCATCAACTGATCCATAAATCGACTCAAAATTGTATGTGTTTATACCCTAATTAGCGACCTGTATTAATTTTACTTTCGTTTACACCGGAAGTAATTCAGACATTGACGAATTAAAACTGACTGTGGGAATCTGGGATAGTCAAAACGAGTATGCGCTGGTTTCTCTAATATTTATTCGTCAGTGATTCTCTATAAAATAAAAATTAAATAAGGTAAACAAATGACAGTAAATATAAAGATTTGGACATCTCAAATTGTTTTCATTTCTATCTAACAAATTCTAAATCTAGGTATAATATTCCATATAAATCTACTTGTAAAAGCATAATACAAATTTCGCTCTTACCGAATTTGACATCTGCAACATTTATGAATGTTTTAATAACCTCCAGTTCCAATATTGTTTCAAACATTTACTTTATTTGAATGCCGTCAATATAAACAAGTTACGTAAGTATGACGTCGTGCCAAATTGCACGTCAATTAACTTTCAATACTTTAGCGCCAAAAATGACACTTGTACATTAAAATAATAGAAATTAATAACGCGTCAATTTAAGATTTACAGAAATCTTACACTGCCCCCCATGAAATGTATATTCATTTTATCTTATATAATGCCAAATAAAGGGAAATACCATTTAATTAATAAAAATATAAACACCCTCACTTGTCAATGGAAACAAGATAAATCCTATATAAAAAGAATAATAATAAAGTTATCTAAACATTGTAGGGACATTTCAGAAATATCAATGCTGCAGTTAAACACAAATATAAAGCTTAAGTTTGCCAAATGTAAATCTTAATCTGCACTTTCTAAAAGACATAATTTTGTGATCGGTCTAAGAACATTTGTGTTTCTAGTACGGACCATGCATTTACGTACAAAACCATCCCTGCTTTTAAGGACTTCGGTTACCCTGCCCAGTGGCCACTGCCCTCTAGGTACATTAACGTCTACCACAAGTACAACGTCTCTGATCCATCTTTTCCAGAATATGTCAGCTAAGTATTGGATTTGTTTCCACCATCTCTTGCAATATACATCTTCCTTCTGGAAAACGCCTCTCGGTGTACATGAATTAGCATTCATCAAAGGGAGCATGTTCGGTGTTAATGCTGGTGCGTCTCTAGGATCGGTACTCACAGGAGTGATTGGTCTGTCATTGATTATTCTTTCTGTCTCTGTAATCAATGTCAACAATCTTTCGTCATTACGAAGTTGTTCTTGTGCAAGAACTTTGAGTATTGTTCTAGTAGATCTGATCATTCTCTCCCATGTTCCACCCATGTTGCTTGCGTATGGTGGATTGAAGTGCCATTCTGCGTTTTGCTGCACCAAGTACCGACCGATCTTTGACTGGTTCCACTCTTCTATGGATCTCTTAAGTTCTTTATCTCCGCTTACTAGGTTTGTACCATTGTCACTAAATACTTTTTCTGGATGCCCTATTCTACTTGTGAAGCGTTGGTAGGCCGCTATGAACGAATCAGTTGTTAAGCTATGAGCTACTTCCAGGTGGACTGCTCTCGTGGTCAAACAGGAAAAAGACATCCAATCTTTTAAGGCAAGAACGACCTGATTTCACCATTAATGGACCAAAGTAGTCTAGTCTGACAAAAGTAAATGGAGGTTTGTCAGGTGTCGTCTGTTCTTGGAGCAATGGCGCCATCTGCTGTGTGAGTGACGGACTGTGTTGGCGCTTATATACAATACATCTTCCAATCGTTTTCTTAACAGCACTATGTC
Organism: Mercenaria mercenaria; assembly: GCF_021730395.1. Lineage (NCBI taxonomy): Eukaryota > Metazoa > Mollusca > Bivalvia > Venerida > Veneridae > Mercenaria > Mercenaria mercenaria. Next base: position 9,574,144 of record NC_069364.1, read on the forward strand.
AACGTAAGATCCAGTATTTCGTCCGTAATACTGCAAGTACGTGTTGGTACCCAACATGTCCGTTGCTTTTATGACAATGACGAATTATCAGCTCTGTCGTGTGATCACTGTGGGGAAGAATGATTGAGCATGTATCATATTCTGTGTGAATTTGTCTGCCAGACATCCGAATGAGTCCATTTGTCAGTATAGGGTTTAACAAAGCCAAACTGCTATTCTTCTGCACATAATTTCCTTTGTTTAAGTATTCAAGTTCTTGACTAAAGTTGGCTCTGTACATATTTTTTAATAGTGTAAATGCAGCGTTCTGCGTCTCGACTGCGACGAGGTCTCTTCGTTTTAATGTATCCGTCTGTCGTCTGCAGTACGCAATGAACCTCTGTAACCAAGCACACGCTCTCTGTAGTTTATTTCAGTCGGGGTAGTGGTTGATAAGGTCTTGGATTGTTGTTCCCGTGTATAATGCAGTGGTGTTTGTTGCAACCTCCCTTTTGACTTATGTGTCGTCGTTTACTATATTCTGTTTGTTTGGTGGTCGAGGCCAAGTAGATTCATCCTGCATCAGATATTCCAGTCCGTTTAGCCATGTCTTGAGACTGGTTTCATCGCTGGGATCTATACCTCTAGAAGCCAGATCTGCAGGGTTTGAAGTGGAGCCAACATAACGCCACTGTTCTGGATTTGTCATCTCGTGTATGAAGCTTAGCCGGTTTCCAACAAACGTCTTGAAGCGTTTTGCGGTGTTGTTTATGTACCCCAAAAGGATCATAGAGTCAGTCCAGAAAACCACCTGGTCAATCTTTAAGTCGAGTTCTTCAATCAACATGGCATACAGTCGACAGGACACTACGGCTCCACACAGCTCCAGTCTGGGTATAGATGACTGCTTGATCGGAGGAAGTCGGGATTTACCTAGCACTAGACTGCAGACTGTCGTATCACGCTGATCTGTCAGGCGCAAGTAAGCGCATGCGCCATAGCCAGTCTCTGAACCATCGCTGAACACGTGTAATTGAATGTTCTTCAGTACACCATAGTTACTTTGTTGGTACCGCCGGTTTATGCGAATACTTTCCAAACGAGGTAAGTTTGACAGCCACCGTTGCCAATCTCCGTGCTCCTTTTGCGGTATAACGTCATCCCATCCTAATTTTTTCCTGCAAAGATCCTGGACGATAATTGTTGCTCGTAACGTCACTGGTGCTACAAGTCCAAGTGGATCATATATCGCACTGACTATGGATAGAATTCCACGTCTTGTCAGAGGCTTATCTGCTATCCTGATTTTGAATGTTATTTTATCGTCGTTGACATTCCAATTAACACCTAATGCACGTTCGCAAGGTAGAATGTCATCAGGGTCAAGGCTAACAACCGCAGGTGCTTGTTCCGATTGAGGAATGGTATCGAGTACTTGTCTGCTGTTGCTGGTCCACTTTGTAAGTCTAAAGCCTGCCATTTGCATTAGTTTCTGTAGATCCGCTGTTAACATCGCCGCTTTCTCTTCCGATGCCACAGATTTCAAACAGTCATCGACGTAGAAGTTTCTGTTAACTGTATCTACGACTTCGGGTGGAAATCTTTTTGCGTTGTCACTGACTGTTCTTTTCAATGCATAAGCAGCACAGCTAGGAGATGAAGTGGCACCAAACAAATGCACCTGCATACAGTACGCTTTTGGAGGTTTATACATGTCCCCATCAGGCCACCATAAGAACCGAAGTGCATCACAATCCGCCTTACAAAAGCGAACTTGATGGAACATTGTCTCTATATCGGCAGCAATTACTTTCTTTTCCTGACGAAATCAGATAAGTACCCTATATCAGTCTGTTCGTCATATCAGGGCCTTGTAGGAGTTGACTATTCAGTGAGGTGTCCTTGTATTTCGCGGCACAGTCAAATACCACACGGACCTTTCCTGGTTTGTTCACGTTCATCACGGGGTGGTGGGGTAAGAACCATATCCGCTTGGAGTCTGAATTTTTGTCCTCTACTTCCTTGGCATATCCTTTGTTTATATAGTCATTGACAGTTTTTGTATACATTCCATGTAAAATTTTGTTCTGTGAAAGTTTTCTCTTCCGTTGATTTAGACGTGAGTGTGCCATTGCTAAATTATTTGGTAGGGTAACATCGTCCGCTCGCCAAGGTAGTCCCATCTCATAGTGACCGGCTACGTGTGAAAGGGTTGACTCCATAATGCCTAACGCCCTCTTATCTTCAACCGACATCGACTGTTTTTCGCATTGTGGTCCGTCGTTGAAGTCTGAAGTCCACATACGCTCTAGTTGTTGTTGTAATATTACGTCATTGGATTGACCATAATGGATATTTGCTGCTTTTCTTAATTGCTCTGTTCTGTCCTGTTCTACATTGGTTTGGGGGACTGGTCCATGAACTGCTCACCCTAGTCGCGTCCTTACTGCGTACGGCTCATGGCTGCGTCCAGTGGAATGTGTGCTTCTGGTAAATCTGTATCAATAAGTACCATGACTTCGTTCACTGAAACGTGGGGAATCTGTAGATCGGACAAATGAGATATAACTCGAATATCCTCTGCTGTTGCTGCAGAACGTGTGGAGATCGGCTGCTGCTTCACTGTCCAAACATTATTGAGTTAAATATCGCCGCCATTTCAGGAAATTGAACTTACACTGAGGTCTGCTTCCTGTCCATGGATCGTACTTCCGGTCGAGCTTACGGTCGATATCTGAAACGTGACGGGTCTGCAGGACACATGTAGTTTCTGGATCAGCCTCTCATCGCATAACGTTTTGTCAGCACCATCGTCGAGCAGAGCGTAAGTTTGACAAAAGTAACCGTTTCCCTTAACAGTAACAGGTATGATCCCCAAACATGTTTTAACATATGAACCATTTACAGCAGCACAGAAAGACGAAGGTTGTGTTACAGCGTTATCAGAAGGTGTTTGTACTAAACTATGTAAAAGTGAATGGTGTTTAAGGCATACAGACACTAAATAGAAAAATGGCGCGAATAAAAATGGTAGTCGCATAATGGCGGACACAAATAGTCCTTAGTTTTTTTGCTCTGTAGAGCTATTTTCCTTATTTTCTTTGCATTTGTTTGTGCTAAAAACACATGACAGATCTATGCTTGACATGTAGGTAGCATTTTCATAATGAAATAGCAACATGACAAAATTTTTCATGGAAACTTAGATCATACACCACCAGTATAATTTAGGGTCTCATTTTTTAGCTGATTTTGCAGTTTTTGTGTTTGACTGAAATTATTTGTGACCCCCACTTTTCTTTTGATTTTTAGTTAGCACTGACAATATTCTTCAAGTAAATGTAAGTTACAGAAATTAAAAATGGGTCCTGATGTGTGCTGCGGTCACTGGGAATAGGTCAGTTTTATATAGAATAAAGAACAACAACTATTTAGTGTGTTATAACCTATAAGATGACATTGGTAAAAAATGAAATCTGGCCAGATGATGGTGGGAATGGGATAGTTTGATTAGAATTTGATAGAAAATGACAAATTAATTGCAATTTTGTTGAAAATGAGGCTAAAACCCAAAAATATCACATTTTCACTGTTTTGGGTGTAGTTATTTCAAAAACTGCATATTTATAGGCTACTGATTGCTATATTCTGGCCATCAGAGGTAAAAGTGAACATCTATAACAGTTTAAATGTGTAATTTGCATGCAGATCAGAGTAGAAAATGTCAAAACAGGGCAAAACAAGGCTGAATTTAGGGTAACTGCTTCAAAATTATGTCGCGACAGCTATTTTTGACAAAATCTGACGCTTTGTCTTATGGTACTGAAAATGCCGTAAAAACTTGGAAACTGGTGATATCAAGCTAAAACCTTGTATTTCTTCATGCATTTGGGTTTCTTGTACATTTCAAATGAAACTGGCACACTGTCAGAGAAAAAAGTTTCTTTTACAAGATGACATTGGTAAAAAATGAAATCTGGCCAGATTATTGTGGGAATGGGCTAGTTTGATAAGGATTTGATAGAAAATGACAAATTAATTGCAACTTTGTTGAAAATGAGGATAAAACCCAAAAATATCACATTTTCACTGTTTTGGGTGTATTTTTTTCAAAAACTGCATATTTATAGGCTACTGATTGCTATATTCTGGCCATCAGAGGTAAAAGTGAACATCTATAACAGTTTAAATGTGTAATTTGCATGCAGATTAGAGTAGAAAATGTCAAAACAGTGCAAAACAAGGCTGAATTTAGGGTAACTGCTTCAAAATTATGTCGCGACATCTATTTTTGACAAAATCTGACGCTTTGTCTTATGGTACTGAAAATGCCGTAAAAACTTGGAAACTGGTGATATCAAGCTAAAACCTTGTATTTCTTCATGCGTTTTGGTTTCTTCTACATTTCAAATGAAACTGGCACACTGTCAGAGAAAAAAGTTTTTCTTATAGTCATACAGACACTAAATAGAAAAATGGCGCGAAAAAAATGGTAGTCGCATAATGGCGGACACAAATAATCCTTAGATATTTTGCTCTGTAGAGCTATTTTCCTTATTTTCTTTGCATTTTTTTTTTTGCTAAAATCACATGAAAGATCTATGCTTGACATGTAGGTAGCATTTTCATAATGAAATAGCAACATGACAAAAATTTTCATGGAAACTTAGATCATACACCACCAGTATAATTTGGGGTGTCATTTTTTAGCTGATTTTGCAGTTTGTGTGTTTGACTGAAATTATTTTTCTTGCATCAAACATGACCCCCACTTTTCTTTTGATTTTATTTTTAAAACTGACAATATTCTTCAAGAAAATGTAAGTTACAGAAATTTAAAATGAGTCCTGATGTGTGCTGCGGTCATTGGAAATAGGTCAGTTTTATATAGAATAAAGAACAACAACTATTTAGTGTGTTATAGCCTATAAGATGACATTGGTAAAAAATGAAATCTGGCCAGATGATGGTGGGAATGGACTAGTTTGATTAGAATTTGATAGAAAATGACAAATTAATTGCAATTTTGTTGAAAATGAGGATAAAACCCAAAAAATATCACATTTTCACTGGTTTGGGTGTATTTATTTCAAAAACTGCATATTTATAGGCTACTGATTGCTATATTCTGGCCATCAGAGGTAAAAGTGAACATCTATAACAGTTTAAATGTGTAATTTGCATGCAGATCAGAGTAGAAAATGTCAAAACAGGGCAAAACAAGGCTGAATTTAGGGTAACTGCTTCAAAATTATGTTGCGACAGCTATTTTTGACAAAATCTGACGCTTTGTCTTATGGTACTGAAAATGCCGTAAAATCTTGGAAACTGGTGATATCAAGCTAAAACCTTGTATTTCTTCATGCATTTAGGTTTCTTGTACATTTCAAATGAAACTGGCACACTGTCAAAGAAAAAGGTTTTTCTTATAAGATGACATTGGTAAAAAATGAAATCTGGCCAGATGATTGTGGGAATGGGATAGTTTGATTAGAATTTGATAGAAAATGACAAATTAATTGCAACTTTGTTGAAAATGAGGATAAAATCCAAAAATATCACATTTTCACTGTTTTTGGGTGTATTTTTTTCAAAAACTGCATATTTATAGGCTACTGATTGCTATATTCTGGCCATCAGAGGTAAAAGTGAACATCTATAACAGTTTAAATGTGTAATTTGCATGCAGATCAGAATAGAAAATGTCAAAACAGGGCAAAACAAGGCTGAATTTAGGGTAACTGCTTCAAAATTATGTCGCGACAGCTATTATCTTATGGTACTGAAAATGCCGTAAAAACTTGGAAACTGGTGATAACAAGCTAAAACCTTGTATTTCTCCATGCATGTTGGTTTTTGTACATTTCAAATGAAACTGACGCACTGTCAGAGAAAAATGCTTTTCTTATAGGCATACAGACACTAAATAGAAAAATGGCGCGAAAAAAATGGTAGTCGCAAAATGGCAGACACAAATAGTCCTTAGTTTGTTTGCTCTGTAGAGCTATTTTCCTTATTTTCTTTGCATTTTTTTTTGCTAAAATCACATGAAAGATCTATGCTTGACATGTATGTAGCATTTTCATAATGAAATAGCAACATGACAAAATTTTTCATGGAAACTTAGATCATACACCACCAGTATAATTTGGGGTGTCATTTTTTTGCTGATTTTGCAGTTTGTGTGTTTGACTGAAATTATTTTTCAAACATGACCCCCACTTTTCTTTTGATTTTTAGTTAGCACTGACAATATTCTTCAAGAAAATGTAAGTTACAGAAATTTAAAATGGGTCCTGATGTGTGCTGCGGTCATTGGAAATAGGTCAGTTTTATATAGAATAAAGAACAACAACTATTTAGTGTGTTATAACCTTAATTAATAGTACAATCAGGAACAGTGCACATTTTCTCTCTCCTACATTGGAAAAACATATGGTTACGTTTGAGTCAATTAAAACACAATCTAGACTTGACAACATAATTCTTTCTATCTTCTAAAGACATATTTATAAACTTATCACATTAGGCTATGTCTGTACATGTACCTAAGCAACAATAACATTTCCTATTGTATCTAGGCTTTTGATTTTCTGTGTATGTAAAAAGGGTAGTGACTTTACTTTTTACAACATTTTCCGACAGACCATGAGACGGTTTACTGACTCGGACTTTTTCTTTTACTATATCAATGCCGTACACTGAATTAGCGACACGTGATCGTTCGTCTACAAAATTTGTCGAATCCAAAAAGTTTGGCTCTCTACCTGACACAAAAATAGAGTGCGCTATCTCTGCCCATCTCAACCTTAAATGCATTGGGAGACGTCTAACAATTTGCCTCAAATTCTCAGAGTTATCTACATCTGATATAAACCCTAGCTGTGATAGTGTGAGTTGGCATTTTTGCATATTCAACACTAATATAGACAGTTCATCAACATCAGAGGCCTTAATTTGAGAACCATGTAACAATTTGTCAATGTGACTTCTTGCAATAGCATGCGATCTACCATATCTAGACTGCAAAATCGCCTTAACACGGTAATACCCTATATCCTTGTCTAACAAAACTCAATCTTCTATACATGACTTTGCCTCACCAGTACAATATTGTATAAGGTAGTTTAATCTTAGTCTATTATCACTTACTTTGCACTCTATGTCCGTCTCAAATTTTTTTATGAACTTACAATAATCAAGTGCAGAACCACTAAAGGTCAATAGCTCAGGTTTTGGCAAGTGTAACCCATCTTGCAATATTGAAGCTAGTCTCTCTACATCCAGACTGGAAGCATTTTTCCCGCCTTCTTGTAATCGTGCGTTCTCGCGCCTACAGGAAGCAACGTCTGCATTGTCTGTAAAATGCTTATGGCAGTCACGTGATGCATTACCTCCAGCCATCCTGTTAGCGGGTAATCGGTCCTGCAATTTGTCTTTTGCGAATACTAGCGTCTCATCGTCCGACCTGCTCATATTGCTGCTTAACCGTTCGTTACCGGAAGTGTAGTTTTTAACGGTCAAAAACTAGGTCACCCAGTCAAATCAAATGCAAAGCTTGTTAACTTTCTAGAGGCCACAGTTGTGACCAAACCTTTATTAAACTTAATAAAAATGCTTGTCTTGATGAAACTGTGTCATGTTGAATATTGCTTTACGTTAAGCACATACAGACAAGCGTTGAGAACCAAAGGCGGGACTCATCTTATGGATACATAGATTTTAAATGTAACTAGTTTATTCCAGATAGGGGATTTATTTTTTTTGTAAAGGAAAAAGAGCCACTTTTCAAATGTAGACTGATTTACATTGCATTTTAAGTTTTTGAATATGTTGAATTAAAGAAAATTATCACCAAGTCTGTCACTGGTAAAGAAATATTCCGACATACATCAGTAAAAAAAAGAATTATCCATTTATATATACCAGTATATTTCGATAAAGACTTGACCAATGATGACAGCACTTTCTTTTGATCATAATCAAACTGCATAAGCCCCTGAAGGACTTCCTATGTCCATTTTGTATATGTCACTGAAATGGGACATGTTGAGTGATCACCTACAGCGTTAGGTGATGAGTGGGTGGGCGTCATCCACTAAAGTTGCCTCTTACTTGAGCAGCTCTTATCCATTTTTCACCAAACTCCTGCCACAGTTCCTATGGACATAATGTCTTTGCCAAGTTTTGATAACCTGCTAGATTTTCCATTTGGAGTTATGGCCCATAAATTACTAGAAATTGAAAAAATTGACAGTTCTTATCAAATGTTAGCCAAACTTGGTCACAATGTTTATGCGTAAAATATCTCGGCCAAGTTCGAATACTATACAGGTTCACCGAATAGCTCCGACGTTATGGCAGTGCCACTCTCTAATTCCAGTAGTTTTTGTCCAATGTTCACTAAACTTTGGCAAAATATCCGAGCCAAGTTTGATAACCAACTGGATCCTCAAAGTCTCTTTGAAGTTTAGACACTTGAATTACTCAAACATTACTTAGCGAAAATTGACGGTGTCTACTTTCTGACTTACGCAGTTCTCACCCAAAAACCACCAAACTTGGTTACAATTTGTTTATTGGCATAATATCTCGGTCAAGTTTGGTAAGTCTCTTTGGAGTTTAGACACTTGAATTGCTCAAACATTACTTAGCGAAAATTGATGGTGTCTACTCTCTGACTTATGCAGTTCTCACCCAATAACCACCAAACTTGGTTACAAATTGTTTATTGGCATAATATCTCGGTCAAGTTTGGTAACCAGCTGACTCCTTTCTGGAAGTTTGACCCTTGAATTACTAAAAGGTGCTAAAATAGACAGTGTCCTCTCATGACATATGTAGTCCGTATTCAATGTTAATCAATGCCACGAGACAGATACTCCCTGTCACTCTTAAGTTTAGGACACTTAAATTAATTAAAATTTCAAAAATTGACAGTGTCCGCTTAATAACTAAAGCAGTTCTTATCCATTGTTCCACAAACTTAGTCCTAATTATACCCCAACAAAACGAAGTTTGGGGGTGTATATAGGAGTGAGCTTGTCGGTCGGTCCGTTGGTTTTCATGGTTTCCGGACAATAGCTCATGAAAGGATTCAATTTGACAGATTTAAATAATTTTTGGTACACAGGTGTAACATTAGAAAATACAGGTCAAGTTCGACTTTGAGCTTAGTAGGTCAAAGGTCAAGGTCTCAATGACCCTGAAAGGTTAAATGGTGTCCGGATGATAATTTGAGAACGCTTAGGCCTAGGATCATGAAAATATATAGGGAGGTTGGTCATGACCAGCAGCTTACCCCTATTGTATTTGAGGTCAGTAGGTCACAGGTCAAGGTTACATTGACTCGGAACAGTTAAACGGTTTTCAGACGAAAACTTCAGAACGCTTGGGCCTAGGATCATGAAACTTAATAGGGAGGTTGGTCATGACCTGCAGGTGACCCCTATCTATTTTGAGTTCAAACGGTAAAAGGTAACAGTGACCTGGAACATTTAAACAGTTTCCAAATAATAACTTGAGAACGCTTGGGCCGAGGAACATGAAACTTTATAGGGACGTTGAACATGACCAGCAGCTTACCCCTATTGATTTTGAAGTCAGTAGGTCAAAGGTCAAGCATGTACGGCTTTGACATTACCTTAGTTCTGTGACAAGGCGCCTTATTGTGGGGGTATTATTCGTCACTCCTGTGACAACTCTAGTTAATGGTTATGAGCATACATTATCTTCACCAGAGTTAACAATCAGCCAAATCATTGTTGTAATAGTTGTTGTTTTGGAATCTTGAATCTTCAGTCGAAATTGAGAAAAATGACAATAAGTTTGCTCAATAAGTAGAGTATTTTAAAAGTCAAAAGTGATTTGCTGTAATTGATATATATTGTGACAGTTTGACACTCTTTTTATTTTTATGTATAAAAGTTACTTCTGTAATTTATTTGTAGGCTATAGCTAAGGAATACACTGTTGATTTTGGTCAGTTCTCACCGCATGAATATAAGCGTTTTGGAAGTCTAATCTCTCAACTATTTATTTCCGAATGGAAGAAAAATGTGAAGACAGGAAAGGAGGAAGAGTTGTCTATGTTGAGACATTTCCTGAGATGGCCACCATTATCACAGTATCTAAAAATATATTGTGAGTAAGAAACTTGCTAATATGTGACAGTTATTCACTGTACTAGGTTGTTTTTAACCTGAATATTGTAGTTTGCATACACACCCCTTTTCTTTGTACAAAGTTCAAGTTGAATTTTGATTTAAAAATTTGTGAATTAGTTCATTCCTTTGAAAACATAGTTTCACAGTTTCAACAGAACATGCTTTTATTTCTTCCTTTGAGATTTGAAATGGAATCAGGATTATAATTGTCTAAAATTAAGCACACTTATTGTTGTTTTAATTTGTTGAAAGAATACATTTCTTAAAATACATGTATTCTGCTTTCATAAATGTGGCAGAAACCCCTCTATCTAACATACATGAAAGCTTATTCACGACCTATTTTAAGGTTACTACGTAGCTTTATATCTCACCTGAACCAGAGGTTTAGGTTAAGTTGTTAGTATACTGGATGGCTTGTTGTCAGTCACGTGTTGTCTATTGTTATGTCCATGATTTCCTTTGGACAATTTTTGCTCATGAACTGCTTGATTGATGTTGGACCTTCCTTATATTTGTTCAAATGGACATGTATTCATATACAGTCCAAATCCGTTCGTCGACTAAGGTTATTTTGATATCTCGAGTAGCTTTTCCCGGTTCCGATTTTTTCCTTCTTATTTCATATGAATGAACTACGGATATCTCGATTTGGATATTTCGATTTTTTCAATATTTTGACTAAATTTTCAAATCTCAACTTTATAATTTACTCTATTTTGACATCGGTTATCTCGAGTTGACATTAATCGTCTGCCAAATGCAGGTGAGAAAAGCTGCACGCGCTTGTATTCGCTCAGTTGTCGTCTGCCACATTAGGTGCTAAAAACAACACGCGCAGTTATTGTTTGTTAGCGACGCAAGCTGTGTGACGCGCAAATTGAGTAATTTATATTGAATTTTCAAAATGAGTGGATTAACTTGTAATTATAAACACAAAGCAATGAAGATTCTGTGCAATTTACATCGTATTTAAGTTTAAACACCTAAGAGTGAATTTCACATCATGTGCATTGCACAAAACGCAAGATGGTGGAAAGAGGTATTATAAACCAGGAAGTAGGTTGAAAAATTATTTCAACAAGTAATGACCGATCAATATGTAAAATATTAATATTTATGTACGAATATACATATTTTGTCTCAATAACGTCTTTTTATCAACACAAAACTACATTTAATTTAACCCACATATCAACCAAAGTTGACCAAACTTCGGTTATCTCGATATTTCGATATCTCGATTGTTTTCCCTTGGTCCCGACAAAGTCGAGATATTGAGATTTGACTGTACCCAGGATGACACAAAAAAATGGGAATGTGAATACCCTTATTTCCATTGTGGTCCTGGATGAATGATGACATGTCCTAGCAAGGCACAACAACTTTGTAGTAAATGGTGGTAACTTGAGAAAATTTATCAGCAGTTAAATATAAGTAACACAGTAAAGGAATCACTGTATAAATAAAATAAATGTAACTACAAGTTATGTAAAAGATGTATTTTTAACTGAAACCTTGAACTGCTGCATGCTTTTAGAATTCTTAACATCATGTGGCAATTTATTCCACAAAGAACAATCATTGGAGAATGACTTTTTACCAAACCCTTTTACTTTAGGCATACTGAAGCATGACCCTTTACTAAACCTGGTGTTATGACTATGAACAGAACTGGCTCGAGTAAAATACTCATTCATGTAAGAAGGGGCAGAACCTAAATGTATTTTAAAAACATGATTTAGAGTAATTTGTTCGACTCTTCATGTAACAGCCCAACTGTAAAAAGTGCTCTGTATTAATGTGACTATCAAGTCTAAAGACAGACCTAAGGTTCTTGTTTTGAGTAACCTGGAGCCTGTTCTTTAGACTGAGAAATACCACAATACCAAACAGAGCAGGTATAATCAAAGTGACATTAGATCAAGGACATGATTAGTATTTTCTTAGTGTACAACGATAAAATCTTTTGCTTTCTGTACAGAAACTTATGTCTTGCATTTGCTTTTTTAATGATTGATGTAACCATAGTCTCATAACACAAACATTGATCCAATATAGCACCCAAATATTTAACAGAGTCGGTGTGCTTAGTCACTGTACCATTACGTACTATATGAAGGTTAGAATCCTTCTTTATCCTGGACTTTGAGCCAAATAAAATTGATTCTATTTTCCCTAGGTGTAATGACAATTTGTTGTTGATTAACCAGTTACTAACTCGTTCAAGGTCCTTGGTTAACAGATGCTCAATTTCTAGTTAGCTGGACTTTTCGAAGAAAAAGTAGAGCTATTGCACTCGCCCCGGCGTCGGCATTGCCGTCAGTTAAAGTTTTTGATAAAATCAAATATCTCTGTTACTATCAAAGTTATTGACTCAAAACTTAAAATAAATATTTACTATCAAGGTCTACACCAGGTGAAACAATCCCCATAACTCTGTTTTGAACTTTTACAGAGTTATGCCCCTTTTTAACTTTAAATATTTGGTTAAAGTTTTTGATAGTCAAATAGCTCTGTTACTATCAAAGCTTTTGACTTGAAACTTAAAAGAGTTGTAGTATCAAAGTCTACACCAGGAGAAACAATCCCCATAACTCTGATTTGAATTTAGACAGAGTAATGCACCTTTTTAACTTAGAATATTTTGGTTAAAGTTTTATTATAAAGCTCTAATTCAGAGTCAAGCACTGAAAAAAGTCGAGCATGCTGTCTTATGGACAGCTCGGTTTACATTTGCCAGGCACTAATATAGCAGAATTATTTGCATACAATTAAAGTTTATTTACAACACCTGCCATGCCATTTACGTAAATTAAAAAAGCTTTGGCCCAAGTATGGAGCATTGGGGCACACCACATGTGATGTTTGCAGATGACGAAAGAATGCCAAAAACCTTATATAGTCAGACAGATGTACAAACATGTATCCATTGAAATAGAACTTTTAAAGCCTGATTGAAACTCGTATAGTAAATTCTGTTTACTAAACTTTCCTGTTGATCATATACAATTCTTTCAAATATTTTAGAAATAATACATAAATTAGATAAATTTGATACAGGTCTGTAGTTTCCTACCTCAGTTTTATACCTCTTTTTATACAGGAACAACACGTGCAACTTTCAAATCATCTGGCACAATTCCTTGTATTAGAGACAAAATAATAGCATTGTGTAAGTGGACAAGTAATAAAATGTTCATAAAATTTAGTTTAGTTTAATTTAGCCTCCTTACATGAACTTTTTTTGATTTCAGTAGGTACTCAATTTACTGATCAGTAAGAAACCGAGGTCTTACCTCTACTCTTGTTTCATTCCAGACAAAGACCAGAAAAAAATGGAAATACTGACAGAAGACTGTTTGGAATGCTTGATTCAAGCGATCTCTGTTATTGAAAGTAAACTAATAGCATTGTTGTCGGGTGTTTTGACTATTGGTGAGTTTAGCCTCATAGCAGAAAAAGATGGTAAATTCCCAGAGCTTGCTGGACTTGTACATTCCAAGAAGGAACATACTGCAGCCTTTGTTAAAAAAGCTATTGAAATACGTCAGAAAGAGTTGGGAGCATTTCAGTTACTGGCAAAACAAATGGCAACACTGGCATCTGTGTGTACACAGTTAGCAAATGGTGAGTTGATTGAAATTTTCTTAATAGTAGAAATTTAATTTTGATACTAGAAAGTCTTCAAGAAGATTTTTATTCATGTACATTTTAAAGTTGAAAACTTGGTTATAAGATTGGTGATGTCTTTTGGCAGATGCATGGGCGGCGTCAAGATTTGGTTTCCGTTAAATAACTTTAGTTTCTGTTGAGATATTGAGATAAACTTAGCCTATAAGTAGCTTATAGTAAGTGTAAGGACGCTTCTTTCTCAACGACAATGACCAGAGTTGTACTGAAGACCTTTTATATCTTAATTGTCTACGTCGAACTGAAACATACAGTACAACAAAGGTAAATACAAACAAGTTCATACCTGACATCTGCGAATTATATCTTACTTACAGAACTTGCATAGAATACCCTTAGACAAGTCTACAATCAACTATTTAGCAGAATAACGCAGCACCATCGTCATGCAAAAGAATTAGTCTGTATCCGAAAAAGGCAATTCTGTCCGAAATTGATACTATGAAACTTTAACAATGAATAACAGCAATTTCCCTCAAAACACGACGAGACCCCGCAAGTAAATTATAAGCTAACGTATAAAATACCTCTTTAGGCCTCCGCGCGCAAGTCGTGAAAGAAAGAAACCCCTTGCGCAAGTTGGAAAGATCTGCACCCATGTGTCAGGAATATTCGCGCAAAAATTCGACAAGGGGGACAACCTTACTCTGACTGCTCGCAGTTTCCTACTCGTCCCCTTTCGAACCAAACTGTATACGACTGCAGTGACACCAAACTGTATACGACTGCAATGACAGTAAGACCAAGGTTGGGGTTGAATTTGAGGTCAGTGGAGTCAAGGTTAAGGTCACTGTTACTAAAAATATAAAAAACTGTTTCTGCTCAATAATTTAAGTCTTGATTGATGGATTTGAATTAAACATAGCGTATAAGTAGGTTACAGAAAAACAATGATTGGATTGAATATAGGGTCAGTGGGGTCAGGTTCAAGGTCAGTAACTGCATACTTAGAAAATTCCACTGTGGTCTAGTGTTGGGCCAAAGCTACATTTTCTGCTGTTGAACGGATAGGTCGTGATTTAAATTCCATTGAGCGCCTAATTTTTTTGGTGATAAAAAAGTCATTTAAATGCCATTGGGTCAAGGTCAAGATAACAGTCACAAAATGGTGTGTTTTTTTAAAACAAAAATTTATTTAATGTGCATAATTATCAGTTGTCAAAAGTGTTGGGCTGTTGTGCCTTTTGTAATGTAGTAATTTTAGAGTGCGACGGACAAACAGGGGATCTAATCCTAGTCCGGGCTTAACATTTTATGCCCCCGGGCAAATGGCAATTAATGGTCTGTCCGTTTGTCCGTCCATCCATACTAATCAGATTGCCTATAGCCCACCTTAATGACCTGAGTTAGTTCATACTCACACTTAAAAATCCTTGTGGCAAGACTTACAAACTGACCTACATGTATTATTATATAGATGACGTTGACCTTCATCGGTTTTACAAACTAGATTGCCTACAACCATCATTAAAGACCTGCTTTAGTTCTTACTCACACAAAACAATCCTTGAGGCAAGTCCTACAAACTGACTAATATATAAATGACATTGACCCTCATATGACTTTCACCTTCAAACTTATAACCGAATTTAACAACATTTTGGTCCTACAGCCCACATAAATAACACAATTTAGTTTATACTCACACTTAACAAACCTTGTGGCAAGACCTACTAACTGATCTATATAAAGATGACCCTGACCTTCATATTAATCTTCATGCTGGAATCTACAAAGAAGTGGTTTCCGGTTTTATAGCAGATTGACAAACTGACACTAAACTTAATGTACAGCAAGTTTATTATGAAGAACTAGCTTTGGATTATAAGATTCTTTCACTGGTTGTAAGTGCAGATTGGAATATCTGGCTCGAGGGTAACTGTTTAAGGCGGTAACGAGGCTTAACCGAGTTACCGCGTAAACAGTTACCGGAGAGCCGGATATTCCAACCTGCACCTACAGCCAGTGAAAGAATCTTTCCCTTGCATTCCAAAATAAAGCAGTAATTGTAAACATAAAATCAAACGAATGACTTTCATTTTAGAATTAATTACTTACAGCAGTATATTTAAACAATGCGCGGGAACTTAACATTGGTAAACAGGAAAGACGTACTGACGTTTCAAAGACAAAGTACAATGTTTAGTTCCGGTTTTGTTTTATCACTTGCAGCGTAACATTATATAGTTTTAATAAACTTATGTTTTTGAATCGAGAAATATACTATAAGAAACAAAGAGGAACTGCAAGGTATTGGATTTTTATTCCCTTTTTATGAAATAAACTTTAAATTACTACATAAATCTTCTATATATTTGTAGTTTGCAATATGTCATTTACTGCACGAGAGTCGTCTTACACCCCAGGGTGTAAGATGGAGTTTTCCAGCACCGGTGAAATTACTGAAAATCCCCATATGGTATGCAAGAATGTATGTGGGGTGGCTGTTACTAAATATAGAAAAACACCTTCTGCTCAATAGCTGTAGTTAAGAATGAGTTTTACATTTGAATTTGTATGTGGGTAGCTTAATTGGAAAGAAAGGTTAGGGTTGTTTTTTTTTTTTTGGCGGCTAGGGTCAAGGTCACTTTAAGGTCAAAGTCAATATTACAAAAATTAGAAATGTTTGAAAAACCCGGTTTTCGAGGAAATTTCACGTCACTTGTCATATAGATGAAGCATATTGATACATATGCTAGAACGTACACAACAGTTACCTAACTTGAGACAAATGCTAATAATCCTGATAATAGAAATTGATATTATCAGTAAAAGCTGCAGAACTTACTCTTTTTCAACTCATCTGTGTACAGAGTGCTCAAGG
The DNA here is from genome assembly GCF_021730395.1 of Mercenaria mercenaria. Lineage (NCBI taxonomy): Eukaryota > Metazoa > Mollusca > Bivalvia > Venerida > Veneridae > Mercenaria > Mercenaria mercenaria. The sequence goes on from NC_069364.1 coordinate 9,590,806, forward strand.
TGTGCTCTTGTGATACTCCTGTGTTTGTTATACGTGTCTCTGGAAGACTACTGTTTCCCTGTATAAAATCTTTGACAAGTTTGAAATAGGATTATCTGGATTTAAAAAGCTATGTTTATGCATCATGCTAAGGTCCTCTTTATTCAAATGGGGGCACTTGGCCCCTTTTAGGGCCTGTTAGAGCTTAAAATGGAAACAAAAAACTTCTCATGAGTTGCCTGATTGATCTATATCAAACTTAGTTTGTAAAGCTCTCTCTCTCAAATTTGTACAAATAGAGTACTTGACCTCTTTTTTGGGGGGACATGTGAGGGCAATAACCAGAAAAAAAAATAAAAACACTTTTGAAGCACTTGATGGATCTTCATCAAACTTAGTCTATAGCATTATTATAAGGTCCTCTCCCAAATATGTTAAAATGTTGGCACTAAGCCCCTTTAATGGGGCCACTAGACCTTTGACCTAACATATCTGTAAATGACTTCTTGTCATAAATTGTTTGATGTATCTTCATCAAACTTGGTCTGTAGAGTTATTATAAGATGCTCTTCCATTTATTTTTTCATTTGACGGCTCCTTTTAGGGATGGCAAGAGCTTAAAATGGAAAAATTTTCAAATGGTATCTTGTTATGAACTGCTTGAAGGATCTTCATCCAACTTGGGCTGTAGCATCATTATAAGGACCTGTCCCAAATTTGTTCACATGGGATACTCAGGAGTGTGTGGGGGGGAGGGGGAGGGGGGGCTTTAAGACTCTGCTTTGGCAAAAAAAAAATAATTTGAAAAATTTCTTCTCATAAATTGCTTTGATGGATCTTCCATCACACTTGGTTTGTAGCACTATTATTAGCTCCTCTCCAAAACGTTATTAAATGACAAATCTTGGCCCCGTCAAAAGGCTGCTTAAGCTGAAAATAGAAGACACTTCAAAGGACTTCTTCGCGTGAACCGCTTTATTGATCTTCATTTGACTTGGTGTGTAGTGTCATTGCAAGAAACATAACTCTCTTTTAAATGTTTTCAGGCCTTGTCCTTTCAAATGCTGTAAACAGATGTTGTTGCACTTCTGTGTCCAGTATAATTTTTTGGAGCATGTGCCTGTTAATGATAGTTCTTGTAAAAAGATAAAGTTCTATAATGAAGAAGACATTGTTCTCTTTCTATTATGGATAGTTGACATGAAGTGCATTGATGACACACTAAAGAAACAGGAACACATAGAAAGACACCAGATAAAAGAATTCTGTGAGCCCGCTGATGTAACTAAAGTAGACATTATTGAAACATACAAGCCCAGACTGTGTGCATTTAGAGTTTCCCCAACGGTAATAAATATTGTACCACATCTACATGCCTGCTGTGAAAGCAGTACATTCATGATGTTCTGGAATGGTCAATGCCAAGAGGTATATAACCAGTGTGCTACACTAGACGATGTAGTGCAGAAAGTTTGGAGTGTTGTCAAAAATAGGTATTCTTTATTTAATTCATTTGACTGTCTCATTTGATGGTGAATAGTGACACTAATCTTTAAGAGATGATGCTGGGGGCTTTTTTGAACATTTGAGATTCAGAACTGAAGGCTCAATAAATTGCTCAGTTCAGTAGACCATAAAATATTGATGTGTAATTACCATCACTTTCACACTTCTGCAGAAACACATTTTCTTCCATTGTGTGAACAGGGCTTGACCCAGTCTTCATGCTCTCACAATATCATTGTCAGGAATACATTCCACTTTACTAACAAAATGATCTTTCATTGTCATTTTCTTCAAATGTTTTTTAATCATTCAGTATTCAAAAATTTGTAATTACTTACAAGGAGTAAATATGAATGAAGTATGGTACGTGTTTAATGCTACATGATTGTGCTGGTTAAAGATTTCCTGTATCAGCTAATATGTGCTATAGATCCTGGCATTGTCGTAGATTTGTATAAATTTGTTGACCCTTTGAATGTTTTGATATGTTGAAGATGGGACACAATAATAAACAGAATATATAGCGGTGATATAATGTTCAAAGACTTTGAGAAAGTGGTTGGTCAGAGGTACAGAGACAGTTATGACCAGATGAAAGTAGAGTTAAGGATGATGAATATCCCTGAGAGATGCATCAAGGAACGTATAGATCAGCTGATGAATTACAGACAGCTGCTGGAAGCTTGTGTAAAAGGAGCAAAGACAATACTAAAGTTTGCTCAAGAGTACAGACTGAAGGGAGATTTTGCTCAAATAAGAGTAATTGCAACAGTAAGATGATATTAGCAGCAATGCCTCTATTCTTTGTTTGTTATTTGTAGTTTTTTACTGAAATAAGTGCATGAAAATAGGAGCCATTAACTAAACAGTAGTAGTACGTGCTTTTATGCTTAGTATTTGTTTGCCCTCTAAATTTCTTTACATAGATGATTCATGTTTTTATTATTATAGCTTTAGCATTGACCTCCAACAAATTTGTTTGCTTGATGAATCTTCACCAAACTTGGTCTGTAGGATCCATAGATAGATGTTGCTCACATTGTTTACATAATTAGGCTTGACTGCACTTAGGGATCTTTAGAGCTTCCAAATTAAGGTGGCTCCATACCTTAGACCAAAAAAGTAAAAATTTAACGTATATTAATGAAATTTGGTCTGAATGTAGATTGAAGACTATATTTTTCGAAAATGCAGATATATATTGCACGGTTCCTGTCTAATGTGTTCTGTATAGCGCCACCTAGCGGTACCTGCTTTTATCACGGAAAAGTTAGTTTTTCCGCCATTATTCAGTGGAACATGATCCGAATTTATTTTTTCCCCGCCTGTTTACAGTTTTTTTATATTACAAGCGGCTAAATACTCAAAAACAAATTTTCAAGCTGTATCTAAGCAATTATTGAAGTAAACCGTGCATTCGGAGAAGCAAAATAAGTACTAAAAACGGCACATGAATTCGCGTATTTCGTCTTATATCATTTGTTTGGCGCGGTGAAAGTTTTTTATGTTTTGGCATTACATTGTTTAAGATATGTTGATTAAATAAATGAAATAAAAAAGGTATGTGTTCACGCTGGATTTTTCGCAAAAATAACTTTGAAAATAGTCATACGTAAATAAAAATACGACGTTTGACGGGGCAGCGAAACGCAACGTCATGACGTGACAGTGTATTTCTATACACAATCTTAGGTGAAATGCTGAAGTTGAAGTTAGAGGTTTCTCTTGCAATTTTATTGGGTTCCGTTTCGACATTTTATTTAATGTAAAATTTAGCATAATCCTCATATAATGCGTATTTTACTTTTTCATATTTCTGTAACTTCTTTTCTATGAATATTGATGAATGGATGGATGACCGTTTCCATTTCGTCCGACTCCTGTTACCTCTGGCAAGATTTTAGACCCGGCCTTCTACACGGAGCCAGGAAAATTGATTTTAGCATATATATTTTTTTGCACAATAATTACTCATATGCAGGAATCCTTAGTTCTATCAAAAATCATAAACACAGCTAGATATAAATGCATGTACATGTACCTATTTTATTTAAAAACGTATCCGGGCCTAATGTGAAACTGACCACTGCCACTAAAGGTTGTTTGTATCATTATTCATAAGTACGCACGCACGCACATCCAAATGTCATACATTTTCACTATTTTGTTTCTTACTTCTCCATCCTTGAAGATTAATTGCCATTTGGCTTGCCCGGTTAATTACCCGCTCAGCGCAAATGTTCACATATTTTGACGGCATAATTTTGTTTTACATGTCAGAGTTAATTTTTTATTCTTTTGAAATTTTGTACCACAAACGCTATCAATCATAACTTCTATAAATTCCATAGTCATGATACAAAAGAGGTTTTGCTTTCAATATTGTTCCAAAGTTTCATATACGCGTGAGCGTATCCTTGACAACTTCCGATGAGTGCACTGCGAAATTGTTGGAAAATTGTTACATTCTGAAGTTTGACACATCAGACGCTTATGGAAATAAAAATACACATTACACGTACAAATACTAATACGAAAACAGGGGTTGCAAGTTTGAGCCACCGGTTCTTGAGTCGCCCTTACAGATAATGGCAACATAGAAATACACACGTTTAGCATTCAATCGCTGAACAGCGAGTCTCAATCACATCCGCTGTTTTCTTTCATTTATTTTCTTTTTCTCACCGGTTTAGCTCAATAGAATGAGCGCAGATCTATGAATTATAAGTTTAATCCCCGGTAAGAGGATTGAAGACACGTGGTCGAAATCATCCGTCCTCTAATTTTGATTTATGTGGTGAAGTTGGAGTTACTTGAGAATACAGAATTCAGAACACGGTTTAGTTTAACTGCAAGCTGTAATATAGATAATTGCGCTAATCCCAAAAACAAACAAAATGTCTTTCGAATATTCAACTGTTTTAGCAGAGTGTTTACTCGTATTTGTGACGTTTAATAGGTTTCTAATGTTAGGAAAATATTATATATGGAATCTGTTTCTATAATGTATCTATAAATTCAAGGATAAACTTTCTTTTCACACATCCCTGGAGAGCTAAAACCTCTTTGCAAAGGATAGTGTTTCTATCTAGCCAAGTTGCAAAATAATGAATCTTTTCAGAGCAACTGCTTTCGTACAACAATTATACTCTGTTAGCCCGCGTTTTTTTCCACAGAATACGCACTATATTCAAAATCAGGGTGTCCGACTACTCTTCAAACACATCAATATTTTTTTCGAGTTATGTGTTAAAATGAATATTTCTCATTTTCACCTCCTTTTTACTTTTTTTCGTACTGTGCTGAGGTTGACTAGGTTTTGTATACCCCAGTGTTATGTTTCTGAATATTGTATCCTGTCTTTTTCTTATTCATTTTTGTTAATGATGTAATGCGTTTTTATGTATTATCATTAACTTGCGAGATAAATCATTTCAGTCTTAACGATGAATGAAATCATTCCACAGTTGTAAATGACTTTTGATTAAATTCTACTTAGAATAGGTTAAAATAAGTTTTTGCCTTGATCACTAGACATAAGAAACATTGAATTACATATATCTTTTATCTGGGGTGGGGCATGGTAATGTAATTTAATGCAACGGTTATGGAGTGTCGATATTGTTGCATTCTCATATATTGAATTCTACATTGACATAATTTTGCCCCCAAGGTAGCAGAATTTTAAAGACTGTTTTGATTTAATTATACTAAGAAAAATAAAAGTGTGGAGTTTACCTTAAAAAGAGTAGACGCGGGAAAACATTCAATTGCGTTATCTTGTGATTTGGGGGTAGGGATAGCGTAGTGTGATTTTAGGCGAAAATGAATTCGGTGGTTCTATAAATTTATCTTTAATTTTTTCAATCGAGGGAAAATGAACTTTTCAACAACATGTTTGTTTTTGGTCAAATTCTATAGTTTGGATTTTACACGATTAAAACAAACATTTTATTTAAAACTTAACGTCGTATTAGTCGCTCTTACATCAATGTAACGTAAACATTAATTTTCGCGTTAAAATGGTCTCTGTAAATAATACACAACTTTAAAGACATTTTAAATGAAAATATGCTGAGTAACAAGCGAATCGAAACTTGTTGAATGAATAGAGCGATTTACGAAAACAGTCTAGCGGACCTGAAATTATTTTTCATAAAAACAAGTGGACGTTAATGTTCGTGTTTGAAATATTGCAGAGAAAAGAAATATCAAAAAAGTAAAATACGCATTATATGAGGAAAATGTTTAACTTTATATTAAATAAAATGTCGAAACGGAACCCAGTAACTTCAACTTAAAATTTGTATAGAAATACACTGTCACGTCATGACGTTGCGTTTCGCTGCCCCGTCAAACGCCGTATTTTTATTTACGTATGACAATTTTCAAAGTTATTTTCCGAAAAATCCAGCGTGAACACATACCTTTTTTATTTCATTTATTTAATAAACATACCTTAAAAAATGTAATGCCAAAAAATAAAAAACTTCCACCGCGCCAACAAATGATATAAGACGAAATACGCGAATTCAGGTGCCGTTTTTAGTACTTATTTTGCCTCTCCGAATGTACGGTTTCCTGCAATAATTGCTTATATATAGCTTGAACATTTGTTTTTGAGTATTTAGCCGCTTGTAATATGAAAAAACTGTAAATAGGCGGGAAAAAAATAAACTAGGACCATTTTCCACTAAATAATAGCGAAAAAACTAACTTTTCCGTAATAAAAGCAGGTACCGCTAGGTGGCGCTACACAGAACGCATTAGACAGGAACCGTGCAATATATATCTGCATTTTCGAAAAATATAGTCTTCAATCTACATTCAGACCAAATTTCATTAATATACGTTAAATTTTTACTTTTTTGGTCTAAGGTATGGAGCCACCTTAAATGTTTGAACACTATCATGAACAGCTTGATGGATGTTGGCTAACCTTGGTCAAAAGCATTCTCCTAAATTTGTGCAATTTTTTCCCCTTGACATGCTATTTCTTGCTAAGGTTATCATATTTCAGGATGAATGTTTTTCACACAAAATTGTTGCAGTAAATGATACAGACTAATATTTTAGAAGACTTCATAGTAATTATGTCTCCCACATGTTGTGGGGGAGACATATTCATTTAGTGCTGTCAGTTTGTTCGTCTGTCAGTCCATCTATCTGTCTCAGAAAGTTTGTCCATGCAACTCCTCCAACACCACTTGGTGGATTTACACTCAACTTCTCAGGAGTGATCATTGTCAGGCTGAGTTGTGCATACCATCAGCATTTTCTGGTTAGAAGATTTTCAGAGGAGCCTACTTTATTGTTTTCCGACAGAGTTATGGCCCTTGATTCATCAAACTTTATGATGTTTTGGCCAGTTCTCGTATATTATTGGGCAGATTTCCACCAAACCTCACAGAAGTGATCAGTACTAAGCCTTATTATACAGTCCCTGGCTCGCGGATTTTTCAAAGTCCGCGCTTCACCGCGATTCGACCCTAGCGCGGACACATTTATGAGCCGCGGGGATGCGCGTTTTTTCCTGCATCCCCATAATATATTTTACAGCTTCCACCGCGACCAAAAGCAATAAATCGATTGCGGTGTATTGCGAAGACAAATCGCAGCGTGTCGCGGTGAAGTGTCGGTGGTTTGCGGTGAATTGCGGTGGATCCCCGCAATTTACAGGTAAGGGAATGACGTTATAAATGACAATATACATTGTAGAATGCATATAACCTGGCGGGAAATTTAACATGAATTATTAAGAGGAAAAAAATTAAAAAGTAAATGGCTTTTCATTATCTTTTAATAATAATAATTTTAAACATATTTTGCTTAGATTATTTCAGTTATAAGTCTTTTCATAATATAATTTTTTCTGCTAACAAGATTAGGTAACACTTATCTTTATATAACGAATGCATTCTTTGTGTCACTATTTATAATATTACGTTAAGTTTGTTTTTCAATGTGACCGTGTTATGTAAAAGATAGATATTTACATAATTAAATAATTATAGTGAAAACTAAATTTTTCTAGTATTATAATAATAAGTCACATCAGAGTAATTAATCTTTTATATTGATATAAAAAAGTTTACAGAAGAACGGTTATTTTATCATAAACGTACAACCCTGCATAGCTACTGAAATATAACACAACAGGATGAAATCAGATTATTGAGTTTCATCTGTGCAAGAAATGTCAAACCTCATGATAGCAAATATGAACAAATATGGAAGATAAACCGCATATATATCAAAGAACCTCTCTTAGATTAATGATACGTATGCAGTTGCTTTATACTGCAAAACGAACAGTCTATGCGTTTTTAAAATTAAATCGGTGAATGTAAAACAACATTCTGCTAGATATATGTATAAAATCAATAATTGAATTCACAATAATTGCGCAAAAGCAAATCAAAATCATTTCAAAATTTACATTTTACAATTAAGACATTATTACTAACTAAATTTTAAGGCAGTACATAAATATTACAAGATGAAATAATTTTTAAAAGTTTAAAAGTTAAAGACAGTTTTGAAATAAATGGATGTAAAATACAAAAATGCCTAACATTTTTCTTTTCTTGTTTTTGCAATAATAAAATTAGAAGATAACCCTTAAATTTGGCGCATAAACTTTTTGTTTTTAAATGAAGTACTTGAAATAATAAACAAAATTATAAGAAAACGAAAAGTTTATTTATGTACCAGGCACTGCTTTCAAATTAAAATGTAAGCTACATGCAGGCGTTAAATTATCAAATGTTAGCCGAATATGTGGTTGATAGATCAATTCAAGAACATTGTTATAATATTTAAGAAAGTGTAAATTCTGCAAGTTTGTCAGTGTACTGTTACATTATACATTATTGTACCGGCGGCCACGTGTTTCACTCTTCGTTTAATAACGAGGTATTTAAATGTTGTTTTAACGCCTGTCAATAGATAAGGGGTTAATTGACAACTTTTACCGATATCTGATCAAGTTTAAGAAAATTGTTACACGTGGTATGAAATGCACAATTTGTCCTTATTATTATATTTGTTAAATATTAGAAGAATGTTTTTATTTTTAATTATCATCAACAATAATGACTCATACACTATATATTTTATAAACTGGATCTTATATGTTACCAGTGTAAAGATTAAATTGTGTTTAAATTAAACTTGATATAATAGTATTTAATTAACAGTTATTCAAAATTGGTTAAATTAGTATACATAAGAATCTATTAAATGTTACGTCCAGATAAACTATTGAATAACTTATATTAAATCGTAATGTGTGATATGTTTAATTAACACCGTAGCCCGTTCTGTATACTTATATGAAAATAAATAAAATACTACTTTTATATACTAAGTAAAGTAGCAAACTAATTAAAAGGAAATCAACTTAATTTGAATTAGCGGCGCCGCTTTATTTTTTATATTCCTATTATAGCCAACGTTTTCATGATCAATATAAAGTCATCATTTTAAATATTATTGCATCTAAGATTTGACAAAAGTAAAATGTTATAAACTTTAAGATACATTCATTAGTTATTTAGCCATTTGCAATAATCCCGACTGCAAATAATTCATAAAATCATTAAGTGTATAATCATGTCCCGTAGCCAGCCTTACCTGGATTTCGCGGTGACTGCCGGTGATTCGCCGCGATCCATCGCGATTCAGCGCGACCCGCTGAGATTTTTCATCGCGTGTCGCCGTGCACACTTTATCTATAATTGATCGCGGGGTCTTACAAAACCATCGTGATTTATCACAGTCTTAAGTAATGATTCAATGAGAAAAATCATCCCGATTTTCCACTCAGGGTTAATATTTGTGCCGGTGGTAACGCGGAAAAAGCAAACTCCGCGAGCCAGGGGCTGTACATATTGTCGGCATGTTCTAGTTCTATGATTTTCAGTGGAGTTAGGCCATTGATTTCTTGTATTTTACCTTGTCCAGGCAACTTCTTCGATACCACCAGGATGAATTACATCAAACTTCACAAAAGTGATCCTTGCCAATCCTAGTTTTGCATATCATCGGCATGTTCCACTTTATTGTTTTCCGACAGAGTTATGGCCCTTGATTCTTCAAATTGATGATGCTTTAGCACTTCTCTTATATGGTGGTTTCCTCCAAACCTTACAGGAGTGATCAGTGCCAAGTGTTATGAGTATTATTGGCATGTTCTGCTTCACTGATTTTCAGTGGAGTTACGGCCCTTGATGTGTTATATTTTACAGTACTTGTTGTAGACAATAAGGTTAAATTTCTCAAGACCTCACACATGATCAGTTTGAAGCATAGTTGTGCATAATATCATCATGGTCTAATTACATAATTTTCAGTGGAGTCATTTCCTTTGATTTTTTCAGATCCTTTGATCTATGCTACTTCTCCTATACCACTGGTTGGAATTCCACCAAACTTTACACGATTGACACTACCAAGCCTTGTTATGTATATCAATGGAATGAAATTGTTCTGTTATTTTGCCTAGAGTTATGGCCCTTAATTTATGGCATTTTACAGTTTCTGCATGATTAGTGGTGGGAAACATACATTTTTTGTGAATAATCCCTCTAGTTACTATATCAAAGACTTTCAGCTTGACACAATTGTGTTTTATATTGAAAGCCAGTTGATAGCCTGATAAATGTCAGATGTATATTTCATAGTAAGTCTGGTGTAAATGTTAATATCCAAATTCTTCTCACCAAATGTAAACAAGTATTTCTAAGAAATCCACAACTCTTACTTTGTGTATTTTGTGTGTTTGTGTCTTTAGTTTATAAAATACTATTTCCAGCATGGAGATCAAGACATGAAAGCATTTGATAACAGTGTAATGAAAGCCTGTGAATTTCTGAAAGACCTAACACCAGACAAGGAACAATGCTTGAAAATGTTTGTTATCTGTGAACCACTTGTCCATTGGCTGAAAGAGTCAATGAAGAAATGTATGTCAAAACATTGTCTTTAATTACCTGTTCCTAGAATATTGTCAGAGTCTAAAGATTTTAATACTTTTTATAGATCAATGCCTATGCTTTGTTAGATCTGCAGAAAGTTTGTAATAAGTCTCTTTTTTTGCCAATACTCCCAAAATGTAATGCCCTAATGATTTAATAGCATATTAAGAGCATTATTCCAAAGAAAAGCAATGGCAGTTAAAAGATAGGCTTGTAGTAGAACTCCTGATCTTCTGATAGTGTAATTTGTATGATATTGATTATATATTATTACAGCTGGATTAAAAGAACTGAAAGTGTTTGTGGACCTGGCCTTCATGTTGGCTAGGGATGAGCCAATCAGTATAGCCCGTATTCAGTGTCTACACTCGGCTGTAACAGGATATGCCCCTCTCATATTTGACCTTGATGAAAGCTGTGGGTACAAGCAGTTATTGAACCTTTCTGCTGTTGTATGGAAAGAACTTGAAGCAAACCCTAAACTGCCAGACAAATTGGTAAAAATATATTTATTTTATACAGTAAATTTATAATGCGTATGGGCACTAAATAGAATATTAAAATAGAATAAATGCTTTATATTGTTTTAGTATGTACAGTTAAACTGCCTTACGTAGCAAGCCAAGGGAGTAGTCATGTGGCTGCTTTAGACATGTGGCTGCTTATGTCTTGTTGAAATTAGAACAAAAATAAGTTTAGGGATATTTGCTGACCGGCTGTTTAAGGCAAGTGGTTGCTTAATACAGGTTACCACTTAGGCAGGTTTAAATATACATGGTAATTGTTTTATTTTTATGTAAAACCAAAGAAAACAAAGATCTCAGGTGTGAATGTTTCAATTAGACTGAATTCATTGTTACAATTTGCAAGGATAGTTTATAGAAAGAGCATTTGTTTCAAAAGGGATGATGATCATTCAGGTTTGTTCTTCTTTTATCTCTAACCACATATTGCCTTTAAATTATTTTTATTGGTCTTGATCTTCATTTAACAGGATTGTACTAAAATGTACTAGATCAGTATTTTTCTCTTGAATACCATTTCTAGAAAGACACAAATCGCCAGCTACAGTGGCTCAAAGAGATCAAGAAAGAAGTTAACTCCCTTATGCAAGCTGAGGCCATCAATGCTAATGGAATATTTACAGTTGGTAAAAATACATGGAAAAAGGATGCACAGTCTCAAAATATAGATGGAACATTGATGGTTAGCTTGTGTTTATTTATTAAATTTCCAGATACAGATGACATGTAGAACACCCAACCCAGGTCACTAGGTCCTTGGTCAGGGTTACACTTGAAGGTTAAAAGCCAGATAGTTTAACTTACCGTCCATTCTGTATTGTCTAAAAAACAAAGACAAAAATCAAACAGGGAATGCCACGTACCAAAATCGCAGCCTCCCCAAAACGAAACCTACAGCACGCAGACGTGCACACCACAAACACACACACACACATACACGCGCGCACACACAAAGTCAACACACGAGGACAAAACGAACAAACAAAGGAACACTGGGGCACCGCCTTGGAACGGTCAGTGGCAAAAACATAAACCACTTTTAAGGTTTTCACAAAGTGACAAGGTGTGCTTTTGTGATCGCGCGGCGCCCGTCGTCCGTGCGTCCGTTCGTAAACTTTTGCTTGTGACCACTCTAGAGGTCACATATTTCATGGGATCTTTATGAAAGTTGGTCAGAATGTTCATCTTGATGATATCTAGGTAAAGTTTGAAACTGATTAACGTGCGGTCCAAAACTATGTCAGTAGGTCTAAAAATAGAAAAACATTGTGACCTCTCTAGAGGCCATACTTTTCAATGGATCTTCATGAAAGTTAGAATGTTCACCTTGATGATATCTAGGTCAAATTTGAAACTGGGTCACGTGCCTTTAAAAACTAGGTCAGTAGGTTAAATAATAAAAAAACCTTGTGACCTCTCTAGAGGCCATATTTTTTACGGGATCTGTATGAAAGTTGGGCTGAATGTTCATCTTGATAATATCTAAGTCAAGTTCGAAACAGGGTCACGTGCAGTCCAAAACTAGGTCAGTAGGTCTAAAAATAGAAAAACCTTGTGACCTCTCTAGAGGCCATACTTTTCAATGGATCTTCATGAAAGTTAGTCAGAATGTTCACCTTGATGAATTTTAGGTCAAGTTAGAAACTGGGTCACGTGCAGTCAAAAACTAGGTCAGTAGGTCAAATGATAAAAAAACCTTGTGACCTCTCTAGAGGCCATATTTTTCATGGGATCTATATGAAAGTTGGTCAGAATGTTCATCGTGATGATATCTAGGTCAAGTTTGAAACTGGGTTACATGCGATTCAAAATTAGGTCAGTAGGTCTAAAAATAGAAAAACCTTGTGACCTCTCTAGAGACCATACTTTTGAATGGATCTTCATGAAAATTGGTCAGAATGTTCAACTTGATGATATCTAGGTCAAGTTTGAAACTGGGTCACGTGCCTCAAAAACTAGGTCAGTAGTCAAATAAAAAAAATTGTGACCTCTCTAGAGGCCGTATTTTTCATGGGATCTGTATGAATATTGGTCTGAATGTTTATCTTGATGATATCTAGTTCAAGTTCAAAACTGGGTCATCTGCAGTCAAAAACTAGGTCAGTAGATCTAAAAATAGAAAAACCTTTTGACCTCTCTAGATGCCATATTTTTCAATGGATCTTCATGAAATTTGGTCTGAATGTTTACCTTGATGATATCTAATTAAAGTTCGAAACTGGGTCACGTGCGGTCAAAAACTAGGTCATTAGGTTAAATAATAGAAAAACCTTGTGACCTCTCTAGAGGGCATATTTTTCATGAGATTTTTATGATAATTGGTGGGAATGTTCATCTTGCTGATATCTAGGTCAAGTTCAAAACTGGGTCATGTGCTTTCAAAAACTAGGTCATTAGGTCAAATAATAGAAAAACCTTGTGACCTCTCTAGATGCCATATTTTTCAATGGATCTTCATGAAAATTGGTCAGAATTTTTTTTCTTCATATCTAGGTCAAGTTCAAAACTGGGTCACATCAGCTCAAAAACTAGGTCACTATGTCAAATAATAGAAAAAACGACGTCATGCTCAGTTCAAAACTGGGTCATGTGGGGACAGGTGAGCGATTCAGGACCATCATGGTCCTCTTGTTTGTACCATGGTACATCATGTGGGATGTATTTATAGACTGATGATAATTGCTAACTTCTTTTCTGCTGTTTGTTGGAAATAAAAGTGGTAGACTTTAAATGTAATTTTTCTGTAACATTAAATCCTTAAGTATCCTGTTGTAGGGAAATAACTGCAAGAGTTTTAACTTGCATTAAGAATGACAATTAAATTTGAATTAAAGGAACTAAAGGACACCTTGAAGCTGACTGTACCAGAGCAAGAGGGTAAAAGAGAGTTGAGGAACTACACATTCTCACAGTTACAAGACTTGCAGAGTAGACTGATGCTGGTGACAGGTAAAGCTGAGAAAAGAACTGATAGTGTGGACAGATTCACCATGGTAAGTACAATATATTTCTTTTATATTTGATTTAGAAGTTTGTTCCTGTCTGTGGCTAGTTTGCTAAAATCACTGATTTTGAATCACTTGACATTAATCACTCATATTCAAAACATGCATGTGATGTAGGACACTCATTGTAAGAAAGCTATCCAGTCAGCTTGCGGAAGGTCTTAGGCTCTTCTTAGCCTGAAACATGCCTGAAATTATGTCTAGAGGAGCACCCTAGGTGACAATTTGACCTTAGTTGTTGGATTGAGTTAATTGCCAACAGGAACAGAAACTAGATTGTTGAAGTGCTAGAACTGTTCAAAACTTAAGCTCTGCTTTTTAGCTCACCTGAGCTCAAAGTGTTTGTGCTCAATGTGAGCTTTTGTGATCGCCCTGTGTCCGTCGTCCGTCGTCTGTTGTCTGTCTGTCGTCAACAATTTGACTGTTAACACTCTAGAGGTCACAATTTTGGCCTAATCTAAATGAAACTTGTTCAGAATGTTACCCTCAATAAAATCTTAGACTAGTTCGATATTGGGTCATCTGGGTTCAAAAACTAGGTCACCAGGTCAAATCAAAGGAAAAGCTTGTTACCATTCTAGAGGTCACATTTTGGACCCAATCTTAATGAAACTTGGTCAGAATGTTACCCTCAATAAAGTCTTGGATGAGTTCGATATTGGGTCATCTGGGGTCAAAAACTAGGTCACCGGGTCAAATCAAAGGAAAAGCTTGTTAACACTCTAGAGGTCACAAGTTTACCCAATCTTAATGAAACTTGGTCAGAATGTTACCCTCAATAAAATCTTGGACAAGTTTAATATTGGGTCATCTGGGGTTAAAAACTAGGTCACCAGGTCAGATCAAAGGAAAAGCTTGTTAACACTCTAGAGGTCACAATTTTGGCCCAATCTTAATGAAACTTAGTCAGAATGTTACCCTCAACAAAATCTTGGACGAGTTTGATATTGGGTCATATGGGGTCAAAAACTAGGTCACCAGGTCAAATCAAAGGAAAAGCTTCTTAACACGTAGAGGCCACATTTATGACTGTGTCTTCATGAAACTTGGTCAGAATGGTAATCATGATGATTTCAAAGTCCAGTATGAATCTGGGTCATCTGGGGTCAATAACTAGGTCACCAGGTCAAATCAAAAGAAAAGCTAGTTAACACTCTAGAGGCCGCATTTATGACCGTATCTTTATAAAACTTGGTCAGAGTGTTAATCTTGATGATTTGTAGGTCAAGTTCAAATCTGGATTAGGTGGGGTCAAAATCTAGGTCACCGGATCAAATCAAAGGGAAAGCTTGTTAACACTCTAGAGGCCACATTTATGACTGTATCTTCATGAATCTTAGTCAGAATGTTAATCTTGATGATCTTTAGGTCAAG
Organism: Mercenaria mercenaria; assembly: GCF_021730395.1. Lineage (NCBI taxonomy): Eukaryota > Metazoa > Mollusca > Bivalvia > Venerida > Veneridae > Mercenaria > Mercenaria mercenaria. The sequence goes on from NC_069364.1 coordinate 9,606,172, forward strand.
TTCGAATCTGTGTCATGTGGGGTCGAAAACTAGGTCACCGGGTCAAATCAAAGGAAAAGGTAATTAACACTTTAGAGGCCACATTTATGACCATATCTTAATGAAACTATCTTGATGATCTTTAGATCAATAGGTCAGGTGAGCGATACAGGGCCTTCATCGCGCTTTTGTCATGAAATATTGTGAAGTAGATTATATTGTTGCAGTCTTGTTTTGAAAGTAGGAATTTATACCGGCTACAAATACATGTATATTGTCATCTTGCAGATATTTGACAGTATAACTAGGCTTAGCAGTGTTTATATGAAGCTTTGTTCATCTGGCTGTGTCCTCTTCAAAGACTGGACTGCAAGGTTTTTCTGTGACCCTGAACCTAATCGACCAGTTTGTGCTGTTTTAGAATTTGGGCAAGGTGATGGAGCTCCTCAACTGAAGGTTGTTATTTTAGCTCACCTGAACACAAAGTGCTTGGGGTGAGCTATTGTGATCGCTCGACGTCCGGCATCTGTCCGTCCGACTGTCCACACTTTCCTTTAAGCAACATCTCCTCTGAAACCATTCGGTGGAAGTTGATGAAACTTGGCCCGGATGTTCCTTTGGGTGGTCCTCTTTCAAAGTTGTTCAAATGGTTTCGCTTGGTTGCACATAGGGGCCACTAGGACTAAAAATAGAAAATTCTTTTAACGACATCACCTCCTAAATGGCTGGTCTGATTTTGAAATAATTTCATACAAATGGTCCTTATGTAGCTCTCTAGCAAGATTATTCAAATCATCCTGATTTGTCAAAAAACATGGCCGCCAGAGAACGTGGCCACTGTTTGCAATATGTATATATCGGAAGTTCAAAAAATCTTCTTGTATGTAACAGCTGGCTCAATTTAGAAATAATTTCACTCAAATGGTCCTTGTGTGACTCCCTACCAAGATTCTTCAAATAATTTTGATTCATCAAAAAATGTGGTCCAAGAGGGCGCGGTCACTTTTTCCCTGAAAGTATAAAGTGGAAACTTTAAACATCTTCTTTTATGAAATTTCTGACTCGATTTTAACAAAATCGTTCAAATTATTTTGATTTGTTAAAAAAACATGGCAGTCAGGGGGTGTGGTCACTTTTTCCTATAAGTGTATGGTGTAAACTTTAGAAACCTTCTTGTAGGAAACTGCTTGACCGGTTGTAAAATAATTCCACATAAATGGTTCTTGTGTGACTCTCTACCAAGATTGTTCAAATTATTTTGATTCATCAAAAAACATGGTTGCCAGGGTGTGTGGTCATGTCTTCCCTATACATTAAGTGTATATTGCAGACTTTAAAAATGTTCTTTCAGAAACAGAGGCCCAATTTTAAAATCATTGTCAGTAACTGTTGGCCCATCACAAAGACTATACAAATATACAGTTTCATAACATTTTACAGACATTTTCCTTGCATAATTATCTTCCAAAACTGTTGAAGCAAGCTGTGCATCTCAGGTGAGCGACTTAGGGCCACCATGGCCCTCTTGTTATTAAATAAACATAACATAATCAACACTTTTAACGACCAAAGGTACATGTATATTTATCATGTTTCTTAAAAGGTTTTAGAGCTTTTAAAAAAAGATACATCTGCAATTAAATTTACAGTGCTGGTACATGCTTACAGAAGTTTTCAAGAACTTTTATAGGAAGTTCTTTGTTGTGGTAATACAATTTTGTGGAAAGAATTTGTTTTAAATTACTCAAGTGTGGTGATTTTCGACCTGGCTTTTGTTTTACTACTACATGTACATGTATATGAACATTCATGTTTTTTAATCAGGTTCGAAGGTCGGAGACAGAAGATCTACAAGACATTATTCCTGAACTTGCAAACTTCATGGAGACCTGTTTGGAAGAGTGGTTGAAGTACATAAACAAAAAATGCAAGAGTTATCTTCACCTGAATTATTTCACTGTAGACCAGTTAGTCATTCTTCAGAAAGAGTTGGTGAAAATGGGTCCTGACTCTGAACCTTCCCATCTTGTCTACCCACTACTTTCTGCTGTAAAAGACAGATGTACTCCAGGTTATTGCATTACAACTCTTAATTTTAGCTGAATTCTTGATAATATATAGAATAATCACTTGTGAATTTAAAGCTGTAGTGGCTAAGAAATAGTGGCAAAACAACTGTTTTATGCTCAATTGTAACTCAATTTTCTTTATCATTTTGAACAGTTTTGTCAAAATGTATTTAAGAAAGTGGTACCGAAGCAAAATTTAAGTTATCTCACTTTTCTTTGGTAGGTTGTTTTTCTGGTTTTTTGCACAGAAGTTCCACTAGGCTTTAGATAGAATAAACATAAAAGCAGCTGATTTAAATTTTTCTATACATTTATTTATAGACCTCTTCAATTTGTTTAACATTCATATAACAAACATTTGGAAGTATGTCTTGATGAATTATCAGATGACCTACTGGAAGCAATGGCTGCAGCAAAAGAGGAGATAGAAGGAGATGCAGAGATAGAGGTTGAAGAAGATGGTGACAGTGACAATGAAGAAGCTGAAACAGTAGAAGATTCAATTGAAGATGAGAAAAAACAGAGTTTTGTACATGAGCTGGTCCAGGCTGGCTATGAAGAAGCCCGTGCTATCAGAGCATTGGAATTTGTGGACCCAGAGGATGTGACTGCTGGTTAGAAAATCTTTTTTACTATATTTGCAAAAAACTAAAAAAAATTTTACAAAGATCTTTATAAACTAAAGAAACTACATGACATTCTATTATATCCTGATTAAACAAAGGAAGTTGCAAATGAATTTTTACCCTTTACAGTCAAAACATATTGTTATTAGCAAATGTTTCAGGTATATTTCCCAAATGTTTTTACAATGATTTGTCTTAACAGTTGTTGTTTGAGGTATTTTGTTGTAATTTTGTAATGTAAAACAGATGGTATCATTAAACTACAGGTATAGTTTGGTGCATGGATCATGATGACATTGAAATGTCTGATGAACATGACCAATCATTGCCAGAAACGCTTGAGCCATTGAGAGAGCAGCTTACACAGCGACCTATATTCAGTGGCTGGAGCCAATCGCAGACTGACATACAAACCATGATCACAGCAAACATACATGTAACTGGATTTGGGAAACAAATGTATATCTATAGATTTCGGAATTGAAGACTTCTGATATTGTCTTTAAAAATGTTAAATCTTTATTTGGTTTATTGATATACAGTGGAAACCCCCTAAACCAGACAAGCTTGGGACTGACTAAAGATTCTGGTTTTGAGAGGATTCCGATTTGGGGAAGATATCCTTGATTTGTATTGTAAGAGACGTTTATATAGCTGCTGTTGTTTTCTGTTGTATCATACAGGCGTTGCCCTTTGGTACACTACATTTTTTTTTCTGTATATGCAAGGGAACATGCAGTTAAAATATCCCTTTTTATACGCCCGTTTGTAAAACGGGACGTATTATGGGAACGCCCCTGGAGGGCGGGCGGCGTCCACAGACTTTGTCCGGAGCATATCTTCTTCATGCATTGAGGGATTTTGATGTAACTTGGCTCAATTGTTTATCATCATGAGACGGAGTGTCATGCGCAAGAAACAGGTCCCTAGGTCTAAGGTCAAGGTCACACTCATTCAAGAATGACTTTGTCCGGAGCATATCTTCTTCATGCATGGAGGGATTTTGATGTTGCTGTAACTTGGCTCAATTGTTCACCATCATGAGACGGAGTGTCCTGCGCAAGAAGCAGGCCCATTGGTCTAAGGTCAAGGTCACACTTAGAGGTCAAATGTCAAATTCAAGAATGACTTTGTCCAGAGCATATCTTCTTCATGCATGGAGGGATTTTGATGTAACTTGGCACAATTGTTCACCATCATGAGACAGAGTGTCTTGCGCAAGAACCAGGTCCCTACGTCTAAGGTCAAGGTCACACTTAGAGGTCAAAGGATACAAGAATGAAACCTTAGTCCGGAGCATTTCTTCTTCATGCATGGAGGGATTTTTAAATTACTTGGCACAAATGTTCACCACCATGAGACGGAGTGTCATGCCTAAGAACCAGGTCGTCGGTCTAAGGTCACTGTCACACTTAGAGGCCAAAGGTAAGATACAAAAATGACTTTGTCCAGAGCATTTCTTCTTCATGCATGGAGGGATTTTGATGTAACTTGGCACAATTGTACACCATCATGAGATGGCGTGTCATACATAAGAACCAGGTCCCTAGTTTAGAATTACTTCCCTATGTTGTTACTATAAATAGCTTATATTGTAAATTTTTTATTACTGGTTGTAGGGAAAAATCAAGACCACTTTTCTGTAGTACAACGTGCATGTTACATCCAATTTTTATGTGTATTTTGACCTATCTCTACCTGGTAAGGATTTTTGTGTGGACTTAGACTTTTTTGTTTGTTTTTTTTGTTTTAAGATTAACTTCCCTTAGTTGTTACTATAAATAACTTATATTGTAACTTTTTTATGCCCCCGAAGGGAGGCATATAGTTTTTGAACCGTCTGTCTGTCGGTCTGTCGGTCTGTCCGCATTTTTCGTGTCCGGTCCATATCTTTGTCATCGATGGATGGATTTTCAAATAACTAGGCATGAATGTGTACCACAGTAAGACGACGTGTCGCGCGCAAGACCCAGGTCCGTAGCTCAAAGGTCAAGGTCACACTTAGACATTAAAGGTTATTGCATTGATGGGCGTGTCCGGTCCATATCTTTGTCATCGATGGATGGATTTTCAAATAACTTGGCATGAATGTGTACCACAGTAAGACGATGTGTCGCGCGCAAGACCCAGGTCCGTACCTCAAAGGTCAAGGTCACACTTAGACATTAAGGGATAGTGCATTGATGGGCGTGTCCGGTCCATATCTTTGTCATCGATGGATGGATTTTCAAATAACTTGGCATGAATGTGTACCACAGTAAGACGAGGTGTCGCGCACAAGACCCAGGTGCGTATCTCAAAGGTCAAGGTCACACTTAGACATTAAGGGATAGTGCATTGAAGGGCGTGTCCGGTCCATATCTTTGTCATCGATGGATGGATTTTCAAATAACTTGGCATGAATGTGTACCACAGTAAGACGACGTGTCGTGCGCAAGACCCAGGTCCGTAGCTCAAAGGTCAAGGTCACACTTAGATGTTAAAGGTCTTTTTTCATGATAGTGCATTGATGGGCGTGTCCGGTCCATATCTTTGTCATTCATGCATGGATTTTAAAATAACTACGCATAAATGTGTGACACAGTAAGACGACGTGTCGCGCGCAAGACCCAGCTCCGTAGGTCAAAGGTCCTAAACTCGAACATCGGCCATAACTATTCATTTAAAGTGCCATCGGGGTCATGTGTCATCCTATGGAGACAGCTCTTGTTTTATAATTGACCGTAGGGAAAAAACAAGACCACTTTTCTGTGGTACAACATAGATGTTACTTTCAAATTTTAGGTGTATTTTAAGGTTTTTTTTGCAGACTTAGAAAAACAAAAGAATTACAGTAATTACTACACAACCACAGAATTAAAATTCCATTTGCAAGTACAGGTGCTAAAGAAATTTGCTATGACGGGCTTATATTGTGACATTCTGGCACTCTTGTTATCCCCTGACGAAAGTCGGAGGGATATAGTTTTGGCGTTGTCCGTCCGTCCGTCTTTCCGTCCGTCCGGTCCATCCGTCCGTCCGTCCGGAGCCATATCTAGAAAATGGTTGGGAATATTTATTTAAAACTTCATATACGTGTTAACCACTATGAGTTCTTGCGGCCCGTCAAGTTTCAGTCAGATTGCCCAAGTAACATCAGAGTTATGGCCCTTAGAAGTTTCTAGTGTTAAATATATAGGGTACTATAAATATGGCAATTTCTGCATCATAACTTTTGATATATTTGACCTTGAACTATGAAACTTTAACAGAATTTAGAGCACTATAATGTGGTTGTGCACACACAATTTCGTATGGATTTCTTTTGTAACTGCAGAGTTATTGCCCTTTAATTGTCTAAAAATCCACATATTTGTACATAACAAACTTGCCATTTGGCAGAATTTCGTTAAATTTCTTTCATTCTTTTCTGTGAACATTTATTATAAACATGTGAAGTTGCGCACCCACACCTGGTCGCCCACTTGCCTTGGTCACCCGGGGTGACCCCGGGGTCAAAATTGACCCCGCCCCAGGGGTCACTTGATTTTACATAGGAAAATCTTTAAAAATCTTCTTCTCAAAATAACCAGAAGCCCTAGAGCTTAGATATTTGACTTGTAGCATTGTCCAGTGGACCTCTACTTAAGTTGTTCAAATCATGACCCTGGGGTCAAAATTGACCCCGCCCCAGGGGTCACTTGATTTAACATAGGAAAATCTTCAAAATTTTTCTAAAAATAAACCAGAAGGCCTAGAGCTTAGATTTTTCACATGTAGCATTGCCTAGTGCACCTCTACAAAATTTGTTCAAATCATGACCCCGCTTCAGGGGTCACTTGATTTTACATAGGAAAATCTTCAAAAATTTTCTAAAAATAAACCAGAAGGCCTAGATCTTAGGTATTTGACATGTAGCAAAGCCTAATAGACTTCTACAAAATTTGTTCAAATCATGACCCCCAGGGTCAAAATGACCCCGCCCCATGGGGTTACTTCATTGTACATAGAAAAATCTTCAAAATTCTCTAAAAATAAACCAGAAGGCCTAGAGCTTAGATATTTCACATGTAGCATTGCCTAGTGGACCTCTACAAAATTTGTTCAAATCATGACCCCTGGGGTCAAAATTGACCCCGCCCCAGGGGTCACTTGATTTTATTTAGGAAAATCATTAAAAATGTTCTTAAAATAAACCAGAAGGCCTAGAGCTTAGATATTTCACATGTGGCATTGCCTAGTGGACCTCTACAAAATTTGTTCAAATCATGACCCCTGGGTCAAAATTGACACCGCTCCAGGGGTCACTTGATTTTACATAGGAAAATCTTCAAAAAAATTCTAAAAATAAACTAGAAGGCCTAGATCTTAGATATTTGACATGTAGCATTGCCTAATAGACTTCTACAAAAAAAATTCAAATCATGACCCCCAGGGTCAAATTGACCCCGCCCCATGGGGTTACTTGATTGTACATAGAAAAATCTTAAAAATTTTCTAAAAATAAACCAGAAGGCCTAGAGCTTAGATATTTGACATGTAGCATTGCCTAGTGGACCTCTATAAAATTTGTTCAAATCTTGACCCCCCAGGGTCAAACTGACCCAGCCCCAGGGGTTACTTGATTGTACATAGGGAAATCTTCATAAATTTGCTAAAAATAAACCAGAAGGCCTAGATCTTAGATATTTGATATGTAACATTTCCTAGTAGACTTCTACAAACTTTGTTCAAATCATGACCCCCGGGGTAAAATTGGCCCCGCCCCAGGGGTTACTTGATTGTACATCGGAAAATCTTCAAAATTTTTAAAAAAAACCCAGAAGGTCTAGAGCTTAGATATTTGACATGTAGCATTGCCTAGTAGACCTCTACAAAATTGGTTCAAATCTTGACCCCCCAGAGTCAAATTGACCCAGCCCCAGGGGTTACTTGATTGTACATAGGGAAATCTTCATAAATTTGCTAGAAATAAACCATAAGGTCTAGATCTTAGATATTTGATATGTAACATTTCCTAGTAGACTTCTACAAACTTTGTTCAAATCATGACCCCCGGGATAAAATTGGCCCCGCCCCAGGGGTTACTTGATTGTACATCAGAAAATCTTCCAAAAAATTTCTAAAAATCATCAGTTTGAAATTAGAAAAATGCAGCTCATATTACTCTGGTGAGCGATCCAGGGTCATCATGACCCTCTTGTTTTTCATTTTTAATTTTCCATCAATAATTATAATCAACATGTGAAATTTTGTTTCCTCTCCTATTCCCCCGCACCCCCACACCCTTAAAAAATAAATATATATACATATATATATTTCCATTCCTTTTTTTTTTTTTAGCTCGACTATTCATAGAATAGTAGAGCTATTGGACTCGCCCATGCGTCGGCGTCCGCGTCGGCGTCCGCGTCCCGATTTTGTTAAGTTTTTGTATGTAAGCTGGTATCTCAGCAACCACTTGTGGGAATGAATTGAAACTTCACACACTTATTCACTGTGATAAACTGACCTACACTGCACAGGTTTCATAACTCTATTTTGCTTTTTTACAAAATTATGCCCCTTTTTCGACTTAGAAATTTTTGGTTAAGGTTTTGTATGTAAGCTGGTATCTCAGTAACCACTTGTGGGAATGGATTGAAACTTCACACACTTATTTACTGTGATAAACTGACTTACATTGCACAGGTTTCATAACTCTATTTGCTTTTTTACAAAATTATGCCCCTTTTTCGACTTAGAATGTTTTGGTTAAGGTTTTGTATGTAAGCTGGTATCTCAGTACTCTCTAATTGGAATGGATTGAAACTTCACACACTTATTCACTGTCATGATCTGACATGCACAAAGCAGGTCCCATAACTTTATTTTGCTCTTTTTCAAAATTATGCCCCTTTTTCAACATAGAAATTTTTGGTTAAGTTTTTGTATGTAAGCTGGTATCTCAGTATCCACTAATGGGAAAGGCTTGAAATTTCACACACTTGTTCACTGTCATGATATGACATGCAATGCAAAGGGTCAATAACTCAACTTTGCATTTTACAAAATTATGCCCCTTTTTCAACTTAGGAGTTTTTGGTTAAATTCCTATATGTAAGCTGGTATCTCAGTACCCACTAATGAGAATGGATTGAAACTTCACACACTTGTCCACTGTCATGAGCTGATAAGCACTATGCAGGTTCCATAACCCTATTTTGCTTTTTTACTAAATTATGTCCCTTTTTCGACTTCCGTATTCATTCAATCGACAAGGCTGTTGAATAGTCGAGCGTTGCTGTCCTCCGACAGCTCTTGTTTTTTAAATGTTCAAACCTTCAACATGTTAAGTTGTGACTGCACAAGCCTTGCCCTCAGTCATGTTCAAGATATCTTACCAGTGTTCTCATAAGGACATCTGATTTTTTAAGTTCAAATGTACATGTTAAACAACAACACCTGGTTCCAAACCACTCAAAGACAATATTTCGTTCCAGTTAAACTTCAAGCGCACATTTCAATTAACTGCATTTAATTTTAAAAGCTAAGCTTATTACAGTAAGCATATCCCATTCAAAATAAATTCTTTAGTCAGGATCAAAGTATCATACATTTATTATGTACTCTTTAATTAAACATTTGTTTTCTGTTAAATTGATTTTGACTAATGAAATTATTTGCTTCTTATTAACATCCTTAACTTTTTGCCGGATATATTTTTTTGCCATTCCTCACCACAAACCCTTTCGGCGGGGGATACCAATTCATCGAATTTGCCTGTTAAACTTATTTTTTAGGTCACATGAGCACCAAGTGCACATAGTGAGTTATTGTGATCACGCTGTGTCAGTCGTTCATTCATGCGTCCGTCCGTCCATCAAGTCATCTGTGCATCGTCAAAAATTGTGTTTAAACGACATCTTCAAAAGCACTAAATGAATTTTGATGAAACTTGGCCTGGATGTTCCTTGGGTGGTCTTCTACCAATTTGAAAATGGTTCAAACGGTTCTGCTTGGTTGCACATAGGGGCTGCCAGAGCATAAAATAGAAAAAACTTCAAATGACATGTCCTCCTAAACCGATGGACTGATTTTAGAATAATTTCACACAAATGGTCCTTATGTCACCCTAACCCAAGATTGTTCAAATTATACCGATTCGTCAAAACATCAAAAAGCTTGGCCGCCAGAGGGCTTGGTCACTTTTCCCTGTGTGTATATAGTGGAAACTTTACAAATCTTCTTGTGTGAAAACTGCTTGCCCAATTTTAGAATAATTTTACAGAAATGGTCCTTGTGTGACCCTCTACCAAGATTGTTCAAATTATTTTGATTTTTCAAAAAACATGGCCGCCAGAGGGCGTGGTCACTTTTCCCTTTATGTATATAGCGGAAACTTTAACAATCTTCTTGTGTGAAACTGCTTGCCCGATACTAAAATAATTTTACACAAATGGTCCTTGTGAGACCCTCTACCAAGATTATTCAGATTGTTTTGATTCGTCAAAAAACATGGCCGCCAGAGGGCGTGGTCACTTTTCCCTTTATGTATATAGTCGAAACTTTAAAAATCTTCTTATGTGAAACTGCTTGCCTGATTTTAGAATAATTTACACAAATGGTCCTTGTGTAACCCTCTACCAAGAGTGTTCAAATTATTTTGATTCGTCAAAAAACATGGCCGCCAGAGGGCGTGGTCTCTTTTCCCGATATGTATATAGTGGAAACTTTAAAAACGTTCTTGTTTGAAACTGCAAGCCCGATTTTAAAACAATTTTACACAAATGGTTCTTTTGTGACCCTCTACCAAGATTGTTCAAATTATTTCGATTCATCAAAAAACATGTCTGCCATGGGGTGTGGTCACTTTTCTTCTCTGAATCAATAATAGCTAGAGCCTTGATATTTGGCGTGTGATATAAGATTTGTAATGTCTACCATAATTGTTCAAATTATTGCCCTAGGTTCAAAAGTGTGTGTGACATGTATACATTATAGGCTAACATAGGAGAAACCTAATTCTGTACTTATACAAGCACACTTGAAGCCTTGTACACAGGTGGGCACTTTAGGGTCAATGACCCTCTTGTTACTTTTTCTCTAGAGCTTTGATATTTGGCATGGGATATAAGGGTGTGACTCTCTACCATAATTGTCCAAATTATTGCCCTAAGGTCAAAAATGGCCATGTCCCTGTGTGTGACATGTATTTACTCTAGGCTTATATATAAGAAACTTTGAGAATCAATAATAGATAGAGCCTTGATATTTGGCATGTGATATCAGAGTTGTACTGTCTACCATAATTGTTCAATTTATTGCCCTAGGTTCAAAAGTGTGTGTGACATGTATATATTATAGGCTAACATAGAAGAAACATAACTCTGTACTTATACAAGCACACTTGAAGCTTTGTACACAAGTGAGTGCTTTAGGGTCAGTGACCCTCTTGTTTTAGGAGAAGGAATCACGAAATCGTTAATTCCCATTTAATGACAACACAGTCTTTGAAATTTTATCAATTACTAAACATCCGCTACAAACAAACAAAAAAAAATATTTGGTTAATCTCTTGTAATTATTGTATGTTTCTTGAGTGTCCGCAATCATTCTTTTATTCTTTTTAGCTCACCTGTCACATAGTGACAAGGTGAGCTTATGTGATCACCCTTCGTCCGTCGTCCGTCGTTTGTGCGTCCGTGCGTCCGTCCGTCAACAATTTCTTGTCTGCACGATAGTGGTTTCATTTATGATTTCATTTTAACCAAACTTGCACACAACTTGTATCACCATAAGATCTCGGTTCCTTTCTTGAACTGGCCAGATCTCATTATGGGTTTCAGAGTTATGGCCCCTGAAAGGGCAAAATTTGCTATTTTGACCTTGTCTGCACAATAGCAGCTTTATTTATGATTTGATTTTTACCAAACTGGCACACAACTTGTATCACCATAAGATCTTGGTTCCTTCCTTGAACTGGCCAGATTCCATTATGGGTTCTAGAGTTATGGCCCCTGAAAGGGCCAGAATTAGCTATTTTGACCTTGTCTGTATAATAGCAGCTTCATTTATAATTTTATTTTAACCAAACTTGCACACAACTTGTATCACCATAAGATCTTGGTTCCTTTCTTGAACTGGCGAGATTCCTTTATGGGTTCCAGAGTTATGGCCCCTGAAAGGGCCAAAATTAGCTATTTTGACCGTGTCTGCACAATAGTAGCTTCATTTATGATTTGAATTTAATCAAACTTGCACAAAACTTGTGTCACCATAAGATCTCAGTTCCTTTCTTGAACCGGCTAGATCCCATAATGGGTTCCAGAGATATGGCCCCTGAAAGGGCCAGAATTAGCTATTTTGACCTTGTCTGCACAATAGCAGCTTCATTTATGATTTGATTTTAACCAAACTTGCACACAACTTGTATCACCACAAGGTCTTGGTTCCTTTCTTGAACTGGCCAAATTCCGTCATGGGTTCCAGAGTTATGGCCCCTTAAAGGTCCAAAATTGGCAATTTTGATGCTTTTGCAGCCATATAGAGACTTCATTTATGGTTTTATTTGATACAAACTTCCAAAATATCTTCAACAACAATAAATCTTAGATTCCATGACAAATCAGATCCAATCGTAGGTTCCAGAGTTATTTTATATCTGATTAACTCCCCTGATTGTAATCAAAATGGATTTATATCAGTAAGTTCTTATAGGACTTATTTGAAATTTCATTATTGTCATTAGTTGGACTGAGACAATCAGGGTAAATAACTGTGGACTGATTTTATGTCAAATTACCTCCCTTTATTTCAAATTAAAATGGGTATATCTCTGTAACTAATGAAGATACTGATCTGAAATTTCATTTATGTCAACAGATTTATTTGGCAGAGCCTTCTTTTGTTCACTTACAATACTTTTTTTTAATTACTTCCCTTTTACGTTACTATAAATAGCTTATTTTTAGTAACTTTTTTATTATTGGCCGTAGGGAAAAACCGAGACCACTTTTCTGTGGTACAACATGGACGGTACCTCCAATTTTTAGGTGCATTTTGACATATCTATACCTTGTAAGAATTGTTTTTTCTTTTTGGTTAAATTTCTTCCCTTTGTTGTTCCTGTCCTTTGGACTTAAATATTTTTACTGAGGACCTTCTTGTCCTCAAGTGCAATGATAACAGGTGAGCGATATAGGGCCATCATGGCCCTCTTGTTTTTTTTTGCCGACAATAACATGCTGAATTGAAAAAAATATGTTTCTTAGCTTATTGAGTAATTGAGCATGGCCTTTCTGTGTAATTTTTGTTTAATTATCACTTTTGTCTGTTTAATTTGATTTGTTTCATAGTCAAATTGAATAATAACCTTTGATGACATTAATCACCGACAAATTACCAACACATCATTAACTTGCAAATTCACAATTGCACATTTCTAATGCCGCACAGTCCGAGTGACACGGCTTCGAAAACTCCTCACTGAAATTAGTTTGACCAGAGGCCATGGAAAATTAGGTCAGTTTTTTGGAGATGAAAATACTTTGGAAATGACTACATTTCTGCCTATTTTCGTCCAGTTTCCTGAATCCAGAAAATCCTGTTTAAGGGAGATGGTTTTCTTATAAAAATAGAAGGTGAAAATTTGGGACCGACAGAAATCTCCGATTTTCGGCGGATTGCGGTCTTAGGAATATCCGGTTTGGTGGGCTTCCACTGTATATGAAAACTTTACAGATAATGATACAAAACTATGCTAATTTATTTGATATAAATGGAGGACAAACTTATTTTTAAAACCTCTGCAAGTGTGCAGACTTGAGCACTCCCCAGGAAATGTCCAATATTAGCTCATTATTGGATTTTTTGTAACTAATTTATATACCCTGCTGAAACATTTTGATTGTTGTGGAGTAACAAATGTAAAAAAGATAGCATCATAGATGTATGAAAAAAGAAAAAGAAACATTATTAGTCTTGCATTGATGGCTATATATAGTTTTATCTGCTTGCATGAAAGTTATGTCGAGTGGTCAGTATTAATTGTCTATAATTATATTTTTATGACTTAACATACAATTTTAGCACTGTTGGATCAGACCCTTTGATCAGTGATCTCAAAGCATTATGGAACAAGTTTTTAGAGTCGATTTCCTCCAACATACGGGACTATCTTAGTCTAGAACATCTTGGTATCATCTTGAAATATCTTGCCATAAAAGGTGAGGTCTTTTGCATTTCATATGTTTATGAAAAATTTAAGATCATTTAAGACTTTATTTAGCTTTCCAGTACTTATGTGTTTGGTTAAAATAAATCTCTTTGAGAAAAATGTTTTTGAACAAAGTGAGCATGTTCTAGGCATATCTTAGATTTTTAGCTCGACAATTCGAAGAATAGTCTAGCTATTCTACTCACCCTGGCGTCTGCGTCGGCGTCACACCTTGGTTAAGTTTTTGCCTGCAAGTAAATACAGCTAACATTTAAAGGCATATAGCTTTGAAACTTATTTTTTCTTTTTCTTGGTCAATTACCAACCTCACTGGGTCAAGTTCCATAACTCTGACATGTATTTTGAGCAGATTATGCCCCCTTTTGGACTTAGAAAATTCTGGTTAAAGCTTTACATGCAAGTTACTATCTCCAAAACTAATGCAGATATTGAATTGAAACTTCACATGTGTCTTCTGGGTTATAAATCCAGTTGATAGCAGCAAGTCCAATAACTCTGACCTTCATTTTGGCCAAATTATGCCCCCTTTTGGACTAAGAAAATTCTGGTAAAAGCTTTACATGCGAGTTACTATCCTCAAAACTAATGCAGATATTGAATTGAAACTTCACATGTGTCTTCGGGGTTATAAAACCAGTTGATAGCAGCAAGTCCAATAACTCTGACCTTTATTTTGGCCAAATTATGCCCACTTTTGGACTAAGAAAATTCTGGTTAAAGTTTTGCGTGCAAGTACATGCAGCTATTACTAAAAGGCATATAGATTTGAATTTTTTTTTCTATGTTCAAGTTCCATAACTCTGACATGTATTTTGAGCAAATTATGCCCCATTTTGAACTTTGAAAATTCTGGTTAAGGTTTTACATGCAAGTTACTATCTCCAAAACTAATGCAGATATTGAATTGAAACTTCACATGTGTCTTCGGGGTTATAAAACTAGTTGATAGCAGCAAGTCCAATAACTCTGACCTTCATTTTGGCCAAATTATGCCCCCTTTTGAACTTAGAAAATTCTGGTTAAAGTTTTGCGTGCAAGTACATACAGCTATTACTTAAAGGCATATAGATTTGAAACTTATTTTTTCTTTTTCTAGGTCAATTACCAACCTTACTGGGTCAAGTCCCATAACTCTGACATGTATTTTGGGAAAATTATGCCCCCTTTTGGACTTAGAAAATTCTGGTTAAGGTTTTACATGCAAGTTACGCTCCAAAACTAATGCAGATATTGAATTGAAACTTCACGTGTGTCTTCGGGGTTATAAAACTACATGATAGCAGCAAGTCTCATAATTCTGATATGCATTATGGTCAAATTATGTCCCGTTTTGAACTTAAAACTCGTTTGATATTTAACATTTTGGGTAATATTTTCCTGCTTCTGGGACAATATTTCGAATAGTCGAGCTTGGCTGTCTTACTGACAGCTCTTGTTATGTCTTCCGCCCATGAATGGAAATAATATTTTATTCTTTGATCAAAATTTAGTAAACTGCTTTAAATATTGATTGACAATATGAATATTGTTGGCCATGTTTAAGTAGCGCATCTCAAACCAGCTTTTAAAAAAAATCCTCAGAATTTATGTAGACCATGGCTTATTTTAGGGTATGTCGGTAGAGCACATTGTAAATAAATAAACCAAGTCTGCAAGTTTATATCTTATCTTCATTATCCTCTTATGATTACTATACAATATCACGATATATGACTGTTGATAAATACTAGCTAATTCATCACAACATATCTATAGTCTCTCCGGTACACATGTACCCAGTGATCACTATCCTATAAGTCCTGGATCTGAAATAATAATAAGTATCATAACTATTTGGCATTACAATACCGTAACATTTATAATAAAAAATGAATCATACATATTTATCAATGAGCATAATACATAACGCAATCATGTGGATAACACTCTTTACATCTTATGTCAGTCATGTATGATTATCAATACTTATGTTAAAATCAGATGTGTATAGTGGTAAAGTGTATAATGGTACTGTAACTACTAGTAAAACACACTTTATACATAAATAACTTTGTTCGACACATCCATTGTTCTTTACATAAAATACATGTATATGGCATTCAATAATTACCTTGCTTGTGAAGCAAAACCACTGTTACAACATGTTCAGTCTCTGGTCTGGTCCTGTTTAATCTTCCAGTCTCTCTCAGACACTGTGATGTATTAGCTGTAAAACCAAAACCATAAAGTGACATGCAATTGATATAGAATAAATGGCAGTTTGTAGACCGTCGCGGAAATTCATGACAATCTCAATACAAGAAGGATTTCTATAATAGTAAAATCATTATAAACCATACTAAATCAACACAAGCCAATACAAGAACCAATACTGACCAAAACATCCGATTTCAACCTGAAATATTCGTCCCATCAACTTTAAAACTGTCACTACAACTTTTCCCTTTCATGTACAATAAGAAAACTACATGTCCTCTCAACCAATCAAAAGAAAGAGCGGGATAGCAAAAGAAAGATCAAAGTACACTAAATGAAGGAACATCACAATGGGTTAAAACCTCTAAAAGTTGGCTCTGCTACATTCATGCAAATAGTATCTAAAGATAATGTACAGCAAGAAATATATCAGTTTCATTTAATTCAACTTGTTTAAGCTTTCTATTTTTGGAAAAGTATTACAAAATTAAAAAGTGTGTAATTTCTAAAATATAAAATATGAAGTGTCTATTAAATAGCATCACATAGTCATATGCACGGTCTTTTTATCATTAATTTTCATACCCTTGTCATATCTCTTATCACTGAGGCAGAGCTGGGTTTGAATTAAAACTCCCAAACTTAAGCTTGTAGAGTTTAGTTTACTTGCTATGTACTTTTTCTCTGAACATTTTCTGTTTGTATAGATACCGGAGAGATATCCAGATCATTGCCACCTGGGTTTAAAGATCAGCCAAATCTGATTATTTGTCCTTTACTGCAACTCAAGAGATGATAAGAAGTTTACTAAAAGTTTCTCAAAATTGCATATTGTTAGCATGCTTTTTGATATAAACTTATTGCCACACAAGTTTTTACCACACTTTTTTGTATAGTATTGAAATTGTGTCAAACGAAGGAATATTTTTGAAATGACTATCAAGATCATCACTCTTAGGGTTTTAAAAATATTTTTACCTTGTTTAACTTTTTGTGTTATTTCTCAAGTTCATGTGAACATTGTGCTTTAGTCATTTTGTCACATGTATGTAGTAATATTTAATGTTAGCTTTATCCTAACAGTTGAAAATAAAACAAAGTTGACTTCTGCGTTTTTTCTAGGAGATGTTTTACCGACCACACTGTCTGTATATATGATGGACAAAGACCAGCCATTGCCACAGTCAGGCGAAATACTGATGTGCACAAGCCAAACTACAAAAGATGAAGTAAGTTTTGTTTCTAAGTTTTCTTGATTGTAGGTATAAAGTTGATGGGCCATCTATGTATATATATATCTGATATATATCTCTGACTTCCAGATCTCTTACTTTAGAGGAAAAAGTTGCCATTTACATCTGGAAGACAAATTTAAGATAAGGTAGCTATGACATATTTGAGAATAATTAATTTTCTCTACCCAAGGCACAGTGTGGAATGAGAAACCAAACACTAGTGAGGTTTATTAGTCCCCTACTAGTGGAACACTGAAGGCGACTATAGGAATGCCCTCTGTCTGTCTGTCCATCCTCCAATCTGGATCCTGCAATTACTCTAGAAGTATTCATGCTAGATTCATAAAACTATGAATAGAGGGCATTATGCAGATTATGCAAGTACATGACTTATGCTTGTAGGTCATAGGTCACTATTGAAGGTCAAGTGAAATTTGTTTCTGCTCCATAACTTTTATATGCATTGATGGATTGGTGCTACACACAAATGTTCCTCATGATGAGACATTATGTCAATACATGATCTATGCATGTCAGTTAAAGGTCAAAATCACGGTTTAAGTTCAAGTAAAAATTTGTTTCCACACCATAACTTTTAATTGTTGAAAAATCAGCAGTCATTTGCTGTCATGTAAGAGTCCTTTCCTTGCCTATCACGTTAAAATAGATTGCGGTGACAAATGAGTTTTGGTATTTCTGGCATTATGTATATAGTGTATGACGTTATAATATTGCAAGTACTATAATGAGGTCACTTAAGTGCATTCTATCTCAGTTATTACTAAATGGATTTGATTCAAACTTAAAATAGTTGTTCCACATCATCACCCACATCATATGACACAAGGTCCATAACTCTAGCAGCAATTTTTCATGAATTATGCCCCCATTTTACTTAAGACTTAAGGTTAATTTTGATGCACTTTCTCTATATCTCTGTTATTACAGAGAGGATTTGATTCAAACTTAAAATAGTTGTTCAAAATCATCACTCACAGCATATGACACAAGGACCATAACTCTAGCACCAGTATTTCATGAATTATCCCCCTTTTCACTTAGAATTTCAGGTTAAAGTTTTAGTGCATTTTCACTCTATCTCAGTTATTGCTAAATGGATATGATTTATACTTAAAGTAGATATTCCACATCATCACCCATTTGACACAAGTTGCATCACTCTTGCACCAATATGTCATGAATTATGCCCATTTTTTACTTAGAATTATACTTATTTAATGTTTTGATACACTTTATCTTTATCTTTCTTATTACTTAATATTTTTGACATCGACTCAAGGTATTTTCCAATATCTTCATACATATTTGAGTTATTAAACGCTATTGACAGCTCCAGCTTCCTCAGATGTGCCCAGTTTCAATAACCAGTATCGAAATAGTCGAGCGCGCTGTCGCCTGTGACAACTCTTGTGATGTAACTTGGTACAAATGTTCACCATCATGAGACGGAGTGTCATGCGCAGGAATCAGGTCCCTAGTTGAGAATTACTTCCTATTGTTGTTACTATGAATAGCTTGTAACTTTTTTATTACTGGCCGTAGGGAAAAATCGAGACCACTTTTCTGTAGAACAACATGCATGATATATTCAATATTTAGGTGTATTTTTACCTATCCATACTTGGTAAGTGTTTTTGTGTGGACATAGATTTTTTTGATTTTTATACGCCCGAAGTGACGTATTATGTTATACCCCCGGTGCCCGTCTGTCCGTCCGTCCGTTAGCAATTTCGTGTCCGTTCTGTAACTCTTGAACGCCTTGAAGGATTTCAAAGAAACTTGACACAAATGTTCACCACACAGAGACGACGTGCAGGGCGCTTGTTTCGGATGACTAGCTTCAAGGTCAAGGTCACACTTAGGGGTCAAAGGTCATATGAGTGTGTTTCGTGTCCGCTCTGTAACTCTTGAACTGCTTGAAGGATTTCAAAGAAACTTGGCATAAATGTTCACCACACTGAGACGACGTGCAGAGCGCTTGTTTCGAATGACTAGCTTCAAGGTCAAGGTCACACTTAGGAGTGAAAGGTCATTTATGACTTTGCTGTGTCCGCTCTGTAACTCTTGGACTGCTTGAAGGATTTCAAAGAAACTTGGCACAAATGTTCACCACACTAAGGCGACGTGCAGAGCACATGTTTTTGATGACTCGCTTCAAGGTCAAGGTCACACTTATGGGTCAACGGTCATATATGACTTTGCTGTGTGTATATTGCTCTGCATTGCGTGCTCTTGTTTTTATTTGGCAGATCCTGTTTTTGTTCAATAATGTTTTTTTGTATTACTTCCCTTTTTTTGCTATAAATAGCTTATTTGAAACTTTTTTATTATCGGCCATAGGGAAAAAACGAGACCACTTTTCTGTGGTACAACATAGATTGTACATCCAATTTTTAGATGTATTTTGACATAACTTAACCTGGTAAGAATTTTTTTGTGGACTTAGAATTTTTTTTGGATGTTTTTCTTTTTGTTGTTCCTTTGGGCTTAACAGTCAAGTTCTTTAAATTTTGCTCCAATCCTCTGATGTAACCCTTCGGGCGTATATTGCCCCGCTTGGCGGCGCTCTTGTTTATAAGATTTACTTCCCTTTGTTGTTACTATAAATAACGTATATTGTAACTTTTTTATAATTGACCGCTTCAAACCACTTGCCCCTCATCGATGTGGGTTCGAGCCTCACTCGGGGCGTTGAATTCTTCATGTGAGGAATCCATCCAGCTGGCTTACGGAAGGTCGGTGGTTCTACCCAGGTGCCCGCTCGTGATGAAATAAGGCACGGAGGGGCACCTAGGGTCTTCCTCCACCATTAAAGCTGGAACGTCGCCATATGACCTATAATTGTGACGGTGCTATGTTAAACCCAACAAAATAAAATAAATAAATATAATTGACCGCAGGGAAAAACCAAGACCACTTCCCTGTGAAACAACATAGATGTTACTTTCAAGTTTTAGGTGTAATCTAAGGTATCTCTACCCGGTAAGGAGTTTTTTGTGGACTTAGAAAAACAAAATACAGATTTCTTGTGGACTTACTTAGCTTATTCTTAAAACATTTTAACCTGCATGGTTGCTAGAATTGAATATGTCATTGTTTTAGCTTACTGTTTACCAAACTTATACAGAATATAAATAGCTTATTCTTAAAACATTTTAACCTGCATGGTTGCTAGAATTGAATAAGTCATTGTTTTGGCTTACTGTCTACCAAACTTATACAGAATATGTTTTACTGTAACATCTACATGACGGGCGTATATTGTGACATTCTTGCACTATTGTTATTTTTTGTTCATGTCAAGATGCTGTATTGGCATGCAGTATGTTTTGTGAAAAATGTCCTTAGGTGGGGGATGTTGGTAACTCTGCTATAAATTCTTGTTAAATAATTGCATCTGGAATATGTTGTAAGAAACCAGTTGCATATGATTTTCTAAGACAAAAATGATTGATTGTTCAGAAATCCAAGTGTTTATGCAGCATAAAGAAATCCAAGTATTTATGCAGCATAAAAATGGAATAAGATTGGAAATTCAACCTTTATTTTAGGCCACAATTTCCGCTTGTAACCTGTACAACTTCATTTAATCCAGTTATATATATACATTGTGTGTATATATAAATTTTTGTCATGAACATTTATAAGCAAACAGTTTCATTGAGTTAAACAAATTGAACTAACCATAATGTATATTTAATATATATTAAATTAATGTTTTTTTTATTTCATAGGTTCTTACCACGATACCAAAGAGCAGTATGATTGGGATTGTTGATGGGTGCGATTCAGGATACGGGGACCTGAAAAAAACAGGTATTAAAATTTGGCCTGACTCTTGATATGTATGTTACTTTGATAATGTTAAGAAAATCCTATCAATTAAATGGAGATTTACGAGGCAGCATTGTCTGGACATATTGATTAATATATACTGTATATATCTGATCGGAATATGAATATTTAATATACTAGTTATTTTGAAAATTCCTATGAGTAGTGGCAGCAGAGCCATTGAAATTGGTCATTGTTGCCCCAATCAAGAATAGTTATAAGTCAATTTTTGTTTCAAGTGATTTATTGTGTACAACAGTGGTCAAGTTTTCTAGGTCGCTGACTTTTAATTAAAGTTCCATATACAAAGTAGGGATAATACATGTTTTTTTTGTTTTGAAGATGATCTTAAGACAAAATGAACATGCATTCGAATGTGAACCCTCCCTCATATTTTGTTAGTCCCCTACTGGTTCAAAACCAATTTCGGGGACTATAGGAATGTGCTTTTCCGCCATTCCATTCGTCCGTCCGCCATTTCATGTCCGGTCCATAACTCTGTCATTCATGAAGAGATTTTAAGATAACTGGGCACAAATGTTCACCATGATGAGACGACCTGTCATGCGCAAAACCCGGACCCCAGGCTCAAAGGTCAACAGGGTTTATTTCCTGTCCGGTCCATAACTCTGCAATCCATGAAGGGATTTTAATAATACTTGGCACAAATGTACCTCATAATAAGACCCCTAGCTCAAAGGTCATGGTCACACTTGGCAGTCAAGTGTAACAATGGCATGAACAGGGTCTGTTTCGTGTCTTCCATAACTCCTATAGGTATGCGCTTTTCCGTCATTCCGTCCATCTGTCCGTCCGTCCGCCATTTCATGTCCGGTCCATAACTCTGTCATTCCTCAAGAGATTTTAATATTACGTTGCACAAATGTTCCCCATGATGAGACGACGTGTCATGCGCAAACACCGGACCCCTAGCTTAAAGGTCAAGGTCACAACTGGAGGTCAAAGGTCAACTGGTTTTTTTTGCTGTCCGGTCCAGAACTCTGTCATCCATCAAGGGATCAAAATATTACTTGGCAGAAGTGTTCCCAATAATGAGACGACGTAACATGTGCAACACCCAAAACCCTAGCTTAAAGGTCAAGGTCACACTTGGAGATCAAGGGTCAATAGGATTTTTTTCCTGTTCGGTCTATAAATTTGTCATGCAAAAAGGATTTAAATATCAGTGGGCACAAATACTCCCCTGGATGAGACAATGTGTCATGCGCAAAACCCGGGCCTTAAGCTGAAAGGTCAGGGGTCACACTTGGAAGCAAAAGGCCAGAAGGGCTTTTTTCCTGTCCAGTCTGTAACTCAACAATCCTTAAAGGGATTTTTAGCTCGACTATACGAAGTATAAGGAGAGCTATCCTGCTCGACCCGGCGTCGGTGTCGGCGTTTTTCCGCGTCCCCACCTTGGTTTAAGTTTTTTTTACACTTTCTCTTTTTTCAACTTATCTCTGTAATTACTTGATGGATTTGATTCAAACTTGAAATAGTTATTCCTCATCATCATCCACATCATCTGACATAAGGGCATTAACTCTGGCACCAATATTTTATGAATTATCCCCCCTTTCACTTAGATTTTCAGGTTAAAGTTTTGATGCACTTTCACTCTATCTCTGTTATTACTGAATGGATTTGATTCAAACTTAAAATAGTTGTTCGACATCATCACCCACATCATATGACACAAGGTGCATAACTCTGGCACCATTTTTTCATGAATTATTCCCCCTTTTTACTTAGAATTTCAGGTTAAAGTTTTGGTGCACTTTCACTCTGTCTCTGTTATTACTGAATGGATTTGATTCAAACTTAAAATAGTTGTTCAACATCATCACCCACACCATATGACACAAGATGCATAACTCTGGCACCAATATTTAATGAATTATGCCCCTTTTTGCTTAGGATATACTTATATAGTGTTTTGATACATTTTATCTTTACCTCTCTTATTACTTTAAGTTGATATTTTTGACATAGACTCAGGCTATTGTGCAATATTTTCATCCACAATTGGAGTCATTAAACACTCCAGTGACAGTTCTAGTTTCCTCAGATGTGCTCAGTTTCACTATCCAGCATCGAAATAGTCGAGCGCGCTGTCTCCTGTGACAGCTCTTGTAATATTACTTGTCACAAATGTTCACCACTATGAGGTGGAGTGTCATGTGCAAGAACCAGGTCCCTAGATCTAAGGTCAAGGTCACACTTAGAGGCCAAAGTTCAGATACAAGAATGACTTTGTCCAGAACATTTCTTCTTAATACATGAAGGGATTTTGATGAAACTTGGCACAAATATTCACCACCATGAGACGGAGTGGCATGCGCAAGAACCAGGTCCCTAGGTCTAAGGTCAACGTCACACTTAGAGCTCAAAAGTCAAATTCAAGAATGACTTTGTCCGCAGCATTTCTTCTTCATGCATGGAGGGATTTTGATGTAACTTGGCACAAATGCTCATTGAAAAATCAATTGTTTAGACCACTTTTCTGTGTTACAACATGCATGTTACATCCAATTGTCAGGTGTATTTTGACATATCTCTACCTGGTTAAGAAGTTTTTGTGGACTTACCATATAGATGTTTTTAATTTTAGGATTAATTTTACCTTTGTTGTTACTATAAATAACTTATATTATCACTTTCTTATAATTGGCCAAAAAAAAATCCATATGAAAATACAGGTGCTAGTGTAAAGAAGTTTGCTGTGACGGGCATATATTGTGACATTCTAGCACTCTTGTTTATATTTATAGATGTTATGAAACAATCAACAACTATAGGTTTTTGTATATGCAAATTTTGTCATGACATATTGTATATATTATACAATATTGTTTATACATCATTGACAGATATCAGTTCATTATGTTATACTGCAGTAGAGAAAATTATGTGCCTTCAAGTAGGGGACTTTGTCTTGCATGGCAATACTTCATTCACTTGTTATTTTTCATTTTGAGGATTCTACTAAAGTGGCATAATGATTAATGAATGTATGTGGTTCTACCGAGATGCTCATTGGTGCAAGAAGAATTGCCACCCTGAAAATAGCAGGAGAAGTGATTTAATTTAGATATATACATTTTGGAGTCGCTAATACGAATATTTGTGTACTGTCTTATCTTCCTCACAGACTGTGTCGTACATGGAAAAGATACAGAACAGACTGGAAGTTGTGAGTTGCCCTGCACCACATCATGTCTACACAATGGTAATAAAACTGCTGCCCTTAGTATAAGTTTTCCATAAGGAGGGGATATACATATCACAACTTGTATTAATGTCCTTTGATGACTAGGTGTAATTTTAAATTGCCATTATTTCACGTATGACCGCTACCTTCTTATTCCTTTCAAGAATTTCTTTTAAAAGTATTCATTTTGAAAAATGGTGTTATAAATATATAATTTATAACAATAACATAAAGGTGTTGTAAAAAAATGCGTTATTATGAAGTATTTAGTTGACATTGAAATAAGCATGTGATATTTATCAGATGAAATTACTGATCTTTAAAAGCTTTGAAAAGGCTGGATCTCCTGTTATAATTCTCTAATGTATATTTTTGTATGTACTTTCCAACTAAAGCTCACACAAAGGGGCTGTGTCCTATAAGTGAAGGTATTTGTTTCTGCTATATTACTAGTGATTGACATTTAACAACCTTTGGTGTACATGTTTGACTTTTTTTTAGCTCATCTTAGCACAAAGTAGTCATTGTGAGCTTTTGTGATCACGCTGTGTCAGTTGTTTGTTTATCCGTCCATCCATTGTCAACAATTTGTTTAAACAACTTCTTCACTGTATGGATTTTGATGAAACTTTGTCTGGATGTTCCCGTAGATAGACATATAAATACATGACAATTCTTATTCAGAATTAATTCTCTTCCTTCACAATATCATCATCGTTATCATATGACACAAGGTCCATAATGGTGGTGAAGATATTTCATGAATTATGTACCCTTTTCCTTTTAATAATTTCTGTTGAGTTTTGTTTGTTCACCATATCTTTGTTTTTGCTAAATCATAAAATCGTAAAATGTATATAAATCAATCTAAAAATGATTAGTTCGCGACATCACTCATGGCTGAGTGATGCCTCTCTAATTTAGAATTTTGAATACAAATTTGTTCAATATTGAATACATGGAGCATTACTCTTTCTGACATTTTCCATGAATTATGGCCCTTTTATACTTATTAAATATTTTGATACACTTTTACTCTATGTCTGTTATAACTAAATAAAACTACCTATACAATACCTTCATCCATATTGGAGTCACTACACACTTTTATGAAAGCTGCAGCTCCCTCACACGTTTCCACTTTCACTATTCAACATCAAAATAGCCGAGCCTGCTGTTTTAATTGGCATCTCTTGATTGTATACTTTTCAGCAGATGTTCAATCTGAGGTATTAGTAAAGAAAGGCGCATGTGGAAGTGAAGCAGGTATTTAGCTTTCAGTTTTTGTACAATTTTGTATATTCATGAATGCTGGTCTCACATAATAACCCAAATATGAAATCTTTATCAAACTCTGTCTGGTTAAATGAATGTTAACACTCTAGAGCCCTAATTATGACCCTATCTTCATGAAATTTGGTCTGAATGTTTATCTTGATGATCCAAAGGCCAAGTTTAACAGGCGAGCGATATAGGGTCATCATGACCCTCTGATAGTTATCTCTTTAGATCAATGCCCTTATGAGATTACCAACTTATGCCAGTAAGTGCCTCTTAGGTTAATTCATAAGGTTGTACATTTCCTTTGATTTCCAGCTGTTCTCTGTACCTGTTACGTAACATTAGTGGATGCTTATTTCTAAACTTTGCTCAAATGGTTGTGCCAGATATTGACCGCATAGATTGGAAGTGGATGAAACTTCATGAAAGTGATTAAACAAGTTGTCCATTAAAATGACATTCAGTGACTACAGTCAATTTGTGCCTCTTGAAACATATGAGTTTCTGTATTTTACAGTTCAATGTCAAATTGATATCCCTACCAGGAAAGGAACGTGTCCTACAAATAATGGTATTTTGCTCCTTACTTACTTTAATTGCGTTTATTCAAATTTGTGAATGATGCTGCTTGAATATTACAACAAAATATGGTTGTAAGAACCTTTCTCTCACTTCAGGTGAGAGTGCATAGCCCATTGAAAACATTTTATGCCAGCCTGAACCATCATCAGTTAACCATGATATAATAATCCGTTACAGTGTCTGGTATTCAAAATTATGTGAATGTTTGAAGTATTAATGAAGCAATTGAAATTCTTGATAGTGCTTAAACTTAATGTCGGGGTATTAAATGTATTTTCACATTCATTAATCAGTTCATTGAAGAATTCAGGTGCCACAGCTAAAGAGAGGGAATAATTGATTTTCATGAAACATTTGATTGGTGCTCAAACCAGATCAACAGTAAAATTTCAGTGATCAATTGTCGTTTTGGCTTGAGTCTTTATATAGGCCAGTAATGGTAATATAAAATATATTTTTATGCCCCCTAAGGTGAGCATATTAAAATCGCATCATCATCATCAACCTATCATTCTGATAATAATACAAATCCAGTGTAATGTCATTAAGTGACCATTCTCTCAAGCTAAATTCTAATGTTGCTGGCTTTATTCAATTATGAAATCTCAAGCTTATGTCCATTAATTAAACAACATAATTTTTCAGGGAAGGCCACATTGACAAGCAGTGGAATGAAAAGTGCCACTAGCTGTGAGTCATTTTCAATAAACGCAGAATCTTGTTTGTCCTCGTCTGGCAAACATTGTAGTTAAAAGATTCCAATTTCTGACTTTTCTGAATGCATTTTGTCTTACTAATAATGCATAGTAAGTACAATATAAAATACATGTTAAAATTATGAACAATATGCTTCCTGAAAATTTCATTATTACAATTTTTTTTAATTTCATTATATCAAGTTTTTCAAAGTTTAAGTGCAGATATTGATTTCTTTGTTATTGCTAGTTTATGGAAATAAGCAAATCTCAACTGTTTTCAGATGACGAATTTGATCAGAAAAGACAGTTCTTAGAGGTAGAACAACAGAAGTTGTTGATTGCCAAAGAACAACTTGAATTGGAAAAAAGAAAAACTGAACTATTAGAAAAATCAACTATACTACAGACTAGATCAACAGAAGCACTTGAATCTATACTTGTTATTTTAAGAGA
The DNA here is from genome assembly GCF_021730395.1 of Mercenaria mercenaria. Lineage (NCBI taxonomy): Eukaryota > Metazoa > Mollusca > Bivalvia > Venerida > Veneridae > Mercenaria > Mercenaria mercenaria. The sequence goes on from NC_069364.1 coordinate 9,633,554, forward strand.
AAAGTAATTGGATGATGTGTTAACAAAAAATTTCTTGAAAGTTAATTAAGACATAACATAGGGCATATAACAGGAACGTATTTTAATAACTTAAACTATCTGAATTTTTTTCCTCAGAAATTATTGATATGGTGTGTGGTTCTTCTTGAAAATTTTGATCAATTTTATTGAAAGTTAATGTCCGAGTTACCACATAAAATAGAATATTTATTTTCATTAATAAAAAGTTTTATCACATGTTTGACGTCGCAGGAGTGAAATAAAACCATTTATTTTATGTTCTTCAGTGAAATACTGAAATTTATCATTGAAATAAAATTGATATTTTCACTGTTTCAATTTTCACTGTTTCAAACAGTGAAAATATCATTTTTAGCTCCACTATTCGGAGAATAGGGGGGCTATTCTACCCGCCCAGGCGTCGGCGTCGGCGTGACCTTTCTTGGGTATAGTTTTTCGGCAACCTTTGTTTTTCTGTCATATCTTTGTTACTGTTACAATCCCCATAACTCTTATTGTATTTTTGACAGAATTATGCCCCTTTCATACTTGATGTTTTTTGGCAATCTTTGCTTTCTGGACATAACTTTAGTACAATATAAGATACAGATTTGAAACTTAAAATGTGTCTTTATCATCAACATCTGCATGTATGGTAACAACCCCTATAACTCTGATTTGTATTTTTGACCAAATTATGCCCCTTTCATACTTAAATCTTTTGACAAACTACTTTGGTACTGTATAAGATAATGACTTGAAACTCAAAATATATATTTGCCATCATCATCTGCATGTGTGATAACAATCCCAATAACTCTAATTTGTGTTCTTGACAGAATTATGCCCCTTGGTGTATCTTCCTTTAAAAAGTAGAGGTCTCTTATTGAGACATATATTCATTTTACTGTCAAATCACCAAATAGTGGAGCGCACTGTCTTATGGACAGCTCTTGTTATTTTTCACTGGTTCGGAACTACACTTGAATGCGAAAGAATAAGAATTATTAAATGTAGAAAATTCCTTGCAAAATATACTTTAGTAAAGATATAGATGTATGGAAATACTAACAGGATCATAAATATATACATTCTATCATAATGAAATATAAAAGAAATCAGGAAACGTAATAGAACTATTTACAGTTTTTCTACAAAGATATCTTGACGTCACAACATTATGACGTCATGATGCGATGCACGTGACGTTGCGCGGACAAACTGGATATAATTTTGTTAAAACCATTAAAAATACATAAAATAAATAGAAAAGTTGTTTGTTTTAGTATAAGATCGAAATATATTTCACTTGTGAACACCATAATTTACATTTTCACGAGTGGCTGTGCCACTTGTGAAAATATTGCATTATAGTGTTCACTTGGTGAAATATATTTCGATCTTACACTAAAACAAACAAATATACTCTATTACATAAATTTGATAATACACTAGTGTAATAAAGCTTTGACGTTGACGTCGTTTTAAGTATAGGAACCGTTGGTTGAATTTACTTGGTCTATAATATAGGTATAGAAAGAAGAAATTTTGATATTTCAGCAGGAAAAGCTTACATGTGATAAAAAAGAATATTACATTTGTGTCCTTCCACCGCCTCGGTAGCCTAGTGGTAGAGCGTCCGCTTCGAGTGCGGGAGGTTGTGGGTTCGATCCCCGACCGCGTCATACCAAAGACGTAAAAAGTGGTACTAGTAGCTTCCTCGCTTGGCGCTCAGCATTAAGAGGGTAGTGCTAGGACTGGTCAGCCCGGTGTCAGTATAATGTGACTGGTGGGGTATCATGTCACGTGTCTACGGCGTGATATTCTAGTGAGGCAGCATTATAAAGTTGGGCATTGTGCTCACTGTTACAAGTAGACACCGTCGTTTATATGACTGAAAAATTGTTGAAAAAGACGTTAAACCCGAACACACACACACACACACACATTGGATTTATCAAATTTGTTGAATAAAATTGATAAAATGCTTGGCAGGGCCTCGTATTTTATTATTTTATTCAACTTGTTTAATAAATTCAACATGTAATATCCTCTCTATCTATTTTATGCTTTTCGGTGAAATACTGAAATTTATCAGTGAAATAAAATTGATATTTTCACTGTTTCAAACAGTGAAAATATCATTTTTATTTTTCACTGGTACGGAACTACACTTGAGTGCGAAATAATATGAATTGTAAATGATAGAGAATTCTTTGTAAAATATTCTTCAGTAAAGGTATAATTGTATAGAAATAATAACAGGATCATAAATATTTACATTCTATCATAATAAAATGTAAAACAAATCAGGAAACATAATAGAACTATTTACAGTTTTTCAACAAAGATACCCTGACGTCACAACATTACGACGTCGTGATAAGATGCACGTGACGTTGCGCGGACAAACTGGATATAATTTGGTTAAAACCATTAAAAATGCATACAATAAATAGAAAAGTTGTTTGTTTCAGTGTAAGATCGAAATATACAATGTATTACACTCGTGAACACCATAATTTACATTTTCACGTGAAAATATTGCATTATAGTGTTCACTTGGTGAAATATATTTCGATCTTACACTAAAACAAACAAATATCCTCTATATACACCATGTTCGATTGAGCAAATTTTGTTGCAATGTAAGCTAGTACCTCTGTAAATACTTTTTGAAAAGATTTAAAATTGAATACAGTTCTACAATGAAATTAATAACACATGTATGTGATGCATAGTTTCCATTATTCTAGTTTGCTTTTACGCAATTTGTATACAGTAACAAGAAGTATGTACAGCGCAGTTTTCTTTCTGTAAATTCACAATAGTCAAAAGAACCTGTTGTAAATATTGAAGATTTGTATGCTACAAGTTAAAAGTTAGTTGAATGAGCCTCCTTCTCTGTTCAAAACCATTCCTATTGCAGACTTGTACGATGTTGTTGTCATTGTCTAGTATAATATTGTCAATAATTTGGTTGTGGAAGATTTAATTTAAGTGCCTTGTTACGCAGTTTGAAACATGACTTTATTATCTTGGCTTTTCGGGGTTGATACGGAAGTGACCCGCCAGTACTGTGTAGACTCCTGGAAAAAATTTGAATGTTATAAGATGGTAAACTGTATAATTTTTGTTGCCAGTTAAAACTGAAACTGAAACTGCTTTATTTGATTAAACGCCTAATTTTACACATAGTATATTCACCGGCGTTGTACATTGAATTATACCAGATTTATATAGCGCCAAAGGCGCTTTACATAGTTCAAATGCAGCCACACAGGGCGCATAATTCATCCTCTACTAGTACAGACACAGAGCGATCTGACCAGAGGGACAGAGTGAGACAAAGCCCCCACGACAGAGAGATCAGAAATCAGATACAGGCTTATCCGGCTAACTTAGCCTAGCTCGTTTCGAATAGACAGCCTGGTTCTTTAACGTGCCCAGTGTATAGCACTGATACACGCACAGTTAAACAAATAATAATGTTATGCTTAGTATTTTATGCGTTAAACATTCCCCTAAAACGACATAGAAAATGCCAGTTTCGGTTTTGGTTCATGAACTTTTTTATAAGTATATTTTTAGTAACAGATATTATTGTTGATTATCAGCTTTCCAGTTCAAATCTACAAAATTTGAAAGTAGACTTTTTTTGTGGTTCACATGTAACAAAAAATTATCTTTCTTTCATTTACAACACATTTTGAAATATCAATCAGGGCCATGCCACTTTTGAAATCATTTAATCCGGTACTCACCGTAACAAATGTTTTTTGACAGTAGAATGAAACTGATGATTGTCCTATATTTGTTGTAATGCAGAGGAGCTCAGTGTTAAACAGACTTAAGAATTAAGAAAATACATGCCATTATTTATTCAGTTATTCAACACATTGTGGAAATATTCATTACATGTGAGAAGAAAGAAGTTATACAAAGGAAATTTTATATATTTAAAATAAATGTATAATTATTGTTAATCTGTACCTGAAACGTGCTTTCAGCAGAGCAAATGCTCTTTCGACAATATTTGTAGTGGACATTAATGCATCGTTGAAATGTCTTTCAGCCTCAGTCTGCACATTTAAAACTAGAGTGATAAGCCAAATTTTAAGAGGATATCCAGAGTCCCCTACTAGCCGAACAATGTTAGCTCTCTCTAGTATGATCGGTAAAGACGAGTTGGCTATTATGAATGCGTCATGGGTACTCCCTGGCTACCTTACAACAACATGTATGAATCTGAAACAAGTAGTAACATGCATGAACCCGATGAAACGCTATATATGTAAACATGATCATGATTATGTTGAATCAAAGTTATTACTAGCATAAAGATATATTATGTTGGCATGTGGTTTTAAGCTCACCTGAACTTTGTATAGGTGAATGGTCAGGCATCCGTCGTCCATCTGTCGTCCAAAATCAAAATTTTATACTGAAACATCTTCTTAGCTGAAGCGCTCATGAACTGCTTCATGGATCTTTATCAAACTTGGTATGTAGCATCATTATAAGGTCCTCTCCCAATTTGGTTCAAATAGGGGCACTTGGCCCCTTTTAAGGGCTGCTAGAGATAGAATTAGAAATACCTTCAAACAACTTCTTCTCATGATCTGACGGATTGATCTTCATCAAACATGGTTTGTAGCATCATCAAAAGGTCCTCTCCAAACATTTTTCACATGGGGAAGTTCGGCCTATTTTAGGGGCTACTAGAGGGAAAATTTAAAATGCCTCTAAACGACTCCTTCTCATAAACCACTTATTATAATTGAACTTCATCAAACTTGATTTGCAACATCATTGAAAGGTCCTTCACCAATATTGTTCAGTTGGAGGTACTTGGCCCATTTTTAAGCTAGTGGCTGCCTAAGTTAAGGTTAGAAATACCTTTAACAGACTTCTACTAATGAACCACTTGTTTGATCTTCATCAAACTTGTTCTAAAGAATGACTTTAAGGCCATTTGTCATATTTGTTCAATTGGGGGCACATGGCCAATTTTTAAGAGCCCATGGCCAATTTTTAAGAGCCACTAGAAGTAGGAATAGAAATACCTTCAAAAGATCTATTCATGAACCGCGTGGTGGATTTTCATCAAAATCGCCTTGTAGCATCATTAGAAGGTCATGTCCCAGTTTTATTCCAATGGGGAAAGGGGGCATTTGTCCCTTACAGGGACCGCTATGCTAGGACTAAAAATAAAAATACATTTTAACAACTACTATCATTACCTGCTTGATGGGTCTTCAACAAACGTGGTTTGTTACATCATTAAAAGGTCTTATGTCGAATTTCTTCAAATGGGGCCACTTTGGCCCTGTAAGGAGCCAGAAGAGTTAAAATAGAAATACCTTTACTGATGTTATGCATTTTTAGTGCGTAATAGCAAAATGCAGATTTGTTTTTTTAAAAAAACTTGTTTTAATGAACAGCTTAAAGGATTTTCACCAAAACTAGTTAGAAGCAAAGTATGATGGTTAAGGTTTTCTTCAGGTGAGATACTGAGGCCAAGGTGGCCCTCTTGTTTATAAAATTTTAAAATATTGTTTACTTTTTTGTGTAACAGATAACTGCATATATGTTATGATTAAAATGAATATCATAAACATTACAGCTGAAGTAGGAAATCAAGCAGTAAGTGTAGTATTTGTTGCATACATGTCTCAAGTCATTCTTCTTGTATTAAATAATTTAATAGAACATGTCAGTAGTAGTGCAGAATCAAGAACAATGCATATTTTAGTTACATTACAGCACATTACTGAAATAACTTCATATTTAGATACCCGCACAGCCTGACATTCAAGTGTTACAGTGTTCATTAATGAGTATTAAAAATTCAGAATTTACCTCCTGTATTTGGTCACAAACGGCTTGCACATTATTGTCATGATATCCCTTCCGCAAACGAAGGTAGCTTTTGCTGCCCTATGTGGTGCCATTACTGGTAATTCCTTGATTGCTAACCTGTGCTTGGTGTGGGTCTGGCATATCAATGTTTATCAAACGCCTACATATCGCATTGCATACATTGAGACAATCCTGCTGCTTGATGATTTAGAAATTCCATGAAGATCGCTCGTCTCTGACGAAAAATCACCCTTGGCAAGAAATCTCAGAGTAGATAGCACTTGTAATTTATTAAATGTTTAAATGTTTACTTTCATCAATGTGTTCAATTTCAAATTTCTTTCAAGCGCAATGACCACTATTTAAGCCCAATTGTAATGAAACTTAGTCACAACATTTACCCCAGTAACTACCATAACGATTCATTAGTGTTCTACCCCAAAAAAAACGTCCCAGTATTCGGTGAAGTTTGGGTGAGAGATTTAGGGTTATCATTGACCACTTATTAATTTTTTTTAATGTTTTTATACAATAATTTAGGTAATTACCCCCCCCCCCCCCCCCCACCCACCCCCACTCCGAAGGAGGGGTATATTGTTTTGCAGATGTCCGTCTGTCTATTAGTCCCGTAAACAAGTTTCTGGATGATAAGTCATTAGCTTGGTCCAAGGATCATGGAAGTTGAAAGGGAGGTTGGTCATGACATGACCAGCAGATGACCTCTTAGTAGGTCAAATGTTAAGGTCATAGTGACCCGGAACAGTTAAACGGTTTCCGGACGTCTGGCCTAGTTCACAATTTGTCTTTTTAAGTAGATGACATCTATTGATATTTGGGGTCACTTTGTCAAAGGTCAAGGTCACAAGGTCCTAATTGGTTAAATCCGTTTCTGATTATTATCTTGAAAAATATTTGACCTTAAGCCTTCATATTTTATTGGTTGTTTAGTCTCCTAATAATTTCTGTGTCATGTAGTCAAAGTTCAAGGTCAGTTAGGGTCAAATCCATTTTAAAGCAGTATCTCAACATCTGTTTACCTACATACTTCAAAGTAGATGACCATTTTCATTTTCGGGTCACTGGGTCAAAGGTCAAGCTTACTTAGCATCAAATCATTTATAGATCTCCATCTGCAGATCTGATTTACCCAGTCTCCTTGAGAAGATGACCCTCAATAATTTATGGGTCACCTGGCCATAGGTCAGTGTCATTTAGAGTAAAATCAATTTTAAATCAATACCTTAAAGACCCACCACGGTCTAGTGACCTACTTTTTCCTCCTTTTTTCGCAACTTCATTTGCAAACTTATTCAGTCATTCTCATTCAGTATAGTTTTATAAATATAGTTAGACATTAAACACATTGTCTTGGCCTTATATAATGTCACTGTCAATTTGTAACTAGATACTTGTTATTTCTCATTATCTTCATGCAAAACATGTATAATTACCATGATGATCATGGAAATAGAAAAGAAAATATTTTTTTTGCGGCGCATCTTTAAAGGTGGTCATTCACATCTGACATTTTTCATAGTAATCTTTTAGACATTTATTAAAGGAACAATAAGACCCATTACACAGAGTTAGATCCGTGTTGGATATTTTATTTCTTTTTATGGAATTTTGTAGTTATCTCCCTTTAATACAAAAGCGGATTAGTTCATTTTATTTCAATATAATTTCTAGTTTTACATTTCGAGAGGTGAATGCGAAAGAGTTCTAAGTGCATATAAATAAAGAAGCACTTTTTCGCATTCACCCCTCGATTTGCATTTGATAAATATTGGAATATATCATCTACCTGAAATAAACGGTAAATTCTAAAACAGCGTGTAGCTTTAGAATTAATTTATTTTTAGCTCACCTGAGCACGAAGTGCTCAAGGTGAGCTTTTGTGATCGCGTTGTGTCCGTCGTCCGTCGTCAACAATTTGACTGTTAACACTCTAGAGGGCACAATTTTGGCCTAATCTTAATGAAACTTGGTCAGAATGTTACCCTCATAAAAATCTTGGACGAGTTTGATATTGGGTCATCTGGGGTCAAAAACTAGGTCACCAAGTCAAATCAAAGGAAAAGCTTGTTAACACTCTAGTGGTCACAATTTTGGCCCATCCTTAATGAAACTTGGTCAGAATGTTACCCTTAATAAAATCTTGGATGCGTTTGATACTGGGTCATCTGGGACCAAAAACTAGGTCACCGGGTCAAATCAAAGGAAAAGCTTGTTAACATTCTAGAGGTCACAATTTTGACCCAACCTAAAGAAACTTGGTCAGAATGAAACCCTCAATAAAATCTTGGATGAGTTCGATATTGGGTCATCTGGGTTCAAAAACTAGGTCACCATGTCAAGCCAAAGGAAAAGCTTATTAACATTCTAGAGGTCACAATTTTTGGCCCAATCATAATGAAACTTGGTCAGAATGTTACCCTCAATAAAATCTTGAATGAGTTCGATATTGGGTCATCTGGGGTCAAAAACTAGGTCACTACGTCAAATCAAAGGAAAAGCTTGTTAACACTGTAGAGGCCACATTTATGACTGTATCTTCATGAAACTTGGTCAGATTGTTAATCTTGATGATCTATATGTCATGTTTAAATCTGGGTGATGTGGGGTCAAAAACTAGGTCACTGGGTCAAATCAAAAGAAAAGCTTGTTAACACTCTAGAGGCCACATTTATGAATGTATCTTCATGAAACTTGGTCAGAATGTTAATCTTGATGATCTTTAGGTCAAGTTTGAATCTGGATTATGTAGGATTAAAAACTAGGTCACTAGGACAAATCAAAAGAAAAGCTAGTTAACACTCTAGAGGCCACATTTATGACCATATCTTAATGAAACTTGGTCAGATTGTTAATCTTGATGATCTATATGTCATGTTTAAATCTGGGTGATGTGGGGTCAAAAGCTAGGTCACTGGGTCAAATCAAAAGAAAAGCTTGTTAACACTCTAGAGGCCACATTTATGAATGTATCTTCATGAAACTTGGTCAGAATGTTAATCTTGATGATCTTTAGGTCAAGTTTGAATCTGGATTATGTGGGGTCAAAAACTAGGTCACCGGGTCAAATCAAAGGAAAAGCTTGTTAACACTCTAGAGGCCACATTTATGATGTATCTTCATGAAACTTAGTCAGAATGTTAATCTTGATGATCTTTAGGTCAAGCCCGAATCTGAGTCATATGGGGTCAAAAACTAGGTCACCAGGTCAAATCAAAGGAAAAGTTAGTTAACACTTTAGAGGACACATTTATGACCATATCTTAATGAAACTATCTTGATGATCTTTAGGTCAATAGGTCAGGTGAGCGATACAGGGCCTTCATGGCCCTCTTGTTCAATCTAACTTGGTTGCGCAACCGAGATAGACAAAGGGAGGTAATAATAATTGTATAAACGCATTTCTAATGAAGTTCAGCGAAATATATATTTGTCAATGCAAATCTTTGACAACTTTAATACAGTAGTGCTTACATTCATATCATTCCTTAGGCAAAATGTGTTTTTAACTTTATTATTATGCTAAAATAACGCTATCTTGGTTGGGCAACCAGGGTAGGAAAATCAAAGTTGAAATATACTTCCAGTGACGATCGGGTTTGTATTAAGAACTCGGTGAGAACAAATAAGTGTAAATGGTCAGTTGGTTAAGTTTTGAACAAATCCAATAGTTGACCAAAATCTGATTAACCACCTTTAAGTTCTGTTTGACCTACATAGTTCAAATTTTATATGATGGTTGGTCTCATTTAGTATATACTCTTGAACCTGGGTCTAAGGTCAAGGTCATTTAATATCTAAGCCTATAAGGGGAGCATATGTGTTTTTCAAACAGCTATTGTTAATATTGTTAACATTTAGCATGGTATTGAGAAAACATGAACAATCCTTGAAATCATTTATCCATTTGAGTCAGTTATGAAGGAATTTTATAACAATTCTGTTTTCAGATCTTGTTAATGTTAACATGGAAACGAATCACGTAACCTATACATCTATATGTAAAATTCAAGTGCATTATTTCATCAAGAGCGGGCACCTGACCATGTTTAAAACATAAAAAGAAAAGTGCTGTTTTGCAACTTTTTAGCTCACCTGAGAAGAAGGCTCATGGTGAACTATTAGGATCGATGAATGTCCGACGTCCGTCCGTCCGTCCGTCCGAGCAACTTAAAAGAAAGGGAGGGCCATCTAACTGTAAAGAGAACAAAGGAGAACAATAGCTTCAATCCGTTAACAATAGATTATAGGGCCCCCTATACAACAAAAGAAAATAACAAAAGAAATGGCCCCTCCTTCGTTTCGGTGGCACGTCCGTCCGTCCGTCGTCTGTCCGTTCACATTTAGTTTTTTTACACTCTAGCATCCACAATTTTGAAACAATCTTAATCAAACGTGGTCACAATGCTTTTGGGCACAAGACCTCGGATGAGTTCGATTATAGGCTAGATCGGATCAGTATGTCCAGAGTTATGTGCCCTTGATTGACAAAATTTGCTATATTTCACTTTGTTTAAACTCTAGCATCTTCATTTCTTCACCAATCCTAATCATATTTATAAAGAATGTGTTTGTTCTCAAGATCTGGGATGAGTTCGATTATGAGCAAATTCGGGCAGGAAGGAGCAAAGTGATGTGCCCTTGCTTGATTGACAAAATTTGCTATATTTCACTTTGTTTACACACTAGCATCTTCATTTCTCCACCAATCCTATTCATATTTACAAAGGTTGTGTATGACCTCAAGATCTTGGATGAGTTCAATTATGAGCAAAATCTATTTGTTAGGACCAGAGGTACATGTATGTGCCCTTGATTTACAAAAAATACTATATTTTACGTTGTTTACACTCTAGCACCTTCATTTCTTCACCAATCCAAAGCATATTTACATAGTATATGTATTGCCATAAGATCTTGGATGAGTTCAATTTTGAAAAAAATCAGACAAGTAGGACCAGAGTTATGGGCCGTTGATTTTGCAAAAATCCCTATATTTTACCTTTTTTACACTATAACACCTTTATTCCTTTATTCCTTCAGCAATCCAAATCATATTTATACAGAATGTGTATGAGCATAAGATCTCAGATGAGTTTGATTATGATTGAAATCTGACCATTAGGCTAGAGTTACTCACCCTTGATTTTACAGAAATTGCTATATTTTCCCTTGTTTACACTCGAGCAACTTCATTTCTTCACCTATCCAAATAATATTTACACAGAATGTGTATGATTAATAAAAGATCATGGACGAGTTCCAAGAGCTAAATCAGTTTAGTAGGACCAGAGTTATGTGCCCTTAATTTATAAAAATTGCTATATTTCACATTGTTTTGCATTTTTCTTTCTTCACTAGTCCTAATCATGTGTACGTGATTGATTTGAAAGTTCAAGTATATGTCTTCAGGTGGTCGCAGATTATCAAGGTAGATAACTCTGGACTGATTTTATTTCAAATTACCTCCCTTTGTCTTTAATTTAAATTAACATATGGTAACTACTTGCATGATTGGTTCCAAATTTCAATCATGTGATTAAGTGGACCCAGACAATCAGGGTAGACAACTCTGGAGTGAATTTTTGACAAATAACCTCCCTTTATTTTAATTTGAATGAATCAAAGGAAAATCTTGTTAACACTCTAGAGACCACCATTCAAGTTTGAAAATCAATGGAATTTGTCAGAATGTTTGTAATGATGGAATCTAGGTCAAGGACGAATATGGGTCATCTTGGGTCAAAAACTAGGTCACCCTGGTCAAATCAAAGAAAAACTGTGTATGTGCAATAGGGGCTGCATTTTTCACTTGATGTTTGTGAAATTTGATCAGAATGATTATCATGATGAAATCTAGATCAAGTTTGAATCTGGGTCATCTGGGGTCAAAAACTAGGTCACCTGGTTTAATCAAAGAAAAATATTTGTAGGCAATAAGGGCTGCATTTTTCATTTGATGAAGTCTTGGATGGTTTCAATTTTGGTCATGAGGGGTCAAAAACTAGGTCACTAGGTCAGATCGAAGGAAAAGCTTGTTTACACTCTAGAGGCCACTTTTTTGCTCCAATCTTCCTGAAACTATATTAGAATGTTTGTTTTCATGAAATTTTTGAAGAGTTCTAATGTGGGTCATGTGGGGTCAAAAACTAGGTCAAATCGAAGAAAATGCTTGTTTACACTCAAGAGGCCACAGTTTTGGTCCAATCTTAATGAAAATTGGTCAGAATATTTGTCTCCATGAAATCACTTGGTCAAACATGTTTACATGTTATGGTGTGTTACTCAGGTGAGCGACCTAGGCCATCTTGACCCTCTTGTTGTTAAAAAGTTGAAAAATAAATCTCCAAGGCCATTTAGGGTCGGGCAAAAAATTTAGGGTAGGTCGGGAACAAACAATTGTTTAGGCCTTATTTGACCAAGGCCATTTGACCAATTTTGATTTTTGAAAGGCATAACCAAATTTTCGTTGAATTCAAATTTAAAAATTGACAGTTGTCATCTTTTTTTAATTTCTGTTCATCTAATCAATTTTGAATTTTTAATTTGTCAAATGAAGAAATTGAGCAGTGGTGGTTGGGTGGTCGTGCATTCTTCTTTTAAAGTGTCTAGCCGTCCGGTATCTGGACGCCTAGCCTGTGTTCTAGCCATCTGGTAACTGGACGGTTAGCAATTCCTGTGAGGGTTTTCTAGCCGTCAAGTAATCAATTTGTTTATGAATTAAGTATTTTCAAATGAAACTTTACATAATATACTGCAAAACTACATCTGATCAATATCTGTATTAAAATGCTATTGCTTTAAGATGTGAAGTTATTGTCGCATTAAAAAAAAATCCAAATTTGTTGTTGTTGTTGTGCGCAGTAATTGTGCCGAGACAACCATTGACAAAGAGAAGTGTTACGTTATGGGATCTGTTGTACAGGAAGTAATGAGAAATGTTTTGAATTCCTCTTATAACATACTTAGTTGTATAACATAAACATGATCATAAAAATAATGTTTTTTTAGCTCGACTATTCGAAGAATAGGGGAGCTATCCTACTCGCCCCGGCGTCGGCGTGAGCGTTAGCGTGAGCGTGAGCGTCACACAAATGTTAAAGTTTGCGTACCACCCAAAATATTTTCAAAGTCCATTGAGATATTGCTTTCATATTTTGCATGCTTGTTTACCATCATGACCCCAGTCTGTAAAAAGGAGGAGGCAACTCTATCAAGCATTTTGACTGAATTATGGCCCCTTTTCGACTTAGAATATGCTTCAGTATTGTAATGTTAAAGTTTTACTCATAGCTTATATTATACTATCAAGCACTGAGTATAGTCGAGCGCGCTGTCCACTGACAGCTCTTGTTTTGGGTGAGGATGTGGAACAGTCATTTTACGTTTAATTAAACCGATTTAGTAACCACAGAGATATGGTGAACGAGCATCGAAATTAAACTGAAATTATAAGTAAAAAGGGGATATAATTCATGAAATATTTGCACCATATTTACTGACCTTGTGCCATATAATGAGGAGGAGGGTGTGGAAGAATTTATTTAAGAGTTCATCAAACTTATTAAGTAATAAAAAAGATATAGTGAAAGTGCACCACAAATTAATAAACCTGAAGTTCTAAGTAAAAATTAATGCCGCATAATTCATGAAATATTGGTGCAAGAGTTATGGCCCTTATGTCATATGATGTGGGTGTTGATGTGGTACAACTCTTTTTAAGTTTGAATCAAACCTGTTTGGTTATAATTAACAGAGATAGAGTGAAAGTACATCAAAACTTTAACCTGAAATTTTATGTAAAAAGGGGGTTGGGGGGGTAATTCATAAAATATTGGTGCGAGAGTTTCAATAACAGAGGGGGATAACTCATTAAATATAGGTGTCGGAGTTATTGTCCTTGTGTCAAATGATGTAGCTGACGATGCTTAATAATTATTTTAGGTTTGAATCAAATCCCTTTTGTGATAACAGAGATATAGTGAAAATGCATTAAAATTAACATAAAATTCTGAGTAAAAAGGGGGCATAATTCATGAACAATTGGTACTGGAGTTATGGACCTTTTGTCATGTGATATGGGTGATGATGTCTATTAACTATTTTAAGTTTAAATTAAACCCATTTAGTAATAACTGAGATAGAGTGAAAGTGTACCAAAACTTCAACCTGAAATTCTATGTAAAAAGGAGGGATAATTCATGAAATAATTATAATGGTGTGAGAGTTATGACCCTTGTGCCATATGATGTGGATGATGATGATTAGTAACTATTTTAAATTTGAAGCAAATCTATTAAGTAATAACAGAGATAAAGAGAAAGACATCAAAACTTTAACCAAGGTGTGGACGCGGAAAGACGCCGACGCCGGGCCGAGTAGGATAGCTAATGGTAATTTAATTTATTCATTACAGTATTCATACACAAACTGATTACCGGGCGCCTAGGAAAGCCCTAGAGGACAGGCTACGTGACGTCTTGACATTTCTTCTTTACTGATATGTAAGGAACAGCAGTGAAAGACTGGTCAGCCACTACCAAATGTATAAATTATGTCACTGCTTTTTCAACTCGGTATATTTCGTCCGCAGTGACATTACATGTGTGTGAATAGTAAAAAACTGTAATTTTAATTACTAAAATTACACACCTGATCAGTGTTTAACTTCATCATGACTTGTTTACAAGTTAACCACGTCTTCAGGGTTGATGAAAGCCAGCTCAGTTACTGGCTTCTGGAACCCGCTTGTGGTTTGGTAAATCTGTGGGCGTGGCTAGATGGTAAATGCACTACAGAGCTATGTAGTGGGCACAATTCGGCGCGGGCAAACCTATTGAATGTCCAAATATTTAGGAAGAAGATGCATGCCGACAGAATATATTTTCTTGTGAAGAATAAGTGCAGTTTACCAAAATAGTCAACTGCCTAAAAGTAAGGAACACAATACCATAGAAAAATCCATATAGGAAAAATAAATACAAATATTATACAAATACTTGTCATGCAGCTTTTAATACTTGAAAAAGTCACCATTCAAATCACGGCGGACACATAACTTAATAATATATAGGCCTACTAATCATAAAGATTTATCATTTGCTTAAATTACGTAATCTTCATACAATCACTGCTATTAAGATAGTGCTATCACAGACATAATTCAAACTCTGTTCGCTACACGTACACAAGTGTATTCCTACCATGTAGACTATTCGATAGTTTGGTTGCTTAAGGTAAATGATTACGCGCAACAATCGTTCATTTTCAAGTGGATCTGTGTAAACTAGATGACCTACTACATTGTATTGCATTTTTTATCCTGAAAATTTTCACACTCTTTGAATTACATCAAACTAATTTTGTTTATTTTTTTTCGCATTCAGTAAGGTGTTTTAGTATTAAATCACATATGCATTACTTAAATATATCATAGACACAATAAGCCTAGCCAAAACAATAAAAGTAAGGCAACAAATAAATAACAACAATTAAAAGAAAAATAAACATATGTTATAATATATAAATAACACATGTCAGTGAGGGTGTTATTGATATTGTCAACCCTCAAAATGTATTAACACCCGAGCCAATAGGCTATAATTTTATTATACCGAAGCAACCCAAACAAGAAAAATATAAATAGCAACTGAAATTTTAATAACACCTGCGCAAAGGACACCTCTGCGCAGGTGTTATTAAAATTATTACCCGGGGATTATTCGAAAACGCGGATCGGCGTGAGAGACATTAAAATTAGTACATTTTAAGAGATAGGGACTTTGCATTAGGTGTTTTACATGAGGACTATAAGAACACTGAATTCATCTGGACTACGTAGTGTTTCTTTATCTTTAAATGGCAAATCAAATAATCAGTGATAAAAAGGCAGGGGCCTCCGTGGCCGAGTGGTTAAGGTGGTTGACTTCAAATCACTTGCCTCTCACCGATGTGGATTCGAGCCTCACTCGGGGCGCTGAATTCTTCATGTGAGGAAGCCATCCAGCTGGCTTACGGAAGGTCGGTGGTTCTACCCAGTTGCCCGCATGCACGGAGGGGCACCTGGGGTCTTCCTCCACCATCAAAGCTGGAAATTCGCCATATGATCTATAATTGTGTCGGTGTGACCTTAAACCCAACAAAAAAAATAAAGAGGCAGGTGTAACGTTTATTTCAAATACAATTCTTACCAATAAAACTTCACAAATCATAGACAACAGATAAAGAAGAAAGGCAAAGATATAAAATAAAGCAATAAAACATAATATGTTTTCAATCGTATTCTTACATGTTTTCTTTTCTTATGATTTATTTAAGCGAAATGAAAACGCTCTAACCTGTTACATATTGTACCGGCTCACTGTCAAATCAACATAAATATACGACAACTTAAACAAAACTAAGAGCACAAAATCATATTTAAAGGTTAAGAACATCGAAACAAATATAATCCAGCAATACACAATACAATAACTATACAACAGGAGAAATAAAAGCACACTGCATGGAACTGAACAAAACATTTATAAAACATCATGAAATATCGAAAACTGTCAGCAGTAACTTAAAGGACCATATCGAACCTCTGTTGAATGAGAATACTAAGACTTGAAATATATATGTTTCGAAACGGAACTAAACGAATTCAACTTAGGCGCATTCCACCTTGATTCGTATATAGTAAAACAATTATAATATTTTTACCTAACTTGATGGCAAACGGTACATTTTGTTACTAAGACACAGAACATTTGTTACTGGTAACAAACCTACTAGGGTATGTAGCAACCACCAAATTCAGGCCATATATGGCAAACGGTAAAATAGCATATTGTCCGTTTTTAATACTCACAAACAACACGGGGGATAAATAACACGCGCAAGGGTGTATGTAACATTTTGAGGAATAGAAGTATTTATGGTGCATCCCTTATTTGCCAAACTTATATGATCAGCAACGATGATGTATGACTTCAATCTCCTTTTGTAACTTTCTATTATTTTTATAACATATTACAGACAATACGGGAACGTTTGATGATAAGCCTGAAAAGCACAGCATTATTTTAGTGATATGTTGTAAATGCTGCCTGTTGGTTAATTTGCTGTCATTTTTTTAAAGCTATATATTCTAACAAAATTCCTATTTTATTACTCATGAACTAAATGTATTAATTTAGACAGTGCCACTGAAATATAGTAGAGTGGGCAGACCAATGCTTGGCGCATACCAACGCTCGGCGTATATCACGTTTCTCTGGGAATTTCTTAATATATATTTAAAATATCAGCTCTTGTGAGTCCCTTTTCGTTTGTTTACATCACGCGTAATTTTATCCAAGTGCGGTTCATTTCCGGTATGGTCACGTGGTCACAGTAAAGCAGACGATGCAAGGCTAAAAGCCGTTCAGTTTTGTGTTCTGCTCTCATTAAAACAGATTTTCTGGTAAAACATGTATTAAAAACGTAGATTGCAGGCGGAATTATGGAGAAAAAAGCATTTTTCTTTTTAATTATTTTATTTTTTTTATACGTAAATAAACTATAAACCCTTATCATGGCATTTTATATGGACCAATTGTACTGCACTTTCTGTAGCTTATGCTGTTCAAGTAATTGATATATACTATGTGGACTAATGACACTTTTGAAAAGATTTCCAAAAATAATGGAAATAAATCATCAAATATCATAAGTTATTGATTTCTTGAAGTTAGACTCACAGAATTGTGATAAATTATCTTCAAATGAATTCCTTCAGATAATTGTTGTATAAAATGTGTTTATTCAATTTGTATATGCAGAATAAAGAGAGGGGTAATTTACGTACAAGTTTATATACTTAAAATAATCGGTTAATCAATACAACCTATGTCTTGTGTTAGATATTTCTTATACTTCACTTTAATGCATAGATAGTTCAAAATTACAACCTGCAGATTAATATGCCGTACGCCGAGCGTTGGTATACTTCCGCAAAAACCGCACAGGTTTTACTGGTACTATTTTTAGCTCCCGTCTATTACGTCACGGTGTGACTAGAAATATGTAAACGAATATGGTTGAATACTCACAGATTGTTCTACAAACTGACGATAAAAAAAGTATGATAAGTTAATGTAAAATCAGTTTTTAGATTTAAAATATGTAGTTTTTACGCCGAGCATTGGTCTGCCCGCTCTACTTAAGCAGACGAGAATAATTCACGAAATGGCTATCATACAGTCAGCCACCTGACCCGTCCAACACAATTGTAGATGAAAGTGTAGTGTCCAAATGTAAAAGTTTTGAACACCAAAATTGCATTATATATATACAAGAATTTGGATACCTATGGTATTACGAAGTTTGTAAACCACATCCTCATAAAAAATCAGCTACGGTTTTATGACTTGTAAACCAAAAAGTGAAGGTTCAATTCTAAATATAATTAAGTCTATAAGTTATGGGGGGAAACTGACCACTTCAAACATACTTAAGATACATCCGTGATAACCTGGTACTATTCCTGTATAGTTCACCAAAACACACAGAAGGGAATGAAACTCTTTATAAGTTATGTTTTATCTCCGTTATCATATGAAATCGTGGTCCTGACACCTACGTTTCAATACAAGAAAGCATTACTTCATATGTCCTTAAACTGATTGTGTCCCGATTTATCAACTGCACTATGATTTGAACTAAATTTATCTTTGTCTTACACACATCAACATTTATGAAACTATTAAACTATACATACAACTGATCTATTTCACGGAAATTTAAGTACTAATCTTATTTCATATCGAAATTTTAATATCCATGAAATACCATAGATTTGCAAAAAAAAAATGCGGAATGTCACTTTTCTAAGTTACTTATGTGAGAAAATCAACTATTGCATGCGTAACAGTTCCAGTAGCTACTTCCGTACACTCGACGTCTATTTCAGTTCCACCGAAGATCATTTTTACATTCACTTTTCTTCCAAAGCCCCATCCAGACATGTGGACTGTCATTGTACCAATTTTCTCACATCCAGGATCGTCAACAAATATTGGATCAATCTGTAAAGTAGCATAAATGTCAAATTCCCCAATGGTTTGGTCTTCCCGAACTGTAACATAAGTTTGTTCCGCTTGTGGCTGCCCAACAACTAATGTTTCACCGGCATGCACGTGTATAGCAAAGAAACTGCGAGCAGGATTGATATGATTAAAGATGTTAACACCATACGTATATTTGCTGACTCTTTCTAAAATGGTGGATGGATTGTGCCCAAAAATCACTGCTCCTTTCAGCACCGCTAATCCTGCTTCATTTAACTCCTAGATTTGGAAAATTGTTTCTTATGGCTTCTTGTAGCATATGCGACTCGGAAAACCCACCAACCATGAGAATGGCAGAAACATCATTGTTAACGGGTTCTTGCAGCAAGGCTTTTACGTGATTTATGATGTTTTTTATTGGAGACTCAAAAAATAGCTTAGCTACATCTGCTTTCACTCGTAGTTTATCTGCTTGCAGTTTAACCTGTAAACAAGTGATAAAAAGTAATAGTGATTGCAGGTTTTAGTCTCTGTTTGTCTTTTTATGAATACAGACATTACTTATTAAAACAAAATTCAATGAATATTTAAAGCAAAACTGTTGATGTATGACAAGTTTTAAAGATATATAAGCTGTTTTTACATTATTCCGCAACGGTAAAACAATCACTCAGAAATTACAATATCGCGGACAATGATCAATTGTGTGGCGAGATGCCTCTATCAGGATGTTTGATATAATTTAGTCACCGCATACCTTATGATTCGTACCTAGAATAGTTAGACCCAATCATATTCGAACCGCCGATGATCCGTCATAATTCAATATTTTAGATGATAGACTAAATGAAATAAGCACTAATCTTTCATGAATTCCTAGAATAGAAAGTTCTATCTACTGACACGTTAATTACGATAGTTTTAGGCTCTAATTACGGAAAATACACAAATTAAGGACAAATTACGCACTTCCATTATCAATGTACTACGGAGCTTGATTTTGTCATAATCATTGAGCGCTCATTAATTACAATTGGATAAAAGCTTATAAATACCGGGACAGCGCCACGAAGAGATCAGAACCTGCCTGGCTACCGAGGAGTCAACAACGTCAAAGTAAATATATTATATGAATCTGCCAAGCTACCGACCGAATAACATCGCAGAAAAATAAATAATATAATAAATTGCCAAATACTATCGGGTTCTTGACCTCCTATCATAGTCTGGGTTCTTACTCAGAACATTGCGTTCCGTTTAAGTTCCACGACGATAGGAACTCGACATCTGGTGGTATTTAGGTAAAATCTTAATGTATGGTATTCACCTCAGGCATAGTTTGTTGTGAATCGCCATACTACAAGAGATCCCATCCACTAATTTTGAGTGCTCGTCATCAGTTAAATTGAGATAGATTGATTAGCATTAATTATTTTGTATTTCACCAATCATTTTAAGAATCATTTGTTTTCCAATCATTCGGCAAGGAAGCCCATAGGAAAATTATATTATATTGAATATACTGAGCTAGACCGTGCACGCTACAATTGTAAGAGTCACGTTCCAAGAACGCTGTGTAAATGATTGGCATTTACACAAATAGAATCTACATGTACAATTTAAAACAATTACACAAAGGGCAAACAAACAAATTAAGAACATTGAGTTTAATCACAAAAACAATAGATTAATTCATCACACTACCATGACGTCAAAATGTGATATTAGGTACGCACTTGTAGCCCGGCATTCTTCAAATTTAAACTCATTTTACATGCTCTCTCAAAATGTTAAAAATTTCACTCTCCCTTCCTCAGAAAAATATTTCTTTGTTTCTAAGCTTATTCATAGTCCTCACTGGTAACCCATATGGGCGAGTCCTCCAGATGACTGTAGTAAAGTTAAGTTGGAGGATAGTGCAAGATACAGATGACGCTCCAATTCCAGAAGGTTCTTTAGTGTGCCAGGTGTAAAGCGCCCATACAGTGGACTTTTATCCATGTGTTAGTAAATTTAAGTTTGAACTCACGACCCCTGGTTTCGTAGTCAGAAAGTAATACCACTGAACAATGACGCTCGCTTTTCATTTGAAAATGTGTTTTCTGATTATATGTTTTTAGTGTTAAGCACAACATCGTCATGGCTGGACGAATTTACAAATCGGCACTTTGACTTCTTAATTAAGCTGACGAATGAGTGGGAAAAAAGTGTTAACAACACTTCACCTACAGTTTGTTTCTTATCGATGCTGAAGCAAATACTTTCTTTTTACTGGATAAACTAAGTCACAGCGACAAGAGTCAATGCACACTTCCGGGCGTACACCGTATACGTCTTTGCATTTCTGCCGAATTATAAGTGTTTGCAATGTTTATTTATAGCTAAAATGCCATTAGTTAGGGCTGTCAGAAGTGTTTGAAAACCTATCCTACTGAACGTCAGAATGTATAGCTTGTCACGTGCATTCGAAATTCGTGTACAAAGGAGAACAGGCGTAAGCTAATACAACTTTCTGTCCAATTCCTTGACTAACATTTTACAAATGTTTCAGGAATTGCTGAAAAAATTATGTTTAGAATAAAGATAGACAAAATGACAAATTGAAAACGTTGTCGAAAGCGAGGGAAAGTGGGTCGACAGAACAAGATTTTCTAATGTGTCGTTGTTTCGATTTCATGCTCCTGAAACGATAGGGTTTAGGCGTGTATGTGTCGATCATTCGTTTTTTTCTCACTCTATAATTTGACAGGGGGCAACAGAATGAAACGACGATAAAAGCTGAAAATGTTCTGTCGTTTAAGCATGGGCGACAGAATTTAACAACGAAATCACAGCATTATATTGTTGTTGTTTTAGCGGGGAAGACAAAACAACATAATCAGTAATTAGCCATCATACATTTCAAGTGACCTAGACATTCAGTTAACGCGGTCAACCATCCTTTAAGACGCTTAGGAAAAGCTTTATTATACGGTGTGCGCAATGCAGTATATAAAGCGCATTTCTTCCACCAAAAACATTTCACAAATTTTATTTACTACATATAAGAAGATCTATTTGTCTCAGTGAAGTTTTACGGTTAGAAATACTCATTTAAAGCTTCCAAGTCCGCCCGCTTAGCTTGATAGGGAGAGCGCAGATCTACAGATAGCGGGGTCGTGAGTTCGATCCCCAGACGGGCGTATGTTCTCCGTGACGACTTGATAAAAAGCATTGTGTCTGATATCATTCGTCCTCCACCTCTGATTCAAGTGGAGAAGTTGGCAGTTACTTGCGGAGAACAGGTTTGCACTGGTACAGAATCCAGGAACACTGGTTAGGTTATTTGCCCGCCGTTATGTAACTGAAATACTGTTAAAAACGGCGTTAAAGCAAAAGAAAGATTCAAAGAAATCAGCCTTCAGTGTTATCAAGTGCGCCTATATAACGTGGTTTTAGAGGCAGGGTGATTGGACATTTGTCAACGTGAGTATCCGAAACTGTATATGTTTGTTTGACTGTGTTTGATCAAGTATAATTAAGACAGATTATTGCAGATAAACAATGACTGCTTTGTTGGTTGTTTGTCGTTTTTGAACATTCAAGAAAATACAAACACATGTACCTGTGTCGAGTATATTGTCTCATCAATCCTTTTCTGCAGCGTTTTATCTCTGCATTCTTGCACTACGTCGGCAAACGTTTGGGGTATTTTGAATGTTACTTTTGAGTCAGTGCTTGGACATATATCTCTCTTCTTTACTTCAAAATGTCTCAACAGGTCAATGTAGTCCTCTATATGTCTGTCTTTGAATTTTGACATCACATCAGAACCTAAAAATATATTAATCAAAATAGATCATAATATAGGCAGTAATTCCCGGTCTACACTGTAAAAACGGGCGTTTCACTTTTAAACACTTTTTGAAACACTTTTCCTGTTACACTTTGGGCACACGTTAAAACGGAACATGTCACGTGTTTGAATTAGAAACACATAGTGTTGCTGTGGGAAACACTTATGTTCCAACTTTAAACATGTCACGTGTTTAAAATGAAACACGTGACGCGTTTCAAAGCAGAACACTTCTTTTGTTACAGTTTTGAAACACCTGAACACTTAGGTAAACACATAAAAGTGTTTCAAACTGAAACATGTGACATGTTTCCAGAAATGAAGTGTTCCATTTTTAAATACTTTTTGAAACACTTTTCCTGTTACAGTTTTAAAACACGTACGAAATGGAACACGTCACATGTTCAATTTAGAAACACACAGTGTTGTTGGTTGGAACATTGGTGTTCCAACTTTAAACATGTCCACGTGTTTCAAACAAAAACATGCGACACGTTTCAAAGTGAAACACTTCTTCTGTTACAGTTTTGAAACACTCGAACATGTAAAGTAAACGCTTAAGATGTTTCAAAATGAAACATGTGACATGTTTCCAAACATTAAACGTGCTGTTATAGAACACCCAAAAATTTCTTCACGATAAACATGTCACGTGTTTCAATTCAGTTTGGGACCTGTATCAAACGAAGAACTACATGTAAAATAAATTCCAACATTTATTAATAATTATAATGACTAGAACAAACATTGACTAAATAGAAACTAGCAAACTGAAAGGTACAATTTTCAACAGATATAATTCATTACTTCTTATAATTTGTAATATATATATATACATATACAACTAGACAGGAGTCCACGAGACACAATTAAATGTCCCCACCGCGACATTTACTGCTATAGGTTAAAAACTACAAAAGTAGCTTTTTAGCTAAAATGAAATCAACTAAAGGACCACAGGCCCTACAAAAGTAGAGCTGTCTGGTCCGATTTGTTTAAAAAGCTGCATCTTGAATGGGTACATAAGCCTACAAAAACTCAATAAAATCCTTTCACGTGTTTCTCTATAAAATGGCAGATCTGTTTTTTGATTGGTCGACATAACGTCGTAAGTAGGCCAAAACTCTCAGAATATTAGGGGTGTCACGCCTGCTTTTGAAAGAACCTGTATCTTATAAGACACATGTACATGAAAAATATTAATTCAATCTATGCAATGGTTCTCTCCAAAAGGTGTGAAATCACATTTTTATAGAAATTCTATAATAAAACTCTTTAACAAAATTAGGGGTGTCCTTCCAACTTTCCAAAGGAAGCTGTATGTTAACAAGGCAGTCTGAAAGACAGCTAAATCCCCCGCCATTGCTATGGATAGTGAAAGGGTAATCCTTTGATATATACCATTTGTATTTTGTGACTGTTTCTAAGCTATTTTCCCACCGGTTGCACCGGTTGCACTGAAATTAAAACTGGATTGTAGCCAAGCAAGTTAAACTGATAATTATCGTTTCAAATCGTTCAACATCGAAACTTCGTTTCACATATACGCAGACATACATTCTTCAAACATTGAGTGAAGAGCGTTTGACTGGGAATGTAGAATGGATATAATTATAGGTTATTAGCTTTGTATCGGGAAATATGCACGAGTTCTTTAGCGGAAATATTGCGCGACTTTCGGAGCGCAATATTCTTCCGCTTAAGAACGAGTACTGAATAGTGCAACAGCACACGTGGAATTACGTTACGCACCCGATATGAAAGTCAGGCGTCAGTATATGGAAAAATATTGACGTTTCCGGTACCAGTGTAACTTAACGGGGAATAGAAACGAGTATGTAATAATATACAATATCTAGAAAACTATAATATTTTTTTTTTTTTTTGAAAATACTTATTTATAGGTTATTAGCTTTGTATCGGGAAATATGCACGAGTTCTTCAGTGGAAATAATGCGCGACTTTAGGAGCGCAATATTCTTCCGCTGAAGAACGAGTGCATATTTCCCGATGCAAAGATAATAACCTTTTTATTACATACGCATCTACACGTATAGATATAATGTAAATATCATAAATTTGTTCAATAGCCTGAATAAGACTAACAATACTGAACTAAATAGAAAAAAATAGTGCAGCAACACACACTGAATTACGTCACGCACCCGATATGAAATTCAGGCGTCAGTGTATGGAAAAATATTGACGTTTCCGGTACCAGTGTAACTTAACGGGGAATAGAAACGAGTATGTAATAATCATTATTATCTACAAATTCTTTCTATGGTTCCTCATTAAATTGGACTTGGTGGCATTGTTTTAGTAAAATTCTCTTCATATCTGCTTATTTGTGTACAAAGTCGTAAGACAATTCAGTCGCAACAGTTTTTCTTCATTTTCCTCTCTTTAACTAGATTAAGGTAGTTCTGCACTTTCGGATAAAAATATTTTCTATCATCTAAAATTTGATAAAGCCCTGACTTTTCAAAACGTTACAATAAACTTAGAAAATTCGGAAAATAAATAAGATAGGGTCGTTTGCTTAATGTTTTGCCAAATGATTTGAAAAAGTTGGACCTCGCACAAGTTTTCATAATGGACGTCAATTGCAATTTTGATAACATTTTCGAGAATAGAAATTCTCTACTATGAATAATTTTATGAATCTTCTCACAGTCGTAAAAACGTACGGTCAAAAATATGGTGAAAAAAATGTATAGGTCCGTTTGCTTAATTGTGATATATTTGCCCATGATTAAAAAGATTCGCACATTAAACGCTGATTTTAAGATATTATTTCGAATTAATTAACGTGCCAAACGTTTTAATGTAACATGTTAGAAAAATAGTAACGTTGCCGTTGTAATACACTTACTCACGAGTTGCAATTTATTTATGAAACGATTATCATTTCCGTATGCTTATTCCAGGCTTTATTCTACAATATCCGGATAAATGACGTTGTGCCATTATTTAGGGTTTAACAAACGTGCAGGACCACCTTAATTTTCCTTGCAGAGTTCACATTTATTTTTTATAATTTGTTATCTTTTCTTTAGTCTATTTCTGTGATTGCAAATGTTTAATACCATGCAGACAAAATTACAATATCGTTGCTTTTAAAATGCAATTCAACGCTTTCTTGTACTTATCTCATATAAGCGTTTTTAGGGTTTGGGTGCGCAGATTACAGATGACATTTATTCTTGATCACCTGTACATACTTTTATCAGACATAAAATTCCTTTCATACTGTTTATGTCACTAAGGATTAAATTGTTCATAATACGTTATTTTAATTCATGTCCTGTGTTACATACTACGGATAGAAAGTTGAAATCATTATATTAAAGAACTACATGTTAGACTTGCTATTATAGCCAAATAAGTTTCTTACCATACCTATCTGTGGACCATATTGTAAAATGGTCAATATCACAGTAACTTCATGATAAAGTCTTTACCTACCTACCTACCTACTTACTTACTTACTTACTCTTACTAAAGATTCAAAAAGATTCAAAGATTTATTTGATCTCATGGCCCGAGAAGGCATAAGAGAATACAAACATAAAATAACAAATATAACAAAACGAGTCAAGAACATTGTACAAATAATATTCTGACCTGACCCTCTCATTTAATTCCCAAAGCCACCAGTTGTTTGCTGAAGAGGCGATGCGGTGAATGTTGATAATTACAAGCTATATGTTTTACTATTACTATAAAAGGAAGATAACTAGTGGAGATCATTTCAACGCTGTTATCTCCCCTCCAATACAAAGCAATAGGCATCATTATTTTCGTTAAATAAAGCTATTATTATTAGAGATCTATTATTTTTCGAATGCAATGCGCATGTATTTCAATTTCAAGAAATTTATCCTGATATATGTTTACCTGCAACGTTGGACAGAAAGTCTGTGAAAGCCTGATCTACTCTTGTACCTCCCCAATTTCCACCACTGGCTTTGTACAGTTCTTTAAGTTTCCCGCCAGACAAAACTTCATGTACCGTAATATCCACAGTGCCACCTGCAATAAAGATTGTGAACCTTCCAGTTTGCCTATTTTAAATATTAGCTTTTTTTTTTTTTTTGCTTTCTTTAAATGCCAAATACAATGTATAACACGAGGATCCTTCTATCACAAGAAAACGTATGCAAGTGTACTTTTTCCAGCGG
Source organism: Mercenaria mercenaria (assembly GCF_021730395.1). Lineage (NCBI taxonomy): Eukaryota > Metazoa > Mollusca > Bivalvia > Venerida > Veneridae > Mercenaria > Mercenaria mercenaria. Next base: position 9,660,481 of record NC_069364.1, read on the forward strand.
ACTGTAACAGCATAAATGGCAATCATTCTTTCAGGTCAAGTCTATAGAGAATACTTCTAGTGTGTATTCAAGGACCTTAATTGAACTTGAACAATATGATTAGCTTATCAAAGCAATATGGTGCTCAAAATTTTTAGGGACTTTTGACTTCTCACTTTTTTATTATAATTTTATGATATACATGGCCGCAAGTGGGCGAGGTTTGTTCAAACCTCTTTTTAATCATGTTGAGCTTTGAAAGTCGCGTGATCGACCCAGAGCAACCATGGCCCTCTGTTTTAATATTAAATTATTTAGATATATTATCTCGAGCGCACGGCATCTTTTGGACGCATGGCATCTTATCTCGAGTGCACGACATCGTATGTAGACCGCACGACTTATTATTTAAAGCACACGACATGCGCAATAAAATCACCCTGTAATCCACATCAAATATCCGACTAAACGGCATGACTTTTTCGCGCTAAATACACTTGCCCGTAAAGATTTGCGCTATATTGTATTAAAACATTCGTATATCGCGCAAAACTGTCAAATCTAATCTCAAGCGCACGACATCTTATTTCGAGCGCACAACACCTTATCTCGAAAGTACAATATCTTATCTCGAGCACACGGTATCTTACATCTTATCTCGAGCCCGCAACATCTTTTCACGAGCGTACGATAATTATCTCGAGCGTACGACACAGTTTCGCGATGGCACGACATCTTAATTCGAGTGTACGACATCGTATTTCGATCGAATGGCATCTTATCTCGAGCGCATGTCATCTTATCTCAAGCGTACGGCTTCTTGTTCCGAGCGCACGACACTTTATTTCGAGCGCAAGACATCACATTTTGAGTACACGGCATATTATGACGAGAGCATATTATGATATTTTTAGAACGAAAACATGAATTAGAGTAACATGTTCAGGACAGGAAGTCATGCCTTAAATGAATATTCATCTGAAAATGTTGGCTTACAATTAAGAAATAATATATCTCATCGGTGATTTGTCGCTGAATAAATCACTGCTTGGAGTTCAGATGCGAAGGAATTATATCACGAGGGCGTAGCCCGAGTGATATAATTCTACGCATCTGACAACAAACAGTGATTTATTCAAGAGCAAATCACTAAATGAGATATATTATTTCGATTCTAACAGGTTATCAAGGACTTTAAAGTACACCTTGTCGGCTTGCATTAAATATTTGCCCGTTTTCAATCGGGTTCTTTTCCAGCGCGCCGTTACGCCGCTTGACGCTATGACGTAATAGTTGTGACGTCAGAACAGTGAATTGTTGTTTAATAAATCACTGTCTCCAGCCTTCTTTGTTTAATAGGAAAATGAATCGGATCGTGTTAGAATGTGATTTAAGGTATCCGATCCACAAATAGGTAAATTTCGATGCCTGGTGACCCCATGATTTTTTGGTATCATTTGAAAGAGTTGTGTCTGCTGAACAAGAATTAATAAATAAGATGACCATAAATAATATGCAAAAATAATTACAGTCCTGTTTTATGACCGCAAAATGACAAATCTTACACTGTAACAACTGGATTTCTGTTGAAGTATCATTGAAGACTATAAAGTAAAAAACAAATAAATTCTATAACATATTTTTATCATGTAATTTATATTTTCTTTTTCAGTAGATGATATACTTTCAAATGATACCAAAATTATATGCGGTTACCAGGCATCAATATTTGATATATTTATATAACACTGTTATATTGAATTTGCTTATTTGTGGATCGGATACCTTAATACAGACATTTATATTAACATATACACGACCTGTACTGCAGTCACTGGGGATTTACTGATAATCTTACTTTTGATTTTATAGTAACTTTATTGTAATTGTTTTGACTTGAGGGTGCTCGAATAGACCATTTCACTACACACCGGTGTTGCATTTAATTAACTCAAAACAGAAACAGGATTCTGAATCGTGGTTCTTTTCTTTTAAAAGTGTTCTCGTCATTTCAAAACATTGGGATTCTCATGTTTTGAGTTAAAAAAGGCAACAAACAAGAAATATGCAAATCCTGCTGCGGCCCCTTTTACTTTCCTTAAATTTAGACTATTAAGACTTTTAATAAATCAATGCAAATAGATGAAATAACTTCGTTAAATAATTGTTCCACAGTAGTTTCGTCAACATTCTAGACTCAGTTATGAAGATTTTGAGCTTAAATCATTTCGAATCATTATAGATATAGCGATTCGATTGATTCGGTATCACCTTTCTATTCCAATCAAATAAACCGCTGAAAAACATGAAAGATTCAAATTCCGTTTTTCGTTAATGAACCCCGAGTTATCCCGTAATATTTTTTTTGATGAGAATTGTAAGCCGAGTGGAAATGATATTTATATTTATATATCTTTGCATTTTTATCCGATTCGATTTAAAGCTTCTGTAAGGTGTGGTGGCATATTTCTGCCAACCACATATCGGCATAAAACTTTAATACTGAAACGGGGAGAAATTGTATAGGCGGCCGCGTAGCTCAGTCGGTACAGCATTGGAACGGTATTCCGAGGCCCCGGGTTCGAGTTCTGGTCTGGCTGCACATTTTCTCATCCTGTGACATTTGGCGCCAAATGTGGGGCCTTGACGGCATTACACTGGTTAGTCTCCGACGCCTGTAATTGCTTGATTTATAAAGTACCCGCTGAAATTCGAGGACAAATTTCAAAATGGTGGGGAAATATGTCACGTTATAGAACTTGAATATTGAAACGGGCAGAAAATGTGTAAGCGGTCGGGTAGCTCAGTCCGTAGATTATCGGAACCGGGAATTCCGAGGCCCCAGGTTCGAGTCTCGGTCTGGCTTCACATTTTTCTCACCCTGTGACAGAATGAATGAGTGTATATCCGCCTCATCCCCTACCACCACCCCTAATGGTTTGTGCCTATAGATAGGATTTTGAATGATAAATTTGCATAATTGTTATGCCCCTGTATGTATTTCCTAGATTATGATTAATATAATTATGATGTAAAATATGTGTTCTATAAAGTTTGTTCTACATAAAAACATGAAAATGTTACTTTAAAAACTACACTTTGTTTTGCTTTATAAATACCCGATCGTTTGTAAAAGTGCAGAGTGCTTGCATGTTTCGTAGCTTAAAGTGGGCATTGACTAATGCGGCAGTGTATCATTTTAAAGATATTCTTGTTTTCTTTGCCCCATATCCTACGTCTGCGTTGTACGTGTACCTTTTAATAACGCTATTTATGCTAAAATGTTTTTGTTTTTTCATTATTTAAATAATCTTTACCATATCTGTAAAGTAAGCACAAAATTTGCGCATGGTAAATGTGCAGGGTATAAAAAAATAAAAAGGCAATCGGAATGACTGCTTTTGATACAATAAATGTTTCTTACAGTAACATAAAACTTAAAAGTTACCTCCTGCATCCAATACAATGTACTTTTTTCCTACTTCAAACGTAGACAATGTTGTTTTATCACTGCTGAGTTTTTCAACCGGTAGATGGCGACAGAATAAACTGGCTGCTTCTGGTTCCAACGCAATGCTCAATTTATCTTCTAATATACCAGCCTTGAATATGATACATGTACAGGATTTTAAAGCATTACTCACATTTAATATAATACTTACACGAATACTCAGACGTAATACTTTGATGTTGCCCGACAGAATGCAAAAAAATGCCCTTAAGGCCTGTTCCTGCTTTTTAAAAAGTAGTCTTTCTTACGTGTGAACAATATCAGATAGGATCAATGGAACCGGTTGTTATAGAAGAAGAGTTTTTTTATTTCAGATTCAATAGGCCATAGGCCCATGTGAACATATACATGAATTACAATTACATAACAATAGCAAGTCACGTGACAAATACTGTGTTGATATAAACCAGCTTTAAAAAGTGCATGTATAAACACAACGTTCTGCTCAAAATGAATAGCAACGGGACATTCTTAACTAGCAAAAGTAAGAAAGATTAAGGGTTCAACTGATCGTCAAGTAATTTACTGTATGCGGAGAAGGTGTCATTTCTTATTTTGTTTTGACTAGCTGAGTATGAGATTATATCAACACAAATTTACATATTTGTACAACATATGAATATACAATACTACATCGCTATCTTACACGTATATCGTACTCAACATATGTAGAGACAAGGTATAATAACAAAATATATTATGTGCCATTTATAGTGTTTCTAATTTCAAACGATTTAAATATGTATATACTTAAACGCTTAATTACATTTTCATTTTTACACTGAAACAATTGTTTCAATTTAAACATACTTGGTCTAATCCAAAAGTACCTGTTGATGTATTGTTTACGTAAATCGTAAAAGGATGAACATTCTAAAATGAAGTGAAACTCATCTTCAAGTTTATCACAAACTGTGCATTTTCTATCTGCTAATGGAATACTTCTTGGTCTATGCCACCTGCCAGACTCAATCTTAAGGTTGTGCGAGGAAACAACTAACCTGCTGAACGCTATCCTAAATTTCTGTACGTTTAAACATTTTAGAAAAAAATTGAAAATCAAAATTAATAATTTCCCTGAAGAAAACTGCTCGAGTTGAATTTTCTAAACGATCGTGCCATAACTGAAGACTATTGTCATAGAGGCTTTGCTTGAAAATATGTAGAAAAACATCGAAATTACCAACTCCCTGTGCAAGCCATACATCATGGAATCCCATCGAAGACAGTAAGTCTCGGACTAAAGTAACCCAGGAAGTCTTATTTGGATGTATATCTGCATCAGCCATTAACATATTATATACAATTTTATTATGCTTATTATCACTGTTACATATAAGTTTAAACCAATATCTAATAATTCTAATGTATCTATGATCAATAAGACTAAATCTTCCTAAGATACCATATACAAAGTCGTTCTGTGTTGTGCGCTTAACTTTTAAAACTCGATACAAAGTATGTACTCGTTCTATGTTAACAGCATTATGAAATCCCCAAATTTCACAAGACTAGTTAAGAATTGGTAAAACGAGTTTATCAAACAATTCTAGTCTGTGATTAACAGCAACATTTGAAAAATTCAGTAAGTTTATATTTAATTTGAAAATCGCCGTTTGTGCTTTACTAGCCAACGTAATTTGGGTTTCGCTAAATGATCCACCTTGTGTAAATACTATACCAAGGTACGAGAAAGACTTAACTATTTCAATCTGTTCATTTTCAAAAACAAAATTCAAGTTCCTCGGTAACATTCCCGATTTTCTGAAAACAATAACTTTAGTTTTCTTAACATTGATTTTCAGTTTCCATCTGAAACAATATTCTTGAAGTAAATCTAATCCTTTTTGTAGTCCGTCTGCTTGTTCAGAGAAGATGACAATGTCGTCGGCATATAGCAAAAGAAATAATTTTGTCATATATGTATCTACACCCTCGAAATTGTTCAAAATGAGATATTCTTCAATATCATTCAAAAACATAGAAAAAAGAAAAGGCGACAAACATTCACCTTGACGTACACCAAGCATACATGTAAATTCATTACTAAGTTTATTATTATATTTCACACGAGATTTCAGACCAGTGTACATACTTTTAATAACAGTTAACATCTTACCTCGAACACCAGTTTTAATCAGCTTATACCATAAATTATTTCTTTCTACATAATCAAATGCTTTACTAAAATCAATAAAACTACAGTACAGCTTCTTTCCAATGTTGATCATATGAGTTATAAGACCATGCAATACAAAAATATTATCTGTGGTACGCATGCCACTTCGAAAACCTGCTTGTGCTTCTATATATATATTATAGTACTCTGTCCAATTTGTTAACCGATTATTTAAAATTCTAGTGAACAGTTTTCCTAAAACACTAAGTAATGTGATTCCTCTACAGTTATCAGGAACATTTACTGCACCTTTTTTATGCAATGGAATGATATATCCTTCAGACCAAGATTCAGGGAAACATCCAGTGTTAAAAATCGTGTTAAACAATGTGTTAAGGTAAGGTAATAATCGAAAAGCACCATGCGTAAAAAATTAATTTAATAAATTATCGGGGCCCGCACTCTTTCCAGTCTTTAGCTCCTTAATGGCAGATGTGATTTCGACATTACTTAAAGGCACATCAAGCTCATTGAACATTACCTGAAATTCATTATTAAGAAAACGTTCATTAAAGTACAAAACGTCTTCATCAGGATTAAAAAGGTGATCGTCAGGATTATTTACAGCTTTGACAATTTATCAGTTACACTATTCATAATACTTCCAAAACTCGTTCAAACTTGATTCAATGTCAACACAATTTTCAGCTCGTCCAGTGTTCAAAATCAAATCGTTTAGCTTTTCAGTTACAACTGTATCATTTAAAGCATTAACATAATCATCTTTTAGTACACTATTCCACACATATTTACTATCTAGCGTTAAATAATCATTATCATCAGAGCCATTTTCATGCTGACGAATAACAATGTTTTCATAAGCAAATTCAATAACACAGTGATCTGATAACGGATTGGGGTCATATACTGTAAAGGATGTAATGTAAGGATACAATGATTCGGATACAATAATATAATCTATTAGACAACAGCCTCTGTGACCCACAAATGTATATTTTCCAATGCCGGCGTCATCACCTACACGGCCATTTAAGATACGAAGACCAGTCTGTTTGCAAAACTCAATAAATGCAGTCCCATTACTGTTCAAATGGCCTTTATCCTTAATCGTCAGGATTATTTACAGCTTTGAAATATATTTCAAAATAAGACAATGGTATATTTGGATCTTTTACATGTGAGGCAACTTTTAACAACTTCCAGTACAATTTGGCGTTTGTTTGATGATAAGTTTCAAGCTTTCGTGTACGTTCATCGTCGCATTTTCTTTTAGCAAATTTCAAAGCTGCTTTATAATCTGAGCGTGATTTAGAAAGTATAACTCTGTTTTCGTCAGTTTTACAATTTCTATAGCGATTTAAAAACACATAAAATTCATTTCTTTTTACTTTACAATTATCATCAAACCATGCTTTATTGTTTTGTGATGTAACATTATAAAAGTTTTTATTAATTTTTTTCTTAAACAATTTATCAGTTACACTATTCATAATACTTCCAAAATCGTTCAAACTTGTTTCAATGTCAACACAATTTTCAGCTCGTCCAGTGTTCAAAATCAAATCGTTTAGCTTTTCAGTTACAACTGTATCATTTAAAGCATTAACATAATCATCTTTTAGTACTCTATTCCACACATATTTACTATCTAGCGTTAAATAATCACTATCATCAGAGCAATTTTCATGCTGACGAATAACAATGTTTTCATAAGCAAATTAAATAACATAGTGATCTGATAACGGATTGGGGTCATGGACTGTAAAGGATGTAATGTAAGGATACAATGATTCGGATACAATAATATAATCTACTAGACTACAGCCTCTGTGACCCACAAATGTATATTTTCCAATGCCGGCGTCATCACCTACACGGCCATTTAAGATACGAAGACCAGTCTGTTTGCAAAACTCAATAAATGCAGTCCCATTACTGTTCAAATGGCCTTTATCCAGCGAAAATCTTGGATATAAAACATCAGTTGTATAATCTTCTGGTAATGAAAGAAAAGGTTCATTTGTATCAAAAGATATATAGTCAAGATTATCGGATGTACGGCTGTTAAAATCGCCAGATAACACTATATTGCACTTGCCGTTGGTACTATTGTGAATAAAAGCAACAGAATCTAACAATCGGTCGAAAATAAGTGTCGTCATTGTACAAACTGCACTCTAGGATTTGAAAAACGCCTCATCAATATATGCCAATTATTTCATTACGGCAACATGATGCAGAGATGGTAACTACTAAAGAAAAGCTAGGGCGAATAACTCTGAATTGACCAATAAACTTAAGCCGACATAAAACATTGGTCAGAAATGGATATAGAAAGTTTAGTAGTGTATCCATATAAAGTAAAATAATGCATTAATTTGTTTAAAGAAATTTTACGACATAATGAAACGTTACCTCAGATTTTAAGTTTTGTCTTTTTAGCTAAAGCTCTTTTTTGTTCTCAATGATGATACCTTGGTTTTACACAAAAATTGATACATCAAAATCTAAAATGTATATCCAACAATGAGAAATTACATAAAAGTTAAATTGGTGTCACAGATTTGTAACAACTTAGGTAGACTGATGTTATATTCATCCTTTCAAAGCAAAGTGTTTCTTACGCTTTACTCAGTTTGAAGCATTTCTCAGACTGTTCAGGAGTCTTTTACTGAAATTAATGTAACACAAAAAGTCATTGTCATCAAATGTAAATGCAAATTTTAACATTTTGAGGTAGTGGATCGGTAATGACTCTCTGCAATTTCCGTTTAATTATATATTTGTAAGCAATTCGATATTCTCTGGACGTAACTTTAGCTGAACACAATCATTGCTTTCCATAAAAAAACGAATAAATGCTGCAAAAGCATATGGAGAATAAGTAATTTGACGATTTTTATTTATTCACATTAATTTACAACATAACCTGTTTACACAATTTAAAAAAAAGACTTTTTGTTAGGGCCTATTATTTACAATTATATCAACAGTTATCACCTGAATTGAGTGCAATCCTGAGTGGAAAGTATTGATTGTAAAAATGTTTGTTTACATTATACAATCTTTAATAACGGTCATTTTTTGTTATATTTTTGTTAAACTTTTAATAAAGAGCATAATTATCATTCTCATTCACTCAGAATTTTTTCATGAGTTTAAGACTCTTGGCTAGTCTTGGATTTTGAATTTATTTAAAGACAAAAGGCTCTTTCAAGGTGATGGAAGTAGACTAAACTTACACTATACTCTATTAAATCTATCTAACTGTGGAAATTTCTGATATAGACTATAACTGGAGAAACCCAAAAATCAATGAAAACTGTCAATACAAGAGTTGTCTATTTTGCTTCAGATATTTTTAGAATGTCATTTATAGCTCGACTATTCGAAGAATAGGGAAGCTATCCTACTCGCACCGGCGTCGGCGTGAGCGCGAGCGTTAGTGTCACACAAATGTTAAAGTTTGCGTACCACCCCAAATATTTTCAAAGTCCATTGAGATATTGCTTTCATATTTTACATACTTGTTTACCATTATGACCCCAGTCTGTAAAAAGGAGGAGGCAAGTCTATCAAGCATTTTGACTGAATTATGGCCCCTTTTCGACTTAGAATAAATGTTAAAGTTTGCGTACCATCCCAAATATTTTCAAAGTCCATTGTGATATTGCTTATATATTTTGCATACTTGTTTACCATCATGACCCCAGTCTGTAAAAAGGAGGAGGCAACTCTACGAAGCATTTTGACTGAATTATGGCCCCTTTTCGACTTAGAATATATGTTAAAGTTTGCGTACCACCCCAAATATTTTCAAAGTCCACTGAGATATTGCTTTCATATTTTGCATACTTGTTTACCATCATGACCCCAGTCTGTTAACAGGAGCAGACAACTCTATCAAGCATTTCGACTGAATTATGACCCATTTTCGACTTAGAATAAATGTTAAAGTTTGTAAAAAGGAGGAGGCAACTCTATGAAGCATTTTGACTGAATTATGGCCCCTTTTCGACTTAGAATAAATGTTAAAGTTTGCCTACCACCCCAAATATTTTCAAAGTCCATTGAGATTTGCATACTTGTTTACCATCATGACCCCAGTCTGTTAACAGGAACAGACAACTCTATCAAGCATTTTGACTGAATTATGGCCCCTTTTCGACTTAGAATATGCTTATTGTAATGTTAAAGTTTTACTCATTGCTTATATTATACTATCAAGCACTGAGAATAGTCGAGCGCGCTGTCCACTGACAGCTCTTGTTTAAACATCAAATATTTCTATTTTTACATGGAGAGGAGAAAAAGCATAAATATATCTGGTAAATTGGTGCACTTAGCTATCATTTCACACTGAAAACCTGTAAAGATGAATATTAATTTTCAAAGTACCATCTCTACAACATGTATTCAAGTATTTCTTTATTGAATTGTTATTATTAATTAAATCTGACCCGATATTGTCGATTTTTTGTGTTATTTGAAGCGTGACCGTCAGATGTCTTTATGTCTGTATCATCGAGAAAATGAAGGAATCTATATTTTTGATGCAAAAATGAAGCCGTCGCTGAATTTCGAACCCACGCGGCAGGAGATCTATTGAGTATGAGTATTAATAGTATGTTTTACCTCCGAGCTAATTTGTAAATAGTATGTAAACTAGAAATATTTAGATTTACAAAGATGTTGAATTCTCTACGCTTCATTTAAATGTATTTATAGTCATGTTTGCATACATCACGTTATCGTTGGGCAGTTTGATTTTTACGTTTGAGAGTTCAATTTATAGACTCGTCTACCGATTAGGGAAATAAGCATAATTTACCTTGTCTTATTTAGGTAAAAACGACTATCACACTGAATAACAGTACCTGAATAATGGACCACTCCATTAATAAAAAACATCGCTGACCTCGAAACCGAACTTTTTATACATGTTGACGTCGATAACAAACTCATGACCAAAATTTTTATATATCCGAATAAAACTTACCCGAATGTGAGCTTCATGAGCGGTAGTCACACTTCGCACCGCCTCAATAGCTCAGTGGTAGAGTGTCCGCTTGAGTTCGGGAGGTCTGGGTTCGATCCCTGGCCGCGTCATACCAAAGAAGTAAAAAAAAAGGTACTAAAGGGTTGTACCAAGAGGTGAAATAAGCACTACTGGATACCTAGTTTGTCGCACAAGAGTTTTGTTGCTCGTGGTATATGCGACGTCAAATAAAGCTTACCATTATTTTTTCGTTTGGCATAAACAAATTACCATCTTAAGACCCATATTTATTATGCATATTTCACAAATATATGTATTTGGATCAAATTCTCCAAATTTAAAGATGGGGCGTTTTTAAAGTGCTCGAATGTATGTCATTATGTTCAACAAGTTGTGCATGTTGATAAAATTAGCGCGCGGCTGGTACTACTGGTAAAATGCACTTTTTGTTACTATCTATAGTATCAAACGTATTAAATATATGTAATCAAGTTATTACTATTTATCCTACCTTCATGCAAAATAAAGGCAAAAATCAAGGGATATGATAAATTTTGCTTTATCAAGTCAATGACTAAATAAAGCTTGCCGGACTATTTTATCTTATTTTTTTTTAAACGACGCCATCTTGTTTTTGAGAATAACTGCTAAAAGACATATTTATGCAATTATTTTTATAAACGCTAGAGCCTCGACTTTTATATTTTCTTCGACTCACTTAATAAAATAAGACAGTAACCTATCATTCTCTATTTACATTGCAAATAACTTCATTGCTTATCAAAACGTGGTTCAATGACGGATGGCAAAGTCCATGTTGTAACTTTACAAATGTAATGTAACAGGAATATTTCAGTTGATATACTAGTATATGAGTAAACCGAATAAACTAAAGACAGTATTATTATCATTAGTATCTTCTTAAGTATATCAATGCATTAACAATCAATGGATTACCTCTTGTGCAGCTTCCCTCATGAATTGCTTCGCGGCGTCATTCCAGATAGCTGGTACAGTAAGGACCCATTGTATTTCATCTTCTTTGATGCCACAACCAAACATACGTCCCTGTAACATCTTCATAAGGTCATCCTTCATGTACTTAATGGACAGCGAAAATACTGTTTTAGCAGAGAGCCTCTTTTTTCCGCTGATGTCTTCTAACACCATGTCTCTCCCAAGTCTCTGAAGTGTTGGAATATATTTTGTCACTACATTAGCCTCAGACGTGTAATAGGTTTACATTCAATGATACAGACAAAATTTCAATGATAAAGTAGATAAATCCACATCTAAAACTTACCTGTTTCTCGTAAAGTTGCATCTTAAACCGTTGGAAGAAGAACCACTTCTCGGGTTCTTCGTTAGCCACCAGATCGGCGTATTTATTTTCCGCTTCATATCCAAAACTGTGTAGTGTCAGACCATCTGGTTCTATCAAAATGCACGTTGGCCCTACCAAAAAGTGAAAAGAGATAGTGTAAGGATAACAATAAAAAAAATAGAGTGCGCATGCGCAGCTGTAAGGCAGACTTTCAAAGCGGCTTGAATATTAGTACAAATCCTTACCACATTTTGAAGAATTATCCTTAAACTGAGATAAAATGAAGCGAAAATTAGGGGTCATAGAGAGATTTGTCTTGTCACATAAACTTACTGCAAAAATCACATCAAAAGTACACTGCTTTGACCTGGTATTACTACTCAAACTGATACTGAGTTTTACTTAACCATAAACAACTTTCTCCCTATTTTTTTCTATCTAAATGTCAAACATTCATCCATAATGAGATTTAAAGAAACACTAGAACCTTAATTAAGATCTCTGTGGCCACCCCAAGTGAAAAATAGTGTTCAATAACCTGTCCGCCATTACGCGAGACCAGATGGGTTACCGCTGATCTTAACCTTCCCGTTATAAACAGGCAAACAAGAATATAAGAAAGCCACCATCGAACAAGTGTTGTGTTAGTGGTACTGTTTAGTTTTTCAGCTTGGACATTTCGGCTTTGGTGGTTCCAATAGTCCCACTTTCGCAGCTTTAAGTAGTATAATCACCTCTTGGATATGGTGCCTGCTTTTTATTTATTTTTTTTTTTTTTTTTGGCAGCCTAAAATCTCCTGTCTAAATTTCAATATGTTTAGTTATGCCCCTTGTTTCCTCGTTTAGGGCAAGCCCATTATTTTAACTGGTAACTATACGCCGATTTTCATGGAATTGCACACTAGTGTATCACTGAAGGTTCCATGTGCACTGCCGTACGAACGCATTTGCGGATCTCTCCAAATTGATTTTCGGTACTTGTAACATGTGTAATTGCTGAGTTCTGCTCAGCCCGGGGCTAGAGGACATGGGCGGTAGCATGAATTTCCTCTACCGTCCATGAACAGGCTCAATCAAACTCTGCCTGCAGCATTTTCATTTTTGTTGTGTTGAGCGACCTGTAAAGTTTTCACGTTTTCTATTTTCCTGAACGTGATCTTGCTCATATTGTAGACTTCCCAACTAGTGGCAACAACACACTTAATGTTATTTCTGACAAACCGACCAGAACTGATCAAGGATGAACAGCTTACATGGCACTAGTTATCACCATGCCGTTTTCGTTGACACAAACATGTACGTTCCTCATCGTACACTCCTTATGTGGGGCAAAGCCAACATAGATCAAAAAAACTGAATCCGTACAAAACACGGTCGATGTTAACATCATCTGGCTGTCAACAAGTTGTTGACGATGAACTGCCATCACGTCAAAGGGTCCAGGACAGTCAAAAAAGCTAGCTTCGCTTCAGATTGAGAAAAGTATGCAACCATTAAGCGTAAAGCCAAATAAAGCCTGCACAACAACCCATGAGACGCATGTAGCCTCCATGAGGACCACGAGAAGCTAAAAGTTTTCTGAAACTATATACTATCCAGGGATACGGACAACTTTGGTGTGACGGACAACTTTGGTGGGTCTTCTTAGAAGAAAAATGGTGTCACCTATAGCATAGTAATTTGTATTCTAATTTAGATGTAAATAGTTATCCCTTACAGGTGCGTATGTACAGTATTATAATCAGATCGCGAGAAAATGATGATGATGTTGTTGATGATGATGATGATGATGAAAGAGTGTCATGTGTACCAAAGAAAGCTTGCTGTTTCACACTTTAAATGATATAAACATATTTAACTAGCATCAGATATTCTAAGTCGCCTTGGAGTTCTTGTTATCAGTATTGGCATAGTTTCTAGAAATATCAAAAATAAAATTGTTCAATATATAACCTTTTAGAGACAGCCGTCCGCCAGGCCAAGGCTTTGTAAACACTTTTGTTGGTTCACTTTCAAACTCATGTCTGAACGAAAATCCCCAACCGGAAAAGGTAGTACCAAAATCGATCGCCGCAACTAATAATGCGAAGGAAGCCACCTGAAAGAAAAAGAATAACGTTCTTTGATGAAATCAAGTAAACTTTATACCAATTATGTTGCAAAATATTGTTTTGTCCAGTTGGCGTTTAATTCAATAGAATCCCTCCATATTCACTCGTTTGAGTGCTTTTAGAAAGCTAAAATCACAAAATATCCAGGAAAAATAATAAATGCCATGTTGAAATAATATTTGTTTGAATGTTTGCAAACTGTTTTTAAATTGAAACTTAATACAGACGTACGTTTTGGTTATAGAACAATTATATTGTATTTTGTTCATAACGAATTTGAGATATAAATAACCTATACAAAAATTAATTTCACAGATATTTACGGTATTACAGACTATTTCTCGGGATGCCTCGAATTATCTTTTTACCTGTGATGTATTGTCAAATAAAACAGAAAGCCTAGAGCTTAGATATTTCACTTGTAGCAATGCCTAGTGGACCTCTACAAAATTTGTTCAATCATGTCCCCCGGGGTTAAAATTGACCCCGCCCCAGGGGTCACTATAAGTTGGTATATACATCTACTTATGATATAGTTGTATTTTGTATGTATGCTTGGTCAGTATATGATATACTCTAGAGCTGGTCATAAATCTTAATTGTCTTTTGTCATTATTATGATTATTCTGTTAAAGGTTAAATGTTGTAATTGTTTCGTTAAAATAAGCTCATGTTTCCATAATAACAAAAGCAACAGCAACACTACTGAAATAACACAATTGCATTTATAGTAAATGATACATGACGTATCTCTAAGGGAATTTCTCGTTCATGTTTGATGTATCGAGCTGAAATAATTTACAAATAATTGAAATTCTTGAAGAACACAATATTTAGTTATGATTTCAGTCTATAAACTAGTTTAAACATCTAATACAATTTAATATACTTCACAATACTTTCAGTAAAATATGTATTACACACTTAAACCAATTAGAGGCGTATTGTAAAAAGTGGGGCTTAACAGTTAACGTCGAGAAGACAAAAAATATGGTATTTCGAAAGGGCGGTCCGTTATCAAGAAACCTGTCATGGACATATAACGGACAAAACATTGATATTGTTGACAGCTTTAACTATCTTGGCTTTGTACTTAGTAGTGGTGGTTCATTTCGCAAAGGAATAGAGGCATTAGCAGATAAAACTCTTAAATCGATGTTTTCATTAAGAAGCATTACCAAGGACATGCAGATTCCTCTACATATCAATTTTAATCTGTTTGATGCATATGTAACGTCTATAATGTCATATTGCTCTGAACTTTGGGGGTTTTCTCAAGCAGACAAACTGGAACGGCTTCACAGAAAATATTTGAAGTGGACATTGAATGTTAAAATGAATACAAACAGTTATGCACTATATGGCGAGACTGGTCGTTTTCCATTAATCTTAGATAGAAAAGTGAAAATAATAAAATATTGGTTCAAGTTGTTAAACTGTCATAATACAAATTGTATTTTATATTCTATTTATAATGATCTATTTGAATCACACGAAATAGTAAATAATTGGCTATCAAATGTCAAGTTTATGTTACAACAGACAGGGTTTAATGATGTATGGACAGTTTAAAATGAGGTTTAAAGACATTTATATAGGACAATGGAGAGAAGCAGTAAACACTTCAACGTCATTGTTGCTATACAAGGAAATAAAACAAACTTTTGAGATGTCCGAATACCTACATACAATTGACAATAGTAAATCCAGAAATGCTTTGGCAAAACTTAGACTTTCATCCCACTGTTTGGCAATAGAGCAAGGTAGACACAGGAACCAGATAAGAAGTGAGCGAAAATGTGTATTATCTGATAAGAACGATATAGAGGACGAATATCACGTTGTGTGTATATGTGATTCATACAAAGAATTGCGAAAAACATACATTCCTGCCTATTACAGAAATCGACCAAATATGTTCAAGTTTGTTGAGCTTTTAAAAAGTAGCAATCGTAAACTTTTGTATAGGCTATCAATTTTTATCATAAAATCACTTAAAATAAGAAATGGCCTGATTAATGTTGATGTCTAAAGTGTATGATATGTGCCTTCTATGTAAACTTAGATATTTTGCCATTTTCATGTACATGCCATTGTAATATATTTCCATGTATGGACGATAAGCTGTATATGCTTAACTCAAAATAAATAGTCTGTTCTGTTCTTTTCCTTATCAAGGTCACGTAGAAAAAGTGGAAACCCATATGTCGCCCAAAATTACAAAAATAAAAATGTTGCAGGCCCGCTTTGACTAATTCAGTCCAAGGAAGATACTACTTTCTTGCATTTTTTTTCAATTTATATGAACCTGCAGCGATGATATTAATAATTGCCTTCTGTAGCACAACAGATAACAAATTTCATCAACTTAAAAATCAATTTTAAACTTTGTTCTCCCGTAAAAATTGGCGATGATAAACAACATTATTCCCAATTAATTGATTTATGTTAGGTAAATGCCTGTATGTACATAACTGAAGCAAAACAACTGTTGATAAAAGTAAAATAAACCCATTATCTCTTACTGCAACAGTAAGTTGCAAAGTCAAAATTATTCAACATTAGATAATTTAGAAAAAAATATTCGTACCTAAATGTTCTCAAAATGAAGAAAAGTTTCTTAATATTTAAAGGTCTTGACAGTGGTGTGAGATGTTGGAATTCTTTCCGTTTAAACCACTTTGATATCATTGAAGTGCTTTTTAATTTTAACAGTTCCATGATTATTTTCTCAAAATATGAACATTTCAATTTCTTTCAGCCTAAACCTGAGGACTTAAAAGTTTTGCCACAATTACGTTTTTATTAATAGAAATGCTGAAACATTCAAACTGTTTTTAAAAAAAAGTTTCTACTCTTTCACTTCAGCTAAATTCATTTTTACAAAAACCTGTCAGGGCTGATACAACTATATACAATGTAAAATATAAAAATTAAAACGGTTTTTGTTTTGTCAGTTACCTAATTTTCGATTTTTTTATCGGTCTGACAAAAGTTGTAAGGTTGTTCGACCGAATGTCAGGCAATCTGTCCTCTTGTATGTATAGCGGACTTTTGAGTATGAGAGATGGGGTGATAATTTATGCATCTCTACTTGTTTTATTGTATATAGGCCTACGCAAACGAGTTTAAAAAATAAACCCGAGTTAATATAGGATTAACAAGAGCTGTCGGAGGACAGCAACGCTCGACTATTCAACAGCCTTGTCGATTGAATGAATAAGAAAGTCGAAAAAGGGGCATAATTAAGTAAAAAAAGCAAAATAGGGTTATGGAACCTGCATAGTTCGTATCAGCTCATGACAGTGGACAAGTGTGTGAAGTTTCAATCCATTCCCATAAGTGGGTACTGAGATACCAGCTTACATATAAGAATTTAACCAAAAACTCCTAAGTTGAAAAAGGGGCATAATTTTGTTAATGCAAAGTTGAGTTATTGACCCTTCGCACTGCATGTCATATCATGACAGTGAACAAGTGTGTGAAGTTTCAATCCTTTCCCATTAGTGGATACTGAGATACCAGCTTACATACAAAAACTTAACCAAAAATTTCTATGCTGAAAAAGGGGCATAATTTTGTAAAAAAGCAAAATAGAGTTATGGGACCTACTTTGTGTATGTCAGATCATGACAGTGAACAAGTGTGTGAAGTTTCAATCCATTCCCATTAGTGAGTACTGTGATACCAGCTTACATAAAAAATCTTAACCAAAAATTTCTAAGTCGAAAAAGGGGCATAATTTTGTAAAAAAGCAAAATAGAGTTATGGAACCTGTGCAGTGTAAGTCAGTTTATCACAGTTAATAAGTGTGTGAAGTTTCAATCCATTCCCACAAGTGGTTACTGAGATACCAGCTTACATACAAAACCTTAACCAAAAATTTCTAAGTCAAAAAAGGGGCATAATTTTGTAAAAAAGCAAAATAGAGTTATGGAACCTGTGCAATGTAAGTCAGTTGATCACAGTGAATAAGTGTGTGAAGTTTCAATCCATTCCCACAAGTGGTTGCTGAGATACCAGCTTACATACAAAAACTTAACCAAATCGGGACGCGGACGCCGATGCGGACGCCGACGCATGGGCGAGTCCAATAGCTCTACTATTCTATAAATAGTCGAGCTAAAAACGTAGTCTGAACACGGTATTACTAACATATACTGGCTGCAGGGCTGACATTCTGGTGTACATTTGTTTTCTTTCACAATAATCTCATAATGGTAAGGACTAAATCAGTATTTATAAAATCAACGGCAGGTAGTGTCAAAAAGCTTTACAAAGAAGTATAAAAAGCTAAATAATTTGGAAAAGAAATCTTATTTGTTTACAGTAAAAAAAAACATCGGTGTAAGTTATGTTATAGTTTATGTAAACAATGATAGGCAGTGAAAAGGCATTAATGTTGAAATAAAAGCTGAATGGGTTGCATAAAAATGTTCTTCTGGTTTATAGATGTAATTTTCATTCAAATATTTTACAAATTGATTAGCAGCAACAACAACCACCGTCAATGCTTTGAGCGTATTGATTATTCATTATTTCGAGTAATATGTACAAAGTCCCAAGTCTTAACTGTAAAGTAGTCGAAAACAAAAGGTAGGCAATGGCAACATTATTTTTTGTCGTTTTTTTTCTTTCTTTAATACAAATTGAATATAGTGGTAATTTGTGGAACATAACTAACTAGTCGTTAGTAATGTTTAAGACTAAACCAATACTTTTATAATATTAATGTATACTTTGCATAAATATCCCGTTTTTTACTTTCGTTTTCAAAACGGTCATTCATTTTCTAACTTGAAAGTTCAAAAACCTAGATAATTGTCACTTTTAATCAATTTAAAAATACATACTTTGAGATAAATAAAAGCACATTTTTACGTTATAACTACTTACCATAGTGTTAACATTCCACGTTTACAACTGATTATGTTGTTCCCATGCTCTGGATTTAACATTTTGATGAAGAAATTCCAGTACTCAGAGCAAACATTTACCTAGTGTAATTTTCGGCAGTGTCTCACTGCCTTCTTCAGCACTGACTGACCGGTTATGGTAGGTCACGTGACGTAGGAAGGTCAGTAATCGGTCCATTGGCAGGTAAAACACAGCACCACATTATCAATAGTGTTCATTTTGTGCAGAAAATTCAGGGACTAGAGGTACCACCGGGACAGAAATTAGTATCATATGACGTTTCTGCACTTTTTACCAGTATACCTGTAGAAGAGGCACTTGAAGTCATTAGAATGAGACTAGAGAAAGATAAGAACTTGAATGACAGATGCGAACTCAATGTTGATCAGGTCAGTGAACTTTTAGAACTTTGTCTTACAAGTACGTACTTTGTATACCAAGGCAAGTACTACCAACAGAAACAGGGAGCGGCCATGGGGTTTTCAGTCTCCCCTATAGTTGCTAATCTGTACATGGAGTTCTTTGAACGCCAGGCACTAGACCGAGCCAAGAACCCCCCATCACTGTGGGTAAGATATGTTGATGATACCATGACAAAGATACCTGAGTATGACATTGACCAGTTCACAGAACATCTGAACTCCATAGACCCGCACATAAAGTTCACTTCAGAACAAGAAGAGGATGGGAAGATACCATTTTTAGATACTTGTATTCATGTAGAGGACGATGGCTCAACAAGAGTAACAGTTTACCGAAAGCCCACACATACTGACCAATATCTTAATTTCAATTCAAACCACCACTTGGAACACAAAAGGTCAGTGGTAAGAACCTTGTTTCACAGGGCCAATACACTTGTGACTAACGAATCAGACAAGAAGGAAATTGAACACGTAAAAACAGCGTTACGTGCGAATGGATACCCTGAGTGGATTTTTCAGCTTCCCAACAAAAGATCTCAACAGGGACTCAAAATGGTGCGACAAAGGAAAGAAGAGTAAACGTGGGTATGCCCTATATTCGTGGAACTTCGGAAGTTCTGGCGAGGGTGTTCAAGAACCACGGAGTGAACATGTTCCACAAACCATACAACTCGATAAGGAGTCAGGTCACTCGGGTGAAAGATCAAACCGATAAACTGTAAAAATGTGGAATTATATACCATGTGAAATGTGAAAACTGCAAAGAAGATTACATCGAGGAAACTGCCAGAACATTAGAGACTAGACTTAAAGAGCATGTGACCAGAACAAATTCAGCCATACATGAACATTGTCAAAACACCGGACATACCATCAAATCTGAAAACGCTAAGATTCTGACAAGTGAAAGTGGACTTATCAAACGCAAAGTCAAAGAGGCTATAGAAATAAAACAGCGGAGACCATCGCTAAATCGAGACGAGGGCCTGGAGCTTCCCCCCGTCTACGGACCTCTCCTCCGATCACGTGACCTACCATAACCGGTCAGTCAGTGCTGAAGAAGGCAGTGAGACACTGCCGAAAATTACACTAGGTAAATGTTTGCTCTGAGTACTGGAATTTCTTCATCAAAATTCCACGTTTACGTTTATTTCACGTAACCAACTTTATCTCTAAGGAAGGGGTTGAATTTACTTCCTCTTTCGTTTTAGTTGTGATATCAAATATAAACAGGCTATCATAACTGATAAGAACTAATATTTGTTAAATACTTTATTCATAGATATACGTGTGAAACCATAAAGGGGCCTCCATGGCCGCTGGCCGAGTTGCCCCTCATCGATGTAGGTTCGAGCCTCGCTCTGGGCGTTAAATTCTTCATGTGAAGAAGCCATCCAGTTGGCTTACTGAAGGTCGTTAATTTTACCCATGTGCCTATAATTGTGTCGGTGTGACATTAAATCAAACAAAAATAATAACATACAGCTTTAAAATATGCAGAAATATTACAGCTAACCATACAATTATTATACACTGAACGAATCTTTTAACACAACACTTAGTTTTTGCCACTATCGTAAACGTTATCTAAATACATTTCTGAAACTTGGCATACGTTTAGATGAATGTATTGTAAATGTCATTGAAGCCCTGCTCCGCGGCTATTCAAATTCTGTTGTGTATGCAACCCATGATTACAATAGGTAACAGTTGACGGCCACGCGCCACACTTTAGCACGCAAAACCACAGGTATTTTATATAGAATCCTATATAAAATTGACACTATTTTGACAGGCGTCTGTTCATAGTCAGGATTTTCATGCTTTTTCAATGACAATTTAAGGTTAAAAGGTAGGACTGGAGCAGGTCTTTAAGACACACCAATGAAATCTTAAATGTAATATAAATTGATCAGATAAATATTTACTTGATATATATAACCGCCTATTAGAGCGTCCGCTTCGACTGCGGGAGGTCGAAGGATCGATCCCAGGCCTGGTCCTACCAAAGATTTAAAAAATGCTACCAGTAGCTCCCTTTCTCCTTTGTGGCTTATGCAATTTTATCCATCTAAATTTGGAGCTTGTAGATGGCAATATAAAATATGCGCTTTTAAGTTCTTTTCTCATTAAAATGGCTAAACCGCCGAAATGTCTATTGTTGTTGGAAACATCACGGCAATTAGAGTAATATGTATTACCATTGACATGGATATTTTCGTTCGCTGACACGTGTTTCAGTTAATAAAACTATATCGTGAGGCTGAATTGCGTTAATGAAGTCTAGATTGTGTAATTTATTAAATTTCGATTTTATTCCACCTATATTCCATACATAAACACTCAAATTACGGTTTATCATCATTTCATTAGTCTTATATTATTGGTTACGAATCCATATTAGCGCCACCCATTTCTTACATAATTACTCTGGGCATTGTTGTAGGGACCCACTTTTGTTTTAGACTGTTGTCCATAGTTGCTGTGTTTCACATTTAGTGCTTTCATGAGGCATGCGCTTTGATGTTTTTGCTGAGCATGTTTGTTCCAAGTTTCGAAAGATGCAGACCGTCTCGTTCTAACACTCCACTGTAGGCTTCACCTTTATAAAACAAATTTGAATTGTCACATAATTTGACCTGATGTGAATCGGCGAATTTTTAATTAATGTTATTGTTAATTCTTTTTTCTTGTTGCATATTGTCAGTACTGTTTCTTCTATCCCATTAACGCATTCCTCTTTAGTTCTTTTCTCCGCATCATTGCACAGTGAATGCAAAACATAAGTGTCTTTTGCGTCCGAGTTTTGAATGTATTTTATTGTCTCATCTATTTTATTTGGTTGTCTTCTCCAGGTGAAATCCATCTTCCTCTAGAAATCGTTTACTGATATACCTGATATTCGAAGTTCCAACGCATTCAACTTCAGGTTTTCTTTCCAATCGGACGTCTTCTTTTGTTTCAATTGAGTTTGACTGCGTTGAACCTATATTTCCACTTTTACTGACGGAATCTTTAATCTTTCGAGTGTTGGTATTCACTGTTTCACTAACATGAGAAGTGTTTTCTTCCATTTTTTTGCTGATTGTCCTTTTCAATCACTTCATTGGCATTTACTGTTGTATTTGGAATATTGTCTTTTAAGGGGTATGTTGGAAAGTCATATTGTCGTGATTCATGAATTTTGCAGGATATGCATGCCGGCAGAATATATTTCCTTGTGAAGAATAAGTGCAATTTACCGAACAACAATGGGAAGAAATTCCAAAAAAACAAAATCTAAGTCCACAAAAAAATCCTTACCAGGTACAGATATGTCAAAATACACCTAAACATTTGAGGTACCATCCATGTTGTACCACAGGAAAGTGGTCTCGGTATTTCCTTACGGCCAATAATAAAAAAGTTACAAAATATGCTATTTATAGTAACATAAAAGGGAAGCAATTCAAAAAAAATATTGTTAAGTGAACAAAAAAGGGATGTGCCAATTTAAAACAAGAGCACAGCAATGCAGAGCAATGTACACCTGAAACAGTAATATGACCTTTGACCCCTAAGTGTGACCTTGACCTTGAAGCGAGCCATCCGAAACATGCGCTCTGCACGTCGTCTCGTTGTGGTGAAAATTTGTGCCAAGTTTCTTTGAAATCCTTCAAGCAGTTCAAGAGCGGACACGAAACAAACTCATATGATCTTTGACCCCTAAATGTGACCTTGACCTTGAAGCGAGCCATCCGAAACATGCGCTCTGCACGTTGTCTCGATGTGGTGAACATTGGTGCCACAGGTTTCTTTTAAATCCTTCAAGCGGACACGAAACAAACTAATATGACCTTTGACCCCTGTGACCTTGACCTTGAAGCGAGCCATCCACAACATGCACTCTGCACGTTGTCTCGATGTGGTGAACATTTGTGTCAAGTTTCTGTGAAACCTTTCAAGGGGTTCAAGGGTTACAGAGCGGACACGAAATTGCTAACGGACAGACAGACTGACACCGGGGTATAATATAATACGTCCCTTCGGGCGTATAATAAAACCATCGTTTATCTTTTACTTTCAATTTGATTGGGAGAGGGTGTGATTGGGGAGGAGGGGTTTGGAAGAGGGGTTAGAACGGATGAATGTATGGAGATACCTGCAGGCAATATGCAGTACGTTACAGAAGTGATGAGGAATTTAATGGATTGAATGAGGAACTTATCCAAAGTTATCTTGACCTTTGGATCCTTTATCCAAAAATGTCGGCTCTATACAAAGACCAATTTCATTGCCAGGTTCGATGATAAAACGAGGCAAAGTGCTTAGAAGAAACATTGGAACTAAGAAAATTGCCATTGAACTGTAATCAACACTTCCTTAGTGATACTGAACTTTGTTTTACCGAACACTAAACAAAAACATGTTTGTCCCTTGCCAAGACCAGTCCTTCAGTTGAGCTTTGGAACAGTAGGAGCAGTAGTTAAGATTTGAACACGGCACTTTTGTCTTGTTGTAATTATGTTTGAAATATGGTTAATTCACGACATAGCTATGTAGCGGACACAAATTCGGTGCGGACAAACCTATTGTCCAAATATATAGGAAGAAGATGCATGCCGGCAGAATATATTTTCTTGTGAAGAATAAGTGCAGTTTACCGAAATAGTCAACTGCCTAAACGTACGGAACACAGTACCATAGAAAAACCGATATAAAGGAAAACAAATACAAATATTTTATAAATACTTCTGCTTTTAATACTTGAAAAAAAGCACCATTCAAATCACAGCGGACACATAACTTAATAATATATACGCAGCATAAAACAATTATCATTTGCTCCAATTACGTCGATTTAAAATGGTACCGTTTATACAATCACTGCTATTAAATAGTGCTACCACAGACATAATTCAAACTCTGTTCCCTATACAAAAGTGTATTCCTACCATGTATACTATCAGTTTGGATGCTTAAGGTAAATGATTACGCACAACAATCACTCGTTTTCAAGTGCATCTGTGTAAGCTAGATGACCTACTATTCCATTTTTTATCCTGAAAATTTTCACAGTCTTTGAATTACATCAAACTAATTTTGTTTAATTTCATTCGCATTCAGTAAGGTTTTTTAGTATTAAATCACATATGCATAACTTGAATATATCATAGACCCAATAAGCCTAGCCAAAACAATAACAGTAAGGCAACAAATAAATAACAACAATTAAAAGAAAAATAAACATATGTTATAACACTGAATAGATCTGGACTATATAATGGCAAATCAAATACAAGGAGGAATAATTCTGTCTCATGTCAGTTAGCCAGAGATTTTGTTATGAAGAGGCGGGTATAACGTTTAAGAAATATATGTTTCAAATACATCTTATCCATAAAACTTCACAAATCATAGACAACAGATAAAGAAGAAAGGCAAAAATATTTAAAAAAGCAATAAAACATTATATGTTTTCAGTCATATTCTTAAATGTTATCTTTTGTTATCATTAATATTTCTTAAAACTAACATTTTAAACTTCGGTCATATAGTACTCTATGGTTCATACAAAAAGTTGTTTTTTTATTTAAGCGAAATGAAATCATTTTAACCTTTTACATATTGTACCTGCACACTGTCAAATTAACATAAATATACGAATTATAGAAAAACTAAATGCACAAAATCATATTTAAGGTTAAAGGCACTGGCCTCCAGATCGTTCGACATAAAAAAAGATTATTTTTAGATATCTGGAAATTAATGCTATATTTCTTAAGAATGCTTTGAAACTTAATTACTGACAGAGTATATGTTATGGAAACACTTGAGAATTTGTTGTTTTTACTACTTTTTACTATGAAAATCGAAAAGCGTTTGTAACACTTTACAACGCTTTACTCGAGGTAAACTGCCTCAGTTATAAATATCTTTATTTAACGCGCATTAATCACTAAATCCTCATTAGTGCTATTGGTAACGACAGCGCTAAACGGTTTTTTATTGCTGCGGCAATCCGGGTTCGATTCCCGTAGCGGTCATCTTTTTTTCTTGATTTTTAAAATAGTTTAGAAACAAAAACATATTCTCACGTTCATAATACGACCAAACTTCAATTTGAAAGAAAGATCATGTTTTAGCCAAAATCTGGAGGTCAGTGCCATTAAGAACACTGAAACAAACATAATCCAGCAATACACAAAACAATAAACCATACAACAGTAAGAACTAGAGCTATCACTAAAGGTGATGAATGTACCCCCCGCATGCACTGACACAGTACATTG
Organism: Mercenaria mercenaria; assembly: GCF_021730395.1. Taxonomy (NCBI): domain Eukaryota; kingdom Metazoa; phylum Mollusca; class Bivalvia; order Venerida; family Veneridae; genus Mercenaria; species Mercenaria mercenaria. The sequence continues at coordinate 9,686,159 of NC_069364.1, forward strand.
CAATTTGACACACACAAGACTGCATAATTATGTGGACTGTATGTATATAGACTGTATGTATACAGTATAGTAACAAAAAACAAAGTCCCATAACTATGCAGAATATTTATCTAAAAGAATGTAACATGCACCATGCACAACTAGGGTTGGTACTGATCACTTGTGTGAAGTTTTATTAAATTGTGTGCAAGGGTTTGGTAGATTAGGCACGCACAAGATTGCATATGCAGACTGTATGTACATAGTATGTTAACAAGAAACAAAGTCCCATAACTCTGCAATTTTTGTCGCTGAAAGAACCTAACATGCCCCATGCACAACTACTGTTGTTACTGATCAGTTGTGTGAAGTTTCATTAAATTGTGTCAAGGGGATGAGGAGATATGGTGCGCACAAGATTGTGTCTATGTATATAGTATAGTAACAAAAAAACAAAGTCCCATAACTCTGCAATTTTTTTTTCTAAAAGAACCTTACATGCCCAATGCACAACTACTGTTGGTACTGATCACTTGTGTGAAGTTTCATTAAATTGTGTCAAGGGGATGAGGAGAGATGGTGCGCACAAGATTGTGTCTATGTATATAGTATAGTAACAAAAATCAAAGTCCCATAACTCTGCAAATTTTTTTCTAAAAGAACTTTACATGCCCCATGCACAACTACTGTTGGTACTGATCACTTGTGTGAAGTTTCATTAAATTGTGTCAAGGGGATGAGGAGAGATGGTGCGCACAAGATTGTGTCTACGTATATAGTATAGTAACAAAAAAACAAAGTCCCATAACTCTGCAAATTTTTTTTCTAAAAGAACCTAACATGCCCCATGCACAACTACTGTTGGTACTGATCACTTGTGTGAAGTTTCATTAAATTCTGTCAAGGGGATAAGGAGAGATGGTGCGCACAAGATTGCGTCTACGGACAGACGACCAGACAGACAGACGGACAGACAGACAGACAGACAGACAACCTGAAACCAGTATACCCCCCCTTACAACTTTGTTGTCGGGGGGTACAATAAAGACACATATCGAAAACTGTCAGCAATAACAATTAAATGAATGTAACAAGTTCAAAATAACTGCAACAAACTTATGCAAACAATAAATTACATCATAAGTAGATAATAGTGATTCACAAAACAAGGTCCTTACACATATAATATTATCACATGCAAATCAAATATACTAAGAATTACTGCCTTGAGTTTCAACCATATCACTGGAAATGTAACAATTATTGTCAAATATGTCATATCACAGGCTATCATTACAAACTTTGATAATGTTACTACAACAACCCAAAAAGGTTGGTCCAATACTGTCCTTAAATAATCTTCCCTCCAATACAGACTTAATCAGAATCTACGATAGTATCCCGTCTGTTTCTCTCTCAGCATACCATAGGTATTAACCCATGCATGAACACTGTGTTTGTATAATATATCCTTAGGGAAGTCTGCCAGTACAGCTATCTGTAGTGGTGGATTGTCCATATTCTCTATATATACATACAAACATTCTCCAAGTCTGCAAAAGATATTTACATGAGGTATTCAATTCCGATATCAAAATTTAAATGAAAATATACTTTTAGTAAAAATTAAAATACTTGCACAATGTACCTAGAAATTTTAGAGGTATCTCGAATACTACGTTCTAATATTTTATATGGTTGGCTCAAGAGAAGTTTGTCGGCTTTTACATGAACATGAAATGACTTGGCTTAGGTAGCATAGCTGAATATCCCTTTCTGCAGACATTCTGATAGATTGTAGCAAACTGAAGGCAATTTCTATCAAGCTAAATATTTTGGTTTTTCAAGCAAAATTTTACCCACTGCTAGGTCCTGAGAAGTTCCTCCGATTAAGCAATACTTCTTTATAAAATGTACATAGACGTTTCCATGTACTTTAAATTAATGATACGAAAACTAAATCTAGTAAATGAAATGAAAAAGGCTGTTAAAAAAAAGTCGTAAAATTTACGTTATCTTTATACATGTATTTGTGCAAATTTGCAAATGTTTGTAGAAGACAGCTAAAAAGCACAGAAATATTATTTTCTTTTTCATTGATTTCGATGAAATTTAACGTTTGATAAAACTGAATTTAATGACTAACTAATACAGTTGTATAACCTGTACATTTCACTGTCTGCTTGCAATAACTATATCAGGTGTACTATACAAGTGGAACGCAGAAAATGTCTGCACTTTAGGACTGCAAAATCTGCTTTAAAGTTTCTCAGTTCAAAATAGTTTTGATCATATTACTGCCCGAGCAGATAAGACTTATTACAACCCATTTATCAAATGACTTGACAAAGAAATGATAAGTTCCATACTTGTTATTGGATGTATCAATAAAATCTTCATTCTCAGGGTTCTGTCTCACAGCCACTACTAACAGGATATATTCATGCATAATTTCTAATAATTGGGTGAGTTTTTCTATTGACAACTTCTTCATGTACGCCCTGTATGCAGTCAGTAACTCATCCGGCAATTCCTCGTGGAACTCCTGTACAACGCTCTCAAACGTGGACTGTAAAACAAATAAACACTGTTTGAAAAGTATTGTTTATTCCAATAAACACGCATAAGATATCTAATAAAGGGCAAGTTAATCAGTCATTCTACCTCATATAGTTATACATGAAAGGAGTAAATGAGGCATCAATATAACATAAAAAGTATAGACTTGTGTTTTTACAGACAAACCTCTGTATGCTGATTATGCTCTATCGTCTTTTTTGATTTCTGTAGAGACAGCAGTAACCATAGCGACTGCGCATGCTGGAACTCGCATGCCTGTTGAGCCTAAAACATAAAAAAAACTTCCTATTTCCACAACATAATAAACGGTTTTCCAAACGGAAGTGAATGAAGGTACTTCAGTAAATGTTCTACACATTTTGAGCCTTTTAAATTCGCATAGTCATCGCTGGCGTTCTCATATAATTTTAAATAAAAATGTGCAAGTATGTCAGGTAAAATACATAATTTTAAGTCAACATCATCATCACATTCCGTGCTCCATAGTTACAGCATTTCACTGATAACTGAAACAAATTCATTAGTATAGTTACTTTTTGACTTTGTATAGACGTGTCCATCTGTAAGGTGTTGACCATAAACTCGTGCAAAGTTTTGTCTGGCTGGCCTCCTGTAGACTTGAGGAAACTGATAGTGATATCCAGATTGTCCAGTGAAGTACAAAGGTCAGGAAGCGATCTGATCTCGCTGCAAATCTGGGTCTTTACTGCAGCACTTAAAGTTTCCTGCAACGGAAGACCATAAGGGAAGATATGATAATATTTAGAATCATACAAAAGATTCAACACTTTTATTATATATAATTTTATGGTAAATCTTGTTTTCATCAAATTCAACTTCTAAATCTCATACTTGGAAAGCAACAGTCACTTTTCATATATAAGGGACAAAAACAGTCAAATCTTATTTGTCTAAATTAGCTTCTACATCTACCATATATACAGACAGAATATATAAAAGTATTTATACCTGTGGTATTTTGTCAGCTAGTTTCCTAAACACTTCAGCATTAGTAAACTCTGTTCTGTACACCATCTGATCAATCTGAAATATCAAAGATACCTATGCAATACTTTTTATGACTATTATTTTAGTTCTTTCAATTACTGACTTGCATACATGCTAAGACAAATGTGTTATTTTTACATATGTTTTCATATTGTTAAGTCTTTAACAACTTCAATGGTCATGGTTAAGTTAGATATGATAATTTTAAAACTGTATTTGGAAATGGATTAATGTGGGTTTTTTGTTTCTAGATCCAAACTTTGTATGTTACATTACTTCCTTCTATGTTAAACATGAACCACTGTGTCAAATAAACATTGCTTAAATTATCTGAAGAAGTTCTAAAATGTTTATAAAAAGAAAGTCCCTTAACAGAATTCTACTTGCAATTGAAAAAAGAAACAACCAGTCTGCAGTGCAAATTTGCATGTACCGGATGATAACAAACATTTCCTTGATCCTTCTCCTTTTAGAATTACTGTTTCTACCACGTAAGTCAGCAATTTTAGCTAAGTTTGTTAGAATCAACAGTGCCCAAAACTTCAAATTTTCATGATTTATTAATTTACCATTAACACTCTGCCAACATCAATCCTGGATTTGGAGAACAAGAATCTATCCATCAGTTGTCTTTCTAAGGCAGCAAAATCATACTCTATCTTTGTCCCTTTGCCCATCTCGAAAGAATACTGGCAATTTGCTAGGACTAAAGGAAGAATATCGTGCTGAGGGTCGTAGCTGATCAGGTGAGCCGAAGTCACTTCCTTGGGGTTTACGCTTGATATACTACTCGATTTCCTGTAAAAATAACAAATATAACTATTTTAACAGTTTACAGAACCATTTACTATTAACTATCTGCCAACATCAATCCTGGATTTGGAGAATAAGAATCTATCCATCAACTGTCTTTCTAGTGCAGTAAAGCATACACTATCTTTGTTTGCCCATTTCGAATAAATATTGGCACTAGTCGTGCTGCGGGTCGTAGCTGGTGTTTGTTTATGTTGTGATTCATATACAGACAGACTACAGCATGTGAGAACACTATCCTAACCATTCAAAGACCTTTAAGATCAGTTTAATAAAGTTTATTTCTCTAACTAGAAAAAATGTTTTCTTTATATCAAAGTTCTGCTGTAATTATTACTTTGTTTTGGCAAAACACCATTTTTCAACAGTAAGTTAGTAATGTAATGGCGGGCAGTGAACCCAACTAGTGTTCCTGGATGGATTCTAAAATGTCCATTCTCCGGAAGTAATTGCCAACTTCTCCACAGGAATCAAAGCAGGAGAAGAAATACTTTCACACACAAAGTCTTTTATCCACTCAACACGGAAAACATGGAGCTCATGACTCAGCGATCCGTAGATCTGTGCTCTCCTTATTGAGATTAGCGGGCGGGCTTTAATGTAACTGAACCTCAATACATACTGAAACAAGTGAAGTGAAAACACTTACCTGTGTGCTTCCTTCAAGTATTTATCTAAGAAGTCATTTTGTTTTCTCATTAGGAAGTCTAACAGTACATATGAACAGAGTCCAGCTTCCTTTGTTGTTGGCAATAGCATGGAGACTGGTGTTCTGTCATTAATACTTCTGTTACAATACTCTTTGGATACTATCATACCACCCAATTCTGTGGGACATACTGGAACAAATAAACACGATATACATTCATTTTAATAAGAAAACACATTCAAAATCTTGGTTATTCCTTCTTTGCAACACATTTCAAATTAACTCCTTGATTTATAAAGCAATGATAATATCTGATAATTGAACACTCTCAGCATGATATTCACAATGCAATTATATAAACTCCTTCATTCTTGGCAATGCTTCTTTGAAATTGCCAGGTTCTTACACGAATGTGTAAGATCATTCTGAATGGGAAGACCGTTAATATTACACAGCTAATTTATATTTTATTATAAAACAAACATTTTACACAAACGCGTTGGATATTACCAACATTATTTGTCTTTGATTCATATTCAACTTACAGTATAAAGTTAATGATTCTCGAACCAACTCCCAAGCATCGGCAAAGTCTTGTAGTAACTGCATTGTTTCTCCGCCTGCTATTTCTTCTGTTTTAAGATATAGTATTATGTCATTACAGATATGCTTTTACTTAACTTCAATCTAATAAAATCCTACAGTATATTTCATCATGACTGACGATAAATGTTCATTGCAATGTTCTGAGATATGCAACTAAGTTTGTATTAACAAAATAATAATTTTTCGAATGAACCAATCAAGTATCAGTTTCATTTACAATGGTTTTATTACGACCTGATTCACATTGTACAAGTCTTCTATGCTGTAAATGAGAAAAAAATTCATGTTTTGCATGTTAATCGCTGATAAAACCGTTCACAAACTATTCTAGAGATACAATTATTTAACAACAAGAGGACCAATTTGGCCTTACTCAGAAAATCACTCCCTGGACTGGAGATGGAATATCATGATTTCGCTTCACACAATGTTGCTTTGCAGAAGCTTTGAAATATGTTTAGTTCTCCTAAACCTTTGGACGACTGACAATGGACGCCGAAGAATCTCACACTAAACCCAAAGCAGACTGTATTAATTAGTTTTTGAAATGCAAACCTCGTTTAAGCAGTCCAACAGTGATCTGAGATGCTTCCGCCTTGTCTAATTTCCTCTGATATTTTTGGAACAAAGCCCGATGAAGACGTAAAATGCTTGGAATGTACCGAAGCGCTCGTAAGTGGTGATCCTATGGAAAGCAATATTTCGTGTTAAAAATATCATTAAAAGCATTTTTGTTAAAGACAGGAGAGTAGTCACAGTTGTACAGATATATAAATTTGTAGTAAATTACCAACCAAATATTAAACTTAACAACTTAAAAATTTTGGAGTTTCTCTGAATGTAAATCATATGTTTACCATAAAATGTCGCTATATATAACCTGAGATACAATCATTGTTTCAAATTATAATTAAAATGTAATAATGTTTCTTTTAAGGTCTTATCATAATATTCTATATTGCATTTGCATGCTTCCAGAGGCACATCTGCTTATATATATGTTGACAAAACAGTAAGTCGTAAATGTGTACTCCAGCATATTTCAACATTACCTCTTTCAGGAAAAGTTGTAATACTTTGTGTTGCTTTTGCGAAATCTTCGCTTCTGCTTCTTGTCTGAGATGTTGTAGAGATATTGGTGTCCTGTACCGCCATACTCTTGGAATGTCCTCTAAAGCAGCTGGATTCTCTCTCGCTACATTGGTATCAGTCTCGTACAACAAGCAGAGTAGAGGGTCAGCGCCTAAAAATATCATTACATAATGAAGAATCGTTTGAACATGTAATAAGTCAACAACTTTCTGAAAATCATTCCTTTTCATGCCATTCATTATTTTGTGATTTAAGTTAATATGCTAATACTTCTTAGTAAATATTTCAAAATGGATGTTTTAATCAATATAATATTTACATTTTAATGCAAACATTTTACAGTTTGTTGTTCCTACTAAAAACAAACTTTTTCAAATAAATTCTGTTTGTTTTATTTGGGTTTTACGCCGTTTTTCAACAGTATTTCAGTCAATGACATGTAACGGCGAGCAGTTAACCTAACCAGTGTTCCTGGATTCTGTACCAGTACAAACTTGTTCTCCGCAACTACCAACTTCCCCACACGAATCAGAGGTGGAGGACTAATGATTTCAAACACAATGTCGTTTATCAAATAGTCACAGAGCAGAGAACATACGTCCCGCCCGAGGATCGAACTCACGACCCCGCGATCCGTAGACCAACGCTCTACCTACTGAGCTCAGCGGAAATAAAATGGTTTGTTACCTAGTCTCTGGTCCTGTGCTAATTCTTGGTTATGCATTTTCAAACTATTGTCAAGATTCTGAAACAAAGATGAAAAACATAAACATAAATCTTGAGGAAAAACATTTTTTACACAGCCTCCAAAAATTCGCCAGTTCAAATTCCTGCGAGAGTATTTATTTACATGGCTTCATTCTATTTTTCTGACATCTGTCTTTCAAAAATACCTTTAATCTGTATATTGTGAAATAATTTAATTTCTTGGGAAAGAAACTTGTGGTTTTCACCTAAACAGCTTTTCATTGGGATAATAATGTGATGATTTCAATTTTTGAACCCGGGACGTTCTTGTGCTAATCCAATGCTCTAACCATTTAGCGAAATAATCGACTACCTGACGCAGTTGTCAGAGATTGGTTATAAACGTACAGGGTATGCGTAAGCAACCGTAACACACAACAAAAGAACTGCACCTGCAATGTGTCTTGCAAGAATTTCGCACAGAAAAGAATTTCCCACTGACGTCTTCCTCCTTTGGTAGAAAGTTGGTTCACTTCAGCAGCAACTTGATCACCTTAAAATAGTTTAAAGGTTATTTTAAAAAAAATACTCATCATAAATATATACTTATTATTCACCCGATAGGGTGGAGTATTCTTCACCTTTTGAAAAAAAGATCTTACAAGGGACATCAAGACGGCTTCAAAATACGGTACCAAAGGATTAAATAAATTAAAAGTTTTTCTTCGTGCGAAACGTTAAACAACTGAGACGGGCAAATGATAACTTAAATGAGAATTCGCCAATTTTTTACAGGTGTTTTTTTTTCTATTTTAGCTCTGGGGGATACTAAGTGCAGTCAATCGGAACCACAACAATCTTGAAAAAGGTCAGATATATTAGTAGGGTGCCTACCAAGTTATGCAAACATCCCTGAAGCAGCTCATTAGAGGAAGTCGTATGTCCTATTTCAAGCTATGGTGACATCAAAATGCACAACTATTTAAACAAGCACTTAGGAAAATTTCATAAATGGATGCTACAAACTAAGTTCCATCAAGCGGTTCACCAGAACATTGAAGCCAGTTGCTATCACATTAAACAGGCTATAGGTTCGAAAAACTTTGATATAATAATTAAATACTGCAAGATATACTAGTTAATTAATAAAGACTAGAAAATGCTTTTGTAGAAAAGCGCATATCTCCCCCACAGCATATTAATAATAGGCAAGAAGTCAAAAAGGGACAGGAGCGAACGTCAAAGAGACACTGATGGTTGGTTGCAATACGGATCTTATTCTCAGCATGTCCAATTATCTTATTAAGTTCCAACGTTTTAGCTCTAGTGGTTTTTAAGTTACGGATTAGAAACGGTATTTAATTTTCTTGCCCCTGTGACCTTGACCTTTAATCAAGTGAACCAAAAATCAATAAGAATTATCTACTCTGCATGTCCAATCATCATATAAAGTTTCAACAATCTGGATCAAGTGGTTCTCAAGTTATTGATCGGTAACTGTTTTCCATGTTCAGGTCCCTGTGTTCGAGTCACCCCCAAAAACAATAAAGCTCATCTACTCTGTGTTCATGGTCAAATGGTTCATAAGTTTTTGATCAGTTACCGTTTTCCATGTTCTGGTCCCTGTGATCTTGACCTTTGATCAAGTGACCCAAAAATCATTAGGGGTCATCTACTCTGTATGTCCATCATCCTATTAAGTTTCAACATACTGGGTCAAGTGCTACTCAAGTTATTGATCAGAAATGGTTTTCCATGTTCGGACCCCTGCGGTCTAGACCTTTGATTGAGTAACCCCAAAAATAACAGCGTCATCTACTTTGTAAACCCTATGAAGTTATGAAGACTGAAGGTTCTAGATCAAATGGTCTTCTAGTTATTGGTCGAATATGAAGTGTGACGGACAAATTGACCTTTGCTCTAGTGATCCCAAAATCTGTATGGGGCATCTACTCTGTATGTACTATCACCCTATGAAGTTTAAAGGTTCCAGGTCAAATGGTTCTCAATAAATTGATCGGAAATGTTTTTTCATGTTTTGGCCCCTGTGACCTTGACCTTTGATCAAGTGACACAAAAAGCAATAAGGAGTCATCTACTCTGCATGTCCAATCATCGTATGAAGTTTCAACATTTTGGGTCAAGTGGTTCTCAATAACTCGTAAATTGTTTCCCCATGTTCAGACCCCCGTGACCTTGACCTTTGATGGAGTGACTCCAAAAATAATAGGGGTCATCTACTCCATAAGCGCTATCACTCTATTATAATAAGTTTGAAGGTTCTACGTCAAATGGTTCGCCAGATATTGATCAGAAAATAAATGTAACAGACGGACGGACTGCCTGGGAGACAGACGGACAGGACAAAATCAATATGTCTCCCCAAATGGAGAGGAGACAAAATTATGTCACAGTATATGTAAAGACAAAACACTGCCACTGATTATTTTTGAAAGACTACATCGGTTAACTAAAATACTTATTATATGAAAAACTATCATTAGCGCAATATTAGAACTGACCATCATTGTGCATCTTCAAAACATGATCAACAATAGTATGCATGAGCAGCAAGACATCGTCGATGCTTCTACCGAGCGTTCTATGAAGATCATCAATATCCAAGTTAATATGGGACCATAAAAAGTTGACTACATCATTCATGTCAATGTCAGGTTTTATTAATCTCTGTATTCCCTGAAAAATATGATCAGCAAAACAGCAAGACATCAATGAATTTTAATGTGTACTTAACAAATTAATACATTCGTGCACTTTGGAGAGAAAACAAACGTAGAATTTTGCCCAAGAATAAAAGTTTTAATGTGCTTACTTTCATCACATATTATCTGACACCAATGGGAATGGGCACTACACAGGTGTCAGGAAAGAGCTATGCTACCATATTTGATCTACAATTTTTATATAAAAGACATCTGAAAATTAAATGATGTAACAAAACACTGTTACATTTAAAGAATGTCATGTCCGCTAACTATTTGGTGTCAATATATAGTTCACTTATTTTGCATTAAGACATAATAGTATAGTAGACTACATAGCACCGTCGTGAAATTATTCTGGAGGCTTATAATCTCTTTGTTGTGTTTAAATAAATTAATCCCTAAATATAATATCACAACTATACTATACAGTACACACCTGTTGGTTTGTTCCAGATCCGATATACATGGCCATGTGTAGAATTAATCTAACTAAAGCACAGTATGCAGGTGTGAGTGTTCTTTCCGGTTTAGGACCCGGACCTCTAGCTTCTGCACGACCAAGGATATGTCCGGTCATAGTGTTGTCATTCCTGTACATGTAAATTAAAAACCTTGCACTTAAATCTTGTTACCTGCCTTTAGCAAATTTCTGTAGCAATTGGAACAAAGTGTGTAATTTATACCAATCTATAAACAAACTCTATGCATTTAAAGATTTAAAATTAATGAAAATGTATTTATAGTTCAAAGAAACTGAATTTGCGAATAAACTCAAACTTTAACTGAATTATAACATATGACCCTATGATTTAAGTTTTTAAATAAACAGGCAAAGGTAATGGTGTTCATGTAAGCTAGGTTTGTGCTATAATTTATACATGCAAACTCTGATGCATACACAGGTAAAGCTGTTTGTAAAGACAGGATACGGAAGAGCTAATAAGCGATCTTATATTGGTATTTATCTGTAGGTGGTCTTTATTCATAGGTTAAAATGCCTTTTAAATGCTTAAATCAGAAATGAAAAGAAGGTTGTACCGGTAGTCTTTAATGATTTAAATAATACACAAATAATTTTACGTTATGCAAACTGATGAATTACTGTAAATGATATAACTTTTCATTTCTTTGCTTACTTTTCATCCAATAACATATTTATTTTGTAGTAAATATCAAATATGTCTCATCTCGAAGTAGTGAACCAGTTTTTCGATTTCTCTCGCACAAATTTAAAAATAGCAACTGTCTAACTTCCCTGTGAGAAATATTACATATTGAAGAAAAACAAAAAAATATCCTCCATAAATTATCAAAGAAGGTGGACCTGCATCATAATGCATTATTTTAATACATTTGTAATTTTTCGTTTTCAATACAGAAACAAATAAGCTGCATAGTTCATTACAGACTTTAATATAAGTAGGGAATAATTTTATAAAGTAACATGACACATAAACCAACCCAGTGTCCTGTCTATTTGTTGAGAGTAATTTGTGACCCTGTCCTCCAATTTCTGCCCCGCACTGACACCTGGCTACAACATACGCCCTACCGCACTAAATATATATAATAAATTTATAATATATATACAACAGGAACGCATATCTTTAATCCTTGAACGTCATAGAATATGTCCTGTTTTGGTAAAAATATTTTTCCATGAGTTATAGAATAATTATGTCCTTTTCTTGGTAAAAATATTTTCCCAAGAACATTAATAAAAGACCTGAAGACTTACAATCCATATTGTCTGTTCCCCAAGTATTACAGTTTGATTTGAAATGCGATATTCCATGACACTCAAAGAAAGATATGAGCTTAGCTTACTTATATAATCCATTAAGGAGTTTAAACCCTCTCAGATGAAAAGAGATCTTTATACCAATATAAAAACTGTTTACTTATAGATTTTGATCATAGAAGCATTGATATCAAATACTGTCAATAGTCAATTCCGACAATCATTTTATCTGAGCGGGTCTAAACTTCAATAAAGTGATCAAAAGTAATGCTATACATCCAATAACTGACCCTTGGTCTTGGATGTTGCCGGGACGAAGTCTGTAACCCTCTCCCCCAATTGTAGCACCACAGTCCCTGCAATTACCCACAGTTGCTGGGCGTCCACACTATGGTAAGAAGAATGTTAATGCAATCAGAAAATACAGTTCAATAATCTTACATGATCCTTCGCTCAAGGTTATACATCCCTAGCCAAATCTGTACTTTGATTTTCATTGTGCTTGAATATGGCATTACAATTTTTTACGCATCTAGTACAAATAATGCTGTTCTTTTTATTATCTAAAGTCAAGCTGATCATGTTCTAGGTTTGCCACAATAAGTTAAAATTTAGTTTTGTCTTGTACTACATTTCCTGCTTATCTAACTTCAACCTTTTTATTGTTACAAAATATCCAATTTGTGTGACTTAAAACCACACAAAACAAAATGACACGACGTTATTTCAAAACCCTAAAAATGAATTAAACAAAATTACTATCATTGTTATTAAAAAACAGTCCTTAACGAAACAAATCCTATGTGCAATAATTAAAACGTTTCATAGACACTCGCTGCTCTTAACAGCCAAAAGAGAACTGAAAATCATAAAAACAGTGGATCCAAAATAATATCACAGAAAAAATATTAAATCTGGTTATTCTAAAATATCATTATTTTATAATCTCCGTTCATGTCTCAGAAATCAGCAGTGGCTTTTACAAGCCTTTTCAACTGACCCGGACTAACCTTACAGTGCTATTCTAAAATAGTTTGAACAGACCTGGAGCTATGAGGCATATTTCATTATCTGTCCTGAACTGACTTCATCAAACCAACTCTTATTCTGAATGGTAACATTCTATGTTTCCAAAAAACTTTTAACTACTGACTAGTCACAACGGAAGTTAAAGTTTTGGAGGTCTATCAGGACACATTACAAAAGTTTACCCAAATCACTGGCCTCAAAATTGGACCAGCTGACATTCGAGTTGATTCTTTTATATCTTGTACATACCACATTGTTGGGGGAGTTATTAGAATGTCCCTCCATGGAGCATCATTGACCTCTAAGTGTGACCCTTACACTAGCAACATTTGTCTTCTTATGGTAAACCATATACATGTATAAAGCTATATGAATAGCTATCCATACATTTAGATGTTATAAAACAGACAATTAAATGTCTTAAATCTATAATCTATCTTTACAAATCTATGAAGTAGGATCATGATCTTTATTATTTTTTTTTTTGGATTTAACGTCGCACCGACACATGATAGGTCATATGGCAACTTTCCAGCTTTGATGGTGGAGGAAGACCCCAGGTGCCCCTCCGTGCATTATTTCATCACGAGCGGGCACCTGGGTAGAATCACCGACCTTCCGTAAGCCAGCTTGATGGCTTCCTCACATGAGGAATTCAACGCCCCGAGTGAGGCTCGAACCCACTCTTGACCTTTAAGCCCGGGGTCCGTATACAATATTATTATAGCGAATACGTAATATATTATTCATCCAGGCATGGCAAAGTTGCTATCAGGACCAAAAAGTGACAGACTGAAGATCACGGTGCAAAATGTATTATCGCCAGGGGACTCGAAGGAAACGTGGTGTGTATCCAATATGCATTTTTGCAAGAGAAAAATTCATATTGTTATTATAAGGCAGTTCGATTGATTGATTAATTAATTAAACACAATTTGTCTTTATCTATCCTTTTTCATTTTCAATGGAAAAATGAGTAAAGACCAACACTATAAACCGATTACTAATACTCACATCACCAATAACGTATGGATGACCATTTGGACATCCTGTAATAAAACAACAGAGCAAGTTTTAAACAGACAAAAAACAATCACTTTTAAAAGTTAAAAAATATCAAATATTTCTAATTTGTTTACATAGGCTTTCAAACATTTAACATTTTATAAGCTACAGTTTACAAAACAAGTTTTCCTATTTCTATCCTTTATTAATTATTATTTTTATCAGACAATTGCGTCATGCATGTCCTGGAAAAAAAACAATTTACTGTTTTTCTTCTTCATAGTAGAGTTTATACAACTTTGCTTGTACAGTTTCAAGATTGGCTTCAAACTAATTACTGCTTTACATAATCTACTCGGCCAACATATCAATTGCAAGATGCCACTAGACATACTAAATGGTCATACCGAAACATTTCATTTCCTCTTACTAGTACCTAGACCAAACCAGGTAGATCAGTCTGACACATTAATTTAATGAATTCACTAAAGTTTGACAAATCTTACTATAAAACACAGGATTGTGATCTGCTCCCCTCACTTGGTTTCTTGCCGCCAACAAGGCTTCTTTCACATCTTCTAGGTCGTCTTGGGGCATTGTTGGTAAAAATGAATTCTGAAACAACAGGTCATATTCATTTGTTTCTTTGTTATCATGGCTTACTGTTTCAAAATTGTATTACACTTATTAGAAACTTACCTGACTTTATGTATTTTAATTATACTGTATAGCCTTTATTTCATGTAGTCTTTATACATTTCTTTCTGCTGATTTAATTATAAACTCAATAACGATAGTCTATATATTAAATACAAATTTCACATGGCGCAGATATTTATTAAGCAAGTAAAAATCTTACAACATATGCTTGTGGATTTGTCATCAAGGCAGTCAAAGGCTGCAGTAAAGTTCCAGTCCCATTAAAATGCGACATCACAGAAAAGAAGTGAACAATAAGGCACTGAATTCCCTGTAAGCGTAGACTTGAGCCCTCTATGACTGCCAGATGTCTTGGTAGGAGCTGGTTCATTACCAAAGCTTGCATAAATGGCTATAAAATAGACATATATGAATCATTCACATGAAGCTTTTAAGATACACGAGACACAAACTTTTATTGTTTCCTAAGTCTAGGGTCACACTCTGGTCTTGCAAAGAACAATTAAAAAGAAAAAACTCGGGTGCACAAATTCACATGCTAGATACAATTCCTACATGGTTTCATGACTCTAGGTGAAGTAACTTTTAAGATATATGCAACATAAATGTTTAAACACTTTATGTGCATTTATCTCTTAAGTCAAGGATCATTGTTCGAGTGCAACCCCGAACAGAACACCAGCTGCTCAACTTCACATGCTATAATAACAATCCCTTAACGTTTTACGACTCTGTCAAATACTTTTTGAGATACATGCGACAAACTTGTATCCCATTTATGCATATGTTTGACAATCAAAGGCCATAACTGGTCTGACTAACAAATCCGTAAACAAAATCCCAGCTGCACAACTTCATATAACATAGTGACGTTTTTGGAAAACGTTTTGTATATCCTCTAACTGAAATAATCTAATTTCATTATTTAAAGGAAATTGGAGCAGTTTCATAATATGCAAAACTAGGCCTTGTAGGGATAAATTCTAGTAAGTCTAAACTGATCAGTTCTGCCTAGTTTGACCAAATTATAATGAAATACGTACACAAAATTTAGTATGAGATAATCCTCTCTTTTCTCATGTCATTTGGAACATTATCTTACCTTGTTTTTGACCGCATCACTGTTTCCAATGAACTGTGTAAGAGTCTGCATCACCTGGATATAATTTAAAATGCCATCAAAGAAGTTGGCCTGGACTAAAATTCCTCTCATATCAATAGCCATATTTTGTATTTGTAAAGTAAACAAGAGTGCGTAGAACACGAAATGCCCCCTTTGATGCATTCAGTAATTGCACAAGAAGCAGAAATTATTATCACTGTACACAAAAGTTCTACTATTCTGTAGAGACTTACCCTAAGCCTTCTTTACACAAGGGAAACAATCCGTTTATATAGTGAAATTGTTGAGTGAACACCGTTTCTTAATCCTAATCCTGCCCATGTTATATCAGTGCAAAGGAAAAGTAACCTATCTACATGTTGTATGTTAAATGCTATGCATGATAACACAGTTATGTATCTAACAGTCTTGAAATTGATTTCTTCCATTTTTTTCATATTTCTAGATATTTTTCCCATACTTTGACACATATGTATGGGTAGTTGGGATTGTTCTCTTTCCAGCAGTAACCTTTTCAATATATTTCACCTTGTGAAATTCTGTGGGCTTTGACTTTTTAAAAAAAATCGTCTGTTTATTGACAAATTTCAGAACAGAAAATGTCCTACTTTCCCCAGGGCAATCAATTATTTGATCTTTACATGGTTTTTGTATTCAGGTTGCTAATCCATGTGGCAAATATGCATGCTTTTTCCATGATTAGAGGTAAAAAGGACATAGTTTGCATGAGGTTCTAGGACAATAGCTACCTAAGCCTATCATAAAGTCTTTGCGGAGTTGTCTCCATTTTTTTCCAAATCTTTCACCCAGGATCATTTTCTTCAGCTCAAATAGCTCCTTTTCAGGAAATGATATCTTAATAATTTTTTCAGTTCTTGTATTTTGATGAGGTTAACTACACATATAATTATTTAATATAGATAGCTCCTACTTAAGTTTGTATTTTTAGTTACAATGCCTATATTCTGGGTCAATGTGACTTTGACCTTTGACCTACTGACCTCACAATCAACAGGGGTCATCTGCTGGTCATGATCAACCTCCCTATTGTTTCCTGATCCTAACCCCAAGCTTTCTCAACTTATCGTCCTGAAACCGTTTAAAGACACTGATTCTGGTATGCCTGGTATGTGGCCTATGGAGATGATAAGGTCTGCGTATTGGCGATAAGGGCCAATACACAAGTCAGGACCATTGGTAGACTTGCTTCTGTTTATCATAATAAGCTACTGTATAGCTACTGTGCAGTAAATAAATTGCAGGTGATATTTCTCACCTTTATAGCAAATCAGTTCTCACCTTTATAACGAGTTTAGAAAGCTTGATTGAATTAGGGCTAAATAAACAAAGTGATAAGATACAACAGTGTTTTGTCATATTTTTAATAAAGTAAGTTTTTTTAACAATTACATCTCATTATTGCTGTTTTTTATTATCAAAAATATAAAAAATGCATTCAGGCACATAGCTTTTAGAAGTAATAAATTATTGTGTATTTTGAACAATGATATATCTTTATTGCTGGATTTTATTATACATAAAAGAAAGTTAACATTATTTAGGCAACACAAGAGGAATTAAGCATTTTTAATATATAACATCCGTCTGTCTATATACCTTCTTTATCTATTAAAAATGCAACTGAACGCTTCTTTAATTTCTAATAAAATCCAGCAATTATCTTTTTTTTCCATTTTTATTTTGTTACTTTTGATAAAAAGATCATAATCATTGAATAAACAAACTTGCAATTTTTCTTATTAAGTTTTGAATAATTATTTTATAGTGAGAAATGCTTTGCTATAAGAGTTATAATTTAATTGGCCAGGACATTACTCAACATGACTGAGCAATCAAAATTAGTATCTTATCAATTAAAATAATTTTGTGTACATGCTGAAAAAAGACTAAAAAAAAAAAAACAACAGCATTTCAATTAATAAAATGCAAAACACAGGAAATAACCAATTTACCTGTAGGCAATAAAATTTATGATTCTCTGACAATAATTAGGCTACATGTCAAGTCTACAGGGGTTTTATGGACCCTTATCAGACTGGACCAGACAGGATCTTGTATATTGGGAATTAAAAAGTCTGGTATTTGGTGGGGGGGTCACTTATATAGGAGATTTTCTTTGCCTTTAACTATTCTGGGTCACTTTGACCTTGACCTTTTGCCTACTGACCTTTAAAATCAATAGGGGTCACCTGCTGGTCCTCCCTATCAGGTTTCGTGATTCTAGGCCCAAGCATTCTCAAGTTATTGTCCGGAAACAGTTTAACTGTTCCAGGTCGCTTTGACCTTGACCTTTGAACTACTAACCCCAAAATCAATAGGGGTCATCTGCTGGCCATGACCAACCTCTCTATCAACTTTCATGATCCTAGGCTAAAACATTCTTGAGTTATCATCTGGAAACTGTTTAACTATTCTGGGTCATTGTGACCTTGATCTTTGACCTACTGACCTTAAAATCAATTAGGGTCATCTGCTAGTCATGACCAATCTCCCTATCAACTTTCATGATCCTAGACCCAAGCACTCTTGAGTTATCATTATCATCTGGAAATCGATTAACTGTTCCAGGTTGCTGTGACCTTGAACTTTGACCTACTGACCTCAAAATCAAAAGAGGTCATCTGCTGGTCATGGCCAAGCTCCTTATCACCTTTCATGATCCTAGGCCCAAGCGTTCTTGAGTTATCATCCAGAAACCATTTAACTGTTCCGGGTCAGTGACCTTGACCTTTGACCTACTGGCCTCAAAATAAATAGGGATCATCTGCTGGTCATGGTGAACCTCCCTATAAACTTTCAAGATCCTAGACACAAGCGTTCTTGAGTTATCATCTGGAAATCGATTAACTGTTCCAGGTCGCTGTGACCTTGAACTTTGACCTACTGACCTCAAAATCAAAAGGGGTCATCTGCTGGTCACGGCCAACCTCCTTATCACCTTTCATGATCCTAGGCCCAAGCGTTCTTGAGATATCATCCAGAAACCGTTTAACTGTTCCGGGTCAGTGACCTTGACCTTTGACCAACTGACCTCAAAATCAATAGGGGTCACCTGCTGGTCATGATCAACCTCCCTATCAACTTTCATGATCCAATTGGTCTACATACCGACAGACCGATCGACCGACAGACATCTGCAACACAATATACCCCTCCTTCTTCGAAGGGGGGCATAAAAAGTAAACAGTATAAGCTATAACCTGAAACAGTATTTAAACATTCCAAAGAGGCTTTGAATATAATTGTACTCTCTTAGATGGTCAACATATCACACACTTAAACATGTTCAGCCAATCATAAAATAGAGATGCAAACATTTTCAAATAATTTAAAATTACATTTAATTTCACAGTATGACTTCTTTAATTAAAAAAGCCTGAAGGCACTGTGTCACTCACCTGACCTAGTTCTTGCCTCAAAACATAGTACATTGTATCTGATTTGGCCTTTCATAAAATAAAACATTCTGACCATGTTTTCTGTAAATCTGGTAGATCATTAATTGAGTCTGCTATTATTCTTCTTGGTTGCATTCTTTGCTTCCAAAGGATCTTTTTAGAGATTTTATTTTCAAAGTGACATAGTTTTTGACCTCAGGTGTCCCACTAATGAACTTGACATAGATTTCACACAGACAAATATTCTTACAAAGCTTTAATAATATATAATATGATGATCAAGTCCAAAAAGTGTATTTTCATCCATCAGATAGGGAGGCAACATTTATTTCCATTAACATTTCTTACAGAAATAATTAAAATCAGTAGAACATTCTAGGTTAAATGTAACTTCATTTTTTGGGTGATACCAACACAATTAAAGTAACACATTTTGAGAACCCTTTTGGCAGAAATACCAACCAGAAAGAAAAATTGATAAGCAGCTTCCTTACAAATAGGATTTCTTTAATCTTACTTGGATACGTAGCCAGCAGTAGTAAGGGCAACATGATTGAAAATTAAATTATACCTGTTGTGTGAGTTTCCTTTGCTCTTGTGGATACAAGTAAGAACTTGAGATTTCCCTGTGTACAGCAAGCTGTAAAATCGGCTCTATTCTTCTCCCTGCTGCATGAAGTTCCTAAAGCATAAATGTAATCAATTAATTAACATGGTATTGTAAAACAATCAAAACTAAATAGGTTGCAAGTTCTTCTTGTTTAAGGTTAAGTGCCGTTTTTCAACAGCATTTCAGTCATGTAATGGCGGACAGTTAACCTGATCAGTGGTCCTAGATCCTGTTTTCCACAAGTACCTGCTAACTTTCCCGCATGATGTAGAGACAGCGAAGAATGATTTCAGACATAATGTATTTATCATATCTTTACGGAGATCAGGAAAGATGAAGCCTATATTGAAAGCAGCTTCACGAAGTTCTTAATAAAATGGAGTGTAATATATTGTATAACCTGTACAATGTCCTCCAAATGTTCCACATTCTCTCCCAATGCTACTTTCGTTACAGCTTCTCTTACAGTTTTGTAACTTTCACCACAAACGATATATCTGTCGGAAACTTCAACTACCTGAAAAAAGTTAAAAAGGCTTGGTTTCAAATCCAGAAACCAAATCAATTTGCAGCAAGAACAAATATGCCCAGGGTACATTTCCAATGCAAAAAGGCTAACAATATTATCATGTTTTAAGAATATTCCGATCAATCTACTCCCACTAACTTTTTCAAGCTCTTGAAAACAGTTGTCTTATAGTCACCTGGATCACATGCTTAAGCGTATGATGTTATTAAATTTTCAATAAGCCAGTTTGCTTAGTTCTGCTCATTGTTTTCTCGTTTAGGGCAAACCCATTTTTTTAACTGAGTACCATACGCCGCTTTTCATGGAATTACATGCTAGTGTAGCATTGAAGGTTCCATGTGCACCGCCGTATGAACACATCTGCGGATGTCTCTAAATTGTTTTTTGTACTTTTAGCATGTGTAAATGTTGAGTTCAACCCGGGGCTAGAGGGCATGGACAGTAGCATGCATTTTAACTACCATCCATAAACAGGCTCAATCAAACCAAGCCTGCAACATTTTCGTTTTTGTTGTGTTGAGCGACCTGTGGAGTTTCCACTTTTTCTATTTTATAATGAAATCAGATTTGAAACTCTTTAATTGTATAGAAAGAACGCTGTATATTAGTAAATGAATTGTAAGTACCTGATCCCTGTTTGTATCCCTCATATTAATCCATCTGAGGAATGGGGCTGGGTTACGACAGATAGTCTGATATACATCTACACCAAAACATCTGCATAGGTGTTTCACCAAGTAGATCCTGTAAAAATCAATAAATATATGGTTGTCTTCATTGAAAAATTAATTGGTTCTAATATTATTCGAGATATTTATAACAGTGGAATTATAAACTCGAAACCCAACTTGCTTTATTATATACATGTATAGTTGCACAAAAGATCTAACATAGGCAAATGGGCAAACAAGGTGATTTTTAAGGCACTGGTTTAACAGCAGACATATTTGGTCACCGTTTGACCTCCTTAAACTTAAGATCAAAACATTAGGACCAGCACCTTAAGCAATGTAAGAAAAACTTAAATGACTAAAACTGGGAATAACTAGTAAAATAGAAAAAGTGGAAAACAGGTCGCTCAACACGCAAAAAAACGAAAATGCTGCAGGCTCGGTTTGACTGAAGTAGCATACTACAGTCATCTGACTTTTAATCATTTTCAGCTATAAATAGAATTCTGCTTCAACCCATGTTAGCCTGCATGCAGGGTGTTGCATATTTCATTACCTCTCATGAACAGACGCGGTTAAGCCGAGTCTGCTATTATGTTGCTTGGTTGCTTCCAAAGGATCTTTTCACAAATTTTATTAAATGATAAGGTTATGTATCAGGTGTACCTTGTCCATCTAACGTTTATATCTTCACACAGTTTCTGCGCTTCCTCAATCAATTTCCTCACACGACGTTCTACATCTCTTGTCTCTATATCATTCATTACAATATGAGCAATATATTTGGCTGCAACTGCAAGGCTCATTCTTGCACTAGCCAGTCCATATAATTTCTCTACTTTCAGCTCTTCTATTGCTATTGTCTGTGTAGCCCTACGTAAAGCTGCTGATGCATATTGTGTCTCTTCTACATCAACTCGGTTAGCTTCTTGTGTAAACATGTCCTAGACACATAAAACAATCTCATTCAGTTTATTCAAGAGCAGGAATATCATCAAGTTAATGTAGATTATGTCATATGTGTTTCTAATAACCAATCAGATGATACTACATAATTATGTCCTTCCACCACACAGTGCATGCGTGCGTGCATGTGCGTCTGTCTGTATGTCTGTCACAAATCTTGTCCGCACTCTTTAGGTCGAACATTTCTAATCCGATCTTCACCAAACTTGAACAAAATGTGTTTGCCAATAATTCCTCAGCCAAGTTCGATAACTAGCCAAATCGGCTAAGGCACTTCAGAATTATGGCCCTTGAAGCTTGTTTTTGATAAAGCACTGAATGTCTGATAAGGCAGCTGAAGTCTTGGTGCATGGTTGACTCATATACTACTATTCAGACGATTAGGCAGTTGTGGGATGCACTTTTCTCAAAAGCATCTCTAGTTATATTTTAATACTTTAATCAAAATTGAAAAGAGTAATTAAGTTTTGTATAGAGCCTGACATTATTTTATTAGTACATTGTTGATGAAAAATCAGGCTAGTTTTCTGTATAAACATGTAAGTTGTTTTTTGTCCATATCCAGGGATGACAGCGAAAATATCCTCAATGTAATGATCAATCTTTGCTAAGCTTCACAGAAAATTTAAATGGGCATAAGATTTTCTATATCCTGCTTATAGTTTTTTTGTCGGGTTTAGCAACACAACCATTGGCCATATGGCTACTTACCAGCTTTTAATGGTAGAGGAAGACGGTCACCCTAGGTGTTCCTACGTGCATCATCTCATCAGGACAGACACCTGAGTTGAAAACCAACTGGATGGCTTCCTCGCATGAAGAATTCAATGCCTCGAACAAGGCTTGAACCCAAATAGGTGAAGAGAAAGTAATTTGCAACCTTGACCACTCGGCCATGGATGCTAAGAAATCTTCACGTAAAGAATAGGAAATTATTTATTCTGCACATTAACCTGTGACATACAGGGATATGGAATTAAAAGGGCATTAAGTATCAACAAATGCATGAGATGAAACAGGTAGTAAGTGATTACCTACCTCTAAGCACTGGATGACAAGCAAGCAGAGTTCCACATAGTGTTGTTCCTGATCAGGCACATCCTGTCTTATAAAACCTGCTGCTTCGGTCAAATAATGCTCAAGGTTTTCTATAACATTGTCCTCACTGAATAAAAATAATTTCAAATACTTTAAATTGTCATGCAATAATAAAGTTATAAAGCAAACCTTAAAAGTATTACCAGTACTTTTTATACAGCACAACTACTAAAGTTTTCAGTCAATGGATAAATCAATTTATGTTGTTGGATTTATTGCATAACACTTTAAAAGACACTATGCTAAACAAATCTGTATAAACAGAAAATAAAATATAAACCATGATTTACAAGCATTTTCATAACTAAATTGTCCATTGTACCTTGTTCTCATAAGAAGCTGGAGAAGGAATGATCTGAAAACTGGGTTTGGATCAATTCCAGTGTCAAATATCGACAAATCTCTTGTGCGCTGGTGTTTACCCCTTGTGACAAAAAATATATAGCCAAGCAGTTTTTCCACAACCTCATGTGAAGGAGCAGTGTTGCTGGCAAAACATAACTGGGAAACCACATCCATGAAGAAGGTATTACATCTCTTCTGATAGTCTTTCAGTTTTTCTATGGCATTTCTAAAAGAAAATAGAACTGGTAATGCAGGGCAGAAGTGTTCTTCAAAACCACAGCAGTATATTAATAAAAAGATGCAGATATGTCAAAACAAAAAATTACATATAAAGACATATAAAGGAATGGATTTGTAGTTCACCTACTGAAGTTTTCTGTCTGGTTAATATTTTCAAGGTGCAAATCACCAGCTGATAATTAATTACAATAAATACATACTTTTTCGCTAGTTGCCGCTGTGGCTGCCAGTTTCCAGCAAATTCTTTGTGGCATTTTGCGCATCTGTTTTCCCCAAGAGCCTTCATACCATCATAACACTGGTCACACAAAACATCTTTGCATGGTAGTACAAATGGTGGACCTTCTAGGACAGATTCACAGAGGCAGCACTTCACTTCTTCCCTAAATAGACATAAAATGTGTAATGAAACTATGCCAATATAATAAGTGTAACAAACATTGGTACATTTAAAAATAAATTCAGAACTAGGTGTGTGTGTCCATAGGACACTGATGCCCACACTTCCTGTCACTGTACATGGTTTCATGACTAGGTGAATTTTTTTAAATATATATGCAACATACACTTTTTAAGACTTTATGTGCACTTTAAATTAAGTCAAAAACCTTTGGTCTAGCTGAGTGAAAACAGAACACTAGGTGCACAACTTCACATCATATATAACAATCCTCTATGTTCTATGACTAAAGGTCAACTGACAAATGCATTTTGAAATAATATTATATGGGACACAATCTTTTATGCCCTTAATCCGCATTTTTGACAAAGTCAAGGGTCATAACTCTGGTCTTGCAAAGAGAAATCAAAAACAAAACTCAGGTGCACAAATTCACATGCTGAATAATATTTCTACCTGAATTCATGACTCTCGGTCATATATGTTTTATGACATATGCAACACAAACTTTTAAGCACTTAATGTGTATATTTCACTAAGTCAATCTGTTTGTTTGTTTTAGGTTTAAAGCCATATTTCAACAGTATTTCAGCTATGTAACGGTGGGCAGTTAACCTTACCAATGTTCCTGGATTCTGTACCCGTACAATTTGTTCTCAGCAAAGAAGTGCAAACTTTCCCACATGAGTCAGTGGTAGAGGACAAATGATTTCAGACACAATGTCTTTTATCAAATCGTCATGAAGAACGTAAGCCCTCGCCCGGAGATCAAACTCACGACCCCGTTATCTATAGATCTGCGCTCTCCCTACTAAGTCAATGACCATAAATCTGGATTGGCTGAGTGAAATCCCAAACAGAACACAGATGCGCAACTTCACATGCTATAAAACAATCCTCTTGTTTTATTACTCTTTAGCAAATACTTGAAATGCATGCAATAGAAGCTTTTACGTTCTAATAAAGCATGTATTATACATTTGTGACCTAACTCTGGTCTGATCAATAGAAATCACCAACAAAAGTGTATGTGCACAAGTTTGCCTGATGAATAATATTCCTATTATGTTTCATGACCCTAGGTCAAATATGTTTCAAGATACGTGTGACAAAAGCTTTTATGCTATATTAATTCAAGAGCCATAACTCTGATTAGGCTGAGTGAAACCGCAAACAAAACCCCACATGTACAACTTCACATACTGAATAATATTCCTATAATGTTTCATAGTCCTAGGTCAAATACTTTTTGGGACACATGTATGGGACCTTTTTATGCATATTTTTTACCAACTCGGTTGTAGCTGTGTGAAATCGCAATTAAAACACCAGGTGCACAACTTCACATGCTGAATGACAATCCTGTGACGTTTGATGATTCTGGGTTAAATATTTTTTGAGATATGCATGACACAAATTCAAACAGATGGATGGACGGACAGGGGCAACTCTATGAGCCCCACAAACACAATTATGTGCTAGCAGTACCACCAAAAGGTCGTAGAATTTGACATGAAATCCAAACAATAGAACAACTTGACTTTTAATGCAAGTTTGTTCAACAAATGAATCAATTCTGAGGTCTTAGAGGCTGCACTGTTTCAATGGGATTTAGTCTAAGAGCAAAAGATAATGTCTCTTGCTTGTTCTTTGAGACTGACTGAAATAACAATATGCCCTAAAGAGTTTGGGGTAAGTTGTCAGTTACTTGAGAAGAACAGATCAATACCAGTACAGAATTGAAGTACAATTTTAAAGTTCACTCAAATTCCTGTATCATAATTTACATAGTTAATACTTGCTAAAGACTATGCATATAATGTATATCATTTGCCCTTAATTGTCAATAATTTAAAACCAGTCAAAACTGTCATGTAATTACTTCGGAATCCCCTTTTATAAAAAGAGTAACAATTCTCTTGAAAGCAAACATATAAGTAACATTTCTGGTCTTAAATGTAACACTGTTCAAATCATTCTGTAAATAATACTTTATCATTTAGATACTATGAAAAAATACTATATACCCCATATATTCCTTCATAGCTTGTTTATTACAACTCTTGAGAAATTTTTCAACACCTGCCAGGGACTTCATTTCTTTTAAATCTGTCTCTTCTCCAAGTAGCTACAAATACAAGATAGCAGAGTTTTCAACTTCTCATTACTTTTTTGTCTCTTACTATTATGAGGCAATGTATTAGGTATAACTGCAGGGTACAGTCTAACTCACACCATTATGTAAGCGTAATGATACATTTTACTGAAATGGTATTATTGAATGTTACAGACATATTATGTTGCATGTTTGGTTTTGTCTTGGGTTTACATCACATCACCACAATATCATAGCAACTTTTCAGTAGTAGGACCACCTACCATTTGTAGTTCGATGGCTTCCCCTACTACAACCCAAGCAATATTTTGAACTCACAACAGTGAGGGGCAAGCAACTAGTAGGTATAAGAAATAGAGACCAATATAACTGCACCTTTACTTATCCTACCTTTTATGCATTACAAAAGAGCTTCTATTGTGTCATTTTGATACAAGCAAAACTGTATTATCTGCACTATAAAATACTTACTGGTATTTCATTTTATTATTGGCGTGTTAAAAGTTATTTTTTTTACTGTAAGTAAGCTGATAAAATCATATGAAGCAGGTGTACATGCAAACACTTATGAATAAATACTAAATGTTTTGTTAAAGGTATGATATTGTGTCTTAAACCATTTTCATTTCCACTCAATTGTGTAATTGCAAGGAAAGTAAACTAATAGATATCTCTGCTTATAAGTACTGGTCTAAGGCAAGTGTTGTCATTCTTTGTGGATCACAACTTTAAATTAAATATCAAAAGTTCTGTTACTGATATTTAACAAAACTTTCATAAATTTCACATTTGTAAAATCTTTTTTGGTCATTTCAAGGACTTAGAAATCAATTTCTAGACTTTATTTAATGTATTTCTAGCACTGAAAATTTTAGGGTCTATCTCTACAATTGGAAGTCAGCGACCTTAACCACGGATGCCCATATTTTGCTGGATGGGAATCTTTGTATCATAACTTTGCTTTGATTTACTAATAGTTACTACATACATGTTCCCTATTTCTTCAGTAAGTGTTCCAAACTGAACATCAAAGTTACAGAGACCGTTAATGTTCAAATTAAAAACATATAATTTTCCATTTTAAAGTAAACACATTCTAAGTGGATGGTAGGGAATCACAAGGTATGCATAATTATGTCACTGTGTGCTATATCTAAAACAAGGTTAGCATAAAATGTATAGCAAGTTCAACACTAAACAAAGATTCCTTACCATCCAAAGTGGCATACAATGTTTAATTGTGATTTTATCTTCCCTCTCAGTTGCACAGACATGCTCCAAGAATAATTTTACAACCATTACTCTACTCCATAATCCCCTGAAAACATATACATTATATAAATATACCTTTCTCAAGAAGAGACCACTTTAAAAATAAATTAGACTTTCTTAGCAAGTGTATCAAAACATAACATCACTGTGCATAATAAACGTTTTTTTTTGTAACTGCAGATAAAGCACCAACAGTCTTATGAGTGCATTATTTAACTATATATCAGTATTGAATATTGCAACTAGGTAAATATGAAAATCATTTCAATATGTAATAGGAATTGCACATTTTACTACTGACATGATTGTATAAAGTGCCAATGGGGGCTTTCAATAAAAAACAACAACATACTTTGCCCTTCGTACAGACTGGACACTATGAGCTCCGTACAGAGTGTGATCTTCACCATGCAAACTGATCACTTTTTCTACGACAGGTCTGTATCGATGCACTTTATTTAACCAATGTGAGCGACCTCGTGGATTGTTGAGGTCAGTACCTTTTGGTGACAAATTTTCTAGGAGCAGGCACAGAGCTGAAAATGTCTGTAAAAATAACACAGAACAAAATACAGTATATCACTACTTAACAGTGAAGATAAAAAAGATAACTATGTTATCTGTTATATGTAAGAAAAATGTTTTTGTTTGTTTGTTTTGGGTTTAACGCCGTTTTTCAACAGTATTTCAGTCATGTAACGGCGGGCAGTTAACCTAACCAGTGTTCCTGGGTTCTGTACCAGTACAAACCTGTTCTCCGCAAGTAACTGCCAACTTCCCCACATGAATTATCAGAGGTGGAGGACTAAGTAAGAACAAGAGCACCGCCTTGCGGGTGCTGACGCTCATCTGACTTTTTTTATGTAATAGAAATATTGTCCTACCCATGATTTTCTAAGTCTAAAAAGGGCCATTATTCTTGCAAAAAGCAGGATAGAGTTACGTTTCTTGATGTACAGTGTCCACTTATGATGGTGAAAAACTGTTGCAAGTTTTAAAGCAATAGCTTTGATAGTTTATGAGAAAAGTTGACTTAAACATAATACTCAACCAAGAAAATGATTTTCTAAGTCCAAAAGGGGCAATAATTATTGCAAAAAGCAGGATGGAGTTACGTTGCTTGCTGTACATGGTCAGCTTATGATGGTGAACAAGTGTTGCAAGTTTCAAAGCAATAGCTTTGATAGTTTAAGAGAAAAAGTTGACCTAAACATAAAACTTAACCAAGAAATCTGATATTTTCTAAGTCCAAAAGGGGCCATAAATCTTGCAAAAAGCAGGACAGAGTTATGTTTCTTGCTGTACAGGGTCAACTTATGATGGTGAACAAGTGTTGCAAGTTTTAAAGCAATAGCTTGATAGTTTAGGATAAAAGTTGACCTAAACATAAAACTTAACCAAGAAAACTGATTTTCTAAGTCCAAAAGGGGCAATAAATCTTGCAAAAAACAAGATGGAGTTATGTTTCTTGATGTACAGGGTCTGCTTATGATGGTGAACAAGTATTCCAAGTTTCAAAGCAATAGCTTTGATAGTTTAGGAGAAAAGTTGACCTAAACATAAAACTTAACCAAGAAATCTGATATTTTCTAAGTACAAAAGGGGCCATAAATCTTGCAAAAAGCAAGATAGAGTTATGTTTCTTGCTATAAAGGGTCAGCGTATGATGGTGAACAAGTATTCCAAGTTTCAAAGCAATAGCTTTGATAGTTTAGGAGAAAAGCTGACCTAAACATAAAACTTAACCAGGCAAAGCCAACGCAGACGCCGACGCCGACAACCGCTCAAGTGATGACAATAACTCATCATTTTTTTTCAAAAAATCAGATGAGCTAAAAATGTCAATCATCATTGATCATTATGTGGATGTAACTTTGCAGTGCTCCTAAAGTTTGTTTTTAAACAGAGTAGACTTAAATCTTAAGACTACAAAACAATTTGATTCTTAACAGCTCCTAATTTTGTCATCATTAAAATCAAGGAAATTGTGTGTAATTCATTGATATGATTGTCAAAGAAAGGTCACTTGCAAACAGTCTAACCGAAAAACTAGAACTATCACTAAAGGTAAGTTTTACTGCCACTAAAAAGCTTGAATGAAAAGGTTGTACTGATAATAAATAATATTAGGTTATTTAACAATGTTCTGTACAATACGGTGATATATTTGGATGAGTACCCAGCTGAGAAAACCATATTGGACGAGCCGCTAGGCGAGTTCAATATGGTTTTCTCAGCTGGGTACGAGTCCAAATATATCTTGTATTGTACAGTACAATGTTAAATAACCTTCTTATTCTATATCTATTTTATCTTACTATAATAATAGTTTAAATTAAAAATGTTTTACTGAATATTGTATTCCTGTCTTTTTTTACCCAGCTTGGTATGAGTGCAAATATATAATTATTATACAGAACAATGTTAGACCTTAAATAACCTTTTTATTCTATATTTATTTCACTTCATACGTAATATACGTAATTCAATGAATGTTGTTTTTTCTGCGTATCATCATTAAAAAAAGTACATGGTGCACCCTCTCTACAACAGCCATTTGGCGATTTGGGTGGTAATAATACTTGGCTCAGATATTATGCCCACAAACATTGTCAGCAAGTTTGGTGAAGATTGGATGAAAACTGTTGGACTTAAAAGAGCGGACAAGGCTAAATTCCCTGTTTTTCGAGTAATTCAAGGACTATAATCAAAGAGTGCCTGGTACAACTTGGCTGGTTATCGAAATTGGCCGAGATGTAATGCCCACTAACATTCTCAGCAAGTTTGGTGAAGAGCCGACGAAAACTGAATTATAGAGCAGACATGTTTTGGATGCTGACTGCCCGTCCGCTGCTATTCATAGTCTTCTCCATTTTGTTTCTAACCGTTAAACAAAAAATGCTTAGGTAGGTATTCAGACACCAATTTCTAGGTTTCGTCGGAAAGGCTTCTTTTAGCGTCTTTTCAAATATTCCAACATCTGATGATCCTTTTTACTGTATTTCTTAACGAACGTTTTAGTATCTAAATCAGATAGCGCTGTTATCCCTTGAATCGTTTTTGTGTGTTGTAAACAAAACAACAAAAAAACTAAAATTAAATCCAGATTTAAAGACGCATAATCAAACTCTGTACACAGAGCACCCACTTATCCGATTTACATTCGGAACATTTTCACGCGTTTCTGGCTTTATCACATGTTTAACATGGGACTGTTGAACCGTCCAAATACAGAAAATACAGGATTTTTTGTACGCGCGTGCGTCCAAATACAGAAAATACAGGATTTTTGTACGCACGTGCATCCAAATACCGTAATATATTGTACGGTCACGTGTTGCAAATGAACGTTCGCGATTGGATAGATAAAATAGGTATAGAATAATATTATATAATATCCTTAAAAGTTCAAGCTATCTCATTTCAGTTTTGAGAAGAAGATGTCCCACGATTGAGATACTGAAGGAAAGAAGGGTAGTATAATATTTCAACAGGATCCCCATCCTAACAAGTTTGGTTATGGTAACATAAACAAGAGTGCCAGACTGTCACAAAATACACACGTCTAAATATTCAGTTACGTATCATAAAGGTAATAATGTTGTAATAATAATGTATTAATAATTTGCCTTGTTAACTCAAAAAAAGGGTAAGAAGGAATCAGAAACTGACAATCGGATCAAAACTGTTTGAATGAACAAGGCTAATTTCGCAGATTTCGAGTAATTCAAGGGCCATAATCCAAGTGTACCTGGGGCGATTTGGCTGGTTATCGAACTTGGCCGAGATATTATGCCCACAAACATTATCAGCAAGTTTCGTGAAGATCGGATGAAAACTGTTTGACTTACAGAGCAAACATGCTTTGGACGCCGACCGCGCGCTCACTGCCCGCCCGCCACGTGTGTTCACATAATATGCCCCGCCCTTTCAGAGACGGGCGTATAAAAATCATTATTTAATTTAAAAGAGATGCTTACAAATTCCTGCTCCTTGAACATGAAATGATCGGGATTCTTTGTCTTTAAGTCTATTATAGTAGCACTACATTCTGGCCATACACTGTTCATGGCTCTAAAGTAGGTAAGTCTGGGAGCAAGTTTCTGGTAGGCCATATGAACATTCACTATGCTATGTAGCAGCATGTTCTCTGTTGTGTCATTTGCCATTTGATTGGTCACATAGAATACAGACTCGCATACCAACTGGAATAAAACAATCTGCTATCAAAACAGTGATATACAGAGAGTATGAAATCAATTAATGGTTTGTTTTTAAACAAATGTACATGAAACTGCAAATGTAATTCTACAATGGTTAAAAAAGATGTTTGTCAATTAAGCTTGCAGAGTATCTATCTGTGAGTATATGCATCAAATAAAATAGAGAAAAGTGGAAACTTCACAGGTCACACGACAAAAACGAAAATGTTGCAGGCTCGTTTTGATTGAGCCTGTTCATGGTCGGTAGTGGAAATGCATGCTACCGTGCATGCCCTCTAGCCCCGGGTTGAGCAGAGCTCAACATTTACACATGCTAAAAGTACAAAAAGCAATTTAGAGACATCCGAAAACCTTTCATCAATAGACAGGTCCAAATACTGAGCTGAATGAATAATAGTAACATGTTACTTATTGTATATATATGCATTTAAAACTGCAATGTCACTATTTTCCTTTTAAAGTTTGCCCTTTTACTCACCTGATGTTCTGCTTCTGAAGCGGCATGGTACACGGTGTGGACAAAGTCGTGTATGTATTCTTTTACAGCTTCTGTCACAGTTTCCTCTTGGGTTACACAGCTAAGAACTTTTCCTACTGCGTGTTCACTCAACACCTTTACTGATGATTCAGCTTTTGGAATAACCTCATCTCCCTCTGCAAGTAAATGAAATAATCCAATTATTTATTTTTCAATTTATGGTGAATACTGGCTTACAACAATGGTACATCTTCTAAACAGTGGCTAAACAATAACCAGACTAATAGGTCATTAGTTCTCATTTAATATAACATGTGGTCATTAAAGAGAACCTACCTTCATGGTCATGTGACTCAGCTGCCGGATGATGAAGTTTTAGTATTTCACTGATATGCTTAACCAAAAGCCAAGAAAATGGCATTCTAGCACTGAACATGTGGCCTTCACTTCCTGTTGTCATAACAACTACTTCCTGAAGGTCACTTTGTCTTGTTGGTGATTGTAAATCTGTGAACTGTGAAAACACAATGTCATGATTAACCAATGAACAAAAGACATTAAATTAAGAGTAGTACCTTTGTTTGCTCTGCTGACTGTATT
Source organism: Mercenaria mercenaria (assembly GCF_021730395.1). Taxonomy (NCBI): domain Eukaryota; kingdom Metazoa; phylum Mollusca; class Bivalvia; order Venerida; family Veneridae; genus Mercenaria; species Mercenaria mercenaria. Next base: position 9,718,824 of record NC_069364.1, read on the forward strand.
TTATTTCTAACTACCATATGCACCAAAAGATAACAATTTTGGTAAAAGCACGGGCTCTTGAAACCCTACCAATTAATTTATAAATGTTTTATTATATCCTACCCATTTAGTATACTCTTACGGAGATCTAACCTTCAAATATTTTTATAGATTGAGCTACAAAAGCCTGTGGTGACAGTTAACCAGATCTTTATTCCAGAAAATCAAAATTCTAGCACTCGCCCTGTAGGACTAGCAGCCAGAAAAAAACTCTTCCTTGCTTAACTATCACTTGAACCAATAAAATTTCTTTCATCACTCCAAACAGTTTCTCTCCTAGTTAAGCCTGCTTCAACCTTAAAGTTGTATGATTCTCAATGTGACACAGCATGGGAAGTAAAGCCGTGAATTATAATAACATAAATGCTGATAAAATATCTTTATGTTGACTGACTTACATACATTTATTGTAATGATTGTAATGAATATAACTAATGAATGAATGATTGAACAACTTAAGTGCATTTATTAATCAAGATGGTAGAGCAACTGAATATTAGGCATCTACTAACTCTGATATACGTATTGTTACCATTGCTCATAAGGAATTTAAGAAAATAATTTTGATGAATTATTAAAACATAACATCACAAAAGCACTCGCATGGCTGTTCGAGTATACAGGATGTTTCACTCGTCATTTTGATTTGAGTGTGCGAGTGGAATTAGTAGATATAATAACAGTCAATGATATGTCAATATCTTGAAGAAAAAAATATACATAATGACTCTACATTTACACAAGAAACAGACATACTAAAATCATATTAACACAGTGCAAGTAGAAGTAAAGTATGAAACCAACATTTATATGTTGAAAGGCATTCTAAACATTAACTGTGATATTAAGGTGAATAAAAGCATTAAATTAAAATCTAATCGATGATCAACAATATACCTGTAGGCTGATTGCATCACGGGTATTGAGAACAGTCAACCATAACTCTTGTTTCCAATGGCAATTTTCTTGAAGTATCTTTATGTTGTCATTTGTGTCCAAATAAGCAATAATTCCAGCTAAAATTGGTGCAACTTTGGTTTCCAGAGTTTGTATACACGAACGTCTGAAATGAATAGTGTATTACTTATATAAATTCTTAAATAATAAATAAGTCATTAGCTATTTTACCTGAACAAAGAAGCAGTACATACACTGCTGAACAGTCTTTTGAAAACAACTGCCCAAAATTTTGACTTTTGATTAACCTTTAGCCTGCTGGCAGCAAGTGATTCTGCCTTTGCGACCAGTGCAGACCAAGATCAGCCTGTGCAGCCTGATAATGGTCTGCACTGTTCGCTATTCAGTCAGTAGATTTTCAGTGAACATCCCTTTAAAGAATAAGAAGTGCTGTCAAAACTGAATGATGAACCAGTCCATTCTAGACATTTAGCAGTGTAGTGTTAAAATGGCATTTTCTGAATTTAGGGTTACTTCTTCTGCCAAACACATGGTTCTAACCTTCAATGACAAAGTTATGTCAATAAAATGCAGTAACTCACTTAAAACATTAAAACGATATTTTTCTGCACTAACTGTTTCCTTTGCTTTAACATTAATCTTAACTGAAACTACAAGGTATTTTGTCAAAAAACATGTCTCCCCCCTAAGTGTCAGCAATATGCACAACTAGGCTTGGTACTGATCACTCCTGTGAAGTTTTGTCGAAATCTGTCCAGCAGTTTGACCGGCGAAAGCCGGACAAGATTTTTCTATTTTTAGCTCTTGCGGCCATATTGTGCACTGAAACAGGAAGTGCCAGCGATATGCACAACTAGGCTTGGTAATGATCCTTTCTGTGAAGTTTTGTTGAAATCCTGCCAGCAGTTTGACCAGTTTCCACCTTTGTGAGAGACATACTATTTATTAACATAAATTATGAACTAGCAACTACATACCTGAATGTTCCAGCCTTATTGATATTTTCTTTGGAAGCAGCTTCATTGATCAGCCAGTGATGTGCCATGTGTGCAACATGAGTCTTAGATTCCTTCTCTTTCAAAAGTTTGGCTATCAGACAACATACTCCATGCAGGAAGGACGCTTGGCCTATATGCAAAAGGAACATATAACAAAATGCAGATGACTGAAATTCAAGAACTCAAAAATAGTAAACCTTACAGTAAAACCAGATCAGCGGTCATGCTAAACACTGCTAAGACACACAAAAACATAAAAAGACAGTCACATAGACATGTATTTAAATGTGTATAGGTGTATTAATGTTTGTGCAGTGATTTTAAAGTAAGTTTACTAAAAAACAAGAGTGCCAGAATGTCACAATATACGCCCGTCACAGCAAATTTCTTTACACTAACACCTGTACTTGCAAATGGAATTTTAATTTTCTAGTTGTTTACAATGTTTTTGTTTTTTTTTTAGAAATTATTGTAATTCTTTTATTTTTCTAAGTCCACAAAAACAATCCTTACCAGGTAGAGATACCTTAAAATACACCCAAAATTTGAAAGTAACATCAATGTTGTACCACAGAAAAGTGGTCTTGGTTTTTCCCTACGGTCAATTATAAAAAAGTTACAATGTAAGCTATTTGTAGTAACAACTAAGGGAAGGTAATCTTTAAAGAGAAAAAAAATAAAAAAAATTACAAGTCCATACAAAAATCCTTTCCAGGTAGAGATAGCTCAAAATACACCTCAGAATTGGATGTAACATGCATGTTGTACTACAGAAAAGTGGTCTCGATTTTTCCCTAAGACTTGTAATGAAAAAGTTACAATATAAGCTATTTATAGTAACAACAAAGGGAAGTAATTCCAAAGAAGGGACCAGTGCATGACACTCCGTCTCATCATGGTGTACAATTGTGCCAAGTTACATCAAAATCTCTCAATGCATGAAGAAGAAATGCTCCGGACAAAGTCATTCTTGTATCTGACCTTTGGCCTCTAAGTGTGACCTTGACCTTAGACCTAGGGACCTGGTTCTTGTGCAGAACACACCATCTCATGCTTGTGAACATTTGTGCCAAGTTGTATCAAAATCCCTCAATGAATGAAGAAGAAATGCTCCGGACAAAGTTTTCATTCTTGTATCCTTGACCTCTAAGTGTGACCTTGACCTTACCCATAGGGACCTGGTTCTTGTGCATGACACTCCGTCTCATGATGGTGAACAATTGTGCCAAGCTACATCAAAGTCCTTTCATGCATGAAGAAGATATGCTCCGGACAAAGTTTTCATTCTTGTATCCTTTGACCTCTAAGTGTGACCTTGACCTTAGACCTAGGGACCTGGTTCTTGCGCATGACACTCCCTCTCATTATGGTGAACAACTGTGCCAAGCTACATCAAAATCCTTCCATGCATGAAGAAGATATGCTCCGGACAAAGTCAATTCTTGAATTTTTCATTCTTGTATCCTTTGGCCTCTAAGTGTGACCTTGACCTTAGACCTAGGAACCTGGATTTTGCGCATGATACTCTGTCTCATGATGATGAACGATAGTGCCAACTTTCATCAAAATCCCTCCATGTATGAAGAAGATATGCTAAGGACAGTCATTCTTGAATTTGACCTTTGACCTCTAAGTGTGACCTTGACCTTAGACCTAGGGACCTGGTTCTTGCGCATGACACTCCCTCTCATTATGATGAACAACTTTGCCAAGCTACATCAAAATCCTTCCATGCATGAAGAAGATATGCTCCGGACAAAGTCAATTCTTGAATTTTTCATTCTTGTATCCTTTGGCCTCTAAGTGTGACCTTGACCTTAGACCTAGGAACCTGGATTTTGTGCATGATACTCTGTCTCATGATGATGAACAATAGTGCCAACTTTCATCAAAATCCCTCCATGTATGAAGAAGATATGCTAAGGACAGTCATTCTTGAATTTGACCTTTGACCTCTAAGTGTGACCTTGACCTTTGACCTAGGGCCTGGTTCTTGCGCATGACACTCCGTCTCATGATGGTGAACAACTGTGCCAAGTTTCATCAAGATTCCTCCAAGCATGTAGAAGATATGCTCCGGACAAGGTCTGTGGACGCCGCCCGCCCATCCGCCCGCCAGGGGCATTCCCATAATACGTCCCGTTTTCAAACGGGCATAATACGTCCCGTTTTCAAACGGGCGTATAAAAAGAATAAATAGTAAAAATTGTACAGGGCTAAAAGTTCGCATATATACCTTTGTAATTGGTTAACATGGAATTATAGTGGTCACCATTTATGGCAAAATTGTAAGACACGTATGGCTATTTATAACAATATCAATACTTTCCTGTGAGTTTGTTTTTGTAAATAATTATCAACTAGCAAATCCAGCAAAAATAAATCCCTCATAAAAATTTCTGGTTTTACACTACGTCATTTACCATTTGGACCTAATTTTTAATGCAACTACCAACAACATTAATTTTCACATGTCTAAACAACCTTAACTTATCTTTGCAAAGTAGTTTTTAGACAATGAAAGACTATGTAAACTTGGGTTAGGGGAGGGTAAGGATACAATAAAATATCAAGAAACAAGAAACTGTTTTTTCTTCTTATTATTATGGGTGTGTGGAGTGGGGGAGCTTAATCCCGAACAAACCCCAAGGTGCACAACTTCACATGGTAAATAATATTCTATGCGCGTATTTTTGACTAAATCAAGGTCTATAATTCCGGTCTAGCTGTGTGAAACCCCAAAACAAATGCACAAATTCACATGCTGAATGACTATACTATAATGTCTGATAAATCTAGGTTAAATATTTTTGAAGCTAAGTACGACATACATTTTGACAGACAGAATAAGGCAAATCTAAGTGAACCATCACCACCCCAACCCACCCAAATAATATAGGAAAGGGGGCACAAAAAGTTTAGTAAAAAGAAGTACATGAAAAGCAATACCTTCTACTTGTTCTTGGTGTAGAAGTTTCAAAACAAGTGCCACTCTGTCTGTTTCTTTACTTGTATTTTCCTCTTTATCTTTCACCATAGACAGTGCTGCCTGTACACAAGCTAATATTAGTCCTTTTACATTTAGTCTATGTTGTCCATATCCTTGTTGACTGATTCCTGGATCATGTTGTGAGCCAACACTTTGTAAATCTAAGAGAACATCATTTAACTGTAAAGGTTCTCCACTCGTTCCTAATGCAGTCCCTGGTTCATGTGTTTCCATTCTGGTACCATCATCTTTGCTTGTACCTGGATGTGGTGAAATGTTTCCATGCTCATGTCCACTCCATTCCATATCCTCTGCTCCATGAACACTGGAATAAAAACAAACAAACTGTTTCATAAACACATTTACCACTATCATAGCCTATTAGATGATTTTTAGTATCAAGTATGCTATAATAGTGGCCTTATGTCCCCTAAAAAATAAGGTCCATTTTTTTTTTTATAAAAGGCAATTACCACTTGAATATTGATGGGTTTTACGGCACACATTTTCTAGTTACTGATCAAAACCTGCTTTTACCCTAACAGTCACAGTATACACTTTCACCTTTTAGCCTGTTAAATTTCTACAATGGACTGGTCCGTCATTCAGTTTAGGCAGTACCATTTATTATTCAAAGGGGTGTTCACTCAATATTTCTGACTGAACAGCGAACAGTGCAGACCATGATCTTGATCTGCATTGGTCATAAAGGCAGAATTACTTGCCGCCAGCAGGCTAAAGGTTAAGGATCACTTGCAAGTCAGCAGTCAAAGCTGCCTATGATCCAAAGCACTGAGGGCTAGTAATTTTGATTATCAACCATCAAGCCATTCAGTGTTTCATTACATTACATTAGAAATAAAGACTTTGCCTTAGTTTTATTATTTATTATTACAGCACAAACTATGGATTGGCAGTTTATATTAATGACTAATACTGATCGTGTTACAGGCCGAAAGCAAAGTCCTACAAAGTTTCATGGACAAAAAAATAGTATTCTGCAGTTCTTAATCAAAAACCCTTTAAAGCCTAAATGTTTCTGTTACATTGACATATGACAGAAGGACTCTAACACGCTAACCATAGCAGCCTCAGACCAAAGTTTTTACCAATTTACTGTGTGTGTGTGTGTGTTTGTGTTTAACGTCTTTTTCAACAATTTTTCAGTCATATAAACGACGGTGTCTACTTGTAGCAGTGAGCACAATGCCCAACTTTATAGTGCTGCCTCACTGGAATATCACGCCGTAGACATGTGGCATGATACCCCACCCAGTCACATTATACTTACACCCGGCTGACCATTCCTAACACTATCCCCTTAATGCTGAGCACCAACCAATTTACTGATCAGCATCCATTTTCTAAATGTAGTGTTACCTTAACCTCTGACCGACTGACACCAAAAACAACACAGATAATTTATATATATATAGAGAACAGGCGATTAAGCTATCAGCTACAACCACTGCTTTTCAAGTTATTGGCTGTAAAAAGAAATATCAGCCTGATGGTCATAGTGACCTTGGAAACACTGATCCATAAGCATGTACTCTGCTCTAAGCAGAAATAGAGCGTATGTACTTTACTCTAAGCAGAAATAATATTTCATCTTTATGCAGCAAGCAAAGGAAATTTTACTTAATACTTTCTGGGATAAGATAAAACTAGAGCTATCACTAAAGGTGATGAATGTACCCCCCGCATGCACTGACACAGTACATTGCAATTTGACACACACAAGACTGCATAATTATGTGGACTGTATGTATATAGACTGTATGTATACAGTATAGTAACAAAAAACAAAGTCCCATAACTATGCAGAATATTTATCTAAAAGAATGTAACATGCCCCATGCACAACTAGGGTTGGTACTGATCACTTGTGTGAAGTTTCATTAAATTGTGTGCAAGGGTTTGGTAGATTAGGCATGCACAAGATTGCATATGCAGACTGTATGTACATAGTATGTTAACAAGAAACAAAGTCCCATAACTCTGCAAATTTTGTCGCTGAAAGAACCTAACATGCCCCATGCACAACTACTGTTGTTACTGATCAGTTGTGTGAAGTTTCATTAAATTGTGTCAAGGGGATGAGGAGAGATGGTGCCAACAAGATTGTGTCTATGTCTATAGTATAGTAACAAAAAAACAAAGTCCAATAACTCTGGAAAAAAATTTTCTGAAAGAACCTAACATGCCCCATGCACAACTACTGTTGTTACTGATCACTTGTGTGAAGTTTCATTAAATTGTGTCAAGGGGATGAGGAGAGATGCTGCGCACAAGATTGTGTCTATGCATATAGTATAGTAACAAAAAACAAAGTCCCATAACTCTGCAAAGTTTTTTTCTAAAAGAACCTAACATGCCCCATGCACAACTACTGTTGGTACTGATCACTTGTGTGAAGTTTCATTAAATTGTGTCCAGGGAATGAGGAGAGATGGTGCGCACAAGATTGTGTCTATGTATATAGTATAGTAACAAAAAAACAAAGTCCCATAACTCTGCAAATTTTTTTTCTAAAAGAACCTAACATGCCCCATGCACAACTACTGTTGGTACTGATCACTTGTGTGAAGTTTCATTAAATTGTGTCCAGGGAATTAGAAGAGATGGTGCGCACAAGATTGTGTCTATGTATATAGTATAGTAACAAAAAAACAAAGTCCCATAACTCTGCAAATTTTTTTTCTAAAAGAACCTAACATGCCCCATGCACAACTACTGTTGGTACTGATCACTTGTGTGAAGTTTCATTAAATTCTGTCAAGGGGATAAGGAGAGATGGTGCGCACAAGATTGCGTCTACAGACAGACTGACAGACGACCAGATGGACAGACAGACAGACGGACAGACAACCTGAAACCAGTATACCCCCCCTTACAACTTTGTTGTCGGGGGGTACAATTATCAAAGCAAATATAATTACTTCTCTCCAGCAATGTTGTCTTCAGTTTCCATAGCAACAGGTTCTGTAACAGCATCAGTAAATATTTTGGCCACTGACTTGTCTTGCATGTCCTGTAGTGTAGGCATATTCATGTCCTCTGTGTACAAGTCATCTATATGTGCCGAGTGCCAAACACCACACTAGAAACAGAAAGAATGAAATAAATACTAAACCTAATCCTTATATATAAAGATGATATAACCATGGCACAAGAAATCAATGTGTTGGTCAACTTAACTGACCACCATTAAATAATGAATACCCTCCTAATTCAAACAAAATTTAGTACCTCGGCTTTAGTTATAATTCTTCTTCCTGTTTACTAAGTGACCCATTAACTGACTTAATTTCACTGTGTTGGATACACAGTAAACAGCCTTTAACTGTAAAACTTAAAACTGATACATTATGTGCACTGGACAAATCTTCACAAAAGGCTGAAGAACCAGAATAAACTAGAGCTATCATTAAGGTGATAAATACCCCAGATGTGGCATTGATACAGGAAAGTAAAATATTATCATGACCTTTGACCTTCATGTGTGATCTTGACCTTGGACCTGGCGACCTTGGTGGTGCACCCTACAAGCTGACTTGATGAGGTTAAGAAGATATGTAGAGGACACAAATGTAAGTTATTTGACCTATAAGTGTGACCTTGAACCTAATGACCTGGGTTGTGCACTCTACATGTCATCTGAATTAGGTGAAAAATTGAAGTTAACCTGTAAATCTTACAAAATTCATCTTAGTGGTTTGGAAGATATGGAGTGGACACAAATTTATGTTATCTGATTTTTGTTTACAAAATGAAACAATCATTAAATCATGATTATCACTCCTAAGTATTAAATACCTGGAATCCTGTAAATGTGGCCCCTCTAGGAAGTTGAACAACAAACACAACATGCACTGGTGCTCGTAGTTCATCTCTCATTTTCTCAAATTCGTCCATGACACAGTACCGGGCACAGGCTATAAGATTGGCATTAACATCACCAGAGTCACACTGTATTACCATTAGGCTTGGATCTTTGTCTGTATTCTGAATGTGCTGTCTGAATTTAGAGAAATGAAGTAAAGAATTTCAGAACACTATTTAAAGGGCTTTGTAATAAATAATTCCACATTACGACATATTTTTCAAGGGATTCACTGACTGTGTAACAAGCAACTAGCTTTTACTAATAACCTTTTTTTTTTTGATGGACAGTAAATAATGTCTTTCTCTGAAACATGTCATTTAAGTCAATGGTATTGTAATGACTGATGGAAATTTCTTATTGATCATGTATTCCCCGAATGCAAATTTGACATGTACCCGCTTGTATGGAAAGCCAAGTTCTGGTATAAGCTGGATCAACGAATGAAGAATGCAAAACTGTAAAGCTATCTGGTAATACATGATTACACCAAACTTGTTTTCGTTATATTTCCCCTACATAAAGAAACTAGATGTGTGTCAATAGGACACAGATACCCCCCCCCACTTCTGTCACTTTGTAAACATGGTTTCACGATACCATATTTTCAACTTTCTAGATGATACAGTGTAAACAAACAAAAAATCCCTGCAATGTACTTACTGAATTCTGTTGCTAAACTGTTGTTCTGTATCAAAAGAGGACAAGGTTTCAAGCAGCAGTATTTTATCCACTTGTATACCAGTGGCCTTGCTGATTTCTCTCTTGTGGACACCTGCCATCAGTTTGGAATGGGTAGTAATCTGTTACAGTGAAAACACATACATTCATATTATTTTATCTTTGTGATATACAGTTTTTAACTTCTTGTATTTGGTAATAAAATTAAAGTTACTGTGGTTTAGTGCACAAGGATGTCAAACCCAAACAAAAGCACACTTTAAACATACTGGTTTTAAAACCTAAACAAAAAACTTAAATCCTTCGTTTGGTGACTGTCAGACATTCTATGTTCTTTTTGTTTGTTTTTTTTTGTGGGAGGGGGGGGGTTTAAGGTCATGCTGACATAGTTACTGGTCATATGGTGACTTTTCAGCTTTTGATGATGGAAGAAGACCAAAAGTGCCCCTCCAATGCTTTATGTATCACAGGCAGGCACCTGAACAGAACCACCGATCTTCCATAAGCCAGCTAGATTGCTTCCTTACATGAATATTCAATGCCCTGAGCAAGGCTTGAACCAACATTGGTGAGGGGCAAGTGACTCAAAGTCAGTGACCTTAACCACATGGCTATGGAGGCCCCATTTTTTTATGTTCTAACTATGCACTGAATTATAAGCTTTCCACAGGCATCATTTCTTGTTCATGTATTATGCTCACCTGTGCAAATAGCTGCTCACATTGCTCCTGCACAATTTTAACATTCACATACTGTATAAAACTGTCATGTGCCTGTCTCTCAAAGTACCAGCGTCTCAGTAATGTCTTCTCTTCATTGGCAAGACTACTGTTTGCAAGCCTCACCAGTGACTCTGGTGTAGCGCACCAAAGCAAAACTGACTTGGCATCTTGAAGGACCTTAAAAGAGAGTACAGTATATCATATATAAAACTAAACTAAAAGAAACAACATAAAAATGATGTAACAGATCAAATTTGATGAGGCTCCATCAATCATATGTGAATAAGTTGTTCTTTATGTCAACATCTTGCAGCCCCTAAAAGGGGCCAAAAACCCCCATTTGAACAAACTCAAGAGAAGACCTTAACATAATGCATCAGATGAAGTTTGATGAAGGTTCATCATGACAGCTATAAATATGTTAATGTCATACCTCTGTATTCCTGTCCCTTTCATCATCTATGTATCTATGTTTCTCCCAAACATCTAGCACAATAGCAGAACATGTGTCATCATGATAGCCAATAAAAACATCCCCAACTTTAGCAACAGATTTCTCCTTTCTGAAATAGATAAATGTATATATATTTTATAACCATACAGGTACCTTAGATCAATTTTGCAATGTATATTTAAATGTTTTTTAGTTCACAAAGAAACACATCAGGCCAAATTGCAACTTTTCTGCTTTATAAGCAGTAGAAGATGACCCTATTTTCCTCTCAGTGCACTATTTCTGGAACTATCAACATTGGCATGATTACTCATGTGACTTTAACAGGGTTCAAACCAAAAAAGGTGAGGGGCAAGTGGTTTATTTCTGTAACCTTAATTCAGCCAATGAAGTCCTGCACTGTGAATTTAATCAAAACAATGGAAAATAAATCAACTATTATATTGCTTAAGTCACCACCTAGCACACACTAACACAACTGGCCAATCAAATTAAAACATCAATTAAGTTCAGTATCATGCCAGACTTTGTCCTGCCTATCAAGACATAATTAAAAAGCTCATTTGTACTTATGTAAAGAATACCTCATTAAGAAATTAATCAACACAAGCTATAACCCAGTAGAGCATACCTGTTGTGTATATGGTATAATATTCTAATGTATCAATCTATGCATAAAGCTGACATTTTCAATCTTCCAATGTCATAACTAAGTTTCAAGCAATTTTTTGTTCAATTATTCATGTTTTCCTGTATCTGTTCAAAATCTGAACAATCCTTAAATTAGATTAACATTTTCTAAGCAAAATAGTGACTTGTACTAAATGGGTCTCAAATTACGACTAGTATTATCTGGGTTCCAGCTTAAAACTTGTACTATACAGGTCTCAGACTGTAACTTGTACTGACTGGGTCTCAGATTTTAATTAGTTCTAACCAGGTCTCGAGACTACAAGAAAAGCTAACTGGGTATCAACTATAACTAGTACTAATTGGGCCTCAGTTTGTACCTAGTATTAAACAGGTCCTAAATTGTATCAAGTACTAACTGGATCTCAGACTTTAACTGTGCTAACTGGATCCCCATTGGTACCTTATATTAACTGTTTCCAAAAGTTAATACCCTAAATATTGATTGTCCTAGAAAGAGATTTTCATCAATGATCATGGTGACTCTTTGATCAACTTATCAAAATCAACAAGAGCAAATGGGTGAAGTTGGTGGTCTCCAAGAGATGTTGATCATTCATTACAGTAACCTACATGTATAAACTATCCTTAAAACTGTTTTAGGACCATTTGATAAACAAACCTTTGCATAAATGCTGCAGCATTTTTCTGTGACACATATCGGTTTGCCCATTCTTCCAGAGTTTCAACAACTTGCCGTTGTTCTAGTGATAGCATTGTGTTGATTGTGAGAAAATGTTTCTCAAGACGATTGATCAGGGGTATAGGAAACTTTTTGTACACCGTCTGCTTTTCTGCTACCACTATCAGTCTGTAAAAAAGGAAATGATGTTATATCTTACTCTATAATCTTTCAAACACCTGATGCAGACAGAGTCAGATATGCCTACAGTGGACATATACCTTCCCTAATTATAAACAAAATAAGCACAAAGCATATTCTATAGTAATGCTCCTTATTAAGGTTATTGTTAAACTTAAATGTTTTGATAACTTATGAAGCACTTCTCACACAAATTTCATTATTTTACATCAATATCCCTTCTGACATGCACTGCTGTATTTGTATCTAATATACAACTACGTATCATCCATATATTTGATTGCTTTCAACTTGTAAATGATAAAATATCAATCATGTTATTAAAACAAAGTCTGCCTAGCTGTACATGTAGATATGTTTTTAACCAAAAATACAGCATCTTCAAGTGAAGCAAACATGCTCACAAGTATTGAACTTTGGCAAGGCATCAATTTTTTAAAACCACTTTTTGTCAGGCAAGTTACTTTTTTCTGTAAAATTGACAGTCTATAGGAAGACAAATATGAAAAAATACTGTATCCTCATATCTGATTACCTGAAATTCTTATGTACTGGACACTTGACTCTGTGCGTCCCCAAACCAAGATCAACGTATCGTTCGCCTCCAAAATAAACATAGTATTGATTGAGGGCATCATATAAACTCTCATACAAGTTTTCCAAGTTCAGTAAAACTACTGTGTTTCCAGTTTCCATACAGACTTTTATCTTGTTGATGTTTCTACAAACCTGTCAGAAAAATTAAATAAATTTAAAATGAAATGGTTTTAGCCACATTTGCAAACAGACTAATATTTCACACACATAATATAAGAAAAGCTACAATTGGTTCTGGGATAATCAAAGCTGTAGCAATCACAGATTCCAGACACTGCTCTGTTTTGATGGTATATCACAACAGAAAACATTATCAAGCTGTGTTGGATGTCATATGACATGTAGCATGATTTACTGGTCTATACATGTACACTTGGAGGTTATTTACTCCAAAGATATGCATATCAGGTCCTACGGTAGGCTGACAAGCCCTGACGTCATATGCAGGCTCGAGTTTTGGGTATTTTTTTTTAATACATGTAGTACAACTTCCTTGTGGATGCCTTGCAGGTGGCAAAGGCTAAGGGAGAAAACCTTGACAAAAAGCAACCTTGTGCTTCTAAGAAAGGTTCTTTAGTCAGAAGTTATGGGTGGAGTAAACCCCACGGACCACATAGGTAACTGGTCAGCTACTGTGCCTCAGGTACTCTCTAACAAATGGCATGCAATTACACCATGTCTTTGGAGAATGTGAAACTATGATGTAAAAACAAATTTATACAGAAAGTTTATTAACTGGATAAAATTATTTATGAGGATGATTATACAATGTTTAAACCTGAATATAAAGCTACCCTTGGGACAGCCAAAATGTGGTCTTTATTGGGAGGTGGTCTTTATTCAAAGGTTAAAATACACTGTAAATGTTAAAATGGAAAACAAAATATGTGGTCTTTAGAGCCAGGTGGTCTCTGTTGAGAGGTGGACTTTAACACATTTACCATATGTCTGACTGTACTTTTCTTCACTAATACATTCATTAAAACTAACTGAATATTGTATGCAATACTGTCTGACCTGTGTATATTCCTGGTCACTTCTAAAGCTGCTACCAAATATGGTAATAGGTCTGATATCACTGCTTCTGGACAGTATCTGTTGTTGTATGATGGTCAAAGCTCCATAGTTCTCAGTCAACAATAGAAGGTATCTACTCTCACTACATAACAGAAAATGTGTTTAAATTTCAGACTGAGGTTTCAATTTCCAAGATCTTTAAAAACATCCTCACATAAAAATAACTTATTCCATGCTTTACATCACATTATTGAAACATAAGAACGGAATGTGTTGGGTAATGTTCTAGAGGAAAAGCTATTTGATAGAGAAAACCTGCTTAAACCCACTGAAAAAAACATGAAAGGGAAAGAAAGTTTGTCTGTTTTGCATATAAGCTCATTTGAACACCAGATCTTATATTTCCACTCATGTGAAAACAGTACAAGGTGAAAGAAAACCACTGTTAATTTCAAAATGCAACTATTTTCAAAAACATAATTACCTTTGTGTCTGATTTGTATCAAACAAGCAAGCCTGCACTAGACCAGCTGGGCTACAGTCTGGATCTGTTTGTTTTGGCTAAAATTGATTAAATAGTATAGCTTTACAATTTCCTAGATACCATGTTCAATATTCAGTATGTACAAATCAAGATTCTTAAATTTTACAATTATTAGTTACAAAAGAAACATCATTTATTAATAAACTAACAACTGTAATCACATACCATACAGACAATTTATGACAAATACTCAAACATTTTGTAAGAGATAAGTTTGGGTTTGAAAAAAGAGGAAGGAGGAATGTGTCTCCACATAATAAAATTCCTTTCATTAATATCTTTCTTTTCATCAAATGTTAAGTCCAACAAAATCACGCTTTACAAGAGTCCTCCATATGTGCATTTAATGTTTAAACTGTCTCAGGTTGAGAGCTGAAATCTCAATCTATATACGTATATATACAGAGTAAAACACTGGTCTTACCCTCTGTTCAAAATGAATAATTTTAGCTAGATGCCTCCTGAAGCTCTCAACAGGATCCACTTTATCCAGTCCACCAAAGTTTCTCTTGATGGCGTGTAACATTTCATGCCAGGTTGGTTTCTGTTTGGATTTCTCAACAAAACTGTACACCATCTTGACCAAGCTGAAATGCATAACATCATTTATCACTCATAGCTTCTCTTAGCCATCCATCAATTAGCCTGGTTTACAAGCTTGTACAACATTTTTTGAAGTTATTTCAGTAGTATTTGTGAAGGCTGTATCACAGCTATTATCATAACATTCAAATAGTCTTTAAATACATTTAATTCATTGTATTTCAAACCAGAAAAAAGAAAAATATATATAACAAAACTCTAAAATATTTCAGACATTTCTTGAAAACAAAACAGAATTTTAGGAGTTAGGTGTATACAGATGTTCAGAAAAGCAAACAAAAGGATCTGAACTCTGTTGAGATAAATGTTCAGTATAAAGACATTTTCCACCGCTGTTAATTGATAACAATTTAGTATTTATAATGAACTAAGAAGAAATCAAGATATGGCAATACCCTATGAGCCCAGTTTGGTTTTACACAAATATGGAGTAAGAGTTACCTGTAGAAGTCTCTAAGTCCATAAAACTCTCTCATATTCTGTGAGGCTTTTTCAAATATTTCAAGGTAGGAGGCTGCCATTGGCTCAATTAGGGGTTCAATCCAATTACCAAGAACATCCTCTGTTTGGCATATTCCACTGGAAAGTTTTTTATATGTATTATTACATAGTTCTTTTTAAGAATATCCGGTTGACTAGCATTAAAATCTATTCAACTCATTCATGGTTCCGAACAAGGTTGTGAATTACAGAGGTCTCCGAACACTAACTCAATTAAATGAAACTGTGTGGATGAATATGTTGTATAATTAAGTTATATGGCCAGTGTTCAAAGATGAAATTTTGAACAATATAATGTTGTTTTGGTTTTTTTTTTTTTTTTTTGTTAAATAGCACTGGAAATCACCAACTATTGTAGTAAAAAGGATATTAAATGCAAACAAACAATCCAATCATTGAACTGGAAAATGTTTAATATGATCACTTTGGCTGAAATCTGTTAGTAGTTTCAGATAATTAATGCATAAAAGATTTAATTATTTGATGTTTGAAAGGAGTATGCCCTCATTCAAAGATGATGAAATACGCAACAGTTACTGTAACGTCATACTATATTTGGCTGAAAACCAGCAAGTAGTAACATAAAAACCTACAAAGTACCACAACTGTACATACTTACAGTATTAGATATATTGCAATAGAATCTATAAGTAACCCTATGTTAAGCATGTAATGCAAGCAAGCAAGGTAATGGCAGACTAAGTTTGATTGTTCATAACAGGTAATGAATCTGCAACATCCCTCATGCCTTCTAGCATTGGTTTCAGTAGCATTCTATTACAAAGATACATTGAATGGTCTCCATGATCTTGTAGGACTAGAAAAAAAACAGAGTCAACAAATAATTTCATACTTTGCACTGTTTTTCAGTTCCTCTAGATCAGGGACTTCTCTCTGTACAAGAATTCCTCTATTCATCTTTGCTGGATCCAGTGCCCAGTTGGATATACCAATAAATGCAACCTGAAAATAATATCTGGAAGTTTCTAACAAAGGTTTTTACCCTTGTTTCTTTTGATGAAGCAATTCAAAAGAGTTTAAGTTAAATATGAGCCGTGCCATGGGAAAACCAACATAGTGGGTTTGCGACCAGCACGGATCCAGACCAGCCTGCACATCCATGCAGTCTGGTCAGGATCCATGCTGTTCACTAACAGTTTCTCTAACTGCATTAGGCTTTAAAAGTGAACAGAATGGATCCTGACCAGACTGCACGGATGCACAGGCTGGTCTGGATCCATGCTGGTCGCAAACACACTATGTTGGTTTTCTCATGGCACGGCTCAATTAGGCTATATTAATCATTATTATTATAGCTGACTAAACATCTTCTTGTTAAACAAAAGTTACCTATCCTTGAGTTAATTTAATAACCCAAAAATGAAACAGAAGCTGCATTTTGGAAAGACTGAAAAATTAAATTCATCTTTTATACAAAAGTTATGCTGTTCAAAAACAAACCTTTTTGTGTTTCTCAGGTTTTTCATCACCCTGACAACCATCTTCTAACAACGGATGAAGTGTCTAAGGATAAAAAATTATATGGTCTCTGAATGAACATTAAACAAGAGAGCACTAAAGGCCCTGTATCGCACATATGACCTAGTTCTTACCCAATATAACCAAGTATCAAATTTGGCCTAAATTCATAGAAACAAACCATGTTTTATGTATCAATAAGATCACTAAGTTTTTCAATGATTTAAACTATTGACATCATTTCTGACCTCAGGTACCCCACTTTTGAACTTTACCTAGATTCCATACAGACAAACATTTTGACAAAGATTTATAATGATCAAGTCAGAAAATTGACCTCTAAAGTGTTAACAAACTTTTTCTATGATTTGACCTAATGTCCTAGTTTTTTCCCCAAGTGACCCAATTACAAATTTATCTTAGATTTTAAACAGGCAAATATTCCAACAAAATCTCATGAAGATCAGGTAGAAAAAGAGGTCTTTTGAATGTTAACAATGTCTTTCTATAATTTAACATAGTGGAATAGTTTTTGACCTATATAATCCAGTTTTGACCGTGACCTAAAATTTCATAGAGACAAACACTCTGACAAAGGTTCATGATGATCAAAAAGAAAATGTTGCCTCTAGAGTGTTAACAAGGTTTTTCTGTGTTTTGACCAAGTGTGCTAGTTTTTAACCAAGCAAACCAGTTTTGAACTTGACCTAGATTTCATAGAGACAAAGATTCTAACAAAGTTTTATGATGATAAAGTATAAAATGTAGCAGTGTTACGGTAATAAGGTTTTTCAGTTTGACCTACTGACCTAGCTTTTTTACCTCAGGCAATTCAATTTTGAAGCTGACCTAGATTTCATAGAGATAAACATTGTGACAAAGTTTTAAGAAGATCAAACAGAAAATGTAGCATCTAGAGTGTGGTTTTTCTATGATTTATTCTAGTAATCTAGTTTTTGACCTCTGGTAACTCAGTTTTTCTTTACATAGACTTCATAGTGATAAACATTCTGAGAAAACTTTAATATCAAACATAAAACGTGGCCTCTAAGAGTGTTACCAAGGTTTTTCTATAATTTGACCTTGTGGCACAGTTTTCTACCTAGGTAACCTCAGGTAAATTTATCCTAGTTCTTATAGAGAAAAACATTCTGACAATGTTTCATAAAGATGGGATAGAACATGTGGCATCTAGAGTGTTTTTATATTTAATTAATCTAGTGACCTAGTTTTTCAACCCAGATGACCTAGTAAGTGATTATTTATCTGAGGTTTAACTGGGGAAAATGTTTTGAAACAAGTTTCATTATGACTGAGCTAAAATTGTGTCTTCTACAGTGTTAACAGTCAAACTGATGATGACCAACAACACATGACAATGGACACAGAGTGATCAAAATAGCTCACCTTGAGCACATTGTACTCAGGTGAGCTAAAAATTCCAACTTTCTTACCATATGTAACAACATACAATAATCATCTGATTACATAAAATAGACCTTTAAAGCAGTCTTCATTCTGTTGCAATATTTCAAATCTTTAAGCAGTGTTCTGCACGTTTGGATCAATTTATTTACGTTATTGTTTACATTACCTTGAGTGGCATTCTAGGACTGTCTTCTGCTAGTCCAACTTCATCAAGGACAACAATAGAGACAAATGTGTCCAAATCTTTGTCTTTCTGGAACTGAGCACACTGTCTGAATGTGCCAACAATACCATCTGGGGTAGACAAGGGACTACACTGGAAGGATACCATCTGGGCCTGAAAAGGAGTTTCCAAACTTAAGAAGAGCACTCACCGAGACAGCCATATTCCCCATATATTATAGAGAAACACTGATAAAATCAGTAACTAAGAACGCTGAAGATGTAGTTTTACAAATTAAAAATTCATTTCAGACAATATTATGTTTATGATTCTTGTGCAATGTGATATCTTTTATGTATCTATCATATAATACACTATCAACAATCAGTAAGAACTTTTATATTCAGGCACACTGGAGCTGCTTCTAATACAAAAGTTATATTTACCATATTTGAAACTAAATCATATTGTGTATCTCTTACTTGTTTCAGTTCTCTGAATAGTGCCTCTCTTGCTGCATTTCCTTGCATAGCATCAGACACAATGGTTTTGGCCAGTGACTTTGAGCTTCCAGGTTTGCCGACAAGGAATAGCGGGATGCGAAGTTCTATACACACAACCATCATGAATACGTTTTCTCTCAGTGCCATGTTGCGTGCAATGTTCTTTCCCAGTTCTACATTGTCTAGAAAAACTTCTTGGCAACTGATCAATGAAAGGTAGAAAGAAAAATTAATTGTCAAAAGAAGCTTCTGAAGTGAAAATGAGTAACTTTATAAAATGAAAGTTAAAAAAAAATGAAACTAGAATGTGTCTGTAGGACACAGGGTGTGCCCCCACTGGTAAATTTGTCACAAAGAAGGGGCAATAATTCAAACGTTTGCAGTGTTAAGGGGGTATAGCCTCAACATTTTATATAAAGGATTCATTATTCTAAGCCATATACTTTTTGAGCTATGGGCATCGCAAACAAAAAATCCACTATTTTGGCTATTTGAAGGGCCGTAACTCTGTAATTAGCAATAGAATCTAAAGAAGAATGCCAAATGTGCAAGGTCACATTATGACAGAGACTCATGCAAGGTTTCATGAATTTACATCTATTACCTTTTGAGCTAGGCACATCATTAGGTGAAAATGTGCATTTTTTACTATTTCTGGGGCCATAGCTTTGGAAATATGGGGTGAAACCAGACGAAAAATAGAAGGTGCGCAACTTTATATCATGATAAAGACTCATGCAAGTTTTCATCAATTTATATTAAATACTTTCTGAGCTAGGCACATCACAAACTTTTTTTCTGATGGACAGACGCAGGGACCAGACCAAATCTATATGCCCCCACCACTCATCCTAAAAACCTAACAAAGTTCATTGACCCAGTTTCTCACAGAAGTCATCAGTTTTCAAAGAAATCAAATGTTGCCTTCCAGAAAAAGAATAAACACTGGACTAGTACTGAAATGGCCAAATGTTTTTGTACCTTTCAATTTCGTCTTTTATCTGTTCTTCTCCACCAGGTAGCTCACATGGTGCTCTGAAATACTGGGCAACATGTGCACGGTACTCCGGCCTTGTTTTGAGACAGGCATGGTAACATACACCCACAGCCAGGACAAGAGAGCGTGTAACATCCTCTAAACTATCAGTCTGTGGAAAAGACAAATACATAATGTAAAATAAATTCATTAACTTTAAAGTATCTTTTAAACAATCAAGTTTGTTCAGTCAATATTCTGTTAATTACACATGCTTTATTAACAGCAAAACAGATATATAATGCTAAAGCATGTCAGTCAGGTAACATATCTATGGCTTTTGATGTTTCAGCAGTACTAACTTGTCCTCATTCAGAATGTTTAAAAGAGAACTGTCGAACTTTAAACATAACTGGAGATTTATCATCAATAAATTCATTAAATAATCATTAAAAAAATAATTGCCCTAACATAGTATTGCATACAAAGCAGTTTGAACTGTAGTTTGATCATCTCCCTACAATGCACACTTGTTGTAAAACTATACAAAGATGTTTTTATTGACAACACTGGACTTTATATTGTTTCAAAAAGACTGACAATGCAGGGAGTGTCCATTAGCCAGTCAACTTTTCCTCAAAATCCTAGCCATTTCAAGATTACAGTTTAACTTCCGCTAACTACAGCTCTCTACTAAAGGCACACATTTTCTTCCAACTGAATAAAGCTCACAAGATATTAACCTCTTTAGAATAACAACCTCCCTACCACAAAAACAGTTTTGTCTACCCATCAGTGTATACTATAGAGATGTTCCCGTGTAGGGAAATCATACATATACATGTAACATTAGAAGTCACAGTGTGCTCACCTGTCTAACTGTTATCTCGTCCTCATCCTCCTCCTCCTCAGATGAAGAGTAATCAATTCTACCATGCAGTTTGTTATTCATCAGATTGAACAATGTGTTGTTGTCACCTTGACTCTGTTGATAAAACCAGCTCATCACTGTCAATACTCGATCAACATCACGTAGCGAGACAAAGCTGCATTCGTCCTAAAATACAATATTTATAATTTAATCTTTTTACTATTTCATTGTATCAATTTCAGAAGAAAAGTGGTTTAAGGATATAACAAGAATACTATCTAAGAGACTGCAGGTTTGAATCCTGTCAGCGCTGATAAATGTCTGCAGAGTTCAATGGTCTTTGAATTAAGAGGCCCTGCAATTTTAAAACAAACATACACGATTGTATTCTAGTGCTGTTTTTTCACATATCACTTCTAATTTCAATGTGAAAGTAATCTTTTTCACAACATAAATAAAAGAAGTTCTCTGCTTTATTCAAACAAGGATGTTAATATTTACATACTTGCTTTAACACAAAGAGATCTGTCTGAAAACAAATTTTATATTTATGCTGTTTCTCAGTAATGAAATGTTTACTAGGCCAACATTTATGCATTATAATTGACATGAATTACCCTTTGTTCCCTCATATAATCCTGTGATGCAGTAAGAATAGCACTGACAACCTCAATCAACCCTGGTAGATCTGGTAACTTGTCTTCTCGAATCTATCAAAAGATATATCAAAGTTCTTCAAATTCAACATTTCCTTACTTCAACAGTTCTTATTGTATGATACAAATTGTGCCTAATTCCAGTTTGATGAATTACGCCTTATATGTACAATATTTTTTCAACAAGTAAATTCTGATTCAGTGTTTAAGTATGATTCTTTGCTAAGAAGATTCAAAAGTAAACAAGAGCTGTAAGTGGACAGCGTGATCGACTATTCTCAGTGCTTGATAGTATAATATAAGCAGTGAATAAAACTTTAACATTACAATAAGCATATTCTAAGTCGAAGAGGGGCCATAATTCAGTCAAAATGCTTGATATAGTTGCCTCCTCCTTTTTACAGACTGGGGTCATGATTGTAAACAAGTATGCAAAATATGAAAGCAATATCTCAATGGATTTTGAAAATATTTGGGGTGGTATGCAAACTTTAACATTTATTCTAAGCCGATAAGGGGCCATAATTCAGTCAAAATGCTTGACAGAGTTGCCTCCTCCTTTTTGCAGACTGGGGTCATGATGGTAAACAAGTATGCAAGATATGAAAGCAATATCTCAATTGACTTTGAAAATATTTGGGGTGGTATGCAAACTTTAACATTTATTCTAAGCCGATAAGGGGCCATAATTCAGTCAAAATGCTTGACAGAGTTGCCTCCTCCTTTTTACAGACTGGGGTCATGATGGTAAACAAGTATGCAAGATATGAAAGCAATATCTCAATTGACTTTGAAAATATTTGGGGTGGTATGCAAACTTTAACATTTATTCTAAGTCGAAAAGGGGCCATAATTCAGTCAAAATGCTTGATAGAGTTGCCTCCTCCTTTTTACAGACTGGGGTCATGATGGTAAACAAGTATGAAAGATATGAAAGCAATATCTCAATTGACTTTGAAAATATTTGGGGTGGTACACAAACTTTAACATTTATTCTAAGTCGAAAAGGGGCCATAATTCAGTCAAAATGCTTGATAGAGTTGCCTCCTCCTTTTTACAGACTGGGGTCATGATGGTAAACAAGTATGCAAGATATGAAAGCAATATCTCAATTGACTTTGAAAATATTTGGGGTGGTATGCAAACTTTAACATTTATTCTAAGTCGAAAAGGGGCTATAATTCAGTCAAAATGCTTGATAGAGTTGCCTCCTCCTTTTTACAGACTGGGGTCATGATGGTAAACAAGTATGCAAGATATGAAAGCAATATCTCAATTGACTTTGAAAATATTTGGGGTGGTACACAAACTTTAACATTTATTCTAAGTCGAAAAGGGGCCATAATTCAGTCAAAATGCTTGATAGAGTTGCCTCCTCCTTTTTACAGACTGGGGTCATGATGGTCAACAAGTATGCAAAATATGAAAGCAATATCTCAATGGACTTTGAAAATATTTAGGGTGGTACGCAAACTTCAACATTTATTCTAAGTCGAAAAGGGGCCATAATTTAGTCAAAATGCTTGATAGAGTTGCCTCCTCCTTTTTACAGACTGGGGTCATGATGGTTACCAAGTATGCAAAATATGAAAGCAATATCTCAATGGACTTTGAAAGTATTTGGGGTGGTACGCAAACTTTAACATTTGTGTGACGCTCACGCTAACGCTCATGCCGACGCCTGGGCGAGTAGGATAGCTACCCTATTCTTAGAATAGTCGAGCTAATAAAAACGTTGTTTCTTTTATCCAAACCAAAGTTTTTTAATGTAAATAAATATACTGTTTATAATTAAGTCTGGAGAATCAGTCTCTCTTGTCATAAACAATTTGAGTAACCAAACAAAGCTGCAACTCCATTTGTTACAAGACATTTGATCATGTGACCAGATTTTATACTTTAACAAGTGATTGCAGTGGCAATACAGAAGTCTCCTTACAGTGGAAAACTTTCAGTAGTGACCTTGACCTTTGACTTACAATCATTATAGGTCAAGTGTTGACAAATTATCTCATCATGGGGAACATTTCACTGTAGTATTAAGATAATCCATCAATGCATATAAAAGTTATGGAGCAGAAACAATTTTTACTTGACCTTCAATAGTAACCTTGACTTTTAACCTACAAGCACAAGTCATTTATGCATATAATCTACATATTGCCCTCTGTTCACACAACTATTGCCCTCTGTTCACACACCAAGTTTAATGAACCTAGCTTGAATCTGAGTAATTGTAGGATCCAGATTTGTGGACAGACAGAAGGATGAACAGATGGGCAGACAAACCAAGGGCATTCCTTTATTCCCCATCTGGTGTACCAAATGATTGCTAAAACTAACTTTTCTGCATAAAAACACAAAAGAAACTTACATATCTTCTGACCATCTGTCTAATATACAGATCTTCCACTTGTGTGTTCAGCTGGCCAAAGTCCCATACTAGTGGTAATAAACTCTGTGGTAGGGGTTGCACCCTGTACACTAGACGTCTCATCGGTACACGACCCAGTCTGTCTGTTGTCTCATCAGCATCTACGTGATACCCAAGTCCTGCCTGCTCTAATTTCTTGATAAGCTCATCTGTATGTCTATAAATAAAGTATACATACTACAAAACATCATCAAAAATCACTAAATAAAAGACACTGAAAGAGTAAAAAATATGTTACATTTTTTTGGAGAGGGGGCGGGGGAAAAGATGAGAGAGGAAGGGGAGTTAACCTCAAAACTTCAGGTGTACAATTTCACATGCTGAACAAACGCCTATATAAAGTTTCATGACTCCAGGTCCAGGTTTTTGAGACACATGATACAAACATGTAGGCCCTTTGTGCATATTTCTGACTAAGTCAAGGGCCATAACTCTGGTCTAAGTGAATTCCAAAACAAAACCCTAGGTGCAAAACTTCTTATGCTGAATAACAATCCTATGAAGTTTCATGACTCTAGGCCAAAGGCCATTTGAGATATCCATGACACATTGTCAAGCTGGCCAGACGGGCAGACTGTCAGCTGTACTGCAAACGTAAACCTAAGTGAAAAGAAAATTATTCTAATAAATGTGCAACTAAGCTTGCTACTGATCATTCCTATAAAATTTTACTGAAATCCAACCGACAATAAAGGATTAGCCTGGAAAAGTTTTTATGTGAAAAAAAAAAAGATCTTTGAGGGGCCGCAATTCTGCAAGAAATAATCCTAGAAGGATGTGCCAAGGACATGCAAAACCAGGCTTCATACCTATTACTCCTACTATGTTCCACTGAAATAGGTCCCAGGGTTTTCTAGAAGCTTGGACAAGTTAAAGGTGGTCAATCACATTTAAACAACATTTAATGACATTTTTTACTTTTTGTATATTCTGGTAGAGAATTATTTAAGGAACAAAAAGACCGATTACATAGAGTTAGATTCCTATTTGAAATGTATATTTTATTATTTTTTTAAAATTTTGTATTTACTCCCCTTTAATATGAAAGTATATAAAAAGCTGGGTATTTCTTTTTATTTCAATACAATGTCTAGTTTTACATTTGCATTTGATAGACATATCAACTATTGAACAATCTGAACCAAAATGCAAGTTTAAAAGCTGTGTGTAGCTTCTGAATTCATTTATTTCCAATCTATCTTGGTTGCGCAACCAAGATAGGCAAAGGGAGGTTATAATAATTTTTCAAACTTGTGTTTCTAATGAATTCCATCTAAATACATAAATTTTGATGCAAATATTTTACAAATATATTACAATATGTCTAATATTTATACATTTCCTTAGGCAAAGTATGGTTATCAAATTTATACTTATGATAAAATAACTCTATCTTGGTTGGGCAACCAGGATAGGAAAATGAAATTTTAAAAATACCTCCAGTGAAAATCTAATTTGTATTAAGTGTTAACTCATAAATGAGTGTAAATGATAAGATGCTAAAGTTTCGAACAAATCCGTTACATGGCCAAAATCTGATTATCCACCTTTAAATGCAGACAGACAGACAGCTAAGGCAAAAGAAATATGTTTACATTTATAATGAAATGGGGAGACATAATAAAATAATATTTTACCAATTAATACTATATACAGCTTTAAGATTTCTTTATTACAAGAAGTTTTTACTTTGTTTAAGAATTAACTACATGTATGTACTAGGTTGTTTTTACATCAATTTACCATGTATATGCTAAACAGGAAATTTATATACATGTACAGTATTCTCCTTCTCTAATACTCTATATGTCTTACTTTCTGTATGGATTACAAGCAGCAACCATCTTCAGGTTTTCACACAGTTTCAGTTTCTTTCCTTCCATACTTTTGTCACACATAATTTCCTTAATAAGTCCAATAGCTTCAGTGGTGTTAGCCTCGTCAAAGAACAGTACTGTATACATATGGTCTCCGTACTCATCTTTGTTCTTTTGTGCAACTTGTTCTGCTTCTTTTACTTTCCTTATAATGTCTTTATTTGTTGTTCCACCATGAACCTAACATAATAAGAAAAATATCGAAAGTTACTACATTGTGAGATATCATGCAAAGAATATAAGTATAATACCAAGTTTCATGATGAATAAAGTGGTGTATGAGAAGAAATTCTTTAAAGGATTTTGTATTTTTAGCTCTGTGGTCCCTAAAAGGTGTCATGCACACAATTTGAACAACTTTATGTCAGAGGTGCATGCCAGGATGCTTCTGACCAAGTTAGGTGTAATTCTGACCAGTAGTTCCGTAGAAGATGTTTAGTAAAACATGACGAAGCAGGATGACAGATCAACTACCTATACTATTTATTTATTTACTTGGGTTTTACGGCGCATCAACACAGTATAGGTTTTATGGCGCCAAACAGTTTTGGCCTAAGATTATGAGAATTACTACAGTATTTACTGTCTCAAAATTATTACTATTTTTCATTAGTTTATACCTTAATCTGTACGAATAAGACATTTGTTGTTAAAATATTGATTGCAATATAGCAGATATATCGTATCAAACATACCCCAAATCGGCGATTTTCAAGTTTTTTATTGTTATTTCCATGTTCACATCAAAACTTAGATATCAGCGCAGCTGTCGACAGTTTTTATTTTTTGTGTTTAAATTCGTTGTATATTCATATATAGTCTGTGAAAATCTTAAGTTTGTCGACACCTGCGCTCATTATGCATTTTACTTTTTTCTAATACCTTGAACTGCCAGTTTTTATTAACCTATCGGGAGAATGACTCATAAATTCGGCAGTTTTTAACATCAAAACATTAATTTTAAGACGACTAAAGGTCAAAAAATAATTATGCAAACAGAGAAAGTATTTTGTTGCAAGAAGCAAATACGACACTTAATGCCACCTGTAGGAAAATAGAAGGAGCGAATAAGTCGGAGTACGAAACGGAAGAAAATCTGTCAAACGTCACGCTAAAAATAGATAAACAAATGAACTTTTTTGTTTTATTAGTGGAACCACTGGTGTAAATGATACGTTAGATAATGGATTAAGTATATATTTGAAGGAATTCAAATTCACAAGAAAGGTAAGTAACGTTTTATTTGATTATTTTCGTTTGCTTTTTTTTTGCAGACGCTAAAATGTTGACAACATTCGTCCCAATTTTGTTCCGACTATCATAATCGCTTCTTATTCAACGGTCCCAGGCTTGAAAAGCTAGTTAAGGTACTTTCGCAAATTGAAATTAGAAATTTATGTGAAAAATCAGAATCCTCGAAACAGCTTTCGAAATGCAAGGACATAAAATATATATGATAAAAGTTGAAAAGATATATCTGTAGGTAAATTTGCGAGCATGAAAGCTACGCTGAACCCTATCTCCACAGTGCTTTGGAAGAAAATGAGTGAACAGTTTTGGTGCAAATGTTTGGTATCGTATGCAACCTAAATTGCTATAAAATATTTATTTTCAAATCAAAGAAATGCCAAAATAGTGCACACGAGCGTTACTTTTTCAAGAAAATGTCGTTAAACATTCTAATGCGCAAAACACGTGCACAGTTTTTCTAAAATATTTCGCTGCCATGTTTATTTCAAGGAATAAAATATATGATTGTTACTTTACCTCAGATTTCCTTACTGAAATATGTATGTCTCCTTATTCATGGTTAGAGATATCCATTTAGTATAGTTTTTCACTATCCGATGTCCTTAATCTGTTACCGATCCTTCACATTTAAAGAATAAACGCAATGTGTAATGATAGTTTTTCGCTTTACACACCTCTCTTGGACAAGAAAGCCGTTTCACACAAAATTTGTAAGCATCCGCTGGCAAAATATTAATGAAAGATCGGAACTTTTTCTAAAATAAAGATGAATTTCAATCATTTTCAAAAACTGGAAATATTGCACATTGTGTTGAATTTATAAATAAAACAAAAATCCTCAAAATAAATCATTTAAGAACTTTTCCGGGAACTATACGTTTCAGCCGAACAACGCATTTCAAGATGACACAAAACTGATTTCTCTTCGTAAACAATGTCAAAGTTCACCTGAGGAACATTGCTTAAAAAGTAAAAGTGCTTACTTGTTTCAGTTTTACGTCCTGTAGAAAACAATCAACTTTCAACTTTAAATGCATATATGTTCTATAATTATTCCAATATAAAAAACCGTCCGATCTTTTCCGTGAGAAATAAAACGAAGCAAATTTAACTATTTGTTTACACTTCAACCATGTGAAATTAAAGGCATGTACTATCACGAGACTCCCGTGCATTTTGAACCTCGTGGTGAATAAACTGAATTTACTTTAAAGTATGGTGTCTCAGTTGAGCCAGTTATTTGTTAATTTCAGAGAACATACACTAAAGAAGTGTTTATGAGATTATGCATATGTACGAATATTTACTAGTCTACTTTATATTAACGATGATAGAAAACAAGTGTGCACTCGGCAAATAGCAAGTCTATTATTTTCAGGTGTATACTGAACACTGATCCCAATGTTCGTAATTTTCAGATAAAGAACTCGTTATCCTTGGTTTCGTAGACAGTTTTAGTACTGGACCGCTTCTTCCGCTGTCAGCACCGCAGTTTACTAATGTAAAGTCAGTGTCCATTTCTATGCCGGAATTTCAATACACATTTATTATCAGTTTAAATCTATGAAAGTGTGAAAAAATATCATTGTTTAACGAAGAACCAAGATACAGAAAAGTTACTTTTGAGATATTGCTGATTTTAATCATCAGGTTTTGGCATGAGAAGTTCAACTGCTTGCATTTTGTAAAATGTTTCGTAGTTATCTACAATTGTATACAAATTGTATTACCTCCTAAAATATTTGGCTGTACATTTGTAGTAAACCCCAGTCCCGGGGTTAAATTGTTCAACGAGGACCTAAAATGTGGTTGTTGGCAATGTTCTTATTGCTCGAGTTTTGGGGGTAAATGTTCAGGATGACCGACACCACTGGCTTAATTAATTTAAGGAAAAGCCAGATTCCTTTTGAAGCCACTTTCTGGGCTATTTCAAAGTTATTATAATGCCAAGTGCTGTAATAATGAGTTCAGTTGTTATAACACCACTTAGATTATAATTTGGAAAAAGTCAACACATTATGTAGAATTAAATGAAGACACAAGAGTAAGTCCAGTTTTATAAATCTATTAAATCAAAAGTACTCTCATAACCACACATTTACAACTACAAAGATCTAAATTATGTCTACAAATAAGCTTCTACAATTACTATATACACCAGTTATGCAATTTAGTTCCTTTAAAAATATGTCAAAATTATCAGATAAGTCCAAATAAAATTAATGTATGTAAATTCCAGTAATTTTCTTAAGCAAATGAATTAAACTCCAAATTTCTCAATTATTCCCCAATAAAAATAAGTCCAAAGTTTCTAAAATTGGCTCCAAATTTTCAATAATTTCCTAACTAAGAGAAGTTTTTAATCCAAAAGTGTAAACTAGAAGAGCCAAGAAATAACTGATAAGCCCATATTTATAGAGAAGCACCAAAAATGCTGCAATCTGATTGGTCAATGACATTTTCCCAAATATGTAAAACTTTTCTCACCAAATGCAAGAAACAGAATAAATGTCATCAAAAACCAATTACATAAACACAAACTAGAAGAAAAACTGCACCTTATCAGTATATTTCAAATTACAAATAATGCTTTAAAAGCACTTAAATCAAGTGTCAAAGAGTTGACACACAAATTCTCCCAAAGATATCCAATATGGCTGCCAAAATCAGTCTTCACATCTAAAGGCCATTTTTAAAGGATTACAACAGAACAAGGATTCTAAAAAATCTACAAAATTTCACATAACTAAAAATTAATATCATTGACATGACAGTAAAGTTTCAGACCTGAACAATATCTCTAAATATTGTTAATAAATATTTTCATTGGTCAGCTCTAGTCTGTAAGAAGTGGACTAGCAAAAATGTAAGCAAAGTAGATTTTTCATAATTACTTTAAAGCTACATAATGTCATGTCCTCAAACTTTACATAAATATTAAGACATATATTTACAATATATTGAAAGTGGGTATACCATGGCAAAATATAAAATATGTATTTAGGAGCATTTAATGGTTTCTGCTGATACACTTTCTCGAAGTCGGGAGTTTTTTAGGTATATTTTTGGAAATAACTCGACCAATATTTACTCAATAAGGGTCAAACTTTTAGCAAAGCTCTGTCATAATGTATTCTTTAATGTACGGTAAAAGAACATGGTAACTAAAACTATTTATTTAGATATTTACAAAAAGCAAATTATTTCTGAGCCAAAACCCAGGTTTACCACACATTTTTTCTGCGATTTATTCTCACTGTGTTTTGAAAAACATGCTGCATAAATTCTCATATTGTATAAAAAGTCGATAGATCAAAATTGGTTAGTTTACGACGCATGAAACATCTAATAAGGGATCACTATACACATCGAACTTGTCCCGGACCAGTATGCGGAAATACTGTGGCCAAATGTTTCAAGATTGTCTAAAAATATTTGCATATATCGTGATAAAGCAAATATTTCGATTGTTTTTTATAATTTATAAATATACAATCACGTATGTGTGAGAAAGTTACGTTAAGTAATTTCGGTAGTTACTGCAGGAAGTACCGAAAATTCCATTTCCACCAAATTTTCCGTGAGATAAGCAGCGCGTAAGTACATAAATTCCACTATAATAAATTAAACATTTCTTATACTGGTACAATCCTTGAAAAGAATTTTGGACCGTTGCCAAATCTTGTTCACATTAAGTCTGAGACTTCTCTTACAATTTTAGGCAGTTTGGTACACCATACGTAGAAAAATCATTGTCCGCACATTGCACTACTTTTATGTATGCTGAAAATAGCAATATGTACAGATTTATTTTCGTTTTAATACACGAGGTGGTCAGATTTGAAAACAGATTTTGTACTAAGTTTAGTTGTATTCAGTAAGACAATTCTCCTATGCACTAATTGAAACTTTGAACTAACTTTTGCCATTCATGAATTTTTAATAAAGTATTTTGAAAGGATTTATAAATCTAACCAAAAATTTGGAAAAATACAGGTAAAATATCTTCTTTGTTTATTTCCAAATTTTAGTTTTACTTTTGATACAGCTACTTTTAGTTCAGATCTTGCAAACTGAGCTGTTTTTTTACTCTGGAACAGCTGCATTTGAAAGCTTTTGTTCGCTATATTTTCACACCTCAAATGAAGGTCACCCTTAATTCAAGATGGCGGAAGTACCTTAATTCCACACATTGTTTGGCTTTGAACACTGAATTCACAGTTCATTGTTGGAATTTTGATGAATGTGAAAAGGGATTCTGTATCACTACTGTAAATGTGCCAAACTGTACCGTGCAATTTGTAGTAGGTTTTAACGTTAGCTGCGTTACATAAAAAGTCCATAGACATGACGTTATAGTAGTGCGAAAATGAAATAACGTTTAGAACAGAGTATGCAGCCCGTTGAAAAAAAAGGGGTAGACGTAAAATGAATATTACTAGATAATATTTTATTTTTA
Source organism: Mercenaria mercenaria (assembly GCF_021730395.1). Classification (NCBI taxonomy): domain Eukaryota; kingdom Metazoa; phylum Mollusca; class Bivalvia; order Venerida; family Veneridae; genus Mercenaria; species Mercenaria mercenaria. Next base: position 9,750,383 of record NC_069364.1, read on the forward strand.
AATAGTACATTAATTTTCCATAACGTAACTGATTCCGCTGTTGTGTAGCGGATGGCATGATGGCCTTCCAATCCGAAAAATCGAGTTCGAATCCGATGTGAAACATGATTTTTTTTTATTTTTTTTTAACAACGCTTTTCTATCAGTCTGTTTAGAACTTGCTCTTGATACAACTCCTCTGCTGTTTTAATTATTACTGTTAAATATCTGAATTAAGGTATCCGACCAATCAACATATACGCAATATTTCCTTGCCTTATGACCCAATGTCTTTTGGTATCATTTGAAAGAGTTGTGTCTGCTGAACAAGAATTACTGAATAAGATGACCATAAATAATTATGCAAGGATCATTACAGTCATGTTTTCTGACTGCGAAATGATAAAACTTACACTGTAATAACTGGATTTCTGTTGACGTTTCATTGAAAACTATATTTAGTAAAAAAATTCTGTAACATATTATTGTCATGTGATTTACATTTCTATGTTTTCTTTTTTTCAGTCAAATGTTACTAGAATTATATAAGCTTACCAGGCATCAATATTTGATATATTCTAAAAGCACTGATAACCTACGCATCTTCATCAAAATCCAAAAACGTTTTGATGTTCTCACCTTTTTGTTATAAATATATCACAGCACCAAGTTCTTTATGAATGTGTAGGTACACATTCTCAGGATAGTTTGTGGAGTGGCATTATAGAGCATGCTCGTCTGGAATGGGTGGGGGTTGTATTCCCCGGAATAATTTCTAATAGTAATTGAAGAAAACGTCTGGTACATTTGGAGTTATAGTAATCTTGCCCATTCTGAATTTATTTATAAACATGTTCTATGAGAAAATGCAATGATTTGTTTGCTTCATTACAGATGACGAAACACTACAACTGTGTTGTGTGTAACAAACGAACTAAACCAAAGGAAAGACGCATTATAAACAAAGATGTGAAGAAATACCTCATAAAGGCATTATTTATCGAGCTCAGTTCAGAAAAAGATATCATATGCAACAAATGTAAACACAAGTATTACACGTATGATATATGTACAAAGTCTAAGCAAAACAATAGCAAGAGAGATTCTCAATCTACCAGGGATGCAGATTTTCACCCAACCGCTTCAAATTCATCTGTTCCTGCAGCCAGTCCACCTTCGGTAAAGTTAAATATACCATCTACACCAAAAACACATGCACGGTGTTTGGCATGCAAGAAACCAGGACCTAAACTTATAGTTATTTCGGCACCTGCCCGATTTGCTGCATTTCTTCATCATAATGTTATAATTCCTGCTGGAGCAAGATGCTGTCCAAGTCACATTGAAGAAAAAACTTGTATGCTTAGACCAGAGTGTTTACAAAATATACCAGTTACAGAGCAATCGTTTATGAATAGACTATTCTGAATTTACTGAAGCAAATGAGAGAAATGTGCTGTAAGAAACAAAACATATTGGACTTTGACAATATAAAGGATGAAGAAATGAGGAATCTAACTGGACTTAGTCTCGAACAGTTCAATGATTTATTCTCACACATAAAGGACAAAAGTAAAAGCTACACCGGCACGCACAAGTCGGACATCGGTAGGGCTGCTTTTATTAAAACTACAGTCCGGAATGTCTAATAAATTGTTAGCAACACTTTTCAGGGTAAGTAAATCAAGTCTGCGACGGGAAATTAGGACTGTAAGGCAAGCACTGATGAGGAGTTTTGTCCCTTTGTATCTTGGACTTGAAAGTATCACTAGAAATACTATTATTTCACAACATACAAGACCTCTTGCAAAACACTTATTTGGTGTTGAAGAAGATGAGATGATTCTGGTTTTAGACGGTACGTACATTTATATTCAGAAAAGTGGCAATTTTAAGTTTCAGAGAAGATCATACAGTATACACAAAGGTCGACCGCTAGTGAAACCTATGGTTGTAGTGACAACAACTGGGTATTTTGTTACCATAGTAGGACCATTCTTTGCTGACAGTAAAAATAATGATGCAGCAATCTTAAATCACATGCTTCGTTCAAATACAGACGACATAAGAAACTTTGTGAAAGAGAAAGATATATTTGTTGTGGACCGAGGATTTAGAGATTCTGTTTCTTTGTTAGAAGATCTCGGTTTACGAGCAGAGATGCCAGCATTCATGACTAAAGGTGCAAAACAGATGCCAACAGATGATGCTAATTCAAGTCGTATGGTGACAAAGGTATTTATATTTTATTAACCCTTACCCTGCTAAATTTCCATAATGAACTTGTCCATTATTCAGTTTTGACAGTACTATTAACTGTTAAAAGGGGTGCTTACCAAAAAGATTCTGACTGTATGGCAAACAGAGCAGATCTTGATCAGACTGCATGGGTGTGCAGGCGAATCATGATCTACACTGGTCGCAAAGGCTGAATCAATTGTGTCCAGCATGATAAGGATTAACAAATTAATTTCATAAGCTCACCGGCTATGAATGATAAAACCTTAATATATGTTAGACAGATGTATAAGTAGAGAAAATCTGCTGCTAGATTAACACTTGAAGTGTCAAATGTCCAGTATTGTAAATGTAAAATGTGTATTTAGAACTGCTAATTAAGTTTGCACACTAATGTCAGTATGTGCAGTAGTATTATATTATCTGCTAAAAGTGTCCGCTATTTGCTCGTTATAGGTAAATATACACTTTAATATTTAAGAATCTGTTTTGTGTCTTTTCGGAAACTGATTGAAATTACAAAGGGACATTTTTTCACGTTCGCATACGAGTACGCATGCTTGTATACGTATAAAATCGCAACCTTCCTCATAGTGCTATTCATAAAAAAATCATATCAACACGAACAGTATTTATCAGTTTGTTACATTAATTTCAGATAAGATGGGTTGTAGAGTCAGCTAATGCGAGGATCAAAGCTTGGAAATACCTGGAACACGTGCTACCTACCAGTCAAGTACCATATATTGGTGACTATGTACGTATAGTATGTGCAGTTTGTAACAAATATTTACCTCCTTTAAGTTTGGCAAATCTTGAAGAAAGTGACATTCAGTTAGCAGCACACATGCGTCACTTGAGTTCTCAAGTAAACATGCTTAAAACGTATGTCGAGGAAAATAAGTTAGAGCGTGGAAATGCAAAATGGTCTGCTGTAAATGATGAAGACTTAGACTGTTTCCCAAAACTCACAGAGGAGCAACTTAGAACCTTTACCTGCGGAGTATACCAGTTACGGCTTAGTCCAAGTTATATACAGGAATATATTGATGGAGATTCTGATATTTATGTGCATACGGAAAATGCAAATCTTATCCGTGTAAGAATTCAGAGTCGTCACATTTCGTCAAGAACATACCTGTTGTGGTTACAATTTACCGCGTCAGAGGTGACTGCGTGGTATTGCAAGTGCCGCGCAGGGGCACGTGTTGTTGATGTTTGTGCGCATGTGGCTGCAATTGTTTGGTACCTGAGTTATGCGAGGTATTTCATCAATCGGTACGGAGTTTGTGACTGGGGATTACATTTGTCTGATGCCAGTAATTTACCAGATCCGGTTGATAGCTCTGAGACGGCAAGTGAGGCGAGTTGTATCGAAGAGTAACTGCAGCGCACCGACATTATGTAGAACTTAGACCATCCCTCAATGTTAAATGTTTGATATTTTTAAAACTTTTCATCAGCAGATTTTATTGTGATGTATGAGTCATGTTTTGTAACCATGGTAGCCTTCATTATGTTCATCCAGTCAACTTTCTTGTTTAAGTACGGATATATTCTGTATATGAATGTACACTTGTATATCATTTAGTATGTAAAACTGGATGGTCATTGAAAAAAGGTAATAGCAACCAATTTATGTTAAAATGATCATTTATTAAAAGGTCATATTTTAACTGATTACATTCAAAATGTTTCTGTATAATCAGCTCAAAAGAATTACAAACACTATATAACAACATTGTACTGGAAGTTCTGTTTCTGTGGAAATAACACTAAGCGTGCATTCCATAGAAATAATAATGTATTAACTTGTTCGCACAGTTTTTAAAACGTTTGCTTTTAAAAAATCAACTGAAAATTTGAATATTAGAAATTTTGTATTTCAAGGTAGTTCCTATGGTAACCGTTCCATGTCATTTATGCAATTCTTTTTAATAATTAATTACTTTTATTTTGACTTGAAAAGTTCTATCCTTTTAAAAAATAATTACGGTAGTTATTGTAACTGCTGTTTAAATACAGTAAAATTAAGGAATTAGGTGACTGTTTCCATGGTAACAGATGTAGTTTTTGATAGTTTTATCTGTCATATTTTTACATATTATTAGTTTAAACAATTATATATGGTATTTTAGAATACAAAATGTGAAAAACATAATTTATCGTAAATATCGCTATTTATTTGTAAAATTTCAGATTTCTAGAAAATAAGAGTTATCTCCCTTGTTTTTTTCATATACGCAGGAGTGAAAACATTTGATTTTTGTTTTGTTTGGAAGTATCAATATTTCTTAAAGTGAACATGTCACTTTTGTTGTTAACAAACTAACATAAATAAGAATAAAAGGTATTTCATTTCATATACCCCCATTTTATATTGAGTTTTTCTTTACTCAGAGCCATGCCAAAAACTTTATTTTTTTAGATTTTTGGGAAATGTATATTGTTTATCACCCCGGATTTCAAAAATTTATATATTTTTGATAACTTGCTGAAAATTTCAGTTTTTTCTGATATTAGGCCAATTTTGATAGTTAGTGAATCTAGCCCTTTTGGTTCCACATCTCATTTACATCGAAATAAAAACATGAGGTATGGAATCAAAATTTGCATACCTGCTGGAATCACAGAGTGACTGCAAAACTACCTATACTTAGAGCTCTCCCTGAAGTTCATGTGAGATTAATAATATCTGTCATGTGTTTACAAATCGGATAGAAATATTTGTCCCAAGGGCACCTGCGCATCTGGCAGTAATGAGGCTTGCCGAATTACCGCCCATGCGCAGGTGGCCGAGGGACCGATATTTCTATCCGATTCGTAAACACATGACTGATATTTTTTCTTGTATATCGTATACACGTTAGCATTTTATTCTGGCAGACTATTTTTTTGCATACCGTATTTTTCAAATAACAGGTAGAAATACTTACATAGCACTGTTTCTTATAGTAGAGAATGAACACAAAGCGCAGGAAATTAACGGCTGTAAACAGAAGTGACGTCATGATGTTTTGCGTTATGCACAATAACAAAGTTCCACATTAGTTTTATCGTTTGTAGCTTAACGTTATGTTTTTACAACAAACTAACGTATTTTGAATCGAGAAATATGCTATAAACAATATATTATCAGAGCATGAACCACTAGTTGTCATTAACAGCATGAGAGTCATCTGGCATGGGGGGTGCCAGATGGGTTTTGCCGGCATGGGTAAAATCACCGGAAACAAGTTAGAGGTAACTGGGTGTGTAACTGTCAGTCAAGTATGTTTTGACCTTCACCACTGACCCAAAAAGGCAATTATTCAATGATGTTTGACAGTGCTAGGCAAAAGCATATACCAACTATTGATTGTAAACTTTTTTTCTGTCTCATTGTAACTGTCAACACCAAACAGAGCCTCAGGCTAAAGCACCCTTCAATCATTGACCAAATACTATTTTGAATCTCAAGGTCACTGTGACCTTGACCTTTAACCTGTAAATATAAGGGGTCATTAGTGACCAAAGGCAATCCAACTGTACATTTGACCACTATAAACCAATGCATTCTTTCGTTATTTATATGAATCCATTTTCAATCTCAAGGTCTTTGACCTCCACCTCCGACCTGCTAACACCATCCCCACCACCTCCTCGCAAAAAAATAAATAGTGGTCACCTAGTGACTAAATACAGTCATATATGTTTGATCACAGTATGCCTATCTCTATTATTGATTGAAAAAAATTTGCCGTCTCGATGTCATTTTGACCTTGAATTTTGACTCAACAACCCCCAAAGCATTAGTGGTCATCTACTGACCAGCAATCAAGGTAAGCAGCTTGACCAATTTGTAAGTCATAATGCTCTCTAGTCATTGATGGGAGACAAAATGGTCCATCAGCTGACCGTCTGACAGATGGACCAACACAAGAAAAACAATATAACAAGAGGACCATGATGGTCCTGAATCGCTCACCTCTTCCCACATGACCCAATTTTGAGTATGACGTCATATTTTCTATTATTTGACATAGTGACCTAGTTTTTGTGCTCATGTGACCCAGTTTTGAACTTGACCTAGATATTATCAAGATAAAAATTCTGACCAATTTTCAAGAAGATCCATTGAAAATTATGGTCTCTAGAGAAGTCACAAGGTTTTTCTATTATTTGACCTATTGACCTAGTTTTCGAAGGTACGTGACCCTGTTTTGAATTTTACCTAGATATCATCAAGGTGAACATTCTCACTAATTTTCATGAAGATCTCATGAAAAATATGGCCTCTAGAGAGGTCACAAGATTTTTCTATTTTTATACCTACTGGCCTAGTTTTTGACCGCATGTGACCCAGTTTCGAAACTTACCTAGATATCATCAAGGTGAACATTCAGATCAATTTTCATGAAGATCCATTGAATAATATGGCCTCTAGAGAGGTCAAAAGATTTTAATAATTTTAGACCTACTGACCCAGTTTTTGACCGCAGTTGACCCAGTTTCAAATTTGACCTAGATATCATCAAGATGAACATTCAGACCAACTTTCATACAGATCTATTGAAAAGTATGGCCTCTAGAGAGGTCACAAGGCTTTTTTTATTATTTGACCTACTGACCTAGTTTTTTAAGGCATGTGACCCAGTTTGAAAACTGACCTAGATATCATCAAGGTGAACATTCTGACCAATTTTTATGGAGATCCATTCACAAGTAGAGAGGTCACAAGGTTTTTCTATTTTTAGACCTACTGACCTCGTTTTTGACCGCACATGACCCTGTGTCGAACTTGACCTAGATATCATCAGGATGAACATTCAGACCAACTTTCATACAGATCCCATGAAAAATATGGCCTTTAGAGAGGTCACAAGGTTTTTCTATTATTTGACCTACTGACCTAGTTTTTGACAGCACGTGACCCATTTTCCAAACTGACCTAGATATCATCAAGATGAACATTCAGACCAACTTTCATACAGATCCCATGAAAAATATGGCCTCTAGATATGTCACAAGGTTTTTCTATTATTTGACCTACTGACCTAGTTTTTGATGGCACGTGAACCACTTTCGAACTTGCCCTAGATATCATCAAGGTGAACATTCTGACCAACTTTCATAAAGATCCCATGAAAAATGTGACCTCTAGAGTGGTCACAAGCAAAAGTTTACGGACGCACGGACGGACAGACGACGGACACCACGCGATCACAAAAGCTCACCTTGTCACTTTGTGACAGGTGAGCTAAAAACCAAGCATTTCTACTTACTTTCATAAGTATCATATTCGTCATCTCAACTCCTGGCGGTTGTTGTAGTGCACACATAAACTTGACCAATCGTGTTTTACCACATCCTGTCTCTCCCATGATTATCACTGGTATGTCACAACTTGATGAAAATTGAAACATGAATACTTGTACAAATTGCATTATATTTAAAATGTGATTGTAAAAGTACATATAAAAGGATAATTCTGTCAGTGTTTTTTTTTTTTTTTATTGAAAATGTCACTTGTTTACAGATGAAATGCTTGATGATAGATCAAAACTTACAATTTACATTAAGATGTAAAAAATATTTTTTGTCTTGAAGGAGACATACAAACCCCTATTTTGTGGTTTTGGCAATTAAGAATAAAAGTGTGAGATATGCATTTTAATTAACCTTTAGCCTGCTGGCGGTAAGTGACTTTGCCTTTGTGCTAGCAGATCATGGTCTGCACAGTTTGCTATTCAGTCAGTACATTTTCAGTGAACACCCCTCAGAATAATAAGTAGTACTGCCCAAAATGAATGACGAATCAATCCGTTTTAGAACTTTAGCAGGGTAAAGATTAAAGGATGTGTTTCCAATATACATAACAATATTCAGTCTTACAAAAAGCATTTCTGTAAAGTATCAAAACTCTCAACATATATAATATTAAGAATAGCATCAATTTTTTGTGTTCCTTTGTCATGCAGTACAGTTTTTAAGCATATTTTATAGACAACATTTCTATACCTAAATACTCCTTTAAACTCAATGTTTTTATTTACTTACATTAACTAAGAAAAAAAAACTACTAATTCATGAAAAAGTCTGACAAAAATCTTGACTAGGATATTCAATGGTTTGATAAGCAATATTGTAATCGAGTGAATTTATAACTTATAATTAGAAACATTAACTTATTAAATCACCAGAAACAAAGGGGGCGCAGTAAGAAAAGGCTAAAAAGTATTGCTGAAAACTGAAATGTCTTCTCACCGAAACCTCATGTAAATTGCCATGATTTTCTTCACATTGTCAGTTGTCAGCTCATAAGTGTCATCTGGATCATGTGGCATTTCAAGACCCATACACTTGCACAACTTCAGGATTTTCTCATGTCTAAAACACATATGCACATGTACATAAATTGGCCGCATCAAAACATCAATAACAGTATGTATATTCATTCACAGAGCTACCAATTTATCAATTAAAGTGCTTTGCAAAATAAATAGTCTATAAGCAGTAGCTGACATGCCTTAAAAACTATTGTTTCCCTACATACATATCTATATATACATATATATCCTAAAAACAACAGCTGATGAAGTTTAAATTTCTGCAATCTTTTTTTTCTAAGGGAGGTATCACAATAATTTACATGAAAATTCACACAAAACTTAAGTTACAAAATTGCAGTTATATTCAGAACCATATACATACTTAATCAATTTCCTCTATACTTATCATAATATAACCTAATTTAATTAACAAAAATTAAAGTTCAGCTGTTAACTAAATTCTTCATAAAAGTGTAAAGCATTTAGTGTCCTAATACCTTGGAAGAGCATCAAAGTTTTCTTGTATAGGAGCATGATTTCTGACAAGGGAGTCGTATAAATTCTGAGTCATTATGCCACGCTCTAAAACAGTCTCTGTCTGCTGATCAATCAAGTTTCCGGAGTCTCGATCAATGAAAAATCCCAGGAAAGTAAAACTGAATCTGTCTGAGTTGAAGAACAGGTAAGGATGAGGACTGAAAAAAATATTTCATAGATTGAAAACATAAAGCCAATTCAAAACAAGAGTGCCATACTGTCACAAAATATGCCTGTCATCGAACTTGGCCTAATTCAAGGTACATAATCCAAGAGTGCCTAGGGTGATTTGGGTGGTTATCGAACTTGGCCGAGATATTATGCCCACAAACATTGTCAGCAAGTTTGGTGAAGATTGGATGAAAACTGTTCGACAGAGAGCGGACAAACCTAAATTCGCAGTTTTTCGAGCAATTCAAGGGCCATAATTCAAGAGTCCCTGGGGCAATCTGGGTGGTTATCGAACTTGGCGGAGATATTATGCCCACAAACATTGTCAGCAAGTTTGGTGAAGATTGGATGAAAACTGTTCGACTTAGTGAGCAGACATGCTTTGGACGCCGACAGCCGCCCGCCATGGGTGTTCACATAATATGCCCCGCTCTTTCACAGACGGGCATATAATAAATCAAATAAACTGAAGTAATATTCTCTTAAAATTCTTATTCACTTACAGTAAAATGTACAGTGACATACAAAAAGTTCTCAGACAACCTATATGTATATCCAGGTTTTTTTTTCGGCCGTTTTTATAGCCGTTATTCGGCTATATTCCCAATGCCAAAAAGTATGTATTTTTCCCAAAATGAGTGCAAAAATTCCCAATCTACAGTCTGAAAAAAAATTCATCAAAATTGCACAAACATTGACCAAATTATGGACAATTTTGTAATGGAAGTATGTTAAAGAGGTTGTACAATGTGAAACAAGTGTATGAGAAAGTGCTTAAACACATCCTTACTATATCCTATGGGACTAAATATTTCCCAATTTGGAACATTTATGCATCAAAATTCCCAATTTTGGGGGTATAGGCTATGTTCCCAAATTAGCTATAAAAAATCCTGATATCAAACTTTTACAAAACAGTTACATATCATAGTGTAATAAGCTTTTCTAAATAGTTTTATTGTTAGTACTTCAAATTTCCTTCATCAATGAAGTCAGTAACACATCTAACATTTATAAAACTGTTAGATCTTCAAACATATGTTTTTCTTTTTGATAAAAACTATGAGAACTGAAATATGTAAATAGAAAAATATATTATCTCTCTTAAAAATCATTTTTATAAATGCTGGTGAAATATGTTAAATCTAGTTATGTTTGCAAAAATATGAAGAAAAAAAATATATTTGTATGTGAACTACCCTGATGAAGACGTTAGCAAAAACGTTGATGCAATAAATTACTATACACCAAAACTTTTATATGTGTTGTTGTTGAAATACCTACTGCAAAAATATGAGAAATCCATACAGTCAAGTGTATGAGAAACATTAATTTGGCATATAACTGTATACAGCAGAAACTTTATAGTACTTCACCAATCTAAAATGCATGATATTGCATTATTGCATTTGCAATCCATTGAACTAAAGCATGTGCATCAATGTCCCTGTGTGGCTTATGTGTGAACTGCTTTTAGCAGAATAACATGAAACATTCAATTTTTATGACAATACTGTTTTCATAGTAAACTTCTATAAAAGACACAACATATACATATATGAGCCGTGCCATGAGAAAACCAACATAGTGGGTTTGCGACCAGCATGGATCCAGACCAGCCTGCGTATCCATGCAGTCTGGTCAGGATCCATGCTGTTCGCTTTCAAAGCCTATTGGAATTAGAGAAACTGTTAGCGAACAGCATGGATCCTGACCAGACTGCGCGGATGCGCAGGCTCAGCAGGTCTGGATCCATGCTGGTCGCAAAGCCACTATGTTGGTTTTCTCATGGCACGGCTCATATATATATATATATATATATATATATATATAAAACAATAACAATCTTGAATAACTGAACCTGCTTTCCCAAGTCCTTCTCATTTGATATGGCTGTAGCTCATCTTCATTTTCATCATCATCATCATCCTCATCATCATCATCAACTTCCATTTGTGCAACCCTTTCCCTACCTTCTGGTTTCAGACCTGGGGATTCTTCTTTCATGTCCAAAGATCGTGTTGAAAAATCCTAAAAGAATATCATTCAATAATTATATAGTCTAAGACTAATAAAAAATATCAAAATACTGAAAATCTGCTAGCAGAAATTGTCAGCAATACTTGAGTCATATTCATACCTACTGATTTAAAGCTATGTTTGGATGGAGTACAACACTATGAATTGAGAGGCTGCCAGTTTACTGGCTATGAGAATTTAACAATATGTTGCTCATTGATAAATGAAATGTGAAAAACAGTCTATGAATATAATTTGCATTTATTGTACTCTACAGTGTCAGTTAGGGGAGAAAAATGCACCCCTTGAAATGTAGGCCTATACTCAACCACAATGCTGGAGGATCAAATTAATAGCTATAAGAATCCTTTGTAAAACCACTCAGCATGACTTTGACAGTGTAATTCTGAAACTTTTACTCAGAAATGGTATTATATCATTCAAATAAAACCTTAAAGCAATAATGGACTTTACACAGTTATCAACTTACCCTTGACATTTGAATCAGGAATCTCAGAACAAATGTGGAGAAGCCTGGAAGATCTTCTGCAGCTGCAGCACTAACAAACATGTTGTTCTCAAAATCTACCAGCTGGGTGTTGAGAAACCAAACAAAATGGTGAAGCTCGGACCAGGATGGATCTTCTAATCCACAATGCCTGTAGTAATATACGTCAAATTATGCGTTTGTCCCTATATATACATATATACTGCAATAAATATTAGACAACCTTTTTCTGAAAGAAAATTCAAATATTTCAGGATTAACTAGAAATTGCCTTTGTAAAAAAGCGCATGTCTCCCCCAATGCAAAGTCCTATAGGCAAGAAGTCAATAGGGGTCAGGAGCGAAAGTCAAAGAGACACTGATGGTTGGCTGCAATAGGGATCATCTACTTGGCATGTCCAGTCATCCCGCTAAATTTCAACACTCTTGGCCTAGTGGTTCTCAAGTCACTGTTCAGGCTCCTGTGACCTTGACCTTTGATCAAGTGACCTCAAAATAAATAGGGGTCATCTACTCTGCATGTCCAATCATCCTATTAAGTTTCAACATTCTAGGTCAGGTGGTTCTCAAGTTACTTCCAAAAAATGATTTTACATGAACAGGCCCCTGTGACCTTGACCTTTAATAGACTGACCCCAAAATCAATAGGGGTCATCTACTCTGCATGTTCAATCATCCTATGAAGTTTCAACATTCTGGGTCAAGTGGTTCTCAAGTTACTGATCGGAACTGGTTATCAATGTTCAGGCCCCTGTGACCTTGACCTTTAACGGAGTGACCCTAAATACAATAGGGGTCATTTACTCTGCATGAACAATCATCCTATGAAGTTTCAACATTCTGGGTCGAGAGGTTCTCAAGTTATTGATTTGAAATGGTTTTCCATGTTCAGGCCCCTGTGACCTTGATCTTTAACAGAGTGACCCCAAAATCGTTAGGGGTCATCTACTCTGCAAGACAAATCATCCTATGAAGTTTCATCATTCTGGGTCAAGTGGTTCTCAAGTTACTACCCGGAAATGGTTTTCAATGTTCGGGCCCCTGTGTCCTTGACCTTTAACAGAGTGACCCCAAAATCGTTAGGAGTCATCTACTCTGCATGACCAATCATCCTATTAAGTTTCAACATTCTGGGTCAAGTGGTTCTCAAGTTACTGACTGGAAATAGTTTTCAATGTTCAGGCCCCTGTGACCCTGAACTTTAATGGAGTGACCCCAAAATCGATAGGGGTCATCTACTGTGTATGTCCAATCATCCTATGAAGTTTCAACATTCTGGGTCAAGTAGTACTCCAGTTACTGATCGGAAATGGTCTTCAATGTTCAGGCCCCTATGACCTTGACCTTTAATGGAGTCACCCAAAATCAATAGGGGTCATCTACTCTTCATGACCAATCATCCTATGAAGTTTCAACATTCTGGGTCAAGTGGTTCTCTAGTTATTGATCGGAAATGGTTTTCAATGTTCAGGCCCCTGTGACCTTGACCTCTGACCCCTAAATCGATAGGGGTCATCTACTCTTCATGACCAATCATCCTATGAAGTTTCAACATTCTGGGTAAAGTGGTTCTCTAGTTATTGATCGGAAATGGTTTTCAATGTTCAGGCCCCTGTGACCTTGACCTTTGACAGAGTGACCCCAAAATCAATAGGGGTCATCTACTCTTCATGACCAACTATCCTATGAAGTTTCAACATTCTGGGTCAAGTGGTTCTCTTGTTATTGATCGGAAATGGTGTTCAATGTTCAGGCCCCTGTGACCTTGACCATTCACGGAGTGACCCCAAAAACAATAGGGGTCGTCTACTCCAGCAGCCCTACAACCCTATGAAGTTTGAAGGTTCTAGGTCAAATGATTCTCAAGTTATTGCTTGGAAATGAAGTGTGACGTATGGATGGACGGACGGACAGATGGACGGACGTGCGGACGGACGAATGGATGGACGGACAGGGCAAAAACAATATGTCTCCACCAGAGGGGGGGAGACATAATAATAAATGCTCAAAATGACTATGTTAATAATTCAGAAGGGTTGAATGTTACACAAAATCAATTAACTTAAACATCATAATTAAAAACTTTAGCATAAATAATACACAATTTGACTCTTAACTGTATAAAATGTTCCATTAAGCAAAACAATACAATAAGTAAAGTAATTAGTAATTCAGTATGAAGAATTTGTCCAAAGATCTGGTACGGCACCTTAAGAGTGTTTGCAGGCAAGTCTCAGGAGTTCCTTCTGCATCGTGTGGATGAACATCATCAAGTTGTCTGCCTTCATCAAGTCGCAACAAATACTGGAATGTCCTCTGGAAGACCGGACTTCTAAACTGCTTTTCATCAAACAGTTGATCAGAATCCTTGTAATCTAAATGTAAAATTAATAAGAAAAAACATTCCAATTATTACATTATTATAATAGTATGATAACTATTGCTTTTTTTATTAACTACAGACATCTTTACACCTATAATGCTATTAATACAGGTAAATGTAATGTAATAGTTCTGCCTATTTTTTTTCTGGCTTTAACTGAAGTGAAACGACTAGAGGCTTCAACATTTTGTAAATAATTCTCTAATATTAAAATCAATATGCAGTATCATTTTTACATACCGTGAAACTGTATGCCCATGTAAATCTGTAAGCTTTCCCGGGGTGATCTACATGTAAGATCTGGCAGAATGTTTAACATTGGATGAACATACTGTAGGTCCCCTCCCTGTATTAAACAATAACTTTTATACATATATGTCAAATAAATTTTAAATCTACATCAAAGAGATTGAAAGGGGTATGCATCAAGGTAAGAAAATACTTTGAAACTGAGAAAGTTCTTTAAAAACTAAACTGTTTCCAAAGTAATTCAACCACTTGATCTGTAACGGGGTTTTTCATGAATTTTGACATTGTATATTTAAACTATTACAATTCTAAAGGTCTCTGAGGGTAACAGCAGAATTTTTTTTTTTAAATTATGGTATCTTTAATAATAGAAATTATTTTCTTCTGCAAATAATTTACTTTATTTTGCAAGAAAAAGCTGTCAACACCGTTGCTATGCAGTTACGTCACGATCACTAGGCAATTGGTGATCTTTGGAGATTATCATCCGTTATGCATGGTTTCTAGCCAGCATGCTATCATTAAGCCGGGTATCAGTTCTACCAACGGTATATAAGCACCAAAAGTCCGTGCAAATTTCTCTTTCTCGATTCAACACCGAAGATAAACTACGCTGCTAAAAGCTCAATTTCACAGCTGTAAACTATATTACGTTTATCATGCCACGTGGTCGAGCCGTACGGAGGAGGAATTATGCTGCCGCTGGGCCATTGCAGCAAGGTGCTGCGGGTCGGAATCCTAATGCTAGGCGGGCACGCAACGTAAATAATGCCGATGTCAATCCTGTCAACGATGATGCCATTGCCGGTCAAAGATTGGTTGATTCACATTGCCAGACGGACTCTCTACCCTCTCCAAATCCGGTGGTAACTACACGGGGACAGAAGCGCACGAGTGATGACCTCGATGGTGCAAGCAACAGCTTATTACAGCCAGATGCGGGTAGGTCTATTATTGATTTTGAAATTATTATTAGGGAATTCGGGTGTTCTTCCTCCGGACAATTCACATCAGAGTTAAGGTCCCGATAATTTAAGTCTCGGTTTTGAAAATACTGCTCAGGGTATTAATGTCCCAATTTTTCCCCAGTCTGTTTTCTAGTCTACTTCAGGCGGCTTGTTTACGCCGCCGGATATGCGTTTAGCAAGAGATCATCTGGCCGCCCATGTTCCGACGTCAATTAAACAACAAATTTACAAGGGTGAATACACTAATTTAGCTCTCTTATTGAAAGGTGCTGTAGAACTGTCCGAATTTTCCAACAGCAGTGTTCTCAGATTAGTAGATTCTGACGGCCATATTGAGGCTTCCAAAAAAAAAAGTCGGTTCTGTCGAGAGATGGACCGATGCCTTCATAATTTATGCATCTATTTATTTGTCCACACATTCTGATAAAGTTTACCAACTTTTGCATTACATGTTTACCATCAGAGAGTGTGCCGCGCGTCAAGGGGGGATTCGCTTGGCGGACCTATGATGAACAGTTCCGCCTCCGACAAGCACTAGTGCCTTCCCCTTGGTCAGCTATTATTAACGATCTATGGTGGCACTGCGTCCAGGTGCAGGATAGTTCTAGGCCGACAACCCCTTTCAGCTAAAAATGCAATGACTTTAATGTCGAAACCTAAAACAGTTAAAAAACTAGGAGTCATACCCTTGCAACCACTTTACATTTCGGCAAGGATGGTCACCTGTTTTTACTAAATTAGTTTTAAATATATTTTTATAACTTTAGGCAAAATAAAAATCAGAAATAAGAGTCTTTGTGTTTTCGTTTTTCGGCAAAGGCCGACTCTGATTTTACCAATTTTATCAAACTTTTATCAAATTTTACCAATCCTAACCAAATTTTAAACAAGTTAAATTCATGGTTAATAGTATAACAAAGAAAATAAAATCAGGATAAAGGAATATCAAATACATGATTGTATTCTGTTTAAAGTTAGGCCAGCAGTGTATATATGTAGTAGGGACCTATGGTGGCATAAACAACGCCCAGTCCGAGAAAATAGGTACAAGAAAGACGCCACCATAGGAATAGCCAGTAGTGATGACGATCAGTAAGCATACAGACGGCGACAGACAAGGGTAAACAAACAACAGGTAAACAGGTAAATTTTAGGTAAAAACTCTCACGTGTAATTTAGACGTCGGGTACACAGGATTCACGTGTAAAACATTTATTAATCCATAGTTTTGCTTCAAATTTCCAGTATCGCTAAAGAACATATATAGCTAGACTACTAGAGCATTTTTAGTAAGATAATTTAATTAAAACAAGCAAAATCATATAAAAACGGTCGAATTTTGATAAAACCAACTGTAAAATTTCATACAGCGCGATCGTAAATATCTTTTCTATACAATAAGTAAAGTAACTAATACCGATATAATCATTAAATTTAGACTTTAGGCTAGAAATTGCAAAAAAAAAAAACAGATCTGAAAAGCATTAAAAATGACAAAATGACAGCAATTTAAAAACATAGAGTAAAACAGTATTGGTAAAGTACATTGAATGTATGGAGTAAGCATATTTATCGATATGACACAATTATGCAGTAGGCGTGGCGTGTAATCTATAAATAACCTGTGTACGGACAACAATCGGACGTATATAAATGATTTTTATTAAATGTGTTTTTTAAAGTTTTAAAGTTTTTAAAGTTTTATGGTTAATAAAATAAAGCAGTAGAGTATAGATGTAGTTCATGGTCAGTGGCAGTTTTTCTCATGCGTTTCATGAGGGTAAGAAAGGTAATAGTGGTTGTTACCCTGGATAATAAATTTAATTATATTTCTCATAATCTAATCATTATTTTGGCAATTTAGACACAATTCAGGGGGATACAACAATTAAAACAATGCAAAAACAATAAAATACTCCAGCCAAGACCCAGACATGTTCCAAAACTAACACCCGGGCCTTGAATTTAGGTCCCCTTTTAATTATATCATATGGATCTAATTCTTTGTACCGACCTGTATCTGGCAACGGGTCTCAAAATTCAAATCTCGCTGGGCCTACGATTGATTAGTTTGACTGGAAACAGTCATAACTACGCAGCGCAGAGTAAACAAATAAAAATAAACAAAACAAAACATCGAAACCTAAACAACGTTTCAAGAAAGCTATGCAATCCCTTATTGGCTCTTTGAATTTTTACTGCCGTGCTGTTGTAGCCGGCAGGCCGTTTATTCGTCGCTTAATCTATCTTGTGATGAAATTGCAAGAACTGTGGTTTCTAAAGCAAATGACCGTCTCAACTTTTTTTTATCGTAAGAGTAAATTTCTGACTCTTCACACCAAGAACCTGTTGGTCATGGCTCTAATTCAGTGCCACTTTGATTATGCTTGTTCTTTCTGGTATTTCAGTTTGACTAAATACTGGAAAAACAGGCTTCAAACTACGCAAAACAAGATTATTCGGTTTGTCCTTGGTCTTGATAGTATGTCTCATGTTGGTCCTTGAACTGGTTACCAGTGGTTAAAAGGGTTGAACAGTTAACTCTCTGTCATGTGCATAAAATAAAGATGGGTAAAGCCCCCGAATACATGAATGATAAATTTGTACCCCTTAGCTCCATACATGGCCGATGCACAAGGTCTAGAGTAACTGCTTTCCGTAGTCAGGATTCCAGTGTTAGTTATTTGTATACTGAAACTGGGCGGTTCTCATTGCCTAAGGTTGGAAGCTTTGGCAAAAAGACTTTTGCCTTCAATGGTATTGCTTTGTGGAATCACATTCCCCAAGATCTTAGATATATTACTTGTCCTTCTAAATTCAGACATGCCATCAAAATCCAATTAATGAACAGTTAGTTTTCAAACTTTCTTATTCCATTTTATCTAGTCACTTTTATGTTGTGCATGATTATATTTCTGCTTTTTTTTTAATATTGACCTCTAGGTGTCTAATACTGTGATAGTAATATGTGACATTAAATACTGTGATAATACTTAAAGCTAAATTATCTGTGATACATTTGATTTAAAGGTTTAATATGCAACTTATTGTTAAAACAAATACATGACTTTCTGTGTCATGCCGCCAATAACAGGGACCACAATGGAATTAGGGGGAAATTTTGTTTCTCATTTTGTGTTATCCCTGGTATTGGTGTGCATTTCATGGTTTAGAATATATGTATGATTGTATTAGTCTGCTTGCCACCATACTGCTGATATCATGCATCTGTTTTATTGCCACGTTTTATAATTGATATGTGTACACTTTTACTAAATAAAATCTATCTCTCTATCTTGTTCGTGTTTCTGTTATTCAGTTGATCGTAGTTGTGTGTTTATCTTTGGTACATGAGTGTCTGCGCTATTGTGGTTTACGTTGTAGTGCGACTGTTTTTAAAGAACATGGCCTTATCTTGTATAGTCGTCCTTGTTCAACTTACCCCTTCTGATTCCTCCCTTACCCCACCCCGACCCAATTTCGCCCCTTACCATTTCCATTTCCATTAATTTTTACATTGTGAACACGATAGAAGTTATTTTTACATTGTGAACACGACAGAAGATAATTTTACATGTGATTTTAACCACATCTACATACAACTTGAGTCAAAATAAGACCTCGGTTCCTTTCGAAAACCGGCTAGATTCCTTCATGGGTTCTAGGGATACTGCCCTTGAAAATAGCAACATTTTCTATTTTGGCCCTTTCAGCCATATGGAGGGATCACTTATGCTTTTATTTCATACAGTCTTGCACAGAATAATTATCTTGATGATCTCTAGGCCTGGAACAAAACTGGGTCATGTAGAATCAA
This sequence comes from Mercenaria mercenaria, assembly GCF_021730395.1. Taxonomy (NCBI): domain Eukaryota; kingdom Metazoa; phylum Mollusca; class Bivalvia; order Venerida; family Veneridae; genus Mercenaria; species Mercenaria mercenaria. The sequence goes on from NC_069364.1 coordinate 9,769,562, forward strand.
AAGCTAGGTTAAATAAAAGGAAAACCTTGTTAACAACATAGAGGCCACATTTATCTTCCTGAAACTTAATCAGAATGCCATCTTGATGATTCCTAGGCCAAGTTCAAACTAGGTCATATTGGGTCAAAAACTAAGGCACCCGGTCAAATCAAAGGGAAAACTTGTTAACACTCTTGTTCATTTGATGTGAATGAAACTTGGTCATAATGTCTGTCTGCATGAAATATCGGATGAATTTTTAATTGGGTCATGTTGGGTCAAAAACTAGGTTACCGCGTCAAATTAAAGAATGAGCTTGTTTACATCCTGGAGGGGCGGGGGTTTCACATTTTTGATATTATCTTCATAAAACTTGATCAGAATGTTCATTATCATGAAGTCTCGGATGGTTTCATATCTGGGTCATGAGGCGTAAAAAACAAGGTCTCCAGTCTTCCCGAAACTTTGTCAGAATGTTTGATCTCATGAAATTTGATCAAGTTCGAATCTGGATCATGTAGTGTAAAAAAAACTAGGTAATTACTAGTAGGTCAAGTCATAGGAAATGCTTGTTAACACTTAAGAGGCCACGTTTTTATTTTTGGTCCATTTTTAATGCAAATTGGTCAGAATATTTGTCTCCATAAACTCACTAGGTTAAGATGTTTACACTGTTTTTTGTGTTACTTAAGCGAGCGACCTAGGGCCCTCTTGGCTCTCTTGTTTTCTTTTTTTTCTTCTTTAAGTAATCTTTTTTTGCTTTCCCAGCAAGCATTACATATCAGGCCGATATCTGACCCTTGAGGTTTTTAGTACAAGTGCGATATCAGTTTTGCATGTAAAATTTACGCAATATGGGCACGATATTTGCTTCTAACAGATATCGGTTAAATGTTAACGTCTGATATCGGCTGAATGTTGAAACAATGCTAAATTAGATAATGGTCCGATATACCGATGGTTGCTGGGTTATACATGTACCTAGACATATAATCAATGGGGGTGCCGATGGTTTCAGCGTATATGAAAAACGACGGAATGGTTTAACAATCACTTGTTTACACAAGCTCAAACATGATATACAATGTTGTCTTTGAAATATTTAAAAAAATATCCTCTTGGTTATGTATAATATATGTATAATAGTGATATAAAAATAACATGTTGACAAACTCATATTAATTCTGTAAATATGAAGGGTCTCTTGTGTTTGATTAAAATCATCATTAAACATTGCAAAATATCTTACTGTAAAACAAAGTAAAGAACAAATCGCTTTAACAGGTTAGATATGCTTTCAGAAATTACTAAAGTGCGGTATAGCATGCAAAAGTTTCATGTTTGCAAGTTTTTGAAATAGATTTTCATATATTTTTTGTAAATTATACAAATGTAGTCAGTTTTGTCCGCAAACATAGTTAGATATGAAAAGCGCAGATCTAACGATCTTTGGATCACGACTTCGATCACGGAGCGAGGCGTATGTTCGTAACAATCGTGTCGGAAGTCATTGATCATCCAGCTCGATATAATTATGAAAAGTTGGGAGTAACTTGCTAAGAACATGTTAGTACTGATACAGAATTCAGGAACAATACTGTTGAAAAACTGCCCAAACCAAACAAATTAGTCAGTTCTAATTATACAATATTTAGAAATGTTAACATACACTAAGTATTTTAATATTGTTCGAATCAAAAATAAGTGTTTCAGTTTTCACAATGTATATCTAAACTTAAGATCCGTATCTGTGAAATTTTCCTCAAGCCACTCGTTCATCCTTTCATTCTGTGCAACTGTGAAGTGATTCTTCCAGTCTCCAACTTCTCCTGAAAATGCACAATTAAGATTGTTAATACTCCGATTTCACCTGAAAAAGGGGAGGATTTTTAAGGTATCCGCTCAAAATTAAAATTGTCATCGATTTCTCCTGAAAATGGGTAAGTGTTTTTAAGATTAAGACTAAGTCCTCGAATTGTCCTGAAAAGGGGTAAGGGCTTTTTTTTAAGGAACCCGCTCAAAATTAAGAATTTTCTGTCTCCTGAAAAAAAAATGGTAAAGATTCTTAATATACTTATTCGCAAATAAGATTTCTCCAGTTTCTCCAGTTTCTTTTTCTTCGAAGGTTGAAGGTTCTTCTAGTTTTTCATTCATAATTAAAGGGAAACTTACGAACATTTTAATTAACACAGACTCATTACAAATTAAATATCTGACTTTGTGCAATATCAAGATGGAAGCCAGTGTAGCATAAGAGTGAGTTTGTTAATCATTTGAAAGCGTCTTCTTAAGACACATATTTTCTATAACTGAGCCGCGCCATGGGAAAACCAACATAGTGGGTTTGCGACCAGCATGGATCCAGACCAGCCTGCGCATCCACGCAGTCTGGTCAGGATCCATGCTGTTCGCTAACAGTTTCTCTAATTGCAATAGGCTTTGAAAGCGAACAGCATGGATCCTGACCAGACTGCGCGGATGCGCAGACTGGTCTGGATCCATGCTGGTCGCAAACCCACTATGTTGGTTTTCTCATGGCACGGCTCAATTTACTTTTCAGTTGATCGAGGCATTCCTCCGGAATGCACATTAAATCAAACATTGACTTTAATACCAAACAAGATGTCGCGAACAGGAACACGGATAAGGCATATCTTTTTGTGATGGTTGTCTTATGCCAATGTCATTGGTATTAAACCTTTGAATCATCTGTGTGGAGAAATAATCAGTTACCTTCAGAGGAAAAAAGATGATACTGGTGAGGAAACCAGTACTACTAGCCAAGTTAAAAGATCTCGATATATGACTAGACTGCTAAAGAAAAAACAACAACATAAAAACATTCGCCTTTTGATAATCATTATGAAAAGTTAGATTTCATACCTTTCCTGTACATATTTGAGCTCTTTTTCTTGTCCACAAAATTTTCAGCAACCTTGATCTCTGCATCAGCTTTCTTTAAGTTCTTAAAGTCACACGCTTCAGCAATCCCTTTGATTAAATCTTCACTTCTTCCTGTCTCAAGAAAACTGTTGATTTTCTTAATTTCTCTGACAGGATCCTATTGGATATAAATAACAACATCATTCACACTAAAAATATATACAGAAGGTTCTGTTAGAAACAGTGTTTCTCTTTGAAATTTTATATCTTTGAATTTAATTAATTTTCTTTTTATTTTATTCTTAATTACGTTGAGATATTCATTTTGTAGCAAATTTTTATCCCAGCGCGGTAAAAAGACACGCGTCTACGAGCATGACGTCAGATATCTTGTGACGTTAGGAAGACGCATACGACATAAAGTTCATTTTTATTTAGCCTACTTCTTGCATAACGTTATAAAATTTTCATTAAGTAAAATAATTTGAAGCGATAAATATACCATAAAGAACAAAGTGCGACTACAGTTTTCATCCCAAAATACAATCCAAATTATGCAAATAGTTCAAAATTTATACACGATGTGAGTGAGTTGGTTTTTACGGCGAATCGACACAAAATGGTCATATATCGCCGAGGATACACGATGTAAAAATCACGATGTAAAAGTAGATCAGCTTACAGTGAGTGATATGCAGTGAGTGATATGGATAATATCTCACTCATAAAACACAGTATTTCATCAGGTTGCATAAATTAGTAAAACGATTAATTGAACCTGCGCATTATATGTTATTTCGATACAGTTTCACAAGTTATTACTAGGAGATAACCTACATCCTGAAACTTAAACAAAATTACTTGGTCAATAAACGGACGTAACTTTGTAAATATTCAAAAAGAGGTTAAAAACCTGAGCACTGCATGTATGGTCATCACTGTGAATAAGTTTGTGAAGGTTCAATCTGTGTCTTCATGTGGTAGCCAGGATATATACCAAAAACTTAACACAAACTAATATGTTGCAAAGGCGGGCATTACTTTGAAAAGAAGCAGAATATAGTAATGGAACTAATGCAATGCATGTTAAATTATTACAGTGAAGAAACGTGAGAAATTATAATCTATTCTCCAATGTGGCTACTGAGATACAAGCTTACATCAAAAAACTTAATCAACCAGGACGCAGACGTCGACAAAGACCAAAAAGGTGAGTAAAATAGTTTTAACTTTTTATTGAAAAGTCGAGCTAAAATCAATATTTTCATTGGAATTCATGTAATAATAATACCTCTTTAAGGTCTTCGAAGAAAAGATTCAGTATCTGTTCAGGATGTTGTTCTGAAAACCTCTCCCATTCTTTCATGTGTTGAAACCACGGATAAAACGTATCTAAAGTGTCGAAGACGTAAGATTAAGATATAAAATAAAACAAGAAACGTGGACATTACATGAAAACCAGGTTTTCAATTGCATCAAGCCAGCAGGTTCTTAGCATAAACCATTTTTCTGTTTTTAGTAACAGTGACCCACAATACAATCCAAAGTCAGTTCATACATTTAAAGTTATAAACTCGAAACCAGCTTTTGATGATCAAACTGAAAAAAATAAAATAACTATGACCATATTTTTCAACTTTTAATTACCCAATGGCATTAAACTGATCTTTTTGTCGCAAAATAAAACGAAAAAAGAAAAAAATTATCCTTGGATCTCAGTGAGATCTGACACCCTTCCATTCTACAACACAAACATCTACATGTATTTTCTATTTCAAATATGACCCCATTTTACTATTCTATTTTTTAGCTACACTGACCTTAACCTTGATCCAAATGATCTCAAATATATTCCCAACCTTTTGTATTAATTTTGATAAAAACTATCTACACACCAAGAATACTGACAATAAGTGTACTCAAACTAAAAATATTGAGTGGGTGCCATTTTTCTGTTTTTAGTATCAGTGGCCCAAAACATCATTTAAATTTGTATCAGATGTTTGCTGTACGTAAAGTTTGGTGGCATTAAGTAAATCTAAACTAAAATTATAAAGCGGAAACCAACTTTTTGATGATCATATTGAGAATAAAAAAATATTTTTAGAGAAAATATCTATTTGTAATAATTGTGACCGACCAAATGGCATTAAAATGACATTTTTGTCACAAAGAAAGAAAAAAAATATTTTTTTTTTATCTCAATAGGATTTGATCAGACGCCTTTCCGTCCCAGTGACTGAAAAGTAGACCACTACACCACCGTGGAATTTTTAGTGTGCAGATTTAATAAGTAATCCTGACCTTGACCTTGACTTCAATGACCCAATATTCAAATGCAACCTTGTTTTTTCTATAAGTATAACTGCAGTAAAATTATTCACTGAAAAAAGTCATTCCTTTATGGTCATCTGCATTTCAAGCTTGAACATGTAACTGTAAATGTTTGAAGAAAACCAGGCTAATAGTACGGGAGGAGTTGGACACAAGGTTTTTCTCTATTTGCAAAGAAAATAAAAAAAAACATATCTGCGGTAAAATTGTCACAGAAATTAAATATTGTTTTATCGTCATCTGTGAAAATTTGAAGCAAACCAGGATTATAGTGTGGGAGGAATCGGACACACAATATTTCAGGACGTATGGATATTTGCAACGCTATTTGTGGCGGCATAAAAAATCCAGAAAATTGGCAACATTGATCTCAAAGAATCATCATCATTAAAAAAAATGTACACATGTATGAGAATGCTTACAAATGCCGTATTCTCCTAGAAGCTGAGGCAGGAACTCTTGAAAACTACTAGTGAGCGGTGCCGAATGTATAGTCTTCAAATGATGATAATATGAAACGAAAACATCCTTTGGATTCCTCATAACATGAACAATCTTTATTCCTTTCTGTAATAATTCTTTCGGCGCAAGTTTACAAGGGTAATGACAATTCAAGACTCTCGGAGATGGAATGCTCCCTACTACTTCCGGTGACTGGAAGTCCAAGAAAGCTGCCCCTTTTGTTTTTATTTCGTATTCCGCATTTCCTCTTTTCAACATGACCAAAATTTCCCAAACCCAATGTGTACCTGAAACAAATCCAATTAATAAAAGCATAAATGTATCACCTGCATGGATAGTGAAGGAATGATTAAAACGTGACACAGCACTTTTAAATTGTTCAAAAATCAAAATTTATTACATATAATATGAAAGGCATGACACTACACTGACGAAATATGAAAAAGGCAACGAATATATGCTTGTATATATTTTGTACTAACCCTGCCTACAAGTGTACAAGAGAACAATCTTAGGTGAATCATTCGTACCACGATATTTTAGAGGGCATTAAATGGATGTTTCTAGTTAACTTTTGAAAACTGTAAGCTGAATAATTGTAATATCATTTTATGATACTGCTTTCTATCTTAATTAAACGAGCAAACAAACTTTTTACAACCTTTATCATATATTGTCCCAAGAAAGCTACTCTCTTATCACTCCTTTGGAACAACATGCTATTGAAGGGAATTACTTTAATTTGATCTATTTAGTTATGTGAAAACGCGAATCTTAACTAACCAGTTAATACTTGAAGGCAAAAATAACTTAAATAGTGGCAGCTCTGGGCATTTTAAGGGCTATAATTTGTGTTAATTAACATACTTATCATACTTGGAAAACATTCACAAACATTAACTAGAAAATCAGTCAGTCAATTTCGCGGTATTTTTATCTAGCTAACGCGAATCTGTGCGCTTAACAGGGTATCTTACGGAAACAGTATAAACTGAAAAGTGATTATTGTACGTAGGTTTGATTTCATTTTATTTGAATTTAGATACTTCAGCGTTTGAAGTTTGATATCAGATTTTTTCATTCATGGACGATATGATGCGGATACCGAAAGCTTTTATTCGATTTTTTTTCGGAAGAATTGAAGTATGATTTCATAAGCAGGATTGGAAGTGTTTGCAGCTACCTTCAAAGCATATTGCAATTAGAGTTATTCTCCACACGAATAGAGAGCGGTTTAATTTGCTTCCACATACACATTTTCAAAGGCGATGTTCTGAATTTACCAAGAGCAATACGACATTCTTGGTTATCAATAGTATTTACGATTTGCAACTAAGATTTTCTTGCAGAATCATAAACAATACAACTGTAATCTAGCTTGAATCTAAACAAAACGTACAGTTTGAATAAAATTTTGCGGTAAGCTCCCCAATCTGCATTTGAATACAAATTTAAAATATTCAGTGCCTCCAAGCCTTAGATCTATTATAATGTGGTATGAAAGAACGCTTTTTATCAAATGTAATTCCACAAATTTTGGCACATATGGAAGATCGTTTTGGCGAATATGTAGCCTCGTTAAATAAAGTCTTTATTATTATTATTATTATTATTATAACATGTAGTGTGTACCGTCTTGAAAAGGCTCTGAACGCCTCATGTTCATAAAACATTTTTCGGACTGGGATGAGTTTGACTTTAATTTCCTTTTTACTAGAACTTCAAGAAGATTGTTATGCAGGCAACAACAGACAGGACAGGGTGATAACAAATACGTTATGCTCAGGTGTGATATAAAAGTAAGGGTAACAAATACATTACCACATTTTGGATACGTGGCAAGATAGACGTCATCATCACGTATCTCCAGGTTCCGAATGTTTTCGATGTGTGATTTCAGGTCTCTGGTAGACAGTCGATCTAATATTTTGGAACTGAAATTTTTTTACCAGTTTAGTAATTTTGATATTCAAAAACTGTTGTCGAATTCAATAAATCACAATAAATTTGAAGAATTAGAATGTAAAAGAAACCTTATGATATAATGTCACTGAAATGTAGTTCTCTAACACATTTTAAAACGATTACATATATTTAACCTCTCATGTTCAATTTACAATGAGAACAATAATAAAGTATAACTCTTTACTTACTTAAAAGTCAAGCCATATGCATGGACAAATTCACCCTTTTCTCCATTAGGAAATTCTACAGTAAGTTTAGACATCCTTCCCCTTTGGTGTAATTATGCTTTTTCCATTGAGGCTTTAATTCGGATGCTTGATTTTATATTTAACAGTATTGTGACATACCTTTTAACCTTATATAATTATCAACTGATGTACATACATAAACAAAATAAACATTCATGTGTCAGATAACGCGAGATATATTAACCAAGAGTACATTTCTGTATAAAACAGAATTCTACAAAATTTGTCTAAAATATCTGTTTTTATTATATACCTATATAAATTCTGTAAAAAAAAATCGGCCTGTATTTCAGAATTAAATATGAAGAGACAGACAAAAATTCACTATTGTACTTTTTAAATTCCGTATTGTACTTTCCGTATTGCATGCTGCCGGACTATTTTCATTAATATGCATTATCCGACACATTACTATAAATAGCGCACATAAAAACTTCACTAAGTTCCATTTAATATCGATAAACATTGAAGATTTTGTTCGAGAACAAAACAAGAATCAAAATGGTAAAGGTATATAATAAAAGGGTCATTATAACAGTAGCCAGATCTGGGACTTTGTATCAAGCTACTGTTATAATTACCCTATTATATTTAATATTCCAATACTATTTTTACCAAAGTAATTTTTATTTTGTAAACTAGGAGTATATTTGGAATAAACATTTCAAGAATTTGAAATTTTGAGCTTATATAAAGTCACGAAAATCAAGAAGGCCAAGATGGCCCTAGTTCTCTCACCCGAGAAACACCCCATAACAGTGTAAACATTTTTTACCTAGTGATTGCATGGAAGCAAATATTCGGACCAATTTTCATTAGTTCCGGACCATAAATGTAGTTTCTTAAGTGTAAATAAGTATTGTCTTCAATTTGTAATGACCTAGTTTTTGAGTCAAGATGACCTGCATTCAAATCTGACCTAGTTTTGATCCAGGTAATCATTCTGGCTAAATTCCGTCAACCTTAATTGAAAAATACAGCCTCAAATGCAAAACGTTTTTGTTTAATTTGAAACCTAGTTTTTGACCCAAGATGACCAATATTCAAACTTGACTTTAACTTCATCAAAGCTATCATTCTGACTAAATTTCATGAAGATCATTTAATAATTCAATCTCTTTTGCATACACATCTTTCTGTAATTTGATCTAGTGACATAGTTTTTAACCACAGATGACCCATATTCTCGCTTGACCTAGATTTCATCAAGGCAATCACCCTGAGTAAATTTTATGAATATCCAGTGTAAAAATGCAGCCCCTATTGCGTAAACAAGGTGTTTCTTTAATTTCACTGTGTGACCTAATTTTTGACCCTAGATGACCAAAATATTCTGATTAAATTTCATGACGATCATATGTAAAATGCAGCCCCTATTGCATACACAAGATTTTTCTTTGATTTGACCTAGTGGCCTAGTTTTTGATCCTGGATGACCCATATTCGAACTTGACCTAGATTTTATCAAAGCAATTATTCCGACTAAAATTCATGAAATTCAACTGAAAAATACAGCATCTATCGCATACACATTTTTTTCTTGATTTGGTCTAGTGACCTAGTTTTTGACCCCAGATGACCCATTTTCGAACTTACATTGTACGAAGGTTATCATTCTGACAAAACGTCATGGAGATCAGTTGAAAAATACAGCCTGAATTACATAGACAAGGTTTCTCAATGATTTGTCATAGTGACCTACTAACCTAATTAAGGTAATTTTTCTGACAAAATTTCATGAACATCAGTTGAAAAATGCAGCATCTATCGCATACACAGGTTATTTTTTCGTTGATTTGACCCAGTGACCTAGTTTTGACCCTAGATAATCCATTTTCAAACTTAGCCTAGATTTCATCAAGGTTATCATTCTGACAAAATTTCATGAAGATCAGTTGAATAATACAGCCTCTATCGCATACATAAGCTAAATGTTGACAGACGACAGACATACAGACATCAAGCGGTCACAAAAGCTGCTCAGGTGAGCTAAAAACAAAAACGCATGACGTCGAAGAGAAATAACGCATAATTATTTTCGTAAATAAATTTTCCAGTCGAACATCGCCGCCTAGGTAGCCTAGAAGAAGGGCGCCCATTTATAGAGCGAAAGATCGTGGGTTTGATCCCTGGCCGCGTCATACCAAAGACCTAAACATGGAACTTCCTCGCTAAGAGAATAGAACTTGGACTGGTCAGCCCGGTGTCAGTATAATGTGACTGGGTGGGGTATCATGTCACGTGTATACGGCGTGATATTTCAACGAGGCAGCATTATAAAAAAGGCAATGTGCTCACTGCTACAAGTAGATACCGTCGTTTATATGACTCAAAAATTGTTGAAGTAGTCGTTAAACCCGAACAAAAACAAACAAACAATCAAACATCAGAAACTTATAATGTTACAGTAAATTTTACAACTTAATCGGCTCTTTTTACATAAACAGTTTTTCTTCTTACGTGACAAAATACAACCAGACGGCAATGTCCCTCATCGGTAATAAATAGGATGGGTGCAATCAAATGAGGAACTCACACTATGTGGAAAATCACAAATTTTATCATTCAAAATAGCCTACTTTATCATTTATAACAGGTGCATAATTAGGACTGTTCTGATTTTTGTACCAGCTGAAACATTGTGTGGTGTGATTCATACGATGTTATGATCTTGACAACGAAATATTTGTAATATTATGTAAATAAGACCCGTAAAATGAAACGGATCTAACTAACACCAAACTCAACTGAGCCAGCATGTGTTAAATTAGGACCAATAAGCGATTGATTCTAAGATGGCTGGAAAGCGATAAATTATTTGCTAGATTTTAAGCAAGTTCAATATTCTGAACTAATTTTCTTTATATGTAATAAGTACAAAAAGAGTACCTTTTCTTTATGTTGTTATATGGCACTAAGGTAAGCTTCAAAATGAAAGCATTAGTTTTGACCTATGTAGTCACCTTTGAAAGTCGACCCCTTACCCCACTTAAAATGAAGAAAATCGAGCAGTTCTCCTTTTATCCAATAGATGCCATACACTTGCCTGTGTACTTTCATACAATTGTACCACGTTTTCATAAAAACCAACCCTTAAGATTCAAAGCCCTGCTAAGCAAAATGTCTATTAACCATCAAGTTCCAGGAGAAAAAAGGAGGTTAAAAACACTGTCCCTTTTGCCGTAGAAAACATCGAATTCTTTCAAATCTGCCTCTCACAAAATTTATACATCTAGATGTAAATAAATATCCGCATCTTTTATGTCTAGTTATGCATGTTTACATTGATTTCTTTAAGAATAAACCTTTAATGATTAAAACATAAATATTAATACACTTTGATCAAAGCTACACTAAATATTTCAAAATTTGACCGGGCCACAATTCATAACTACTACCCTAACGAGTTGTTACTTCCGTTTGCCTTTTGAATGATGCAATTGGTTTTACATTACTGAATGACAATATTTACATTAGTTTGTACCTTTTTTGGCAAATATAACAGATTCGTGTATTCACATATGGACAAGAAATTATTTGATTTTTCTCGTTAAATATTTGGGTCCCTGGACAAATTTTAATATCAAATAATAGCAAACCCATAGCACTATAGATAGAGAACGATAACGAAAATATTATCGGAAAAGTCGATTATGGCTTTATTGGTAATTCAGGGTTCATGGTTAATCAGGGTTTTCATTATAGTCAATACGATTCAAAAGTAGTACAACTATTTTGTGACGGATAATGGTTACATACCCGATTACCCTTATCTCTATAATAACATTTAACATGTTATTATAGATACCGTTCGAGTAGTATACACGATATTTTTGTTGATAACAGGCTTTTGGATGTAGAAAAAAACATTATGTTGTCACATTTAAAATCTTATGTTTACCACAAGCATGTGTGCTTATTAGCATTGCACTAATCTGCCACGTAATATATTAACGAAGATCACTGCCTGTCAATCAGTTCTTAAAATGTTTGACTTAAGCCTTCTCTCTCTCTCTCTCTCTCTCTCTCTCCCCCCCCCCCCCCCCCCCCCCTCTCACTCTCTCTCCCCCCTCTCTCTCTCTCTCTCTCTCTCTCTCTCTCTCTCTCTCTCTCTCTGTGTGTGTGTGTGTGTGTGTGTGTGTTTGGGTTTAACGTCTTTTTCAACAATTTTTCAGTCATATAAACGACGGTGTCTACTTGTAGCAGTGAGCACAATGTCCAAATTTATAGTGCTGCCTCACTGGAATATCACGCCGTAGACACGTGGCATGATACCCCACCCAGTCACATTATACTGACACCGGGCTGACCAGTCCTAGCACTATCGCCTTAATAAATTACCATTTTTTTAAGTCTTTGGTATGACACGGCCGGGGATCGAACACACGACCTCCCGCACTCGAAGCGGCCTTTTCTGTTATTTGATTTCAGATTAATATCGTGTCGGGACTGTCTCTTTCAGAAATTCTGTGTGGTTTTGCGTTAAATGCATTATGTTATCACAGTCACTGTCAGAAGTACGGTATGCTGTCTTTCAGAGATTTGTTCAGGTACTTGCTCTTCGAAAAACCTGTTGTTAAAAATTGTTTGTAAAGGGCGGCCTGCATTAGGCCATATGTTATACTTGTAGGTATCAGAGAAATATATGAATGTATTGCTGTTTTGCGTCTCAGTTTGTTGAAGTTATCAGGTACTATCATCGGGATCTGAAATAATTTCCCAGCGTATCTGCCACTGTTAATCTGCCCTTCTGATGTTTGATTGAAGACTGATGCGTGTACCTGTATACAGACTGATCCATGGCGTAGGGAGGATCTTACGTTCGTGCTACATATGAGCCGTGCCATGGAAAAACTAACATAGTGGGTTTGCGACCAGCATGGATCCAGACCAGCCTGCGCATCCGCGCAGTCTGGTCAGGATCCATGCTGTTCGCTAACGGCTTCTCTAATTGCTATAGGTTTTGAAAGCGAACAGCATGGAGCCTGACCAGACTGTGTTTGTCTCAAGTTTATCACATATTCTCCTTCATAATTATATTTACTACCAGTGGTAAGATATACTGCCTATCCATCGGTCTTTCAAAGACTTGGTTCAAGACCCTGCATGTGGAAAATCAAGGACTCAAAAATGCACAACAGGCCTCCATTTCATACGTATATTTCAGTATTTTCGAGGGAGAGGATTTTTCACACATTTCTGAAGCAACAAATTTGCAATTACCCTCAAAAGCTTAGCATTCTATCTCTTTGTCTGTCAAATATCCCAGCGAAATCTCCATTACTTTCAAAAATACGAGGTGTTTAAGTCGGATGGGTAGACCAAAAATGTTCTGTCTGACACCACATGATTCGAAGGGAAAGTTCTTACTGACACCAAGTTTTGATGATTAGATGTTCTGTCTGACACCAACATTTGATCATACGTTTTCTTGCCTTTATTTTGCAGTATTTTATCGGATTTACGCGTGATTTCGGGTATAACGGGTCGTTAAATTCATTATTCTATTATTCTAATAAGGGCTTAGGTTATAATGTAGCAATTCACCATAATTAGGTCGAAAATCTGCCTTCGTGATATAGTTGAAAGAACTATTCATGAAAAAACTTACTTTCTTTTATTTTTGGCATTTTTGCGAGTAAAATGGGGGTTAATTTTATTCGCAGAATGTATTTTCAGTCAAGTAAAACACGTTTCATGTTAAATCTCACGTGATATGGCAATTGATGAGAGGAAACGTGTAGGGTCGTCCACCTACTTCGCGACGCCGTCAACAACGCGATCCGAGAAAGGCTCAGTGGACAGAACATTTAATCATCAATACTTCGTGTCAGTAAGTACTGGAAATCATGTCATGTCAGACAGAACATTTTTGGTCTACCCATCCGACTATAACAGCTCGTATTTTCGAAAGTAATGGAGATTTCGCCGGAATATTTGGCGGACAAAGAGATAGAATGTTAAACTTTTTATTGAGGGTAATGCCAAGTTTGTTGCTTCAGAAATGAGAAAAAAATCCCCGGTTCAATTTCCAAAACAATGAAATTCTGGCCGTGCATTAGCCATGTGTGTGATTCACAGTGTAGAAACAGTGAACAACCAAAACGGAAGTAGCCATGTGATTATACGACATACACAGTATCTGGGTTTACACGCCGCTGTTGTTTTCATTTATTTTTACCCTTCAAGGGACTTTACAAGTCTTTATCTGTAAGTAATCAATAGTTAATATTCGTTTTAGATTTCATCAGTAAGTGTATTAAGTACCGTCGTTATGTTACCGTAATCAAAAGCAATCACCAATTTCTGTTGAAACTTCAGAAAGTGTCGCACGAATAAACGAGTTTACCCTTCCAGTTGATAATGGAAGTCTATAAGATTCATATTAAATAAGTCCAGCATTGTCAATAAATTGTTCTTGAACTCATATGTTACAAGGTATTTATCATTTACGTAGAAAATACCGATATATGTAGTCAAGGTTTCATTTTCATATTGAACGATTTCTTGAAAACTACCCATAATGAGGTGAACGATTTGTTGCGATTTTACTAAAAACTTATAGCAATTATGACCAGCAGATGACCCCTATTGATTTTGAGATCAGTAGGTCAAAGGTCAAGGTCACATTGACCCAGAATAGTAGAACTTTTGTGTACAGTGACCAAATGAGTTCTTCCTTGTGCAATTACTGAATGCATCAAGGGGGCTTTTCGTGTTCTACGAGTTCTTGCTATTTGTAATTTGGCAGCTGTTTGGTTTTAGTGCCACTTTGGTATAGTTTGGATATAGTTTTAGTTTACTAAATATATACTAAATATATTAGAACATAATTGCAATTAGATTCTTCGGCCGGCTAATTCACGTTTCTGTTGTGCCATACAATCTAACCGGTAATAACAATTCTAACAACAGGCGACTGACTGCCTTCTGAGTTTTGAAATGTGTAAACTGCAGACACATTTCTGTGAAAAAGAAAATATAATATGAAGTTCTTATAATGTGACATGCATTCAGAAAATTTGCCTTATTTTTTATAAAACTCGTTCATTTTTGGTATGCATCATCTAAACATTAACCGTTTAATCAACTGATTTCACCTTACCTACTGTTCATGTAAGTCATTCTGGACTTATATTGACAGGGGAACACTTGAAAGATACCTTTCGAAAAACATCTCAAGCAATAAACATACCTTTATCTGGTAACTATCCAAATAACAATTTAAAAAGTTAAACCACGTTATCATATTTCAACAAATGGTTGAAATCACATCGAT
Organism: Mercenaria mercenaria; assembly: GCF_021730395.1. Lineage (NCBI taxonomy): Eukaryota > Metazoa > Mollusca > Bivalvia > Venerida > Veneridae > Mercenaria > Mercenaria mercenaria. Next base: position 9,784,712 of record NC_069364.1, read on the forward strand.
TTCCGTTTTGGTTGTTCAATCGTTTCTACACTGTGTGATTATTTGGTGGTATTTTTAATTCGAAAAGCATTCCATTAGATGCCTCTTTCTACATTGTTTATGGACAAAATTGGAAAAACTTACTTCGAAACGACAACAATCTCGTTAGATTGTCATGTTGTCCGACCTGGTGTCATGTTATCTTGTTGTGGTGGCTAGAGGGCGTGGACAGTAGCATGCATTTCCACTACCGTCCATGAACAGGCTCAATCAAACCAGCCTGCAACATTTTCGTTTTTGTCGTGTTGAGCGACCTGTGAATTTCCACTTTTTTCTATTTTATTATCACAGCAGCGTTGTTTGTGCCGTGTGGCGGCCGTAAAATGTCTCCCTGTACATTCAGTCAGGGCTGTTATATTTCGATCTTCTCAGATCGTTCAACACAGCTTTTATGTCGTGTTATTGGTACTGTTTAGTTTCTCAGCATGACCATTTCGGCCTGGGTGGTTCCAATACTCCCGCTTTCATAGCCTTGGGTATTGTTTAATCACCCCTTGGATATGGTGCCTGCTTTTTAATTTTGTCTTTTGACAGTTCCTGTGATACGCAGGCTCCATAACCTCAGATCCCCTTCCTAAATTCTAGTTTGTTTAGTTCTGCCCATTGTTTTCTCGTTTGGGGCAAACCCTTTACTTTATCTGGGGACCAAACGCCGCTCTTCATGGAATTACACGCCTCAACACGTGTATCATTGAAGGTTCCATGTTCACCACCGTTTGAATACATCTGCGGATGTCTCTAAATTGCTTTTTGTACTTTTAGCATGTGTAAATGTTGAGTTCTGCTCAACCCGGGGCTAGAGGGCGTGGACGGTAGCATGCATTTCCACTACCGTCCATGAACAGGCTCAATCAAACCGAGCCTGCAACATTTTCGTTTTTGGCGTGTTGAGCGACCTGTGAAGTTTCCACTTTTTTCTATTTTATCACGTTATAGAGTGTGAAGATAGAGACCACATTTTGCAAATTATTTCAATAAAACTTGCACATAACTTGTATTGGCATAGTATCTCGGTTCCTGTCAAAACCTAGCCAGATCGGATAATGTTGTCCGGAGTTATTGCCCCTCGAAGGACCAAAAATCGTTGTTTGGCTTTTTCCAGCCATATACATACTTCATTTATGGCTTGATTTAATACAAACTTGCAAAATATTTTTAACAACAGATCTTAGATTTAATGAATCAATCAGATTTAATCAGAGGTTCCGGAGTTATGGCCCCTAAATTACCCCTATTTGTTTTGTTTATTTTACCTTATGAATACGATAGAAGTGATATTTTATATTCGATTTTAACCAGACTTACACACAATTTATGTAACAATGGTATCTCAGCTCATTTTGAAAATCGGCCAAATTTTATCATGGGTTCTAGAGTTACTGCCCCTGATATTGGCAAATTTTCTATATTGGCCCTTTCAGTCATATAGCGATTTCATTTATGCTTTGATTCGATACAAACTTGCACAGAATGTTTATCTTGGTGATCTCTTCGTCAAGTTTGAAACTGGGCCGTATGGGTCAAAACTAGGTCATCCTCTCAAATTAAAGGAAGTGCTTGTTAACACTGTAGAGGCCAGATTTATAACCCTATGAAACTTGGTCCGAGTGTTTATCTTGATGATTTCTATGACATGTTAAAATCTGGGTCACATGGGACCAAAAACTAGGTCACATGGTCAGATGAAAGGAAAAGCTTGTTTACACTCTTGGGGCCACATTTATGACCCCATTCTTCATGAAACTTGATCAGTGTTCATTTTGATGGGTTCTAGGCAAATATCGAAACTGGGTCATGTGGGGTCAAAAATTACGTCACCACTCAAATCAAAGGAATAGCTTGTTAATTAATGACCCTGTCAAAAACTAGGTCATCCGCTTATTTCAATGGAACTGCTTTTTAACACTCTAAACTTTTAAGGCTATATCTTTGATCCTATCTTCATGAAACTTGGTAAGAATGTTTATCTTGATGACTCCTTTAACATGTTTGAAACTGAATGTCTGGTCAAAAGTAGATCACCACTCTAATCAAAGGAACAGCTTGTTAACATGTCTGACCCTGTCTTCTTGAAACTTGATCAGAATGTTTATCTTGATTATTTCAAGGCTAAGTTTCACAGGTAATGGATATAGGGTTATTGTGACCCTCTTGTTGAGGTTTAGTGTCTTTTCTAAGTCAAATCCGCAACTTATTCTAGTCACGACTTCTTTTCCCTTATACAGGGCTCCCATAGCAATATAATGTCCATATTGACTGTAAAGTGTTTATATATACTGTACTTAATAAATCCTCCAAGACAACACTTAGGTGTTGCCAATATCCTTTCAAATACTTTTTTCAACAGCTTCGAAATTTTACAGACATTTAGACATATTTATTTTTAGGATATGCAAATTACAGCAAAATCGATTTTGAAAAAGTCAGTACGAATTAATAAATAAATTGCATTTATTAAGAAACCCGCTCATATTTTTGTGGTTATCTGAGTGAGATGAATTTTTATCATTTGACCCTTCGAGGTCATGCTTTTCTGAAATAGGGGACACAACTCTAAATACAACCTGAATATTTTTACACCAGAAGCTTTGAATAAGCGAAACAAATTGATAGTTATTTTTAGTCCCCTACTGGTTGAAAACCAGTTTCAAAGACTATAGGAATGCGCTTTTCCGTCCGTCCGTCATCCTTTCCGTCCGTTCGTCTTTCCGTCCGTCCGTCCGTTCGCAATTTCGTGTCCGGTCCATAACTCTGTCATACATGAAGTAATTTTACGCAAAACCCGGACCCCTAGCTTAAAGTTCAAGGTCACAGTTTGAGGTCAAATGTCAACAGGACTTTTTTCTGTCTGGTCTATAACTCTGCCATTCATGAACGGTTTTTAATATTACTTAGCACAAATGTACCTCATAATAAGACGATGTGTCATGCACAACTTTCAGACCCCTAGCTCAAAGGTCAAATTCACACTTGGCAGTCGTATGTTAACAAGGCATGAACAGGGTATGTTTCGTGTCCGGTCCATAACTCTGTCATTCATGAAGGGAATTTAATATCGATGAGACGACGGAAATCCCTTGCTTACAGGTCAAGGTCACAATTGAAGGTCAAAGGTCTTTTTCGTGTCCGGTCCATAACTCTGCCATCCATGAAAGCATTTAAATATTACTTGGCATAAATGTTCCGAATGATGAAACAATGTGTCATGCGCAAAACCCGGATCCGTAGCTCAAAGGTCAAGGTCACAATTGGAGGTCAAATATCGATAGTTTTTTTTCCTGTCGGGTCCAGAACTCTGTCATCTATCAAGGGATTTTTATATTACTTGGAACAAATGTTCCCCATAATGAGACGACGTGTCATGCGCAACATCATGAACTCTAGCTTAAAGGTCAAGGTCACATTTTGAGATCAAAGGTCAACTGGACATTTTTCCTGTCTGGTGTGTAACTTTGTCATGAAAAACAGGTTTTGAATATTACATGGCACAAATCTACACCACTTTGAGATGAAGTGTCGTGTACAAGAACCTGGTCCCTAGGTTGAAGGCCAAGGTCGCACAAAGAGGCCACAGGTCAGATACAAGAACCATGAGGCGGAGTGCATAAGAATCAGGTCCCTAGAACTAAGGTCAAGGTCACACTCTGAGGTCAAATGCCATATTCAAGAATGACTTTGTCCGGAGTATTTCTCCTCCATGCATGGAGGGATTTTGATGTAACTTGGCACAAACGTTCGCCACCATCAGGAACTCTGTTTTTAGGAATATGTCCTAGACATATTTAGCTTAATATGTAACTTAACTATTACAGGCCGTAGGGAAAATCGAGACTTGTTATCTGTATTACAACATGCATGTTATATCCAATTTTAGGTGTATTTTGACCTACCTCTAGATGATAAAGAGTTTTGTGTGGACTTATGTAGAAGTATTTTACTATGAATAACTGATACTACGATACCGTTTTGATAATCGGCCAAAACTACTATATGAAACAACTATATATACAAATTTTAATCATTTTTTTAAAGTGTTTTGTTATAATATATTATATACACAGTAAAGTGTTGTTTAAACATTATTGACAGATATCAGTTTATTATGTTGCACTGCAGTAGAGAAAATTACATGGCAATACTTCATTCACTTGTTTCATCAAAACCATGCTCAAAATGTTTATGTTTCTTCCAGACTGTTCTATAAACAGTTTTTGTGTTATATTCAAATGTTCTTGTGCGTTTTACTTTACGTGTTTTTGTGAGTTTACATGGGATGTGATCGAAAAAATGAGTAAACATATAAGATATTTTTGGTGTATCTTAATGTTGAGATGTCTTAATGGCATTTACAATACATTCATTTTAACTTATGCGGAGTTACATACATGTACTTCAGATAACGTGTATGATAGTTTTGCGTTAAATGTCAGTGTATAATAAATAGTTAGCTGTAATTTTTCTGCGTTTTTGAAAATTATAAATTATTTGCTATTGTTTGATTCAACGACCTTCCATATGGTGAGATTTATATTTGATAACTTGCAATTAAAACGAAAGAGGAAGTAAATTGATCACTACTTAGAGATTAATTGTGTTTCGTGTTATTAATTTGGCAATTGAACGTGGAATGTGAACATTATGGTAAGTATTTATATAACACAACAATGGTGTCTTTTTGTAGTGATAATGCATCTTTTTTTCGTGTTTTAACATCTGTAGACTATCGAGAAATTGGTTCGTACCCAAGCCAAGTACGACGAGGGTACCAACTTTTACCGAGGATTCTAAAGTATCTAGGTTGTTTTAAGCTAATTAGAAAATGAATGACTGTTTTATAAACGAATATTGAATCGAGATCTTTATGTATAGCATGCTATATTATTATAAAAGTTAGTTATGCTCCATAAATTACTGCTATATTCAATAAGTTTACACTGTTACAGTAATACCCCAGTCACACATACGACATGGATAGCTACGTCTAGCCACGGATAGAAACGTAGTAATACGTATCGGTCCGTACCTGAGCCGTACGGATTGCTACGGACTGATACGGGTTACTATTTTAAGGTACGGCTCCGGATTACTACGTTTCTATCCGTGGCTAGACGTAGTTGTCCGCGCCGTATGTGTGACTGTGACATAAGAGATAATGGGTTTATGTATCAAATGATCAAGGTCTTCGAGTTATAGTCTAATTTGTCATGGTTCAGAGTTCAAATGCGCAGAAATTGAACCACTAGGCGTAAGCCCGATTGGTTGAATATCTAAGCATCTGAACGATAAACTGACTGTTTTCATTCTTACATGTCCATTTAGATATTTTGATTAAAACAATGCTGGACTTCATTTATGCGAGAAGTAATGAACCGAACATCATACGGCAATTTGACGTCATAGTTGTCTCTTAGCGGTCCGAGCGTCAACCGTTGTTTATCGTAGAAATACAGGGCTTGATTTTCTTCTTTGTTTAACTGGAAATCAAATCAAGTCATGTTACAATTTACTTTTATTAACAGTTGTTTTGCTTCAGTTATGTACGTACAGGCATTTATCTAACATAAATTAATTATTCAATGTGAGGACGAAACAGGTACATGTTTATCATCGCCAATTTTTACGGAAGAACAAAGTTTAAAATTGAATTTTAAGTTATAAAGTTAAATCCCCGATATCACTGTCACGGTTTGGTCTCCCGGTTTATCCTTGTTCAGTGGTCTGGAATAAACCTTGTTCAACCTTGTTCAACCTGCGTACAGCCTTGACGATTCCGTGAACGTCCGGGAAGATCCTTTATAAACCTTGTCGAACAGGCAAACGGCCCCGGTAGTTTTAAAATGTTTAATACAACCGGGAATCACTGGGAACGATGGCCAAATTCGGCATATTTCGTGCAACATCGGCGCAATGCCTGTGACCGGTAATTTCCGGGGTAACACCGTATATCCACCTTGTGTCTACCGTGATATTCCGTAGTAATCTGGGGTCACCGGCAATCACTTTATACACGCTAGAGCTGCGGCGAACTTCGGCCCCGGGATAGCATGGCGCAGGCAAAGCACGGTATGGTTCTGTCTTGAGCCTGTTGGGGTTAGGGAAAGTTACGGTAAGCCCAGAATTATTCGCCGATTAACTTCCGGTTATAGCTGGAATGCCGGCAAACCTCCGATCGAGTCTAGTAGCAACCCGTCTCACAACGGACTATCAGGGTTTATTTCCGGCCACACGACGGTGACAGGGGAGGTCAATGATCTATGACGGAAACAGACAGTGAAGTTGCGGTGACATAAGGTAATATGATGATATAGTATATAAAAACACTGAAAATCCTATTTGGGGAAGGAGGTTTTTGCCTTCCAGCAGAGTCTTCGTCCGTTAGACTCTTAGTTTTCTTCTCAGTAGAGTCGTTTTCAACTTAGCTTCCCACAGGTGGCAATTTTCTGGCAGCTTTCTTGGTCTTCGACATGATGTTTAGCTTCAAGTGTCTACAAGATAACTTTTGGGGATCGACGTGCGTCCTGTTTGATATGCTACCGAGTAAGCACTGGTAGGCGACGGTGTGTCACCCGATAAAAATCGAGCTATGACGAAATGCTACCTGTGGTCATCGGGGCAATACGGGCTACGACCCGGGTGACTCGGGATTACACCGAGATTAATTGGGTTTACGCCGGGCAATCACGGTGGATATCCGTTGTCAGACCGGGACTAAACCGGGCTCAAAGTGTAAATTCTGCTTCATTAAGCCCCGATCTCACATTCCCGGTGACGGCCCCGGTTTCTCCCGGTAAACATTAGCCGGTATACCTGGATGAACCGTGACATATTTTTGCAAAAAATGTAAGTTGGATCTCATATTCCGACGGTGTCCCGGTAAACCCCCGATAATGAAGCAGAATCTACACTTTGATCCCGGTTTAGTCCCGGTCTGACACCGGATATCCACGGTGATTGTCCGGCGTTAACACAATTGATCCCGTTGTAACTCCGAGTGACCCGGGTCGTAGCCGGTAGTGCCCCGATGACCGCCGGTAGCATCCCGTCATAGCCCGGCTGTGATCCGGTGACACACCGGCGCCTACCGGTACTTATTTGGTGGCATAGAAAACAGAAAGTACGTTGGATTCCCATCACTTATCTTAAAGTCACCAGAAGCAAAACATCATGCCGAAGACCAAGAAACCTGCCAGAAAATTGCCAACAGTGGGAAGCCAACTTGACGACACTACTGAGTGGCAAACATAGAGCCAAACGGACGAAGATTTGCTGGGAGGCAAAAAACCTCCCTCCCCAAATCAACTTCATGGTAAATCACCTTTGAATCGCTCCCCACAATCTCCGGGTCAAAACCAAAAGAAAAGAAGCCAAGAACAGCACACTTACGTCTTACAGATAAACAATATATAACTGGTAATTCATCGGATGGAGCCTGTATCTGTGCTATTTATTGATATACTATAGTAGTTTATTTTCGTGTGCTCTAACAAACATTCTAACTACACTGATTCAAACTAGGATTGTTTATGTTTTTATATACTATATAAACATAATTATTACCTTATGTCACCGCAACTTCATTGTCTGTTACTGTCGTAGATCCGTGATCTCACCTTCTGTCATCGCCGTGCGACCGGAATCACCCGGCAGACACCTGGTTAAACCCGAACAGTACGTCGTAAAAACGGGGTTCTTCCGGACTCAAGCGGAGGTCCGCCGGCATTTTCCGGATATAACCGGGAGTTATTCGGCGAATAAACCTAGGCTTACCGTAACTTTCCCTACCCCCATCGGTACAAGAAGGAGCCATACTGTGCTTCGCCTGCGCTATGCCGTCCCAGGACCGTAGTTCGTCGCTGCTCTACCGTGTATAAGGTGATTGCCAGTGACCCCGGATTACTACGGAATATTACGGTAGACACGGTGGATATCCGGTGTTACCCCGGAAATTGCCGGCATTGCGCCGACATTGCATGGAATATGCCGGTTTTAACCATCGTTGATTCCCGGTTTAATTAAACATTTTAAAACAACCGGGCCGTTTGCCTGTTTGACAAGGTTCATCAAGGATCTCCCCGGACGATTACGGAACCGTCAAGGTAGTACACAGGTTCAACAAGGTTTATCCCGGATCACTGAACCGGGATAAACCGGGATACCAAACCGTGACAGCTTCCTTGGACTAAATTAGTCCAAGCGGGAATGCAACATTTTTATTGTAGTCGTGGGTTTTCACTTTTTCTACGTTAGCAACGTGACCTTAAGTTCAGTTCTGTGGTATGGTACGACGATAAGGAACAACCTCTACCTAAAAGTCATCGCTCCAGTTCATTAACGTGGGGTCATTTTTGTTCACCTGACCATTAATTTGCATATTTCCTACACTGGGTTGTTTAGATCAAAACGTAGAGTTTAGAAATAAGTTTTTTTCCTTTGTCGCCGAATAAAAAGTTAATTGTTTTAAGGCATACCTTGTAGCGCTGTATATCTACACGTTTTTAATTTTTTTCTTATAGAAAGCCTGGAATTATTTTCAGTGTTGCTGTAAGGATTGTCTTTAGATCTGGTAGATTTCTGAAAATCTGTATACATTTTGACACTGGTAGCAGCAGCCACCAAAAATCGTCGTAAAAATTATTTTGAATGAGAAATCATACAGTGATACTGATACACATTTTATTTGTTTACTTGATCAAGTTCATCTACATATAGTTAGTAAGTAGATTGTTGAGATTGAGTCTGAACTGAATCGAATTACTAATATTGGCTGTAGGCAAAACTGTAAACTCTCGCAAGGATGGACGAACAAATGAACAGATAATGCAATCTCTATATGCCCGCGGCATAAAAATCAGGGTATATGTTTTCGTCTTGACTGGAAAGTTAATAATGAAGTTCTTCAAGTTTTCCCTAACACTGATGAAGACGGGACAGGGCCGTAGGAACAGGGGGATGGCAGTTGCACCCCCCCCCCCCAACCCCCTCCAATAATTTGACCAATTAAGGTAATTTTTTTAGCAATCGTTTGACAGCGAGTCAATTTTAGCAGTGCCCTGCAGTTTTGTAGTTGTTTTTCGATGGGTTAACCACGCATGATATGCGTAGTGTCTTTGCGATAACAAACATGGAGACAATGTGACTGGTGCACGATAAAAATTATAATTAATCAATTATTATCAATTGTTCAATACGCATAGCAAACATAACTGCGCGTTTTAGGTGTTTAATGTACAGCTGAAATTAGTTTGTATATGTTCCCATGCATGAACCATGGTTCCCACTGTATACTTGGTCTTTCTAGTCCTTGGGCCTGTTTCACAATCATTCACAGGTTATCCTAAGTTTTCTCTGTTCATATTTGTGGGGATTCATATGTGGTATATGTATTTTACTAAAATTATTATGAAGTTACGAAGTATACTTAATTGTTTTACTTGTTTAAACTAGTTCCAGACTGAAATCGTAACTAAATATTGTGTTCTTCAATACTTTCAATAATTTATAAATTATTTCAGCTCAATACACCATTCTTGAACGAGAAATTCCCTTTGAGATACGTTATGTATCGTTTACTATGATTGAATTGTGTTATTTCAGTAGTGTTGTTGTTGTTTCGTTATTATGGAAACATAAGGTTATTTGAAAGAAACAATCATAACATTTTACCTTTAACAGTATAATCATAATAATGACAAAAGACAATTAAGGACAAAAAAGAATTCAAGGCATTCCGAGAAATAGTCTGTACTACGGTAAATATCTGACAAATTAATTTTTCAATTATGAATCATATATATTCTTATTGTCATTGTTCTACAACCAAAACAGACGTCTGTATTAAGTTTTAGAAAAAGGTTTTCAAACAAATATCATTTCAAAAAAGCATTCATTACTTCTGGATATTTTGTGATTTTATATAGCTTTTTGTGCTTTGATAACGCAAACGAGTGTATATGGAGGAATTCTATTGAATCATTTCAGAATTCGTTCATAACGCGCAAAACTGGACATTGTCAAAATGATATTTTGCATAATTTTTATAAAGTTTACTTTATTTTATTAAAGTACGTTATTCTTTTTCTTTCAGGTGGCTTCCTTCGCATTATTAGTTGCGGCGATCGATTTTGGCACTACCTTTTCCGGTTGGGGATTTTCGTTCAGACATGAGTTTGAAAGTGAACCAACAAAAGTGTTTACAAAGCCATGGCCTGGCGGACAGCTGTCCCTTAAAGGTTATATATTGAACACTTTTATTTTTGATATTTTAGAAACTATGCCAAAACTGATATAAGGGATTCCAAAGACAGAGAATATCAGTTGCTAGATAAATATGTTTTAATGCATTTTCTGCATCATTTAAAGTGTGAAACGGCACTCTTTTCTTGGTACATATACTCTTCCATCATCATCAGAATCATCATTCACATCATCATCATCTTAAGTAATCGCCTTATTTCAGGACGGTATACTCGCTATCTAATTAAAATACTGTACATGCGCACCTGCAATGGATAACCTTATACAAATGGCTTGACTATAGGTGAAACCATTTTTCTTCTAAGAAGTCCGTATTCCTGGATTGTATGTAGTTTTTAAAGGCATTTTGGTCCTCGTGGTCTACATGAATACAACTTGCGTCTCATGGGATGTTGTTCACGCTTTCTTGGCTCTGCTGCTTTCGCAATCTGAAGCGGAATTGGCTTTCTCGGCTATCCTGTACCATCGGCGCTATAATCCAGTTATTCGGTGAATGTCTCTGTATTGATCCAGGGGTTGTTGAACCGCTGGGCACTCGCACGTGATGGCATTTCATTATCAACAATTTGTTGACAGCCGGATGATGTTAACGTCGACTGTATTTTGTAAGGTTTCAATGTTGGCTTTGTCCAAAATAAAATGTATGCGGCGAGAAACGCACATGTTTATGTCAACGAAAACTGCATGGTGATAACAGGTGCTGAGTAAACTGTTCATCCTTGATCAGTTCTGGTCGGTTTGTCAGGTAAACATCAAGTGCATTGTTGCCGCTTGTTGGGAAGTCTACAATCTGAGCAAGATCAAGTTCAGGTTAAAGCAGTTAAATAAAAATGTTGAAACTTTACATGTCACCCAACACGACAAAAATGAAAATGTTGCAGGCTCGGTTTTATTTAGCCTGTTCATGAACGGTAGTGAAAATCCAAGCTACTGTCCACGCCCTCCATCCCCGGGTTGAGCAGAACTCAACATTTACACATGCTACAAGTACCAAAAACAATTTAGAGACATCCGTAAATGTGCTTATACGGAGGTGCACATGGAACTTCAATAAAACACTAGTGTGCAATTCCATGAAAAGCGGCATATGGTTCTCAATAAAAATAATGGGCTTGCCCTGAACGATAAAACAATGGGCATAATTAAACATACTGAAATTTATACAGGGGACCTTAGGCTACGGAGCCTGCATACCACGGTAACTCATCTGGTCTCCCGTAATGGCCGATATATTATTGAACACTATTTTTCACTTGGGGTCTAAATTAAGGTTTGGTGTTTGTTTAAAATTCATTGTGGATGAATTTTTAACATTTAGTTGGAAAATAGGGAGAAGTTGTATATGGTTAAGTAAAACCTAGAATCAGTTTGTGTAGTAATACCAGGTTACAGCAGTGTGCTTTTGGTGTGATTTTGCAGTAATGTAATGTAATGACAAGTCTTACTATAACCCCTCATTCAAGTTTTCTTCATTTCAGTCAGTTTAAGAGTAATTCTTCCAAATGAGTAAAAATTTGTATTCTGAAATGGTTCTAGCTATTTGTGATAGCTCTGTAAAAATGTCAATTTTATACAGAATACACAGGGAATGATATCTAGGTAAATTCAACCTTCCGATCGAGTCGACTGGTGCGTGTGTTTCTGTAGCGTATAGAACAGAAGCGTTGGTGGTTGATTTCCGATTTTTTAACACTGAAGAAGGACGATTTACCAAAAAAGCCAAACTGGTATACAAGAAGCACATCCGGTTGCAAGTGTTAACCTCAGATCCCCTTCCTAAATTCCAGTTAGTTCTGCCCATTGTTTTCTCGTTTGGGGCAAACCCTTTACTTTATCTAGGGACAAAACGCCGCTCTTCATGGAATTACACGCCTCAACACGTGTATCATTGAAGGTTCCATGTTCACCGCCGTTTGAATACATCTGCGGATGTCTCTAAATTGCTTTTTGTACTTTTAGCATGTGTAAATGTTGAGTTCTGCTCAACCCGGGGCTAGAGGGCTTGGACGGTAGCATGCATTTCCACTACCGTCCATGAACAGGCTCTATCAAAATGAACCTGCAACATTTTCGTTTTTGGCGTGTTGAGCGACCTGTGAAATTTCTACATTTCTCTAATTTCCTAATCTGGTGTACTACAAGAACGACCGATAAACGGTTGATTTTTACTTCGTGTTGATTGCGCATAAAAGAAGACACGCTGGAAGTTTTTATTTTCATTTTTTTTATTCCAATGAGACGATTTTCCAAACAAATCTTCCAGACTAGTGTAAAAAAAGAACAACTGGTTGGCATATTTCACAACCGCTGTCGTAGAATAACAGCTATTCGTTGGTAGATTCCATCTCATGTTGGTGACCGTAAAAAGAATACGAAGTTTGAGGGGTTTAGGCAATAAGCAACTAGAAATAAAATCTGAAAAGTAGATCCCTCGGAAGGACCGAGAACAAGGCAAACAGTGAAAATTGCAGACTCGGTTTGATTGAGTCTGTTCACGGGCATTTATGGAAAATGCAACACTGCCTACGCCCACTAGCACTGGCTTAAGCATAATTCAATCTTCAAATCTAAATGAGTTGAAATGACTGATCCTGAATGACCAGAAAGTCGTAGGGAATTTGATGATACTTATCCTTTTCATTGAACTGCTTCAAAACAGAGGGACACTTTCTTTTCTTTGAAGACGGTTGATTAAATGAATGGTGAAATATTCCAGCCGCTTTGAAAGTCTACCATACAGCTGCGCATACATGCGATATTTTTTCTTATCCTTACCCTTTCTCTTTTAATTTCTTGTTAGCACCAACGAGCATTTTGATAGAACCAGATGGTCTGACACTACACAGTTTTGGATATGAAGCGGAAAATAAATACGCCGATCTGGTGGCCAACGAAGAACACGAGACATGGTTCTTCTTCCAACGGTTTAAAATGAAGCTTTACGAGAAACAGGTAAGTACCAGATATGGATTTATCTAATTTATAATTGAAATTTTGTCTGTTTCATACTGAATGTAAACACATTGCACTTCTGAGGCTCATGTAGTGACAAAATATATTCCAACGCTTCAGAGACTTGGTAGAGACATGGTGTTAGAAGACATCAGCGGAAAAAAGAGTCTCTCTGCTAAAAAAGTATTCTCGCTGTCCATTAAGTACATGAAGGATGACTTTATGAAGATGTTACAGGGACGTACGTTTGGTTGTGGCATCAAAGAAGATGAAATACATTGGGTCCTTACTGTACCAGCTATCTGGAACGACGCCGCAAAGCAATTCATGAGGGAAGCTGCACAAGGGGTAATCCATTGATTGTTAATGCATTGATATACCTAAGAAGAAACTGGTGATAATAATACTGTCTTTACATTATTCGTTTTACTCATATACTAGTATATCAACTGAAATATTCTTGTTACGTTACACTTGTAAAGATACAACATGGACTTTGCCATCCATCATTGAACCATGTTTTTGATAAGCGATGAAGTTATTTGCAATGTAAATAGTAAAAACTTGATTACATAAAAAATTTATACGTTTGATACTACAGATAGAAACAAAAAGTTCATTTTACTAGTTTTACCAGCCGTGCGCCAGTTTTATCAACATGCACAACTTGTGTAACAGAACGACACTCGAGCACTTTAGAAACGCCCCATCTTGAATTTGGAGAACTCGATCAATATACATATATTTGTGAGATATACATAACAAGAGCTCATAAAATACGAAATGCACCCCACCTTGATGCATTCAGTAATTGCACAATGAACAGAAATTACTTGGTCACTGTGCACTGGACGTTTGATATGCTGACCTCAGATCAATAATTATGGGTCATTTACCAGTCATAAGTAAACTCTGTATCAAATGTGATCTTAGACCAAAGCATTCTCTAGTTATCTTACAAAACAGATTCTACTGTTCTTGGTCGATGTGAACTTGACCTTTGACCCACTGACCTCAAAGTCAATAAGGTTCTTCTGCTGGTCATTATCAACCTCCATATAAGGTTTCGTGATCTCAAGCCCAGTCGTTTTCAAGTTATCATCCGGAAACGGTTTAACTGTTCCGGGTCACTGTGACCTTGACCTTTGACTTTAAAATAAATAGGGGTAATCTGTTGGTCATGAACAACATCCCTATGAAGTTTATGATCCATAGGCACAGGTGTTCCCAGGCCAGGTTATCGTCCAGAAACGGTTTTACTGATCACCGTGATTTTGACCTTTGACCTACTGACCTCAAAATCAATATGGGTCATTTGCTTGTTATTACCAACACCCCTATTGATTTTCATGTCATAAGCCCAAGCGTTCTCAATTTATCGTCCGAAAACCGTTTAACTGTTCCGGGACACTGTAATCTTAACTTTTGATCTACTGATCTTAAAACATAAGGGATCATCTGATGGTCATGACCAACTTTCATGATCCTAGGCCCAAGCGTTCTTGAGTTATCATCCGAAAACGGATTGGTCTACGGACACACAGACCGAACGACTGACTGACATTCCGACCGACCGACATCTATAAAACAATATACTCCACCTTCTTCAGAGGGGTGACAATAAATATGGTCTGGTAAGATGGTAATATGTTTGTGCCAAACGAAAAGGTAAAACTAAGAGTTATTTAACGCCGCATATAATGAATATATAACACCAGCTACTAAGCTCTCGCGCGATAAACTAGGTATCCAGTAACAGATACTTACCTGTGCTTATTTTGCCTCTTGGTACAACCCTTTAATTGCTGAGTGCCACGTAAGGGAGCGGCCAGTAACATTTTATACTTCTTTTGTAGACGCGGAGGGAATTCAACGTTTCTATAACTTATCAAAATCTAAATATTTCTAGTTTTCGTACTACTTACAGATTAGCTTAGAGGTAAAGCATACTGTTTAAACTCGACAGATCTTTTGCCGCATGGGTTCGAAACTCAGCAAAGACTTCATTTTTGCATCAGAAATTTAGACACAACGACAGAGAGATATCTGACGCTGATATGATAGATGAGAAAATTCAAACATCATATCAAAGATGATATTAGTTAAATGCATGTACTTAAGCGAATAAAGAACATAATAATATGTTATATGAAGACAAAATATTAAGACATAGAAAAAACAAAAACAATAAATTAGAGACTTACCCTAAGCCCTCTTTACACAAGGGAAACAATCCGTTTATATAGTGAAATTGTTTAGTGAACACCCTTTATTAATCCTAATCATATCCGTGTTATATCAGTGCAATGGAAAAGTAATCTATCTATGTTGAATACTATGCACGATAAGACAGTCATGCATCCAGAAATTGATTTCCTGGATTTTCTCATATTTCTAGATATTTTTCACATACTTTGAAAATATAACACTTTCCCCGGGGCATTAACTTACTTGATCTTTACACAGTTTTCTATTCAGATTGCTAATCCTTGTGGCAATTATGCGTGCTTTTTCCCTGCCTAGAGGTAAAGAGCAGGACCTTAGGAAGCATTTTCAGATTGGGGGGCACACATTATGAAAATCAGCTAAAATTGACTCGCTGTCAAAAAATTTCTAAGATTATTACCATAATCGGTCAAATTATTGGGGAGGGGGGGGTTACCCCTGGCCCCCCTGTTCCTACGACACCGAAAAGTGCATAGTTTCTATGGAGTACTAGGTCAATAGTCACTAAAGCCTACCATAACGTAGTAGCGAAGTTGTCTCCATTCTCTCCAAATATTTCACCAGGGATCTTTTTTTTTTTCAGCTCAAAAAACTTTTTTTCCGAAAATGTTATTTTAAATGCTTTTTTTTCAGTCTACATACCTTGATGCAGTTAAAGACCCACCACGACCAAGTGACCAACTTTTTTCACTCACAAAGACTTCATGAAAATTATTCTTGAAATACAGGTAATATACAGTTATACTACAAGTTCTGCGGTGGACAATTTAGGCCATTCCTGAATAAATGTGTTTTGACAACTTCATCTGCAAACTTATTCAGTCAATCTCTTTTCAGCTAGTTTCTAAAACATAGATGAATAACTATCTTACACTGTAGAAACAAAATGTGATTGAAATTTCACTAAATACACTGATTTCTGTATATATTTCTACAGTAATTAAATAGAATGTTAGGACATTACACACATTGTCTTGGCCTAATATATGTCACTGTCAATTTGTAACTAGATACTTGTTATTTCTCATTTTCTTCATGCAAAGCATGTATAATTACCATCATGGAAACACAAAAGAATACAGTTATTTTGTGGTGCCTCTTTAACTACACAAATATAAAAAAGATTCCTTTTTGAAGTTTGTATTTTTAGTTACACTGCCTAAATAGATATCTGAAAAAAAAACACATGAGGATTCCACTCTATACAAAACGTAATGCTGATTTCCTATTGTTATCTGCACTTTTTACCTGACTGAGCTACCGGTATTTTGCCGTAAACTTATTGGAAAGTTAAAGAGGCACCACAAAATAACAGTATTGTTTTGTGTTTCCATGATAGTAATTATACATGATTTGCATGAAAAAAGTGAGAGATACAAGTATCTACTAACAATATTTAAGGCCAAGACAATGTGTTAAATGTCTAAACATTATTTTGGATGAATGTAGCATTAGGAACAGTATTTGATATTTTAAACTAAGTTTAGATCAATCTTTGTTTCTACATAGCAAGATATTTATTTAACAATGTTTTTAAACCTATACTGAAATCGATTGACTGAATAAGTTTATAGATGAAGTTGTCAAAACATATTAATTCAGGGAGGGCCTAAATTATCCGCAGTCATCATGTAATATAGCTGTATTATTAGAATGATTTTCATGAAGTTCTTGTGGGAGAAAGAAGTAGGTCACTAGGTCGTGGTGGGTCTTAAAAATATTACTTGTCAAGTAAGATACAAGCAATATGAATTGTTATTTTATAAGTTATCATAAAAATGACGCGTCTTCGTGTTTACACGAGAATCGCGTTATCATCGGGGATTAGTAATAAAATTTAAATTTTATACATGCTTGCTTAGAATTTTGTATAAAATGAAATACAGCACGAGCTACAGGTGCACAGGCGATAATGGTCACGCTTCAAATAACAAAAAAGAGTCGACAATATCGAGCTGGATTTAATAAATTACAATAAGTAAATATAAAAATACATGTTGTCATAATGAAATGATTGGCATGTATTGATTCGGCGTTTTTAAAGACCTTGAGTGTAGTCTGTATAACATCTGCCTTCAGTCTGGCAACATCAATATAGTCACGTCTGATTGTTCGTGTAAATATTGTTGTGAGTTAAACTACTGTATATGTATCAACTTCAAGGCTGGTATATTACAAGATAAACTGAGTATTGCTTTGGAACCAGAAGCAGCCAGTTTATTCTGTCGCCATCTACGTGTCGAAAAAATCAGCAGTGATAAAACCACATTGTCTACTTTTGAAGTGGGAAAAAAGTACATTGTGTTGGATGCAGGAGGTGAGTTTTAAGATTTCTGTTACTGTAAGAAACATGTTAATGTATCAAATTAAAGCAGTCACGTTCGAATCATTCCGATTGCCTTTTTATACGCCCGAAGGGATGTACTATGTTATACACCGGTGTCTGTCTGTCTGTCTGTCTGTCCGTCCACCCGTCAATCCATTAGCAATGTCTGCTCTGCAACTCTTGAAACCCTTGAAAGATTTTGTAGAAACTTGACTCAAATATTCAAAACATCAGCGCATGTTTTGAATGGCTCGCTTCGAGGTCAAGGTCACACTTGGGGGTCGAAGGTCATATGATTTTGTTTTGTGCGTATATTGCTCTGCATTGCGTTGCTCTTATTTTTATTTGGCAGATACTTTTTTGTTCTTTTAAAATATTCTTTTGAATTACTTCCCTTCCATGTTGCTATAAATAGCTTATTTTTGTAACTTTTTTTTAATATTGGCCACATGGAAGAACCGAAACCATTTTTCTATGGTACAACATGGATGGAACCTTCAATTTTCAGGTGTATTTTGACATATCTGTACCTGGTAAGGATTTTTATAGACTTAGAATAACATGTATTTTTTCTGTGGAATTACATTAATTTAAATGTCTTCCCTTTGTCGTTCCTTTTTTAGTGCTTAGTTTTACAGATACGATAAAGCTAATTTAAATAATGAAAACATATTTTAGCATAAATGGCGTTATTGAAAGGTACACGTCCAACGCATGCGTAAGATATATATATATATATAAAGGTACGTGAACCTTAATACTATAATTGTTACTCAATGGTTTTCAACAAAGCTGACAGCACCAAGGGAGGAAGGGCACAGAGCTTTGAGTTTAAAATTGGCTGAAAATATACCAACTCTACATACTACCAAAAGCCCGTATTACAGGTAGTAGTATACTAGATTGTATCAAACCATATTCTCATCATTTTTGTTGGTAGAGGTCGTCACCATACCATAAATTTACGGACGGAGTCTTAATCGAAATCGAAGAACAAGTAGTTCCATTTCTTCCCTAAATTTTACGTAATTCAAGTCTCTTTAACTTTCAGAAAGCTTCTGAGATTCATCTTTTTCAAAAAAAAAAAAATACATTGCTTAAGTTATATTTGTCGTAATCTATATTTTATGACAAAAACACAGCGTATGAAAATGAGCATGCTTGCTTTGATCACATGACTTAAACAATTATTTATCACGTGACCAAAATAAACGTACAACAATAGTACTTCAGCACCATCCGCGTAGATCTATAATCGGTATTAAGTTGCATCTTTCGTAAACATTTTGAATTAAAACTCAGTTCCTTCTAGAAAAGTTAATCGAGATGTTATTATCATAACAACACCAAAGAGCTTGTTTTGGTCAAATGAACAGAAAACTGGCGTGCATTCTGTTTCGATACGATACTGAATGATAAAATTGCACCCATGTATCGGTCGAAGTTTGTCTGAAGGTTTCAACCAAGATTAAATAAATGACATATCAGTGTAATCAGTGAAGGCTAACTCACGAAAATGAGGTCCACTTAAATAAAAGTAATTTAGCTTCCAAAAAACCATGACCGATGTAAATAAAATCTGTAAAAAATCTTTTGGAAGCATAGAATGCAACCAAGAAGAATAATAGCAGACTCGGTTTGATTGAGTCTGTTCATGAGAGGTAATGAAATGTGCGACACCTCTTACGCCCCCTAGCACAGGTTTTAGCGGAACTCTTTTACATATATGTCGAATGGACTCCATGATCCGAAAGGACCAGAAAATATAACAACACTTAAAGATGCACGTTTTATTTTATGCTAACTAATGAAATACTGTATTCTATCAGTTAAATATTTTCATATCTCATCGCTCACACTGTGAAAATATGAAATCTATATTTTCACACTGTGAAAGATATGAGCTCCGCCCCCTCATACATTGTGTATGAATTTTAAATTATTTGCTTAAAACAGGATGAAAATTATAGTCGCACTTTGTTCTTTATAATATATTTCTCGATTCAAATTATTTTACTTAAAGAGAATTCCATACCGTTATGCAGTAAAATATAAAACAAAATGGAACTTTATGTTGCATGCGTCTTTATAACGTCACAGCACGTCTGACGTCATGTCTGTTTACGCGCGTCTGTTTCCCGCGCTGAGATTAAAACAGTTGCAAAATGCATTTCTCAACGTAATTGAGCATAGAATAAAAAGAAAATTTGTTTGTTTTTCGTGAATATGGAATATATCTCACCTCGAAGTGAGAAAATGTTCACATTTTCACTCGCGCTACGCGCTCGTGAAAATATTTGAAATTTTCTCACTTCTCAGTGAGATATATACCATATTCACTCAAAACAAACAAATATCCTCTATGTATTTTGAGGCATAATACATTAATATATATGTACTGCTGAAAAATGACTAAATGCAACATGAAGATCATGTGTGCTGATATATTGTAGACAGTAGTTGTAGTTTTGGTTGTTATAAAATTGAATTAAAACACTTTTATTTCATCGTAAATATTATTTTATTGTTGCTTTTAGTTTAAGAACTATTCTGTGTATTTTATCTATGTAATTTATGTATAATATTCATAGCCTGCCTTTATTAAGATTAGATCTCATTTGAAAAGGTTAATCAGTGTGGTAACAACGTAAATTATGATACAATGATACAGGAACCTTTTCAGTATTTTTTGTCGATGAAAGATGCACTTATTTGATTTCTTTCACTGTCAAATATCACTTTCATGTAGAGATTAATAAACCTGAGCCAGTGACTTTTTTGATAGCATAACTACATTATTGTACTATTTTATGTTTGTTGTTCAGTTTTAAGTTTACAGTTGTAGCCATACTTGTTCTAAATCAGTTGGTATTCTGGTCAGTTCTATTAAATTAAAGTATTTTGACAATATTAAATGTCTATTTCATGCCTCTTAAGGCATACAGACACTAAATAGAAAAATGGCGCGAAAAAAAATGGTAGTCGCATAATGGCGGATACAAATAGTTCTCAGTTTTTTGCTCTGTAGAGCTATTTTCCTTATTTTCTTTGCATTTTGAACTGAAATGACTGAAATTATTTTTCTTGCATCAAACATGACCCCCACTTTTCTTTTGATTTTTATTTAGCATTGACAATACTCTTCAAGAAAATGTAGGTTACAGACATTTAAAATGGGTCCTGATGTGTGCTGCGGCCATTGGAAATAGGTCAATTTTATAGAATAAAGAACAATTATTTAGTGTGTTATAACCTTAAGCTCGCCTTAGTATTATTTAAAATGCTCACGGTGAGTTTTTTTTTCTGATCACTGTTTGTCCGTTGGCGCTTTTTTGTCATATGAACAAGAATGTTTTATACACTCTATTCATTATCTCTATTCATTATCTTTTCACAGTATGTGCATAACAATATGTGCATGATGTTTTATTACTTTAATTAATTTTGGAAACTTATTCTGCGCTTTCATTTCTTTCCTTCAGGAGCCTGAAAAGATACATTCATTGTAGTTCTAAAACATTTATCTACATTTATTAATATATAGCAATAACGAGCAATTGGTACACGTATGCAACCGAGCTTCATGTCCTTTATCAAAAAAATTATAATAATAAAGAATAAAAAAAAGCCTATCTACCGACCCATACATTTTTTTTGAGATGTAATCAGAAACAAACTATTTTTTCAGGCCTAATTGTGGTTCCTTTTCGGGAATTTAAGCATTTATCATTAAATTGACACTGGAATGTTAGACAAGGCAAGACAAATATTTATTAAGACTTGCACAGTGAACATCGTCTAAACACATGAAAATTTTACATATATTTGGTCACAAAATAATGAATGTATAATAATAACAGGTATCATATTAACACAGTCGTGTGCCTAGAATTTAATGAAATGTTAAGATAAACAATTTTTATACATCAATATTTTGGAGGACAACTACTTATAATTATGTAACAATATTAAGACAACTGTTTCTTAAAACTAATGCTTCCTTAACAAAGTTTGTTAATTTAACAAGTTCGGATTTATCAGTTGTATTTAACAATTGGTGGAATTTGTAAACAGAAGGTCGGTTGTAATAGCATTGCTTCAAATACTTTCGTCTAATATTAGCGTAGGTAGAACATTTACAAACAAAGTGATATTCATCTTCAGTATCTAATTCATTGCAACAACGACAATAACGTTCATTTCTTGGGATATTCTGACCAACATATCTTCCAGTTTGGATTCGTAGCGGTAAAGCTGAAGTTCTAAGCTTGGTGACATACTGTTTTAGTGTTTTTGGTACTAAATCTAAATAATGCTCGTAATTAAAAACAGGCTTAAATACACTATACATATCTAATACAGAACTATTAGCAACACATCGAGACCACTCTTGTTTATATGTATCAATAACAACATTTTTAAAATAAGCTATAAATGTATTAACATCGACTGAGCTTGGATTATCAAACACATACGAAAAACCATGTGTGTCTAACAGTCTTTTAACATTCGAAACCCAGTTTGTACGTCCACTGTAGCAATCCTTTATTTAAGGCTTGCATGTATACAGATTTTAAGATAATATTTTCAGTTTGGATGACTTTAAACCAATATTTAATTATTCTTAAATATCGATTAATAAAAACTGGGTATCTGCCTAGCTCGCCATAAACTACAGCATTACAAACATTTTGTTTAACATTCAGCAAACGTTTACAAAACTTTAAATGTACCCTTTCCAATTCTTTTGACTTAGTATTACCCCATACCTCACATGCGTAATTCAAAATAAAACCAATAAAGGCATCGAACAGCTGACATTGTATTTTGGGCTAAAGATAAAACTCTTTACATTTATTAAATAAAATATCCATTGCTTTTAATGCTTTGCCACATAAATGTTCATAAAATTTCCTTTATAATTAAAGACAGTTCCCAAATAATTAAAGTCGTTCGCTACTTCTATTTGTTGACCGTCATATGTCCATTTTTCAGATGGTAATAATCTGCCACGTTTGCGAAATACCATTATTTTTATTTGTATTTACTTTTAGTCCCCAACTATTGCAATAATTAAATAAAAGATCTAAATGTTTTTGCACTTCTTCAGGAGATTTACCTGTAATAGCCATATCGTCAGCAAATAGTAACAATAGTAATATAATATCGTCAATATTTAATCCGGAAGTAGCTTCATCCTGCCGGCAAAACCAATCTGGCACCCCCCATGCCAGATGACTGTCGTGCTGTTAATGACAACTAGTGGTTCATGCACTAATAAAATATTGTTTATGTAAAATAAGAAAAAAACAGGTACCTTGATAGTTTCTCTCCGTTCCTTATAGTATATTTCTCGATTCAAAATACGTTAGTTTACCATAAGAACATAACGTTACGCTACAAACGACAAAACTAAAGTGGAACTTTGTTATTGTGCGAAACGCAAAATATTTTTCATTGATCGGAAGTTAACGGTATAGTTCAGACATGTAGAGGAAAGCGGTAGGGAGCGACTTGGAGATGGATGCGTGATCGCTTTTCTTTCGCCTCAATCAAACCGTTTGGATTTTTCAATGTAGTGATGAACAGCAAGAAATATTCTTTCATTGTCTTCATCCTTTAATGCCATATTTCCAAAGAGAATAGTCTTTAGTGTAAAAGGACAATATCTGCTAATTTCATTTGTAAGTATTGTACGTATGTTGTCGTAATGTGTACATTGGAAGAAATAATGGTAAGTTGTTTCAGGCCGTCCGCATGAGCAGAGGGGTGATGCAGTAATATTTTTGGAGAACAGATCATCGGCGAGTGAGCTGCAGTTGGTTCGAAGGCGAGTGTGAAGAATCTGATGTTTTCGCCGTCCGCTATAGAAATAAACAGGAACTTGATTATTTGCTAGAAAAAGTTGTCTTTTGAAAGATGAAACTGAAGGAGAATTTCTAACAGACAGAGGCAGAGCGTTAAACGCTCTTACCGTTGACGGAAGGAAAGAATCAAAATAGAGAGACGTTCTTGCTCTTGGTACCTGGGAGTCAGCTTGGTTACGAAGATTATACGTATCATTCGAAACGGTGGGTGGACACAATGCCGTAAGGTAAAATGGAGTGAGGCCATGCAACATCTTGAAATATAAAATAACTTTATGCTTCTGTCTCCTACTTTCAAGTGATTCCCATCCATCCTCTTTCCAACCCATCTTGCACCCCCACGCCAGATGACTCTCGTGCTGTTAATGACAACTACTGGTTCATACACTAATAATATAGATTCTATTATTTATGTAAAATACGAAAAAAAAGCAGGTACCTTGATAGTTTCTCTCCGTTCCTTAAAGTATATTTCTCGATTCAGAATACGTTAGTTTACCATAAAAACATAACGTTACGCTACAAACGACAAAACTAAAGTGGAACTTTGTTATTGTGCGTAACGCAAAACATCATGACGTCACTTCTGCTTACGGACGTTAATTTCCCGCGCTTTGTGTTCATTCTCCACTATAAGAAAGGGTGCTAAAAAGAAACTATTTCTACCTTTTGTAAAATACGGTATGCAAGAAAAACGTCTGCCAGAATAAAATGCTAACATGTATACGATATGCAAGAAAAAATATCAGTCATGTGTTTACGAATCGGATGGAAATATCCGTCCCTCGGCCACCTGCGCATGGGCGGTAATTTGGCAAGCCTCATTACCGCCAAATCCGCAGGTGCCCTCGGGACGGATATTTCTATCCGATTCGTAAACACATGACAGATATTATTAATCTGAATATGATGAACAATGCTTAACACATGACTTAACATTTTGGTACATATTTTTTATAAATCTTAATAATTTGCCTTCTATACCACATTTGAACATTTTTAGCCATAGTGCATTTCTATATATAGTATCGAAATATTTCATCATATCGACATAAATAACATACAATCTTTTATTCTCGTTAATATATTTTTGGACTAAGGACATAAGGATGTATATTGCATCAACTGTTGAGCGCCCTTTCCTGAATCCGAATTGGGCGTCCGAAATGATGTTAAAGTTATTACAAAATGTTTCAATTCTGTTATTAACAACTGTTGTAAATAGTTTAGATAAACAACTGAGAAGGGTAATTCCTCTATAATTGTTACAACTGAAGTATCGCCTTTCTTTATGTATCGGATTATAATACCTTCTGTCCATTTCTCAGGGTAATGGCCAGAGTTCAATATTGCATTAAATAAATCACATATATGTAGTGCCAAAATATCAACGCATTCAATTAAATATTCATTCAAAATACAATCGCTTCCATGCGCTTTATTACGTTTTAACAACTTAATTGATGCTTTAATCTCATTAACAGTAAATGACTGATCTAATTCTGGGAAACGTGTATTTGGTAAATCAAAATCATGTGTTGAACAAAAAGTTTCGGCCTCATCATTTATACACTCAAACATGCCGCTAGTTATATTTGAGAAAAAGATTGCTAAAGTCTTCTAAGGCAATATTTTTGCTCCTTGTTTTAGTATTCGTCTTAAAATTATTTATTCCAAAAATCTTTGGGTCTGCGATTTTTCAATCCTTCAATTTCATTTACTTTAATTTTCAAAAAGGCCCTTTTCTTCCGATTTATCAGTTTTTTATTCTCTTTTTTATACTGTAACAATTCAATTCTATTTTTTTCCGACTTATCACAATTGAAAATATTTAACAAGGATATATATTGGGCATGTACTGTTTTACATTCATCATCAAACCAATCTGCATGCTTAACACTACTACATTCTTCAAATTTCGGTTTGTTTGAAATAAAGTGTTCCTTTGAGAACAAAGGATCTGCAACATTGCGAATAACATCAGTGAACATATTTAACGCAGTATTTACAGAATCACTTCTAGAACAATCTATATTATCAAAGGTAGGCTAGAAATTATGCCTGATCTAAACTGATTACGCAACGATTCGTCCCATTTAAACTTAGTCTCGGTATATGACAACGGTTCAACTGTTTTATTGTTACAGTGTACAGAAAATGTTAAAGGTGCGTGGTCACTGAACTCGTTAAAATCGTGTACAGTAAAATCTTTAATAAGTGTAAAATTTCGTTCATGACAAAGCAAATAATCAGTTGTTGATAAACCGTTACGAGAAAAGTTAGAATAATGTACTTAATTAATAAGCTTTGCAATTTTCATGTGAAACAACTATTTCTTTCTATGATTTTATGATGTTCCAATTTCAAAACGTCAACTATTCACCGAAACCTTAAAGACCCACCACGACCTAGTGACCTACTTTTTTCACTCGTGAAAACTTCATGAAAATCATTCTTAAAATACAGGTAATATACAGCTAAACTATAAGTTTTCAGGTGGACAATTAAGGCCTTTGCTGAATAAATGTGTTTTGACAACTTCATCTGCAAAGTTATTCAGTCAATCTGTTTTCAACATAGTTCTAAAAATATAGGTAAATAATCATAATACAATGAAAAAACAAAATGTTATTGAAATATAACTTAATACACTGATTTCTGTACATATTGCAACAGTAATTAAATAAAATGTTAAGACATTACACATATCGTCTTTGCCTAAAATATGTCACTGTCAAGTCTTAACTAGATACTTGTCATTTCTCATTTTCTTCATGCAAAGCATGTATAATTACGGTTTATTTGATTGAAATGGAAAGATGGTACCGAATTAATCGAATCGCCACTCTGTAATGATTCGAAATAAAATCAAGCTCATAAGCTTCATAACTGAGTTAAGAAACTATTGTGGAACAATAATTTTAAGGACACTGCATCTATTTGCGTTGATTTATTAAAATTGGTAAACTTTATTGTTTGTTGCCATTTTGAATCAGTCGTGCCATCGCAAACATTTGTCCTGCGGTCGAGATAAGATGTACGCTCGCGATAATTATTGATAAGAGGTTGCGGGCTCGAGATAAGATATTGGACCTTAGAGATCAGGTGCTGTGTGTAGAAATAAGATGTCGTTTGCTGGAGATTAGATCTGACAGCTCTGTGTGATTCGCAGTATAGCGTGAACGAATGTCTTAATATAATGTAGTGCATATGCCGAGCACTGGAGATAATGTCAAAATAACTTAATCTTAAAACAGGGACCATGATGACCCAATGTCCATCACGCTAGTTTCAAAGCTCAAAAATGATTATTTACACATGGAAACAAACATCGCCCACTTGCGGGCATGTGTTTTAAAAATTTATAATATAAAAGTGAAAAGACCCCAAAAATCATGAGCGCTGTATTGCTTTGACAAGCCAATCATATCAAAAAGCTAATATTTTAAATAGGCACACTTGGAGGTTTAAAATTATTTATTGCAGGTGGCACTGTGGACATTACGGTACATGAAGTTTTGTCTGGCGGGAAACTTAAAGAACTATACAAAGCCAGTGGTGGAAACTGGGGAGGTACAAGAGTAGATCAGGCTTTCACAGACTTTCTGTCCGACCTTGCAGGTACACATATATTTGATAAATTCCCTGAAATTGAAATACACCAAGCTAGGCATTAGTGTCATAAACGGTGAACGGAATTTAATCTCTTGGCATTGCAGGTGATTAAGAATAAATTTAATTTTTAATCCGAGCACCAAAACCTAAAAACGCTTATTTTTATGAGAAAAATACAAAAAAGCGTTGAATTACTTTTTAAAAGCAACGATATAGACCTTTTAACACAAACTATATGTTGCTATGCTATTTCACGGATGTTTTTATTTTCACGCGCATGCACTCTTTACGTGTGGCTAAACGATACGAAAACCTACATGAAATTATCATTATATTACGAATTGACCAGTCGCCGCCTGTCAATCAAACATATCTATGATCCAATCAGATAACGATATTTAGTTTAAACATATTTTTTTTCCGAAAAGCATGAAATATTTACAATACAGCATTCCAGGAATTGGACAGAAAGCTATATTAGCTTACAGTTGTCCTCTCCTTAAACGATAACGATATTTAACACGCACGTGCGTACCACTTATCTCCGCCATTTTCCTTCGACAAGCTGGTTGTCGAGGTTAGTAGATAAGCAAGCATATCTGTCTTTGAAATCTAGTCAGAACTCTGTTTTATTGCTAAACTGTTGAAGTGAAGTTAGAGTTGTTCAAGTTATTTCTTTCCCTTATACCCCAGTCACACATACGGCGCGGAAAGCTACGTCTAGCCACGGATAAAAACGTAGTAATCCGTATCGACCCGTATTGAAACGTACCAGAGACGTACCTTAATGTAGTAAGCCGTATCAATTCGTACCAATTTGTACGGCTCAGGTACGGATCGATACGGGTTACTACGTTTCTATCCGTAGCTCGACGTAGCTATTTGCGCCGTATGTGTGACTGTGGTATTAGCCAAAATGAAGTCTCCAGAGACATGCAAACGTTAGCCTTTTTACAGTAAAAAGCACCTATGTCGGCTGAAGATGAATAAACTCGAGACCTTAAAACTTGCAAATAAAAAGAACTGATTGGGTCGGCAACCCTTTTTTCGTCGGAAATTTAATGTATTATTTTTTTTTCTCGAAAAATCTTTCAGTACTGCTCTACCTATACATTACATAATGAAGATTTAAGCTTTTTAGACATTAAAAAAAAACAAAAAAACAAAACAAAAAAAAACAATAAACTGGTATTGATATAATAAATACCACTCAGTACGGATGGTACCTACCCAAGTAAATCTAAGGGGAAGAACTCTGAATTGACTAATAAACTGAAGCTAACATAAAACATTGGACAAAAGTGGAAGAAAAATCAGACAGGTCCTTTTTCCAACAACCGATCAGGCAGACAAAATATGACCTACATTGGTTTAAATCTGGTTGTATTCAATATACAATATGCACACTTTTCTCATAGCTTACACTGACAGTTATTTTATAAGTTGTGGTGAGGCCCTGATAGAAAGTTTAGTAAGGCATGAAGATAATGTAAAATAATGCATAAATTCCTTTAAAGAAAATTTACGAAATTAAGAAACGTTATTAAGTTCTGATCTTTTAGGCAAAGTTATTTATTATTCTTTATGGTGATACATTGGTTTACACAAAATTTATATATTAAAATGTAAAATTTATATATCCAACAATGAGAAATAACAAAAAAAAAGAGTTAAACTGGTATCACTTTTGTGTAACAAAGTAGCTAGATTGCGTATATTTGTCACTTAAATGAATCATTTTGAGAGTGTTTCTTATGCTTTAGTCATTTGGTAGAGTTTCTCTTACTGTTCAAAAGAACTTTGCTTCAAATAATGTAACACAAAAAATTCATTGTCATCGAATATAATTACAATGGATGGAACTATCACGATCATTGCTTTAATTGAAAATCGAATAGATGCTGAAAAAAGCATATGGAGTTTACTTTATTTGATGATTTTCGATACAGGTCAAATACTTTAAACAAGCTATAAGGTGTTTTATGTATTGTTTTTAACAAAGTAAGCGAGTAACTTCAGATATCAACATTAATTTATAACTAAAACTGTTTACACAACTTGAAAAAAGAAAGAAAAAAAGCTTTTTGTTGGGGCCTCTCATTTACAGTTATATCAGCAATTATCACCTGAATTGAGTGCATTTATGAATGAGAAATATTGATGGTAGGGGTTTGTTTACATTATAAAATGTTTAATAACTTCTTTCAGGTAAATTTTTGGTATGGTTTTGGCAAGCTTATGATAAAGAGCATGTCATTCTCTTTCACTCAGAAATTTTTCAAGCGTTTTAGACTCTTGGCTAGTCTTGGATTTTGACTTTATTAAAAGACAAAAGGATGTTCAGTATAGGCTCTTTCAACATGTTTAAAGTAGACTAAACTTACATTCTTGCATAAAAACTACTTTTTTCACTGGATCCGCCCATGTATTAACGGGAGAAAAATCGTGTGCAAACAAGGCAATTCACGTGCTGTTAATACCCGATTTTTATTTTTGAAATGCTTTCCCAGGGATGTATATGTAATTCTGCGCAGACTGACATCTGGTATCTGCGTCTTGTTTCATTCATAAAAACCTCTTCTTGAAGCATTAAAGATGCCATCTAAACCATAGAATGTTTTACTGTATCAGTAACTAACGCCAAATGCGCTGCCCCCAACATTGTTCGTACTCGTTTCTTCCCTTGTTTACTCCCCTTTTAGAACTCTGCGTCAATTCAGATTTTGTAGACAACGGCGAATGTTAAAAAGTCACGTGTTTACCTGTGCGATTCTTCGTTTTTAGGTATCATATTTATGCTTTTGGTAAGTATCAGTCGGTATGTTTTTACCTAATTTCTCGAAGAATTTATATAAACAGCTTGGAAACTTGACAACACGTTCGTACTCATCCGTACTCCAACTACGTGTCCGTACTCAATGTAAGTCGAATGTAAAGTTATTATTCTTGAAATTGTGATCGAGTCCACCAAATTGTGAAATGAAAGAACCATTATTGGTAAGTTTATGTTTGTAATAATGAGAGATAAAAAAATCGGTTAAAAACCTTCAGAATGTGCTTTTGATAGTGTTGTTTATTTCCGGGCCCTGGATACGGATATTTAAAACATGTTTACCGTTTCCAAGAACAACAGGAATGGTAAATAAAAAATGTACTGGAATCGTCAAGTCATCACATATTAAAACAATACATAAATCGTCGTGAAATATTTTTTTATGCAAGAATAGCGACAATACACGTTTGTTTTGTGTATTAACGTCTGCAGAAGCCCTTGGGATATGTTTGCGACCTCGACCTTCGGTCTCGGTCACAAACAATCCCGCGGGCTTCTGCAGACGTTAATACTAAAAAAAAACGTGTATTATCCCTACACTATACTCTATTGAAGCTGTGGAAACTTTTGATATAGATTATAACAGGGGAAATCCTAAAATCATTGAAAAAAGAGTTGTCCATTTTGCCTCAGATGTTTTGAAAAAGTTGTTTTTTTAAATATCAAATAACTCTTTTTTTACATGGAGAAGAGAAAAACCATAAATATATTTAGAAAATTGGTGCACTTAGCTATGATTTCACTCTGAAAAAAATATGTAAAGATGAATTTGAATTTTTTAGGTACCATGTCTACACTCGGGTTTTCAAATATCAATGAAGGTTTGAAATTTTAAAGAATTTAAAAAGAACTGGCTTCATAATGAAATCGCACAAGAATCCCTAAACTGGGCATAGCCTCGGACTCGTGTGAATCCCGCTGGAATACCAGTGACTGTTGGGGTGCCCATACTATAAATAACACTTAGCAAGTTCGTTAAAAATAAGTGTTTATGTTACTTCTTAAATTTCAGTTTAATTAACGAAATGTTAATAAAGTGACAGAAGGTATTTATCCGGACGTAAATTTGTCCAATACGTTCATATTACGTTTAGATATGCAACACTTTTATTTATAGTATTTTCTTTGAGTTTTGCCACTGTAAAGATTGTTTCAGTCAAGTAATTTATTATACAGTATGCATTGATTAAATACATGTAAGTTATAAATTATTTCTTACCAGAAAAGCCTGCTTTATTCTTATTTTCGTCAGAAAAGAACAAACATCTCCAGTCTATTTCCACACATTGTAAATTTGTCTGCATGGAATTAAACATTTGCAATTACAGAAAAAGACTTAAAAAGATAACAAATAATGAAAAATAGATGTAACTCCGCATGGAAAATTAAAGCGGTCCTGTCCGTTTGACAAACCGGAAATAATGGCACAACATCAGTTATCGGTATATCGTACTATAAAGCCTGGAATAAGCATAAAGCTTACGGAAATGATAATCGTTTTATCAATGAATGCAGGAATGTCTAATACTTATCAGTTGTTCCAGATGAATGGCAGCTCGTTAGTAAGTGCATCACAACGGCAACGTTACTATCTTTCTAAAGATAACGATAACGTTTGACGCGTTAGATAATTAAGCAAACGGGCCTATACATTTTATTTCCCCGTATTTTAGACCATACGTTTATTTACAACCGTGAGATGTTTCATGAAAAATCTACATCTACATTATAGGAAACTTTCTATTCGCGAAAATGTTGCCAGAATTAAGATTTCCCATAAACAGCCAAGACGTCCATTTTTTTTAAATCATTGTAGCAAAAATCAAGTCAGAAAATAGCTTAGATGCGAGCACAAAATACAAACGGTAGGCCGGGAATTACACCCTATATTATACTATATTTTAATTGATATCTTTGTTAGGTTCTGATGTGATGACAAAATTCAAAGACAGACATATAGAGGACTACATTGACCTGTTGAGACATTTTGAAGTAAAGAAGAGAGATATATGTCCAAGCTCTGAATCAAAAGTCACAATCAAAATACCCCAAACGTTTTCCGACTTAGTGCGAGAATGCTGGGAAGAAACGCTACAGGAAAGGATTGGTCAGAGTGTATACTCGTCACAGGTACATGTGTAATGTTCTAAAATAACAACAAAAGATTTTTATCAGCACTACTTTGTCTCAGATGAACATGGTCAGATACGACCTAAAAACATATATAGTTTCAGATACTTATGCTTTCAAATGCTCTACGACCACGTGATTGTTTCGTTCCGCCACCCCACTCCCCCACCACCATCACTAGCTCCCCCGCTGTCTAAATAGCAGAACAACAGAACGAAAGATCAGCACGCTAATTACAGTGCCATAAAACTCGTTCTAGCAGGAGCGTCTAGACGACATTTAGACAATTAGAAAATGTCGTTCTGCTGACATCATTCCCTTTGTCTCTGATATGTGTTCCTTTGTCAATGTTATTCTGTTTATCAAATAAGAAGAAACTAAAACAAATTATTAGGTTTGAGATATTGTTTATTTAGGTAGGTACATATATTTGCCATGGCGGTTGTTCAAAGTATGTGAATAATTTGTCTTAACCGCAAGATGAAAAGTATACGACGGCTGTATTAGAGCGCATGCCATTTCGTTTGTTCGTAGGTCCGTCTGTCCAAGAATTTGTTTTGTTTTGTAACAAAAGAAATACCCAATAAATGTCCGCTCGTAAAAACGTCTTCATGAAAGGGCATTTGTTTTGTTTAGTAAACGAAATACCTAATAAATGTCCATTCGTAAGAACGTCTGTCCGTCTGAACGTCCGTATCTTTTTAACCAATCAGAAGATTTTCATTAAACTTGCACAAGTTGTTAACCTTATCAAGATGGCGCACACAACCCAGGTCAGTAGCTAAGGTAATTAGGTTCACAGTCAAAGTCACACATGGAGGCCAAAGTCATGATCATAACATTTTACTTACTTTGCATGAAGTGACGTCTGGGTGTATTAATCTACGTTCCAATGCCATAGATAATGAATTGTCGACTGGGTCTATATCACTATTTTCAGATGATGTACTACCAAGTGTGTTTTTCTTTGAAAAAATTTGCTCCTCCGGAGATGATAGGTCTCTTTTTTTGCTATTTTGTATGTCTGGTGGTACAGTAGAACAAAAGCCACTCATATCACAACGGAACTTTTGGTGAACAGTATACTTTGAAATTTATTCAGCGTGGGCGGATCATACAAGTGCTATCGAGTATGAATTACATAGCCAATAAATGTCACGTTTTTCAAGAGCTTTTACATTTCAAATAGTTACGTATATAACGAAACTTTTCATGTCAAAGAAAAAAACAAACAAATTTCTGACCTCCCCTCCACAAGAGAAACTCTACACCAATCAGATTTAACATATTCTGCTATTTAACAGTTCCATTTTTCAATCCTCAACAATTCTTTTAAGCAACTTAAAGGTACCAAAGACAGACAAATATTAAAGGATAAATCTTACAAAAGACTACACATTTTGAAATATACATCTAAATATTACGATAGCCGTGCAATATTCCCTTCAAGGCAAAACATGTGCAGAGAAACGAATGATTTATTTTGTATTTTCTTAGACTGACATGGGTGATCATTTTGTCCTATAGTCCGTGTATGATAACTTCGGAGTGACGTCACGTTTGTTTATGTGTTCTGGACTTCTAGAACTAACAAAATCGGTAAAGCAGCTTACATCAACAATAATATTAGGTATGTTTTATTGGAATACGTCTGTCAGTCCCGGTAGCTCAGTGGTTAAGCATTAGTGTTTCAAATATCGAATATTGCGGGCCTTAGGTTCGAATCGAGGAGAATGTTGTTGTTGTTGTTGTTTATTTTTTTTTTTATTTTTTTTTTTTTTGTTTCTCTTTCAGGGTAACCACCATAATCATTCATTTCTCCTTAAATATATTTTTATTTATTTAGATAGAAATATCATTGAATTAATTTCTGTTTAAAGGGGACCAAGCATCAGCTCTGTGTAAATACATCGTTTTATGAATGCGTAGTCAAGAAAACACTCGGAAATTTCGTGCAGGTTACATTCCTCTCTGGTATATTGCCAGTATTAGTGTAGTCAAGATGTCCGAGGCGTCCACATATTTTTTTGCAAAGAGAAACTCTGTTCAGTATAAGAATGATGCTTAATGCATACTACAAAATATTCTGAAGATTATTTCAAGCATCGTCATTTTTTTCGTATTTTTGTTCGTTATTGTATACCGTAGTGCTGTATTACTGCAGTTTGAATATTTTCAGTTGTCTTTGAAAAAAATGTAATTAAAACATAGATAAAAAGCAAGGATTTAAAAAAATATAAATCACGGTGGGACTCGAACCAACGCGACAATGGAAATTTAAAAGAATCGCACATATAAAGCTAACGCTCTACGACCGGTACTAATCTTCTACTTCAAAGTACGCGTTTCAGTTAGTAGTATAATATAAAAGTGTTTAGTACTTAGATAAATGATGATTATCGATTACCCTCCTGACTTGGACTCGTCCAAATACGTCACTCCGAAGTTATCAGACACGGACTGTACTTTCGCGTTTATCGTTTTTTCCGTAACCGATCGGAAATTCTTCGGGATCCCGTGATTTTATAATTAATTCAAACAGAATGTCCGTATGAAGACGCGTCACAAAATAACTGTATTTTTTGTTTATGTCCATGATAGTAGTCATACATGATTTGCATGAAAAATATGAGATATACAAGCTTTCAGTTTTAAATTGACAGTGACATATATTAGGCCAAGACAATGTGTTTAATGTATAAAATTTTATTGAATTAATGTAGCAATATGTACATAAATCAGTATGTAAGTAAATTTCAATGACATTTTGTTTCTATAGTGTAAAATAGCTATTCATCTATATTCTTAAAACTATTCTGAAAAGAGATTGACTAAATAAGTTTGCAGATCAAGTTGTGAAAACACATTTATTTAGGAAGGGCCTAAATTGCCCGCCCGAAAACTTGTAGTATAGCTGTATATTACCTGTTATTATTTTGTGCGTGAACTTAGCCAGAGCAGCCAGAGTTCAGCCAGAGTAGCCAGAGTCCAGCCAGAGTAGCCAGAACTCTGGTTACTCTGCGTGGCCAGAGTAGCCAGAGTTCAGCCAGAGTAGCCAGAGTTTCTAGGATTTTAACATTTTCTGGTTACTCTGGCCGGGCAGAGTAGTCAGAGTAGCCAGAACTGCCAGGATTTCATTTGCTTTGGTTACTCTGGCTGGCCAGAGTAGCCAGAGTTTCTAGGATTTTAACATGTTCTGGCTACTCTGGTCAGCCAGAGTAGCCAGAGTAACCAAGATTTCATTTGCTCTGGCTACTGTCGCTAGCCAGAACAGCCAGAATTTCGAGATGCCTATTGGTACTAGCTACCCTGGCTAGGGAGAAAATACCGTAAAACCTGTTGCGAAATCTACATGTTCATCTACATAAGTGCTCCCAACAGTCAATTACTGATTATATTTGGGAGGTCGGGGCAGTTATTAAAAGCATGTTGCTATTTTACATGATACATGATATTCATGAGCAGTAATATATACAGCTATGTTAAAAATAAGAGAAAAAAAAAAAAAAAAAAAAAAGATGATGACATTAGTATATATACGAGTCTAGGCCAGATGTCATGCACTGAAGGTTCACACTGTTTTTTATGTTATTATGGAAGGCGTTCCAGTATCTGATTGTGCGGGGAAAAAGGAGTCCATATGATATTGTGTTCTTGAAGATGGAATAATAAAATTCAAATTTCTAGAGGCTGTCAGGTGGTTATGATCTACAGAAACTAGGTTATCTGATATTTTGTACGACATTATTAGGGATGCATGTTTTTTTCTCTGTTCTAGTGTCTGCCATATAAGAGTTTCAAGCATTGATGTTACGCTGCTTTGGTATGAGTAGTCATTCATAAACACATCTGGCTGCAGCTCTTTGTACCTTTGCTATCTCATATGCTAAGTTTTTCTGCCATGGATGCCATATTGTGTTACAGTATTCTAATTGTGAGCGAACGTATGTTTTGTAGGCAGTTTCTTTGATATTATACGGTCATTAAATTTTACATTTCTTTTTATAAACCTGAGAGCGTTACCAGCTTTTGAAGATGTAATTTCAGTATGTTTTTCCAGCTAAAGTCATCACTAATAGTAATCCAAAGATATTTAGCATTTTCTGAAGTTTTTAGTTCTTGGTTATATAATTTATATGGAAAGGTGATATTTTTTTCTTTTTTTTTGGAGATTCTTATGACTTCGCATTTATCAGGATTGAATTCCATAGACCAGTTACGTTCCCATTCTTCCAAATTTGTCAATTCATCTTGAAGTTTGTAAGAGTCTACTAACGAGTCAATGGCGAGGTATAGGATGATGTCATCAGCAAATAAGCTTATTCTACCTTTAACAGAGTCGGGAAGGTCATTGATAAAACAAAGGAATAGACAAGGACCAAACACTGAACCTTGGGAAACCCCCTGATAGAACTGGAACAGAGTATGAGCCTTCAACTACTACAGTATTAAGAACCATTACTAAGGAAACATTGAATCCAGGATAGAGATCTAACTAAGTTTCATGAGTTTATAGAGGAGTTGATGATCGAGCTTGTCGAAAGCTTCGAGAAATCCATTATAATGAGATCAGTTTTTTTTCCAGATTGGAGATTGTCAAAAATTTCTGGTGTAAAGGATGATAGTTGAGTCTAACAGCTACATTTGGAACGGAAGCCATATTGGAAAGGAGTGAGAAGATTGTTGACTATTTTGGTACTCTCAGGGTTGATGTTTTGTGTTTTATGTATCAAGTGATTCATAAAACGGACTTCAGCCAGAGTAGCCAGAGTTTCTAGGATTATAACATGTTGCGAAATGACCCTTTTTAGTACTCTCAAGGGTGATTTTTTGTGTGTTTTATGTATCAAGTGATTCATCAAACGGACTTCAAAGAATTGTCTTACTTTTCAGACAGCAGAATGCAACATGGGTTGTTAAGTGTCTGTCTGGTGGCATATTAAGTTGATTATAAAGGTGATCGTAATCAATCTTTTGAATGGCATTTTGCGTTTTGATTGGCATGTCACAGGTACCTGCCTTTGTCCAAGGGTTTTGATCAAATACCGTTATTAAGCCGCTTTAAGCGTATGTGTTCACATGTCAACATTTCGTCAACTTCCACAACTTTAAAATGCAATATTCAGGAATTGGTTGCTGTCAACAAGTATGAAAAATAAACTCTCCAATTTCTTTTATATTATGTCTACAAGTGTAATTTATTTGGTACAAATTCAAGGCAAACACTGAAGTTAAATAAATACAAAACCAGCAGCCTTCAAATGAATATTCTTTATTTTTACAAGCAAAGTTATATGGAATTCACTGTAATTGTTTATGATATCAATATAAACAAGAGGACCCATATGGTCCTGAATCACTCACTTACACCTTTTGGGTCATAATAAAACTTCACAATTTGAAATTGTTAACTCTAAATTCTGGGCATTGTGGAAGGTTTTTAAACTTATATTGTATAAGATTAGAAGTATATTGATGATCCACAGAGTTGGGCTAATATTGCCCTGGGGGGGAGGGGTGGGGTGTGGGCTGATTCGATCAAGTTTGAAAGAACTCCATTATAAATTTTGCTAATTTTACATGCAAAATATTTAAGCTCTTAGCCTTGTGGCTCTCAGAAGATTTATGCAATGTAAGTATATCATTTTTTTTCTATATAAAACTATGTAGGAGCCATTTTGACTCTGGGGGTATTGATTTGAACAACTTTGAAAAAGTCCCACATGCCAATGTTACAGGTAAAATATCTTAACTCTTGTCATTGCAATTCTTTTGAGAAGATTTTAAAAGACTTTTCCTGTACGACTATGCACGCTCACTAGCACAAGCGGGGGCAATTATGACATCAGGGGAAATGATTTGCACAATTTTAAGAGAGCTTTACTAGGCAATGCTATATACAAAATATCTATACTCTGGGCCTAAGGGAAAATAAGAATATTTTTATTGGTTTTAATATATTTCTCTATGTGAAACTAATAAGCCCCGAGGCAGATCCAATATAATCCCGGAGGCCATGATTTGAACAATTTTGAAAGAGATATACTTGCCAATGCTTCATGCAAAATAACTAAGCTCTGGGTCTTGTGATACTTGAGAAGATTTTTAAAGGTTTTACTAATATATAAAATGGAATACTGACTTCAGTCAAAGAGCCTGACTCAATATGATAGACAAGACACATATCCTACCATTGACATAATTGACATCATCAGAGATGCCCGTCACACACTATTTCGTCCCAAAGCATCTAATAGTGTATTAATGGGACGATGGGGCCGCAACAGGTATTTAATGAGTCAATGTTCACAATAACAAATATATAGTCATGAAATCATTTCGAAAATTATGAACTCTAAGTGAAACTGATAAGCCCCAGGGCGGGGCTATTTACCGAATGTTGTCAAAATATCTTAGCTCTGGGTCTTGAGCCACTTGAGAAGAAGATATTTAGATGTTTTACAATATAACTCAGGGGTCATGATTTGGGCATTTTATAGAGTTTCACTAGGTCATGCTACATAAAATATCTAAGCCCTGGGCCTTAAAGGTCTTGCTTCTACAAGTCTATGTAAATTGATAAGCCCGACAAACGCACGCACGGACGACAGACAAAAGTTGATCACAAAAGCTCATCTTGTCAAACTGTGATATCTGAGCTAAAAACCTTTCAAGTATAGTGTATGAGGGTCATTCAATATATAATGGGATCTATAAAATATCATTTAATTTGACTTAGCCTTACCGTACACGTGTTTTTGGACTATGACAGCTCTTTAAAACCACGTAACACGCAAATTTGCGAAAAAAAATTGAATTTAGTGGTTTACACCCGTAAGCGTTACGCGGACATGTGTCTTAAGCTTTTCGTTTGAATCTGGCGCCAACAAATTGTTTTTATTCAACAGAAGGAATATGAGACAATACACTGGGGATAAAATATGCCATGAATAAGATTCAGGTTGGGTCCATGTTTCGCCAAAAAGAAGAAGTTTTTTCGACGTTGCACTATGACAACCAGGTCGCACTGCACTAAATCACAGTCCAGTTTGGTATGGGATACAGCCGTAAGTACTGAAAATCAGGATGGAAGGGTGTCGCTTCGTCGTATCTACCCTTCGTGGGAGGCTGAATTTAGCGGTGGGGTGCAGCAAAAACCCTTTGGAAACCTTATGGTAGTGCGAAGGATATGATATCTTTTCTGCTAGATGGGGAAAAATAAATAAGAAGCCAGGACCTGTATAAATTGTTAGAGGATAGAAGAACTTGTATTGAAAAATGCTTTTTTACATGATACAGGCATATGACTAGTATGTGTGTATAATATAGCCTTGAATATACCGACTTGCAATGTTTTACGACTTTTCATTTTTACATTTAGAGTCTTGAGAACAATGTATTTGAAAATGAACTGTATATTAAGCATATAGAATACTATACAACCCTGTTTGGGGTACGTTGAAACTAAAGTCATTTGAAGGAATTTCAAGATTCTGTTTGGCTTATTGGTAGATTACATACATGTATATATCTAAGTAGTCAATTTAATATTTTGTCAAATATTTTCAAAAGTAATGGATCGAAAACGTCCAAAATCCTGGACGCCTACCAGTTCAAAATAAATAAGATGTGGGATGTAATATCAAATATCAATGCTGATATATACTGCCACAGACCTTGTAGGCTACTTTGAATAATTATAATTATAATTAATATAAAAACAAAACATACCTAAGCATTATTTACAAACAGCTTTTACTGCATATACCCTGTTACTTGTTTTCAAAGTGTCATTTTCCGATACGTGTTACTCTTAACTTTGTCCGAAAATGATGCTGTATAACAGTTTCTTCGTTGTTGTTGTTTTTTTTTTTTTTTTTTTGCTTGTTTTAAAGATTTAGATTTCCATCTACCAGAAAGATATAGAAAAAAATCCTAGAATCTCTGACTACTATGGCTGCTGTCTGAAAAATAAGAAAATGCTTTGAAGTCCGTTTTATGAATCACTTGATACATAAAACAAAACAAAAATCAACGAGTCATTTCGCAACAGGTTTTACTGTATTTTCTCTAGTTATTCTGGCTAGCCAGGGTAGCTAGAACCAATAAGCATCTCGGAAATTCTGGCTGTTCTGGCTAGCCAGAGCAAATGATATCCTGGTTACTCTGGCTGACCTGAATAGCCAGAACATGTTATAATCATAGAAACTCTGGCTACTCTGGCCAGCCAGAGTAACAAGAGCAAATGAAATCCTTGCCCCATGTTCACAAAACATTTTTCGATCTCGGCTGAGTTTGAGTTTGAAATTCAAATATCAATTTTACGAAATCTTCAAGGTTAAATTCCAACCGAAACTGATCATAAATACTAAATAGCCACTTGAAAATAGTTATTAGCTTGAAATTCAGTTTTA
This sequence comes from Mercenaria mercenaria, assembly GCF_021730395.1. Lineage (NCBI taxonomy): Eukaryota > Metazoa > Mollusca > Bivalvia > Venerida > Veneridae > Mercenaria > Mercenaria mercenaria. The sequence goes on from NC_069364.1 coordinate 9,825,368, forward strand.
AACATGCTGTTTAGATAGAAATGCCGTATTAAGTTTCATAATCAAACTCAGCTAAGACTTAAAATGTTTCGTGAACACGGGACCTGGTTACTCCTCTGGAAAATGTTAAAATCCTAGAAACTCTGTCTACTCTGGCTGAACTCTGGCTACTCCGGCCAGCCAGAGTAACCAGAGCAAATGACATCCTGGTTACCCTGGCTACACTGGCTGACCAGAGTAGCCTGAACATGTAAAAATTCTAGAAACGCTGTATACTCTGGCTAAACTCTGGCCAGCCTGAGTAACCAGAGTTCTGGCTACTCTGGCTGATCTCTGGCTACTCTGGCTGAACTCTGGCTACTCTGGCTGACTTATGGCTACTCTGGCTAGCCAGAGTAACCAGAGTTCTGGCTACTCTGGTTGAACTCTGGCTGAACTCTGGCTACTGTGGCTGCTCTGGCTAATGTATTATAAGAATGATATTCATGAAGTTTTTGTGAGTTACAAAAATATTGAATTCCCTATGCTATGTTTGTAAACATCACGTTATCGTTGGATCTATTTATAAATTATAGCCTCGTTTCGAAGCATTCTTCCGAAAAAATCCGGAGATGCGCGACGGGTTCGTAAGCAGTCGGAAAACATCACGTAATCGTTGGATCTATTTATAACTTATAGCCTCGTTTCGAAGCATTCTTCCGAAAAAATCCGGAGATGCGCGACGGATTCGTAAGCAGTCGGAAAACATACTTTCGGTTTGAAATAGGCAAAAGGCTTTTGTTTGTTGGTTATTCTTTAACGTATTCAGGACTATTTGCCGGATCCGATACAGTGGGTCATATTTTCAGTCAAGTCTGAGCTACAAACTCTGGTTTTCATAAAATACTCGTTCGGGTTTTAGTAGTGGACCTTTAAACACAAAAATGCTCAGAGCAGAAAGTAAACACTGTGTCCACCATTATAACGGAAACCAAGGCTTTTTGCATATTTGGTTACCCTTCTTTGTATAACTGTTAACTTTGTCTATTTATTTTTTATGTATGTATTAATCATTTACATATGGACACATACACCACTGTAAGGTTCTTTACTGAGACGCTGCGTTTTTGGAGAGTAGATCTTTCTTCCCATTTTAGTACTAACTTGCTGGTTGTATGACAAAAAAAAGGGTTTTATATTTTCAAAACGTCTGTATAGATTTGTACCTGCCGCACATCAATGGAATATTCTATTGCTTTAAATATTCAAAGATTTTTCTTTTATAAAGTAACATCTGTATATGTTATAAGTCTCACACAAAGACAAACAAAGACTAAAACCTATTATTTATATTATAACATTTTATCACTTGTTTACAGGTTAAACTAGTAGGCGATAAACTACGGATAGAAGCAAGTATAGCTAAACTCTTTTTCGTGTCTCCAATAAGTAGTATTATAAACCATGTAAAAGCCTTGCTACAAGAACCCGTTAACAAAGGTGTTGCTGCAATTCTCATGGTTGGTGGATTTTCCGAGTCGCATATGCTACAAGAAGCCATAAGAAACGATTTTCCAAATCTAGGAGTTATCGTCCCAAATGAAGCAGGATTAGCAGTACTAAAAGGAGCAGTGATTTTTGGTCACAATCCATCCACCATGTCAGAAAGAGTAAGCAAATATACGTATGGCGTCAATACCAATACATTGTTCAGACCCGACTATCATCCGGTTCACAAGAAAAAAATGATTAATAACAAGGCGTATTGCACTGATATATTTTCTGTGCACGTGCGTGCCGGTGAAACTTTAGTAGTTGGGCAACCACAAACTGAACAAAGTTATTTTACGATAAGTTACTACCAAAAGAAAGTGATAAAAGATGTTTATGCCACATTACAAATGAACCCTAAGTACATTGACAATCCTGGATCTCATAGAATTGGTACCATAACTGTCCCTGTATCTGGAGTCGGTGAACGTAGAGAAGTAACAGTTAAAATGATCTTCGGCGGTACTGAAATAGACGTTGAATGCCACGAAGTTGCGACTGGCAAAATTACGCACGCGATTGTTGACTTTCTTACGTAATAAACTCAAGACAATAAGATATGTTTGTTTCATAATGATATAATTATTTAAAGAAATTGTAACGTACGGAAAATATTGATATCAAGAGTACAAACAGAGTTACTATTACCAGTCAACACAAAGACCTCTACAAGTTAAGGGGAATAATTCATGAAGAGATAATAAGATTGAAAATGTCTTAAAATCTATCATTATAATTGTTTTCTCATATTGATATCTAAAAGTGATTTTCGTTTGTAATCTAGTGAGAAAATAGAATAGAATAGTTGACATATGTAAATAAAAGGAAATTATGACATGTATTTTAAGTAACACACTGGTGAAAGGTAATACTAGTGTAAGTGAATACATAAGTAGCGGTGTTATAAGCGCAATTGTGCTGGAAATAGCAAAATCTGCATGTCGCTAATGGAGTGGTTCAACCTATGGTTATAATTTTTCAGTCATTGCTATACTTAATTGTGATATGTTCAATTTAGATCACTTTGTAAGTCTTGAACATTATTTAAAATATACTGCTTTCTTTGGTACACAACTTTTTATTGTCCATGCATTCAATTGTATATTGTTGCAAAAACCTTTAAAAAAAACTTGTCTCCAAACTGAGTAAGTATCACGATACAACATCACATGTGCTTCATTTTCTACCGATAATTTACAAATTGGGTATATTCTATTTTCACCTGGAAAATTTTCATACCGCCCCGTCTCAATACGCAGTGGGGCTACTCTAATAGAAATTTCGCATATTAAGCACTTTTATGTTTCTTTGGTGTAAACATTCCAATTCATAATTTTGTTTAAATAACTTGCATAGGTTCTTGGCTTATTGCCACCTCTACCACCTGTTCCTCTATCATTATTCAGTCTTAAGCACTGACAGCAACGCATTCTTAATATTATCAAGAAATATTTAGTATGGGTATGATCACAATGGTAAGTTTAGTAATGTGAACTGATATGTGGTGGATGAATGATGTTATTTGCATACAATTCAAATATCTTTTCCATATCATATCTTTATATTTTAATTTTAAGAATATGTAATAGGGACAAAAGTTTTATACAGATGTAAGTTTCTATAGAATAGAGCAATAGAGTTCACAGCTAAAATTAGGAAATGCTAAGACTGTCGGACAGTATTTTTCATATATTGTTAACAAGTAACATTATTTGGAGACAAGCTCTTGACATGTGACTTTTCTATAGTGGACGTTTATTTATAATTTTGATCAGCTGACTGCCTAAGTATACATGTTTAGTTTATTTGTCAAATTGGTATTGTTACTTTAATTTTTTTTGACAATTCTTTTATAATTTCTTGACTTAGATGCATTTCTATTGCCAGGTAGCAGATATACAATGTACATGTAATAACATGAGTTTCTATAATAACAACATGCGTTTGTTTAATAACTTTTTATACTGATTTAGTAAAATAGAAAAAAAAAGCAGATCGCGGACTTCGAAGCACTTGCCTCTCACCGTCGGGGATTCGGAACCTCGTTTGGGGTGTAAAAGTCTTTCGTGTGAGGAAGCCCGGGAGCGCAGTACCCACCAATGCATCACTAATGCGGTATTTAGAATCTTTAAACTTTTTAAAAGATCTGATTTTAAAGAATTAGGAATATTTTAAAAACTATATCAAAGTATGTACTTAATACTTTATGGTTACATTATACTAAATCACTTCTATAATAACATAAGATTGTTTAAAGAAAAGATACTAAGTTGACACATGGGGAGGGGCAGAGCATTTATGTCAGGTGCATGTTATTAATTAACTAAATAATTCAGGGACGGACCGATTTCTAATGTTGTTAAAACTTGTGGTCCAACTCTTTTGTACTTTCGCACTTTTGCTAAGTTACCGAATGTATCTTAATGTACAGTAGTATTATAATATATGTCTTGATGTAATGATAGTTTGGTGTTGTATATATATTTACATATGTATCTGTATATTATTGTCTTGATGTACATTTACTAATAAACTTTGATAATGTGGCAGGTGAGTCCAATAAGTCAAGGGGTGTTCAAAGATAATCCTTCACAGATCTATTGTGCAGCAAATATTGGATTTACCTGTATTGGAAAATAAACAGTGTCGACTGTATTGAGGTCAACTGCCACATTATCAATGTCTTGTGTGATAATTACAATAAAATATGATTAAACTAAACTAAATAAACAAAAGATCCTAACTCGAAATACTGGGAAACTAACTCGAAATTTTGGCTTACTACCCACCATGTGATATATGAACGTAGGTCCTGGGCAAGATCATTCACATTGATAGTCTTTGTGTAGTCTAAGAGAGTACACAAGACGACCGAGTACTGTCCGTACTTAACCTTTTCGACCAAATTCGAAGGCAGAGAAATATAGCCAATACCTATTTTGAGATCAACCGCCTCGGTAGCCTAGTGGTAGAGCGTCCGCTTCGAGTGCGGGAGGTCGTGGGTTCGATCCCCGGCCGCGTCACACCAAAGACGTAAATAAAGATGGTACTAGTAGCTTCCTCGCTTGGCGCTCAGAATTTAGAGGGTAGTGCTAGGACTGGTCAGCCCGGTGTCAGTATAATGTGACTGGATGGGGTATCATGTCACGTGTATACATGCATAAGTTCAAGCATATCCTATGTAACGTTTTGATCCCTGTTCACATAGGCGTAGGAGCGGAGAGAGTGGGGTGGGGTGGAGGCGTGTGTGCAGGGGGAAATATACTAAATCGAAATTTCGAGTAGGTAGTCCAACGTTCGAACAATTAATTTGAAATTAATTCGAATTCTCAGTTTCAAGACAGTTCGAGTTAATAAATAAAGTGCTACTGGCACTCATGCTCTCCCGTACTTTCCCTTTTGACCTTCTGATTAAATGGGATAAGACCTTGACTTAATGGGATAAGACCTTGACTTTATCATTATAGTTATTAACGACTAGTTATTATTAACAAAGCCATGGCATATTGAACAAAATGTAACTAACCTGATAAAGAATTGTGAATGGAACATGTATTGAAAAAAATGCATACAATCAAAAGAGGAAATTTTACGATGTTGAAACACAATATGCACTAGACTGCTAGTTTTGAGGGTTTTTTTTTTTTTTTTTTTTTCTTTTTTAAATTTGGAGACATGCTTTAATAATTTCTACCAACATATTGGAGAATATGATAGTAACGTTAAACTATAATCAAGTTCGTAACAAATAACAACTCTCCGGCCACCTGTGCTTTATCAATAATTGAATATTTTTCACACCTGTGATATCTGTTACATGATATGAACACTAATTTTTGACGTAAAGTCATGTCCCGTAAAAACGCAATCTGATTAAAATCTCGATCTTCTCATACATGTTATTGAGGAGATGATTTTAATCAGACTGCGTAAAAACGTTACAATACCGGTATCACCGGAAGCAATATAAATGCTTAAGTTATAATACTCGTAACATGTGAAAACCTTATTATGCGTTGATAAACTGTGACATCAAAATATTAAGACCTAAGAAAAAGATATATCTTTTAAGGTTTTTGCATATTACAAGTATAAAAAAAAAAATTTATAACGCATAATTGTTAGTCGAGTGAAAATATTTAGTTCTCTCTTTGCTGTGTCGGACAATATCTTATTTGTGAACAGTGTGCCAACTAACGTTTTGTGCAGTCATTCAGAATACAGTTATTTAATCTCCGGAATCAAAACGACGACAACTTGTTTAAAAACAACTACAAAAGACATATTTATGCAACTATTTTATCATTCAGTTATCAATAGGTATGTGAGACCACCACTTTTGTAAACAAGACATCGCCTAAAATCACAGGTGCCCGTCCAGTCTTGGTACCCATATGGGTGCCGCCCCCTACCCAACCCCCCCCCCCCCACCCACCCCCAAAAAAAAAACCGTTAAAAAGCACTGTTTTAATCCTAAAACGAAATTAAAAAATTGAAATTTTTTTTTCCTATACTGCATATTAGTTAGTTTTCCTTACATGTAAGAGTATAGATCTATATAGGGAAAAAATCTTTCTTTTTTTCGTTTTAGACTTAAAACAGTGTTTTTAATTTTTTTTTTTTTTTTGAGGGGGCGGCACCCATATGGGCACCAAGACTGGACGGGCACCTGTGTCTAAAAGTGGAAGTTGTTAAAAATTTAGTTTTCTGAACTTGAATCATGGAATTCTGATCCGGAAAGAATCTTTATTGAACTCAGATCATTGAGGAAACGTTATAGAGTCTATATTCAAAATAATGGTCAGGTATCAGGTCATTTAAAGCAAAGAGTTGTTATTTTATTATGAATTACTGAATTACCAGAACTTCAAATTTTGGAGGACCTTTAGTTATTTAATGGAATGACTAATCGGGTGGTTTACCAATCGGCCGGCCGAATGATTAATTGAATTGTGCACTGAATATGTTTAGGGTATATAAGATCTACAAAATTCCGTGATTTACTGCCTAAACTGAACTATTACCTGAATAAATCACATATACGTTCTTCGTCAACACTTTCTGGAAGATCATTCAACGTCAGTGTATCGGGAGCCTACAAAATAAGGCACTTGTATGAAGAGATACCACAATTCAAATACAGGTTTTCATACAAAACAACATTTTTTCTCCATAACTTCAATCCCCTATCCCACTCTCTTTACCAAATTTATATGCCTTAGATCAAATACACTGAACATAGAACAATCCGTATGATCCCATGGCTGAAACAGTATTTCAGTGTGGCAAATGATATGCTTTTGTGATTGCTGTGAATGTTCTTTACTGACCTTCAACAGACAAAACCGAAAGAGATCAATATGAAACAAGAGGTTCATGATGACCCTGGATCGCTCACCTTAGTAATAAGAGCTACATGGACAAGTGTAAGAGATCAGGTAAGAAAGTCAAATATAAGTAAGCATTGAAATCATTTCCCAGTTGTGTGAACATGTTTCAAATGTAAACCGATGGTGAAATATTAAGAAAGTAGATCAGTAGGTCACATTCATGGTCATTAAAAGTCAGTTTTAAGATCGGTGTGCAAAACTGTGTACGTCAGCCAAATTTCAAGGCTCTATCTTGAAAAACAAGAAAGTAGGTCAGTAGGTCAAGATCACAGTCAAGTGACCCTTAATTACTTGGGGTCATCAGGTAATTATAATTAAACAGTCTAGAAAATATGATCAAATAATTTTTGAAGTATTTTTCCTATATAACTCATATAACAAGTGACCCCCAGGGCAGGGCCTCTTTTCACCACAGGTGCATAATTTGAAGAGTCTTGTTAGAGAACACTAGGCAATGCTACATACCAAATATCAAAGGCATACGCCTTGAACTTTCAGACAAGAAGATTTTTCGTATACAAGTCTATGTAAAACTTGGGACTCCAAGGGCAGGGCCTCTTTTCACCACAGGGGCATTATTTGAAAAAAATTGGTAAAGGACCATTAGTCAATGCAACATACCAAATATCAAAAGCTTAGTTCTTGTGGTTTTAGACAAGATTTTTAAAAAATGTCCCTCTATGTAAAACTTGGGACCCCAGGGCAGGGTCTCTTTTCACCCCATGGGGCATAATTTGAATAATTTTGGTAGATGACCATTAGTCAATGCAACATACCAAATACCAAAAGCCTAGGTCTTGTGGTTTCAGACAAGAATTCTTTTAAAGTTTTTCCTATATAAGTCTATGTTAAATTTGATACCCCCTGGATGGGGCCTATTTTCATCACAGGGGCATAATTTGAACAATCTTGGTAGAGGACCACTAGTCAATGCAATAAACCAAATATCAAAAGCCTAGTCCTTGCAGGTTCAGACAAGAAGATTTTTAAAGTTTTTTTCCTATACAAGTCTATGTAAAACTTGTGACCCCCGTGAGGGGCCTCTCTTCACCCCAGGGCAACAATTTGAACAATCTTGGTAGAGGACTACAAGGAAATCCTACATACTAAATATCAAAAGCCTAGGTCTTGTGGTTTCAGACAGGAAGATTTTTTAAAGTTTTTACCTATATAAGTCAATGTATCAGACCCCCGGGGCAGGGCCTCTTTTCACCCTTGAGGCATAATTTGAACAGTTTTGGTAGAGGACTATTAGATGATGCAACATGCCAAATATAGAGGCTCTACGCCTTGCGATTTTGGACAAGAAGATTTTTTAAAGTTTTTCCTTTCGGTTGCCATGGTAACCAGAGTTCTATGTGGAATTCAATTCTTTGAACAATTTTAAAAGGGGCCCACCCAAGGATCATTCCTATGAAGTTTGGTGTAAATCTGCCCATTGTTTTTTTTTTTAAGAAAAATATTTTTATTAGAAAATGTTGACGGACGGACGACTGACGACGGACATCAAGCGGTCACAAAGTAAAAACATCATATATTGAAATAAAACAACAAATCATACTTTGATATTTTATCTTAACTACGACCTTGAGCTGTAATGTATGGTTCTGTACAACTCATTATGACAAATCGTTTGTGGAAATTATTTGCAGATCCTCTGCAAGGGTAAAAAGATACAAAGCGGACAAACTTTTATATAGAATAGATACACGAGGTATCAGGTGCCCGCTCGTGATGAAATAATGCATGGATGGTCACCTGGTGTCTTCCTCCACCATCAAAGCTGGAAAGTCGCCATTTGACCTATGATTGTGTCGGTGCGACGTAAAACCCAACAAAAAAATCTTTAACTCTCATTGCGCTAATATCACTGAATCTGCACAGTTTACAAGCTCTCAAACTTTAAAAACTTACGATGTTAAACAAAATCTTAACTGCATGTCTGAAAATGTTATCTATTTAATCACATGCAAAAAGTGTAAGTTACAATATGTGGGACAAACACATCAGAAATGTTCACAAAGAATGAACAGCCATAAATTTGATATTAGACACTTTCCTGATACTCCTACAAATGTATCTGAACATTTCAATTCTAAAAATCACTCTGTTAGTGATTTTTCTTTCATGCCAATCGACTTGGCAAAAAATGACTGGTTTAGGCTCTTAAAAGAGACTCGTTGGATTCATACATTGAATACAGCCTGGAACAGCCACCAGGATATCTTTGCACAACCAGGATTTTGGCAAACTTCACTACCATTTCTAAGTGACTTAGAAACTTCTGTTTTAGCTTGGATGGTAATTTAGGGGCCAAGGAGCAATAAATGATATAGTTTTGCATTATTTTTAATTTTCTTATTTACAAAAAAAGATGATTAAAAAAATGTGTCCAATTGGATTTTTCCAATTTCCAATCGGATATATGGCATGAATGCTAAAATGTTATTTTAGTCTTTCATTTTTTCACACAGATTCTTCCTAATGTATTTTTGCATATTAGTTAGTTTTCCTTTCCTGTATTAATATTATTTTTGCTTTGCAATTTTTGCAGGGAATAAGTATCTATTTTTGATCCTATACTATATGTGAATATTACGCCAAAATGGGTAACGTCTTTTGACGTCGTACTTTCCTGTGACGTCATACTGTTTTGTTATTATACTCTGATGAAGTCCAATGGACGAAACATGTTAGTTTTGAAGTAAAAAGTACATTTCTGGAGTTAGTTCTTCGCTTGATCTATTTCTAACAAAAAACTAACAAATACACGAAATAGACGGTACTACACTGACCTTTGTTACTTACGTTGTATGACTCGGTTTCATCTTGAACTTCTTTTGTAAATTCTAATACACTTTTATAAAGATTAAAAAAGAAAAGCGTGGCCCCCAAAGTGTAAATAAAGGTTTTCTATGATTAAACCTAGTGACCTAGTTTTAGGCCCAAGATAACCCAGATTCCAGCTTGACAATGATTTCATACAGGCAAATGACTCTGGTAGTGTCATTAAGACAAGGTAGAAAATGTAGCATATTCAGTGTGTTAAAATATTTTCTGTGGACTGACCTCGTTACCTAGTTTTTAAATCCAGATGACCCCTATCAAACTAAAGTTTATTACGATTGGTCCGAAATACTGACTGATCAGCAGTGTTAACAAATAACAACAAAATTGTTGACGATTGACGACGACAAAGTTTTGTGCCCAGGTGAGCTTAAATTTTAACCGGTAACTGTAGAAAGTATTTTTAAGAGAGCTATACCTATATCTTAATACGTCATCAGCAGTGATAATTACGAAAACAAAGAAGCTTGTATATACGAGAGAGATATTTCTTACTTCGTTATCGGATTCCCTTACATTTTCTTTCGTCTGTTTGGGCAAATCACTTGTCAACTGTACTGCGGTTGTCAACTCTTGCATTTTCTGTTTTTGTATCTTTATATAAGGCATTGCTGTTTTTAATGCAAGGAAAAGTTTACACCGTTGAGCTGTGTTCTGTTTCTGATTCAAATCAGACAATACGGTTTGAACTCCACTGTTCAAGGTTACATTTGTCGCTAAAAGTGATCTCATGTTTGAGATACCTGTCGTGGTAGCCTTCTCCAAGCTTGCCAAAGTATTGTTCTCTTTTTCTGTCTGTTCTATATCAAACATGTTTAGTTCCATCGTTAGGCATGCAGTATTTTCTTCTTGTATTTTATTTATAACTGTTATCATATCCGTCTTAAATCTGTCAAACTTATCGGTAAGCATTTGTTGCAGTTGTTTCAATTGTATTTTCCTGCCTTCTTTTTTCTTTTCTATTGCTCTTTTTTCATGTTTCTGTTGCAAATCTGTCTGCTGAATGCATGTATTTAGTATTCTCTTTGTCCTATCTAATTCCGTTGAAATAAGATTAATGTCTTTTAAAAGCTCTTTAAGTTCTTTGCCGTTTTCTATTCCTTTAGCAATTGTTGGCACATGGCCAATACCAGTACACTTTTTATGGTCATTCGTTCTGCACTTAATACATGCACATTTTTCACAGACTGAACAGTAAAACCGTATAAACCTATTTTTGTGAACTTGACACTGCTCAAAACAAAAATCCTGTGGCATCGTTTTCCTATCCTGTAGTATGTGTTGATTTTGTCTTGCGTGATATTTCAAGCAAGACTTGCACATGTATTCCAAACAATTTACACAAAACCCTTCCGCTTCCACAGACTCACCAAAATATTCACATTGTTCACAATGCATTTCAGGGACTTCATCCGAATCCTGTGTGAAATCATTTTGATATGAAGACGCCATTTTAAATTATATCATGCACTTAAACCGATTTGTAATCATAAACTACTATTTTATACCTTAGGCTATTGATTTTTGCTGTGGCATGAAGAAAAGGGTCATAATAATACTATATTTGCACGTATGCGCTATCTGTTACGGACCGAGAATAAAAGGTAATGTTATACGGTTGTCTGGTTGACTATACAATTTCAATATCTTAACAATTTAAGATTTTGAAGATTATGTATTGAAAAGTAGAAGTTAAATAATTATTTTATGAATATACTATACAGGAAGAAAAAATATAATAAAGAAATAAACCAACAAACCAAAAAAATAAAATAATTGCAGACTCGATTTGATTTAATCTGTTCATGAGAGGTAATGGAAAGTGAACACCCTCCACACTATTACACAGATATTAATTGGACTCCATGATACCAAGCACCAGAAAATATAGCAATATTGAATTGCAGCAGTTACATCCTTAATTGCGAGTTCGAGCTAGTCATTTTATCATTTTAATCTTTTACTCTCTTTTATTTAAGAAATAATTTATGGCAAAAGTGTTTTAACACTATTTATGCACGATTGGCGGTTATACGTTGGGCGTAATAATTTCACGAGGGCGGTAATACGTCACATAACTTGCCCGAACCGCAAGGTCTTGCACATCAGTACAAATATGGATATATGGTATATATACACGCAGTGTGCTCTTGTAAATAAAAGCACCTAGTGGGCACAGTTCACATAAATAAATATACCTCCCCGGAGGGTGCGTCTATCCAAGAGACAATACAATATGGGCGGTGTTGTTTTTATTCCAAAATCTACCTTTAACAAAATCGATCCCTCTACGGTAACATGCGATATACCGAAAGGGATATTTACTATCGAATTAAAAAATGTGTAGAATGTTATGGGATGAATTGAAGTCGGATCAATTCCCGATTGAGGCAGTGCTTTATTTCATATTATTACTTATAGGCCACGTTCAAAACTCATCAAACAGAATCACCCTGGTTAGTTAAATTTACATAAATAATCAATCTTATATATACTAACGATTAAGTACAAACACAATTTCATCAAAAAGCTGATAAACTGAAACGGAAATAACTGCTTCCCAGCAAACAAAAGACGTCTGGAAGACGTCTTTATTTGGTTGTTTCGTGGTCGCGACGTCTGTGACCAGAAAAAGACGTCTTTATTTGGTTGTTTCTTGGTCGCGACGTCTGTGACCAAAAAACGACGTGTTTTTCACGTCGTTCTGCATGCAAAAAAGACGTCTTTTAAAAGACGTTTTTATTCCGTCATAAAGACGTTTTTGCAAAAATAGAATTCAACTTTTATTCTTCTTAGGTGCAATGATAATACAGCACAATTTGTTTGAAAAAAAACAACGAAAATCTGTTATCAGAAATGAAATGCGATCGTTGTAAACATTTTCAAAGAGAGGCAACTATACACAAGCCCTGTACATAACGATTTACCTCCCATGCCTTAAATAAATTCCAACTAGGTGCGGGCCAATCAAAATCCAGCATACCACGTGTTTACATGTAGACCGCCATTTTAAACGGAAAACGAGGAAATGTAAATAGCAATAGTTACTTCTTGGATTTAATGCTTCAAAGTTTCAGTTGTTTTAGAAAATATAGCAGAGGTGTGTTTTTTACAGTATAAACATGAGTGGGTATATGTATTATGTGGAATCATCAGTTGTTAAGTATATGTATCATAACATCATGTTTCTTGGCTAACACTGGTTTGATTTTGAAAATGTAAATATTAAATGTTTAAAGTGAACATGTGTTTTATCTTTCTGTTGTGCTAGTTTTAATTTTTAAATGTTTTATGGGGAGTTTCTGAAGTCGTCACTAAAAGACGTGAAAAAGACGTCTCTAAAAGACGTGAACGCACCTTTCAAAAACAACCGAAAAAGACGTCACCAAAAGACGTCTCTAAAAGACGTGAACGCACCTTTCAAAAAGAACAAAAAAAGACGTCATAACAACCAAAAAAATACGTCTTTTGTTTGCTGGGTTAATAGGTAGGGAACTGTTAATTCAGGGCCTACCGAGCAAGAAAATCGTACAGGCACGAAGGCTTTATTCTTCCATATCTGTTACAAAAATGTTTTCAACAACAAGTAGATCAGACGTCGCTACCCCCAAATGACGTTTATATGGACGCCGACATATTGGAATGGACGAAACCGTCATTTTACAACGCAAGTATATGGGGAAAATCACAAAATCTTGATTTTTAACTTCAACTTAAATTTTTAAAAAAATATGAAAAACGTTCATAGCGATATTAACCGTCTGGTATTCACGGTGACATTTTTGACAATAAATAAAGTGTCGAAGGTCCATAATTAGGCGAGACAGATTATAGTAAACATATGCATGATTCCTTTATCTCATTCAAAAATATGAACTAGATGCAATACGCCATAAAAGGCTAAAAGCAACATCAAAAACGTTCCGAGTTTCAATGCTTTTACTTTTTACTCGCTCTTTGTCTGAAGGTATTTTAATATCATAATAGTGGAAACTAGCACGTTATGCCTCTGTTCAAAAAAAGGAATAAACATGAAACATCAAGCTATAGGCCGATTTCTTCTATTAGCTGAATCGGAAAAGTAAATGAACGCATCATTTTCACGACAAGTCTTTAATATTTCAAAACCAGTGTACCAGGTCATTCCACGGTATACCAACTTACTGCCATATACAGTAAAATATGTACAGCAATAGACTGTAGAGATTCTACCGAGATTGTTTTCTGTGATATATCCAAAGCAGTTGATAGAGTATGGCATAAAGGTCTTGTTTTTAAACTTAAACAGTATGGAATATATTTGATGGTTAAGTAAACTACTTAAAGGACATTTAAGGATCCACCCTTATCAGGTTCAAGTTATTTAGATATTCCCCCAGTTTAAGGTCTTTTTAACAAACGAACCAGTCCGTCATATTGCAGTTATGTCTATTTACACTATATCCTAATTTCATCTCTACGTACTTATTTAGGTTAGAATTACTGTCATGTTTATATATATATGGTCATCGCACGACAGTATCTTCCTAAACCAATTTTGTTCGTCAGCAAGTATATAGTCTTCTTCTAGATCCTGTACTTCATAATATTAAAGTGACTTTCCAGCCTTTGATGGAGGAGTAGTGCGGTCAATAAGGCTGACAATATTTCTGATGACTGTCATTGCCATCTTGTTTTGACAGTACAAAGTTGGCAGCATATTCAACATCATTGTTCTGAATTTCTTCGTTTTCTCCATTTCGTTTCATACCACATTATCTAAATTAAAAAAATGTCGACCTTTCCACGGGTGATCTTAGCTCTTGGTAGAAGCAGCATCATTGTTCAAGCATCCTGGATAGTTGGCACAGTCAAAAGATGAGTGCATTAACTTGAACTTCATAAACAACAACCATATCATCGGATTTGACTTTTGGAATTCAGTGTCAGCTGTTTCCGCATTGAAATTGCTGTTTTCCCAATCATTATTCAATAGAAATTTCTTGAACAATTTGAGCCATCTCATCTAAAACATTAATAATATTTTAAGCATCATAAACTAGGCCTTTCCAGTTCCCCTTGAACTTCTCAAACATTCTGATAGCAGACAACAAATTATTCAGTGTTTTACAGTATTCCTTTCAAAAAATGATGAAGCAAGAGAAAAATATTTCATTGTAATGAATAATAAATAACTATTATTTGTGTATTCAACATTTCCAGTTTCAATCAAATAATCTACATTGTCAATAGATAATCTGGTTCGCTTGACCGGAAATTGGGTCTAAAATAGTCCGTAAAATGTGTTAACTGGATAAACATATAGTGACAGCGTAAACCTGAAGTTTGCATGGCAGGCTGATATTGGCCTAATAAATGTAGCGGCGGTAGGATAAAAGATGTTGTCTTCCTGGCAACCACTGGTAAATTTTGAAAGGAACGTAGTTTATCCAATGCCTTCTTTGATTTTTGACCTAACAAAGGGGTGACCAAATGAACATGTTGATACCCTGACAGAAGAGGTCGATCCTTTTGTTGTGGATGCATTCCTACTCGCCGTGGTGCATTTTGTAGAATCAGAATAAGTCAGATACAATGTACATGGTTCCTGCCGAGATGGAGGAAGCTTTTCCGGTTCGGCAAACCTCATTGGATAAACCTTCTCCTCCACGACAGGAAATTTTTATTTTCTAGTTGTTACCTGCATCCACTAAAATGTCAAATGTCCGAGTTCAAAAAGTATATCTAACAGACGAATATCAGTATAACGTTATAAGTAAACCTTGGATATGTATGAATGCACCATAACCAAGCCTTTATAAATAAGATCCTTTTATTTTAATAATTTCAAATCATTCAAACGTTCAAAAATTATGTATATTATAAAAGATTCAAACAATTACAACAGATTGAACAATTCCTTATACATCTTTATAATAAGCACTATTGAATAAAATATATCGGGACTAAAAATGGTCGGGTTAATAACACGTGAAAATATTGGATCTTCTGATCACTCGTTGTAATAAAAATAAATTCTTTTATGTGTAACTTTATGTTCACAGTGAAAATATAACATTATATTATACTCCAATTTTCCAATAATTCCATGAAAATATGTAATAAACAGGTTAATTTAATTTGAAAATTTAACTGTTTCATATTAGATACAGATAATGTTAAAGTCACTGTACATTGATGGGAAAAGTTATATATATGACATTTATTGTGAACATAAAGTTTTTGAATATTATTTCATATACTGAATTGCTCATCTGATAAAAAATACCAGTGCTGTATAAAAGAAGTAAAACAAATCGCAACATAAAGATATCAAGCAGATTTAGTTGCATTTTCCTACCGCCTCATATCGAGTCTATGTTTTAGGTTGCTCGACCCAAAAATAAATGTTCATCATAACTTTTGTTTTCGAAGAATTTTTTTATCGATATACAATTTTCCTCCGATTTAGTATGGACAGAGATTTAAGACAAAGCGTTTTATCGTAATATAGGTCAGACACCACCAATTCAAAAAAGTAACATGTCTTAAAGCGACAAATCACATTTGTTTTAAAATAATCATCATACAAATATTACGTGTCACACAATGCAGTGTTTCAAAAACAAAAGAAAAATATAATATGCAATATTTTAATGTCATATACAATTATTATGTATGCTTCAATATTAAATCTATTTGTTTTATTAAAAACACTGTACAATGTTTACACATCTTATAACATAAATGGGTAAGTTCCTAATATACAACAGAAACACATGTATCTTTTGATGTCTCATAATTATTGTTACATAAATAACCAAAAACAAAAAGTTTCTGATATCCTCAGCCAAGAACCATCCTTCAGCAAGTGTTTCGACAATTTTATTTCATGACAATCTCCAGGCGGCGTGTCTGCAGTAAGAAGTGACGCTGTTTAAGTGGTTCACTTAAAACATTCCTCATCTCTCTTTAGTCAGTTAGAATCCCGTTCAGCTGTATTTATTTATTTATTTGGGTTTTACGGCGCACCAACACAGTATAGGTTGTATGGCGCCAAACAGGACTACAAATTTTGGTTCCACATCTCATTTACATCGAAATAAAAACATGAAGTATGGAATCAAAATTTGCATACCTGCTGGAATCACAGAGTTACTGCAAAACCAAGTGTTAAGACACTATTAGTCGCCTCTTACGATCATGCAAGGGTAAGGCAGTGGTTCCAATTCTTTTCATACACATATCTCTTAAAACCATTTTCCTGGTAACACCGATTTTTTAAAACCATTTTCTTGGAACATTCAGTATTGCCCATGGCGCTTAACAACTTCCACGGGAACCCTCTGTCCCCAACCCCAGTAGGAAAGAACCACGTCTACCGAACTGCGATCAAATGAATAAATCAAACAAATGAAAAAAGTTGTACATGTATGCTTTTACCAATATTTGGTACAATTAATAAGGCGCAGATTCAAATCTCTTAAAGTAAAAGCTACCCATGTAGATTGAAGCAGTACCGAAATATCACTGCAATAAAACAACACAGTCAAAAAGGGTAAGCAACATAGCAGCATATAACAAACCAATCTTTATTACTCGCACTAATACGTAACTTTACCGTGAAATCTGGCATAATAATCAATTTCACGTCATCGATCGCAAATATTTACTGAAAACAATCCAACTCATCTAATAACACATCTACAAAATAGAACGTACACTTATATAAAAACCTAACACATGTAAAAGTCAAGAAAAAAATCATAAACGCTGCAGTGCCGCTTAAAAATAAAAACATAACATGAAAATAACTACAACCGACAAACTAGTATGGCACTGAATATAATATCCACAAAAACATGTTAAAAAGCAAACCAGTTCACACATTAACAACGTTTCACATAAACAGACAGATTTAAACAATTTTAAATCCATTTTTTAACAAAACAAACTTGCTTGAATTTACATTTAACAAGTCACATTTTCATCATATCGATCTATAACAAGCAAAAGCAACATCAGTTTCAATCTTTTTCACGTAAAACAGCTAAAACCTTAATCGTAACAACCACTGTAATGGATCAAAACCTATTTCACAATATATAAAATCATTAAAATATTAAACTTTTTCTTTAAAAATGTCACAATTCATTTGTCTTTAGTGAGGCTTTCATAGGAACCTTTGATAATTTCCTGTCTGTTTCTCTCTCAACATACGGTAAGCATTGACCCATGTATGAACACTGTGTCTGTACAAAATCTCCTCTGGGAAGTCTGTCAATACAGCAACTTCTAGCGGTGGATTGTCCATGCTGTCTACATATACATACAACCATTCTCCAAGTCTGTAAAAGTAATACAAATTTCAAAACATGGCGCCATCCAGCATGGCAAAATACGCCCATTTACAACCTGAATAGTGCAACAATCGTGTAAAAATGCGGAAACCATAAACGTAACGAAGTGCAAGAACCATAATAATCAAAGCTGCCATTTTCTTCTAGTTTGTAAGAGTAAGCATACCATATATGTAATGTATTCAGATAACTTTAAGATAACTCGCCATCTAGAACGGACTTTTGAGTAAATAGAAAACAAGAGCTGTCAGAGGACAGTGGGTTACTGACCCTAAACCAATACTTTACTATGAGGTTGGGTGATAACAGGTGCAGAAGATAATACAAATTAAGAAAGAAAAGAGATAGAGTAATTGAGAAGCCTGCCATTAAACTTTAACCACACAGCAGTATTACTACATAAGACAAGAGTAACCTTAACATTTAGGATACCGACCTAAACATACAATGTCGCTTTTCTCAGCAGCACCAACACTTGTGTGAAGTTTGATGATAAAATGGGGGAACAGTAGATAAAAAGAACCTTAACATGAATGCCATGCCGATGGCGAGTACAATATTCGAATAATGGAACTAAAAAGGGAGCATAATTAAAAACAAAATGCCCCTTGTAAATTCAGTTGATCTAATTGGCTGCATTTTATCACATGGTATTCCCAGTCTGGAGCTAATTGTTTTCTGATGTACGTGTTTAAAATCCCCCAGAAAATGACAGCGTTATTTTTCAGAGTTACACAACCAAACATTTTTCTAAGTGGTTCATTTCTGCAGTGTACATGACCATTCCATGAACATTTTGATCGGTGTCCCGAGTGATTTCCAGAGTTGTCCGTGGAAAATATTTGTAAACACATGTTATAAAATAGGCAATTTTTCCATACTTTTCAACGGATATTATGCATTCGTCTACAGTTTTTCCCAGTCATCTGGAATATGTACATCCGCAGAAACCTTCTTACCCAAAACCGATAGGGAACTTATTTCATTTATAATAAGTCGATATTCTAACTAAAATCTGGAACAAAAATAACTAACGTGCATTCGGACAATGACATAAAATTATTTACCAATAGCATATAAAAAGGAAAAAAACTCAAATTTTCAGCTTATAAGTAATATATAGCTAAATTTCTTAGGTCATTCTAATTTAAATTGGCTCGATTGTGATGACAGCTTTTAACTTTCTCAAGTCTGCTTCCTGGTAAACGAGTGCTAATGTCAGAAGTATCTGTGTCACCTCAACGGGGATCGAACCCACAGCCTCTGGACTGAGCAGCCGGCAATTTAACCACTACAACGTTCCCCTTAATTTCTTAATCACACAGCTAGGTATGTGTATTATTAGCAGCATACATGCAAAACCTGTTTTACTGTTTCTCTCAACTCCATGGCAAGAGAAAACGTTAGGGCAATGACATTTTTTCAAATTTAAAATCTCAAAAACGAGGGCGTAAAAACAGCGTCATAGCCATATATTCTAACTAAAACTACAGCTAAGATATAGTATTTTCAGGTCAAACTTTTAAGTTTTTATTATGTAGATTTTAAGAATAATAATCAAACATCAAGAACATATTAATTTCCATACTTTCTATCAAATGTTTCAGTGTAATCTTCATCATCTGGATTTTGTCTCACAGCAACCTCGAGTAGGATAAAGTCATGTAAAATTTCTAAAAGCTGGGATAGTTTGTCTATTGACAACTTCTTCATATACACCTTATATGAACTCAATAACTCATCAGGCAACTCCTCGTGAAACTCTTGCAAAACACTTTCAAATGTTGCCTGAAAAAATATCGAAATTTCATGTCATATGTAATTTTGCTGGGTGGAGAGTCACACCGACAAAAGCCTCGTCTGTTGGAGGAAGACCTTAGGTGACCCTCGGGGCAATGTGTCCGATACTGGCGGGCACTTGGGTAGAACGATCGACCTTCTGTTAGCCATTTGGATGGCTTCCTCATATGAAAAATTCTACATCCTATAGTTTTTGAACACGCAGCGGTTAGGAGCAAATGATTTGAAGTCAACAACCACTCGGCCAAAGAGGACCATCAAATGTCACATATGGAAATAAACATGTTGCTTATAAACTATAAAAGTATAAACATAATAGAACATAAAGTCTGGAGAGTGCTTATTCCAAAACATTACCATAACTTTGATCATTAAACTAACCTCTGTATGCTGATTATGGTCAATCATCTCTTTGGATTTCTGTACTGACAGCAGTAACCATAGCGACTGCACATGCTTGAACTCACATGCTTGCTGGGCCTGTAATTTCATTAAAACAAAATAGCAAAATAATGTTATGAAGTGTTTGCACTATCTAAAAAGCCCAATCATGAGTACATTCCATATGTCAACTAATGCAGTCAACATTTCTGTAGAATTATTTTGAAAATAAGCATGCAGTAAATGACAAAAATATATACTAAGTTTTTACTTTTGGTTACCATGCCAAGCACGGTTTTGCATGACGGAAATACTTTTAAAGGCATTTAGAGGAGGACCATCAAAGGATCACTCCTCGAACTTTGATACTGTTCAAGCAGATTAGGACACATGCATGACAATCACAAATTAAGTAGAATCACAATAAGTATTATATCTTCTGACAGTTGCAGTGACAGATACATTTTTCAATTAAAAAAAAGAAAGAAATAACATAATCAAACTGAACAAACCTTTTGACTATGTATTGAATATTCCATTTGTAGTGTTTTCACCATGAACTCGTGCAAAGATTTTTCTGGAAGGCCTCCAGTAGACTTCAAGAAACTTATAGTGATATCAAGATTGTCCAGGGATGTACACAAATCTGGAAGGGATTTTATGTCACTGCATATTTGTGTCTTTACTGCGGCACTCAAACTCTCCTACAACCGAACAAAATAGTTGGATTACATGACGTCTCTATGAATCTTCAGTAAGTAAAAATAAGAAAGGTAATACAATTATTTTATATCTAAACGAATGGGTACTCGTTCGTGGTTACTCAAAAAACAAAAGAAGAGGTCCAATTGGGCCTAATTCGCCTAAAGAGGACCTTGACCATCTGACCAAGCTTCTGTCCAAGTTTGGTGAACATCCTTTTAGAAGTTTATTAAAATTAAAGTTGTTTAAGGGTTATTTTCTATTGTTTGCTGTGATAGCCCAAAATACATTATCATTAGAACAAACTTCAAGATAGAAGTTATTTAACTTTTTTTCGATTTTTAGCTCCGGCGTCCCCTAAATGGACCAAGCACAACCATTTGAACAAATATGGGAGGGTTTTACCATGATGTTACAGACCAATTTGATGAAGATCAATCAAGCGATTCACGAGAAGTTTTTCTATATTTAGCTCCAGTGATCCCTAAAATGGGCCAAGTCCCCTTATTTCAACAAATTTGGTAGATGACTTTACGATGACGCCACAGACCAAGTTGATGAAGATCCATCAAGCAATTCAAGAAAAGAAGTTGTTTAAAGTTATTTCCATGTTTAGCTCTAGCAGCCCCTAAAAGGGGCCAAGTGCCCTAATTGAATAAAACTGGTTGAGGACCTTACAATGGTACTACAAAATAAGTTTGATGAAGATTCATTATGCAGATCATGAGAAAAAGTCATTTAAAGGCATTAAATTTCTATCTTTAGCTGTAGCAGCAAATACAATTGGCCAAGTGCCCCCCAACTGTAAAACAGTTTGAAGAGGACCTTAAAATGATGCTACAAATAAAGTTTGATGAAGACCTATCAAGCAAACCATGAAAAGAAGTCATTTCAAGGCACTTCTACTTATAGCTCTAGCGGCTCTGAAAAGGGATCAAGCGCCTCCACTTGAATGAATCTGAGAGGAGACCTTATAATGTTGCTACAAACCAAGTTTGATAATGATTAATCCAGCGGTTCATGAGAAGTCGTTCTAAGGTATTTCTTTTTTAGTTCTAGCGTTCTCTAAAAGCGGCCAACTGCCCCCATTTGAATATAATTTGGAGAAGACATTGTAATGATGCTACAAACCAAGTTTGATGCAGATCCATCCAGCGGTTCAGGAGAAAAAGTCATTAAAAGGTATTTCTAATTTTAGCTTAAGCGGCCCCTTAAAAGGGCCAAGTGCCCAAATTGGAATACATTTGGAAGAGGACCATAATTATAATGATGGTACAGACTAAGTTTGATGAAGATCCATCAAGTGGTTCATGAGAAGAAAATAGAAAACGTGGAAACTCCACAGGTCACTCAACACGACAAAAACGAAAATGTTGCAGGCTCTGATTGAGTCGTTTAAAGGTTTTTCTATTGTTAGCATATGCGGCCACTAAAAGGGGCCAAGCTTAACCATTTGAACAAACTTGAAAGAGGTCCATGCCAGGATGCTACTGACCAAGTACCAAGTCTGATGTAATTCTGACCAGATATTTAAGAGGAGAAATATTTTAAGTAAAATTGTTGACCCAAGACGACTGACAATGGACGATCTATCTATACTAACAGCTCACTCTAAACAAAGTTCAGGTGAGCTAAACAAACGAATATTTTCCCCTGCACTCCTGAAAAGTAAAATGACAAAACTGTAAATCAGTAATAAATCCTTGTAAAAGGGGCCTCTGTGGCTGTGTGTTTAAGGTAGCTGACGTCGAATGACCTTTCTCTCACTGCTGAATTTTCTAAACCTCGCTTGGGTTGTAGGATGCTTTCAGGTGACGGACGGCTGTAGCAAGGTCGGTCCACATCTGAAATAGTGTCTGGAAGGGTACCTAGGGCCTTTCTCTGTGTCCACGTATAAAACCCAACAAACACAAATAAATCCGTGTAAAAGCTCATTCAGAATATTAAAGTTTGTCATCACTTAAAAATGTCTCAGAGGTTTTACTCCTTTCAGATAACGATTTTGAGTTGTTTTGTTTTTTTAAATTATTTTCATGATTATTTTTCACCAGTGATAAAATTAAAAATGACAAAAATCTCAAGAGGACATAATGTTTACAGCTGTTTGCAAAAAAGATACGCCCCCATGTAACTAGCGCTAATTATTCATGTAAGGAAGACATCCAAAGCTGGCTAAATGTACCAACTCGTGATGAAATAATGCACGGAGATGCACATTGGGTCTACCTCTACCATCAAAAGCTGGAAAGTCACCATATGACCTATAACTGTGTCCCTGTTACGTTCTTGGAAGTGGGGTTACAAGAAGGAACTTCTACAAAATTGCTTTTAAATACATGAATTTTTAGAGTGAGTGAGTTGGGTTTTACGGCGAACCGACACAAAACGGTCATATATCGCCGAGTGATTTTTTAGAATTTTGTAATCTGGCAGGATAACACATAACTGATAATTTGATATGTGTTAACAGAAACGGTATACCTGTGGTATTTTGTCTTCTAGTTTCCTGAACACTTCCGCATTTGTAAACTCTGTTCGGTATACCATCTGGTCAATCTGAATTAAACCATTTCATAAGTTATATAATAGGCAAACAAGGACCTCAATAGGAGAAGGGGTGTTTCTGCGATCATCGCTTATTAATAGGATTTCCATGAGTGATAGCAAGTCAAATCACCAGATCGAGACATTTCGTATGAACGTATTTTACATATTTTCATCGCTATACAAATAAAACAAGAATCGTGGAAATTCTACAAAAACCAGGTTTTCAAACTTTGCATCACGCCAACAGGTTCTATTTAAAAAAGGGTCGTGTTCTATTATACATATCTGACTGCATCCAATCATGCCATTCAGAAATATTGATATAAGAAAAGTAAATGTGTCATTGCCATATGTAATTTATGATTCTTTGATAAAAGCTACTTAAATCAAAGTTTGCTGACAATAGGTGTACCCAAAATAAGGATACTGAGCATAAACCATTTTTCTGTTTTTAGTAATAGTTACCCCAAAATACAATCCAAAGTTCTTAAAATAAGCTTGCTATACATCAAGTTTGGCAACAGTCAGTCAATCTTAACTGAAGTTATAAATTGGAAACAAGCTTTTTGATGGTCAAAAGGAAACAAAATCTTTTTTTTTATTTTAACTATGACACTGACCTTGACCCAATGGCATTATAATGACATTAAATTTTTTTTTTTAAATTAGGCGCTCAGAGGGATTTAAACAGTGACCAATCTGTTCCACAGCACAAAAGAAGATGTCTTCAGCCCAATACTCTAGACCACTGTGCCACAGAGGAACCTTCTAACTCAGCAGACTAATTAAGTTATCTCATTCGAACTAGAGGTATTGAGCGGAAAATTTTTTCCATTTTTATTTACAGTGACCTTGACCCTGACCCAAGTGACCCCTAAATACATTCTAAACCAATGTGTCAGATAAAAGCTATCTACACACCAAGTTTACTGACAATATGTATACCTATACTAGTATAGATATAACCTTGACCCTCGTGACCTCATATGCTATCCCAAACTCTGTCTCTATGCAAACTACCTATACAAGTTTTAACTGAATCAGTCGCTCTTAACTAAAGTTCTTGAGTGGAAACTAAACGTTGACACCGCCAACCCACCCTCCGGCCCGCCCAACAATCTGACAATCTATAACCAGTTTTTTAGAAACCTGGTTAAAATATATTACGTTAGAATATTCAGTAATTATCAAATACTTGTAAAATTTTTATTACTTTCGAATATTTAATATTTATCTAATACTTGTAAACATTTTGTATACAAAGCAATACAACTTATTTCTAAAAACTCATTTACCATTAAGAAACTGCCAACTTCAATCTTTGATTTAGAAAACAGGAACTTGTCCATTAACTGTCTTTCTAGCCCGGCAAAGTCATACTCTATCTTTGTCCCCTTGCCCATCTCAAAAGAATATTGGCAGTTAGCTAAAACTAATGGCAGAATATCTTGCTGGGGGTCATAGCTGATCAGGTGGGCAGAAGTAACCTCTCTCGGGTTCACGCTCGAAATACTGTCGGATTTTCTGTAAAAATGTTAAGATTTCTTTATCACAATGGAAATGATAACAACTTGCTACAAGATCCTTATGTCAGACAAGGGCAATTAAATTTCCAAAAATCCCAAAGCTGAAAAAAGGTTGTAATATGAATTACAGCTAACCAAGAGTTATTTTACTTGGTTATTTCGGTAGGTTTGATGACTATGTAGCCTTCTGTCAAGTTTCCATCAAAGATAAGCAATTATTACTTAGATATTAACTTAATCAAGAGCACCGCAACGCGGAGCAATATACGCCAGACGGTATGACCTTTGACCCCCTAATTGTAACCTTGACCTTGTAGCTAGCTATCCAGGACATAAGCTCTGCACATTGTGTCGATGTGGTGAACATTTGTGCCAAGTTTCTTCGAATCCTTAAATGGGTTCATGGGTTACAAAGCGATGACCTTTGACCTCTAAGTGTGACCTTGACCTTTAGTGACAGACACCAAAAACATCCGCTCTGCACGTCGTCTCAATGTGGTGAACATTTGTGCCAAGTTTCTTTACAATCTTTCAAGAAATTCAAGAGTTACAGAGCGGACAGGAAACTCACTCATATATGACTATTGACCTCTAAGTGTGACCTTGATCTTGTAGTTACCCATCCAGGACATGCGGTCTGCACATTGTGTCGATTTGGTGAACATTTGTGTCAAGTTTCTTTGAATCCTTCTAGGGGTTCATGAGTTACAGAGCGATGACCTTTAACCCCAAAGTGTGACCTTTACCTCGAAGCAAGACATCCAGAACATTCCATCTGCATATCGTCTTGATGTGGTGAACATTTGCGCCAAGTTTCTTTACAATCTTTTAAGAAGTTCAAGTGTTACAGAGCGGACACGAAACTCACTCATATGACTATTGACCCATAAGTGTGACCTTGAAGTAAGCCATACAGAACACGTGCTCTGCACGTCGTCTCGATGTGGTGGACATTTGTGTCAATTTTCTTTGAAACTTCAAGGGGGTCAAAAGTTACAGAGTGGACAAGAAATACCCACATATGTCCTTTGACCCCTAAGTGTGACCTTGACCTTGAAGCGAGCCATCCAGAACATGCGCTCTGCATGACGTTCCGATGTGGTGAAGATTTGTGTCAAATTTCTTTGAAATCCTTCAAGGTGTTCAAGAGTTACAGAGCGGACACGAAATTGCTAACGGAAGGACCGACAGACAGACGGACACCGGGGGTATAACATATTACGTCCCTTTGAGCGTATAAAAAGGTGTCAACGATGTAGTAGAACAGTTCACATTCTTCTTTGAACAGTCAATCTAAAATCTGGAAATTACTTGCATCAACAAAGGATTTTAGTGGCAAAATGACGTAAAGACTACTGGAAAATTTTAATAAATGCAGCATGATTTACACCTGTTTGCTTCCTTCAAGTACTGATCTAGGAAATCGTTTTGTTTTCGCATCAGGAAGTCAAGTAAAGCATAGGAACAGAGCCCTGCCTCTTTTGTCGTTGGTAGCAACACCGAAACCGGTGTTTTATCATTGACGCTTCTATTACAGTACTCCTTGGATACTTTTGTACCGCCTAATTCTGTTGGGCATACTGAAACAAGCATAAAAATAGATCAGACAATCGGAGTCCACCAACATGTCTAATGTAATTATTTTCTGATGAAAGTTAAAACAATCTGAACTGATATCTATACAATGGTTCGATTTTTTATCTTTCTGATCCTAATTTTTGCATTCGAGTTTTTTTTGAGTGTCACTTTTTCAAATACTGAAAACATAGCAGTTTGTTTCAGGATATTAAAAGTTATTCTCCCAACAGTTTTAAAATGAATGCCATTATTCAGTTTAAAATCGTCAAACACATATTATATTTATATATATACAAGTTTAAAATGGTAAAGAAATCCAGATTTGATCAATACTGATCGTATTCCCTTTTTTGTCTGGCTACACGTAATAAATAAGCATCTTCGGGTATGCAAGTATCGTACTTTAAATGAGCTATCACTTAAGCCGATTAATACGCCCCGACGACGCTTTGATACTCGGGAAGTAAAATGTTTTGATCATGATCTTTGACCTTCAAGTCTGACTTTGATCTTGAACCTAGTGACCCGAGTAGTACATTCTGCAAGTCATCTTGATAGGGTTAACAACTTCATGATCTATAATTTAAGCTATTCGATCTTTGACCACTAAATATGACCTTTACTTTGAACCTTATGACCTTGCTTGATGTTAATCTTATGAAAATCCTTCCTGTGGTTAAGAAGATGAGGTGGACACAAATTTAAGCTTTTTGATCTTTGACATCTAAGTGTGACCTTGACCTTGAACTTAGTGATCCGCGTCATGCTTTGCATATCGTCTTGATGAGATAATCGCTAGTTTTATGAAATTTTTTCAAGCAGTTAAGGGGATCTAGAGCCGACACGAACAAAAGCTATCTGACCATGAATTCCAAGTGTGATCTTTATCTTGAACTTAGTGACCTCGGCTGTCCGCACTGTATATCATATTGACGAGGTCAACAACTGATACTACTTTTATAAAAATCTTTCAAGTTGTTTAGACAATATGGAGCAGACATGATGAACGGACAGATGGACAGACCCGCACACATGTGTAACTCCAATACAGTCCCAATAAATTTTATATCTGGGGCTATTATTAGGTGACGCATATTAAAAACTCTAACTTAATCTTACAGTATTGAGTTAACGAATCTCTAACTAACTCCCAGGCCTCAGCAAACTCTTCCAATAGCTGAACTGTTTCTCCACCTGCAACTGCCTCTGTAGAAGACAACAATTAATTGTCAACGACGGAACTCATTATGATACAACTTGAACAGTATTTCCATAACAATGTATCGAGACATATTGTATATTAAGGAACTCTTTAAGCTTTTATTGTGAAATAATTTCACATTTGAGTGATCCAAACACTCATTACTTGTGTATTTAAATAATGAAAATATTTTGGTTGGTTTGTTTATTTTGGGATAAACACCACTTTCAACAGGCATGTAAAGGGTGGCATATATCCAACCCATTGTTTTCTTGTTTTATACCAGTATTAACGAATTCGCAAGTAACTTCCAACTTCTCCATATGAGTCAGCGGCTGAGATACAATGATTACAGACACAAAGTCTTTAATCAAATCATTACAGTGTCACAAAAAATACGCATTGCCCGAAGATCAAACTCACTACACTACAATAAATAGATCTGCATTCCCTATTGAGCTAAACAGGCAAGGTATTCTTCGTAACCATAACATTCTCATTAATCTTTCTAAAGCATATAACCAGTGTTTCTTTTTTTTCCAGTTTTGCTGGAGTAGTGGCAGGGCCCGTTAGGAAGGGAAGATCACGACATAACGACTAAAACTAGGGAAAAACATGAAATTAAAACAATATTTTTCATAAATATTTTACATTCGTAAAGAAAATGACTTAAACACGGGTACTAAACAGTGCCTGCGGTACTGACTGTGCCGACGAGGATTGAAGGCACTTCGCTTCCTGTACCGCAGGTACTTCGTCAATGTTCACAAAACGAGCGAGATCGGTGAGTGATTTTTGTCATTTTTGTCATTTTGTTACTGCATGGAGTATTTTTTCAAAAATCGGGGAATGTAGCGGGGTGTAGATGTATCTTATGTACATATCCATGCTAAAATTTGTGGCAAATGATCAATTTCCTAGAAACGTAAGGACAAATAAGTTGAGAATGAAACGTGATTTTTTCACATCAGTGACTGTTTAGACTCGATTTCTTTTCGCTGACTCAAACGATGTCGTCTCTGCCGTCGTGAAATATATTTATAAATGACATGTGATCTGCTAAAACATAAAATGTGTCCAGAAAATTCCGAATTTGAACGTTATGGCACTTTTGGAAAAGTGCCGCAGGCATTTTGACGATGCCGCAGCCCCTTCGAGGTGCCGCAGGCACTTTCAAAAAGTATCGGGGACATAAATTTGGCCGAAACTAGACAAACAGACAAATGGAAGAACAGAGAAACAACATTTCCTTCAAGAAAACGAAAAGAAAAAGGGGTGTGGAATAGTATGCAGTGGAATGCAAGTCAACTGGAGTCAGGTACCCTCTTATTGCTGCATTTCAGAAAGCGGTCCGCAGAATAAAAACCCTACATTCGTTTTCACGTAAAACAACTCGAAAACAAGCGAATATTAGCATGAAAAGTGTCCTATTTTATGTAAAATTAATTCCACGAGTGGAATGATGCCCATTTGGCTCCCGATTTATGCGAAAATGCGCGAAAAATAGAAAACTTAAGATCTATTTATTTGGGACTTCTTTCGACTACACCTACACCACGGAAACACATTTTTGACCATATTACTGCATTATAACCTCTGCCATGAGATAGGTAGGTAGCTGTCACGATACTTCAAGAAATTATCGTGATAAAGCGAAGTTTTCTAATAAGAGTCTCAATAGTCAAAAGTCTCCTGTAAATATTATTGCGATGATTCACATTATAATCTCGATACCATTTGTGTAAGAGCCCATTGTGGACAGCTGACATTTACTAGCTAGACAGTTATTACGGTATAAAATCAGAAACTATATCGATGTTTGAAATTTTCTGTAGTTATTTTAATAGCCTAACGTTTCCTGGAAATATTAAGTATATCTACAAAAAAAATATTTTAAAAATGTTTTCAGAAAAAAGAACTTAATAAGTACAGCTCATAAACGATCAAACGGGAGAATTTTAATAGTTTTTACATGTACGTAAAAACTAAAAACCTATTTTATTCCCTGCAAACAAAACTTTGAAAAAAAAACCGAGCAGCATAGGGTTTTTATTCTGCGGACCGCTTTCTGAAATGCGGCAATATGAGGGTACCTGACTTCAGTTGACTTGCATTCCACTGCATACTATTCAACACCCCTTTTTCTTTTCTTGAAGGAAATGTTGTTTCTCTGTTCTTCCATTTGTCTGTTTGTCTAGTTTCGGCCAAATTTATGTCCCCGATACTTTTTGAAAGTGCCTGCGGCACCTCGAAGGGGCTGCGGCATCGTCAAAATGCCTGCGGCACTTTTCCAAAAGTGCCATAACGTTCAAATTCGGAATTTTCTGGACACATTTTATGTTTTAGCAGATCACATGTCATTTATAAATATATTTCACGACGGCAGAGACGACATCGTTTGAGTCAGCGAAAAGAAATCGAGTCTAAACAGTCACTGATGTGAAAAAATCACGTTTCATTCTCAACTTATTTGTCCTTACGTTTCTAGGAAATTGATCATTTGCCACAAATTTTAGCATGGATATGTAGATAAGATACATCTACACCCCGCTACATTCCCCGATTTTTGAAAAAATACTCCATGCAGTAACAAAATGACAAAAATGACAAAAATCACTCACCGATCTCGCTCGTTTTGCAAACATTGACGAAGTACCTGCGGTACAGGAA
Source organism: Mercenaria mercenaria (assembly GCF_021730395.1). Classification (NCBI taxonomy): domain Eukaryota; kingdom Metazoa; phylum Mollusca; class Bivalvia; order Venerida; family Veneridae; genus Mercenaria; species Mercenaria mercenaria. The sequence continues at coordinate 9,855,858 of NC_069364.1, forward strand.
GCGAAGTGCCTTCAATCCTCGTCGGCACAGTCAGTACCGCAGGCACTGTTTAGCACCCGTGTTAAAAGTACTATGTTTTGTGTTTCAAGTAGTATGGTTAACGGCTCAATCAAACCGAGTCTGCAGCATGTTCATTTTTGTCGTGTTGGGCGACCTGTGGTTTTCCACTTTTTTATATTACATATCTATACAGATCTACCTAGATTTTTTTTTTAGAATATATATAAAAATAGGGGAAACAAACTTTTCAACAGGGGAGTAGGTCGATTTTTTGGCCAAACAAACGGCCTGAAATACTGCGAGTTAGCGTTTGGTGCATCATAGTCAGATTACATTTTACCAGGAAGGTCTAATACATGTACGTATCAGTTGTTCCTGAATTTACTAAAATGAAGCTAACTATGCGTGTTAAGTGTATAAGCATAAACGCTGAGACAATACCTCTTTTAAGATAAGCAATATTTATCTGTGATGCCTCTGCTTTATCCAGCTTTCTGTGATATTTTTGGAACAATGCCCGATGAAGCCGTAATATACTTGGAATGTAACGGAGGGCTCTTAAATGATGGTCCTACAAAATAAAAAAAAAATGTACAGCTTTAAATTCTAAACTAGCATCAGGCAAACTCTTTATGATTAAACACGTTATTCTAAAAACATAATACATAGAATTAATGTTTACTAAAAACCACATTACATCGAGGACCTCATATAATATGTATCTTAAGAAGCACTCACTACTATTATAGACACTTCATGTAATAACAGCACGCTCTGCTATTTGAAATCCTTCCACGTAACACCAGATTTACACATTTTTGGTAGTTTACTAGAATCGTGTCTATTGGACACGGATGTCTCAACATACTGTGCCATCCTCTAAATAGCATATAATAATATATACAATATTTTTAAGGACAGACCATCTTCACATGACGGATATTCAATTAAACTCTTGAAGCAAATTGTATTCAGATGAGGTTGTGCATCTAAGTAACTTTGAATCCATTGGGAAGATTTGACCTTGTTGTGACCTTGAACTTTGACCTACCACCCTGGTTTGTGCACTCTGCACATCATCGCATCACAATCTACCTACACCCCAAGATTGAAGTCAATACCTTAAATGGTTTAAAAGTTATTCTCCGGACACTAAATGTGACGGACATATTTGATCTCTGAGCTCAATTTGTGACCTTGACCTTAAACCTACAGACCAGGTTCATGTTTTCTGCACATTGTCTCCCCGCTATCTACCTGCATGTCCAATAGACCTAGTTTCAAATCCAGAAAACCAAGTTACAAACTTGATCTCGAGTTTGCTAAGACAATCTCAACAGGTCTTATGCTCAACGAGTAGAAAATGTGGACTTTGAAGTGTAGGATCATTATACAGATTTTATTAACAAGTTGTTTCTATGACTGAACTTAGTGGAGTTAGTTTTTGACACATGATCTAGCTGGTGAAACTTAGCATAAATTTCATAAAATCCAATATTTTGACAAGGTTTTATGCTCATGAAGTAGAAAATATGGTCTCACTCTTTCCTTGGAATGATTTTTATACCTAGATGATCCTAGAGACTTAGTTTTGGCTCCAGATTACCAAAATTCAAATTTGGAGACAAACATTCTGACAAAGTTAAGAGTAGATCAGTCAGGAAAAGTGACCTCTGGGTTTCTTTCATTTAATCTAGTACGATAGTTATAACCACAGATAAACCATAACAAGCACAACATTGACTATTTGTAACATTACCTCTTTCAGGAATAGATGAAGCACTTTGTGTTGTTCACGAGATATTTTGGCTTCTGTTTCTTGTTTCAGATGCTGAAGAGATATAGGTGTTCTGAATCGCCACACTCTAGGAATTTCCTCTAATGCTGCCGCAATCTCCCCCTCTGCACTGGTGTCTGTCTCGTACAACAAGCAAAGTAGTGGGTCTGTTCCTAATATTAGTATATTATATAATTATATTACTACTGTGTTGATATTTCTAAAACCGTGCCATAGTTCCTGTACTAGACAGGTAATAATCTATATGCCGCTATATAATCTATTTGATTTTTCATCTCATTACTTTGAACCTGAATGGCTGAATGCTGTAGTCGTTACAGTGACTCTCAAGTAGAAAAATTTGTACCATCTCATAGGGGTTTCATGGATATTGGGCAAATATAACATTCTATTGACAAGACCTATAGCAATGACCTTAATGTAGGACCTTAACCTCGAATCAGCATCAATTGCTGAAAGGTTTGCTCTATATTTCATGAGACATCCCAGGTACTCTTCCGGGCAATTCTGGAGGCTCTTATAGGCATATGAATACAACTATTGCATAAACTTGCAGCTTGATCACTTCAATTACAGACCATTGGAACACTTGAACAGAAAAATTGTATTTCAGTTTTCTACTTCATTTCTATCAAAGTGGATCTATATATCATATCTCAAAATCATAGTTACAATACTATAAAGAGCAGCTCGAAACAAGGACTATTTGTAAAACAGATATGCTCCTCATTATGGCCTGTCTGGGGTAAAAAGATGTCAATGTGCTCTTGTCTTTTTTTCCAAATGACCCCAGTAATAAGTTGGTCATCTACTGAAAATAGACATAGCCTTTTTGAAGTCTCAAGGGCATTAAAGCCAGCTAAGCCAACTGTAGGCCTAAGCCAACTGTGTCTATTTATTGGAGAAAATGTCTTAAGGTTTTTGGTTTTGTTTTTGGTTAGTTATTACTATTATTATTGTGGATGCATAGGTTGAGCAAGCTAAGACGCTTTTCTATGGGCTTAGAGCATCGGGTTCGAATACTGGCCACACCTAGTGTGGTGTGTCCTTCAGCATGGCACTTCATCCCGCTTGGCTTAGTAGACCCTGCTGAAAATGGGTACCAGTAAAATTGCTTTGGGTAAAAATTAACTGGTTTTATTTGTTCGTATAAGTGGGTTGCTCCGTGTACAGAGCTTATGTTCACTGTTTTACAAAGTGACGGTAAATAAGTCACTTTTAAATCGCAGTTTTAAAATCATTAACATTTCAGGAATGTAACGTAACGATGAACAGTTTTAATAACCAGTGGTCTTGGATTCTGTACCATCTACTGACAACAGACATTGTCCTGTGGTCAAAAGCTCAAGCGTTTTCCAGCTCGTAACCTTAGTGCAAAAAGTGAATAAGTCCTTCTTTAAGTCAATGGAGCTATCCACTTTTTTGCACTGAGCTGACGAGCTCATGATCGATTTAAAATCCTGTTCGAGTCTTGAGATCAACGTGATCTTGCCTTTTGACCTACTGACCCAAATATTTACAGTCTGAAGTCTGCAGGCCGAATCATTCTCAAAAATTATTGATTAGACTATTATCTTGGTATAAAGTTCAGTGACTTTGACCTTTAACCTTCTGATCCCAAAACAAAATGTTATTTACTGACCACAGGCAATCATTCTTTGAAGCTTGAAAGTTTTATGCCAAGCGTTATTTTAGTTATTCTTTGAAAACCATTTTCCGTCTCATGCTCATTGATACACTGACGACTGATCAACTGGCCCAAAAGAATAAAATGGGTCACCTGTTGACCACAAGCAATTATCATATTAAGTATGACGGCCCAAGGTCCAACTGCTCTTTATTTTTAACCTGGAACAAAATAGTAATATTAAGAATTCCAAAGGTAGACAAATCTGCATGCAGAAGAGAATATACTTTCTCTTCTTCAACTTGCTCTTCTACTTGGGGAGGAAGTATATAAATGTGTCGATTGACCAGTTTTGTCATGGAGAATTCACTTACCTAGCCTTTGATCCTTCGCTAGTTTCCGGTTGTTATTCTTCAAATTATTTTCAAGATTCTGAAAAAAACAACCTTATTAGAAACAATAAAAATTAAGCTTATTTTATGCTTTTTGGTGAAACATGGGAAATTATCAGTAAGATATAGTCCACTATCAATCACATTGTCAGCTGATCTACAAATACGCTTCATATACCTTTTTTAATAAAAATAAAACAGGATACCATTATGCTGCAAATAATAAAACTAAATAGAATTTTACGGCGTATGCGTTTTTGTTATGTCACAAGACGTATGACGCCATTTTTATTTACACATTGCTATTTTCCGTGCTGAGATTATTATAAATGTGTTGAAAAATAAGCAATTCAATGTAAATAAGCATAATGAGAAAATTTATTTGTTTTTCAGGAATATGGAATATATCTCACCTAGAAGTGAGACAATTTTACTTGTGCTTTGAGATGACATGCGTTCGAACAAAATAATATCCTCAATGTATTTGACTGTCCTTCATTTTAAATGAATAACGAAATAATGCCATTATAAATCAGTAGTATTTTGTAAGGAAATGTCAGAACGGTCATGACAGGTATTTTCAACTGAATTTCGGAGTTTTTGTCTGAACTTTCTATAGAAATTGGTCATGAATATTAACTACAGAAGTCCGGACACAGGCAAGATGCAGATTAATAATTTCCTCATGTGTAATACAACAGTTTGTATTTGATTTGAAAATGCGTATTGTCCAATATGTATTAAATACAAATATTCTTTTTGTTTCGGAAGCATCTGTTTCTGAGTGGTAAATGTCGCTGGCTCCAAATCACTTGCCCCTCACCGATGTGAGTTCGCCCTTCGGTTGGGGCTTTTTATTCTTCATGTGAGGAAGCAATCCACCTGGCTAAAGTTCTACCCAGATGCTCGCCCGAAATGCACAAAAAGGCACATGGGGTCTTCCTCTACCAGTAAAAGCTGGAAAGTTGCCATATGACCTAAAATGGTATCAGTCTTTTTTGTTTACGTTGGGTTTAGCGTCACACCTACAAAATTGTATGTCGTGAGGGGGGCTTTCTAGCTTTTAATGGTGGAAGAAGGCACAAGGTGCACATCAAAGCATTCTTTTATCACGGGAGACCTTCCGTTACCAAGCTGAATGACTTTCTCTCATGAATAATTCAATGCCTAAAGCAAGGATCAAACCGTCATCAATGAGGGACAAGTAGCTTTAAAAAAATGACCTCAACCAGTTAAACATAACAAAAGCAAATCTTTTAGTTTCACAGTTTTATACCCCCCTTTCCCTATATATTGTAATTTATTATAACAAGAGAGTCATGATTATCCTGAATCGCTCACCTTAGTAATATGTGCCACATGACAAACTGATGCTAAATGGCAAACTGATGCTAAAATATTACAAAGTTGGTCAGTAGGTCCCAGATAAGCTTTTGGTGCAACTGGGCATTTACCCATCACTTTTTGTTTTAATTGGGTATTGGTAATCTGAACTGGGTAAAAATAATATTATTACCCAGCCTTTTCAGAAGTAATTGGGTATTTTGCTAAAACCAATTTGTTTAACGTTTAATGTTTTCTGGGATACTTTCTTTCCATCGTGTGTTTTGCACTTTTAATGCAGCTGGACTCGGAGATCAATTCATCCGCAATATCCCAAACGATGTGTTCACGGCAATATGTGCTCTCCCGTAAGATGTTGGTCCGTATCGGTGACACTATATTATCACAAACAGATAACTCTCTTTGTTTAACAACAAAAACATCCTTCTATTTTGTTTGTTTTTGCTGCAAAAATGTTTTGTTTTTTTTGTTTCTTTTTCTGCAACCTCTTTTAGTATTAGAAGGTGTAATTATTGCTTACAAAGTGTCCAAATAACATCAATCAGACTGAATGGTCCTGTGATTTTTCCAAAAAAATAGCAACCTCTTTTGCCATTACGTATAACCAGTCTGTTGTCTAGTGTTAAAGTCTCGTACCTGTTCTATAATACGCAAGAGATTATAAATGAATTGGGTATAAGGAATTTTAATTGTGTTTCAGTATGAATTCAATTAGATTTTCTGCAACTTTAACTGCGTAAATACGCAAATACGCAGCTTATCTGGGAGATAGGGCATAAAATTGGCCCAATTTAGGTGATTCTGTCCAGTGGTTTTCAAGATTTTTTTTTAGAAAATGTTGACGGACGGATGACACACGATGGACATTGGGAGGTCACAAAATTTCACCACGAGCCTTTGGCTTGGATGAGCTAATAAAATACCTACATGACTGTTTTTACTTTGATACAGTGACTGTAAATTCAATGGAAATTGGAAACTAATCAACAAAACTAGTTAAAAACGCTTGTTGCAATTCCCCAAACATAGCTATATTAAAAAGCACAATACCCGCAATACAGCTTGTATAAATTTAGCACAGAAGGCTGTTTCCCATTGACGTCTTCCATCTTTTGTAGTAAGTTGGCTTACTTCAGCTGTCACTTGCTCTCCTTTAAATTTGATGTTAATAAATGTAAATGGGAGGCATTCTCAGACTACATAATTCAAAACAAATACACAAATTATCAAAATTTCCGTAGCTTTTTGAGTATTTCTAATCGATTTAGAATACAGCATGTAGACGGTTAGTTAAACTGCTTGTTTTTGGTTTAACGCCGTTTTTCAACAGTATTTCTGTTATGTAACAGCGGACAGTTACCTAACCAGTGTTCCTGGATTCTGTACCAGTACAAACATGTTATGCGAAAGTAACTGCCAACCTCTCATCATGGTGTACGAATTACTTCCGACACAAAGTATTTCATCAAATCGTCCTGGAAAATGTATGCGGAGCCCGGGAATCGAACTCACAACTCACTCGCTGACGAGCTAAGCAGGCGGACTCCTTCAGGTCAAGGGGTTAACCATTTAAATTCTAGTTTTCCACAACGTATTAGAACATAAATACTTCCAGACATTGCAAATTTCGATTTTATTTTAAATGCATGATCTTACGTACAATATCGCTTTTGAGACACATTCCATGAGATAATGTGTACCTATGAAGTCTAGTAAATTAAAAATGATTTCTTCATAAACATTTTTTTGAGAGAGAAAAATTGACAGAACAAGACTGTTTAGAGAAGGTAAATCCTCAATATACAAACTATACAGACAAAAACAAAAACAAAATAGGATAGAATCATAATCACAAAACCTACCAGCATTGTGAATTTTCATAACATTATCAACAATAGTATGCATAAGCAGTAAGACATCATCGATGCTTCTACCAAGCGCTCTCTGCAGGTCTTCAAGATCAAGGTTTAAATGGGCCCATAAATACTGTGCAACACTGTTAATCTCAATGTCCGGCTTTATTAGGATATGTATTCCCTGAAGTATGCAAAATGGATGGTCAAATTATGACTATAATAATTTGAAAGCATTTAAATATATGAATTATGGTAATAAAAGTCCATTTTAGATAAGCAATAAAACAACTTTTTTAAAATGCAGGAACAAAATAAACTGTTATACGTATTTTGGGCTTTATAAATCTGTCTAGTAATAAATCCCTGTTACTTGTAAACATCTACAGAGTGGTTAAGGTCGCCGACTTCGAATCACTTGCCCTCACCTCGCTTGAGGTGAATAATCGAACTGTCTACATGTCCGGTAACCTGACCTCTGGACAACAAGTACAGGGAAGGCTAGAGGTCCGGTAATCAAAATGAATACTGAGAATTACAAAGTGTAGACTATATTTTATCTATAAAAGTGGGAGATGATTTCAAAAGTTTGTTCTCGTTTATTTAATTTGTTTGTTTTGGGTTTAATGCCGTTTTTCAACAGTATTTCATTTATTTAATTGTTTTGAGTTTTAGATATATGTTAAGTCACAGGAAACAGAAGTATTTAGTAGGATCGCATACGATTCTCGGTGACTTGAATAAAAATAATAAACTCAAGCAGTAAAACGAATTCAACAAATCATGAGCATAATACATGTCTGAAATACTAAAGAAAAAATAGGATTCCCCAAAAATAAATTTATCATTTTATTTCATTAGTCTCAAGAGTCCAACAAAGGGCCATAACTCCAAATTACATAAACTTGAAAATCCCGACAACATCCACATGTGCACTTCACTCCATGATCTATACCAAGTGTCATTACAAATGGATGGAAACAGTAGGACAAGTTGAATACACAGATATGTGTTACAGACAAGTGGACTTTAATTCAAACAATTTGTCTCCAGTGGGCATAAAAAATCACTAATAGTCATGTAGCCACAAGACGAAAGTTGAATATTCTAAATATGTATCAAGTTTCATACAACTTCTAAAGTTATCGCAACAAGATCAATATTTTGAGACAGATGGACTAAATGACTGGTGTGTATAGTCTTACCATTGTTTCTCTTTGGTGACACAACAATACAGGATTTGGAATTCAAATGCTATCCGTCGTTCGTATAAGGTAACTTTTTATCTGTCTCTTTTCCTTATACAAATTAACCAGAGTACAAGATAGTACATACCTGCAGGTTAGATCCTGCTCCAATATACATGGCTATGTGTAGTAACAATTTCACTAAGGCAGAGTAAACAGGTGTGAGTGTCCTTTCAGGTGTAGGACCAAGCCCTCTAGCTTCTGCGCGTCCAAGGATATGACCTGTCATTGTGTTGTCATTGCTAAGTTGTACATGAAAAAATATCATTTCAAACTTTATTAAAACATCAAGATTCAAAATGATTGCCATCAAATTGCTAATATTTCTGTGTGCAGAAGCATACAAGAGTAAGAACGAGTACAGAACTATATTGCATTGCAAATGTATACTGTGATAAGATATGTAAGAAATAATTGGTAAAAGCAGAGTTTCACCTACACTAACCCAGTATCCAATCTATTTGTAGGAAGTAAGTTGTGACCTTGTCCTCCAATTTCTGCACCACATTTACATATGGCTACCATATCTGGTCTACCACACTAAAATCACAGCAAATAGTTTTTAAGCATATTGACAAGATATATATATTTATAGGGAAAACAACGAATGACATGCCCTTTTTGATATTAAGTAACTTAATTTTGTAAAATAACAACTAAAATTCTTAACTTGTTTCACCATAAATATGGATCTTCACGAGATTTTAAAGATTTAATTTTACACATTGTACTTTGAAACACCAAAAAGGTCGTTCTTTCGCTATATTATCCGTATTGTTCAGCAACAATACATTTTGGATTCATCATTCATCATAAAAATCTTACAGTATTTGTGTCACAGAAAGAAATGAGCTACAAGCACAGTGGCCCAGACTTGAAGAACTACCTCTAATCGAGTTTATCACATCATTTTTAAGAAAACGCAGTGTCCAACTGTAGGATAAGGACTAAACACCAAACATATAGTGCCACATAATAGTCGGGAAATAACCATTTAGGTAGAATGTTTTATAATATAACTGAATACATTAGCAACAAGAGCTCCGCCAAGCGGGGCATTATACGCCTGAAGAGTTGGGAGAAAAATTCAAAGAACTTGGAGTGTGACGCCCAAAGGACTGGAACAACAAAGTGAAGATCTAAGTCCACAAAAGACCCTTTCCAAGTAAAATATGTAAAAAAACACATTAAAATTGGAGGTACCATCCATGTTGTATCACAGAAAAGTGGTCTCGGGTTTTTCCCTATGGCCAATAATAAAAAAGTTTCAAAATAAGCTATTTATAGTAACATAAAAGGGAAGTAATCCAACTGTTTTACTGTAAGTGAACAAAGGAGGGATCTGCCAAATCAGAACAAGAGCACTGCAATGCAGAGCAATAAACACAAAGCAAAGTCATAAATGACCTTTGACTCTTAAGTGTGACCTTGACCTTGAAGCGAGTCATCCGAAACACGCGCTCTGCACGTCGTCTTGGTGTGATGAACATTTGTGTCAAGTTTCTTTAAAATCCTTCATGCAGTTCAAGAGTTACAGAGCTGACACGAAATTGCTAACGGACGGACAAATGGACACAAGCGTCATAACATAATACGTCCCTTCGGGCGTATAACAATTACAGGAATTCTGGATGTTACTAATTCAGGTAAATCAATGTGAACAAAAATCATACAGTTTTATCCAAACTGATCATAAATAAGACTACACTCTTTATTCTAAAACTAGTAAAGAATGATGATACTAACTTTATTACTAATACTTACATCACCGATAACATATGGATGACCATTGGGACACCCTGTAAAAGAAGGCTTTATATTAATCTAAAATGAAAATATTATAGCTATATAAACAAAAACTTGCTGACAGCGCGCTTGACTTTTCTCAGTGTTTGACTGATTAGAGCTTTGCCAGTAAAAACTTTATAAAATTAACCAAAACTTCTAAGTTAAAAAGGGGCACAACTCTGTCAAAATTTAATCAGAAGTATGGGGATTGTTTCTCCTGCTGTAGAATTTGATAGTTTATACAAAGATATTTGATTTTATAAAAAAAATATTCTAAGTTAAAAAGGGGCATAACTCTGTCAAAATTCAAATCAGATTAATGGGGATCGATTGTCCTTGTGTAGACTTTGATAGAAAATAACTACTTTAAGTCTCAACTCGAAAGCTTTGATAGTAACACAGTTATTTCATTTTTTCAAAATCTTTAACCCTAAAATCTAAGTTAACAAGAGGGCCAAGGTGGCCCTAGTCGCTCACCTGAGAAACACACCATAACAGTGTAAACATGTTTGACCGAGTGACTTCATGGAAACAAATATGCTGGCCAATTTTCATTAGGACTGGACCAAAAATGCCAATTCTGACAAATTTTCATGAAGATTAATTGAAAAATACAGCTTCTATCGCATACACAATGCTTTTCTTTAATTTGACCTAGTGACCTAGTCTTTGCCCCAAGATAACCCATAATCAAACGTTACCTAGATTATATCAAGGCAATTATTCTGACCAAATTTCATGAAGATCAATTGAAAAATACAGCCTCTACTGCATAAACAAGCTAAATGTTGACAGACGACAGACAGACGACGGACGCCGGACATCGAGCGATCACAATAAATTTTGAATTAGGGACCTGGATCTAATGCATTACACTCTGCCTTACTGTGGTGAACATCTGTGCCAAGTTACGTCAAAATCTCTCCATGCATGAAGAACACATGCTCATGACAAAGTCATTCTTGTATCTGACATGTTGCCTCTAATTGACCTTTAGCGCATGACACTCTCATGATAGAGGTCACATGTGTCCATCTTTTGTCCAGAGCACTTTTTCTTCATGCATAGAGAGATTTTGATATAACTTGGCACAAATGGTCACTAAGTGTGACACTGACCTTAGAACTAGGGATCTGGTTTTTGCGCATGACACTCCATCTCATGATGGTAAACATTTGCGCTGAGTTATATCAAAATCCCTGCAGGTATGAAAAAAGAAATGCTCCGGACGTCATTCTTGAATTTGACCTTTGACCTCTGTGACCCTGACCTTATTTTTTTTTTTTTTTTGGGGGGGGGGGGGGGGGTTAACGCCGTTTTTCAACAGTATTTCAGTCATGTAACGGCGGGCAGTTAACCTAACCAATGTTCCTAGATTCTGTACCAGTACAAACCTGTTCTCCGCAAGTAACTGCCAACTTCCCCACATGAATCAGAGGTGGAGGACTAATGATTTGAGACACAATGTCGTTTATCAAATAGTCACGGAGAACATACGCCCCGCCCGAGGATCGAACTCGCAACCCCGCGATCCGTAGACCGACGCTCTACCTACTGAGCTAAGCGGGTGGGCTAACCCTGACCTTAGTCCTAGGTACTTGGTTCTTGTGCAAGGATGGTGAACATTTGTACCAAGTTACATAAAAATCCCTCTATACATGAAGATATGTCAGGGGCGTTCCCATATGTCCCGTTTTTCAAACGAGCGTATAAAAATGGTCATGCAAGAACAAGATAAAAGCATTCTTTCAGGATACAAGTTATATGACACAAGGAAGTGCCTATGCCTTTAGTATCGTGAACAATGAATTGGGTCCAATCGCTAAGGTGACTATGTCTTAGACTAGCTGACAAATGATATAAAATATATATTGTCCGTTGTTAAAACGTAAAGCTGGTTAGACTAAATATCTCATATATAGAATTTTTGCTCTGGCTACCTTGCCTAAATGATTCGTGCACCAATGATTCGTAAATGATTTCTATTAGGAGCTAAATAATTTCAGGGATCAGGCAAATCACTAAATGTTCAAACTAACAATTTCCAATTAATAATAATAAGCTCAAACTCCTATAGGCTGGAGTCTCTATACTTGACTGGTCTTTTTGTTGAAGTTCCCGTCAGACAATGTCTTTGAATCAACAACATACGTGTCCTATCGCATAGATGCTCGGCCTCTGTCCTCTTAATTGAAGCTGCAAGTTTATATGATTGCCCCGACTCATGTATGCTTGGCGCCTATATGCTATCACTTGTAGCATACAACTACCATTTAGGTATATCCCCGATGCCTTGGCTGTACTTTGTCAATAACGCGGAACCGTCTATAAGCTGTCTCCTACTCTCAGTAGATTTCCAAAATCTGGACCTCTGTCTCATCTTTCCAATGCTCAGCCTGTATTTGCTATCGTTTGTAGTATTCAACTACTATTAAGGTAAAACTTCTGAATGCTGGCCCTATAGCTCGAAACCTTGTTGAAATTCTGCAACTCTTCTTTAGTCTATGAAATTCAAACGTCTTCTTTTTAATTATTTATCCGTCCTGACAGTGTAGTTGCAAGGAGGTACTGGGATAAATAATTAGTTGAACCCTCCATGAGTCTTCTTCTATCGTTGAATACCGAATGATCTCTCTGTCATTCATCTACCTATTTATACCTTAGCAGACGCGCTATTTATGAAACTTGTTTCTGATTGGTCCAAGTTTATACATAGTATTTTACAACGAGTACTTGCTCTGACAAATATCTGGTTCACTTTAACTATTTTATAAGATACAATATGTGATGTTGGGATCCAGGTATCGACATAATGAACCTAAATCAGATAAAAATGACCCAAATCATTTTATTAACAGCAATTCAACAATAATTATGGCAATGATAGCATGAAGAGGGAGTCAAGCACTATCTGTGCTTATATGTTACGTTATCAATATATAAAATATACAAATTATTCTGACACATTCACCCTCTATCAATGTAACCGTTTTTTTAATGTGCTTGGATTTCCAACAAGTTCAGCCTGTTACACTATCATAACTATATATACCTGGATACAGAATGCAAACTTTCAACTTTAAGGCAGTGTCTACTTAAAAGTAAATATGTAACCTTACTATAAAATACAGGATTTTGATCTGCCCCCCTGACTCCACGTCTTGCTGCCAACAAGGCCTCCTTTACATCTTCTAGGTCATCTTGAGGCATTGCAGGTAAAAAACAGTTCTGAAATTTAAAAAATAAATGTATCTCTTAAAGCACATGTATTCTTTTTTAAATGTTTTTCACATAGGATGAACAAGAGAACCACGATTACCTTTACTCGCTCACATCAGAGTCAATCATCTGGTACAAAGGCATTGGAAAAACATTTCTCCAAATAGTTTTTAACAAGTCTGCGGATAAAGAGATTTTCAAAAGTTTCGATGGGTCATATAGGAAAACTAGACCGACTCTGATGGCTATATTTTTTAATAATATATATGACTTTTACAACTGCCTTAGAGGGTCATCTTGGAGCGTTTGTGTATAATTAGGATAAAATTTAACCTTATTAAATCAAAGTACTGTTAGTACAGTACTAATATGAAAGGAAATTTGTATCAGTATGAGTATGAATGAATCCATTCCAAAAACGGCACAAGCGCTACTTTGATAGTTAGAAACTCAATACAAACAGGATTGAATTCGGTTAACCATAATATGATACCTGCGCTTTAGTGATATATACAGTTATGCGTTCAAACACTTGTAAAGTAAAAAGATGTGAAGTAAAGGCATGCAGCCGATAGTTATTTGTAGTATTAATTACTGCGCAATGGGTATATATTCAAAATATGTTGAACTATTTTTTACTAGTCATGAGTACATGTACTTGTAAGTTTGTGATCGAATGCACGGCTGTGAGGTGGAGATAGTGTAGTCCACATTTTCCGGTCTGTAACGATGATGGTGTCAGAGGAGGTAAATTATTCATTGAACTGCATTGTACAGAGGACAGATACGAAATAGTTTTTTAGAGAAGGTGGAGAGATGTAGAGAAGGCGATTTTTATAAATCAGACAAGCGGTTTAGGACATGTTGCTAACATATTTTCCTATTTTAGCGTTGGTGGCCATTTGTATAGTGTCATCCTAAGATCATGTCTGTGCCAACATAGTTGAAACTCTATATCTCAAACTCGCTTGCTTTTCTCAAAATTCTGGCTATCTAGAAAACAATTCCAAGTCCCGTGCAGAAAACACGTGCACACGATATTATTTTTTGTCATATTTTGGTTATCTAAGTATTTTAAAATCGGACAGATAGTTTCTGATGTTCTTTTCTTTTCAAGTTGAGACTAAACACATACAGCAAATTAACAACCTTGGTAAATGATTATCCAATAAAACTTCCCAATTTGAGAAATTATTTGGGAATCAGCGCTGCAGTTTCTGCTGATGATGTTTTCACAGCTTCCAAAATATACAAAAAAGGACAATTTACTACTCCCCTGGTAGGCAGGTTTTTGTCAAATCTTTGGTTAGGGTCTCTGTGAAATTATTTTAAACTACGACAAATGTTAATGGAATGCTGTTTGGTGATTGTCTTTTGATCATTCTCTACTTGGTCACCCTAAGACTATTTGCGTGACTCCCGCACTCGAAGCGGTAGCTCTACCACTAGGCTAGCGAGGTGGTTCTAAGTGTTATGATGTTCTTGTACTTGTGGACAAGTATTTCAAATTATCAAGATTCAATTTCTTTTAAAGTTTTGATGGACATTACTTATGATCCTTTGGTATTGCATAGTCCATTTTATGTGTCTGTAAAATTCTTTTAAAGCTGATGCTAAGGCATTCATTAACTCTCATAAAACAGACTCGATTAACTAATATTGAAGTCAGACACTAACATTAAAAGCTTGTGGATTCGACATCATCATAGCCAGAGGCTGCAGAAGCGTTCCTGTCGAATTTAGATGAGACATTACACACTGAAAGTGAACGATCAGGCATTGTATCCCTTGTAAGCGCAGATTTTCACCCTCTATAATGGCCAGATGTCTGGGTACCAGCTGGTTCATCACTAAAGCGTTCATCAATGCCTAAAAAGAGACATAATAAATATGAATCCTTCAATATCCACTTAAACAAAAGTTTACAAATACATTTCTTTAAAGTTAATTGAATAGCTAATTCAGTTCTGCATTTAAGAACTCTAATACCAACTGTTAACAGAAAACAGAAAACCAGTTGGTTACATGTTTAAATGTAGAATTGCATGTATATCATGTTACCATAATATTTTCAGTTGCATAATCATGACAGCAAAACTACTGATTTTAGTATGTGTAATAAACAATTATCAATATAGAGATGGAAACTACTTCTTCTGCTACAAGCCTCAAGTCATGATTCAAAATATGTATCTGTCAGCTGTAGACATACGAGACAAGCTTTAAAGCCTGATATCATTGCTACAGACACCATGACTGACTATAAAACGTCCTTTATATAGGATAAATTAACCTAATATTATACATCCTTCTTATACTGGTGCAAACTAATTCAGCTATTTGTTTGCCAATCTTACCTTATCCTTCACAGAATCACTATTTTCAATGAACTGAGCAAGAGTCTGTATCACCTAAAACGAGTGATATAGCTTTAAAGCGAAATATATTTGAGCCAAAGTCAATTAAAATTATAAACTAAGACAAATGAGTGGTGAAATAATAAATGATAAATAATATTGATGCAAAAAACATTGAATGCACTGGGAACCAGCATTTGTAGTAGATATTACTTTTTATTTTGTTTCATTTTAGACACAACATAAATAAATGACGGCTTTCAACTTTAGATTAGTTGATGTGGAAAGCATTTTTAGAAATCTTAGTAACATGTGTTAGCTTATACCTGTTGTGTAAGTTTCCGTTGCTCTTTTGGGTACAAGTACGAACTTGATACCTCTCTATGAACTGCGAGTTGTAAAAGTGGCTCTATTCTTGCCCCAGCAGTACGCAATTCCTAAAATATATATATTTCGTTGAAAAAATGACAGGATATCTACAAAACTTTATTTGTGTAATATATAGCAATAAGTAGATTCCCTCAAACAGCAAACAGTCTTATTCAATACCCAAAACAGGACTATTTTTTCATGAATAAGGCAATTTTCAGCTTTGATGGTATTATCCAAGGTGCCAAAATGCATTATTTCAGTCATGGGTTGGCACCTGGGTACAGGTACCACGAACGTTATGTAAGCTAGCTGAACGGCTTCCTCACACGAAAAATACACCTCAAGTGGGATTTTGAACTGCTGTGAAAGGCAAGCCGATTAACCTTTTTCATTTAACCACAAGGTATCCTGTCAAAAAAAGACGTTATATGTATTATTGCTCATTTGAACACTTTGTTGCCATAAGAACGCCAAATTCTGGAAGATATATGCTTGCATATTTGAACTTTTTTCTTGTCATAAGAAGTCCTTTCAATCAGGTATCGCAGGAAACATTTTTATGAAAAAAGAAGACTGAAAAGCATACACAGGGGCAAGTACAATAATACACATTTTTCATATTTGCTTTTGTCGTCTGTTCCATAAACAGTGTCTCATATATTTAAGGTATTACAACGTCTGCATTTTGTCATGTATGTTAATACTCAAGAACATGTTTCTGAAGTAGTTAATCGATAGGCGTCCTCTGCAACCTACGAAATGACATGAAGAATCTTGTACTTCTCACTGGTGCCAGACCAGAAAGAAGATGTCTCTGTATATGTTATACCCTACCCCTAGGTTTTCTATAAGAACCATGGTCATGAACGGGAAAATATACTAACCCATTTCAATCGCGCATTTCATACCTAAAACACGCAGTTCGGTAAATGTGTACTATGGATATTAAACACGCAAAAATTTATCTTCCATTGTGTACCGGTCACATTTCTTCAATACTTCGTATCTTAGAAAAACAACGCGTACTTTATAGTTTTTCAACGTTACACAAAAAAATTGCTTCAACTTCCCTGGTGAAGTTCCGGTCTAGATTACAAAACCATTTTGATTGGCTGATGGGAAATGTATGTCTGTCGTGTCGTCATTTTACTACACATGTACGCTAAAATGTCTATGAGCAGCATAAATGTGCAAAATGAATTAAATAAAAAACAGAACAGATATTTGCCAATGTATTATTTCAAATTCAAAATCATATAGTACAAGATAAATTTCATTCATCATTTCGAGTTTTACTGTATAACTGTGAATATTTTGCATTCTGTTTTTGTTTGTTTACATTTCGCCTAATATGTGCACACTGCTGTGACCTCTAGACCGGATGTTCATTAGGAAAGTTCACGCAAGTTTTTTTCTGTAACGTGTGCATGTGTGTGTTCGGGTTTAACGTCTTTTTCAACGATTTTTCAGTCATATAAACGACGGTGTCTACTTGTAGCAGTGAGCAAAATACCCAACTTTATAGTGCTGCCTCACTGGAATATCACGCCGTAGACACATGGCATGATACCCCACTCAGTCAAATTATACTGACACCGGGCTGACCAGTCCTAACACTATCCCCTAAATGCTGAGTGCCAAGCGAGGAAGCTGCTAGTACCATTTTTTACGTCTTTGGTATAACGCGGCCGGGGATCAAACCAACGACCTCCCGCACTCGAAGCGGAAACTCTACCACTAGGCTACAGAGGCGTTTTTTCTGTAACGTTGACGGAAGCATAAAATATGTGAAGCATCACTGCGACAATGTGACTGCTGCACGATGAAGGATAAATTATCGCTTGTTCAATATACTAGGTAAGCATTCACCGATCTGTGCGTTTTAAGTGAGAATTATACTATTGAAATGGGTTAGTATATTTTCCCGTTCATGACAATGATTCTTATTGAATACGTAGGGTAGGGTGTAACATGAACAGAGGCATTTTCTTTCTGGTCTGGTGCCAGTGGTTCTTCTGAAGTTAAACAGGGTCCAATTTAACACATAAACAAACGGCAAATATTACAGGCCTTCAACACAATTCACTATTTTTTTTGGTTGGATTTAACGTCGCACCGACACATGATAGGTCATGTGGCGACTTTCCAGCTTTAATGGTGGAGGAAGACCCCATGTGCCCCTCCATGCATTATTTCATCACAAGCGGGCACCTGGGTAGAACCACCAACCTTCCGTAAGCCAGCTGGATGGCTTCCTCACATGAAGAATTCAATGCCCCGAGTGAGGCTCGAACCCACATCGATGAGGGGCAAGTGATTTGAAGTAAGCGACCTTAACCACTCGGCCATGGAGGCCCCCACAATTCACTAATCTAGTGATACGCCAATAATGGATTAAAATTAAACAAAAATAACAGATATTATAATAATACCTGTAATGTTTCTTCAAGATGTTCGACATTTTCTCCCAAAACTACCTTTGTAATTGCTTCCCTCACAAACGTGTAATATTCACCACAGACAACATATCTATCAGAAACTTCAACAACCTGGAAAACAGTTTTAGAATTTTAGAATTGATTCTTTCTTGGTTCTCTTAAACCAAACGTTAACATCTTAGCCTAGTGCAGCATTGACTATATAGGGGATTTCTTTCAGGCGTACATGGCAGTATATTTTTTTCAAAACAAGAAGCAACACGTTAAAGTCTGATGGAAGCACCTCTTCAGGTTTCTGACTGACTGAAAATATACAGGGTGGTTGAAATTATGTAGGGAAGGCCGAGGTGTATATTTACTGTATATATAAAGTTGTCTCTAACTGGTGTAACATGTGTTAGAGGTATTTGAAAGCTATATAATTTAAAAGGTAAAATTCTAATCTAAGATTACTGACCAAAATTAAATGTATGTTTTACCAGTAGAGCATTTTTACGAAAAATAAAACAGGAGAGCACCGTGGGTCCTATGTCACTCACCTGAAAATGACTAACTAAACTTAAGTATATGCATGACACACTAAATAAGGAATGGTATTCAAAAACAGGAAACAGATCAATTGTCCCTATTTGAACATATCTGAGATCTAGGGTCAGCTAGAAAAACAATATTTAAAGACATTTCTTTATTCAGCTAAGGTGTCCCCATTCAAATGAATTTAACAATGGACCTTATAAGAATACTTAAGACCATAGAAAAAAACTGTTTAAGTTATTTCTATTCTATTTAGCTCTAGTGACACAAAAAGGAACCAAATGCCCCCATTTGAATAAAATAAAAAGAGAAGAACTTACAATGATGCTAATTACCAAGTTCGAAGAAAACCCATCAAGTGCCACATGAAAAAAATCATATTTCATTTTTAGCTCTCATGGCTCCTAAAAGGTGCCTAAATTTAATTACTTTTTGGATAGGACCATTTGTTTGTTTGATCTTTTAACAGTATTTCAGTCATGTAATGGCGGGCAATCAACCTAACCAATGTTCCTGTATTCTGAACCAGTAAAAACCTGTTCTCCGCAAGTAACTGCCAACTTCGCAACATAAATCAGAGGTGGAGGACTAACGATTTCAGACACAATGTCGTTTATCAAATAGCCACGGAGAACATACGAGCAGCCCGAGGGTCGAACTCACGACCCCGCAATCCGTAGACTAACGCTCTACCTACTGAGCTAAGACCTTATCATGATGCTACAAACCAAGTCTAACAAAGATCAAGCGGTTCATAAGAAGAAATAATGTGAAGGCTCTTTTGTCTCATGCGGTTCATGAGATCTGCTAGGTTTTATTCTATTTTCTGTTCTAACAGACCTTAAAAGATCCCCATTAAAAAAAATTGGCAGAAACCTTTAAAATGATGCAACAGACCAAGATGTCCAAACGAAGAAGTGGTTTAAAGAGTTAACACTCGCAGGAGTGACCTGACTTTACTGCATTTGAAAGAGAACCTTAAAGTGATTCTACTAATCAAGTTTGACGAAGTTCTATCAAAGGGTTCATGAGGAAAAGCTGCTTAAAGTTTTTTTTCTAATTTTTGGCTATAAGTGGACCTAAAGAATAAGTTTGTTGAAGATCTATCAAGCCGTTCATGAGAAGAAGTCGTTTAGAAGTGTTTTTTTTTTCATTTTTAGCTCTTGCAAGCGCGGCATACCCACCCTCCTTTTTAGAACAAATCTGAGGGAGGACCTTTCCAGGACTCTGCAGTTTGGTGTAATTTTACCAGTAGTTTCAGAGAAGGTATAAATGTAAATTGTGGACAACAGATGATTGACGATAGATGCCAGCCCATCCAATCCAATTCAGGTGTGTTACAAAACAATGCTGGGGTGTGGGTAACCGAGTTCATGGAAAAAAAGTGTGCAGCTTGAAAGTGATGGTCAGCAAGTATATTTACTGTAGTAAGTACTTCTTTCATCCTGAGTATGTTTTATTGAAAGTTTAACTGTTAGGTCAGTCCAATCACCAAGACATAATATGAGCCTATGGAATTTCAGTATAGTTCCCTCTGACCTAATATATAGGACAGTAGTGTCACCTAATACGATGAGGCTTCTCCTTCCCTCCGGAGCATGCACGTCGCGGAGAAGGCACAGGGCATCGCGAGATGTGGAGCCAAGTCAACTGTCGGTGTCCTGACTAATCCAGAGGGAGTGGCCCTGCAAAGGATGGAACGACGAGGATGGGCCATGCAGACTTTCAACAACTCAACCCGGAGGAGCCAACCACTCAACTCCGGTTGTTTATCAACAAATAGGCTTTGGCCACCCGGCTCCATTCCACTCAGGTGGTAATGATGGAACTCCTACATGGCGATAGACTGCTATGAGCAACACTGAACGGTGAGGCAGATCTCTGAGTGGCACAGTCGTATAGACCAGTCAGAAGACCTGCCAGTACTTCGACGAATCCACAGACGGCATGCAGAGAAGACCCCGAGCTGCTCAAACTTCACGCTCAGTGTTGGGCAAGCTGGGAGGGGCATCAACACCACGAGGGACCACTGTGTCCAGCCTGCACATGCGGCATCAAGGGGACCCTTGCCACACCTTACCTTCTCGTATCGTCTATTGGCTACCATGGGGGAGCTGTCATTTAGGTCTCACTGGCCGCGACGGTGATGCACTTTTGGCATATACTCTATATCTTTGGCATATACTCTACGGAAATTGAGTAGAGGTAAATTTTCACCACTTTGGCTTCAAAAAGCTTCTTTAACAGCATGCCTGGTGACATGACGGGGGTCTATACTCTACATAGCGAAATCTATACTGTGCCTGAAAGGGCAGATGGACCCTTAACTAAACTTAAATACTGACTAACAGGATGAGGCATAACACACATGTTCGTAATGCCAGCAGAATTGGCCATGGCAGAAAAGATGTGCAAAAACCTGAATACAAAAACAACTTATACTTAGCTAAATAACCATAAGAATCACAGATGCAAAATCATTTCAATAATATGGACTAAAAAAATATGCAACTCGTAGAAATTAGAAGAAGCAAGAGTGGCAGACTGTCATAAAATACGCCCGCCATGGGTGCTCACATAATTCGCCCCGCTCTCTCAGAGTCAGGCGTATAAAAATTATGTAAAAATGTAATTTGATAAAAATACTAATGCAGAAAGTTTATTCGGGCAACTGTACTGGTTCTTGAATTATCAACTTAATTCCATTTAACTAACTTATAACATGATATAACTATGCTTATAATCCATATGTGTGTATTTCAACTGTATGTTTGCAGTAAAGTAAAAGGTATAAATGAACTAATTACATTGAATCTGATCCATTAAGATACCATAACATCTGACAATTTCCCTCCACTGAGAGAAATAAAATAGCCTTGTATAAAAAGACTAGGACTTCATTAAAAACGTTGATACAATAAACAAAATTAGTTAGGTTACAAAATAATACAACATTACAACTGTCAGATTGTCCTTTGTTGGGTTAAACGTCACACCTACACAATTAAGTCATATGGCTGCGTTCAAATTTTTCATAGTACAGGAAAAACCAAGATGGGCACCTAGGTAGAAACACCAACCTTTAGTAAGCCAGCTGGACAGCTTCCTCACATGAAGAATTCTATGTTTTTCGTTTTACTGATTTTTATGTCACACTGATACATATAGGTCATATAGTGACTTCCAGCTTTTGATGGCAGAGGAAGACCCCAGGTGCCCCTTGGCACATTATTTCATTGAAGGTGGGCACCTGGGCTGAACCACCAACCTTCTGTAAGCCAGCTGGGTTGCTTCCTAACATAAAGAATTCAACGTCCTGAAGGATGCATGCTTGAACAGACATAGTGAGGTTCTTGTAATTCAAAGCCAGTGACCTTAACCACATAGCCTCGGAGGCCCTAAATTTCTCCTGGAGTCTTCAATAATAGTGCTTAACTTATTTTATTATTTCAAACAAGAGTTCCAACTTTATTGGAAAAAAAACACTGCAGAGAAATTAAATCTTACTTGATTCCGGTTTGTGTGTTTCATATTAATCCATCTGAGGAATGGGATTGTGTTACGACAAATAGACTGGTATACATCTAAACCATAGCTCCTACACAGGTACTTTACTAAGTAGATCCTACACAATTTTATAAACTATTATAAACATACACGTAGAAAAACTTCTTTCTTTGTATACTTGCTTATGTATCTTACATGATAGCAACAATATAATAACATCTAAGCCGGCAAAAGAAGTCAAACCAGGAGGCTTTATAACATATAAATGCGACTAGTGATATAATATGCAGCTTTTCTAAGGATGTACAGTTGTGCATTTAAACTGCACTCCAAGACTTTATTCTTTAATGTTTAAAAGAATATGAACTTTCATTTGACTGCATCATAATTTCATGACGATCTAGTTTGTAGTATAAATAGTGTATATACCTTATCCATTTAACATTAGTATCTTCACACAGTATCTGTGCTGCTTCAACCAATTTCCTAACATGACGATCTACATGTCTTGTATCAACATCATTCAATACAATATAAGCAATATGTTTAGCTGTAATTGCAAGGCCGGTTCTAGCACTAGCCAGTCCATATAGTTTCTCTACTGTCAGCTCTTCTATTCCGATAGTTTGTGAAGCTCTGTGTAACGCTTGCGATGCATATTTGACCTCGTCAACATCAACTCTGTTGGCGTTTTGTGTAAACATGTCCTGATCATACATATATACAATTGTGACATTATGTTTTTTTCAAGACATAACATTCATATCCAGGGAGCACAAAATAAAAGCTATACTATGACTTTAAATCTGTCTATTGTCTTTAATGAACATATTAATACTTTTGTTGATAAAGGCCTTACGGCCAAATTGTTAATAAAATAAAATTCACTGAAAAGAACTTTTTGAACATCGAATTCCCCTTTATGTAAGAACAGCATTAACAAGTGACCAAGTATTGCAGTGGCAATACAGAAAACAACTACTGGTGGAAACCTTTCAATAGTGACCTTGACTTTTGATTGACACATTGTCTCATCATGTGGAACATTTCTGTGGAGCATTAAGATAATCCATTAATGCATATAAAAGTTATGTAGGAATGATTTTAACTTGACCTTCAGTTGTGACCTTGACCTTTGACCTACAAGCATAAGTAATGTATATGCATAATGTACATATTACCCTCTATTCACATAACATGTTTCATGAACCTAGCTTGAATACTTTTCGAATAAGTGCAGGATCCAGATGGATGAATGGATGGATGCAGGGCATTCCTATAGTCCCCTCCGATCTTCCACCAGTAGGGGTCTAATTACTAGTTTTAGATAATACACGAACATAACTAGTAAAATCTATCACCTCACTGCACAAATCAGCAGTGCTGTAACTAGAAATCTAAGAAAACAGTATTTAAGGAGGCCACTAACCAAAGTCACCATAACCCAAAAGCTTCTAACACGTTCAATCTCCTACATCATAACACACTGTGACAGTAATAAAAAACTATTTTTGATTTCCAGTTAAACAAAGAATGGAATCAAACTCTGTATCTTTTTCGACAAAAAAAAAACGAGTGATGCGCTGACTGGTTAAGGAGCATTATGACATCAAATTGCCGCATAACATTCGATACATTACTCCTCGGGTAAATGAAGTCCAGCATAATTTTTAATAAAATATGTCAATGAGCATGTCAGAATGAAAACAATCAAGGCCTTCGAGTGGTTTATCATCTAATTTAACGCCCTTGTGGTTCAATTCCTACGCATCTAAACTCTGAACCATGATATTAGATGATAAACCACTCGAATGCCTTGATTTTTTTTGTTAATATAACAGCGACGGCTTGCATTCACTGTTAGCTATAGTAACCTGGTATGGCACACCACTGATGTTGATAATATACTTAAATGTAACTAGAAAATGCTTTTGTAAAAAAGCGCATGTCTCCCCCAATGCAAAGTCCTATAGGCAAGAAGTCAATAGGGGTCAGAAGCGAAAGTCAAAGAGACACTGATGGTTGGCTGCAATAGGGATCATCTACTTGGCATGTCGAGTCATCCTATGAAGTTTCAACATTCTGGGTCAAGTGGTTCTCTAGTTATTGATCGGAAATGGTTTTCAATGTTCAGGCCCCTGTGACCTTGACCTTTGATGGAGTGACCCCAAAATCAATAGGGGTCATCTACTCTTCATGACCAATCATTCTATGAAGTTTCAACATTCTGGGTCAAGTGGTTCTCTAGTTATTGATCGGAAATGGTTTTCAATGTTCAGGCCCCTGTGACCTTGACCTTTGACGGAGTGACCCCAAAATCAATAGGGGTCATCTACTCTTCATGACCAATCATCCTATGAAGTTTCAACACTCTGGGTCAAGTGGTTCTCTAGTTATTGATCGGAAATGGTTTTCAATGTTCAGGCCCCTGTGACCTTGACCTTTGACGGAGTGACCCCAAAATCAATAGGGGTCATCTACTCTTCATGACCAATCATCCTATGAAGTTTCAACATTCTGGGTCAAGTGGTTCTCTAGTTATTGATTGGAAATGGTTTTCAATGTTCAGGCCCCTGTGACCTTGACCTTTGACGGAGTGACCCCCAAAAACAATAGGGGTCGTCTACTCCAGCAGCCCTACAACCCTATGAAGTTTGAAGGTTCTAGGTTAAATGGTTCTCCAGTTATTGCTTGTAAATGAAGTGTGACGTACGGACGGACGGACAGTGCAAAAACAATATGTCTCCTGGGGGAGACATAATAATCAATGCTCAGTCATTTTATCACTTCATCAAGTACACGTTTAATACTGACATAAATAGTTCTTAAAACTACAACAAATGAAATGGGGCTCCAGTAACCTGTTATTATACACATTCCCAGTTACTGGAATAGACTGTAGGATTCTGACCTGCACAAGTTTGTTACTTTTTAATTTGTAGTATATATATTAATAGTAAATGATTATTACCTCTAAACATTGAATGACAAGCAGACAGAGCTCCACATACTGCTGGTCTTGATCAGGTGTATCTTGTCTGATGAAAACTGCAGTTTTTTTAAGATACTGCTCTAGGTTTGCTACAACGTTTTCTTCACTGAATATACAAGCAATCGGCTATAATTAACAAGCCAGAAGTGATGTGGCAATTACCTTAAACTAGTTCATTTATCATTGTATATCTACCAAAAGATGTCAAATAATATATTTTTAAATAAATTCTATTTCCATGCCAAAGATTACAAGCACTGCATAACAACTGAAAAAAACAACTGAAAGATAGGTTTTTATACATTACCTTGTTCGTATAAGAAGCTGTAGAAGGAAAGATCTGAATACAGGGTTGGGATCTATTCCTGTGTTAAATATTGACAGATCTCTAGTGCGCTGCTGATCACCCCTTGTAGTAAAGAATATATATCGAAGCAATTTTTCTACAACCTCATGTGATGGAGCCGTGTTGTTTGCAAAACATAGCTGGGACACAACATCCATAAAGAAAGTATTACATCTTTTCTGATAGTCCTTCAGTTTATCAACTGCTTTGCTGAAATATTCAGTAATTAGTTTATACAACTGTAACATTAAAGCAGCCAATCTATTTAGTGTATATTAAATACAATAGTTAAATTGCAATAACGGTAAGGTTAGCAAAATGTTACCACTTCTGATTTCATATATTGTATTTGATGCTGCCCAGATTTCACTACCATTATGTTATCAAACAAGAGCTGTCTCCATAGGATGACACATGCCCCCGATGGCACTTTGAATGAACACGCCCATCATTGCACTATCATGAAATATGACCTTTAAAGTCTAAGTGTGACCTTGACTTTTGAGCTACGGACCTGGGTCTTGCGCGCGACACGTCGTCTTACTGTGGTACACATTCATGCCCAATAATTTTAAAATCCATGCATGAATGACAAAGATATGGACCAGACACGCCCATCAATGCACTATCATGAAATATGACCTTTAACGTCTAAGTGTGACCTTAACCTTTGAGCTACGGACCTGGGTCTTGCGCGCGACACGTCGTCTTACTGTGGTACACATTCATGCCAAGTTATTTGAAAATCCATCCATGGATTACAAAGATATGGACCGGACACAAAAAAAATGCGGACAGACCGACAGACGGTTCAAAAACTATATGCCTCCCTTCGGGGGCATAAAAATAAAGTTTTACTAGATAAAAGTAATTCTAAATATTTGATTAACTATAAGCGACAGTGTAACATCTTTTGTCCGGAAACACAGAACAATGCCATTTTTTGAGTAGCAAAAAAGTCGCCAGAAATCTGTTTTTGCTGGATTTTATGAGCATCGACACAATTATAGGTCATATGGCAACTTTCCGGCTTTGATGGTGGAGGAAAACCCTAGGTGCCCTTCTGGGCATTATTTCATCACCAGCGAGCACCTGGGTAGAACTACCGACCTTCCGAAAGCCAGCTGGATAGCTTTCTCACATGAAGAATACAACATTCCAAGTGAGGGGCTCAAACCAAAATCGATGAAGAGCAAGTGATTTGACGTCAGCGATCTTAACCACTCCGCCACAGAGACCCCAGAAATTTATCATTTCCAATGTAATTAGATATATAAGACACAAATTCATACTTGAAAATATGAACAACTACTTCGTTTTATCTATGTAAACATACATGAACATGTTAATGCTTATAAAAAATATTGCATCTTAGGTTTAAGATAATCAAAAGGTAAAACATGTATAGCTAAACAAATTATAAATGTTTATTACCACTGAACAAACTTGAGGTTTTCTTTTAAACAAATTTCTAGTATGCATGTCATTCCAATGTGAACTGGCTAAGATCTACACACACTTTAGTTTATATATTTAGTTTTGTTGTATTCATTTCATAAGGATTTTCTACATTTAAAATAAGTATCTAAAATAAACTGCACATTGGATATCAGTTAGTAAGTGCTATATACTGTTTTTCTTCAAGTTAATCTAAACAACAAATAGGTTTTATGCAAAATAATGAACAGTAAACAAGAGTGCAAGAATGTCACAATATACGCCCGTCACAGCAAATTTCTTTACTCTAGCACCTGTATTTGCAAATGGAATTTTAATTTTGTGGTTGTTTAGTAATAACTAAGTGTTTTGTTTTTCTAAGTCCACAAAAAAACTCCTTACCAGGTAGAGATACCTTAAAATACACCTAAAATTGGAAAGTAACATCTATGTTGTACCACAGAAAAGTGGTCTTGGTTTTTCCCTACGGTCAATTATAAAAAAGTTACAATATAAGTTATTTATAGTAACAACTAAGGGAAGTTAATCTTAAAAAAAAAAAAAAAAAAAAAAAAAAAAAAAAAAATCAAAAAAAAAATTGTAAGTCCACACAAAAATCTTTACCAGGTAGAGACTGGTCAAAATACACCTCAAAATTGGATGTAGCATGCATGTTGTACTACAGAAAAGTGGTCTCGATTTTTCTCTACGACTAGTAATGAAAAAGTTACAATATAAGCTATTTATAGTAACAACAAAGGGAAGTAATTCTAAAGAAGGGAACTGCGCATGACACTTCGTCTCATGATGGTGTATAATTGTGTCAAGTTACATCAAAATCCCTCCATGCATGAAGAAGAAATGCTTCGGACAAAGTCATTCTTGTATCTGACCTTTGGCCTCTAAGTGTGACCTTGACCTTAGACCTAGGGACCTGGTTCTTGCGCATGACACTACGTCTTGTGGTGGTGAACATTTGTGCCAAGTTATATCAAAATCCCTCTATGCATGAAGAAGAAATGCTCCGGACAAGGTTTTCATTCTTGTATCCTTTGACCTCTAAGTGTGACCTTGACCTTAGACCTAGAGACCTGGTTCTTGCGCATGACACTCCGCCTCATGGTGGTGAACATTTGTGCCAAGTTATATCAAAATCCCTCTATGCATGAAGAAGAAATGCTCCGGACAAAGTTTTCATTCTTGTATCCTTTGACCTCTAAGTGTGACCTTGACCTTAGACCTAGGGACCTGGTTCTTGCGCATGACACTCCTTCTCATGATGATGAACAATTGTGCCAACTTTCATCAAAATCCCTCTATGCATGAAGAAGATATGCTCCGGACAAAGTCATTCTTGAATTTGACCTTTGACCTCCAAGTGTGACCTTGACCTTAGACCTAGGGACCTGGTTCTTGCGCATGACACTCCGTCTCATGATGGTGAACAACTGTGCCAAGTTTCATCAAAATCCCTTCATGCATGTAGAAGATATGCTCTGTGGACGCCGCCCGCCCACCCGCCCGCCCGCCAGGGGCGTTCCCATAATACGTCCCGTTTTTCAAACGGGCGTATAAAAATTAAGCACATAGAGCTTCATATTTTATTTGGTCATGTGACTGAAAATATGTAAATGTACAAAGGATTCATTAAATTTTAAAATGTAGATTTTTTTTCATCAAAAGTGTGATTTTCCAAAAGAAGTACATTTTGATAATTGACTTGATGGTTAAGATTTTTAAACAGTCTTAAAACAAACTCAAGCACAAGACCCTATCTTTTCTTAATGACTGAAATTTCCTCAGGATACCCTGATGACTTAAAAAAGCTTAATGTATGGTTTAATACAACAAAAGCTTCACACATGAACAACTAACTTAAACAGAAGGCAGTTAAAGATGTAAAATATGAATTTAAGCCGATGTGACTTATCATTTTTCAAACTTATTTCTTTCAAATCCTTAAAATATTTCTGTTTAAAATTTACTTTTCAGCAACTTGGCGTGATGGTTCCCAGTCATCTGGAAATTCTTCGTGGCATTTTGCACATGAGGTCTCCCTAAGAGCTTTCATACCATCAAAACACTGGTCACACAAAACATCTTTACAGGGCAGGGTGACTGGTGGCCCTTCAAGAACAGACTCGCACTGGCTGCATTTCACTTCTTCCCTATTATATAAATATGGTACCAGATTAGTATGCTTAAACAAAAATTCAAATACATTATAAGCTGCAATTGATCTTACTTTGGTTTGATATTGAAACTTATTTTAACTTTCAATACAATTTCCCAGCTTCAACCTTCAATAATTAGATCCCTTGGAAGCATATAATGCAACCAAAAACGAACAAGTATGCCCACGGGCAGAATATCGAGCCCGCCAGTAGTCCGTCTCATAATGGTGAACATTCAAGTATGCCCACGGGCAGAATGTCGAGCCCGCCAGTAGTCCGTCTCATAATGGTGAACATTCATGACAAGTTACATCAAAATCCTATCATGCATGAAGAAGAAATGCTCTGAACAGACTTCAATTAGACCTTTGACCTCTAAGTGTGACTTTGAACTTTGAGATAGGAACATGGGGTTTGGGCATGACACGCCTTCTCATTGAGGTAAACATTCATGGCAAATACAGAACAAGATTTGTCAATGCATGTCAAAGTTATGGTCTGGACAAAATCGGACGGACGCACATACACCGAAAGTGGCGACTATATCGAGCTCACCCTAAGCGGGCTCGACAATAATAGCAGACTCGGTTTGATTGAGTCTGTTCATGAGAGGTAATAAAATGTACAATGCCCCTAACACCGGCTTAAACGGACCACTATTACACATCTATTGAATGGACTCCATGATCCCAAAAGTTCAGAAAATATCAAGAACCACAAGAAAGTTAACTTGGGCAGCAGTGTAGGTGCAATCGTTCATCTGTAAGAGACAAAATGCAAGTAGAGTATAATGCTTTTTGGCCTTCTTATTCAACTACTAACTATATAAAAGTGCAAAAAGTTTCAAAGTAATAGCTGATAAAGTTTTCACCGTCAAAAAAGTGCACATTAACCAAGCAAGAGGGTCATAATGGTCCTAGATTGCTAACCTAAGTTACTGAGCTTAAAAAGGCTAGACAGTGTGCTACTCTGAAACTGGACTATAATCTCCAGGTGTCAAAAATTCCTGAGGCGGTAGAAGCTGATTACATCAAATAATGTAACAAATGACAAACAATGCAAATATTATATGTTTCTTTAAAATTTGCTAGCAAAACACATGCAGACAATTCAAGCAGGTTGTGTTTTTTTTTCAGAAGGTCTCTCAGAAAGCACTTTTACAAGAATGCTTCAGACTATAATCTATTAAGCAGTTCTTGAAAAGAAATCACTTAAAGGTTTTTCTATTTTTAGCACTGAAGACCTCTTAAACTAATAAGCACAACAGTTTGAGAGAAGACATTTTTAGAATGCTACAGACCTAGTTTGGTGAAGATCCATCCTGCAATTCATGAGAAGTTGCTGAAATGCGTTTCTATTTTCAGCTCTGGCGGCCCATTATATAAATAAAAAGGGAACCATTTGAACAAATATGGGAGAAGACCTTACAAGAATGATAAAGACCAAGTCTAGTGATGATCCATCTAGTAGTTCGTGAAAAAAAATCATATAGAGGTAAAAAGCTAATGCCAGACAACAGATGACTGACGATGGACACAGTCCCATTACAACAGCTAAAGCTGAACTTTGGTTCAGATAAGCTGAAAACCGTTCAACTGAAAACTAACCCAACATAATATATTCACTTTGTGACAGGTGAGCTGACAGGTGAGCTAAAAAGGGTAACTATAACTAAAGGTATCAGACATTACAGTGTGATAATATGCACATATATAGCAAGTTTCATTTGAATTGGATGGAAACTGTAGGAGGAGTTGAGCACACAAGGTAAAGATGAAATCCATCCACTTCATGTTGATGATGAACAGGAAATTTCATTTGGATCAAATGACAAGAGCAGAGCATACGTCCGAAGGTATGATCTTTGACCCATAAGTGTGACATTGGCCTTGTAGCTAGCCATCCAAAACATGCGCTCTGCACATCGTCATTATGTGGTGAACATTTGTGTCAAGTTTCTTTGAAATCCTTCAAGGGGTTCAAGAGTTACAGAACGGACACGAAATTGCTAACAGACGGACAGACAGACAAACGGATGGACACTGGGATTATAACATATACTTCTCTTGGGGCATAGGAACAGTGGAGTAAACAAGGAAGTATTACAGATGGAGAGACGGAATGCCAAATGAGTGAGTGAGTTGGGTTTTACAGCGAATCAACACAAAAATGGTCATATATCGCCTGGAATGCCAATGAACAGATCCAACAATATAATAGATCCAACAATATATATGCCTCCAAAGTTTTTGAAACCTAGGGAGTAATTATTTCTGCATAGAACTCAATATTTAATTTAGTTTCAATATTCAACTAAATTTTTTATTTACATTACCCTAAATACTCCTTCATGGCTTGCTTATTACAACTTTTGAGGAACTTTTCAACATTTGTAAGAGACTTCATTTCCTTCAAGTCTGTCTCCTCACCAAGTATCTGTAGTTACAAAAGAGAAATATTAAATCATGTTCATCAGTATTGCAATGGTACTGCTTGCAGCACTAGCAACAAGACAAACTCCAACTAAACGTTTTTCCAAAGTCAAACTAACAGGTCATTCTATTCATGCATACCAGACGGGGATTTCCGGTATTTTTACTGGTGCCGGAAAAATCCATCTTACACCCCGGGGTGTAAGATGACTCTGGTGCTTTAAATGATGTATTACGAACTACATATGACCTTTTCTCGTTATTCCAAGCCCCTTAACCGGTATTTCAGTGCCGGTCAGTAACAGTTTTAAGTTTCAAAAGAGTTTTTGCTATAGTTTGATACTCCAACATCTAAACTTAAAAAATCCCCATCAAGAAAAATTCTAAGGATTGTTGTAAATGAATAATCCAGGCTTTCACATGATGACCCTAACCGTCTGAAACAGCCAGATTCTTTCTCGTTGAACCGAGACTTGCGATCATTTGTACTAGCTCTGAAAAAATAAGGCGTTTTTTGAAAAAGGTCTGTTTTAAAATTAAGAACAGATATATTATTGTGTTTGCGGACAAAAAAGTTTTAAAATAAGTGGTTTCTGTTTTCTGTAAGAAGGTAATATATTACCCCAGTGGTTTTAGATAAGCAAATTTTGTGCCAAAATTTTCTGTTGTGTATATTTCTATTTTAATGCAAGTAATACTATTTTCTTTTTATTTTTGTTTAACTGTCATATTATTTGCCACAACATACATAAAATTTAGAAACAGGAAATAGCTGCAAGTGCAAATTTTCCAAAGGCTCGGATCAATGAGAAGGCTCGGAGTTACAAGAAAGAGGCATATATGTAGAAGATTTATATAGTTATATATATTTTATTTAAAAAAAAAATGGAATAAAAATCCAGTACCTTGACAGTTCCTCTTTGTTCCTGTCAATATATATCTCAATTCAAAACACTTTATTCTATCAACAAGAGGGCCATGAAGGCCCTTTATCGCTCACCTGACCTATTGACCTAAAGATCATCAATACTAACATTCTGACCAAGTTTCATTACGATTTGGTCATAAATGTGGTCTCTAAAGTGTTAACTAGCTTTTCCTTTGATTTGACTCGGTGACCTAGTTTTTGACCCCACACGACTCAGATTCGAACTTCACCTAAAGATCATCAAGATTAACATTCTGACTAAGTTTCATGAAGATAGAGTCATAAATGTGGTCTCTAGGTGTTAACAAGCTTTTCCTTTGATTTGACCTAGTTTTTGACCCCATCTGACCCAGATTTGAACTTGACCTATAGATCATCAAGATCAACATTCTGACCAAGTTTCGATAAAATTTGGTCATAAATGTGACCTCTACAGTGCTAACTAGTTTCTCCTTTGATTTGACATGGTGACCTAGTTTTTGTTCCTACATGACCCAGATTCAAACTGGATCTTAAGACTATCAAGATTAACATTCTGACCAAGTTTCATGAAAATATAGTCATAAATGTGGCCTCTACAGTGTTAACAAGCTTTTACTTTGATTTGACATGGTGACCTACTTTTTGACCCCAGATAACCCAATATCGAACTTGTCCAAGATTTTATTGAGGGTAACATTCTGACAAAGTTTCATTAAGATTGGGCCAAAATTGTGACCTCTAGAGTGTTAACAAGCTTTTCCCTTGATTTGACCTGGTGACCTAGTTTTTGATCCCAGATGACCCAATATCGAACTCATCCAAGATTTTATTGAGGGTAACATTCTGACCAAGTTTCTTTAAGATTTGGCCAAAATTGTGACCTCTAGAGAGTTAACAAGCTTTTCCTTTGATTTGACCTGGTGACCTAGTTTTTGACCCCAGATGACCCGATATCAAATTCGTCCAAGATTTTATTGAGGGTAACATTCTGACCAAGTTTCATTAAGACTGGGCCAAAATTGTGACCTCTAGAGTGTTAACAGTCAAATTGTTGACGACGGACGACTGACGGACAGACGACTGATGATGACGGACGACTGAAACAGGGCAATCACAAAAGCTCACCTTTGAACACAAAGTGCTCAGGTGAGCCAAAAATTCATAATGTTACGCTGCAATTGATAAAA
Source organism: Mercenaria mercenaria (assembly GCF_021730395.1). Taxonomy (NCBI): domain Eukaryota; kingdom Metazoa; phylum Mollusca; class Bivalvia; order Venerida; family Veneridae; genus Mercenaria; species Mercenaria mercenaria. The sequence goes on from NC_069364.1 coordinate 9,889,812, forward strand.
CAAAACCGGAACTAAACATTATCTGTCTTTGAAATGTCATGACGTCTTTCCTTTCCAGCGCTTTGTTTAAATATGCTGCTATAAGAAATAGTTCTAAAAAGAAACCCGTTCAATTGATTTTATTTTTATTATTATTTTGATATCGGTATGCAAGAAAAAAGATTCTGTCACTGGTTATAGGTGCAGATGGGAATATCCAGCTCTCGGGTAACTGTTTAGGCTGGAGCCTCGTTACCGCTTAAACAGTTACCCTTGAGACCGGAAATTCCCATCTGCACCTACAACCAGTGAAAGAATCTTATAATATTTGTAGACATAAAGTTGAAATCATTTTACATAAACACCACTGCAGTATAATTTTTATGTGGTTCATTTAAAATTTCCATTCTACTCATTTTTTCCTTGAATCACTGTTTTTCCAGTGATTATTAATCTTAAAATTTCATCATCTCATTCAAACAAAAAAAGTATTTTTATATTTATCTTAATAGAATATTTATATCAAATCATTAAATTTTACACGCAGTGAAACAGACATATTTGGATGGTGTTAAAACCACGTAGTATAACAACTCGGGAAGTAAGTATTATGTTAGAAGGTAAAAACTACTAACACTAAGCAATAAGTTGATTAATACTAACTTTATAACAAAAAAACGAAACCAAGAATTAGTGTGGAAGAACCTGGGTCAATTTATTTCAGAAAAACAGAATCACAGGTAAAACACAGTATGTTTGAATAAGTAAGTTCCAACATATTCAAATGATATTACTGCTGAAAACATCAAACCACCTACTACAATGCAGAATCTGAAAACGTTATTACCTTCCAAAGCGGCAAACAGTGCTTAATTATGATTTTGTCTTCGCTCTCAAATGCACATACATGCTCCAGGAATAGTTTCACAACTGTAACTCTACTCCATAACCTCCTGAAAAAACACATGTACAATTTTTGGGGATCAACCTTCCGATTTAAGTTTGATATATGTATGAAAATAAAAAGTAAAACAAGATGCTGAGTAAGTCCTGTGCCTTATATTTTTTAAAAATACAAGTATGTAGTCTGTATCCTGTAATTAGGGCATACTGAACTAATGTGCAAAACATAATCAACAATGCTAGACAAACTTGTAAGGACATAAAAAATATGCACTTTTCCATTCCTGATGTTCTCGTTTATTGACCTGGTCCATGACAGAATTCAGTAATTATGAAATTCTACAACTGTTGTTACAGTGTTGTCTAATTATATGAACTACTTAATATGTAATATGACAGTGAAAGCTTCAATAATGTCAAAGATTGTTATAATGAAAAAAAAAGAATGACACATTTTGCTTGAGGAGTTGTTCAAGTTGTTGTTTAGAGAGCACGTATGAAATTCACTGCAAGATTTAAAAATCTAAATAAAATAAATGCATACTTTGCCATTTGTACAGACTGGTAACTATGTGCCCCATAGAGTTCTGGATCTTCTCCGTGCAAACTGATCACTTTTTCTACAACAGGTCTGTAATGATGAACTCTGTTTAACCAGTGACAGCGACCTTTTGGGTTATTCAGGTCATTAGGCTTTGGTGACAGATTTTCTACGAGCAGACACAGTGAGGAAAATGTCTAAAAAAGACGAAACAATAACAGTTAATATCTGTGCTATGCATATCCAATAACAACCATTTGTTTCATTTAAAATGCTGCTTAAATTGTCTTGTCTGTTGGTGATATTTTAACGTTCCACCACCCCTTATTTTCTTATCTTATCACCCCCCTCTTTATCTGTCACATTCTATACTGTTCATAAACACAAAAATGGATACTTTAAGATACATGGTAAGTGTGCAATTTATGAATTTAGCATACCTAAAGCCATGTATTCAATGGCAACAACAACAAATCAAGTGCAAAACTTAAGCGCACATTGCTTATCCCACGCAGCATATTACCATTCAGTAAATACGGGAACCAAACCGGCTTCATTATTTTGATGGATTAGCTAAAGAAAGGTGAATGTCATTTCTTTGTAACTAACACAACCATATTATTTATACTAATGACCGTCTACAATATATTAATAGAAGTTTCTGTAATGGCAAATTAAGCAAGGTAAATGTGATTCCACACTCCTCGGTCAATATGCAAATTAGGTACATTAGGTAAAATAGTGGCACTACATTCTGGCCATACACTGTTCATGGCTCTAAAAAGTGAAATAACTTCTTTCGGCACAGTTTTTGGTATGGTTTTGATGTGACCGTCAGATAGAATATACATTTTTATATCGCTCTGTTTTTAACTCATACATTTTGAGGCCTTGATTATTCTTGGCAAACGAATTTTGTAAAATGCTGAGGGATTTGATGTCGTAAAATGTTTATAGTTTATATTTTTTTTTCACGAATAATGTTTTCTTTCCTGTGATCATACCATACCTGTAAATTACTGACAGTAATGAATAACAAGAGCTGTCCGTAAGACAGCCAAGCTCGACTATTCGAAATATTGTCCCAGAAGCAGGAAAATATTACCCAAAAAGGTTAAATATCAAAAGAGTTTTAAGTTCAAAATGGGGGAATAATTTGACCAAAATGCATATCAGTTATAGGACTTGCTGCTATCAACTAGTTTTATAACCCCGAAGGCACATGTGAAGCTTCAATTCAATATCTGCATTAGTTTTGGAGATAGAAACTCGCATGTAAAACTTTAACCAGAATTTTCAAAGTCCAAAAGGGGGCATAATTTGCCCAAAATACATGCCAGAGTTATGGGACTTGACCCAGTGAGGTTGGTAATTGATCTAGAAAAAGAAAAAATAAGTTTCAAATCTATATGCCTTTTAGTAATTGCTGTATGTACTTGCACGCAAAACTTTAACCAGGATTTTCTAAGTCCAAAAAGGGGAATAATTTGCTCAAAATACATGTAAGAGTTATGGGACTTGACCCAGTGAGGTTGGCAATTGATCTAGAAAAAGAAAAAATAAGTTTCAAATCTATACTTTTTAGAAATAGCTGTATGTACTTGCACGCAAAACTTTAACCAGAATTTTCTAAGTCCAAAAGGGGGCATAATTTGGCCAAAATGAAGGTCAGAGTTATGGGACTTGCTGCTATCAACTAGTTTTATAACCGCGAAGACACATGTGAAGTTTCAAATCAATATCTGCATTAGTTTTGGAGATAGTAACTTGCATGTAAAACTTTAACCAAAATTTTCTAAGTCCAAAAGGGGGCATAATTTGCTCAAAATACATGTCAAAGTTATGGGACTTGACCCAGTGAGGTTGGTAATTGATCTAGAAAAAGAAAAAATAAGTTTCAAATCTATATGCCTTTTAGAAATAGCTGTATGTACTTGCACGCAAAACTTTAACCAGAATTTTCTAAGTCCAAAAGGGGGCATAATTTGGCCAAAATGAAGGTCAGAGTTATGGGACTTGCTGCTATCAACTAGTTTTATAACCCCGAAGACACATGTGAAGTTTCAAATCAATATCTGCATTAGTTTTGGAGATAGTAACTTGCATGTAAAACTTTAACCAAAATTTTCTAAGTCCAAAAGGGGGCATAATTTGCTCAAAATACATGTCAGAGTTATGGGACTTGACCCAGAGAGGTTGGTAATTGACCTAGAAAAAGAAAAAATAAGTTTCAAAGCTATATGCCTTTAATTGATGGCTGTATGTACTTGCATGCAAAAACTTAACCAAGGTGTGATGCCGACGCCGACGCCAGGGTGAGTAGAATAGCTAGACTATTCTTCAAATAGTCGAGCTAAAAATAATTGTCTTTGAATTATTTCATTTGAAAATGAAAGATATTGCTAAACTTTTTTTGTTTGAATGATTATTCATAGATGTTGAAGTAAACTAATGGTATATTTTTGGGAAACACATCCGAATCTATACATACTTTGTTCACATAACTAAATAGTCCTAGAAGAGTTATCTGTCACTGGCTTTAATTTTCCAAGTAGGACCAAATTTTCGGATCAAATATTGTCTTTCCGCATGAAAAATGAAGTACGAAAGTTAAACCATTATAAAATTGAGGTACTCCAGTATAAAATTTTCAACAGAAATTAATATCAGATGCAATTTGAATTTTTAGGTACCATCTTTAAGTATAGCCTTTTTACATTTGTAAATCACTGCTAGTCCTATCAGACATAAGATCATCAGCTTAAATTTTCAAGCTATAACAAAACGTGATATATTTCTGAAAAACTTACAAATTCCTGTTCTTCAAACATGAAATGATTTGGCTTCTCTTCTTTTAAGCTGATAATAGTGGCACTACATTCTGGCCATACACTGTTCATGGCTCTAAAGTAGGTAAGCCTTGGAGCAAGTTTCTGGTAGGCCATATGAACATTCACTAGGCTATGTAGCAACATATTCTCTGTAGTGTTATTTGCCATTTGATTGGTCACATAGAACACTGACTGACACACCAACTGAAATAAATTAGAGCACATGACAATTGTAACAATACAAATGATTTCTTCCTGATATAAACTGTGTGTTACATAATTTATGAAAAGATTCAGTCTTTTATAGAAAGTTCTATGTGCAGCATTTTTTCAAGTTTTCCTATTTTATATTTAATATTTCTGATGTTTCTCCCATATCAAAATACATTCCAATTTATGAGAAATTCCAACCATAGTTAATGAAGCTTGCTCTTCTTACAGACTTGATTATAATATATCTGCATTATGAAGATTCTACTTGACCTGTGATATCTCAGGAGAAGGTATTATAGGTATTATGCAATAGCACCAATTTGTTTGAACTAGACTTGTAATTAAAGGCAACTTATTTCCCCAGAATGATGCCACTTTGATATAGAAAAGGTAAAATGTTATGATCATGACCTTTGATCTTCAAGACAGACCTTGACCTTAGACCTAGAGATCTGACTTGTGCATTTTGATCTGATGAGGTTCACAAACGATGCTAGTTTTATAAAAAAAAATTGTCCAATGATTAAGATGTGGCCTGAACACAAATTTAACCTTTTTGATCATTGACCTTCGTGTCCCTGACCTACAACCTAGTAACCTTGTCATAAGCTGGGCACATCATCTTGATGAGGTAAACAAACTAGATGCTAGTTTTATAAAAATCTTTAGCATTATCATGGATTGTGCGCTATGCAGACATGAAGTTATTTGACCACCAAGTGTGACCTTAACCTTGGACCGAGTGACCTTGGCTGTATACTCTTACAGTGTCTTGGTGTGTTTGTTTTATGAAAATGTTCCAAGATGTTTGGATAATACTGAGCAGACCTGAAGCTAATCTTTTAAATTTTGACCTTGACCTCAAAATATGATCTTGACCTTGGTCCTAGGTCATGGGTTGCACGTTCTGCAGACTGCACTGATAAAGTTAACAATTGACGCTACTGTTATGAAAATTGTCATGGTGGTTAAGAAGATATAATGTAGCTCTAGAAACTTTCATGAACACTATATTTCATGGTTTAATGAAGACAGGCGATTTAACGACGACAAAGTGTCGCAGAATACCTCAGACGCAAAGTATGCCTAAACTTAATAGCTTAAGCACATAACAAACACGTGCAGGCAAAATTATATGTATCTTATTCTTAAGCATGTAACAAACGTAACAGGTAAGACTGCAATTAAATGGTGCAAATAACTGCTCTCTTATCCTAAACACATTTTTCAGTCAATCATGCTTTGTGATCATAAGCGGAATTTTTATTCCACAATATACAGTTGACAATAACAAATAACTTAACAAAAAAGGTCCAATATGTCTATCCGGATTTGTCATGAAAATGAAAAAGCCTGAAAATACGAGAAGTACATAGGATGATCCTATTGATAATATATTACTGCGGACAAGCGACGCCAACACTTTTATCTTTAATAGTGTGTGTGTGTGTGTGTGTGTGTGTGTGTGTGCGGGACACTAATGAGAAATTTCTAAAACTTTTCGCGTGTGGATCCCCAAGTGTGACCTTGACCTTGAAGAGAGACATGTAGAGTCAATGTGGTGAACATTTGTGCAAAGTTTCTTTACAATCCTTTAAGCAGTTCAAGAGTGACAAAGTGGACATGAAACACACTCATATGACTATTGACCCCTAAGTGTGCTTAACCTTGAAGCGAACCATCCAGAACATGCGCTCTGCACGTCGTCTTTATGTGATGAACATTTGTGTCAAGTTACCTTGAAATCCTACCAGGGGGTTCAAGAGTTACAGAGCAATGACATATGATCCTTAAACGTGACCTTGACCTTGAAGCGAGACATGTAGAGTCAATGTGGAGAACATTTGTGCAAAGTTTCTTTACATTTAAGCAGTTCAAGAGTGACAAAGTGCGCATGAAACACACTCATATGTCTATTGACCCCTACGTGTGCTTAACCTTGAAGCGAGCCATCCAGAACATGCGCTCTGCACGTCGTCTTTATGTGGTGAACATTTGTGTCAAGTTACCTTGAAATCCTTCAAGGGGGTTCAAGAGTTACAGACTGGACACATAATTGCTAGCGGACAGACAGACGGACACGGGGTATAATATAATGAGTCCCTTCACGCTATGCAATATTCTGTCACAGTATTTTCTTCATGAAATTAATTGTACTTTTCGCATGTTTCTGATATTTCACATATAGCATCTAATAAAAGCAGACTTTATTATTAAACTGAACTCCAAATCTGAAGCTATTTATAAGAATAATTTAACAGGCAAATAGTGGTTCTACTATAATTAATATGCAAAGACAGATAGAAACGAGGATTATCACAATAGTGGCCATTTTTTGTTGCTTGCATTACATAAATAATGCAATTTATCACAAATGCATGATTCAACGACAATTAGTGAGGCTTGACTTATCCACTATCCTCGGTGTTAACCGCTGTATTGTTATGAGCTAAAAGTACAGGCACGCCTTGATGCAAAAAAGTTGATCCTGTACAGGATCACTGAAAGATGACAACAATATAGTCATATATAGTATAGCTGTCAACTCCCAAATTGATAACTTTTTCTCCACAACATACAAAAAATGCAATCTGATCGAAACCTAGTGTTACCTATATTTTCGTGCATTTCATCATGTATGACGCACAGATGAATTTTAAATGTATCCACTAGACACCTTTTGATTAGCTTATTCACAATATGATGTTTTAGCTACTTCATCTTTTGTGTGTATAATAATGACTTGTATTTAAGAAGCTACCTGATGTTCCTGTTCTGAGCCAGCATGATACATAGTGCACACAAAGTCATGTATATATTCTTGGACAGCTTCTGCAAAATCTTGCTCTTGACTTATACATCTTGTAATATTTCCTATTGCATGTTCACTCAACACTTTTACTGCTGATATAGCTTTTGGATTATTATCATCTCCTTCTGTTCGAAAATAAAGAAATGCATTATTTTTCTAAATCTCAACATCTAATCCAGCACTGGTGCATATCAAAAATATTTCCTATAAAATTGTTTTCATTCCTTACACACAATCTTCCAATTATCATTTATGATTTTCTCTTACTGGTTTCAAATCAGCACTATAAAATTTTCATACATGAAATAATTCAAGGAACACTGTATAAAATGTGAAGTTTTTTTGCAAATGACTAGAATTCAAAGCAGTGAGGGAACCATTTTTTCCACAATAATAAATTGCTTAACGTGTCCTCTTTTGGACCTTAAATAATGCCAGTCCGTCCATACATGAAATAACATCTGAAGGGTCACCTGGGTCTTCCTCCACTATCAAATGCTGTAAAGTTGACCAAAATTGTTTCTTAGTGATATCAAACAGTGAAAAAATTATAATGAGAATTACTATCAAATACTGAAAATCATCTCAACTAGATGTGTGTGCATGGTTTCATGACTGGATTAAATATTTTTAAGATAAATGCAACTTAAACTTTTAAGCTGTGTAAGTGTATGTTTCACTTAATAAAGGACCAAAACTCTAGTTTAGCTGAGTGAAAGCCCAAAGAGAACACCAGGTACACAACTTCACCTGCTAAATATCAATCCTCAGATGTTTTATGACTTCAGGTCAAGTAAATTATGAGATACATGGGACGCAAAATGTATATTTTTGACAAAGTCAAGGGCCATAATTCTTGCAAAGTAAAATTCATTTTCACAGAGACTCATGTGCACAAATTCATATGCCGAATTATATTCCTACATGGTTTAATGATTCAAGGTGAAATATTTTTAAGATATATGCAACACAAACTTTTTAGCTATCTGTATTTTTCACTTAGTCAAGGACCATAGCTCTGGCCTGGTCAAGTGAAACCCATAATTCTGGTCTGACAGACAGAAATCCAGAACAAATACCCAAGGTGCACATCTTCTCATACTGAATAAATTTAATACTATGTTTACTGATTCTAGGTCTTATGCATTTTAAGATACCTGCAGTTTTATGCTCTTTTATGCATATTTGACTTAAAGTCAATGGCCATAACATTTGTCTGGCTGAATATAATCAGGTGTGCAACTTCACATGCTGTGTATTTCTGTAACGTTTCATAATCCTAGGTCAAATACTTATTCAGTTACATGCGACAAAAACTTGTAGGCCCCTTTTACGTATGTTTTGACTTATTTAAGGGCATTATCTCTGGTCTGGCTGTGCGAGATCCCAATTAAAACTCCAGGTGCATAATTTTATATGCTGAGTATCAATGCTGTGAGGTTTGATGACTCTGGGTAAAGTATTTTTTGTGGCATACATGACACAAATACGTACAGATGGACAAGAGCTCTCTTTGAGCCTCCATTTCCCCGCTACCCCAACCCCGCAAAAACATGAGACCCCAGAACATTTTTACTAGCTTACCTTCATGGTCATGTGACTCTGCAGCTGGGTGATGCAGTTTTAGTATTTCACTGATCTGGTTGATTAGGAGCCAAGAGAATGGCATTCTAGCACTGAACATGTGCCCTTCACATCCTGTTGTCATGACAACTACCTCAAGAAGGTCACTCTGTCTTTTAGGTGACTGTAAATCTGCAAACTATTATAAAGCAGCATTTACAGAAAACTAGGATTTATCAATAAACAAAAGCTTAATACTTCTCTTTCTCCACTTCCAATGGAATGCTCTCAAAATCAGTTTCTATTAAAGGTTTATATATCGGGGAGAGTAATTAAACAAGAGGGCCAAGATGGCCCGAGGTCACTCACCTGAATAATATACCATAACAGTGTAAACATGTTTTACCTAGTGATTTCATTGAGACAAATAGTCTCACCAATTTTTATCAAGATTGGACCAAAAGACATGGCGAAAACGCTTGTAAACAAGCATTTTCTTTGATCTGACCTGTGACCTAGTTTTATACCCAGATTCGAACTTGTCCAAGACTTCATAATAACAAACATTCTGACGAAGTTTTTCAAAGATAAAATAAAAAATGTGCCCCCTAGGGTGTAAAAAAGCTTTTTCCTGAATTTGACATGGTGACCTGGTATCTGACCCCACATGGCCCAGATAAAAATTCATATGATATTTCATGCAGACATCAAAAGAACATGAGTGTTAACAAGCTTTTCCTTTTCGATTTGACCAGGTGACCTAGTTTCTGACACCATATGACCCAATTTCAAACTTGGCATAGGAATCATCAAGATAAAAATTCTGATTAAGTTTTATGGTGAGAGGAACATAATGTGGCCTTAAGAGTGTGAACAAGCTTTTCCTTTGATTGGCAGGGTAACCTAGTTTTTTGATCCCATATAACCCAGTTTTTACCTTGACCTAGAAATCATCAAGATAGTCATTTTGACCAAGTTTCATGAAGATAGGGTCATAAATTTGGCCTCTGGGTTGTTAACAAGCTGTTCCTTTGATTTGACTTGATGACCTAATTTTTGACCGGACATGACCCAGTTTCATTCAGGCCTAGAGATCATCTGTAAAAGTTTGTATCAAATCAAAGCATAAATGAAACCTTTATATGGCTGAAAGGGTCAAAATAGAAAATACAAGAAACGCGGCAATGCCACAAAACCAGGTTTTCAACACTTTTCATAAGAATAAACAAGAGTGCCAGAATGTCACAATATACGCCCGTCACAGCAAATTTCTTTACTCTAGCACCTGTATTTGCAGATGTAATTTTAATTTTATGGTTGTTTAGTAATCATTGTAATTCTTTTGTTTTTCTAAGTCCACAAAAAAACTCCTTACCAGGTAGAGATACCTTAAAATACACCTAAAATTAGAAAGTAACAACTATGTTGTACCACAGAAAAGTGGTCTTGGTTTTTCCCTACGGTCAATTATAAAAAAGTTACAATATAAGTTATTTATAGTAACAACTAAGGGGGAAGTTAATCTTGAGAAAAAAAAAAAAAAAAATACAAAAAAAAAAAGTCCACACAGAAATCCTAACCAGGTAGAGATTGGTCAAAATACACCTCAAAATTGGATGTAACATGCATGTTGTACTACAGAAAAGTGGTCTCGATTTTTCCCTACGTCTAGTAATGAAAAAGTTGCAATATAAGCTATTTATAGTAACAACAAAGGGAAGTAATTCTAAAGAAGGGAACTGCGCAAGACACTTCGTCTCATGATGGTGTATAATTGTGCCAAGTTACATCAAAATCCCTCTATGCATGAAGAAGATATGCTCCGGACAAAGTTTTCATTCTTGTATCCTTTGACCTCTAAGTGTGACCTTGACCTTAGACCTAGGGACCTGGTTCTTGCGCATGACACTCCGTCTCATGATGGTGAACAATTGTGCCAACTTTCATCAAAATCCCTCCATGCATGTAGAAGATATGCTAACCCTAACCCTATTTCAGTAACAATGACCTTGACCTTGATCCCAGAAACCCCAAAATCAATCCCAAGCTACAACTTTATATAAGTTTTCTATACACCAAGTTTCATCATGATAGATCATTCCTAAGTTAAGTTATTGACCGGAAACCCTTTTTCTATTTTAAGTAACAGTGACCTTGACCTTGATCCCAGAAACCCCAAAATCAATCCCAGCCTTTGTCTTGATATAAGCTACATACATACCAAGTTTTATTCAAATATCTTTACCGAAACAAAAGTTATTGACCGGAAACCCTTTTTCTATTTAAAGTAACAGTGACCTTGACCTTGACCCCAGAAACCCCAAAATCAATCCCAGCCTTTGTCTTGATATAAGCTACATACATACCAAGTTTTATTCAAATATCTTTACCGAAACAAAAGTTATTGACCGGAAACACCAGTTTGACGCTGCCCGACCGACATCTACCCCAATCTAATAACTCAGGTTTACGAAAACCTGGTTAATAACCCATGATGGAATCTAGCCAGTTTTTAAAAGGAACCCAGATCTCATTGTGGCTTCACTCATGTGTAAGTGTGATTAAAATCAAATATAAAATGTCAATTCTATCGTGTTCACAAGGTAAACTTAACAATGTTGGCTCTTTCAGGGGTCAATTAAGGGCTGTAACTCCATAACCTATAATTGGATCTGACAAGATTCATCATGGAAACCAAGACATATTGTTGTTAAAGATATTTTGCAAGTTTGTATTAAATATAACCATAAATGAAGTCTCTATATGGCTGCAAAGTCCAAAATAGCAAATTTGGCCCTTTAAGGGGTCATAACTCTGGAACCCATGATAGGATCTGGCCAATTTTCAAAAGGAATCGAGGTATTAGGTCAATACAAGTTGTGTGCAAGTTTGATTAAAGTTGATTGCAAAATGTGGTCTCTATCGTGTTCAAACCCAAAAACAGCAAATTTTGGCCCTGTAAGGGGCCATAACTGTGGAACCAAATACAGGATCTGGCCAATTTCCAAAAGGAACTGAGATATTATGCCAATACAAGTTGTGTACAAGTTTGATTAAAATTGATAAAACTAGAGCTATCACTAAAGGTGATGAATGTACCCCCCGCATGCACTGACACAGTACATTGCAATTTGACGCACACAAGACTGCATAATTATGTGGACTGTATGTATATAGACTGTATGTATACAGTATAGTAACAAAAAACAAAGTCCCATAACTATGCAGAATATTTATCTAAAAGAATGTAACATGCACCATGCACAACTAGAGTTGGTACTGATCACTTGTGTGATGTTTCATTAAATTGTGTGTAAGGGTTTGGTAGATTAGGCACGCACAAGATTGCATATGCAGACTGTATGTACATAGTATGTTAACAAGAAACAAAGTCCCATAACTCTGCAATTTTTGTCGCTGCAAGAACCTAACATGCCCCATGCACAACTACTGTTGGTACTGATCACTTGTGTGAAGTTTCATTAAATTGTGTCAAGGGGATGAGGAGAGATGGTGCGCACAAGATTGTGTCTATGTATATAGTATAGTAACAAAAAAAACAAAGTCCCATAACTCTGCAAATTTTTTTTCTAAAAGAACCTAACATGCCCCATGCACAACTACTGTTGGTACTGATCACTTGTGTGAAGTTTCATTAAATTCTGTCAAGGGGATAAGGAGAGATGGTGCGCACAAGATTGCGTCTACGGACAGACGGCCAGACAGACAGACGGACAGACAGACAGACAACCTGAAACCAGTATACCCCCCCTTACAACTTTGTTGTCGGGGGGTACAAAAATGTGGTCTCTTTTGAGTTCACAAGAAATTGTGGATGGACGGATGACAGCCAAAATGCGATCACAAAAGCTCACCCTGTCACTATATGACAGGTGAGCTAAAAAGGAACACAAAGAAAAGGTGAAATACAGAAATTTCTTGTTATTGTTTTGATATTTTTGATATTACTTGTTACGTAATATAACATAAACATTAAATGTAACCTTGTAAATAAATTCTCCTACACCAAATACAAGTTCAATGTAAGAAGAGACCACTTGGTTTGAAATATATATTTAATATGACATTTACATAAATTTTACCATTTAGATACAATTGAATGCAGATAAACTGAACATAAATGTAAAGCCAAGATACAAGGATACACAAACTAAGTAACATTCCGGGTAAAAGAAAACTAATATAAACCAAACCTGAAGATTTATGGCATCTGCAGTATTAAGAACTTTCAACCATAATTCTTGTTTCCACAGACAATGTTCTTGTAAAATCTTCATGTTGTCATTGGTATCCAAATAAGCAATAATTCCAGCTAAGATTGGAGCAATTTTGGCCTCCAGAGTTTGAAAACATGATTGTCTAGAAAACACAAGTGTAAGTTTTATGTAGATATTGGGTTATGGTGTTATATTTGCATATTTGCATTTTACTACACTGTTTGCTTCAAACATTGATAAACATAAACTACCCCATCAATTTACAAAAAAGCACAGAGAAACATTTTACAAACAACCACTCTATATTTGTTCTCACATTCCAATCAAAGTTTTCTTTGAAACGTTTATTTTCAAAAACAGTCTCTCACTCTAACATCATACAAAAATTCTTTAAAACATCAATACAAACCTAAATGTTCCAGCCTTATTGATATTTTCTGATGAGGCAGCTTCATTTATAAGCCAATTATGGGCAATGCTGTCACTTTGTTTCTTTGATTCTTTCTCCTTCAGAAGTTTGGCTATAAGACAACACACTCCATGCAGGAATGATGCTTGCCCTATAATAATATATCATTATATTGTTTAAACATATGTTAACTCTGTTATGAAAAGAACCCGCCCGCTCAGCTCAGTAGGTAAGAGCGTTGGTCTACGGATCGCGGGGTCGTGAGTTCAATCCTCGGGCGGGGCGTATGTTCTCCATGACTATTTGATAAACGACATTGTGTCTAAAATCATTCGTCCTCCACCTCTGATTCATGTGGGGAAGTTGGCAGTTACTTATGGAGAACAGGTTTGTACTGGTACAGAATCCAGGAAAACTGGTTAGGTTAACTGCCCGCCGTTACATGACTGAAATACTGTTGAAAAATGGTGTTAAACCCAAAACAAACAAACAAACTGTTATGAAAAGTAAGCTTAACAGCTATTTTTGTGACAAACACTTGAACAAAAGGTCCATGATGGTCTTAGATCGCACAATCAAGTTTCACAGATTGTCTGATCATGTTTTATAGAGGGTCACGTATGGAATATAACTATGTCATTATTTCAAAATAGAGCCAGCATTTTCTGAAAGATTTTTAAAGTATCTACTATATGTATATAGGAAATACTGCATACATGAAAAAGTGACTACCCTCTCTGGTGGCAATTTATTATTATGTACTGAAGGAACATCTCTTTGATATGTTTAAAGTAGATTTTATTGAACTAATAATTCTGGCAACATTTTATGTAAATCAGGTATATCATTAATCAATTTTTCAATGATCTGACCTAGTGGCCTAATTTTTGTTTTGTTTTTGTTTTTGACGGGTTTAATATTGTAGTGACACCATCATAGCTCATATGGCAGTGTTCCAGCTTTTCATGGTGGAGGAAAAACCAAGGTAACTCTCCGCCCATTACTTCATCTGGATTCTGTTAATGTTTATATGATCTGACCTTGTGACCTAGTTTATGACCTCATTTATCCTAATATTAAACTTGACCTACATTTCATAGAGACCAGCATCCTGGCAAATAATTAAGATGATAAGCTAGAAAATGTGACCTCTACAGTGTTGAGAAATTTTTTCTATGAATTGCTCTAGTGGCCAAGCTAAGGTCTTCAAGTATCTCAGGCATAAACTTTGGCTTACAAATCATACAGACAAACATTCTGACATAGATTCATGACCCTAAAGTAGAAAATTTAGTCTCTAAAGATGTATAATAATCAGACATATAATGTGGCAACTAGAGTGTTAACAAGGTTTTCCTATATTTGATGTAGTGGCCTAGTTTAAGACCTTCAAACTTGAGCTACTCTTTATAAAGACGAACACTCTGACAAGTTAAATGACAATGAGGTTGAAAATTTGGTCTCTAGAGTGAGAAAAAGGTTTTCCTATTAAATGACCAAGTGGCCTAGTTTCTGGTCCCAGATGACACAGTACAAACTCATGTGAGATTTTAATAAGGGTAACATTCTATTTATTTATTTTGTTGGGTTTAATGTCGCACCGACACAATTATAGGTCATTTGGCGACTTTCCAGCTTTGATGGTGGAGGAAGACCCCAGGTGCCCCTCCATGCATTATTTCATCACAAGCGAGCACCTGGATAGAACCACCAACCTTTCGTAAGCCAGCTGGATGGTTTCCTCACATGAAAAATTAAACGCCCCAAGTGAGGCTTGAACCCACATCAATGTGGGGCAAGTGATTTGAAGTCAGCGACTTTAACCACTCGCACATGGAGGCCCCATGAAGGTTACATTCTGACCCAAGATTCTAGTGTTGAAAGTCATATTGTTGATGATGGACAACGCATCTCGGACAACAGACAAAGGGTGATCACAATAGCTCACCTTGAGAACTTTGTCTCATTAAAGCTAAAAAGGTTGCTTTCTGCAATATGTAATTGACAATGCATAAAATTTACATAAACATCTTACATATGGCTCTTCATATTTTTTTTTCTTGAATTCATTTTATGAGCGCCACTGTGTGAAAACATTATGTATTTTAAACTTATCACTTATCAGTTGCATACAAGTGCTAACACTGACACATAAACAGTATGGATGAGAAATGATCTGGATCCTTGCTGGTATTAAAGCCCTTATACTGGTTTTTGCACATCAGCTCTGACAGAAATAAATATATATAAAAGAAATTTACAGAAAAAATCCATATTCTATAACCTCAAAAAATGTTTGAAGTACCTTCAACTTGTTCTTGATGTACTAGTTCCAGTACCAATGCCACTCTGTCTAATTCTTTACTTTTATACTCGACTCTATCTTTCATTGCCACTCTTTCTGTTTCTTTAGTCTTGTGTTCTACTTTATCCTTCACCATAGACAGCGCTGCTTGTACGCAAGCTAGTATAAGTCCCTTAACATTTATTTTACGCTGACCATATTCTCCTTGAGTCAGGTTCTGATGATTATCAACACTTTGCAAGTCCAAGAGTACATCATCTAACTGTAATGGTTCCTCTCTCATCATATATTCAGTCCCAGGTTCAACTGTACCATCGAACTCCTCGCTACGACATTCCCTTGGTGACATATGTCTGTCCTCATTTCCACTCCATTCCATTTCCTCTATTTCATGATCACTATTATTATTCAAAGACAATCATTTTTAAATATTTTTCTACAATTTATATTCAGGCTGTGCCAAATTCAAAAACATCAGACAAGGAGAAGAACTTTAAAAGTTTTCTTTTGTTCAAATCCATTTCGTACTTCTTATTTGTGAAACATAACTGTAATGTTATTTCTGAAATAGGTATGTTTAAACTAAGGACATCAGGCATTAGATTAGAATGCTATTGCTCCTTTTTAAGTATAAGAAAATCTGTCCTTTAAACCTTTTGAAAATATGGATTCTTAATAACTGTATATTAAGAAAATATTTAGTGCCACAACAATTTCGCAAAGAGCAGCATATACACGTTTCGCATGTGTACCGGTAAGTATTTGGGGAATTTTTTTTTATGTCAAAATAAAATTAAACATTATAACTAAATGGTTCCTTGAAAGAACACTTTTTATTGTAATAACTTCTTTGTGGTAAATTTGCTTAGAACACAATTTGATATTATGTGTTTAGCAGTTTCCACCAAGGTGTAAAAACATTTAACATTTCAACCATCAGTTTAAACAGAAAAGTTTGAAAAAACTTTTTTTTAATTTCTCCTTCAGCATGCAAGGAAATCCCTGTTTTAACTCATAACCGAGGGAAAATATAAAACAATCAATTTAAATCATTTCTCTTAATAAGCTGGTGAAAAACTTGAAGAGTTATTACTTTTGTCTGGAAACTCCATCCTCAATTTCCATTTTGACAGGTTCAGTAACAGCATTCGTGAATATTGTTGCTACAGATTTTCCTTGCATGTCTTGCAGGGTAGGCATATTCATGTCTGCTGTGTACAAGTCATCTATATGTGCCGAGTGCCAAATTCCACACTAAAAATAAAGCAGAAATTTTAATACGAAATCAACATAGCCTCATAAACAATGAAATGGACTAGACAGCCACAACATGCATTTTCTGCAACTAATTTCATTTAATTTTATCAAAGTCAAAACTGGCACCTGTTTCCCTATCATTGCATAAATGCATTACAAAGCTGAACAAAGCAATTAGCAAAGTCTGCTCAGCAATATACATGTATGTGGGGAAAAACTGAAACATTTTGTACCTGAAAGCCAGTAAACAATGCCCCTCTAGGCAGTTGAACAATGAAAACAACATGTACTGGTGCTTGGAGTTCTTCTCTCATCTTCTCAAATTCGTCCATGACACAGTAGCGGGCACAGGCTATAAGATTTGCATTCACATTACCCGAGTCGCACTGTATTATCATGAGGCTGGGATCTTTGCCTGCACTTTGAATATGCTGCCTTTAAACAAAATAATTAATAAAATGAATGAATGAGTACACTTAAATCATTACCTTATTGAATTGTTTTCTTAAATTAAGACAAGTTGGTAAACAGAAGTCATATTGCACACTTTGGGTGCATGAGAGCTGTTGCACATTTCATTACCATTTATGAAGCGACTCAAACTGAATCTACTAATATTTTGCTAGGTTGTTGTCTATGCTTCCAACTTATTTTGTTTGTACACTTCTGTTTACTTAGTTTTACCAGTACAATGTAATATCTTTTCAAATGTTTGTTTGGTATGAAGACTTGCCTATACCGTGGTGGCATTCCCTACACTACTTATGTACATGTACATCTTTGAAGCTGTCACTTTATTCGAGTTGCTTCTATTTAAGAAACTTGTTTTAAATACTTCCAGTTTGGTTCAGTATCTATTCAGTTGATTTTAAATCCCTGTAGCTTTTGCTGCAGACGGACAGTACTCCCACTGTATAGTTTTTATCAGCCCCGTTATGCGACATTTTGTGTTCTATGTTTGTCCGGCGATGTTTATTGCTCATGGCATTTTGTGCAATCCATGTTTGTCTGGCAATGTTTATTGCTCCTGGCATTTTGTGTGTTCCATGTTTGCCTGGCAATGTTTATTGCTCATTGCATTTTATGCGTACCATGTTTGCCTGGCATTGTGTGTTCCATTTTGTGCATGCCATGTTTGTGTGGCAGTTTTTACTGCTTGTGGCATTTTGTGTTCCATGTTTGTTTGGCAATGTTTATTACCCATCGCATTTTGTATGTTCAATGTTTGCCTGGCAATGCTTACTGTTCGCAGCATTTTGTTATTCCATCTTTGTCTGGTAATGTTTATTGCTCGTGGCATTTTGTTTATTCAATGTTTGTCTGGCACAATGTTTATTGCTGTTGAAATGTTTGTTGGGTTGTGAGTTTTGTGGCCTACTTCAGAAGATCAAATTTATTGTATGCAGTGCTTCCTGGAATCTTTTTTTTTCATTTTATGCAAAAATGTATTAATGTTACTTACTGAATTCTGTTGCTAAACTGTTGCTCTGTATCAAAAGAGGACAAGGTTTCAAGCAGCAGTATTTTCTCCATGTGAATACCTGTAGCCTTGCTGATTTCGCCTTTGTGAACACCTGCCATCAGTTTAGAATGGGTAGTTATCTAAAATGTATCGTAAATTCACACTTTTTACTTTGATTTTCTCTTTCTGTCCCTATGTTCTTTGACAACACACACACAGTTAAATTAGAATCTGGTTTATAATATCATTCAGCTCAGAAATCAACAAAAACATTTGGTAAAAAACTTTATTTTGCTCTGATGACAATTTTGACAGTAGCAAAAAACATCTGAAATATATATCAAATGAAATTGTGCACGTTTAATATAGGCATATATGGTCAAACAAAACATATAATTTCATGTCCTTATTTTTGAAACATTTGGGTATGATTCAAGAGGACTGAACATTTTTAATTGGAATTTATCAATGTGCCATTTTATTATAAATAAATTGTAGAAAATATTGCAATGTCATCAGTTTAACAAAACTGTTGCAACTTACATGTATGTATGATATTTTGTGGCATGATTTTTGTTTCTATATGCAGGATGTAGTATTGAACAGATTAAAAATTTTAATCAAACTGAAACTGCTATTATTTTGCTTGCTATGCATTCTGTGCTTTAAAAAGACCTTTAAATTTTATTTGTTTTTAAGGTTCTTTGGATAAATTTTGCAATTTTTTTTCTGGGTTTCCAAATGATCATAACAATCATAAACTGAAACAGAACTAATCTGCCTAAAGCAGAGTTTTCTTTGTTTAAAGTTAGTCTGTTTCTTCATTTTAACAAAATATATATCACTTCATGTATTTGCAATCTCTTTATGGTACTGCACTTTTCTCACCTGAGCAAAGAGCTGTTCACATTGTTGTTTTCCAAGTTTTACATTCACATACTGAATAAAACTTTCATGAGTCTGTTTTTTGAAGTAGCAGTGTTCAAGCAATTTCTTCTCTTCTTTAGAAAGGACACTGTTTTCCAGCCTAAACAGAGATTCTGGAGTAGCACACCACAGCAGCACTGACTTAGCATCCTGAAGGACCTAGAAAGATATGATGCAAGAGTCTTTATGGTGATATATAAAGAGACAGTAGTTGAATAAAATTATTTACAGGACACTACAGATTTTACTGTCATTCTCACTGAGGAAACACTCTCCACATTCAATTACATAAAATTCAAACATACCATTTTTGGATCCAGCGGCCAAATTAAATCATACTTTAAACAGTTTCAACTAATGATACTAAATACCAAATCTAGTAAGGATCCATCAAGCAGGTTGTTTAAAGGCTTTCATTTTGGCTCTGACAGTCTCTAATTCTCTACGATTCAACCAAGTGACATAAGGTTTGACTCCAGACAATCCAGATTCAAACCATGTCTGGTCTTCGTAAAGACAAACAACCTTACCAGTTTCATAGTTATCAGGTAGAAAATGTGTAGCCTCTAATGTTATGACTTCATCTGGAGACCTTGTCTTGGAACCTTATGACCCAGTTCAAATCATAACATTTACTTTACAAGGACAATCATTCAGGCCAGGTTTCCTGTAGATAGGGTGAAAATGTGGCCTCAATAGAATATTAATTAGGCTTTTCTATGATGTGACCTAGAAACCTAGTTTTTAATCCCTGATGATCTAGTATCAAAATTATTTAAATTGTGGAACAACTGATATGGGGACTGGAATGCGGCATTTATCTTATATTAGTTTATCCTGTCGTCCAATCGAAGCATATGCCGTAGGTTATTCTGCTATTATCCACACGCTTACGCCTTACAGTTTAAATCGTCCTTTCAGTGAAAGTCTGGGAAAGCATTTGTTGAATTTTTTGTTGAAAACAAAAGTTCTGCCATGAAATTATTGCCTGCATCTGTTTTTAAATAGAAAATATCTACATTAATGTTACATTTCACCCTGTGAAAATGGCTAAATCTAGGCTTGTTTTACCCAGAGAGAAAGATGTTGTTTTTTACATGCTATTTGCCTTGTTGATTCAGAGTATTTAGAACAATAAAGTAAGGACATATTTTGATAAAATTAGCAAGTCGAAGCTGTAAACTGTTGCCTGAAAATATTTTTTTATGATATTGCTTTGTTCTTCACCATTTAAATGCGTGTTAAACCTAGATGATTTTCTGCAGTTTTATCTAAAAGTTCGCTGTCGGCCTTTTTTTGTTTAAATTTCATTGTTATTATAATTTAAATACATCGTATTTTTCACACATTGGATTTACGATTAAATGAATTTTTGGAGTTTAAACAACAATCTCGTTTGAGTCATTCTCTACGTGCAAAAGAATGTTTCTGTTTGTAGAAATCTAACATTATAAACAATAATTATAATTATGGCTCTATAAGATTAAGAAAAGTGTCAGCTTTCTGTTGACATTTTATTTATTCAAATCCAACAAAAATCGTTCCTTTGATAAAGGTTTGAAGTTATGTGGTGAAATATTTATACAGGGAAGTGAGCTCGAGTTAATTCATAATAATTAAGCATATCACCACATGCAGTCGCATGCTGTTTTTCCTTCAGAATCCCTTTAGATCAATCTCTGATCATCTAATTATCACCACTTTACATGTGACTGATAAACCCTTTGAACAACAAGTGTTGTAACTCCATGATTAACATTAGGTAATTATGCTAATTACACGCTAATCGATAGTGGCGAAAACAAAATATCGATCGCTAACGACTGGTCGATATTTACAGGTATGGACGACAGGATAAGACAGATAAATGTATTGATTTATACGGACTGTCTACTCCCCATATTAGGCCTTCCTGTTGAATTGTATTGAAACAATCTGACTAAATTTCATTAAGACTGTACCAGAATTGTGACCTCTAGTGTTAAAAGTAAAACTTTGGAAGCCTGGAACTCCGGATAAGGACAATGAATATTGGCAAGTACCTTTTCTCCTATTTACTATCATAAAGGAATGGACCATTGTAGCTAAAGATAAAATATTAGTCTTTATATGTGAGTCAGATATCTTTGTTGAAGTGTTTACTTCAGTTAATTCATTCAGCTATCATTTTAATGCCTTTGAGTAAGATCAGTAATTTACCTTACTCTTAAGACATCAAATAATATTTTTTATACTTTTGAAGAAATTCAAAAGTAAATAGCAGCATACAAATCTCTCTTCTAGTAACACCAAACGCTATAATATTAAGCCGCGTCATGAGAAAACCAACACTGGGTTTGCTACCAGCATGGATCCAGACCAGCCTGCACATCCATGCAGTCTGGTCAGGATCCATGCTGTTCGCTTTCAGATCCTATTGCAATTAGAGAAACTGTTAGCGAACAGCAAGGATCCTGACCAGACTGCGCTGATGCGCAGGCTGGTCTGGATCCATGCTGGTCGCAAACCCACTATGTTGGTTTTCTCATGGCTTGGCTATTATACATAAAATGTTCATATAAATGTAATATATATCCCCCTTTTATTCATACAAAAAAATGAACACTAAATAAACAAGAGTGCCAAAACTGTCACAATATAAACCCATCACAACAAATTACTTTTGACTTTCATTGAGCAGACTAACTAATCCACTGACTGAAATTAAAAGCCAAACATAAAGAGCAACAAAGACTATCCAGACATCTGCCCAGTACCACCTGTGGTGGTACTATAATACATCATGTTTCTAAGTTGTATTAAATGAAAAATACCTGTGTATCCCTGTCTCTTTCAGTATCTATATGTATGTGTTTTTGCCACACATCTAAAACAATAGCAGAGCATGTGTCGTCATGGTAGCCAATAAAAACATCGCCAACTTTAGCATCAGATTTGTCCTTTCTGAAACTGAACATTTATACTTATTAGAAAACAGTAGTATATATACATACTTAGAATTCATCTACTGCCTTTTAAAACTTATATTAGTGATCATAACCTATTATTAAACGATTCCTTCCATAAATTGGCGGTCCTTAGTTTGTGCTATTTGACATGTCTAAAGTTCAAAACCATATTCTGTTGGGCTAAATTCAAAATTTGAAACAATAACTAGCTTATGTCATGTAATAAAACACTGAATGGCTTGAAGGTCAATTGTCAAAACTATTGACCTTCAGTCCTTTGGACCTTGGGCAACAGTTTTTACTGATGACCAGTAAGGCATTCAGCAAGAGTTTATTACTAATTAATGTGCTAAACAACTGGTAGATAGTAAGTTTGACTGTTACAGGCTGTTAATATTCTTAATCTTGATTACAGCGTACTCCCTGTATTAAGTAGTGTCTTTGATATGTTATTGGTAACTTGGTTTTATAAAAACAAACGTATTTTGACAATTTGAAATAAACATGCTTCGGGTTACTAATGTGAACCCAGCAATAATTTGATTGCATAAAATTATCATAATAAAATTAAACTCACCCTGGTAAAAATGAAGTTGTGTTTCGCTGTGAAACAAATCTATGTGCCCAGTCTTCCAGTGTTTTAACAACCTTCTGTTGTTCTGGTGATAGCATGGTGTTGATTGAAAGAAAATGTTTCTCAAGACGGTTGATCAATGGTATTGGAAACTTCTTGTACACTGTCTGCTTTTCTGCTACCACTATCAGTCTATATGGAAACAATTAGATACTAATGTATAGCATTATAATAACGGTCCATGCCTTTCTGGGTATTGAAAAAAAAAAGTCAAAAGAACTTGTATAAATTCACTATATTTGGTAACAATAGAATACAACAAGAGCTGTCGGATGACAGCGCGCTCGACTATTCGAAGAATTGATTGAAGAATGGGGTCAAAATATTTCCATAGATTTTCAGACTAAACAAAAAAATGGATTAAACAAAAAATGTTCCTGTATTTGTGGATTTCGATTAGTCTTGCACTAAATGGCAATGTGTGACCATGATGGCAAATATGTTAAGTTATATTTTAGGCAAAACATGGACTTATATGAAAAATTTAACTAATTTCTAAGTCCAAAAAGGGCCATAATTCAGTCAAAATAGTTGACAGAGCTATGTACTCTTGCCTACAGATGGAAATCATGTTGATAAACTAGTGTTACAAGTTTCAAAGCCACAGTTCAAACAGTTTTGACAAAACACTGACTTGTAAGAAAAACTGAACAAATTTCAAAGTCCAAAAAGGGCCATAATTCAGTCAAAATAATTGTCAGAGTTATGTACTCTTGCCTACAGGTGGAAATCATAATGATAAACAAGTGTTTAAAGTTTAAAAGCCATATGTCAAATAGTCTTGACCAAACATGGACATTTACAAAACAGAACCAATTTCCAAGTTCAAAAAGGGCCATAATTCAGCCAAAAAAGATGAGAGAGTTACGTACTCTTGCCTATTGATAGAGACTATTATACTGAACAAGATATAAAAGTTTCAAAGCCAAATGTCAAACACTTTACACAAAATATAAACTGGTACGAAAAACTTAACCAAGATTTCTAAGTCAAAAGGGGCCATAATTCAGTCAAAATGCTTGATGGAGTTATGTACTCTTGCCTACAACTGGACATTGTGATGGTAAACAAGTGTTGAAAGTTTCAAAGCTTTATCTCAAAAGACTTTGTCAAAATGTGGACTGGTACCAAAAACTTAACCAAGATTTCAAAATGTGGACTGGTACCAAAAACTTAACCAAGATTTCTAAGTCAAAAAGGGGCCATAATTCAACCAAAATGCTTGATGGAGTTATGTACTCTTGCCTACAACTGGACATGGTGATGGTAAACAAGTGTTGAAAGTTTCAAAGCTTTATCTCAAACGACTTTGTCAAAATATGAACTGGTACGAAAAACTTAACCAAGATTTCTAAGTCAAAAGGGGCCATAATTCAGTCAAAATGCTTGACAAAGTTATGTACTCTTGCCTATAACTGGACATGGTGATGGTAAACAAGTGTTAAAAGTTTCAAAGCTTAATCTCAAAAGACTTTGTCATAATGTGGACTGGTACGAAAAACTTAACCAGGGTGTGACGCCGACGTGAGTAGGATAGCTCTACTTATTCTTCGAATAGTCGAGCTAAAAAAGAAGTCAATCTATATTTAAATTATATGCCTCAAAGTATATTCTTCAATGACAATTTATTACACAGGAATTTCTAAATATATTCCTTTATAAAGTAATGTTTTTAAGGGTTTAACCCCATTTCTAACAATTTGGCTGGCAGTTAAAATAAGCTGTCCAGTGTTCCTAGATTAAGGACCAGCACTAACATAGAGGTAAAAAAAAATGTTTCTGATGCAATGTATTTAACCAAATCGCCACAGAAAACATATGATTCAGCTGGAGATCAAGTTCGCAGCTGTGACATCAATAGAACTGTACTTTCTATGATGAACTAAATGGGCAACTGAAACAAGAGCTGTCACAGGAGACAGCGCGCTCGACTATTTCAATGCTGGATAGAGAAACTGGGCACATCTGAGGAAACTAGAGCTGTCACTGGAGTGTTTAATGACTCCAATTGTGGATGAAGATATTGCACAATAGCCTGAGTCTATGTCAAAAATATCAACTTAAAGTAATAAGAGAGGTAAAGATAAAATGTATCAAAACACTATGTAAGTATATCCTAAGCAAAAAGGGGCATAATTCATTAAATATTGGTGCCAGAGTTGTGCAGCTTGTGTCATATAGTGTGGGTGATAATGTTGAACAACTATTTTAAGTTTGAATCAAATCCATTCAGTAATAACAGAGACAGAGTGAAAGTGCATCAAAACTTTAACCTAAAATTCTAAGTAAAAAGGGGGAATAATTAATAAAAAATTGGTGCCAGAGTTATGCACCTTGCATCATATGGTGTGGGTGATGATGTTGAACAACTATTTTAAGTTTGAATCAAATCCATTCAGAAATAACAGAGAGAGTGAAAGTGCATCAAAACTTTAACCTAAAATTCTAAGTAAAAAGGGGAAATAATTCATGAAAAATTGGTCCCAGAGTTATGCACCTTGCATCATATGATAAGGGTAATGATGTTGAACAATTGTTTAAGTTTGAATCAGATCCATTCAGTAATAACAGAGATAGAGTGAAAGTGCATAAAACTTTAACCTGAAATTCTAAGTAAAAAGGGGAATAATTCACGAAAAATTGTGCCAGAGTTTTGCATCTTGTGTCATATGATGTGGGTGATGATGCTGAACAACTATTTTAAGTTTGAATCAAATCCATTCAGTAATAACAGAGGTAGAGTGAAAGTGCACCAAAACTTTAACCTGAAATTCTAAGTAAAAAGGGGGAATAATTCATGAAAAAATGGTGCCAGAGTTATGCATCTTGTGTCATATGATGTGGGTGATGATGCTGAACAACTATTTTAAGTTTGAATCAAATCCATTCAGTAATAACAGAGGTAGAGTGAAAGTGCACCAAAACTTTAACCTGAAATTCTAAGCAAAAAGGGGGAATAATTCATGAAAAAATGGTGCCAGAGTTATGCACCATGTGTCATATGATGTGGGTGATGATGTTGAACAACTATTTTAAGTGTGAATCAAATCCATTCAGTAATAACAGAGATAGAGTGAAAGTGCATCAAAACTTTAACCTGAAAATCTAAGTGAAAAGGGGGGATAATTCATGAAATATTGGTGCCAGAGTTATGGCCTTTGTGTCAGATGATGTGGATGATGATGAGGAATAAGTATGTCAAGTTTGAATCAAATCCATCAAGTAATTACAGAGATATGTTGAAAAAAGAGAAAGTGCACCAAAACTTTAACCAAGGTGGGGACGCGGAAAGACGCCGACGCCGGGGCGAGTAGGATAGCTCTCCTTATACTTCGTATAGTCGAGCTAAAAACTACATGTTTTTCTGATAATCTGGTTTAACACCACCACAACTACTTTGACTGCAAATTATCCGCTGTTAGATATTAACTGATGTATTGCTGTTACCTGAAGTTCTTGTGTACTGGACACTTGACTCTATGTGTTCCCAGTCCAAGATCAACAAATCTTTCACCACCAAAGTACACATAGTATTGATTTAGGGCATCATACAAACTTTCATACAAGTTCTCTAGATTCAGTAAAACTACAGTTTTTCCTGTCTCCATACATACTTTGATCTTGTTGATGTTCCTACACACCTGTACAAAAAAGATTAATGAGCATTTTTCACAATCTATTTGTATGAGCTATCAATACTAATTGATATCAAGTTGATATATATATGCCACTACAAGATCACTAATCCAATAAGATTAGTTTCAATGTTGCTTTATATACACATTCAAACTGCACTATACCAGGATACGAGTTATATCAACCAACCACCACAACAATATAGTGGAGCAATTACAGCAAAGCACATTGCAGTAC
Organism: Mercenaria mercenaria; assembly: GCF_021730395.1. Taxonomy (NCBI): domain Eukaryota; kingdom Metazoa; phylum Mollusca; class Bivalvia; order Venerida; family Veneridae; genus Mercenaria; species Mercenaria mercenaria. The sequence goes on from NC_069364.1 coordinate 9,916,707, forward strand.
AAATGAGTGTGTATATGCCACAACAAGTCCATTAACCAAGTAAGATTAGTTTCGATGGTGCTTTATACACAACCCACACTGTACTACACATTCGTACTGGTTCAATATTCACATACATGTTCAAATCTCTATTACCATGTCTCACAAACCAGCAGTGACAATTTAGTCTTTAACTGATTGGGACCAAAGAAGCCAAAATTCTCTCTCTGAAAGTTAACTGGATCTCAAGGATACAATGAATACATATAGATAGGTGCATTAAGGAATATAATTAAATTTAGAACAGTTGACTTTCATATACATGAGATTCTTGAAGATACAAGTTTGCATTATAAATCATCACAAGTAGAGAGAGACTTTACCATATACGAACCAATCAGCACCATGTTATACAAGACCAAGTACAGCAAAGCGCTAAGCAATAGACACAAGCGTGCACAATTGCCACAAGTCCACTAACCAAATAAGATTAGTTTCAATGTTGCTTTATATAGGCATCTCAATTGTACTACACATTCATACTGGGCCAACTTTTGCATATATAGTCAAATCTCTGTTATCTTATCTGACTGTTAAAGACTGTTAAAGAATTAAAGAATGTATTATCAGAACACTGTTTTATTCAAATTTCCTTTTATATCATTTCAAAAGAGCCAAAAAGCAGTGTATTCAAGAGAAACTGTGATGAAATAATAATGATTAGACACAAGATATATACTTGCTTCATTCTTTACTTTGATTGTCTGTCAAGTTCAATTATTCATGATATATTCAAACAAATGATTGTTTTACTTTTAACTGAAATTCACATTAACACTTTATCCCTCCAAAAATCAAACTATTTTAAGCCTTTTTCTGACTCGCCTGTGTGTATTCCTGGTCACTTCTGAAGCTGCTACCAAATATGGTAATTGGTCTGATATCACTGCTCCTTGACAATATCTGTTGTTGTATGATGGTCAAAGCTCCATAGTTCTCCGTCAATAATAGAAGGTATCTGCTCTCACTGTATAAACAAGGAAATATCAGTAAAACAGATGGATCACTCCCCTAAGTACCATATCTGCATAATAAAAGCAAAAGAAAAGTAGCGAAGTATCTCAAGAAATTTCTAAGAACTCCAGCAAATAGTTGCTGAGAAAAACACTTACAAGATGTGTGCATCTCCTCTTGGACATGAAGCTTTCTATGAAGTTTCACTGAATTTCAGCCAGGGGATGCTGAGGAATTCTTCAGATAAGGATGACACTATAGTTTACTAAAGCTGAACTATCAAAGGGCCATTACTCAGTGAAAAATCATCCAACAGAAAAATGAAGACAATATAGGCACTTCCGCTTGAGACTAATCTCGGCAATATATGACTTTTTTGTGTCGATTCGCCATAAAACCCAACTCATTCATTCATTCTTGAGTAAGTTTCTTACAAAGGTTTGCTGAATTCTAGCAAGGACTTGTGGAGAAATACTTCGAACAAAAAATTGTACATAGTATACTAGAGTTGAATAATTGATATTAACTCAGTGAAATATCATCAGACAAGAAAATTTGAAGCTTCATATGAAATTTCGCTGAATTCTAGCAAGTGGCTGCTGAGGAATACTCTGGAAATAAATGGTACTATTGTATACTAATGTTGAATAATCAAAGGGCAATAACTTAATGAAAAATCAGCCGACTAGAACATGATGATAATATGTGCATTTCCTTTTAGGATTGAATCTTCCCAAGACGTTTCGCTGAATTCCAGCGTGTAGTTGCTGAGAAATAGTAAACAGAATAGTAGTAGACAAGTAATGAATAATGAATAATCAAAAGGCAATAACTCAATGAAACAAGAGCACCACCTACGGGTGCCATTGGTCATCTGCAAGTGCTGGACAGTATGTAAGGAAAGAGCTACAGTTCAGAATTTTAAGTAAAAAAGGGCCAAAATTCTGACAAAATGCAAATCAGAGTTATGATTCTTGGCCTACTTAGTCATCTAATGATGATAAAAAAGTGTGCAAAGTTCCAAAGCTGTAGCTCTTACAGTTTTTGAGAAAAGGTGAATCTAAACAAAAATTTTAACCAAGAAACTATAAAAAGGCCAATAATTTTGACATAATGCACATCAGAGTTATTGTTCTTGGCCTACACAGTCATCTAATAATGACAAACAAGTGTGCAGTTTCCAAGCTTTAGCTCTTACAGTTTTTGAGAAGAGGTGGACCTAAACTAAAAATTTAACCAACACCGACGCCGACGATCAAGTGACGACAATACCTCGCAGTTTTTTTTTCAAAAATCAGACAACCTAAAGCTTCCTATGAATTTTCCACGAGTTCCAGCAAGTGGTTGCGGAGAAATACTACATACAAGAATTGTTGGACAAATGAACACTCGGACGGACAGATCTATGGATGAAGGAATGGACAAAGCGGACAAAACTCTACGTATTGCAGGATTCTTTTTTGTGGACATATTTCACGTATTTGATGCTATATGAACCACATTCTTTGATAATTCTACCAAATGAAGGGGCCTGCAATGTCTCAAAATTGCCCACTATCCATGAACTAGGTTTCATGAAAAATTCTTTCGTATTGATAAATTATGGCATGATCCATCTTTTGTGACCAAGACAGGCAAACAGACTGAAAAACTCAAATGCTGTGCATATTCTCAAGGTTTCATGAAGAAAACGCTTTAATTTGTAATGTAAAGACAGGATCTATATCGTTTGTGACTGAGGTTGACAAGAAGATACATGAATAGGCAAATAAATATATGTAGGAATAAAACTTTTTCACTCATATTAGCAAAACAAGTAAATACATGTACCTGTATTTGAAACAGTCAAAGTTTTGAGAAAAGAATACCTTTGCATCTGATTTGTATCAAATAGACAAGCCTGCACAAGGCCAGCTGGACTGCAGTCTGGGTCTGTTGCCTTTGGCTGGAATATTTAAAGACAATATACATAAACATATGCTTAACATTAAAGTTTTTTAAAGTAAAAATCCAGCTGAAAAAAATGTGTGTGTAAAAGGGTGGATGACATTATAGCTTTTAACCAAATATACCCAACTCTTTCTGTTACCAGTACCAAATAATAAGTTTCCAAATTTGACTTTTCTTTTTTTGACTAGGCAGTCTTTTTAAGAAAAGTCAAAGTGCATGCAGGAGTTGCTTCCCTTCAACTTCAGAAATCTCTACCTGTAGGTAAGGGAGATCACTGCATAGAAGAAAGCATTAACTTCAAATACTAATGCAGCATTATCGTTATTTAACACATTTAAACGCACAGCAACCGAAAACTGCTTTTATAAAACATTTACCAAAACACACTACGTGCAATAAGATTCGCATAATGCCACTTTAAGCTACATCTCCTCAAGGACAACTTCAATTTTTTAATCATGCTTATGAACCCTGTAATTTTAGGTATTATAGCAACTGAAAAACAATATCAAGTTGCAGATAGTCTAAAGCTTATTTTCTTAAAACAGCAATATATGTATATGGTTTAAGAAATGAAAGAGGTATGTAACTTGTAATAGCTCCTACCTCCTTGTCAAAGTGTACAATTCCAGTTAAATGTTCCTTGAAGCTCCCAACTGGATATACTTTATCAAGTCCACCAAAGTTTCTCTTAATAGCATGCAACATCTCATGCCATGTGGGTTTCTGTTTCGATTTCTCAACAAAACTGTACACCATCTTGACCAAGCTGCAAAAGAAACTTACCAGTACAACATTCTCCAAGATCGTATTGTATACAGTCCAGCCCAATCACTTACTGCAATTTCTTTCATGAACTGGGGAGCCTGAACTCCTTTCCATAGTTCACAAAGAAGGCCCCGAGCAGCGAAAATTTGTCCAAAGACATTATGTCATATTTCATTTAGGCTTACTGAAAACCTTCACATAATCAATAAAGTACTGAATCTTATTCTGAATAATCAATAAAGTATTAAATCTGAGTTTAAACATCAACCAAAAAAGAATTAATGTTATCATTTACCTGTAGAAGTCTCTAAGTCCATAAAACTCTCTCATGTTCTGTGATGCTTTGTCAAATATTTCAAGGTAGGAGGCTGCCATTGGCTCAATCAAAGGTTCAATCAAATTACTCAGGTTATCATCTGTTTGGCATATTCCACTGAAAATCAAAATTTTAATGCAGTTAGTCAGATTTTGGTCACGTTATGGATTTGTCAATAATGATAACATCTAATTATTTGCACCTATTTCTGTTAGTTGAGAGTTTGATAAAATTTAGGTTTTGGACTGATGGAATATTTTACTTTCCTATACAGTTTGTCAATTTGCAATAGGGTTATTAAGCATAAGGTTAAGTATAAATTTGATTAAAATGCTATTATATTTTCAGATTTGCACTGACATTTTAACATGTAGCTAAAATTCAATAAAAATACAAGTTTGTTAACTTATAATTACCTCCCTTTGCCTATCTTTGCAGCACAAGATTATAAGACTTGGAACAATGAATTTCAAAGCTACATACAGTTTTAAAAGTAACCTTTATGTTTAGCTTATTACAAAATCCATATATCCTTCAAATGCAAAGGTAAAACCAGAAATTACAATAAAATTAAAAGAAATGCTAAACTTTTAAATACTTTCATACTGAAGAAAGGTGGGACTAATTACATAAAAAAAATAAAACGTAAATTTCTAATACAGATCCAACCCTTCGGTCATTTTGTACCTTAAATATATCTCTAACAGAATTACAGATGTGGAAGATGCCATAGAATATTGCTTCAATTCGAGTGACTACCTTTATATATTATGTACATAAACAAGTACAAAAAAATTTTGCACTGACTACATACATAAACTAGAGCTATCACTAAAGGTGATGAATGTACCCCCCGCATGCACTGACACAGTACATTGCAATTTGACGCACACAAGATTGCATAATTTGTGGACTGTATGTATATAGACTGTATGTATACAGTATAGTAACAAAAAACAAAGTCCCATAACTATGCAGAATATTTATCTAAAAGAATGTATATGCAGACTGTATGTGCACAACTACTGTTGTTACTGATCACTTGTGTGAAGTTTCATTAAATTGTATCAAGGGGATGAGGAGAGATGGTGCGCACAAGATTGTGTCTATGTATAGTATAGTAACAAAAAAAACAAAGTCCCATAACTCTGCAAACTTTTTTTCTGAAAGAACCCAACATGCCCCATGCACAACTACTGTTGTTACAGATCACTTGTGTGAAGTTTCATTAAATTGTGTCAAGGGGATGAGGAGAGATGGTGCGCACAAGATTGTGTCTATGTATATAGTATAGTAACAAAAAAACAAAGTCCCATAACTCTGCAAATTTTTTTTCTAAAAGAACCTAACATGCCCCATGCACAACTACTGTTGGTACTGATCACTTGTGTGAAGTTTCATTAAATTGTGTCAAGGGGATGAGGAGAGATGGTGTGCACAAGATTGTGTCTATGTATATAGTATAGTAACAAAAAAAACAAAGTCCCATAACTCTGCAAATTTTTTTTCTAAAAGAACCTAACATGCCCCGTGCACAACTACTGTTGGTACTGATCACTTGTGTGAAGTTTCATTAAATTCTGTCAAGGGGATAAGGAGAGATAGTGCGCACAAGATTGCGTCTACGGACAGACGGACAGACGGCCAGACGGACAGACAACCTGAAACCAGTATACCCCCCCTTACAACTTTGTTGTCGGGGGGTACAAATATATACTTGAGAACAGTCTGCTGGGTTTTTTACCAGTACTTGGTCCAGAAAAGTGAACAAGACAAATTGAATTTCTCCATATGATTCAAAACAACATTTTCCAGGTATAGATAACAAGGAGTTTAACATTCCTTCTGAATTCATATCACTATAATCAGTAATCCTATAAGACCCTTGTGTTTACAATAATTATTTTCATTTTGTTCATATAGCAACTCTGCAGCTTGATGGTGGAGGAAGACCCCCAGGTGCCCCTCCGTGCATTATATCATCACCAGCACGCACCTGAGTACAACTACTGACCTTCCGTTAGCCAGCTGGACGGCTTCCTCACTGGGAGAATTCAACGCCTTGAGGCTCGAACCCACACTGACGAGGAGCTATTGATTTCATGTCAGCGACCTTAACCATTTGGCCACAAAAGCCCCTGTATTTACAATTACTCACAAACTCAAATAACTGTGAAGTCAGGAAAAGGCCAAATGTCAGAAGACACAAAGTTCCATTCTACATTTTACATAATATATCACTTTTCATATGACATTGTGTATTTTACTAAATGTTACCAATGAAAACCGTGTTATGACATAACACGAGAATTGTTGTATTTAAAAGTACTAATGTGGGCCTTTGAAATGTTGTATTTAAAAGTACCAATGTTGGCCTTTACCTTCCACACACTTAAAACAAAATTTTGATCCCAAATAATGTAAACTACTAAACTTCAGTATACTTTACTTTGCACTGTTTTTCAGTTCCACAAGATCTGGCACTTCCCTCTGCACAAGAATTCCTCTATTCATCTTTGCTGGATCCAGTGCCCAGTTGGATATACCAATAAATGCAACCTAAACACCAAAAGAAGAAAGGTGTTAACATTATATGACATAAAATGGGTTTATCGAATTTTATGAGGGGCAGCAAAATATTCAGTATCTTCCATTCCCTTTAAATTTGGCAATAAGAAAATATTTGACAATGAAAATTCAGAAATTTATATTCCATTTCTAAAGTTGTTGTTTCTTTCTAGGAGAAGTTTAATTCCAGACAGACATAATTAAAGGTCATGTGGAAACTTTCAAGCTTTTGAGGGTGAAACAAGAACCCTGGTGCCCCGCCAAGCATAATTTCAAGCAGGAAAGGGCACTTGTGAAAAACCTGTGACCTTCTTTGAGCCAGCTGGATGGCATCCTCACATAAGAGAATTCTCCACCCTAAACAAGCTATTGAGCCCATAGTCGTGAAGAGCAAGTGACCTAAACACTCCAACATGTAGTCTGCATTTATTCCAAGTATCAAGAAAATAAAGATACCTTCATGTGTTTTTCAGGTTTTTCATCACCTTGACAACCGTCTTCTAACAGGGGATGGAGTGTCTGTAAACAGGTAAAACACAAATGAAATGTTACATAATTCATACTTTGGTACAAAAGCTAAATAATACATGTAATCTCATTAAAGTGAACCTTTATCCCTGCAACATAAATAGGTAAGATGTTAAAACACTTTTATATGTTATGTAAACACTTTCCTTCATGTATTAATTGGTTCACCACTGGAGCCATTCCACTATTACTGCTTTGCTTATTCACTACTTGAAAGATGCAGTGATTAACATGTTTGAGTCTAAGATGGAATACATCTGAAACTATTAAAGTGTTTTTTTCTAATTCTCAGCCTCCATGACATCATTTTAAAAATACTGCTGAATACTGCTTGAGACTGATATGAACTCAGAAGGCAGTTTATTTAGAGCAGTTCTGTTTATTCAGTGTTTTCCACTAGTGACATGAATAACCCAGTTTCAAATTTTTCCTAGATTTCATAAAGACAAACATTTTGACAAATTGTTTAATGAAAATTGGGTAGAAAATATGGCCTCTATGGCTTTAAACATTTTCCATAATTTGACCTAGTGATCTAATTTCTATCTCTTATAAGCCAGTTTGAAACCAGGTCTAAACTTCATAAACACAAAGTTTAACATTCTGACCAGGTTTCATACAGAACAGATAGAAATATGGCATCTGCAGGGTTAACAAGATTTTCTATTATCTTACCTAGATTTTTACAAGATGATCAAGTTTCCCTAAACATGGCCTATATCTGTTGACATTCTGACCAGGTTTCATAAAAGTCTGTTAGAAAATATGGCCTAAGAATGTAAAAAAGGTTTTCCTATTCCTTGTTGACCTAGTTTTTGACCCGAAATTATTGGGCAGTTTCAAACTTATTCTACATTTTATGGAGATAAAAATTCTGACCGGCCTTCATACATGCCATATCTCCCGCCGGGAGACTTTTTCTCCCGTATTTTCAGTATATCTCCCGGTCTCCCGCCGGGACATGAAAACCTCCCGTAAAAAAATAAATTCAGAAAAAAATTCCTCTGTCGAAAATCGTATCTCGGACCAAATGTAGACCTTTAGAAAATACTTGAAATTCAATATCGAGTAGCCCGGAAATACTCTTCAAATATAATTTTCATAGTTGTCTATAATCCCTAGCTTGTTTATCGAGAGATACACGCCTGAGGCATTAATTATCTTACCACCTACTGTCAACATCTGCAAACAATTAACCATTTAATCTTACCCGTAGGCAATTGTAAACATGTGCATGCGAAATTTTAGACTGATTCAATAACATCAAAGCCACTGATCCGTAGTTTTTCAAAACAATATGTAAACCAGTCTTAAAATTACGTTATTTTACCGCCACCTGCCAAAGTGTATCCCGTATGAAACAAGAGGACCATGATGGTCCTGAATCGCTCACCTCTTCCCACATGACCCAGTTTTGAGTATGACATCGTTTTTTCTATTATTTGGCATAGTGACCTAGTTTTTGAGCTCATGTGACCCAGTTTTGAACTTGACCTAGATATTATCAAGATAAAAATTCTTACCAATTTTCATGAAGATCCATTGAAAAATATGGTCTCTAGAGAGGTCACAAGGTTTTTCTATTATTTGACCTACTGACTTAGTTTTGGAAGGTACGTGACCCTGTTTTGAATTTTACCTAGATATCATCAAGGTGAACATTCTCACTAATTTTCATGAAGATCTCATGAAAAATATGGCCTTATCAAGATTAGGTTGAAAATATGGCTTCCAGAATGTTAAGAGGATTTTAGACTAATGACCCCATTTCTGAAAGTCTTAGGACAAAGTGTCAGGAAGCAAATGAAAGCTATTCAAAAGCTAACTAAACCATTTTCAAACTAAAGGCTCACCATAATCATAACCATAAGCTTTCGACCAAATTCTATCGTTTGTTTTGGGTTTAGCACCAATCTTCTACAATACATTAATGTTATTGCAGACAGTTAGTATAATCTGTGTTCAAAGATTCTGTGACATTACTAACCTGTCCCAGCAAGTAACTATTAAATTCTCCAAACTGATCAGAGTTAGCAAACAGATTATTTTAGAATCAATGTCTTTTATCAAATTATCATGAGAACATATGCCTCACTGGAGCTCAACCATACAACCCCCTTGTTCTAAAGATATTCACATTGAGAGGATGGATTTAGTGTCATTTATTGTGACCACAGGCAACATGCTATGAACTTTGACCACTGTGACAGTGATTGTACAACCAAGAATCTTCCTATTGTTTATTGGAAGCCATTTACAGTCTTCAAGATCATTATGACTGGGACTATTGACCTACTGACTACAGAAAGTGTCATCTATACCTACCAAAGGCACTCATCTTTTTAAAGTTTCAAGCGTGGCTTCTGATGATCAGAAACTGTACTCTCCAATGACAAACAGACCCACATGCACAAACAATGGACTTCTCTTCTTTGAGGGGAGATATATTTTGATGTGCTTATAACGTCAACACAAAAAACATCTATCTATGGATTTATCAGTTTAGATTAAAGCCTATCAATGAACATGATTGTATCTAAGTGTGCTTCTAAACAAGAGTAACATGCAAACAACTTTAACTTTTAAACAGTTCCTTTCCATTACCTTTAATGGCATTCTTGGACTGTCTTCTGCCAGTCCAACTTCATCTAGGACAACAATTGAGACAAACGTGTCCAAATCTTTGTCTTTCTGGAACTGTGCACACTGTCTGAATGTGCCAACAATACCATCTGGTGTAGACAGTGGACTGCATTGGAAGGATACCATTTGTGCCTGAAAATAGGTAGTGCTTCAAACTTAAAATCATGCCTAGAATGACATTGACAATTTTAAGGATACAGTCATCTTATGATGTTACAGTATAATATGTTGAATATAATAGGGTAACCATGACAGTACCTTGGCCTACAATGTTGTATTCAGGGGTCTCCATGGCCAAGTGGTTAAGGTCGCCAAATAAGAAAGTCTTGCCATTCACCAATTTGGGTTCAAGCCTTGGCCAGGGGCAATTATTTCTGCATGCGAGGCCACCACCTAAAATGTATTCTGCTAAGGTGGATTTTGCTTAACTTCCAAGTATTATATAAGCCAAAATGGACTATAATTTCAGGCAAATAAGACTGAAAACTTGTTTGAAACATTTTGACGGATGGCACATCAAGACACCATCATTACATCATTTGACATCACAACTAAAGCAAGTAGTCCAACCATTCAGTATATTTCTCTATCCGATGGGAGCTGAATACAGGCTTTTTATATTTTTTAAGTAAAATACATGTTGTAGCAGGGTAAAACCAATCAATGTGGGACAAGTGGGATATATCAAGTTTAATGCATACTGTATAACAATCATCTTCAAACTTTAATCATTACACAGCTCTCACCTGTTTCAGTTCTTTGAAAAGTTCTTCTCTTGCAGCATTTCCTTGCATAGCATCAGACACTATGGTTTTTGCCAGAGACTTTGAACTGCCAGGTTTGCCGACAAGGAACAGTGGGATACGAAGTTCTATACAAACGACCATCATGAATACATTCTCTTTTAATGCCATGTTACGGGCTATGTTCTTTTCCAGGTGAACATTGTCTAAGAAAACCTCTTGACAACTGAATAAACAAAATGAAATTACAGATCCCCTCTCTAAATTCCAGTTTATTAAGTTCTGTCCACTGTTTTCTCATTTAGGGCAAAGCCATTATTTTATCTGGGGACCATATGCCGCTTTTCATGGAATTGCACTCTGTGCATCATTGAAGGTTCCATGTGCACCAAAATACTACCACTGACCAAATATTTCAAATATGTAAATCCTTTTTCTAGCTTTATTTCCATATCAAAAACAGAGCATTCTCTTTGTTTTTCGATTACTTGACATATTGAGCTAGTTACTGATATTATATAACCCAGTTTCAAAATTGACCTAGACAAACATTCTAACAAAGTTTTATGAAGATCAATTAAAGACTGCGCCATCTAGAGTGTTAACAAGGTTACCTATGATTTAACCTAGTTACCTAGTTTTTGACACCAGGAAACCCAGTTTTGAACTTGACCTTCATCTCATAGAGGCAGCATTTTGACAAAAATATATAAAGAGCAAGTAAAATATGTGACATTTAGAGCATTAACAAGATTTCTCTATGTTTTGACCTAGTGACATAGTTTTAAATCCCAGGTAACCCAATTTTAAACTTGACAAAGATTTTAGAAAAATCCCTGACAAAGTGTTCTGAAGATTAGGTTGAAAATTAGTCTCTAATGTGTTTGTAATGATTTCCTATGATTCGACCTAGTTTTGATTCAAGATGACCCAATTTCAAACTTGTCTGAGATTGTACTAAGAAAAACATTCTGACCAAGTTGCATTAACATTGGGCAAAAAATGTGAACAGTAAAATTGTTAATGATGATCAACAAATGCCTGACACAGGGGTATCACAGCTCAGGTGAGCTAAAATGGCTGAACATATATTTCATTATGCAACTTAACAGCTACTTGCATAATATAGCATCTATCTACTAACATGATAAATTCCAAGCTGTATCAAGTTAGTAGATTTACATGTTTTGGGTTTGTTTTATGTAAAACTGTATTAAAACAAGAAACAGTATCAGAATTACCAATGTCCCCAGCCAATTTTTCACAAAACATATTGCCAGCTAATCTAACATCTTCCTTGAAGTAACAGTGAAAACATACCAAAAATGTCTATCAATCACAATAATATATCTTATAATTCATTAAGAGGTATGCAGCTTGAAAATGCCTGGTAATCTATAATTGGTAATGCTTACAAATGTTAATATCTGTATTTTAAAGATTTAATGCGAATTTGTTTTTAAATTGATCAAGAACAAAATTCAATCAAATATTTTATCATATTAAGGGCAGGTAATTAGTAAATGAATGAAATGCATGACTTTAGAAGACAACAATTATATAGTACTAATAAAACTGACCGTTACACTGGAAGTATACAATTATCAAATACCTTTTTTATATTTATTAATACTGAATATTGGACATGGCACATTGTCTTGTAATGGTGAGAATTTATGCCAAGACTTTTGAATATATGTCCATGCTTAAAGAGTTACAAACCACACCAAGTTACAACAAATATTTTGTCTCAAAGTGTGACCTTGACCTTGAGTTAGAGGTCTGGGTCTTATATGTGATAAATTGACTTGTAATGGTGACTGTTTGTGATAAGTTACTTGAATCTTCATCAAAGCAAAGTAAAATTATTGACCAGACAAAAAATGTCCTAATATTTTGACCTTGACCTTTGAAAAAGGTGCCTTGGTCTTGTACATGACATGTCATCTCATTATGGGGAACATTTGTGTTCAGTGATTTGAAATCTCTAGATGAATGGTAGAGTTATAGACCAGACATGAAACATACCCTTTTAACATCTGACCACTAAGTGTGACTTTGACCTCTAAGCTAGGGATGTGGTTCTTTTGTATGATACTTCATCACATTATGGGCAACATTTATGACAAATAATTACAAAATCTCTTGATGAATGGCAGAGTTGTAGACCGGACACAAAACATACACTCTTAACCTTTAACCTCTAAGTGTGACCTTGACCCTGGAGCTAGGGGTCTTAGTTGTGCTTATGACAAGTTGTTTCATCATAAGCAAAGTACTACATAATTTAAAATCCCTTTATAATTGTAGAGTTATGGACTAGACAGGTAACACATTCTTGTAAGCTTTACCTTGACCATGGAGCATGGGGGTCTGGGTCTTGCACACAACACAATCCCTTTCTGGATGGCAGTCATTGACCTGTTATGAAGTGTGATCAAAGAACAGATGCAGCCCAGTTCTATGTTCCTCTTTCTTTCTTCAAAAAAGGCAGGGGACAATAAAATCTCTGTACTATAAGTGTTATAAGTGTAGTAAGATGTCATGATGTTATTTTGGCTTTCGGACGGAAATGTCATTTTTCCAGCGCTTTGTAAACATTTGACTGAAACTGGCAAAAAAGGTTATTTTAAAATCTGGAATGCTTAATTAAAGCTTGCAATATCAGGTAAGTACGCTAAGGACAAACAATTCGAGGACTTGCAAAGTAACCTAATATAGCCAGCAACAGTTACTGTTGTAATTCTTATGTATTTCATTAAATTGCATGCTAAATATGTTAGAGTGAGTACACAAATTATATTTTGTATGTATTTAGAAATAATGTATTTAGAAATAATGTGTTTTTAACAAGTAATAAACAGTTTTAAGATGATGTTTCAAATGTCAACTAATTCAAGGTTAAAAAGTCGTGGTATTTTGGCTGACATTCACAATTTGCTTTCTCACATGTATTCTATAAATTTTGATCAAAACAAGAGCAATCACTCACAATGATTAATACACCTAGGTATGCTTATATAAAGGGAAAATAGGATATAATGAGCATGACTTTTCACCTTCAAAAATGTGACCTTGATCTTAGACCCAGTGACAATGTACACTCAGCAAGTTGTCTTAATGTGGTCAATAACTGATGCTAGTTCTGGGGACCAAACGCTGCTCTTCATGGAATTACACGCCTCAACACGTGTATCATTGAAGGTTCCATGTTCACCGCCGTTTGAATACATCTGCAAATGTCTCTAAATTGCTTTTTGTACTTTTAGCATGTGTAAATGTTGAGTTCTGCTCAACCCGGGGCTAGAGGGCGTGGAGGGTAGCTTGAATTTCCACTACCGTCCATGAACAGGCTCAATCAAACCGAGCCTGCAACATTTTCGTTTTTGTCGTGTTGAGCGACCTGTGAAGTTTCCTTATTTTTCTATTTTATGAAAATCCTTCCAGTGGTTAAGAAAATATGGAGCAGGTAGGCATAAATCTAAACTTTTGACCTCTACATGGGACACTGACCCTGGACTTTAAGATCGGGGATATGCACACTGCATGTTGTGTGGATGTAACTGGTGCTAATTTTATGAAAATCCTTAAAAAGAGGTTAAAAAGATATGGAGCAAACATGAATTTAAGCCACCTAATCTTTGACATCTAAGTTTGATCTCGACCTTAAACTAAGTGACCATAATCATATGCTCTGTGTGTTGTCCTGATGATAAACATTGTTGCTAGTTTTATAAAAATCTTTCAAGCAGTTTAGACGATGCAAGAAGACATGGGCTTAAGCTGTTTGAGATTTTACTTCAAGGTGTAACCTTGAACTTAGACCTAGTGGCATTTGTTTTCCGTCTACATGTCATCTTGTCTACGTCTACATGTCATTTTGTTTAGGTTAACAGTTCATGCTAGTTTTATTAAAGTATTCCCAGTGGTTATAACGATATGAAACAGACATGATGGACAAGAGAGGACAGTAATAATTCCAACATAGCCCTATATACTTTGTATCTGGGAGTATAACTATGAAGGATTATTTTTGGTGCCTTACTGCTGAAAATTGATTTTTAAGCAAATAACATATACTGTAGGTAAAAAAAAGTTTAGAATCTACTGTACCTTTCAATTTCTTTTCTAATCTGGTCTTCTCCACCATGCAACTGACAAGGTGCTCTAAAATACCTTGCAACATGAGAGCGATATTCTGGCCTTGTTTTCAGACATGCATGGTAACACACACCCAAGGCCAGAATGAGGGAGCCGGTGATATCTTCCAAATCATCAGTCTGTCAAATAGCAAAAAATAAATTATCCATGTAATGTTTACAGGACATTTATATGAATTTTATTGTTTGTATTTTATTTAGTGTTCTAAAAATAATATCAACTAAATTGTAGTTCCATATTTTTGCATTATCTACATTTATCTTATATGAACTTCAATGCAACAAAAATGAAACAGGCCCAAATGCCCCTAAATTATGAAAAATGTCTAAAAGTGGTGTATAACACCTTAAACAAAATTATTTTGCTAAAATCTTCAAAGTTTTTAATCTTTGTAGTTAAACTTAAAAAGTATATAAACCTAAATATTTTTAGAAAGGTCTTTTCTATCTCTTTACACAGAAAACACATACCTGATCATAAACCTTACCACACAACTACAAAAAGATATGTCACTAAAGGGAATTGGTTATCAACCAGTAATTAATTTTTGAACAAGACTAATAGGTAGTTGTAACTCCTTATACCTAAAAGCTTTACACAGGAATGATGTACTTGGTGCAGGAATTTCTACCTTAAGCTACAGTCACACATACGGATATGTCCGTGCGTTGAGGTATGGTGCGGATGGGAATGATCTGTGGGGATTTGGACACGGATAAGTACGGAGCAGTAAGTCTTAATATGAGAAAATTGGTGAGAAACGGAGAACAAAAAGATATAGGACGCGAATAAGTACGGAAAGGTATGGCGTACTACGTTGAACTATGTTTTACTGTGCCTGACAACTTGCTTAGCGCGTGGACGGATCTGCGGTGAACTACGTTGAACTACGCTTTAGTATGGACTGCCTCGGATAACTACGTTAAGCTACGGATCAATAAGCATTACTACGTTCGCATTAAGGTTTAGTAGCGGGTCGATAAGTTTCATATAAATTGGGCCACGTGTAGCCAGCGTTTTCATTACGATTATCTTTGACATCAAGTCAAACTACGGCAAGGTACGTTTCAGTACGGATAACTACGTTTAGTACGTTTAACTACGGATGAATAAGTTTCGGCCAAGTTGGACTTAGTCACACTCAATTATGGCTATGGATCGCTCAAACTTTTGTACATGTTCAAAAGTTGGGGAAACTTGCAAGTTGGGAGTATGTCTTGAATACGTTTTGACCAAGTGTCAATACGGATTACTACTTTGAGGTACAGCACAGGTACAGATCGCTACGGATAACTACGCAGGTAATACTGTATGACACAGCAGTAAAACTTCTGAGTAAAAGGGGTCACTATTATCAGTTCTGTTTTGTCTAATTAGACTTTAAAAAAGACCGTTCCAAAAAATATGTTTATATACTTTCCTCATATAAATAAACTAGAAATGTGTCACAGACAAAGATGTTCCCGCAATATGAGAAAGGTAACAGGCATGGTACTGCTCACAAACTAAAAGAAGGACCCTTGGCCCTATTTATTTACAAAACAAATATTGTAGGAAAACCAGAAAATTTAGTAATCTGTATATATAGCGAATATTGGCTAAGTTGAACCAAGGACTGTGACTAAGACCTTTGAGCTAGTGAAACGGTTGTTGCGCATGCTACATAATCTATCCATGCTTATCATTTGTGTCAAATTATTTTGAAATCAGACCATACATGTCAAAGTTATGGACCAGACACAAATAACACAATATCGGTATATATGTAGTGAAAATTGGCTAAGTTGAACCAAGGACTGTGACCTTGACCTTTGAGCTAGTGAAATAGTTGTTGAGCATGATACATAATCTATCCATGCTTATCATTTGTGTTTAATTATTTTGAAATCAGACCATACATGTCAAAATTATTGCTCGAACACAAACACCATCCTTTCCCAAACACACAAACATACACACACACAAATACATACATGGACATATGCCCCCCAACCATTTTATGGCGGGGGCATAAAAAGATACAGGTCTTTGAAAAATCTTAATGAAGCATTATGCATATCAACATAATATATTACACTGGAGGCCAATGTTAGTTCAAGAGTAAACAACAGTCTTTGTGTGAAATTGTGGCAGCCTTGATATGCCCCATTAACATAAATTATATAAAATCATTATTTGAAAACATTGCTAAATGAACTGACTTCTCTTATTTCCAAATACATCTCTTCTTCAACCTCCTCCTCATCTTCAGAAGAATAATCTATTCCGTCATGTGCTTGTAGCTTCTTATTCATCAGACTAAACAATGTGCTGTCACCTTGACTTTGCTGATAGAACCAGCTCATTACTGTCAAAACTCGGTCAACATCACGTAACGAGACAAAACTGCACTCATCCTGTATCAAACACAGCAAAGTTTTATATCAATACTGGCACAAAACCAGTGTCAAACCTCTCATCTAGTTGCCAAAAATTTTGAATTGCACACCTTTTGATCATATCATTGATCTCTAAATTTACAGTGAAAATTAATGGGAATCTTATTCATTCACTTGGAATTAAAATTTGAGGATTTATACAATCAATAAATCTAAGAAATAGTCTTACAAAAGGGATAATTTATGCAATTTGACCAAACTAACCAAAATGACATCAATTTTCATTATTCCAAGGGACATTATAAGGAAATTACAAACTCATGAATGAAATAGGGAGAGTGCCGATCTACAGATTGTGAGGTCGTGCGTTTGATCCTCGGGTGGGGCCAAATGTTCTCCATGACAATTTGATAAAAGATATTGTGTCTGAAATCATTCTTCCTCCACTTTTGATTCATGTGGAGAAGTTGGTAGTTTCTTGCAGAGAACAGGTTTGTACTGGTACAGAATCCAAGAACACTGGTTAGGCTGACTGCTTGCCTTTACTTAACTGAAATACTGTTGAAAAACGACCATAAACCCAAAACAAACATGAAAGAACCATGTAACTCAGATAAAGAATAAAATTTTGTAAAATCTAAATAATTCAAGAAACTTCCTTTGTTTACATCTTGCTGTCTCTTCATATATTCACTGTGATGTTGTCTCACAACATAAATAGTCTTACCTCTGCTCAGCCATTATGGCCGCTAAAGGAATGACATTCCTAACACTTACTCAGATATAGCCAAGAAATACCTTACCATTATTCATGACATGCTTTACCCTTATTTAGCTATGGCAAATAATTGCAATACACTTTGTTCAGATACAAGAGACAAGTTAGCTATAGCAATTAAATGCCTAAACCTTATCCAATTACAGCAACAAAATGCCTTAGACTTTTTCTGCTAAATTATTCAGCTATAGCAAAGACATGCATTACCCTTTGTTCAGTTATAGCAATAATTATGTCTTAGCCTCTCTTCAGTAATAGTAATGAACTGTCATATCCTTTGTTCAGCTAAAGGACTGTAATGCCTTACCCTTTGTTCTCTCATATAATCTTGTGATGCAGTAAGGATGGCACTAACAACCTCAATCAAGCCTGGTAAATTTGGCAACTTGCTCTCCCTAATCTGTAAAATTCATAGCAAAACAATTTTTGTTCTGTTTTGTAACATTTTACATCACACTGACACAACTTTAGAAATTTGGCAACATTGCAAATTTCAAGGTGGAGGAAGATCCCCAGTGGCCCTCTCCACATATAACTTTGGGTACTGGCGGACACCTGAACCAGCAACCTTCAGCAAGCCAGCTTGATGTCTCCAACACATAATTAACTCTTTTTGCTCCTTACCTAAAGCAAGTACAATGGTCAAAAAGTTATGTCGCATGAAAATATTAAAATTGTCCACTGAAATACAGTTTAAATACTAAATACTATTTTAAAGTTACCCAATTCTTTTTTAAAGACATCTGTTAGTAGCATATTTGTAAGTGTGCAATAGATATTAATAGTTCTGGAACATGGTATTTCATTCAAAGACAGAATGGCATGAAACAACTTACATATCTTTTGACCATCTGTCTAATATACAGATCTTCCACTTGTGTGTTCAGCTGGCCAAAGTCCCATACTAGTGGTAGTAAACTTTGTGGTAGGGGTTGAACCCTGTACACCAGACGTCTCATTGGAACACGACCCAGTCTGTCTGTTGTCTCATCAGCATCAACATGATACCCAAGTCCTGCCTGCTCTAATTTCTTTATAAGCTCTTCAGAGTGTCTATAAAAAATATATCAAAAAAGGAGTAAGACTTACATACCTTTAACCTTGAACTTTTAGCGTTACCGTCGGCATAACATTTTACAATCTGACACTTATGTTTTGTAAACACTTGTTTTAAAGTCCCTTCATACATAAAACAATCTACAGACAAGTCACAAAAAGTCAACTTCTGCTTTGAACTCTTAGGTTGGCCTTGACCTTGGACCTAAGTGGGACAAATAATTATCTTACTCTGATCATTTCTACAAGGACTAAGTTATTTCAAGATGGCTTCATGTAAGCAGTTACACTCTGAAAAAAAAAGAATGAATTAATGAATAAATTGCATTTAACATCTAAATATGACCTTGACCTTTGAACTAGGGGCCATGGTCTTGACCTTTAAGCTAAGGGTGTGGGCGATTAAACCAAAACTTTATAAACTGATCTATATATCAATATTCTAACTACTTTAGTATAACACATGTATGACAGTAGTATTCATGAAGTTTACACTTACTTTCTGTATGGATTACAAGCAGCAACCATCTTCAGGTTTTCACACAGTTTCAGTTTCTTTCCTTCCATACTTTTGTCACACATTATTTCTTTTATAAGTCCAATAGCTTCAGTGGTGTTAGCCTCATCAAAGAATAACACTGTATACATATGGTCTCCATGCTCTTCTTTATTCTTCAGTGCAATTTTCTCAGCCTCTGTTACTTTTCTTATAATGTCTTTGTTTGTTGTCCCACCATGAACCTAACAACAGAAAGTTATTTACTATTTTGCTGAAAAAAAGCGTTTACAAATAACAAGAAAATGTCAACCAACATTTCCTGCCCCATGCTCCCTGAAATGCTTGTTAGAATGAAACAAGAGCTCGTATAACACGAAATGCCCCCCTTGATGCATTCAGTAATTGCACAAGGAACAGAAATTATTTGGTCACTGTACACAAATATTCTACTGTTCTGGGTCAATGTGACCTTGACCTTTGACCTAATGACCTCAAAATTAATAGGGTCATCTGCTGGTCATGATCATCCTCCCTATTAAGTTTAATGATCCTAGGCCCAAGCGTTCTCAAGTTATTGTCAGGAAATGGTTTAACTGTTCTAGGTCAATGTGACCTTGACTTTTGGCCTACTGACCTCAAAATCAATAGGGGTCATCTGCTGGTCATGACCAACCTCCCTATCAACTTTCATGATCCTAGGCCCAAGAGTACTAGAGTTACCATTTGGAAACCATTTAACTGTTCCGGGCCACTGTGACCTTGACCTTTGACCTACTGACCTCAAAATCAATAGGAATCATTTGCTGATCATGAACAACCTCCCTTTTAAGTTTCGTGATCCTAGGCCTAAGCATTCTCAAGTTATCGTCCGGAAACGGTTTAACTGTTCCGGGTCACTGTGACCTTGACCTTCGACCTACTGACCTCAAAGTCAATAATGGTCATCTGCTGGTTATGTCCAACCTCCCTATCAATTTTCATAATCCTAGGCCCAAGCATTCTGGAGTTATCATCCGGAAATTGTTTAACTGTTCCAGGTCTTTGTGAACTTGACCTTTGACCTACTGATCTCAAAATCAATAGGGGTCATCTGCTGGTCATGACCAACCTCCCTATTAACTTTCATGATCCTAGGCCCAAGCGTTCTTGAGTTTATCATCTGGAAACCGTTCAACTGTTCCGGGTCACTGTGACCTTGACCTTTGACCTACTGACCTCAAAATCAATAGGGGTCATCTGCTAGTTATGAACCACCTCCCTATCAACTTTCATGATCCTAGGCCCAAGTGTTCTTGTGTTATCATCCGGAAACGGACTGGCCTACATACAGACCAACCGACCGACCTACATCTGCAAACAATATACCCCTCCTTCATTTGAAGGGGGCATAATAATGTCCTGTAGTGACCTAGTTTGTGCACCTAGATGACCCACTTTAAATCTTGTTTAGACTTAATAAAATAATACACAGCAGATTTCATATAGTTTATATATAAAATAGGACCTCCACAGCGTTAACAAGGTTATTCTATGATTGCATGAATTTCTACTTTTATCCATGAACAGCTCAATCAAACACAATCTACAAGAATTTTGATTTTTGTTGTGTAGGACAACCTTTGAGTTTCCACTTTTTTCCAGTTTCATGATTAAAACAATTTTTGAGCTTAAAGTTAAAATGTGTAGGTATATCATATATTACTTTCATAAGTATCATATTGGTAATCTCCACTCCTGGCGGTTGTTGCAGAGCACACATAAACTTGACCAGTCGTGTTTTACCACATCCTGTCTCTCCCATGATGATTACTGGTATGTCACATCTGAAAAAAATTAAAACATTATTTTTTTAAAATAGTCTTTGACAACAGAAAACTTAACTGCCAATGTTATGTGATGTAAGGACACAGAAGTGTTACTGGCACTTCGACAAAAATTATTAAAACTGAATCCCAGGTGTGACCACAACCTTCAAGCAAGATGTCTTGAGTCTTGGCTGTTTTCTTTGCTTCCAAAGGATCTTCATATAGATTTTATTTACTATCATAACAGCAGTCTTGAAGTGCCATGTGGTGGCTCTTAAAAGGTTCCCAATACTTTGAATCAGTGTTGTTATGTTTTCTGATCCTTTGGGATCATGCAGTCTATTCACTTTTACTATAATAGAAATTAAAGCTGGCGCTAGTGAAATTGAAATCTGAACAGAACAAATCATTCATGCATGAACAGGACAGGATTTGGCTTGACATTTGAGCTAGGCGTCTGGATCTTATATGTAACACATCATCTTGTTGAATGTTTTAGCCAAGTTATTTAAGTTTCCATCTATGCATAAAAGACTTCCTGACTTCACAAGAACAAAGAGCTACATTTTCAAAACGCAAAATCCTACCCCTCTGTTGTATGACCAAAAACATTTTTTTTGAGGTTTTAAGTTAAAAGGTGAAGATCATTTGAAGTTTAAAGTCATTATATATATATATATCAGTTTGTATGTCTTGCCACAAGGTTTGTCGAGCATGAGTATGAACTAAATTGGGTCATTAATGTGGGCTGTAGAACCAAATATGTTGTTTACTAAGGTTTTAAGTTTGAAGGTGAGTCATATGAGGATCAAAGTCATTTATATATTTAGGTCAGTTTGTAGGTCTTGCCATTAGGCTTGTTGAGTGTGAATATGAACTAAATGGGGTCATTAATGTGGGTTCTATGCAATCTGGTTCGTACGGTAGGTTGGACAAATGGACAGTTCTATAGCTATATGCCTGGGGGCATAAAAATTATTTTAAATCTTTGATCCTTACCTTTGAGCTAGGGGGTCCGAGATTTACATATGAGACAACAAAAAAAGAAGTGTTTATAAAATTCATATGCCTAAAGTGATTGCCTATCGGATGTTACTGTATGTGTCATGTACAGTCTCAAGTAATTTATGATCTTAACCTTTGGTCCAATGACCCCAAAAACAATAGTTGCCATCTACTGACCAGAAACAATTATGCTCTCATGTTCCAAGGTCATAGACCAAAGCGTTCTCTTGCTATTAATCTGTAGGACTGTTTAGTCTTATGGCTGATCTTTGACATTCAAAGCAAAAAACAGAAGAGGCCATCTACTGACTACACATTGCTTGGAAACTATTTTCAGTCTTGAGGTCACTGTGACCATCACCTACTGAAATTAGACAATGTATCTATTCTTAAAATGCATAATTACCTGAATACTTTTTTGTCAGTTACAATAGTTATTTAATTCATCTACTACTGTAAATAGTAACAACTGCAGATTTATGAAATAAATCTTGCTACTGGGCCTTTAAATATATCAACAGTTGCTAGAGACAACTGAAAATCATCATAATATAATGATAGTTTTCAAACTGCTGAAATCTGAAATGTGTACTCACCTAAATCGCATGTAAATTGCCATGATTTTCTTTACATTGTCAGTTGTCAGTTCATAAGTGTCATCTGGATCATGTGGCATGTCAATGCCCATACATTTGCACAACTTCATGATTTTTTCATGTCTGAAACATGATCAAATCAAATTTCTTTAAAGATATTCTATGTCCATCTTTCATCAAAATATTTTGTTATTGAATATTGATTCAAATATAGACAAGAGCTGTCACTAATGGTGACAGATGCCCCCGTAGTGCCTTGACCTTTGACCTGGTGACCCCAAAGTCAATAGGGGTCGTGTACTCAATAAGTACTATCAGCATGTGAAGTTTGAAGGTCCTGGGTGCAGTGGTTCGCGAGTAAAGTGCCTTCATGCAAAAAGTTAACATTGGCCCCTGTGACTTTGACCTTTGACCTTGTGACCCCAAAGTCAGTAGGGGTCGTGTACTTAATAAGTACTATCAGCATGTGAAGTTTGAAGGTCTTGGGTGCAGTGGTTCGTGAGTAAAGTGCCTTCATGCAAAAAGTTAACATTGGCCTCTGTGACCTTGACCTTTGACCTGGTGACATCAAAGTCAGTAGGGGTCGTGTACTCAATAAGTACTATCAGCAAGTGAAGTTTGAAGGTCCTGGGTGCAGTGGTTCGCGAGTAAAGTGCCTTCATGCAAAAAGTTAACATTGGCCCCTGTGACCTTGACCTTTGACCTGGTGACCCCAAAGTCAATAGGGGTCGTGTACTCAATAAGTACTATCAGCATGTGAAGTTTGAAGGTCCTGGGTGCAGTGGTTCGCGAGTAAAGTGCCTTCATGCAAAAAGTTAACGTTGTGACGAACGAACGGATGGACAGTTGAAAACTAACATGCCTCCCTTCGGGGGCATAAAAATATGCATCAAAATATATTCAACTTAGCTAAATATATAAACTATTTGTGTATGAAGAGTTGAATTCACATTTAAATGTTATCTAGCATCAGATGTTTGTTAAAAATCTCAGTTTAGTGGCATTATATATTCACACTCTTGTTAACTTATACATGTGTAGTAGTTCGTACATGGTTCCTCTCAATACAAAGGACAGATCTAAACTCAGTTGGTGACATAAACCTTTGACCTACCATCCAAGTTCATGTGCTTGAATACTAAGGCACAAAAAAATAAGTGTGATGTCAATACCTTATTAGGTATGCTCTTGACACAAAATATAAAATATGACAGACAGATTTGACCATGCTGTAACCTAGATCATGACCTGGTTATTATCATTATTATTATACCAGATTTATATAGCGTCCTTTTCATGATAAACACGTTCAAAGGTGCTTTACATATAGCAAACGCAGCCACACAGGGCGCGAAATTCATCCTCTACTAGTACAGACACAGAGCGACCTGACCAGAGGGACAGAGTGAGATAAAGCCTCCAGAACAGATAGAGAGAAATCCTTTTTAGATACAGATTTGTCAGGCTAACTTAGCCTAGCTCTTTGCGAATAGACAGTCTGGTTCTTGAACGTGCCCAGTGTATAGCACTGATACACGCGAAGCCGTCTTTCCTGGGAAGAACCAGTACAGGCCTCTAAGTTAGGTGGGAGACACTCAAGAGCATCTCAGAAATTTCCAGTGTCTGGACCGGGATTCGAACCCCGGACCTCTGGACTGACAGTCAAGCGTGTTACCACTAGACCACCGGCCCACCTATGCACTCTGCACATCATAACATTGCCCCCTACATAATTTAATTATATGCCAAGATTGAAGTCAATACCTTGAATGGTTATTAAGTCATGCTTTGGACACGAAATATGACGGACAATCTGACCTTAGAGCTCCATTTATGACCTTGACCTGGTTATGTGCTCTGCACATTTTTTCATCACCAGCTACCTGTATGCAAACTTTAAAATCAATACCTTGAATAGTTATTAAGTTATGCTTCAGACATGAAATATGAGAGTCAAATTTGACCTCTGAGCTCCATTTGTGACCTTGACCTTTGACCCAGAGATCTGGTTCATGTGTTCTGCACATTGTCTCATGTCATCTATCAATATACCACGTTTAAAGTCAAGACCTTAATAGGTTATTAAGTTATACTCTAGACATAAAATATGACAAACGGACGGACAGATGGACGGATGGATGTCCGGCCGAAATGAAAGAGAGGGCCATTTCTTTTGTTATTTTCTTTTGTTTGAATAGGGGGCCCTTGTTAATGGATTGAAGCTATTGTTCTCCTTTGTTCTCTTTACTGTTAGATGGCCCTCTCTTTCATTTCGGTTGCCCGGACACACACGCCATCACATAATAGTCAGTTTTTTTCAAATAGGCATATAAAATGGTTATACTTAGTGAAACACAGACAAAAAACAATATCAAAATAACTTATTAAATAAGAGTCACTGATGACTCAAGATAGCTGCATACCATTTGAAAATTAAAACAAGCAACATTCTCTTTATGAATATAAATAAATCCCTTGCAATTTTTTTCTCATACCTTGGAAGGGCATCAAAATTTTCTTGTATGGGAGCATGGTTTCTGACAAGAGAGTCATATAAATTTGGTGCCATTATACCACGTTCTAAAATGGTTCTTGTCTGCTGGTCGACCAAATTTCCTGAAGCTCGATCAATGAAAAATCCAAGGAAAGTAAAACTGAATCGGTCCGAGTTGAAGAACAGGTATGGATGTGGACTGAAAAACAAATTTCAATACTTTTACAAATAAATCATTCTCAACATAATCCATACAACAATGTAAATACAGAAATAGCTGCTGCTATTTTTCTGTCCTCAATTTATCGTTTTCAATTTACATCTTAATATACACGTAAATCTGTTGCAAGTATTTTGAAATCGGCCTCCTTCAAACTATCTTACAATATACTGTAACCCTAGAAACATTCGCAAACATTATATTTCGCGTTTTTATGACGACAGGCGACTTTGCAGCTACAAAGATTCGCGCAATACATCAGACGCAAGATACGCGAAAACTTAACAGCTTAAGAACGTAACAAACAGCCGCAGGCAAAATTACTGGTACTTTAAGCACCAAAACGACTTTCCGATTGTTCCTTTTTTCACCTACCAATCAATAATAACTACAGCTGGATTTATATAACAAGGGTAAGAAAAATATGTAGCTCATATATCTAAATGAATTATTATACATGATAAAACCTCCTTTTTTTAATAAATATACACATATGCATATATCGGGGAGAAGCTTTACAGCTACAAACTACAAACTTTTGCATTTTCGTGGTAGCTGGTTGTTTCACCATCATAAAATTTTTGCAGAAACATACTGACCACAAAAATCACTAACTTAAATAGCTCAAAACCATTTCTAGGTTTACAGTACATAGTAAAATTCATTCATGACATTTTTTGATGAAATTTGTCTGAAGCATTGTAAAACAAAAATAACCTTTGAACAAGAAGGCCAGTATGGCTGTATATCACTCACATGTGTTTTGCAACTCAGACAAAACAGGTATAACAAGGAACAATTCTGCAATATTAACTTGAAAATTGGCCTGCAGATTAAATTTAGAAGATGACACTAGAAGATTGTTCTATAATTTGCTCTGGTGGTTACATTTTTGACAATGTGAATAAGTAGATGGTCACCTAATAAACATTTATGATAATTTAACTTTTTTACTATATACACTAGAAAGTGACCACATCCCTGGGTGGCCATACTTTTTGACAAACTGAAATAATATGAACTATCTTAGTATACTCCTTCAATATGAGGGAAGGCACAGATCTTAGACAGTACCTGCTTTCCCATGTTCTTCTCATTTGATATGCCTGCAACACATCTTCATGCTCTTCAGTATCATCATCATCATTTTTGTCAACTTCCATAAATCTATTTCTTTCTCTTCTTTCTATTCTCAGACCTGGCGATTCTTCTCTCATATCCAAAGACCGTGTAGAAAAATCCTGAGAATTAATATTATGACACTGTCAAAATAGCCAAAAAATAATTTTCAGATGAAAACCGATTATGGGAGCATAGTTAATGTAACTGTAATTGTTTATATCTTCTTTATTTGTTTTTGTTGGGATTAATGTAGCACCAACACAATTTAGGGTATATGGCAACTTTCCAGCTTTGATAGTGGAGGAGGACCCAAGGTGCCTCTCCGCGCATTATTTCATCACAAGTCAGCACCCGAGTAGAATCATTCACCTTCTGTAAGCCAGCTGGATGGAGTCTATTTAGCGAAATGGACTTTGCGTCTATGATATGGACTTTTCTTAATTGTGACTTTAATTTTAATGATATCGGTATTTTCTTAAATAAATATGATAGAGAGGAGTTAAACCTAAATGTTGGTAATTTCAAATAATATATATCTGTCTAATTTATAACTGAAATGTAGCGATTAATTAAGACCGCGTCCTACAAAATGGATATTTTCTTGCCAAAACTTGTACAAAATGGACTTCTATTTTATTAATTATGTTTTTAATTTTAATATATCGATAAATTCTTAAATA
The DNA here is from genome assembly GCF_021730395.1 of Mercenaria mercenaria. Taxonomy (NCBI): domain Eukaryota; kingdom Metazoa; phylum Mollusca; class Bivalvia; order Venerida; family Veneridae; genus Mercenaria; species Mercenaria mercenaria. The sequence goes on from NC_069364.1 coordinate 9,944,010, forward strand.
AATATGACAAATAAGAGAAACACCTAATGTTGGTCATTTTTAATAATATATTAAACATAACGGAAATATTACAATTTATTGCAACCGCACCCTACCAAATGGATATTTTCTTGCCACATTTCTACGAAATGAACTTTTATTTTCTTAAATGAGACTTTAATTTTAGGGATATCTGTATTTTCTTAATTATCGGTCATATGATGACTTCCCAGCTTTGATGGTGAAGGATTTGACCGGAGGTCTCCCTCTGTGGATTATCTCATCAGGGGTGGGCACCTGGGTAGAACCAATGACCTTCCATAAACCAGCTGAATGGCTTTCTCACATGAAGAATTCAACGCCCCGAGTGAGGCTCAAACCCCATGGATGAGGGGCAAGTGATTTGAAGTCAACGACCTTAACCACTTGGCCACAGATGCCCCAAATTAGAGGTAAACCTACATGTTGGTCACTTTTAATTATATATATAGCTGATATACATGTATATCTAAAATATTACAATTTATTGCAATCACACCTTATGAAATGGACAATTTTCATACCAAATTTTTACGCAATTGACTGTTGACTTTAATTCCAATGATATAAATCTGGTATAATAATAATAATAATAATATAAACTTGTAAAACGTTTAAAAAATAAGTTTGCCTTCCTATGCATGAAATTTTCCAGGCAGAAAATGTACTTTTTGCAGGACGTGGTCTTAACAACTCATTTTATATCAGTTAAAATTAGATAAATATGTTATTAAAAATGCCAACATGTAGTGTTAACTCTTATCTATCAATTTTTTTCAGAAAATACCATTATCTGATTGAAATTAAAGTCACAATTAAAACCATAAAAGTCCATTTCGTACAAGTTTTGGCAAGAAAATTTCCATTTTCTAGGACGCGGTCTTAATAAGACGTTATATTAGGTTAAAAATTTGATAGATATATAATTGAAAATGACCAACATTTGGGTTTAACTCCTATCTATCACATTTATTTCAGAAAATACAGATAGCATTAAAATCAAAGCTGTAATTTAAATAATAAAACTCCATGTCCATTTAACAAAATGGAGTTCATTCCATACTCTATCCTTACCTGTTTCTGAGAGCACAGTTAATGTAATTATAATGTTTATGAGAGCACAATTAAATGTAACTGTAATTGTTTATAAGAGCACAGTTAATGTAACTGAAATTGTTTATGAGAGAACAGTTAATGTAACTGGAATTGTTTATGAGAGAAAAGTCAATATAACTGTAATTGTTTATGAGAGTACAGTTAATTTAGCTGTAATGGTTTATAAGAGTACAGTTTATGCAGTTATTGTAACTAATTGTTTATGAGAGCACAGTTAATGTAGCTAATTGTTTATGAGAGCACAGTTATTGTAACTAATTGTTTATGAGAGTACAGTTAATTTAGCTGTGATTGTTCATAAGAGTACAGTTATTGTAACTGTAATTGTTTATGAGAGCACAGTTATTGTAACTAATTGTTTATAAGAGTACAGTTAATGTAACTGTAATTGTTTATGAGGGCACAGTTATTGTAACTAATTGTTTATGACAGCACAGATAATGTAACTGTAATTGTTTATGAGAGTACAGTTAATTTAGCTGTAACTGTTTATGAGTACAGTTAATGTAACTGTAATTGTATATGAGAGCACAGTTATTGTAGCTAATTGTTTATGAGAGCACAGTTAATGTAACTGGAATTGTTTACGAGAGCGGCCATTTTGTGCAGCGAAGTGGAACGTGTCGGTGATATGCACAACTAGGCTTGGTACTGACCACTCCTGTGAAGTTTTGTCGAAATCTGTCCAGCAGTTTGACCTGTAAAAGCCGGACAAGATTTTTCTATTTTTAGCTCTGATGGCCATTTTGTGCAGCAAAGCGGAAGGTGCCAGCGATATGCATAACTAGGGTTGGTACTGATCACTCCTGTGAAGTTTCGTCGAAATCTGTCCAGCAGTTTGACCTGTAAAAGCCAGACAAGATTTTTCTATTTTTAGCTCTGATGGCCATTTTGTGCAGCAAAGTGGAAGGTGCCAGCGAAATGCATAACTAGGGTTGGTACTGATCACTCCTGTGAAGTTTCGTCAAAATCTGTCCAGCAGTTTGACCTGTAAAAGCCGGACAAGATTTTTCTATTTTTAGCTCTGATGGCCATTTTGTGCAGCAAAGAGGAAGGTGCCAATGACATGCACAACTAGGGTTGGTGCTGATCACTCCTTTGAAGTTTGGTCGAAATCCAGCCAGCAGTTTGACCTGTGAAAGCCGGACAAGATTTTTCTATCTTTAGCTCTGGCAGCCATTTTGTGCAGCGAAGTGGAATGTGTGGCAACATGCACAACTAGGCTTGGTACTGATCACTCCTGTGAAATTTCGTTGAAATCTGGCCAGCAGTTTGACCTATGAAAGCCTGACAAGCTTAATGCGGACAGACAAGCGGTAAAGGCAAAAACAATATGTCTCCCCCACCTATTGGGGAGACATAATTGCTTATGAGAGCACAGTTAATTTAACTAACTGTTTATGAGAGCACAATTACTGTAACTGTAATTGTTTATGAGAGCACAGTTACTGTAAGTGTAATTGTTTATGAGAGCACAATTAATGTAAATGTAATTGTTGATGTTATCATAGTTAATGCTCTTTTTGATACCAAAATAGTTCACACGACCTGATGTATATTTTATGCAACTTTTATTGTAGTTACATTTAATGCAATTTTCTAAGGAAGCATACATTAATCTAATGTTGATGCAGACAAAGTGATATTGACTTCTTTAATAAATCTTCTTACCCTTGACATCTGTATCAGGAATCTGAGCACAAACTTGGAGAAGCCTGGAAGGTCCTCTGCAGCAGCTGCGCTCACAAACATGTTGTTTTCAAAATCCACAAGCTGGGTGTTGAGAAACCAAACAAAATGATGAAGCTCAGACCAGGATGGGTCCTCCAGTCCACAGTGCCTGTATGATACATAATAATATTTATTGTATTTTGAAATAACATCCAACTACAAACTTAAATACAGGATACGGAACCCTGTATTTTCAGAAAGAAGAAATTCCATGTAAATCTCTGACCCCAGTGGCCGACCCCTTGATACTAAATAGACTATGTAGGCACTTTACTTTACATTAAAATCTTACTTTAAATGTATGTAAAATTCACAGATCTTTCCTCTCTTATAAATGGTAAATAAGGTAACAATGTCCTCTGTTCTATGACTCTAGCTCAAACTTGTTGAGATATGTGGGGCACAAACTTTTATGCCCTTAATGCATGTTTTGACTAAGTCAAAGGCCATAATTCTGGTCTGACTGAGTAAAATCTCAAACAAAAGCCACAACTTCACATGCTGAATAATATTTCTATAAAGTTTTATAATCCTAGGCCAAATCCTTGACAAAATTTAAGGCCCTTTTTATGCATATTTTTGGATAAGGCAAGGGGCACATCTCTGGTCTGGCTGTGTGAAATCCCAACTAAAACATTAGTTGTGCAACTTCTTATGCTGAAAGTCAATCCTGTGAGGTTTGATGACTCTGGGTCAAGTACTGTTTGAGAGATTCACAACACAAAGTCAGACAGACATACAGACCAGGGCAAATCTAATTCCTACACCCACCTAAAAAAATGGGGGGGTGGGGGGGGGGGGTGTTAAGGGGTGTAGGGGTTGAGGCACAAAAACTTTAAAAATTGGGACACCAATTCAAACAAAAGGGTGGGTGCAATAACACTACCTTTACTCTGAAAATGCTCATCAGGTCTAATCAGAAAACATGATATGCAAGAATTTAGCTTCACAATCTATTCATTTCATATGCAAATTCAGAACCAACAAAATGTAGAAATATGTTTTGACATGTCAAACTGCAATGCATAGTCTCTATGAAGTTGAAAAACTGACCAACAGACTGAACATTTCTTAAAGTTTTGAAAAGCCTAAAGTGAAATGAAAATGTCTTCAAGGAAATAAAAAAAAAATCTCTAAAAGTCTGCCATATGTGTTTATCTTCCATATTCCTGAAAGTGATTTCAAAAGCACCTGTACTGAAAACGTACTAAGTACAATACTTAAATCAGACTTGTTCAAAACTGGTAGGGTACCACAAGCTAATACTTTCTATTAAATCTTATATCTTAAAACTGTAAAGCCAAATATATGAAGGTAGAATTACATGAGATAGCTTTATAAAATTTTGTTACAATTAGTGGAGCAGTTTCATACAAGTCTAAATGGGCATCAGTCAGATGACATGCAACTAAGCACAGTCACTATAGCTCACATGTAAGCTTTTGCCTTAATGCATGATAAAAAGAACAAACTTATTTTTTTCTTTTTTCTTAAATAGGTGATACATTGAGATCAATCATGTAATGTTATTTTAACTCTTATACCGTAGCAATGTTTGCAGGCAAGTCTGGGGGTTTCCCTCTGGAGCCTGAGGATGAACATCATCAAGTTGTCTTCCTTGATCCAGTCGTAACAAATACTGAAATGTTCTCTGGAAGACCGGACTTCTGAACTGCTTTTCATCAAACAGCTGATCGGAATCTTTGTGTTCTGAATGTACATGTTACAAATAAATATTTACAATATAATTATTTTCAGTAAGCAAGTAGGCCACCGGGGTCATTCACCACATCATAACTGAATAATGAAGTACAAACTATAGCATCTGGAGTGTAAAAATGGTGTTTGTATTACTTGATGAAGTGAAATATTATTTTTGACCACAGATGACACATTTTGCATCTTGATCTAAAGTTCATCTATCACAATATTTCAGATAGATTGGGTACAAAATATGGCCTCTAAAGTGTCTATGCTTTGAGCTGGTAATCTACTTTTTGATCCCAAATTACTTAATTTCAAGCTCATTTTTTTCCTTTTTGCTTTTATTAGGGTTAGAGATAATCTAACACAATTAAGGTCATAAGGCAACTTTTTCAGCTTCTAATAGTGGATAAAGACCCCAGGTGCCCCTTCTGGCACTGTTTTCAGCATGCACAGGCACCTAGGTGGATAGTATCCTCACATGAAGACTTCAAATTCATAAGCAAGGTTTCAAACCCTGATCACTGAAGAACTTAGAATTCAAAGTCAGAAACCTTAAACACCCAGCAAAAGATATCCCTGTTACGTGTACAGGGGTAACACTACATGATCTCCCCCAACCACCTGATTTCAATGGCGGGGGCATAAACACCCATCAAGAATTGGACTGCTAGCCTGCAGTTACTGAGCAAACAATGTTTTTACTTTCTACATTATAAACAGACTTGACATTTCAGGATATATGAAACTGAAACTTTTCCCAATGAATACCATTGCACCGAATCATGGCAATATTTTTATTTGTGCAAAAAAATTACCAAAGGGTCAGGCGATATACTTACAATATTTTGTGACCCAAGATGGACAAGAGAAAAAGATATATCTCCCTCAATACATAAAGATATGATTTTCAGGTAATAATAGATCACTGATAACTGCCATATTATACAGTTTTAAAGTATTTCAGCTGCATCGGTTCATGTCATCTGACTATCTCTGATGACACTGAATCGCTATCCATGGTAACTTGTTTCAACTGGCATAAAAAAATCTGAAAGTACACTTTTACTGTACCTTGAAGAGGTATGCCCATGTAAATCTGCAAGCTTTCTTGGGGTGATCTACATGTAAGGTCTGGTAGAATATTCAACATCGGGTGAACATACTGCAGGCCTTCTCCCTGTAAATAACAGTGTTGAGGTAACATGGATAAATGATTTCAAAAGCTTATAACATGTAAAACAAGTGAATGAAGTATTGCCATGCAATACAAAGTCCCCTACTGGAAGGCACCTAATTTTCTCTACTGCAGTATAACATGATGAACTGATATCTGTCAATGATGTATAAACAATATTGTACTATATATACAATATGTTATAACAACACACTTGGATTAAAATGTGCATATATAAAAACCAACAGTTGTTTTCATATTGAATTTTTTTGGCTGATTATAAAAATGTTATCATGTAAGTTATTTATAGTAAGAACAAAGGGAAATTAATCTAAAAAAAAAAAAAAAAAAAAAAAAAAAAAAAAAAAAAAAAAGTAAATCTATATAATATAAGTCCACAAGAAACTCTTTACACTCTTTACCAGGAAGAGATTGGTCAAAATACACCTAAAAACTGGATGTAACATGCATGCTGTACCACAGAAAAGTGGTCTCGATTTTTCTCTACCGCCAGTAATAAAAAAGTTACAATAAAATCTATTTATAGTAAAACAAAGGGATGTAATTCTAAAAGCAAGGGTGCCTCATGGTGGTGAATATTTGGTCCAAGTTACATCAAAATCCCTCCATGCATGAAGAAGAAATGTTCTGTACAAAGTCATTCTTGAATTTGACCTTTGACCTCTAAATATGACCTTGACCTTAGACCTAGGGACTGGTTCTTGCGCATGACATGTTGTCTCATCCAGGGGAATATTTATGCCAAATGATATCTAAATCCTGCTTTGCATGACAAAGTTATAGTCCGGACAGGAAAAAAATCCTCTTGACCTTTGATCTCAAAGTGTGACCTTGACCTTTAAGCTAGGGTACTAGGTTTGCGCATGACACGTCGTCTCATCATGGGGAACATTTATGCCAAGTAATATTGTAATCCCTTGATGGATGACAGAGTTCTGGATCGGACAGGAAAAAAACCTTACTGACCTTTGACCCCCAATTGTGACCTTGACCTTTGAGCTAGGGGTCCTGGATTTGCGCATGACACGTTGTCTCATCATGGGAAACACTTGTGTTAAGTGATATTAAAATCCCTTAATGAATGTCAGAGTTATGGACCGGACACGAAACAGACCCTGTTCATGCTATGTTAACATTTGACTGCTAAGTGTGACCTTGACTTTTGAGCTAGGGGTCTGAAAGCTGTGCAGGACACATCGTCTTATTATGAGGTACATTTGTGCCAAGTAATATTAAAATCCCTTTATGGATGGGAGAATTATGGACCGGACAGGAAAAAAGCCTTGTTGACTTTTGACCTCCAATTGTGACCTTGACCTTAAAGCTAGGGGTCCAGGTTTTGCGCATGACAGGTCGTCTCCTCATGGGGAACATTTGTGCCAAGTAATATTAAAATCCCTTCATGGATGGGAGAGTTATGGGCCGGACAGGAAAAAAGCCCTGTTGACCTTTGACCTTCAATTGTGACCTTGACCTTTGAGCTAGGGGTCTGGGATTTGCGCAAGACACGTCATCTCATCATGGGGAACATTTGTGCCAAGTAATACTAAAATCCCTTCAAGGATGGGAGAGTTGTGGACCGGACAGGAAAAAAGCCCTGTTGACCTTTGACCTCCAATTGTGACCTTGACCTTTGAGCCAGGGGTCTGGGTTTTGTGCATGACACGTCGTCTCATCATGGGGAACATTTGTGCCAAGTAATATTAAAATCCCTTCATGGATGACAGAGTTATGGACCGTACACCAAATTGTGGACGGACGGAATGACGGAAAAGCGCATTCCTGTAGTCCCCGAAACTGGTTTTCAACCAGTAGGGTACTAATAACATTTTCAAGTATTAAACTAATGAGTTTCTTTATCTCAAACTAGTACTTTTATGGTTCCCATCATAAATACAAATTAAATAAAATTATGAAATTATACTATGCCCCAACGATAACTTGATATTTACAAACATGACTATAAATAGATTAAAATGGAACATAGGGATTTCAACATTTTCCTAACATGTTACAATCTAAATATTTCCAGGTTTTGTACCACATACTAATTAGCTCAGTGGTAAAGCCTGCTGTCCATGTTCAACAGATTTTTTGCCGTGTGGGTTCGAAACTCAGCATCGACATTTAATTATTGTTTAATTTTTATTTCACTTTTGCATAAAAATTAAGATTCCTTCATGAGATCTGTGACAACACGACAGAGGTATCTAATGGCGAGATGGCAGATCAGAATAGTTTATTACATAACAAAGATGATATTGATTAAATGCATGCACTAAGCCATGCAAATAATGAACATACTAGTGTGTTATACAAAGACATATATACAAATACAAGTATGCCCATGGGCAGAATGTCGAGCCCACGAGCACCTTTGACCTCTAAGTGTGACCTTGACCTTGGACCTAGGGACCTGCTTCTTACGCATGACACTCGGTCTTACTATGGTGAACATTCATGCCAAGTTACATCAAAATCCTACCATGCATGAAGGAGAAATGCTCCGGACAAACTTCAGTTTCACCTTTGAGATAGGAACATGGGGTCTGCGCATGACACGCCTTCTCATTGAGTTAAACATTAATGCGAAATATAAACAAGATTGGTCCATGCATGTCAAAGTTATGGTCCGGACAAAATCGGACGGACGCACGCATGCACATACACCGAAAGTGGCGACTATATCGAGCTCACCGCAAGCGTGCTCGACAACAAACCATCAAAGAAAGAAACAAAAATACGGAAGCAAAAATGGAAACGAATAGGAAAAACAAAAAAAATCTGAGAAAAAACAACCCTCGTGAGGATTCGAACCCACAAAACGATCTGCTTACAGCCAGTTATTATCTGCATTTTACCCAACTGAGCTATGTTGCCATACACTTATTGGATATTTCAAATGAAAGAAATACTAATATTTGCTTGTCAAGTAATTTGCAAGCGTTATGAATGGTTATTTTATCAGTTATCATGAAGTAGACTCATCCTCGCGTTTCGGCGGGAATCACGTTATCATTGGGGATTAGTATAATGCCTCACTGCTTGAATATTTCCCTGCTTTTAATCTGTGAAGTATACACAAAACTAATTTTAATTCTGTGACTTCTATTTGTAACATTACAGCTGCATGAAGTTTCCACCTGTACAACTTCATATTTTTCTTCAAATAAATACATCAATAAATGTAACTGATTAGTAGATTGTTTTTACAAATTCTTGATTCAATACTACTGTAACTTAACTTTTGATAACAATTAATCCATTTGTAATTTTTCAACAGCATTTCATTTGTGTAAAGATAGCCAGTTAATCCACAAAGTGTCCATAAATAACTGAAAACTTATTTTCAGAAGGCAGAGGTAGGAGTCAAATAACTGCAGACAAATTGTCATCTCTCTTAAATCTCACCAGTATTTAACCATTCAACCTCTCCATTTACGGTCTTTACAATTTCTAAAATTACCCGTCTATTTGTAGTTTGCATCATCAAAGGCATGGTTTCTATCAGGTAAATGTCAGTTGGCGACTTTCTCCATACAAATCCTGTTTTGTCCATCAAACATCCAAGAATAAGTAAATTGAACAATAGGTAGTCAACTCCATTTTCCACCTAAAACATTGTAAGATGTACTAAAATAGACTTACAGTCAGCTATTACAAAATCATTTACTCTTTTGGACTTCTTTTCAGACAGGAAAGATAAACACTAGGAATAACCTTAAACTCATTGCAATTAAGCGGTCAACACATTTTCATATTATTAATCTGCTTCAACAGTAACTATTAGTTTTTTGCATGAGTATAAGCTAAATATTCATACACTCAAATAACCATGGAGAGTCTATGCAGCAAAAGAAATTGCAATAATAACAAGTCATATTTATAGTAGTATTGCTTCCAAGCAAAAGTTGGCATTGTGTTTGTCAGGAATTTAGCTTTCAGCATTTATTTCAATGGAGTATTTGGACCAGGAATACATTTCTACTGGATTAAGATCCTTGAGGAAATGGGTATGTTTTTTCTGAATCAAGAGGCGCTATAACTTTGAGATTTAACCAAAGCATACCATCTGCTTGGAGAGGATGGGTATCTTAACCGCAAATGACCTTTAAATAAAACTTCACTTGGCAGCAAATTCACTTTTGTTCAACATTATGCACACAGAAGTTAAATACAATACAAGACTACTGCCAGCTATACACACAAATTGTATGACGAGTGGAAAAGTAAACGGACCCAGACCAATGCAAAGTTTTCATTCTGATTCAATATAATAAGAAAATGTTTGTCAGTGAAATATGAAATATATTTTATCTAAGATCATACAATAAACTAATATAAATTTTTTGCATGTTTTTATGTTGACATTCAGAGCGATCCTGCAGTGAATATAGATAAACTAGACTAATATTACTATAACCTTGATGTTTTACACACTTTCAATATTAACAATAAATGAGCCATGCCATGAGAAAACCAACATAGTGGCTATGCAACCAGCATGGATCCAGACCAGCCTGCACATCCGCGCAGTCTGGTCAGGATCCATGCTGTTCCCTTTCAAAGCCTAATGCAACTAGAGAAACCATTAGCGAACAGCATGGATCCTGACCAGACTGCCCGGATGCGCAGGCTGGTCCGGATCCATGTTGTTCATAAAGCCACTATGTTGGTTTCTCATGGCGCGGCTCAAATATCATTTACCTCATGGGACACGTCTATATGGAACAATCTGGCTGCCACTTCCCCTGGATGTGTTGTATGTTTCAGCAGTCTCTGTATGACATTGTGTAGGTCTATCGTTTTCTCTTGTAAGGGGATTGACACAGGCTCTGATATTACATTTCCTTTGTTCAGACGTGATAACTTATCCTCTCTTCTCTGTTTATATAATGTCTTCCCCACACCTGCTCTCCAAGATTTTATTACTCGTACTGAAGACCTATAACAGGTAACAAAGCATTCTCTATCTTAACTGCTGCGTCTTCTGCTTTACTTATAATGTTATCAAATAATTTGAGAACAATTTTCTTATAATCTTTGAATAACAGATTTTACTTTTACCTTTAATTACCAGTTTCTTGCATTAGTTTCTATCTCAACAACAGTGCTTAAACTTTACCATTCTGACATAAAAAACAGAACGGTCATGATGACCACAGATTGTGCACCTAAGTAATATGAGCTACATGTTTTAAATGTCAAACTGATGTTAAAATATTAAGAAAGTAGGTCAGTAGGTTAAATTCATGATCACTGAAAGTCAGTTTTAGGATTGGGGTTCAAAACTGTATATGTCATCCAAAATCCAAGGCTGTATCTTAAAAAAAAAAACAAGAAAGTAGGTCAGTAGGTCAAGGTCGCAGACAAGTGACCCTTACTTATATATTATAGTTACTTACTTATATTATTACTTATATAGGTAATTATCATTAAACAGTCTAGAAAATATGATCAGATAATTTTGCACATAACTTTTCCTATATAACCCATAACAAGTGACCCCCAGGGCTGGGCCTATTTTCTCCAAAGGGGCCACTTGGCAATGCTACACAACAAATATCAAAGGCCTAGGCCTTAAACTTTCAGACAAAAAGTCTTTACCTATAAGTCTATGTAAAACTTTGGACCCTCAAGGGCAGGGCCTCTTTTCACCCCAGGGGCATAATTTCAACAATTTTGATAGAGGACTACTTAGTCTAGGCAATGCATCATACCAAATTCAGTAGCCTAGGCCTTGCTGTTCAGGCAAGAAGATTTTAAAGTTTTTTTCTATATAAGTCTATGTAAAACTTAATACCCTTGGGTGGGGCCTCTTTTCACCTCATGGGCACATCGAGACTCTTTGCCTTGTGGTTTCGAACAAGATCTTTTAAGTTTTTCCTTTCGGTTGCCATGAGTGGAATTCAATTCTTTGAACAACTTTCAAAGGGGGCCACCCAAGGATCATTCCTATGAAGATTTTTTTTAAAATTGTTGACAGACGTATGATGCACGACAAACATCAAGTGGTCACAAAAGCTCACCATGAGCCTTTGGCTCATGGTGAGCTACAAATCCATTGATATTTGCAAATATGCTTTGTTTTAGAATATATCTGGCTTCGACAAAAAGACAATACTAATTCCACACAATAGTGCAAAACTGATATATATTGCAGTTCTCTTAACATCTTAAACCAATAGTGCAGACTGACAGAAGGTTCATGAAAATGCAACTTCTCACTCCGCTCATGAAAACAATCCATAAAATCTGATATCTCTTTGCAAATCTGTTTGATTTCTTAAAAGGCTGAAAGGATCATTGCACTTTTCTGTTCTTCTTACCTTTCCCAGTCAACATGTGCAGCTGGTTTGACTCCTGATATGATCTGTGGTTGTATGATCAGCTTTACAGAAAGGTAATTCTGAAGCTGGGCAGTGCTTGTTGGTAGAGGTTGCCTTTTATATTTGTCAAGGGAGGATACAATTGTTGATTTGTACTCATTGTCAGAACCACAAATAATAAGCAGACGATACCCCAGGTCTATAAATACAATAAAACCATTGTAATTATTAAAGGCTAAGAATATAAAAATCTATTTTCTTAAATACATCCATTAGAGCTGTGATCATAAAAATTGAACATTTATTTGATATTTTCTCAATACAACACTTAATAAATGATGTTTATATATATCTGAAACTAATAACCCTATGTCTGCACTACGTTAAACACAGATGTTAACACATAATTATGTGATAGAAGTCAAATAATGTTTCCATGTTGTAGTACTTCATCTTCTCTTTTAACAAGTGAAAACATATTCATAGAAAGAGAGTTTTGGGCTTTCTTCACCTCTGTAGCCTGACTATGTCTCTAAATAGTTCAAATCATTTTAGAATCTAGATAATGATATACAAATAAACTAGAGCTATCACTGAAAATAATTAATACCCCAGGTGCTGATTTGATACAGAGAGTGTAAAATGTTGTGATCATGGCCTCTGACCTTCCAGTTAGACCTTGACTTTTGACCTAGTGACATAGGTTGTACACTGCAAAAACTGTCTTGATGCGGTTAACAACTTATTCTAGCTATATAAGAATATTTCCAGTGATTTAGAAGATTATAGGGTGGACCTAAGTTTAAGCTTCCTGGATACCTGGCATATGCCCAGCTCTGTTGGTAAATTTGACTGTGCAACACTAACCAAGTTCGGATCTATTCTTTTATTCCTTGGACAAACAATTTGTGTTGAAACACTCTGAGTAAGTTGTCTTTACTTTTTATTGCATTGATAGTAAATGGTTGTTTTTAAAACATGCTGAATTTGTAACAAAACATATTCGATGTTTCAAATATGTGCTTTAAAAAACTAAAAATATTGGTTGATATTTGGCAGGGGCGGAGAGGGGAGAGGGGCTTGACCTCCAAGTGTCTGTGGCTTGAAGAAGATACCCAGTGGAAACGACAGACAGGAAGATGAACTGACTAACAACAGACATGTATGACTCCATTATAGCCTCCATATACTTTGTACCCAGGGGAATAGTAATAGTTTTCCAAACTTACAATTTTTACCTGGAAATATTTGAGTTTTATGTTACTATTGATATTTATGAAATCTGCATTTGCAGGATATGTTTTTTTTCAAAGCACCTCATAAACATAAATGCTGCATTAAATAAATAATAATAATGCTTGTACCGACCTTTTTGTACTTCTTGGAGATACTCATCCAGACATCTTTCTGCAGCTTCACTTACATCATAGTCTAGCATGTCCGCATTCATTAAACAGTGGATTTTTCCACCTCCATCAAAAATTGCTCGCCGCCAGAATATGTCAACCTAATACAAAAATACATTTAAAATTGTAAAAAAAAAAGAGTTTGTTTTAAGGTGCATTGAACTAAAATTTTATTTGGAGTCTCCATCAATTAGAGTTTAAATAATTCAGCAAACAACTACATGTATGCTTGTCAATAAAGAAAGTACTGTTCCATCTATAAGCTGAAAACTAATTTTGGTAATGTTTGCATGTGTAAAGGATAGCAATTTATATAATAAAAGTCTTAATTAATTTGCAATATATGTTTTTGTAAAAAACTAGTTATTATAGCATCATTACATTCAAATTCAAGTATTACTTTTTCATGTTTCTTAACAAAAACAGCTAGATACAATCTGACATGAAAGTAGCAGCACAAACATTTCAGACAAACATAGAAATTACTTACTTCATCTTTTGTTGTTTTGTTTGTGCACAACAGTATTTCATCTGGCTTAGGCAAGGGTTGGTCTTTGTCCATCATGTACACAGACAGTGTTGTCATTAATACATCCCCTATTAAAATAAATTTCTGATAGAACAAGAAATTCAATGCATATGACAAACACACATACCAAGAAATGGCTCACCAGGCAGAGAAAAAATTCTTAACCGAGTTATAAAATGAAATAATAAGCAATTTCTACATAGATGTGTCCAAAGTATATTCATGTATTCTGCTATGCAAGTCTGGAATATCTTGCCCATTTATATTTTAAAATTTACGTCTTTATATGTCTTTTATAAGACATACATGTATCAAAACAAATTTCCTTGATTTACAGTTTGAATAATTTCATCGAATACATGTGTTTGTCTAAAGATAATGAACAATTTTGCTGTTTTTATCATTTGCTTTATTAAGATTATTCTTGTGTACTGTGTATATACAAGGTATATTGTTGTTTTAAACCAATGGCCATATTTTAAATCAGCTAACATTTTTTCTTATGTATCTTTTGTAACATAAAGTGTTTATTATTATCATTTTACCTGATTTATAGCACTTTTGTGGACAATGCAATTGCAATATGCCTTTGAAAGCATATAGACTGACTACATCAGAGTCAAGGGTGTTCTTTCAAGATCAGTTATTAAATACCAGCAAAGATCATTTCTGGTTATCAGCAGTGTGTCTAATTTCAATCATGACTGATCACCAGGCAGGCCTTTTGGGGCTGATTAATCAAGGTGGAAATTTGGACTGACTCCAATCAGGCGTAAAAAAAAAATTGTTTGTTTCCGGTATCCCGACCTACCCTAAAATTTTGGCACCACCCTAAATGTTTTTATGGCCTTGGAGAATATTTTTTTTCAACTTTTTAACAAAAAGATGCAAAACTGCACTTTTTATGCTTTAAACATGGCCAGTGATGTTAGAAATCAACTTACTGATGCTCTAAAGGCATAACCCCCTTATTTGTAATCATTCTTTGACAAAAAAATAATTTCCGAAAAGTCTCCCTTAATAAAAATAATTTCAAAAAAAAAAAATGTTCCGACCTACCTACCCTAATTTTTTTTAGCATGTTACCGGAAACAAAGAATTTTTTTCTTTAGGCCTCACCATTGCTGACACATTGTTAATACTGTAGATTACACAAGACATAAGCATTTGATCTAGGCCTTGGAGTTGGAGGATGAAAGAACTAAGAGAACTGCTGATGGATAGTAACATTACAGCATAGACAGACAGAAGCATTGACTGACTGCAATTTCAATATGCCTTCTGGAGCATGTAATAAACTAACTACATCAGAATTTTAGTTTATTTGAAAACGAGTGACAGAATATTCAAAAATAGATATGTATCAAAACCTTTTACTGGATAATGATTTAATCTTTATTGCACATACTTTATTGATAAAATAAGCCATCAACTAGAAATGACCATTTTTACAACGCATTTAAATATAAAGAAAAACGAGAAACCTTACCAGATGGACATATGATGAGATTTGGCTGGTCTTCTTTAAATCCTGGAGGCAATGTTCTTGATAACTCACTTGTACCTGATAAGAACATTAGAAATAAATAAAATGTCACATGTACTTTTCTTATACCTGTACTTCTGAATGGCATGATTGGATGCAGTCAGATATGTATAATAGAAAGAAACTGTTGGCGTGATGCAAAGTTTGAAAACCTGGTTTTCATGGAATTTCCATGTTTCTTGTTACTTACATATCTTCTGTTAAACTACATCAAACTTGAGCATAGACCTCTATCAATTTACCTTGGCTCCTTTTAGGGACAGCCAGAGTTAAAAATAGAAAATCTTTAAACAACTTTTTCTCATGAACCCCTTGATGAAGCTTCCTCAAACTTGGTCTGTGCATCATTTTAAGTCCTCTCCAAAATTTGTTTAAAAATTGGCATTTGGTCCTTTTTAGGGGCTGTCGTTTCCCTATGTAATTTATGATTTTTTGATAAAAGCTACCTAAACACAAAGTTTGCTGACAACAGGTGCAGCTAAACTAAAGATATTGAGCATAAACCATTTTCTATTTTTAGGAAGAGTGACCCAAAATACAGTCCAAAGCCAGTTCTTATATTTAAAGTTATAAACTCGAAACCAGCTTTTTGATGATCAAACTGAAAAAAAATCTATTTTTTATTATAACTATGACCATATTTTTCTATTTTTAGTTACCCAATGGCATTAAAATGACCTTTTTGTCATAAAACAAAAAACGAAAAAAGAAAAAAAAACTTTTGGTTCTCAGTGAGATTTGAACCAACACCCTTCCATTCCACAGCACAACAAGAGTGCCAGACTGTCACAAAATACGCCCATCATCGAGCTTGGCCTAATGCAAGGGCCATAATCCAAGCGTGCCTGAGGCGATTTGGCTGGTTATCGAACTTGGCCCAGATATTTTGCCCACTAACATTGTCAGCAAGTTCTGTGAAGATCGGATGAAAACTGTTCGACTTAGAAAGCAGACATGCTTTTGGACGCTGACTGCCTGCCCGCCACTTATATAACTTAGAGAGCGGACAAGGCTAAATTCGCTGTTTTTCAAGTAATTCTAGGGCCATAATCCAAGAGTGCCTTGGGCGTTTTGGCTGGTTATTGAACCTGGCCAAAATATTATGCCACAAACACTGTCAGCAAGTTTGGTGAACATCGGATGAACACTGTTTGATTTAGAGAGCAGACAAGGCTAAATTTGCTGTTTTTCGAATAATTCAAGGGCCATAATCCAAGAGTGCCTGAGGCGATTTCGCTGGTTATCCAACTTGGCCAAGATATTATGCCCACAAACATTGTCTGCAAGTTTGGTGAAGATCGAATGAAAACTGTTTGATTTTTGAGAGCTGACGTGCTTTTGGACGAAGACCACCCGCCCGCCACCGCAGCCCGCCCACCGCCACGAGTGTTCACATAATACACCCCGCTCTTTCAGAGACCAGCATATGAAAGAAGAGGACCATGATGGTCCTGAATCGCTCACCTCTTCCACATGACCCAGTTTTGAGTATGACGTCGTTTTTCTATTATTTGACATAGTGACCTAGTTTTTGAGCTCATGTGACCCAGTTTTGAACTTGATCTTGATATTATCAAGATAAAAATTCTGACCAATTTTCATGAAGATCCATTGAAAAATATGGTCTCTAGAGAGGTCACAAGGTTTTTCTATTATTTGACCTGTTGACCTAGTTTTCAAAGGTACGTGACCCTGTTTTGAACTTTATCTAGATATCATCAAGGTGAATATTCTCACTAATTTTCATGAAGATCTCATGAAAAATATGGCCTCTAGAGAGGTCACAAGATTTTCTATTTTTATACCTACTGGCCTAGTTTTTGACCGCATGTGACCCAGTTTCGAAATTGACCTAGATATCATTAAGGTGAACATTCAGATCAATTTTCATGAACATCCATTGAAAAATATGGCCTCTAGAGAGGTCAAAAGATTTTAATAATTTTAGACCTACTGACCTAGTTTTTGACCGCAGTTGACCCAGTTTCAAATTTGACCTAGATATCATCAAGATGAACATTCAGACCAACTTTCATACAGATCAAACATATTATTATGTATGATATTCCTTGGTAAACAGTCAATCACTGGACATCCAACGTAATTTATTAGTTTAAATTTAATTTGTCCTCACCTCACTTGTCAACAGCTCAATCCATTGACTATAAAGTGAACTAAAACTATTTGCACCTAAATGCACTATTTATAGCAATGTGTGTCATTTTCGAAAAATGATTTTCTTTACTGTTTATATTTTCTGAAAATTCCAGTTCTACTTTTGATCTTAATATATATTATTACAAAAAAATTATTTACAAATATAAATATGAGGGCCGGTGGTGGCCCAACATTTTTGCTTACAATCTTGGTTAACAATCGAACTATTTGTTTAACAATCACATTTGGAACATTATCTATGAATTAATTTCATATGAAGACTTATTGCAACTAGTTAACCAAAGATTATTGGTCTGCATATGCCTATAATGGCTGGATTCCTTGGCACCTGGCCATTCCTTTATCACTCAAAGTTGGAAAATTGCTAAATTCCTGAACTGGTGGGACAAAAACCCGAACAAAACAAAACTTCATGGCCCAGTTTTTGAAGAAAATCTACATAATTTTATGTTTTAAGTTTACATTACATGGGCACAGTTCAGGACATTTGGCAACATTCTAGCTTTAGTTGTCAAGAAAGACTAAAATTTAATGTGCAATTAGGCTGGATGGCTCACATGATGACCAGAGTAGGGCTCGAACCCATAGAGAATATACTCAAGTAATTTGATACCAACAACCTTCACCACTTGGCCACAGACGTACCTTGATAAGTGTACTAGATGAACAATTAGATTGCCAAAAAATTAAAACATCACTGAAAAATAGATATGACAAAAAAATAATAAAATTTCTGAGCTATGTAATGTGATATTCAGTTTATTATTAAAAACTTAAACAATAGGGATGTACCAGATTCAGTTGGTAGGACAGACAGACACTGTGAATGTAAAAATCATTTTATTGCAGTAGGGACCTTTACTATACCCTGTCACTCATAATTTACAAATTTACAAATTGGTAAAGTTACAAAACTTGTCACACCAATTAATGCACACTGTTGCTATGAGACAGTACGACAAATTACACTTGAATATCTTAAATAAAGAAGAAGATATTGGATTTCATAAAAACTTTAACCAAAGCAAGTGCTGACACCAGTGGGCAAGCGCAATAGCCCTCCTAATGCTTGGAATAGTAGAGCTAAAATGACCAAGAAATACCAATTTTCTAAGTTTACAAGAGCTGTCGGATGACGGCAATGCTCGACTATTCAACAGCCTTGTCAATTGAAAGAATATTAAAGTCCAAAAAGCGGCATAATTTTGTAAAATTGCAACACAGGATTATGGAACCTGTACAATGCATATCAGCTCATGACAATAGACAATTGTGTGAAGTTTCAATTGAATTCATTCCATTGAATAGTGGGTACTCATCGGTACTGAGATACCAGCTTACATACAAAAACTTAACCAAAAACTGCGAAGTCCAAAAAGGGGCATAATTTTGTAAAAATGCAAAGTAGAGTTATGGAACCTGTGCAATGCATGTAAGATCATCACTGTGAACAAGTGTGTAAAGTTTCAATCCATTCCCATGAGTGGGTACTGAGATTCCAGCTTACATATAAAACCAATACTTTCTAAGTCGAAAAAGGGCCATAATTTTGTAAAAAAGCAAAATAGAGTTATGGTACCTGAGCAGTGTAAGTCAGTTTATCACAGTGAATGTGTGTGAAGTTTCAATCCATTCCCACAAGTGGTTACAGAGATACCAACTTACATATACAAAAACTTAACCAAATCAGGATGCCGACGCGGACGCTGATGCATGGGTGAGTCCAATAGCTCTACCTATTTTTTGAATAGTCAAGCTAAAAAGCGCCAGAATTCTGACAAAATGCAAGAGATATTTATGGTTCTTGACCTTTATACTAATCAAGTGATAATAATCAAGTGTACAAAGTATTTATGAAAGCTATAGCTCTATAAAAGTATTCATAAAAAGTGGACCTAAACAAAAGTTTGAACAAAGAAATTTTAATTTTCTGTATACATAAAGGGCCATAATTCTAACAAAATGCATGTCAGAGTTATGGTTCTTAGCCAACATACTCATTTAATATGACATAAAATGTGCTCAAATGTGATTGACCACCTTTAAAGAATGACAGCATTTTACCATTTAAGGACGGTTGTGGCAGATTTGGATAAAAAAATCCCAATACTTTGAAACTTTGCAAACTTCTTTCGGCTGAATGAAAAGAAGTTTGCAAAGTTTCAAAGCTATAGCTACAGTCATGCGCGTAGCGTGGCATACTCAGTTACTCGGCTGAGTAACATTTTAAAAAGGCTATAAACCCTGTAGAAGCAATATAAAACTGATCAGGAGTGGGTATAGGGGTAGGGACCATGTCATAGCATATGCGTATGTTGTGGTCCTTGACTAATAATTTTTGTGACGGCAGATTGCTGTTGGTCTTTTATCAAAATTTTGATCAAAATTTATAAATTTTGTTGTTTTTTCTTGCTCCACTTGCACTTGTTATTGTAAATACATATTTAATTCTAAATACACTGAAAATTCTAAATATATATATGATTTCAGATGCATATATACTATAGCTGGTATTGACCATAAGAACGATCTTCCTAATGGCAACTGTCCATCACTAGTAAAATTTGGAAGGATAAGCCACCGTGTCTGTAACAACTATCAATTCCCAAGCATTATTTCCTAAACAAAAATAAGTTATCTATCCCATAATTAAAGAGAATCAACGAGAGCAAAAAGAACAGATTCATAAATTAACATTTAGACTTTGTTATCCTCATTGCCATAGTATAACACTCAATTTCAGTCATATAAACTATCAATCAAATCAATTCATTAATTTCTACCTGGAAAACATACAGTTATGACTATATATTTCCGGGTCATTATAGTGCAAAGCACCTACCCAACCCTACATCACTCCGTCGAGGGAGGAAGTAGTATAAAGAAACCAAATTTCAATTCCAGCCGCCTTCTTCTTATGCCCTTACTGGTTGGGCCCATTTTCCTGACACATTTTCATATTTCGGCTCCCTTATTCCCTAAAAAAAAATTCTACATAAATGAAGCCCACACTAGACAAACTTCAGCTCCCTCCACATCTGATGTTGTAATCAGCATCGCGTTGTGACGTAAAATATGGTTTCTATGGGGCCTCAAATGGGGTCACTAAAATAAGTTATTTTTCCCGTCAGGTAAACCAGTATCCGGACAAATATTTTGACGGTGTTTTGTTGTTAATTTGATATCAAAATAAGTAATTAAACTATTTCTACACATTTCTTAATCATTCATCTCTTCAAAATTGCACATGAAACATAACCTGACGTTCAATACCAGCTACGAAAGCAAACCGAGGTTGACTATAAAAAACTCGAATTTCGTCTTATACGAATTCTTGATCATTCCAATAGATATAGAATAAAATTAGTGCAAAAATCGACAACCCTGCATCGTATGTAACTTTTAGCGTGAAATTAAAAGTAGAACATGTTATCAGCGGACAATCATTATGTAGTTTGATTATTTCTTCCCCACTTGATACCTCGGCATGTGTGAACTACTGCGCATGCCCAATGCTATCTTCATGCCCTGTTAAGTCAGAAAGTTGTTTTATGAACGCAGGTGAATTATCATAAAAAACCCAAACATTTTACAGCCTTATAAAATAGTGATTTTTTGTAGACATGAAGAACAAGTATCTAAATGATCTAGATGGAACAATTACATGAATAACAACGAAATAAAGCGAATATTACATGTGTCCGGAAACTGGTCCTGTCCGGAAAATGGTTCCCAACCAGTACACTCATCTCCCAAAATTTATTGCAGAAAAAATACATCAATCAAAATTATTTAACGCACGAAATGAGTATACATCCTACACCTTAATACGTTTGAAAAACGGTAATACCTCGATTTCTTTAAAATAAAAAAGTGGAAAACCACAGGTCGCCCAACACGACATAAACGAAAATGTTGTAGGTCCGGTTTGATTGACGGTAGTGGAAGTGGAAGTAGTAGCCCCAAGTTGAGCAGAACTAAACATTTACACATGTTATAAGTACCAGAAAGTAATTTAGAAACCTAGGATATACATCTGTGCATATTGCTTTTTGTTTGAATAATCTATCTATCTATCTATCTATCTACCTGTGTAATAAATACTCAAATCCAGCAAATATTTAATTACTAACATCGTCTGGACAATTCCTTTATTATTGTTTTGTGATATAGATTTTATATTTCAGCCTAAACACCTGTCACAAGACTTTTGTCTCTGTATCATTATTTACTTGATGGTTTCCAAAAATGCAGTGATATACATTTCACGGAAATTGGAAGTTTTGAAAGGATGACGATTGTGATATCAAAAACATGCAACAGATGGCAAACAATAACTTTGGTCTAGAAATCAATATAATGCTTACAACATTTTCCTGTAACTGCAATATTTAAAAGAGAATTTACCGTAAATTTAGTTGAAGAAAGAAATAAGAATCTTTTGAAATAGCTTCATCATTCTGTCTGTTTTGAAACTGTGCAAAAGTCAAAGTTTGTCCTCAGCAGTCTGATCAGTTCATAGGCATTTTAGAGTATTTACTGCAAGGTAATTTGCATATATTCTGTTGTAACGTATGAAACATGTGTACTTTATTTAAGAATTGAATGCTATTTTATGTGCGTTTATACGGGTATAAAGCACATTGGGACTTCCTGCAAATTCATGAATCGTGCAAGCGGTTCTTGGCCTTCCAGTGTGGTTCAAACCCATATGAACGCACAAAAAATAGCATTCAATTCTTATATTTACATTTTAAGATAGCTTGCTACAAAAACAACTGATTTGCTTTCTAGGAGTATCAGAAAATCAAAATAAATGTCAAGATATTGATCTTTCCGCCATCCTATAACAGAAAAGTCAAAAACGCCCGCCCATGTTCAACTATAATTCGCCTTCCGATAAAAATAAAGTTCCTGGTTTTTGTTTTAAGTATCTTAACTCCAGTGCAAATTCATACAGTCGAGTTCTGTGATCTGTGACACCAGAAAAATTAGTTAAAGCTATAATTAAATGTTCTTTTTCAAAGTTTGGTGTCTTATTTTGAAATAATTTTCGGAACGTGACCATTCTGTTCATGTTTTTGGTGAAGGACGTCAGATTACGCGTGCAATCTCACGGAAAGGGTCGTCATTGATATTATTACTCTAATGTTTTTATGAAAATTAACGCATTTGTCTTTCCATATAATGCAAATTTTGTTTACAACAAATAAGTTTGGAAAAAGAACTCATGTTGTTGATTTGTGAATAACAAATTTCGTCCTGCCTAGTCCAAGTCCTTCCAAAATGTCTGGCCCACTCCACTCCCCGACCCCGATTTGTAATGTTTATCAACTTATATAGTCCTTTCTTTACATTCCGAGACGTTTGTGAATATTTTATTCTAAACTAAAGGAGCATGCATAGTTTTGGTTAGAAAAGTCACCAAAAATTTGCTCTAAAATTTCCACGGGGAGGCTCCCCGGACCCCGCCGGAGGAAGAGATTCCTCCTCCCGCACTCTCCCCATGAATAACATCTAAATGGATCATGCTACGCCCCTGACAGTATTAAAGAAAAAAGGACCTAAACAAAAATGTTATCAAAGAAATTCAAATTTTCAAAGTACAAAAAGGGGCATAATTCTCATAATCAAAGCACTGAAAGTACTGGAGGATCGATTGTCTTTGAACAACACAGATTGTACAAGATTTTGACGATTAGCATTTATCATTTATCAATTAACATTAGCTATTTGACATTGACGGAATCGGTTACCTAGCCACTGCCTTCTCCGCATGTAAAAATACGACTGTTTAATACATACTCCTCGTCATTTATTTCTCGAAACATATTTATTAGCCTCTGATCTGTTATCCGTAAGCTATACTCTGTGTACATATGAATTAAAATACTGCAAGTAACTTAAGACAGAGCCCTTTGCAATATTTTGCGCGACCGATAAAACCATAACCCGCCATCAGTATTAGCCCGTAATTGCATTCATGAATACTTTTGACCGTTTAACTGAACTTGATGCTTTTAAGCATTTAGAAACAAATTATTGTTTGATTTACTAGTACGTAATGTATTTTTCAAAAAATAAAACAACATTTCTATACAAATTTCCAAAATGGAGGTCTGTAAAGCCAGCGGAAGATGTAGTCCCTGAAATAATTTCTGTTCCGTTTAGAAAACGTTTCAGCACTTTATAAAAGTGCTATCTAATCCAGTCCATATCTAACCATCCTTGGACCAATATCTCTTTTTTATAGGATAGATATCGTAATATGATGTCAGACCATTATAGTTTTGCTCACTGGTTTTAAATCGGACCGATATCATGTCTAGGTCCGATATCGATCAGGTATCAAACCGTCTATCCGTCACTGGGGATACGTCGTCTTTTACGCAGTTCACTGTTATTGACAAAAAACTCATCAACGTTGAAATCGGCATGCCAAACAGGTTACATTTATACCATTATTTTATTTAAGTTGCATTTCTTACGACAATACTTGACCTTTGTTGTTTTTGATGTGTTTAACATATATGAATGGTTAGGTACTGACTGAGGGGATTTTAATCATATCTAACACACATAACACTATGCCTAATCGTTAGGGAAAAATGGTGCGGGTAATATGTTTATATCGGGCAGACATAGCGCCTACCCGCCAATATTCCGACTGCTGTCAATCCAATATAAGCATGCAAACTGTGTGACACATCTATGAATTAGGCGCGGAGAATAATCAATAGTAAAGTGTAACAATACTAACATGCTGTTCAAAGTGAACCTTTGATTGAAAAGTAACGTGTAATGTTCCTAGCGCCGTCATTTCATTACTGTATCAACATTTTGATGGAATACATATACATTTGTATGTAAACGCTAACTGACAGAATGAATAATTAAGAAAAACCAAAAGAAAACATCTATAAAATCGAACAAATATTTCTCATTCACAATATTTACAACTCACAACTTTCCCGTGTCTCGCTATGCTATGCTAATATAATCGTAAATGTATTAGCCAGAATCCAAAATAGTCGTAAATATATTAGCCAGTAAATCTATTTATATCTTCGGCGTTTGTCCGGTGACCTAGTTTTCGCGCATTAATATATTACTGCAGTCAGAACAAAAAACAACAGAAATTTATATTATACTGACTGAAAAATACGTTAAAATTGGCGTTCGACAGCTGAAAATACCGTCGTGGCAAAATAATTATATTTTGATAGTTAAATAAATGTATGGCACGGAACTACTTGTTTGTACCTACGGCACTACTTTTGTTCGGTCTGCAGTAAGGAAATTTCTACATTGTTAACTTTGGATCGATTGTGAGACAATCGATCCAAAAAGCAAGTGAGAGTTATGGTTCTTGGCCTACTTACTCATTTAAAGGTGGTTAATCAGATTTTTTTAAGTAATGGATTTGGTGGAATGTTTAAAAAAATGATTATTTACACATATTTGTGCTCCCTGACTGCTTAATACATGTTAGATTTATACTAGAGATATTTTTAAAATTTGATTTTCCTGTCTTGGTTGCCCAGTGAACAAAGATTTTGTTATTTTAGCACATATATAAATTTAGTAACTATAATTTGCCTAAGAAATCATATGAAGATCAGACCTTGTTTATTATATCTGTCAAAGAAATGGTTGTGCAACCAGGATAGATTGGAAATATATGAATTCCAAAGCAAACTTGCCTTTGAAATATCCCAATATCTATCAAATACAAGAGTAAAATTAGAAATAATATTGAAATCAAAAGCAATTAATAGTACACTGTTAGTACTTATTAAAGGGGAGTAACTACAAAATGTCATAAAAAATAATAAACCACACATTTCTAATATGGATCTTACTCTATGAAATGAGTCATTTAGGTCAATTGTCTAAAAACTTGAAAGGAAATCAATTACTTAATTTGACCTTGGTGCATGCCAAGTTTGAGGACAGTATGTCAATGTGTTCTCAAGATAGATCTACTGAGCAGAAATAGTTTTATTACTAACTGCTACTGTCTTATTTATAATGTTTAGTCAACTGACATCAAAATCAACATACATAATCCATTATCCATTTATATCAATGTGCCTGCTAAGTACTCTAAGTCAGTGAATCTCAAGACACCGACAGCAGTCCCTATGACCTTGACCTTTCACCTCAAAATCATAGTCTAAATAATGAAACCTCAGGTAGACTGATTTTTCAGAGATCTAGACTAGTGGCCATTCACTGCCAGGACTGTAGCCATGTAGGTCAATGCATTCTCAAGTTACCGAGTTGTATGGTTATTGTTCTAGCAGTCGCTTTGACATTGACCTTTGACCCACTGACCTAAAAATCAATTTACATGTCACGCACTACCCATGGACAATGTGCCAGTCATGTTTTTGGCTTATAGGTCTAGGGTTCTCAAGATATGGAGCAATTAATGTGTTATAACAGTGTTATTCATCTTGATATCATATTTTGATGTCGTCTGATTGAATTGTACTTTCGTAAATAAATCTTATTTCTCTTAATAATAAGATCTAATTCGATTTTTGATCAAGTACAGTTCAAGCTGATGACATCAACACTTTCACCACTTCAGATTCAGGAAGATGCAATATAAAGCAATACCTTATATAAATATCTTTCTTTCTCTTTTAAGACAAACAAAACCAAAAGTAGGAAAGGAAGGCCTCTGCGGTTGAAAACCACTAAATGAGTAATCAAACCTAATGAGTAATCAAACCAACTGGTCATATCATAGTCAAAGATTCAGCTGATAGCGTGTATTTAACTGAGGCCCGATAGGGATGTCCGAATTCGGAGCTCTATGTATTACATAGATCTAGTCTTATCCAAAGGCATAGGCGAACAGGGTAGATCTCAATACAGTACCATATAAACTGCGAAAATATGAAGACAGTATCAATTAGTGATAATGTAGATACTGAAATTTGCCTTCACTATACCAAGGTCAACTAATAGGGTATAACGGGATTTCTAACACTAACGTGCAGAGATAAATACAATTCTAACATGGCTCAAATTGATTTCCAGTTAAACAAAGAAGAAAATCAAACGCAATATGTCCTGCGATAAACAACGGTTGACGCACGGACCGGTAAGAGAGCATTATAACGTCAATTTTGACGTCATGTAGCCGCCTGACGTCCGATACATTACTCCTCGCGTAAATGAATTCCAGCATAATATTTATTGAAATATATCAACGTGCATGTCAGAATGAAAACAATCAAGGCCTTCTTGTGATTTATGGTCTAATTTACCATGGTTAATTGTTCAGATGCTTCAGTATTTAACCACTCGGGCTAACGCCCTCGTGGTTAAATTCCTACGCATCTGAACTCTGAACCGTGGTGAATCAGACGATAAACAACGCGAAGGCCTTGATTATTTGTTAAATAGCAAATCCAGTTTAGTTCGGGAACAGCTAACATTCGACAATGTTGTCATTTTAAACAACCGTTGCAAAATTAAAAATACTGTTTAAACAATTAAGTCGGTATGTTAGTTTGTGGTATTAAGTTGTCAAATTCAGCAACTGTGCAAAAACAAGAAGTTGTCAAATTCAGCAACTGGTAACATCATGCCACAGCATTTGAAAAATGGTCATTTTTATTGATGAATAAAGATAAATAATTTGTGTTCAGCTCTTTTATTGATTAGAATTTACATACAGATGTCATCGTCAACCAACGTGGCGACGTAGATAGCTACCGATTCCAGTCAGACCGGTGCCTGAAACAAACTTTAGTAAGTAAGCAGCCTTCAGTTTAGGATCATTCACCTGTTATACTGACATGGCCAAAAGAAATAAATATATAGTGTGTTTGGGGAAAACACCCATGTCAGTTTACCACGACTCGAAAAAGTGTTCCTCCTACAAGAAGTTCGAAAATATAATACAAACTGACGTGTTAATATTTCTTGAAAAAAGACCAGTTGGTGTTGTTGACTTTTTGGGTTCACTAGCGGGAGTAGATTTGAATTTGTGTAACAGCAAACAATCACATTCATTATGTTTATTGGTAGACAGTTTGTATCGTGTCAGAAACAATAACTTGTTGGTACCAGTCAATAACGAGGGCTCTGAAAAAAGGTTATAGTATGGTTCCTCCTTAAATGGCTTGTAGGTCTGTAACATCGTCATGTATGCCAGAAGACTTCGGTAGGAAATTTCCCATTACAAGGGTAATTTTTTACTTTTTTGTCAAACTTTCGTGAGGATGCTAGCGCATGGGTTTTGTAAACAAAGACAAAATATCAAGATGGTTAGAGAGAGTTTTTGGGTAATTTTCATGAAGGATGCAACTTTTTTTCAGCCTATCATGGTCAAACTAGCATAAAAGATTTATAACAGTCGCAGTAACTCGTGATGCACTCCGTGTTATGCACAATAAATTTAGTTCTCCGGTTACTTGATGCTCTGCATCCAAATTTTACTTGAACCTATATGTTATGCTGTACTAGTATGTGATAGCATGTAGGCGTCCATATTTAGGACTCGGGGGCAAGAATATCGAATTGCAGCTTCGATTAAGAAGATATAGGCTGAGCATCTGTGTGATAAGACTGGGTAAGTTGTTGATTCAAAGACGTCGTCTGATTGTAACTTCAACAAAAGGACCAGTCAAGTATAGTATCTCCAGCCTATAGGAGTTTGAGCTGATTATCATTAGTTTAAAACATTGAGTGATTTGCCTGATCCCTGAAATTATCTAGCTCATAATTAAATTCATTTACGAATCATTAATACATGAATCATTTAGACGAGGTAGCCAGAGAAAAAAATTATATACGAGATATATAAAAAAAACAAGGATAAGTATTAAACAGGGAATGCCATGAAAAACGCAGCCTCTCAGTTTCGTTAGAAGGTGTCATATGTCATATGTCATGTATATGTAAATTTATGCTTTTGAAATAATGTTTTGTATGAAATATGTTTTTGTTCACATACCATCCAATGAACCGAGCCTCCAACATTTTCGTTTATGTCGTGTTGGGCGACCTGTAGTTTTCCACTTTTTAGCTCGACTATTCAAAGAATAGAGCTATTGGACTCATCCGTGCGTCGGCATCGGCGTCCGCGTCTGCGTCCGCGTCCCGATTTGGTTAAGTTTTTGTATGTAAGCTGGTATCTCAGTAACCACTCAGTAACCACTTGTGGGAATGGATTGAAACTTCACACACTTTTTCACTGTGATAAACTGACTTACATTGCACAGGATCCATAACTCTTTTTGCTTTTTTACAAAATTATGCCCCTTTTTCAACTTTTGTATTCATTCAATTGACAGGGCTGTTGAATAGTCGAGCGTTGCTGTCCTCCGACAGCTCTTGTTTGTTTTATTTTGTGGTTAAATTCTTTTATGTAAGCTGGTATCTCAGTACCCACTAATGGAAATGGATTGAACCTTCACACACTTGTCCACTGTCATGAGCTGATAAGCACTGTGCAGGTTCCATAACCCAGTTTTCCATTTTTACAAAATTATGCCCCTTTTTCGACTTTTGTATTCATTCAATTGAAAGGGCTGTTGAATAGTCGAGCGTTGCTGTCCTCCGACAGCTCTTGTTTGTTTTATTATCACAGCAGCGTTGTTTGTGCCGTGTGGCGGCCGTAAAAAGTCTCGCCGTACCTTCAATCAGAGCTGTTATATTTCGATCTCTCGAGATCGTTCAGCACGACATTTATGTTGTGTTAGTGTACTGTTTATTTTTCAGCTTGATCATTTCGGCCTGGGTGGTTCCAATACTCCCGCTTTAAAAGCGTTTGGTATTGTTTAATCACCCCTTGGATATGGTGCCTGCTTTTTAATTTTGTCTTTTGGTAGTTTCTGTGGTATACAGGCTCCATAACCATAGATCCTCTCTCAAAATTCCAGTTTGCCCATTGTTTTCTGGTTTAAGGCACAGCCATTATTTTATCTGGGGACATACGCCGCTTTTCATGGAATTGCACTCTGTGCATCATTGAAGGTTCCATGTGCACCGCGGATGTCTCTAAATTAATGATTCTGGTACTTATAACATGTGTAAATGTTGAGTTCTGCTCAACCCGGGGCTAGAGGGCGTGGACGGTAGCTAGCACTTCTACTACCGTCCATGAACAGGCTCAATCAAACCGAGCCTGCAACATTTTCGTTTATGTTGTGTTGGGCGACCTGTGGTTTTCCACTTTTTTATTTTATTGCACACCCATTCTAGGATACATGGATATATTCAGAACATATGTATCCTTACGAAAAGATTTTGACGTTAATATGGTTCACACCTTTAATTATTTCTCATGACGTATAAACTCGTTAACGTTTAACGTAAAGGTATTGACGATTATAAGAAAAGGAAGCAAATATTTGGCTGGCTTAAGAACTATTCCATTTGTCTATTACAAGAAATTCATTTTAAAGGTATTTTTGGGGCTAAATGGCAACATGACTGGGATGGGAAAGCGTATTTTAGCGCAAACAGTTCATACAATAAGGGCGTTGGAATTCTCTTAGAGAAAAATGTAGAAATTTTAGAATATAGAGACTTAATAATTGGAAGATTTCAATATTTGAAAGTTAAATTAGAAGGAAAGATAATTTGTATATTAAATGTTTATGCTCCAAAAAATGTTTACTTTTTTAACATCGTTGAAAAAAAATTTGCTGACCACGATGAAGAAACCTTTATAATCGGGGGGAATTTTAGATATAATGAGAGATAAGAAAAATAGGCGTTCTGATACAAATATTAAGTCCAGAGAAAAACTGAAAATCCTAATAGAAAACTATGATTTGAACGGCATTTGGTGAATTAAAAAAACCAGACAATAAAGCAATATACATGGCATTAGAATAGTAAGAGTAATATATTTTGTCGGCTTGACTTTTTTCTTTTTTCAGCATATATTGTAGATAACATAATAGATTGCAAACTTACGACAGAGTTGCGCTCAAACCACTCACTAGTATATATGACTGTGGATTTTAAGCACAGTCATAGAGGTCCTGGTATTTTTAAGTTAAATAATTTAGTTCTATTTGATACAGAATATTAAGAGAAAATACGACAAAATATTAAATATATTGCAGAATTTAATTCAGATACTAATCCATTCATTTTGGGGGCAAATGATAAAGGGCACTGCAAGAAATGTTACAATTCGCTACTGCACAAATAAAAAGAAACAATGTATGAAAGAAGAAAGAGATTTGTTTAAATATATTGATGAATTAGAATTAGACCTTGCAAATGGCTACACAAACGATGAGTCACTTGAAAATTTAAGAGAAGGAAAATCTAGACTAGAACACATAATAGATAAAAAAAAAAAATCTGTGGAATGTATCTACGCTCTAAAGCAACACATATAGAAGGTTTTGAAAAAAACTCTAAATACTTCTCAAACTAAAGAAACAAAAGAAAAGTGAAACGAAAACTGTGTTAGATTAACTGTTGATGATAAAGACATAACAGAGTCTCAAGATATTTTAAAAGAAACAAAAGCATTTTATCAAAATATGTACAAATAAATAAATAAATAAATAAATAAAAATTTGTAGATTATTATTATTATTATTATTATTTAGTCTTTATATTATTTATATTGTCTTTGATAGGTCAGTTAATTTCTTACGCTATTGTATTTTGTTTCATGTTTTGATCTGCTTACCTTTAATTTAAAACGCTATGTATCTTATTACCGTAATGTAATTTAATATTAAATTCATTCTATAATAGTTCAATTACATTTTTATTGAACATTATATAGATGCTTTTATGTAAAGCACTTTTGAACGTATTTTTATATGAAAAGAGTTCTATATAAATGTGGTATATAATAAAAATAAAAGATAATGACCTCTTTCCAGATGATTCTTAAATCCCACCAGGACTGAGCTATTTTGATTTCCGTCTTCTTGCCTGTTTCGTCGGGCCCTTAAGGGTGTTCCCCTTCTTGCTCTGCCTTCTGCAAAGGCATTGAGTACATGCGTTTTAGGTTCTTATCGATTGCATTTATATATATATACACACACAAGAGCATTTTTGTGCTTTACATTACATGCCTACTGCTGCTTTGCGTATGTTAGGGTTTCAACTGGCGGGGATAACTTATTTACACTGTCCTGTGACTTTGGAACATGGTGGGGGGTAAGAGTGAGGTTAGGTTCACCATAAACCGGTTTAAGCTCCCCAGTAGTGGTTTTGCCACTGACCGTTCCAAGTAGGCGGTGCTCACTGTGTTCCTTTATTTGTTTGTTTTGTCCTTGTGTGTTTACTTTGTGTATATGTGTGTGTGTGTGTGTGTGTGTGTGTGTGTGTTGGTCGTGTGCGCGTCTGCGTGCTGGGTTTACGCTTTGAGAGGCTGCGTTTTCAGAAAGTGGCTTTCACTGTTGGATATCCATCCTTGTTTTTTTTGTGTGTTTTTTTCAACTGTTCCAGGAAGCAAGTATTTGTAATGGAATTTTAAATGAACACGAGTGTGCAGCTGCATTATTAATTATGCGAAATAATAAAAATCCTAGTTCCGATGGTATTACTGCATAATTTATAAAGTATTTTGGCAAGACATAAATCTTTATTACATAAAAGCAATAAATTATGCATATGAAACTGGTAATCTTTCACAACAAAAGCAAGGAATAATCACTTTTAATACCATAAAAATATATTAAGATTTATGCTATCTGAACAATTGGCGTCTAATTACCTTTTTGAACATCGATTATAAAATTGCTACAAAAGCTATTGCAAATAGAATAATAACCGGATTTATGAAAAATCGATACTTCGTGAAAATATCAGATTACTGTATGATATATTAGACCATTTAAACGATAAAGATTTACCAGGAATATTGTTTTTTGCTGAATTTGAAAAAGCATTTGATAGCTTAGACCATAGGTTTTTATATAAAACTCTAAGATATTTTAATTTTGGAGATTCCCTAATTGAGTAGATTCAGTTTGAAACTTTTAAGGATAACATGGTGTAATAGGCCTCAATTTCACCAAAAGCGTACATACAACTTGATAATTTAAGCTTTAAAAATGTCAAACGATAGAAACAAGGTGCATATTGACAAGGTATATAGTGACAGAAGTTCTCAAAAATTTCCTTTAGATTACTTCCCCTGATAATTTTAGTTTTTCATGAGTTATCTCCCCTGAAAACTAGAAAAAAATATTTTCTCCTTTTCCTTACGGGAAATTTTAGATTTCTTTTTTATATTTGTATTAGAATCATATAATGCAGCTTTCTACCGCAAAATTTTCTCGAAACTCAAGTTCAGATTCTCATAATCAAAGAAATTATATATTTCCCATAGGCATCAATGTTAACTTCAATACCGATTATCTCCCAACAAAATGATAAAATTTGAAAAATCTCTCGGTGAAAAGTTTTTAATTTTGAATGTCTTTAAAGTGACCAAATTTCATTTAAATATTACTATCCAGTTACAAGATATGAAATATGGCTATTACATCATGTTATCCTTAATAATGACATGCAGAGTGTGGTCTCTAATAATGGATTTATATCGGACTTCTTTAAAATTGAAAAAAGGAGTATGTCAAGGATATCCGCTTTCGCCTTATTTGTTCATCATTGCAATTGAAATTTTCTCCAAAGGTTACGCTAAAAATGAAGAAATTAAAGGTGTAAAATTGTGTAACACCGAATCAATCACTGTTCGCTGACGATGCAACCTTTGTGATAGATGGTACAATGCATTCCTTTGAAAATCTAATTAACACAATAGATAAATATGGAAGTATTTCCGGCCTTAAATTAAATGTAAAAAAAAGTAAGAAATACTTCGAACTGGATCCCTTAAAAACGATAATATAGTATATTGTTAAGACAAAAAGTTCAACTGGAAATCAGAAAAAAAACATCAACATTAGGTATTGTCTTTGTAAATGATAAAAAGAAAATACATACTTTAAATTCAAACTCAAAAATAGCAGAAGTTACAGCAATTCTTAAATGCTGGCAAAAACACAATTTATCTCTGCTTGGAAAAATTACTGTTCTGAAACATTTATTTTTCCAAAATTACTTTACCTTTTGACAGTTCTACACGATCCGCCCGAAAGTACTGTAAATGAAATTGATAAACTATTTAATCAATTTTTCTGGGACAATAAACCAGACAAGATAGCTAGAAAAACAAGTAAATTCGATGAATTGGTATCCCCTGCCGAAAGGGTTTGTAGTGAGGAATGGCAAAAAAATATATCCGGCAAAAAGTTAAGGATGTTAATAAGAAGCAAATAATTTCATTAGTCAAGATCAATTTAACAGAAAACAAATGTTTAATAAAAGAGTACATAATAAATGTATGATACTTTGATCCTGACTAAAGAATTTATTTCGAATGGGATATGCTTACTGTAGTAAGCTTAGCTTTTAAAATCAAATGCAGTTAATTGAAATGTGAGCTTGAAGTTTAACTGGAACGAAATATTGTCTTTGAGTGGTTTGGCACCAGGTGTTGCTGTTTAACGTGTACATTTGAACTTAAAAGAACAGATGTTCTTAAGAGAATACAGGTAAGATATCATGAACATGGCTGAGGACAAGGTTTGTGCAGTCACAACTTAATATATTTATTTTTTAGGGGGTGGGGGTGCGGGGGAACGGGAGAGGAAACAAAATTTCACATGTTGATTATAAATATTGATGGAAAATTAAAAATGAAAAAAAGGGTAAAAAGGTGAAGTAGGGGAAGGGGTGGGGGGGGGGGGCAGAGGATGCATGATCAATGGTGGGCATGACTGGGTGGAGGAGTGAGGTGAGGGAATGGTACAACTTGCATGTTGATAAATAATCATGGAAGGTTTGAAAAAAATCTAAAATAATAAATGATTTTTTTTTTTTGGAGGGGGTGGGGGGGGAGGGGAGGGGGAGGGGGTGTGACCAAGGCAAGTCGGTGACCAGGTGTGGGTGCGCAACTTCACATGTTTATAATAAATGTTCACAGAAAAGAATGAAAGAAATTTAATGAATTTGTTATGTACAAATATGTGGATTTATAGAAAATTAAAGGGCAATAACTCTAAAGTTACAAAAGAAACCCGTTCGAAATTGTGTGTGCACAACCACATTATAGTGCTCTGAATTCTGTTAAAGTTTCATAGTTCAAGCTCAAATATATCAAAAGTTATGATGCAGAAATTGCCATATCTATAGATCTATAGTACCCTATATAGTTAACACTGGAAACTTCTAAGGGCCATAACTCTGGCGTTACTTGGGCAATCTGTCTGAAACTTGACGGGCCGCAAGAACTCGTAGTGGTGAACATGTATATGAAGTTTTAAATAAATATTCCCAATCATTTCCTAGATATGGCTCCGGACGGACGGACGGACGGACGGACAACGCCAAAACTATATCCCTCCGACTTTCGTCGGGGGATAATAACAAGACCCCTTGGATATGGTGCCTGCTTTTTAATTTTGTCTTTTGGCAGTTCATGTAATATCCCCATAACCTCATAGTGGTGAACATGTATATGAAGTTTGTTTAAAAAAATTTAAATAAGGATTTTTTTTTTGGGGGGGTGGGGGGTCGGGGGATAGGGAGGGATGTAATCAAGGTAAGGGGTTGACCAGGTGTGGGTACACAACTTCACATGTTTACAATAAATTTTCATGGAAAAGAATGAAAGAAATTTAATGAAATTCTACCAAATGATAAGTTTGTTATGTACAAATATGTGGATTTTTATACAATTAAAGGGCAATAACTCTTAATTTACAAATAAATCCGAACGAAATTGTGTGTGCACAACCACATTATGGTGATCTAAATTCTGTTTAAGTTTCATAGTTCTAGGTCAAATATATCAAAAATTATGATGCAGAAAGTGCAATATTTATAGTACCCTATATAGTTAACACTAGAAATTTCTAAGGGCCATAACTCTGGTGTTACTTGGGCAATGTGACTGAAATTTGACGGGCCGCAAGAACTCATAGTGATGAACATGTATATGAAGTTTTAAATAAATATTCCCAATCATTTCCTAGATATGGCTCCGGACGGACGGACGGACGGACAACGCCAAAACTATATCACTCCGACTTTCGTCGGGGGATAATAACAAGACCCCTTGGATATGGTGCCTGCTTTTTAATTTTGTCTTTTGGCAGTTCATGTAATATCCAGGATCGATAACCTCAGATCCCCTTTCTAAATTCCGGTTTGTTTAGTTCTGCCCATTGTTTCTCGTTTAGAGCAAACCCATTATTTTAACTGGGGATCATGCGCATCTTTTCATGGAATTACACGCTAGTGTATCATTGAAGATTCCATGTGCACCGCCGTATGAATACATCTGCGGATGTTTCTAAATTGATTTTTGTACTTGTAGCATGCGCAAATTTTGAGTTCTGCTCAACCCGGGGCTAGAGGGCATGGACTGTAGCATGCATTTCCACTGCCGTCCATGAACAGGCTCAATCAAACCGAGCCTGCAACATTCTCGTTTTTTGTCGTGTTGAGCGACCTGTGGAGTTTTTTTTATATTGAAACAGGAGGATTAAAAATGATTGATTTCAAAGCTAAATTAAATACTGTAAAATGCAGCTGGGTTTACAGAATATCAATGAAAATAACAATGGTTACTGGAAAAATTGTTATATAAATGAATTTGAAATATGGGGTGGTAAACTGATTTTTGAATCTTATCTGGGAGAAAAAGATGTTGAATTTTTTTTTCAAAATAAATTTCTTAGAGATATTATCATAAGCTGGGCAAGAATTCACTTATAGATAACTTACCAAAAGAAGTACTTTAAAATTCGTATAAAAACTGAATATTGTATCATAGCTCGGTGTTTTTTCTTAACAAATTTGGTGCAGGTAATTCGTATACACTGAGTACAGGGTGCGGTAACTAAAAGTGTGCAGGTATTTAATACCCGCACGCTAGTTACCGCACTGTTGGATAGGGAAGTATGCCAGCGTGTCTGGAACAGTAGACAGCGAAGTGTATTTTATTGATTTTCTGCTCTAGCATTGGTTTATTTTACCTGGGCTTTACACATTTGCAAAGCAAGGATTTTAAGTACTCACTGAACTGCTGTATATGGCAATGTGGAACGCCTACAACTACCATATATGGATGGCTATGATACAAAACAGAAAGAACAATAAAACTCTCGGGTAAACGACTTATACTCGGGGGCTACGCCTCCTCGTACAAATCGTTTACCCTCGAGTTTCAATGCTCTTTCTATTACATAAAACAATCTTTAACAAAGAGTTATACATGAGAGGTATCAAATTTATAGAATATATTTATGATTTTCGACATAAACGTTTCTATAGCTTCGCAGAATTAGAACGATTATTTGATATTTCAAACAACTGTTTTTTTTAAGTTATACAAGATTAATTACCAGTATTTCTGATACATGGAAGGGAATATTAAGAAATTTAAATATAAATGTATTCAAAGATAAAAAGTGTTTTATAGATAAAATGCTGGGATTTTGTATAAGATGTTTATAGAATATTATTACAAGGTCAAACACCTGAGAATAGGGCGCAACGAAAATGGAATGAACAGTTTTCCGACCTTGAGTGGGAAACAATATACAAAATTCCTTTTATCTCATAATAGATTAAAATTAAGAATATTTCAGTATAAATATTTAATGAAAATAATTCCAACAAACAATTCATTATATGCATGTCACATTAAAATAACTATACTCTGTGACTGCTGTTGTATGTGCAATGAATAGATTGTACACCTTTTCTGGAAATGTAATATTAGACCAGAACATTAAAAAAATAACATGTTTAATATTTTATTATCTTGTGTAAGTATTGCATATTTAAGTGTAAGTTAGAAAATTCTATTCCTACTTGGGCAAAATTTAGTTTTTTCTTAAAGGTTAGAAAATGCATTGAATATCAAATAGCATTTATGAAAAATAAAGATAACCAACATAATCTAAAATGTTTTTTTCTGGAATTATAAAAGGATATCTGTAGGTTATATGAAATATATTCATGTATCCCCAAAAAACATCACTACCATTCATCCTTTTCATCTTCTCCATCTTCATCCCTTTACAAATCATTTTAACCATTGTATGTCATCTATTTGTATTAGTTAAAATTTAAATGTAAACTAAATTTTTTTGTACAGTAACATACAATGGATAATAAATGGTAAAAACAGTTTGTGTCGCATCTGCTGGCTAAAACGAAAGTGAAAGTAGGTATTTTCTGATGTAGATATACGCAATATTAGCGTTCTTATCATGTATCTAAGTGACACGCCCATGGTTTCTTTGCATAATGGTCAACACAATATTTCTTCTTTTTTTGGCATTTTTATTGCATGAAGACAGGCCTTCTATACAAGGGTATAGTTTCACAAGAATTGAAAGGCTGGAAATGCTGATAAAAACTTGTTATTTTTACAAAGAAAGTAGAAGCGGATACATTAATTTTAGTACCTTCTAACCATAAGTGGTGTATGTGAATCTGACGTAAATGTCAAAAATCGGAACGGACTAAACCTTGCCTTATTTCTGGTGAGTTACTTCTATTGGTGGTTTCAGACCTTACAGCATAAGCAATGTGTAGCTTTTTCGCGATAAAGGACTCTTTTTTCTGCGCTAATCATATTTCCGGTAGATGGCGCTTATTACTTCTACTTTCGTTTTTTGGGTTCACGCAGTTGGCCTTCCCAACAGAAGAAACATTAATCTATTGGGTTATCAGTGGCGTTGCAATTCCCTTTCTATTTTCTTCCCAGGTGTTATATTTATTAATATAAACATTAAGAACCAGTTCTGACCAGCTCCTAATGCCCATCACTAATTTATAAGAGACTATTTTCCTGTTTTATCTCTTTGATGTACGCCTTTAGGACCTTATGGTAATTTCCTGTTTTATCCCTTTGATGTATGCCTTCAGGGCCTTATGATATTTGGAGGTGTATGTAGCTTGTGGATGCACATTATTGTTTTTTGCATGTCTGTTGACAAAGGGATTAATGTCCCTAATTACATATCGTCACCTTGGCGCAAAAAGTGAATAAGTCCTTCTTTAAGTCAATGTAATTATCCACTTCTTGCGTTGAGGTGACGATATGCATGAACTAATAATCCATTTGACACTGTAAAAAATTTCATTAAAATAATTATTGACTCCTGGGACTTTTAAGATTAAATAAAAAGGCAATAAGAATGTATAAAGTGTAAGATTTTAACTTTATTCCTTTGATTTTCATACAAAATGTAAATTGACACAAATATTAAAGAATGGCAACCATATATAAGAGCGTTTGGGGGAAAAAAACAGCTTAAGAAATTTCTTAGATTCATTATATGTGATTTATTGTTGTTGTTTTTAAACAGAGTAGTTGGTCCGGTTCTTCTAGACTCTTACAAAAAGATTTTCTCTGAAAAATAATAGAAACAACCGCTTAATTATTATAGGCCATGAAGTTTTTACAAATAGTTAAAAAAAAATAATGTGATGTCATTAGGTATTTGATGTGATCTATCTTCCTCGTGTTGTCTTCATATTTGCATAACTATATCTAATATTTCTTTAAAAAATGTATTTTTCTCATGCTTTTGTGTGCAAACTGAGAAAATGTTGAATAACATTGGAAAATTGGAAACATTATCCGAAACACCGATGAACTTACAATACACAACATGTCACTTCTACCTAACCGTTTTGTCACGATAATAAATCAATAATTTCCCGTGGAGTCTGGCAAAAACTTTAAAAATGTATACCATAGGGACCGCAGATAAACAAAGTATTATGGTTTGTTTTAATGGAAAAATCATCACAACCCATAGCGCTAGTTTAATCTCTACGGGTCGCTAGGTTCTACTTTCATCTTCGCTACTTGTTGCATGAACGGTTGTTACGGAAGTGACGTCATGCCGACCTGATCACATTATGTCACTAATCAGGGCTGTTATAGGAGAGATCGCCGTGACGTCACGCACTAAACATCTGTTTATCTGGTGGCAATCGTGCAACATCGGGCATTTCCGTATTCTCCGGTAAATACGTTCTATTGCGTAGCATAAAGGCCGAGGTGATCAGATTGCGTAGCATAAAGGCCGAGGTGATCAGATTGATCTGGTGGGTGGCAAGAACAATGTTTTTACACCGTTTGTATATTGGATCGGAATTTTAAAATTTTAATAACTTTTTCGCTCATTTTTGGATTTTCAAAATTTAAAAAGTTTTGAAATACTTATAATTTTCATATTTTCGTATTCAAATATCTTTTTTAAATGAATAACCAGTTTAAGTAAGTAAATAAGTAAGTAAGTAAGTAAGTAAATTTTATTATAGTGACATTGTATATAACATAATGTACAAAGTCAATAGAAACAATTTACAACACCCGGCCACATAGTGGGCCTATAAGTCACTTTAAAGATATAACTTATTTATACAACTAATCATTGAAATATTTTTACCATTAAACTTAAGCGTGATAAAGAATATATTCTGAACATATTTTGTTGGAAAAATAGCAAAATAGATGTTTTGCACATAAACTAATAATACTAATAGACTTACGAATGCCCGACGAGGTATACTAAAGCATGGTCAACTGTGCTAATCAATATGTTAAAAGTTCACTCTGTAAATTTCATAACTAGTTTTTAACGCGAAATATCACTCGCGAGCATTCAAGTTGGCGGTATTAATTAAACAAGAGAGATTTACGTCTACACATACCATCTACAATAAAATTAGCAATAAGAACAAAATGGGTATTTATAAAATATTTTAGCTTGTCTTCACATGTTATATTTCAATCTTCTCAGATCGTTCAGCACGACTTTTATGTTGTGCTATTGGTACTGTTATGCAAGTCACGTGCTGACCTCCCTTGGATATCACAGGACATCGATAGGAACATTAGGAAAAGGGATAAACTTTATTCCAAGCTTAAAAGGTCCACCTCCAAAGACCCCATTAAAGTCCAAAAGTTTAAAGCCCTCAGAAGTGCTTATTGGTCATACCTCGAATCCGTAATTTTTACAGACAACTCTGGTGAAGGTCAAAAGAAAAAATTCTACTCTTTTATTAAACACAACAAAACTGAAAACTTTGGTATAGCCCCACTTAGTAGCAATTGTCAGATTCATTCAGACCCAATCACCAAGGCCAACATACTCAACAGTCAGTTATAGTCCGTTTTTTCCCGCCCACAGCCACTCAGCCTTAAGCAGTTATCGAAATGTGCAGCTTCCATTCTTACTCACCCATCTATGTCCCCAATAACGATAAATGTCGAATGTGTAGACAAACTACTACTAGGTTTAAACCCTCATAAGGCATCTGGGCCAGACGAAATTTCATCTAGGTTATTAAAAGAACTGCATAATGAAATTGAACTTCACTGACGGTCATCTTCCAACGGTCACTTGACACTGGCATTATTCCGAACGACTGGAAACATGCGGTCATGGCACCGGTTTTCAAAAAAGGTCAGAAATCCAAACCCAATTATTATAGGCACATCTCCCTGACTTGCATAGCATCCAGATTATTGGAGCATATACTAGTCTCCAACATAATGTCATACTTTGATAACAATAACGTCCTTAGCCCACAACAACATGGTTTCAGGTCAAAGCATAGTTGTGAGACCCAACTCATAGGTTTTACCCAAGAAATAGCAGATAATCTGGAAAAAGGTCAACAAACTGATGTAATTATAATGGATTTTAGCAAAGCCTTTGACAAAGTAGATCACCATAAATTAGTTCATAAACTCATATACCTAGGTAT
The DNA here is from genome assembly GCF_021730395.1 of Mercenaria mercenaria. NCBI lineage: Eukaryota > Metazoa > Mollusca > Bivalvia > Venerida > Veneridae > Mercenaria > Mercenaria mercenaria. Next base: position 9,985,576 of record NC_069364.1, read on the forward strand.
CAATAATAAGGTCACCACATGGGTTAAAATAGAAAAAGTGGTAACTTCACAGGTCGCTCAACACGACAAAAACGAAAATGTTGCAGGCTCGGTTTGATTGAGCCTGTTCATGGACGGTAGTGGAAATGCATGCAACCGTCCACGCCCTCTAGCCCCGGGTTGAGCAGAACTCAACATTTACACATGCTAAAAGTACAAAAAGCAATTTAGAGACATTCGCAGATGTATTCAAACGGCGGTGAACATGGAACCTTCAATGACACACGGGTTGTGGCGTGTAATTCCATGAAAAGCGGCGTATGGTCCCCAGATAAAGTAATGGGTTTGCCCCAAACGAGAAAACATTGGGCAGAACTAAACAAACTAGAATTTAGAAAGGGGATCTGAGGTTATGGAGCCTGCATATCACAGGAACTGTAAAAAGACAAAATTAAAAAGCAGGCACCATATCCAAGGGGTGATTATAGAATACCCAAGGCTATGAAAGCGGGAGTGTTGGAACCACCCAGGCCGAAATGGTCATGCTGAGAAACTAACCAGTACCAATAACACGACATAAAAGTCGTGCTGAACGATCTGAGAGGATCGAAATATACAGCCCTGATTGAATGTAAGGGGAGACTTTTTACGGCCGCCATTTCTCAATAACAGATTTCTCATTAAATCATTTCTCAGTAACAGATCTCAGCAAGTCCTTGTTGAGGGTAAAAAACAAGGATAAATATCGAATAGGGAATGCCATGTTCCAAAAACACAGCCTCCCTAAAATGAAACTCACAGCACGCAGTTGAGCATACTACCAACACACACACACTCGCATACAACGCAAACACACGATGGCATAACAAACAAATAAAGGAACACAGTGGGGCACCGCCTTGGAACGGTCAATGGCAAAAACACCACTGGGGAGCTTAAAAAACAAAGAAAAATATCAAACAGGGAATGCCACGCACCAAAAACGTAGCCTCCTCAAAACGAAACCCCCAGCACGCAGACGCGTGCACCACACACACACACACACACACACACACACACACACACACGCACACACACACACACACACACACCCAAAGCCAACACATAAGGACAAAACGAACAACACACACGCACACAAAGCCAACACATAAGACGAAACGAACAAACAAAGGAACACAGTGGGGCACCGCCTTGGAACGGTCAGTGGCAAAAACACCACTGGGGAGCTTAAACCGGTTTATGGTGCACACCCAACCTCACTCTTACTCCCACCATGTTCCAAAGACACGGGACAGTGTAAATAAAAGTAATCCCCGCCAGGTTAATCTCTAACACACGCAATAGAAACAAAAAGGCATGACATGTAAAACACAAAAATGCTCCTGTATAATTATATAAAAAGCAAACTTTAAGAACTAAAGGCGTATGTATTCAATGCCTTTGCAGAAGACAGAGCATCAAGAGAAACACCCTTAAGGGTCCGACGAAACAGGCCAGAAGACAGAAATCAAAACAGTTCAGTCCTGGTAGGATTTAAAAACTGCTCATCACAGAGTCCTCCCCCTCTTTCATCAGGCACAATCAAAGAGGAAAGCGTAGTGTCCAACTGTAAACGGGTTAAACACTAAACATGCGGTATGTCTCAAAACAGTTGGGTCGTAACCTCTTTTAATAAAACGTTTAATAATTTTACCAAATACTGTTGGAAAATTACCATGACCCAAGATCTTACACCACATCCCCATAAAAAACGGGTTTTGAAATACCTTCTCGCAGAAGTGTCTTTAAATTAATACTTTTAAAACTAAACCAGAATTACGATAATAAAATTTAGCAAAATAGAGTCTCTGAAAGGTTACATGTCCTATCAGGGGTCCCCCAGGGCTCAGTCCTTGGCCCCTGCCTATTTCTCGCCTACATAAATGATGACTTGCCCAATAGCATCGAAAGTCGAGCCCGTCCCTTTGCTGATGACACCATTGTTTACCTAACCATCAAATCCTCCACAGAAAGCTTACAGCAAGACCTCTACTGTTTAGAAAAACGGGAAAAAGAATGGTTAATGGAATTTAATCCCAATAAATGCGAAGTTCTAAGAATGCACCGTAAAAGAAATCCTGTCATATATACATTATGTCCAACTTCAGTCCACTGACCATGCAAACTATCTTGGTGTTACCTTAAGTAATAACTTGACCTGGTCAAATCATATAAATAACATAACATCAAAGGCCAGTGATACCATCTGCTTCATCAAAAGGAATGTAAAGACTACTAACAGACATGTTAAAGAAATGGCCTGTAAAACCGCCCCCAGGTCGAGTACTGTTGCACAGTCTGGCACCCATGGCAAAAATATTTCACTTATAAAGTAGAAAGGGTACAAAGATCTGCAGCCCACTATGTTTTTAATGATTACCAGTATACCAGTAGCGTCTCAGATATGTTAACACAACTAAATCGGGATACCTAGAACAAAGAAGAAACCATTCTTCACTGGTTATGTTCTATAAGATAAGAAATGTATTAGTGGCAGTGGACCATCATCATCTCACACAGACACGAAATTTAAACTACTTAATTCCCCATTCCAAAACATTGTACCATGCGAATTCCTTTTCCCCCAGGACTATCAGGCTACGGAACAGTTTACCAACACATATCCAGTCCAGCCCCAGTTTACAGACACTTGTCAGCGGGCTGGACTCGCACTCTCTCTAATACTATATAATGTACTGTCTTTAACTGTATTCTTTGGGTTTTTTATCTTTTTAACTTTGCATGTAACAGTTTTGACTAAAAGACTGTTTCCTGACAACGCCTGCCAGTCATAATCGTTAGACGATTGTTCGGCAGTAGGCAGTTGAAGACAGTACTGTTTAGTTTTTTCAGCTTGACAATTTTGGCCTGGGTGGTTCCAATACTCCCGCTTTCATAGCTTTGGGTATTGTATAATCATCCCTTGGATATGGTGCCTGCTTTTTAATTTTGTCTTTTGACAGTTTCTGTGATATGCAGGCTCCGTAACCTCAGATCCCCTGTCTAAATTCCATTTTGTTAAGTTTTGCCCATTGTTTTCTCGTTTAGGACAAGCCCATTATTTTAACTGGGGACCATACGCCGCTTTTCATGGAATTACACACTAGTGTATCATTGAAGATTCCCGGGGCTAGAGGGCGTGGACGGTAGCATGCATTTGCACTACCGCCCATGAACAGGCTCAATCAACCCGAGCCTGCAACATTTTCATTTTTGTCGTGTTGACCGACCTGTGGAGTTTCCACTTTTTCTGTTCTATTTCTTTTTACACTTGAAGGAGTACAGAGGTTATAATTTAGATTTTTACCAAAATTGGACAATGATTATTTTTTTACCTTTTCGGGTATTAACCATGAAATTTCCGGGTTTTCCGGATTGTACACTTGCCGCTAGATGGCAGTTGTACTTTCGGTTTTGTAGACTTCTTGTCCGCTCCTTAACAGTTAACTGTAATATCTGTTTTATCCTCTCAAGAAACCTGGTATAGCGTACAAAGATAAAGGTAAAAGGTTTATCATTTTTTAGATATGTTTTCTTTCAAACACTTTATGTATTTTAATTGTAAAAGTATAAAGGATAAATTATGAGCTTGGGAAGTACATACTTTCGTTTTGTCTTTTGTAAGTTTTGATCAGTTTATTTTGTTTTACTGATTGAATTTGGGTAAGATTATGTAAATATTAGGAAGCAGTCTACATTTCATTAAGTATTTCAATTCAGTTTGTTATGTTACTCAATGTATAGAGGAAATGACGGTTTAACGATCCATATTTTTTGGAAAATCTATTTTTGGATTTTCTGAAATTTTGGAAGTGTCTAGCAGTTGGGTAATCGATTTCTTAATGAATAAGTATAGACTTAATATAATTGTACATGTTATTTACTTAAGATATCAATACTTATCAGCAAACAAAATTTTGTGTGAATTCATACCAAAGTATATTTTTAATGGCAGTGGCTACGATTACGGTACCGTAATCCTAGCCTCCGGTTCTAGGATTACGGAAGTTCCGTATTCCTAGACAACCCTATGAGGATAGGCTAGGATTACGGAAGTATTTTAAGAGGCATAAAGTATATGTTAGGACACGCATAAATGATGTTGTAAACTTACTTATTTCACTTAATTTTTCATGCCTGCCTTATTATTTCGTGTTTTCTATCCGCCGTTTTGGGTTAGTATAAACTTAATGGCGGCGCGCGGAAATATATTAGAAATATGAGTGTCAAAGTTAGATTTTAAAAAATAATTCTATACTTTGAATTTTATGATTTATAACCATATTGTATGTTATTAAAGACCATTTGTGGTGACTTGATGAAAAAAATGCAGGTATATACGAAACATAGATAATTCTATATTTCCGCCCACCGCCATTAAGATTATACTAACCCAAAACGGCCGATCGATAGCACGAAATATTTAGTGAAATTAAGTGAAATGAGTAAGTTTACAATGTCATTTATGCATGTCCTAACATAAATTTGATGCCTCTTAAATACTTCCGTAATCCTAGCCTATTCTCATAGGGTTGTCTAGGAATACGGAACTCCCGTAATCCTAGAACCGGAGGCTAGGATTACGGTACCGTAATCGTAGCCACTGCCATTTTTAATTGTCTGGAATTGTCTGAAAATGAAAGTTTGCCAAAATCAATACTGGCTAGCGACCGCCAAATCCGGACGACCACCAAACCGGACAGTCCCGTAAATGCTTTATTTCGGTCTTTAACCTTGCTCATTTGTTTATGATCAAATGGAAGCTTAATTTTCAACAACATAGAGAAGTTACAACGGTTAAGTTTAAGTATTTTACAATAAATGCTACATTTCATTTCGTCTGCACTCACGAAGCAACATTTCATTTCGTCTGCACTCACGAAGCATGTTTACATGTCGGGGGAAGTCGAAAGTGGCGTGATGCGCATGCGCAGTATTTCCGTGAGGTCCCGTTATTAAATCTAAAGGCCCCATGCAAATTTGAGGTAAGCAGATGAGACATTTAGTAAACACAAACTTGGGAAATACAGCTTTGATGATTTAGTGCATGATTTTAATACACCCTAAAACACATTTTCTTATCAAAATATCCCCTTCGAAAAGTGAAAATTAAAAGATTCAGTCGGGAGAGATACGATCAAATCATCGAAAGAGAGGTAATTCGACCACTTCTATGACTAAGTACAACTACTTTCCCTTGGTTGAAAATAAAGTTTAATTCAATATTGAACGTAAATTGAAAATCAATAAAGTGACAACTTGCTGTCCATATATGGTCCAGAAACATGGTACCGTTAGACCTTAAAAAACGTGATTCGGTGGCCCTTCGTTCGGGCCTTGAAATATTACTTTAGGAGTAAACAATTTAGCTCTTTAGTTTTGAGGAGAACCTAGCTTTGTTCATGTGAAATTTCAACCATTAGATATATCTATTTCCCGAGTGATCGTGAAAAATATTACAAAAGTGTCCGGTTGTAGGACGCTAGCCAGTAATGGGGAAACGAATAGAAGGAGATGATAATGTCGTTGTCATCTTGTTGTTAGAGAGCGTGCATTACATATGTACCATGAACTTGATGGTTTATCAAGCATTCCATATCCATTGCATTCAAAATAATAATTCAAAAACTTGTTTTCCAATGTTATTATAATTTTTTTTATTAACGTGTGCATGTCTGAGACATTAATGAATAAATAAATCTATGGTATCTGATACTGATTCTACATAGACTATATGAATTAATTTTTATTGTTATTATCATTATCAAGAATTCAAATTAATTAAAGAATAAAAGGATGAAAATAACAAGATATATTTTCAGTCGGTCCGTGCGTCAACAATTTCTTGTCTGCATGATAGTAGTTTCATTTACGATTTTATTTTAACCAAACTTGCACACAACTTGTATCACCATAAGATCTCAGTTCCTTTCTTGAACTGGCCAGATCCCATTATGGGTTCCAGAGTTATGGCCCCTGAAAGGGCAAAAATTAGCTATTTTGACCTTGTCTGCACAATAGCAGCTTCATTTATGATTTGATTTTTACCAAACTGGCACACAACTTGTATCACCATAAGATCTGGGTTCCTTGCTTGAACTGGCCAGATTCCAATATGGGTTCCAGAGTTATGGCCCCTGAAAGGGCCAAAATTAGCGATTTTGACCTTGTCAGCACAATAGCAGCTTCTTTTATGATTTTGTTTTAACCAAACTTGCACACAACTTGTATCACCATAAGATCTTGGTTCCTTTCTTGAACTGGTCAGATTCCATTATGGGTTCCAGAGTGATGGCCCCTGAAAGGGCCAGAATTAGCTATTTTGACTTTGTCTGCACAATAGCAGCTTCAATTATGATTTGAATTTAATCAAACTAGCACAAAACTTGTGTCACCATAAGATCTTGGTTCCTTTCTTGAACCGGCCATATCCCATAATGGGTTCCAGAGTTATGGCCCCTGAAAAGGCCAAAATTAGCTATTTTGACCTTGGCTTCATTTATGATTTGAATTTAATCAAACTAGCACAAAACTTGTGTCACCATAAGATCTTGGTTCCTTTCTTGAACCGGCCATATCCCGTAATGGGTTCCAGAGTTATGGCCCCTGAAAGGGCCAAAATTAGCTATTTTGACCTTGTCTGCACAAAAGCAGCTTCATTTATGATTTGATTTTAACCAAACTTGCACACAACTTGTATCACCACAAGATCTTGGTTCCTTTTTGTGAACTGGCCAGATTTCTTCATGAGTTCTAGAGTTATGGCCCCTTAAAGGTCCAAAATTGGCTATTTTGGCTTTTGCAGCTGTATAGAGAGTTCATTTATGGTTTTATTTGATACAAACTTCCAAAATATCTTCAACAACAATAAATCTTGGATTCCATGACAAATCAGATCCAATTGTAGGTTCCAGAGTTATTTTATATCTGATTACCTCCCTTGATTGTTATCAAAATGGATTTATATCAGTAAGTACTTATAGGACTTATTCGAAATTTCATTATTGTCATTAGTTGGACTGAGCCAATCAGGGTAGATAACTATGGACTGATTTTATGTCAAATTACCTCCCTTTATTTCAAATTAAAATGGGTATATCTCCATAACTAATGAAGATACTGATCTGAAATTTCATTTATGTCAACAGATTTATTTGGCAGATCCTTCTTTTGTTCACTTACAATAATTTCTTTTTAATTACTTCCCTTTTACGTTACTATAAATAGCTTAGTTTTAGTAACTTCTTTATTATTGGCCGTAGGGAAAAACTGAGACCACTTTTCTGTGGTACAACATGGATGGTACCTCCAATTTTTAGGTGTATTTTGACATATCTGTACCTTGTAAGAATTTTTTTTTCTTTTTGGTTAAATTTCTTCCCTTTGTTGTTCCTGTCCTTTGGACTTAGATATTTTTTCTGAGGACCTTCTTGTCCTCAAGTGCAATGATAACAGGTGAGCGATATAGGGCCATCATGGCCCTCTTGTATCTAAGATACTTTTAAAACAATTTTTAGTCGACATTTCTACAACGGTTGAATTAAATAACTTTCAATAAATGAACCATTAAAATCAGGATAAGTTTGATCAGATAAGTGGTAAGTTTGCATATAAAATTTGAAGAAAAAAAAACAAGAAGTAGGATTCGAACCCAACAGCCAAACGCTTTGTTCACACAGCTACCTGCACATGCGACATTAAATCAATTAAGAAATACATATGCAATAATTATATCGCTATTTAGGTTCTGACACCGAAAATTAATTTACGGAAATGTACGGAATATTCATGAGTGCCAGGTCAAATACCTTTTTCTTTATAGTAATCGCAAAAGGGTAATACAGATTTGAACCTCTTTTTAGCTCACCTGTCACATAGTGACGGGGTGAGCTTTTGTGATCGCCCTTCGTCCGTCCGTCCATCCACAATTTCTTGTGAACACAACAGAGACCACATTTTGCAAGTAATTTTGATCAAACTTGTACAAAACTTGTATTGGCATGATATCTCGGTTCCTTTCGAAAACTGGCCAGATCCCATCATGGGTTCCAGAGTTATTGCCCCTTGAAGGGCCAGAATTTGCTGGGTTTTTTGCGTCAACAATTCCTTGTCTGCACGATAATGGTTTCATTTATGATTTTATTTTAACCAAACTTGCACACAACTTGTATCACCATAAGATCTTGGTTCCTTTCTTGAACTGGCCAAATTCCATTATGGGTTCCAGAGTTATGGCCCCGGAAAGGGCCAAAATTAGCTATTTTGACCTTGTCTGCACGCTGGCAGCTTTATTTATGATTTGATTTTTACCAAACTTGCACACAACTTGTGTCACCATAAGATCTTGGTTCCTTTCTTGAACTGGCCAGATTCCATTATGGGTTCCAGAGTGATGGCCCCTGAAAGGGCCAGAATTAGCTCTTTTGATCTTGTCTGCACAATAGCAGCTTCATTTATGATTTGAATTTAATCAAACTTGCACAAAACTTGTGTCACCATAAGATATCGGTTCCTTTCTTGAAACAGCCAGATCCCATAATTGGTTCCAGAGTTATGGCCCCTGAAAGGGCCAGAATAAGCTATTTTGACCTTGTCTACACAATACCAGCTTCATTTATGATTTGATTTTAACCAAACTTACACACAACTTGTATCATCACAAGATCTTGGTTCCTTTCTTGAACTGGCCAGATTCTATTACGGGTTCAAGAGTTATGGCACCTGATAGGGCCAGCATTAGCTATTTTGACCTTGTCTGCACAATAGCAGCTTCATTTATGATTTGAATTTAATCAGACTTGCACAAAACTTGTGTCACCATAAGATCTTGGTTCCTTTCTTGAACCGGCCAGATCCCATAATGGGTTCCAGAGTTATGGACCCTGAAAGGGCCAAAGTTAGCTATTTTGACCTTGTTGGCACAATACCAGCTTCATTTATGATTTGATTTTTACCAAACCTGCACACAACTTGTATCACCATAAGATCTCGATTCCTTACAATATTTTTTTTTAATTACTTCCCTTTTATGTTACTATAAATAGCTTACTTAGTAACTTTTTTATTATTGGCCGTAGGGAAAAACCGAGACCACTTTTCTGTGGTACAACATGGATGGTACCTCCAATTTTTAGCTCACCTGTCACATAGTGACAAGGTGAGCTTTTGTGATCACCCTTCGTCCGTCGTGTGTCCGTGCGTGCGTCGGTCCGTCCGTCAACAATTTCTTGTCTGCACGATAGTGGTTTCATTTATGATTTTATTTTAACCAAACTTGCACACAACTTGTATCACCATAAGATCTCGGTTCCTTTCTTGAACTGGCCAGATCCCAATATGGGTTCCAGAGTTATGGCCTCTGAAAGGGCCAAAATCAGCTATTTTGACCTTGTCTGCACAATAGCAGCTTTATTTATGATTTGATTTTTACCAAACTGGCACACAACTTGTATCACCATAAGATCTTGGTTCCTTTCTTGAACTGGCCAGATTCCATTATGGGTTTCAGAGTTATCGCCCCTGAAAGGGCCAGAATTAGCTATTTTGACCTTGTCTGCACAATAGCAGCTTCATTTATGATTTGAATTTAATCAAACTTGCACAAAACTTGTGTTGCCATAAGATCTCAGTTCCGTTTTTGAACCGGCCAGATCCCATAATGGGTTCCAGAGATATGGCCCTTGAAAGGGCCAAAATTAGCTATTTTGACCTTGTCTGCACAATAGCAACTTCATTTATGATTTGATTTTAACGAAACTTGCACACAACTTGTATCACCACAAGATCTTGGTTCCTTTCTTGAACTGGCCAGATTCCATCATGGGTTCCAGAGTTATGGTCCCTTAAAGGTCCAAAATTGGCTATTTTGGCTTTTGCAGCCATATAGAGACTTCATTTATGGTTTTATTTGATACAAACTTCCAAAATATCTTCAACAACAATAAATCTTGGATTTCATGACAAGTCAGATCCAATCGTAGGTTCCAGTGTTATTTTATATCTGATTACCTCCCCTGATTGTAGTCAAAATGGATTTATATCCGTAAGTACTTATAGGACTTATTCGAAATTTCATTATTGTCATTAGTTGGACTGAGCCAATCAGGGTAGATAACTATGGACTGATTTTATGTCAAATTACCTCCCTTTATTTCAAATTAAAATGGGAATATCTCCGTAACTAATGAAGATACTGATCTGAAATTTCATTTATGTCAACAGATTTATTTGGCAGATCCTTCTTTTGTTCACTTACAATAATTTTCTTTTTAATTACTTCCCTTTTACGTTACTATAAATAGCTTATTTTTAGTAACTTTTTTATTATTGGCCGTAGGGAAAAACCGAGACCACTTTTCTGTGGTACAACATGGATGGTACCTCCAATTTTTAGGTGTATTTTGACATATCTATACCTTGTAAAAAAAATTTTTTTTCTTTTTGGTTAAATTTCTTTCCTTTGTTGTTCCTGTCCTTTGGACTTAGATATTTTTTTTGAGGACCTTCTTGTCCTCAAGTGCAATGATAACAGGTGAGCGATATAGGGCCATCATGGCCCTGTTGTTAGATGTATTTTGACAAATCTGGAAAATTTCAACTATATTTTCTCATAATTCTTTTGATTGATCTTGATTATGATGTTTAGCTCGGCTGTCAGGAAGTGACAAGGTGAGCTGTTGTGACTGCTTGATGTCCGTCGTCAGTCGTGCGTCAACAATTTCTAAACAAATCTTCTTCTTGAAAACTACTGGGCAGAATTACACCAAACTTCACAGGAATGATCCATAGGTGGCCCCCTTTCAAAATTTTTCAAAGAATTTAATTCCATGCAGAAGTCTGGTTGCCATGGCAACCGAAAGGAAAAACTTTAAAAATCTTCTTGTCCAAAACCACAGGGCCTAGGGCTTTGATATCTGGTGTGTAGCATCATCTAGTGGTCCTCTACCAAAATTGTTCAAATTATTCCCCTAGGGTCAAATATGGGCACGCCTCGGGGGTCACATGGTTTATATAGACTTATATTGGGAAATTTTGAAAATCTTCTTGTACAAAACGACATGGCCTAGGGCTTTGATATTTAGTATGTAGCATCATCTAGTGGTCCTATACCAAGATTGTTCAAATTATCCCCCTAGGGTCAAATATGGCCCCGCCCCGGGGGTCACATGGTTTATATAGACTTATATAGGGAAAACTTTGAAAATCTTCTTGTACAAAACGACATGGCCTAGGGCTTTGATATTTGGTATGTAGCATCATCTAGTGGTCCTCTACCAAGATTGTTCAAATTATCCCCCTAGGGTCAAATATGGCCCGCCCCGGGGGTCCCAAGTTTTACATAGACTTATGTAGGAAAAAAAGTTTAAAAATCTTCTTGTCTGAAACCACAACACTTAGACCTTTGATATTTGGTTTGTAGCATTGTCTTATGGTCCTCAACGAAAATTGTTCAAATTGGGTGAAAAGAGGCCCTGCCCTGGGGGTCCAAAGTTTTATATAGACTTATATAGTTAAAAGCTTTAAAAATCTTCTTGTCTGAAACCATGCGACCTAGGCTTTTGATATTTGGTATGATGCATTGTCTAGTAGTCCTCTACCAAAATTGTTCAAATTATGTCGCTGGGGTTAAAAGAGGCCCCGCCCTGGGGTCACTTAGTTATTATGTGAGTTACATAGGAAAAATACTTAAAAAATCATCTGATCCTATTTCCAAGACTGTTTAATTATAATTACCTGATGACCCCAAGTAATATGATGTCACTTGACTGTGACCTTGACCTACTGACCTACTTTCTTGTTTTTTAAGATACAGCCTTGAAATTTTGATGACATACACAGTTTTGCATACAAATCATAAAACTGAATTTCACTGACCATGAATTTGACCTACTGACTTTCTTAATATTTCATCATCAGTTTGACATTTGAAACGTGTAACTCATATTACTCAGGTGAGCGATCCAGGGTCATCATGACCCTCTTGTTTGACCTTCTTGTCCTTAAGTGCAATGATAACAGGTGAGCGATATAGGGCCATTATGGCCCTCTTGTTTTAATTCTGGGCAAACTATACCCTCTTTTATTCCGCAGTAAGAGCATTATAAATCTTTCCTGCCAAAATTGATTAGAATTTGCAAAGTATTAAGATTCTAATGTAAAAGGCCTACTTAAAATATCAAGAGGTCCTGGCCAAAGCAAAACCGTTTTCAAGTACAAATTTAAACTGTACCTTTATTAGACATACAAGAAGTGACATAGGCATCTTCCTTTAATTGTACGCCTTGTTCTTTAGTATTCAGTGTCCATTTACATTTAAATAGCCCAAAGGTTTCAGGCTTTCTGTCTGGTCCATGATCATGTACCTCGGAAAACAGCTCGCTAATAAGGCGATTGCGCGGTACACATTTCACAATGTTCTTTTTGTCCATGTGTTTACACTTAAAAAAAGTCAACAATTGGCGGAGACTTTCAACAAAATGCCATAAAATAATTTAGGGTTGGGGGAAAAAAATAGGGTCGGTCGGGTTACCAGAACCAAAATATTAATTTTTTTTGTCCTTAGTAAATAACAGGTAAAATTATATTAAATCAATACTTATTCATTAAGAAATTGATTACCGGATGGCTAGAAAATCCCCTGCGGATTTGCTAGCTGTCCCGTAACTGGACGGCTAGAATGCAGGCTAGGCATCTGGTTACCGGACGGATAGACACTTCCTTCTGAAATTTTATAGTATCATTTATTATCAATAACAACAGGAAAGACGTGTAGTCCTGATTCACAATTTCCAAAAAATGTGACCACAAAAAAATTGAAATGCTCGCATTCGCTTTTAAAACCTAGCTTATTGTGTTGAGGGTATCTAAAAAAAACTGTATGATTTTTAGCTTGACTTTTCGAAGAAAAAGTAGAGCTATTGCACTCGCCCTGGCGTCAGTGTCGGCGTTGCCGTTGGTTAAAGTTTTTGATAAAGTCAAATATCTCTGTTACTATCAAAGCTATTGACTTGAAACTTAAAATATATATTTACTATCAAAGTCTACACCAGGAGAAACAATCCCCATAACTCTGCTTTGAATTTTGACAGAATTATGCCCCTTTTTAACTTAGAATTTTTAAAAAAAAATTTGATAAAGTCAAATATCTCTGTTACTGTTAAAGCTTTTTACTTGAAACTCAAAATAGTTGTTTACAATCAAAGTCTACACCAGGAGACACAATTCCCATAACTCTGATTTGAATTTTGACAGAACTATGCCCCTTTTTAACTTAGTATTTTTGGTTAAAGATTTTGATAAAGTCAAATATCTCTGTTACTATCAAAGCTTTTGACTTGAAACTTGAAATACTTATTAAACATCAAAGTCTACACCAGGAGAAACAATCCCCATAACTCTGATTTGAATTTTGACAGAATTATGCCCCTTTTGAATTTTTGTTAAAAGTCAACTATCTCTGTTACTATTAAAGCTTTTGACTTGAAACTCTAAATAGTTATTTACTATCAAAGTCTACACTGGGAGGCACAATTCCCATAACTCTGATTAGAGTTTTGACAGAGTTATGCCCCATTTTAACTTGGAATTTTTTACTGGCAAAGCTCTAATTCAGAGTCAAGCACTGAGAAAAGTCGAGCGCGCTGTCTTACGGACAGCTCTTGTTAAGACAGGAATGTGTGCAGATTGGAAATTATACACTGTTTTCCAAATTTAATTATATTAAGTGAAAGTATCATGTATTTGAATGGGGCTAATTAAAATTTCATTTTTAGCTCACATGTCACAAAGTGACAAGGTGAGCTTTTGTGATCGCTGCGTCCGTCGTCCGTCCGTCCGTGCGTAAACTTTTGCTTGTGACCACTCTAGAGGTCACATTTTTCATGGGATCTTAATGAAAGTTGGTCAGAATGTTTATCTTGATGATGTCTAGGTCAAGTTCGAAACTGGGTCACTTGCGGTTGAAAACTAGGTCAGTAGATCTAAAAATAGAAAAACCTTGTGACCTCTGTAGAGGCCATACTTTTCAATGGATCTTTATGAAATTTAGTCAGAATGTTCACCTTGATAATATCTAGGTCAAGTTCGAAACTGGGTCACATGCCTTCAAAAACTAGGTCATTAGGTCAAATAATATAAAAACCTTGTGACCTCTGTAGAGGCCATACTTTTCATGGGATCTGTATGAAAGTTGGTCTGAATGTTCATCTTGATGATATCTAGATCAAGTTTGAAACTGGGTCACGTGCAGTTCAAAACTAGGTCAGTAGGTCTAAAAATAGAAAAACCTTGTGACCTCTTTAGAGGCCATACTTTTCAATGGATCTTCATGAAAATAATTCAGAATGTTCACCTTGATAATATCTAGGTCAAGTTCGAAACTGGGTCACGTGCCATCAGAAACTAGGTC